>NC_037341.1:4722959-7644818 GCF_002263795.3 Bos taurus
TGTTTAACCTTATTCCAACAGGACAGTGTCCTTGACACAACGGAGAAAAGCCCATGTGAGTATACAGTAATAAGGCAGGTCAGGAAATGGGGCTTTACCAAAACCAACTCTGTTGGCACCTTGATCATAAAATTTGGCCTCCAGCACTGTGAGCAAGTAAGTGTCTGTTGTTTAAAGCACCCAATCTGGGGTATTTTGCTATGGAGGTCTAACAAGCTAATCCACATGTGGATCTCTGTTCCTACCCAATATCAAAAAGCAAGAGTTGCTAAAAGATTCCTTGAATTACTCCTAAAAGACTAATGGATATGTAATTATTAATGTTTTAATCAAATAGCTTGTAATTCATTGCTAAATAAATATGGTTTTTTTTTTCAGTGATCTTCCATTCTGTGTCCAGACCAAAAGGGAAAAAAAAGTGAGTTCAGTGAACAGCTCCACAAATGGCGCTATCCTGGTGCATTTGTCATTTTGATTCTTGACACGCCATAATATTAGCTAAAAGCTATCTCCATCTTGCAGGTTTGCTTTCTGGAGGTTTACAGAAGTTAAATTACTTGCCCAGCGGTCCCTGACTCCAAGTCCGACATCGTTACAGCTCATGGCTTCCTGTACACAACTTCTCCCCAAGACCTGGGTCACATTCAATGTTTCTTTCAGGCCATAATGAGGCTGACTGAAGGGATCAATTTCCTAAATGGTCGGATGACTTCCTGTTCCACCAGCTCTTAATCTCTTGTTCAGCTACTAGGTATTTGCTGTTGGCACCACTAATCTTTTTCTACCACTCCCTGTCCGACTTTTGTTCTCTGAAAATTAATATTCTGCTCCAAGAAATTTTCAGGTAACATTAAATTCTTTTTCTTTTTCCAGTCATGCTGCGTGACATTTCAAGACCTTAGTTCCCAAACCATGGATGAAAGTGTGGAGTCCTACCCACTGAACCGCCAAGGGATCATTAAACTCCTAACACTGAACTTCTGATCATTTTTTTTCTTACACTTTCTTCCTTATAAGTTCAATAATAAACAACGACTTAGCAACTAAGTCATGTCGGAGGAGTCTTTTGTGACCCCATGGACTGTACCCACCAGGCTCCTCTGTCATGGGATTTTCCAAGCAAGTGTACTGGAGTGGATTCCATTCTCCGGGGATCTTTCAGCCCCAGGGATTGAACTTGTGTCTCCTGCATTGGCAGGCAGATTCTTTACCACTGAGCCACATGGAAGTCTTACTCTATCTAGGCTAGAGTAAGAATAGCGAACACATAGGAAGCATCTTCCATGGATAAATCTTGGACAATGGCCTATTGATGCTTAGCTGTTAATATGAATAGGTAATTTATTTATAAATATGCAATAGGTTGCTGGCATGATGCCTATAAAAATAATTACTGTCAGTATATTCAGGTAAGTTCTGACATTGCTTCATAACGGTGGTATTTACATAAATGTTATATTTATCTTTAATCTCTGTGTCATAAATTCATCACATATAGTTCACTGATTAATAATGTCTTTTTGGAACTTAGCCTTTAATCTGTAAGATGGAATGATGAAAGCTGCAAAGTTTGGGGATTGAAGTAAGACATATGCAAAATGTAAACGTCTTTTAATTCTAGAGATGTTTATAATTGTTTTCCTTAAAATAGGTAATGTTATTAAAGTTAAATAGAAGAAGTAGAATCTTATGAAAACAAAAAGGAAGATCTTTCTCTACATGGTATTGGATCACAGGGCATCAGGGCTCAAATTTATCACTACATAATGAACAAGATGGGTGTTAAGGGAACCTAGTTTCATAGGCAAAAAACTGGGCATGATATACAAACCATCCACATACAGATCACAATCCTTTAGGAAATATCAGACTGGGAGAGCAGCTTGATGCGGTTCGTTGCGGTCAGGGACTGATGTTGCAGTTAAGGAAAATCAGGGGAAGATTCAGAGCAGAAACATGGTGGCTCATTTCCTATCTAAAGGCATGAAGACAGCTTTCTTTAGAACGGAAAAACATCATCATACTTTTCCCTCATATCAGACCCTGATTGAAAAAACTGCAGATGTATAAAGAGAGCTGCAAAATGCATGGTGTTTTGATGAGATCTGGAGCAGATTGAGCACTTAAGGATGAGGCAGCAGAAAGTGGACTTCAGAATGAAGGAAGGTCCAGAAGGAGATTGAAAGCACAAAAGATATTGAACTCTCTCCAGGAGGAGATTGGAACTCTCTCAATGGAACTACAATGGGTCTCCTAGATATTCCATGTATCACGTCATCTTTGGACAGCACTTTCTGTGGGTTGTTTTGATTATTGCAGGATGCTTGTAGGATTCTGAAAGGCTCTTCAGGCACAGAGAGCACAATTTTTATATCGAGGCCCTGTGGGATGCTGCATACTGGTGATTTGGTTTCACTTCAAGTCACTCTCCAGATCCGTCTGTCCTGCAGGGTCCCAGGTGCCCTGGAAGAAAGCAGGGTGTGCCCAGCGGTTCAGAGCTGTGATGAGGATGGTTTAATGTGACAGGTATGTCGAGAGGAACCGATGCAATGTCCGATGGTGAGCAGGACAGTTCCACTTTCGCTCCCAGGACTATGACTGTTAAGCTACAAAAGCACCAGGTGCTCCAGCTCGGGAAGGACAATGCTTTCACCACTGAAGGATGCTGGATTGAAAGAATAGCTCACACATGGCAAAATGCTCAGATAGAGTGTGAAAAATATTAGTATCCATGTTTTGCTATTCGAAGGAGGCATTTGATGTCCATCTCTTTTGAAAATGAATGGCTATATAAGTTCTTAAATTGTCAGTCTTCTAACGCAAGGTGGTGTGATGCTACACACACAAGTTGTGATGTTGTATGCTATCTATAATTATATCAAGGTTGGGCATTTAGAATATACATTTTATTCACTTCTGTGTTGTTTTGGTTATTCTGTAACTTTTTTGGTATTCCAAATGCATTTTAGAATAATATTTGATTGTGATAGTGTTTAATCTATAGATCAGTTTAGGAAGAATGAAATCTTAGTATTAATAATATTGAAACTTCAGATTCATTTATATGGTAGATCTCCTTTGTTTAGATTTTCTTTGGTTTCAACAACGCTTTGTTCTTTCAGTGTACTAGTTTTTCCATATTGATCAGATTCACCCTTATACATTTATATTTTTATGTAATCACTATATTTTAATATAAATTTCCAATTGTTCATTGGTAGCATATAGAAATACAATGAATTTTTCCTATATGGTTCCTCTATGCTGAAAATTTGATAAATTAACTTATAGTTCTCAAGTTTGTACATCTGATCAGATTTTATACACAATGTTCATGTTCTCTATAAAAGAGTTTTGTATTTCCCTTTTTTAGATAGATGTCCTTTATTTCTTTCTACTGTCTTATTGTCATGCTAGATCCTATAGTACAGTGCTGAATAGAAATTGTGAGAATAAACATCCTTGTCTTGTTTCTAAACTTAGAAGGAAAACAGCCAGCCTTCATCATTAACCATTATGTTGAGAATTGATTACTAAAAACAACAAGCAAAGCAATGGACAAATTAGTAAATCTGCCCAATTGAACTAATTTCCTCTTCTAGTTTCTCTCCTTTCCATAAATGACAACACTGAAGTCATACTGGCATGTCATTCACCTGTACCCTCTCCACGAAACCATCACCAAGTCCTGCATGCCTTACCTTCTGAACACATTTCTTAAATTCGTTATTTTCTTACCCTGCCAGTGCCCCAGTCTTAGTTACCACCTTCTTCTGCTTCCAGTGAATCTATAGACTCTTGTGTCCTTTGCTGTCTTTCAATACATTTTCCTCTTTGCTTTGAGGATATTAGGTCAGGGGGGCTTCCCCCAGTGGTCAGTGGTAAAGAATCTGACTGCCAGAGCAGGAGATGCAGGAGATGTGGTTCAACCCCTGGGTCAGGAAGATCCCTGGAGAAGGAAATGACAACTCACTCCAGTATTCTTGCTTGGAAAATCCCTTAAGAGGCACCAGTGGGCTACAGTCCAGGGTCGAAAGAGTAAGACATGACATGACTGAACAACAGCAACAGTAATTAATTATAATGTAAATAATTGATTAAATTATAATTGTAAATAATTGATAAATTAATTTATAGTTTCAAGTTCGTACATTTGACAAGATTTTATACACAGTGTTCATGTCCTCTATAAAAGAGTTTTGTATTTCTTTTCTAGCTATGTCCTTTATTTCTTTCTACAGAACAGGTAGGGGTGGGCATAAGAGAGCAACAGTGAAAACACCTAGATCAGGTCATATATTTTCCTCTTTAATGAACTTCCTCTAGTTTCTCAGTGGACTTAGGGTAAGAGGAGACAGTCTATCAACCTTGGAGACTATCTGGCCAGGGTCTAGTTTGATTCTCCTTTATCTCAAATTCTTAGCTGGAATATCCTTCTTTTTATTTAGTTGACTTCTATATATCTTTCAGATATCACCTGAAAAAATCAAAGAAACTTTCCTTTTTTAGTTTATGCAAAAATGAAATGTAATGGATTACATGTTCAACTTTTTTTCTTTCCACACCATGTCTGAGGATAAGTTTTCTTTAATATTGCCCTGCCTCTCAGGTTCTGTTTTACTTACTTACTACTGGCATTCACATTAATGGTTTATGTTTGTTTGAAGTTTCTTCTTCATTCCATGTTATGTGCGTGCGTGTTCAGTCCCTCAGTGGTGTTGATCTTTGCATTACAGGATGTGTAGGTTCCATGTCCGTCGCACTTTTTCCAGGCAAGAATACTGGAGTGAGTCTGCCATTTCCTATCCATATTAAATGATGCATGTGTGCTAAGTGGTTAGTCGTGTCTGACTCTTTGTGACGCTTGGACTGAGCCCGCAAATCCTCTGTGCATGGTATTATTGAGATATTGGAGTGGGTTGCCATTGCTTTCTCCAGGAGATCTTCCCAATCCAGAGAAGATAGATATTACGTCTCCTGCATTTGCAGGTGGGTTCTTTTACCCCTAGCAAACCCGGAAGCATTTATGCAGTAGAAAACTTTCATGCAGGTTTAAGTTTAACTTTAAGGCATGAATTTCTCCTACATCTAGGTATATAACTTGTTGCTATTATATAAAGTTGAATATATATTCAATGTTGATAAATGTGTATTGCTTATATTTTGTAAATTCTCTATTCATGCCTGTACACTTGTCCCCTGGAGACTGTATTATTTTGGATAGAAAGCTTGAGCTTTTTGTATAATAATTCTCACAACCAGTGGGAATTATTTCCTGAAAATACCAGGACATATTTGCCTTTTTAATTTAAATTACTTTTTTTTATAATGCATAATTTTACGTATTCAGTCTGTCATTTTTTCCTTTTGGTTCTCTTTCTTCAGAATTTAAAAAGCGAACCTTTCCCAGAGATTTAGTAATTTTCAATGCTATTTTGTTTTTCTATGAGGACTATTTAAAATTTTAACTCTGATTGTTGAGGGATTTATTGTCATGCTAGTGGAGAGGTGGGACCCAGAGTATTCCTCTAAATAGCTAAATATTTTCCCGAATACCTTCCTTGGAATATCTGTCATTTGCTTTGTCATATTAAATTCTTTTCTATGGAAAATATGTTACCTGTTTTATATTGTAACAGTCTCTCTTACTTAAAGAAGGATCTTCTTCACAATTTCATTTTTTAAGAGACATCAGAATTCACTAGAAATTGCTAGATTTTGACAAACCTCTACAGTTACCTGTTTATAAAATACTCTTATAAGATGTCTACTTAGGCTACAATTAGTAAGCTTTAAACACATATTATTAGATCACTGTCTAGTCAAAGCTTTGCTTTTTTTTCAGTAGTCATATGGATGTGAGAGTTGGATTATAAAGAAGGCTGAGTGCTGAAGAATTGATGGTTTTGAAGGGTGGTGTTGGAGAAGACTCTTGAGAGTCCCTTAGACAGCAAGGAGATCCAACCAGTCCATTCTAAAGGAAATCAATCCTGAATAGTCACTGGAAGGACTGATGCTGAAGCTGAAACTCCAATCCTTTGGCCACCTGATGCGAAGAACTGACTCATTGGAAAAGAGCCTGATGCTGGGAAAGATTGAGGGCAGGAGGAGAAGGGGATGACAGAGGATGAGATGGTTGGATGGCATCACCGACTCGATGAACATGAGTTTGAGTAAGCTGTGGGAGTTGGTGATGGACAGGGAAGCCTGACGTGCTGCAGTCCATGGGGTCACAAAGAGTTGAACATGACTGAGCGGACTGAACTGAACTGAAGTGAAGTGATTAGATCAGCAATGCATGGTTTTTCCCTCTATAACCATCATATCATATCAGTCGCTCAGTCTTGTCCGACTCTTTGCAACCCCATAAATCGCAGCATGCCAGGCCTCCCTGTCCATCACCAACTCCCAGAGTTCACTCAGACTCACATCCATCGAGTCAGTGATGCCATCCAGCCGTCTCATCCTCTGTCGTCCCCTTCTCCTCCTGCCCCCAATCCCTCTCAGCATCAGAGTCTTCTCCAATGAGTCAACTCTTCACATGAGGTGGCCAAAGTACTGGAGTTCCAGCTTTAGCATTATTCCTTCCAAAGAAATCCCAGGGCTGATCTCCTTCAGAGTGGACTGGTTGGATCTCCTCACAGTCCAAGGGACTTTCAAGAGTCTTCTCCAACACCACAGTTCAAAAGCATCCATTCTTCGGTGCTCAGCTTTCTTCACAGTCCAACTCTCACATCCATACATGACCACAGGAAAAACCATAGCCTTGACTAGATGGACCTTTGAAGTTTAAAAACTGAGGCAGAGCATCCAAATATTTCAAGGTACATAAAGACAGGTCTGGATTAAAACAAACTTGCCTCCTGGTTTTTAATCTCACATGAAATTGAGTTGGGCAAATGTGACTGGGCCTGAAAGGAGAGGTTTTAAGATAACAATTTGGTCAAAATGGAGAACTGTCAAGGATTCTTCAACACCGTTTGGGTGATTCTTGTATACCACAGAATAGGCTTGAAAATGGATAGATGTCCACATGTCTGCTGATGATTTAGATTCCCAATCCTCCAGTCCTTGCAGGGTTATGGCCACTGTTTTGCTTTATTTTTTTTTCCTTTAATTTCCTGTTTGTGCACATTCATTACCATGTTCTACACTGAGGAGAGACATGACTGGTTCTGGCCCTGTTTTCTTTGAAGACAGGCCTGAAAGCTTTGTGAAGGTGTCTAGTGGCTCTATCAGTAAAGAATTCACCTGAACTACAGGAGATGCTACTTCAGTCTCTGGTTTGGGAAGGTCCCCTGAAGAAGGACATGGCAACCCACTCCAGCATTCTTGCCTGGGAAATCCCATGGACGGAGGAGCCTGGACAAGCTACAGTCCCATGCGGTCACAAAGAGTTGGACATGACTTAGCAACTAAACCACCACCTAGCTTGTAATTATACTTATAATCCCTGGTGAATTGGATGCTGTAGTTACTGTAGGATGAAGCCAGCTGACCAGCTATCTATGATCCTTCTGTGTATCTCTCTATATATCATCTATTTATCTCTCTCATTTACCAATTTACCTAACTTTTTATTTATTTGTGGGGGATTTTTGCAACCTAAAATATTGGTATTGTCAATACCCATTCCAGGCTTCAAGGAGGAGGATGGTACTTAGAACCCAGAGGTGGGTGGGTTCTAGGATTTGCATGCAGTCTTGGTCTGTGCTTTAAATTCTATCAGGCTTTTAGATATTTTTAGAATGATCAGTTACTTGGTTACTTGAGGATTCCCTGGTGACTTAGTGGTGAAGAACCTGCCTGCAATGCAGGAGACCCAGGAATCGATCCATGGGTTGAGAAGATCCCCTGGAGGAGGAAATGGCAACCCACTCCAGTATTCTTGACTGGAGAATCCCATGGACAGAGGAGCCTGGGGGACTATAGTCTAATCAGTCACACAGAGTCAGAAATGACTGGGGCGACTGAGCAAAGTGTAGCTGAATCAAAAAAAAAAAAAGGAGCACAGTGGATTATAGAGAGTATGAAATGGGCTGGGACCTGAAAGTGAATCACAGGAAACTCCCCAGGAAGCGTTACCATTTCTTTACAATTGGGAAGTGGTTTCCTTAGGGCATTGTTGTTGTTTAGTCCCTAACTTCTGTCTGACTCTTTGCGACCCCGTGGACTGCAGCATGCCAGGCTTCCCTGTCCTTCACTATCCCCTGGAGTTTGCTCAAACTCATATCCATTGAGTTGGTGATGCTAACCAACCATCCTTTAGGTTAGGGAATACTGAAGTACCCACTTTTCCACTAAAATGGCCAAGGTAGTTAATTTTGGTTAATGCACACCTATATTGAGTCAGGCCTGGTGCAAAACGTTGTCAGTAACATCTACCTAATAATTGCTTACATTCTTGCTTTCTGACATTAGTTCAGTTGATGACTGAGGATTCTCAGTTGTGATACACTTGCCCAAATTCATGTATCAACAGTCCCAGGGCTGGGATTTGAACCCAGGGAATTTCTTTTTAAATTATATTTATGTATTTTTGGATACACTGGGGCTTTGTTGCTCTGCCGGGCTTTCTCTAGTTGTGCTGAGTGGAGACTACTCTTGCAGTGCACGGGCTTCTCATTGCAGTGGCTTCTCTTGTTGCAAGCACAAGCTCTAGAGTGGGGTTCAGTAGTCCTGGTACAGGGGCTCAGTTGCTCCACAACATGTGGGATCTTCCTGGACCAAGGATCAAACCCATGTCCCCTTCATTGGCAGGCGGAGACCAACCGCAAAGTCCCAAGCATTTCTAGGTTGAAAGCATGACCCCCTAATACCTTCCGCCTCTGAGCAGGAAGAGTCTGGAAGCTCTATTCCATACCAGAACTGGGACTTCTATGATTCCTACATATGTGTTCCCTCTGCTTAATTCCTTTTTGGTTTCATATGATTATTACTTTTTCTTTGCTTTCTTTCTTTTTTCTTAAGTCCAGACTCTCTTAGCAGTACCAAGTTGAACCAAAAGATGAGAATTTCTTTTTAGTCAACCTGTGGAGGAACTTTTATAGTATTAATAAATGCACCACCCCTGTAACTCTTATTTAGCATATGAAGCAAAGATTAATTGATGTTTTAAAAATATGTGCAGAAAAATTTGTCCCCTGCCAGAGAGATATAAATGGACTTCCACATCTTTTATGATAGAAGTGCCAGAGAGCTAGAGTTCTTTAAGACCCATTTAAACTCTCAGATGCTGTGCAGGTTGAAAAAAGTTTACTGAGTAAAAACCTCATAGTAGAAGGAATTAAATATTTTGGGGGGAAGGTGGTAGAGAAAAGTGTACAAAATCAAGAAACTTTCGTACTGGATCTTAAAGGATGAGTGGGAATTTTAAGACAGGGATCAGTTCAGTTCAGTCGCTCAGTCGTGTTTGATTCTTTGTGACCCATGAACTGCAGCAAGCCAGGCCTTCCTGTCCATCACCAACTCCCAGAGCCTACCCAAACTCATGTCCATGAGTCGGTGATGCCATCCAACCATCTCATCCTCTGTTGTCCCCTTCTCCTCCTGCCTTCAATCTTTCCCAGCATGAACTGACTCTTTTCCAATGAGTCAGTTCTTTGTATCAGGTAGCCAAAGTATTGGAGTTTCAGCTTTAGCATCAGTCCTTCCAATGAACACCCAAGACTGATATCCTTTAGGATGGACTGGTTGGATCTCCTTGCAGTCCAAGGGACTGTCAAGAGCCTTCTCCAACACCACAGTTCAAAAGCATCAATTCTTCAGTGCTCAGCTTTCTTTATAGTCCAACTCTCACATCCATACATGACTATTGGAAAAACCATAGCCTTGACTAGATGGACCTTTGTTGGCAAAGTAATGTCTCTGCTTTTTATTATGCTGTCTAGGTTGGTCACAACTTTCCTTCCAAGGAGTAAGCTTATTTTAATTTCATGGCAGTCACCATCTGCAGTGATTTTGGAGCCCCCAAAAATAAAGTCTGACACTGTTTCCACTGTTTCCCCATCTATTTGCCATGAAGTGATGGGGCCAGATAATAAGATCTTAGTTTCTGAATGTTGAGCTTTAAGCCAACTTTTTCACTCTCCTCTTTCACTTTAATCAAGAGGCTCTTTAGTTCTTCTTCACTTCCTGCCATAAAGATGGTGTCATCTGCATATCTGAGGTTATTGGTATTTCTCCTGGCAATCTTGATTCCAGCTTGTTCTTCATCCAGCCCGGCATTTTGCATGATGTACTCTGCATAGAAATTAAATAAGCAGGGTGACAATATACAGCCTTGATGTACTCCTTTTCCTATTTGGAACCAGTCTATTGTTCCATGTCCAATTCTAACTGTTGCTTCCTGACCTGCATACAGACTTCTCAAGAGGCAGGTCAGGTGGTCTGGTATTTCCATCTCTTTTAGAATTTTCCACAGTTTATTGTGATCCACATAGTTGAAGGCTTTGGCATAGTCAATAAAACAGAAGTAGTTGTTTTTCTGGAACTCTCTTGCTTTTTCAATGATCCAACAGATGTTGGCAATTTGATTTCTGGTTCCGCTGCCTTTTCTCAAACCAGCTTGAACATCTGGAAGTTCATGGTTCATGTATTGTTGAAGCCTGGCTTGGAGAATTTTGAGCATTACTTTACTAGCGTGTGAGATGAGTGCAATTGTATGGTAGTTTGAGCATTCTTTGGCATTGCCTTTCTTTGGGATTGGAATGAAAACTGACCATTTCCAGTCCTGTGGCCACTGCTGAGTTTTCCAAATTTGCTGACATATTGAGTGCAGGACTTTCACAGCATCATCTTTTAGGATTTGAAATAGCTCAGCTGGAATTTCATCACCTCCACTAGCTTTGTTTGTAGTGATGCTTCCTAAGGCCCACATGACTTCATTCCAGGATGTCTAACTCTAGGTGAGTGATCAAACCATCATGATTATCTGAGCCATGAGATCTTTTTTGCACAGTTCTGTGCATTCTTGCCATCTCTTTTTAATATTTTCTGCTTCTGTTATGTCCATATCATTTCTGTCCTTTATTGAGCCCATCTTTGCATGAAATGTTCCCTTGGTATCTCTAATTTTCTTGAAGCTAGGGATAGGGAAAGATTTTTTTTTTTTTGAGTGTTTCAAAAGTGAATTCAGTTTAGTATTATATAAATGATTACATAAAACTTAAGTTTTCACAAATAGGTTACACAGTCTTTAAAATCATTCATTACAGAGATAAACTTTTTGTCTATATTATGTATAATATACATAAAGGGAAAGATTTTTGAGTTAAAGAGTGAGTATGAAAGAATACAAAATGAGAATGGTGTGGAGGTTTCATAGAATATTTGAAATTCACTGTGGTTGCAGCTTATTATTCATGATGCCCCACATTAAGGAGCCAAAGTTTATCCTCTAAGTTGCAAGAACCTAACAATGGCTTTTCTACTAGGCTTTAGAACCAATCATACTTATTAAATGCTCACTTTGCACCAAGAACTATTTTAAGCAATTTACATAAACTAACCCATTTAATTAGCACAGTGAGAAATGTTTTTATTGTCTCTACTTCTTTATAGTTAAAGAAACTGATGTCCAAAATACTAAATTTTTATGTCATTTAGTTTCTAAGTGTCCGACTCTTTTGTGACCCCATGGACTATAGCCCACCAGGCTCCTCTGTCCATGGAATTCTCCAGGCGAAGAATGCTGGAATGGGTTGTCATTTCCTTCTCCAGAGGATGTTTCCAACCCAGGGATCGAACCTGCATTTCTGCATTGGCAGGCATATTCTTTACCACTAAGCCACCAGGGAAGCCCAGAAGAATAAATAATCCATCTCATTCAAAGTTTCACTGTATTAAGTGGCAGAAACAGGATTTGGATCCTGAGAGTCTGGCTCCCAAGCCGTAGGCCCTTAACGATATGTCTTTCTTCCTTGCTGGTGTCAATGCTCCTCTTGCTTTCCCTGATTTGGGGAGCAGGAGCGTGGGGAGGCAGAGATGAAGGGTGACACGGCAGCAGTCACTGCGGCTCCAAATTGATTTGAACTGTAATGATGGAGAATGCGGTCTTTGTACACTCAGATTCCAAAGCACATCAATCAGGCAGCCCAGGAGGGGTGCAAGTGACCAAAAGCTAATTTCTTCCAGACAGTTCATTTTCCTTTCCTGTCTTTCCTCTAAGTTCTCCTGGTGTGTTTTGGAAAATCATTTGTGCAACGGTAAATAGTATTCTGTCTATGAGGGTCCAGGCATTTCCCTTCTGTCATCTCAGATTTCCATCACATCCACTGCTACCTTGATCTATAAGGACGGGTGAGATTTGAAAATGTTAACTCTAGAAAAATGATGGTTTCCTACCTGCTGTTTTGGCCCATTTATGATAAATAGCCAGACAGGGAGGCTGTGGAGGGTCTGTGGGAAATAATACACAGTTCCACCCAAACAGGAACACCTCCTTTGCAGGTCCCTGCCCGGAGGTCGGGTGCTGGTGGGGTCTTCAGTGTTTCCTTTCCACGCCTAGGTCAGCAGTTTCTAAGTCATTGTACTTTCTAACCTTCTACTCCTTCCAAAGGCTCCCTGGGTCCCCAAACTTGCCAAGAACTTTTTTGCACATCTTTCGAAAACTATGTTCATATTTTTCACCCCTACCTAGACATCGTTGTGTGCCTGTCTTGTTATCTGCAGGTTTTTATATATTTTTTTGCAGGCAGAGCCAGAGCTGAAGTCCAGAGTTGACAAACTACACCCGTAGGAAAATCCTACCTACCGCTTGTTGTGTGCTTCACAGGTGAGAATTCACATTTTTTAATGACTGGGAAAGAAATAAAGTCAAAAGAATCATGCATTTTAGGACATGTGAAAATTATGTAAAATTCAAATTTCAGTGTTGATAAACTTTTCCGGGAGTGTGGCCACATACTGTCATTTACATACTGTCTGTGACTGCTTCCAGGCTGCCACGTGGACTTGAGTAGTTGTTGCAGAGATCTCAGAGCTCACAGCGCCTGAAATATTTGCCATCTGATGCTTTATAGGGAAAAAAATATCCCCACCGTTGGTCCGAATCTCTGTTTTGCCTCTCAAAACACACAGTTGCATGGTGCAAACAGAAGTGCATTTTGCAATACATTTTGTAGAAGCTTCTGTGTTGCAGGCATAGATGTCTTTTCCTTTCATCCCCCACCAGGACCCTCCCTCATTCCTTACAGAGTAGCTTCTGGCTGGTGCACGTGTGCTAAGTCAACTTCAGTTGTGTCTGACTCTTGGTGACCCTGTGGATTGTAGCCCGCCAGGCTCCTCTGTCCATGGAATTCTCCAGGCGAGAATACTGGAGAGGGTTGCCATGCCCTCCTCCAGGGGATCTCCCCAACCCAGAGATTGAACCAGCGTCTCACATCTTCCGCATTGGCAGGCAGGTTCTTTACCACTAGAGCCATCTGGCTCATTAGTCCTAATTCTTTGTGGATTTTGCATTATGCACATGGCCCCTCAGATACCCTGCTCACCACTCAGGAGCTTGTCCATCTCTGGTCCTCCAGCTGACCCCCGATGTCCACTGCCACCATCCAGCTTGACAGGGACCCAGAGGAAGCCTATGGAAGGGAAAAGGGGCACCTTCTTTCCCCATTTGCTTTCTCTCCCTGACTTCGCTTCCTGTTCTGGCAACATAACCCAAGCGATGCTTGTTCATGCAGGCAGTGGTAGTTCCTTCCCATAAGCAGCCTGTTATTCCAAAACGCACATACAGATCCAAATGCTAACTTTATCATGTTTCCTGAGACATCCCGACCAGCTGGCCACTGTCACTTCTTTGGAAGTCCAGGACCCAGCTCCATCAAGACCCTCGACTGAGTTTAGAGATGCCAGCATCAGCTCAGCAGCGCCCTCTCCTGTAACGCCTGAGTTTCAACTCCTTGAGTCCCCTACTGTTCAGTTCTTAGTCATGTCTGACTCTTTGCCACCCCATGGACTATATAGCCCATCAGGCTCCTCTGTCCATGGAACTTCCCAGGCCAAGATTTGTCCTTTCTCACTGATTGCTCAGAAATGTTGTCCACGTGTATATTTTCTTCACTTGCTATGATGCAATTTCCCTGAAGGCACTGAATTTACATTTCTCTTGCATGTCTCATCCTGCTGCTAAGTTGCTTTTCAGTCGTGTCCGACTCTGTGCGACCCCATAGACAGCAGCCCACTACGCTTCTCTGTCCCTGGGATTCTCCAGGCAAGAATACTGGAGTGGGTTGCCATTTCCTTCTCCATAGCATCATGCAAATATTATTTGATTGATTTAACAAAAAAGCAGAAGTGACAAGGTTCCAGAGATGTATTATGCAATTAACTGTTCTGCATAAATACTATGCTCTCCTGATGTGCATGTAGGTATACATATGTGTGTGTGTGTGTGGCGGGCGTGTGTGCTGTATATGTGATGTGTGTACAACATGTGTGATGGGCATGCTGCGTGGTGTGTGTGTACAGGTGACTGTACCTGCACTGAGGTGTGCCTCAAAGAGCAGAAGGCAGAGGCGACTTTAATTTTGGGCCCCAACATTTCTGCTTCCGTAGTTCGCTCTCGCTGCCCCAGGTTCATGGTATGATGTTGGCCAAAATGGGCACTAGGAATTGAGAATACTGTTTCTAAATGTATAATTGAAGTGAAGCATATTGTTTACTGAGACTAATGGGATCCTGAGGTGGCTCAGAACAGGGTGTGATTGCAGCGTGTGAGGAGGGAGGGTAAGCTTGCCAGTGGAAAGTGGAGGCGAGCAGGATTGTGGCAGGTGCAGGCAATGTAGGGTGAATAATGAAACAATAGACCGTGTAATTGGATGATGCACTGTCCTGGTTGCTGGGGATTATTGCTGCAGCCCAACAGTGCACCGTGCTGAGCCTGCCTGCCGCAGGGTACCGCTGGGTAGAGAGAACACAGAGCGGGCCGCAGGTTGGAGTTTCAGGGGTCCTGGAAGCACCTTCCCTTCTCCCCACATGCCTGCCATAGTCTCTTACTTGAAAAGATCTTCTTCCCGTCTTTTTACTTTGCATTATAAAGATTATAAATGGGGGGCAAACTTCTTGAAGTAACTATAAAATGTAAATGAGTATGTTTGTTAGGACTCATTTTTTTCATTTAAAATGTGTAATATTTTATTTTATATTGGAATTTTATTTAATATTGGAATTTTATTTATTTTATATAGCCAGTTAACAGCATTGTGCTAATTTCAGGTGGACAGCCAAGGGACTCAGCCGTGAGTATACATGTACCCATTCGCCCTCTCCCTCCCCTCGCGTCCAGGCTGCCGTATAACATTGAGCAGAGCTGCCCATGCTGTTCAGTAGGTCCTTGTTGGTTATCCATTTTAAATGTAGCAGTGTGTGCATGTTCATCCCAAACTCCCTATCCCTTTCCCTCATCCTTCCCCACCTCCTGCCCTGATAACCGTTAAGTTTGTTCTCAAAGTCTGTGAGTCTGTTCCTGTTTTGTATGTATGTGTATCAGTTCAGATCAGTTCAATTCAGTCGCTCAGTCGTGTCTGACTCTTTGGGACCCCATGAATCGCAGCATGTCAGGCCTCCCTGTCCATCACCAACTCCTGGAGTTCACTCAGACTCACGTCCATCGAGTCAGTGATGCCATCCAGCCATCTCATCCTCTGACATCCCCTTCTCTTCCTGCCCCCAATCCCTCCCAGCATCAGAGTCTTCTCCAATGAGTCAACTTTTCGCATGAGGTGGCCAAAGTACTGGAGTTTCAGCTTTAGCATCATTCCTTCCAAAGAAATCCCAGGGCTGATCTCCTTCAGAATGGACTGGTTGGATCTCCTTGCAGTCCAAGGGACTCTCAAGAGTCTTTTCCAACACCACAGTTCAAAAGTAGAAAAAACAACAGGAACCGACTTAAGCCCAGAAGAGACACATTTGTACTGTATTCAGGGTTTGCAAATGAACCAAGAATGGGCATGCAGGCAGTTTCAGAAATCAACTGAAACCAGGGGCTTGAATTTATCCAAATGCTTTATCTTCTTCTCTTTTCCTCTCTTTTTGAATTCTTTGCTCTCTCTCTCTTGAACAGCTTCCTCCAAGGGCCAAGTCAATTTTGGATAATCATGGCTGTCAGCAGTACCTGAGTTTTACACATTACAGCTTCAGGCAGCCGATGAATGAGTTGGGCTTAGCTTTAGTTTCAAAATCATGAGGTAAAGAAAAGTAGAGGACCTCACTGTGTCACCACACATCACTGATTAATCATGAGTGGCCAGCGTTGTGTCATGCTGGACAGACACCAGTTTCTAGAGGAACCATGTGGCTGGTGGGTGGAGGGAGTTCCAAGGAAACAAACATACATTTTACCTGATATTAACATATGACTTCAGGCTTACACTTTCTCTGTGCTTGGCATATATTTTCTGTCCAATTGCTTGAAGCATATTGTGTCTTTACATATAACATCTTTGAAAGAGGAGATGCTAGTCTAGGTTCTGAAAAGATGAAACATTAGCTGTCCACTGAAGTGATATATGCACATTGTATACTGTGAATGGCAATTTGGAAAATGTGTCAGTGGGTTATGATGCCTTCCCTGATCATTGGAAATCAATAATCCATTCAACAGTCATTGTGGAGTACTTTCACTACATGGAGGCTTATAAGCAGACTCTTGGGCTTCCCTGGTAGCTCAGCTGGTGAGGAATCCGCCTGCAATGCAGGAGACCTGGGTTTGATCCCTGGGTTGCAAAGGTCCCCTGGAGAAGGGAACGGCTACCCACTCCAGTATTCTGGCCTGGACAATTCCATGGACTGTATAGTCCGTGGGGTCGCAAAGAGTCTGACACGACAGAGAGATGTTCACATAAGTAGAATCTCTACACTTAAGAAGCTGTGACTCGGTCAGGAGACTGTTCTAAGCCAAACAGTCTCTTTTGTAGGTTCTCACTGGTTGTCTGTTTTATAGCTAGTAGTGTGCGTATGTCAATCCCAATCTCCCAATTCATCCCATCCCACCTTTCCCCCTTGGTGTTCATGTTTGTTCTCTACATCTGTGTCTCTATTTCTGCCCTGCAAATAGGTTTATCTGTACCATTTTTCTAGATTCCACATATATGTATGAATATATGATACTTATTTTTCTCTGACTTTCTTCCCTCTGTATTCCAGTCTCTAGGTCCATCCACGTCTCTGCAAATGGCACAGTTTCATTCCTTTCATGACAAAGTCAAGATTCTTAAATAAGACTCAGCCTCAGAAGTCTGAGTCTTCTCTTTTGTCACATAGGAAGGGTGATAATATCACCCCCCTGCTTGACTCACAAAGCTTTTATTTTTCATTTCTTAATATTCTGATTTTGAAATATATTTCACTCGATATCAATATACAACTTCAGGCTTACATGTTCTCTGTGCTTGGCGTATATTTTCTGTCCAATTTCTTAGAGCATACTGTGTCTTCACATATAAAATCTTTGAAAGAGGTGATGCTAGTCCAGCTGCTACTGCTAAGTCGCTTCAGTCCTGTCTGACTCTTAGCTACCCCATGGACTGCAGCCCATCAGGCTCCTCTGTCCATGGGATTTTCCAGGCAAGAGTATTGGAGTGGGGTGCCATTGCCTTCTCCATGCTAGTCCAGAGGAGTGCCCAAGTTTGGAACTAACAGACCTGCTTGTGTTATCACAGGCATTGCTGGGAGCATGGCGGTAGACAAAATGCAGCCAGATCTGGGGGCAGGTAAGCGCTCACTTGTGGGCACTTCTAGGCGTGAAAACAAGTCAAACTTGACAGAGGCTAGAGAGACTGGATGTCAGGATCAGGGGAAAGGTGGTCGAAGGGAATCAAGAGAGAGAAGAATGAATCAGAGCTTCTGGAAAATCAAGAGCTGTGTGCCATTCCAGGTAGAATGGAATCAAAACAGAGAGTGAAGAGGGGATGGAAGCGTGAGGGCGGGCAGATACAAGCACCCAAAGAGAGTCTGCAGGGACGTCGGTGTGCCTTCAACTATCTTTTATTTCTGCCTATTTCATGTTTGAATAACTCCAGGCTTTCTGACCGGAGGCAAAAATCTTCTATTTTGGAACTTGCCCATGCAGAGCTGCTGTAAAGAAGAGGTCTGAATACACAAAGAAATTGGTTACAGGCATGGGATGTAACTGTGGATGTTTTATTCATTCCTAAGCCAACACTTACAGAACATGGGAAGGGACTATTCCGTAAAGAAAGGTAAGGCTCACAGCCTGTGGCTCACAGCAAGGACTGAGCTCTCTCAGATACTCTCTCTGCAATTAAAGAATTCATTCATTTGAGACATAATGCCAAACACCCAGCCTATGTTAAGCCCTTGCTAGGTACTATGAATATACTGTTAAATAGGCAAGACATTAACTCTGCCCTGTAAGGACCCGTGAAATACCAGCTGGTATTGAACCTTAAATACCTGAAAGTTATGACATATAGAAACATCAAGTTCAATGATGCTATGATTAGGGGAAACAAAGTGGCTTGTGTGAGGGATTTCTTAAACAAATTGAGTGGTAGACAGACATTGGAGGGACCCCTCTGATTTCACTTCCTGGTAGTCATACCTTGGAGTAATCCCAGGATGGGATTACTTGATTCTAACCAATATATTGCACAGAGATGGCAAGGCACCACTCTTGTGATTATGCTGTGTATGTAAGACTGTGGTTTGTCCCCTCACCACTTCTATTCAACATAGTATTGGAAGTCTTAGCTACAGCAATCAGATAATAAAAAGAAATAAAAGGTATCCAAATTAGACTATGACTTGTTACCCAGTTCTCTCTGGTGTCTTTTTTTCCTTGACAGCTTTGAGGAAAAAAAAGTGATCTTTTTTCTCTTATAAGATCCATAAGTCTTACAGATATAAGGAAATTAATTCTGCCAACAATACCAGGGTGAGGGGTGGGATTGGAAGCAAGTGCCCCTCCAGTGGAGGCTCTGAAGAGTCACCAGCCCTAGATAATAGCTGCTGCTGCTGCTGAGTCACTTCAGTCATGTCTGACTCTGTGCGACCCCATAGAAGGCAGCCCACCAGGATGCCCCGTCCCTGGGACTCTCCAGGCAAGAACACTGGAGTGGGTTGCCACTTCCTTCTCCAATGCATGAAAGTGAAAAGTGAAAGTGAAGTCACTCAGTCATGTCCAACCCTCAGCGACCCCATGGACTGCAGCCTTTAAGGTTCCTCCATCCATGGGATTTTCCAGGCAAGAGTACTTGAGTGGGGTGCCATTGCCTTCTCTGAGATAATAGCTGGGGAGACTCAAAACAGAGGACATAACTCCCTGCCTACACCTTTCACCCTCAAACACTGAGATTGTGTATGTTAGTTTAAGCTGTAAAGTTTGTGCTAATCTGTTATGGACCAATAGAAAACAAAACCACAGAAATATTAATATGTTAAATGTCAAACTCTGTTCTCAGCCCTGCACTTGGGACCTGAACCAGTGGTAAAGAATTCAAAAATCCCCAGCAACCACACCTAGCTACGCTTATGGGTCACAGTCCAGTAGGGGACATTGTAAAGGCAATGACAAACCCGGTGAGAAGCAGCCGTGGTTTTGTGGTCATTCAGAGAAGCAAGCTTCCAGCTCTACCTTGTGGGAATCAGCTAAGTTCATGCTCTAGAAAAGAGGGGAGCTGAATCTTGGAGAGTGAGAAGATGGTCACTGGCCAGAAATGCCAGGACCGGCCTTATGGGCACTGAACAGATGGCAGGGCATTCGCTAAGGCTCAGAGCTGTCAAAGATCACACATACCATCAGATCTTCTCATCACTTTAAGGCGAGAAGAAACCCTTGAGATCTCAGAGAAAGAAGAGGAAACACGGCCTCTATTTATTGAACAACTGTTTGTATTAAAAATCAAACAGCACTACTTCATTATTCTCCATTCCAGCTTCTCCCCCTTCCCTGAGTTACACACCTCTTGCCGATTTATGACATGTCGACAGAGTTATTATCTAGTGAAAATTACCACCACCCACGATGGGAATTTCTGCTGTTATAAAACAAAAGCAAACGCCAAGTCAGGAGGAGAAAGAGTGCATATGAGAGAGGGCCTTTTGCATCTCTTTTCTGGCAATGTTCTTTTTATGCTAATATCTCATAGTTTCCTACCTTAATGACTCCATTAAATGCCATAAGAGTATTTGCAGGAGAAAAGTGCTACCTGGAGATGAAGATGTAAAGTTACTAAGTGTGTTTTGAGGAACAGAGAAGATTTCTCAGTAAAGGAGTTAATGTTCCAAAGAAAGCTTTGTTTATCCGACAGACTTTATGACTGTGCTGTTTTCTTCACTCAGCACCTTAATTCTCAACCACCATAAGGCTGTCCAGATGTTTAAAATAAAAAGCCCATTTGGGTATTATCAGAGATTACTGGGAAGAGATAGACAGACATGATGTTTAGCTATGCAACATAAATTCCCCACGTATGTGCCAGCCAGCACACTCTGTATTCTCACCCTGCTGGAAGACTGAACCAATAAATCACAAGAACGAGACACAGGGCCCCAAACACAATTTACCTCTAGACAGCTGCCGTTGCTGGGAGGGAGCCGGAGAGGTAGAAATGAAGGATGGGAGCAGGCCTGGTGCCCAGGGCTTTTCACTCTGCCTAACTTGGAGAATCTGTGTTCTTCTCCCGACCTCCCTCATCAGACGTAGCATCAACCTCGTGAGATGCATATTCTATTGGAAGCAGCCTTGTCAATTTGTCAATAGTTTGCCAGCTCCCTTTTCTCATTCCTCAGCTTTGATTTATTTCATTCCTTCTGCCTGCTGTGCCTGTCCTTTTTATCTCTGCCAATTAACTTTCTACTTCTCCTTCAAGGTCTTTCTTGAGACCACAAGCGCCTTGACACCCTCTAGAATCAAACTAACCAAAGTGAGTCTCTCTTATGTTTGCATGTTCATTAGTCTGTCACCTCTAAGGCGTTTAGCATGCTACTCCTTGAGTGTGTGGGCATCCAACCTCTCTACAAGACTAAACGCCTTGAGAACAAGAAATGTGTGTTTTGTTTTGTGTAGTTCTAATGATAGCAACAATTCTGTATTCATCTTTCTAGCACAGTACTGCCCTGGAGTTCGTGCGAAATATTTGCCCCATCGGTGCACTTATCTGTGACACTGCAATTATCACTGTGATTCCAGGAGGTAAGAGCCACTGGTTTTGCTTTCTAGATATGGAGAATGAAACCTGTACGTGGGGAGTGTTTTCCTCATGGTCACATAGCAGGGACTTGAGCCAAAGCTGTGACTGACTGCACTGCCATTATATCAGATCTCCCCAAGCCAAACACATAGTGGGTGATTAAAAAAAAAAGTTATGAAATGAATGAGAACGCAATGCAAGCACGAATGAATACTTATGCGGAAACTTTATTTACTCTCCTCTGGGGCAGTAAAACTCACCATCGATTATTTTGTCTTTCCATCTTTATATCTTTTTATCACTGTTTGCATGCCTTGTTGTGCTGATAAGTGCCTGGCTTAGTTGACCATACTCCTTGGCTGGACTCTGGCTTTGTTATTACCTTGGGCAAGTCCCTTAACTCCTTTTTGCCAGTCAGGAAGCTAGGGACATCATTCACTGGCTTACCTGACAACTGGTACACATTGATGCCAATCATGATGGTATGCCAATGACCTTAAAAAAAGCTAGATAAGATCAAGAGAGGAAAAATGAGATACTATTTGAATTTTTTAAGAGGAAAACTAAGATAAATAAGGGGCATTGACCTTGACCTTTATTGAAAAGGAACATTGTTTGTTCTCAGAGCAGAACAGAGGGACTTATTTTTCAGTACAGTGATGCTCTTCTCCAGAAAGAATGGGGTCTTCTAAATCCTTGGTTCACCCACTCACAAGGCTGGCTGCTTACTCGCCTGTCAGTCATTACTGCACATGCCCAGGAGGGCAGAGATCTCTTTGGACACTTTAAAAGGAATAGTTCTAGAAAGAAAATAATTGCATGTGGGGTGGCTGACAAATCAGGGTTCTAGCCCAGGTCTATTATGAACTATTAGTGGTTGTGTGACTTTTTAATTCCTGAGCCCACATTTATTTTTCTATGCAGCGAGGGTATCCTTTCAACACTCACATTCCATGTATGTGTATGCACACTCACCACAAGCATTCCTGGGAATTTTGCTCCTGCTATTTCCTTACAAACAGATGGCCAATAATGAGGATGTTCCTGTCCCTTACCTGTAATTCCTAACTACACAGCATAAATACAAATTTAGTTTTAATTCAATTAACTGGTAATGAGGTGAGGACATAATACTTGAATATATGATATCAGTTTGGGAGTGGTAAGCCATGGACAATAATATTTGTGTTCCATTATATTCTCTGTGGTATTTTCAAAATCTCTAAAATGTCCTCAAAATATTCTGGCTGGAATAGCCATAGAAGCAGGAAAAACATTATTGGAGAAAAACAAATATATACATGTTCAGTTCAGTTCAGTCGCTCAGTCGCGTCTGACTCTTTGCGACCCCATGAATCACAGCACGCCATGCCTCCCTGTCCATCACCAACTCCTGGAGTTCACTCAGACTCAGGTCCATCGAGTCAGTGATGCCATCCAGTCATCTCATCCTCTGTCGTCCCCTTCTCCTCCTGCCCCCAATCCCTCCCAGCATCAGAGTCTTTTACAATGAGTCAACTCTTCACGTGAGGTGGCCAAAGTACTGGAGTTTCAGCTTTAGCATCATTCCTTCCAAAGAAATCCCAGGGCTGATCTCCTTCAGAATGGACTGGTTGGATCTCCTTGCAGTCCAAGGGACTCTCAAGAGTCTTCTCCAACACCACAGTTTAAAAGCATCAATGCTTCGGTGCTCAGCTTTCTTCACAGTCCAACTTTCACATCCATACATGACCACAGGAAAAACCATAGCCTTGACTAGACGGACCTTTGTTGGCAAAGTAATGTCTCTGCTTTTCAATATGCTATCTAGGTTGGTCATAAATTTCCTTCCAAGGAGTAAGCGTATTTTAATTTCATGGCTGCAGTCACCATCTGCAGTGATTTTGGAGCCCCCCAAAATAAAGTCTGACACTGTTTCCACTGTTTCCCCATCTATTTCCCATGAAGTAATGGGACCAGATGCCATGATCTTCATTTTCTGAATGTTGAGATTTAAGCCAAATTTTTCACTCTCCTCTTTTACCTTCATCAAGAGGCTTTTTAGTTCTTCTTCACTTTCTGCCATAAGGGTGGTGTCATCTGCATATCTGAAGTTATTAGTATTTCTCCAGGCAATCTTGATTCCAGCTTGTGCTTCTTCCAGCCCAGTGTTTCTCATGATGTACTCTGCATATAAGTTAAATAAGCAGGGTGACAATATACAGCCTTGACGGACTCCTTTTCCTATTTGGAACCAGTCTATTGTTCCATGTCCAGTTCTAACTGTTGCTTCCTGACCTGCATACAAATTTCTCAAGAGGCAGGTCAGGTGGTCTGGTATTCCAATCTCTTTCAGAATTTTCCACAGTTTATTGTGATCCACACAGTCAAAGGCTTTGGCATAGTCAATAAAGCAGAAATAGATGTTTTTCTGAAACTCTCTTGCTTTTTCGATGATCCAGCGGATGTCGGCAATTTGATCTCTGGTTCCTCTGCCTTTTCTAAAACCAGCTTTAGCATCTGGAAGTTCATGGTTCACGTATTGCTGAAGCCTGGCTTGGAGAATTTTGAGCATTACTTTACTAGAGTGTGAGATGAGTGCAATTGTGCAGTAGTTTGAACATTCTTTGGCATTGCCTTTCTTTGGGATTGGAATGAAAACTGCCATTTTCCAGTCCTGTGGCCACTGCTGAGTTTTCCAAATTTGCTGACATACTGAGTGCAGGACTTTTACAGCATCATCTTTCAGAATTTGAAATAGCTCCCCTGGAATTCCATCACCTCCACTAGCTTTGTTCGTAGTGATGCTTTCTAAGGCCTACTTGACTTCACATTCCAGAATGTCTGTCTTTAGGTCAGTGATCACACCACTGTGATTATCTGTGTCATGAAGATCTTTTTTGTATAGTTCTTTTGTGTATTCTTGCCACGTCTTCTTAATATCTTCTGCTTCTCAACCGACAAACAACTAATCTCAAAAATATACAAGCAACTCCTACAGCTCAACTCCAGAAAAATAAACGACCCAATCAAAAAATGGGCCAAAGAACTAAATAGACATTTCTCCAAAGAAGACATACAGATGGCTAACAAACACATGAAAAGATGCTCAACATCACTCATTATCAGAGAAATGCAAATCAAAACCACTATGAGGTACCATTTCACACCAGTCAGAATGGCTGTGATCCAAAAGTCTACAAATAATAAATGCTGGAGAGGGTGTGGAGAAAAGGGAACCCTCTTACACTGTTGGTGGGAATGCAAACTAGTACAGCCACTATGGAGAACAGTGTGGAGATTCCTTAAAAAACTGGAAATAAAACTGCCTTATGATCCAGCAATCCCACTGCTGGGCATACACACTGAGGAAACCAGAAGGGAAAGAGACACGTGTACCCCAATGTTCATCGCAGCACTGTTTATAATAGCCAGGACATGGAAGCAACCTAGATGTCCATCAGCAGATGAATGGATAAGAAAGCAGTGGTACATATACACAATGGAGTATTACTCAGCCATTAAAAAGAATACATTTGAATCAGTTCTAATGAGGTGGATGAAACTGGAGCCTATTATACAGAGTGAAGTAAGCCAGAAGGAAAAACATAAATACAGTATACTAACGCATATATATGGAATTTAGAAAGATGGTAACAATAACCCTGTGTACGAGACAGCAAAAGAGACACTGATGTATAGAACAGTCTTATGGACTCTGTGGGAGAGGGAGAGGGTGGGAAGATTTGGGAGAATGGCATTGAAACATGTAAAATACCATGTAGGAAACGAGTTGCCAGTCCAGGTTCGATGCACGATGCTGGATGCTTGGGGCTGGTGCACTGGACGGCCCAGAGGGTTGGTATGGGGAGGGAGGAGGGAGGAGGGTTCGGGATGGGGAACACATGTATACCTGTGGCGGATTCATTTTGATATTTGGCAAAACTAATACAATTATGTAAAGATTAAAAATAAAATAAAATTAGAAAAAAAAAAAAAGAATAAAACTGAAGGTACCTGAAAAAAACAAAAATATATATCTTCTGCTTCTGTTAGGTCCATACCATTTGTGTCCTTTATCGAGCCCATCTTTGCATGAAATGAACCTGGAATGTCAGGTCCATGAATCAAGGCAAATTGGAAGTGGTCAAACAAGAGATGGCAAGAATGAACATCGACATTCTAAGGAATCAGCAAACTAAAATGGACTGGAATGGGTGAATTTAACTCAGATGACCATTATATCTACTACTGTGGGCGGGAATCCCTCAGAAGAAATGGGGTAGCCATCACGGTCAACAAAAGAGTTTGAAATGCAGTACTTGGATGCAATCTCAAAAACGACAGAATGATCTCTGTTCATTTCCAAGGAAAACCATTCAATATTACAGTAATCCAAGTCTATGCCCCAACCAGTAATGCTGAAGAAGCTGAAGTTGAATGGTGCAATGAAGACCTACAAGACCTTTTAGATCTAACACCCAAAAAAGATGTCCTTTTCATTATAGGGGACTGGAATGCAAAAGTAGGAAGTCAAGAAACAGCTGGAGTAACAGGCAAATTTGTCCTTGGAATACGGAATGAAGCAGGGCAAAGACTAATAGAGTTTTGCCAAGAAAATGCACTGGTCATAGCAAACACCCTCTTCCAACAACACAAGAGAAGACTGCACATGGACATCACCAGATGGTCAACACCAAAATCAGATTGATTATATTCTTTGCAGCCAAAGATGGAGAAGCTCTATACAGTCAACAAAAACAAGCTGCTTGTGGCTCAGCTCATGAACTCCTTATTGCCAAATTCAGACTTAAATTGAAGAAAGTAGGGAAACCCACTAGACCATTCAGGTATGACCTAAATCAAATCCCTTATGATTATACAGTGGAAGTGAGAAATAGATTTAAGGGCCTAGATCTGATAGATAGAGTGCCTGATGAACTATGGATGGAGGTTCGTGACATTGGACAGGAGACAGAGATCAAGACCATCCCCATGGAAAAGAAATGCAAAAAAGCAAAATGGCTGTCTGGGGAGGCCTTACAAATAGCCGTGAAAAGAAGAGAAGTGAAAAGCAAAGGAGAAAAGGAAAGATATAAGCATCTGAATGCAGAGTTCCAAAGAATAGCAAGAAGAGATAAGAAAGCCTTCCTCAGTGATCAATGCAAAGAAATAGAGGAAAACAACAGAATGGGGAAGACTAGAGATTTCTTCAAGAAAATTAGAGATACACATGTTAGAGACCTAAATTTAAGTCACTGTAACAATTACCTTTTGAGGGATTTTCCCAGAAGTCCAGTGGTTAAGACTTTGCCTTCCAATGAAGGGGCTGCTTGTTCAAGCCGTTTGGGGAGCGAAGATCCTACATGACTTGGGGCCAAAAAATCAAAACATAAAACAGAAACAATATTGTAAACAATTCAGTAAAGACTTTAAAAATGGTAGACATCAAAAAAGAATCTTTGCAAAACTGCAAATCCACATTTACTTTCTGAGCCCCTATTAAGAGCAAGACATCGAAGAATAGTATATATTCTTCACACCTTCAGGTTCATGTCCCAAGCGGTGTCAAAGTGTGTCACGCAGCTCTCAGGTCAACTCTGTGTTCTGGACTTCCCACCTCAGTGAAGGAGACTCCCCTTTGTTTGGGCTGCCTTCTCCCCCTTGAACCTTAAAGTCTGCAGTCATCTAGCACTACTATTACCGAAATGTTAAACCAGTCTCCCTCCCTCCCTAGTTGTCTGCCCTGGCCCTCACATCCCTCCTTACCCACGACGCCTGTGCTGAGACACCCAGGCCAGCCGTGTCACACCCCTCGCTCCTACACCACCTCCTCCTGGACGCCTGCTCCTTCCGCCCTTGCCTGAAACCCAGGGCTGCCCGTCTGCACAGTCTTTTCCTATTAGCTCTTTTCACTTCCTTAGCTTCAATCACTTTCTGGCTTAGCTACCCTGAAAAATTCCAAACACAGATCAGTGGATCAGAACACCTTTTTTTCTGTGTATTTGCTCTCAAAAATAATGAAATTCTGGATGCTTATGTCAATCACACACATGTATTATATCTTAGCAGAATCTTCAACCATGCATATTTGAATAGGCTCCTATTTTCCGTACGGATTCTTAATAAAGCTTTGCTACACTTATTCTGAGACGAGCAGAGATCACTGATTACAGTGAATAAAGTGAGTCTTTCCTGGTTCTTCTTCTCCTTCACTCATAACCAGTCTCTCAGCAAACTCTTGAATCCCTTCATTTATCTTTGTGTAACAATACCGTGTTTTCTAAATCACCATGACCTCCTGCTGGAATACTATAATATCCTGCCAACTAATTGCCCTATTTTGACTCTTACCTACCTAAAACCCATTACACCCCTACAGCTCTAAGAGTGTCTCTAAAACAAAGTCATACACGGTCACTCTTCTGACTCCTCTATACTCCATTGGTTTCCTATTATGCTTTTTTTTTTTTTTTCCCATAAAAGTGCTTTTTCTCTGACCTAAGAAGCAATACACTTCTATGTGATTGGTTCCCAATGTATTCCTTAAACAACTTTTTTCCCCATTATCTCCTTTGTTTACTTTGTTCCAAACTCCTTAATTTAATTAAATACGACTATATTTCTCATTTTTGGAGCATTATTGTTGCCATCCCTTTGTATAAATCCTGTTTCCTTACCCTTCATATCACCTATTCTTTCTTGTATTTGAAGTTTCACTTCCCATGTTATTTCCAGAGAGGGGTCTCCCCAGACTACCCTGTATAAAGTGTCTCTCAGACTGATATTCTCTATCTGAACTTTTTTGTGTATTTTTAAAATAGTTATTTCATGGCATTTATCTCTTTATCTGTTTTAGTTCCCTATCCTAGTAGAATGTACACTTCTGAAATAATACGGAGAAAGGTAATTCCTATTTCCTTTGTTTAGGACACTGCTTGGCACACAGTAGCATTTTGATGTATGTTTGACGAGTGAATAAAAGAAGAGGGAGAGAGGACAGGGAGAAGGAGGAGAAGGAGCAAGAGGAGGGGAGGGCGAGGAGGAGGAGAAAGGGGAGTGGGAGGAAGGGAAGGAGGGAGGAAAGGAGGACAAAGAGCTCTGCCTTGTGCATGAAGACGTTTGGAGGGAGAGAGATGAGATGACTTAGTTCCAGGACAGACAAGAGACTAATGGTCTTCGCACCACGGGTGTTCCAGATCTTGGATGCCTGAGACGGGAAATCTTCAGACAACTTACCTTGTATTTGTCTACATAGCTCATACAAGACAATGGGAACATCTCTGACTGAACTGAGGTTATTTCCCCAGACCCTTCCCCTTGCCGTGGTGACCTCAGGCCATAACACATAACAAGGTGGGAAAAATGAAGCCTGACTCCAAAAGCATGCCTTTGTCACAGCATCGTCTCTCATCAGTGATGGATGAGACCAGGGCCAAAGTCTGTCTGGATTCCCTTTCTCTCAGAATCTCTGCTCTTCTAAGATTGTGCCCATGAAGCATCCTGCTTGTGTCCTGCCACCTGCCTTTCCCCTATCTAAGGGTCACCTTTTTTGATTTTCTGTTTTTTTGCCAGGGCTTCCTTGGTGGCTCAGTAAAGAATCCACCTGCCAATGCAGGAGACTCAGGTTTGATCCCTGGGTCAGGAAGATCCCCTGGAGAAGGAAATGGCAGCTCACTCCAGTATTCTTGCCTGGGAAGTCCCATGGACAGAGGAACCTGGCAGGCTGCATCCCATGGGGTCAGAAAGGGTTGGACATGGCTTAGAAACTAAGCAACATTTTTTGTCTATATGAAGCAACACCATGACAAAACCTGGGGCTTCAGATGTTCATGCATTTGGCACATGACCCCAGCAGTGTTCTACATGCTGGGACATAGAGTGGTCCAGCCTCATGTTGCTGCCGCTTCTCGACTTCTTCACCTGAGTGGAGGGCCTTGGGATGCCCTCTTTTTATATAACCCTGGGCTTTCCCAAAAGAATCCGAGTAGGCAGCTTGCTGCCTTATGAAGTTAGCTTTATTAGCTATTAGTCTCGCCATATGTCAAGACAGAAGGATTGTTTGTACAGGATTGTATCGAGTTCGCTGTCACTAGAATAAATCACTATTGACCTTTCCACTTTTAAGAGTTTAATGAACTTAGGAATGGAAATTACCCCCAAAAGTAACAACTGTAACCTTGGCTTCTATAATTAAGACCCATTGTCATTAATGTGAACTCTTTGACATGTCGGGGGTCACTGCTGTTAATACTAATGAATCAGACCAAGGTAGAAAAACTGACAGAAAATCGAAATGGTCCCAATTCAAAGTCAAACAAGAGATTCTAAATGAAGATTCTAAGTAGATAGGAAATGCAAAAAGACATGGAACCATAATGGACTTGTGGACAGTCAACTAACATGTATTACACAATGATTGCTTTTTAGGCACTATATATACTGTATGTGGGCTTCCCTGGTGGCTCAGTGGTGAAGAATTCGCCTGCCAAGGCAGAAGACACAAGCTTGGTCCCTGGGTCAGGAAGATTTCCTGGAGAAGGAAATGACAACCCATTCTGGTGTTCTTGCCTGGAAATCCCATGGACAACAGAGCCTGGCAGGCTACAGTCCATGCAGTTGCAAAAGAGCTGGACATGACTTAGAGACTAAACAACAATAATAACAAATACTGCATATAATCTACTTTAATCATTATCGTGTATCTGTGAGTTAGCAGTCATTATCTCTAACTTCAAATTATTGTCATGACTTCTTCACGCTACAGATGACTTAAAGATAAGGAGACTAAAGCTCAGAAGCAAAAAAAAAATAATGTTCTAAAATAATTTATTCATTTGACAGTATGCATTTTGACTCCTGAATTGAAAGTCTTCAATGTTCTAGGAGTCAAACATACAGAGACACCTAAGATGGACTTCCTGGCTCATCATTCTAGAAAAATAACATACAGATTTTTTTCTTTTTCATTTTTTTAGCCAGGCCATGCAGCATGTGGGATTTTATTTCCCTGCTGCTGCTGCTGCTGCTAAGTCACTTCAGTCATGTCCGACTCTGTGTGACCCCATAGACGGCAGCGCACCAGGCTCCCCCGTCCCTGGGATTCTCCAGACAAGAACACTGGAGTGGGTTGCCATTTCCTTCTCCAATGCATGAAAGTGAAAAGTGAAAGTAAAGTCGCTCAGTCGTGCTCGACTCTTAGCGACCCCATGGTCTGCAGCCCACCAGGCTCCTCCGTCCATGGGATTTTCCAGGCAAGAGTGCCAGAGTGGGGTGCCATGGCCTTCTCTGTTATTTCCCTGACCAGGGGTCAAATCTGCACCTTGCCCTCCTACACTGGAAGCATGAGGCCTTACCCGCTGACTGCCAGTGAAGTCCACATGACTTTTCAGTGATATAGTTTGAACTTTTGCTAATTTGCATTGAGCTAACAAAGTCATCCAGCTGTACTCCTACCTTCTAAACCAGGTTTCTGGTCCAATTTCATCATCACCTGTCTAATCCCCTGAAATGCAATCTATCATTTATAATAATGAGACCATAGTTTTACCTGGACATTTCACCACAAGATAGTTCACCATTTAGAGAAGTAAGGTCTTGTGATTAACTTGTGGACATTGAGTTGAAAGCTCACTCTGACATGCTAACATGGTTATTGGATAATTTGGGGTTGGATTCCAGGTATGACTGGTTCTGCAGCTGATTATTTCTGTACAAGTTCCCTTTCTCAGACACAAGGCATTTAATGTGTTTCTGAGAGACAGATAACTCCATTTCAAATCCAAGTAAGCAAAGATGAGTATAGAACCCTGATTAAGTTATTCATCCTTTGTGAAATTTCATTGTTTCAAACTTTTTAAAATTAATTTATTTGTAAATGAAACAAAAATGGATAGTTTAATGATAAAAGGTACAATTCACAAAGAAGATATCATAAACCATTAGACATCTAACAAGTAAGAAACAAAGGTACATAAAGCAAAAATCAGAAGAGCTATAAGGGAAAACAAAAAAGAAATATAGTCATAGTGAGACATAGTAACATTCCTCTGAGCTTCTTTTATCACATGCAGAAAAAATAAGAATAAGAGCATCTTGAATGATGTCATTAATAATTTAAGCATAAAAGGTATCTATTTATACTAATCTTCTATCCTACACAAATATATTTAAAATTTTGTATCTCATACATCCTTATTAGATGTCCATAGGACATTTAGGAAAACTGGCACAAAGATAAACAATACTAAATTTCAAAAAATAGATTTTTTAATTCAGTTATACGTATATACATATATTATTTTTGAAATTATTTTCCATTAAAAGTTATTACAAGATATTGGTTATAGTTCCCTGTGCTATACAGTAAACCTTTGTTGCTTATTACACACATATTTTTTAAAATTAGAACTCTAGCATTCTACTCACACCAAGTCAAACAAGTGGAATCAAAATGTTATCAATTTTTTAGTTAGACAAAAATTCATGTTTTCTAAAATATATATATTATACATATGATTTGATAATATGTATTGATATTTATATTAATATTTATATTGGTATGTGTATTAAGATTTGATAAGGTCTTAAGAGAGAACATCAAAAAATATGAGAAGATATGGAGAAACTGGAAAACATAAATTAAATGAAATGGGAGCATTTAATATGAAATAGAAAAAGTGAAACAAACCAGATAAAAGTAAAAGATCCTCATATACTCCAGTTGTTTTTATTTTTATTTTTTTATTTTTTTAAATTTTATTTTATTTTTAAACTTTACAAAATTGTATTAGTTTTGCCAAATATGGCTGTTCATTAGAAACATATCTGGAGCTCTGGTGAAAAAAACGCAATACCTGAACATTCGTATTTTTCAAAAAATTCCAAGATAGTTCTGATATGCATCTGGATTTTAAAAAGTGATTATAGGCTTTTCTATTCAATGGTAGTTTTGGTGATATAGAATTCTATTATTTTTCCTTAGTGTTTTTCAAATTATTCTACTTGCATAAAAATTTTTTAGTGTCTTAGTTATCTAATGCTACATAACAAAGCATCCTGAAATGTTTTATCTTACAAGAGCCATTTAACTTGTGCAAAGTCAGCTTAGCAGTTTGGCCTGGGTGCACCTGGGCAGAGTGTTCACTGGCCTCGCCTGGCAGCACTCACTTGCTTGTAACCATCTGATGGCTCAGTCTCAAATTCATGTCAGGTGTTTGGTGTCGGCTGTTGGTTGCGGTATCCCTGTCCTCATTCAGATGGCCTCTCCCGCAGGTTAGCTCAGACGTGTTCCCACAACAGTCTCGGGGCAGCACAGAACCAAGTAGAGAGGCTGTCAGGACCTCTGAGATCTTGGCTTGGAACTCCCATCATGACCTTGCCACTGCAAGTCTACTGAAGCAAATCATAAGGCCATAACAGATTCAAATATTGAAGAAATGGAAACATCTCTTGATGAGGGGAGCCACAATGTCACATCTCAAAGGTAGGGGGAGGGCATATTGAAATAAGAGGAATTTGTGGTCATTTTTTGAAATCTACCAGAACCTGTGCTATGGTTACAAAATATTCACATTTTCCCATAATCAATTTAAGTTTATCTCAATCTCAGGACCTTCAAAATTGTCCTCCCAACTAGATCAGATCCAGGCTTCAAACCTAGTATCTCATGATCTGTGTTAGCTCTAAATGAGGATGGGGCTTCTCTTAATTGGAATAAGGTTAATAAACACCTTAGTCCTGAAAGTGAACATTGCTCTGCACCATCTCCAAGAGATCCATTTTCTGCTGAGCCTTCTTGTGATCCGAGTTATATAAAGGTATGTGCCCACCCCCATCATATAACCATGCAGAGGGATAAAATATAAGCACTCCTACTAAAACAGGGAGGGATGGGAGGTACTTAGCAGTTGTAAGCCCACAGCAATTCTGAAGTCCAGATGGTCCATGTGATCATGTTTCCATACTCTGAGGCCAGAGAAATATTCCTGATTAGGGCCCAGTTCTGCTCCCAGACATTTGTTGAATGGATTTTTAGTACATTGTTATTTTTGACTCTTGGCTCCACTCTCTGAGCTCTGAGCTCTACTTTCTGGGCACTTGGCTCCTCCCTCTGATTTCTCCCTTCTTTTCCATAAGAAATACCTCATTCTGCAGCCAAAAGGCTTTCCTGCCTGTAAACAGTGGACAATCCCAAAGCCTCTTTTCATTTTTAACTCTAGCAGTCCTTTGAATACAAGCTGCAAGCATTTTTACATATTAAATTTTCTTTGAAAACTCTGTGAATTTCCTATAATAATAGTAATAGTAATATTTGTTCGCTCAGCCATGTACAACTGTTCGTAACCCCATGGACTATAGCTCACCAGGCTCCTCTGTCTATGGTATTTTCCTGGCACTACCAAATTATTCTTGCCCTGCTGGGTTTTAGATTTGTTTTAAATCAGTGACTCTTTTATTCCTTCTATCATCTCCCTTTTGGAACTGGAATTCTGTTCTATGCCTGTTCCACCATTATATCTTGGAAGCAGACAACTTGTTTTGTAATTTCACAGGTCTACAGATGGAGAGAAATTTTGCCCACAGATGGGTTACTTTGCAGGATGGTATGTCTCAGGCCAATTTTGATGTGGACAGGAATTAACTTGATGGAATATTTAATGAGAACACCATGGTAAGTGCCTTGCTAGAGGTACATTAGGGTGCCAGAGTCTCATTTATATACCTTATTTAGATGATTTAGATGATGAGATTTGGAACACTTTGAGTTGATGACATTTAGATGAGATTTTGAGTTTAGCATTAATACTGGAATACATTAGGAGTTTGGTGATGTTGGAATGGGGTGAGTGTATTTTGCATCTGGGATGGACATGGATTTTCAAGGGGCCAGATGGTGAACTATACTCAATTGATTAGTGTCCTTGAAAAATTCATGTTCAGCCAGAATCTTAGAATGTGACCTTATTTGGAAATAGAATCTCTGCAGATGTGCTTAGTTAAGAGGAGGTTATACTGGATTGTAGTGTATCCTAAACCCAATGACTGGTGTTCTTCTAAGAAGAAGAAGAACATACAGAGAAACTCACAGAGAAAAGAAGTTCATTTAAAAGTGGAAGCAGATGGAGGGAAGGATGGGGAGGAGGGATAGGTAGGGAGTTTGAGATTGTGTACACACAGCTGTGTTTAAAATGGATAACCAGCAAGGACCTACTATATAGCACAGGGAACTCCACTCAATGTTACGTGGCAGCCTGGATGGGAGGGGAGCTGGAGGGAGAATGGGTGCATGTATGTGCATGGCCGAGACCCTTCTTTGCTTGCCTGAAACTGTCAGAACAGTGTTTGCTCTTTTTTTTTCCAAGTGTGGATTTTTCGCAAGAGACAAAAATGCCTTCCCATATACAAGTATTTACAAAACACAACTGATTCAACAATCCACAGTGTTGTTAATCAGCTATATCCTAATAGAAAATAAAAAGTTTAAATATAAAAAAAAAGAAACAAAATGAAAGCAGAGATGAGTGACCTATCTACAAGCCAAGGAACACCAAGGATTGCCAAGAGTCACCAGAGGATAGGAAGAGGCATAGAGCGATCGTCTTCTAGGACTTTCGGAGGGAGGAAGGCTCTTTTAAAAAACCTTGCTCTTGGACTTCTAGTCTCTAGATCTGTAAGAGAATACATTTTTTATTGTTTGAAGCCACAAAGTTTGTGGTCATTTGCTATGGCCACTTATAGGAGACTCATACATGCTAAGTGCCCTCATGGCTCTAAGGATTATGCAGAGTCTCTGACTAGAATGACCTTGCCTGTCCCCTTGTCATTTATCCATCCAAACGCTAGCTTTGCTTGGCTCTAGTGAAGCCGCCTAGGAATGTGGCTTTCATCTTGCCCTCTCATCTCCCTCCCATCAGTCATCTCCGGTTGAAAAACCATCCCTTTCTGGAATGCCCCTTCTTCTGTTTGTTTTGTTAAGTGCCCTTTTGTTTATGACTCAGCAAAGTATTTCCTTCTAAGAAAGTCTTCACTGACTCCTTCTCTCCAGGCTGTGTTAGGACTCTGGCTCTGCACTTGGGGCAGTCTCTTTACTCCTATGATCCCTGTGAAACTGCTCTGCAGATGTCTAGCTACCTGCCTCCCCTCCACCACTTTTAGCTTGAGAACATCTGGGGAGGACTGAAAACTCTTGTGTACCTTCTTATCTCCAACACTTGCTAAGGAGTCTGGTACATTGTAGGTGCTAAATAATACTTGCAATATTATTCAGACATATGTTCAGAAAGGATGAGCAGAAAGATGGAGGACAAAAAAGGAAGAAAGGGAAGAATAAAAGAACAAAATATGAGAAGGAAAAATAAGACAAAGGCAACACAGAAGGGAAACATAAAAATGAGAAAGAAGGAGAAGCATCCTTAGAGAAATGTGGATTGTCTGACATGGCAGTAGGAAAAGATACTTAAGTGGTGAAATATCAGTGTCAAAGGGTATATTACAGAGAAATGGAGAGGGTGGTTTGCTGTGTGCGCACAGAATGTGAGGCATGATTGTAGAACTGGGGGTTTCGGAGACAAGAGATACTTTCTCACCCTTCCCCAGAGCGCACAGATTCTAGTAGAATCAAATAAGAAAAACTGAACCATGTCTTTTTTTTTTTTTTTTTGCAATTCAGGTTGATATAACAGGATATCCTAGAGAGGGTGCTTATAAATGAAATATAGGCTGGAAAGTCCAAGATCAAGGCGTGGGCAGGTTCAGTGTCTGTGAGGGCTCACTTCCTGGTTCACTGTCTTGCCGTGTTCTCACAGGCCAGAGGCGAGAGCTTTCTGGGTCCCTTTTTTAAGAGTACTAATCCCATTCACATGGGCTCTAGCTTCACTTGACCCTCATTGTCTGATCACCTCCCTAAGACCCCACTTTCAGATACCATCACACTGGGGATTAGGTTTCTGGGTATGGACTCTGAGGGGACATAGACATTCAGTCTAAAGCAGCTTTGATAAAAGCATTGTACATAACGTGATAAAAGCCATGCTTACAAGAAAAAAAAAAAAAAAAACAGCATTATTGCCCTGTGGAGGATGAAACATAAAGGAGTGTTCTGCTGAACCCAAGACAGCAAGGGGATGCCTTCAGATTAAGGTGAAAACCTTGTTAAGCCTGAATGGATAAGTAGGAGTTAATTAAGTAAAGGACAGGGTATAGTAACATATGAGAGACAATAGTAAATACAGAGTATATTAAAAAAAAAAGAGAGAGAGAGAGACCTGTAATGGGAAAGCAGAAAAGTCTGTATGATTGAAGGGTGATGCTAGCCAGACCCCAGATACCAAAGGGGGTCCTGCCCTAAAGGAAGTGTGGCCGCTGGAAGAATTTGGGAATCATAGAAAGATTTTTAAATGGAAAGAAGACTGGGTTTATGGTCAAGATGACAGAAAGTAGAACAGGTTAAGAGACTTATAATAATCAGATAAGGAATAATGATTTGAGGTGAGTGAGATCAATAATTATTTTTTTCATTACTTTTAAGCAACATGAAAAGCACTTACATACTGAAATAAATTTCATCTGAACACTGACACTGCAATTGGAAAACAGTCAGTTCTCATACAAGATCACTGTTCTACCATATCACACATGACCAGTTCAGGTAAGAAGGACAGAGTTACAAAGATGACACCTAGAAGACAGGGTTGCACATTGTCAATTCTCAGAAATATTTGTTGGCTCGTGTAGTGTTTGAGAGTGTGGGCCCTGGAATCAGACATACCTTCTTCTACCTCCTAACATCCAACCTCAGAAAATTTCCTTAATTTTTCTCGTGATATCACCACAGTATGAAGGTAGCAATAGTGTCTACCCTACAGCACTCTTGTGAAGATTAAATAATTTACTATATGTAAAGCATTTAGCACAATGCCTGGCAGATGGTAGATATTCCATAAATGTTAGATGCTTTAGATGGATAAATTGATGAATTAATAATTCTGGAGAGGGCTAGGAACATGTAGCTAAGACTCCATGTGGTAGAGTATTTTGGAACAAATTTGAAGAGTCGAGGTGAATGAAGTGAGGTTGGTCCATATGCCCCTTGGGGTAAATTGCCCAGTGGATGCACAAGTATCTAAATGGTGACTGGCCAGGAGAGCTCAGTGGATTTGCAAATGAATTTGCACACCTGCACCTGGAAGCTGGCTCCATTCCAAAAGAGAAGTTACGAATCACTTGTTTTTGAAGGTGAAGGTACCACTTCTGTACATTTTGTTGAATTCTGGGTCTTTCCCTCTGAAAAGAAGATTTGTGTGTAATATATGAAGCAACAGGCTCCAGGTGTTCAATGATCTGACATAAGGTGACAGCTCAGTTGAAGCACTGTTCTCCACAACAAATTTGGCTTAAGCTCTGGAGCTTAGAGCAGTGGAACTAGGTTAACCCCAGCTTATAGCATTGCAAACAACCACACCCACCTTAGTAAAAAAGGGGTTGAATCCTCCAGAGTTTGTTGGCTGCTGACTCCCTTTCACTACTGGCAAAACTTGATTTTATTTGCAAATATCTCTGAGCATCTTCTATGTAGCAAGTAGTACACTAGTTGTGAGGATTGCGAAATAAATGATTTATATGCTTTCTTCCCTTAAAGAACTCATAAGCCAGAAATGGAGACAACCATAAATCCAACTAGCTTTAGTGCGGTGGGAGAAATGCCTTAAAAAGGTGTAAATATTGATGCTTACTGGGGCAGAAGAAAGGAAGAAGTCTGCTGTCAGTTTTACAAAAGGGGTTTATAAGTTTTAAAACTCAATTGCTGAGGGTCTGGGCTGTGATAAATCTCACACCTTGTTGCGGGGATTAGGAATGGGCAGACTTCAGAGAATGAATCGGTGGCATGAATCATGAGATTCAAACATATGTGCACTTGGATGCCAGCTTTCTTCTTTTAAGCATCTATACCTGATGTGGACACACACATGTACACAGAGATACGCACAACTACTTCTCTACAAAGAACTTGATTCTAGTGATTAAAAGCTAAAGATAATATAAATCTAATAGTAAATATTTATTACTAAATTACAGAACAGATTAGAGTGATCTATTATGCAGCAGATGCGGGTTTGATCCCTGGGTCTGGGAGATCCCCTGAAGAAATGGCAATCCACTCCAGTATTCTTGCCTGAGAAATTCCATGGATGGAGGAGCCTGGCGGGCTACAGTGCATGGGGTCGCAAGGAGTCAGACATGACTGAGTGACTGACACACACACAGTAGAATAAATGAGGGCTCGGTGGTAAAGAGTCTGCCTGCAATACAGGAGATGCCGTTTCAACCCCTGGTTTGGGAAGACCCCCTGGAGGAGGGCATGGCAACCCACTCCAGTATTATTGCCTGGAGAATGCTATGGGCAGAGGAGGGTGGTGGGTTACAGTCCATCGGGTCACAAGAGTCAGACATGATTGAAGCAGCTGGGCACACAAACACACACAAACGAAACCATCAGACGATGCTCATCTATGTTGACAAGTGATTAAAAGGAACATTACCAAGCAGTAAACAGAGGGCAATCTAATGTTCAGAAGATATTTTTTTCCTAGATGAAAATATACCAAAATTTTGTATAGGACAGAAAGAAGGAGGTTAGGACAGGAACTAAAGGTTGGTCAAGTTTCACTTAGGTTTTGAAAGGTGTTTGGGATTTGAAAGGTATCTGGATGTTGAAGGGTATTTGGGTTTTGGAAATGAAGAATTGACAAAGCTCAACATATGGGACACAAGCTCCTGATATTCAATATCAAGATATTCAGTGACTTTGGGGTGATGGCTAGGGAATCAAGAAAAAGTTAAGTTAGGGTTCCAGCAGGGACCTTCAGTTGCTGTGTCACTTGGGAAAGTCATTTCAACTCTTCGACCTTTCAGATCAGGCATACGCTGTTTATCTCTGATGTCTGGTGTGACCATTAGATGTCAGAGTTCATATAGAGTCCATCATAATAGTTAGTAGCATAGCACAGTGGGTAGAAGTACAGGCCATGGGGCCTGAATGCCTCGTGCAGTTTCTGACTTCTCAGTTTACTAGCTGTGACCTTGGAGCAGTCAGCTAACCTCAGTGTCTTTGTCTGTAAAACGGAGATAATAAATAACACCTAAATCTATTTAGTTGTTCAGGGATAAACTGAAACGACGCAGGTAAATGCCCAGAACCTGGCACTAATGAGTGCTTCATCTGCACGTTGCATGCAGTGCATAGTGCAAACTCACCACGTTCCTTTCCTTTGATGTGATTAAAAAAAATAGATACTATATGGCTTGTATATGAATGAGAAAAAGAAACAAAATGGGTATCTTCCATTGCTAATAATGTGGTTCTATTACCATCACAGAATAGGGGATCTTTAACTGTTACTTTTATATTAATCTGTTTTATATTATTTATATTAATAGTAAAATGTAATTTAAAATTCATAAAATTATCTTATTTGTGCAAAATCATTTAACTTTGTCAAAATCTTATTTTAGGAACTTTCCTGGAGGTCCAGTGATTAAGACTTCGCCCTCCAGTACAGGGTGTACACATGTTTCACAACCAAAAAAAAAAAAAAAGAAAGAAACATAAAGCAGAAACAATATTGTAACAAATTCAATAGAGACTTAAAAAATGGTCTACATCCAAATATAATTATTTCTATTTATTAAATTTATCTAATTACTCAGAAAACTTGTGCTGATGTCTGTTCTGTTCCCTGCTCCAGAGAATTGAAAAGATAAGGTAAATAAGTGAGCACCACCCCAGAACTCTGCCTGGCATGGTAGGTGCCGATGAACACTTGTGGAATGATCAACTGAGTGAATTAATTAATGGTGGGCACTTGCCCCTTTCAACGTTCAAAAGATGTGGAATTAAATGACACGTCTGATGTCTGCTTCAGGGTAGAGCTGGGTGAAATTCTACATCTCCTAAGAATACTCTCAGTTTTCTTTGCACACCATTATGCTGCTTGCTCATGCAAATACAGGCAAGTAGAGACTCTATAAATATTATTTATCAAAGCTAGGAAACAACGGGAGGGCCTTCACAGCAGATGGGCATCTTGCTGTAGATATTTCAAACAGACCTCTGATGGGATTGGAGTCAGTGATGCTGAGAGAAGCACAGCAGAAGTGGACATGTGGCATCAATCAGTGATGCAACCTTTCCTTAGTATCCAGATACCAAATGCAAGCCATCCTTGCAAAGACAGGGCGTAAGTTTTCTAAAAGTTCCTGGCAGGGAGGGGTACTGAGCAGCGCCTGGCCAGAGCAAGGACCTGGGTCAGATGCCCTGGGTTCAGATCTCAGACCTGCTACTGACTGATGATAAAGCTCAGGCAGTCCCGTTCCTCTGTAGGAGTCCCAGCCCCACAGGTGTCACTGTGAATTAGGTACTACAGCACCCTGTGCTTCGAGCACCTTCCCTGTGTGGAACTGGCTTTCCTTTTCACCTCTGTCTTCATCCATCCTAAAGGGCTTTGGGAAAGTTGTAAATAAAAACAGATCCTTCCGAGGGTCAGGAATGCAAGTCTACCAGTTTGTCTGAAATAAGAATAAGGGGAGTCTTAGAGCCATTGAAAGGGACCAAGTGTGGGTCTCGCACGGGGCTTCCTCCATGTGAGGCGCTAGAAGCGTGGCTTCTGCCTTGATGTTTAAAGAATTTAATCAGAGTATGGTTGATTGCCAAGGTGGTGCTGGTTTTAGATGTACAGCAAAGTGAACCACACACACACACACGTGTGTGTGTGTGTGTGCATGCTCAGCCGCTCAGTTGTGTCTGACTCTTTGTGAGCCCATGGACTGTATTGCAGCCTACCAGGCTTCTCTGTCCATGGAATTTCCCAGGCAAGAATATTGGAGTGGGTTGCCATTTCCTACTCCAGGGGATCTTTCCAACCCAGGTATCGAACCCATGTCTCCTGTGCCTTGTGCATTGGCAGACAGATTACCTCTGAGTCATCTGGGAAGCCTATATACACACACACACACACACACACACACACACACACTCAATTCAATCAAGTAGAGTTCTTCCCTGGTTGGTTATAAACCTAACAGATTTTTTCCCTCTTGTGGATTAGTCAAATAGTTCAAAGAAGTCAACAAAAATAACCCTAAACATATAAACAATGAATAAAACATTTTAAAAAAGTTGGCAAAACTGCACAGAACTTTATCTCATTATTTCAGGGTACTCTAAGTTTTCAAATGTTTTCAAAAATGACACAAGAAGACCATTTAGAATTATGAGTTACTGAGGCAGCATGAAAATTAGTATAGCTAAAGAATGTGCAAGAGCTGAGGTTTCTGGCACACACCTTCTAGTGATTTAGTATCTGTGTGCCTCAGAGTGAGACATCGAGGACTAGTTTCGTGTTCACTTACAAGGGGCAATATCGTTAGCTCAAAGCTGGTTGAACCCCATTCATTTCCACAGAATAAGTAAGAAGACTTTTATGTTGCACATTCTTGAGAAAGAAATGAAGTCTCTCTCTTTTAACATCTGCTTCCTTCCCATAAATTATCCACCCTGCTCTCAGGCCCACTGTTAGCAGGTAACCAGCTGCGTTGCTCTGCAGTAATTCATTCCCTTGAAAGTGTTTCTGGAGATGGTGGGATTTACATGTTGTTGAAGTTTCCTGTAAGACAGGGAAGAATGCACTTGATTAATGGTGATTTTCTTTCCAGTTTTGAGGATCTGAGAACACAGAGTGCATTTAACCTGTGCTCCATCCCAGACTAGGGGCTCAGTTCTTGTTGATAGACTGGGCAATGAAATCCTCTTCCTCTTCTTCACTTGCTCTATGATCCTCATTCTATTCCACTGAATACAGAGCTTTGGTCTTCACCAGCACGTCTTCCTGACTCCTGAAACTTTAGATAAGTTCCTCACTCAGTTTAGTTCAGTTCAGTCACTCAGTCATGTCTGACTTTTTGCGACCCCATTGACTGCAGCATGCCAGACCTCCCTGTCCATCACCAACTCCCGGAGCTTACTCAAACTCATGTCCATTGAGTCAGTGATGCCATCCAACCATCTCATCCTCTGTCATCCCCTTCTCCTCCTGCCTTCAATCTTTCTCAGCATCAGGGTCTTTTCAAATGAGTCAGTTCTTCACAGCAGGTAGCCAAAGTATTGGAGTTTCAGCATCAGTCCTTCCAATGAATATTCAGGACTGATTTCCTTTAAGATGGACTGGTTGGATCTCCTTGCAGTCCAAGGGACTCTCAAGAGTCTTTTCGAACACCACAGTTCAAAAGCATCAATTCTTGAGTGCTCAACTTTGTTTATAGTCCAACTCACATTGATACATGACCACTGGAAAAATCGTAGTTTTGACAAGACAGACCTTTGTTGGAAAAATTCCCCACTAGTTCCCCACTAGTCCCTGCTGAATCAAATGCAACTTCCCCAGTCTCTGCTTCCCTCACTAACTCTCAGATCTAGCGCACTGATGGTCATGTAACCTCTACCAATTCAGATAACCACGTGTGGTAGTTGACTAGAACGTGGTGCTCAGCTTTCTCATCTATCGTATGGGTTATTCTGAGTATCTGGTGAATAATACGTCAGTATTTCACTTGAGAAATATGTTATGTGCCTAACAGTCAAAGCCCCAGCTGGATACAGGAAATATAAGGCTGACTAAGGCACAAGGGGCTTAAAGTCTGGTCGACCACTGTCATTATGAGAAGACAAAATGGTTTCACAATTAGCCTATGTTTTTAGAAGACTCCGAACCATAACTTATTTGTGTTTGCAGAACTTCTAGTTAAGTTTCAGAAGAGTGAATCATAACCAAGTTCCAAGAAACAGCGGGGCTGGTTGCCATAAACAACCTCATGTGTGAAACTGGGAATGGATACTCCCTGATATTTTTCAAATGTCGAGGTGAGAAATGAAGATGGCAGTTCTGAATGTGGGGGCTGATCCTGAGAAATAAAAGACTGAAATGAAAAGTAAAACCAGAACACCTTTTTTTTTTCCTTGAGATAGAATTGACTGTGGCTGAGTTTTGCAGCAAAAAGGTGACAGTAATGAAGAAATGAGTGTCATTTCTCTTCCAGATTTTCATGGTGCAAATTCACAAATGTATAGAACTTTTCCAATTTCTTAGAATTTAAACTTTGTAATAATTACCACTATTTTGAGTGCCTACTCTACATATGTATGTATGGATATGCCTGTTATTTCTGGGCATCTTTCCCTGTTTAATAATGATCATTTAAAATAAGGAAACTGACGCTCAGAGACTAAAAATGGAGAGCAATTGCCTTGCCTTCATTTAGCATATCTTATCATTTCTGAGCTGATTAGAATAATATATTAGAAGAGATGCCCACGACCCAAGGGGAGATAATAAGCCTGAATCATCTTTAGAGAGCAAAGAAGAGTTGTGTGATGAATGCTGTTTTGTTAATGGCACAGCTCGTGGGCGCCACAGAGGTGGTGGAAAATGAGTGTGACAACACGGCTAGAATAAAGCTCTTGTCTGTAATTACAGTAAGGTCACATTTTTTGTGCATTAAACAGTTGACTTACTGAAGTAGATTGGAAGGAAACACTGTTGTTCTTTCCTCTTCCTTTCCTCCTTTCTCCATTGAGACTGTGACACTCCTTGGGAGCCAGGTATCTAAGACATTGAAGGGGAACGTCCGGCAAGAATCTGAGATGTAGCTCAGCATTCAAGGCTTCATATGCTTAGCTTCCTGCTTGACTCTCTCTGCCACGTGCTCAGCTGTTTTTTAGCATTGAGACTCTGCTGTGGTTTTCCCCAGGTGCCATGCCGTTTCTAGCTTCATGGCTTTACTCATGCTGTGCTCCCCTCCTGGAATATCTTTGAGGGAGGTTCACTGGCTCACTGGGCTTCCCTAGCAGTAAAGAATCCGCCTGACAATGCAGGAGACCCAGGTTCGATCCTTGGGTTGGGAAGATCCCCTGGAGAAGAGAATGGTAACCCACTCCAGTATTCTTGCCTGGAGAATCCTATGGACAGAGGAGCCTGGGGGGCTACAGTCCATGGGGTCACAAAGAGTAAGACAAGGCTGAGCATCAAACACTTTCATTTTGTTGGATCAAAACTTAATTATCCCTGCAGACTCGACACCTGAGGTCACCTTCTTCATTACCTTTGGCATGCCATTTCAGACCTGAGGGAGCCACTTAGGTTTTCCAGTCTGCCTTATAATTGTCTCCTAAAGTCCTCTGTCACACCAACAAGATCCTAACTCCTTGAACACAGGGATATGCCTTATTCATCTCTTTATCTCCAGCATCTGGCATATAAAGCACTTTCAGGAAAGATGTCCTGAATGAACAAGTATTGTGTAATGTTCTTCCTTTGAAATCCGATGCTTTGATTCTTTTCATAACATCTCTGCCAGTTGCTTTCTAGTCTCTCATAGGTACCCCACACTGATAACTCACCAGTATCAGAGCTCCCCCACTTCCTCTTCGTTGTGGTTTACTTTTTCCCCATTGTTACTGGCAGGTCTTAGAAGGTAAGATGTACTCATGAAGAGTACATATGTCTTCAAATTATAAAATCTAAGACATCCTTCTGTGGACCTTCTACATACTTACCTAGGCTTGCATGTGTGATAAGTAGCTTCAGTCATGTCTGACTCTATAGACTGTAGCCTGCCAGGCTCCTCTGTCCATGAGATTCTGTAGGACAAAATACTGGAGAGGGTTGTGATTTCCTCCTCCAGGAGATCTTCCCAACCCAGGATTGAATCCATGTCTCTTGCATCTCTTGCACTGCAAGCTGATTCTTTACCACTAGCGCCACCTCTTAGATATGACTAATCTTTAGTTCTGTGATATTAAAGTCACTTCATCCATTTGGCAGTGTTTTTGTAAAAGGACCAAGTAAGGAAATATATTTTAAAAAATTTCCTAAGTTATAAAACTATTTTTCAGTTATTACTTATAATTTCCATGATATATTTTGTTCCCTGGAGTCAGACAGGATGAAGTACCATTTTAGATTAACTCAATTTATTTTTAAAATCATGTTAGATATTGTGTCAGAAAAGGTACATAATGAGGTGCATCATTAATGCTCTCTGTACTTTTTGTTTGATGATTTTGAAAAATTAATGTTGTCTAATGGGCTAGTGGAATAATACTTGTAAGATGTGATTGTCTTGCTTGTGCCTTGATAGTAATGATAATGAGGACTAACGTTTATGAGGCTCTGGTCAGCAAAGTACATCTGGATTAATTACAAAAACAGCAACCGCACATGAGCACTTGTAAGTGCCATGCACTGTTAGGTTTTATATGTACAGAATCTCAGATCTTCACAACAAGTCTAGTAAATGTTTGCAAGTCTCCTTTCACACATACAGAGACTGAGGATCAAAACGATCTGATGCTTGGGCACACATTTTGCAGGAAGTTGCTGACGTAGTATTTTAAACCGCTGTGAATGGCACTGCCCTTCTGATCCGGAGCATTTGCAACCACAATTAACAGGATCTCATCTGATCCTGACAATGACTGTGTGAATGATACTTTATCAGGTTTCCATTTACAGGGTCACAGAGATCCAGCAGTATTAATAAGTTATTTAAGAGCCCAAAGGTAGGCAGATAAAAAAAAAAAAAAAAAAAAACTTTCAATAGCCATTAGTCAATTTCTAAGCATCGTTCAACCAGAGCTATGGGGCTGGTCAAAATTCAGCTGCCGTGGTAGCCATAGAGAGAGGCAAGTCTTCCGTAACAAGACCACTGACACAGGGTGATCTTATCATCACTCTATACATGGTGACATCCTTTCAGTCAGTTCAGTGCCGTCGCTCACTTGTGTCTGACTCTTTGTGACCCCATGGACTGAAACATGCCAGGCTTCCATGTCCATCACCAACTCCCGAAGTTGGCTCAAGCTCATGTCCATTGAGTCAGTGATGCCATCCAACCACCTCATCCTCTGTCGTCCCCTTCTCCTCCTGCCTTCAATCTTGCCCAGCATCAGGGTCTTTTCCAATGAGTCAGCTCTTCACATCAGGTGGCCAAAGTATTGGAGTTTCAGCTTCAGCATCAGTCCTTCCAATGAATATTCAGGACTGATTTCCTTTCAGATTGACTGGTTGGATCTCCTTGCAGTCCAAGGGACTCTCAAGAGCCTTCTTCAACACCACAGTTCAAAAGCATCAATTCTTTAATCCTTTAATCTCTCATTATTTTAAACAACAGAATTCATTATTTTCTTGCCATACCACATAGGGCAAAAATAGCAACAGACTCTTCAAGTGTCCCTTGCATCCTGCTCCCCTCAGTGTATCCCCAACCACACTTCATTTTCGAAAAAGCATTACATTAGAACCTGAGATTTTTGTTTGGTCAGAATCAGCTCTTTCCAAGGGCTTTTTACAAATGGTAGATGATGTAATGTCCTCTAAGGCAAGGGTGCCAATCAGAGAGCTACATGGCATTTTGCAAGATATGATGAGTGTCAGAAAAGTCTGATTTGCAGGTCCAATTTCTTCCTTTGACAACCAGTGACCTCTCTAAACCCAAGGCACATGGAGTGGTGACATGGAAATGGTAATATTACCTATCTCCCAGGGCTGCAGAGAATGGTACACTAGAGTGTATGAAATCCCTTGCATGCAAACGTGAGTCCTCATTTTCTTTTTCCAGTTTTGTCCAAAGTTAGTTTGTAGAATGTTTTTGTTGTTATTTGTTTGTTTGATTTATTTTTGAGAGATCCTACGAAACTTTGGATTTAATTCACATATTTGTTGAAATTTTATTTAGGTCAAGTTGACTGATGGGTAAAGGTCATCAACGTGCACACATTAAGAGAAAACTCAAGGGGCTTCCTTGGTGGCCCAGTGGTTAAGAATCTGCCTTGAAATGCAAGGGACACGGGTTCCATCTCTGGTCGGGGAACTAAGATCCCAAATGCTGCAGAGCAACTAAGCCCATGTGCTGAAATTACTGAGCCCATGCACTGCAATGAAAGATCCCACCTGCCACAGCTAAGAAATGACTCAGCCAATTAAATAAATTAAAAAAGAGAACATTCAAATCCTTGAGTCATGTTTACCTGCATTCCTAATCTAGCTTCACACTCCCAGAGATCTCTGAGACATCCACCATCCTTGACATGGTTCCTCCCGTCTGTGCTGGCTCCCATGTGGATGCTCTTAAAAGACCAGTAGTGTCAGAAAAAGGGAAGGAAAACATCTGGTTGATACTGAAATTTCTGACTCAGCTCAGACAGACCAGTGTTCTCTGTGTTGGGAACATGGAGGAGGAATGCATTTGGGGAACAAAGTTTTAGGGGCTTATGGCATGTTTCTACTTGCTAAACAAGACTGATGCCAAGACTCAGCTCCCCCAGAAACCTCCTCTGATCCCTACACACACTTCAGCCCCAGGCTACATGATGTACCCTCTGCTCCGCTTTTGCACCATTTTTTAAAGATTTTTTTTTAATGTAACCATTTTATTTATTTTTTCTTTATCTATTTTTAATTGAAGCATAATTGTTTTACAGTATTGTGTTGGTTTCTGCCATACATGAACGTGAATCAGCCAAAGGTATAAAAAATGCTTGCTCCTTGGAAGAAAAGTTATGGCAAACCTAGACAGCATATTGAAAAGCAGAGACATCACTTTGCCAACAAAGGTCCATATCGTTAAAGCTATGGTTTTTCCAGTAGTCATGTACAGATGTGAGAGCTGGACCATAAAGAAGGCTGAGCACCAAAGAATTGATGCTTTTGAACTGTGGTGCTGGAGAAGACTCTTGAGAGTCCCTTGGACAGCAAGATCAAACCAGTCAATCCCAAAGGAAATCAACCCTGAATATTCATTGGAAGATCTGATGCTGAAGCTCCAATACTTTGGCCACCTGATGGGAAGAGCCAACTCAATAGAAAAGAAACAACCCTGATGCTGGGGAAGATTGAGGGCAGGAGGAGAAGGGGACAACAGAGGATGAGATGGTTGGATGGCATCACTGACTCAGTGGACCTGAGTTTGAGGAAATTCTGGGAGATAGTGAAGGACAGGGAAGCCTGGCGTGCTACAGTTCATGCGGTCAGACACGACTTAGTGACTGAAAAACAACAATATGTACGTCCCCTCTCTCTTGAGCCTCTCCCACCTCCCACCCCATCCATCCCTCTAGGTTGTCACAGAGCCACGGTTTGTATTCCCTGAGTCATACAGCAAATTCCCACCGGCTGTCTATTTTGCATATGGGATTTTATGTTTCGTGCTACTCTCTAATGTGGACCATTTTAAAAGTCATTATTGAACTTGTTATTGCTTCTGTTTTGTGTTCTGGTTTTTTGGCCTCAGGGCCTGTGAGATCTTAGCTCTCTTACTGGGGATCCAACCTGCTCCCTCTGAATTGGAAGATGAAAGCTTGACCCCTGGACCACCAGAGAAGTCCCTTTCATAGCATTCTGACCTGCGTAAATGATTATACCTCTTACGATATACTCAAGCAGTATGTTTTAGAATTTGTTTCCCAAGGGACTCTGAACCTTGTTCATCATGGACCTAGTTAATTTATGCCATGCTTGCATTACAATGCCTGATGCATATTAAGCCCTCAATAAAGGTCCCAAAGAGTTGGAGACGACTGAGCAACTGAACTGAACTGAACTGAAAGGTTTGGTGAATGCATAAAATAATTAATGAATCCATTGCTTATGTCATCAAGGTTATTGTGCTTATAAAGGTAGCACCATCTCTAAAGATGCCCCTTCTTCCTGCCAGGCTCCATCTACTATGATTAATTCCACAGTGAAAAATCCGCTCAGTCACCGAGGTGTGGGTATGGGGTTGCGTGTTTGGTGAATCATAGGAAAGGGCCCCAGCACAGCTGTGGGTGTCTCACCCACCTTTCTTTGGCAGTTGTCACCAGCTCACCTTCCCCTCCCTCTCTCCCACCCTCTCAGCACTGTCCAGACACCCAGCATCCTTTCCCAGCCTCATCTCTGACGCCAAATTGATAGCCAGAGAAACCCTCAGCTCCTGGCTGTATTTTTCCAGTTGTGTTATTCTGTCTCTATCTTCATTTTATGATTTCTCACCTCGAGGGAAAAACAGAAAGAGCTATTTTTCCCCCCTCTGCCCTGCAGGGGGTTGAGCAGATTCTGAACAGTATGAAATGATCTTGCCAGGGGCTGAAGGCGTTCTCAGGTCCTAACCATCTCTCTGTGCATTCGGGGGGCTGGATGGGTTAAGTATTTCATTTCCTGTCAGCAGAATCCTGTCTTATTTAGGTTCCATGGGAGAAGGAAAAAAAGAAAATAGAAAATGTCAGAAATGAGGGCAAGGTGTATGTCCACGGATAATTTTTTTTGCAGTCATTCAAAACACTGACACATACTTTCCTGACCAGAGATGTGCATAGTTGAAGAATTCCCTTGACCTCACTCCACTTTTCTCTTATAATAGATCCTTCTATTTGCATAATCCTTTTCATTTTGCACAGTGGTGCTGCATCTGTCAGCTCATCTTACTCTTTAAAGATTCCAGTGAAATTAGTAGGGTAAAAATGATCTCCAAGGTTAACCCTTGAGGAAATGGAGGCTGGTAGAAGGCACCGTGCTTCAAGGATTGACCATGGGCTCGTCACCAGTGGATGACAACCTGGACGGTGACCTTTGTTTTGCCCAAACCCTCCCCTCTGTTCCTTCTCCCTGCAACATGTGACCTTCTGAAGTGCACAACTAATACAGACTTTGTCTATTTGAATCATTTATTTGATGTATTAAGAGAACAAATATTATCCAAAACACATTTTTTTTCCTGATTTTAAAATTTGCTTTATTTTTAACATTTAAGTTCTCTTTCCTAAAGGATTATAAAGTGGACCATTTCATTCTTGATGAAAATTAATCTTCAGGATTAAGAACTTCCAGTTGTTCCTTACTATCTTCAGTGGGTCATCATGCTGCCATCTCTGAAGCTTGACTTTTACTGAGTTCCAGTTCCAGTTTAGTTGCTCAGTCGTGTCCAACTCTTTGCAACCCCATGAACCACAGCATGCTAAGCCTCCCTGTCCATCACCAACTCCCGGAGTCTACCCAAACCCATGTCCATTGAGTCAGTGATGCCATCGAATCATCTCATCCTCTGTCATCCCTTTCTCCTCCTGCCATCAATTTTTCCCAGCATCAGGGTCTTTTCCAATGAGTCAGCTCTTCACATCAGGTGGCCAAAGTATTGGAGTTTCAGCTTCAACATCAGTCCTTCCAATGAACACCCGGGACTGATCTCCTTGAGGATGGACTGGTTGAATCTCCTTGCAGTCCAAGGGACTCTCAAGAGTCTTCTTCAATACCACACTTCAAAAGCATCAATTCTTTGGCACTCAGCTTTCTTTATGATCCAACTCTCACAACCATACATGACTACTGGGAAAACCGTGGCTTTGACTAGACGGACCTTTGTTGACAAAGTAATGTCTCTGCTTTTGAATATGCTGTCTAGGTTGGTCATAACTTTCCTTCCAAGGAGTAAGCTTATTTTAATTTCATGGCTGCAATCACCATCTGCTGTGATTTTGGAGCCCCTCAAAATAAAGTCAGCCACTGTTTCCACTTTTCCCCTTCTATTTGCCATGAAGTGATGGGACCAGATGCCATGATCTTAGTTTTCTGAATGCTGAGTTTTTTTTTTTTTTTAAACTTTACATAATTGTATTAGTTTTGCCAAATATCAAAATGAATCCACCACAGGTATACATGTGTTCCCCATCCTGAACCCTCTTCCCTCCTACCTCCCCATACCAACCCTCTGGGTCATCCCAGTGCCCTAGGCCCAAGCATCCAGCATTGTGCATCGAACCTGGACTGGCATCTCATTTCACACATGATATTATACATGTTTCAATGCCATTCTCCCAAATCTTCCCACCCTCTCCCTCTCCCACAGAGTCCATAAGACTGTTCTATACATCAGTGTCTCTTTTGCTGTCTCGTACACAGGGTTATTGTTACCATCTTTCTAAATTCCATATATATGCGTTAGTATACTGTATTGGTGTTTTTCCTTCTGGCTTACTTCACTCTGTATAATAGGTTCCAGTTTCATCCACCTCATTAGAACTGATTCAAATGTGTTCTTTTTAATGGCTGAGTAATACTCCATTGTGTATATGTACCACTGCTTTCTTATCCATTCATCTGCTGATGGACATCTAGGTTGCTTCCATGTCCTGGCTATTATAAACAGTGCTGCGATGAACATTGGGGTACACGTGTCTCTTTCCCTTCTGGTTTCCTCAGTGTGTATGCCCAGCAGTGGGATTGTTGGATCATAAGGCAGTTCTATTTCCAGTTTTTTAAAGGAATCTCCACACTGTTCTCCATAGTGGCTGTACTAGTTTGCATTCCCACCAACAGTGTAAGAGGGTTCCCTTTTCTCCACATCCTCTCCAGCATTTATTGCTTGTAGACTTTTGGATCGCAGCCATTCTGACTGGCATGAAATGGTACCTCATAGTGGTTTTGATTTGCATTTCTCTGATAATGAGTGGTGTTGAGCATCTTTTCATGTGTTTGTTAGCCATCTGTATGTCTTCTTTGGAGAAATGTCGGTTTAGTTCTTTGGCCCATTTTTTGATTGGGTCATTTATTTTTCTGGAGTTGAGCTGTAGGAGTTGCTTGTATATTTTTGAGATTAGTTGTTTGTCAGTTGCTTCATTTGCTATTATGTTCTCCCATTCTGAAGGCTGTCTTTTCACCTTGCTAATAGTTTCCTTTGATGTGCAGAAGCTTTTAAGGTTAATTAGGTCCCATTTGTTTATTTTTGCTTTTATTTCCAATATTCTTGGAGGTGGGTCATAGAGGATCCTGCTGTGATGTATGTCAGAGAGTGTTTTGCCTATGTTCTCCTCTAGGAGTTTTATAGTTTCTGGTCTTACTTTTAGATCTTTAATCCATTTTGAGTTTATTTTTGTGTATGGTGTTAGAAAGTGTTCTAGTTTCATTCTTTTACAAGTGGTTGACCAGAGTTCCCAGCACCACTTGTTAAAGAGATTGTCTTTAATCCATTGTATATTCTTGCCTCCTTTGTCAAAGATAAGGTGTCCATATGTGCATGGATTTATCTCTGGGCTTTCTATTTTGTTCCATTGATCTATATTTCTGTCTTTGTGCCAGTACCATACTGTCTTGATGATTGTGGCTTTGTAGTAGAGCCTGAAGTCAGGTAGGTTGATTCCTCCAGTTCCATTCTTCTTTCTCAGGATTGCTTTGGCTATTTGAGGTTTTTTGTATTTCCATACAAATTGTGAAATTATTTGTTCTAGCTCTGTGAAGAATACTGTTGGTAGCTTGATAGGGATTGCATTGAATCTATAAATTGCTTTGGGTAGTATACTCATTTTCACTATATTGATTCTTCCAATCCAAAAACATGGTATATTTCTCCATCTATTAGTGTCCTCTTTGATTTCTTTCACCAGTGTTTTATAGTTTTCTATATATAGGTCTTTAGTTTCTTTAGGTAGATATATTCCTAAGTATTTTATTCTTTCCGTTGCAATGGTGAATGGAATTGTTTCCTTAATTTCTCTTTCTGTTTTCTCATTATTAGTGTATAGGAATGCAAGGGATTTCTGTGTGTTGATTTTATATCCTGCAACTTTACTATAGTCATTGATTAGTTCTAGTAATTTTCTGGTGGAGTCTTTAGGGTTTTCTATGTAGAGGATCATGTTATCTGCAAACAGTGAGAGTTTTACTTCTTCTTTTCCAATTTGGATTCCTTTTATTTCTTTTTCTGCTCTGATTGCTGTGGCCAAAACTTCCAAAACTATGTTGAACAGTAATGATGAAAGTGGGCACCCTTGTCTTGTTCCTGACTTTAGAGGAAATGCTTTCAATTTTTCACCATTGAGGATAATGTTTGCTGTGGGTTTGTCATATATAGCTTTTATTATGTTGAGGTATGTTCCTTCTATTCCTGCTTTATGGAGAGTTTTTATCATAAATGGGTGTTGAATTTTGTCAAAGGCTTTCTCTGCATCTATTGAGATAATCCTATGGTTTTTATTTTTCAATTTGTTAATGTGGTGTATTACATTGATTGATTTGCGGATATTGAAGAATCCTTGCATCCCTGGGATAAAGCCCACTTGGTCATGGTGTATGATCTTTTTAATGTGTTGTTGGATTCTGATTGCTAGAATTTTGTTAAGGATTTTTGCATCGATGTTCATCAGTGATATTGGCCTGTAGTTTTCTTTTTTTGTGGGATCTTTGTCAAGTTTTGGTATTAGGGTGATGGTGGCCTCATAGAATGAGTTTGGAAGTTTACCTTCCTCTGCAATTTTCTGGAAGAGTTTGAGTAGGATAGGTGTCAGCTCTTCTCTAAATTTTTGGTAGAATTCAGCTGTGAAGCCGTCTGGACCTGGGCTTTTGTTTGCTGGAAGATTTTTTATTACAGTTTCAATTTCCGTGCTTGTGATGGGTCTGTTAAGATTTTCTATTTCTTCCTGGTCGAGTTTTGGAAAGTTGTACTTTTCTAAGAATTTGTCCATTTCTTCCATGTTGTCCATTTTATTGGCATATAATTGTTGATAGTAGTCTATTATGATCCTTTGTATTTCTGTGTTGTCTGTTGTGATCTCTCCATTTTCATTTCTAATTTTATTGATTTGATTTTTGTCCCTTTGTTTCTTGATGAGTTTGGCTAATGGTTTGTCAATTTTATTTATCCTTTCAAAGAACCAGCTTTTGGTTTTGTTGATTTTTGCTATGGTCTCTTTTGTTTCTTTTGCATTTATTTCTGCTCTAATTTTTAAGATTTCTTTCCTTCTACTAACCCTGGGGTTCTTCATTTCTTCCTTTTCTAGTTGCTTTAGGTGTAGAGTTAGGTTATTTATTTGACTTTTTTCTTGTTTCTTGAGATGTGCCTGTATTGCTATGAACTTTCCCCTTAGGATTGCTTTTACCGTGTCCCACAGGTTTTGGGTTGTTGTGTTTTCATTTTCATTCGTTTCTATGCAAATTTTGATTTCTTTCTTGATTTCTTCTGTGATTTGTTGGTTATTCAGCAGCGTGTTGTTCAGCCTCCATATGTTGGAATTTTTAATAGTTTTTCTCCTGTAGTTGAGATCTAATCTTACTGCATTGTGGTCAGAAAAGATGCTTGGAATGATTTCTATTTTTTTGAATTTACCAAGGCTAGATTTATGGCCCAGGATGTGGTCTATCCTGGTGAAGGTTCCATGTGCGCTTGAGAAAAAGGTGAAATTCATTGTTTTGGGATGAAATGTCCTATAGATATCAATTAGGTCTAACTGGTCTATTGTATCATTTAAAGTTTGTGTTTCCTTATTAATTTTTTGTTTAATTGATCTATCCATAGGTGTGAGTGAGGTATTAAAGTCTCCCACTATTATTGTGTTATTGTTAATGTCTCCTTTCATACTTGTTAGCATTTGTCTTACATACTGCGGTGCTCCCATGTTGGGTGCATATATATTTATAATTGTTATATCTTCTTCTTGGATTGATCCCTTGGTCATTATGTAGTGACCTTCTTTGTCTCTTTTCACATCCTTTGTTTTAAAGTCTATTTTATCTGATATGAGTATTGCTACTCCTGCTTTCTTTTGGTCTCTATTTGCATGGAAAATCTTTTTCCAGCCCTTCACTTTCAGTCCGTATGTGTCCCCTGTTTTGAGGTGGGTCTCTTGTAGACAACATATGTAGGGGTCTTGTTTTTGTATCCATTCAGCCAGTCTTTGTCTTTTGGTTGGGGCATTCAACCCATTTATGTTTAAGGTAATTACTGATAAGTATGATCCTGTTGCCATTTACTTTATTGTTTTGGGTTCGAATTTATACACCGTTTTTGTGTTTCCTGTCTAGAGAATATCCTTTAGTATTTGTTGGAGAGCTGGTTTGGTGGTGCAGAATTCTCTCAGCTTTTGCTTGTCTGAAAAGCTTTTGATTTCTCCTTCATACTTGAATGAAATCCTTGCTGGGTACAATAATCTGGGCTGTAGGTTATTTTCTTTTATTATTTTAAGTATGTCTTGCGATTCCCTCCTGGCTTGAAGAGTTTCTATTGAAAGATCAGCTGTTATCCTTATGGGAATTCCCTTGTGTGTTATTTGTTGTTTTTCCCTTGCTGCTTTTAATATTTGTTCTTTGTGTTTGATCTTTGTTAATTTGATTAATATGTGTCTTGGGGTGTTTTGCCTTGGGTTTATCCTGTTTGGGACTCTCTGGGTTTCTTGGACTTGGGTGATTATTTCCTTCCCCATTTTAAGGAAGTTTTCAACTATTACCTCCTCAAGTATTTTCTCGTGGTCTTTCTTTTTGTCTTCTTCTTCTGGGACCCCTATGATTCAAATGTTGTAGCGTTTAATATTGTCCTGGAGGTCTCTGAGATTGTCCTCATTTCTTTTAATTTGTTTTTCTTTTATCCTCTCTGATTCATTTATTTCTACCATTCTATCTTCTAATTCACTAATCCTATCTTCTGCCTCTGTTATTCTACTATTTGTTGCCTCCAGAGTGTTTTTAATTTCATTTATTGCATTATTCATCATATATTGACTCTTTTTTATTTCTTCTAGGTCCTTGTTAAACCTTTCTTGCATCTTCTCAGTCCTTGTCTCCAGGCTATTTATCTGTGATTCCATTTTAATTTCAAGATTTTGGATCAATTTCACTATCATTATTCGGAATTCTTTATCAGGTAGATTCCCTATCTCTTCCTCTTTTGTTTGGTTTGGTGGGCATTTATCCTGTTCCTTTATCTGCTGGGTATTCCTCTGTCTCTTCATCTTGTTTAAATTGCTGAGTTTGGGGTGTCCTTTCTGTATTCTGGCAGTTTGTGGAGTTCTCTTTATTGTGGCATTTCCTCGCTGTGTGTGGGTTTGTACAGGTGGCTTGTCAAGGTTTCCTGGTTAGGGAAGCTTGTGTCGGTGTTCTGGTGGGTGGAGCTGTATTTCTTCTCTCTCCTTTTGAAGAGTTGGGTTGCTTTTCTGGGTGCCTGATGTCCTCTGCCGGCTTTCAGAAGTTGTTTTGTGGAATTTACTCAACGTTTAAATGCTCTTTTTATGAATTTTTGGGGGAGAAAGTGTTCTCCCCGTCCTACTCCTCTGCCATCTTGGCTCCTCCCTTGAATGCTGAGTTTTAAGCCAACTTTTTCACTCTCCTCTTTCACTTTCATCAAGAGGCTTTTTAGTTCCTCTTCACTTTCTGCCATAAGGGTGGTATCATCTGCATATCTGAGGTTATTGATATTTCTCCTGGCAATATTGATTCCAGATAGTGCTTCCTCCAATCCAGCATTTCTCATGATTTACTCTGCATATAAGTTAAATAAGCAGGGTGACAATATACAGCCTTGACATACTCCTTTTCCTATTTGGAACCAGTCTGTTGTTCCATTTCCAATTCTACTGTTGCTTCCTGACCTGCATACAAGTTTCTCAAGAGGCAGGTCAGGTGGTCTGATATTCCCATCTCGTTCAGAATTTTCCACAGTTTATTATGATCCACACAGTCAATATAGTTACTGTTCTCAAATTTAAAAGTTAAGGGTTTGAAAAAAATCTCTTAATCCATGGAATATCAGGAAGACGACCTCAATCTTTGTCTTAGTACAAAATTAGGGTGCAAAGTTAGCCTTAGACTCAACGATGTTCTTGTCTACAATCAAAGACTTTGACATAGTCAATAAAGCAGAAATAGATGTTTTTCTGGAACTCTCTTGCTTTTTCAATGATCCGGTGGATGTTGTCAATTTGATCTCTGGTTCCTCTGCCTTTTCTAAAACCAGCTTGAACACTTGGAACTTCCCGGTTCATGTATTGCTAAAGCCTGGCTTGGAGAATTTTGAGCATTACTTTAGTAGCGTGTGAGACGAGTGCAATTGTGCGGTAGTCTGAGCATTCTTTAATGTTGCCTTTCTTTGGATTGGAATAAAAACTGACCTTTTCTAGTCCTGTGGCCACTGCTGAGTTTTCACTGAGTGCCTTCTCATTATTCACATCCAGACACATCTTGAAAATACTTTTATAACATGCCTACCATTGAACTTCCCTGGTGGCTCAGTGATAAAGAATCTGCCTGCCAATGCAGGAGATGTGGATTCGATGTCTGGGTCAGGAAGATACCCTGGAGAAGGAAATGGCAACCCACTCCAATATTCTTGCCTGGAAAATTCCATGTGCAGAGGAGCCTGGAGGGCTACAGTCCATTGGGTCGCAAAGAGTCAGACAAGACTTAGCGACTAAACAGCAAGAACCATATGTTGCTGCTGCTGCTGCTGCTAAGTCACCTCAGTCGTGTCTACTCTGTGCGATCCCTTAGACGGCAGCCCACCAGGCTCCTCTTTCCCTGGGATTCTCTAGGCAAGAACACTGGAGTGGGTTGCCATTTTCTTCTCCAATGTATGAAAGTGAAAAGTGAAAGTGAAGTCGTTCAGTCATATCCAACTCTTCGCGACCCCATGGACTGTAGCCTACCCAGCTCCTGTGTCCATGGGATTTTCTAGGCAAGCATACTGGAGTGGGGTGCCATTTCCTTCTCCAACCATATGTTAAGTTTACATATATAAGTATATAAGAATCTGATGTATTATTGCAGTAGGGATAATAATAGTAGCATCACTTAGAGAGCATCCAAGAGTCCCAGCATCCTCATGGGTACATAGGGAAATGCAGTAAAGGACACTTGAAACTAACCTTGATCTCATGGCAGACAGCAGTGGTGAGGTTCTGAATGCTGGTGGAAGGACAGGATGGTGGGAGTCTTAACAGGTACATGGAGGTCATGAAATTACACTTGACCCTTGTCCAGAGAAGTATTAAGAAGCTGTGTTAGGGCTTCCATGGTGGCTCAGTGGTAAAGAATTCACCTGCCAATGCAGAAGATATGGGTTGAATTCCTGATCTAGGAAGGATCCCATATGTTGCCGAACAACTAAGTCCATGCTCCATAACAAGATAAGCCACCACAATTAGAAACAGGCACTGCAATGAGAACGTAGCCCATGCTCTCTACAACTAGAGAAAGTCTGAGCAGCAACCAAAATCCAGGACAGACAGAAAAAAAAGAAAAAAGCTGTGTTAACTGGAGCACAAAGAGTCTAGAGTATCTCTGAACTCACTGAAAACGATAGAGGTCTTTTCTCAGCATCATCACTATTAGCATCCTCATCAGTTTTATTAAGCCCATTTACTGAAATGTGCACTGCACTTGACCCAGAATACTGGAGTGGCTAGCCTTTCCCTTCTCCAAGGGATCTTCCCAATTCAGGGACTGAACCCAGGTCTCCCTTATTGCAGGTGGATTCTTAATCAGCTGAGCCACCAGGGATGCCTGACCCAGACTTCGCATATTTCAGAATTCACCTCTTCCAAAATAAAAATATGGATATCTAGGGAAGCCTAAGTTATAAAACTCATTGCTGTGCTTTGGAAGAGCAACCTCTCCCACATCAAAGAATATCTTTCAAATGAGAATAAATATAGTATAGAAAACCCAAACCATGAAGGTGATTTGGGTTTTCTCCAGAAAGCTGTGTAACCAATGGAATATAACAAACAATTAAAAAAAATAGAAGAAGAGCAAGGAATCACAGACTCTAGAAAAGTGGGAAAATGCCAAAGAAAAATCACTCACCAGTGGGGATTCAGCACCATCCACAGGTTTGCTCCTGTTTCCTGGCTCCAGCTCACTTTGATTGCTCTGAACCCAGGCTCCTGGCCAAATGATCTTATGATGACACCGTAGTTTTGTTCATAGGCAATCCAACAGGGCAGAAGAAACTGATCAGCTTGTGTAGCAGTCCTGTGGGCCTGCTGCCATTTTTTTTTAAATGAAAAAACCCAGCTGTCATTTTTATTTTTCAGTTTAAACAGTAAATTGACATCTGATTTCTCCTTCTGTTCCATGTAAATTTGGTCACTGCAAGTTAGTCTTCCTGAGACTAATCGCCTTTGCATGTTTTTAAAAGTGGAGATTGAATACCTGCAGAGCCAAAGGGAAAACTTCAGAACCAGTAGGATTTAGTTGAAGTGGTTTTGAAAGAGAGGCTTCCTCCTAGACATTTGACAATGTCTGTGGACGTTCTAGGTTGTCACAACTAGGGAGGTGCTACTGGCGGCTAGCGGATAAGGGCAAGGGATGATGCTAAGCTTAAAATTAAGGTGAAATTCCTATGATCTTAATCCTGCAATGCACAGGACACCCCCACCCCATTCCCATCAAAGAATCATCTGGTCTGAAATGTCAGTAACAGCAAGATTCGCAAAGTCTGAGCTACAGCAATGCCATCCTTGGGTCTTGGTATGAACCACTCCAGGCCATTTTCTCTGAATTCACTTTGACACTATAAGACAAGCAAGAGCTCTTGTGTGTTCTGATTTATTTTATCTTCACTGGTATCTGGTGTATAAGAAACACTTGCCATCTCCATTTCACAGATGTATCAACCTTGGAAGAGATGCTATTGAGTTTGTTAAAACTTCTTGTAGCGATTAATAATTGCTTCACAGACTAGAACTCAATTTTTAGTTCCCCTAATTTGTTATCTTGCTCTGCTGCTTGGCACCTTGAAACAATAACCCTTGACTTTTTGTCTAGAGTTATATCTGAATGAACTATCTAGATTTTGGTGACTGTACTGATTAAACACCTTATTACTTGTAAAACACATCAAATGTTTACTGTCAATGCCATACATGGCAAAGAAAAACCAAAAAAAAAAAAAAAAAGGAACAATTCACTTTATGTCTGAAAATATACTGCAGTTGATGTGAGCTGAAGTCCCATTTGCATATAATTTGATACTTATCTTGTGGTGCAAAAATGTTAGTCTCTTAGATCTGCAATGATACAGCTGAGGAGTCTGAGCCATCTGCTGAAAAATTCCCTTGTTTTCTTCTTTTACCTCTGATTTATTTAATGTGAAAGAGGCAATGCTGCCAGTTGGATGAAGGGTGAGGGAACACCAGTGGAAATGTCAGATGTACAAATCACAGGGAAATGTGGGATGCTCTTCCCTAATGCAAAATGAAGATAGCTTATCAGCCTGTGGATCTGAAGTACAGAGGTGGGATTCCTAGTCTCAGTAACAATTCTTCCTGAATGCATAGCACTCACAGAGCTGAACTTCAGAATCAGTCATACGACTAATAATTGCTGGAGCTGGGAATAAAACAAGAATCCTATCTACCAAACTCATATAATTACAGAACATTAGAGACAGGAAGTTTTTAAAGGATTATCTGGGATGTGAAAACATTTGTAAACATGATCCAAATTATTTTCTGAATGAATGAATGGGCACATGGTAAAAAGTTTGTGAAACCAATGCCTGATGCAGGAAGAAATTATAATCCTAAAGGGACGCTTAGAGCAGGAAGAAGAATGAAGAATTCCTTTAGAGATGTGATCTCAGAGTTGATGTGTGTGTGTGTCTGGGCATGTGATGAGGCAGGAAAGTTATACCCAGAGGGTTGAGGTCTAGTTAGAAGGAAAGGTTTTTGTAATAAATATAAAAGATGTAGAAAGGATATAAAGAGGCAAATATGTCAGATGGCTGAAGGGCAGGAGAGTTGAGAGAGAGGGACTAGGGCCTCACACAGTTTTTGGTGCCACTGGGCACTCTCTGTGGTGCCCAGCATGAGGGACTCTCGAATGGCAGTTTCAAAGAACTGTGATGGATCGAACAGTCGGGGCAGTTTATTACTTGACATTATGTGTATGCCTCAGTTCCTTAACAAAGAAAAGTAGGAACATATATTGTTGGTTGTTTTTTTTTTTTTTTTTTTTTAATTTGTCTCTGGGAGGATAAACATGTACTGATCCATGATACATTTGCAATAATGAGTAGCTATTACTTTTATCTGTTTTTTTTGTGTGTGTGTGTGTTGAATAAACTTTATTTATTTATTTTATTGTTTTTTTTCTTTTTAAAATCTTTTTTTTAAATTTTTTAACTTTACAATATTGTATTGGTTTTGCCATATATCAACATGAGTCCGCCACAGGTATACACGTGTTCCCCATCCTGAACCCTCCTCCCTCCTCCCTCCCTGTACCATCCCTCTGGGTCATCCCAGTGCACCAGCCCCAAGCATCCAGTATCCTTTATCTGTTGTTAGTAAAGTACAAGGGATAAGATTAAGCTGAAATACTGAGAAGATAATGCATTTTCAATGGCCTTAAACATAGTAGGAGCTCAGTAAAGCTTTCTTCCTTCCATGTGGACATGAATTTGAGTGAACTCCGGGAGACAGCGAAGGACAGGGAAGCCTGGTGTGATATGCTGCAGTCTATGAGGTTGCAAAAAGGTGGATATGACTGAACCACAACACAGTCTCCTTTGTGATTTACATGGTAATTATTTGATGTACACCAGCTTTCCCAATGGCTTGAAATTCTTGGGGCAGGATATACAGAAGTCCTCCGAGCAGGTCTATCACTTAGCTGGTTCCACACATAGTCAGTGTCTTCCCTTCTACCCTCTCTCTCTCTCTCCCTCTGCTTAAAGCAAAAATATGTGCAAAATGAGCTCCAGGGAAGACAAGGGAATTATGGCCATGGTGATGGTAATCAAATGCCTTTCTTGTTAAATGTTCATTATTCAAGCCCGTGGGCATCTTCTTGGGAGGCTCTGGATACAGTTTAATTTTTATTTGAAACTCTCCTGGTTGAGAACTCCTGGGGTAAAGTCCAGCTAGCAATGGGTCTCATTAACATATCCATCCCCACATGCAAATATCTACAGCTCCCTTGTGTTGGACTCCAGAGGGAATCTTTATTACTGGGATGAGCTATATCGAGGGTGACAATCTTTCTAGTGTCATTAGGGTAAATGAGGTGGTAATGGAAGTGCAGATTATAGCGACTTCAATCATTTATTTCACACTCCCCCATCAGGGTAGCTTTTACAAACAGCCAGTGTCCTTAATTGAAATGTAAATGAATGGCAAATTATGAAAAATGTATTATGAAAAGGAAAACATGGCCCAAATAAAAGATCAGAAATAAAAGGTTTTATGAAGTTGAGAAAATGAGTCTGAAATGTTAATTGCTTGGCAGGGAATAGATCACAGGGTCAGGGCATGGGAGAAGGAAGGAAGAGGAACATTTCCATGTCCTTTTCTTCTCTGGAAGATGTTAGTGCAGCCGAAGCCCTGCCAACCTCCCCTCCTGGAGACAGAAGTCAAGGAAAAGAAAAGGAAGGAGAATAAATGTCAATGGAGGCTATTGGAGGAGTTGGTGAGGGTGCTGCTAAGCCTTCCAGGACGTGGTGTCCTCTTTTTATGATCAATCCTTTGGATGAATAAAAGTACCTAGAACTAGACCAGTAGCCAGCAGCACATTTGAAAGTTTGATTGACCCAAGTTGTCCACTTCATCATGTTGCTACTGCTGCTAAGTCACTTCAGTCATGTCCGACTCTGTGCGACCCCATAGACGGCAGCCCACCAGGATCCCCTGTCCCTGGGATTCTCCAGGCAAGAACATTGGAGTGGGTTGCCATTTCCTTCTCCAATGCATGAAAGTGAAAAGTGAAAGGGAAGTCGCTCAGTTGTGTCCGACTCTTGGCGACCCCATGGACTGCAGCCTACCAGGCTCCTCCATCCATGGGATTTTCCAGGCAAGAGTACTGGAGTGGGGTGCCATTGCCATTTCATCATAGACCATAGGAATTGTCTTTGTCCAAACATGAGTTAGAAAGGAGTACACAGCATGTAAAAGATGACATGCCATCATATTGCACAAGTGATCTTTTGAACCTGTAACCCGGCAGGACCCAGGGGCCTTCCCGGATGGCCCTCCCCAACAGGCTCTGCTCCAACCCCTCTCTGAAGGACCCGGGGAACAGTATCTGATCACATTTTCTGAGTAGTTGAGCTGTTCTCAGATGTGAACAACCCCCCACCAAATGAAAGGTGTTAATGACTTAAGACCTTGAGCACACAGCCCCAGACCTCCTGGAGTCTAAGGACTGACAGGGTAACCCGGATACCACCCTCTGTAACCCTCCTTTCTCACTTGGCTTTAAAAAGAGCTTTGCCAAGGCTTCAGGATCTAGGGGCTTTTTAGGACATGAGCCACCTGTCTTCTTGCACAGCCCTGCAATAAATCTTTCTCTGGTCCAAATTCCATGGAGAAGGCAATGGCACCCCACTCCAGTACTCTTGCCTGGAAAATCCCATGGATGGAGGAGCCTGGTAGGCTGCAGTCCATGACATCGCTAAGAGTTGGACACGACTGAGCGACTTCACTTTGACTTTTCACTTTCATGCATTGAAGAAGGAAATGGCAACCTGCTCCAGTATTCTTGCCTGGAGAATCCCAGGGATGGGGGAGCCTGGTGGGCTGCTGTCTATGGCGTTGCACAGAGTCAGACACGACTGAAGTGACTTAGCAGCAGCAGCAGCAGCTCCAAATTCCAACATCTCAGTTTGTTTGGCTCACTGTGTCGGGCCCATGAACTTGTGTTAACAGTCCCATCTCTTTCCTCCATTCCAGGAGGGGCTCCACATAAGGGAAGGGGTGGAGCTGGGTTCTGTGCTGTGACGGAGTTGGTGTTACTCTACTTGGAATCCCATGGTTTACAACTCCTGCATTAGGGACACCAGTAGCTTTGATAAGAAAGTGCGTTACCTTCCTTTGCTACTATAACAAATTCCTATCAGCTTAGTGAGTTAACACCACAAAAATGTATTATCATAAAATTCTGGAGGTCATCTGTCCAGAATCAGTCTGAGGGAGCTGAAGTTAATTCATCAACAAGGCTGATTTCCCCTCAAGGATCTAGAAGACAATCTGATCCCTTGCCTTTTTCACCTTCTTGAGGCTCTGTGCTTATGGCCCCTTTCTCAGATCCCTCCAATCTATTTTCACCTTTGCATCTCTTCTCTCTGACCGTAACCTTCCTGCTTCTCTCTTATAAACAGCCTTCTGACTATCTGTGGTTACCAGGATAATTCAGGATAGTATGAATCTCAATATCCTTAACTTAATCGCATTCACATAGTTCCTTTTAACATCTAAACTGGCATAGTCACTGTTTCTAGGAGTTAGGACATGAATGTCATTGGGTGTCTTTGTTCAGCCTACCATAGGAAGCTATTTAGATATTACTCATCAGTGGGGAGATGCTAAAGTAGCTGTGTTTATCTCAAACAATTGCCTGACGTGGAGTAAAAGGAAAGGAAGGTAATTATGCAAAAACACACCATTCCAGACCTCTCTGAGATCATGGCCCAGGAGCAGATTCTAAAGTGCGTGCTTGTCTGAGTCATGCAAACTGAATATCGACAGCAGGTATTGAAGGTCCTTTTCTTCTCTGAATATGTACCAGGAAATAAAGAGATGAGTCAGAATGGTCCCTTCCTTCAAGAAACTTAATGTCAAGTAAAGTTAGAGATTAAATCAATGCCTTCAGTGTTTCATGACAAGTATTAACATATTGTTAATATATATCTGTGAAGAGGAGCCTGAGGCCAGATCAATTGTGTCTCTTCCTGAAAGGGTTGGTGGGGAGGCCAAGAAAGATCCAGAGTAATGATGGTTTCATCTCAGTGGAAATGGAAGAGTTTGCCAGCCAGCAATGAAGGGGAAGAATGTTAAAAAGTTGCTTACTGTCTACTCCACGAACCTCCCTCTAAAGATTTCAGCGGACACACATTACATTTGGTCTCCATGGTATAGTCCACCTGAGTAAGAAACAGGTGATATTCATTAAGCAGAATGTCCAAGAAAAGAATTATGGTCTGGTCTGTGTTCTTTGCTGAGTCTGTTGGTTTTTAATTCCACATGGTCCACACGGAGATACTCCTCGCCTTGCTTCACAGCTCTTCATTACTAAATGCAGAAATAAAGGCTTAAATTCTGATCCCTATGTTCTGAGGCTGGATCACTTGGGTTTCTGATGAAATTGTTGCCAGTAAACAAGATGTTCTTGATAATTTAAAAAATACAATAATTTGGAGGCAGGTGATGGCTGTCTGATTTCCTTGCTGTGAAATGGAATTATTTGGAGGAGAACATAGTACTGAGACTAATTTTCACATACAGTAAACCACAAAATGGGCTTCCCAGGTGGTGCTAGTGGTAAAGAACCCACCTATCAAAGCTGGAGATGTAAGAGGAACAAGTTTGATCCCTGGGTGTGGATTGTTACAAGAAGTATGTGCTTTTTTTTTTTTTTTTTTTCTTGCTTGGGTCTTTATTTATTTTTTTTTTTAATTTTTAAACTTTACAATATTGTATTGGTTTTGCCAAATATCAAAATGAATCCACCACAGGTATACATGTGTTCCCCATCCTGAACCTTCCTCCCTCTTCCCTTCCCATACCATCCCTCTGGGGCGTCCCAGTGCACCAGCCCCAAGCATCCAGTATCGAGCAACGAACCTGGACTGGCAACTCATTTCATACATGATAGTGTACATGTTTCAATGCCATTGTCCCAAATCTTCCCACCCTCTTCCTCTCCCACAGAGTCCATAAGACTGTTCTATACATCAGTGTCTCTTTTGCTGTCTCGTATACAGGGTTATTGTTACCATCTTTCTAAATTCCATATATATGCGTTAGTATACTGTATTGGTGTTTTTCTTTCTGGCTTACTTCACTCTGTATAATAGGTTCCAGTTTCATCCATCTCATTAGAACTGATTCAAATGAATCCTTTTTAATGGCTGAGTAATACTCCATTGTGTATATGTACCACTGCTTTCTTATCCATTCATCTGATGATGGACATCTAGGTTGCTTCCATGTCCTGGCTATTATAAACAGTGCTGCGATGAACATTGGGGTACATGTGTCTCTTTCCCTTCTGGTTTCCTCAGTGTGTATGCCCAGCAGTGGGATTGCTGGATCATAAGGCAGTTCTATTTCCAGTTTTTTAAGGAATCTCCACACTGTTCTCCATAGTGGCTGTACTAGTTTGCATTCCCACCAACAGTGTAAGAGGGTTCCCTTTTCTCCACATCCTCTCCAGCATTTATTGCTTGTAGACTTTTGGATCGCAGCCATTCTGACTGGCATGAAATGGTACTTCATAGTGGTTTTGATTTGCATTTCTCTGATAATGAGTGATGTTGAGCATCTTTTCATGTGTTTGTTAGCCATCTGTATGTCTTCTTTGGAGAAATGTCTATTTAGTTCTTTGGCCCATTTTTTGATTGGGTCATTTATTTTTCTGGAATTGAGGTGTAGGAGTTGATTATATATTTTTGAGATTAGTTGTTTGTCAGTTGCTTCATTTGCTATTATTTTCTCCCATTCTGAAGGCTGCCTTTTCACCTTGCTAATAGTTTCCTTTGTTGTGCAGAAGCTTTTAAGTTTAATTAGGTCCCATTTGTTTATTTTTGCTTTTATTTCCAATATTCTGGGAGGTGGGTCATAGAGGATCCTGCTGTGATGTACATCGGAGAGTGTTTTGCCTATGTTCTCCTCTAGGAGTTTTATAGTTTCTGGTCTTACGTTTAGATCTTTAATCCATTTTGAGTTTATTTTTGTGTATGGTGTTAGAAAGTGTTCTAGTTTCATTCTTTTACAAGTGGTTGACCAGATTTCCCAGCACCACTTGTTAAAGAGATTGTCTTTAATCCATTGTATATTCTTGCCTCCTTTGTCAAAGATAAGGTGTCCATATGTGCGTGGATTAATCTCTGGGCTTTCTATTTTGTTCCATTGATCTATATTTCTGTCTTTGTGCCAGTATCATACTGTCTTGATAACTGTGGCTTTGTAGTAGAGCCTGAAGTCAGGTAGGTTGATTCCTCCAGTTCCATTCTTCTTTCTTAAGATAGCTTTGGCTAATCGAGGTTTTTTGTATTTCCATACAAATTGTGAAATTATTTGTTCTAGCTCTGTGAAGAATACCGTTGGTAGCTTGATAGGGATTGCATTGAATCTATAAATTGCTTTGGGTAGTATACTCATTTTCACTATATTGATTCTTCCAATCCATGAACATGGTATATTTCTCCATCTATTAGTGTCCTCTTTGATTTCTTTCACCAGTGTTTTATAGTTTTCTATATATAGGTCTTTAGTTTCTTTAGGTAGATATATTCCTAAGTATTTTATTCTTTCCGTTGCAATGGTGAATGGAATTGTTTCCTTAATTTCTCTTTCTGTTTTCTCATTATTAGTGTATAGGAATGCAAGGGATTTCTGTGTGTTGATTTTATATCCTGCAACTTTACTATAATGGGCCACAAATCTAGCCTTGGTAAATTCAAAAAAAAAATATAAATCATTCCAAGCATCTTTTCTGACCACAATGCAGTAAGATAAGATCTCAATTACAGAAGAAAAACTATTAAAAATTCCAACATATGGAGGCTGAACATCACAATGCTGAATAACCAATAAATCATAGAAGAAATCAAAAAAGAAATAAAAATTTGCATAGAAATGAATGAAAATGAAAACACAACAACCCAAAACCTGTGGGACACTGTAAAAGCAGTCCTAAGGGGAAAGTTCATAGCAATACAGGCATACCTCAAGAAACAAAAAAAAAAGTCAAATAAATAACCTAACTCAACACCTAAAGCAACTAGAAATGGAAGAAATGAAGAACACCAGGGTTAGTAGAAGGAAAGAAATCTTAAAAATTAGGGCAGAAATAAATGCAAAAGAAACAAAAGAGACCATAGCAAAAATCAACAAAGCCAAAAGCTGGTTCTTTGAAAGGATAAATAAAATTGACAAACCATTAGCCAGACTCATCAAGAAACAAAGGGACAAAAATCAAATCAATAAAATTAGAAATGAAAATGGAGAGATCATAACAGACAACACAGAAATACAAAGGATCATAGGAGACTACTATCAACAATTATATGCCAATAAAATGGACAACTTAGAAGAAATGGACAAGTTCTTAGAAAAGTACAACTTTCCAAAACTGGACCAGGAAGAAATAGAAAATCTTAACAGACCCATCACAAGCACGGAAATTGAAACTGTAATTAGAAATCTTCCAGCAAACAAAAGCCCAGGTCCAGACGGCTTCACAGCTGAATTCTACCAAAAATTTAGAGAAGAGCTAACACCTATCCTGCTCAAACTCTTCCAGAAAATTGCAGAGGAAGGTAAACTTCCAAACTCATTCTATGAGGCCACCATCACCCTAATACCAAAACCTGACAAAGATCCCACAAAAAAAGAAAACTACAGGCCAATATCACTGATGAACATAGATGCAAAAATCCTTAACAAAATTCTAGCAATCAGAATCCAACAACACATTAAAAAGATCATACGTCATGACCAAGTGGGCTTTATCCCAGGGATGCAAGGATTCTTCAATATCCGCAAATCAATCAATGTAATACACCACATTAACAAATTGAAAAATAAAAACCATATGATTATCTCAATATATGCAGAGAAAGCCTTTGACAAAATTCAACATCCATTTATGATAAAACTCTCCAGAAAGCAGGAATAGAAGGAACGTACCTCAACATAATAAAAGCTATATATGACAAACCCACAGCAAACATTATCCTCAATGGTGAAAAATTGAAAGCATTTCCTCTGAAGTCAGGAACAAGACAAGGGTGCCCACTTTCACCATTACTTTACTATTACTATAGTTTTGGAAGTTTTGGCCACAGCAATCAGAGCAGAAAAAGAAATAAAAGGAATCCAAATTGGAAAAGAAGAAGTAAAACTCTCACTGTTTGCAGATGACATGATCCTCTACATAGAAAACCCCAAAGACTCCACCAGAAAATTACCAGTATGTGCTTTTGAGATCAAATAAAAGCAAAACAATGACTGTGAGCAAAATTAGAGAATGACAGACTTCTAGCAGGACAGAAGTACAAAACCTTGATGAAAAGCCTGGAGCTGTCTGTTATTACGGAAACTGATACACTGAGCAGGACCTTCCTATGGGGTTTCTGGGCACAAAAACCTTTCTGTATCACACATTTCTTGATTACAGGAAAGAGGTTCCATGCAGCCTCTATGACCTTCCCTGAGTTCCACCAGGAAACTTCAAAGAGTTGTTAAGTAGGGAAGTGAGGGGATGCAGAGACAAGGGAGGAGCAGTTAAAAAAACAAACAAACAAACACAATAGTGCATCATTAGGGCACAGTCCTGGTTCCTCCTTATGGGATACACATAACAATACCTTTGAGCTGTTTTGCAGATATTGAAACCCCCGCCAGCAAGAAGTTAACACTATGCTACCTACAAGCACAGAGACTTCAGCCTTTGGAATCAAAAAGTTCATGGTGTTGACCTCCATTTACCTAACAATCAACCAATCAGAAGAATATCCACAAATTGATCACACACTTTTTGAACCATTACTATAAAATTCCTCACTACCCTCTTCAAGTGGAGACACATATTTGTGAGGGTGTTAGCCTGGTATAGTCCCCATTGCCTCATTTCATTAGCTCAGTCATGTCCGACTCTTTGTGACCCCATGGACTACAGCACACCAGGCTTCCCTGTCCATCACCAACTCCCGGAGTCCACCCAAACCCATGTCCATTGAGTTGGTGATGCCATCCAACTATCTTAACTTCTGTTGTCCCCTTCTCCTCCTGCCCTCTAATTTTCCCAGCATCAGGATCTTCTCCAACGAGTCAGTTTTTCGAATCAGGCGGCCAAAGCATTGGAGTTTCAGCTTCAGCATCAGTCCTTCCAATTTACACCCAGGACTGATCTCCTTTAGGATGCACTGGTTGGATCTCCTTGCTGTCTAAGGGACTCTCAAGAGTCTTCTCCAACACCACAGTTCTAAAGCATTAATTGTTTGGCACTCAGCTTTCTTTATAGTCCAACTCTCACATACATACATGACCACTGGGAAAACCATTGCCTTGACTAGACAGACATCTCTTGTCAAAGTAATGTCTGCTTTTTAATATAACTGTCTAGGTTGGTCATAACTTTCCTGCCAAAGAGTAAGCATCTTTTAATTTCATGGCTGCAATCACCATCTGCAGTGATTTTGGAGGGCCCCCCCCCAAAAAAAAAGTCTGACACTGTTTCCACTGTTTCCCCTTCTATTTCCCATGAAGTGATGGGACCAGATGCCATGATCTTAGTTTTCTATTTCTCCTGGCAATCTTGATTCCAGCTTGTGCTTCATTCAGCCCGGCATTGCTCACGATGTACTCTCTGTATAAGTTAAATAAGCAGGGTGGCAATATACAGCCTTGATGTACTCCTTTCCATATTTGGAACCAGTCTGTTGTTCCCATGTCCAGTTCTAACTTTTGATTCTTGATCTGCATACAGATTTCTCAAGAGGCAGGTCAGGTGGTCTGGTACTCCAATCTCTTGAAGAGTTTCCCACAGTTTGTTGTGATCCACATAGTCAAAGGCTTTGGCATAGTCAATAAAGCAGAAATAGACGTTTTTCTGGAACTCTCTTGCTTTTTTGATGATCTAACGGATGTTGGCAATTTGATCTCTGTTTCTTCTGCCTTTTCTAAACCCAGCTTGAACATCTGGAAGTTCACGGTTCATGTATTGTTGAAGCCTGGCTTAGAGAATTTTGAGCATTACTTTATTAGCGTATGAGATGAGTGCAATTGTGCATTAGTCTGAGCATTCTTTGGCATTGTCTTTCTTAGGGATTGGAATGAAAACTGACCTTTTCCAGTCCTGTGGCCACGGCTGATAAAGCTTTGAGGAGAAATCAACCTTTCTGCATGATTCAGGTTACAATTTTCAGATCCCTTTTTCAGATTCTTTTTGGTACCCTTTGCTTTAGACAGGGTCCTGCATAGAATTTATTTTCTGGACTCTGTTACTAAAGTTTTAAATGTGAACACTCACTCAGCAATACATGATTATTGTGGATGCGAGATCTATCAGTTACCTTTTTCTGAGTAACAGATCACCCCAAAACATAGTAGCTTTGTGTGTGTGTGTGTGTTAGTCACTCAGTCGTGTCTGACTCTTTGTGACCCCATGGGCTGCAGCATGCCAGGCCTCCCTGTCCATCACCAACTCCTGGAGTTGACTCAAACTCATGTCCATCGTGTCGGTGATGCCACCTAACCATCTCATCCTCCGTCGTCCCCTTCTCCTCCCACCTTCAATCTTTCCCAGCATCAGGGTCTTTTTCAATGAGTCAGCCCTTCACATCAGGTGGCCAAAGTACTGGAGTTTCAGCTTCAGCATCAGTCCTTCCAGTGAATATTCAGGACTCATTTCCTTTAGTACGGACTGATTGGATCTCCTTGAGTCCAAGGGACTCTCAAGAGTCTTCTCCAACACCACAGTTTAAAAGCATCAATTCATCATTGCTCAGCTTTCTTTATAGTCCAACTCTCACATCCATACATGACTACTGTAAAAAACATATCTTTGACTAGATGGACCTTTGTTGGAAAATGTCTCTGCTTTTTAATATGCTGTCTAGGCTGGTCATAACCTTTCTTCCAAGGAACAAGAGTCTTTTAATTTCATGGCTGCAGTCACCATTTTCAGTGATTTTGGAACCTCCAAAAATAAAATTTCTCACTGTTTCCATTGTTTTCCCATCTATTTTTTTTCAAAAGTCATTATTTTTGCAAAAGTCAATATTGTAAAAGCATTACAATATTGCTTTTGTTTTATGTTTTGATTTTCTTTTTTTTTTGGCTGTGAAGCATATAGGATCTTAGCTTCCTGACCAGGGATTGAACCAGCACTCTCTGCATGGCAAGGTGAAGTCTTAACCGCTGAACCACCAGGGAAGTCCCAACTTGGTGGTTTAAGATGACATCACTTAAACCTCAGTCATTTGGTGCTGGCTATTAACTGGCTTTTCTCTTATCATTAAGCTCATCAGCTCAAGCTAAATTAATGAATTAAGGAAACAAGAGAATGTGAGTGGAAGCTGCAAGAAATTCCTTAGGCTTAGGGAATACAACAATGTCACTCTTTCCACCTTGGCCAACTGATCATTAGCACATGGTCTGGAAGAATCTGCCAATGGCAGATTTCTATAGGGAGTGACACTGGATTTGACTGGTAGAGATGAGCAGAAAATTTGATATCCTTAATATATTTTGAGTACTTACTATACATTAGACATGATTCTAAGATTGACATATATTGTCTCAGTTAATGCTCAGAATAACCATAGGAAGTAGGCATTATAATTTATTCTTGTTTATTATACAAAGATATCTAGGCACCAAGAAATTAAAGTATCTTTTCAGAGGTCAGACATCCTCTAGATAGAAAGACTAAGGTTTGCATAATTCAAAAAACACATGCAACCCAGTGTTCATTCATTATTAGCACTCTTTACAATAGCCAGGACATGGAAGCAACCTAGGTATCCACTGAGAGATGAGTGGATAAAGAAGATGTCGTACGTGTTTACAATGGAATATTACTCAGCCATAAGAAGGAACAAAACTGGGTCATTTGCAGTGATATGGATGAACCTAGGGTCTGTTATACAGAGTGATGTAGCTCAGAAACAGAAAAACAAATATCATGTATTAACACATTTGTATGGAAGCTAGACAAATGGTACCGATGAACCTATCTGCAGAGCAGGAATAGAGATGAAGAAGTAAAGACAGACTTGTGGACTTTGGTAGGGAGAAAGGGTGGGATAAACTGAGAGAATAGCATTGACATATGTCCATCACCATGCTAAGGCAGACAGTGAGTCAGAAGCTGCTTTATAGCACAGGGAACTTAGTGTCAGGTTCAGAAGGGAGTGAGGCTCAAGAGAGAGGAGATACACACATACTTCGTGTTGATTCACATTGTTGTAAATCAGAAACTAACAACATTTTAAAGCAAGTATCTTCCAGTTAAAAAAAATGACAGTTTAGTTCAGTCACTTTTGCGACCCCATGGACTGCAGCACACCAGGCTTCCCTGTCCATCACCAACTCCCAGAGCTTGCTCTAACTCATGCCCATCAAAAAAAAAAAAAAAAGACACTCCAATCCAAAAAAAGAAAAAGCTAAGTTTTGTTTCCAAGTCATCAAACTTTAGAGTCATTTCTTTCAGCATTCTGTAAGGATCATAGTGATTCAACAGAGAGTTGGAGAGACTGCAAAAGGTCATTCATTCCAGTAAAAGGAGGCAGCCTGTCCAGACTGCCTGGGGCCAAGAGGCAAGGCATGGAGAAAGGGCACTGAAGGAAAATGGAAATAAGAAGCAGATGGAGAGGCATGAAACACATATCCTGGTTAGAACTGGAAGGACAATGGGTACCGCATGGAGGAGTTTGGTTTTCTACCTCAGCCATCAAAAAATAAATATAGAAAGGAGAGGGGTCCATGTTTAGTCACCATGGTAATTTTTCAGTGTATGGGTATTTGCCATTCAATCTCATACTCTGGACACTGTAGTTGCAGCATCCTTCGCCTTCCAGGTTGACTGGACTAAGCCATGTGGTGATCTACTGTTGTTACTTGTATTTCTTTTGTATTTCCTTGTGTTCTCATTGATAAAATAAGGTTACTTAAAGTTACCCTTTTGCAGAAATGGCCATATTCTTACTGACAGTCTGCTTCTGTCTTGCTTGCATCATCTTATTCACAAACAGCTTTTCTTGGGATGCATTTTTCCAATCAGAAATTTAACATTTAGAAAAATGTCATGGATCATGAGTTGGAAATGGTATTGAAACATCCATTAAGCATATGAACACATTCCTCTCTCAGGTTAAAAACAAAGCAAAACAACACAGTAAGAAACAAATCAAAAAGCTGGTGGTGACTCTGAGTAGGCAGGAGCCCAACCAGGATGTGACCTATGTTAAGCATTCAAAAGTCAGTAGAAGAATAGCCTCCTTAAGCAAAATTGTTCAAGTTCCCAGGGAGAGAAAAGACATACAAGAGTAAAAATTACCCACCAAGTATTTCTTAGTGCAAGGCTGTCCTCTTTCGAAAATATTGAAAGCCAGCGTAATGTAAAATATATCTAGTCATGCTATTCAGAACAGTAGTCTGATTGCTGGTATACCCTCTTTCTGGAATTTCCAAGCTTATGGGAACTATGCTTCAATTACTGTCTCCTTTCCTAACATGTGACTCTAAATTCAAAGATGAGTACATGAAGAATTGAAGGAGGTTGTGTATCCAGTGGTGATCAAAGTTGGTTCTGCTTTACTATGATCAAGGTCAGAAGAACTGCTTTGGGCAAATTATGTTTTATAAAACCCTCCCTGAGTCAAAAAGTTATGAAGGAATAATTATCCCTGGCAAAGGATGAGGGCTTCTCTGATAGTTCAGTTGGTAAAGAATCTGCCTGCAATGCAGGAGCCTCCCAGTTTGATTCCTGGGTCAGGAAGATCCCCTGGAGAAGGGAAAGGCCACCCATTCCAGTATTCATGGGCTTCCCTTGTGTCTCAGCTGGCAAAGAATCCGCCTGCAGTGCGAGAGATCTGAGTTCTATCCCTGGGTTGGGAAGATCCCCTGGAGAAGGGAAAGGCTACCCACTCCAGTATTTTTGGGCTTCCCTGTCCCCTAGAGAAGGGATAGGCTACCTACTCCAGTGTTCTTGGGCTTCTCTTGTGGCTCAGCTGGTAAAGAATCCACCTGCAAAGTGGGAGACTTGAGTTCGATCCCTGGCTTGGGAAAATCTCCTGGAGAAGGGAAAGGCTACCCACTCCAGTATTCTGGCCTAGAGAATTCCATAGTCATGGGGTCGTAAAGGATGAACAGAGGGCAGAGGAAGAAAGGGACAACATCAATTAAGCTGGTGGGTCATTTATAAAATCAGCAGAGAGCTTTGTAGCCATGTGTAAGTCATTTTTGTCCTCAGAGCCTCTGTTTACTTTCGGAAGCCAGGGACTAATAGTATTTTGCATTGTTGTCAGGATCTGGTGGTGGAGAAGGGGAGTATATAAAATGTTGATTAATGTTGAGTGCTGAGTAGATGTTTTTATAATGTGGATGTTTACCATGTGTGTAAAAGAGTGAAATGAAATCCATTGGTTGTGGTTGTGGATATTCCGTTAGAGGATTCTATAAAACATAATTCTATCAGATATGGAAAAGCTTTGTGAGCTGGAAAATCCAATTTCCACGTCAGGGAAGTGTTTATGGGTTGAACTGTGTCCCCTAAAAGTTGAAGTCCTAATCCTTAGTCACTCAGAATTGGAGCTTACTGAGGAATAGCGTCTCCACAGATATAATCAAGTTAAAATGCGGTCATGAGGGTGAATGCTATGCAGTATGACTGGTGTTCTTATAAGGAGAATAGGGTACTATTCTCCTTATAGTATAATAAGGGTATTCTTATTTGTTATTCAAATGAGGAAATATAAATAGTTGCTTAATGCATATTAACAGTGCCTGCCTCCAGTCAGATTGTTAGAATGTCCTTAGTGATCCAAGAATTCTTCCCCAGATGTTTCTGACTCCAAAGCCTGCACTCTTTTTACTGTTTGGAGCAGAGTCACCTGGTACCAAGAGATGTACATAGATGTGAGAGGAGAACACGGAGACTAAACTTGACTGTGTCTTCTCCGCTCTTCAGATGATGCTAATGGGTGCACCAAACTAAAGCAACGTATCTTTCATCTTCCTTTCCACGTAGTCAACCACCAGTCAGTCTCTGGATCAATGCTACCTTCTTGTATGAATATCATTTATCTTTGTCATTTTCTCTGGAGTAATTATTATGATTTGTCTCCTCAAAAAAAAGCTATTAATGTCAGTCTATCGCAAAAAAAAAATTAAATAGAAACATTTCAAAGAAACGTCACAACTGATTATAGTTCTAATTGTGCTTGTTCCCAAGTTAAGTACGACACTGCATATTACCGGGTAGAAACAAACCATAAATTATTGTATTTATGGCATGCATTACAGCACAGGATTGCAAGACAAATTCTTATGACAGGCATAAAAGAATTATTCAGAAACACTTCTCTGTTTGGTGCCAAATTTAGCGATAATTTATAGCTGTCTGAATTTCTACACCTGCTGCAAATTCCCTCAGATCCTCAAGTTTGACTGATCCCCCAGTGGTGGAATTTGAAGAGCCTTTTTTTTTTTTTTTTAACCTGTGGGGAAACTGTGACTCTTGCTGTGTACTTGAGTACAAAAATTTAGAAATCTAGACATTCAGCCCTTGCCAAGACTTGACTACGGCTGGGACAAAATAACTCCTGTCATCCCACATTCTGGCAGGCAGCTGAGGTACCTGGTCTGAAGGCCAGCTTCCTCAATCCATTATGGTAGAGGGTGGTTTAAAGGAAAACACTGATGCCAAAGAGAAACTTGGGATCCAGTCTGTATCTGAGTGAACATACCAGTGTTCTTACAGAGATGGATTTAGTTAACAAATAATATGGTCATTTATTTATTATTATTATAAGATTATAATAATAAGTTATATATTATTATATAATAATAAGTTATATATATATATCTGGTTATAAGGCAGAGTAAGAGAAATATCACATAGTATTGCTTATCTGCAGAATCTAAAACGAAATGATACAAACAAACTTGTTTACAGAACAGAAACAGACTCACAGACTTAGAGAACGAACTTAGGGTACCAGGAAGAAGAAGCGGGAAGGGATAGTTAGGCAGTTAGGGATGGACATGTACACACTGCTATATTTAAAATAGATAATCAACAAGGTCCTAATGTATAGCACAGGGAACTCTTCAATATTTTGTAGCAACCTAAATGGGAAAAAATTTTGAAAAGGAATAGATCAGTTCAGTTCATTTCAGTCGCTCAGTCGTGTCCAACTCTTTGCAACCCCATGAATCGCAGCACGCCAGGCCTCCCTGTCCATCACCAATTCCTGGAGTTTACCCAAACTCATGTCCATTGAGTCGGTGACACCATCCAACCATCTCATCCTCTGTCGTCCCCTTCTCCTCCTGCCCCCAATCCCTACCAGCATCAGGGTCTTTTCCAATGAGTCAACTCCTCACATGAGGTGGCCAAAACTGAAACTGGAGTTTCAGCTTTAGCATCATTCCTTCCAGAGAACACGTAGGGCTGATCTCCTTCAGAATGGACTGGTTGGATCTCCTTGCAGTCCAAGGGACTCTCAAGAGTCTTCTCCAGCACCACAGTTCAAAAGCATCAATTCTTTGTGTATTTATATAACTGAACCACTTTGCTGTACACCTGAACCTATCACAGCATTGTTAATCAGCTATATTCCAATAGAGAATAAAAAGTTAAAATAAAGAAGCTATTTATCCATAAATTCAGTAATTGGGATCTTTGATTTCTTATTTATAATATCATTATACTTATGTTGACAATCCGAGCTTCCCTGGTGGCCCATTGATAAAGAATTCACCTGTGACGCAGGAGACAGGGGTTCGAACCCTGGGTCAGGAAGATCCCCTGGAGGAGGGTGCTACCCTCTCTTCTTCCCTAGAGAATCCCGTGGATTGAAGGGCCTGGTGGGCTACGGTCCATGGGATCGCAGAGAGTCAGACATGACTGAAGTGATTGAGCATGCATGCATGTGATGACAATAATTCATTTTTTCTATAAAACTTACCACTAATTTCTATAATATGCACCTACTCCATTACAAACTTTTTTCTAGTACATCTAATACCATCTTTGCAATTCGGGGATCTGGTAGCATTGGTTACATCATAAGGAGGGGAAAACCAAAGCTCAGTAAGATTATGAAGGCCCATAGATGGTGAGAAAAAGCTAACATTCCATCAATATGTCAGGCTGGCTCTAAGCATCCAAAGTTTAGGCATCCTTTCCTCAGTCTCAGAGACAAGTACTATCATTCCCCTGATTTAAAAACAAGAGCCCTGGGGCATACAAGAGTGACAGGAACTATCACAAACCTCACAGGTATGAGTCCCTATCTTTGGGAGTTGTCTCATAAGACCTTATATTAATCTTTAATATGTTTGCATGAATTGGAAACTACAATATATGGAGAATACCACTTTCTCCTGCCCAACCTTCAGGTCCACGGTGTTGAATGCCAGCTCTCTGATTTTCCTTTGAGAAGACATGCCTGTGGCCTTGTAAAGCCGTATTGGCAAGTTGGCCAGGCAAGGGGTCCCATCCTCCCCCTTCCAGGGCGTGGGATCATGATCTAAGCTGAGACAGAGCTGCTTTGGAGCCTATATCTTGATTCAGATAACACAGAGACAGAGGGTGATTACAATGCATGCATCCAGATCATGGTGACACAGATAAAATGTTCCATACTCTGCTCTGCCAAGAGCCTTATAACTGCCTGGACTCCGGTCTTTCTTTATTATTCAGTTCAGTTCAGTTCAGTCACTCAGTCATTTCCGACTCTTTGTGACCCCATAAATTGCAGCATGCCAGGCCTCCCTGTCCATCACCAACTCCCGGAGTTTACCCAAACTCATGTCCATCGAGTCAGTGATGCCATCCAGCCATCTCATCCTCTGTTGTCCCCTTCTCCTCCTGCCCCCAATCCCTCCCAGCATCAGAGTCTTTTCTAATGAGTCAACTCTTGGCATGAGGTGGCCAAAGTATTGGAGTTTCAGCTTCAACATCAGTCCTTCCAATGAACACCCAGGGCTGATCTCCTTTAGGATGGACTGGTTGGATCTCCTTGCAGTCCAAGGGACTCTCAAGAGTCTTCTCCAACACCACAGTTCAAAAGCACCAATTCTTCAGCGCTTGGCTTTCTTCACGGTCCAACTCTCACATCCATACATGACCACTGGAAAAACCATAGCCTTGACTAGATGGACCTTTGTTGACAAAATAATGTCTCTGCTTTTGAATATGTTATCTAGGTTGGTCATAACTTTCCTGCCAAAGAGTAAGCGTCTTTTAATTTCATGGCTGCAATCACCACCTGCAGTGATTTTGGAGCCCCCCTCCCAAAAAAAAGTCTGACACTGTTTCCACTGTTTCCCATGAAGTGATGGGACCAGATGCCATGATCTTCGTTTTCTGAATGTTGAGCTTTAAGCCAACTTTTTCACTCTCCTCTTTCACTTTCATCAAGAGGCTTTTGAGTTCCTCTTCACTTTCTGCCATAAGGGTGGTGTCATCTGCATATCTGAGGTTACTGATATTTCTCCCAGCAATCTTGATTCCAGCTTGTGCTTCTTCCTTCCAGCTTGTGCTTTCTTCCAGCCCAGCGTTTCTCATGATGTATTCTGCATATAAGTTAAATAAGCATTATTATTATTATTTACTAAAATTTCTGTAGCCCAGACCATTTGTCAGAGACTATTTGAAATGGTACACATATGCAAACTCATTTAACCCTTATGTCATGTATTCCTTTCTGAGGTTTGCCTTCAATTTTTGAACTCACCCCTCTCCTCCCAGTAGGGTTCCCATAGACTTTTTTCCCTTACATTTGCCAGATTTGGTCTTTGTTACTAGCACTTAAAGATTCCTGCTTCAAAGTAAAATAAGCGTATAGGCAAATTAAACAATAGAAACTGATTAATGAGTATTAGTGTCCCTTTCTTTATTCCTACCACTCAAACAGCCACGGAACAGAAACACAAGAATGCAAAGAAAATGAGACGGTGCCAAAATAGGAGAATCGCAGATTTCTGGAGCTGGCCAAGGGTTCAGAGCCCACCTGAGCACACTCCACATTTTACATCAGGGTCGGGTCTAGATACAAGAAATGAGCACATCACAGTTACTCCCTTATTCCAGGGGGTGCAGTGGGTCTGCATGGGGTGTGGAGTGTAGATCTAATTAGTTATAGGTGGTGCTTCATCGAGTTTGATTAAATTCTGCACAGATGGGGTTGGGGAGTGGGGCTCAGCTTAATGAGATCATTAATGGGATGAGGCTTTGGTTTGAAGGTGCGCATGACAGTGGAAAGAGGATTGAACTAGTCCTGGGCCTCGGGTCTAACTCTGGGACTAACTTGTGAGCTGATTTTAGGTAAGTCACTTCATCTTGCATTTCAGTTCCTTCATCTCCAAAATGAAAAATGTTTGGCCTGATCATCTCTGAGAGATCGCACATTCTAATCTCCAATTTTATGATTTCATGGTTTTTATTTCAAGAAATAGCAGGTACATCGGAGAAATGGGGATCATGGTAATTTACTGTGAATCTGGCAATTCATAAAGCATTGTGCATTTTACAAATCCCTCCTACATAAACCTCATTATTAGAGCCATATTACCCTTGTGAGTTTTATCCTTTCCCTTTTAAAGGGATATGAAGTGAATCTAATAAGGATAGCACCATGGGCTATCCAATCAACACAGGATTTGAGTCAGACCTTTTCGGCTCTCGTCTTAGCCAGTTCACAGCTTCGCTCTTACTTTCCCTTTGGGATCTGCAATAAACAGGGTGATCACACACGTGGCAAAGTGTTGTTGAGAGTGTACGAAAGAGGCATGAGTTCATCTAGCACAGGGCCTGTCACATGTATTCACTCTGTTAGTACATGTTTATCATTCTTGTCTTTAAACAAGGTGATTGCTGTCTATGAAGTCACAGGCCCTCATAAAGCTCCAGGGTTAGTACATTTTCTTTTAAATATACAGTACCTAAGAGACAAAAAAGAGGGTCTGGGGAAGAAGAGTGTAGTAGGGCATAAAGAGTGGGCACCGAGTGTGTGCGTCTGTATTTTTCACACTGACACCCACCGGGAGCCTGTGGCATAGAAGAGGCCCCAGAACATCTAGTGGGTGGGAGGAGTTGGCCACCTCTGCCCTTAGCAAGCCCAGGCCTTACATAGGGGTCGTACATGAGTAGCCGTGGTGTCAGGAACGAACACTGTGTGACCATCAGCCTGGTGTCCTCTTGCTATGGCTGATCTACCTACACCTGCTGATAAATTATTCATCTGTCAGAAAGAGGTCAGTGCTGATCCCAAGATATGGTACAATCACTACAAAATATCAATAAGCTGTGTGGATCACAATAAACTGTGGAAAATTCTGAAAGAGATGGGAATAGCAGACCACCTGACCTGCCTCTTGAGAAACCTGTATGAAGGTCAGGAAGCAACAGTTAGAACTGGACATGGAACAACAGACTGGTTCCAAATAGGAAAAGGAGTACATCTTGGCTGTATATTGGCACCCTGCTTATTTAACTTCTATGCAGAGTACATCATGAGAAACACTGGGCTGGATGAAACACAAGCTGGAATCAGGGTTCCTGGGAGAAATATTAATAACCTCAGATATGCAGGTGACACCACCCTTATGGCAGAGTGAAGAACTAAAGAGCCTCTTGATGAAAGTGAAAGTGGAGAGTGAAATAGTTGGCTTAAAGCTCAACATTCAGAAAACTAAGATCATGGCATCTGGTCCCATCATGTCATGGCAAATAGATGGAGAAACAGTGGAAACAGTGGCAGACTTTATTTTGGGGGGCTCCAGAATCACTGCAGATGGTGACTGCAGCCGTGAAATTAAAAGATGCTTACTCCTTGGAAGGAAAGTTATGACCAACCTAGATAGCATACTAAAAAGAAGAGATATTACTTTGTCAACAAAGGTCTGTCTAGTCAAGGCTATAGTTTTTCCAGTGGTCATGTATGGATGTGAGAGTTGGACTGTAAAGAAAGCTGAGTGCTTAAGAATTGGTGCTTTTGAACCATGGTGTTGGAGAAAACTGTTGAGAGTCCCTTGGACTGCAAGGAGATCCAACCAGTCCATTCTGAAGGAGATCAGTCCTGGGTGTTCATTGGAAGGACTGATGTTGAAGGGGAAACTCCAATACTTTGGCCACCTGATGAGAAGAGCTGACTCATTTGAAAAGACCCTGATGCTGGGAAAGATTGAAGGCAGGAGAAGAAGGGGATGACAGAGGATGAGATGGTTGGATGGCATCACCGACTCAATGGAGATGAGTTTGAGTAACCTCCAGGAGTTGGTGATGGACAGGGAGGCCTGGTGTGCTGCAGTCCATGGGGTCTCTAAGAGTCAGACATGACTGAGTGACCGAACTGAACTGAGCAAGCTGGTTATATAGGTCTTATAGACCATTGCAAAGAGTTTATTCTATTTAGAGTAAAATAGAAAGCCTTTGGAGGTTTATAGCAGAAAGGTATAATAATCTAACATAGGTTTTACAAGAATGACTTCTAGGTTTGGTGGATATAGACAATAAAGAATATGTTTGAATACAGGAAAATGGTGAAAATATTATTTAAATTATTTTGGTAGAGATTTGGACTAGGATTTTTATAGTGGAAATAATGAGAAATGTTCATATTCTGGATATATTTTTAAGGTAGAAGGTATGTGTTGATGGTTTAGCATTACAGTTTGAGAGTATGAGATAAATTTGAGTGATCCAAATTTTTTGGTTTGTTTCCAGGAAGAAGAAGACTGAAAAAAAAAAAAAAAAGAAGAAGAAGAAGGCAAAGGAAAAAAGTTATCATGGTAAAGATCGTCTCAGTGTGTGGCTGTAAAAACCATTGTGAAGATTTCAGAAAAAATTATGGGAACTTTAACAGTGCCCCCTGAACTATGCAAAAATTGCTTTTAAAAAAGTTAAGGCTATTTTTCTTACAGAGTCTTGATTCTGATTTAAAGCCAAGGGGGATAATTATCTAAAAAGAGCTGTTTGTATAACTGTTTTCTAATAGACTAAACCTCAGTAAAATACATTCAGTTCAGTTCAGTCGCTCAGTTGTGTCCAACTCTTTGCGACCCCATGAGTTGCAGTACGCCAGGCCTCCCTGTCCATCACCAACTCCCGGAGTTCACTCAGACTCACGTCCATTGAGTCAGTGATGCCATCCAGCCATCTCATCCTCTGTCGTCCCCTTCTCCTCCTGCCCCCAATCCCTCCCAGCATCAGAGTCTTTTCCAATGAGTCAGCTCTTCGCATGAGGTGGCCAAAGTACTGGAGTTTCAGCTTTAGCATCATTCCTTCCAAAGAAATGCCAGGGCTGATCTCCTTCAGAATGGACTGGTTGGATCTCCTTGCAGTCCAAGGGACTCTCAAGAGTCTTCTCCAACACCACAGTTCAAAAGCATCAATTCTTCGGCGCTCAGCCTTCTTCACAGTCCAACTCTCACATCCATACATGACCACTGGAAAAACCATAGCCTTGACTAGACGAACCTTTGTTGGCAAAGTAATGTCTCTGCTTTTGAATATGCTGTCTAGGTTGGTCATAACTTTCCTTCCAAGGAGCAAGCGTCTTTTCATTTCATGGCTGCAGTCACCATACAAACACATAATGTGCACAAGACATTGATTTAGTTAATTATTGTCACTATTATTATTGTTTGATCAGAAACATTTCCTGCTTGGACAAAAACATACAGAAACAGTGCAAAACGGAAAGGATCCTCTTAAAAGTGGACCTCAGGCATCTTCTGGGCAAGGAGCAGGCAGAGGCAACTATAAGGAGGCTCCTTCTTCTGAGAATTGGATGGATGGCTCAGACAGGGGACAAAGAACCACCGAGAACCAGCAGCCCAGGGAGCAGGGCTGGTCTCGAGTCAAAACCCTGGGAACAAAAGCCCAACTGGACTTCAGAATCACTAGAGACGAGTAATTTCTGTGTGCTTCAGATTTTCATCCTTTTAACAGGAATGTCTACTGAAGTCATTCTTCTCTCTAATGTATGTTTGATGGGTGTAGAGTGGATGATTTGATCTTTAGCTCACAGTCCCGCAGATGGAGATAAATTGTACTCAAGATGCTGATTCAAAGAATTGCTCCTCGGAAAACCTCCATCTTTGGATCTGATTTAGCTGATGAGAGTCTGGCTTTGAGCTGATGCTATCCTGGGGTGAGTTGAGCTCCTGGATTCCTCGGGGGCGTGGTAAGCACCATTTGCAAGTGGGAGATACGTGAATCGCTGTAGAAGATTGTGTGGTCTCAGTATGGCCCAGCAACACCTTCCATCCACTTACCCTTGTGCTCTATGGCCGTGCCAGCCCCCTGTCGGGAGCTAAAGCTGACCCCTCCACTCCGTTGAATTTGGTGTTATGACTGGCGCCATGACACCTTTGACCAATACAATTATGTGCAAATACTTTGCCTGTGTTAGTCATTGTCTTTATTCAGCCAGGAGCTTCTATTTTTTCTCTCACAGAGTGCTTACTCTCACGACAAGATCGCTCCAAACCCAAACATCATGGGTTCAGAGAGACCCCTTGGGTCTGGAGAAGCCCACACCACATCCAGAGACCACGCAGGGACACCCTGGTGATGGCTCCGTCTGAGCTCTGCAACAACCGGCACCAATCTTGGAACTCAGCCTAGGGGACTCATTTCACGGCTACTGTGTCTCTGCAACCGCATCACCCATAGCTGAGCCCGGTCAACTCAGGACAGAAAGAGGAAAAAAATGAGAACCTGTTATCTAAGCCAGTCAGTTTGGGGGCAGTGTGTCGCACAGCAATAGATAATGGTAACGATCGCCTTCATTCCGTCTCGGTGATGGCTAATGAGCCAGCAGTGCAAAACAGCTAGCACAAGAGTTTGACGCTTAATACATGTTCTTTCCTTTTCAGTTCACATAAAGTTGACATAAAGCCGAGTATGATGTTGGCAGCACCTGAAATTACTCACATGTCTTAGTATCTGGCTGCTGCCTGTGGCCGAGTGAAACTTCCTCCCCCAAACTAGAATATAATTCCCCAGCTTTATGCCACATGATTCTGTGATTCAGTCGTGGGATCACTGTCACTTATGAGAGGTTGGTTATTAACCTTATTAAGGTTTTCGGGGAGCATGCTGTGAGAGCAACTTTCAGGACACATGGCAACAAATGTTATCATCAAGGGCAAAAAAGAAACACTGAGACAACTTTATAACACAAAGGCGGTTTTCAGTCCTGCGAAATACGTTTAGCAGTTTGGATTGAGTTTTCACTCTTCTGTTGTAAGAAGGGTTTATTTATGAAATATAAAGTTCTACTGAACCCTGTGTGACAACTCAGCACGAATTTCAAATTCAAATTTCAATTCCCTTCAGCGGAGTAGCAACACACTTTTGACACCACAACACTCAATACGCAGTTTACCATCCCTACGGTCATCAGAAGAGCGAAATTCAAGTTCTAAAAGCAAGAGTCTGCAGAACAGAATTCCCTTTGATTTCGAATTCTTTCTTGGTCAAGCCTAGAAAATAGAACCCTCACTGTACACGCTAAAGCTGAAGCTCGTTTGAATCAGGTTCTATGTATAAAGAAATCCTCAATACTCCCCAGTCAAACTCTGTGCCCCCCACTTTCCCTGCAATGATGCCTGAAGTTACCACGTTGCAGAAACCTCGCAGGGAAAGGACAGACGCTTCCCTCTTTCTGTGAATGACTGTATTTGCAGATTGAATGCCCGAGTCGGGTTATTTGGATGCTCCCTGGCAAATAGCGCCACAAGGGGGCAGCAGAGGGCTGTGTTCCTGAACCCGGGCAGCCTGTCCGTGGGTCCTTCAGCGTCTCACCTGAGTCCCTCCAGACCTCTGACTGGAAAATTCACTTGTCTGGTACAGTCCAGAGAGCCGTCTTGATTCTACTCCTTGATTCTATTTCCAGTTAGTCCATTTTCTCAGGGGCTTGATGAGTTTTACTTGTGCGTTGCTACAGGTATTCGCTCCATCATCCATCAGACCCTTGGTTTCTCTTTTCTGGGCACCGTTCTAATCGCTGAGTCTACAAAACACAGCTGATCGTTTCGCCAAGACCTTTTCCTCTTGGGAGTCCTGCCAAGGCAGAGTGACTCTGTGGAAATGACACCCGTCGAGGACCAAAGCTACCTGGGTCCAGCCCTGCCTGCCTGCCTGCCTGCCCCACTTGCTCAGCTGCAAACCACCCCTGGATTCTCGGAGCCCCCGGGCTCATCTGATCCCTCACTCCCCGCTGCCCTCACACCTGCATTTCCTCTGCTTAGAGGCGGTAACCGTGGCCCCTATCAAGTTTCTGAAACCATCATGAGGTGAGGGTGTTTGAGTGTTTCCTGTGCTCCATTACTTCGTGTAAGAGCTCAGCCTATGCCTTTAATCAGCAGGCATGGTGATCCATTTTTATTCCTTTCTCCACTCGTTCTTCCATTTCTTTATTAATTTTTCTTACAATAGAGTTACTTTACAAGGTCGCATTAACTTCTACTTCATAGCAAAATGAATCAGCCGTGGGTAGAGTACGTATTTTTTTCAGTACCTTTGTGTGCCGGATACAGACCTTGATGATGAAGCTTGGATCAGGCAGACAGAAGACCCGCCCTGATGGTAGTTATGCCCTAGGACGAGGGGGGAGCAAGTCGACAAATACCATAATTATGGAATTTGTCACATGGTGACTTGTGCTAAGCATGGGGAGTGAAGCTGAGCCAGGCAGAGAGAAGGAAAATCATTACCGTTGTTGTCATCGCTGTAATACAGCTTTGGGAGGTTATCTACATAATCAATTGCAATCAATAAGAGTGGGAGATGCGGACTTCCCTGGGAGCCCTAAAATCAGACTGTGGGATTCTCCCCAGGCCAGAAGACAGCATTCAGGTGGGCCGGTGGTGTCGACATAGGGTTTGAACTTGCCTTTGAAGCAATGAATGGGAATTAGCTGTACAGGAAATGAAGCAGAGGCTGGGGTCTGAGACAAGAAAATAGCAGGTGGGAAGAAGAGGAGTGGAGCGAGGTGGGTGTGCAGAGCTGTGAGCACTGGCTAAGGTCAGCTGAGGCATGGATGAGCCACTCAGGGAGAGGTCGAGACTAGTTCCAGGATCTTGGGCTCCCAGTGCCCATGGGCACCGTGCTGGGTGAGTTTCATGCATTGACACATTGAAGGTTCACCCTGGCTTAACAAGGTGGGTATTGATACCCTTATTTTCAGGCAGATTTGACCTTTGGCCTATATAAAAGTAAAATCTAGCATGTGTACACAATGCCTCTTTTTAAAAAAAAATATTTATTTATTTGGTTGCACTGGGCTCCTCCTTGCGGCCTGCTGGCTTCTCTAGTTGTGCTGCACAGCTCTCTAGTTGTGGCATGTGGACTTAATTGCCCTGTGGCATTTGGGATCTGAGTTTCCTGATCAGGGATAGAACCTACGTCCCCTGTATTAGGGGGTGGATTCTTAATCGCTCATCACCAGGAAAGTCCCCACAATGTCTCCTTAGTAGGAAAATACATTTGTGTGCTTGGTTATGTTTGCAGGGCACCCAGTCTGTCCAAAGCAACTCATGGTGCCCAGCTAATGGCTCCCTATATGGCCTGACTGATGTTCCTAGAGGAATTCCTAAGGGCTTGTGCCATCTAGTGTTGATGGCCTCTTAGATCAGGCTGGGGCATAGTTTTATTAATTTCCAGCCAGGCCTTCTTGGTACCATGGCAGACTCCTCTGGGAAGTCCAGGGACTCACTCCTGCCTTGCTAACACCTGATCTTCAAAGCAGCTTGTGATGCTGTGACGACAAAGAGAATTTTAAGCAAGGAGCAGCCTTGGTCTTCTCGCTCAGGGCTGGGGGAGGATGCTTTCATGGGAACCACAAGAGGATAGCCTGTGGGACAAGGAGTAGGGGAAGAAGAGCATCCTGCCGCCGGGACTGGACACAGGAAATTGTTTGGGAGAGGCTGGGCTACACCACGTTGCAAATGGTTCATTGATTCTTGATCCATTTGTTTACTTTCTCGTGTGTGCACTCTTCTATTAAGTGTTATTTGTCTTAGGCCCAGGGACACTGAGAAAAAGAGACACATTTTGTCCAAGAGTTCAGAGTCTACTAGAAAAACAGATGGGTAAACAGAAATATCTGATTGAGAACAATTTTTGCAAAATTTAACATTTCTGCAAAATGTAACTGTGCTTCCCAGGTGGCTCAGTGGTAAAGAATCCGCCTGCCAGTGCAGGAGACACAGGAGACTTGGGTTCCATCCCTGGGTCAGGAAGATCCCCTGGAGTAGGAGATGGCAACCCACTCCAGCATTGTTGTCTGGAAAATTCCACAGGGAGTGGAGCCTGGTGGGGGTCGCAAAAGTGTTGGACATGACTCAGCGACTGAGCATGCATGCAACCTTTATAAATTTAACATCTTTGTGCCTCCATAAAATAGGGGTGAATAATAGTAGGTATCTCAATGATCTATTATGAATACTAAACAAGATAATACAAAAGGAGCATTGGGCTTATTTGTGACAAATAATATAGGCTACAATAATTATAGTTATTATTATTGTTTGTTGACACAGCAAAGTATAGAATCAGAGAAGAAATTAAATACAGTGACTTTATGAAAGCCATTTCCTCTAAGGGTGGAGGAAGGGAAATAGACTTGGGGAAGGATACAAAGAAATAATGTACCTGTAATATTGTACCTGTAATATCAAACGCATTTATTTAAAAAAAAATCTGGAGCAAATTAGACAGAATGTTAACATCTGTTAATTCAGCATGCTGCTCACAAGAGTGTTAATTGAATTGTTACATCTTTACTCATTTGTATGTTTGACATTTTTAAAGCTAAAAAAATTAAAAAACAATGAGAATAGGATGCTGTAAATGGAATGATGTGTGGCTGTGTCAGCCTGGGTTAAAGCAGGATTTAGGGTTTGGAATCAGGATCCGACCGGGAAAACCTCCCAGAAGTGTGCAGATATAGGGAATTTGGGGTCTGGAAGATGAATAAATCACGTGTTAAAACTCCTACTCTGTGCTAAGCACTGCACTAGATTCTTTTTGGTTTGAATTCACTTTAAGGGGAAATGTAGCAACTGTGCAGAATTCCAAGGGGCTCCACTGTGGTCTTGTTGCCACCGACATCACAGCTCAACTTCTGCTTCCCTCTCTTCCTCCCTCCAAGTTAGGGCTCCCAAGAGCAACTTCCTTCCTTCAAACACTGTCACTTGGGGAACTTGCAAGAGATCATGGAAGCAGACGGGAGTATGGGCTTTTGGAACTGTCACCATCTGTGGCTGGCAACAAACCTCCTGTCCGGGGAGTAAGGCAGCCCCAGGAGGTTGTACAGCTTCTGCCTGTGGTGGCCTGGTGGGGACATAGTGCAGCAGATGGGGTGTCCCAGGGTTTGGAGAAACACAAGAAAAATAACTGGATCCTCAGATTTCAGGGAACTCTCATCCTACAGACATAGCGCTCCCTCTGTTAAAAAGCTAGTTCTTCCTTTTTGAGGCGATGTAAAAGCTCTGACTTAAAGACAGCATGTGCCTCTGAGGATATAGCTCTGTCTCCTTCGTGGAGTCCAGACCAGAGCAGGAGGTGAGGCACAACACAACCCACCCAGGAAAGGGCTGCATGCAGTAGGAGGTGAAAGAGACGAAGCCCCAGAATGGGGCTTGACGGAACCAGCATGTCCTGGGGGTTGGACCCTGGTTGGGCTGGACAGAGTGGGGAAGAACCCAAGGTTTGACCAGGGAGGCTTTGGTGATATGGGGACATTCTCTATGGTACAGAATCCTCATTGCCCACAAGGAACCACAGAGACAGTCCCAAGAAATGTCAAAGCTGCCATAACAGAGATGCCTGTTGAACTCCTAGTGTGGTACCCTGCTTTGAGGACACCAACCAGCCAGCAGCAAGCTGATTTCACTGAACCCATCCATTTTCAAAGGTGTTCTGGTTGCCATCTCTGGGAAGCAGATACTCAACCAGATTTGGGAGGACAACAGGTTTATTGTGTAACAGTGGAAGGAAAAGGGTAAGGACAGGTCAGTGAGGGACAGCCATCAGACTGATGGAGGGTCAGCTGCTGGGACTGCTGGCTGCTACCCACTCTCAAATGGGAATCCCAGACCACCTAACCTGCCTCTTGAGAAATCTGTATGCAGGTCAGGAAGCAACAGTTAGAACTGGACATGGAACAACAGACTGGTTCCAAATAGGAAAAGGAGTCCGTCAAGGCTGTATATTGTCACCCTGCTTATTTAACTTATATGCAGAGTACATCATGAGAAACGCTGGGCTGGAAGAAGAACAAGCTGGAATCAAGATTGCCAGGAGAAATATCAGTAACCTCAGATACGCAGATGACACCACCCTTATGGTAGAAAGTGAAGAGGAAATCAAAAGCCTCTTGATGAAAGTGAAAGAGGACAGTGAAAAAGTTGGCTTAAAGCTCAACATTCAGAAAACTAGGATCATGGCATCCGGTCCCATCACTTCATGGGAAATAGATGGGGAAACAGTGAAAACAGTGTCAGACTTTACTTTTTGGGGCTCCAAAATCACTGCAGATGGTGACTGCAGCCATGAAATTAAAAGACTCTTGCTCCTTGGAAGAAAAGTTATGACCAACCTAGACAGCATATTAAAAAGCAGAGACATCACTTTGCCAACAAAGGTCCATCTAGTCAAAGCTATGGTTTTTCTAGTAGTCATGTATGGATGTGAGAGTTGGACTATAAGGAAAGCTGAGTGCAAAAGAATTGATGCTTTTGAACTGTGGTTTTGGAGAAGACTCTTGAGAGTCCCTTGGACTGCAAGGAGATCCAACCAGTCCATCCTAAAGGAAATGAGTCCTGAATATTCATTGGAAGGACTGATGTTGAAGCTGAAACTCCAATACTTTGGCCTCCTGATGGGAAGAACACTCATTGGAAAAGACCCAGATGCTGGGAAAGATTGAAGGCAGGAAGAGAAGGGGACGACAGAGGATGAGATGGTTGGATGGCATCACCGACTCAATGGACATGAGTTTGAGTAGTCTCCAGGAGTTGGTGTTGGACAGGGCAGCCTGGTGTGCTGCAGTCCATGGAGTTGCAAAGAGTCAGACACATCTGAGCGACTGAACTGAACTGAACAGAACCCTCTCTCAGCTGAAGGCTTCCTGGGCATGGCCTCAGCTGAAGGGCACTGAGTCAGGCTGTGTCTTCTTTAGAGAGCTTGCACTCAGGGACTGACCATTCAGTACAATAAATCCCAGTACAGAGGAGCCTAGAGGGCTCCAGTCCATGGTGTCACAAGAGACAGACATGATGCAGTGACTAAACCACCAACGATGGATCCTTAGGTTTCCTTTTCTCAACTTGGGATGACTTGGAAGAGGGATCCCAGCTCCCAAGCTCCCCAGGGGATCTGCTGAGGTTTTTTTTTGGTGAGTAAATCTCAGCTGGACATTTCCTTTCACCCAACCTTGCTTCTTTGAGTCCTTGATGTGTATTTATCCTGAGAGCGCTTCCCAAGTTTCCTTCTTCACATCAGCCTCCACTGCAGAGAAGCCTCCACTGCTGACCTAGATGTGTGGTTAAGCGTGTAGAGTCTAGATCAGCCTGCCTGGGTCCAAATTTATCTCTATCACCGATTAGCTGCATGATCTTGGGTGAATTATTTAAGCTCCGACGCCTCCTTTTCCTCATCTGCTACATGGAGATGATAACACCTATTGTGTTGTCATGTGAAAATTAAGTAGGATGTAAGTGAAAGAGCTAGCACCCTGTCTGCTACACCATAAGTACTATGGAGCTGTCCATTATTACCATGGAGGTTATGGCTATAGAATATGTTTGTTAAGAATGGAGTGATGCAGACAGTCTGGGTTTGACTGTGGGGTTTTCTGCATATGAGCTTTGTGATCTTGACTCTATCTGCCTGTGTCTGAATTGCCTTCACTGCACAGTGGAGGTAATAGTAGTGCTCATAGAATATAATTGTTATGGTGGCAATTCATTGAGTAGTCTTCACAGAAAAAAAATCACTTAGCTCACTGCCTAATCCATACTAAGTCCTCAGTGAGTAATGGTTATAATTAGGGAACAAATGAAAACTAACATACATTAAACAGTTATTGTGTGTCAAGAACTATGTATTTCACTGAATTCCATAACATTATTTGACAAATAATTTGTCCCAAACTTTTAAAGTTGCATGGATGAGTGTCAGAACAATTGCATTATTAGTGCTACAATATCCCACTTTTAGGAATTCTCCTTTGATAGATGCCTCCTGTCCCCACCCACTCCCCAGCATATAGTGGAATAAGTTTCATCCATGACACCTGTACTACCCAAGTCATTAGCTTTCTCACTCTTAATTTTCATTGGGTTTTTAAAAATATAAACTAATTTATTTTAATTGGAGGCTAATTACTTTACAATACTGTATTGGTTTTGCCATACATAAACATGAATCTGCCACGGGTATACACATGTTCCCCATCCCAAACCCCCCTCCCTCCTCCCTCCCTGTACCATCCCTCTGGGTCATCCCAGTGCACCAGCCCCGAGCATCCTGTATCATGCATCGAACCAGGACTGGCAATTCATTCCACATGTGATAATATACATGTTTCAATGCCATTCTCCCAAATCATCCCACCCTCACACAGAGTCCAAAAGACTGTTCTATACATCTGTGTCTCTTCTGCTGTCTTGCATACAGGGTTATTGTTACCATCTTTCTAAATTCCATATACATGCGTTAGTATACTGTATTGGTGGTTTTTTTTTTTCAGGCTTACTTCACTCTGTATAATAGGCTCCAGTTTCATCCACCTCATTAGAACTGATTCAAATGTATTCTTTTTAATGGCTGAGTAATACTCCATTGTGTATATGTACCACACCTTTCTTATCCATTCATCTGCTGATGGGCATCTATCTAGGTTGCTTCCATGCCCTGGCTATTATAAATATTACTGCGATGAACATTGGGGTACACGTGTCTCTTTCAATTCTGGTTTCTTTGGTGTGCATGCCCAGCAGTGGGATTGCTGGATCATATGGCATTTCTATTTCCAGTTTTTTAAGGAATCTCCACACTGTTCTCCATAGTGGCTGTACTAGTTTGCATTCCCACCAACAATGTAAGAGGGTTCCCTTTTCTTCACACCCTCTCCAGCATTTATTGCTTGTAGACTTTTGGGTAGCAGCCATTCTGACTGGCGTGAAATGGTACCTCATTGTGGTTTGATTTGCATTTCTCTGATAATGAGTGATGTTGAGCATCTTTTCATGTGTTTGTTAGCCATCTGTATGTCTTCTTTGGAGAAATGTCTATTTAGTTCTTTGGCCCATTTTTGGATTGGGTTGTTTATTTTTCTGGAGTTGAGCTGTAGGAGTTGCTTGTATATTTTTGAGATTAATTCTTTGTCAGTTGCTTCATTTGCTATTATTTTCTCCCATTCTGAAGGCTGTATTTTCACCTGGCTTATAGTTTCCTTTGTTGTGCAGAAGCTTTTAAGTTTAATTAAGTCCCATTTGTCTATTTTTGCTTTTATTTCCAGTATTCTGGGAGGTGGGTCATAGAGGATCCTGCTGTGATTTATGTTGGAGAGTGTTTTGCCTATGTCCTCCTCTAGGAGTTTTATAGTTTCTGGTCTTACATTTAGATCTTTAATCCATTTTGAGTTTATTTTTGTGTATGGTGTTAGAAAGTGTTCTAGTTTCATTCTTTTACAAGTGGTTGACCAGTTTTCCCAGCACCACTTGTTAAAGAGATTGTCCTTTCTCCATTGTACATTCTTGCCTCCTTTGTCAAAGATAAGGTGTCCATAGGTGGGTGGCTTTATCTCTGGGCTTTCTATTTTGCTCCATTGATCTATATTTCTGTATTTGTGCCAGTACCATACTGTCTTGATGACTGTGGCTTTGTAGCAGAGCCTGAAGTCAGGCAGGTTGATTCCTCCAGTTCCATTCTTTCTCAAGATTGCTTTGACTATTCAAGGTTTTTGTATTTCCATACAAATTGTGAAATTGTTTGTTCTAGCTCTGTGAAAAATACCATTGGTAGCTTGATAGGGATTGCATTGAATCTATAGATTGCTTTGGGTAGTATACTTATTTTCACTATATTTATTCTTCCAATCCATGAACACGGTATATTTCTCCATTTATTGGTGTCCTCTTTGATTTCCTTCACCAGTGTTTTATAGTTTTCTATATATAGGTCTTTTGTTTCTTTAGGTGGATATATTCCTAAGTATTTTATTCTTTTCATTGCAATAGTGAATGAAATTGTTTCCTTAATTTTTCTTTTTATTTTCTGATTATTAGTGTATAAGAATGCAAGGGATTTCTGTGTGTTGATTTTATATCCTGCAACTTTATTATATTCATTGATTAGCTCTAGTAATTTTCTGGTGGAGTCTTTAGGGTTTTCTATGTAGAGGATAATGTCATCTGCAAACAGTGAGAGTTTTACTTCTTCTTTTCCAATTTGGATTCCTTTTATTTCTTTTTCTGCTCTGATTGCTGTGGCCAAAACTTCCAAAACTATATTGAATAGTAGTGGTGAGAGTTTCTGACTTAAGGGGAAATGCTTTCAATTTTTCACCATTGAGGATAATGTTTGCTGTGGGTTTGTCATATATAGCTTTTATTATGTTGAGGTACGTTCCTTCTATTCCTGCTTTCTGGAGGGTTTTTGGAGAAGGCAATGGCACTCCACTCCAGTACTCTTGCCTGGCAAATCCCATGGACGGAGGAGCCTGGTAGGCTGTAGTCCATGGGGTCGCGAAGAGTCGGACACGACTGAGTGACTTCACTTTCACTTCTCACTTTCATGCATTGGAGAAGGAAATGGCAACCCACCCCAGTGTTCTTGCCTGGAGAATCCCATGGACAGAGAAGCCTGGTAGGCTGCAGTCTGTGGGGTCGCACAGAGTCGGATACAACTGAAGTGACTTGGCGGCGGCGGATGGTTTTTATCATAAATGGTTGTTAAATTTTGTCAAGGCTTTCTCTGCATCTATTGAGATAATCATATAGCTTTTATTTTTCAATTTGTTAATGTGGTGTATTACATTGATTGATTTGTGGATATTGAAGAATCCTTGCATTCCTGGGATAAAACCCACTTGGTCATGACGTATGATCTTTTTAATGTGCTGTTGGATTCTGATTGCTAGAATTTTGTTAAGGATTTTTGCATCTATGTTCATCAGTGATATTGGCCTGTAGTTTTCTTTTTTTGTGGGATCTTTGTCAGGTTTTGGTATTAGGGTGATGGTGGCCTCATAGAATGAGTTTGGAAGTTTACCTTCCTCTGCAATTTTCTGGAAGAGTTTGAGTAGGATAGGTGTTAGCTCTCCTCTAAATTTTTGGTGGAATTCAGCTGTGAAGCTGTCTGGACCTGGGCTTTCGTTTGCTGGAAGATTTCTAATTACAGTTTCAATTTCCGTGCTTGTGATGGGTCTGTTAAGGTTTTCTATTTCTTCCTGGTTCAGTTTTGGAAAGTTGTACTTTTCTAAGAATTTGTCCATTTCTTCTAAGTTGTCCATTTTATTGGCATATAATTGCTGATAGTAGTCTCTTATGATCCTTTGTATTTCTGTGTTGTCTGTTGTGATCTCTCCATTTTCATTTCTAATTTTATTGATTTGACTTTTCTCCCTTTGTCTCTTGATGAGTCTGGCTAATGGTTTGTCATTTTTTTTTTTTATCCTCTCAAAGAATCAGCTTTTGGCTGTGTTGATTTTTGCTATGGTCTCTTTTGTTTCTTTTATTTCTGCCCTAATTTTTAAGATTTCTTTCCTTCTACTAACCCTGGGGTTCTTTATTTCTTCCTTTTCTAGTTGCTTTAGGTGTAGAGTTAGGTTATTTATTTGACTTTTTTCTTGTTTCTTGAGGTATGCCTGTATTGTTATGAACCTTCCTCTTAGCACTGCTTCTACAGTGTCCCACAGTTTTGGATTGTTGTGTTTTCATTTTCATTCATTTCTATGCATATTTTGATTTCTTTTGTGATTGGTTGGTTATTCAGCAGCATGTTGTTCAGCCTCCATATTTTGGAATTTTTAATAGTTTCTCTCCTGTAATTGAGATCTAAATCTTACTGCATTGTGGTCAGAAAAGATGCTTGGAATTATTTCAATTTTTTTGAATTTACCAAGGCTAGATTTATGGCCCAGGATGTGATCTATCCTGGAGAAGGTTCCGTGTGTGCTTGAGAGAAAGGTGAAATTCATTGTTTGGGGGTGAAATGTCCTATAGATATCAATTAGGTCTAAATAGTCTATTGTGTCGTTTGAAGTTTGTGTTTCCTTGTTAATTTTCTGTTTAGTTGATCTAGCCATAAGTGTGAATGGGGTATTAAAGTCTCCCACTATTATTGTGTTATTGTTAATTTCCCCTTTCATACTTGTTAGCATTTGTCTTACGTATTGTGGTGCTCCTATGTTGGGGGCATATATATTTATAATTGTTATATCTTCTTCTTGGATTGATCCTTTGATCATTATGTAGTGTCCTTCTTTGTCTCTTTTCACAGCCTTTGTTTTAAAGTCTGTTTTATCTGATATGGGTATTGCTACTCCTGCTTTCCTTTGGTCTCTATTTGCATGGAATATCTTTTTCCAGCCCTTCACTTTCAGTCTGTATGTGTCCCTTGTTTCAGGGTGGGTCTCTTGTAGACAACATATATAGGGGTCTTGTTTTTGTATCCATTCAGCCAGTCTTTGTCTTTTGGTTGGGGCATTCAACCCATTTACGTTTAAGGTAATTATTGATAAGTATGATCCCGTTGCCATTTACTTTATTGTTTTGGGTTCGAGGTTATACACCCTTTCTGTGTTTTTTGTCTAGAGAAGATCCTTTAGCATTTGTTGGAGAGCTGGTTTGGTGGTGCTGAATTCTCTCAGCTTTTGCTTGTCTATAAAGCTTTTGATTTCTCCTTCATATTTGAATGAGATCCTTGCTGGGTACAGGATCCTTGCTGGCTGTAGGTTATTTTCTTTCATCACTTTAAGTATGACCTGCCATTCCTTCCTAGCCTGAAGAGTTTCTATTGAAAGATCAGCTGTTATGCTTATGGGAATCCCCTTGTGTGTTATTTGTTGTTTTTCCTTGCTGCTTTTAATATTTGTTCTTTGTGTTTGATCTTTGTTAATTCGATTAATATGTGTCTTGGGGTGTCTTGCCTTGGGTTTATCCTGTTTGGGACTCTCTGGGTTTCTTGGACTTGGGTGATTATTTCCTTCCCCATTTTAGGGAAGTTTTCAACTATTATCTCCTCAAGTATTTTCTCATGGCCTTTCTTTTTGTCTTCTTTTTCTGGGACTCCTATAATTCGAATGTTGGGGCATTTAACATTGTCCCAGAGGTCCCGATGTTGTCCTCATTTCTTTTAACTTGTTTTTCTTTTTTCCTCTCTGTTTCATTTATTTCTACCATTCTATTTTCTACCTCACTTATCCTATCTTCTGCCTCCGTTATTCTACTGTTGGTTCCCTCCAGAGTGCTTTTGATCTCATTTATTGCATTGTTCATTATATATTGACTCTTTTTTATTTCTTCTAGGTCCTTGTTAAACCTTTCTTGCATCTTCTCAGTCCTTGTCTCCAGGCTATTTATCTGTATATCCATTTTGTTTTCAAGATTTTGGATCATTTTCATTATCATTATTTGAAATTCTTTATCAGGTAGATTCCCTATCTCTTCTTCTTTCGTTTGATTTTGTGGGCATTTATCCTGTTCCTTTACCTGCTGGGTATTTCTCTGCCTCTTCATCTTATTTATATTGCTGTGTTTGAGGTGGCCTTTCCATATTCTGGCACTTTGTGGAGTTCTCTTTATTGTGGAGTTTCCTCACTGTGGGTGGGGTTGTACGGGTGGCTTGTCAAGGTTTCCTGGTTAGGGAAGCTTGTGTTGGTGTTCTGGTGAGTGGAGCTGGATTTCTTCTCTCTGGAGTGCAATGAAGTGTCCAGTAATGAGTTATGAGATGTCAGTGGGTTTGGAGTGACTTTGGGCAGCCTGTATATTGAAGCTCAGGGCTGTGTTCCTGTGTTGCTGGAGAATTTGCATGGTATGTCTTGCTCTGGAACTTGTTGGCCCTTGGGTGGTGCTTGGTTTCAGTGTAGGTATGGAGGCATTTGATGACCTCCTATCAATTTATGTTCCCTGGAGTCAGGAGTTCTCTGGTGTTCTCAGGATTTGGACTTAAGCCTCCTGCCCCTGGTTTTCAGTCTTATTCTTACAGTAGTCTCAAGACTTCTCCATCTATACAGCACCGATGATAAAACATCTAGGTTAAAGATGAAAAGTTTCTCCACAGTGAGGGACACCCAGAGGGGTTCACAGAGTTACATGGAGAATAGAAGAGGGAGGAGCGAGATAGAGGTGACCAAGAGGAGAAGAGGGGGAATCAAAAGAGGAGTGAGCAAGCTAGCCAGTAATAACTTCCTTATGTGCAGTCCACAGTCTGGACTACTCAGAGATGTTCACAGAGTTATTCAGAGAAGAGAAGAGGGAGGAAGGAGAGAGAGGTGTCCAGGAGGACAAAGTGGGGAATCAAAAGGAGAGAGACAGATCCAGCCAGTAATCAGTTCCCTAAGTGTTCTCCACTGTCCAGAACACACAAAGAGATTCACAGAGTTGGGTAGAGAAGAGAAGGGGGAGGGAGGAGATAGAGGTGACCTGGTGGAGACAAAGGAGAGTCCAAAGGGGGAGAGAGCAGTCAAGCCAGTAATCTCGCTCCCAAGTAAAAATGGGTACTGAAGATTGGGTTCTTAAAGGTACAAAATTGATAACAAATACAAAAAAGCAAAGATTAAAAATCTAGAGTAGAGGTTGGATTCTCAAAAATACAGTATTAAAGAAAAAATAGTCACAAAAATTATAAAAAAAATATATATGAAGTTTGCTTTAACAAGTAGCGTCTTTTTTTTTTTTTGCAAAGTAATAGTAGGTTATAAAAATGAAAATTAAAGGAGTAATAGAGGACTTAAAAGTATTTTTTTTTTTAATTAAAGAATGATAATAGTAAAAATATATCTAGGACTTTTCTCTGGTGTTGTTGTGGGCAGTGTGGGATCAGTTCATTTTCAGATAGTTCCTTGATTGGCTTATATTTCTCAAGATCTATAGGCCCCTTCCTAGGTAGTTGGTGCTAACTACAGGGATTTAATCTATTGCACCTGTCACTTCCAAGGCGGTTCCCTCTGTTTTAGCTTCTGTTTGGTGTTCTCTTCAGTGTCTAATTTCGACCCTGCCACAAGGGGGCGGTGGTGGACACTTTTTTAGGCTCACTTGTTCAGTCGTGCTGTGGGGAGGGAGGGACGCGGCAAACATAACACTGGCGTGTGCTTGCAATGTCTCAGCCACACTGGGCCTGCCCCTGCTCAGGGCGCATGTGCTTTCCCTGTCTACACTGCTTAGGCTCTAGGTTGCTCTGCCGGGAACTGTCTGAGGCCGGCCCTGGGTTACATGCTCCTCCCAGGTCTAAGCCCCTCAGGTTCAGGCACTCGGGTAGTCCTCAGAGGCACAGACTCGGTTGGGCCTGCGTTTTATACCCTTCCCAGGTCCGAGCAGCTCAGGTGACCAGGTGTTTGGCGAGCCTGATCGCTGTGACTTATCGCCTCCCCTGTCCCTGCCGCTCAGTTTTCTGGGTGTACAACCGGTGCACCTTCTCAGGTGGATGTTGCCCGTTCAGAATCACAAGAAGTCTTGGTTAGCCACGAAGCCTGCCTGCAGTTTGGTAGATGATGCCTCTCTGGGGCCGCAATTGCCCCCTTCCGGCTCTGGCTGCCCTCGCCTGCCTGTCACTGGAGGGGGATGGATTGGTCTGCAGCCATCTAGCTCTGCTCAGTCCTTTGTTCTGTGAGCAGGCTTGATGGTATCTTAGGTTAGGGCTTTTCGTGTAGCTCTGTTGCTGCTGCTAAGTCCGCTTCAGTCGTGTCCGACTCTGTGCGACCTCAGAGACGGCAGCCCACCAGGCTCCCCTGTCTCTGGAATTCTCCAGGCAAGAACACTGGAGTGGGTTGCCATTTCCTTCTCCAATGCATGAAAGTGAAAAGTGAATGTGAAGTCGCTCAGTCGTGTCCAACTCCTAGCGACACCATAGACTGCAGCCTACCAGGCTCCTCCATCCATGGGATTTTCCAGGCAAGAGTACTGGAGTGGGGTGCCATTGCCTTCTCTGCGTGTAGCTCTAGTCAGTCCTTGGTTCTGTGAGCGGGCCTGGAGGTGTCTTAGGTTAGGGCTTTTCACAGGATAGCTATCCCACAGTCTGGTTTGCGATCTTAAGTTAGTTCCCTCAGATTGCCCTGGGGGCATTCAGGCCCGGTCCTTACTCTAAGCAATGCAGCCCATGCCTCCCTGCCCAGCCCCCACTTGCTAGTGGCAGATGCAGGAGTCTGCGCTGCTTCTCCACTGGGAGTTACTGTTGGGCACGTAATCTGTGGGTTTTAATTATTTTTTTATTTTTCCTCACGGTTATGTTGCCCTCTGTGGTTCCAAGGCTTGCCACAGACTCGCTAGTGAGAGTGTTCCCTGGTGTTTGGAAAGTTCTCTCTTTTTTAAGATTCCCTTCCCAGGACGAATCTCCATCCCTACCTCTTTTGTCTCTCTTTTTATCTTTTATATTTTTCCTACCTCCTTTGGAAGACAGTGGGCTGCTTTTCTGGGTGCCTGATGTCCTCTGCCAGCATTCAGAAGTTGTTTTGTGGAATTTAATCAGTGTTCAAATGTTCTTTTGATGAATTTGTGAGGGAGAAAGTGGTTTCCCTGTCCTATTCCTCTGCCATCTTAGGACTTCCGCCTTCATTGGGTTTTTAATCCCAGTTGTCTTGCTGAGGGCAGGAATTTTATCTTTACTGCTGACTCCCCAGGTCTAGGTCTAGCCCCTGACGCAGAGCCAACATTTCACAAAATTTGTCAACCAATGATGAATTCAGTGAAATTGCATATTATCACCCACATGTAAACTTATTTCACGTTCTGGGTGCACTTTGGGTTTCTCTTTCCAGTGCCATGTTGAGTTTTCTTCCTTGTTGGAGTTTCACTCATGGCAACACCCTCTCCTCCCTTGTTATTAGTTATTAAGATTCCTAACACAGACGTTAAGAGACTAGGATCCCTGTCCAGCCCCTTCCCCACCCGACACCTAACTCAGAAGCATGTCCTTTGAATTTGGGAGACAGACTGTCTCCAATGCACCTTCCAGCAGGGTTTCCATAGCAACCGCTGCCACTTCAAAGGTGCCAGAATGTCTCCATCTTACATCTGACTTTCTCCCTCCCTGTGTATGTGCCGTTCAGGTAACACCAGGCGGTTGAAATGAGCCTCAGGTCACCTTACCAAATGTTTCACAGCTGGCAGGAGCAGGTGTACTTATTAAATAAATTACGTGAGCGACATAGAGGCTGGGGCGTCATCTTCCTGCCACTCCAGAAAGAAGGCTGCTTTCATCGGATTTGCTGTCGGTCAGGAATCCCTGGTCTTAAAGGGCTCAATGTCTCGGTGCTCCATGATGATCTAGATGGTGGGGTGGGGTGGGGATGGAGGGAGGTGTATATGTATACACGTGGCTCCTTCTCTTCATTGTACAGCACAAACTAACAAACATTGTAGAGCAATTACACTACAGTTTAAAAAAAGTGACTCAGTGTAGTTTTATCTTTTCTTATTTTTCCCATTACTCATGCTTGCTTTTGAATGTTCCCCATCCTTGTTTTGGAAGTCAAATGGGAAGGCAGCAATAGTAACACATTTTGAGGGGATGAGGCTTCAGACCGGGTATCTCATTTTTGTCAGGAAGCCACTCACACCTAGAATCCTCACTCTTCTAATAAGAAGATTTCGAGTTGTGTTCCCAGGGTCTACCCAAACTCAGCTGTGCACAGCACTCTTCAGTAACATGGTTTATGTTTACTTATTTATTACTTGATTTAGCAAATATTGGCTGGGTTTACATGTAATCTCAAATCCTTTAAGAGTCAAGAAAATTTTATTTATTTAGAAATCATTCTTGTATAGTTTGTAATGTGACATTTATATTATGATGCATGTTGCTTCATGTTTAATTTTCTTTCCTTTTTATTTCACTGAGCTGGGGAGGGTGTGGCTGGGAATGTGATTATCTGATACTTATAATATGCTTATGAAAAGGCTTCTAGCTGTTGAAATCACCCCATGGCAAAGCTTGTGTTATAAGGGAAAGTGTACCAGGAAAAGACAGATGGAAAAAAAAAAAAAAAAAGAAACCAGAGGATCATGAGAAGGGTTTGCTGATCTTTATGTGAATAGAATTCTGCATATAAAATAGAAAATGTATCTATTTCACAAAATGAATTTGGATGAATTTTGGGAAACAGACATATGTACATAAAAAATGAACATAACCTAACCTGTTACTTAAACCACTAGATGTAGACTATCCTCTACTGTATCAGGGTGTGTAGAGCTAATGGATAGAGTATGTAATAGTTACATCACCTTAGAAATTAAACATTCCCAGTTAAAATTGATGATTTGATACTGATTCCTAACATCATTCTATACATCAAGTCATCGATGCCCAGAGTGTCAAGGCCACTGATTTTGAAGAGCGAGGAGTCTTATAGTGTGGTTACCTGGGTTAGAGAGGACTTTGAAGTGTCACATTTTCATAGGTGGCTTCAATCAAAACAGAAATTCTTATTAAGGTAATGATGTATCTCATTTGTTACAAATCCTAATTTCAACTCAGATAGTATATATGATTTAGAGAAAGAATTGTGTGCATGCTCAGTCATTTCTGATTGTGACCCCATGGACTGTAGCCTGTCAGTCTCCTCTGTCCATGGGATTTCCAGGCAAGAATACTGGAGTGGGTTGCCATTTCCTTCTCCAGGGGATATTCCTGACCCAGGGATTAAACACATGTCTCCTGCCTTGGCAGGCAGATTCTCTACAACTGAGTCATCTGGGAAAGTAAATAATAAAATCCCTAGACTCTTCTCTCATGAAACGTTCTAATTCTAATCTAACTCTATTTTTTCCCCCAAATTGATTCTACCTTGAATCTTTTAACTTGGAGGTAGAGTGTTCCAACCCATCAAGCCATTTCCATAGGGGCTTGAGAAATTAAAGCTCCCTTCCCTGGTGACTCTGATGGTAAAGAATCCACCTGTGATGCAGGGGACCTGGGTTGGACCCCTGGGTTGGGAAGATCCCCTGGAGGAGGGAACAGCTACCCACTCCAGTATTCTCGCCTGGAGAATTCCATGGACAGAGGAGCGTGGCAGGTTAAAGTCCATGGGATCACACAGAGTCAGACTGAGTGACTAAGCACAACATTGGTTACTGTGTTAAGGGAAGTCAGGATTCAGAAAATAAACCTGTGTGTCCCAGAATCATCTGTATGCAGGGTAATTTCTTCCTTTTGCAGTAAACTTGTTTCTACTCATGGAAATACAATAGAATGATTAACAAGATGTTTTCTGAAATCTTGGGTACAAAAACATCTGTTTTGTTTTATGACCTTTGAAGCCTCTAAAGCTAGGTCTCTCCCCTGACTTTCTATCTCTGTTAGCTCACTATATTTGTTCTATTCATGTAATTTTGTTTGTTAGAACAAAGGTACAGCTGGTTTGATGGAATATATTTTTGAGAAAGTAGATCGCCTATAAATTCATTTGCTTCACAATAATTAATTTGAACAAACTCCAAAAATATGCTTTAATAACTTCTCAGATCCCAATTAGGGCCAAATTAATGGCTTCCATTTATGGCAGGGCCAATCTGATTAGGTCTCTTGTTTGGTTGTGCTGCAAGCATTATCCACCCTGAGGGGAACCAGGCTAAATACAAATCTTCAGATTGATTTAACCACAAATGTGTATTTATAAATTGCAACTGACTTTTCTAATTAATTTTGCATCGTGCTAATGGTTTTTCTTTGTAACCACTGATTATATCAGGAGGGATCCAAGCCAGATCTGGAGCCATTTGCAGTCACTGTTAGTGTAGAGAGAAATGAGAGGAAGCAATAAAGAAAGCAGCTTCTAGGGACCTAACTCCTGGAAGGTAGTTACTGATTTCAACAAATGTCTAGAGAAGCAATGCAATCCAGAGCATCAGTTAGGAAGATCCACCCTATTACCCGTTTTACAGCTGGGTTTCCTTGCAACTGAATTTTTTTTTTTTTTTTTTGCTGAAGAAAATGTTTAAATGATTATTGCAAAGTCTGTGTCAAGGTTAGACATCAAAGAATATGAAATGGCTTCCAATTATGGGAAGGAAAAGTCATGAGGACAGATTTTCAAGAAATATAAGGTGTCAAAGACAGGGCTAAGGAGGAGGAGACCTGGATATTCAGGGTACTTTTGCTTCTTAATAAGATTCATTTCCAGTTGGCCAGCTGGTGGTATTGATATGAGTACAAGAAAAAAAATGAGATGGAGCTGGCATGAGAGAATAGAATATGTCAGATGGAAGAAGTGTGGTTGACCCTTAGCAAAGCTAGAACAAACTAAACAGAGCTGAGTCAAAACACAACTATCAGGAACTATCACAACATTGTAAACCAAGTATATTTCAATTAAAAAAAAAGAAAATAATGGTAATAAATTTAAGTCCTACTGGAAACAAGGGAGTAGAGATATGAATGGAGAAGCATGAAGCAATTCAGAGTGTCCTATTAGAGTCTTGGGCTTCCCAGGTGGCTCAAGTGGTAAAAAATCCACCTGCCAATGTAGGAGCCTCAGGGGACTCAGGTTCAGTCCCTGGGTCAGGAAGACCCACTGTAGTAGGAAATGGCAACCATCTCAATATTCTTGCTGGAGTAATCCCATAGACAGAGGGGCTTAGTGGGCTCCATGGGGTTGCAAAGAGTTGGACTTGACTGAGCACACACCTGCACACGTATTAGGGTCTACTAGAACCTGCTGCTGCTACTGCTGCTAAGTCGCTTCAGTCGTGTCCGACTCTGTGCGACCCCATAGACGGCAGCCCAACAGGCCCCCCCGTCCCTGGGATTCTCCAGGCAAAAACACTGGGTGGGTTGCCATTTCCTTCTCCAATGCATGAAAGTGAGAAGTGAAAGTGAAGTCACTCAGTCGGTTCCGACTCCTAGCGACCCCATGGACTGCAGCCTATCAGACTCTTCCATCCGTGGGATTTTCCAGGCGAGAGTACTGGAGTGGGGTGCCATTGCCTTCTCCACTACTAGAACCTACTAGGAGATAAATAAGTGGTACACTAAGTGCTTCTGGCTGAAAATCTCTACTCATCTTCACATATCCATAGCTAAGACAATGCAAGGATCTGGAGCTCACAGAGGGGATTCTTGGACCATGATTCCTCTCAGTTGATGTAGGTTGTTCTATCAGTAACACTTCCATTGTTTTATTATTCTACAAAATGCATGGGATAGATTTCTGAATAGAAACACATCTTGACTGGTCAGGGAACATGAAAGATTTTAGTCTCAAGTTATGTTTGCAAAATTTCTCTATCCAAATGCTGGCACCTGGGAAGATAAAAAATTGGGCTATTTCTCTAGAGGATTTACAATTTTTTTCTATTATTTTCAATTTTTTCCCATTTATTATTTTAGAATATTGAGCAGAGTTCCCTGTGCTATACACTAGGTCCTTGTTGGTTATTTTTAAATAACCAGTGTGTACTCCTATTAAGTTGGATTTGGTGAGTGTATGTGTTCATATTTCTTGTGTTTGTGCTTTAGTAACCCACTTCATTTTGTTTAAGAAATATAGGGTATAGATTCCAAGCATAAAATGATGCCTCACAAGACCCAAAGGCAGGATTGTAGCTGAGTTTGCCACACAAACTAAGGTAAAGTCTCCCTCGGGAGTCTTTTCTCTCAGATCAGCAGATCCTCTGCCATTTCTTTCCAGTCAGCATAGGAGAAAGTAGCTTCCAGTCAGTCACCAACTGCTATTAATAATAAATCCACTCAAGAGAGCACTGGATTGGCTGAAGTCTTCCAGTCCTCATTTCTGATTGGTTGGATGAGGACCAATCATTCTTGGGTCATCATGTGTAGAGAGTGGAGGGGCGGCAAGGCCACTGGGAGTTTTCTCCTGTGGTTCCTTTCACGGCAGCCACGTAGACCAGGGACTGAAAGAGAGTGAGAATTTCTAGAGGAGGTCATGGTGAGGTTGTTCTGTCTGCATGGCCAATAGCACTGAAGAGGTGCTTAGTAACCAGAAAAATAGGTAGCAAGACACAGAACAAAACCACCAGTATTGCAAGGAAAAAGCAAACAAACAATTTGACACAAAAACAGACGAGCCCTATCAGCAAGAGTGAGTGGTGGGGTCCGAGCAACCAGACTGTCTGGTCACTGTCACCTCCCCAGAATTTAACAAAGTTCCAGCTGGGACCCTTGGATGAAGATGTATGGAATGATGACCTGAGTTATTGGAAAGGAGGGGGAGATAACTTGAGGCTGCTTTCAAAAGGAAAATCCTTTTAAAGGAAGGGTAACTAGTTAATTTGTGGAGGCATGTTTCAGGAGGGCTTAAAATGGAGCTGCCATTGGTGAACACTCTTTACCTTGACTCACGTGCCTAAAGAGAGAATTGGCAGCCCACCCCACTGCAACTGAAGAAGTTGTGTTTCATTGTCAAGTTAGCAGACCCAGCCTGTAACACATTTCATACCCTTCTCCAATATGTGTCCTCAGCATCGAATTCCTTCTTTAGTTAAGCATATTTTTCCAATATGTGATTTTGTTTGGTCAGATCAACACATTTTGCATCACATCAATCATTTGCAATTACCATCTGGTGATCCCTAAAATTGCTGTGTGTAAACTTTTGCTTATTTTTTCAAACTGTTTCATGTGTCTTTATCTTGGTCAGTATACACAGATAACTGCATCTTTACTTGTGTGCTCAGTTGTGTTCAACTCTGCAACCCCACGAACTGTAGCCAACCAGGCTCCTCCATGGAATTCTCCAGGCAAGAATACTGGAGTGAGTTGCTGTTTCCTTCTCCAGGGGATCCCTTCCCAAACTAGGGATCGAACCCTCATCCCTTGCATTGCAGGCGGATTCTTCACCATTGAGCCACCTGGGAAGCCCATTGCAGGCTTAGAAGGGATATAAATTATTAGGGACCATTCTGATTGCAAACCATACTGCTTGATATCAAGGAGGCAGGAGCAGGGGTGGGGATGGACATGAGTAGGGTGACTAATGTGAAATTTCTTGAGATCTCATTCTTTCCACTTATAGCTATTAGCTGATTCATGGTTGAGTGGCACTACCAAACTACCACACAATTACATTCATCTCACACACTAGCAAAGTAATGCTCAAAATTCTCCAAGCCAGGCTTCAGCAATACGTGAACTGTGAACTTCCTGATGTTGAAGCTGGCTTTAGAAAAGGCAGAGGAACCAGAGACCAAATTGCCAACATCCGCTGGATCATTGGAAAAGCAGGAGAGTTCCAGAAAAACACCTACTTCTGCTTTATTGAATATGCCAAAGCCTTTGACTCTTTGGATCACAATAAACTGTGGAAAATTCTTCTCGGGATGGGAATACCAGACCACCTGACCTGCCTCTTGAGAAATCTGTATGCAGGTCAGGAAGCAACAGTTAGAACTGGACATGGAACAACAGACTGGTTCCAAATTGGGAAAGGAGTACGTCAAGGCTGTATATTGTCACCTGCTTATTTAACTTATATTCAGAGTACATCATGAGAAATGCTGGGCTGAATGAAGCACAAGCTGGAATCAAGATTCCTGGGAGAAATGTCAATAACTTCAGATATGCAGATGATACTACCCTTATGGTAGAAAGCAAAGGAGAACTAAAGAGCCTCTTGATAAAAGTGAAAGAGGAGAGTGAAAAAGTTGGCTTAAAGTTCAACATTCAGAAAACTAAGATCATGGCATCCAGTCCCATCACTTCATGACAAATAGATGGGGAAACAGTGGAAACAGTGGCTGACTTTGTATTTTGGGTTCCAAAATCACTGCAGATGATGACTGCAGCCATGAAATTAAAAGACACTTGCTCCTTGGAAGGAAGGTTATCAGCAACCTAGACAGCATTTTAGAAAGCAGAGACATTACTTTGCCAACAAAGGTCCATCTAGTCAAAGCTATGGTTTTTCCTGTGGTCATGTATGGATGTGAGAGTTGGACTGTAAAGAAAGCTGACCACTGAAGAATTGATGCTTTTGAACTGTGGTGTTGGAGAAGACTCTTGAGAGTTCCTTGGACTGCAAGGAGATCCAACCAGTCCATCTGAAAGGAGATCAGTCCTGGGTGTTCATTGGAAGGACAGATGTTGAAGCTGAAACTCCAGTACTTTGGCCACCTGATGCGAAGAGCTGACTCATTTGAAAAGACCCTGATGCTGGGAAAGATTGAAGGCAGGAGGAGAAGGGGACGACAGGGGATGAGCTGGTTGTATGGCATCATCAACTCAATGGACATGAGTTTGGGTAAACTTCGGCAGTTGGTGATGGACAGGGAGGCCTGCTGTGCTGCAGTTCATGGGGTCACGAAGAGTTGGACAGGACTGAGCAACTGAACTGAACTGAACTGCTTGACACTTCGTTCAAGTTGTTTTAAGTTCTATTTTAAATTTTCAACCATTTAATAAATGTCCATTTTGAATATCTAGTAGATACCAATCACCAACTATTATCATGTGAAATTCACCTCGGGGGTTTTGAAAGGATTGTGAATATTACTATCTTCCCTTGGTAGATGAACAAGTGGAAACCCAGGGAGGTTAAGTAACTTATGCAGGATTATCACGCTAGTATCAGGAAATGTTGTTAACCTAAATTATCCAAAATAATCCTATTTAATTCTATTTGTATGCTCTAGACTAGTGCTTTAGCTGAGTATATACCTTCCCCGAGGTGACACCCAGGCCTAGTCTTATCCTGGAGTCTTCTCTTTGCAGACTGGTTCCTCACCTTCTTGCTCTAACTGTAACGGGGCTGTCTCTGAGTTGAACTTTCTGTCACAGCATCTCAAGTAGATGCTGTTTCCTTCTTTTACATCCCAGGTACATCCAGGCTGAAAGGGAACATCTGTGTCCTCCTTCCTCTCCGTGGCTGTTTTTAATGACTTTCTTCCTCCCTGGAACAAAACAAAACAATCAATCAAAGGAACAAGCAAAAAAGAAGTAAAAGTAAAAAAGACACTCTTCAGAACACAATGTTGATGCCAGTCTCTTGAATTAAGTTGTCAAGTTTGTTGACATGAGTTACACACTTACCAGGGATTACCACAGTATTAGCTATTATTAGTATTAGAATTGTTATTATCAACTATATATCTTAAAAATAAAGCAACCTATAAATATGGTCATATCACAAAACCCACAGTCCTTCCTTTAAGGAAAATAAAAGAGTTGCTTAAATGTGCATCATGCATTTGGAATAATTCTTATTCAGGGAAGCTGGCTTTATATTCATGACAAGCATTTTCAATTTTAATATGTTTGCTTACATGAGATGCAGATTGTAATTTAATGGCAGACTGTTTAATTATGCCTTCATTTGTATAAATTGTAATGTTGCTGCTGCATAAATGAAGTAAAAATCTCTTTAATTTCCTCCTCAATATTTAATTTAAATCAATGATAAACAGCGGTTGTCTCTTTGAAACAATGTTAATTAATATTCAGAAGACTAAATTTGTTTTTGAATGTATGGCATGTGTGGTATGTTGGTTTCATAATTGAACTGGAAATAAGATTGATAGGATTAAATAACCCCAAAAAGGGGAAAACGCCATGCAGTTCATTTCAGTGCATCTCTGCCATTAGGAAGATGTACAATATGGGCTTTACATTGTGAAATTGTTCCTGTAATCATTGTCCAATATGTAACTCAGGGATTAGCCTTAAACATATTTTATTCATATACTACAAAATTATTCAAATGATTGAGCATCATTTTTTTCTTTCAAGCTAATCTGGTCTGTTTTTACATCCAATTAAAGAATTAATAAGATAAAGAGGGGAGTGAGAAGAGTTATTTTGCTAAACCTCTGTAGGCCAGATGACATACCTTATACCAGGGATATAAATGAATAATACAAGATGGCAGCTCTTAAGGGATTTATAATGTAATGCAGTCCAGAAAAATGGAGAGTTCTAATACATACAAAATGGTAAGTGCTTTTATAGAGAATAATGCAGTATTCGTGGCAGGAGGAGAAGCAAGGCGCAGTTAACTTTACCTAAATTAGCATCCATGGGGTTGCAAAAAGTCGGACATGACTGAGTGACTGAACTGAGCCGAACTGAAATTAGCATCACCTGTGGAGAAGGCAATGGCAACCCACTCCAGTGCCCTTGCCTGGAAAATCCCATGGGTGGAGAAGCCTGGTAGGCTGCAGTCCATGGGGTCGCTAGGAGTCGGAACCGACTGAGCGACTTCACTTTCACTTTTCACTTTCATGCATTGGAGAAGGAAATGGCAACCCACTCCAGTGTTCTTGCCTGGAGAATCCCAGGGATGGGGGGGCTGGTGGGCTTCCGTCTATGGGGTCGCACAGAGTCGGACACGGACTGAAGCGACTTAGCAGCAGTGCGATCAGCACCACGACTTTCGTTACTAATAATGGAGTACTGAGTCTCTGTTATACATAAGATGATGCTCCAGGTAATTTGTATTTGTACATTTAATCCTTATGATCCTCTGCAGGTCCAGAGATGTTCAACAATTTGTCCAAGAAGACACAGCTTATAAACAGCACAATAAACCACATAATTTGAACACACCCAAAATCGTCAAGGTATCAGAAGAATTTGTCCATTTTGAGAGTGGCCCTAACTGCTAGGTCAAAAACAGAGGAATCAGAGCCCCCCCATGGGGAGGTAGCATTGTAGAGGCAGTCACTCAGTTGTGTCCGACTCTTTGCAACCCCATGGACTGTAGCCTGCCAGGCTTCTCTGTCCATGGAATTCTCTAGGCAAGAATACTGCAGTGGGTTGCCATTTCCTACTCCAGGGGATCTTCCCAACCCAGGGATCAGATCTGTGTCTCCTGCATTGCAGGCAGACTCTTTACTATCTGAGCCACCAGGGAAGCCCGAATATAATGTAAGTGCTGTGTAAACTGTTGAAGATGAGTGGCAAATTCAAATTCTGTTTTTTTCTGGAATATCACAGATTTTTTTTTTTTCAAGTATTTTCCACCCTTTTTTCAGTTCAATCCCTGGACATGCAGATACATAAGGAGAGGAGCTGGCATAAGCCCAGTCATTGAGAGGCTTTGACTCCACAAGGACATCATCCATTCAAGAATTCAAACTCAAACTTGAAACCAAGCAGAGAGAAAGAGGTGCCTCTAGCTCCTTGTTTAAAGCAATCTCCCCTTCCCTACTAATTGTCACTTTCCCATCTCTTGAATTGAGTCTTCCCTCCCTTAAAAAAAAAAAAAAAGTTTATTTACTAGATTGCATTCAGATTCCAGTTGCATCAAGTGGGATCTTTCAGTTGTAGCATGAGAACTCTTAGCTGTGTCATGTAGGATCTAGTTCCCTGGCTGGGGATCAAACGTAGGCCTCTTGCATTGGGAGTGCAGTGTTTTACCCACTGGACCATCAGGGAAGTCCCTGAGTCTCTGCTGCTGATCTCAACTGCTCTTTCATTGTCCTCTATTAATTTTTTGCCTGGATCACTGCTGCTGCTTCCTAACTGCTTTTTCTGCCTTTTGCCTCACCTCATATTAATATACCCTACAGTTTGATGCATGATCAATCATTCAGAATTTTAAAAACCATCACTACACTCCAGGGTTTAAACTCTGTAATGACTCTCTATACCCTAAAGATTAAGGCCAAGTTACATATGCACCATTCATAGACCCCCGTGTCAGCTAGTGTCCACCTACAGATCTTGATATGTCTCCCCCCGCCAAGCCCATGTAGACCCTCTGACCCACAAAAGTGTTTATTTTATCTGTGCAGAGTCAACCTTCATAGCTATAGATTTTGTTGCACATATTTCCTCTTGAGCAATTTTTGTCCCCATAGAGTGTTTCCCAGGTGGTTCAATGGTAAAGAATCTACCTGCCAATACAGGAGATGCAAGAGACACGGGTTCAATTCCTGCGTTGGGAAGATCCCCTGGAAGTGGAAATGGCAACCCACTCCAGTATTCTTGCCTGGAGAGTCCCATGGGCTGAGGAGCCTGGCAGGCTACAGTCTACAGATTCACAGATTTGGACATGACTGAGCATTGAGCTGAGCTCAGAGTGCTAATACTTGCATCTTCCTTATAAGATTTTCTGAGGATTAAAGTGATAACATGCCTGACACACAGAAGGCACCCAACAATTCCCGTTTCCTTTCTCACCATTGTATCTGACCCAACCATGTATCTTCCTCATCGTTGATGTTCATTATATTTGTAGATCTGTTATTGAAACAATCAAGACCTCCATATCCTTCTGGAAGCAATCACCATAAATTAGCTTTGTAATTCTCAAAATAGCTAAATGTCAACAGCGAGTTTATTCTATTTTTTCTCCTCTAATTACTTCTTAACTTCCTCCTATTTTGAGAGCACATTCCTCCATTTTTCTCCTTCTTGGAACACTGGAGAGTTTGCTGCATTTCCCAAAGCTGCCCTCTGGGTTCTCTTTCTCATCCTCCTTCTCCTTCCCTCCTTCATTTTTTTCCTCCTGAAGTATAAGTCAGTAATGATCTTGTATGCTTAGTCACTCAGTCCTGTCCGACTCTCTGTGACCCCATGGACTGTAGCCCACCAGGCTCCTCTGCCCATAGGATTCTCCAGGCAAGAATACTGGAGTGGGTTGCCATGCCTTCCTCCAAGGGCTCTTCCCAACCCAGGGATCGAACCCAGGTCTCCCACATTGCAGGTGGGTTTTTTCCCATCTGAGCCACCAGGAATCTTATAGACCATCAAATATCACTCCCACCCAGAGCAGGGGTGCCCCTTGTGAGTCATGGTGTCACAGCCTTCTGAACACAGCCTCATTTAATTTTCCAAGCACTTGTGCAGGGCCCCAAATGGCCAGTCACTGAGCTAAGGGCTTTGTGTGAAGGGATAAGTGGTGAGATGTTTGACACCTGAATGATCTGGTCTTACCCTGAGCCTTTGTTCCTGTCACTTAAGCCCTCATGGAGGGCCTCATGAACTACACGAACAACTCTGGACTCTCCTCTTTTTTCCTTTAAGACCAATTGAATACCGGAAGATCCAACTGAAATGTCAGTCGTGTTGGGTGCCACAAAGCCATCTCAGCAGACCACACCCTGAATCCCATCACTCCCCTCCTTAGGCTGCTCTGGGCTTCCTCTCCCAGTAGCTTGGACCATTGACCTCAAACCCCAAAGCTTCTGGCGGTGAACTGTCTTCATGGATCACCACCCCTGCCCCAGAGGTAATGTGTGCTCCTTGAGGAAGGAAACCACATCCTTGTCCTCCACAACTAGCCACTGTGTTTGTTTAGAAAGCTTTCTTCTTTTCAATGGAGATGAGTCATTTATTTTCAATGTGCACCTCACCCACTTTCAAAACAAGTATTAGAAACAACTTAAACTCAAAAAGACATCCAAAATCTCTTACAGCAGGAATACAAAATGGAAAACAACATCAAGAGACTGGGAGATAAATAAGTCAAATCCCCCGTTAGGTAGTTTTATATAGTTTCTGTCTTTTGAAGCTTTAAATTCAATTCTGAACTTTCTGAAAGCCCAGACAGAAAAAAGAAAATGGCCCTTCATGTAATTCTCACTGTTAGGAGTTGTTGTGTTCTCAACTTCTCTTCAATCCTCTATCAGCATTAGATCACAGCATGGTAATAGAAAGTGACCATTGCTTGCCTGTTTTTCCACTGCGGCCCCTGCAGGGGTTGGGTTTTGTCTGTTCTTGATCATTCAGCAGAGGCCTCTGCAAACATGGTCTTACAAGGTCCAGAGTCAATCCTGACCACATTTGCATTGCGTATGTCTAAGGTCAACCAAAACTCATCACCGACATCCCACCTGTTCACCAGACATTGACTAAAACCTCAAAATTTATGGTAATTCTACACAAATAATTTCTATAGCTATTCCAAGTGGGGTTTTTAACTGTATACAACAAAAATGAACTTGACTAACTTAGAGAATACATTTCTGGAAGTGTATCATAGAGAAGCAGTGGAAAGGCTGGAGAATCAGACTGCTACAATGGACCAGAGCTTTGCATTGAGGAAACCAAGGAAAATAGTTTGATGGATAGATTCCATCAAACTCAGGACACTGCTGACACTGGAGTTTGCCACTCTGAAATTTCTCTTACGCTCTCCTTCATTTGTCTTTTTCCTTCCAAACTGAGTAGAGGGTGGGGCAGTTAATTGACAGAAGTTAGGCCATGCCTGAGCCTTTGTTTCAAGCAGACAGGGAGAAGAAGACTGGGTCTTCCATAACATGGATCCCTGCTGCCCTCTAGAACTCAAGCCCCTGTATGGAAAGGAGCTCATGTGCTGGACGGAAGATTCCCAGCAGGTGATGCTAGAACAGTCTTGCTTCTGCTTGGGACTCTCACATCCCCTTTGCCCCCAGCCCAGACTTGGAGGGTGCTGCATGCCTCTCAGAGATGGTTAAATGGGTTAGTACATACTCTCACTTACTTCAGACATTTGAAGGATTGACAGTGCCAGGGAAATTAGGCTTATTCTTGTGCCTCCAAGTGACAGAACTAAAACTAAGGTGTGGATGTTATTGGGAAACCCTTCTCCATGAAAGAAAGAACTGCCAAAGAGCAGGTGCTGCCCAAAGATGGAATGGCAGGCTTGGGAGGGTTTGGGAACCCTGGCCCTGAACCATTCAAGGTGAGACTGCATGAAGGCTCAGCAGAGAACCTCTAGAGCTTCACTTTCCAATGTGGGAGCTCACATTTAAATTTAAATTAATTTGAATTTCAACATCAAGTTCCTCAGTTGCACCAGCCACATTCCAATGATGCAGTAGCCACATACAATCACGTGCTATATTTGAAAACAAAGATATAAAATCTTCCATCATTGCAATAAATTCTATTGGACAGGACTGTTATGGAGGGCTTCATTCATCAAATTAGACGGCCTTGAATGAAAACCTTCCAGTACTAATGGTATGTTGTGTTGTGCCGAGCTCAGTTGCTCAGTTATGTTGGACTTTTTGCAGCTCCATGGATCATAACACACCAGACTTCTCTGTGCATGGAATTTTCCAGGGAATAATACTGGAGTGGGTTGTCATTTCCTTCTCCAGGGGATCTTTCTGACCCAGGGATTGAGCTCATGTCTCCTGTGTCTCCTGCATTGGCAGGTAGATTCTTTACCACTGAGCTACCTGGGAAGCCTCACTAACAGTATATGTGAAATCATATACCTTAGGATAGATACTGTTCTTTCTATTCATATTCAAATGAGGCCAACAATACAAGTCGAGGCTCCAAGCTGGAGGCGACAACTGGGCTCTGCCCCAAAACTGTTGATGATGAGTGAAAAGGACCGATAGTAAATATTCTAGATTTTGCTGTCCATGTGATTTCTGTCGTAACTGATCAACTCAAGCTGTTGTAATGCAAATGTGGCCATAGACAACACAAAAATAGCTGTGATACTGTGTTCCAAAACCACTTTATGGATAGTAAAATTTGAATTCCATATAATTGCCACGTGTTACACAATATACTATTCTTTTGATCCCCCCCCCCCCAAACACATGTAAATGTAATAAGTGTAGTTAGCAACCTCTTCCCTAAAGGGTCTCTCAGTGCTGGAATAGCTAAGAAAAGATCATCTGACCAATCCTCTCCAATTTCTGCAATTGCCAAAACACCCTGCCTATAAGCAGTAGATTATTGCGGTAATGTTAGTAGTGATGTGATTATTGCCCTTTGCCCTTCACCATTTCTTCACCCCTGACTGTCCTGAAAATCAGTATAGCTTAGTAATTACCAGCACAGACTCATTTATGAGTGCTCAGTTGTGTCCGACTCTTTGCAAACCCATGGACTGTAATCTGCCAGACTCCTCTGTCCATGGGATTTCCCAGGCAAGAATACTGGAGTGGGTGGCCATCCCCTTCTCCAGGGGATCTTCTCCATCCAGGGACTGAACCTGGGGTCTTCTGCATTTCAGGATGGTTCTTTACTGTCTGAGCCACGCAGGGAAGCCTTAGTAATTACCAACACAGCCCCATTTGTGAATACGAGCCTCACTACTTGATAGGGATGCCATTTCAAACAATTTAAGGAATCATTTTACACATCTGTTTTATTGCTGCTGTTACTGTAACTTTAAATTGCAAAATATGACAGGCTCACATACCTACTGGAGTTATTTTGAGGGTTACATGGCATAATTTTGGTAAAACCTTTAGGAAAATAGATGTCAACTGTGCATTCTAAATGAAAGCTATTGTTGCTCACATTCATATAGTAACAATCATTAGATGGAAACTGGTTGAACTGATATCAAAGTCTGTATATGTAATAATGTGAGATTGACAGAGGCTGCCCAGAAAAAAAATAAGTTCTATCAAAGCCAGCACTAGTTAGAATTTTATTCCTAATGCAAACATTCCTTCCCAAAAGGAATAATTTTGAGGGCTATGCCAACTGCTAAATGCCACATGACATCAGGAAACTTGACTCGTAAGGAAAGAGAAATTATGTATTTGATTGGAACAGCATTTCCTCCAATTTTCAGGAAGCCATGATTAGTTTCCTGCAAATGAGGCTTTAATTGGACCCACTCTGAACTGATGAGCAGATCTGGGGAGTGGTATGTTGTTTCTCAGGTGGATTTGGTCACACTTGGGTAAAGAGCAGAGGTTAGCTTGTAGCCCAGCTGTGACCATGAACCGTCACAGTAGAGGGGCTGGAGGGAGGGGTGTTTATTGCTTCCTAATTTAAAAGCAACCCTCCCCCAAACCATCCAAACTGTAAAAGATGAGCCACTAGTTCATCTTTCTTTATCATCACTTTGTGGACAATATGTACTAAAAGTGTCAGTTCTCATTTTCAATAAACTTTTATTTAAAAAACATTTTTATTGAAGTGTAGTTGCTTTTCAATGCTGTGTTAGTTTCTGTTGTACAGACAAAATGAATCAACCATACATATACACATATCACCTCTTGTTCAGATTTCCTTCTCATTTAGGTCACCACAGAGCATTGAGTAGAATTTCCTGTGCTTTCCAGTTTGGTTCTCCATAGTTATCTATTTTATACAGAGTATCAGTGGTATGCATATACATCAATCCCAATCTCCCAATTCATCTCACCCCTCCTTTCTGCCCTGAGTGTCCATACATTTATTCTCTACATCTGTGTCTCTATTTCTGCTTTGCAGATGGCTTCATCTTTGCCATAGCTCCAGATTCCACAAATATGCCTCAATAAACTATTTTCTTTTAAGCATACAGATAAAGACTAAGTCACACCATAGAACCAGAATGACATAATAAAAAACAGTAGCAAGAAACATAATTCTGAAGAAAAGTATTCAGTACAGAAAACATTTATTGAGCAGTAAACATTTATTGAGCCAGGCACTGTGATGATATACATGATCCCAATAACAAAGAAGCCAGCCCCTGCTCTCCAGAAGTTCTTAGCCTAGTATGAAAGAATGGCATGAACAAAATGTGTTTAAAAAGTGGGACAAATGCAGCATTAAGTTCCAAGCCTCCCCAGTGCCGAAGAACCGTCATGTGCAGGCTGTTTCCTGGTTAAGGACTCTCAGGCCACAAGTAGGGATGTCATCAGTCCCAGCCACTGATGCCATGTTGTGGGTCTGGGCGTCAGCTCCAGGGACATCTTCCAGGAGGAGGGGCACATCTTTCTCTCTTCACAAAGGCTCAGTGCATTTATCCAGCCTTTTTCTCATTGTGGTGAAAAGGAAGGAAGGAGGAGGAGGGGGAGGAGGGGGAGCAGGAAGAAGAAGGCAGAAAAGAGGAAAGCAAAGAAAATAAAACCTACTTAGAGAACAGAAGGTGGAAGAGAATTATTATAAAGAAAGAAACAAACAAAAGATGCAGAAGAATTCTTACAAATGTCAGAGTTGAGAAGGTCCTTAGCATCATCTAGTCCACAGTTGGCAAAATTTTCTCTAAAGGGCCAGATAGTTATTATTACTTTTTTATTTTGAGGATCAGGTGGTCTCTAAACAACTGCACAACTGTTGTTGTAATAGACACTATGAAATAAATGGGTATGGCCGTGTTCCAATTAAATTTAATTACAAAAGCAGGCAGTGATCGGCAGGCTACAGCTTACTGACTCCTGAATTCTAACCCATGGATACCAACCACACAGCTGAGCATCTTGGTAATGCTTTAGCCAGGTTCTTGGTAATTTCACATATATTCTCCATTTAATTCCACCCAAACATCCTTATGACAAAGGCCCCGCTTTTCTTACTTTATCAGTGAAGAAACTGAGATTTAGAGACATTAAGCTTGAACAAACTCACCTGGAAGAGTGACTGGGTCTTACTTAAGTGCTCAGTTGCTCAGTGGTGTTCGACTCTTTGGAGAGGGTTGTTATTTCCTTCTCTAAGGGATCTTCCTGACCCAGGGATCAAACCTGCATCTCCTGCATCTCCTGCATTGTTAGGCAGATTCTTTACCACTGATGCCTTTATCCATTTTCAGTCGCCATAATATTTCTCCATTTTCTGAAATACATGACAGGTTCTCAGTTCTAACAGTGTGGGAAATGGGAGGTTCAGAGAAGTTCAGCTGCTTGCTCACATGGGTCAGTAAATCCCCCAGAGTGAGGGCTGGAACACACGTACCCTGAATTCTATAACCACTTGTCCAGGGTATAGACACGATACCTTGCTGGACCATTAGGCACACCTCAGTGTGTCCACATGAGGCACCCTTCGCAGGCAGCCTGGCTTCTTGAATTTGGCTGGCCCTGGTGTTTCAAATGTGAACTTTTAATCCAACTTTCTTTTAAACTAAAAAAAAAAAAATAAACATAATTTCCCTGAGCTGTTGAAATGAAATAATTGCCTTGAATATTGTGAGAAACTGGCCAAGTGCTAGAGAGAACAATGTAATTCTAATTTAGTGGGTTTTCAAGTTTTCTAGTATAGATCACTGGTGGGGAGGGGGGTGGGAAGATGCTATATTTTTCTTTTCTGTTCAAGCATGAATGGAATATTTGCAACCTGAGATGACAGTTTTAGCAATTTGAGATGAGCTCATCTCCAAATAAACCTAATTTTCGGTATCATCCAACAGTCACAATCCATTCGTTCTGACCATTAAAACGAATGACAAAGAACAATGAGCTTCACAGTTCGGAGGCGTGTGAAATCACTGATGCAGCCAGAAGGGAGTGCTACGACCCAGCCACGGGGTCTCCTCTTTCCACCTGGTGAGGACGTAGAGGCCCTGGAAGGGAATCAGGCACAGTAAATGCAGACATGCCAGAGGATTCCCAGATTAAACTGAAAAACAGACTGATGTGGTCTTCACAGCAGCCTTGTCTTCCATCCCATCCCATCCCATCTCTTCAATTAAGTTCCAAGTTGTTCTAGAGTAGAATTTATTCCCAACTTTGCCACACATAATGTATGTGACCCTAAGACATGTATTTCATCTAACTGAACTTTAATGTCTTCATCTGTGAAATGAAAAAAAAAAAAAAGTTTTCTGAAGTCTTGAATTTAAAGCAGGTACTATATACATAAAATGATTGACTCAGTGCCAGTATTATTAAATATTACTTCTATCCCTCCTCTAACTCCCTGAGAAATAGATGACGGATGAGACACCCTCACGGATTTAAGTAATGAAGAGAGCAGACAGCACCTCCTTACAGACACTTGTTATCCCACACTCAGCTGTATTTCTTGTAGTTTCACATTTTATTTTATTTTGTCTTACAAAATAAGTGAAGATGAGTTTAAAGGGAGTCACGCTGTCTTCAGTTACTTTTTTCATCTTTTGTCTCCTGTGGGAGAAAAGGACCTTCAACACAAGCCCAGGGTTTGGGGTTCCCCCATCATCTCTGGTTTTGGTGCTAAAACACCTAATTGTGCTGTGAAATTAGTGCCCTACCACCATTTCTCCCTGTTATTATTATTATCATTTTCTTCTCATCCTTAAGTTTCAGTATCTGCGGTGTTTGAAGTCATGCAATTCTGCATTTGAAAGCAGCCAGCTCTAATATATTTGGTCAGGGAGACTCAGTACTTCTTTCAATTATGAGACTCAACACTCCAGAAAATTAGACATGAACTCAACACACAAAAATAACTCTGCAATGGCTCTACGATTCCATTTCTGGACAGAGTGGGCCTCCAGCCCAAGTGAAGTGCTTTTTTTTTTTTTTTTTTTTAACAGATTGAATCATTGTGAAGACACCCACAGCTCTCATTTCTAACTTTGCAAAACTGTCATTTTCAATCAAGGGCAGGAGCTAGCCATGAAATTAAGAAATGTTAAGGAAGGTGAAGAGCTTAAGGGAAGAAAGGAAATATTTCAGAATTGAAATGGCTGGGATGAACTCCACTGAAGGTAACAGAATATTGGAATAACTGTCTGAAAAGTGGGTGAATCATCTCCCTGTATCCCTTGTGAGATATATCTGTGTGTTTGTGTGTCTGTGGATGGAGGACAAGGAGGAAGAAGATTGAGAGGAGAGGAAAGAAGAAAAAATGTGGAATGGGATGGTGGGAGGGATATTTCCTCTTTGGTAAAGGAGAGGTTTGGGGCTTCTCTGGTGGCTCAATGGTAAAGGATACACCTGCCAATGTAGGAGAAACAGGAGATCCCTGGGTGTGGAAGATCCCCTGTAGAAGGAAATGGCAATCCACTCCAATATTCTTGCCTGGGAGAGTTGCATAGACAGAGAAGCCTGGCAGATTACAGTCCATGGGGTTGCAAAGAGTCAGAGACAACTGAGCATGCACGCACACACAAAGGAGAGGTTTTATTTTCAATCTAAAGTCTTCTACTCCATGGCATTTCCCAGCTGGGTGATCTTATGCCAATTTGACCTTTCTGGTTTTCACTTACAATTTTGTAAAGTGAGGTGAGGTGAGGTGAGGTTCAGTTCAGTCACTCAGATGTGTTTGAATCTGCGGCCCCATGGACTGCAGCACAACAGGCCTCCCTGTCCATCACCAACTCCCAGAGATTACTCAAACTCGTGTCCATTGAATTGGCGATGCCATCCAACCATCTCATCCTCTGTCGTCCCCTTCTCCTCCCACTTTCAATCTTTCCCAGCATCAGGGCTTTTACCAGTTCTTCCCATCAGGTGGCCAAAATATTGGAGTTTTAGCTTTAGCATCAGTCCTTTAAGATGGACTGGTTGGATCTCCTTGCAGTCCAAGGGACTCTCAAGAGTCTTCTCCAACACCACAGTTCAAAAGCGTCAATTCTGTGGCACTCAGCTTTCTTTATAGTCCAACTCTCACATCCATACATGACTACTAGGAAAACCATAGCTTCGACTAGATGGACTTTTGTTGGCAAAGTAATGTCTCTGCTTTTTAATATGCTGTCTAGGTTGGTCATAACTTTTCTTCCAAGGAGCAAGTGTCTTAATTTCATGGCTGCAGTCACCATCTGCAGTAACTTTGGAGCCACAAAAAATAAAGTCTCTCACTGTTTCCACTGTTTCCCCATCTATTAGCCATGAAGTGATGGGACCAGATGCCATGATCTTAGTTTTCTGAATGTTGAGTTCTAAGCCAACTTTTTCACTTTCCTCTTTCACTTCCTCAAGAGGCTCTTTATTTCTTCTTCACTTTCTGCCATAAGGGTGGTGTCTTCTGCTTATCTGAGGTTACTGATATTTCTCCTGTCAATCTGGATTCCAACCTGTGCTTCATCCAGCCCAGTGTTTCTCATGAGGTACTCTGCATATAAGTTAAATAAGCAGGGTGACAATATACAGCGTTGACATATTCCCTTCCGGATTTGGCACCAGTCTCTTGTTCCATGTCCAGTTCTAACTGTTGCTTCCTGATCTGCATACAGATTTCTCAGGAGGCAGGTCAGATGGTCTGGTATTCCCATCTCTCAGAATTTTCAACAGTGTTGTGATCCACATAGTCAAAGGATTTGGCATAGTCAATAAAGCAGAAATAGATGTTTTTCTGGAACTCTCTTGCTTTTCTGATGATCCAGTGAATGTTGGCAATTAGATCTCTAGTTTCTCTGCCTTTTCTAAATCCAGTTTGAACATCTGGAAGTTCACCTACTGTTGAAGCCTGGCCTGGAGAATTTTAAGCACTAGTTTACTAGTGTGTGAGATGAGTGCAATTGTGCGGTAGTTTGAGCCTTCCTTGGCATTGCCTTTCTTTGGGTTTGAAATGAAAACTGACCTTTTCCAGTCCTGTGGCCACTGCTGAGTTTTCCAAATTTGCTGGCATATTGAGTTCAGCACTTTCACAGCATCATTGTTTAGGATTTGAAATAGCTCCCCTGGAATTCCATCACCTCCACTAGCTTTGTTTGTAGTGATGCTTCCTAAGGCCCACTTGACTTCACATTCTAGGATGTCTGGCTCTAGGTGAGTAATCACACCATTGTGATTATCTGGGTCGTGAAGATCTTTTTTTGTACAGTTCTTCTGTGTATTCTTGCCACCTCTTCTTAATATCTTCTGTTTCTGTTAGGTCCCTACCATTTCTGTCCCTTATTGAGCCCATCTTTGCATGAAATGTTCCCTTGGTATCTCTAATTTTCTTGAAGAGATCTCTAGTCTTTACCATTCTATTGTTTTCCTCTATATCTTTGCATTGATCACTGAGGAAGGCTTTCTTATCTCTCCTTGCTATTCTTTGGAACTCTGCATTCAAATGGGTATATCTTTCTTTTTCTCCATTGACTTTGAAGTAATTTCTGAAAACTCTCTATGCCCTGCTGAGTGATTGATGTCCCTATCCCAAGTAGAGTAACTTGCATTCTACTTATGTCATAGATATCTCCAGTTCTTGGTACATCTTTGTTGACTGAGAGATTGCATTAATACAAATTCAAAGGGATTGACAACCTGGGTTAAAATTAGTTGACTTTGTTAAAATCCTATGCCCCAAAATTTAAATATTAAAATTTTTTTTTTTTTTTAACTTTTCAGGCAGCAGGGTAGAAGGCTTGGGGCTGTGATGCTACCTTCTCTGAATGGTATGCGGGGACACATTGAGATGCCAATGCCCTAGGAAGATAGCACCTTTAGAAACTGGTTACAAACTGCTGCCCGTCACAACCCATGTGATGGTCTGCCAAGAAAGTGAGTGGCAACCAGCAGTTATTCAAACAATGAATATTTTATGATTAATGATATAGTGTATTGAAGTCAAGTGGGCCTTAGAAAGTATCACTACGAACAAAGCTAGTGGAGGTGATAGAATTCCAGTTGAGCTATTCCAAATCCTGAAAGATGATGCTGTGAAAGTGCTGCACTCAATATGCCAGCAAATTTGGAAAACTCAGCAGTGGCCACAGGACTGGAAAAGGTCAGTTTTTATTCCAATCCCAAAGAAAGGCAATGCCAAAGAATGCTCAAACTACTGCACAATTGCACTCATCTCACATGCTAGTAAAGTAATGCTCAAAATTCTCCAAGCCAGGCTTCAGCAATACATGAACCGTGACCTTCCCAGATGTTCAAGCTGGTTTTAGAAAAAGCAGAGGACCCAGAGATTAATTTGCCAACATCCACTGGATCATGGAAAAAGCAAGAGAGTTCCAGAAAAACATCTATTTCTCCTTTATTGACTATGCCAAAGCCTTTGACTGTATGGATCACAATAAACTGTGGAAAATTCTGAAAGAGATGGGAATACCAGACTGCCTGACCTGCCTCTTGAGAATCCTGTATGCAGGTCAGGAAGCAACAGTTAGAACTGGACATGGAACAACAGACTGGTTCCAAATAGGAAAAGGAGTACATCAAGGCTGTATATTGTCACCCTGCTTATTTAACTTCTATGCAGAGTACATTATGAGAAACGGTGGGCTGGAAGAAGCACAAGCTGGCATCAAGATTGCTGGGAGAAATATCAATAACCTCAGATATGCAGATGACACCACCCTTATGGCAGAAAGTGAAGAGGAACTAAAAAGCCTCTTGATGAAAGTGAAAGTGGAGAGTGAAAACGTTGGCTTAAAGCTCAAATTCAGAAAACAAAAATCATGGCATCTAGTCCCATCCCTTCATGGGAAATAGATGGGGAAACAGTGGAAACAGTGCCAGACATTTGGTTTTTTTGGTGCGGGGCTCCAAAATCCCTGCAGATGGTGACTGCAGCCATGAAATTAAAAGACGCTTACTCCTTGGAAGAAAAGTTATGACCAACCTAAATAGCATATTAAAAAGCAGAGACATTACTTTGCCAACAAAGGTCCATCTAGTCAAGACTATGGTTTTTCCAGTGGTCAGGTATGGATGTGAGAGTTGGACTGTGAAGAAAGCTAAATGCAGAAGAATTGATGCTTTTGAAGTGTGGTGTTGGAGAAGACTCTTGAGAGTCCCTTGGACTGCAAGGAGATCCAACCAGTCCATTCTAAAGGAGATCAGCCCTGGGTGTTCTCTGGAAGGAATGATGCTAAAGCTGAAACTCCAGTACTTTGGCCACCTCATGTGAAGAGTTGACTCATTGGAAAAGACTCTGATGCTGGGAGGGAATAGGGGCAGGAGGAGAAGGGGACGACAGAGGATGAGATGGCTGGATGACATCACTGACTCGATGGACATGAGTCTCAGTGAACTCCGGGAGTTGGTGATGGACAGGGAGGCCTGGCATGCTGCGATTCATGCGGTCGCCAAGTGTCGGACACGACTGAGTGACTGAACTGAACTGAACTGATAGTGTATTGAATATATTGCATGCAAAGTTAAGAGAAATGGGTTCCATCCCTGGGTTGGGAAGATGCCCTGGAGGAGGAGATGGAAGCCCACTCCAGTATTCTTACATGGAGAATTCCTTGGACAGACTTGCCTGGTGGGTACATAGTCCATAGGGTCACCAAGAGTCAAACACAACTGAAGCAACTGAGCACAAAGCTATGTTATGTATTAGAAAATATACGTGCACATTTCTGCTCTTTATTCTACACACAGAATAAATTTTACATGGTAGTATAAAGAATTCCTAGGTCACACTTGATAATCTCTCTATATTGGGAAGGTCAAAACTTTTTTCTTTCAGTTTTCTTTTCAATTAATATTTTGATAGGTAATAATTTACATGATTCAAAATGCAAAAATATCCATAAAGATATGAACAAAGAAGTATAGTTTCCATAATACTCCCTCTTAACTGGCTTATCCCTTTATTTAGGTATAATTGATATTCAAAATGTGTTCTTTTTTAATGTGTACATTTTGATGATTCTGGACAAGTGTGTACACATGTGACAGCATCTTTATGATCAAAGTTCTAAACATTCCCTTCACCTCCAAAAATGTCCTGATGTTCTTGTGTGTGTGTGTGTGTGTGTGTATGTGTGGTAAAAAGGCTTAACAAGGGACCTTGTTAAGGAAACTTGTTATGCTCATAACATATTTTAATGTGAATAATACTGTATTGTTAGTGATAGGTATTATGTTCTACAGCAGATCTCTAAAACGTACTCATTTTGCTTAACTGAAACTTTATGGCTGTTGATCTGTAACTCCCCATTTCTCTTTCCTCCCAGGCCCTGGCCACTACAAGTGTATTCTTTGCTTCTCTGTGTTAGACCATTTTATATCCCTTATAGAAGTGGATTCATGTAGTATTTGCTCTTCTCTGAGTACCTTTTTTCACTTAGCATGGTATCATCTAGGTTCATCCATGTTGATACAAATGGTAAGATTTCCTTCTCCTATAAGGTTGAATAATGTTTCATGGTATGTATCTGCCGTATTTTCTTTTTTTAATCTGTTTATCTGCTGATAGAGATTTGGCTTGTTTCTGTGTCTTGGCTGTTGTGAATAAGGGTGCAATGATAATGGGGAGCGCAGCTATCTCTTGGAAGCTCAGTCTTTTTGGGGATCCTTGTATTCCTTACAGGTGGTGAATGAACACTGTGCCAAATGTAAGGGCTCTGAATGCTTTTTACTTGGACCATTTCTCAGTGTTGTTTATGCAGCTGGTGTTGACCTAGAACAAATAGCCTGCCAGATATTTTGGCAGCAAAGATGTGCTTACTCAGAGTCAGTAGAGAATTGCAATTTGGGATCTGCAATCACAGTGAGCCATATTCAAATCTCCACATGGCAAATGAAGGAGAATGCTTTTATGGTGAGGAAAGGAGGCTGGGAGAGCTTTAGTAAACAAAGAGTCCACAGCTTTAAATTGGCTGCTTTCTTGCCAGGAAAGAGGACTCTTTCCTTTTCCTATTATGCTCTGTAATCTTCACAGAGCATGACAGCTTCCCATTCTGATCTCTCAACCAGGGAAGTTTCTGTTTTTTTTGTTTTTTCCCATTTCCCCCTTTTAATCAAGGGGAAGTTGAATAGAACCTTTCTGGGAGTGTTTTTTTTCTGATAGACAGAATGGCTAATTCAGGGGGTAATGCTTAAGGTCTTCATCTCTTAAGAACACATTGTGAAAAGATTGCTCTACCAAAACATGGTTGTTTTTAATTGAAGCAGTTAAGCTATTGAAATATTGGGGCATCTCTTTTTATCAGTTGTGGGTGAAAAGAAGCAGAAGCCAGGTGCACTGGGCTTCCTGTAACTATCTTTAAGGATCAGAGTTCATGAGATTTGAAAGGGGTGGATATCAGATTTACAAGAACCAAGGGCAGAATTTTGGGACAGAGGATTTGGTTCAGTTCACTTCACTTCAGTCGCTCAGTCATGTCTGACTCTTTGTGACCCCATGAACGGCAGCATGCCAGGCCTCCCTGTCTATCAACTCCCGGAGTCCACCCAAACCCATGTCCATTGAGTCGGTGATGCTATCCAACCATCTCATGCTCTGTCGTCCCCTTCTCCTCTTGCCCTCAATCTTTCCCAGCATCATGGTCTTTTCCAATGAGTCAGCTGTTCGTATCAGGTGGCCAAAATATTGAAGTTTCAGCTTCAACATCAGTACTTCCAATGAACACCCAGGGCTGATCTCCTTTAGGATGGACTGGTTGCATCTCCTTGCAGTCCAAGGGACTCTCAAGAGTCTTCTCCAACACCACAGCTCAAAAACATCAATTCTTCGGTGCTCAGCTTTCTTCACAATCCAACTCTCGCATCCATACATGACCACTGGAAAAACCATAGCCTTGACTAGAAGGACCTTTGTTGGCAAAGTAATGTCTCTGCTTTTGAATATGCTGTCTAGGTTGGTCATAACTTTTCTTCCAAGGAGCAAGAGTCTTTTAATTTCATGGCTGCAGTCACCATCTGCAGTGATTTTGGAGCCCAGAAAAAGTCAGCCACTGTTTCCACTGCTTCCCCATCTATTTGCCATGAAGTGATGGGACCGGATGCCATGATCTTAGTTTTCTGAATGTTGAGCTTTAAGCCATGCCATGTGGGGCCACCCAAGACAAACAGGTCATGGTGTAGAGGTCTGACAGAATGTGGTCCACTGGAGAAGGGAATGGCAAACCACTTCAGTGTTCTTTCCTTGAGAACCCATGAACAGTATGAAAAGGCAAAAAGATAGGACACTGAAAGATGAACTTCCCAGGTCGGTAGGTGCTCAATATGCTACTGGAGATCAATGGAGAAATAATTCCAGAAAGAAGGAAGGGATGGAGCCAAAGCAAAAACAATACCCAGCTGTGGATGGGACTGGTGATAGAAGCAAGGTTCGATGCTATAAAGAGCAATATTGCATAAGAACCTGGAATGTTAGGTCCATGAATCAATGCAAATTTGAAGTGATCAAACAGGAGATGGCAAGAGTGAACATCAACATTCTAGGAATCAGCGAACTAAGATGGACTGGAATGGGTGAATTTAACTCAGATGACCATTATATCTACTACTGTGGGCAGGAATCCCTTAGAAGAAATGGAGTAGTCATCATAGTCAACAAAAGAGTCCGAAATGCAGTACTTGGATGCAATCTCAAAAATGACAAAATGATCTCTGCTCGTTTCCAAGGCAAACCATTCAATATCACAGTAATCCAATTCTATGCCCCGACCAGTAATGCTGAAGAAGCTGAAGTTGAACAGTTCTATGAAGGCCTACAAGACTTTCTAGAATTAACACCCAAAAAAGATGTCCTTTTCTTTATAGGGGACTGGAATGCAAAAGTAGGAAGTCAAGAAACCTGGAGTAACAGGCAAATTTGGCCTTGGAGTACAGAATGAAGCAGGGCAAAGGCTAATAGAGTTCTGCCAAGAGAATGCACTGGTTATAGCAAACAACTTCTTCCAACAACACAAGAGAAGACTCTACACATGGACATCACCAGATGGTCGACACCAAAATCAGATTGATTGTTTTCTTTGCAGCCAAAGTTGGAGAAGCTCTATACAGTCAGCAAAAACAAGACCAGGAGCTGACTGCGGCTCAGATCATGAACTCCTTATTGCCAAATTCAGACTGAAATTGAAGAAAGTAGGGAAAACCACTAGACCATTCAGGTATGACCTAAATCAAATCCCTTATGACTATACAGTGGAAGTGATAAGTAGATTTAAGGGACTAGATCTGATAGACAAAATGCCTGATGAACTATGGTCAGAGGTTCGAGACATTGTACAGGAGACAGGAATTAAGACCATCCCCAAGAAACGAAATGCAAAAGAGCAAAATGGCTATCTGAGAAGGCCTTACAAATAGCTGTGAAAAGAAGGGAAGTGAAAGGCAAAGGAGAAAAAGAAAGATACACCCATTCGAATGCAGAGTTCCAAAGAATAGCAAGGAGAGATAAGAAAGCCTTCCTCAGTGTTCAATGAAAAGAAATGGAGGAAAACAATAGAATGGGAAAGACTAGAGATCTCTTCAAGAAAAGAGGATTTGGTGGGCCTGTACACATTTTGCTGATTGTATGTAATAAAATCATTAGTGTGCTCAACTAAACTCGAGGATGGAGGCTGGTAAGTACAGTGAAAGTGTTGTAAATCTCATGAAACAGCACAGGTTTGTCAGCACACCTTATCAGTAAAATGGGTTCCTTGATGACCATGACATTCAAAAGGAGTTCCCCCTTCACCAGAAATACTTAAGCCACAGAGGAGGCAGTAACCTGTCTGCAAGGGGAAGGCAGTATTGTTGCTTAATGGGGCAACATTCTACTTCTTATTCTGGACTAGGAAGATTCATTTGACCTGTGAGGTTTCAGATTAGCCCCCTGTCCCTCAACATGAAAAATTCATTGGCCACAATATGTGTCTGGAGTGAGGGCTTTATCTTTTTCTTCTTGTATTTTCTCTTGCGCATACTTTCATCTAGATGTAAAAAAAAAAAAAAAAAAAAAAAACATAGATGCAAATAACATTAAAAGACCTAGTGACAGAAACCTTGATTTTGATTTAATACTGCTAAATGGCTTTAACTATCAACTCTAGAAAAGTCACTGCTCTTCCTGAAAACTCTATTTTCTTGTCTGTGAATAAGGGAATAATAGTAACTCATGGCATGTTTAGAAAGCTTGGAAGTAAAACATGAAAAAATCCTAGCACCGATATCCTTCAAGCAGATGATAAATGTTTTTTTAATTTTTTTCTCTTAGGTCACCTTTTTGCAGCTCTTGTCCCTGCCCTGCCCTTATCTCTCATTTTTTGCCACTTCAGTGCATCCTCACTCAATTTCAAACACCAGTAACTGAGTTTCTTGGCTGAGGGATTTCCTCAGTGGGGTCAGCGGGTACTCAGCCTCTTCACATGATAGATCCCCAGCCATCCTCAAGCAAGGGCTAATGAAAGTTGGTGTATAAAAGATCTATGTATAAAAGATCTATTGCTTGGCCCTTGGGTGGACTAACTCCCAGGTGTTTCCCAAGGTTCTTTTATGGGATTAAGCTCTGGTCATTCAGCAACTTGATCATTCATGCTTTACTAGCTGTCTTTCTTGTTCTGAATACTTTTTCTCTACCTCTTTCCAATAAAGTGCTTGTACTTGAGTCTATTGCTGGGGGAATCCAAACCCTCATAGCCCTCCTTTGAAATTCCAGAAGAGCTAGTTGCATACATCAAAAGCTACTATATACATAACCATATGATGTGAAAACTGCATCCACACAACAGAGGAGACATCTTTCCCTTAACCTTTGCACCTATGTTTCCTAGCAACGTGTTTATCAACAGATTTTGCTTTGTGCAGATAGCTGGATGTCCTCTTGATTGGGTACGTTGACTCTTCTGAGGACCAGTTTATAGAAAGGTACAGTTTAGCGAGCATGATAGGTTGCTTCAGTCATGTCTGACTCTTTGCGACCTTATGGACTGTAGCGCACCAGGCTCCTTTGTCCATGGGATTCTCCAGGCAAGAATACTGGAGTGGGTTGCTGTCCTCTCCTCCAGGGGATCTTCCCAATTCAGGGATTGAATGTTCAAATCTTACATCTCCTGCATTGGCAGGTGGGGTCTTTACAACAAGCACCACCTAGGAAACCCATACTTTAACTAACTTTGAATTTAATTTTCATCTTCACCTTGCCTGAAGCCATAGTGTGATTAATCTTTTATTAGCTTGGAATATGTTGTTTCTTTATGGCCTTATGAAGGGACATTATCCTGTATACTTGTGAAATTATTATCATTCCCACAGTGAATCCATGTTAAATCAGTTTTTGCCAAAGATAGTCATAAATCATAATGATGCCAGACTCAGGTAAAACAGATCTTCCCAACCCAGGAATCAAACCAAGGTTTCTTGCATTGCAGGCAGATTCTTTACCAATTAAGCTATCAGGGAAGCTCCCCTTATTTTTTTTTTTTACCCTAAATAATATAATTTTGCTATGTACCTTCTATCCTCTTAAAAATTTTTCATTCCCTATGTTTATAATTTAACATTTTTTTAATATACTCATTTCAAGGCCATGCTAGCCATCTTGATGAGCAAGGGGTCCTCTCCTGACACTCAGCCTGTAGACAGCAAGGGCTGGAAGGTGAGCTTTGCAGCTCCCTTCTTTTGGCACAAACACAACCTGTAAAGGCAAACATGGTAGAGGAGAGAGAGGGGGCCCGGGCAGCCACTGGCCGCCCCCCTTCCTCGGTGAAGGCAGGGCCAGGACACGGCCAGCCCTGTGCTCCCTGCACCTGCTTCTTCCCACTCACCACACTGTTTTCTGTTACACATGAGGGCTGTAGGAAAGGGAGCACTCTGCTTGTCCTAAATGAACCCCTCCAATTTGCCACTGCTATTTTAAATACATAAAAATAAATGAAAAAAAATTAAGGAAAGAAAATTCTGTGACAGAAGACACAGCAGGTTACTTCACACGGAGCATGAGGTGTATGACGCATTTCTCCCTGCGACATATGCAGTGCGTCTCTGACATAAATGCACAGGCAGATGAATGATTATCACCCATTTCTGAGAGCTTGCCATTTGAGGAGGGAGGAAGAACTGGAAGCTTACAAATCTAGAATAAAAAAAAAAAAATCAGCAGAGAAAACCCTGGGAAAAGCAAAGAACAAAACCCAGGAACTGAAGACGGTGTACTGTCCTGTCTGGTGATTTTAAGAGGCAGGCTGGGTTCGTTTCCAGTCATGGTTACGTTCATGTGCCCGGTGTTTATGGGTTTACATGGAACATTGACACACTATCTTTCATTTATTAAAACTGCTTACAACCGCTAGCGACTTCAATACATATTTTCAAGGACATAGTGTACAGAATGCAGTAGTAATGAAAGGAAACACAGACCAGTAAATGAAAGACAAAGGAAGGCCCTGTCTTCATAGAGTTAGATCCTAGTTTGGGAAAGAGAGACAGTAAGTAAATAATGGTATACTGTATTGTATACCACTGTACAGGGTTCATCTGTAATTGAACTTTTGTAATTGTAACTGTTGTTGTGTAATTGTATACTACACTGTCACAATGACAGTGAGGTGGAATATGCAGACAATGATGCCCAGTAGAAAGGACGGACATCTCTTCTTAAAGGATGGAACAGAGAGAAGCTTTCTGAGAAGGTGGGATCTGAGCAGAAGCCTGAAAGGATAGAGAGAAAGATCCATGTGTCTGAGAGGGAGGAGGGCAGAGGAGGAGGATGGAGAATTCCAAAGATGGGGAACCGAGTTGAGAGCTCTGAGTAAGGGGGTCACTGTCGCTGGGGTGGAGTGAGCACACACAAGGTTTGAAGGACAGAAGGTGAGCAAGGTGGTGTGGGGCGGACTGTAAGGATTCTCAAGAGTCTTCTCCAACACCACAGTTCGAAAGCATCGATTCCTTGGTGCTCAGCCTCCTTTATGGTCCAACTCTCATATCCGTACACAACCACTGGATAAACCAAATCTTTGACTGTACGGACCTTTGTTGGCAAAGTGATGTCTCTGCTTTTTAAAACACTGTCTAGGTTTGTCATAGATTTTTTCCCAAGGAGCAAGTATCTTTTAATTTCATGGATGCAGTCACCATCCACATGATCTTGGAGCCCAAGAAAATAAACTCTGTTCCTGTTTCCACTATTTCCCCATGGATTTGCCATGAAGTGATGGGACCAGATGCCAGTTACAGAGAGATGAGTCTAAAATTTCCAGGCAAACAAAAGATCAGAAAGATGAAAAAGTAAGAGGATAGTGCATGGTGCAGAGACACAGGTCACTCTGGCAGGTTTGCAGGGAAGATTAGCAGGAGTGAATCAAAAGCTGTGCGCAGGGAAGCAGACACAGGTGAGATCTGGTTGTGGAGCAGAGTTTATCTAGAATAAATCTTCCAAAGCCCATCAAAAATTTTTTTCTTGGGACTTCCCCAAGGCAGTGCTGTGGTTAAGACTTCCAGTGCAGGGAGTACAGGTTCGATTCTTGGTCTGGGGAATTAAGATCCCACATGTTGCATGGTGCAGTCAGAAAAAAAAAAAAAAAAAACACAAGATAACCCCTTTTCTACTCAAAACCATATAGCATGCCTCCTTGGGCTTCCTTTGTGGCTCAGCTGGTAAAGAATCCCCCTGCAATGAGGGGGACCTGGGTTCAATCTCTGGGTTGGGAAGATCCTGAAGGGAAAGGCTACTCACTCCAGTATTCTGGCCTGGAGAATTCCATGGATACAGTCCATGGGGTCACAAAGAGTCGGACACAACTGAGTGACTTTCACTTCCCTACTTGGAGCCAGGTGATCAACGTTTGCCTTTGGCTACCTCCCGAGGGATTTGCAGGAATGTGTAGGGTAACTTGACCTTTCTATGATGGGCAGAGCAAAACCAAACTAAAACTCGGTTACAAGGTACAGAGCAGGTCATGTATGGGGATTCAGTCCTAGTCCTGACCCTTAGTTGAAAACTTCAAAGCTCCAATCGCATTTCTGAAGCTTTGCGATCTTATTATTGTCTGACTTGAATTTTAAGTTTGGAAATAGCCATGTCCCCACAATTTGAAGTAAAATGTGTAGAATTTTGGACTTCCCTTGGTGGATCAGATGGTAAGGAATCCTCCTGCAATGCAGGAGACACAGGTTTGATCCCTTAGTGGGGAAGATCCCCTGGAGAAGGGCATGGCTACCCACTCTAGTATTCTTACCTGGTGAATTCCATGGACGAGGAGCCTGGTGGGTACAGTCCATGGGGTCACAAAGAGTAGGACAGGACTGAGTGACTAACATACACACACATAAAATTCACTTCATGGGAAATAGATGGGGAAACAGTGGAAACAGTGTCAGACTTTATTTTTTGGTGCTCCAAAGTCACTGCAGATGGTGACTGCAGCCATGAAATTAAAAGACTCTTACTCCTTGGAAGAAAAGTTATGACCAACCTAGATAGCATATTGAAAAGCAGAGACATTACTTTGCCAACAAAGGTCCATCTAGTCAAGGCTATGGTTTTTCCTGTGGTCATGTATGGATGCGAGAGCTGGAGTGTGAAGAAAGCTGAACACCAAAGAATTGATGCTTTTGAACTGTGGTGTTGGAGAAGACTCTTGAGAGTCCCTTGGACTTCATGGAGATCCAGCCAGTCCGTTCTAAAGGAGATCAGCCCTGGGTGTTCTTTGGAAGGACTGATGCTGAAGCTGAGACTCTAGTACTTAGGCTACCTCATGAGAAGAGTTGACTCATTGGAAAAGACTCTGATGCTGGGAGGGATTGGGGGCAGGAGGAAAAGGGGACGACAGAGGATGAGATGGCTGGATGTCATCACACCAACTCGATGGACATGAGTTTGAGTGAAGTCCAGGAGATGGTGATGGACAGGGAGGCCTGGCGTGCTGCGATTCATGGGATCGCAAAGAGTCGAACACGACTGAGTGACTGAACTGAACTGAACAGGGTCTAACAAGAATTATTTTACATGTAGAAGAAACTATCTCATAAACATAATTAAAATACCCATGTAACCATTCTTACTCTTGGAAACTTACAAATGAAAATATGGAGGCGGCTCAGACTTTCCCCAGAATTTCCTAGTAGATTAGGAAGGGGAAAAGATCTAGAAGGATATATATAATAATTTGTCCATGTGTCTGGAAACAAAAAGGTAACCTTTACAGAGCACCAGTTCTGTGCTTTTATGGATGTTTCCTCACTTGAGATGGCTGGGTGGCATCACTGATTCAATGGACATGAGTTGAGTAAACTCGGGGAGTTGGTGATGGACAGGGAGGGCCTGGTATGCTGCAGTCCATGAGACCACAAAGAGTCGGACACAACTGAGCGACTGAACTGAATGCCCAGGTAGGAACGTTGGAGCTCTTTTTACTTCTTTTTGTTATTTCCTGTTCATCCTTTTAGCAAGAGGATGGGAAAGGGATAGTGATAAGGTTAGGAAGTGAAACTAGGCAGAAGGAAGCTGTTAAGCACAGACTGATGATTTCTGGTCCCAACTCAGAGGCAGTCTATGACTGTGGGCACATCCTCAAATCCTTGCTGGATCCAGAATTCTAAAACATGAAATATGGTTCCGGAACAGATGCTCTCCAAGCTCCTTTCTGATTCTGATATTCTAGGATTCAAAGCAGGGATGCCCAGATGCTCCTAGAAAATGTGAACATATGGAGGAGTTTCTGACCTGCTGGCACATGGGCTGCCTCCCTCATTACCAGGCAGGATGGGCCCGTTACCCAGAATCTCACAGATGTCCCAGGTCCTCATTAGGCAAACTGTTTGGATCACAGTTTCCTAAAAGCTTTTCAAAATATTTTGTTTTGTCTGTCCTTTGATTCCTGTGCCCTTCTGTTTTCAGTGATGGAAGGGAAAAATTGAGAAGAAAAGAGAGAAAATTACCATCACCACTTTTTAAAAATTAATTAATTTATTTTAATTGGAGGCTAATTACTTTACAATATTGTAGTGGTTTTTGCCATACATTGACATGAACCAGCCATGAAGGAAACCATGCTACCTAATGCAGTGTTCTCTACAAAGTCTTGCAAAGCTATCAAGTTCAGACAAAGAAATGTTTAGGATTGTCTTCTAGGTGACCAGCTCCATGTCAGGAGCTGATGTGACAAAGGTTAATAACACATGAGGCCCATCTTCCAGGATCCTACAATCTGCTATGGAAGAGGGACACTGATAGATTATAGTCTACCAAGTGTTAAGAGAAAGGAAAACAAAATTCTATGGGGACTCCACATGGCCTGGTTTGAGGGGTAAAATGTCTACTCTAGGAATCTCCCATGGTTGTTTTGTGGATCTGATGAGGTCATATGTACAGAAGTACTAGGTGGATGTGTGATAAAGAAAAGTCATAATCATTTATTACATGAACTTTGTAAAATTTCACAAAACATCAGCAATGTGAAGGCTCTTCAAAAGTCATGCCCTGCAGTTTAAGCTTTATTATCTTTCTAATAACTTTACCCAGGGGCCCCTTATTCTAACAGCATCAATTAAATGCTATAAAAATGCTCCACAAATGCAATCAGACTGCAAGCATCAGAAAAAGATGCCCTGAAACCACTAAGCCCATGTCACAGGTAATGAAACACAGTATGTCTTGGGCTTCAGAGTAAATAGAATTCGATCTTTTTCAGTGGCTGTCACTTACAGAGTTTTCAGGGCAGATCCTAGGGTAGGATCCACTGTTCTAGAGCCAACTCCCATTAAGGAATGGGAAGGCATGCAAGGCTGGATCTTCTCTGAACCTTTTTTCTGTTACCGAGCTTTGGACCTCCATACCCAAACCCTTCTCTTTCTTGTCACAGTTATTAGATGTCTGTATTGTGTCAGGCACTAATCTGAATTAGAAAAGTTTTGCAAGGACAAAGGGGACCTGCTGGAGCACAAAACATGCTGAGATCTCAGTGACCAAGGTCAGAGGACGGCAGTGATTCTTCAGTCAGTGAGTGGTGGGATATCTAGGAAGAAATAAGGACCGACAAAACCGAGAACGGGACATGTAGTAGTCAACGGACCCAAGTCGCTGTATCTCATTCCTTATACACAAATCATTTGGTGTATTGAGCACCAGAGATTAATTCTAAGAGAAAACCTTCTGAAATATGCTCTGAAACTCTCCTGATTGGATTAGTGACTTGGTTTGATAGATAGAAATCAGTCAGTCCAGTTAGGAGAGCTGCTTAAAGCAAAGTCAGAGGTGCAGACTGAACTCCAAGATCAGATTAGATATTATGTGTTTCCATGTGGATGAGTAATGAGTCATGTTGGTTGGCTCCTCCTCCCAAGAGGCATTTAAGTGATGTAGACCTTGAGTTTAATTCAGGTTCTATGGATTTTGTGCTGAGAAATATTTGTCAAATGATACCTGTATAAGCATCAACTTCTTAATCAGTAAATCTAAGACAATTGTGTTGACTTGATCTGGATTTTCCAGAAAGCAGACCCTGAAACAAAAGGTCAAGTGTACTTTATCTGGGGAGCCAAGTTAAGTCTAGGAGCCAGTCTCCAATGGAGGAAAAGCTAAAGCAAAAATGCATTGTGGAGTTGAGTTCTTTGATCCTGGGTAAGTGCTTTTAGAATCTTCGGGAAGGCACAGAAGAATCTGCTTTCAAGAGAAGAGATTGGAAAGCATTTATTCAATCATTACTGTGTTAGTCTGCTCAGGCTGCTATCATGAGATACCATGAATTGTGTTGCTGGAGGAATAGGCATTTATTTCTCACAGTTCTGGAGACTGAGAAGTCCAAGATCAAGGTGCCCACTTATGTGGTTCCTGGAAGAGTCCCTCTTCCTGGCCTGCAGATGGCTTTCTTCTTGCAGCGTCCTCATGTGGTAGAGAGAAGGACACACCTTTTGTCTCTTTATAAAAGGGCACTAATCTCACCATGAACATGTCAGTTTCAGGAACTTCAGTCAGTTCAGTCACTCAGTCATGTCCAACTCTTTGTGACCCCATGGACTGCAGCACGCCAGGCTTCCATGTTCATCATCAACTCCTGGAGACTACTCAAACTCATGTACATGATGTCGGTGATGCCATCCAACCACCTCATCCTCTGTTGTCCCCTTCTCCTCCTGCCCTCAATCTTTCCCAGCATCAGGGTCTTTGCCAACGAGTCGGTTCTTCACATCAGGTGGCCAAAGTATTGGAGTTTCAGCTTCAGCATCAGTGTTTCCAATGAATATTCAGGACTGATTTCCTTTGGGATTGATGAACTTATCTAAACTTAATTATCTCTAAGGTCTCATCCTCAAATACTACCACACTGGGTGTTAGGATTTCAATAAATAGACTTTGGGGGAGACACAAACACTCAGTTCATAAACACTCCCATTCATCCTCATTTCGAGTTTCACTCCTTGGGCTGTTAACTATCCTGCATTTCAAGTCTGCACGCGGAGGGGCTGCTAGTGGGTTCCTGGGATGCTCATTACTGTAGAGTCAACAGAGAAGCCCCTTGGAGGTAAGTAAGACTGACCTGGCTCAGAGGTGGGGTTTGGCAGCGTGCACATCGTGGTACAAGTTACTACAATTGGTGGCTGAATAAGGGGAAGGCACTGCTGATGGAATAATGGGCTTCCCAGGTAGCTCAGCTGGTAAAGAATCTTCCTGGGTTGGGAAGAACCCCTGGAGGAGGGCATGGCAACCCACTCCAGTATTTTTGCCTGGAGAATCCCCATGGCTACAGCCTGTGGGGTCACAAAGAGTCAAACATGACTGAGCAACTAAGCACAGCACACACAGCATTACTGATGGAAGCGAAATATTAAAATGTATCCAATACACACATAACTGTATAGGTTAATTTTGACTATTAATGTTCAAAAACAAGGGTACAAAAGAGACATCTAGGGCTAAATAAGTGTCAGCTCCCTTTTCTACTTCTTTTTTTTTTGTCTGACATTCTTCATTTATTACAACTAAGGTCAAACTCCACCAGAAGAGCAGCACATAGAACCAATCTTGAGCTATTTACAGGTTATAGAGCCAAAGAGTTCCATGTAATGACAAGGCCTATGGGGCTCATCTCCTATAATATGTATTCTTTGTAGTTGAAACATTTATTGTGTCTTAATAATTTTTCAATAACTGTCACCCTAGGAGCCATATAAAGCCACGCAACAGTGGGCTCATCCCCATGAATGTGCTCTACCTCAGTGAAAATGCCTTCAACCCATTTAGCCTGTGCAATTTAACTTGTTCAATGCAAATCACTGGGGCTTGATGGAATTCAACTGGACACAAATCGATAGAAGTCAATTCCAAGAAATTAGCCTTCACATTCATCAATACAATTAAATGAAAGTGAATTTAGAGAAGATTTACCTAAATGGCTGACAGATGTCTAAAATGTACTGCAAATGACCATGGTGTCAAGTTGTTGGTGAGAGATTTGGAAGTTATGTTTTGACTCCTGATGGACTGATGTCACTGCTCCAGGTGGAGAGGAATGTATGAAGAAAAAAAAAAATAAGGAATATGCTTGATAGTTAAAGACCTTCACAAACAGATGGCTCATCTTCCCAACACCCAGAAAAAATAGGTAAGGATAAGTTTATCTTTGATGGTAAGAGTGGTGCTGACTCATGTTGGGTGATTTTTTTATATTGATATATCCCCCAAATGCTAGGCTGTAGATGCCCATCTGATGGTGTATTGATGTCCATATTTTTTGAGAACCCTTCTCTCTCACCCATACCAGTGGAAAATATTTGTAACCATTCTCCCTACTTGAGTTTTTGGTCCGTAGCAATCTGTTAAGTGTAGTCTTTTAAAAAACATAATTGTGAAGGATAATTTGATAGATTTCATACAATATGCCAAAGAAATACAGGTGGTCATCAGATCACATTTCAAGAAATGCTGACCTGGGTTAGTCTCCCACTCACTGTGAGAATCTTCTCTATATCATTTTTGCTGGAGTATAGTAACTCAACTTCTTTTAGTGCTATCAAGCTTTTATGTTATATCATTGGCATTTCCAGCTTTAAATTTTGTGGCATTGACTTTTCGATTGAACTCCAAAATTTCACAACATGCACTTTCAGTCTAGTATTCTGCTAATTTATAGTTGAAAGTGTTCCTAAATGATTTACTTCAAGATCCATTGGGAACATAATGGGAGTTTAAAACAAAACGGGCATCAGGGGTGCAGAGGAATGGATGGATATGTGGGTCGTGAAAACTGCTTAATGTAAGGGTTTGAGAGGTAGATGTTAAGCTCATGCCTGTAAAGCAGCCTATCTTTCACTTTGGAAAGCTGTGACTTTTGAAAGATCATCCTCATTAACTCATTGTTGCATTCTTTGAAGGGATTCAAGATACAGTGAAATATTAGACTTGATCCAGGCAAGGTAAAATGGACTGAAATTAATTTCCCTCTAGCATACATTTGCCATCCTAATCTTGCATCTATAGTGAGAAGAAATGTATAGATTTGTCTAAAATTTTTCAAATACTTACAGGCAAATTTCATTCTCTCTCTTATAGATGAAATACCTGCGGTCTTACATCATTCTTCTGGTGAGAATTTCCACTCTCCTTACCACCATGATCACTCTCCTAAGATTTACACTTAGCAAGTAGCTCCAAGCCATAAAGAAAGCTGAGCAACAAAGAACTGATGTTTTTGAACTGTGGTGCTGGAGAAGACTCTTGAGAGTCCCTTGGACAGCAAGGAGATCAAACTAGTTAATCCTAAAGGAAATCAACCCCGACTATTCATTGGAAGTAGTGATGCTGAAGCTGAAGCTGCAACACTTAGGTCACCTGATGTGAAGAGTCGACACATTGAAAAAGACCCTGATGCTGGGAAAGATGGAAGGCAAAAGGAGAAGGGGACAACAGAGGATGAGATGGTTGGATGGCACCATCGACAATGGATGTGAATTTGAGCAAATTCCAGGAGATAATGAAGGACAGAGGAGCCTGGCATGCTGCAGTCCCTGGGGTCACAAAGAGCTGGGCATGATTTAGCAACTGAACGACGACAACCAAACCTAACATAGAGCACGAAGGAAGCAGAAAGGATAGAAACCAGTCATTTGCTTGGGACACGGCTCACATGAATCAGATTACCTTCAAACATAAACCTAGGGATTTTAGTTTGGAACAAAGAAGACAGTTGGAATGTTAATTATTTTTGAATATTGGCAAGATTGCCATAGAGAAGTAGAAAAAATATTTAACTAGAAGTTAGAAAAAGCTATTCAGGTAATGGCTTTGTCTTTATTCTAAAATATGACCTTGGGAAAGCTACATTATCTCTCTGGATCTCTGTACATTGGAGATACTAATAATATGTGTCTCAGTTTCAGATCAAAATAGATATTTTGTGATTTAAAAAGTGAAACATGCAGAATGCATATGAGATGATTTTTTAAATTACTATTTTCTTGTTATTTTTTAAGACTCCAGAGTACTGGAAAGCAAACATGAAAGATACTGTTAGAGAATAGTTGTTAGGCCAATGTAATTGAACTTTCTAATGTCTGAAGCTACCTATGAACCGGCTTGACTATTTCACTAAGTGAGCATGTCTCCGTAAAACGTGTTTGAGAAGAGCATAGACAAATTTGTCCAGATTCATATACATTATAATTGTTATTGTATATGGGTAAATTTTACAACATAGATTGTCAAGTTGGTTTCATACTGGCTTTTCCTTCCATAATGTGATGCATTTTTTAAAAAATGGACAACAGTTAAATAGTCAAGTTAGGGAACTTGGTGTTAAATTCAGTATGTTGTGGAGGTAACATGGGGAGTTTTAAAATGTGTTAGACCCAAAATGTTGAGATCAAGGAAATGTGAGTTCTGCTATTGAAACTGTGTACAAACCCCTGAGTCTTTATCTTTTGAAGATGCTGACTCAAGAGTTAACGATTGGGATAAACTATATGTGTACACCACCATTATGGCAGAAAGCTAAGAGGAACGAAAGTGCCTCTTGATGAAAGCGAAAGAGGAGACTGAAAAAGCTGGCTTAAAACTGACTGAAGGCCGGAGAAGGCTGGGACAACAGAGGATGAGATGATTGGATGCCATTACCAACTCAATGGACATGAGTTTGAGTAAGCTCTGGAAGCTGCTGATGGGCAGGGAAGCCTGGTGTGCTGCAGTCCATGGGGTCGCAAAGAGTTGGACGTCACTAAGCAACTGAACTGAACTGAACTGAAACTTTAGAAATGAAGCAACTAAGGCAAAGAGAATGGAGATGACTTGCTTAAGGATACACAGATAACAACCAAGTCCAGAATTCTTATTTGATGTACCATTATCCCCAATAAATAACTAAAGATATAGATTTAGAAACAAATCCAGATATAGACATATAAAAACATAGAAGTAGGTACTTCCTGCTCCCAGAGTTTACTTTGGATTCAGATACTCACATGCCTTCTCCCTGAATTTCTCCCTGACACACTCATAGTGCATAGAAAGTGAATTCTACAAGGACTTTAAATAGGGTTTAATACAATCCATTTACAGATGGAAAAAAAAAATGAAAGATTTTCTCAAGATCGCTTACCGAGACACTGTCTTCCCTTCTTAGAGGTCACTATTTTTCTTCATATTTTGATGACTTCTTCCATCAGAATTAATCAGTCCTGATTTTAACTGTATCTTACCCAGTTCTCCAAGGATAACTTAAATTTAGAAATAGCATTTATTTTCTTATGCTCAGTAAAGCAAGTAGTGACATCCCTGTAACTGAAGTACACAAATACCCTATATTTCTCAGAATTTAACCATAAATATTAACCACTCTACTGCCATCTCCCATTTCTGTCTATAAACTAATAAGAGCAGAAGGTGAGTTGAATCTTGCCTAGCTTTATATTGTATTTGTCCTCTCATTTATTTATTCATTTTATAAATATCTCGAGTGTCTACTCTATACCCAAGATCATTCTTAGTAATGTGAATACAGAAGTAAACAAGTCAGACAGCATTGCTGTTCTCATCTATCATACGCGTGGAGGGAGGAGGCAATGTATAGAAACTAATTTCAAGACACACTACATTTTACGAAGAAAATAAGTGTGCACATGTATGTGTGTTTGTATGTGTTGCTTTATACAAAGAAAGCATCTATGTGGAGGTAAAATTTGAGTTGATATTTAAATGAGAAAGATAGCCATTCGATGAGCCACAGCAAAAGACCCCCAAGCACAGGAAAAACCATCATAACGCCCCTGATGCAGGAATTACCTTGGAGTGTTTCAAAAACAGGAAGTAAGCAGCAGTGTCTAGATTCTCTCCAGGGAGGTTAGAGAATACTTAGAACTAGTGTCAGGAATGTAGTCAGGACTCGATCATGTGGGACTTTGTGGGCATTGTAAGGAGTTTAGATTTGATTCTAAGTATAAAAGAAAGCCATTGGATAGTTTCAATTAAAAAAAAAAGACCAAGACACTAATTTTGTTCATTAAAGATTTTGGAGCATAAGGGATTGCATGTGGTAGGATTGGAAGAAGGAAAAGCAGGTAGGAGCCCATTGATGTCCATGTGGAGATGATGATCATTTTGACTACGGCTGTAGCAGAGATGGTAGCAAGAAGAGGACAGAAGTACAGTGTATTAAGATTTAAAACCTGTAGGTAATTTCAATGGGATGGATTTTAGGGGAGAGGGAGATGGAGGGATTGAGGGTGATTCTTGGATTTCCAGGTTAAGCAGTTGGCAGGAAAATGAATCAATTTATTCTGATAAGAAAGGTGTGGGGGTTAGAACAGAGTTAGATGTAGTAAAGGGATGAGAGGAAACATTAATGGAGTAGAGGAAATGAAAACTAGATGGGAGTGAATTGAACAGTGCATGGGCAAGTAAGATTTGGATGTAAACAAACTTCTAAGAAATTCCTCTCTGTTACTTATATTCTAGCAATGAGTTAGAAATGGATAATTTAGGATCAAGAGAGCAGCTGCCCGAGGGAAGGTTTTGAGTAGGTAACTGGGTTTAGAGCACATAGTGACCAAACAAAGATTAACTAAAGAGTCTTAGACTGAAGTTACATACTGTGCTTATGCTCAGCTGGTCAGTAGTGTCCAACTCTTTGTGACCCATGAACTATAGCCTGCCAGGCTCCACTCTCCCTGGGGCTTTTTCCAGGCGAGAATCCTGGAGCAGATTGCCGTTTCCTCCCCCAGGGTTTCTTCCCAGCCCAGGGGTTGAAACCATGACTCCTACAGTGGCAGGCAGATTCTTTACCACTGAGCCACCTGGGAAGCCCTATCTATTTATTATGTATAGACATGGGTATAACATATTTGTGCTTATTCATCTTTATTTCTGCTTTTAGATTGTATAATTTCTACTGTATTTCTTTAAATTCACTGTTTTTCTTTTTTCCCTTGCTGTCACCAACCTGCTGTTGATCTAACCAAGTGAATTTCAGATATTGTATTTAGTGGTTCCATTAATTTGCCTCTTCTTAATAATTTCCATTTGATTTGATGTTTCCTATTTGTTTACCCATCATAACGATTTTTGACTTATGCCTTTGAACATGTTCATCATCAAGGGTTTAACATCCTTGTCTGATATCCTTACATTTGGGTCAGCTTGGTGGGTTTTTATTGACTAACACCCACAATAAATAAATAGCTTTTGCATTAATGGAAACAAAAACTTTGAAAAATAATTGCCCAAGATAAGAGCAGATAATTTATAAAAATATAAATGGCAGACATTTGACATAATTAAAAAGGTGCTAGAAATCAAGGATATACAGATTAAAACAATTACCAGATACCATTTTCAACCCATTAGAGGGGAGATTTAAAGAAAATGAAAAAAATTAATCACTTTTATCAGGAAAGTATGTTCAACTAGTACAAGAAGATAAAAATACAAACTTCAAAAGTGCTTCTGGGAAACAATGCGCAAGCATTTCTTTTCCCTCAAAGTATGCTTACCTTTTGATCCATAAATTCTGTTTTATGAGAGTTACACCCGACACACATCCAGAGATTTCTCCCCTGCCCTTCACTTCCTCTCTCCCTTTGTTCTCATTGGGAGGAGAGCTAAGAAAGAACAACCACCACCAAAAAGCTTGAAGTGTTTCTGGTGTTTTCTGAAGGGTAAAAAAGAATGCCTGCGAAAATTATTGTTGTGATATGCAAATTGCAATCCACATTCAAAACAAAAGGGCAGCGAATCAAGGTCTTTCTCAGAGTCTTAGTTTTATTTCCGTCTGTCTTGGGGGTGCAGAGTAACTGCTAATAGACGTGTCAGTGGCTCCGCTAAAGAATTTTACCCAGCCCACTGCCTTCCTCTGATCTGTCGCTGGCATACATAATGCTACCTATTAAACTAATTAGTTGTGCTCCTTTGGTATAATTAATAAGCAATAACCGTACTGTTGTTTGAGGATGCTACAATTTTAATGCCCTCTTGTTATCTGCCTCACTTGAACACAGAGGAACGTAATGGTTCCACAGAGTCATAACGTAGCCAGGACCCTTTTTAGTTTTATTGTTATTGCCAACACTAGTCTACTTTTGACTGTGATGTTAAACCGTTTCAGATAATTGAGATAGTTACAGGCACCGGGTGAGAAACACTTATGACATGAATATGAATACTAGGTGATTACATTTACGGCTTGTGTCTTCACAATTGGAATGGGAAATTTAGGATAAGGAGTTGTCCTTAGTTCAAACTTTCCTGGCTGTTTAAAGCTAATTCACTACCCAGAAGGCTCCTAAATTTTTGTTTTGGTATTTGTTAGTCATCATGTGGGCTTCTGTAGTGGTTCAGTGGTAAAGAATCTGCCTGCCAACACAGGAGATGCAGGTTCAATCCTTGGGTTGGAAACGTCTCCTGGAGTAGGAGATGGCAATTCACCGGTATTTTTGCCTGGAAAGTCCCATGGACAGAGGAACTTGGTGGGCTGCAGTCCATGGGGTCACAAAGAATCAGACACAACTTAGTGACTAAACAGTAATGAGTCAACAGGTAAGTTCAGTGCACCTCCCAGATGGTTAGTTAGGTGGAGAAGAAACAGTTCTAATTGCTCGTTTTATGTGTCCTTATTGAATAAACAGTGAGTGCTGGTCCCTTCCCTGAGACTAGAGGACACAGACTATCTTCTTGTGGCTTTCAGACTGAATCATAGATCCCCAAATTTGGAGCTAACATTGAAGAGTATCCAGTACAACTCCACATCAAATGGTTGTTTTGCACACCCAGCAATCTGACTCAACGGTTTTTCAGCCTGGGGTTGGGCTTCCCAAGTGTTGGAGAAGTCACTACCACTATGTCAGTCCGTTGCACTTTTTGTACAACTTAGGTCATCAAAAAATAGTTTGTAAACTATGCATCATTTTAATTTACCATATAAGCTTCTTCAGAGCATTATGAGAAGGTTGCCTGTTCTTTGACAGGGAAATGTTTCGTTATTATGCTGATATGGCTTTTCTTTGCCTGTCCATTCTCTGCCTACATGATATGATTTCAAGTCACTTCAAGACTCTTAGTAGATGACGTTTTGTTTTCTCCTGCAGATCTATGTGACTTATGGAGTCTAAAATGGAATTTACCTGCCCTGGCAGGAGCTTATTGATAAAGAGAAGAACTATCATGTCCCTTGTTCTAGATTTCCATAATCAATGTTAACCAATTTCAAATTAGAACAGAAGAAAAGCAATATATATACATGTGACCTTGAAACTAGTCTTGCAGGGGAATTGCCCTGCTTTGCCACGAGGAGATTCACAGATGTTTTTTTAGTGATGCTGAGAACAGAAAGAGAGAACTTTGGGGGGATCAGAATGGCTTCTCTGAAGCAGTCAGATTTCCTGGGCCTTGGCCATGAGGATGGGTAGATGACAGTGAGATATGTTAGTGGTTAGGAAACCTTTGAAAATATCTGATGCTTAAGATAGGGTTGAAAATGCCACTTTGAATTACTCCCAAAGTCAAGTAATCAGAACAGAATGCACTGATCCACCTGGGATACTGTGGGTTCACAGACTGGACCCCAAACATAAAGACCAGGGAGAGAAGGAAGAAAGGCAACCACTCCAGATGAGTAGGTGGCAGGTGGAATAAGCAAAGAACTCACAGATGAGTCTTATTTGAGGCCAAAAGATGAATAGATCTATGCATCCACCCACCAGCATCTTCAAAGCTTATAGAGAAGCCTTGACGGGGGTCAGTCAGGTGCACTGTCCAGGTGGTCTTACAACACATTGCCCTCAAGGCTATGTCTTGAAATTGCCTTCTCTGTGGGAAGAGGGGGCAGAGCATACATTCCAAGGCCAGGGAGCAGGTGGGGAGCCTCCAATTGCCTGGGTTCAGCTCAACTGGCAGCCACCTCCTCTCCATGACCTCCAATGACAGTTACACAAACCCTACTTGTCTCCCCGCAAATCGCAGCCTGCTGGGATGAAGCTGTGTGGATAGCCAACTGATGTAGCACAGAGAACTGGAGTGGGTTGTGATGAGCCAGTCGACAGTAGGCTCTTCTCCCAAGTGAGAATTCAGAACAGTTTCCCTGAAAATGAAACAGTAATCTAAAAAAAAAAAAAAAAAAAGATAAAATATATTACATGCTTATATTTTGCTAGAATTGTGCTGAAAGCACTGCAGACTATATCTCATTCCCTGCATGGAATTTAGTGGATGAGTATTTTACTATGCCTAGTTTATAGATAAGGAAAGGCAGGAGTTCGGAGGGGTTGTATAATGTGCCAGGGTCCCCTAAATAGCAAAAGGCATAGCAAGGAAGAAACTCGGTAGTTTGATTCAAAAGCCTTCAGTCACTGCAACAAAACACGGATTCTGTGTTTTTCACAGCCAGTCATTAACCAGTGGTTTATGTGGTTGCCATTAACATTCGATTCACCTGAAATTAGTTTTGACACTGAATTATGGCTCGAGGCTGACTGGGAGGTTTCCTGTCAACAGAAAACAAAATTCCCTCAGAGGCTGATAAATCGCTTTGATGTTGACTCTCTGGATTGAAGTGTGTATTAGGGCCTTGCTACTTGGTGCCCTTTGCATATTCAAAGTACCCACATCCCCTAGGAACTTGTGAGAAATGCAGAAGCTTGGGCTTTACCCCAAACATAGGGAATCAGGATCTAAACTCTGAAAAGATGTTGTTTGCACATTAAATTTCAGAAGAGTTGCTTGAAAGGACTCTTAGGAGGCATAGCCTCTACTAATGTAAAGAGACGAATGTAGAACCATCACTTCAGCGTAACAGGCTTGTGTCTTGAGTTATAAGCCAGGTCATCAGCAGACATGGATTTGGAGATATCAAGGTTTAATTTATTTTACAAAATAAAATACTGAGTTTATGATATTACCACTAAATCTACTGCTATTAAAAACAACTACAGTTAAATTTATTGTCTGACTATTGTGCACCAGGATGCATAGTGTGCTAGGATTTAGAGATTAATTAGACATTTTCTCTATCATCAAGATTTTCATAGGATTATAACTCTTGTTTTGCTATTCTTTACAAAAATACGAGCTTCCATGGTAGCTCAGATGGTAAAGAATCTGCCTGCAGTGTGGGAGACCCAGGTTTGATCTCTGAGTCAGGAAGATCTCCTGGAGAAGGGCATGGCTACTCACTCCAGTATTCTTGCCTGGAGAATTCCAAGATCAGAGGAAGCTGATGGGCTACAGTCCATGGGACTGCAAAGTGACAGACACAACTGGGTGACTGACACACTTCCAAAGATACAGAATGAAAGCAATGGGGGCAGAGTGGAAGGGGATGCATGTGACGTCAGGCATAGCTCCTTTAGAGATGTCATTTGAACTCGATTCTGAAGGCCGAAAGGAGCCTCAGTGGTGATGACTCCTACACACTAGTGGTTCACAGTTTTCTTCCTCTCTTCCTTCCTTCCTAATTTTCTACCTTTCTTTCTAGCTCCTGTACATCCTTACAAATTTTGTTAAGACCTACTATGTGCATTCAGTAATGATTTGGGCAAGGTTCTGTTGTAGATACCTATATTGAAAGGGAGATCTAACACATAACCTTTGATTTTAGTCAATGTCCAGCTTAGTGTAACAGCTAATGAAATATAAGCAAAGCAATGAGTAGATAATACTGAGTTGTTATAATAGGGAAGAAAGTAAATAGTGGGTAACAAGAGAGAAAAGCATAAGGTGACTATTTTAAATAGGATGGTTGGAGTAAATGATATTTAAAAGAGAAAAAAAAGATGAAAGGGAGACAGATAGGTACAGAGTAGGGGAAAGGGTACCCCAAGCAAAGATAAAGTCACAGGCGAATGTATACAGTGGGGAAGAGTTTCACAACCTGGAAGAAGGCTCAGTGAGTGAGTGAAAATTGCTCAGTCATGTCGTAGTCTTTGAAACCCCATGGACTAGTCAGTCCATGGACTTCTCCAGGCCAGAATACTGGAGTGGGTAGCCTTTCCCTTCTCCAGGGGATCTTCCTAACCCAGGTCTCCCACATTGCAGGAGAATTCTTTACCAGCTGAGCCACATGGGAAGCCCAAGAATACTGAAGGAGGTAGCCTATCCATTCTCCAGCAGATCTTCCTGACCTAGGGATCAAACCCACGTTTCCTGCATTGCAGGCGGATTCTTTACTGGCTGAGCGGCAAGGGAAGCCCCTGATAATAATTAGACAAGAATACCCTTGTGGGAATTCTATTTCTAAGGAATAAGAAAGAAGGCCCAGATCAGATCAGATCAGTCACTCAGTCGTGTCCGACTCTTTGCGACCCCATGAATCACAGCACGCCAGGCCTCCCTGTCCATCACCAACTCCCGGAGTTCACTGAGACTCATGTCCATCGAGTCAGTGATGTCATCCAGCCATCTCATCCTCTGTCGTCCCCTTCTCCTCCTGCCCCCAATCCCTCCCAGCATCAAAGTCTTGGGGGTTTCAAATCGTGAGGGACATGACATTGGAAGAGTAGGCAGTGACTCTCAGATTGTGAACTCACTTCTGCAGTTCAAGGGTAGAAGCACCTCACATTTTATTCTATGTGCAATGGGAAAACACTGAAGAACGTTAGGAAAAACAAAACAGAACAACGCCTCCAATCATTGTATATTTTGTAACTGCACCAGAATACAATGTGATGAATGAATAAGGATAAGTCAGGAAAGAAGTCAGGAATAATATCAGTTTAGAGACTGTCAGGTCAAGACATCTACCTCCCTTTCTAAGAACCTTGCTATCTCAAGTAGTCATACTCCCACTGTGATTGCACCTGAACTTGGAAATATTTGACCTTCCCTTGGAGTTTTGACATATGAACTTAATACCTGGGTTCCATGATTCAGCAGGCTGGTCTGGGCTCCCACCTCCAGCCGGAGGAAGGCATTGCTCTGTGCATATGTTGGACAGCAGAGAGCTGCCTCAATCCCCTGTCTGCACACGTGCCACCAGTCTTCACCCTCTTCCACATACCTTGTCACAAAATTGAGTCATGTTGCCAGGAGAGCAAAACCTTAAGTCTCTGGGGGCCTGCTTACTTGTAGGGCTGATTCCTAAAAAGGTTGTATAAATATTTTCCCACAGGCCTACTATGTGCCAGACTCTATGGGCCCTGGGGCTACTGTCAAGAACACATCAGACCAGTTTTCTATGTTTATAAAATTACCATGTTTATAAACACAAATCTGACAACACAGAGGTATAGTTAAGGCTGGTGTGTTCAGGTATAGCCTGGTACCAGATAATGTCAGTAATTTCTGCCATGATAAGGAGTGTGCATCCTGGGAGTAGGACAATGCAGTCAAAGTATACTTACTTGGTTTCCATGAAAATGTTTGTTCTAACTTTGCATTACTCACCTGAGGGTAGGGGCTTCCCAGGCGGTGCTAGTGGTGAAGAACCTGTTTGCCAATGCAGGAGACATAAGAGAAGTGGGTTCAATCCCTGGGTCAGGAAGATCCTCTGGAGGAAGGCATGGCAACCCACTCCAGTATTCTTGCCTGGAGAATCCCATAGACAGAGGAGCCTGGAGGGCTCGAGTCAATGGGGTCACAAAGTGTTAGACAGAACTGAAGTGACTGCAGTCAGTTCAGTCACTCAGTTGTGTCTGACTCTTTGAGACCCCATGGACTGCAGCACAACAGGCCTCCCTGTCCATCACCAACTCCTGGAGTTTACTCAAACTCATGTTCATTGAGCTGATGCTATCCAATCATCTCATCCTCTGTTGTCCCATTCTCCTTCAACCTCAATCTTTCCCAGAAACAGGGTCTTTTCAAATGAGTCAGTTCTTCACATCAGGTGGCCTAAAAATTGGAGTTTCAGCTTCAGCATCAGTCCTTCCAATGAATATTCAGGACTGATTTCCTTTAGGATGGACTGGTTGGATCTCCTTGCAGTCCAAGGGACTCTCAAGAGTCTTCTCCAACACCATGGTTCAAAAGCACCAATTCTTAAGCACTCAGCTTTCTTCATAGTCCAACTCTCACACCCATACATGACTACTGGAAAAACCATAGCCTTCGCTAGATGGACCTTTCTTGGCAAAGTAATGTCTCTGCTTTTTAATATGCTGTCTAGGTGGGTCATATCTTTTCTTCCAAGGAGCAAGTGTCTTAATTTTATGGCTGTAGTCACCATCTGCAGTGATTTTGAAGCCCAACAAAATAAAGTCTTTCACTGTTTCTTTCCACTGTTTCCCCATCTATTTGCCATGAAGTGATGGGACCAGACACCATGATCACTTTTCTGACTGTTGAGTTTTAAGGCAACTTTTTCACTCTCTTCTTTCACTTGCATCAAGAGGCTCTTTATTTCTTCTTCACTTTCTGCCATAAGGGTCGTGTCATCTGCATATCTGAGGTTATTGATATTTCTCCCAGCAATCTTGATTCCAGCTTGTGTTTCATCCAGCCCAGCATCTCTCATGATGTACTCGCTGTAAAAGTTAAATAAGCAGGGTGACAATATACAGCCTTGAAGTAACCTTTCCTGATTTGGAACCAGTCTGTTGTTCCATGTCCAGTTCTAACTGTTGCTTCCTGACCTGCATACAGATTTATCAAGAGGCATGTCAGATGGTCTGGTATTCCCTTCTCTTTCAGAATTTTCCACAGTTTGTTGTGATCCACACAGTCAAAGGCTTTGACATAGTCAATAAAGCAGAAATAGATGTTTTTCTGGAAGTCTCTTGTATTTTTGATGATCCAATGGATGTTGCAATTTGACCTCTGGTTCTTCTGCCTTTTTTAAATCCAGCTTGAACATCTAGAGGTTCACAGCTCACATACTGTTGAAGCCTGGCTTGGAGAATTTTGAGCTTTACTTTAGTAGCTTGTGAGATGAGGGAATGAAAACTGACCTTTTCCAGTCCTGTGGCCACTGCTGAATTTTCCAAATTTGCTGGGATTTTAAGTGCAGCACTTTTACAGCATCATCTTTTAAGATTTGAAATAGCTCAACTGGAGCTATTTCACCTCCACTAGTTTTGTTCGTAGTGATGCTTCCTAAGGCCTGCTTGACTTTGCATTCTAGGATGTCTGGCTCTAGGTGAGTGATCATACCATCGTGATTATCTGGTTCGTGAAGATCTTTTTTGATTAGTTCTTCTGTATATTCTTGCCACCTCTTCTTAATATCTTCTGCTTCTGTTCAGATCAGATCAGATCAGATCAGTCGCTCAGTCATGTCCGACTCTTTGCGACCCCATGAATCACAGCACGCCAGGCCTCCCTGTCCCTCACCAACTCCCGGAGTTCACTCAGACTCACGTCCATTGAGTCAGTGATGCCATCCAGCCGTCTCATCCTCTGTTGTCCCCTTCTCCTCCTGCCCCCAATCCCTCCCAGCATCAGAGTCTTTTCCAATGAGTCAACTTTTTTGCATGAGGTGGCCAAAGTACTGGAGTTTCAGCTTTAGCATCATTCCTTCCAAAGAAATCCCAGGGCTGATCTCCTTCAGAATGGACTGGTTCGATCTCCTTGCAGTCCAAGGGACTCTCAAGAGTCTTCTCCAACACCACAGTTCAAAAGCATCAATTCTTCCGTGCTCAGCCTTCTTCACAGTCCAACTCTCACATCCACACATGACCACAGGAAAAACCGTAGCCTTGACTAGACGAACATACAATTTATGTCCTTTATTCTGTCCATCTTTGAATGAAATGCTCCCTTGATATCTCTAATTTTCTTGAAGAGATCTCTAGTCTTTCCCATTCTGTTGCTTCCCTCTATTTCTTTGCACTGATCACTGAGGAAGCCTTTCTTATCTCTCCTCGCTATTCTTTGGAACTGTGCGTTCAAATGGGTTTATCTTTCCTTTTCACCTTTACTTTTTGCTTCTCTTCTTTTCACGGCTATTTGTAAGGCCTCCTCAGATAGCCATTTTTCTTTTTTTGCATTTCCTTTTCTTGGGGATGGTCTTGATCTCTGTCTCTTGTACAATGTCACGAACCTCTGTCCATAGTTCTTCAAGCACTCTGTCTATCATATCTAATCCCTTGAATCTATTTTTCACTTCGACTGTATAATCATAAGGGATTTGATTTAGGTCATACCTGAATGGTCTAGTGGTTTTCCCTACTTCAATTTAAGTCTGAATTTGGCAATAAGGAGTTCATGATCTGAGCCACAGTCAGCTCCCAGTCTTGTTTTTGCTGACTGTATAGAGTTTCTCCATCTTTGGTGCAAAGAATATAATCAATCTGATTTTGGTGTCGACCATCTGGTGATGTCCATGTGTAGAGTCTTCTCTTATGTTGTTAGAAGATGGTGTTTGCTATGACCAGTGCAGTGTTTTCTATGACTAGTGTGTTCTCTTGGCAAAACTCTATTAGTCTTTGCCCTGCTTCGTTCTGTACTCCAAGGCCAAATTTGACTGTTACTTCAGGTGAAGGAAAATCCTATGGACCAGAGAAGCCTGGTGGGCTACAGTCCACAGGGTCGCAAAGAGTCGGACACAACTGAATGACTTCACTTCCAGGCGAAGTAACTTAGCGTGCACATAACCTGAGGTTAAATGATGCAATGAAATTATGTTTCTCTAAGCCACTCTGTGATCAGTGAATGATTAAATAATGCTATAAAAATTATTCATCCTGATTATTCTTTCAGTTAGCTCCCTTTATAAGAGTTTTCATAGGCATCAGCTCAGCCCAAGGTCCTGTCATGCTTCAATGCACATATGGTAGGGATGACTGTACCCATTAAACTGATGAGATCACTGATGCCAGAGGACATGATGGAAAATGGGAAGTCACATTAATTGCTTTTTACAGGAAGACAGATATGTACATCTTGGACTCCCACATGCCTCCTTCATCAAACTCCCTCTCCCTGGTGCTGGCAGACATGACCAATTCATCAAGGCATTTCTCTGCTGAGCCCAGATGTAGCTTCCAAATTTTATATATATCCCTTCAGACATGACCATCAAATGAATTGAACTGGGCATACACATCAAAATGTATCTGCTCTCTATCTTTGGCTTGTTAAGTGATTGCTATTGTGCTGGTGCACTATATGTATCATGTTATTTAAATCTTTTAGCAGTTAAAACATGACAAGTGACAAAAACCAATATTCACACACATTGTTCATTGAATCCAATGTCCTTTTCTGAAGGTAGCCCGTTGTTCAGTGGCTAAGTCATGTCCAACTCTTCAGGAGCCCATGGACTACAGCATGTCAGGCTCCCCCGTCCTTCACTACTTCCCAGAGTTTTCCCAGACTCATGTCCAATGAGTGAAAGTAGCCAGGATGAGGCTAGAATACAGGTATCATCTCACTGCAGAACTTGCCAGCTATTTTATGGAATAAAAACATTAACTAAAATGGAAGTCATATTCAATTTTAATTTATAATTCTTACCTGGAATTTGATGAATAACAGTAATATATTAAGAAGAAAATGAAGATATTATATTAAGTACCAGATACGCTTCATCTTGCTTAACATATATGCTTTCTCAATTTGCATGCATCTTAGTAACCACGATGGACACTACACAGGACTGAAGAGTTTTAGATTCGGGGCACGATGGTTCTCCAAGTCAAGGTTCAGCAGATTCCAGATGACGACCAGGAATCCACAATGATGCTGATTCAGCCCAATGAGACATGCTGTCCTGAAACACTCAGACACAGTTGTCATGAAGGCTGATATGACCTCTAGCTTCCTAGAAGCCTAGTAGAGGTATCTCAGTTGACATCTTCATTTGGTTGATACAGCCTTAGGCTGCATGGTGATGCACACTATTCCTATCTCAGCATCTAGGGTTGTGAAGTTCAAGGGCAAAGAACTAATAAATACGGTGCACTGACTGTGCATCAGGCTCTCTGCCACCTCTTTGGTACAAAAAGTGGTTGAGATGGGATCCATCTCTTGGGGACAAAAGACAAACTGGTTGAAAAGAACACACAAGTAGAATACTCAGAAACTGCAGATTTCTTCGGCTTGAGTTTGCACCACAGTGTACGAGCTCCTGCAGTTGCGTATCAGAAACAGAGACAGACTAAATTAATGCTATTCCTAACACAGGATTTGTTTATTAAAGTGAACAGAGGTTTATTGCTTTTCAGAGGAGAGAGGTTTTGTGGTTTTGTTGTTGTTGTTTGCTAGGTGGCAGGTGAATTATGAAATAGTATCTTTCCATTGTACCTAGTATTAGAAAAGCATTCATAACTTTTATTCTCTTCATTGCATCTCTTAGTGTAAGATAAACAGAGATTCACCTCTGCCAGTTTAATCTTTTATCGCCTTTAATCCCTTTGAAAATAGCCCCCATGTTTCTTTGTAACCCACCTATTTCCCATTGACCCATTCCTTCAGAGCTCACAGCTTTCATAACCATGGTAGAAAATTCTTCACTGACTTCTTATGAAAAATTTCCTATTATACTTTCAAATTATCATGCACATATGCTTATTAACACTCACAACTAATAGAACTTTCTATTTATGTTTGTGATTATTGATTATCTTATGACTAACTACTTTCTTTGCTACTATATAACTTTCATGAAAGCAGAGGTTATCTATCTGTTCATCTTCTGTTTCCTAAGTACCTAGTAATCTTGGATATAAGAACAAATAATTTCTAAAAATGATGTATCATTTTATAGCTAAAGAAATAAGTTCAATACAATTATATAGGATGCCACCTGTCACAGAATTCATAAATGCACAGACTGATTTAGAAACCTTGTTTTCATGATGGGCTTCCCCAGTGACTCAGTGGATAAGGAATCTGCCTGCAATGCAGGAGACATGGGAGATGTAGGTTCTATCCCTGGGCCAGGGAGATCCCCTGGAGAAAGGTATGACAACCCACTCCAGTGTTGCCTACAGAATCTCATGGACAGAAGACTCTGGTGGTCTGCAGTCCAAAGGGTCCCAAAGAGTCAGACAAGACTGAGCGACTAAGAACGCATGCACATTTACGTAACTCCAAAAGTACAATTTTCTACCCACCCTTACACAATTGTGTGTTCCTCTAATTATAAGAAAGACACAATCTCCATCAGGATTGTGTGCCAGATCAGGAGAGAAAAATGGACTAGCTGGTGTTTCTAACTATGGTTGGCATCTGGGTCCTTATTCTTAGTTCATGATGTGCAGAGAACGTTTCTCTTTCTGGCTAAGTGTGAACCTGACATTTCCCAGTAAGACTGGGACCAGGAGAGAGATGTATGTCCAGTGGAGTGTAGAAATCATGTCCTGAACTTCCAGCCAACTCCTATGATATTCTTGTTAACTCTCATATTCTCTCTCCTCTGCCCTGAGGTGCTTTTAATAGAAACGCATCACTCTTAAATGGCAATGATACTTGGAGGGAAGGAGGTCAGATTTCTTTGTCATCAGTCAGAGTGTATCCTCAGAGAGTGTCTGAGTGCAACAGGGTAGAGGATTGAGCTGGCAGACTTGGGAACCAGGCAGTACAGAGTTTCACATAGTAAACACTTACTGTGTGAGTGTTAGTCTCCTAGTCATGTCCAGCTCTTTGAGACCCTATGGACTGTAGCCTGCCAGGCTCCTCTTTTCATGGGACTCTCTAGGCAAGAATACAGGAGTGGGTATTCATTCCCTTTTCCAAGGGATCTTCCCGACCCAAGGATCGAACCTGGTCTCTCACATTGTAGGCAGATTCTTTACCTTCTGAGTTACCATGGAAACTCAAAACACTTCCTAAACATTAGCAAATATTAACAAAACCTCTGCCATGTCTTCAGCACCTTATTTGCAAGCTGGGGAAGCACATAACTATCTCATCCAGTCGTGCTGTTTAATGCACAGCGAGCAGTAAGCATGACAACACAGGTGAAGCCTTGGACTGAGGCTGGCACAAGTAGTGATCCAAAGACGAGTAGCTATGACCTGGGTCTTCTTGCAGACCAAGTAACAGAGCCTGGCATCAAGACTGGCTTTCATTTTCTCTCCTAATGATCCTATTGTGAATGCCTAAACAATAACATTTATTTCTTCCTGAGGCAATGTGGACAGATTTAATATCACTTCAAGGCTTTCCTGGTGGCTCAGATGTTAAAGAATCTGCTTGCAATGCCGGAGATCTGGGTTCAAGCCCTGGGTGGGGAAGATCCCACTCCAGTGTTCTTGCCTGCAGAGTTCCATGGACAGAGTAGCTTGGCGGGCGACAGTCCATGCAATCCTAAAGAATCGAACACAACTGAGCGATTAACACTCTCACTTTTCACACTTCAAGGCCAGCATAACTTTTCAAATATCCAAAACTGCGTATCACCTGGTGGAGGTGAAAGATGGTGGGTGCTAGCGTGTCAACAATCATGGTCCTTTGCTTGTTTCCCACAGGACAGAGCAGTGTTCAGCCTGGAGATGGTGTTCTCTTTTCAGAAATTTTCATACTTGGTCCCCACTTTTTTTCAAAGAGTTGCTAACTAGACCAAGTGCTAATAAAGTACTTAATATTTCTGGACATAAAGACAAGAGAGGATACCACATTTTTTCAAGTCCCTTGAATGTCTCAGGGAGCTCCACTAATGGTTGTTAGAGCACATCTTTCTATTATATGTATTCAGTCGTCTTTAGGAAAGGGATACCATTATTTCTCATTGTTACTGAAATACCTCAAGAAATGCTTTTTAGCAGACACCCACATCCTCTAAGATATCAGAACTCTCTCCCTCAACTCACCCATGGCTGTCTTTACATTCATTCATCCATCTGCAGTTCAACACAACAGGTATTAATTAGGTTCTCATTGCTTACTGGTGTGTCTTAGGAAGGTTTGAAGCCAGACAGAAATATGACCTTTGGGTTTCTGACACTCAGTTCAGTTCAGTTCAGTTCAGTTGCTCAGTCATGTCCGACTCTTTGTGACCCCATGAATCGCAGCACACCAGGCCTCCCTGTCCATCACCAACTCCTGGAGTTTACTCAAACTCACGTCCATTGAGTCAGTGATGCCATCCAGCCATCTCATCCTCTGTCGTCCCCTTCTCCTCCTGCCCCCAATCCCTCCCAGCATCAGAGTCTTTTCCAATGAGTCCGTTCTTCGCATGAGGTGGCCAAAGTACTGGAGTTTCAGCTTCAGCATCATTCCTTCCAAAGAAATCCCAGGGCTAATCTCCTTCAGAATGGACTGGTTGGATCTCCTTGCAGTCCAAGGGACTCGCAAGAGCCTTCTCCAACACCACAGTTCAAAAGTATCAATTCTTCAGTGCTCAGCCTTCTTCACAGTCCAACTCTCACATCCATACATGACCACAGGAAAAACCATAGCCTTGACTAGATGGACCTTTGTTGGCAAAGTAATGTCTCTGCTTTTGAATTTGCTATCTAGGTTGGTCATAACTTTCCTTCCAAGGAGTAAGCGTCTTTTAATTTCATGGCTGCAGTCACCATCTGCAGCAATTTTGGAGCCCAAAAAAATAAAGTCTGACACTGTTTCCACTGTTTCCCCATCTATTTCCCATGAAGGGATGGGACCGGATGCCATGATCTTCATTTTCTGAATGTTGAGCTTTAAGCCAACTTTTTCACTCTACTGAGATTAAAAAAAAAAAAAAAAAAGGAAAGGAAAGAAAATGAGACAAATGAGAGGCTTGGGAGAAAGCAGGTGGATGAGATATCATGTGGAGTTTGAGGTCTTAAAACTCTTGCCTGGAAAATCCCGTGGATGGAGGAGCCTGGAAGACTGCAGTCCATGGGGTCGCTGAGGGTCGGACACGACTGAGCAACTTCATTTTCACTTTTCACTTTCATGCATTGGAGAAGGAAATGGCAACCCACTCCAGTGTTCTTGCCTGGAGAATCCCAGGGACAGGGGAGCCTGGTGGGCTGCCGTCTATGGGGTCGCACCGAGTCAGACACGACTGAAGTGACTTAGCAGTAGCAGCAGCATAATGAGTACAGTTCCATAGAACTGTAGCTCAGAAGAACATTTTGAATCTTTTTTTTTTTTGCTTGCAAATATATATCTAATTAATATGTGGTGTCCATAATATATATGCAAATCTTGTAACTAAGTGGGAAGAAATAGACATTCCAATAAATAAGTAGCCAAAATATTTGAATAAACACTTGACCGAAAATAACCCAAGGATTTTGAATTTTAAGGAGCAAAAAAAAAAAAAAAAACTGCAGAGAAAACTGAATGAAGAAGTGAAAGTTATACTAACGATACACTACGTGACCTGCCCCTTGAGAAACCTCTATGCAGGTCAGGAAGCAACAGTTAGAACTGGACATGGAACAACAGATTGGTTCCAAATAGGAAAAGGAGTACATCAAGGCTGTATGTTGTCACCCTGCTTATTTAACTTATATGCAGAGTACATCATGAGAAATGCTGGGCTGGAAGAAGCACAAGCTGGAATCAAGATTGCTGGGAGAAATATCAATAAACTCAGATATGTAGATGACACCAACCTTGTGGCAGAAAGTGAAGAAGAACTAAAGAGCCTCTTGAGGAAAGTGGAAGAGAAGAGTGAAAAAGTTGGCTTGAAGCTCAACATTCAGAAAACCAAGATCATGGCATCCAATCCCATCACTTCATGGCAAATAGATGGGGAAACAGTGGAAACAGTGGCTGACTTTATTTTTCTAGGCTCCAAAATCGCTGCAGATGGTGCCTGCAGCCGTGAAATTAAAAGACGTTTACTCCTTGGAAGGAAAGTTATGACCAACCTAGATAGCATATTCAAAAGCAGAGACATTACTTTTTCAACAAAGGTCAGTCTAGTCAAGACTATAGTTTTTTCCAGTCGTCATGTATGGATGTGAGAGTTGGACTGTAAAGAAAGCTGAGCACAGAAGAATCGATGCTTTTGAACTGTGGTGTTGGAGAAGACTCTTGAGAGTCCCTCAGACTGCAAGGAGACCCAACCAGTCCACCCTAAAGGAGATCAGTCCTGGGTGTTCTTTGGAAGGACTGATGCTGCAGCTGAAACTCCAATTTTTAGGCCACCTGATGAGAAGAGCTGACTCATTTGAAAAGACCCTGATGCTGGAAAAGATTGAGGGCAGGAGAAGGGGATGACAGAGGGTGATATAGTTGGATGGCATCACTGACTCAATGGACATAGGTTTGGGTGGACTCTGGGAGTTGGTGATGGACAGGGAGGCCTGGTGTGCTGCAATTCATAGGGTCGCAAACAGTTGGACACGACTGAGCGACTGAACTGAACTGAACTCAGTCTTCCAATACTTCTTATATGTGTGGAAGGTTAGCTTTCTCATCTCCTGTCATTGCAGCGATTCCACGTGAGTAGTTCCTGGCACTTGTTTTCATCAGGAGGTGATGTGTATACTTTCAGCTGAAACTTTCAGGATCTGGTGCTTGATTTTCCATCCATGCTCCCTTTTTATGCTGCTTGGGATGGAAGTCACACACATTTGAAGCATACCTTTGCACAACAGAGTCACCACTGCAGACAGCTTGACCATGAGTTGGCTGGACCTACAGCACATATTGGGAAAGCAAGGAGTCAGTTTTTGTCGTGTGAGTCCATTAGAGTTTGATGTTGTGTTATTGTTATGTGTTATTGTGCTGCAGAACAGCCTCTCCTGACTGATACAACACCTTTGCAACAACTGGCATTAGGCTTCCAGATCTCAGGGACTCCAAAAATAAGCATTGGCCCAGCCTGAACTACTAAAGGAAAATTCTAGTATCAGCACATGTCTTCAGCAGAAGACAGTGGAGTAACAGGTGCTTCAGACCAGAGCAGGTGGGAAGAATATTTGGAGCTAGTTTGAGAGGACGTAAGTACACTGTTGCTGTTAGTCACTAAGGTGTGTCTCTTTGTGACCCCATGGGCTGCAGCATGCCAGGCTCCTCTGTCCTCCACTATATTCCAGAGTTTGCTCAAATTCATGTATGCTGAGCACAGATGAAATACTCCTGGGACTCCTTGAGCTTGTCTGTTTTCCACAGGGGGAATTGTTAATAATAATTAGAAATTGTTCTTATGCAATCAAATATTTGAAGTGGAAGGATCCTTGAAGAATTGGATCTAGTCACCAGCAAGAAGAAGAGTAACTTCTGAATAACAGAATTACTTCAAAGGAAAGGATGTTCCCATTGAAAACAACTTAGTAGATTACTAATACGGAGCTATATATGTGAATGTATATATATATATATATATATAATATGTGTATTGTGATGTAATATTGTGATGTGATTAATGTTGTGATGTAAATTATGTTTTACAGCACATTTAACATTTTTAAACTTTTTTTTTTTTTTTAAGTTTCTGTTGTCCTGATTGTGTTAATACATGTGTCACGATACTTAGCATCCTGGGGATTTTGCCCTGAATGACTTTTTCTGTTCCTAAACTGGGGGACTCCTTGATGCAGAATATCCTTTATGATGACCTCTTAAGGCTTTTCCTTTAAAAGCTAAGAGGCACTGAGCCCTAAGTAAATGGCTCCCCTTTCCTTTCTCCTGGACTCCATTCTATTCTCTTTCTTAGAAAGGAATATCACTTGCTGTTGTGTTCCTGTCCCTCAGTGAGTTTTGCATGCTGAACTACTAGGTAAATCACATCTAGATTTCAAAGGCAGCTCAGACGGTAAAGAATCTGCCTGCAATGCAGGAGACCTGGTTCGAACCCTGGGTCAGGAAGACTCCCTGAGAATTAGGGAAGGGGATGGCTACCCACTCCAGTATTCTTGCCTGTAGAACTCCATGGACAGAGGAGCCTGGTGGGCTACAGTCCATGGGGGTAACAGAGAATCTCTTTTCTAACCAATGACAAATTCAGGAGCAAAGGAATAAGGAGTAATAAAAGAGTGACCTTGATGTGGCAAAGAGCTGCTCTTTCTGAGATTTTTGTTGCAAAGAAAGAGGCTGAATGAGAGGCCAGTGGTCACCAAGAATTATTCATTCATGGGAAGGATAGTGATCTATCCACAAGCGTAGCCAGTGGCAATGCAGCTAATTTTAATTGTGTTATTAGTTGCAAACTAATCCATACAGGGAATACCTGGATAATTTTATATGATTTCAGTGATAGCTAATATAATTTGCCCTGAAATCTATTAAGTAAAAATATAATAATTTGTAAGTACAAAACTGGTTATTTGTTGTTCTGTCTATTCGACTTTAATCAGTTTTCAATTCTTTCCCATTTAGGGAAAATGTTTTCGAACTGCAGGCATATATTTACATAACACATGCAAAGAAACCCTGGAAAACAACCACAGAAAAAACCTTAACAGAAATTCAATAAGGTTAAAATTTCCTATGGAAAGTGTTAAGTAGCAGTTGTAAAAACAAGTCAAACCAGAAACAAATGAAATTCATCCAGGTATCCTTGAATATAGGGAAAAGATACATTAATTCATAAAGGGGAAATTTAGCTTACTGTATGCAGAATTTTGGATACAGGAAACTTAGGTAAAAATGAGACATAATCAAAAGAAAGAAAGTCTCCTTTTTTAGAATTCAGTATTGGAATATACCCTAGAGCTAAAAAAAAAACAAGAAGAGTTAATATCAGAACTAAAGCTAGTAATAATAATAATAATGGTAACTGACTAATGCAATCAGTGATATATTTATATTTTAAAATTTAATATTTATTTACAATTTAACAGACATTTGTTAGGCAAATACTAAGCTCTGGAGACTCTCTCTCTCTATATATATTTTTTCTTTCTAAATTTATAGCTCATTTAATCCTTAAGTAGGTAAATAAGTTCAGTCACTCAGTCGTGTCTACTCTTTGCAACCCCATGCATGCCAGGCTTCCCTGTCCATCACCAACTCCCAGAGCTTGCTTATACTCATGTCTTCCAGTCGGTGATGCCATCCAACCATCTCATGCTCTGCCGTCCCTTTCTCCTCCCGCCTTCAATCTTTCCCAGCATCAGGGTCTTTTCCAATGAGTCAGTTTTTCACATCAGGTGGCCAAAGTATTTGAGTTTCAGCTTCAGCATCAGTCCTTCCAATGAATATTCAGGACTGATTTCCTTTAGGATGGACTGGTTGGATCTCCTTGCAGTCCAAGGGACTCTCAAGAGCCTTCCCAGCACTATAGTTCAAAAGCATCAATTCTGTGGCACTCAGCTTTCTTCATAGTCCAACTCTCACATCCATACATGACCACTGGAAAAACCATAGCCTTGACTAGATGGACCTTTGTTGGCAAAGTAATGTCTTTGCTTTTGAATATGCTATCTAGGTTGGTTAAAACTTTCCTTCCAGGGAGTATGCATCTTTTAATTTCATTGCTGCAATCACCATCTGCAGTGATTTTGGAGCCCCCCAAAATAAAGTCAGCCACTGTTTCCGCTGTTTCCCCATCTATCTGCCATGAAGTGATGGGACTGGATGCCATGATCTTAGTTTTCTGAATGTTGAGCTTTAAGCCAACTTTTTCACTCTCCTCTTTCACTTTCATCAAGAGGCTCTTTAGTTCTTCTTCACTTTCTGCCATAAAGGTGGTGTCACCTGCATATCTGAGCTAGGGGAAAGTTAATTGACTGAAACAGAATTAGTCTTATCCTGAGAACCCGGGTCAGTAACTCTTAAAGAGAAAAGGCATTCAATGAATGGGAAGTCTGTTATTCAAACATTCTCAGAAAGAAATAAAGGATTACTTGTGAGTTTGAGCTAACTACGGAAGATGGTGAGGACAAGGAAGCCTGATGTGCTGCTGTCCATGGGGTCCCAAAGAGTAGGACACAACTGAGTGACTGAACAACAACAACAACAACAAAATACAATATATGTGGCCCCACAAGGCCGAAGAAGTAGAATACTCACTGTGGTCTGGAAAATTGGGAGAAGCTGCATGGAGGGTGGAACTGAGGATTGACTGCAAAGGATAGAGTGGGATTTATTAGATGGAGAGGAAGGGAAGGATGCAAGTGCTCAATGGATATTCTGGGGCTCACTGGTACAACTCAGACCCAACGGAGAGTGATCTAAAACGGGAAGAGGCATACTAGCACATTAAAGTACACCAGCCCTTTAGCAAGATTTCTGTGCCCACCTAGGTCTCAAGCATAACAGTGGAGGGAAGTACAGTGGCCACTATACACAGTACAAATTGCGTGTGTTTGCATAATCATATACCCTTTGTATTATGCACATATACAAATGTGTATAACATGTATATGCTACATATGTTATGCTAATCACATTACATAATAAAATGTATGTTAATACATTATATAATAAAATATACACAAAATACACAATATGTGATTTAAATATCAAACTATTTTGCACTGAAATTATATGCATATGTGAATATGTATTGTCAGCTACAAATTGGCACTTGCCATTTACCTCTGCAAGGATTAAATCATGTGACACTGAAGCTGCTGACCTCCAACACCACTGAAGGAGCTCAGGGTGGAAGCAAAAATGAGGAGCTCTGTGCTTGGGGGGTGGGGGGAAAGCTGGCAGGACAGGTCTCAGATATTTTCAGGAGCAAATTTTATGAGTCCAATTCTTGTATCTTGCATCTCCCCATACCTAGAAAAACACTAAAATCCTTCATGGTGATGACTGTTTCTCGTGACTAGCAAAACTTCACAAAACTAGTAGAAACCTTCTGGAAAAATATGTGCTTGACTGCATGTACTCTACTTTAACCAAAATCTCATATATACCAATCTTCCCCCTTGCCGCTTTGGAGCAGTCTCTCAGAACTCTCTGAGATGCTGTCTCCCAGGCTGCAGTCCTCATTTTACCCCAAATGACACTTAACTCACAGCTCTCACATTGGGCACTTTTTAAAAGTTGACAGTATTACGTATATATTTATACCCTTGGATGTTGATAGAGACACAATAAGAGTGGTCTCTAAGACCTAAAATTGCTGGGGAAAGGAGTTTGGGAGAACTTATCTTTTCTCTAGCAACTTTAGGTCTCTTGATTATGCCAGGGTAAATCATATCCTCTCATTATGTCTATATCAACCTGAAATTTCTTATTTGGGAAAAGATTCTTCCTCATAACATGCAAGAGATTATGTCTGATTTTTGAGTCAACTATAACTGTGTTTTCTTTGGGCATATTTATATTTTTCTTTAACCTTTCTGCAATGAAAATTGCTATTGAGGAAATAAATAGGGACTTCCCTGGAGGTCCAGTGGTTACAACTTTGCCCTCCAGTGCAGGGTGTGTTATTTCAATTCTTGGTTGGAAAGATAATATCCCACATGCCTTGCAGCCAAAAAAGCAAAACATAAAACTGAAGCAGTATTGTAACCAATTCAATCAAGACTTTTAAAATGGTCCACATTAAAAAAAATATTTTAAAAAATGGAAATAAATAAGGAATTATGTAAAACATGCTGTATAATGTCACACAACTTACAAAGAGTTCCAGCACACATTCATTCCTTTAACATGTATAATATTCATAGCCTTTGCTTGCAGCCTTGCTACGGTGTCCTTGACCTACTTTGGGTATGAGACTAAAAAGACAGCTACCTGGGGCCTGCGAAGGATTCTGGTCCAGCCCCTGTGAGTCCTTCTCAGCACACAGAGAATCCGTTCTGCCTGCTCAGCCATCAGCGTTGGGTGGGGTATATTTTCCTATCCAGGTGACTCCACAGCTGCCCTTGTCGTGACAATCTGATAACCTTCTTTCTCTTCAAGTGCAGAGAAGCAGGGACAGGCAGGATCAGATAGGAGAAAATGGATCCTGACAAGGCATTTTAAGGTTTTCAAAAGGCTGGTCTTCATTCTAGCCCGATGTTTCATCGGGATTTATAATCTTCCATTATGACAAAATCAAAGGAGGTCATTTTGTGAGGTTTTTATCTTCCTCTTCTTCTGAGAGGCCCTTATGAAACATTTATGAGTTTTCTGACAATATCAAACCAAGCTTTCTCTGCAGCTCTGTCTTCACAAGCTGTGCCCTTCAGAGGTGCAGCTCCTCGCAGTCCACAGTGGGTGTGCTCTGTGCTGCCTCTTGAGGTTCACTCATTCATGACCATGGTTTGCTTTTCTGCAAATCTCCCCATGGTGACTACCAGCCTTCTGAGACAATGGGTGCTAAATTGGTCAAATGGAGTGGCTTCATTTTGGAAAGCAATTTTCTGCAGCAATTACTTATTTTGAAATTAACCCCAAATCTGAGATGGCAGGCACATACTGAGGTATAAACTGAAATCTAAATTTTGTTTCTTGTTCCTTGCATGTCCTAAGCTGAGATTCAACTCTTTTCCATCTTAGCTTCTTCAACACAAAATTAAAGCTGCCAGATTTTTGCTGCTAAGTGGAAATAAGACATTAGCAAGAATCTTATAAACACTTCAGAGCTACTTTTTATTAGCTTTTAATTTGTGTATAGTTGCTTTACAATGTACAGCTGTACAGCAAAGTGAATCAGCTATATGTATACATATAGCAAACCTGTCAATCCTAAAGGAAATCGGTCCTGAATATTCATTGTAAGGACTGATGCTTAAGCTGAAACTCCAATACTTTGGCCACCTGATGTGAAGAACTGACTCATTGGAAAAGACCCTGATGCTGGGAAAGATTGAAGGCAGGAGGAGAAGGGGACAACAGAGGATGAGATGGTTGGATGGCATCACCGACTCGATGGACACGAGTTTGAACAAGCTCTGGGAGTTGGTGATGGACAGGGAAGCCTGGTGTGTGCAGTCCATGGGGTCACAAAGAGTCAGACACGACTGAGCAACTGAACTGACTGACTGATCTCCTCTTTTGGGGATTTCCTACCGCTTTTTGTCACTAGTGAGTACTGAGTAGAGTAGTCTGTGTATACAGTAGATTCTCATTAGTTTTCTATTTTATACATACTAGCATATATACGTCAGTCCTAATCTTTCAATTCATCTGACCCCCTCTTCCCTACTTGGTATCCATACCTTTGTTCTCTATGTCTGTGTCTCTATTTCTGCTTGGCAAATAAGTTCAGTACCATTTTTCTAGGTTCCACATATAAGCAGTATAAGCATATAAGAATATCTGTGTTTTTGTCTTTCTGTTTTACTTCACGCTGTATGATAGTCTCTAGGTCCACCCATTATCTCTGCAAATGGCACAATTTTGTTCCTGTTAGGGCTGAATAATATTCCATTGTATATATGTACCACATCTTCTTTATCTACTGCTCTGTTGATGGACATTCATGTTGCTTCCATGTCCTGGCTATTGTAAATAGTGATGCAACGGACATTGTGGTGCACTTTTTTTTTTTTGAATTACAGTTTTCTCCAGGTCTATGCCCAGGAGTGGGATTGCTGGGTCACATGGTAGATCCATTTTTAGTTTTTTAAGGAACCTCCATCCTGTTCTCCATAGTGGCTGTATTAATTTATAATCCTACCAACAGTGTAAGAGGGCTCCCTTTTCTACATATCCTCTCCAGCATTTATCCTTTGTAGATATTTTGATGATGAGCATTTTAACTGATGAGAGGTGAAACCTCAGTATAGTTTTGATTTGCATTTCTCTAATAATTAGTGATGCTGAACATCTTTTCATGTGCTTGTTGACCATCTGTATGTCTTCCTTGGAGGAATGTCCATTTAGGTCTTCTGCTTATTAGGTTGTTTGTTTGTTTGTTTTTTGATATTGAGCATATTTTGGAAATGAATCCCTCATCAGTTGCTTTGTTTGCAAATGTTTTCTCCTATTCTGAGGGTTGTTTTTTCATCTTGTTTATGGTTTCCTTTTGCTATGCAAAAGCTTTTACATTTAATTAGGTACCATTTGTTTATTTTTATTTTCATTACTCTAGGAGGTGGGTCAGAAAAGATCTTGCTGAATAGCTACTTAAATATAAAAAAGTTATCAATATTACTGACTTAATTTTGCAAACATAATAATAAACATATTATTTATCAGATATCAGGCCCTTTGCATCTGCAGTGCTACAATTATAAAGATGAATATGGTGACAGATAACTTCAGATCTCAGATAGCAAACATAGAAATAATGTGTTAAATATTAAAATAAGTCAGGTATACAAGTCAATAGAAAACTATTAGCAAACTGGTATAAGAGGAAAGAAAAATAATTTAAAAACTAACTGAGCATCTACTCTGTGCCAAGAAATTAAAATATTATTTCATTCATTTCATGTAATCATTAAATCCAGTGGTTCTTGTTATTTCCATTTTATAGATGAAAAAGGCTGATGCTTTTTGAAAAGATTTGAAAAATTTGTTTGAAAGATTAAACAACCTGCCTGACGTGGCACGACTCATAGGTGTGTGAACAGAATTTAAATAATTTATATACAACTCCAAGCACACTTTCTCCATCACACTATGTAATGGGGTTTGTTCACACACACACACACACACACACCCCAGAGGCTACATTAATTAATATAAATGAAATATGGATAAAACATCTTACTAAAGAATTGTAAGTTAAAAATGGAAAACAAGTGTGCTCAATTCAGTTTATTATCCAGCTCCAGAGTCAAATGGAGAATCAACCAAGTGAAGAATCAATCAACTGGGATCTTAACATACTGAAATGGTTTTCTTGAAAATTCATGTAATTACTTTTAATTACAAAATGCCTTGAATTTTGATTTACAATTATATGTGGGTGTTTTCTCCTTTTTTTCTTTTTAATTGTTCTGCATGCATATTAAAGTGCGGGCTTTAAAGCACTTATAGAAAATTTAATGCTTCCTGTTTCTTTAAGATGAGGGATGGATAAAATTGAAGCTGCTGGAGTTCTCAACACTGTGTTAAGTCATTACTGTAAACAACTATGAAAACTTGATGTGTTATAAGAAAACATAATAGCAATTTAACAGTGCTAAGTTTTAAAACAGGAAGCGCATCTCAAATAAATGAACCCTATTGTAGCTGATTGTCTTTTCCAAAGAACAAACTGGAATAGATCCCTCTTACAGGTTCTTTTACAGCTTATTGCTGCCAGCCATATGTTAAGGTGATATCCCCTACATTTAAACCTGGCTGGACACTAGTAACTGACTTGGCCAAAACAGTATGTCAAAAAGAACCTTATAGAATGTCCAAAGCTAGGCGAAATATGCCTTATACATTTCCCTAGGTTTTTGTGGAGACTGTTGCTTTAAAACTCAGCTGCCATTCTGGAAGAAATCTCCAGAAGCCCTTCCCAGGGCCTGCATGGGAAGAAAACAATGCGCCAAGCCACATTCTCAGCTGGGCTCCTAGGAGACGGCCGGCACCAGCTGCCCAGCTTAGTGCGTGCACCATCTTGAAAACGGAGTCTTCGTCCACCAGTGTTGCCAGGACTGATGTTTTGTAGAGCAAGATGAGTTTCTTCCATCAAATCTTGCCTAATTTGCGATATGTAGGCAATCTAATTAGTCATCTCCGTTCAGTTCAGTTGCTTAGTCGTGTCTGACTCTTTGTGATCCCAGGGACTATAGCACACCAGGTCTCCCTGTCCATCACCAACTCCCAGAGTTTACTCAAACTCATGTCCATCAAGTCGGCGATGCCATCCAACCATCTCATCCTCTGTCGTCCCCTTCTCCTCCCTCCTTCAATTTTTCCCAGCATCAGGGTCTTTTCAAATGAGTCAGCTCTTTGCATCAGGTGGCCAAAGTTTTGGAGTTTCAGCTTCAGCATCAGTCCTTCCATGAACACCCAGGACTGATCTTCTTTAGGATGGACTGGTTGGATCTCCTTGCAGTCCAAGGGACTCTCAAGAGTCTTCTCCAACACCCCAGTTCAAAAGTGTCAGTTCTTCAGCACTCGGCTTTCTTTATGGTCCAACTCTCACATCCATATATGACTACTGGAAAAACCACAGCTTTGACTAGATGGACCTTTGTCAGCAAAGTAATGTCTCTGCCTTTTAATATGCTATCTAGGTGGATCATAACTTTTCTTCCAAGGAGTAAGCGTCTTTTAATTTCATGACTGCAATCACCATCTGCAGTGATTTTGAAGCCAAAGAAAATAAAGTCTATCACTGTTTCCATTGTTTCCCCATCTATTGGCCATGAAGTAATGGGACCTGATGCTATCTATGATCTTAGCTTTTTGAATGTTGAATTTTAAGCCAGCTTTTTCACACTCCTCTTTCACTTTCATTGAGGTTCTATAGTTCCTCTTTGCTTTCTGCTGTAAGAGTGGTGTCATCTGCATATCTGAGGTTATTGATATTTCTCCTGGCAATCTTGATTCCAGCTTGTGCTTCACCCAGCCTGGCACTTCACATGATGTGCCCTGCATATAGGTTAAATAAGCAGGGTGACAATATACAGCCTTGATGTATTCCTTTCCCAATTTGGACCAGTCTGTTGTTCCATGTCCTGGTGCTTTAAGCCACTAAATCTTCAGGTGGTTTGTAGCATAACTATGAATAACCAATTTGCTTCTCAAGAGAAGTGTTTGCAGATACTCTATGCATAACCATAATATCATCAATTTAGTTTTGTTCGCTATTTATTGATTATATGTATTGCTGTTTGTTAAGTTGCTAAGTCATGTCTGAGTCTTTTCTACCCCATGGACTATAGCCCACCAGGCTCCTCTGTCTATGAGATTTCCCAGGCAAGAATACTGGATTGGGGTGCCATTTTCTTCTCCAGGGATCTTCCTGACCCAGGGATTGAACCCATGTCTCTTGCCTTGGTAGGCAGGTTCTTTACCACTGAGCCACCTGGGAAGCCTGATTGTATGTACATGCTTCATAAATGAGGTGTTAACACGGATTAGGCTTACTCCAGGTGAAAGCTAGGTTCTAACATTGTGTCCAGTAAGTGTGTTCAGAGACTGGTTTACATTCATCCTTGAAACATTATATACTGGGAAACAGTTGTTCTGGCAAATATGATCAGTTATTAAGAAATGAAGGGTTCTGATGGATGCTAGATTTAGGAAGGACTGGGGGAATCAGAATATGTCATCTCATAGTGATCTATGAGAAATCCTATTGGGGAAGACTTTCTTTTGTTGAAATGTAATTTTGTTGAATATTTGAAAATATATATTTGATCAAGAGATATTGATTCTCTCACACGATTTTAGAACTGGTTTTTTGAGGCATAGTTGATGGAAAAAACTGCACATGTTTAAATTGCACAGTTCAGTAAGTTTTATTATTTGTGGCTTCCCCAGTGGCTCAGTGGTAAAAGAATCCTCCTGCAATGCAGGAGACTCGGAGATACTGGTTAGATCCCTGGGTTGGGAAGATCTCTTGGAGGAGGATATGGCAACCCATTCCAATAACCTTCCTGGAAAAATCCCATGGACAGAAGAGCACGGTTGGCTACAGTCCATGGGGTCACAAAGCATCAGGCATGACTTAGCAACTAAAGAACAACAGCAGTACCAATGAGACCAGCACCGCAAGCAAGATAGTGAACATGCTTGTCACTTACAAATATTCTCCATGCCCTTTTGTAATTCCTCTTCCCCAGCTCTTGTTGGGCCCCCTTCCAAATGCAAACACTGATGTGCTTCTGTCATTATTGTAAGTAAAATGAAGCCAACAGACATCATCACCCTCTGGGTAGGAGCCATTGACACATAAAGTATCCTTACGATATTTTTGTCAAACATTTTAACTAAATACAATCATAATGTAACACGTGAACAAAATCCAGATTCTGGGAAATTCTTGTGCATGTCACACTTATTATTTTTTTAGCTAATGAAATTAACATAGTTGATAAAGAAAAAGGGGTCCAATTTATCTATGTACAGAGAGGAGTAAGGTACCATTTCAAACATCAAGAACATCATAAGCAAAGGTGATTTTGTAACTTAACCAAGCTCCCCTCTAGAGAAGCAGAAGGACAATGGAAAATATGCAAATATAAAATGTTATATTTTTGTGCTTACAAATCACTCATATTCTATCAATGAATTCCCATTCGGCTTCCACTCCCATCAAGCTTTACCATGAATCCAGGTTGCTTCCCACCCAGTCTGCTTAAATCAGGGCTGCACCTGCTCTACTGAAATGCTGGGTGCAGGGAAGATGAAATCTGGAACCATTAGTTACCCTGGCCAATGGCAAGCAGCCTGGAATATTGAGAAAACAGAAAAGCTTCTACTGACAGTTGCCTTTTCCAGAGTCTTCAATTATATCTGAGATGTCACCATAAAAACTGGCATTCGAGCAATAACAAGTCCTCGCAATTCTCTCTTTGGGATAGGAGATTCATGAATTATGCATGTCTATGCAGATTTTTCACCTGTGACAGGTGTAGTATGGGCAATTTCCCTAACATATTAAGAAAATCAGCCATAACACCAGTAAAGGATACAAATGAGATGTTCCCGTCAGTTTACTTAACTATTTCACATCACCACATGGTGGGAGAATGCCGCAGCGTGAAACTCAATTATTGGTGGAGATCCTACAGTTAGCAACCACTGATGATGGGGTTCTTGGAGAAAAGATGGACAGGTTGTGTCTTGTTTACTGCTTCATTTATTTATTTTCCTCTGCTGAGCCATACCACCTGAGTCGTAGCACACCCCAGCTGAAAAACCAGCTGGCGAGCTCTGCAGAGCATTTCCCCGAGAGAAGAGACAGATGTCAAGAGTGGAGAAAAAATTACCAGTAACCCGTACTTACCCTACAGCTGCAAGGTGAAAGTTCTGCTTTCAGGCATCTGGGTCACATAATTCTGTTCTGAGATTCCTTTTCCCCTATAGCCACTCTAACTGGCAAAGTCCTGAGTGAATTACTTTTCAGGAAATCAATCAGTTAGTGCCTTTGGTATCCCATGTGAATTATGCACATTAAAGATTAAGAAAATATTTTCAGAGTGAACGATTTCTAGTTCAGAGAGAGGACTCCCTGTATGAGGAAACTAGAGACTCTAGGTCTCACTCAGATTCTGGAATTGACTGCTGAATCCCTCCTCAGAGAAGTCACAGGACTTTTCTGAGTCTTACTCCTCTTACCTAACTGTAACCAAAGACTTCCTGGGCAAGTCACATGACCTCTCCCAAGACACGCCTCTCACTTTTGTTTTAAGGAAAGTGAGACCCGGCATTTACTGAGAGAATATGCACTCACAGTTCAGCTTCAGATGCGATCATAAAATAAAGCACATCTACAGTGTTTGTTATATACTTGAGTGCTTTATGAATGTTGATGCACATAATGCTACCCTCTTACACTGTTGGTGGGAATGCACACTAGTACAGCCACTATGGAGAACAGTGTGGAGATTCCTTAAAAAACTGAAATGGAACTGCCATATGATCCAGCAATCCCACTGCTGGGCATACACACTGAGGAAACCAGAATTGAAAGAGACACGTGTACCCCAGTGTTCATCACAGCACTGTTTATAATAGCCAGGACACGGAAGCAACCTAGATGTCCCTCAGCAGATGAATGGATAAGAAAGCTGTGGTACATATACACAATGGAGTATTACTCAGCCATTAAAAAGAATACATTTGAATCAGTTCTAATGAGGTGGATGAAACTGGAGCCTATTATACAGAGTGAAGTAAACCAGAAAGAAAAACACCAATACAGTATACTATGCATATATATGGAATTTAGAAAGATGGTAACGATAACCCTGTATGCGAGACAGCAAAAGAGACACAGATGTATAGAACAGTCTTTTGGACTCTGTGGGAGAGGGAGAGGGTGGGATGATTTGGGAGAATGGCATTGAAACATGTATAATATCATATATGAAATGAAATGCCAGTCCAAGTTCGATACATGATACAGGATGCTCGGGGCTGGTGCACTGGGATGACCTGGAGGGATGGTACGGGGAGGGTGGAGGGAGGGGGTTCAGGATGGGGAACACGTGTATACCTGTGGTGGATTCATGTTGATGTATGGCAAAACAAATACAATATTGTAAAGTAATTAGCCTCCAATTAAAATAAATAAATTTATATTAAAAATAAATAAAATAAAACAGTCCCATTTTACTCATGTGAAATCTGAGAAACAGTTAGAATATGCCTCAATTACAAGGCAAATCCAGTGGCAAAACTGGGATATGATCCCTGATCAGATAGGACTGATTCCAAAACAACAAACAAATGGAAAAACATCCCAGCATCTGAGGCTTTGAACAGTATCCCTACTTCCTGAAACTGACCTATGGCTTTCTCAAAGTTTAGCAACCAGAAGTGAGCAATTTGTTAAGTGAACGATTGTCCACCTCTTTTTTCTCCACTAGTGACCCTGTGTGATGGAGAGATGAATAAAACTTACTGCCTTTACAGCTGAGAATACAGTTTTGGAGACTTTGGATGTAAGAAGGAAAGAATGGGGGGGGGTGCGGGGAATGATACCACTTTAACCGCTAGGAAAGAACATCAGTGCTGTAGTTTCCCTCAATTATTTCCTTCCATAGTCAAAAAAAAAAAAAAAAAGAAAGAAAGAAATTCTGACTGTATATCAGTCAACATAGAGAAATATAGCCAGAATCCGCTATGAATTTTATGTTACATATAGATACATATTTAGAGCATATCTAAATGAATTCAAGTTGTACACGATCTTGGCTTGTTTTTCTACTGACCCCGACTAATGGCATGAGAAGCCTTATCCTTGTAAGTCTCCAAATCTTTCCACTGGGTCATCTTCCCCAGGGTTAGTTTCATGACCAGCAGAGGCCCTTTTGTCTCTCTGCACACTCAGAATAACTCGTTCTCCCTCTAGTATTTTCTCTGTAATTCTGCTGTTATATATGTGTTCAAACACCCAGAAGTCCAGTTGCTCAATTCAATTGTTAATGGGTCTTATCCAATACCTTTATTATAAGGGAGTCACCCTGTAGAGAAAGTGGCTAAAATGAGATGGTGTGAAAGACCAAGAAGGGACTATTTTTAAACTCAAATAAGAAATTTTTAAAAAGGAATATTAGTGATCCATCAAGAAATGGATATAATTTAGACCCCTTGGGTTAATTTCTGCCAGCAAATGTTTTGTGAGTTTAAAAACTGCATCACTATAATTCAGCTCTCAGAGAAATTCTCTAATAGACTCTATTTATGAAAGGGGCCGAGTCATAACCCAAATGAAGCTGTGAAATCCCACAGTGTCTGCCCAGAATCACTTTCCACAGATATCCTCTGGGTTCCACTGGGTCACAAACCCTGTAATTAAAGCTACGAAGATAGTTGTAGAGAGGTGGTGTTTTTAATTTGAAACAAACTTTTATTCCCTTTAAGAAACAACAAGCTATGTAACACCAAATAAAATGGATTCCTTTCTTTAAGCTTCTTTGCTTTTTATTTCTTGGTTTCTGCCATCAGGGGACTTTGTGTTGGTTTTAGGTGGCCCAGTGTGAAAGAATCCACCTGCTAATGCAGGAGATGCAAGAGATGTGAATTTGGTCTGTGTGTGGGGAAGATCCCCTGGAGGAGGAACTGGCAACCCACTTCAGTATTCTTACCTGGAGAATCCCCTGGTTTTCAGTTATATATATGCATGTATCTATTACATATCTCTATATATGCATATATCTATTCTTTTCCAAATGATTTTCCCTTTTAGGTTATTTTGCAGCATACTGAGCAGAGTTCCTTGTACTATACAGAAGATTCTTATTGGTTATCTAGTGTGTATATATGATAAATAATAATTGATATTGATAAATAAGAATATACACACACTGCACATATACTACATGTATATGTATATATTATATACACATGCACATGTATACCTAGATTTTTTTTTTTAAAGTACATGTATGCACCAAGAAACATTTGGGATACTAAAGAAAATGCTGTTTATCTGAAATTCAAATATTTATTTGAAATTCAAATATTTCATTTCACACCCGTATCCTAGTTTGTGCTTGCCTTAGACTGGAACAATCTATTCTGGCCCCAGCGCTCTCAGTTGAAAACAGGAAACTGTTTTAGGGCTACATGGTTTGGACATTCTTGAGGAAATCAGTTCTTTTATCCTCTCCTATTAAGGAGATCAGGCCCCTGCTCCTACCCCTAAACTGACCTCACTCCAGATCATTCTGAGACTTTACAAAACCCCGAGGAACGAAGAAGCCCACCACACCTTACGGATGTTTCACTAACGCCTGCACTCAGGCATCAGAATCAGAGAGCCTGAGGTCTTCAGTTCCTGGAAAATCTGGCCCCTCATAAATTTGAAGGCACTTTCCAAGGGCAGAGTAGATGATCCCCAATTCTCTTAATAGCAAAAATATCTGCCCCCACATAGCATTAATTCTATCACCTTTATTATTTACCAAATACTACACTCTAACACACCACACGCACCCTTCCTGCTGAGGACACAGAGCTCTGTGTCTATGGACTCTTTCATTGCTTCCCTTGGTGACTTTATTACCCCTATTTGCTCTGATTTTGTTAAGGAGGAGTCTTAATTATCATCATCATGCTCAGAGTCATTGCCCTTGCCAGAAAGATGGGAAGGTTGTTCACCAAAATGCTGCCCTTACACTCAGACACAGAGTCGGACTACATTTCCCAGCCTCCTTGGCAGCTAGGTAAAGCCATGTGATGGGTCGTGTGACAAGCCTACCCGGAGAATTGTGGGCAACAGAGATACATTTTCAGGTTGGCCTCATTATACCCTCCTACATTGATTTTCTGCTCTCTTTTCCCATCCACAAGCCATGTGAAGAGGACTCTGGGGGTCTTAAGGTCGGAGAATCCATGAGGTAAAGGAGACTAAGGTCTTTGCTGAAGGAAAATCACCAGGAGACTCTCCTAGCCTGGAACATTCACATTGAACTACAAATACAAGCATGACAGAAGCTTTTATCCCATTAATGTAATGTATCACATCAATTAATTTTCATATGTTCAACCATCCTTATATCCAAGGGATAAATTCCACTTGAAATGGTATATGATTCTTAAACTGTTCTTTTGAATTTGGTTTGCTAATATTTTTCTGAGAAATCTTTTCATCCACATCCATCAGGACTGTCAGCCTCTGTTTTATTTTGTTGTGGAGTCTTTGTCTGGTTTTGGTATCAGGGTGCTACTGGCATTATTGATTTTTAAATGTCCTATCTTCTTTTTCCTGGAAGAGTTTAAGATGAGTTTAAGAAGCATAATTCTTCAATAAATGCTTGGTATAAAGCCCATGAAGCCATCTGATTCTGAGTTTTTGTTTGTCAAGAGATTTTTGAGTATGAATTCAATCTCATGTTATTGGTCCATTCAGTCTTTCTATTTCTTCTTGATTAACAATTGGTAGGTTGTGTGCTTCTAGGAATTTATCCTCTTCATCTAGGTTGTCCAATTTGTTGATATATAATTTTTGATAGTTGTCCCTTATGATTTAAAAAAATAATTCTGTGGCATTGGTTTTAAGGTCTCTTCTTTCGTTTCTGATTAACTTTGAGTTTGTTCTATTTTTTTTCCCCTTGGTTAATGTTAAATCTCAAAGAAACATCTTCCAAGTTCATCACAACATCATTCACAGTAGGCAAGTCATGGAAACAACCTAGATGTCCATCAAAGAATGAAAGGAAAGAAAGAAAAGTGTACACATGTTACAGGATAGTGTTCAGCCTCTAAAAAGACAGAAATGCAATTTGTGAGGACATGGATGAACCTGGAGATTATTATGCTGAGGCACACATAGAAGGACAAACATTAGGTGATACCACTTATATAAGGAATTTATAATAGTCCAGAACATAGAATGATAGTTTCCAGGGACTGGTAGAAGAAGGGACATGGAGAGAGATTAGTCAAAGGGTATAGAGGTCCATTTATGTGAGGTGAATAAGTCCTAGAAATCTATTGTACAGTACACTGCCTGTGAAAAGTGAAAGTGAAGTCGCTCAGTCGTGTCCAACTCTTTGCAACCCCATGGACTGTAGCCTACCAGGCTCCTCTGTCCATGGAATTTTCCAGGCAAGAGTACTGGAGTGGGTTGCCATCCCCTTCTCCAGGGGATCTTCCTGGCCCAGGGATCAAACCCGGGTCTCCCACATTGCAGGCAGATGCTTTACCGTCTGAGTCACCAGGGAAGCCCCAACAGAGCCTATAGTTACTAATAATGTATTATACACTTAGAGATTTGCTAATAGTGTGGATCTCAGTTGATCTATTCACACACACACGTGGTAATAATAGATGAAGAGGGTGGAAGGAAACTTTTGGAGGTGATGGATATGTTTATAGCAGATTGTAGAGATGGCTTTGTGGATCTCATCAAGTCATATGCATTAAATGCATGTAGTTTTCTATATGTCAAACATTCTTCAATAATTTGATGTAAAATTAATAAAAATATCTTTATACATTCTTGGAAAAGTGTTCTAAGAAGTTCTTTGGAATCCTAGGGCATTCCAAATTGCTCAATTCTGTTTTCCAGTTTTAGTACATTAAAAATCCTAGTAACATCCAGGGGAATATACTTCCTGTGCACTAATTGTGCTGTTCAGGGAAAAGTGACTAAATCTGTTTTAAGGTTGAATTATTGGAATTAAAGAATTCATTAAAATCTCTACATGAGCTCTATTGGGAGAAAAAACACACTGTCTTTGCAGTTAGCTCTGTTCAAATCATTCACTGGAGATGTAAGGGGACATTACCCATTTTATGATTTCTGTTGTAAACATCACCCTTGAGTGAAATAAATGGTTTCTTTTAAGCCTTTTTGTTTCGAATGTGTCTCTATCTCTCTGTCTTTCTCTCCTTGGAGGCTAGTAACAAACACTAGTTTATTTCCTTTGTGGTTAATATACAGGTACTTTTATACTAAACTGTGAAAAACCATAGGCTCATTTATTTAACAGACACCTGAATGCACCAACTCTATGCCAGACCATGGGCTGAAAGTGGGAGGTACCTGGAAGTCACTGTCTTAGAGTCAAGAGAGATAACACGCTACAAAGTCATGCAGTAAGAATGACATATACCCCAAACTGCCAGAGATCCCTCTCCTCCAAGGGATCTTCCTGACCCAGGGATCAAGCACACATCTCCTATGTCTCCTGCATTGCAGGTGGATTCTTTACTGCTGAGTCACTGGGGAAGTTCTTTCTTTCCACAGCTCCTGCTTATTCACTGGGACTCAGTTATGCACTTCTCCCACTACTGCTCTTACTGAGTGGTTTTTGTTCATCATTTTGCCTGGAATCGTCTCCCCTAATCACTTAAGGTCTAATCTCTCTTCTACATTCTATGTCCATGTTAGAGGGAGAATGAAACTGAGGAAGGAAGTTTCAATGTTTTCCTTGAGTGTTTGTGTAAATAGTACAGTTACAGACAGAAACTGGGGACATCTGAATGGAGTATGCTTTGGCAGTTTGGGGTATACTCAATTTCAGTACAAGAAACACCTAAATGGATAAGTCTGCTAGGAATTTATGTATTAGACATTTGTGTACTAATATCTGAAGTTTAGGATGGTATTAAATATAAAGATAACTTTTCCCATCCAATTAGCAGTTCTGAAGCTACATGTCTTTTGTTTTACATTATTCAGACACAGAGAAGACAAGAAAAGTGAAAGCAGACAGGGATTTGACATGTGCTGAGCATCTAACTTTATAACGTATCTCATCATAACCTTTCCATGGGTTTCTGGCATGTGTGTTATGACCTTTACTCAACAGGAGGAAACTGAAGTTCAGAAAAATGAAAGGGATTGCTCTTGCCAGAACTCACCCTTTTGGTCTAGTAAACCCCAAAGTTAGTGTCTTCAACTATGCTCAGCAGGGACCATGATGTCTTTCAAGGAACTGGCTGAGGCCTGGCATTTGTGTAACTTTCATTTTTGGCTGCCCTGAAAATATCTTAGAGGTATTTGATGTTATAGCATGTTGTCCTGCATAGAAATGAATAGTTGAATGGAAAAGTCAGTGGTAAAAAGAATGTTTAAGGACTTGCCTGGTGGTCCAAGGGCAAAGAACTTGCCTTCCAACGCGGGGAACCTGAGTTGGATCCTTGGTCAGGGAACTAAGATTCCCACATGCCAAGGGGCAAATAAACCCGCATACCCCAACCAGAGAAGCCTGCAGGCTGCAACAAAGAGCCCACATGCTGCAAAGAAGATTCAGCCCAGCCAAAAAAAAAAAAAGTGTTTGTGATAAAATCACCATATCTGTTTATGGAGACTTATAAAGTGTGAATTCTACTGCATCACACTCTCCTCCCAACTGACAGCCTCCTAGAGACCCAAATCAATATAAGGGCAGGCGCAGAATATTCACAATGGCCCGTTAGACTCTTCTTGCTGCTGCTGCTAAGTCGCTTCAGTTGTGTCTGACTCTTCACGACCCCATGGACTGCAGCCCACCAGGCTCCTCCATCCATGGGATTTTCCAGGCAAGAGTACTGGAGTGGGGTGACATTGCCTTCTCCTAGCCCAATTCATCTTCCCAGACTTTACACGAGTGCGTGCTAATTCGCTTCAGTCATGCTCAACTCTTTGCAATCCCAAGGACTATAACCCACTAGGCTCCTCTGTCTGTGGGCTTCTCCAAGAAAGAATACTGGAGTGGATTGCCATCCTCTCCTCCAAGGGATCTTCCTGACCCAGGGATCAAGCACACATCTCCTATGTCTCCTGCATTGCAGGTGGATTCTTTACTGCTGAGTCACTGGGGAAGCTCTTTCTTTCCACAGCTCCTGCTTATTCACTGGGACTCAGTTATGCACTTCTCCCACTACTGCTCTTACTGAGTGGTTTTTGTTCATCATTTTGCCTGGAATCTTCTCCCCTAATCATTTAAGGTCTAATCTGTACTCTACATTCCATGTCCATCCTGTGACTTTTCAAACCCTCAAAACTTTCCAAACTGAAGCAGACTTTATGAAAATCACATCACTCCACACTGAAGCATCCAGAAGGAAGACACAGATGACAGTAATTTTTCCTATTTTTTTATTTGAGTGAACCAGAGTGTTGGTATGGGTGAGGGTGCAGATACAGATGGAGATACAGAGTAAGATACACCTGGTATATCAGACACCAGGATTGTTGAACTTTACTTCAACATCTGGTCGATACCACAATGACTGAATCAAAAAAGGGTCAAGAGATTGTGAAAGTGAAAGTTGCTCTGTCATGTGCAACTCTCTTTGACCCCTTGGAGATAGTCCATGGAATTCTCCAGGCCAGAATACCGGTGTGGGTAGCCTTCCCTTCTCTGGGGTATCTATGCAACCCAGGGATTGAATCCAGATCTCCCACATTGCAGGCAGAGTCTTTACCAGCTGAGCCACAGGGGAAGCCCAAGAACACTGGAGTGGGTAGCCTATCCCTTCTCCAGCAGATCGTCCCGAGCCAGAAATTGAACTGCAGTTGACCTGAATTGCAGATGGATTCTTGACCAACTTAGCTAACAGGGAAGCAAGAATACTGGAGAGGACTGCCACACCCTCCTCCAGGGGGTCTTCCCAACCCTGGGATGGAACCCAGGTCTCTCACATTGCAGGTAGATTCTTTACCGACTGAGACACCAGGGAAGTCCAAGAGACTGTGATGGGATATAAAAGATTTTTATATTTGTTATTATTTCTTTGTTATTTCTACATTCTGTTGAAAGGTCTTGCATTTTCCTTCCATCTTCAGTGAAGAAGGTGGATAGTCTATAATTCTCCTCATCTAAGAGCCTGTCCTTTTCATTATAGGAGACTGGAATGCAAAAGTAGGAAGTCAAGAAACACCTGGCTGCTAAGTCACTTCAGTCGTGTCCGACTCTGTGCGACCCCATAGACAGCAGCCCACCAGGCTCTGCGTTCCAGGCAAGAACACTGGAGTGGGTTGCCATTTCCTTCTCCAATGCATGAAAGTGAAAAGTGAAAGTGAAGTCACTCAGTCATGTCCGACTAGTAGTCACCCCATGGACTGCAGCCTACCAGGCTCCTCCGTCCATGAGATTTTCTAGGCAAGAGTACTGGAGTGGGGTGCCATTGCCTTCTCCAGAAACACCTGGAGTGACAGGCAAATTTGGCCTTGGAATATGGAATGAAGCAGGGCAAAGACTAATAGAGTTTTGCCAAGAGAATACACTGGTCATAGCAAACACCCTCTTCCAACAACACAAGAGAAGACTCTACACATGGACATCGCCAGATAGTCAACACAAAATCAGATTGATTATATTCTTTGCAGCCAAAGATGGAGAAGCTCTATACAGTCAGCAAAAACAAGACCAGGAGCTGACTGTGGCTCAGATCATGAACTCCTTATTGCCAAACTCAGACTGAAATTGAAGAAAGTAGGGGAAACCACTAGACCATTCAGGTATGACCTAAATCAAATCCCTTATGATTATACAGTGGAAGTGAGAGATAGATTTAAGGGCCTAGATCTGATAGATAGAGTGCCTGATGAACTATGGAATGAGGTTCGTGACACTGGACAGGAGACAGAGATCAAGACCATCCCCATGGAAAAGAAATGCAAAAAAACAAAATGGCTGTCTGGGGAGGCCTTACAAATAGCTGTTAAAAGAAGATAAGTGAAAAGCAAAGGAGAAAAGGAAAGCATCTGAATGCAGAGTTCCAAAGAATAGCAAGAAGAGATAAGAAAGCCTTCCTCAGCGATCAATGCAAAGAAATAGAGGAAAACAACAGAATAGTAAAGACTAGAGATCTCTTCAAGAAAATTAGAGATACCAAGGGAACATTTCATGCAAAGATGGGCTCGATAAAGGATGGAAATGGTATGGACCTAACAGAAGCAGAAGATATTAAGAAGAGGTGGCAAGAATACACAGAAGAACTGTACAAAAAAGATCTTCATGACCCAGATAATCATGATGATGTGATCACTGACCTAGAGCAGACATCCTGGAATGTGAAGTCAAGTGGGCCTTAGAAAGCATCACTACGAACAAAGCTAGTGGAGGTGATGGAATTCAAGTTGAGCTCTTTCAAATCCTGAAAGATGATGCTGTGAAAGTGCTGCACTCAATATGCCAGCAAATTTGGAAAACTCAGCAGTGGCCACGGGACTGGAAAAGGTCAGTTTTTATTCCAATCCCAAAGAAAGGCAATGCCAAAGAATGCTCAAACTACCGCACAATTGCACTCATCTCACATGCTAGTGAAGTAAAGCTCAAAATTCTCCAAGCCAGGCTTCAGCAATACATGAACCATGAACTTCCTGATGTTCAAGCTGGTTTTAGAAAAGGCAGAGGAACCAGAGATCAAATTGCCAACATCTGCTGGATCATGGAAAAAGCAAGAGAGTTCCAGAAAAACATCTATTTCTGCTGTATTGCATATGCCAAAGCTTTTGACTGTGTGGATCACAATAAACTGTGGGAAATTCTGAAAGAGTTGGGAATAGCAGACCACCTGACCTGCCTCTTGAGAAATCTGTATGCAGGTCAGGAAGCAACAGTTAGATCTGGACATGGAACAACAGACTGGTTCCAAATAGGAAAAGGAATATGTCAAGGTTGTATATTGTCACCCTGCTTATTTAACTTCTATGCAGAGTACATCATGAGAAATGCTGGGCTGGAAGAAGCACAAGCTGGAATCAAGATTGCCAGGAGAAATATCGATCACCTCAGATATGCAGATGACACCACCCTTATGGCAGAAAGTGAAGAGGAACTAAAAAGCCTCTTGATGAAAGTGAAAGTGGAGAGTGAAAAAGGTGGCTTAAAGCTCAACATTCAGAAAACGAAGATCATGGCATCCGGTCCCATCACTTCATGGGAAATAGATGGGGAAACAGTGGAAACAATGCCAGACTTTATTTTGGGGGGCTCCAAAATCACTGCAGATGGTGACTGCAGCCATGAAATTAAAAGACGCTTACTCCTTGGAAGGAAAGTTATGACCAACCTAGATAGCATATTCAAAAGCAGAGACATTACTTTGTCAACAAAGGTTCGTCTAGTCAAGGCTATGGTTTTTCCTGTGGTCATGTATGGATGTGAGAATTGGACTGTGAAGAAGGCTGAGCACTGAAGAATTGATGCTTTTGAACTGTGGTGTTGGAGAAGACTCTTGAGAGTCCCTTGGACTGCAAGGAGATCCAACCAGTCTATTCTGAAGGAGATCAGCCCTTTGATTTCTTTGAGGGGAATGATGCTAAAGCTGAAACTCCAGTACTTTGGCTACCTCATGTGAAGAGTTGACTCATTGGAAAAGACTCTGATGCTGGGAGGGATTGGGGGCAAGAGGAGAAGGGGATGACAGATAATGAGATGGCTGGATGGCATCACTGACTCGATGGACATGAGTCTGAGTGAACTCCGGGAGTTGGTGATGGACAGGGAGGCCCGGCGTGCTGCGATTCTTGGGGTCGCAAAGAGTCAGACACTACTGAGTGATGGAACTGAACTGAACTGAACTGAAGAGCCTGTGAGGTATGGGGGAAGGTGCAGTATCCCATGGTAATGGATATCAGGAATGAGGACACCCCAGACTTAGGTTCATTCAGCCCTGTGTTAGCTTCATGACCTTGGTCTCCTCTTGTCCTCTCTGAGCCTCTTTTGTCAAAGGGAAGGCCTTTATAGACTTTGCCCTACTGAAGTTTTCTTTTTTTTTTTTTTAAAGTAAGTCTTGTAACAAGGTTGCAAAAGTGAAGAGAAACTGCACAAAACACCCCTGCTCCCCTTCATGCTCGACATGAAATTCTATAATCTTATTCAGATCCTAATCCACTGAACAAATGAGTCTGGCAAAATGCCTCCAAGCTCCTTAATGCAGTCCTTTTCAAGAGGAAAAACATTTTCACACATTAAAACAGGAGACGCAAATGAGTCATTCTCTCCCTGGTGACCAGACTGTTTATTCAGTAAACATTTTCTCCCCAGCAGCCCTTTTCACAGTCCCTGCTGTGAGTTATCAGTCGACATCTTATTACATGAAGTCTGAGCAGCTATGACTCTGGACTAATGGGGTTGAAGCCAATCTATTGTGAGGAAGGATTCATTAGATGCTAATTGCACAAAGAGTGTCCAAGTTAATTCCCACCTCTTCTGTTTGTATATTCCTTGGCCTTCGACAGTAATAGCAAAAAAAAAAAAAAAATCCATCTATCTCCATGGTAACAGAGGAAGCCATAAAGAACCAATAGAGCTTGACCATGCTAGGGAGAGAAGATCCTAGGTAGATGGTAACTGCATTTTAAACAGGGTGTCAGCTTTCAGAATAAAAGCTTTATACTCAAGCTAAGAGAAGGGCTACAGGGACACTGGGCATTCACCCCAGGGCTTGGTAACCACTTAAAAGTACACCAGGTGGTGATAACAACCCAGGCAAGAAAAGCAAGACGTAGGTGGTAGTTACATTGAGGGCCTTCCCTGGCAGACCAGTGGTTAAGACTTGGACCTTCCACTGTAGGGAGCCTGGGCTCCATTCTTGGTTGGGGAACTAAGATTCCCTGTGATGCTCAATGTGGCCAAAACCAACCAAACAAACAAAAAACCAAACTAGTTGCTGAAATGCAAGAGGTTTCAGAAAAGGGAGTAAGAAGTGGTTCAGGTTGCATTCACTCACTCAGTCAGGATATCCTTATACATTGTCTGGTGAGTATGACACTCTTATGTGCTTGCATACTAAGTCGCTTCAGTCGTGTCCTACTCTGTGGCTCCTCTGTCCATGGGATTCTCCAGGCAGGAATACTGGAGTGGGTTGCCATGCCCTCCTCCATGGGATCTTCTTGACCAGGGATCGAACCTGCATCTCTTACAATTCCTGCATTGGCAGGCAGGATCTTTACCTCTAGTACCACCTGGGAAGCCCTTATAATACTCTACACACTGGGGGTAAAATAACAAGTAAGCAGACACATGTGGTCCCAAGCCCCATGAGGCTTGCAATTTTTAAAGGATAAAGGCAATGAATAAGCTGGCAAGAAAACATGTAAAATAATTATAAATGTCAAGAAATGTTGCAAACATAGGGAAAGGTAGGATGCTAAATTAGAAAAACAGCAGAAAAAATTATCTTTTAATTTGAGTGGTCAGAGAGGACCTTTTTGAGAAAGACAAAGGTGAGAATGAAATACTAAGAGAGAGGCTGAGTGCAGAAGGAAAGAAGTGGGTGGGGAAGGCTGACAGAAATGCATTGAAATATGCTAGAAAGTAGCTGGAATTTTTGACAAGCTCTAGGAATAGTTCCCACCTCTAAGGCTGAGGCCGAATACAGAAGCAGATAATAAAAGAGAGAAAACTTCTTTATTTGGGATCCCATCATCCTGGAATCCAAAGGTCTCCGATCAAGAATAAGTGAACACATCACAGGGAACATCACAGGGAATATTGTATGGAGAGCTGCCTGGAGCACAGAGACAGAACCTGGCTGGGGCGGAGGACCCGCTTCTCAAGTAAGACAGGCCATTGTTTGAAGGAGCAGCGATCAGAAGTCAGGACACACTCTGAAGGCAACAGAGGTCTCCCAGCTGCGGCCACCCTCACTATCTTCTTTTAAAGACGACAGCGTTTGTAAAGACCTGTGGACTGGGAAGTCTTTGGATCATTGTCCTCCTTCTCAAAGGCAGTTGCAGCGACATGGATGGACCTAGAGATGGTCACGCTGAGTGAAGTAAGTCAGAGAGAGAAGCACAAATATCACATGATATAGCTTATGTGTGGAATCTAAAAATAATGGTACAGATGAACTCATTTACAAAACAGGAATAGAATCACAGGTATAGAAAATAGTCTTATGGTTTCCAGGGAGGAAAGGGAGGGAGGGATAAATTAGGAGATTGGGACTAAGACAGACACACTTCTACATATAAAATAGACAACAAGTAAGGACCTAACGTACAGTATGATGTGGAACCTGTGGGTGCACAGTCGTGTCCGACTGTTTGTGACCCCATGGACTGTAGCCCACCAGGCTCCTCTGTCCATGGGATTTCCCAGGCCAGAATACTGGAGTGGGGTGCCATTTCCTCCTCCAGGGAATCTTTCCAACCCAGGGGTAGAACCTGTGTTTCCTGCATCTCCTGCATTGGCAGGTAGATTCTTTACCACTATGGCACCTGGGGAGCCCATATAGCACAGGGAACTCTACTCAAAAGTCTGTAATGACCTACATAGGAAAAGAATCTAAAAAACAGTAACTCAACTGTATTTCAACAAAAATGAAAAGAAACCAAAAACAAAGGCAAAAAAACAGAAGATACAAGAGAAGTTCTTTTTCAAATTTATTTTTAGTATCATTTGCACTAGTTGCTGCATTTTTCATAATAGTAACAGGAGAGAGAGAGAGAACCTTGATGTCCAGCAAAGGAGAATAAAGTGAAAGGAAGCCCTGACGCCACTATTAAAAGGCACACGTGAATACCAGGCACAGGGAGGCTGGTGAGTAAACAGAGGCCGTGGGGGAAAACAAGGCGCAGAACTATTGGTGTGAGGCAGTGTCTCAGCAGAAGTCTTACTGACTCACAGGGAAGGCAGTGAATTGAATAAGCCTGACTTAAAAAAAGAAAAAAGCAGGCAGTCTTTTTGGAATAGACATGGAAGCCCCGAATTTGAACTGAGTGAAGGTTACTCACTTTATAACATATTTGCTTACAAAAACCATCTTGCCATTTCAATTGTAGATGTTAAATTCCCTTGACTTTTGTGGGTTTTGGTAAAAACAAAGGTTGATGTTCCTTTATCCTTTTTTTTTTTCAAATTATTTTCTAATTATAACTATATTTTCTGGCAAATTCCAAGTATATCTACAGTTTGTTTCTTTAGGCTTCCAACCATTCATTAAGAGGCAAGAAGCTTCAAGTGTAAGGAGAATATTGAGACAGGAGGAAAAACCTGAAAAGCCTTGAATAATAGGCAGCATAACAGAATATTCTCTGTACAGCAGTGCAGAGAAGTGTCTCCCTGTCCCTGATTTCCCACTAATTAGGTTGGAGATGTTGGGGAATTTATATTCGTTTTTTGGCTTCAATGCTTTTAATTGTGTAACTGAATGAGCAGAATGGAGCGGAGAATTTTCCTTTGCATGTTGCTGGGGACTTGGGCACGGTCAATTAAGAGGAAGAGATGGGTAAAGGGAAACTGAACTGAGGGACAAAAGTTCCAAAAACTTCACTCTTGAATCAGCCAGATAAAAATCTACTTTGACTATATTTTTATATTGAAGCTATAGATACTTTGTGACTGAGAGCTCCATAGCTAGCTAAAAACATATTTAAAACCCATTAGCCTAAACAATCTTCAACATCCTTTCTACATCAAAATCTTCACAGACCCAAGAAAAGATACAGTAAGGATTATGAGTCTGGAGGTGAAAATTACTTTTTTGCTCCTTCATTTTAATTTCAGTTTAAATTTCATTTTGAGCAAATGCAAGATCTTTATCATTATAGCAGTCTTTCTCTTTTATCCCATATTTTGTTTTAGGTTTGTGATAAACCTTCCTTCAGTTTATTATGTCAACAGCATGCTCCAGATTTGATGTAGACATATCGTTGTTTTAGAAAAGCCTGTGAGCAATTACAATCTACAATTTATGCCCTACCTTAGATGGTAATAACTGTGATTCATTTTAGAAATGGCTGTTATAATCGAACCATTAAAATTCCATAACAAACTACTATTTGCAACCATTAAGCTGAAACAGTGCATGTTTTGAAGATTTTTTTTTTTTAATAGCCAGGATTGTTCTGTTAGCTCTTTGCTTTGTTGAAAGAATATTAAACCCCCTGATGAAAGTTCCAAGAGAGACAAACTTCTCTAAGGTCGTAGCTTAATCAAACATTTGTTAATGAAAATTAATGATAGGGATATAACTTTCGTAATGTAAAAATTTTCATTGAAGACAAAAGAGATATATACAAATACATTCTATTATTTAAAATAAATTGACCAAAGATGATTAGGCCAAGAAGTATTAATCAAGTGGTGCAGGAAAGAGCCCTCACTTGCCAACAGAAATAGATATTACATATGCATGGATCGAATTCAGGACTCACATCCCCCACAGTGACAGTTTCTCATTTAACCTTGGAAGAACTCAATGTTTCTGGGTCCCCAGTCTCTCATTTCTAAACTGAATTGCCTGGACTACATATTCTATGAGGCACTTAAAGACTTGGAGGCATGAACACATAGTGAGAGAGTTATGATACTAATTAAAAATAGTATTTAATTTAAATGCCAACACGATCAAATCATATCGTGTCATATAGTATCAAAAATCGTTTTAATACCTGTCCTTAACTTTTAGCATAGAGACTAAACTTCTTACTCTGTAACTTTCCATGCAGCTAGATGGACTTAAAGGAAACCTTTTTGTTAGGATATAGATCTTTGTAAGAGCCATGGGTGAAAGAAATAAGTCCGTTATAGTCTGTAATATCCAGTTTTATCTGAATATTGGAAGAAAAAAACATGCCCTGTTTGAACATTTTTTGGTGAGGAATCAAGTAGGTAATGGGAATAACTTTCAGTAAAGCATAGCTGTTCATGGTATAACTACAAGGTAAATAGTTTAAGAAACTTGAGCACTGTGTACATGTATAATAATTATTGCAGCCAGCGAAGTTGTGTGATTATTTAGTAATAATATTTAACAGGGCACATTGTCTGAAGCTGATAAAAACACGAAGCTTAAAATGTGTCTACTACAAAGAGAAGTTTGTTACCTCGTAGAATGGTTGAGGGCAAAAGCACATCCAGAGACAATTAGATCACGGGACTCCCTGGCACCTGTGGTAATTTATCCACATCTCGTCTTTGGGTCAGTCTGCTCTTTGGCTTTACCTTCTTCTGCTGGTAGAGACTATACCACTTCCAGCTATTAGGCTCAAAGTTTAAGGGCGATGGCTAGAAAGGAATGAAGCATCTCATGCCTGGATACAAAGGAATAATTCCCAAGACTTTGAATCAGCCATTCTTGGGTTATACACTCATCCCTCAAAACAATCACCGTGGCTGAGAAGCGGAAGGACTGATTAACCAAGCTGGGGCCACTTGCCCCTTTGCTGTTCTTCAACCTAGTGCTGTAGCCAGAGAAACAGCTGCTAAGCTGCTAAATCACTTCAGTCATGTCCGACTCTATGAGACCCCATAGACGGCAGCCCACCAGGCTCCCCCATCCCTAGGATTCTCCAGGCAAGAATACTGGAGTGGGTTGCCATTTCCTTCTGCAATGCATGAAAGTGAAAAGTGAAAGCAAAGTCGCTCACTTGTGTCCGACCCTCAGCAACCCCATGGATTGCAGCCCACCAGGCTCCTCTGTCCATGGGATTTTCCAGGCAAGAGTGCTGGAGTGGGGTGTCATTGCCTTCTCCATGCCAGGGAAGCAGAGAACCCCTTATATCTTAGGGGCTGAGGATGCTGGCTTGTATTTACCCCCACAAATGGAGTTGGCACAGGTAAAGCCATTGAGTGAACGGACATGGATGCACAAATATTTCTGTGGTGTCCATCAAGCCTGTTCAACCATAAGCAACCTACATCTAGATAGTTCCAAGTCCACTCTTTGCAGGTGTTTCTTGTGGCATCATTTCCACCATGGCCCATTTTCAACATAGCCAGGTTGGAGTTTCCTTTATCCCTTTGCTCATAGCACTGAGGGATTGAGGACAGAGGCTGGACATTTCAGGAAGGACCATGGCTCCCTGGGCTCTGGGATCCTAATCCTAGTTTTGCTCATACTATTGCCAATGGGCCTTGGGATCATTTCAAATTCCTGGATCTTAGTTTTCATACATATAGAGTGATAAGCCTCCAATGCAGGGGCTTCCCAACTCTATTTTCTTTAAATTTACCTATTTGTATATTGTCAGAATCCAAGAAACTTATTAGAGATTTTCATTTACATGTACCTTTCTGATATTGGTGGCTAGTCGCTAAGTCGTGCCTGACTCTCGCAATCCCCATGGACTATTATAGCCTGCCAGGCTCCTCTGTCCATGGAATTCTCCAGACAAGAATACTGGAGCGGGTGGCCGTTTCCTTCTCCATTTCTGATATTGTCCTTTCTCTAATTGAGACATCTATTATCTCTCTTTCTCTTATTTTTTAAAACTTAGCACAATATCTGAGCTGCTACAAAGCCACTATCAATTACTATTATTTCCTGGGAAAGGCTTTCAATTTCTCTCTAAACTTCTAGGTCTTGTATGGGAGAAATCCACCTGCTTCCTCTTCAGACTTTATTAATTCACTCTCCATGGCCTTGCTTCTTTTCCTTTCTTTGTTCTACCAGCTCTTAAAATGGTCTTCAAAATGTTCAGTGTTTCAGTAATTGTCCTGGTTTTCACAATTCTCACTGAATTCAGAATTCACAAACCCATTGGTATAGGACTGTTAGATGTCTATGTGTCTACTATAAATGGGTGCCTAGAAATTTAAGTCCAGCGGGTATAGTCCATATATGTCCTTCTATAGGATACTTGTTTTCATTAGAGAGAGTTCATAAAAGTATTAGAGCATCTAACACCCACTCTAGCAGGAGTTGGGCCATGTTTCTTTTTATAGACACCTTAATTCTACATTTTTGCCCTGAGAGAATTATTTGTGAAATGAGAGAAAGAGAGACAGGTTGTATTATGAAGATGGTGGTTTTCTGTGCACTTTCTCTCTCTTTTTTTTAAATTTTATTTTATTTTTAAACTTTACAATATTGTATTAGTTTCTCTTTGCTTGAACCAAATTTTATAATTCCTAGTGGGAAAGACTGTACCTAATTTATTCATAACTATTTCTTCAGAGCCTATCAGAACCTGGCACAGAGATTACACTCAACAAATAAATACTGGAAAAGATAAAAAATGGCATCACTGCTTAGTAGATGCTGAGATACAAATATGGTACTTTTCAATACTCAAACATTTAACAACCGTTTACTAGGCATTTTCAATACACTTTATCACTATGAAGATAGGAAGAGATAACTCTTGATTTTTAGTAACTTAAAAACCCTCTGGAGGGATCACAGGTCTTAATCACAATTATTTGCAATTTATTTTGCTACGTAACAGAAGTCCCTCTTCTGTGTCCCATGCTGGCTTCACAGTCCAGGGTGAGTTCCAATCCTCCTCCACTGGCTTGTGAGCTAATAACTGTCCTGGAATGTCACTAGGAGTGTCCCCTAAGGGGTGACCAAGCTGTTTTCCTTATGAGAACCGGACACAGTTGCATGCCACTGCCTTCCCTTATATCATTCTCATCCTCAACATCACAGTGACAGTGATGATAATAGCTGCTGCTGCTGCTAAGTCGCTTCAGTTGTGTCCCAAGCAGGACATGACCTCACACAGTCTGAAGTTGCGTCTGTGCGACCCCATAGCCGGCAGCCCACCAGGCTCCTCTGTGTTCCAAATGTTTACTTTGTTTCAGGTCTGATGGAGCGGTTTCATCCCACACAGCATAGGTAGGTATTTACTCTTGGATTGCAGATGGGAACATCAAAAACACAAACTTGGACGCATAAAGGAAGACTAAGTATCTTGCTTCTGGTCACACACTACAAAAGAAAAGAATTGAACTGAGCACCTGTGGATCTTGACCTTGAAATGGTCTGCTGCCCTACTCTGGGATGGTTACAGTGACATTTCCCAGTGAGTGAATATTCACTCTATGCCAGACTTGTTCTGCCTATGGTCTTAGTTAATCCTGGTAAGATCCCTTGTGAGACAAGCATTTCTGTTACCACTTACAAATGAGGATGAAGGACACATTTTGGTCTGTGAAGTTTTTATTTTTTTGGTTGTGATTCTTTTTTTTTTTTTGGCTTGGTATTGCAAATGTAAAATTGTTCTAATTTTCTAGCATCTGCAATAAAAAATATAAATACTCTACATTGTATTAATTTTAAAATATTTCATTGTGAATATATTGTTTATCTGTAAATAATAAATAGGCTGTTTTCCTAAAAACAAGTCTTGAGAAATCAAAACAACCTGGAAGTAATTTTATCCACTGTCTCATTAGTATTATAAGAAAAGTTAATGATTTCTGTGGGCTTCCTAGTGGCTCAGTTGTAAAGAATCTGCCTGTCAATGCTGGAGACGCAGATTCGATTCCTGGGTCGGGAAGACCCCCTGGAGAAGGAAAAACAACCCGCTTCCGTATGCTTGCCTGGGAAATCCCATGGACAGAGGAGCCGGGCAGTCTAGAGTCCATGGGGTTGCAAAAGAGTCAGACACGACTTAGTGACTAAGCAACAACAAATAAGTAAGCAGAGGGATGTGGAGGAGAAATAACCACGACCCCACATCTGCCCAGCTGATTCGTAGAGGGAGCTGATGACTTTGAAAGGGGTGAGTCTCACACACTCTGCTGTGAATCTTTGTAATCAAAACAAACCACGCTCTTTAGCTTCTAGTGACTGTATCCTCTGCCCAGTTGACCTGAGTTGTTCATTAAGTTAATTCCCTTAATGACCTTATGTTACAAGTATTCACTATTCCCATTTTACAAATAAGGCTTCTCTGGTGGCTCAGATGGTGAAGAATCTGCCTGCAGTGCCAGAGACCTGGGCTCAGTCCCTGGGTTGGGAAGATCCCCTAGAGAAGGGAATGACAACCCACTCCAGTATTCTTGCCCGGATAATACCATTGACAGAGGAGCCTGGTGGGCTACAGTCCATGGGGTCACAAAGAGTTGAACATAATCGAGCAACTAACACACACACACACACACACACAAATATTAAGAACCTCACATAAGGCTGTAAAATTAATAAGTGCTGGAGCTTGGATTTCAACTCAAGCAATATGACTCTAGTAACCAAGCTCCTAACTGCGGTGTTAAACCATCTTTTAGATCTGGAGGCTGGAAGAACAGATGTCAATACTCAGGAAGGGAGTGAGTGAAAGTTACTCAGTTGTGTCTGACTCTTTGTGACCCCATGGACTATACAGTCCATGGAATTCTCTAGGCCAGAATACTGGAGTGGGTAGCCATTCCCTTCTCCAGGGGATCTTCCCAACCCAGGGATGGAACCAGGGTCTCCTTCATCGAAGGCAGATTCTTTAACAACTGAGCTATCAGGGAAGCCCCCGGAAGGGGATCCAATAATGATAATAAACTCCCCTGTGACGTGGTTACATGCCGAGTACAAGTGCTTGGCCAGAGTCACCACCTAAAACAACTCGTGCACCCAAACCGTACTCCCAGAGACTTTTTAGAGGGTCCTTCCCTGGCCTGCTGGAGGGAAGCTCACTCTGCAGCAGCCAGTACCTCGTGTGCCTGCTCCTGCCCCATGAATTCCTGCTTAGACGCCGGTCCTTCCCTGAAGAAAGGTCTCCCCAGCAGCCCCTGTATGTGTTTTGTCTCCTGCAGCACGCTGTCAGCCAGCAGCTTCTCCACATACAGGGTTTTCTCTCTCTCCTTCCCACCCTTTCTTCCTTCTATCTTCTGTTTCTTTTTCTTTTTCTTAATACTTGTTGGAAAATAAAGAGGGTCTGGTTCTTAGAATCAAATATTAAATAGATAATGATGCTAAGCTTGTTGTTGTTTTTTTTCCTTCCGACTGACTGTCTCAATAATTGCAAATGGCTTCTTGAAAGCATCAAGAAACACACACACACATACATATGCATATATATGCACATACATAGACACTTTTTATTTGCAGAAAGTATTTCAGTTCAGTTCAGTCACTCAGTCACGTATGACCCTTTGTGACCCCATGGACTGCAGCACGCCAGGCTTCCCTGTCCATCACCAACTCCCAGAGCTTACTCAAACTCATGTCCATTGAGTCAGTGATACCATCCAACCATCTCATCCTCTGTGGTCCCCTTTTCTTCCTGCCTTCAATCTTTCCCAGCATCAGGGTCTTTTTGAATGAATCAGTTCTTCGCATCAGGTGGCCAAAGTATTGGAGTTTCAGCTTCAGCATCAGTCCTTCCAATGAATATTCAGGACTGATTTCCTTCAGGATGGACTGGTTGGATCTCCTTGCAGTCAAGACTCTTAAGAGTCTTCTCCAACACCACAGTTCAAAAGCATCAATTCTTTGGTGCTCAGCTGTCTTTTTAGTATTTATAGTGCATTAAATCATTCACTCTTCCTCAAAGCCATCGTGAGATGGCAAAAATAAATATCATTATCTTCATTGCATCCATGGACTTTAAGACTCAGGGTAGTTATCTGAGCAATGTCCTAACGGAAGGTGGCTCATCTGAGATCAGTGGCTGGAATTTCCTGTGACAAGTCCAGTGTCCTTCCTGCTGGACAAAGTCACCTTGTGAATAATTCGGGGACAACACAGGAACAAGAGAAGTGCTCTCTTTTTATGCTGCGAGAGTTCATACAACACCTGCTCTAAAATTTATTGTAGCAATAATTATTTATATCCAGGAGATGAGAACATTTTAAACTAAGGTCTAGAAACTTGCTTTATTTCTTATTGTGGAAACTGCTTCTGTATTTAAAACTTCCCAGATTTAAATGGTGACAATTATTTTCATTTTTTGTATTTCAATCAAAAGGGTTTAAAATAAGGCAAAATGTATTCAAATCAAACTATTTTTATTCCCCTTATCTAGTTTGGAAGTATTTTAATAAGGCGTGAAGGGTAAATGTAACCATAACAGAGTGAAGAATTAATTTGCTGGTAACCATGTCGATTATACTGACGTGCATATTTGAATGAAGATAGGAAATGCCTTTCAGAGAGAGACATGTGTACTATATAAATCTCTAGCTGAATTATAATTAACACTATAAAATGTGGCAGGCTGAAAAATTTGGAATAATAAAACTTGATAGCAGAACTGACTTCCTTGATATCAAAGAAAGAGTGTGAAGGAGCCAATGAGAGCAAAAGGAAACCTTATTTTATGGATACTTCTCAATGTGTATCTGTATTAACTGCATTTTATATCAGATGAGTCAAATCTCATTTTTAGATCATCTGCTGAGTTGCTGTTTTGAGTGTCTCCTAAAATGGAAAATTTTCAAGGTGCAGCAAGAAAAAAAAAAGAAAAAAAAGGACAGTAACATAAAAACCCAAGAATAAAATGTACTGCTTCAAATAAATCCCAAGTCTTAACTGCTTATGTGAATTACTGATTCCTCTGCATTTCTCTAAAATGACCAGTATTTGCATCAGGCAGGGGTGAGGTAGGGACAGGTATCAACTCTTGACAGAACTAGATTTCTGTTCTTGGCAAAAAATTTACATTCACCAGAAAATATGCATTGTTTATAAATAATTCATAACATGGAATGGGAAACATCGTTATAAGCACGTTCTTCCTATATGGATGTTTAGTTCAGTCTTTCCCCAAGATCACATTTTCAAGGCTAAAGTTAAATGTGTGCCACACAAGTGTATGCCAGCCTGACTTGGGATGATGATTTTTTTTTCAAAGAAAAATGGGTATTTTGTTGAGATCCACTGGTACTGCTGGGGTTTGTGTGAATGTGTACAGTACATGTGCTTGGGATGAATTCTATCATTTTGAGGGGAGGAAGAGAGACTTACTTTTATTATTTACTTACTTTTATTTTACTTTTATTCCAGACTGCCCTTTTACCACTTCTTTCTGATGGCCATGATCCAGAAAAAACTTTTTTGTCTTTCTTTTCAATTGGATAGTTGCTCACTGGTTGTGTTCACTGGTTGGATGAGATGTTTCACTTTGGGGGTACTGTAATGTCACCAAGGGTAAACATTTTCATAAAAAACAAATAAACTTTCCTCATTTGCAATGAGATGACTTCTTTTAATGTATCATAGGCTAGTTCCTTTACTTAGGTGTGTAAGACAGTTAGGGCAGGTGGCTCAATCAGTAAAGAATCTGCCTGCAACACAGGAGAGGAGGGTTCGATTCCTGGGTTGGGAAGATCCCTTGGACAAGGAAATGGCAACCCACTCCAGTATTCTTGCCTGGAGAATCCCATGGGCAGAGGAGCCTGGCAGGCTACAGTCAATGGGGTCGCACGAGTCAGACACGACTTAGTAACTAAACCACTACCACCATGAGTGTGTGGGTTGTTTGGTCATTATCTAGAAGATTTATGAGGTATGTTGCAAAGTGGGAGGTGCTTTTTTAAACTAACAATTTAAATAAAATTATTCTTATTGAACACTCTATCTACCTCTCTTATATGTTGTGGTGTTGTTTAGTTGCTAAGTCGTATCTGACTGTTTTGCGACCCCACGGACTGTAGCCTGCCAGGTTCCTCTTTCCATGGGATTCTCTAGGCAAGAATACTGGAGTGGGTAGCCATTTACTTCTCTAAGGATCTTCTGGATGCTGGACTTGAATCTGTGTTTCCCGCATTGGTGGGCAGATTCTTTACTACTGAGCCGCCCATCGTCTATTACATATGCATCTGAAAATATTTTAGGTGACTATTTAAATAAACGAAGGTTGCTTATTACTTTTGACTACAATTTCAAAAGGATATCCTACAAAATTAATGTTTGTAGGTGCTTTAACATTTTTCTAAATGCCCCATATTTTAGCCTTATTGTCAATGCCTGCGGCTTTATCAAGCTGGAAATAGGTATCAAAGAAAGGGTATATCGTTACTCGTGCTTCTCAAAATATACCATTCCCTGAGTTAGTGTTTTTTTTTTCTCTCTCTCTCTCTCTTTCTCCTTGTTATTCCACTCTTTCTCCTCGTCTCTCTTCCTCTCTTCACCCCTCCTTCTGTCTACCTCTGCCTGTGTGTCTCTGGTTGTATAATAAGCATAGCGAAGATAAGTTTTAATGACTTCTTACATCTCTTCTTTTTCTCTTGATCTGGATCTTCAAAGCCTTTATTCTCTTGATTTACAGAATAAATGCAACCCAGACTCTACTTCCAAACTCACTCCAACTAGAGCACTCAATTTAATATTTGGGCAGATCTGGAAATCTAGTTTCTAGATGTGTGTTACTGTGTGTGTTAGTCGCTCAGTCATGTCCGACTCTGTGCAACCCCATAGGGTGTTGCTCACCAGTCTCCTCTGCCCATGTGATTTTCCAGGCAAGAATACTGGAATGGGTTGCCATTTCTTTCTCCATGGGATCTTCCTGACCCAGGAATCAAACCTGGGTCTTCTGTATTTCAGGCAGACTCTTTACCATCTGAGCTACCAAGGAAGCCCTTATTTTTAGATATTTCATATTATTTTGACCCATCTCAGATCATACAATATAGAGAAAATCCAGGTTCAGATTTCCTCTGTAGTTTATAAAAATAATAAATGATGAAAAGTAATGGCACATAAGTTGATGAATTTTTAATCTTTCCAATTGAAACCCAAGGAGTCTAACATTTATTCTTTTACATGTAAGTTTTTTTTCTTTCCTTAATGGTTAAATAAATACCAGAATCCATTACTCCAATCAATTACTCAATCTGTTACTTCTTTTGTCCTGCTTACAAAGTAACAGCAAGCAATGATTATTTCCAATTTGGCTTCTCTTTGCATGTTTTCTTGACAGCTATAAAAATCTATCACTTGAAGTGTAGTGCTAGCTGAGAACGGATGCATAATTTAGGTTGCATAATTTGATAATAAAAATAAAAACTCCATTTGTCGATGTACAGTCATTGTTCCTGGGGTCCATTCCATAGCAACGGCTTTAAGTGTTGGTGCTGACTGATCTATATGTGCTTTTCTCTTATGTAAACCCAGCAAAGAAAAAATGTCTTTTAAAATTTCTAAAATATTCAGCATACTTTTTCATATTTCTACATTTTCAGTGCTTAGGGGTGTTTCCACTGAAATAGTAGCAGAATAAATTGGACAGTTCTACTTCTCTTATAATGAACTGAACTAACTTTACTCTTTTGCACCGAGCGGAAGGTGAACATATCCTCCTGGGATGTAGGTTGCTGACTTTGCAAGCCCGATTCAGGTGCCCTCGTCATGGTGATGCACTTACTGGAGTCATGAGGCATGTCAATTTTGTTCTCTTTAAGGAAAAAATGTTTGCAATTCCTTCTTCCATCCAAGATGATACAACAGAAAATCTATTTACTCAACTAACTGCCTGGAGAATAAAGAGGTGATATTCAACAAATTGAACATCAGATAATAAAAAACAGTTACACCTTAAGGATGGGAGGATAAGAAACAAAGTAAGCACTATTATTGTCCCAGTTTATTGCCTGAGGAGTTTCCAGACCACAGAAAACAAAGGGGGAACCCAGAAAGAGCTTGGCAGTCCTCCTGCTTGAGGAGACGGGGCTGAGTATCAGAGAGGAAAGGAATAAACAGAGAAAGGAAAAGAGCTCTCCAAACCTGCAGATCTCCTTCAAGCCTTCACCTGAATACTGACAGCGTGTGTGAGTCAGTTATCAGAGGGCAGTGCAATAACCACCTGAAGGTTTGGAAGGAACAAATCTTAGGCCCAGACAATCCTAGATATAGTTACTGTTGCCAAATTTCAAAATTAAAATTGGGAACATGTGTACACCCATGGCGGATTCATGTTGATGTATGGCAAAACCAATACAATATTGTAAAGTAATTAGTGTCCAATTAAAATAAATTAAAAAAATAAATGAATAAATACATAATTTAAAAGAAAAAGAGTTTGAAAAAAACTCCTAATCCATGGAATAGAAGGAAGAGGACCTCAACCCTTTGTCTTAGCACAAAATTAGGGTGCAAAGATAGCCCTAGACTCAGTGATGTTCTTGTCTACCTAATGAAGCTTACAAGCAAAATATCTGTAATAAAGCAAAATATTTATCTACCAAAAATATCTGTAATAAATTAGCTGAGATCCAGAATAAAGTTCAATAATATTTATATCAAGATGTATAAAAATAGCCAACACACAACAAGGTATAGTTCACATTATTGGATATAATATATATATAATTGGATATAATATATATAATTCACAATAATTCACATTATTGGATAAGTCTAGTATCCAATAATGGAGAAGGAAATGGAAACCCACTCCAGTGTTCTTGCCTAGAGAATCCCAGGGATGGGGGAGCCTCGTGGGCTGCCGTCTATGGGGTCGCACAGAGTCCGACACGACTGAAGCGACTTAGCAGCAGCAGCAGCAGTAGCCAGTAAAATGTCATTTATGCAAAAAAGTGGGGAAAATATAAGTAAGTAGAAATATTAATCAATTGAAACCAACCCAGTAAGACACAGATGATAGAATTGGTAGATAAAGACATTAAAACAATTATAACTGTAGTTGACATGTCCCAACATAAAAGGAATACTGAGAATGTTAAGTAGAGATATGGAAAATATGCATGCGTGTGTGCTCAGTCATGTCTGACTCTTTGCCTACCTATGGACTGTAGCCCTCCAGGTTCTTCAGTCCATGAGGTTTCCCAGGCAAGAATATTGGAGTGGCTTGCCATTTCCTCCTCCAGGGATATTCCTGATCCAGGGATTGACCTCTCACTCCTGCACTGCAGGAGAATTCTTTCTACTTGAGTCACGGAGGAAGCCCATGGTAAATATACTACATGCCTAAATAAGACATACTAAAGAGGAAAAGTAAAATATCTGAGTTGAAAACTACCCTGGATGGGATGAATAGCGTATGACACATTGCTCAATGAAAATAAGGTTGGTTCTCACAATCATTGTGCTGAGTCAAAGAACCCCAGGGAAACAATACATAGATATGATTCCATTTATAGAAATACCTAAAAATGCAAACGAATCTATAGTAATAGAAAGCAGATGGTCCATAGCGCGCAGTGATGGGGGTGGTGATGAGAGTAGGTAGAAGGATTATAAAGGGTCACAAGGAAGCCTTAGGGTGTAGTGTGATGTTCATTGTCTTATTGTGATTGATTTGTGTGTATGCACATATTTCAAAACATCACACTGTATATTTCAAGCATTTACAACTTATTACATATCAATATACCTGTTAAGAATGTAAACAAATTGTGTATGAAATGGAAATAGTAACCATTTATAAGAAGTATATAAGATTGCATATGAAAATGTGGCATGTAGTTAAACTCAAAATATGAGACAAATATATGACACTGAATACCTATATTAATCAAGAGCAAATACTCATTATTTATGAGTAACCATTCAAATTTAAAAATTTAAGAAAAATAATTCAAAGTAAAACACAAAGTAGAAAAAAGATAATGAAATTAAGAACAGAAATGAAGGCCGTATACTCTTACTTTGTAAAAGAAAAAAAAGAATAAAGTCAAAAGCTGCATTTTTAAAAGATTAGAGAAATAGATCTCTTTTAAGACTGAGCAAGGAAAAGCAATTGAGCACCAACAAACTTAATGGGAAATATAAAATTTAGCATGAGTATAGATCAGCAGAAATAGAGAAATATTATGAACAACTTCTGCCAATGAATTTGAAAATTTCAGGGAACTTAATAAGTAGAAATTATAGCTAATCAAGTCATGTACCAAAATTCTAAAGAAGCAAAAAATACAAATTATATACTATAATTAAAATAATTGATATTATTAGTTAAATTCTTCACTTAAATAAAATATGCAAGCCAAAAATCTTAGCAACAACAGATTATTTTACAGATAAACATACAGGTAAATTCTATGAATATTCAGTGACATGAAAGTAATTTGAGAGAAGAAAAAATAGGCATGCTTTAATTTATGAGACTAGTATAATCTTTATAGCAAAAATAGTCTAAGAAAGTTATTTTTCTTAAATCGTGTTAGCATCTGTCTTCCTGTGTTCTTTTACTCTTTGCATGATTTACTGCCTGGGACCAGGGAGAAAGTGTCAAGCTATTTTTCCAAGTTCAGTCCCTTTAAACATGTGAGTGACATTACTATGTGGCTCAGTTTTTCCTTCTTGAATCTAAACAACCCCCTGTTTAAATTGTGTCAAACCAAATTGTAGTATACACAGAGAAGTAAGGAAGCCAGATTCTCACATATTAGAGTCTTTTTCTCTTGAGAAAGTCTTTTAAAAGTCAGGAGTTGCAGAAATCCGATGTACAAAATACTAATACTTTTCTCTCTCTGTGCTGTGCTTAGCCTCTCAGTCATGCCTGACTCTTCATAACCCTTTGGACTGTAGCCCACCAGACTCTTCTCTCCACGGGACTTTCCAGGCAAGAACACTGGACTGGGTTGCATTTCCTTCTCCAGAGGATCTTCCTGATCCAGAAATAGAACCCTCATCTCTTGTATCTCCTGAATTGCCATGGATTCTTTACTCTCTGAGCCATCAGGGGAGCCCTCTCTCTTTCTTCGCCACCACAGCCTCTTCCTTTAATCTCTTCCTCTCTGTCTCTGTACCCTTCGGGATTGGGTCTCCAGATTTTCTGCCCTGTTACTTGTATCACCATCGTGTCCAATTATAACCCACCTCATAAACAGGGTTCATGTTTTAGAAGATAAAAGACTGCATCTGAGCACTCACTTCCATGGCAGTTTTGGCTAATCCATTATCAAAGCCCAATATCTTGGAACAAAATGTCAGCTGCTCCTTCCACCAGTATATAGTGTGTGGTCAAGGGGCATCAAGTCTCTTTACTTTTGGTCCAGTTCCTAGTTTTCTCAGAATGACTATTTTCCCTGCAAAGTCCTGTATCTACTCTTCTCTACTGTCCTAGATAGAGAGGAAAAGATGTCTATGTTAATAGACAGATGTCTGCTAAACATATGAAATAGTAGCAGAAAATTGTCTCTTTTTTTCAGAAGACTTTAAGTTGAGGAAAGAAACAAAATGAATGTATGTCAACAATGATGTCATTTATTTTTTTTTGTTTCAGTGTACCAATAGAAGTCACCAGTGTTACACTTAAGATTATTTCAAATCTGTATGCTTTATATTATCAGTTTAGCTATCTCTGTATGCTTGTAAACCCCAGAATTCCATAATTAGTGGCACTCAATATGTGTAAGATATCTAGTAAAGGCTGCCGGAGGTGCATAATGAACATCTATAAATAACTACATTTCTGTGGTTGCTGAGCACCATACACATAAGAGATTTATACCGTATTTCAATCCCACCAGAACCGTCACTCCTACAAACAATTCTGTTCATCAGAGTATCTTTCCTAGTTGAATTCCCTCTAAGCAACTCTCTCATGATCAATAGCTTTGTTATCCAGCAGATGTAACTGGTGCTTAATGCATCCCTTCATGTGGCATCATGTAGGTCTCATTTATTGTAACACCGATCCAAGAATTTCTTAATTCCTGCTAGTCCCAAGGGTTTGGAACATCTGTCTCTTGCCTTCTCCTGACTTTTAATTTCTTTTCTTCGATTAATTACTATGAGTAGACTGATTTTCTGGGAAAGGTAAGTGCATGTGTGTATATATATATATATATATACACACAAACACACATATGTGTACCATTGAGTAAAAGAAGACGCATACATAGTGAGTACATTAGGAAGATAAAAACAATATCATATATTACTGCATATATGAGGAATCTAGAAGTGTACCGATGAACATATTTGCAAGGCAGAAATAGAGACACAGATATAGAGAGCAAACGTATGGACATCAATGGGGCAAAGGGTTAAGGGATGAATTGGCAGATCAGGATTGACATATATATATATATATTTATATATAGCTACTGATATTATGTAAAAAATAGATGAATAATGAGAACCTACTGTCCTACTGTATAGCACAAGTAACTCTATTTGATGCTCTGTGATGACCTAAATGGGAAGGAAATCCAAAAAAGAGGGGATATATGTACACTTACAGCTGATTCATTTTCCTGTACAGCAGAAATTAATACATGGTAAAGCAACTATCCTCCAATTAAAAACTATACGGTCAGTCTGTCTTATCTGTCCATCTTAAAGCAGACTTTGAGACAAGGACTTGCAAGCAGACAGTTTGTTTGGGAGATGATTTTAGGAAGTACAAGAGAGGGAATGGGAAAGAGAAAACAGGAATGGGAAAAACAAAAAAGAGCACATCAGTGGTGAGGAGGTTTAGCAGTCTGAACAACTGGGACTCAAACCCACAGAGGTCTCTCTGAGAAACCTGAACACTTTCCTACCCGAAGCTGGAGAGGCTCAGGTCCTTTGTCACTGACTTTCACCCTCTAGCTCTTGAATGTTGATTCTGCCAGCATTAGCTCCCTACTACTTGTGGGACAGAGAAAATTCATGTGTCCAGAGCAAGCCTTCAAACAAAGAAATCAGGGAGACACGTGTTGTCTTGCTGGTAATTATCTACTGGAGCTACAGGTGAACTCAAAGTTGTCAGGGAATTATGGATTGCAGCAGACACAACTGCTATACTATCTGGGTTTTCTTGTATGGTTGTCATTCAGCTGCTAAGTCGTGTCCAACTCTTTGTGACCGCCTGGACTATAATATAGCCCATCAGGGTCCTCTATCCATGGGTTTTCCCAGGCCAGAATACTGGATTGAGTTGCCATTTCCTTCTCTAGGGGAACTGTCTAGCCCAGGGATCAAACCTGCATCTCCTTCATTGGCAGGTGGATTCTTTACTGCTGAGCCACCAGGGGAGCTGCCCGGTATTCTTGTATTTAATGAAAATATCTGGGTATTATCCCTGAAGGTCGAAAGTATTGATGGCAAGTGGAGAGAAGTGGGGATGTAATTTGTACCATATTACACAGAAATTTGTGGACAGTCAAGGACTAGAAACGAGAAATACTGGGCTTCGGTCTAAGCTCTGTCTGTATGATAGCAATTCTATTTTGTTACAACTGCCCCTTCCCCCGCTTCCTCTCCTCCATCCCCTCCTCCCCTGTTCCCTGATCCTCCCATTATTATCTAAAGGACTGCTTTCTCACTATTACACTACTACTAGGCTTATTTGCCCTTTACTTACAATATCCCCATTCCAATATGAACTCAAATATAGAAGATGTAACCAGGCAGTGTTTTCGAAACTGAATGGTAATGATGGAGAATTGGGGAAATTTAAGTAGGAATTGAGGAAAAAGAAACAGTAGATGGAACTGAATCCACTATAAAACAAGAAAAAAAAATCGTTAGACTCCTTCTGTCCATCTGATATTCTGATGGCCATTCCTCTCAAAGGCACTCACATTAACCCCAAATTCCCACTAGTCTCATGGACCCTGCGAAGATTCAAATGCCCCTCTGAGAAACTAACTCACTCTGCACCACCATTAGATCAGTGATCTGGAAAGGCAAAGGTCTGTGGTTTTGACATTTGATTAATAAGAATAATATGCTTGGTATTTCCAACTGTGCTGGTATGTTGATATTTGGCTTTTTCAGAAAAAAAAAAAAGGATTTTATTTTTTCTTAAAGGGAAAACCAACCAGCTGTTTTCTGATCTGTTAAAAGAAATTACAGTCTTTCCCATTATCACCAGATACTTTATGGGTCTGGGTTATTTACTGACCCACAAAATCTCAGTTGGGACTTAGCATCTGGCTGCTCAATGAAGTCTAACATTTTACACAATTTTCCACCTGGACTCACCAGAAAATGCAAATCTAAACTTGACATAAATGCCAAAGACTCCTTTATGTCAGATTAATTTATTTTCAAATTTATATGAAACTGTTAGGCTACCAAGAGCCTCTAGATTGAGTTCCCATCCCAGCCCCCAACCCCACCATATCTTCATGCCTGTGTGGGTTCCAGCTTTGATGAGCAGTTTTAAATGAGGGCAAAGGTGAGAAGCAGGTGATGTAGAAGAGGGAAAGTCCTGCAGGAAAGGCACGACACTATCTTCCCAGCATCCCATATTCTTACCTGTCCTCTCGTCCTCATTGTTGAGGTCACTTATACTCACCTGGGTGAGCAAGGCTGCCTAGATCTGCTCAGGTTTTCCTTTGCAGGGGAGGTCTGAGGGGTTAGGGGTGGTCTGGCCACAGGTTCAGAATCTGGTTATGTGCCTGATACACAGTAAATACACATAATTCATTTGATTAAATTGAATACTAGGTGTTTGTACCCAACCAGCTCTCTGCTAATAGTCTGCACCCTAACTAGACTGAACACTTCGTTAGGCAGCAGTATGACCATCGTTTACAACTGCAGATGCTGTGCTTAACAGAGTGCCTGGCATATGAAGGTATGTACTACATCTTGTAGTATTAGAGAAGGCGATGGCAGCCCACTCCAGTACTCTTGCCTGGAAAACCCCATGGACAGAGGAGCCTGGAAGGCTGCAGTCCATGGGGTTGCGAAGAATTGGACACAACTGAGCAACTTCACTTTCACTTTCGTGCATTGAAGAAGGAAATGACAACCCACTCCAGTGTTCTTACCTGGAGAATCCCAGGGACGGTGGAGCCTGGTGGGCTGCCGTCTATGGGGTCGCACAGAGTCGGACATGACTGAAGCGACTTAGCAGCAGAAGCAGCAACTACATATTGTGAAATAAATTAATAGCAATGCTAATCTATTTCTTTTTTTAATTTTAATTTTATTTTATTTTTAAACTTTACAATATTGTATTAGTTTTGCCCAACATCGAAATGAATCCGCCACAGGTATTCCTGTGCTCCCCATCCTGAACCCCCCTCCCTCCTCCCTCCCCATACCCTCCCTCTGGGCAGTCCCAGTGCACCAGCCCCAAGCATCCAGCATCGTGCATCGAACCTGGACTGACGACTCATCTCATACATGATATTACACATGTTTCAATGCCATTCTCCCAGATCTCCCCACCCTCTCCCTCTCCACAAGAAAGCAATATCTCATCCCCTAGTCTTCTCCCACTGCCCCTGAATCTCTGCCTTTGAACTCTAACCTGAGGCTTGCCTGCAACTGAGAGTTTTCTGGCCCCTTCATGTCATCCTAAAGCTGAGAATCTTTATCTATTGTTCTGACTTCTTAAAATGTGTCCTGTAAGATACCCTGATCAAATAATGTCTGTCCTATGAGACCACATGTTCTCCTGATGTGCTTCAGTGCTTACCTCTGGGGTTTACCGGTTCACTTCCTATACCTCCTCTTGTCATCAGCTGGTTAACTCCACATTACTTTCTATCATCTTATCTGAGTATTTTGATGGACTCCATGTCTCAGCCAATTATACAGTTTCTCCATCTCCCCTAACCCATGTTTTGCCTAAAGAAAGTAAAAGTGAAAATGAAAGTCACTCAGTTGCGTCCTATTCTTTGTGACCCCATGGACTATATAGTTCATGGAATTCTCCAGGCCATAATACTGGAGTGAGTAGCCATTCCCTTCTCCAGGGGATCTTCCCAATCCAGGAATTGAATCCAGGTCGCCCACATTGCAGGTGGATTCTTTACCAGCTGGGCAACTCAGGGGCTTCCCTGGTGGTGCTGGTGGTAAAGAACCTGACGGCCAGTGCAGGAGATGTAAGAGACCTGGGTTCCATCCCTGGGTCCAGAAGATCCCTAGAGAAGAGAATGGCAACCCATTCCAGTATTCTTGCCTGGGAAATTCCATGGATAGAGGACCCTGGCAGGCTATAGTTGGGTCACAAAGTGTCAGACATGACTGTATTAACTTAGCAGATACAGGTGACCTAAAAGTACATTCCACCAAAGAATACATGCCAAGTTCAATTGAAGTCATGTATGGACGTGAGAGTTGGACTGTAAAGAAAGCTGAGCACTGAAGAATTGATGCTTTTGAACTATGGTGTTGGAGAAGACTCTTGAGAGTCTCTTGGACTGCAAGGAGCTCCAACCAGTCAGTCCAAAAGGAAATCAGTCCTGAATATTCATTGGAAGGACTGATGTTGGACCTGAAACTCCAATACTTTGGCTACCTGATGTGAAGAGCTGACTTATTTGAAAAAATCCTGATGCTGGGAAAGATTGAAGGTGGGAGGAGAAGGGGATGAGATGGTTGATGGCATCACTGACTCGATGGGCATGAGTTTGAGAAAACTCTGGGAGTTGGTGATGGACAGGGAAGCCTGGCATGCTGCAGTCCATGGGGTCACAGTCAGACACGACTGAGTGACTGAACTGAACTGAAGTGCTTGTACATTTTGCCTAAAGTCCACATGAAATGGCAGGGCATTTGCAAGATACACTTACCAGCTTTCAGGTGGAATATTATAAATCACTTATTGGCTACCACCCAGAGGTGGTGACAGATTTAATGTTATATGATTCATTAGTAACTAATATCTCGGAACTAAATGGACCCATAAGCCTCAGTGCTGACATTTGTGTGATCCTACAGGTGTGACTTAACTCTGTTTAAACAGGGACTTCCTCATAAGAGAACATGATGATAACAGTATTAATAGATTGTCAGAAGAGCAAGCAAACATCTTTGCCTTGATCAAAATCTTAGGGGAAAGCATTAACTTCTTCACTTCATTTGTAAATATGATTTTAGGAGGCCTTTTGTAGATTTTTAAAATCAGGTTAAGGAAATCTCCCACTGCTCCTAGTCTTCTGAGTTACTGAGAATGGCTGTTGAACTTTACTAGATGCTTTTTCTACATCACATACGATTATGTGATACTTGCATTGATGCCCAAGTATCAGTCTTGCATCATGAACTTAACCCGACTGCTCATGTTGTATCATTCTTTTTGCATGTTGATTCCATGTACTGATGCTTTACTAAGGATTTTTGTATCTATATTCCTAAGCAATATTGCTCTGTAATTTTTCATTCTGTATTTGATTTTTAAAATTTTATTTATTTTTACTTGGACGATAATTGCTTTACAATATTGTGTTGGTTTCTGCCATACAGCAACGTGAATCAGCCACAGGTATACATATGTACCTTTCTTCTTGAACTTTCGTCCCACCTCCCACCTCATCCCACCCCTCTAGATTATCACAGAGCACCTGATTTGAGCTATTTATTTGATTTTGATACCAGAGTGATATAGCTTCAAAAAATAAATTAAGTAGTGTTCCTTCCTTTTCTATTTTCTGGAACAGTTTTTTTAGATTTGGTGCCATTTCTTCACTAAACATTTGGTAGAATTCTCTTGATTATGTTTGTCATATTATTAATTTTTAATGTTGTTTTCTCTGTTATTTATTTTTATGTCATTTTTTGGGTTACTTGCACAGTCTAGGGGATTTCATTTTGATTTATCTATAGTGCTTTTGAGTATAACCTTTTGTATAACTTTGTAAGTAGTGGTTCTATATTTTAACTTATACATACATAACTTATTATAGTGTGTTGGTTGTGATGTTTTATCAGTTCCAGCAGAACCCAGAAACTTTATATTCTTTTATCCTCCCTTGTTTGTGATACAGTCATTTAAAATATTTTCTCTACATACACTTATAACACCCTTCAACAGTGCTGTAATTTAAAAAAATATTTATTTTTTATTGAAGGATAATTGCTTTATAGAATTTTGTTGCTTTATGTCACACCTCAATATGAATCAGCCATAGGTATACACATGTCCCCTCCTTTTGAACCTCCCTCCCATTTCCCTCCCCTTCCCACCCCTCTAGGTTGATACAGAGCCCCTGTTTGAGTTTCCTGAGCCATAGAGCCAATTCCCATCAGCTATCTATTTTACATATGGTAATGTAAGTTTCCATGTTACTCTTTCCATACATCTCACCCTCTCCTCCCCTCTCCCCATGTCCATAAATTTATTCTCTATGTCAGTTTTTCCAATGTTGCCCTATAAATAAATTCTTCACTACTATTTTTTCTAGATTCCGTATATATGCATTAGACTTCGACGTTTATCTTTCTCTTTCTGACTCACTTCACTCTGTATCATAGGTTCTAGGCTCATCCACCTCTTTAGAACTGACTCAAATATATTCATTTTTATGGCTGAGTAATATTCCATTGTGCATATGTACCACAACTTCTTTATCCATTCATCTGTCGATGGACATCTAGGTGGCTTCCAGGTTCTAGCTATTGTAAATAGTGCTGTAATGAACAATGGAATACATGTATCTTTTTCAATTTTGATTTCCTCAGGGTATATGCCTACGAGTGGGATTGCTGGGTCATATGGTGGTTTTATTCCTAGTTTTTTAAGGAATCTCCATACTGTCTTCCATAGTGGCTGTATCAATTTACATTCCCACCAACATTGTAAGAGTGTTCCCTTTTCTCCACACCCTCTCCAGCATTTATTGCTTGTAGACTTTTACATGATGGCCATTCTAACTGGTGTGAGGTGATATCACATTGTGGTTTTGATTTGCATTTCTCTAATTATGAGCAATGTTGAGCATCTTTTTATGTGTATGTCTTCTTTGGAAAAATGTCTGTTTAAGTCTTTTTACCACTTTTTTATTAGGTTGTTTGTTCTTCTGGTATTGAGTTGTATGAGCTGCTTGTGTATTTTGGAAATTAATCCTCTGTCAGTTGTTTCATTTGCTATTATTTCCTCCCCTTCTGAGGGTTGTCTTTTCACCTTTCTTATCATTTCCTTTGCTGTGCTAAAGCTTTTAAGCTTAATCAGGTCTCACCTGTTTACTTTTGTTTTAATTTCCATTACTCTAGGAGGTGGGTCATAGAGGATCTTGCTTTGATTTTTGTCATCGAGTATTTTGCCTATGTATACGTCTAAGAGTTTTTATGGTTTCTGGTCTTACATTTAGGTCTTTAATCCATTTTGAGTTTGTCTTTGTGTATTGTGTTAGGAAGTGTTCTAATTTCATTCTTTTACATGTAGCTGTCCAGTTCTCCCAGCACCATTTATTGAAGAGGCTGTCTTTGCCCCATTGTATATTCTTATCTCCTTTGTCAAAAATAAGGTACTCATAGCTGCATGGGTTTTTTTCTAGGCTTTCTATCTTGTTCCATTGGTCTATATTTCTGCTTTTGTGCCAGTACCATACTGTCTTGATGACTGTAGCTTTGTAGTATAATCAGAAGTCAGGAAGGTCGATTCCTCCAGCTCCGTTCTTTCTCAAGACTGCTTTGGCTATTCAGGGTCTCTTGTGTTTCCATATGAATTGTGAAATTTTTTATTCTAGTTCTGTGAAAAATGCCATTGGTAATTTGATAGGGATTGCATTGAATCTGTAGATTGCATTTGGTAGTATAGTCATTTTCATAATATTTATCCTTCATACCCAGGAACACAGAATATCTCTCCATCTGTTTATGTCATCTTTGATTTATTTCATTACTATCTTATAATTTTCTGCATTCAGATCTTTTGTCTCTTTAGGTGAGTTTATTCCTAGATATTTAATTCTTTTTGTTGCAATGGTGAGTGGGATTGATTCCTTAAATTCTCTTTCTGATTTTTCATTGTTAGAACATAGAAATGCAGGTGATTTATGTGTATTGATTTTGTATCCTACAACTTTGCTAAATTCACTGATTAGCTCTAGTAATTTTCTGATACTATCATTAGGGTTTTCTATGTATAGTATTGTGTCATCTGCAAACAGTGAGAGCTTTACTTCTTCTTTTCCAATCTGGATTCCATTTATTTCTTTTTCTTCTCTGATTGCTGTAGCTAGGACTTCCAGAACTATGTTGAATAATAGTGGGGAAAGTGGACACCCTTGTCTTGTTCCTGATCTTAAGGGGAATGCTTTCAGTTTTTCACCACTGAGAATAATGTTTTCTGTAGGCTTATCATATATGGCCTTTACCATGTTGATGTAGGTTCCTTCTGTGCCCATTTTTTGAAGAGTTTTAATCATAAATGGGTGCTGAATTTCATTAAAGGCTTTTTCTGCATTTATTATCATATGGTTTTTATCTTTCTATTTGTTAATATACTGAATCACGTTGATTGATTTGTGTATATTGAAGAATCCTTGCATCCCTGGAACAAACCCGACTTGATCATGGTGTATGAGCTTCTTGATATGTTGCTGAATTTTGTTGACTAGAATTTTGTTGAGGAGTTTTGCATTCTATGCTCATCAGTGATATTGCCCTGTAGTTTTCTTTTTTGTGTGTTGTCTTTGTCTGGTTTTGGTATCAGGGTGATGTGGCTTCGTGGAATGAGTTTGAAAGTGTTTCTTCCTCTAACAATGCTGTAATTTTTAACCCCTTTAAACATAACTTAGAAAATTTAAGAAGGAAAGAAAAAGTCTATTTTATTCACCTATACATTTGCTTCCTTTATTTTTCCTCACAGTTTATCTCAACTGAATCTCACATCATGCCCTACAGTAGATTAGACATTATTTTCTTCCATACACAACAATCTTATTTTTATAAAGTGAATCATTGTCCTAGCTCACTAGCTCCTAAATGGCATAATCAGAATATGAATTCCAAATCTAGGATTATTTTTTTTTCTTTTCAGCAGACTGCCTTTCTAAATGAAGACAGCAGTGGTTAAGACAGGCTCTTACAGGACAGTCAGCCTGGGTTTGACTCAATATTTTGCATATTCCAATATCCTGTGGGAGTTTTATGAATTAGCAAGATTAACTTGTTTTCCTCACTTTTTCATCTGTACAAAGTAGTACTGATCACATCTATTTTGTAGAGTTGTTATAAAAATTCCAACTCTTAGGGCATAGTATCTGGAATATGGTAAGTCAGTTATTATTATAGATGAAACCAACTTTACACATAAGAACTTTACAAATAGGAGTTGAGTGGGCATGTCAGTGTGGACTCAGAGAGACTGATTTGATGGGAACAGAAGGTGTGCCTGGAGAGTCCTGTTCAATGAGCTGCTTGCCTAGGTAAAGCTGAGTCACAGAAGATTACTTTAGCTTCAGATGGAAAGACAAGAAGGCCTAGCTGAAAATGTGAGCTTCAATATTATGATAAACGATGAATCTTGCCCAGAGTGTGTGTGGAAAATGCACTGGAAGCTGAGAACTCTCTCTGATTTTCTAAAATCTACAAAGTTGAAATGCTTATCTCCTTGATTCATCTTTCATAAGAGCTCTTGTATAGATCAGTTTTTATAAAATTGGGCTAAATTTTCAAATAGCATATCTGGGTTTAAGGATTCTTTGTTCATTACCAATAGTCCTAGCAATAAGAAGATTAATTTTTCAACAACTCAGTATGTATGGTTGTAATGTGTTCCCCTGAAACACAATTTTATATCATCCCACTGGAGGGGAACAGATTGAACTCAATTTTTTCATTCTCTCCCTTATTATTGAAATATTGAAGCACAACAAAGACACCTTTTTCCCCCCTAATTGCTTGTTCCCTAGCTGCTGACATATTGTTGATTCTGAAATTTTCAAATATTGATGTCGACATGACAATACATATTTCTGCACTACAAGTGCTTGTCAGAAATAAAAAAATTGCAAGGGAAAGCACATGATAAATTGAGAAATCTTCTACCCCTGCACTTCCTTACCAGGAACAAACATTGGTCAAAAAACAAAAGAAATAGAAATGCTTGACTCTTTGAAAGGAGCATGTAAGTTTCCATATGGGTTCATCTATCATCTCGGGCAAGCAACACCTTCTGAGTGGCTGCAGGAGACTGCCCCCTTGCCTGTGTGTAAAGCCTGAGATCAGCAGAAACTTCCCCTGCAATCTGTTTACAATTTCTAAGAAGAAATTGCCATAAATGAAAAAGAAAAAGAAAGAACTGTCTGCGTATATTCTCAGATCAATATTTTCCAATGGTGTGCTGTGTTGCACACCATTTTGTTGTGTTGCAACTGAGGAATGCCTATAAACATCAATAAATAAAAAAGAAAGGAATAAGCAAAGAGAGAGAGAGCATGAATGGATGAACAAGAGTGTAACATACTTTTTACTGTGTTGTGTGCTCAATAGTTCAGTTGTGTCCAACTCTGTGACCTTGTGGACTATAGCCCACCAGGCTCCCCTGTCCATGGGGTTCTCCAGACAAGAATACTGGAGTAAGTTACCATTTCTTACTCCAGGGGATCTTCCTGACCCAGGGATCAAACCCATGTGTTCTGTGTTTCCTATATTGCAGTGGGGATGCAAGGGCCATCTGGAAAGTCAATGCTTTTTACTACTCTGTAGTGATCTTCTCTAGGTTCTGAGGTTACTGTGAAGCTTATTCATGGACTAACACTTCACTGATACTTTCTTAAACTAATGTTTGTGGTCTAATAAATACTACTTTATATGTCTAATATCCTGTGAAACTTCTGCATTCATAATCTTACTCAAAGCACCGTCAGCAATGCTGAAATAAGGATTGCCATGGATTGGATATAATAAATGATCCCAGCTTAGATCCAGGCCATGGGGATAAGAACATCCTAGATGATCCAGCTCCAGCCCAACAGGAAGACATGCCCAAATGCCCCCATAAAGCAAAGGCATATAATAGTTTTAATTGCTATCATCATTTCTAAATTTTAAGCCTCTATTTTTGGAAGGCTTTTTCTGTATGGCTAATTATTGTGTTGACCTGGCTAGATGGAGCTACATTTTCCAGAATTCTCTTTCCTGTGTGTTTCCTAGCAGGATGGGCCACAAGGGAGAGTCATGCAAGATCTGGATGGGAGAAGTAAGACATTAGCAGTTTTATAGCTGACATACATTGTTATCAATCTACAGACTCACCTCATTAGCATGAAGCAGCTTCTGGGCTGGGAATTGCTTTACATTCCCTGAATGCTCCTTCAGTTTTTTTAAGGTTCCTGCATCAGATGTGAGGTGTTTAGCTCTGTGACAAGGGGTCCTGGCTTTTGTAGGGTGTCCACATCACCAGGGTCAGAAACAGGAGCAGACATGGCTTCAGTCCATCTTCGTGGGATTCTAACTCACGCTTATGAGGTTCCAGCCTGCTCCTGATATTTCCCAATATTCTTAGCCCACAGACTCCAATCTCCAGCCTCAGACTTGGAGACACAGCCCCATAGCACCTGGCTAACTAGCTCCATAATCGTGAGGGCCAAGTGCATCTAACAAATCACCTTTTGTACATCCTACCGGTTTTGCTTTTCTGATTGAACCTTGTCTGATATATAAATAATTATTGCAAAAAGTCCTGAGAGAAAACAGGGGTCACTTACAACTTTTCTTATTATGGAAGGTGTCAAGAAAAATAAAAATGATGGCTTTGAGCTAATTTCTCAAGACTGTATGCAAACTTGGAAATTAAAAGAGGAACTTTTTCATGCCAATGTAGTCTAGAAGCTGGAATAAACCCCAGAAATAGACAAAATCCTTCAGTGACACAGTACACAGCAATGGCAAAGAGGTGGTGCGAGTGGTAATGAGCCTGCCTGCCAATGCAGGAGACGTTTGAGACAATGGTTTGATCCCTGGATCAGGAAGATCCCCAGGAGGAGGTAATGGAAATCTACTCCAGTACTCTTGGCTGGAGACTCCCCACAGAGAGAGGAGCCTGGCAGGCTAGTCCATAGGGTTGCAAAAAGTAGGTACGATTCAAACTTGGAGATTGAAAGAGGAGCTTTTTCATGCTCATATAGTCTAGAGATATAACTGCAGAGATAAACAAAACCCTCAGTCACTCTGTACACAGCAATGGCAGAGATAGGATTAAGGGCCTGCTTCCTCTCTGATTGAGAGATTTGTGAAGGGAGGGGAATTCGTATTCTCTGCAGCTCCAGGAAACTATAGAGGCTTTGCTTTCTTGTCTGCTGTCTGTTGGAAAATAGAGGTGGCCCAATTTGAAATATGTATCGGCTTCCCTGATGGCTCAGTGGTAAAAAAAATCATCTACCAGTGTAGGAGATGCCAGTTCGATCCCTGGATCAGGAATATCCCCCGGATGACAACCACTCCAGTATTCTTGTCTGGGAAAGCCCATGGACAGAGGACCCTGGTAGGCGACAGTCCATGGGGTTGCAAAGAGTCAGACATGACTTAGTGACTAAACAACAACAACAACAATTTGTAATAGAAGCCACAGATATTACACTCTCCGGGAACAGACTGTCAATCATTAGTAAGAAGGTTGAATTTCCCATGTCAACAGTAAATTGTTTGGAAGCACTGGTCAATTTCAGGTAATAGTCTGTGCCAGATCTTTTATAATTATATGTTGATCTTTCAATTATTATATTATTATTATTCAACTTTTAGAAAAATGGATTCCATATTTTATTTTTTAAACATTTTTTTGTTTTTGTGTTTTGTGTTTTTTTGACTGCACTGGACCTTTGTTGATGCTCACAGGCTTTCTCTATTTGCAGAAAGTGAGGGCTACTCTTTAGTTGTGGTTCCAGGGCTTCTCATTGTGTGGCTTATCTTGTTGCACAGCACAGACTCTAGGTGAGCAGACTTCAGTAATTGTGGTGCACAGGCTTAGTTACCCTGAGGCATGTGGAATCTTCCCAGACTGGGGATCAAACCTGTGTCCCTTGCTTTGGCAGGTAGATTCTTTTTTTTTTTTTTTAATTTTATTTTATTTTTAAACTTTACATAATTGTATTAGTTTTGCCAAATATCAAAATGAATCCACCACAGGTATACATGTGTTCCCCATCCTGAACCCTCCTCCCTCCTCCCTTCCCATACCATCCCTCTGGGTCGTCCCAGTGCACTAGCCCCAAGCATCCAGTATCGTGCATCGAACCTGGACTGGCATCTCGTTTCATACATGATATTTTACATGTTTCAATGCCATTCTCCAAAAACTTCCCACCCTCTCCCTCTCCCATAGAGTCCATAAGACTGTTCTATACATCAGTGTCTCTTTTGCTGTCTCGTATACAGGGTTATTGTTACCATCTTTCTAAATTCCATATATATGCGTTAGTATACTGTATTGGTGTTTTTCCTTCTGGCTTACTTCACTCTGTATAATAGGCTCCAGTTTCATCCACCTCATTAGAACTGATTCAAATGTTTTCTTTTTAATGGCTGAGTAATACTCCATTGTGTATATGTACCACAGCTTTCTTATCCATTCATCTGCTGATGGACATCTAGGTTGTTTCCATGTCCTGGCTATTATAAACAGTGCTGCAATGAACACTGGGGTACACGTGTCTCTTTCGCTTCTGGTTTCCTCAGTGTGTATGCCCAGCAGTGGGATTGCTGGATCATAAGGCAGTTCTATTTCCAGTTTTTTAAGGAATCTCCACACTGTTCTCCATAGTGGTTGTACTAGTTTGCATTCCCACCAACAGTGTAAGAGGGTTCCCTTTTCTCCACACCCTCTCCAGCATTTATTATTTGTAGACTTTTGGATCGCAGCCATTCTGACTGGTGTGAAATGATACCTCATAGTGGTTTTGATTTGCATTTCTCTGATAATGAGTGACGTTGAGCATCTTTTCATGTGTTTGTTAGCCCTCTGTATGTCTTCTTTGGAGAAATGTCTGTTTAGTTCTTTGGCCCATTTTTGATTGGGTCATTTATTTTTCTGGAGTTGAGCTGTAGGAGTTGCTTGTATATTTTTGAGATTAGTTGTTTGTCAGTTGCTTCATTTGCTATTATTTTCCCCCATTCTGAAGGCTGTATTTTCACCTTGCTAATAGTTTCCTTTGATGTGCAGAAGCTTTTAAGGTTAATTAGGTCCCATTTGTTTATTTTTGCTTTTATTTCCAATATTCTGGGAGGTGGGTCATAGAGGATCCTGCTGTGATGTATGTCAGAGAGTGTTTTGCCTATGTTCTCCTCTAGGAGTTTTATAATTTCTGGTCTTACGTTGAGATCTTTAATCCATTTTGAGTTTATTTTTGTGTATGGTGTTAGAAAATGTTCTAGTTTCATTCTTTTACAAGTGGTTGACCAGAGTTCCCAGCACCACTTGTTAAAGAGATTGTCTTTAATCCATTGTATATTCTTGCCTCCTTTGTCAAAGATAAGGTGTCCATATGTGCATGGATTTATCTCTGGGCTTTCTATTTTGTTCCATTGATCTATATTTCTGTCTTTGTGCCAGTACCATACTGTCTTGATAACTGTGGCTTTGTAGTAGAGCCTGAAGTCAGGTAGGTTGATTCCTCCAGTTCCATTCTTTCTCAAGATCGCTTTGGCTATTCGAGGTTTTTTGTATTTCCATACAAATTGTGAAATTATTTGTTCTAGCTCTGTGAAGAATACTGTTGGTAGCTTGATAGGGCTTGCATTGAATCTATAAATTGCTTTGGGTAGTATACTCATTTTCACTATATTGATTCTTCCAATCCATGAACATGGTATATTTCTCCATCTATTAGTGTCCTCTTTGATTTCTTTCACCAGTGTTTTATAGTTTTCTATATATAGGTCTTTAGTTTCTTTAGGTAGATATATTCCTAAGTATTTTATTCTTTCCGTTGCAATGGTGAATGGAATTGTTTCCTTAATTTCTCTTTCTGTTTTCTCATTATTAGTGTATAGGAATGCAAGGGATTTCTGTGTGTTGATTTTATATCCTGCAACTTTACTATAGTCATTGATTAGTTCTAGTAATTTTCTAGTGGAGTCTTTAGGGTTTTCTATGTAGAGGATCATGTCATCTGCAAATAGTGAGAGTTTTACTTCTTCTTTTCCAATTTGGATTCCTTTTATTGCTTTTTCTGCTCTGATTGCTGTGGCCAAAACTTCCAAAACTATGTTGAATAGTAATGGTGAAAGTGGGCACCCTTGTCTTGTTCCTGACTTTAGGGGAAATGCTTTCAATTTTTCACCATTGAGGATAATGTTTGCTGTGGGTTTGTCATATATAGCTTTTATTATGTTGAGGTATGTTCCTTCTATTCCTGCTTTCTGGAGAGTTTTTATCATAAATGGGTGTTGAATTTTGTCAAAGGCTTTCTCTGCATCTATTGAGAAATCCTATGGTTTTTATTTTTCAGTTTGTTAATGTGGTGTATTACATTGATTGATTTGTGGATATTGAAGAATCCTTGCATCCCTGGGATAAAGCCCACTTGGTCATGGTGTATGATCTTTTTAATGTGTTGTTGGATTCTGATTGCTAGAATTTTGTTAAGGATTTTTGCATCTATGTTCATCAGTGATATTGGCCTGTAGTTTTCTTTTTTTGTGGGATCTTTGTCAGGTTTTGGTATTAGGGTGATGGTGGCCTCATAGAATGAGTTTGGAAGTTTACCTTCCTCTGCAATTTTCTGGAAGAATTTGAGCAGGATAGGTGTTAGCTCTTCTCTAAATTTTTGGTAGAATTCAGCTGTGAGGCCATCTGGACCGGGGCTTTTGTTTGCTGGAAGATTTCTAATTACAGTTTCAATTTCCGTGCTTGTGATGGATCTGTTAAGATTTTCTATTTCTTCCTGGTCGAGTTTTGGAAAGTTGTACTTTTCTAAGAATTTGTCCATTTCTTCCATGTTGTCCATTTTATTGGCATATAATTGTTGATAGTAGTCTCTTATGATCCTTTGTATTTCTGTGTTGTCTGTTGTGATCTCTCCATTTTCGTTTCTAATTTTATTGATTTGATTTTTCTCCCTTTGTTTCTTGATGAGTCTGGCTAATGGTTTGTCAATTTTATTTATCCTTTCAAAGAACCAGCTTTTGGTTTTGTTGATTTTTGCTATGGTCTCTTTTGTTTCTTTTGCATTTATTTCTGCTCTAATTTTTAAGATTTCTTTCCTTCTACTAACCCTGGGGTTCTTCATTTCTTCCTTTTCTAGTTGCTTTAGGTGTAGAGTTAGGTTATTTATTTGACTTTTTTCTTGTTTCTTGAGGTGTACCTGTATTGCTATGAACTTTCCTCTTAGGACTGCTTTTACCATGTCCCACAGGTTTTGGGTTGTTGTGTTTTCATTTTCATTAGTTTCTATGCAAATTTTGATTTCTTTCTTGATTTCTTCTGTGATTTGTTGGTTATTCAGCAGCGTGTTGCTCAGCCTCCATATGTTGGAATTTTTAATAGTTTTTCTCCTGTAGTTGAGATCTAATTTTACTGCATTGTGGTCAGAAAAGATGCTTGGAATGATTTCTATTTTTTTGAATTTACCAAGGCTAGCTTTATGGCCCAGGATGTGATCTATCCTGGAGAAGGTTTCATGTGCACTTAAGAAAAAGGTGAAATTCATTGTTTGGGGATGAAATGTCCTATAGATATCAATTAGGTCTAACTGGTCTATTGTATCATTTAAAGTTTGTGTTTCCTTGCTAATTTTCTGTTTAGTTGATCTATCCATAGGTGTGAGTGGGGTATTAAAGTCTCCCACTATTATTGTGTTATTGTTAATGTCTCCTTTCATACTTGTTAGCATTTGTCGTACATACTGTAGTGCTCCCATGTTGGGTGCATATATATTTATAAGTGTTATATCTTTTTCTTGGATTGATCCTTTGATCATTATGTAGTGACCATCTTTGTCTCTTTTCACAGCCTTTGTTTTGAAGTCTATTTTATCTGATATGAGTATTGCTAGTCCTGCTTTCTTTTGGTCCCTATTTGCATGGAAAATCTTTTTCCAGCCCTTCACTTTCAGTCTGTATGTGTCCCCTGTTTTGAGGTGGGTCTCTTATAGACAACATATATAGGGGTCTTGTTTTTGTATCCATTCAGCCAGTCTTTGTCTTTTGGTTGGGGCATTCAACCCATTTATGTTTAAGGTAATTACTGATAAGTATGATCCCGTTGCCATTTACTTTATTGTTTTGGGTTCGAATTTATACACCGTTTTTGTGTTTCCTGTCTAGAGAATATCCTTTAGTATTTGTTGGAGAGCTGGTTTGGTGGTGCAGAATTCTCTCAGCTTTTGCTTGTCTGAAAAGCTTTTGATTTCTCCTTCATACTTGCATGAGATCCTTGCTGGGTACAATAATCTGGGCTGTAGGTTATTTTCTTTCATCATTTTAAGTATGTCTTGCCATTCCCTCCTGGCTTGAAGAGTTTCTATTGAAAGATCAGCTGTTATGCTTATGGGAATTCCCTTGTGTATTATTTGTTGTTTTTCCCTTGGTGCTTTTAATATTTGTTCTTTGTGTTTGATCTCTGTTAATTTGATTAATATGTGTCTTGGGGTGTTTCGCCTTGGGTTTATCCTGTTTGGGACTCTCTGGGTTTCTTGCACTTGGGTGATTATTTTCTTCCCCATTTTAGGGAAGTTTTCAACTATTATCTCCTCAAGTATTTTCTCATGGTCTTTCTTTTTGTCTTCTTCTTCTGTAACCCCTATGATTCGAATGTTGTAGCATTTAATATTGTCCTGGAGGTCTCTGAGATTGTCCTCATTTCTTTTAATTCGTTTTTCTTTTATCCTCTCTGATTCATTTATTTCTACCATTCTATCTTCTAATTCACTAATCCTATCTTCTGCCTCTGTTATTCTACTATTTGTTGCCTCCAGAGTGTTTTTAATTTCATTTATTGCATTATTCATTATATATTGACTCTTTTTTATTTCTTCTAGGTCCTTGTTAAACCTTTCTTGCATCTTCTCAATCCTTGTCTCCAGGCTATTTATCTGTGATTCCATTTTAATTTCAAGATTTTGGATCAATTTCACTATCATTATTCGGAATTCTTTATCAGGTAGATTCCCTATCTCTTCCTCTTTTGTTTGGTTTGGTGGGCATTTATCCTGTTCCTTTGTCTGCTGGGTATTCCTCTGTCTCTTCATCTTGTTTAAATTGCTGAGTTTAGGGTGTCCTTTCTGTATTCTGGCAGTTTGTGGAGTTCTCTTTATTGTGGCGTTTCCTCACTGTGTGTGGGTTTGTACAGGTGGCTTGTCAAGGTTTCCTGGTTAGGGAAGCTTGTGTCGGTGTTCTGGTGGGTGGAGTGGTATTTCTTCTCTCTGGAGTGCAATGAAATGTCCAGTAATGAGTTATGAGATGTCTATGGTTTTGGGGTGACTTAGGGCAGCCTGTATCTTGAAGCTCAGGGCTGTGTTCCTTTGTTGCTGGAGAATTTGCTTGGTATGTCTTGCCCTGGAACTTGTTGGCTCTTGTGTGGTGCTTGGTTTCAGTGTCGGTATGGAGGCGTTTGATGAGCTCCTGTCAATTAAAATTCCTTGGAGTCAGGAGTTCCCTGGAGTCAGGGTTTGGACTTAAGCCTCCTGCTTCCAGTTATCGGTCTTATTTTTACAGTAGTTTCAAAACTTCTCCTTCTATACAGCACCATTGATAAAACATCTACATTAAAGATGAAAAGTTTCCCTACTGTGAGGGTCACTCAGAGAGGTTCACAGTGTTACATGGAGAAGAGAAGAGGGAGGTGGGAGAGGTGACCCAAATGAGATGAGGTGGAATCAATAGTGGAGAGAGTGGGCCAGTGGTCACTCCCTTATGTGCACTCCACAACTGGACCACTCAGAGATGTTCACGGAGTTATACAGAGAAGAGAAGAAGGAAGAAGGAGACAGAGGTGGCTAGAAGGATAAAAGGGGGGAATGAAAAGGAGGGAGACAGATCCAGCCAGTAATCAGTTCCCTAAGTGTTCTCCACCATCTGGAACACACAGAAATTCACAGAGTTGGGTAGAGTAGAGAGGGGTTAGGGAGGAGACACAGGCGACCTGGTGGAGAAAAAGGAGAGTCCAAAGGGAGAGAGAGCAGTCAAGCCAGTAATCTCGCTCCCTAGTGAAAAATGGGTCCTGAAGATTGGATTCTTAAAGGTACAAAATTGGTAACAAATACATAGAAGCAAAAATTAAAAATCTAGAGTAGAGTTTGGAATTTCAAAAATATGATATTAAAGAAAAGAAGAAGGAAAAGAAAGAGAGAAAAATGAACAAAGAAAAACAAACAAGGTTGCGAAAATTATAAAGAAAATACAGGTACAAAATTGATAACTAATACCAAAAAGCAAAAATTGAAAATCTAGAGTAGAGTTTGGAATTTCAAAAATACAATGTTAAAAAAAAGGAAGAAGAAAAATAAAGAGAGAAAACAAGCAAACAAACAAAAACAAACAATGTCGCAAAAATTATAAAGAAAATACAGGTACAAAATTGATATCAAATACCAAAAAGCATAAGTTAAAAATCTAGAGGAGAGTTTGGAATTTCAGATATACAATGTTATATAAAAGAAGAAGAGAAAGAAACAGAGAAAAAAGAAAAAAAGTCACAGAAATTATAAAAAAAAAACTATAGGTACAAAATTGATAACATATACCAAAAATCTAAAATTAAAAATCTAGAGTAGAGTTTGAAATTTCAAAAATACAATGTTAAAGAAAAGAAGAAAAAAAAAGACAAAAAAAACAAGGTCAAAAAATTATAAAATATATATATATATATGAAGTTTGCTGAAGAAGAAAAAAATAGGGTCTTTTTTTTTTTGCAAAGTAATAGGTTATAAAAGTGAAAATTAAAGGAACAATAGAGGACTTAAAATTTTTTTTTAAATTAAAAAAAAAAAGAAAGAAAGAAGGATCGTAAAAATAGTAAAAATATATCTAGGACTTTCTCTAGGTTTGTTGTGAGTACTGTGGGTTCAGTTCATTTTTGGCTAGTTCCTTGGTCTGACTTATATTTCTCAAGATCTATAGGCCCCTTCCTATGTAGTCCGTAGTAACCACAGGGTTTTAATCTCCGAGGCATTTCCCTCTGTTATAACTTCTTCTGTTTGCTGGTCTCTTCAGTGTCTGGTTTCCTCCCTGACACAAAGGGGACGGTGGAGGACACTTTTTTTTTGTTTTTTAGGCTCACTTGTTCAGTCGTGCTGTGGGGAGGGAGGGAGGGATGCTGCAAACAAATAACACTGGCATGTACTCGCAGTGCCTCAGCCACACTGGGTCTGCCCCCGCTCACGGCGCGTGTATCCTCCCTGCCCACACTGCTCAGGCTCTAGGTTGTTCCGCCGGGAACAATCCGAGGCCGGCCCTGGGCTGCGTGTACCTCCCAGGTCCAAGCTGCTCAGGTTCAGGCACTCGGGTAGTCCTCAGAGGCGCAGACTCAGTTGGGCCTGCGTTTTGTGCTCTTCCCAGGTCCAAGCAGCTCAGGTGATGAGGTGTTTGGCGAGCGCCAATGCTGCGACTTATCGCCTCCCCGCCACTCGGTTATCTGGGTATAAAACCGGTGCACTTTCTCAGGCAGATGTTGACCATCCAGACCCCCAAGAAGTTTTAGTTAGCAAAGAAGCCTGCTTACAGTTTTATAGATAATGTCTCTCTGGGGCTGCGATTGCCCCCTTCCGGCTCTGGCTGCCTGTCACAGGAGGGGGAAGGTCTGCAGCCAGTTATCTCTGTTCAGTCCTTTGTTCCGTGTGCGGGCCTGGCGGTGTCTTAGGTTAGGGCTGGCTTTTCGCGTGGTAGATATCCCACAGTCTGGTTTGCTAGCCAAATTATTTCGCTCAGATAGCGCTCAGGGTATTCAGGCCAGATTCTTACTCTAAGCGATGCAGCCCGCGCCGCGCCACTCTGATCAGCCCCCGCTTGCCAATGGCGTGTGCGGGCATCTGCGCTGCTTCTCCGCTGGGGGAGTTACCATAGGGCTCGCAATCTGTGAGTTTTAATTGTTTATTTATTTTTTCTCCCTGTTAAGTTGCCCTCTGTGCTTCAAAGCTCGGCACAGATTGGGCAGTGAGAAGGTTTCCTGGTGTTTGGAATCTTCTCTCTTTTTAAGACTCCCTTCCCGGGACGGAACTCTGTCCCTCCCTCTTTTGTCTCTTTTTTTTTTTGTCTTTTATATTTTTTCCTACCTCCTTTCGAAGAGTTGGGTTGATTTTCTGGGTGCCTGATGTCCTCTGCCGGCATTCAGAAGTTGTTTTGTGGAATTTACTCGACGTTTAAATGCTCTTTTGATGAATTTGTGGGGGAGAAAGTGTTCTCCCCGTCCTACTCCTCCGCCATCTTGGCTCCTCCCTGGCAGGTAGATTCTTAACCTCTGGATCACCAGGGATGTTCTATTATCAACTTTTTAATGTTGGTAAAGCAGAGTTGTCTGAAGAAGAAAATGAATAAAAGATTCTAAGAGACTTAGACCCAGTGTTCCTTAATTACACCATCATTTAGCTTTTTATCTTTGATAGATGATTTACAGTTTATATCCTTAACCTTTTGCAGTTTAAAAGCCCAACAAAATCAATATTTCATAATAGGATGCAGTCATGTGATACACACAGAGACTAATTATCCTGAAATCACATTAGGAGAACACTACCAGGTCACTGGCTTCCCAGGTGGCACAATGGTAAAGAATCTGCCTGTCCATGTAAGGAGACACAGGGATGTGGGTTCAGTCCATAGGTCAGGGAGATCCCTGAAGAAGGAAATCGCAACCCACCCCAGTATTCTTGCCTGGGAAATCCCATGGAGAGCCTGGTGAGTTACAGTCCACGGGGTCACAAAGAATTGGACACGACGTAGCAACTGAGCATGCATGCACACATCAGATCATTAGTTGGAATCTGAGATTCTACATTCAGGTGAGTTGAAGAGACCCACAGGCATTATAAGCAGCTTCTCTTCTCTTGGATGTTTGTTTTCAGGGGCACAACAGCAAGCTCGCACAATCTATTATGAAATCAAAGATGTGTCTGTTTCAAATTCCTCTCTAGTCACATCCATTGATAAGTATATGTGTTTGGTTACCACTCATGGGGTTGAACTTATCACTTACCATCAGGCAAGAAGTCTTTTCTCAAAAGTTAGAAATTACTTTGCTCAGTGTCTTTCAACTGTGGTGTCTAGGTATTTTCAGGCAGTTAGTTGAGGACACCTTTCTTAAAGACAGAATAGAAAGTATGGGAATAGATATCAGATTCAAAGAGGGTGAGTCTAGAATTGTGTAATCACCCTACCGGTAGGTCTGTGGGTGGATAAGCACTGGACAGATGCATGTCCATCAAGACCAGGGTCCCTGTGCTGACCATGCCAAGTGAATGCATTCTTGGGGTATATATGACCTGGCCACTACAAGCAGGACCCTGGCACTTGTTACACCCAACTGCACACCAGTAGGAATATAATCGTAACAACATTTCTGAAGTCCCCTGACACTTAAGGCTCCTCATTGGAAGAATGGTGAGAACAAAGACCATGCACCTGATGGGAGCTATGATGAGGTTAATGCAGCATAACGTATACGAAGCCCTTAGATCACATCATCAACACACCACAAACGACAGCAATATCCTGAAGGCTCTATTCCCATCCTTTCCTATATGTATTCAATACTGGTAAGCTTTCAGGCCTTCTTCTGGGCAAAGTAATTCAGGAGTATTTCATGTTGGTGGGAGGGAAGGACCTGGCCTCCAGCATTCTCTCCCTGTGCAAACACCTAGACTTCACTCATGCACTGATGATCACAATGACATCATTGCTTGTGAATTTCCTTTCCCTTGCTGTCATTGTTCAGTCACTAAGTCATGCCCAACTCTGTGCAAGCCCATGAACTGAGCACGCCAGGCTTCCCTATCCATCACTGTCTCCCAGAGTTTGCTCAAATTCATGTCCATTGAGTCGATGGTGATATCTGACCATCTCATCCTCTGCAGCCCCCTTCTCCTTTTGCCTTCAGTCTTTCCCAGCATCAGGGTCTTTACCAGTCAGTTGGCTCTGCACATCAGGTGGCCAAAGTATTGACGCTTCAGATTCAGTATAAGTACCAGCCTTGTTTCTTATTTTTTTATCCCCTCACCACCACCAGTTTGGGGTTTGGAGCCTTGAAACATTTTTGGCTACACATTTAACTTACATTAAGCCTCCCCGCCCACCATGATAAAAGTCTGTCTTGAACTGGTTTGACTCCCAATGTCTGACACCTCTTTATAGAGTTCCATGTAGGCTTTCTCCCATCTTGGTTTGCATCCATCTTAAAAGTGAAACCTAGAAACACATCTGATTCTATCTAAGACTTGACTTAAATATCAATCACTGGACTGAGGCTCTGAAATATCCTTCATTTTCTGCTAATAATTTATTCCCTGTGCTGGGGTCATTCAGTGGTCACTCAGCTACCCCCTCAGGAGGACTGGCTTCACATTGTGTCACCTCTCTGTTACTCACTGAGTATAAATGTCCTGAATGGATATTGACAGACAAGAATCATTCCTTCTACCAGTATCTCTTACTCCGGGCTGGGTAAGCACTGTTCTAGACCTATGTTATTTAGACATGTTATCTAGACCTATGTATAGAGGTATCCTGTATCCAATCCAAGAGCAAGATGTTTGATATGATAGAAGAAATACACAGTCCATTGAGAGCAGGGTAAATTGATCCTGACAAGAGAAAAATGCAGACCTTTAGTTTGAGAGAGAAAAAGAAGCCTGCCAACTTGGGCAAGTGGAGAGCATTCTCCAGGTAGTATGTGGGAAGTTTCACATGCAAAGTTAACCAGGAACATTTTAACAAATGACATAAATTACAAAAGTAGAATGTGACTGGAGCACAAGGGCCGGGACAATGAAATAATGACAGAGACAAATTAGCATGCAGGATATATTAACTCCATCATTTCCCATAGTCTCCCTTGAGGGTCTTCCCTTCCATGACATGGCCTTGCACCTCCATTGGTCAATGGGATGACTCAACAAATACTTGGAGGCGTTTTATACTCCCACATGTCTCTTTGGATGCTTCTTACCTTTGTCATGAGAACATGATCAGATAACCATTTCAGCTTCAGCCAGGGTCCAAGGTGGTCACGTGATGGTGCTGCAGTCTGGATCCAAGCCCAGGTGGCCTAGCTTTGAATCAAATCACCTGCCAACCTTCATACCTGCGAGCAAGATATAAGAGTCTACTGAGATTGTTTGTCACTGTGATTGTGTGTCCGTGTGTTACCCAGAGATAGCTGACTAACTCAATAGCTTATAGTGATGTAGTGCTTAACATTTAAGAGCTTGACATATGTCCTTCCAACAACACTGTGAAGAACATGTTTTTACCTGCATTTTTACAGGCAAGGGAACTGAAGCACAGATGGTGAAGTGCCTGCTGAGATCACACAGCAAGAGAAGCTAGAGTCCAAACCATCAAGGTCAGAAAAGGTGAGATGAGAAAAATGTTGTTCAGGTCTGGAAGATGCTGGTCTTTTAATCATCTCACAAAGTTTGGATTATATCTTCAAAGTCTGCAAGGCATTGAAGAAACTTTAGCAGGTGAAGGACACTTAGATTTTGCTCTGATGACATTCTTACCTTTTTGTCCAGCATGAGTTGAAGGGGAAAAGAGGGTTCACAGATAGAAATAAGAGATTGTATGACTTAGGCTTGAACTGGGGCGGTAGAAATGGGGATGGCCATATGTAGACTTTTAAAAATTATTGAAAGTCCAATACTTTGGCCACCTCATGCGAAGAGTTGACTCATTGGAAGACTCTGACTGGGAGGGATTGGGGGCAGGAGGAGAAGGGGACGGCAGAGGATGAGATGGCTGGATGGCATCACTGACTCGATGGATGTGAGTTTGGGTGAGCTCCGGGAGTTCGTGATGGACAGGGAGGCCTGGCATGCTATGATTCATGAGGTTGCAAAGAGTTGGACACGACTAAGCGACTGAACTGAACTGGACTGAACTGAAAGATTATTTTAAAGGATTAGCAATTCAATAGAGTAGAATTAAAGAGATTATCATGTAGAGTGAAGAATGGAATGATAAGAAAGGGCATCCTTGAAAGGAATGGCCAAGGAGAGATGAAAAATCTGAAGTGCTTGGCTAAGGGGATGTCTGATACATTGTCTTGGTGCTTCAGTGTGAAGTCAGGGCTAGATCCTGTGTTTTGATCATAATAGAAATCTCGAGAGAGAATAAGATTGCCCAGGGAGAATAAGGACAGAGCCTGAGGGTATTTAAGAAGAGAGAGAGGAAGAAGATGGGCCCAGAAAATCCTGCCAGGAGGTCAAGATGGAAACCAGGAACCCATGGTCCTGGAGCAAATGTTTCTAAGAAGAAACTCCCACAGCTTTCCAAAGCTTCTGAAATTGTAAGCATCAGCGAGGTTGAAGGGTGTCCACTTTCACATCACAGAAGCCACCTGCTTGTTGGCACATGAGATGCTTTTTGTCTTCTACCTCATAACTTTCCTTGCACTACATGCTCCAGCCACCCTTAATGAAGAAGATGCCCCTAACAACTCTGCTCTCTCTTGCCTCTTATCAGGGCTGACTTCATGCATGTCCGATCTGTACAGTAGCAGCACGGCTTCTCTCAGAAGAAAGGCAAAGTGGGTTTCCAGCTCTGCTGTCGCCATCTGGAAATTCTGAATGATTTCATCCTTGAACGTGTATCGTGTTTTGGGAGGGAAGTTTCAAGGGCCACTGGAGTGGGTGGGTGAGCAGAGGCGACACCTGTTCCGTGCATGTCCACTGTTTCTTGCAGCCCCATCTGCACAGAGCACTGTTGCTTCCCCAGGGACACAGAAGTCTGGTGGACAGAATATGTGAGAACTCAGCAAGACTCAAAAATGTGCAAGGCAACTGTACTTACAACTGAGCTTGGGGGTAAGACTACTGACAGCCTGGAGAGGCTGAAAATGATGGAAAAGAAGGAAAGGAGAAGATGAGGTCATCTGCAGTTCCTCTTCCTCTGAGGCCTTGAAGTGAAAGTTACTCAGTCGTGTCTGACTTTTTGTGACCCCATGGACTGTAGCCCTACAGGCTCCGCTATTCATGGGATATCCCAGGAAAGAATACTAGAGTGGATTGCCATTTCCTTCTCCAGGGGATCTTCCTGACCCAGGGATCAAACTCAGGTCTCCTTTATTGCAGACAGATTCTTTATCTTCTGAGCCACCAGGGGAGCCCTTGGTATCTTTACTCATCAGCAAAGTGAAGACTGTAGTTGTTGGTAGATCATTTATGTTTCACAAAGTGAAATATAAACTATGAGTTAGTTTTCTTCAGCATTTCCATTGCCCTGGTAAAAATGAAATACCTATGGATGTACAAACCACGCAATTAATTTTAGTGATTTTACATGTCAGGTTAGTGCTTTTATATCTACAATGAAGCCCAGTATGGGACAATATAAAGGCAAATGAGTACACTCATATTAATAATTTAGAAGTTTAGTTTTTCTCTACATATAATGGCATCAGATAGCAAGTAAAAGCACTGTGACAAGTTGAGAGAGAAACCACTGAAGACAGATGACTTTTTGAACAAGGGGACCTTCACTTGCATTTTGTACTAGACCTTGCAAATTATCAGTGGGCCCTGCCTCTGGGTTTATGTATAAAAGAAGTCTACATGTATTTCAAGTTTCAGCTAAAACCTCACTTCTACAAGGAAGCCTTTCCTAGACATTCAAATTTTTTTGTTGTTGTTTTTATTCTCCCTATATGGACTCTTATGTTGCATATGTTATTTTCTTTATAGTCATTTTTGATTTATATGACTCTATTCTTTTCTAGCCTATAAACACCTCAATGGCAAGGGTGTCATTTTCTTCACCGTTGTATCCCAGAAATAGTGTATGTAGATCATTAAACAAAAAAAAAGGTGAGGGGACAAGTTAAACACAATATATTTACAACAAAGAAGTGTTAGATTTAATTTTCATAAAAAAAAGCAACTTTGGGAAAATGTTAATGGTTTTGGGAATTTATGTGTAATTTGGAAAGATAGATCCTGAGATGAAACTGTCAAATTAGTTGGAAGCTGACCTGGAAGCATCTAGCTTGCTATTCAGTGTTAGCTTTGTCCTATTTCAAGGGGGTTTTTAAGTAGGGAGATTTATTTATTTATACAGCAGATGTTATTGAGGGTCTGCTATATGCTAGGCATGATTTTAGTGCACAGGATACATAAAAATCCCTGTCCTTATGGTGCTTAAATTTTATTGGAATGACATTTTTCAGTTCTGTATTTTAGGAAGGTCATATATAGATATGATCAGAAGGTCTCACAATAAGGATGCATTGTCCCTTTGAGATTTCCTTCAGTGATCTCGTCTTCTTTTTTGGAAACATTTGAATCTTATAGTCAACAGATTTTGCACCCAACCCTGAAAGTCTCAAAATGTATTTAGGGATTAAAACCTCTTTTCATGGAATTAATGACTTACACATCGTGTTTGCTTTTCCCATCTCATTTTTAAAAATCTAACTGTATGTGAATTTTCAGAAGATCACAGTATCCCATGATGTTGTTTTCAAACACAAATAGTCAAGTGTTCCAGGAAAAAGAAATGCAGGATTTTGGAAGTGAATTTTCCATTTCCAGAGGGAACAAGGGTAGAAGGATTTAGAATAATGAGAGTTTGAAGTGTCTCTGGGTAAAGATCTCTGCTCCTTTATGCAAGTGTCTAGCACACTTTGCCATCAATCTATTTGACTATCTTGGGTTTTTTTTAGCTCCCAAACCATCAGCCTAAAGGTGATAGGTGAAGTCACAAGCGGATATACAGCTGTTCAACAAAAAGTGGGTATTCCAAAGAAAAGAAAAGAAAGTAGAACAAGGGTTAGGGCCATGAAGAAAACCTACAGTTAAAGGAGAAACTGCAGGAGGTAAAGGAAATATGGAGCATAGAGAGCAGTCTCAGTGATCAACGAGAAAGTGCAAGCCCATCTAGGGTTTCTAAAAGAGATGGGAAGCTGACCTCGGTTTTGCAACATTTTTGAAATGTGATTCTTTTCATTCAGTTCAGTTCAGTTCAGTTCAGTTGCTCAGTCGTGTCCGACTCTTTGTGACCCCATGAATCGCAGCACACCAGTCCTCCCTGTCCATCACCAACTCCCGGAGTTCACTCAGACTCACATCCATAGAGTCAGTGATGCCATCCAGCCATCTCCTCTCCTGTCGTCCCCTTCTCCTCCTGCCCCCAATCCCTCCCAGCATCAGAGTCTTTTCCAATGAGTCAACTCTTCACATGAGGTGGCCAAAGTACTGGAGTTTCAGCTTTAGCATCAGTCCTTTCAAAGAAATCCCAGGGCTGATCTCCTTCAGAATGGACTGACTGAATCTCCTTGCAGTCCAAGGGACTCTCAAGAGTCTTCTCCAACACCACACTTCAAAAGCATCAATTCTTCGGTGCTCAGCTTTCTTCACAGTCCAACTCTCACATCCATACATGACCACAGGAAAAACCATAGCCTGGACTAGATGGACCTTTGTTGGCAAAGTAATGTCTCTGCTTTTGAATATGCTATCTAGGTTGGTCATAACTTTCCTTCCAAAGAGTAAGCGTCTTTTAATTTCATGGCTGCAGTCACCATCTGCAGTGATTTTGGAGCCCAAAAAAATAAAGTCTGACACTGTTTCCCCATCTATTTCCCATGAAGTGATGGGACCAGATGCCATGATCTGTGTTTTCTGAATGTTGAGTTTTAAGCCAACTTTTTCACTCTCCACTTTCACTTTCAAGAGGCTTTTTAGTTCCTTTTCACTTTCTGCCATAAGGGTGGTGTCATCTGCATATCTGAGGTTATTGATATTTCTCCCAGCAATCTTGATTCCAGCTTGTGTTTCTTCCAGTCCAGTGTTTCTCATGATGTACTCTGCATATAAGTTAAATAAGCAGGGTGAAAATATACAGCCTTGACGTACTCCTTTTCCTATTTGGAACCAGCTGGTTGTTCCATGTCCAGTTCTAACTGTTGCTTCCTGACCTGCAAACAGCTTTCTCAAGAGGCAGGTCAGGTGTTCTGGTATTCCCATCTCTTTCAGAATTTTCCACAGTTTATTGTAATCCACACAGTCAAAGGCTTTGGTATAGTCAGTAAAGCAGAAATAGATGTTTTTCTGGAACTCTCTTGCTTTTTCAATGATCCAGCAGATGTTGGCAATTTGGTCTCTGGTTCCTCTGCCTTTTCTAAAACCAACTTGAACAACTGAAAGTTCATGGTTTGCATATTGCTGAAGCCTGGCTTGGAGAATTTTGAGCATTACTTAATTAAGCAAAGAAATATAATCTTAGAATAACGGCTTTCCAGATTTCTTATACACTAAGTCCCTTACATACAAACCTTCAAGTTGCAAACTTTTAAAGAAGCAAGAAGTGTGTTCTTGTTTCCAATCACATGAGTTAGTTCACGTGTCTGGTGGACATGGTCACCTGCATGCATCCTCTACCGGTGGTGGTGCTTTTGTGTACTTTACTGTATAGGGCTGTGCAGAATATGGTAGTGTAGTCCTTTTATTTCAAGTGCAGAGTGTCTGGAAGCAAGTGTAAAAACAGTACTGTTGTAGCTGGTACTGCTAAGAAGTGCCAGGAGTTGGAGGCCCAGAGCAAGAACAAGAGGGATAAGACAAAGAAGAAGTAACTGAAGGACTAATGAGATTCACGACACAGAAAATGGCTAGGGGGTTTCCTTTATTTGAGGAAGCACTGTTAGGTTTTGAGGTGCAGGACCTGAACATAGAATCATCCAGGAAGGTTGCAGCAGCCTTTCAGAATACAATCCAGTGCTACCGTGTCATCTATGACGAGAAGAAAAGAGCTACGTCCCAGATATCGATGGATTGTTTTCTCAAGAGGGTAGATAGAATTGAATCCAGCAAGGAACCAGACCCTGAGCCATTAATGTCAGGCGTGAATGAAATTGCTGCTTGCCCTCCATCTCCTATTGCTTGACGATCCTTCAGGGCTACCATCTCCCACCTCCTTTCTCTCCCCCAGGCAGTCACTCGTCTTGCTGGTTCACTCGATGCCAGTCCTCATGTGCCAGCTGTTGTACTCTACTACTGTATTTTTCAAGGCCTTGAACTATAAGATTAAATATTTTCTTTAGTTTTTTTTTAATGTATTATTTGTGTGGAAACTATTATAAACCTACTACAGTGCAGTGCTATAATTGGGTACCTAGGCTAACTTTGTTGAACTTAAGAACAAACTGGGCTTATGATCATGTTCTCAGCACAGAACTCATTGGTATGTAGGGGTTTACTATAATCAGTTCACCTGAGGAGTTTTTTAAAGGACATCGTTGCAAGACCAGGAATATACTTTTTTTTTTTAAACAACATCTCAGGATTTTGATGCACAACTATCAATGATGTTTTATTATTATACTTTATTTTTGTGTGAGTATGATTTAGGGGGAGAAATGAAGGAACACCATCCACACCTCAGGCACCTCAGAGCTGGCACAGAACAGAGACAATCACAGCAAAATTCAGCAGGAAGAATGGGTATCCTGATTAAGTCATGTCACCACAGATGAAAAAAAAGTCTCTGAAGTGCAGAACAAAATAGATGTAGTCAAGAAAAAGAACTGTTTTCATTACTGTGTAAATAGTGATTTCAGCAATCTTCAGAGCATAAGAGCTGGGGAACTGGGGCATCAGACTGAATTATGTAAGATGAGAATAATGAATAATTATGTTTGGTATTTTTACAAGTTTATTAGCCAAGTACTCTCCATTTTCGCTGATATCTCAAGAGAACAAATGACAGGCTGCTTTCCTGTGTGGGATTCATTTGTATGCTAACCCAACAGTGTAATGTTTGCAGTCATGGGGAGTGCTCTGCGGGAAGTGGGAGTAGGCAGGCCAGAAGCTGGTTTCTGTAGAACCAGGCAGGATTTTCCAAGTGCAGTGTAACAGCCCGGCTTATTGAGGGATGTGAAGGCAACCGCAAGTGCTCATGAGGTGCTGTGTCACCTCTGCCATCTCTGAATAGTCTGGAATCGTATCCTACAATCAAGCCACTCTTCTGGTTCTTCACTGCAGCCCCTCTCACTCTGTCTAGGACATCTGCCTGTAGCTTCACCATCACTGCAGGAAACCCAGTGTCTGCACTCCCCCAACCGAACGAGTGGTGCTTCCCCAAGGTCTACATGTCATGTCCTCACCATCTTAGAGAAAAGAGTCTGTAGAGTCCCAAGCCAGCATCACCTTATCGCCCTCAGTCTGCACTGACCCTGTTTATTCTTTCTCCTTCATCTTACCTTCTACTGTTATGCTCACCACACGTGGTTTTTGGTGTTGTTTAATTACTATGTCATGTCCGACTCCTTTGTGAGCTCATGAACTGCAGCCCGCCAGGCTCCTCTGTCCATGGGACTTCCCAGGCAAGAATACCAGAGTGGGTTGCCATTTCCCTCTCCAAGGGATCTTCCTGACCCAGGGATCGAAACCTTGTCTGCTGCATTGGCAGGCAAATTCTTTATCACTGAGCCACCAAGGAAGCCTGAACCCATTTCTTAGAGAACTGAGTTTTGGCACCCTGCCATTTCGTAATGCATTACTGTATAGCCTTGAGGCTTATATTCAAAGTCAAGTACTTAGTATCTGACATTACAGTCATTTATCTGTGGTGTACTTGGAAATGAAGTCAGGAATGTGTTATGATCATGTAAACTCCCAGACTGGTCATAAAGAAGCGTGACAGCTAGTTGGAGAAGCTCTAGTCTGATTTGTGGCACTCTTGTTGAGTTTCTTAGTTGTGATTATAAATAACAAACTCCCTAAACATAATGAAGTAGTAACTGACAATAGAAAATCAATAATGCATGAAAACATCCCTGTGATTTACTGATATCGAAGCACTGTAGGGCTCAAAGCTTGTTCAGAAACCACTTTCGAGGACTAAGAATTGAAGGCATATTCAACAACATTGTGGGGGATGAGGACATCAACCGACTCCATGTTCATGGTTTAATAATTACCGAGGTGACTAGGTTTCCATGGGATGGGGAGTTCATAAGACACAGGTCAGATAATTTACAGCATGGCTTTTCAATGGCACTGACAGTCTTCTGCTTCTTTATATTGTGCCTCTATTTATGGGAAATAATAAATAAAGCAACCACCATGGCCTCTGCCATTGCTGTTTTAAGAGGATGATATCTCACATTTCATCTTCTTGAACATGGGATTTACAGGGAATAGAAGAATGACTGGCATCTACTCTGTAAGATGGTGGCTGATATCTGGTCCTCTGGTTCTCAAGAAAGAACAGAATTGCACCCAAGACGGAAGGCAGAATAATTAACAACATTAATCATCAATTAACATTTGAAGAGGGATTGGGGTCTCTTGGGAGACTGAATAAAAAAGGAAGGGAGGTCTTCAGTGAGACAAAGAAAGAGTTGAGGGTAAGATTCTTTCAGGCCAACAATACAAATGTTTAAATTCCTTAGTCCTTTTCTCCGTTTCTAAATTTTTCTCTCTATTTTAAATCTGTTTAAAAACATCTCTTGTCTTCAGTTACTTCCAGCATCCATGGCCTTCCCCTTTGGGCGTGATCTAAATCTTCTTGCTTCATCGCCAGTGTGTTTTGTCTTTTGCCTGCTAACACACTTGCCTGCCCTGCGCCCTTTCTCTGTAGGGTCTGTGACTATTTCTGAACCACTGAGATGTACAGGAGAAAAGTCATGCATTTCTATCTACTGTGCCACTCTGAACCATGAGCTCAAATGCAAAGGGACCTTGACCTTGTGCAGAAGACCCTGAAGAGACTCCTTAGCATCCTCTCTCTTCCTCAACAACGGGTGTTTTTTATAGTCTCATAACTCCTTAGACCTCACATGTATCTGTACAGTCTGAGTCTCAGCTGATGACCTCAGCTCCAATGTACAGAAAAAAAGAAAACTCCACTTCAATGAGTACACACGTTCTTATTGAAAATTGCTTCCATGCTTGGCGCTCTTGTTGAACTTTCTGAGGACAAGTATAACAGTGCTGGAAATGCCTGCCCCGCTTATCCTCTCCCACTTTTGGAAAAAGTCAGGGCACCTTCTCCTACTATTTTTCTAGAGTCTCTGATCTCATTAAGGTCTACCTTTTCAATGACCCCACTTTGCATCCCCTCCCCCACAAATACAAGGGATTTCAGTTCTAGTGGTATCTTTCCATTAGCACCAACTAACAGCACACACACACACACACACACACACACACACTATCAAACACCCAACTCAATGCCACATTTCACGCCTATTGCTGTGCTGTGCTAAGTCACCTCAGTCGTGTCTGACTCTTTGCAACCCTATGAACTGTAGCCCACCAGGCTCCTCTGTCCATGGGATTCTCCAGGCAAGAACACTGGAGTGGGCTGCCATGCCCTCCTCCAGGGGATATTCCTGACCCAGGGCTTGAACCTGTGTCTCCAAAGTCTCCTGCATTGGTAGGCAGGCTCTTTGCCACTAACGCCACCAGGGAAGCCCCCACACTGCTAATACCACCTGCTTATTTCTTGCTCTGTCATAAGCAAGTTTCTAAATAGAATTGTCCAGACTCCTCTTGGTTTCACTCTCTTACTTTCCACATATTCCTCAAGTCAACTACTAGGAATCTATCTGGAACAAGTATTTTTTGAAATAGGGGAGAAGAAATCTTGCACACCATTGATTTATGTTGTCATTTTCTATATCAGATAAAAATGTACATAATTTAAATCATCTACAAAATGAATTTGGGTAATTAAAGTATTATACACCGAGGTTGTCTTTGTTGCCATGTAAAGGTTTAATAAAATAAATGATGCTGTTAGAAATTATTTTTAAAACTGCAATATACATATATATATATGTATATATATACACACACACACACACACACACAGGTTTATAAATTGTGTGTATGTGCTTCAGTCATGTCCAAATCTTTGGGACTCCATGGGCTGTGGCCAGCCAGGCTCCTCTGTCCATGGGATTCTCCAGGCAAGAATACTGGAGTGGGTTGCCATTTCTTCCTCTAGTGGATCTTCTTGGCCCAGGGATTGAATTCTCATCCCCTGTATTGGCAGGCTGATTCTTTATTACTGAGCTACCTGGAAAGTCCATGCTTGTAAATAAATATACTTATATATGTCCTGTGCTATGTATTTCTGCTTTATTGACTATGCCAAAGCCTTTGACTGTGTGGATCACAATAAACTGTGGAAAATTCTGAAAGAGATGGGAATACCAGACTGCCTGACCTGCCTCTTGAGAAATCTGTATGCAGGTCAGGAAGCAACAGTTAGAACTGGACATGGAACAACAGACTGTTTCCAAATAGGAAAAGGAGTACCTCAAGGCTGTATATTGTCACCCTGCTTATTTAACTTATATGCAGAGTACATCATGAGAAACACTGGACTGGAAGAAACACAAGCTGGAATCAAGATTGCTGGGAGAAATATCAATAACCTCAGATATGCAGATGACACCACCCTTATGGCAGAAAGTGAAGAGGAACTAAAAAGCCTCTTGATGAAAGTGAAAGTGGAGAGTGAAAAAGTTGGCTTAAAACTCAACATTCAGAAAACACAGATCATGGCATCTGGTCCCGTCACTTCATGGGATATAGATGGGGAAACAGTGGAAACAGTGTCAGACTTTATTTTTTGGGGCTCCAAAATCACCTCAGATTGTGACTGCAGCCATGAAATTAAAAGACGCTTATTCCTTGTAAGAAAAGTTATGACCAACCTAGAAAGCATATTAAAAAGCAGAGACATTACTTTGCCAACAAAGGTCCATCTAGTCAAGGCTATGGTTTTTCCAGTGGTCATGTATGGATGTGAGAGTTGGACTGTGAAGAAAGCTGAGTGCCGAAGAATTGATGCTTTTGAAGTGTGGTGTTGGAGAAGACTCTTGAGAGTCCCTTGGACTGCAAGGAGATCCAACCAATCCATTCTGAAGGAGATCAGCCCTGGGATTTCTTTGGAAAGAATGATGCTAAATCTGAAGCCAGTACTTTGGCCACCTCATGCGAAGAGTTGACTCATTGGAAAAGACTCTAATGCTGGGAGGGATTGGGGGCAGGAGGGGAAGGGGACGACAGAGGATGAGATGGCTGGATGGTGTCACTGACTCAATGGACATAAGTCTGAGTGAACTCCAGGAGTTGGTGATGGACAGGGAGGCCTGGCGTGCTGTGATTCATGGGGTGGAAAAGAATTGGACACGACTGAGCGACTGAACTGAACTGAACTGATGCTGTGCTTAGTTGATTAGTCGTGTCCGACTCTTTGCGACTCCGTGGACTGTAGCCTGCCAGGCTCCTCTGTCCATGGGTATTCTCCAGGAAAGAATACTGGAGTGGGTTGCCATGCCCTCCTTCAGGGTCTTCACACTTCAGGGACTGAACCCAGGTCTCCCACATTGCAAGCAGATTCTGTACCATCTGAGCTACCAAGGAAGCCCAAGAATACTGGGATAGGTAGCTTATCTCTTCTCCAGGGGCTCTTCCTGGCCCAGTAATCAAACCAGGGTATACTGCATTGCAGGTGAATTCTTTACCAGCTGAGCTACTAGGGAATCCCAATGTGACCAAAACTGTGTAACAGCCTGTACTTAGAAAATCTCGAAGGAAATGTACCCGCATGGAATACTCAGGCATCAGTGTCCTGAAGGTGGGACCCTGCCTTGGGTTTACCTGAGACTCTAGCTCTGTCCTCATCACTGTCTGTGGAGCAAAGATGTGCCCACCTGGAGCCTTGCTCACAAAATCTTAGCTATCAGAAACTCTAGACTCTCATTAAGTCTCCACTTAAAGAGTTCTAATCTCTTTCTCCAATTTATCCTTCCAAATAAAACCCACACCACTAAGAGCTGACCACCAGTTTAGGAGTCCATGAAGAGGACTTAGATTTGCTGGCTGGATTACATAGAGTGGGTACAAGCTTGTGTGAAGCCCTTGGGGAGGGGGCCAATGCTGGGGTCAGAGAAGAGGGTGGGCTCTGCTGGCATGACAAATGAGTCATTCTAAGATTCATAGATTTCATTATTGAAGCCTGAACTGCCAGGTTATTATTTAGATGTATCTGCCAAGGTAGGAGGAAAAAATACATTTCACTGTCAGTTTGTTAATTTGATTTGACTTTTAGATATTTAAATACATGGTAACTGGGCTTCCATTTGTATATCTGGCACAGGCACAAGCCTGTCAGCACTCCCACTAAGATACTAACAGTCCTGTCTTCTTTCAGAGTAAGGTAAATTCTTTCTCTATTTCTCTCTCCTCCCTCCCTCCCTTCTTCCCTCCCTTGCCTCCTCGCTTCTTCCCTCTTTTCCTTCCCTTCTTCCACTCCTAAATCCCCATTTTCCTAATCTCCAAAACTTTTCTGTTGATACATTTATGGTTAGACAACAGCAAAATAAAATTTAAAATATAATGCAGTACTCAACAGATAAAATACCACATAAACTTTAAGATAGGCATGCCAGTGAGAGACTCTATAAATACTTAGCTCCAGGAAATGTAGATAATGCACACTGAAAATTAAAAAAGAAAAAAAATAATGTAACAATGCTGAGACCACAGGTGGTAAGTATTGGTATAGAGGAAAAAAACTCTCTGCAATGCATGGTGATTTTCCACTTTAAACCAAAAATACAAATTCCACAGCAGCAAAGGACATGGAACAAATGAATTAAATCAATATATACAAAAATATTGCTGTGAAGCCTGGTGAGAAAGCTTTTTCAAGGTTCCTTCTCAAATAAATATGATTGATGGGCAAGTGTTCACAATAGAAATGAGCATAAGACAGTCACAAGACCCCCAGTTTTCGAGGTCAGGGATCTATTAATGCTGGAATGATGCTATGGGAATAGAAAATATAATAGCTTCAATTTACTTATCCCAACACCGCATTTTATCTCGTCTCATCTTTTCTCTTTCAGCCAAATGAATTTCTCCAATAAAAGTGTTCTAAGAAATTTACACGGGCATGAAGTTAGACATGAAAGAGTTTTCCATTTTCTTAAAATTGCTGTCTTGCTCCTGATTCAGGCAGGGGAGATGCAGTTTAAAGCAAATGAGGCAACTTTTAGAGGATGGTCCATAAGGCAGCTCAGGAAAGGGTCAACAAATGAATGAACTAGTTCCCTCTATATCAAGAATTTAGCAAATTCTGAAAGAATGCTGCCATTCAATAATGTTGCATTTAAGCATCTCGGGTTCCTTATCTCAGTACAGAGAGGTTATCCAACAAGGATTTTTTTTTTTTTAAACATAATACTTTTTTCCTGTCATCAATGAGGTCTTGTTTTCTACTCTATATTCTTCCTGGCACATTTTATATGTGAAGGCTATGGATTTCTGGGTATTCATTTTATACTGCTATCTTACTGAAGTTTCCCAGTTTGTTCTCTTAATGTTGCATTTTAGTCATGTAATTATACCATCTACAGATTGTAATCATTGTAATGTGTTTTTATATACCTTCTACTTATTTTTCTTTTCGTTGCATGAACTATTTTCTCTTAATCATGAATAGCGTGGTGGAGTGGGCTTATCTTGTTCTAATTACAGGAAGCACTTCCAGTGTTTCCCATGTTAACCATTATGTTTGCGTTTGGTCCCAGGGGAAAAAAAAATCGTTTTGGGGAAAGTTTCCAGTGGTTGTAACCTGTATGCTCCAAAGAAATTTGTATTCACTGCACCTGAGGTTTTCGGGAGGCTTTATAAAGTGGATGAGGAACTATCACAGTCTCCTACAGCATGTCCTGAGAAATGTACAAAACAAGCACCAATTAGGCTTCTCTCGTGGACTCAGATGTGTGTTTTTGTTTGTTTCTAATTTAATTAACTGCCCTTCCTTTTCCACTTTTCAGGCCAATAAAACCCCAAATGTATTAATATACAAGTGGTTATGACTTTTACTTGTGTTTTCATTTTATGTGCACAGACTCTCAGTTGTGTCCAACTCTTTGTCACCCCATGGGCTGTAGCTCACCAGGCTCCTCTGTCTATGGGATTCTCCAGGCAAGAACACTGGAGTGGCTTGTCATTTCTTTCTCCAGGGGATCTGCCAGCCCCAGGGATCGAACCTGTGTCTCCTGCATTGGCCAGCAGATTCTTTACCACTAGCGCCACCTGGGAAGCCCATTTTTACATGTGGCCAGTTCATTCATCTGTGGCCAATTCATGGTTCAATCAGTGACTACAACCGAAGGATAATTAAGAAAATGAGACTGTGTCAGGAAAATGTCACCAGAAAGTTCTAGGAAAGTTTTAACCACCTGAGAAAGAATGGACCCTTAGATGCATTCCTGGAGATTCTCTCAAAGGCATCAAAATTCTAGAGACCAGATGTGACTCTGCTTGGCACACATGAAATGGCTTGTGGGTTCCTGAGGCGTTGTTGTCCCAAGGATTGCTTTAAGTTTAGAACTTCAAGAAAGAAGGCTTGGGTTTAATCTCTTCTCTGTCTTCTCTTAGATGAGTTGTCTAAGGCAAATGTTATTAATTTCACTAAAACTGAGCTTTTTCCTCTGTAAAAGAGGATGGTCTGTTCTTTTTATCACACTCTTACCATGAAGATAAAAAGTGATCAGTGGGACACTGCATTGAACATTCACAGTCCTACACAAATTTAAATCTTCAAATACATAGTGAGACCCAACAGTACAAGAATTACATTATTCCTTAATTATGCTTCTCTATAAAGTCTATCCCATGCCAACTCATTTTATTATTTTCCAATCTCACCTCCATGTTGTCGTCAGATTGTCCTTCTATAAATGAAAATATGATCCCATTATTCCTCTATTAACACTTTTTATTGACCCCTCAATGCTTGCATAACAAAATCGAAGCTCATTTACAAAGCCAACGTCAATGTCATTTTTCAAGTCCTGGTTCTGTCTGCCTCCATTTCACTCCTCCTTGACCAGGCAATGATCCTCTCCTTTTCTGTGTTTCTGCAAATCCTGTTTCCTGTCTTTGGATTCCCCATCCATTCTGGAAGTACTACCAGAGCATTTGAACAACTAGTAACCCTTCTTTCCCTGGAACCAATACCAAACCACCAGCTCTAGCCTTTTGTTTCTATATAAGACACAGTAGGAAACCTGGGACAACGTGATTCCAAGAGAAGTGAGGGGTGCCACTGTTAGGATCAGCCTCTAAAACCACTTGTCAGGAGCCAGGGCAGCATGCAGGGGACTCCAAGGAGAAGAAAATGACCAGAGATGCCTGGTTCCTAGGCTATATGTGAAGCTTTATCATAGCTTCCAACTGAGATATATGTGAAGCTTTATCATAGCTTCCAACTGAGCTGTGGGTGAAGTGGATCACAGAAGTGAAGTGGGAAAAAAATAAGCCTATTGTGCAAAGCCCTGAAACGTGAAAGTATTTTTTAGAGAAGCTACAAGCATTTATCTGAATAGTGCATTCCTCTTGCTTTCATTAGACATCTTTAAGCCATGGTCTACAAAGTGCCTTCCCTAGGAAGCCTCCCATGATTTCTTCCAGAGTTAGAATCCACTTTCTCTGGCATCCTTTATATTCTCCATAGCAGTTGCTCCCCTCTTAAAACAATCTTTTGAAAAGGCATGTTTACAAATGTTCTATAACTCCCCTGAGGGCAGAAATTTTATCTTCATATCTTTACACCCTCAGCAACATGACATAGAAGCTACAAGATTTCCCATTAATGTTGAACAGATGAGTGAATGAGTGAAATGGATCTAAGATACTTATTAAAGTTTATAAATAGAAAAGTGGTAATGAATAGTATGCCCATCAAAGGCTGGGAACAATGGCATAACCTTAAATCTATTCCTTAAATCACAAGATATCTTGTTAATCATTTCCTGAGGAACCAGCCTTATAGCCTTAATATGAATAATTTCCATTTTAAATCCTACTTCAGCTATATTACTTTGCCAGTGTTTTAGTCAGAGATAAAATTCCCTTGCCATAGACTAGGTTTATAACTCAATTGTATCCAATAAATCGAGGAAAACCACAGGACTCCATTACTTCTGATCACTCTTATAAAAGATAAACTGCTGTAAGAACAGCTATTTGGAAGCCTCAATGTTCCTTTGCATTGGTCTTTTGTTTATGCGAGTAAATTCTAATCTCAAAATTGTTGCTGTTTGAAGACAGTGATGGGGTTTATTAAATGTTCTCAGTTCTCAGAAACACACAAAGGAAGACTGTGGTTTGATCGATGCCTCCACCATCAGAGAAAGACCCACAGAACCAGATGGACTCAGAGCTTTATGGCAGTGTTTACAGTCGTGTAATTATACTCAGCTGCAAAAGGGGGGACCCATTACTCTTCTAAGTTTTCCTTATGTGTGTCTTTAAAGATATAGAATTGCATTGAAAGAAGAAGAAGGGCAAATAGCTGAGGCTTACTGCAACTAGATGTGAAGGTTTAAGGAAATAAATAGTTTAAAATCTATCCTTCCTCTGAACTTCTTACCCTGAATACCAAATAGCGACATTCTTACTTAATTCTGGGGAAAGAAAGGAGGTAGGGAAAGCAAGCAGTCTACTTACGTTTGGACTCCAATAGAATTTGTATTACCTATGATCTTTTGTGCAAGTGTATTATAGTGATTATTTCTTAATGGGGAAAGATAGATTAGTTTAAACAACCAAAATGAAAACGTGGGACAGATTGGCTTTGTTTCTCTACAAAACTACAGTTTCTCTTTCTTTCTGTAGACCCATGTGGGTGCCATAAATTAATGTGTGGTTTCTGAACAAGTCAGTTATCTTGTAAACAATGATGGAGTTAGAGTTTTCCATCCTCAAAGTTGCCTTTACATGTTATTGAGACTTCGTATACTTAGTATCAGTTCAGTTCAGTTCAGACGCTCAGTCATGTCTGACTCTTTGCTGTCTGACTCTTTGCAACCCCATGAATTGCAGCACGCCAGGCCTCCCTGTCCATCACTAACTCCCGGAGTTCACTCAAACTCATGTCCATCCAGTCGGTGATGCCATCCAGCCATCTCATCCTCTGTCGTCCCCTTCTCCTCCCGCCCCCAACCCCTCCCAGCATCAGAGTCCTTTCCAATGAGTCAACTCTTCTCATGAGGTGGCCAAAGTATTGGAGTTTCAGCTTTAGCATCAGTCCTTTCAATGAACACCCAGGGCTGATCTCCTTTAGGATGGACTGGTTGGATCTCCTTGCAGTCCAGGGGACTCTCAAGAGTCTTCTCCAACACCTCCAACACCACTGTTCAAAAGCATCAATTCTTCGGCACTCAGCTTTCTTCACATTCCAACTCTCACATCCATACATGACCACAGGAAAAACCATAGCCTTGACTAGACGGACCTTTGTTGGCAAAGTAATGTCTCTGCTTTTGAATATGCTATCTAGGTTGGTCATAACTTTCCTTCCAAGGAGTAAGCGTCTTTTAATTTCATGGCTGCAATCACCATCTGCAGTGATTTAAAGTCTGATACTGTTTCCACTGTTTCCCCATCTATTTCCCATGAAGTGATGGGACCAGATGCCATGATCTTAGTTTCCTAAATGTTGAGTTTTAAGCCAACGTTTTCACTCTCCACTTTCACTTTCATTAAGAGGCTCTTTAGTTCCTCTTCACTTTCTGCCATAAGGGTGGTATCATCTGCATATCTGAGGTTATTGATATTTCTCCCGGCAATCTTGATTCCAGCTTGAGCTTCTTCCAGCCCAGCATTTCTCATGATGTACTCTGCATAGAAGTTAAATAAGCAGGGAGACAATATACAGCCTTGATGTACTCCTTTTCCTATTTGGAACTAGTCTGTTGTTCCATGTCCAGTTCTAACTGTTGCTTCCTGACCTGCATATAGGTTTCTCAAGAGGTAGGTCAGGTGGTCTGGTATTCCCATCTCTTTCAGAATTTTCCACAGTTTATTGTGATCCACACAGTCAAAGGCTTTGGCATAGTCAATAAAGCAGAAATAGATGTTTTTCTGGAACTCTCTTGCTTTTTCCATGATACTGAGCATCAAATAAAAGCAATAATAATGCATTAACATTCATGAGACATATAAAGTTGATTTTTGTATTTCACTTTCACTCATTAAGTGTTGATGACATCTTGGTGACGTGATGATGACATCTTGAGTATTGATGACATCTTGAGATTTCCATACAATCTGCATGCAAATATATGAGTATTAGCATGTTCCATTTTTATTATATTAACATGTTTTGTTATTTTAACTAACTTATTATGTAAATACTTTCTATATTCCTCAAAAGGTAACTTGACATATTTAGAGAGATTTCCAATGTCACATGACTAGTCACTTCAAACATTGTACTTTTTCATTTTGACAGTTGTATACCATTTTCTAAAACAAAGAAGGAAACAGGAAACCACTTTATTGAAAACTGTTTTATTCTAAATTCATCAGAATATCTGACCCACATTGTCTGCTTTCATTGGTGAAATCTACTCAACCTTTTCCCCCTAAATTATTGATTGTCTCACTCAATGTCTGTCAAGCACTGCAAACTGCACTTCTGATTTTATAGGTACATAATTTCTATAGGAAATCCCCAGGAATTTTCATTTTAGAATAAATCAGTAACAACCTTCTGTTAGCCTGTGATATAGCTCTTTCTCTTATATCTTTTAAGCGTGTGAGAGATCTTGCAAATGCACGTCTGAATTGGTCATTATGGTGTCTAATTTTGTTGCATCATTAAGGAGAAGTTAGATAAATGCTTTGACTTCCGGACTCTGTAGGTAATGGTTCTGCTATATTAGTTGAGTTCCCAACAGAGAAGTGTTCACATTGAGGCCAGAACTGGAGAAGAGGTCAATCTTTTGAGTAAGAGGGACAGAGAGAGAGAATTGGGAAAAGAACAAACGAGAAGAAGGGCTGAATCTCAAACCCCAAATGATTGTAAATTCTTTTCAGACATGCTAGCAAATCGTGCCATTTATTATAGGAGTCTTTGCTTTACATATATTCTGGTCAGCCTGTGCTGGGACTCCTACAAGACAGATACCCTCCTTTTGACTACAATAGTAGTAGTAATGCATGTGTGCTCAGTCATATCTGACTCTTTGTGACATCATGGACTGCAGCCTACTAGGCTCCTCTGCCCATGGAATTTCCCAGGCAAGAAGACTGGAGCGGGTTGCCATTTCCTTCTCCAGGGGATCTTCTCAACTCAGGGATCAAACCCACTTCTCTTGCATTGGCAGGTGGATTCTTTACCACTGAGTCACCTGGGGAGCCTATTTGTTGGAGAGGGGGAGATTGTTTCACATTTGCAAAACAACTTAGGAAATGTTCATCAAAAACTTGTCTAGGTACTTCAGAGAGGAGCTACAGCAGAGGATATGGGGGAAGGCTTGTTTCCCCCATTCTCCAAGGCCCCATGGAATCCTGCTTAGTTACAAATTACCAAGCTATAAAAGATTCATCAGCTGCCAAATGATATCACTCACAGTACTGGGAGATTTCCTTCTATAACTTCCCTTATGGTTCTTGTTTGTATTAGTTCATATTAAATGAGAGATTCAGGCATTAATAACATGAATATCAAAATTAAAAGACCTCAGTTAGCAAAAGGTGAAAAACAGTCTAAGACAGTGAGAGGGAGTAGGTTGCTGCTGCTGTTAAGTCGCTTCAGTCGTGTCCGGCTCTGTGTGACCCCATAGACGGCAGCCCACTAAGCTCCTCTGTCCCTGGGATTCTCCAGGCAAGAAATGGAGTGGGTTGCCATTTCCTTCTCCAATGCTAGGACCCTTTAAAAGAGGAGGATGTCGGTCAAGGTCTTTTTTTAAAGTCTCATCGTCTCTAGTCAACATTGATTCAATGACTATCAAACTGGTCCCTTTCTTGCACTACCTGGATCCCCTCCAGGCCAGTCTCCATTGTATTGCAAAAGTGACCTTACAGGATGCAAATCTGCTTATTGTCCTCCCTTCAAAGTCTCTCAATCACTTTTAAGAAAGGAAACCCAGCTCCTTATCTTAATACAAAAGCACTTGGATCCAATTCAGAGCACTTCCTTTTAAAAAGGACCTTGACAAAAGTGCATCTAGACGACAAAGACTAGGCTGATAGAGGGTTTGGAAATCCTCAATGGATACATGTCGCAAAGAACGGAGAGCCTGGAAATTGGTTGAGAGAAAGTTACAGAAATCGAGGTTTTAGTGCAGTGTGAAGGAGTGAACCAACTTCATAGAGGGTACAGGATAGAACCACTTGAAATTAGGGAAAAATGAGTCCAAGGACATATGAGTGCTGTGCTGTGCTCAGATGCTCAGTCATGTCTGAATCTTTGTGACCCCATGAACTGTAGCCCTGCCAGGCTCCTCTGTCCGTGGGATACTCCCAGCAAGAATACTGGAGTGGGTTGCCGTTTCCTCCTCCTGCCAATTCCTTCCCGACCCAGGAACTGAACCCTATCTCTTCTGTCTCCTACACTTGGAGGCAGATTCTTCACCACTAGCACCACCAGGGAACTCCTATTAGTGCTAGATCTCAGAGGAATTCCATAATCTGGAAATTACATATTCTGAGGGAAAAATGAAATATTAAAGTAGTCGACACTTTAGACTGGAGGGGAAGTAGATAGAAAAGATGTTTTATAAATTTATGAAAGAGATGGGAATACCAGACCACCTGACCTGCCTCTTGAGAAATCTGTAGGCAGGTCAGGAAGCAACAGTTAGAACTGGACATGGAACAACAGACTGGTTCCAAATAGGAAAAGGAGTATGTCAAGGCTGTATATTGTCACCCTGCTTATTTAACTTTTATGCAGAGTACATCATGAGAAACGCTGGGCTGGAAGAAGCACAAGCTGGAATCAAGATTGCCAGGAGAAATATCAGTAACCTCAGATATGCAGATGACACCACCCTTATGGCAGAAAATGAAGAGGAACTAAAAAGCCTCTTAATGAAAGTGAAAGAGGAGAGTGAAAACGTTGGCTTAAAACTCAGCATTCAGAAAAAGAAGATCATGGCATCTGGTCCCATCACTTCATGGGATATAGATAGGGAAACAGTGGAAACAGTGTCAGGCTTTATTTTGGGGGGCTCCAAAATCACTCCAGATGGTGATTGCAGCCATGAAATTAAAAATGCTTACTCCTTGGAAGAAAAGTTATAACCAACCTAGACAGCATATTAAAAAGCAGAGACATTACTTTGTCAACAAAGGTCCATCTCATCAAGGCTATGGATTTTCCAGTGGTCATGTATGGATGTGAGAGTTGGACTGTGAAGAAAGCTGAGTGCCAAAGAATTGATGCTTTCGAACTGTGGTGTTGGAGAAGACTGTTGAGAGTCCCTTGGACTGCAAGGACATCCAACCAGTCCATCCTAAAGGCGATCAGCCCTGGGTGTTCATTGGAAGGACTGATGCTAAAGCTGAAACTCCAATACTTTGGCCACCTCATGCGAAGAGTTGACTCACTGGAAAAGACCCTGATGCTGGGAGGGATTGGGGGCAGGAGGAGAAGGGGACAACAGAGGATGAGATGGCTGGATGGCATCACTGACTGGATGGACATGAGTTTGAGTGAACTCTGGGAGTCAGTGATGGACAGGGAGGCCTGGTGTGTCACAATTCATGGGGTCACAAAGAGTCGGACATGACTGAGAGACTGAACTGAACTGAACTGATTTATAAATTATTATAAAGTAAATAATAAATTGTTATAAAGTAAATAATAAATTATTATAAAGTAAACAAGGATCACCTGAATGAATGACTTTTTCCTACCGTGGAAGTGAAAGATTTTGATACTTTGCTCAGGTGGACTCCAAAAATGATGAGGCTTCAGATCCCTCCCCAGTCATTTTTTTTTTTAATGCCAAAGCTCTGACGAAGCAGAAAAGTAAATAATCCATTCAGAATCTAAATTATTCCTGAACAGGATGAAGGTTTTCAGTTAATTTAGTTTCTAAGTGAAGCTGCCATCCAAAATTTCATCAGTGTGAAGAAAATCTAATAGGTCAAACATTGCAATCTCACATTCATAGATGCAGCAAGGTAATCTATTCTGCCCATCACCCCATGCATTTTTGTAGTGTCCGTCTTTGCAGACCTTGATGAGAATTTATAGATCCTTCTCTGGAAGGGAGGAGGCAGCTTGTGAATCATCATATTGTCAACTGGAAGTGTTTAAGTTTTGAAAGGAACTTCAGACATAGAGTTTTGATTTTTGTTTTGATTTATTTAACTCAGTTCAGTTCAGTCGATCAGTCATGTCCAACTCTTTGCGACCACATGAACTGCAGCATGCCAGGCTTCCCTATTCATCACCAACTCCAGAAGTCTACCAAAACCCATTTCTGTTGAGTCAGTGGTGCCATCCAACCATCTCATCCTCTGTCATCCCCTTCTCCTCCTGCCCTCAATCTTTCCTAGCATCATGGTCTTCTCAAATGAGTCAACTCTTCACATTGGATGGCCAAAGTATTGGCGTTTCAGCTTCAATAACAGTCCTTCCAATGACACCCAGGACTGATCTCCTTTAGGATGGACTGGTTGGATCTCCTTGCAGTCCGAGGGACTCTCAAGAGTTTCTCAAACACCACAGTTCAAAAGCATCAATTCTTTGGCACTCAGCTTTCTGTATAGTCCAACTCTCACATCCATACATGACTGCTGAAAAAACCATAGCGTTGACTAGATGGACCTTTGTTGACAAAGTAATGTCTCTGCTTTTTAATATGCTATCTAGGTTGGTCATAACTTTCCTTCCAAGGAGTAACTGTCTTTTAATTTCATGGCTGCAGTCATGATCTGATTTTGGAGCCCCCAAAAATAAAGTATGACACTGTTTCTTTCCACCATTTCCTGATCTATTTGCCATGAAGTGATGGGACCAGATGCCATGATCTTCATTTTCTGAATGTTGAGTTTAAAGCCAACGTTTTCACTCTCTTCTTTCACTTTCATCAAGAGACTCTTTAGTTCCTCTTTACTTTCTGCCATAAGGGTGGTGTCATCTGCATATCTGAGGTTATTGATATTTCTCCTGGCAATCTTGATTCCAGCTTGTGCTTCATCCAGCCCAGCATTTCTCATGATGTACTCTGCATATAAGCTAAATAAGCAGGGTGACAACATACAGCCTTGACGTATTCCTTATCCTATTTGGAACCAGTCTGTTGTTCCATGTCCAGTTCTAACTGTTGCTTCCTGATCTGCATACAGATTTCTCAAGTGGCAGGTCAGGTGGTCTGGTATTCCCATCTCTTTCAGAATTCTCCACAGTTTATTGTGATCCACACAGTCAAAGGTTTTGGCATAGTCAACTAAGCAGAAATAGATGTTTTTCTGGAACTCTCTTGCTTTTTCCATGATCCAGCAGATGTTGGCACCTTGGTCTCTGGTTCCTCTGCCTTTTCTAAAACCAGCTTAAACATCTGGAAGTTCATGGTTCACATATTGCTGAAGCCTGGCTTAGAGAATTTTGAGCATTACTTTACTAGTGTGTGAGATGAATGCAATTGTGCGGTAGTTTAAGCATTCTTTGGCATTGTCTTTCTTTGAGATTGGAATGAAAACTGACCTTTTCCAGTCCTGTGGCCACTGCTGAGTTTTCCAAATTTGCTGGCATATTGAGTGTAGCACTTTCACAGCATCATCTTTGGGGATTTGAAATGGCTCAACTGGAATTCCATCACCTCCACTAATTTTGTTCCTAGTGATGCTTTCTAAGGCCCACTTGACTTCACATTCCAGGATGTCTGCTCTAGGTGAGTGTGAGTGATCACACCATCATGATTATCTGGGTCGTGAATATCTTTTTTGTATAGTTCTTTTGTATATCCTGCCACCTCTTCTTAATATCTTCTGCTTCTGTTAGGTCCATACCATTTCTGTCCTTTATTGAGACCATCTTTGCATGAAATGTTCCCTTGGTATCTCTAATTTTCTTGAAGAGATCTCTAGTCTTTCCACATATTGTATTTGATAAAATAGGAAAGAAATCACGGGGTAATGAAGAGAGTCCTGGACATGGAATCATAAATATGATTTCTAATATGGCATATTCATTACTCGACTTCTTCAGCTTCTGTTTCCAAATCCATAAAAAGAAAAGAATAATCCGGGGTCAAAGAATAGTTGTGAAGGCTGGTGACATATAAAATTCGTTAATAATGTTTTAAAGTACCAGTCACTGGACCACATAATGCTGGTATCTTGGTGCTCAAAAGAAAGATGAGAATGGAATCACTTAGATCATAGTTCATCAGTGTTAGTTCAGTGAAGATTATTCATGCTGAACAAACTATGGATCTCTCTAGATGTATAAAATGCTTTTTTTCCAGGAATACCATAGTAGAAAAGAGCTATTACTCCCTCCAGTATTCTTGCCTGGGAAATCCCATGGACAGAGGGGCCTGGCAGGCTACAGTCCATGGGGTCACATGGAGTCTGACATGACTAAGTGAGCAATAACATTATTCTATTTTCTATGTTTTATGATTCAGGATCCCTGCAAATTGAAAGAAAACATTCTGGTTTATAAGGAGAAGAGTGGGAGGACGAGGAAGATGCAAAGCGAAAGAGAAAGGATATGAGGGATTGGAATACTGAGGCTAGAATTCTAAATTTAATCTATCTTCATTTATAAATCAGTCTGTAGTGCAAGACATAAGCATGTGGGAAGAAGGAAGGAAAAACACAGGATGTTATAAAAATCAGTTTTCAGTCCTGTGTTTGCCTTGACCAAATACGGCAAACTGCCAACTGTCTTCCTCAGGGAGAGACTGAATGCATCCATTGACGTTTGCTCTGCAGTCTCCTAATCCCCTGTATCTTTGGGCTCTCTTCCAAAAAAAACTGACCTGCAATTTTCAGAAGTGTCAAAGTCATGACCATCAAAGAAAGATGACAAACTATTCCAGGCCAAAGGAAGCCAGCACGTGGCATGACAACACAATGCTATGTGCTGTGAAAATGTCTAGTGGTAAAGACTCTGCCAGCCAATGCAGGAGACGAAGAGACGTGGGTTCTATCCCTGGGTGTGGAAGAGCCCCTGGATTTGGGAATGTCACTCCACTCCATTATTCTTGCCTGGAAAATTCCATGGGCAGAGGAGCCTGGCGGGCTACAGTTGACAGCCACGAAGCCACAGACAGGACTGAGCATAGCACAGGACAGGACGATCTCACTAAAATGGAGTGAGAAGGCAGCAGGAGGCGGTCTCATGTGCATACCTCCCCCTGTCAATGCTGGTCCCAGTAGGAAGAGACCTACTTTGTAGGAAATGGAACTACTTTATTACCACCAGCAGGAGGAAGAAAGCTTTCTCTTTGCCTGGCGACAGCTTAGCCAATGCCACACTGTCACAACCTAGAGAATGAAAAGCCACTGTACTTCAAATTCTCAGTTTCCTCCAATGAATTTTTTTGTTTATAATAGCCTCTCCCAACTTCTCCTCTTCTATAAAATAATTTTCTTTCCTTTTATCCATTTGCTATAGTTGCTTGTCCCAAATAGCAACTGTTCACTTTTCCCAAATAAAACCAGTTTTGCTCATAAAATAACTGGCTGGTTTAATGATTTCGGTTAACAGTGTTTTTCTAAACTAGAAAACTTTACTTTAAATAACATCTTTGGGAGAAATGGCAAAACTTTAATGGGGTCTGAAGATTAAATGTGTCAACTAAGTGTATAATGGTCATGGTTGCTTTCCTGATTTTGATTGTTGTGTTATGTAAGAGAATGTCCTTGCTTGTAGAAAATACATGCTAAAGAATTTGGAATCAAAAAGTGTCAGGTTTAAGAAAAAAAAAATATTACTTGCATACACTTGTGGCTCTTAAAATTTGAGAATGCTCCAAAATTTAACATTATAAGTGTAAAATTTTATTTTAATTTGGCACAATTGGTATTTTGCATTGTATTATTAGTAGTCAATCTTGACTATTTTGAAAGTACATTTTGAAAATATGTTTAAAATTACATTTTAAATTATTATATTTAATTAATTTTAAATGAATTTATATTCAAATCTATATTCTTTTTTTTCAAATCTATATTCTTTTAATATAACCACATTTTATTTTTTGACCCATCGATAATTAATACTGAGGACAAGTTTGGATCCTGGTAAAAATAGAAATACCAAAGTCTCTTAAGAAAAGGAAAATTAATGCTTAAAAAAAATCCTCAGAATTCTCATTAAATTTTTAAGAAATTCAGAACAATGAAAGTGAGCAGATTTCTATTAAATATGAGCCATATAAAATCCACCTACAGGATATTACAGATTCCTAATGAAGATTTAATTACTGATTAAAGCCAGAGGACTGTGAAAGAGAATGATTCTTATAATGAGTCTGACTTTCCCATTACAAAATGAAGAAATTTATACTCAGATTAGACAAAAAAATTAAGCAACATGAACTTTGTGATTTCAATGGATGATGGTCCTAGAAAATGGCTGTCACATCTTTCTAATGGTGTGAGGAAGTTTCTAGAAAAATAACATGTAATTCTGACTTATATTTGTGATAGAAATTTTCTATTTGTCAACCATGCCAAAATGTCTAGTATTTGATTTTGTTTTTTAAAAGGTTTCTTTTCAAATGTAAAAAGAAATTGGCTTTTATAGACGGTTTATAGGTAATGCATCTTTGTTGCTACTCCTCTGTGTTTCACAACAAATCTTCAAAACTGTCATTCATTAATGCAGATCTTGGGATCTTAGATATTTGTGTGAAATAAAGCCCTCATACAATTGCTAGAATAGAAAACCAAAAGACAAATAAATAGCAAACAATGATATTATTCAACCAAGACAAATAAACACTGATGCAGAACGCTGAATAATTTAAAGAACCATAGTCCTTAGCAAAGCATAATGAGGCATTGCAGGCTCTGATAGGCAAATATTTATAGAAAACAGTGTACCGTTTCTAGGTTCAATAGAATTGATTTTGAAATCTAATGTCAGAATGGCCAAAATGATAAAATGTAGGCCAGGAAGAGGAAGACGAGAGGATGGAAGGAGACAAAGAGGAAAAAAAAAAAACAAAGGAAGAGAAAAAGAAACAAAGATCCCTTTCTAAAATGGAAAATTTTAAATACTGTTAATAATCCAGTGAGCATTAATGAGAGACAAGAATTCATATATAAAATTTTAAAGTACCTAATTTTCAGTTCAAGTATAATTTGTAAAGAAATACGAGTAGAACTCATAATTTTGGCCATCATTACATAGCATTGTATGGGCCATGAACCATTAGACAGTTTAAGTTTCCTTTTTTTTTTTTTTTTAAAATTTTTTTAAGTTTCTTATTAGAAGACATGCCCTTACTGTGCCAAGAGCAATAGTATTCTTTGGAACAGGTCAACGATTAGATATGACATTTTCTGGATCTCTCCAGATAAAGGATAATTCTTAGTTGTTTTTTTTTCCTAGACAAGCAGTCGAGAACTGAGGATGGCAACTGAATGCTATTAAAGAAATTAGATGTAACCTAGATGAGAAATGAGAGAGAGTAGAGGGATTCAGCTGGACCATAGCCGATTTGAGAGTAAAGCCATGTGAGGGAGCAGGTGCATCGAGTCTGGACTAGCCAGGGAAGGAGAGGTGGGGGACAGCATCAGGAAGCTGGGGATCGGGAGGGGGATGCAGACCACAGGGCCTCCAGAGGACAGATGCCACTGGGGTCTCCCTGGAGGACTTCCAGCAGAGAATTGCTCTATTAATATTTCACAGGATTCCCGTACAGGCCAAAGCTGCATATTGAGTATAGTGGATATACCACAAGAGAGGCTTCTGAGTCCAGGATGGACTGGTGGTTTGTTGCACCAAGCCCAGACTCTCTAGCTCAAAATTTCTTGTACTATGAGAAAGAAAAAGAAAGAAAGAAAGAAAGAAAAAAAAACATAAGGCAAAGTAAAACATTCAAAATACTAGTTAATGAAACCATTATTTTTTTTCATCAGAGTCTTTTATTGCTGCTTCTCCCATTCCCCTGCCTCCTCTTCCTCCTCTGCTTTCACTTCTTCTCCATCCGCTGGACACCTTCCTAACTCCTGAGGGATGAAAGGCTTCCAAAAGGCAGAGATAATTGGATGTAAGGTTGAAAGAGGAAGCAAGCATCATTAGCAAAGGAAAAGTGGAAGAAAAAAAATAATTCTGGGAAAGGAAATGTGAGCTCAGGGATGAGAAATCTTGGGGATACTTTTTAAGTGACTGGAGTGAAAAGGGATTAGAATGAAAAGACAGAATGAAGAGACTCCGTGGTGAAAGCCAGGTGACAAGGGCTTCCGCTGTCACACTCCATCACTCTTGGAAATTCCTCCCCTGCAGCTACTCCCACCCCGTGAGCTCCAAGACATCTGATATTTCTGAGAAGGTGATGAACAAGATTTGAACCTGTTTCTCGGGGTGGAAACTGGCACTGGTGTTAATGGTGGGAAGACAAGACTGTGGTTAGGCTGTTGGAATAGGAACCCACTCCAGTATTCTTGCCTGGAATGTTCCATGGACAGAGGAGCCTGGAGGGCTACAGTCCACGGGGTCGCAATGAGTTGGGCACAACTGTGACTAACACTTTTACTTTCACGGACTGTGGAAGGGCAGGTCCTGTGCTCCAGACATCATACCCTTTTTGCTGATTTCATGTGCATTTACTCTCAGTGCCCTGCTCTCCTAGAATCTATGGTTGGAATCCCCCAAAGTGCCAGCTCACTGACCTGACTTTCTCACAAAAAAGTTTAGTTCACTCTAAACTAGAGAAGACCCTGGATGAAGCAGCCAGGTTGGGAAATCATCCAGACCTGGATTGTTCCTGTGTTACTCTGTGATGTACAAGCTGTGTGACATTAGATGAGTTGCTTATGCTCTCTGTGTCTCATCTGGGGATGATAAGCCAAACTCAAATGGCTGTTCATGAGAACTAGACGATGTATAGATGCTCTGAGCCTTGTGTCTAGCACAGCAAATATGCACTCAGGCGAGTTCTTCTTAGCCTGCAAAATGGTGCTTCTTTCTTGTCCTAGGAGAATGTATTTCAGATGGCTCTTATGCCAGGAACCTTCCTCTGATCTCTGCACTGGAGCTGCATCCTCAGTGAAGGAGTCTTTCTCTGCTTTCAAGGATCACATTAGTGGTCCCTACGCATCATCTTCGTCTCCTCTGTCAGATCTATGCACTTGTTTCAGGCTTTACAGACCTGGAGTCCACAGGGTGGTGCTGCTTGTTGAACGATTCAATAAAGGAATCATCTTATTACCGTATTCCTCCAAATTCATGTGATATCTTCCTTTTCTCCTCATATTCCTTTACTCTGCATTATTTTTCTGTCTCCCTCCCTGCCATCCTCTCCTCTTTACCTTCTCTATACCCCTTCCTTTCATCTTTCTGTCTCTTTCTGTATTTCTTGCTCCTCCTCTCCCACCCCAAGGGCATCATGATAAAATGAGGCCATATGTCAAAAGGATCTTAAATAATGGGTTGTGATTGGTATGAAATTGCCTTACCCCACGCACTGCCTGCCCATTATGTGTGATTAATCAGCAGCATACGACTGCTGGAAGGAGGCAGCTCCTGCCAACATATTCTTTAATTTAGCTGAAACAGAAACAAACAAAGGAAAGTCCACACTGCTCATTTGCATAATAAAGAGCTATGTTCGGGTGAGATAGAAAAAACAAAAACAAAAAACCCTTCTACAAAAGAATGCAGTCAGCAGTCTCCTAGTTAACCAGATCTGGGTCTACTGATACTGGAGGAGAGAAAGGAGATTAAACGCCACATGAGATCCTTTTGACAGTTGCCTCTACAGCTGCCTGCAGCTGGAATTCCCTCCATCAGCTCAGAGCACCCTGATGTCCTAGAGAGTCTTCATCCTGGAAAGCGTGAAAGTCGCTCAGTCATGTCCAACTCTTTGAGACCCTGTGGACTATACAGTCCATGGAATTCTCCAGGCCAGAATACTGGAGTGAATAGTGGTTCCCTTCTCCAGGAGATCTTCCCAACCCAGGGATTGAACCCAGGTCTCCCGCATTGCAGGCAGATTCTTTACCAGCTGAGCCACCAGAGAAGCCTTCATTTTACTTATAAGTGAGCAGTTATGGATGATCAAGGGCTCAGGCTCTCCTCTAGCAGCTTCCTTTGCTTAAGCAAAAGGGAAAAGGAAAGAAACACCCGCATATAGAGGTGGATGTCACCAGAGTGAACCCTGCCATTCTGAATGTGAGGCCACTTGGAAATGCAAGCCCAAGGGGCTTAGAGCCCTGCATTATTTGGGACAGGACGCAGGTGGGAGGGTGTCCTTCATCGTGGGAGGGTGTTCGATTCATCAGGGCAGGGAAGGAGACTGGCATTTCTAACTATGGTACCAGAACAGACTCCTTCCACAAATAAAATTCTTGAGCTATTTTTAGGAGGTGAATTTTTAATGAAGACCAGCTGTGCAAAATGTTAGCATGGGGCAAGGGGACTGAAATACGGTCTTCATTTAAGTGGATTAAAAAAGGGGGGAGCGGATAAAAAGATATATCTTTTAAAAGTACCCTTTCATTATCAAAATTTTCACCCATGCCATACTGGAGCCATTTGCAAGGATGATATTATGGGTCAAATTGTGTCTCCTCCTCACCAAAAAAAGAAAAAAAAAAAAGACCACTATGTGTGAAGTCCTACCCCTGGGGCTTGTGAACGTGACCCTACTTTGAAATAAAGCCCTTTCTGATGTAATCAAGCTAAAGAATGGCCATACTAGATTAGGGTGGCGCTTCATACAATGACTGTTGTCCTTAGGAGAGGGAAATTTGAACACAGGTGAGACATGGACACAGGAAGAACCCATGTGAAGATGGAGGCAGAAATTGATCTGATGCAGCTGTTATTGTACAAACCAAGGGATGGCAAAGATGGCCAGCAATCACCAGAAACTAGAAGAGAAGCGTGGACCAAGTTTTTCTGAGCGCCTCCAGTAGAAACCAACCTGGCGGACATCCTGATTTCAGACATTTGGCTTCCAGAATTGTGAGAGAATAAATTCTGCTGTTTTAGCCACCTGGTTTGTGGTACTTTATCACGGCTGTCCTAGGAAACCAATACAGGTAAATAATCTTGGACATTCTATTGAATTCAATAGATATTTTTGGAGGCTGTACAATTTCATGAAGTGATGAATATGTTCAAATGGGTGTGGGAAGGAGCACGCTTACTTACCTGGAATCAACACATTTATTTGATATTAAATTTGACTCAGAGTACCAGAAAGATAATAGTCACCTAATAGTCCACAATTGGCAGGTACTTCCTGGGCTCTTCCTATGTGTCAGACTTTGCTAGGAACGGGGGAGACAGTGGTAGGAATCCCATCCCTTCTCTTTGAGAGCAACCTCTCCCAGTTATTGACATGGATGATGCTTTCTCCTTAGAGACCCTGCTGCAAGGGTAACCTTCCTCAGAGACATCTCTAAACCATCCCACTGAGCTTGAAGTTAGTTCTAGTTATTTAATTCATAGAAAAATTATCATCTGTAATTGTAGTTGGTTCTTTTGTTTGCTTAACTCTTTGCACTGATTCTTTTGCTTGCTCTCATCCCCTAGACTATAGGTCACGGAGGTCAGGGATCATATTTTTCTTGTCACTGTTATACTTCTAGCACCCAACTTAGCTTCTGATGCTCACACAATGCTCAATTATTTATTAAATGTCCTCAACCTTTTCCCACCGAATTTTCACACAACTTCCCCTCTTGCCAACACTGTACTCTGCAGGTGTGTGACTTTCTTACCAAGTCCTGAATATATTCCCATTTGCTCCACGAAATATCAATAACCTCAGATATGCAGATGACACCACCCTTATGGCAGAAAGTGAAGAGGAACTAAAAAGCCTCTTGATGAAAGTGAAAGGGGAGAGTGAAAAAGTTGGCTTAAAGCTCAACATTCAGAAAACGAAGATCATGGCATCCAGTCCCACCACTTCATGGGAAATAGATGGAGAAACAGTGGAAACAGTGTCAGATTTTTTTTTCTGGGCTCCAAAATCACTGCAGATGGTGACTGCAGCCATGAAATTAAAAGACGCTTACTCCTTGGAAGGAAAGTTATGACCAACCTAGATAGCATATTCAAAAGCAGAGACATGACTTTGCCAACAAAGGTTCGTCTAGTCAAGGCTATGGTTTTTCCAGTGATCATGTATGGATGTGAGAGTTGGACTGTGAAGAAGGCTGAGCGCCGAAGAATTGATGCTTTTGAACTGTGGTGCTGGAGAAGACTCTTGAGAGTCTCTTGGACTGCAAGGAGATCCAACCAGTCTGTTTTGAAGGAGATCAGCCCTGGGATTTCTTTGGAAGGAATGATGCTAAAGCTGAAACTCCAGTACTTTGGCCACCTCATGTGAAGAGTTGACTCACTGGAAAAGACTCTGATGCTGGGAGGGATTGGGGGCAGGAGGAGAAGGGGACGACAGAGGCTGAGATGGCTGGATGGCATCACTGACTCGATGGACCTGAGTCTGAGTGAACTCCGGGAGTTGGTGATGGACAGGGAGGCCTGGTGTGCTGCAATTCATGGCGTTGCAAAGAGTCAGACACGACTGAGTGACTGATCTGATCTGATTCCTATTGCAAAGGAATCCTTCCATGTCTCTGTCTGATAAAATCCTTCTCTTCCAACTCTATCGCATCCTCTCACCCCCAGAGTCAAGCAGTTGCAGTCCTACCATCCCCATGATATTCTGTCCACATCTCCATGATGCTTTTTATCCATCACATCAATATTTCTAATTTATATGTTTGTCTTCACATTATTCTCTGAGACAGCATTGGTTATTCTGTATATTTAGTATAAAAACATTATTTAAAAAAAATTTTTGTTAGTATTGTGTCTTTAGTTAGACAGCATCACCAACTCAATGGACATGAAGTTGAGCAAACTCTGGGAGTTAGTGAAGGACAGAGAAGCCTGGTGTGCTGCAGTCCATGGGGCAACTGCAGTACCATGCAGTACCATGACTTAGCAACTGAGCAACCAACCTTTCATCTTTGGGAAAAGAAAGGATGAGGACAACTTTACTGTCAAGATCAGAACCTCTAACAGAGTTTGACAGAGATGCTCGATAAATATTTGGTGAATGAATAAATGAATGCATTAAATACTGAAAATCTTTACTTATAGAATGTACGTCAGTCAGAATCTTGTCAAGGAATAGATGCCACTTTCAACCAAGTTAATTGAGAAATATTTAATAATACTGTCATTGACAAAGGTCTGGGTAAAACTGGAGAAACTCCAACAAGAGTTAATAAAACTCTGGTATAATAAAATTCTGGGAAAGGAAGATTGGAACCTCTTCTCACTTCTAGAAAAGGCCAGTGGAAAGCTGTAGGAACTTACACAAGGGAGATGCCTGACTGAAGCTTATATTGAGACCACTGGTCACAACTAAACGGTGACTTTTTAAGAAGAGGATAAGTATCCACCCCTCCCTCTACTCACACCAGTGTTTGGCTTTGCTATTTCCAAATCTACCTAGAAGTTGATGGACAGGAGAGCTCATGAACTGCATTCCTAAAGTTGTTCATGGAACAGGATGGCGAGCTGACCTGGAAGGGCAGGTGGAAAACACGGAACAGAATGTAAGGAAGTAAGCACGGTAGCAGTATGAGTCATAAAGTACTGTTTTCCGTCCTTCCCATTTATTATCAGCTCTAACTTTTAAGAGTCGTTAGTGTAGCTATTATTATTTCCATTGTAGAGATGGGACAACCGGGGCACAGAAAACTAAACATGGAAAGAAAACTTTCCATGGTCAGAAAGTCTCAGAGCTAGTGGGTCTGATTCCAGGTGTCACCCAGATAGTTCTTAGTGCTCATCATTCCATGGTTTCTGTTTGTTTTTTTTTAATTGCTGTTGCTCTTTGTTGTCTAAATGTTGATATAACAAGACAGGATAGTTCAAACAATTTGCAGGAGACCCAGTTGCTAGCCCCGAGCTTCTAACAAATAAGTTGTGAGTAAGTCAAACAAGGGTGATTTAACATCCAGTGTAGCAACACGGAGGCACTGGACCAAATATATATAAAAACACAACTTCTCAAATCAGAAAAATTAATCATTTAATATTGAAAGTGTTAATTACTCAGTTGTGTCCAACTCTTTGTGAACCCATGGACTGTAGCCTGCCAGGCTCCTCTGTCCATGGAATTCTCCAGGTAAGAATACTGGCATGGATTGCCATTTCCTCCTCCAGGGGATCTTCCTGATCCAGGGATCAAACCCATGTCTCTAGGGTTGCAGATGGATTCTTTACTGGCTGGGCCACCAGGGAAGCCATTTAATATTGACCTAATATCATTGTCTAACCATGACCCAAATTAGATTTCACCTGTTATCCCAATAGTATAATTTATAGCTGCTTTTATATACAGATATTTTTCTAAACTTTTGAAAATAATTTTAAGGCTATGCCCCTTTGCTATGGAAAACTTCATTCTGCATATCTTTTAAGAACAAGAACCTTCTTTTACTTAACCAAAGTACAATGATCAAAATCAGGAAATTTACTATGTATGCAATATTAGCCCTGGGATTTCTTTGGAAGGAATGATGCTAAAGCTGAAACTCCAGTACTTTGGCCACCTCGTGTGAAGAGTTGACTCATTGGAAAAGACTCTGATGCTGGGAGGGATTGGGGGCAGGAGGAGAAGGGGACGACAGAGGATGAGATGGCTGGATGGCATCACTGACTCGATAGACCTGAGTCTGAGTGAACTCCGGGAGTTGGTGATGGACAGGGAGGCCTGGCGTGCTGCAATTCATGAGGTCGCAAAGAGTCGGACATGACTGAGCGACTGAACTGATCTGATCTGATCTGATGCAATATTATTATCTGTTCTAATTTTCATCAGTTGTCCCAATAATTTTTTTTTTCAGCTATGTTTTTGGTCCAGGATCGAATTCAGGACCTCACAATGCATTTAGGTGTCAATTCAACTTAGTTTTCTTTAATCTGAAACTCTTCCTACCCTTTATCTTTCTTTCTTGACCTTGATTTTTTTTGGAGGAGGGGGTCAAAGTACAGGGCAATGATTTTGTAGAATATCCTTCAGTTTTAGTAGGTCTAATGTTTGCTTATGTAGAGTTGGGTTACATGTTTTTAGACAGAATATAATTGACTGGGAGTCAATGCCTCCCCTCCCAGAGCCATATAATATAAGCTTCTTGCAACACTGGTGAAGTAGTCCTGGTCAACTGGTTAAGGTGATATTTCCCAGCTCTGTCCAATGCAAAGACACTGTTTCCCCTTTGATGAATGAGTTACATGAAGAGGTATTTTGAGGTTGTGTAGATGTCTCATTGATTTGTAATCCTCTCTCTTAACTGGGGAGTCCAATTGCAGGATGTGAGACCACAACAATTTTGAAAATTGAGTATCCAATGGTTACAGGAAGAAGAATGGAAAAGAGGGGAAAAGGAAGTTAGCAGGCAAATATCACAGCACCTGGAGACAGTGATGGCCAGATGGAGGCAGGATGCAGACGCATCGAGGAGTATCACATTGTGTTGGAACAGTAGCCAGATATACCGAGTGTAGACATTCAGACCTTCTCTGCCTGTTTGGCTTGTCTGGTTGGTTCACATCTCAAAGGCTGGGAGCCTGTCGCACACATCATTTGTGCTCTGACCAGTTCTAAGGCTGTGGGAGTGACAAAATACTTTCTGCTCTGCTGACAGCTTATGAAATTATGTAAGGAGATTCTTAAAAATATTTATTTCTGAGGCTTGAAAGAAGACTAAAAACCTCAGAGCCAAAAGGTGTACTCTTTTGGATAGGAACTGAGGCCCTTACAGGGTCTGAGCCAGGCACGTAACCCCTCATCCAGGCTGTTTCTGAAGCCCTAAGGGGCAAAAGCCCTGGTGATTAGGCATATTTATGAATACAGGAGACTATATTCAAAATCATTATTCAAATATTTCAGATGAAAATGACAGAATTTTAACAGTGTTTAAGTGTTAAGCCTATGAGCAAAAGAAGCATTTGCTTTAAATAAAAAATATCCTTCAGTGATGAGAAATACTATGTCAGCATTCTTTTTCTCCATCTATGTACGTGTGACAAATGGTGGTTGAAAAGGGATCCAGTTCACAGGATTATCTTCTGTCCTCCAATCCATCATCTTCACAAACACAACTGTTATTTAGAGAAAGCTTATTACTGGGCATGCACTTTACAGAAAACCCCTGCCTAGAGACCATCGATTTTCATCCTGCAGATGGACTTCCTCCACTGGGGAAAGAGAAGAGAGCTCCAGTCACAAGAGGCGTCCACAGAACAGAGGTTGAGCATCTTTCTGAAACATCGTATAATTGATGGTAAGTGAAAGTATTTTAAAATATTTCAACAAAAAAATAAAAAAATAAAAATAAAATAAAATATTTCAACAGATGTGTAAATAATTATAATGCAAAATGAAATAAACTTTTAAAATTAACATTATTTCAAAACAGAAGGTCATGCTTGCCATAGGCTGCTTCAGGATACATGAGAATCCCACGGCCTAGAAGCCTGGGTGAATACTCCTTAATTTTCAGAGGGAAATACCAGAAAAGTGCTTCATGGATTATCTTAAACATCCTTAAAATAGATGTTTAATCCTTACCTTCTGATCGTTCTCCAATTTTGTTTCCTCCTTCCTTTCTTGTTATCCTTTCCTTCCTCATTCATTTATTCACTAAATATTTTTTTTTGAGCATCTCCTTTGTGTCAGGCACCATACTGAGCTCAATAAATACAGAAGGGAATACAACTCATGGGCTTCCTTTGCTGACAGAGCCTTTGGTCTACTGGGCAGGAAGAGAGTCAGCAAAGAAACAAGCAAAACAGACATATGGACTTAGCATCAAAAGCTATTTTTGAATACGTGCAAAGATTAAAAATTTTAATGAGTCATGAGAGATAGTATTATATATGATGGTTGGGGGTGGTGAGAAGCATCATTACAGAGGGTCTTTGAGGATATAGTAGTTAAGCAAGGCGTTAAAGAAAAGAAGTCCCTGTAGATCTGGAGAAAGACCAATCTCAGCAGAAGCTCTGAAGAATAGCAAGCCAGGTAAGAGGCTAGAATAGCTAAAAAGAGTGAGGCAATGGGAGACGGGTAGAAGACGGGTCAGAGAGATTGTGGGGCTACGTCACAAAATCCCTGGAAGAGACTGTAAATACAAGGACAACACTAGTAAAATAATAATGACAATTAATTTAGCTCACATTTTGTTATAATATAGTATGATATTAAGCCCTGCTCAGAAATTTTAAGTGAATTTATCAAGCACATACTGCAGCTGTGTCCATTGGGCTCCAAATTTGTGCTGTGCCTTTAGAAGGATACTGTCCCTCTGGAGGCTAATAGACTTGCTCTAAGCCACAGAGACGGTGGTGGGAACAGTATTAAGCTTGGGCTTTTTGACGATGAGCCCCTTCTGTAGGCAACTTTACATGACCTTGAAGAAAAAAAGCCGTGTATAGTTCCAACTCACCAAATGGAGATTTTTGCTCCTCTTATAAGACTTTGGGACACTGTCATAGGCACTGTCATAGGCAACTTCAAAAACAAAGGCAGAAAATGAAAGGGTGATCAAATCTATTGATAATAATTCTGCTAGAGAGACTACACTAGCTGCTATGGATTGACTGAGTTATGAGCCGAAGAGTTCAATTTCAGCGAGAATACTCATATTGCCTCCTGTCGGTGAACTAGAGCAGCTGCAGGGAATGCTCAGGACAGAACACAGAAGTCTGGCAGCCATTTTGCACTTTTAAGCATCAGCAGGGCAATAGCACCCCCACTCCAGTACTCTTGCCTGGAAAATCCATGGATAGAGGAGCCTGGTAGGCTGCAGTCCATAGGGTCGCTAAGAGTCGGGAACGACTGAGCGATTTCACTTTCACTTTTCACTTTCATGCATTGGAGAAGGAAATGGCAACCCACTCCAGTGTTCTTGCCTGGAGAATCCCAGGGACGGGGAAGCGTGGTGGGCTGCCGTCTCTGGGGTCGCACAGAGTCGGACACGACTGAAGCGACTTAGCAGCAGTAGAAGCAGCAGGGTGTGGAGTCCTGCACTTCCCCACAGGTTCCCAGACTCCATTGAGGCACGGATGGTAGGCTTTGCACTGATGGAGGGTTAGAAAATTCTAGAATACTAGCACTTGAATGCCACATCATCCAATTCCAATTTCTTTCTTATACAGAGGGTGAGATCAGTGTCTAAAGAGAAGAAGGGACTGGCCCAGGGCAATACATGTATTGGCAGACTTGAAACGAGAGCATGAGTTTCCAGAACTGCAGACCAGAACCTGATAAAGCCAGCTCACTGAAACAAGGGGAGACTCTTTCAGGTTCCTTCTGAGACAAATCATAGAATAAATAGTCTTTAAACCTCATAGTATTTAATAGGAAAGAGCAGTTTAGAAGTAGTATAGGATATGATGGGGCTTCCCAGATAGTGCTAGTGGTAAAGAACCCACCTGCCAATGCAGAAGACATGAGACAAGGATTCTGTCCCTAGGTCAAGATCTCCTGGAAGAAGAAATGGCAACCCTCTCCAGTATTCTTGCCTGAAGAATCCCATGGACAGAGGAGCCTGGTGGGATGCAGTCCATAGAGTCGCCAAGAGTCAGACATGACTGCAGTGACTTAGCACGCATGCAACCATAGAACATGATACTAACTTTGCAAACATTGTTGTTCAGTCAATCGGTCATCTCCAACTCTTTTGCAACCCCGTATATTGTAGTATGCCAGGCTTCTCTGTCCATCACCAACTCCTGGATCTTGCTCAAACTCATGTCCATCGAGTCAATGATGCCATCCAACAATCTCATCCTCTATCATCCCCTTCTCCTCCTGCCTTCAATCTTTCCCAGCATCAGAGTCTTTTTCAATGAGTCAGCTCCTCGCATCAGGTGGCCAAAGTATTGGAGCCTCACTTAAGCATCAGTCCTTCCAATGAATATTCAGGACTGATTTCCTTTAGGACTGACTGGTTTGATCTTCTTGCAGTCCAAGGGACTCTCAAGAGTCTTCTTCAACACCACGGTTCAAAAGTATTAATTCTTTGGCACTGAGCCTTCTTTATGATCCAACTCTCACATCCATACATGACTACTGGAAAACCCATAGCTTTGACTAGACAGACGTGTGTTGGCAAAGTAATGTCTCTGCTTTTTAATACGCTGTCTGGGTTTGTCAGAGCTTTCCTTCCAAGGAACAAACGTCTTTTAATTTCATGGCTGCAGTCACCATCTGCAGTGATTTTGGAGCCCAAGAAAATAAAGTCTGTCACTGTTTCCATTGTTTCCCCATCTATTTTCCATGGACTTTGCAAAGTATAATAATATAAAGCCACCATATGCATAGATAAATGACTGAAGTATAAAAGATAGGAAATGATCAGTAGTCATTTTTGTTCTTTAAATATAATGGAATTATTTTTTCCTCCTTTGCACTTTTCTGATTTTCCCTAAATTTCTAAAAACTTATGTGTAATATTACTTGTGGGTACAAAAACAAAACCAAATAAAATTAATAATTTTTTGGTTAAAAAAAAAAGCTGAAAAACAGCTAGCAGAGAACTAGTGTTGCCTTTTCATATTTGCCTGCTATTTTTTCTCAAGTAGCAAAGTAAAAACATAAGAACTTTCATATCACTGCTCATTATTTTCAAAATGGAATTCAACACAGTACAAGTTATTTCCCCAGGAGCATCTTCTATCAGGCACTATCATTTTGAATGAAAGCACTTTTTAAATCATTATTTTTTTGCCCCTAGACTACTGCTTTATACTGTCTATTTTTTAATATTCTGGGAGATAAATGGTTTTCTAATTTTTTTTCTGAATTTATATTATTTTTTGTACATATGCAATTGATGGCCAGCAGTATTCCTATTAATTCTCAACAAGCATTTCTTGAGTCATTGAATGATAATGGATATCTAACAGAGGTCTTGAAATAAAGTAGATGCTCAATAAATATTCTTGAAGGAAGGAAGGGAGGGAAGGAGGGAGGGAGGGAGGGAGGCAAGAGGAATGATGAAATAAGTGACCAGATAACATGAAATTTGGAAAGAAATTTTGGAAAGCATCCACAGATAGCATCAAAAATAAACAACAGAGCGGTTCATGAGACTCGAGTTCGAGCCCCAGCTCTGGCATGAAATCAACATAATAATGGGAAAGTCATTTAGTCTTTTGGGTATGTTTGCTCCATGATGAAGTGCAGAAAATAATATTGCTAAATGTATAGATGTGCTATGACATTACATAAGGTAAACCTTGAAAATGCTATCTCCATAAATTATGATATGTTAATATTGTAAAAGTCATGTATCCAAATTCTGATATTGGTATTTTCCCAGCCCAATATCTGGTATATTGTAGATGTATACTCATTAAAGATATACATAATACATGATTGAGGGGGTGAACAAAAACTAGAGAGATAAAATACCTTGCTGAAGTTTTTTAAAACAAAGAATATTGAAGTCCAGATCTCCTGGCACCAGTTTCAATGTTTTCTTCTCTCTGTTTAAAGCCTGTGATCTACGTTTATCTCTGGATGCTTTCCTGATCAAGAATTTCAAGTAAATATTTAGTAAACTCTGAATATCAGATTAAAATATACACTTTGAATATTGTTTATTCAGTATACAATAGTCCTAATTAATTGCCATTCTCATTAATTTCAAGTCGGAAAAGATCAAAAGATGCTGCTCAACTAGGTCTTTTTTCTGTAGATTGTTCGTAGTATAATGCAAACCAGCAATCTTGTATTTTGTTAATGCAGATAGAAACCATTACTAAAATAATGGGTTTCCCTATAACCCATTATTCTTTGACAAAATTTGTTTATTTTAAAATTTTCTGCATGTGTTGATTAGTTTGTATGGAGTAAGATTATGAAAAGTGCTCTCAGAAGAACGTTGATTGAGACTTCCAGGGTCAATGCTAGGGCTTGGGGAAACAAAAATGAACAGGATGGTATTTAACAGCTTTCAGTCCACTGAGAGAATTGATAAGACCATAACAGGTGTTAAAAAGCATTGCAACTATGGTTACAGAAGTAATTATAGACCAGAAAACAGTGAGACACAGCATTCTCTAGGCACCATGCCAGCAGATATCTAGTGAGGTTTTGCTCATCTTTGAAGGAGACATGGAGAGAGAAAGATTTGGGATGACATAAACATTCTTATGCATTTTGCTCAATGAGTGAATAAAGTCAAAGCTGCCAATTTTGAGGGCAAATGCCAGATGACTTCCATCACTGTTCTAAGGGCATGCATTGTGGTAGTGGTAGTTTAGTGGCTAAGTTGTGTCTGGCTCATTGCAATCCCATGGACTGTAGCCTGTCAAGTTCCTCTGTCCATGGGATTTCCCAGGCATGAACACTCGAGTGGGTTTCCATTTCCTTCTCCAGGGGATCTTCCCAACTTGGGGATTGAACTTAAGTCTCCTGTGTTGCAGGCAGATTCTTTATTGACTAAGCCACCAGGGAAGCCCAAGGGCATCTGTAGAGAATTAACCAAACTATGGCTACTTGGGATGATCTGTAGAGATGGTTCATAGCTGGTAGGTTTTATAGAGATACTCACAGTTTTTTTCCTTTCTTTTCTTTTATACTGGCAAGAGAGCCTCATAAATCAATAATGAAAATTCACATTAAATGAACTCCCCAAATTATCTCAATGAAGCGTTCTTGCCTTCAGGCCTGAATGTGAGAGATTTCTACAAAGACCTGGCTCTGAGGTGATCGTGGGTCATCACTCAATACTGAGTATAAATAAGAAAACCTATTTTAGAATGCATTGCAACAGAGAAAGGAGAAGTCCCATTTACAGGATAAGTTGCTTGAGAATATATTCATATATAACAAAGAAATATTATTTAAAATATGCATTTTCATCCTGGAAAAGAGTGTTGTGGAAAAATGTCTACTTCTTGAAAGATGGCACCCAGCCCTTGGTCAACCAGGTTATACAGCAATGTTCTCTGTAAATGTTTCCTAATTACTTTTCTCCTTCACTTCTGCCTGCAATGCAGGAGACCTGGGTTCAGTCTCTGGGTCAGGAAGATCCACTGGAGAAAGGAATGGCTACCCACTCCAGTATTCTTGCCTGGAGAGAGCAAGGACAGAGAAACCTGGCAGGCTATGGTCCACAGAGTTGCAAAGAGTTGGACATGACTGAACAACAAACACTTATCACCTCTACTGAATTTTACTCATTGGATTCTTGCTACCCCCATATCTCTCTAGTCATACAGCTAGTGTAATCCTCTCACATTTTTATAATTAGTGACATAATCGTATTTAGGTACCTAGATCTCATAGAATGCTTTCACACATAACAGGGACTCAGAAATGTCTAATGCTATAAGGTTCAACAAAGGTACAACTTAAAAAAATAAATAGAATATCATATTCTTCTCCTCTATTTTTTATTGAAAGAGTCAAGTTAATCAAACTCCAGGTTCATGGCACTGGAGAGGTAGTGCAGATCTCTTTGATGTTGTTCACTCTTTCAAACTTCCTCTGTTTTTAAAATGATGTAACAGTATATTTCTATTTATTGTAAGATTATATGTAATGTATACATATATATGATTTGTATAAATAACAAAATGAACACACCTATATCTACCATCCAAACCAAGATCTAGAATACATGCAATAATTATCATCTGTCTTTATTCCATCTTTATCTCATGTCTTAGTGTTAGTCACTCAGTCATGTTTGACTCTTTGTGATCCTATGGACAGTAGACCATCAGGTTCCTGTTTCAATGGGATTCTCCAGGCAAGAATACTAGAGCAGGTTGCCATTCCCTTCTTCAGTGGATCTCCCCAACCCAGGGGTTGAACCCAGGTCTCCTATGTAGCAGGCAGGTTCTTTACCATCTGAGCCACCAGGGAAGCTCAATCTCCCTGCTGATTCACTTAAAATTATCAGCTCAGTTTAATTTAATATTCATTTATTTAGCACTTATACTGGGTCATCTCTTCTGTTACTTATTAATTTAACACATTTATAGAACACCTACTATAGGCTGGGAACCAAATGGCATATCAAGCTTGACTGTGACTTTTATTTGACTTAAAGTCTAGTGACAAAAAAAGTCCTTAAATAAATATTAGAGAGAAACCTGTAGTACTTGTCCCAGTGCGGTTTACAGTCCAGTCATTTCAAAATTCTGGTTAGTACCTCACTTATTATGTTAAAATATAGTCCTCTCTTTAAAAAAAAATAAAATAAAATATAGTCCTCTCTTTATCATCACCTATTTTTTTTTTTTTTTGATTCAAACCCTGTGTCTTACAGAGGCATGATCGAGTAAGCAGTTATTTGGGATCTGAACATGCTTGATTTCTGAATACTATTGATGTTTTTTGTTGTTGTTTGTGTTTTGTTAACTTGGGCAAGTTAATTCACCTCTCCAAGCTTTGTTTTGGTTTTTTTTTTTTTTTTTTTGAGATAATTCCTAATTTTTTGCCAGTTTTGGAAGAATAAACTGTTCCCTGAGTTATACTTAAATAGCTGTGAATATCCCTTGAGAAATGCGAACAAAGCAAACATGAGTATCATTTAATATTCCATACAGAATGTAATTCTGTATAGAATTTTGTCTTCACTCATCCACTGATCATCTCATGAAACTGTGACCTACATTTCCAACAGGAGTCTCTGTGTCGTTCTACCTTCTGTTCGCTGCTGGAATGTTCTTTCTTTTCTCCTCCCCTAGAAATTGCATTCATCCTGCATACACTGTCTGAGAATCCTTCTCATTCATCTTGTGGCAGGCCACTTCATCCTCCCAGGGTCACTGTGAACTGGGTGTCCTTGCCATTTTCCTGATTTTACAGATGAGAACCCTGAGGCAGAGAGATTAAGAAACTAGTTTAAGATCGTTTGGCTTATACGGAGTCTAAGAACCTGACCTCCAGTCTGTTTCAGGGAAGTGTAGGAATGATGGATAATGGAGCTGGCTAGGACAAAAACCGAAATGACTTCAGAGTGTAGCTGTTAGGAAATTGTGTGGACATCAGGTAAGGGATCAGGTCTCAATCTGGAAACAAATGTGAGAGTCCCAGCTGACATCCAATCCTGTCTGAGTGAGATGAGATGACATGAAGAAGGATATGAGAGAGATACACTGAGTGTTTGCTCTAAACCATGGTTTTATCAGTAGGAGCATAAGTGATTTCATGAATGTCTACCAAAAGACCACAAAATCCTCCTATGCAATGCAAAAAAAAAAAAAAATCCAAAACTTCACACCTTACCTATGTCTTTTATCAGTCATCGACATATATTTCCAGCAACTAATATTTTAACATGCTTATGGCCAATGTTTAGCAACCTTCCAAAATTAGTTTTAAAGGTGACTGATATTTAATATTTTAAAATGAAAATTACTGCATAGCTAGAATTTCCTGAAGACTCTAATTTAGTATTTGAACAAAAAAATGTGGTTGCCATGCAACGCGTTTGTGTGCAATATTGCAAACTTCCTACTGTGCATACATAATCAGAGATAATTGGGATTCTTATAATTTTGTTCTGAAGTATGTCATCTGTGCTGTCTTGGGCTGGTCGAGAATTTTGATTGCTGCTATTTTGGTAGTCATTAATATATATGGTGGATGACGGTTAGGTTTAATTTTGCTGATCATTTTGTTCTTCTATAATTACTGTGTTTTTAAGGCTGTGAGTCCTATTTGTTATTTTCTACATCTTTATCATCAATGAGTTGCTTCCCTTTTTTCCTCATCAAAATTAGAAGAGTAGAGGAGACCTATTCCTTTGGGCTGATGGGCCTGTTGATTGTTGGTGCCCAGAAAAAGCAGTTTCTCTCTCTCCCTGATTGTAATGGTGTGTGCTCAGCTGTGTCCATCTCTTTATGACCCCATGGACTATAGCCTGTCACACCCTTCTGTCCATGGAATTTTCCAGGCAGAAATACTGAAGTGCGTAGCCATTTCCTCCTCCAGAGGATCTTCCCAACCCAGGGACTGAACCCGCATCTCCTGCATTGGCAGGTGGATTCTTTACCACTGCACCCCCTGGGAAGCCCGTTTGTAATGATGTCTGTATCTTGAGGCTGTTGTGAGTATTAAGCGTTTTGCTAAAATTATGACACCTGGCCCTTGAGATGGCTTCCCTGGTGGCTCAGTGGTAAAGAATCTGCCTGAGGATGTGGGTTTGATCTCTGGGTTGGGAAGATCCCTGGAGAAGGAAATGGCAACCCTTCTCCAATATTCTTGCCTGGGAAATACCATGGACAGAGAAGCCTGGTGGGCTACTATCCATGGGGTTGCAAAGAGTGGACAAGTGGACGTGACTTAGCAACTAAACAACATCAAAGACCTATGAGAAGCACTCAGTTAACATATTCTTTTACTCTCTTGCATTGAACTCTTGTTGGGAAAATTACTCTCATTATTTCTACATAGTGTAAATACTTCCAATGACTTCATCCCATTGTTTCTAATGAACCTAAAAGGGACCACATCTAAGAGTTCTCTTCTTTCTTTGGATGTTTATTTACAACTATCAGAGGAAAGAAAACGCCACTCCCCCTTTCCCAAGTCACTGATGTTTTTGTTTCTAAAAGGAAATCCATTTGTGTAAACAATGAAGGTGGAAGCGAATACTTACTGAGCTCCTGGTGTGTGTTAGGCATTGTACTTACAAAAAAAAAAAATCTGTGTTAATTTTCTCATTTAGTCCTTAGGACAACCAAATGGAATAACTGTTACAACTCATAAAAATGAGGCAAAGAGAAGTGATTTTTTTCCAGGTTTTTAATTCTGGTCTGTCTGACTCTAGTGCCCACGATCTTTCTTTCCACAGTGACAGGAACCAACAGACCAGGAGCATCACCATCCCCTCTGCTCTGTTCCTCACTGTCGCATGTGTGGGGCACCAGCTTGTGCAAGGCCCATTTAAAAGCTCATTTCAACCAAAGAAGCATGATGGGTACAGAAGAGGTCAATTCAGGCAAACAGATGAGACAAGCATCGCCTGTGATATTTTAAGATGATAATTAATCACCCTTAATATCACAACCATCTAAATACTGCAGGCATTTGCACTCCATCCTTATCTAATTCTGATTACTTCTCATAAAGAAATGCATTTTGACATTGACCATTTCTTTAACATAGTGAAAATACATTTTCAATTTTCTGTCTGCCTCTAACATAACTCCCGTGAGTCTGAGATTTGACTTAGTAAATTACTTAGTGGGGTGGCCAAGATGAATGGATTGGATGGAATGGTTCTCTCACCATCCCTTAACTTTGCCCTGATTATGAGAATTAGGCACAAGGTATCTGTACCTGTAAAAGAGGAAAACGTAGAAACTGGCTCCAGGCCGAAAAGAAATGAAGTAAAGTGTGAAAGGAATTGGTGAGGGGTGGGGAGGGGAGGTGGTAGCTGGAAAGCTCCTACTGGGCTGGTGCACTTCACTGAAGCCCTGAAGGCACCGTTTCAAGGCAGGACGATTTCTTCCGGTTCAGACTGTTCACAAAGCAAGGCTTTTTCCGAAATCTGTGCTTGCTGAAACTCCACCAGTCCTTTTGTCCTCAGTTCAGAAGGCTACCTCCACCAGCAAGCTGGCTCAGATGCTCAGCCTGTCTTTTGAAAACTATACCCATAGAACACATTGCTCTGTGTTACGGATGTCTGTGCAGTGTTCTTTTCTTACTGGGACTATATATCAGCAGCATCATTATCCTTACCGGTACATGGCTATGAGATAAAAACCTAGGGTCATACGGTTTTAGTCTCCTTGTGCTTAGTCGCTCAGTCATGTCCAACTCTTTGTGACCTCATGGACTATAGCCCACCAGGCTCCTCTGTCCATGGCGATTCTCCAGGCAAGAATACTGGAGTGGATTGCCGTGCCCACTTCCAGAGGATCTTCCCAACCCAGGGATCAAATCCAGTCTCCTACATTTCAGATGGATTATTTACCATCTGAATCACTAAGGAAACCCAAGAATACTGGAGTGGGTAGCCTATCCCTTCTCCAGGGGAACTTCCTGACCCAGGAATTGAAGTAGGGCCTCCTGCATTACAGGCAGATTCTTTACTAGCCGAGTTACCCGGGAAGCCCTTGACCTCCTTACTGATTATATATTTTATATTACATAATAGTGTGTATATATTAATTCCAACTCTTAATTTATCCTCACCCCCCAACACACACCTTTCCCCTTCAGTAACCATAAGTTTGTTTTCTAAGTCTGTGAGTCTGTTTTGCAAAGTAAATAAGTATGGTTTTCTCAGATATATGTCCAGGAATGGGATTGCTGGATCATATGGCTGTGTTATATTTTGGTCAAAGAGAGCTGACTGGCATCAAACAGTTAGGGATTAACTCTAGCTACTGGGAGAAGTCTTAGTCAGCTTCCTAGGTGGTTCAGGGGTGAAGGATTTGCCTGACAGTGCAGGAGACACAAAAAATGTGGGTTAGATAATGGTTTGGGAAGATCCCTTGGAGTAGGAAATGGCAGCCCACTCAAATATTCTTGCCTGGAAAATTCCATGCACAGAGGAGACTGGCCGGCTATAGTCCATGGGGTCACAGAGAGTCAGACATGACTGAGCATGCACACACTGAGAAGTCTTTGGAAATTTTTTGAGGTTCTCATTTCTTCATGGTTTACCACTATATAACAAATATGCTCAGTGTAGGAGCACAGGTATCTGGACCTTTTCATACAATGACTTATTTTTATCTCACGTGTAATATCACACTTAGACATTGATGTATGACGAACAGTCTTAGGTTGGTGCGTTTAGGAATATTTTAAGTATTTTTCTGGGTGAGGTCTTGAGTAAGAGAACTTGGACCAGAAAGATTGCTGGGATAAGAATAAGATGAGCCTCAGTGAGGTTAACTGAAGAAAGACATTGATAACACCTGTCCTGGATTTCGGTCAAGATGAACAAAAACAAATTTTGACAAAGGTGAAGCATACTTTAAATCATAAACTCCTCCAAATAGCAGGTTTTCCTTGTGGAAAAAAAAAAGGGCAGAGTCAATCTCTAGAACAAATACTCTTGATTTTTTACTTAGTGTTCTTGACTGTAACACATACGTGGCAGGAAAGGGACAGCAAATGAAGTTGCCCTCAACAGCAAGGGTGTGCCTAGAACTGAGTACTTCCCGAGGGCAGAGGTGGGTATTATTTAACTCTGTCGTCTCAATGCTGGCAGGGTGACTGTCTTTTTTAAATGAATATGAGAAAAAAAAATGAAGAAGATGAATAATTTAATTCCTCTGCACAAAGGAAAAAAATTACAGAAGGAAGGGGAAAAAAATGAATGTAAGACACCACAAAGAAGAGATCACTCTCTCTGACTCGACAGACTCAGATCATCCTTTGCAGTGTTCGTGTGGTCTATGCATTGAAAGTGATTCTGGTCCTCTCAACCTGATTACTGGCTGTCAGCATCCAAACGAGACCTCATTCAGTACACCACATCAGTGGCCCCTTCTCTTTTTCTTCTTCAGGAAATGGCCTGAGCCATGCTCGGGAGTTCAGAGCCCTCCTTGCTGCACAGTCCTCACCTACTCCTTCTCTGGAAATTGGCATTGAGCATCGGCACGTGCAGGTACTAGGAGAAAGCTTGTTAATCCACGTCTCTGCTGAAATGGAACTCATCTAATGCGGCAGACAGGAAAAAAGAAGATAATGTGCAGGTATTGGAATAAAATGCAAGAAGTCAGTTCCTAGAAACAACAAAAAAGAAGAGTAATGTGTATGAACATTTAATAGGTAGGTATATTTCTCTTAGATTCTACCGAGGGCAGCAGATGACCTTGGTAGAGGGAAAAGCTCACTGAAAATTGTCTAGTCCCTGGGGAAAATGGATGCCAGGCTGGAACATGAAATACATAAAAGAGGGTGATCATTCTGATACCTCCTTCTTGAAGCCTTTTTTCCTCCGTTCACTTCCTGCCCCCCCACCCCACCCCACCTTGTTCTTTCCCGCTTGACTCTTGTGTATGTTTCCCTGCTCACTACTTTCACATTGATAACCCATGCCAAGACCCCCCTCTGACAGCCAGCATGGGATTACAGCTGGCTTCTTTGTCTTCTCTTCCCATTTCTCCTCCCCAGACAAGCCCACCACCTGAGATGCCCAAGTCTATCTCTGAAGCCCAAGTCCTTCCTCCAGAGCTCTAGTCATCTCTACAAGAGATGGGCGTGAGGGCAGGGTATCAAAGTGCGGAAACTGGAGACAATGTAACCCAAAGAAGAAGCCAGAGGAGATTTAGCCAAAGAGTGCTAACATGAAACCAGACCAGAAGGATGGAGTAAAAGATGAAATATGGTGCAAGGGAGCAGAGAGAAGTGGTTAGGGATGAAGACACAGGTGTCAAGGGCGGACTGGGTCCTCTTCTTTTCAAAAGTCCCCTTCTCTTTATGGATGTAAATTTTGTACCTGTTAATGCATCTGCAATTGTTTCTTGCTTAGCAGATAACAGGCTTCCTGAAGCTGGGGTGTTATACATTAGTCATTTCTCATCCAAGGGTCCAGTACAGCACTGAATGCATACACAGTTGATACATAAAAGTTTTAAAACAAATATACATTATCAAAACCAAATCATAAAACTTGAAAAATATCCTAACTCTATTTTTTGAGTGTTCCAATGGCACTTCAGGTGTAATATCCTTTGGTCAAAAACACAATAGTAATCTACAGAGTTCAGTTAGCCTTAATTATTGTCAACAAACAGAACTCCCAGAATATCAAGGTACCAAGACCTTTTGATAAGCAATGGCTTGAATGCCAATCTGAAAGGTATTCAGCTGAGAATTTCTAAATCCATATACTAAAGTATTTTAGCTAGTTCATATTTTTTGAACACTATTTATTTCAAGAGCCTATTTCTAGAGTTTTGCATTCTATTTATAAAGTCTGTAATTGCACCATTGACAGTTTATTTCTGACTTTCATTAAGCTAATTAGCAAAACATCTGGTGTTGACCAGGGTTAAAGATAACTAAAACCCCTAGCTGCCATCTGTGGAGGGTGCATTTCTGATTAAGACAAGAAGTAACTTCTACAGTTAAACTATTACGTTGAGTTGAGAGTTGAGTGTTAGTCACTCAGCCATGTCCAACCCTTTGTAAATCCAAGGACTGTGGCCCACCATGCTTCTCTGTCCATGGAATTCTCTACATAAGAATATTGGAGTGGATTGCCATTTCCTTCTTCAGAAGACCTTCCCAATCCAGGGACCGAACACAGATCTCCTATATTGCAGGTGGATTCTTTACTGTCTGAGCCTCCAGGGAAGCCCAAACTATCACCATACCTAATATCAAACCGTTCATAATAAATGTTCTAAATATAATCACTGATGACTTAACCCCTCTGGCCACTCAGGGCACCTGGAACTCTCTTTGGGCAGCTTTCTGGATAGTTGGCTAAAGTGATCTCTGCTTGGTGGTCCCAATTTTAATCCTTATAAGTTTTAAAACATGAAGTTCTAGACTTACTTCCTAAGGTGAGAAATAACAACTTAGATCTTCAGAAGTATAATGCTGTATTTTATTTTCTCAGGCAGTGATGAGGTAGATGCGAGATGCTAAAAGCTCTGGACCTAGCTCCAATGCGGCTGGGGGGTTGCAAGACTTCCACAGCACTAAGCAGTTTCCAGGCATCAACTAAAACTCAGCTCAACTCAGTTCTGATCCTGTCTGCCTAGAGAGAGCAGCAGATCCCACAGGTTAAGGGTTCAGTCCTGCAAAACTGTCCCCACCCCGTGCAGACACCAATCACAAGTCCAGGTCATCACCTGTGATTCTGACAGATCTGCTTTAGACCAGAGAAGCACTGCTAAACTCACCTGTTTGCATATTCCAATGCATTATTATGGGAAATGCCAACTTTTAGGAAAATAGATGAGTTTTCCAATGTCAGTGGTTGTCCCAAACTATGTTTGCCCATGACCTCCTTCCAGCTCCTAAGTCCTTATTCCTTCCATGGAGATCATTGAGGAATGCACACAGCATCTTATAGCTCTTGAGAATCCAATGAAACACCTTTACTTTAGAGTAAGTTTTATCAGAAAGATAGCAAAATCAGAGGAAAATAGCAAGATGAACCTATCTCACTGCCCCAAAGTCCTCCCAGCCTAATGACAGCCTTTCTGACAAAGAGAAGAATAACAATGTTGACAATCATGGACTCTGCTAACAATATTTGAGCACTTACGGTATGTTCCCTTCTTACTACAGGCTTATAAGAAAGACTTGGTTAATATTTCCAGCATCAGTTCAGTTCAGTTCAGTTGCTCAGTTGTGTCCGACTCTTTGTGACCCCATGGACTGCAGGACGCCAGGCCTCTCTGTCCATCACCAACTCCTAGAGTTTACCCAAACTCATGTCCATTGAGTCAATGATGCTATCCAACCATCTCATCCTCTGCCATCCCCTTCTCCTCCTGCCCTCAATCTTTCCCAGCATCAGGGTCTTTTCAAATGAGTCAGCTCTTCACATCAGGTGGCCAAAGTATTAGAGCTTCAGCTTCAACATCAGTCTTTCCAATGAACACCCAGGACTGATCTCCTTTAGGATGGACTGGTTGGATCTTCTTGCAGTCCAAGGGACTCTCAAGAGTCTTCTCTAACACCACAGTTCAAAAGCATCAATTCTTTGGTTCTCAGCTTTCTTTACAGCCCAACTGTCACATCCATACATGACAACTGGAAAAACCATAGCCTTGACTAAACGGACCTTTGCTGGCAAAGTAATGTCTCTGCTTTTTAATATGCTATCTAGGTTGGTCATAACTTTCCTTCCAAGGAGTAAGTGTCTTTTAATTTCATGGCTGCAGTCACCATCTGCAGTGATTTTGGAGCCCAGAAAAATAAAGTCAGCCACTGTTTTCACTGTTTCCCCATCTATTTGCCATGAAGTGATGGGACCAGATTTCCAGCACAGAGATGACAAAATAAGCTCAGAAAGGACAAATAACTTACTGGAGCTTCTGCGGCTTGAATGATTAGAGTGAGGGCAGCAGAGACCAGAGCCTGTGACTGTATACACAGTGTGCTGCTGGGGTCAAGTTGATGGTTGGTGTTTCTGCTTCTTAACAAGCTACTGCTCGAGAACAAGACTTCACTTCTCACTCCTCACCATCCCCAAACTCCTCTAGCTCCTGAGGAGTGACCCTAAAGAGGTGGAATGTTCTAGAGACAGCTTGGCTGGGAGTTCATACACAATCTTTGCTGTGTGACCTTAGGGCATGTACACAGGCTCTCTGAATTTCAGTTCTTTGCCTCTTATTCAGGATAGCACTTCCCCTTCCCTGGATGGTTGACTGCACTACTGAGACGGCTTCTTCCAAATGTCCAGCTCGCTATAGCCCATGTTAGCAGCAATAGTTCCTGCCCTCTGCCTCTCAGCCTGGACACTTCTCCCCAGGCTCAACCCGTTAAAATGTGCTCTGAAAGCAGCTCACTTAGAGACTGCCACCTCAAATCAGATAATAAAATCACACAGTACTGTCTCCATTACCACCCCCTGCTATGCAGAAATCACATTCCATTCAATTAAGTTAAGTGGACTCCGAAGGAGTGTCACATGCTCCTGCCATTTGCCTGATTTAGGGGAAAAAAAGGAGGTGGCAAGGGTAAGGGTAGGATGCGCCTTCTGGCCTGCTCCTGTCCTGGTGGGGACATAAACAGGATGCTATTTCAGAGAGAAGACACTGGCAGCTCTCCTGCAGTCTTGGTGATTCAGTCCTCTAAGCCCCTTCAAGACGCCAGCCCTGACTATGAACTTTGGGAGAACTGGAATAATGAAAGCTCCCACCTAGGGTGACACTGCGGGGTGCAGGCAGTGGACTGTGCGAAAGATCACTGTGTAAGTTCCCTCCGTCGGCAGCAGACAGGTCGTCCTTCGAAACTCTCCTTCAGCACCCAAGGCAGTCTATGTCACATATCTTGGCCCAGTCTTTTTTTAAAAAATTAATTTTTATTGGAATATGTTTGTGCAAATTCTGGGAGTTAGTGAAGGACAGGGAAGCTTGGCCTGTTGTAGTTCATGTGGTCGCAGAGTCAGATACGACTGAATGACTGAACAACAACAATACCAGTTGCTTTGCAATGTTGTACTAGTTTCTACTGTACAGCAAAGTGAATCAGCTATGTATATACTTATATCCCTTCTTCTTTGGATTTCCTTCCCTTTTAGGCCACCACAGAGCATTGAATAAAGCTCCCTGTCCCATAGAGTAGATGCTTACTAGTTATCTATTCTATGGGTGCATATGTGCCCAGTTGCTTCAGTCATGTCCAACTCTTTGAGACCCTATGGACTGTAGCCTGCCTGCCAGGCTCCTCTGTCCATGGGATTCTCCAGGCAAGAGCACTGGAGTGGGTTGCCACGCCCTCCTCCAGGGACCTTCCCAATCCAGGGATCAAACTCACATCTCTCATGCCTCCTGCATTGGCAGGCAGATTCTCTATTGATAGCACCACCTGGGAAACCCCATCTATTTTATGCATGGCGTCATTAGCATATGTATGCCAATCCCAATCTCCCAATTCATCCGACCCCACCCCTTGGTATCCAAATGTTTTTTCTCTACCTTTGTGTCTCTGTTTCTGCTTGTCAAATAAGATCATCTGTACCATTTTCCTAAGATTCCAAATATATACATGGATATAGGACATATGTTTTTCTATTTCTGACTCACTTCTGACTCACTTAGTAAAGAGGGTTTTTAGGTCTATCTGCTGCTGCTGCTGCTAAGTCGCTTCAGTCGTGTCCGACTCTGTGCGACCCCATAGACAGCAGCCCACCAGGCTCCCCCGTCCCTGGGATTCTCCAGGCAAGAACACTGGAGTGGGTTGCCATTTCCTTCTCCAGTGCAGGAAAGTGAAAAGTGAAAGTGAAGTTGCTGAGTCTTGTCCGACTCTTAGCGACCCCATGGACTGCGGCCCACCAGGCTCCTCCGTCCATGGGATTTTCCAGGCAAGAGTGCTGGTGTGGGGTGCCATTGCCTTCTCCTAGGTCTATCTATGTCTGTGCAAATGGAACAGTTTTGCTCCTTTTATGGCCAAGTAATATTCTGTTGTATATACATGTCCCATCTTCTTTATCCATTCCTCTACAGCTAACAAGGATGAGGGCCTTTTGGGCACACAAGGCATGGCCTCCCTGTGGAGGCATGCGCTGCAGTCCAGGGACCATTCCAGCCTTTACTATCGGAAGTTGCCATGATTCTCGGAATGTCAGTGTTCTCTCTTACAAAATGGGGTGAGTTGGAATCCTCACCGAGGAGTACCGTGAAAGTCAAATCAGAGAGTGTGTGAAACTATTTTGCAAATTGGGAGACATAGCACTCTTCTTTCCTTTTAAAATTTTGGGCTCACACTGATTAAGGGAGTATTGGTTTACGGCTGCTGCTGTAAAAGATTGTCACAAATTTAGTGGCTTAAAACAACAAACACTTATCTTTCAGTTCTGGGGGTTGGCATTCTGAAATAGATCTCCACAGGCTACAATGAAGCTGTCTGCAGACACCCCCTGATAATCCCATCTTACAGCAAGCATCATGTGTCCTTGAGTCGGCCAGCCAACCTCTGGAGGCACCTCCTTCTGCTCAGTCCCCGGGTCCAAGTTTTAGGAAACAATGGACCCGACTGTTGAGGGACCTTGTTTGCTCTCACAGGAAATCACATACAAAAGCAAGGGGCTTTTGAATGTGCAGTTACTCTCGAGGTAAACCTGGGAAAGTTCCAAAATCTGGAGAACAAAAATGCCTGTCGACTCATTAAGATTCTGCACCCCCTCACTACAAGGATATTAGTGATCATCACCATCTCCATCTTCACAGTTTCACACACAAGTCATGGGAGCCTGGAGGGCAAGTGACTGGACCAGGTCACTGGGGGCTTTGTAATATGTCAGAGCAGATCCGCTCTCTACATTTTCCAGGCGTGCTCTTTAGGAGTTCAGTTGTAATAAACGATGCCATTTCTCCCACCTGACAAGAATAACAACCTTTTGTGTCAGGACTGTTCCCTTCCTCGAGACTGGAAGTTTTCCAAAAAGGGTGATCAGAAGGCCTTTTTAACAGGAGCGGGACATTCGCAGAAATGCCAAGTGCTGACTTGTCTCCTCTTGCAACCCGAAGCAGCACCTTGCAAATGTCAGTAGCTCAGGGACAGACAGTATCCAATGGTATAAATTCACTACCCACCTCCCTTCATGGGAGTTGTTCAAAAGCATCTCAGTGAAAATGGGAGGTCAAGTATATCTTCTTTATTTTTTCAGCCCCTGTTTGCAGAAGTGGGTGATGAGCAACATGCTGTTATTTGTTTACAGCGACTGAGATCAGATGACAAATCAGATTTCTAATTCAGGTTACTTTGAATCACAAACGTGCATTATACATGCAAAGGCTTATGTCACGGGCTTCGGGTTCTTGGTTAACTTAAGATTAAACAAACACACTGTGACCGTCTATTAGTACTTTTTCTTTCTTCCTTTTCTTTTTCTTCTTTGCATTCTGCTAAGCAGTTTCACAAGAGTAACACAGACCCCAGAGTCCTGCGGGGCACCTTAGGTTGGAACCAAAAACAAGCTGCTAAATCATCCTTAAGAACATATAACCTTGAACATTTGTTGTTGTAAGACAAAATAACAAGGTTAACTTCTCTCTTTTTTTATGTTTTAAAGGAATGATTTTTAAATTTTTTTTTTTGTAAAGAAAAGTATTATCTGATTTGGGGTCTTTGCTGTAAATCCTGCCCCCAAAGGCTAGGATAAAATATTGAAAATCTTTTCTTTATTGGAAATCAAATAAAATGACTTAAAAAATATGATTAATGGATACTAATTTACTAAGTGCAATACTTAAATCCCCAAGGCGTGTCTTATTCATCAGAACTCAGATAATAATACATGATGCTCCTTAATCAAATGCTGAGTTTCTTTCATTCATTAGCTACATGACTTTGGGAAATTTACTTAAGCTTTCTGAGCCAGTTTTTCTGTCAGGTTAGGGTTGTTAACACCTCACAGGGGACTTTTTGAAGATTAAATAAGACTTCATGTGTAAATAGGCTAGGCTCAGGGCTAAGCCCAGGATGACATCTGCCACAGTCTGATAACCCCTTACACTGGGTCTACCCACCTGATGTGCATCAGTGAGATGCAGCAAAACGCCTTTTTTCTAGATCCTGATGCTTCTTTCACTTCTGAGAGTTAGTGATGCTGGGTTATAGCAAGCCCATAGACAATCTGTGGGTAGGACGGATGCACAATGCAGAGCCAACAAATTAATTCTAAGGGAAATAACAGCAAACCTCAGATGACTTCTAATGGTGCACATATATTTTCTCATGCAATCTTCACACCAGTGCTGAGAAATAACAGATTTGTATTCATATTTTGGGCTTCCCTGGTGGGCTTAGCAGTAAAGAATCTGCCTGCCAATGTAGGAGGCACAGGTTCGATCCCTGAGTTGGGAAGATCCCTTGGAGAAGGAAACGGCACCCCACTCCAGTATTCTTGGCTGGAAAATCCCATGGACAGAGGAGCCTGGCGGGCTGCAGTCCATGGGGTCACAAAAGAGTCAGACAGGACCTAGCAACTAAAGCAACAACAGCAACATCCACCTTTTATCCATGTGAGATGGCCACAGAGAGGTTAGATAGCTGTAGACATGGTAAGACAAACTATTAAATTTCTTTGTCTGCTGTGTTATCTTAAAAATGTAATAATAATGATAACTCATAGGGAAAGAGCTATTTAGAATTAAATAAGGTGACATGAGTCCAATACTCAGCACCGTGTCTGGCACAGGGTAAACAGGTCACTGAACCCTGACCACTGATTTTCTCTATATTCACAGAGCCGCACACAGAATTCTAAAATGTAGTGGTTATTCATTAAACATTACTCCAAAAGATAAAACAAAGAATAAGTGAGTAGTAATTTCCAGGAGCACAAAGTTTAAACAAAAAGCTGACTCTGCTTTCAGTGTTTCTATGATGAAAGTACGACTCCTATATTTCTGAGTTGTCTGGAGGTGATATAGCAGAGCATAGTCATTTGGTAAATTATTCAGCCTTTGGAAAGAAAAAACTCACTAATGTTTTCTCCCTGTTATGGATCAGATATTTTTTTTTCCCCTCTTAAGCACATTTCTATACCAGAAAAGATTCTTGTCCCTCTGCCCAAGAAGGACCATGCCTGTTTGATAGGCTGTTAGCATCTTGACATGTTACACCCCAGAGAAAACATTCATGCTTCCCTGAAGCCTGCCTTGATCCACAGTAGCGAGAAGAGATCTCTCCCACTCTCATTCTTTCCTTCCTTCCTTCATTCACTTACCAAACATTTATTGCAACTCCATGTGCCAGGCACCATGCCACGTATGGAGATAAAATGCCATACCAGACATAATCTTTGCTCTCATGGACTTTTTGGTGTATTTGAAGATTGGGATTTTAATTGAGTAATCTTATAAATACATGTAAACTCCTTCTTGTACAAAGTGACCCCCAAAAAAGATGAAAAGAAGGTATGAATATGGGGACTTTCCCTGTGGTCTAGCGGTTAAGATCCAGTGGGCAATGCAGTGGGTGAGGCTTTCATCCTGGGTCAGTGAACTAGAATCCCACATGCCAAGAGGTAAGGCCAAAAAATAAAAATTTTAAAAAGAAAAAAAATAAAAGAAGGTATGGGTAATGAACAGGGAGAAAAGTCTGGGTCCAGGAGTTTGGGGTACGGGTGGATGGTTGAGCTGAGATTTGAAACAAGAGAGAACAACATACAGACAAAGGTGTGAATATGTGGGTGTGCAGTGAGAGAGAATAGGAATGGTGTATTTTCAGAGCTTTCAGCTGGGGCGAGGGGAGGACAGCCCTGTGACATAAGGAAGCCCGGACTGTTTGAGGCGGTAGTGTGAGGGGAGCGAGGCGGGGCCACACGGAGCACGTGGTCAACTCCTGTCCAGTCTGCCCCTGGGTGTGTGTGCCTGCCCTTGACTTCTAGAGCGACGCTGTCCAATAGCACTTTCTCCAATGATGTAAGCTCTCTCTATCTGCCCTTCAGTGTGCCGGCTATTGACTCCTCTATTAAAGAACTAAAGAACTGTCTGACTAGTCTACTGAAGAACTGTGTTTGTAATTTTATTTACTTCTTTAAATTACTATTACCAGACACTTCTGGCTAATGATTTTTTATCTGATCCCTTAGTTCTAGTCTGTCCCATGGAAGTCTTAGATTGTAAGACTTGTTGCATGATATGCTCCTTTAACATCCGATAGTAATTTGGCTTATTTAAAGGTGATCTAGTGGTAATTTGATTTGACTGTGATATTCACAAAAAGCAAAAGTGGCATCTTCTTTTCTGTCAAATGGTTATGTTATGCAGGAGGAAGGAGATAATTTATATGAGCTATGTGGTTTGCTAATAAAATATTTTTCAGCAAATAAAGAAAAAAAAAAAAAGACATTGCATGATCACTCCCTGGTCTAACATTTACTATCCAAAGCACCAAAAACTGATTCTCAAATTGACAACAGAATTTATATTTATTAGGAAGAAAAAGACGGGGAATAGGAACAGAAAAGTTAGTCGAAAGAGGAAAATTAATCACTTTAGAGCTTTCTAAAGAACTAATAGTATCAATAATAGTATGCTTATCTTAAAGATGTAGAATTGCAAACACTGATACTTCTGTTACTGTGACTGCTGCTGCTAAGACCCTTCAGTCATGTCCAACTCTGTGCGACCCCATAGATGGCAGCCCACCAGGCTCCCCTGTTCTTGGGATTCTCCAGGCAAGAACACTGGAGTGGGTTGCCATTTCCTTCTCCAATGCATGAAAGTGAAAAGTGAAAGTAAAGTCACTCAGTCGTGTCCGACTCTAGCAACCCCATGGACTGCAGCCCACCAGGCTCCTCCATCCATGGGATTTTCCAGGCAAAAGTACTGGAATGGGGTTATTGTGACTATTATAAGATAAATGTTTATGAAGGGTTTTTTTTCCACCCCAGTCATTGTTCTAAACACTCAACTATGGATTAGTCCATGATATCTTTACAGGGGTGCTATGAGGTAGGCATTAGTTTAATCTTTTTTTTTCCAGAGGAGTAAAAGTGATGCACAAAAGCCTCAGCCTCTCTCCAATGTAGGTGTCCGTGATGTTTCACTGGCATTTGCTAACTCTTCATCAACCAGAACAAGCTTGGGACAAAGGCCATCCGTCCTTCTGGGGTCATGCATTCCATTTTTTTTTAGTGTCAGGGCTCCTGATTGGTGGCAAAATATACCTCCTTCTGATTCCTTTCATTGTCCAGAGTCCCGCCCTTGGAACAAAGCAGGACAAATTTATTTATTAGTTTTTTAAAAATTATAATAGAACTGCTTTACAATATTGTGCTAGTTTCTGCTGTACAACAGTGTGAATCAGCTATTAGTATACACACACCCCCTCCCTCTTGAGGCTCCCTGCCACACCTCCCATCTCACCCCTCTAGGTCATCACAGAGAACCTACCCGAGCTCCCTGTGCTCTACAGCAGCTTGCTGCTGGCTATCTATTTCACACGTGGTAATGTGTATATGTCAACACTATTCGCCCAATTCGTTCCACCCTCTCCTTCCTTCACTGTGTCCACAAGTCCATTTTTTGTGTGTGCTTCTCTATTCTTGCCCTGCAAATAGGGTCATCAGTACTCCAGATGGAAAGCACCCAATAATTTGTACAGATGAGAGAAAAGCCCAGTTTCCATAGTATAGTTGATTCAAACTCCATGGGAAAAGGCAAGGGGACTTTGAAGGTCTCCAGAACGGTCCTCTACCTATAAATCCTACAGTAAACCCTACCCAAGGAAGCCAGCACTGGCTTAAGGCTACAAAGAGTGAAGCAAATGCACAGCTTCAGCTAACTTTCTCAGTTCTTTCATTTCCTTAAATGTCACTTTCCCTGAGCTTTTCCTTTTATGGTCTACCTCTGGGCAGAATCCATCACAGCCTTGGCTGTGTTCTCTTAACCATTCATCTGTACCTCTGGGTTTGCACTATGCCTCTAGCACCTAAGATAGTCTGTGTTTCAGGGAAAGTTCTACCTATTTATTGAATAAGTAGGTAAAATGCTTTGGTGCTACTGTGTAAAGACTTGTTTATATGTCAGCCTCTCACCCAAGAGTATGAGCACCTTAATTCAGGACTATGCTGAACGGCTGGCAGGTAATATCTATGGCCATCAACTCAAGAGTTTATCCTGCTTGTCCAACTCAGTCACTGTCTCTTGGTACAGACATGATGGGGACATCTAGCTCTCAAAACAGCTTTGCCTCTGATCTGACTGCATCCTCAAACCCACGAGTGTATTACCTGGCTTTTCTTTCTATTGTAAATTTGTTTCTAGTTACTTTCTGTGTTTTCAGGTTGAGGAAATGTGCTTTTCCTTGTTTCCTTGTTCCTTGTCCAAATAGTTGGACATTTCCATTTCTTATCTGTTTAATCATTTATACAAAGGAATATGTTTGTTCCCAGATATATTCAAAGCAAGGGTAATGACAACTGGTATGTAGGGTAGATTGAGAACTTAACAAGTCTTGTTATTAACAGAACAGCACCTAGTATACAGAAGGGCTTCCCTGGTGGCTCAGAGGTAAAGGATCTGTCTGCGATGCAGGAGACATGGGTTCAGTCTTTGGGCCAGGATGACCTTCTGGAGATCCTCATTTTCTGGAGAACAGAATGGCAACCCACTCCAGTATTCCTGCCCGGAGAAACCCACGGTCAGAGGAGCCTGGCAAGCTATAGTCCTTGCAGGCGCAAAAAGAGTCAGACACGACTTAGCAAGTAAGCCACAGCCACTACCAGAGCGTACAGAAGGCTCGGAAGGAAGGAAGGAAGGAAGGGGCTGGTTGAACCCACACGTGGAGAACCACAGATAGAGAGTGACCGCAGATACTGAGGGCAAACTGAATGTTATACTCGAATTTTCAACTGCGTGGAGGGTTAGTGCCCTCAACTCCCACGCTGTTGAAGGATCAGCTGTATTTATAATTGCCAACTGATGATCACAATAAGTTTAGTTAACATTCATAACCTCACATAATTACAGTTCTGGGGTGGAGGCAAGCTGCTATTAGAAGCTTAATTTCTCCATCTGACATGTCAAAGCTCCATGAGGAAAGAAAGGACATAATTTGAGCTGTACATTCATGTATCACAAGCACACAAAAAAGCCTTGGACATGCAGTCAATACTAACTAAATATTTGTCGAATTAATTGCATTAAGAAATCCTAGGTGCTATGATGTGTCTTATTTATCTTACTGTTAAATTGAGGGTTATATTTCATGGTGGGTGCATTGGTGAGAGTTGTTTAGCACTTTAATCCTTGAGTGATACTGCTCAATAAACAAGGCACCCTGGTAAAAGAAAAATGGCTAAGAATTCCCAACGAAGTCTTCAAGGAGGGTGGGCCTCGAAGCATGGGGGGCGTTTTACTGGATAGCAGAGAGTTTAAAAATGGCTTCATAAATGTGTGGTCAGTTTTTGCACATTCAGCACAAGCCACGCTTACTTCATGTGTTGCCCAGCCAACTAAACAACACAGAGAGGTGCAGCTTTAAATAATAGAGCTAGACATTTGGATTTATGAAGCCAGTGTTGAGTGGAATTGCCCAGAATGCTTAAGCACACCATTTCCCAGATCCACTCTTGCATTTTGAATTTTGCTGTGTTCCTGCTCCTGCTTTGTCAATAAAGTTTCTCAAATGAGTGCACATTTATTTCCCCAGGTTACTACTCTATAATGTTAAATAAAACTTGTGCCAGAACTAATCTTTGCAGAGCTTAATCTCACCTGCCTGTGCTTTTAATTATTCCACTTGCCATTTTATTTTGCAGAGCCTACATGGTGGAAAAAATGGAAAAAAGAATGCTAAACAGCAAAATGAAGCATAAATCCATATATACACATATGTATATTTGGCACAAGCTCACATAAACACGTGCAGGAGACTCACCTTTTAATTAATCCATGTATCCAAATTAATGAAGATCTGATGCTGATCTTAATCCTTCCTGGGTTTAGGAAATTGGTACAAACCTAATTAAGTGTGATTGAGAAAAAAAATCACAATCCTAGGCCTTTTATAGACCTCTTTCTCTCAGCAACTTTATCTGTTTCATATCATTTATATGCCCAAAATATCTCTACTAGAAATACATTTTTCCCCTCCCTGATACTACATCCTCTTTGAGGCATTCTCCTTAGATAACTTGCTCTTCCAAGTCCTAAAATGGGCTGCCAGCATCCTCCCTGGCTTCCCCATTTCATTACATGAATATCAGTGACCTGAAGCAGGGGCATACTATTCATTGAATAGGCTTGCAAATTTTGATTTTTCCTCTCTTAGAGATTATAGGACTAGGATATGGACACAGGTTTAATTAAACATTAGTTCCAGACTAGATGGGCTTGCCTGGTGTCTTACAGTGAAGAATCTGCCTTCCAGTGCAGGAGACCTGGGTTCTATCTGAAGATTCCCCTGGAGAAGGAAATGGCAACCCACTCCAGTATTCTTGCCTGGAGAATCCCAGGGACAGGGGAGCCTGGTGGGCTGCCTTCTATAGGGTCGCACAGAGTCGGACATAACTGAGAGACTTTCACTTTCTTTTTCCATACTAGATGAAAAGACTCACGTGATACAGGGCTGTAGACAAAATTGTGGTTGCCAAGATGGAATGCATGTAAAAGAAAAGGAAATCTTTTCTCCCACTATGCAGGGAGAAAATTATATATAGTGCATGCTAGACAAAAGCATATTAATTTTCAATTGTTGCTGTAACAAATTACGACAATTTGGTGACGTTTCCGTCGTAAAGACGACGTCAGACCATAAAATTATTGTCTCGCGGTTCTGTTGGTCCGAAGTCTGACCTGAGTCACACTAGGTAAAATGAAGGCATTGGCTGGTCTGTATTCCTTTCTGGAGGCTCCGGGGGAAGAACTTATTTCAACTCATTCGGGTGGTTGGCACAGTTGAATTTCTCATAGATGAAGGACTTTCTTTTGTGGCGCATCCACCGAATGGAGAGATGTCTGCTTCTGAATCTTGTGGCTTTTCGTCCTTGGCTTGAAGCCTTCTTCTAGCATCCCCAAGCTGGCAGAGGTAAGTCAAGGCCTTCCCATACCTCCAATCTCACTTCCCCTTCTACCTCCTGCCTATCTGGCTGGAGTTGGAATGAAGTTGAAGGAAACCTGAGGGAAGAGACCACAGGCAGGGGTGGCTTCCTGCTAAGAGGTATTGTTCTAGGCTTTAATCTATTGTTTTGGTGGGAAGAAGGAAGCAGAAGGATATGAGATAATGGTCAGGAAAAGCCTTTGTGATGTCTGAATGGTATGCTTTATGAAGATTTCTGTTTTTCTGGTGTACATGGTCTCCATCTGAAAATGGTTCAGTTTCCTCAATGGAAAAAAATCTATATTCTTTTACACACGGGCTTCTCAATGAGCCTGGTGTCTGGTGGACTGTTGCCCAGAAAACACTTTCTCATCATATGTGGTTTTATACTGCTGCTGCTGCCAAGTCGCTTCAGTCATGTCCGACTCTGTGTGACCCCATAGACTGCAGCCCACCAGGCTCCTCCGTCTCTGGGATTCTCCAGGCAAGAACACTGGAGTGGGTTGCCATTTCCTTCTCCAATGCATGCATGCATGCTAAGTCACTGTAGTCATGTCAACTCTGTGTGACCCTATGGACAGCAGCCTACCAGGCTCCTCTGTCCATGGGATTCTGTAGGCAAGAATACTGGAGTGGGTTGCCATTTTCTTCTCCCATGTGGTTCATAGAGCACATTAAATTAAGACTTCCAAAAGAGAATGAATACCCAGTTTATACCAATATGTAAATTGAGACTGTACTTCTTTTACTTCCTAAAGGAAGACTGGTTCCAAAACTTTTTATATGTGGGTTCTTGTAGCTGGAGGTAATAAAATTGACATAAATCAAGAATAATAGGTGTTTTCTAGTGAGGACTTTCACAAATTCAATGAATGCTCAAGCAGTATTATTAATAGTAATCATTTACAAAAGGCTTTAAAGATGAAAACCTTTCTAACTTCTCAGTTGCATGGCTACATGAAACAGGAAGACGAGTTTTTTCCAAAGTCTTCAAGGTAAGTTAAAAATGAAGTGGTGGTATAATTATTATTTAGAATTTCTTCAAATGGAAATGGGAGCTTCACTAATAGCTCAGCTGGTAAAGAATCCACCTGCAATGCCGGAGACCTGGTTTCGATCCCTGGGTTGGGAAGATCCCCTGGAGAATGGAAAGGCTACCCACTCCAGTATTCTGGCCTGGAGAATTCCAAGGGGGGGTCACAAAGAGTCGGACATGACTCAGTGACTCTCACTTTCACTTTTCAAATGGGATTAGTAATATGATAGTCTTCATTGTTTTATTCCTAAATTTTGCTTTTTTGATTCCAAACATTTAAATTTAATGAAATGTGAGTAAAATATCCCTTTGTTATCTCTTCTTCTCTTGTTTACTCTCTATAGATGTCTATGCATGAATATATAGATATAGATATAGATCATATAGATAAATCAAGGAACTTTTAGTGACTTTTAAATGTTTTCTTATGTATTTTATTATTGTATATTTTGTACATATTCTACTTTCCATTCTTTCTTTTACGTTTTTAAGAGTTTTAAAAATCTGTTTTACTTATTTGTTTGTTTATTTTTTATTGTCTGGGTCTCCCATTGTGGCACTGGGCTTTCTCTAGTTGGGGTGAGCAGGGGCTACTTCATTGCAGTGTACCAGTTTCTCCAGAGCTCTGGCTCAGTAGTTGTGGTGTGTGGGCTTAGTTGCACAATAGCATGTGGGATACTCCCAGACCAGGGATGAAACTCATGTCCCCTGCATTGGCAGGTGGATTCTTAACCACTCGACCACCGGAAAGCCTCCATTCTTATCCAAATCCCAGCTGACCTTTTGCCTTTGCATCAGGAATCACTTTTCCAACAAGCTTTCTTACTTTCCTGTAGGTTGCTATTTTACCCTAACAGTTACCATGTTTTTATTCAAAATATTTATCTACATGGTAATATCCCCAGCCTGCAACCCCAGCCACAGCCCTCAGCAATGCCTTGCACAGAGCAGATGCAGGATAGTTCTTGTGTCGTTCCTGCCGCACCGAAATGAACTGCAGTGACCTCATGGTAAAATAAGTACGTTCACAGATGTCAACACCGTAATTAAAATTCCAGTCTTCTGGCTTTAAATTCTCCACCGTGAAGAAATGTCAAGTGTCCTACTTGGAGTATATTATTAGTTACCTAGCAAATATTTACATAATTATGGGTCTGGTTAATGCTTTTTGTGAGACTAGGAATATTACAAGGTTTACTGTTCTTCATGGAGTTTACATTCCAAATTCAGCCAAGTTCACAATGGTATATTTATTGGACAGGGGAGAATATTATATTTTGAGTATGCTTTTCAAAATCAGATAATTAAAATTAGAGAGGCAACTGCTCAAAACTTACTATGGCTCAGTAAATTTATATTATCAATTTCGAGTAACACCTGTGCTACCCAACTGTCAGAGAATGATAATTTTTATAGTGTAAAGCAGTTTCTCCTTCTAATAATTAGGGACTTGTGTATATTAAATACGGATTTTTAATGTTTTTTAAGGACTCACCTTTATATTTCATTGCAAATGAATTTTTCCCAATAGAATGTTAGTTGATAAATGTCGTTTGGGATTTGATTCTCTAGTTTAATTATTATTCTTCCAAGATCTTGGATCTGCAACTTAATCTCTCTAAGCTATTGGCTTCTATTTTTTTTAATTATAGCATAATACTGCTAAATTCCTTAAACTCCTACTAATTTTATGAGGATTATCAGAAGATAAATATTAATAACAATACACTGATTTAGCTTTATATTTCACAGGCCAGTTTGCCTTCCTTATCTTGTTTGATGGCAATATTTTTTAACTTTCATTTTTCCTGGATTATAATTTAGATATTTAAGTATAAAATTCTGTAAATAAAATTATAACTACTATAATATTCAAGAGAGGGAAGTACAGTGTTAGTCGAGCAGTCGTGTCCGACTCTTTGCAACGCTATGGACTGTAGCACGCCAGGCTCCTCTGTCCATGGGATTTCCCAGGCAAGAATACTGGAGTGGGTTGTCATTTCCTTCTCCAGGGGATCTTCCCAACCCAAGGACTGAATTCCAGTCTCCTGCATTGCAAGCAGATTCTTACCTCCTGAGCCTCCAGGGAAGCGAGAGGGTACAAAATTACAATACAAATACAAAACATACATCAGTGAAGAAAAGAGATACAAAGTTAACTGTGTCAAATAGATGATTTATCAACTAGACTTTACCCCAGTTAAAATGCTGTATAAGAAGATAGTCAAAACTCACCAAAAATCAAAGACAGTAAAAATTATAGCAATGTAAATTTCGTAACATATGAGTAGTGTAATTTTAAAACGTGATTGTGCTATTAGTGAGTGTGATGAAACATCACATAAATGTGCTGGATTAATGAAAGAACAAATGACCCCAAAATGTGCTGATAGGGCTCTAATGCCTGATGCAATAAGTTTGGTAAGCAAACCTAAAATATGAAATAAAATATGCATAAAATTGTCAAGGAAATACTCATTTAATCTTTGTTTCTTCTGATTTCACACAGACACATGGATCAGTGAACGTTCTTAACATTTTGCAGGGGAAAAGTTTTTTACTCTCTTCTCTTAGCATTGACAGATAAACAGGAGAAATCATACCTATTTATATAAGTTGTACATGGTGGCTCAGTGGTAAAGAATCCACCGGCCAATGCAGGAGATGTAACAGACTCGGATTCCATCTGTGGGTCAGGAAGATTCCCTCGAAGAGAGCATAGCAACCTGCTCCATTATTCTTGCCTGGAGAATCCCATGGACAGAGGAGCCTGGGGGATTACAATCCTTGGGATCTCAAAAGAGTTGGACATGACTTCGTGACTAAACAACAGCAATAAACAGCATGAAACAGGAGCACCCATAAGGACGTGGTGAAACCTGCACATTTCTATATCAGGTTGAATAAAGAAAGCTAGTTGTGGAAAAGCAACTAAATTCTGTGGGGAGGCAGAAGGAAAATGCAAGTTATGTCCACAAGTCCTGTTGTATGGTATTATCATGGCTTCAGCTTCTCATTCTTCATGATGATGTTACTTTTTTTCCAGTATAGGGAAGGCATCATCTATATGAGTGTTTCCATCTCCTTTTCAAGAAGGAAAGAGATTAGAATGTTCTACTTGGATTTGCTGTTTCTCAAGTGCCTTTAGCTCAAAATAACCCATATATGGAAGTGGCATATTTTGATATGGCATGTTCTGCCAACCTTCAATGCAAAATTATAGTATTATGTGAGTTGTTATGGTACATTATCCTAGTAAAATATTATAAGAAACAAGAAAATGCATCATGGTAGTTACAAATGACATGTAGTATATGCTTATATGCTTTTTGTGAAAAGATGATAAGGAAGTACTATGAACAACTCTATATCCACAAATTGGATAAATTAGATGAAATGGGCTAGTAAGTTGAAAGACAGAAACTACCAAACCTGTACAAAAGAAAAAAAAAACATATCTTAAATGCACTATATCTATTGAATTAAATAAAGAATTTTAAAATTTTTCCAAAAAAGAAAATATCCAGTCCATATGGTTTTGTTGATGAATTCTATCAAACATTTAAGAAGGAAAACTAGCAATTCTCCACAATCTATGTCATAAACTAGAGGCAAGAGGAATACATTCTTAATTAATTTTAAGTGACTATAATTATCTGAATGGGCTTCCCTGGTGGCTCAGCAGTAAAGAGTCCACCTGCCAATGCAGGAGACACATTGATCCCTGGGTCAGGAAGGTTCCCTGGAGAAGGAAACAGAAACCCACTCCAGTATTCTTGCCTGCAAAATTCCAAGGACAGAGAAGCCTGGCTGACTACGTCTGTGGTGTTGCAAAGAGTTGGACATGGCTTAGTGACTAAACAACAGCAACAACAAATTATCTGAACACCAAATACTACAACCAAATGAAGCCATTACAAGGAAAGAAACCTATAGGTTAATATCTCTCATAGATATAAGCAAAAAACAAATCCTCAACAAAATAATAACAATTTTAATGCAGTGTGTCTAACAATAGAAATTTAGGCATCAGGACAAGTAGGGTGCAGTGATATATTCTCCTTTGCTCTAAACAATTGCAATTAGCAAAAGCACTTTTCATGTCTTCAGAGACTTAAAATTGTCCAATGTGTACTCAAAATATAGTAAACAAGATACAGCAAATACTCATATTACAGAGAATTTTTTTAAAGAATTCATCACTATGTGTTCTTTACTCATGACATTTCAAGGACTGCGTGAAGCAACAGGTATCAAGAATATCACATAAAATACATGAAATGAATGTCCACTCTGGACTTTCTGCTGTTTCTGGTGACTGGAGTGATCACAGTTTGTTCCAGAAGATATCATTGCTACACACATGAACAAGCGGCTAATCGTCAAAATGCACAGTGGTGTTCATCATGATGTTGCTATTAATTTTCTAGGACTTCCATAGTCAGCTGTCACTAACTGGGTGACTTTAACAACAGAAATGTTATTTTCTACCTGTTCTGGAGGCAGAAAGTCCAGGATCCAGGTGCCGGCTGCTTTGTTCATCCTGAGGCCGTTCTTCTTGGGTTCTGGATAACCACCTTCTTGCCATGTCATCACAGTTTCTCATTCGTGTGCCCACACCTCTGGTGTTCTTTTGTGTCCAAATCTTCCCTTTTATACAGACACTGGTCAAATTGGATTAGGGCTTACCATATTGGCCTCATTTAAACTTAATCACTTTCTAGGAGGACTTGTCTCCAAATATAGTCACATTCTGAGGTTTCTGGGTTAAATCTTCAATATATGAATTTGCAGATTCAATTCAGTCAATAACAATAATTAAAACAATAAAGATGTTCTAAATATATAAGAAGAACAATCAAATCATTATATGATATGCACAAATTGAATATTAACCAGCCATAATATGTATCTATAAAAATAGATTGTTTTAAGGATGACTGTTGCACAGTGGCAACATGATATTATATTCAGTATAGTTACCAGATGGAATTTAAACAAGTTTAATAGCAGAGGAAAGGATTGGACATTTCCATAAGTGAAAATAAAGCAGTGTGCAGACCTGAGTGTAAAAAGGGCCCTGACTCTGTAAACAGAAGGGTAGAAAAAATAATGCTTAACCACAAGTAATAGTTAATTAATCAGTGTAATTGTTTTTATTTCCTCCCAAATGTGTACATCTTGCAGATTTTCTGTAATGAGTTTGTATTGTTTTTATAATGGGAAAATTATGTTAGTCCTCTAAAACAATATAATAAAATTCATTCATTAAAGCAAGAATGAAAATTGTCGAGACAACCTGATTTCTTACAGAGGTTCTTCAGAGTCAGCTGCATTCTCAGTCCCTCTATTGGCTATGGTCTTGATCACAGTCTCAGCCACGCTGACCTGAGAGAAACTGGAAGATCACTGTGTTTTCAGTCCAAAGCACTGTTATAATTCCCTTTCTTTTACAGCTCTTTTCTTTGTCAAGAAATGAAGGCTGGATATCAGTGAAAATGGTGGTGCTAGGAACTCCACATTCTTAGCTCTCATAAAAACCCTAAAAAAATAGAGGGAAATCCAGAAAAGAAAATCACCTTTTTTTAGGTATAGTCATCCCTCTTTATCTGAAGGAAATTGGTTCCAAGATCTCCTAAAACTTATGGAACCTCGAGTCCCTTGTATGAACCTCTGTATATCCTTCTATATACTTTATTAATAAATCATTTCTAAGTGAGTGAGTGTTAGTCACTCAGTTGTGTCCGACTCTTTGTGACCACAGATAGTAGCCCACCAGGCTCCTCTGTGCATGGCATTCTCCAGGCAAGAATACTGGAGTGGGTTGCCATGCCCTTCTCCAGAGAATCTTCCCAAGCCAAAGATGGAAACCATGTCTCTTGCATCTCCTGCATTCTCAGGTTAATTCTTTACTGGTGAGCCACTGGGGAAGCCCAACGCTTTCAGTAGCCTGATATACAATGAAGAACAATGAGTAGAACCTAAAAGACCTGTAGGACATCATCAAATACACCAACACACCAACATATACATTCTTATAGTTTCTGGAGGAGAGGAGAGGGAGAAAGAGATAGGAAGAATATTTGAAAAAAAAAAAACAGTGGTTAAAAATACCCAAAGCAGGTGAAAACATTAGTCTTTATATATAAGAAGCTGAACAAATTCCAAGTAGGATAAACTCAAAGAGACCTACACCAAAGCACAACATAATTAAATTGTCGAATACAAAGACCTTTCAAAGCAACAAGAGAAACATCTCTTAAGGTATAATTCAGTTCAGTTTAGTTTAGTCACTCAGTCGTGTCCGACGCTTTGCGACCCCATGAATCGCAGCACGCCAGGCCTCCCTGTCCATCACCGACTCCTGGAGTTCACTCAGACTCACGTCCATCGAGTCAGTGATGCCATCCAGCCATCTCATCCTCTGTCGTCCCCTTCTCCTCCTGCCCCCAATCCTTCCCAACATCAGAGTCTTTTCCAGTGAGTCAACACTTCACATGAGGTGGCCAAAGTACTGGAGTTTCAGATTTAGCATCATTCCTTCCAAAAACATCCCAGGGCTGATCTCCTTCAGAATGGACTGGCTGGATCTCCTTGCAGTCCAAGGCACTCTCAAGAGTCTTCTCCAACACCACAGTTGAAAAGCATCAATTCTTCAGTGCTCAGCCTTCTTCACAGTCCAACTCTCACATCCATACATGACCACAGGAAAAACCATAGCCTTGACTAGACGGACCTTTGTTAGCAAAGTAATGTCTCTGCTTTTGAATATGCTATCTAGGTTGGTCATAACTTTCCTTTCAAGGAGTAAGCGTCTTTTATTAATTTCATGGCTGTAGTCACCATCTGCAGTGATTTTGGAGCCCCCAAAAATAAAGTCTGACACTGTTTCCACTGTTTCCCCATCTATTTCCCATGAAGTGATGGGACCGGATGCCATGGTCTTCGTTTTATTAATGTGGAGCTTTAAGCCAACTTTTTCACTCTCCACTTTCTCTTTCATCAAGAGGCTTTTGAGTTCCTCTTCACTTTCTGCCATAAAGGTGGTGTCATCTGCATATCTGAGGTTATTGATATCTCTCCCGGCAATCTTGATTCCAGCTTGTGTTTCCTCCAGTCCAGCGTTTCTCATGATGTACTCTGCATAGAAGTTAAATAAGCAGGGTGACAATATACAGCCTTGACATACTCCTTTTCCTATTTGGAACCAGTCTCTTGTTCCATGTCCAGTTCTAACTGTTGCTTCCTGACCTGCATACAGATTTCTCAAGTGGCAGGTCAGGTGATCTGGTATTCCCATCTCTTTCAGAATTTTCCACAGTTTATTGTGATCCACACAGTCAAAGGTTTTGGCATAGTCAACAAAGCAGAAATAGATGTTTTTCTGGAACTCTCTTGCTTTTTCCATGATCCAGCAGATGTTGGCAATTTGATCTCTGGCTCCTCTGCCTTTTCTAAAACCAGCTTGAACATCAGGAAGTTCACGGTTCACATATTGCTAAAGCCTGGCTTGGAGAATTTTGAGCATTACTTTACTAGCATGTGAGATGAGTGCAATTGTGCAGTAGTTTGAGCATTCTTTGGCATTGCCTTTCTTTGAGATTGGAATGAAAACTGACCTTTTCCAGTCCTGTGGCCACTGCTGAGTTTTCCAAATTTGCTGGCATATTGAGTGTAGCACTTTCACAGCATCATTTTTCAGGATTTGAAATAGCTCAACTGGAATTCCATCACCTCCACTAGCTTTGTTCGTAGTGATGCTTTCTAAGGCCCACTTGACTTCACATTCCAGGATGTCTGGCTCTAGGTCAGTGATCACACCATTGTGATTATCTGGGTTGTGAAGCTCTTTTTTGTGCAGTTTTCTGTGTATTCTTGCCACCTCTTTTTAATATCTTCTGCTTCTGTGAGGTCCAAACCTTTTCTGTCCTTTATCGAGCCCATTTTGCATGAAATGTTCCCTTGGTATGTCTAGTTTTCTTGAAGAGATCTCTAGTCTTTCCCATTCTGTTGTTTTCCTCTATTTCTTTGCATTGATATCTGAGGAAGGTATAAGGAACTCTCAAAAAGATCAGTAAACAATTGCTCATTAGAATCTGTGGAGGCCAGAAGACATTTGGATGATTTATTGAAATTCCTGAAAGAAAAATAGCTGACAACCAAAAAGCTCTGTATCTTCAAAATACAAGGAACAACTAAGATAAAAGGTAAGATTTTTCTTGCTATCAGACCTGCCCTAAAACAAATGCTAATGGGAATTTTGCAGGTTAGGAAGAAAAAACCCTAGGCAGTAACTCAAATCTACATGAAAAACATAAAAACACTGAGAGATATGATTATGTAAACAAATATAAAAAATACATGAATATGTTTTTGTTTGTAATTTTTGTTATTGTTCTTTCTTCTTTAAAACTCAGGATTATTGATCTTGTTCTCACTTTATTCTAATTCATTACAGGTTCTAAATATTATGAATCTTCTTATAAATCCTAAATAGCCCTTCTGTGCATCCTATGCACCAGGTCAATTTAATGATCCATTTCCTTTATACATTTTTGACAGATTTGTTTCTTATTGTTCATGACTTTGCTCCAATTAGGATGAACCTAATAGACACATTTTGGAAGTATTACTGTATTGCTAGCTCAAGAATAATGCAAAGGGCCTTGTGTAGTTTTCAGTTTTATTAGAATATTTAGGAATGTCTCCAGTGATTTTGTCTGTGGATATGATGCTAAAAGGCAAAAGACAAATATTTTTAGGTGAACTTTCAATCACTGGAAAGTTCTTATCCCTGTTACTCCAATGCACAGACTGTGCAAACTAATACTTGAGAATTTTCCATTTACAGTGGGAATATTGACAGGCTCTATCACAGGCTGAGAAGGTTAATAGAGTGGAGAGGGTTTGGGGAACTATCTCTCATGATGAACAGTTGAAGAGACTGATAACATTAATCCTGGAACAGAAGAGATTAAAATAGTGCTTCTTGAAAGTGCTTTTAAATTACTGAAAGACTTTGATTTAGTGACAATTAAAATCCAAAATCACAAAGCTGATAAGAAGGAGAGCTACTGTGGTTGAAACAAGGTCAGAAACCTTAAGACCAGAAAGCAGTCTCTGCAGCTTAATTCTCAGCTCCTCTGTCTGGGGATCCTTCCTGGGAATACAGAAAAGCACTTTTCTAAGAAGATAGTTTTAGATACTATAAGGTATTATAAAATTCCATCACAAGGAATAAAAGAAATTATATTGACCTAAAAGATAGATTCAAGACTATTTTTAAAAGTATCATTAGGTTAAATAAAACACGTAGCATAATGTGTAATAATTACTTTAATAGTAATATTTTCTACCAGTTATTGTAACAGGTTACTATTATGGTTATGAATCAGGACTTAAAAACATGAATCCTAATATTTCCACTTACTCACTGTATGACCTTGGGCAAATACACTATATATGATTGAATTTCTTCATCTATAAAATAGATGTATAATGTACCTTTCTTAAGTTTTCATATCAAATGATTAAAGAATTTTTGTGATACATTATAAGATGTTTGGCACCTAGAGAGTACTACTTATGCATTTGAAATATAAATAATCGGGCTTCCCAGGTAGCTTTAGTGCTAAAGAACCTGCCTGCCAATATAGGAGACTTAAGAGACACAGCGCAGATTTGACCCCCGGGTTGGGAAAATCCCCTGGAGGAGGGCATGGCAACCCATTCCAGTATTCTTGCCTGGAAAATCCCATGGACAGAGAAACCTGGCAGGCTATAGTCCAGAGGGTCACAAAGAGTCAGACAGGACTGAAGCGACTTAGTATATATAAATTACTCAACAATTTAATACACAAACCAATCAATCTATGAGAAAAAAATACAGATGTTGTTGCATGAAAGCTAATTATTTGTAAATTTGAAAAGTTAAAGATTTACAGACTAAGGACGGTTTGTTCAAAACACCTCTGTTACAGCTAAAGAAACAAAGTTCAAGATTGTATCTGATAATGAATTCGTTATGTTCTTTATCAATACACTGATATTCATCTCAGTTGATTTCATAAAAAATAGATAAAAATTTTATTTTTCACAATTCTTAGGTATAATTTCTTGGGGGTGTTTTGTTCAAATGAACCTCCAGAATTAAAGACCTAAAATATCTGGTTGCTGTTGTTGTTTCCTCACTAAGTTGTGTCTGAATTTTTTGTGACTCCAGAGGCTATAGCTAGCCAGGTTCCTCTGTCCATGAGATTTCCCAGGCAAGAATATTAAAGTGGGTTGCCATCTACTTTTCCAGGGGATCTTCCTGATCCAGGGATTGAACCTGTCTCTCCCTCATTGGCACGCATGTTCTGTACCACTGAGCTATCACGGAAGGCCAAAATATCTGGATTTATTTAAAAAACACAAAATTCAAAGAAGAACTGCTACTGTGGTCAGTTGGGTCTGAGTAGAAGGAATCAAATTTCAAGTAAAATACCAAAATTAGAAGACTGCAAGTACAAACCAGAAGATGTTCCCAAGTCTATAAAAGTAGTCAGAGAAATTATGGATTAATAAGTAATAATTTATAATTGATAAATTATGACAAGAGCTTTGTGAGATTAGTAAAACAGGAGCTGAGTTTAGGACTGAGACATCTTGGTGTCTCAGCTTTAGTTACTTTTCTTCTTTTCTCCTCTTCTTCCTGAAGAGAAGCAGTCTGATGTGTGGCTGACAAGGCAACAAGCCAAGGACCGAGACAGGTCTTTTCCTGGTAGCCTCCATGAACTGAATTTCATAGTAACATGACAAGGAGTTTGCAGCGGATTTGGTGTGGTCTGTTGCTGTTCCATGACTTCCCTTCTGACGTCATAACTGGGGACGATAACCTGATTGAGAGATTCTGGTGGGAATGTACACACTGGTGCAGCCACTATGGAGAACAATATGGAGGTTGCTTAAGAAATTAAAAATAGAGCTACAGTATGATCCAGCAGTCCCGCTCTGGGCATATACCTGGAGAAGAACATGGTTTGAAAGGATCCGTGCCCCCAGTTTTCATTGCAGCCCAGTTTATGATAGCCAAGACATGGAAGCAACCTAAATGTCCATCGTCAGAGGAAAAGATAAACAATATATGGTGCATATATACAATGGAATATGGTGCGTGTGCTCGTTGGCTCAGTTGTGTCCGACTCTTTGCAATCACGTGGACAGTAACCTCCAGGCTCCTCTGTCCATGGAATTCTCCAGGCAAGAATACTGGAGTGGGTTGCCATTTCCGACTCCACAACAGAGTATTATTCAACTATTAAACAGGATGAAATATGCATTTGCAGCAACGTGGATGGACCTGGAGATTAGCGAACGAAGTGAAGTAAGTCAGACAAAGACAAATGTTATATGATATCACTTACATGCAGACTCTAAAAAATGATGCAAATGAAAATACTTACAGAGCAAAATAGTAAGGAAAATAGTCTAGCGTAAAAAAGAAGGATTCCAGTATCTCCAGATGTGCCCTTTCTATGTTAGGGGTCATATTGAAAAGTTTATTTAATTAAAATTCCCTATCATAGGACTTTGTTTACATCTTCCTCCCACTATAAAATATTGATATAAAAGAGAGCAAAAATTGCTAGGCATTTTATTTTCTTAGTAATATATTATATATATATATATTTTTTTTCTTTTTTTTGCTAGGTGGCTTCAAGTTAGGAACCTCAGGTCCCAGATTGGACATGCCACTTACCTTCATCTGTAGGTGAAAAGCAGAAAGTCCCTCTGCTCGGCTTCTAAGATGCTGCTGCCTTTGAGTGCAAGGACAACCTCTCCATCTTACTTTACCAGCAGTGCTTTTAGGGTCTCAATCCAAAGAGATGGGTGATTGGATTAATAAATTGAAAGGACTGGCTGATGTGTTGGCTCAGGGTATTTTTATAAAATATTAGGTGTAAACAGTTGGAAATAAATGTGGCAATATTTCTGACCTAATTATTACCACCTGAGAAGACATCAAGACAGAGATGGTTTAAAAGAAATAGAAACTTTGATTCTTTATTAAAGATCAGCAAACTTTGATGGAGTAAGACAATCATTCTGACTTCATTTTAAGAGTCTATGGTAGGAATAAAAATATTCAAGATATTAAATAGTGAAAAACAAACAAAAATCACTGTGTTTCTGAAGAAGATTATAACCGTGAAAACCAAAGAAGAGAAACAGTTTATTCATTGATTTGTTTGGTTGAATGATTAACTCGTATATTCATCCACTCAGCAAATGGTTATCAAATATTTAAGCCTGCAAGTTTTCCTCAATCTCTTTTTCCACTCTCACCTCTTATTGTTATTTGTATGTCTGTGCTCTAACTACATTGTAACTATATCACAATTTCTAGAAATCACTATACCTTTTCATGTTTCTAAACAATTAAGTATGTATTAGTTTGGAATACTCATTTTTCAACCAGGTTTTTTGAATCATTTTTTAAGACTTTGTCAAATTTTACATTCATAACATCACATAAGACCGCATCGGGTAGTCAGGGTACCTTCTGCAATGTTCCTAAAGCCTGTAACCTTGCAAATGCAGCTATGCTAGAGAACTTCAGAGGAAAGTCATGAAAGTCACCTCTATGCCAAATACATTCTTATACAGACGTTTGAAGGAAAGAGGAATCTATTGTGGAAAAACTAATTCTGGAGGGAAAAAATAGGAAATAGGAAACATTTGCAAAATTCAAATTAGAAGCCTCTGTATTTTCAGGAAAATACCACAGCCAGAATCAGAGAACTAGACTGCTCAACAGAACAGAAGACAAACATTTTGAGAAAGGGAGGCTGAGTGATGATGAATGGGCTGGACACAGGGGGTGAGAGGGTGGAAGAAAGGGGCAGAAGGCAGAGCTCAGTGTGAAGCATTTGAGCTAATAAAGTCTGTAACTACCTATATCACAGGTAGGTGATTCATGAGCCCTCCACCTTTCCAGCCCATTAATGCCCCATTTAGAATATCCAGGAGATGGATTACTGCACTAACTACCTTGCACACTGGATTTACAGGGACGATTTACTGGAATATTTCCCCCTCCAATAAATCACAGTATGAATATTGATTGTGGTGCCCTGTACTTATCTAAACGCTTTATGTGGATTATAAAAGAAAAGCAATGGCTGTTTCCGTGGAAAGGTTTGAAGAGGAAGGATCTTGTCGAGAAAACGAGTCTACAGAGGTGTTCTAAAATATGCAAGGCCAGTATTACATAGTGAGGAATGAGTGTGTAACACAGCATTGCCGATCGGGACCAATTTATTAGATGCTATACAAGTGCTAAACCGCCTTAAATCAATAGTTTGCAAGACAGCAGAAGGTTGGGTGTGATAAGTCATCATCCTGATGAAATATAGATTATTCCAAAACTATTAAACAAGCGGTAGGTGTCAGGAAAGTTGTTCACTTTTCAGAGCTAAGCAAAACCATCTATTTCAGAGGAGTGGAATCAATAGACATTGGTGGCCTGCCTTGTAGCCTGAATATATACATAAACGGATAGCTAAAATTACTCATTGACACTTGGTGGGGTTATACTGCCTTCACTGTTGTTCAATTTTTGAAAAATAATTCTCTAAGGAATGTGCTGAAGTGAGAAATAGAAGGAGCTGCACCTTATACCTCTTCCCCTCAACTTCTCCCCCTTAGATGTCTCTCCTTTTCTTTCTCTTCTTCCTCTTTGCTGCCATTCGAGGAACATCTATTGTGTGATAATAGATAATCAATACTGCCTTGAGAGATTCGTGTGGGTTAATCTAGGTAATATGTAATCAACATTGAGGGACTTCCCGGCAGTACAGTGGTTAAGAATCCACCTTCCAGTGCAGGGGACACGGGTTTGATCCCTGGTCAGAGAACTGGAACCCCGCATGCCACAGGGCACCTAAACCTGTCTTGCAAACTGCAGAACCCACGTGCTCCTGAGCCCTCCCACCACAATAAAGATCTCACACAGCCAAATAAATGAATGCATGAATAAAAGAGACAATTTTCATCCTTAAAAATAAAATAAAACAATACTGAGAAGCAGCTGTTATTTCCTTGAGCTAGGTAATAGGTGTTCAGAATAACTATGTCCTCTGCCTAATGCCAAACATTTAGGGAGTGGCATATTGGGCATGGGATGGAGACGTTTGAATGGTCTCTGCTTTCCATTGGGAGATCTCATGAGCATTGCATCAGTCTCCCCATGTGGACATCAATTAGTTTCATGTCATCAAAGACACTGCTTGCAAAGCCCTCTTCGTCTGAGTGGCTACAGAGATAAGTCTGGTCCGGAGGAATCACGGGCATTTCCAAACGTGGTTTGTCATAAAAATAACCAAGGGTAACATAGATTTCTCAGACCATGCTAGAATTATGCAGGAGATTTTTAAAAGAGAAAGTCTGAAGACTTTTATTTTTCTTCCCATGGGTATTTCAAGGTTGAGAAACATTCAAGTAACACATATCTTTTTTTTTAAATTTTATTTTATTTTTAAACTTTACAATATTGTATTAGTTTTGCCAAACATCGAAATGAATCCACCACAGGTATACCTGCGCTCCCCATCCTGAACCTCCCTCCCTCCTCCCTCCCCTACCCTCCCTCTGGGTCGTCCCAGTGCACCAGCCCCAAGCATCCAGTACCGTGCACCGAACCTGGACTGGTGACTCGCCTCATACATGACACTATACATGTTTCAATGCCATTCTCCCAAATCTCCCCACCCTCTCCCTCTCCCACAGAGTCCACAAGACTGATCCACACATCGGTGTCTCCCTTGCAGTCTCGTACACAGGGCTATCGTTACCATCTTTCTAAATTCCATATATATGCGTTAGTATACTGTATTGGTGTTTTTCTTTCTGGCTTACTTCACTCTGTATAATAGGTTCCAGTTTCATCCATCTCATTAGAACTGATTCAAATGTATTCTTTTTAATGGCTGAGTAATACTCCATTGTATATATGTACCACTGCTTTCTTATCCATTCATCTGCTGATGGACATCTAGGTTGCTTCCATGTCCTGGCTATTATAAACAGTGCTGCGATGAACATTGGGGTACACGTGTCTCTTTCCCTTCTGGTTTCCTCAGTGTGTATGCCCAGCAGTGGGATTGCTGGATCATAAGGCAGTTCTATTTCCAGTTTTTAAAGGAATCTCCACACTGTTCTCCAGAGTGGCTGTACTAGTTTGCATTCCCACCAACAGTGTAAGAGAGTTCCCTTTTCTCCACACCCTCTCCAGCATTTATTGCTTGTAGACTTTTGGATCGCAGCCATTCTGACTGGTGTGAAATGGTACCTCATAGTGGTTTTGATTTGCATTTCTCTGATAATGAGTGATGTTGAGCATCTTTTCATGTGTTTGTTAGCCATCTGTATGTCTTCTTTGGAGAAATGTCTATTTAGTTTTTGGCCCATTTTTTGATTGGGTCATTTATTTTTCTGGAGTTGAGCTGTAGGAGTTGCTTGTATATTTTTGAGATTAGTTGTTTGTCCATTGCTTCATTTGCTATTATTTTCTCCCATTCTGAAGGCTGCCTTTTCACCTTGCTAATAGTTTCCTTTGTTGTGCAGAAGCTTTTAATTTTAATTAGGTCCCATTTGTTTATTTTTGCTTTTATTTCCAATATTCTGGGAGGTGGGTCATAGAGGATCCTGCTGTGATGTATGTCGGAGAGTGTTTTGCCTATGTTCTCCTCTAGGAGTTTTATAGTTTCTGGTCTTACATTTAGATCTTTAATCCATTTTGAGTTTATTTTTGTGTAAGGTGTTAGAAAGTGTTCTAGTTTCATTCTTTTACAAGTGGTTGACCAGTTTTCCCAGCACCACTTGTTAAAGAGATTGTCTTTAATCCATTGTATATTTTTGCCACTTTCCAAAACTGGACCAGGAAGAAATAGAAAATCTTAACAGACCCATCACAAGCACGGAAATTGAAACTGTAATAAAAAATCTTCCAGCAAACAAAAGCCCCGGTCCAGACGGCTTCACAGCTGAATTCTACCAAAAATTTAGAGAAGAGCTAACACCTATCCTGCTCAAACTCTTCCAGAAAATTGCAGAGGAAGGTAAACTTCCAAACTCATTCTATGAGGCCACCATCACCCTAATACCAAAACCTGAAAAAGATGCCACAAAAAAAGAAACTACAGGCCAATATCACTGATGAACATAGATGCAAAAATCCTTAACAAAATTCTAGCAATCAGAATCCAACAACACATTAAAAAGATCATACACCATGACCAAGTGGGCTTTATCCCAGGGATGCAAGGATTCTTCAATATCCGCAAATCAATCAATGTTATATATACACCACATTAACAAATTGAAAAACAAAAACCATATGATTATCTCAATAGATGCAGAGAAAGCCTTTGACAAAATTCAACATCCATTTATGATAAGAACTCTCCAGAAAGCAGGAATAGAAGGAACATACCTCAACACAATAAAAGCTATATATGACAAACCCACAGCAAACATTATCCTCAATGGTGAAAAATTGAAAGCATTTCCTCTAAAGTCAGGAACAAGACAAGGGTGCCCACTTTCACCATTACTATTCAACAAGTAACACATATCTTAAGCTCCTTGCTGAGATCCTTGTATTTTGAAATGTGCCATTACATTCTCAGGTCCTCTAACACAGAAATAAGGGACAAATTTCAGTTTTTATTCTCTGTCAGTGTAATCTTTCTTTCCTCTCCATTTCGTTGTCTTACTCTCTCTAAGATTTTTCACTGATTCTATCAGTGTATCTCCAACCCTCATCTTTTTGTCATATTGATATTTTATCTCATTTATTATTTTAATGAAGTATAGTTGATTTACAATATTTCAGGCATACAGCAAAGAGATTCAGTTATACATGCATATATTCCTTTTTCAGATTCTGTTCCATTATAGGAAAATATATTGAATAGAGTTCCATGTACTACACAGTAGATTCTTATTGTTTATTTTGTATATGGTATGTATATCTGTTAGTCCCAAATTCCAAATATGTCCCTCCCCGCTTTCTCCTTTGGTAACCATAAGTTTGTTTCCTATGTCTATGAGTCCATTCCTGTATGTAATAAGTTCATGTTCACCTGCCCCTGCCCCCCTGTGGCACCCCTGGTAAAAGCTCAAAGAAAACCCAAGCCTCCTGCTCTGTCGTGTAAACTGTACACAGTCCACAGGTACATGAGCAGGTGATGATGGTCCAACATGATTATTGGGAGCTTTGACTTTTGAAGGAGAGAGATTCATTTCTTTTGGTCCCCAAATAAATTAACCAAACAAGGTGGATAGGAAGAGATCCAGGGTTCATAGGAGAAAAGGTGGGAGACAAACTGGAAATGTAGGTGAAGAGGTGAATCTAAGCAGAGGTACATTAAGACATGCATCACAGCAGACGGCAAAGGACCTAGAGGTGTGACGTGAAGCTGTATTTGGTTACATCTGACCTCTCTTCACACATTAAAACCCATTTCAAAAACATGTCACCATTCATTGATACAGGCCCTTTATGCCTAACACATCCTATGCAACATATACATGGAAAATACATTGATAAATGATACAGAATTTCAAGCTCATTCATCAACAAGCGAGATGGTTACAAATGTTGTGTAGTGGCTAAGTCGTGTCTGACTCTTTGTGACCCGCTGGACTGCAGCCCCCAGGCTCCTCTGTCCATGGGATTCTCCAGGCAAGAATACTGGAGTGGGTTGCCATTGCCTTCTCCAAGGGATCTTCCCAACTCGGGATCAAGCCTGTGTCTTCTGCACTGGCCTGCAGGTTCTTTACCGCTGAGCCACCAGGGAAGTCCCAGTTACAAATGACCATAGAATAAATTGGAATGATAAAAACAAGGTAGAGAGATAACATTTGTCTTCAAACAAAGCTTTAGGAAACTAGAGCTTTCTTCCAATCAGATGGCCCGATAATAATGAAATTTGAGGTAATGCATGAGATTCATAAATATTTAGAATCACTGCTCCTCCCAACAGCCCATGATGATAATAATTTTGTACAAATCTATGCCAAATATTATAAACTCAAAACACATGTATCTTTCCTAGCAAACTGATACTCAATTTTTTATTAAGTAACTTGCTTCTGTCTTTTTTAAATATCAGAATACTCCAAAATATAGTTAATGTTTTTCAGTTGCTTTCAATATCCCAGAATTTTTGAATAATTCACTTCTTTGTCTCTTACACTATCACTTAAACAGTAGATTTTAGCCTTTGTAGTCTTTTTCTTTTAATTCAAAAATTCACATGATGTTTAATGCATGTTGCTGCAGATCCTGCTATGCATGGTGATGCACCACATACCAAAGGAAAGGTGATGAATGAGCTTGAAATTGTGTATTATTTATCAGTGCATTTTCCATGTATATGTTGCGTAGGGTTTGTTAGAAATAAAGCCTCAGCCAGTGAATGGCAACATGATTTTGAAATGGGTTTTAATATGTAAGGAGAGGCCATATTCTGGCAAGGTACTCTTTTAACTGTGTGACCTCGGGCAAGCTGCTTCACCTTTTTGTGCATCCATGGGGCCAGCAGTAACTATTCATGAATTGGGAGGATTGAACCATGTGATGACACCCAATAAACTGTCAGCATGAAATTCTCTCTTTCCTCCTTAATAATTCCACTCAAGCTAAAGTATTTAATGGTTCTAACCAAGATAATAGCAGGAAGGATTGAAATTTTATTTCTACCACATGGTATGGGTGAACATAGGGGAATAAAATGCTAATGAAAATCTCCTCTTCTTTCTCAAAGCTGCTAAATTGAGCTGGAAATAGCAAAGCAGAAATATTCTTCACAGCCGTCTTCCAAAGCTTCAACTAGCTCTGCTTTCCTGAAATACCTCCCATCCCAGCTTCTGCACTTGAGCTTCACACTTAAGAGTTTCTGGGCCCAGCTGGCACTCCAAGGACTTAGGAAAGAAAGACTGTAATAGTTAGCATTTAGTATACAGTGAATATCTCAATTCTGAAAGTTCCTTGCCTTGGAGAACTTATACTCTGGACAATAAATGTAAGAGATACTTGGCACTTGGAAAAAAAAAAAAACTCCTTCCAGACCCAGCTGGTTGAGAAAATAAAATTAATAAATATTCAAGGAGGACCCTTTTCCTTCTTTTCTGGATGAGTTTTGATTAGAATCCTTACCAGTATGAATGCTATTTTAAGCACCTTGTTCCAGGGCCCCATGTCATTATAAGGAAATGTTAAAAAACAGATTGTCGATGTGTGGTTTCCAGGTAATGAGTTGTCTCCTGTCTTTGTGCACAGAATTCATTAGCTCCGGAATATTTTTTTCCTCCAGATTACCTTGTGAATTCCATTTGTCCTTCATCCCGGCTTATCTGTTACCTCTTTCTAAGCCACCCAGACCCTTTTCTGCACGTACAAGCCAGCTGTTCCACGTTCAGCGTCGTCTTTGTGTTGTTGTTGTTAAGTTGTCCAGGCGAGTCTGACTCTTTGTGACTCCATGAACGCCAGTCTTTATACCTACATTGGAAATCACCTTCTGCCAAACAAGGTGCTAGCGTTTTATTTATATTGTATCATTGAATCTTGGTAAGAATGAATGTGCTATTATCTCTTTGGTGCAGGTATTGAAACTCACATGACTTGGCTTGAGTTGTTTGCCTAAGGTTATTCATCCAGCCGATGTCTAGATCTGAATTTGAATCCAGATAAACCTGGCCTCAGTCGTGGGCTGTAACCTACCCTACCTCACTACCTTTTCTCAAAATTCCTTTCCCAGTCTTGACGGAGGTGGGTAGATGACTTGAACCTGTTACATTCCATGGGATTTCGACTGAAGCGAGTCCTTGATCACATCAGATCACATATGAACATTCTAGATGTAGATCATTGGATTTGCAGAAAGATAGACCTGCATTTGGTTTCAAACTCTGTTCCATAGCTCACTGGGTGTCCTTAGCTCATTCAGTTAAACTTTGAGCTGCCATTTTCTGATGTGAAAAATAAGAAAAAAAAAAAAAATGAAACACCCTGCACACACAAATCTTTATCTTGTGATTTTGTGAGGGTTAATTGAGATAAAAATACAAAGCAATCCATAAAGTGTCTCTTTTATGGTGGCAATACATGATAGCTATAAAGATAATAGTAGTTATTATGAGTGTCATCATGGTTATAAGAGATGTCAAAACTAGAGAGGAGAATGAATAGGATATCTGAGTCCAGGAAAATGTTTGAGCACTGCTAAGTCCTCCCCTTAAATGTTCTTCTCCCTAATATTCATGTTAATGTACTCTGAAAATATTCAGAAAATATTTATTAAACACCTAGCACATGCCATGCACTATTCTGGTGCTGGTTTTGTCATCCTTTAGATTTGAGATTAACTATCTTTTTTTTTAATTTAGAGGAGCATTTCTTCCCCACCCTCTGTAAAAGAGGACGCTACTCAATTTCCATGTTTGTCTGCATCAAGTATATTTGTAGTTATATTTTTGCTTTGCCCTCTCCTCTCTATATGTCCATCTCCCCCATGGACAATAGGAACCGGGACTTAGCACAGCACTCAGCCTATTAGAGTTGTCCAGTCAGTACTAAAGAGTGATTGACATGAACTGAAGAAAGACTCTAAGAGGTGGCAAGTGGAAGGAGCCAGAATAATTAAACCCAACTAGAGAGGCATATCTATAAAAAGATAAATATTACATAGACAAAAGCAAGAAAAAACAGTTTAAGAGCAAATGAGATAGAAAGCTGAAACTATATCACAAAATGCCCCTTACAGCTGATGCCTAAGGAAACAAGCAAGTGAAAGTGAAGTGAAAGTCGCACAGTGTGTCTGACTCGTTGAGACCCCAAGGACTATATAGTCCATGGAATTCTCCTGGCCAGAAAACTGGAGTGGGTAGCTTTTCCCTTCTCCAGCAGATCTTCCTGACCCAGGAATCTAACCAGGGTCTCCTGTATTGCAGGCGGATTCTTTATCAACTGAGCTATGAGGTAAACAAGCAAAAGAGAGTCAAAAACAATGAGATCATTAAGAAACAAGAATTTGACAAAGAAAAGGGCATGGATTGATGGATGGCTAAGGGGTGGGAAAAGTAGCATGGAACACAATTATCTCCTTTTAATAAAGACCCTACTCCTTCAGCATGTGATCTCCCCTACGTGCCTATTTACATGCGTTGAAAGCTGCCCCACAAGATGGCATCTGATGTTACTGATGGTTACTTTTTTTAAAAGATTTTTTTGATGTGGACCATTTTTAAAGTCTTTATGGAATCCATCACAATATTGCTGCTGTTCTTTGGTTTTTGGTCTTTCAGCACAAGGCGTGTGAGATCCCAACACCCCCTGCCCCGACCAGGGATTGAATCTGTACCCCCTGCACTGGAAGGCCAAGTCCCAACCACTGACTGCCAGGGGAGTCCCTTGAAGGTTACATTTTATGCAGGGAGGTTTACAGTGATTTATTTTTCATTTTCATCTCTTTTATGGATTTAAACTTTTTAATAGCCATGTTGATGAAATTGAAAGAGGAGAGTGAAAAAATTGGCTTAAACTTCAACATTCAGAAAACTAAGATCATGGCATCTGGTCCCATCACTTTGTGGTGAATAGATGGGGAAACAGTGTCAGACTTTATTTTTCTGGGCTCCAAAATCACTACAGATGGTGATTGCAGCCATGAAATTAAAAGACGCTTACTCCTTGGAAGGAAAGTTATGACCAACCTAAACAGCATATTAAAAAGCAGAGACATTGCTTTGCCAACAAAGGTCTGTCTAGTCAAGGCTATGGTTTTGCTAGTGGTCACATATGGACGTGAGAGTTGGACTATAAAGAAAACTGAGCACTGACGAATTGATGCTTTTGAACTGTGGTGTTGGAGAAGACTCTTGAGAGTCCCTTGGACTGCAAGGAGATCCAACCAGTCCATCCTAAAGATCAGTCCTGGGTGTTCATTGGAAGGACTGATGTTGAAACTGAAACTCCAATACTTTGGCCACCTGATGCGAAGAGCTGACTCATTTGAAAAGACCCTGATGCTGGGAAAGATTGAAGGCAGGAGGAGAAGGGGATGGCAGAGGATGAGATGGTTGGATGGCATCACTGACTTAATGGACATGGGTTTGGGTGGACTCCGGGAGTTGGTGATGAACAGGGAGGCTTGGCGTGCTGCGGTTCACGGGGTCACAAAGAGTTGGACAAAACTGAGTGACTGAACTGAACTGAATAGCCATGTGTCAATTTTATGAAAGGATAAACTTATTTTTCTTTGAAGTGAAAACAGACAACAACAAGATTCCGATTGCAATTCATTCTGCGATGTGTGGATGAGGGTTATTGTTACATTCCTTTGCAATTTTACATATAGTTTTCAACTGAAACTGAATTTTTTTAAATCAAAAAATATACAGCACATGCTGAATTATCTGAGGCCATCTTACAGAATTGTTCCTGTGTCCTCGGTTGGCATTTATAGGCCAGCACAGAGGGACAGGATAGGGAGATGTGTAGATGGAGTTTGAAGAATGGCGCTAAGCTATAAACCTTGTTTACTGATTTGCTCATGAATTTCCGACATGGCATTATGAATGTATTTGTTTATATGTCTGCTCCACTGGCACATGAGACCCTAAGGACAGGAAACGTGTCTTATTTCTTTACTTTGTATAGAGCCTGACACATAATAAATGCTTCATATGTTTCTTGAAAGACAATGAATTCCCTTAGCTCCAACCAGCTCTGAAGGCTCAGTCAGGCCAAGTGACTTCGCTGTATTCCTCTTGATAAGAACAGCCTCTATTATTTTCCTCATCAGCTGCAGGATGTGGTCTGTGCTGCTCTAAGAATCATGTTTTCAGATGACAGAAATCCTTAGATACCTCAACTCAGATGAGTCGCTTGGGTTTCCTCCAAGTAGACAAGAGGCTTCGGAATCTCATCACATGCTCCATTTAATTACTTGCCAATTCACGGCCTTGAGTTCTTCATGATGCTAATGGAGCCCCCGAGAAAGCAGAGAGAATGGTCTGAAAAGTCCTGGTATTTTAATGGGGATGGGGGTGGTGAGTGTTAGATATAATTTAATCTATGGGAACTAATAGCTTTTGATATAATGATGCCTCTTGACTATCAACTTGAAAGCTACCGCGAGTAATTGAACACATTTTGACTCAGAGAAGGGTGGCTTATTTCTGTGCTCTTGACTTAAAGGCTGGAGCAATTGTTTTACACTTTAAGAACACCAGTGGGCAGCATACAATTATGCCTTAATTTAGTGATCACTTAAAAAAAAAAGTTCTGTGCGTTTAAGCATAAAATGAACATGCACCCTGCTTTAAGTAATGCGTTTACGTTAAAATTATATATGTCTTAATGTATTACCATATATACTCATATATAAATATAACCGTATCAAATACTTCAGTTTTAAAAAATGAGGAAAGTATGAATGAAAATTATGAATATTAACAGGCCAATTTGGGGGTGCATAGAAAAGAGAACTCTACCTTGGGGACCACTCACTAATAAATGGCTTGAACCAGAATGTCTGGGGTAAATCCTAGCGTCCCAATAAGTAAGTTGCCAAACACAGAGAAAATTTGATCCTCCCTATGCTTATTTTCCCAGTGTAAAATGGTCTTCTTGAGAAACAACGCAGCGTCCTCGTTGTCACTCCGTGCGGTATGGAACTCTGCACGTGGTTCTCTTTAACCCCTCTGTACCTCCCCGTGGTAGCTTGTATGTTTTATCTCCCATGAGGAATTGTTTCTGTGGCTCAGTACTGTGCTTTCAACCCTGTCCGATGGACACCAGGAAGTTCCAAGAGGACGGTAATGTTTGTTTGCTTTGCCTGTGGTTCTTTTCATTCTTGAGTTCTTCCTGTACATCCATGGCAGGCTTATAAGAAGCACTCAATAAATATTAGCTGTTACATTATTTATAATGGTACTTTGAAAGGAGTGTAACTTCCCACTAAGAACAGCCCTTAGAGTGTTCTATGTGTATCCCATTGTGCTTGGCATTCTATCATCATCTAAGGATTATTTCTTGCAACTGTTCAAAAATAGAGAGCATTCTGCTCAATAAAATACACATGGTAAGGAGATTTATATATATACTGCTGCTGCTGCTGCTGCTAAGTTGCTTCAGTCGTGTCCGACTCTGCCTAACCCCATAGAGGGCAGCCCGCCAGGCTCCGCCATCTCTGAGATTCTCCAGGCAAGAACACTGGAGTGGGTTGCCATTTCCTTCTCCAATGCATGAAAGTGAAAAGTGAAAGTGAAGTTGCTCAGTCATGTCCGACTTAGCAACCCCATGGACTGCAGCCCACCAGACCCTCCATCCATGGGATTTTTATTTTTCAGTGCATTGTCCTACTTTCATAAGTTTTTGATAAACAAGTATGCTAAATCTTGGCCTATATATTCTTCTGGTATTTATTTATTTTTTTTCTCTGTAATGTGACTTCCTGATTATCCTAGTAGAGGGATTTCTGCATGCAACTGCTATAGGAATGCAAAATTTTGATGCAGCAAAACCCAGGTTGGCAGAAGGATCACCCGTCCCTAGGTGTGATCTGACAGACTCCCTGGGATCTTGGCTTCCTCAGGCAATAATTAGGACAAAAGAGAGTACTGCTTATATGAGAATTTAGGAAGAGGAATATTAACTCTAGTTTGGGCCAATGCTATTTTTTGTTGCCCAGCATCTGTTTACCTGCTCTCTGATAACCTTAACTCAATTTCCTTTACGATTTTGTGACTTGAAACTGAAGTCATTAAATGTGGGCTTCCTCTCATCTATTAGTGTTGGATGTGAGGGAAAACACAAGAGATGTCCTGGACTTCCCTGATAGCTCAGTTGGTAAAGAATCCGCCTGCAATGCAGGAGACCCCAGTTTGATTCCTGGGTCAGGAAGATCCCCTGGAGAAGGGATAGGCTACCCACTCCAGTATTCTTGGGTTTCCCCTGTGGCTCAGATGGTAAAGAATATGCCTGCAGTATGGGAGACATGGGTTCGATTCCTGGGTTGGGAAGATACCTGGAGAAGGGAAAGGCTCCCCACTCCAGTATTCTGGCCTGGAGAATTCCATGGACTGTAGACTCCAAGGGGTTGCAAAGAGTTGGACTTGACTGAGAAACTTTCACTTTCACTTTCCTCTGATCTATGAGTGTTGGATGTGAGGGAAAACACAAGAGACGTTCTTGTGACAAGGGACACAATAACCTAAAGCCTAGATCCGCCAAACCTCTTTCTAAGGCTTGTGGGTAAATATTTTTGTTAGGATATCCCAGAAGCCTCAAAAATAATCTAAGTAACAGCATACACAGTTTTTTCCTGACATGTCCCTAGTAATTCATCACATGGCATTGGGTCATGATGGGGGTGCACTGGGGAACGGCTGACCTGGCAATTTATGTCACATGTTTGCATTGGAAGAAAGTAGTAATTTTATATTTTTATACTCCTTTATCAAAATCTTCCCTTCGTAACTGAGTTTGTTCTACTGAGGCAGACGTGTGTGTGCATGGGTGCTCAGTCACTCAAACATATCCAGTTCTTTGCAGCTCCATGGACTGTAGCCCACCAGGCTCCTCTGTCCATGGAATTCTCCAGGCAAGAATACTGGAGTGGGTTGCCCTTTCCAACTCCAGGAGATCTTCCCAACCCAGTGATCAAACCTGTGTCTCCTGCATTGACAGATGGATTCTTTACCACTGCGCCACCTGGGAAGCCCACAGAGGAAATCAAAGGGATTGAAACATTTACATGTCTATTGTCCAGTTGATCTAATTACTTTTTACATTACCTATTAAGTTTTGTTTTTAAAATATTTCAATTGCCGTTTAAGGTTTGTGGATCAACTGCCGTGTGGTTTCATTCTGGAAATTCTTCAGCTATCCTCCAATAGCTTGAAACTGAAGTCATTAAATGTGGGCTTAGCAGCCCAATAGCAGCCACAAGACTCACCTCCTCCAGGCAGCTTACCAGAATCCCAGAAGAAGCAGCCTTGACCATGAATTAAATGTGTCTTTCTCAGTGGCAACACTGACCCATTACCTTTTCTAACTGGAGGATAATTGCTTTATAAAGCTGTGTTAGTCCCTGCTGTACATGAATCGGAGAAGGCAATGGCAACCCACTTCAGTCCTCTTGCCTGGAAAATCCCATGGGTGGAGGAGCCTGGTAGGCTGCAGTCCATGGGGTCGGGAAGAGTCGAACACAACTGTGTGACTTCCCTTTCCCTTTTCACTTTCATGCATTGGAGAAGGCCATGGCAACCCACTCTAGTGTTCTTGCTTGGAGAATCCCAGGGATGGGGGAGCCTGGTGGGCTGCCGTCTATGGGGTCGCACAGAGTTGGACACGACTGAAGTGACTTAGCAGTAGCAGCAGTACATGAATCAGCCTTATGTATACATGCATCCTCTTCCTCTTGAGCCTCCCTCCCACCTCCTCCCATACCAGCCTTTTAGGTCATCACAGAGCACTGACCTATAAAGTTTCAGAAAGTCGTAGCAGAGGGTTTCCCCAGTGGCTCAGTGGTAAAGAATCCACCTACCAACGCAGGAGACACAGGTTCGATCCCTCATCCAGGAAGATCCCACATATTGCGGAGCCACTAAGCCCGTGTGCCACATCTACTGAGGCTGTGCTCTCGATCTCAGGAGCCCACATGCCACAGGTCCTGAAGCCTGTGCACCCTAGAGCCCCTGGTCCCCGGTGAGGGAAGCCACGGCAATGAGAAGCCTGCATGCTGCAACGAAGATCCAGCACAACCAAATAAATAAATGATTTTTTAAAAAGTTGTTACTCTCTGTTACAGAGAGAGAGGGAGAAAAGGAGGAAGGGAGAGAGAGAAATTGAAGTGGAGAGACAGAAAAGGTTTTCAGGATCTCTCATGCTGTTGAATAGCAGTGTGGCAAAGCTGCTCAAGTAGCTTTGGATAAATCCATGAAGACAAAGATGTTTTTAAAATAATCAAGTGTGTGGCTTTTGATAATGGACTAAGTGGACTCAAAGTCATAGAAGATCCATAAGATAAACATGAGAAGTGTATTTCAAGTACAGCTATGACAGTTTACTCTAGTGTGGATTAGGGTTTGTAGGGTGAAATTCCTACCTGAAAATGAGTTATTATCTGGGTTTTGACTTGCAGGTGTCCCACTGTGTTTAGCTCACCTGAAGAGCTTATGTAGCGATCCTTGGGGCTTCAGCTACTACATTGTAAGAAGCACTGCCCCATCATAGTGGCAGGCCACCATTGAGGAGAGGCCATGTAAGCCCTCTCGTCACATGGGTGTCACTATGCATAAACCTGCAAAAGCTGCTCCTGCCAGCCAACGGTGGAAGTACAGGAGGAAGAGAATCAGAAGTCACTCAATGGATGCTCTTACTTTTCTTCAAACTCCAAACACAAAGTTGTACCCAATACTTGTCAGCAAATGAGCAGCAAACAACCAACAAACAGAAGGCACGGTGGTACTGAATATTTGATCCCTGGGTCTGGAAGATCCCCTGGGGAATGATATGGCAACCCACTCCAGTATTCTTGCCTGGGAAATCCCATGGATAAGAGGACGCTGGTGGCTTGCAGCCCATGGGGTTGCAAAGAGTCAGACATGACTGATCGTGTAAGCAACAACAACCAAGTCTTCTGATGACCACTCCCCCAACCCAACCCCGACCCCCATGGAGACCAGAGCCTCAATGTCCTGTGTGGCCTCTTGACCTAGTGGCAGTGAGGGATGTGGTAAAGTGTTCAGGAAACGAGTGAAACCAAACAGACGGCTGAGCGGTTTGATGGCAGCTAAGGGGCAGTATTCTTTATGTAATAATATTCTGGTCTGTTAAATTTCATAAATCTCTTCCTGATTTAGTGCCAGGCAGTTGCAGTCATGGGAGAGTCAATTCTCATAGCTTCAAAGGGGAGGGCTGATCTTTGAAGAAGTCTCTCAAGTGGCTCCGAACACCAACCTCAGGATTCCCCTAAAGAGCTGATCACATGTTTGCACCCCTTCGGCCCGTTTTCTCTTCCTCTCTGAAGCATTCAAATCCTCTTCCTTCTGACTGTCACCCAAGGGTGCTGCGTTTTGAAAAGCAATGTGTGTGTTCCTGCACCCGAAGACATCAGATATTTCTGTTTATTCATAATAGATTATTGGCACATCTATCATTTGCCATGTACTCTCCACAGAGATTTAATATTTTAAGAAGAGGGAGAAGATTCTGTTCCCAAGGAATGCATAGTCAAAAAGACAGTTCATTAAACTGGGGCGGCGGGGAAGAATGGGATGACCTATTATCAAATTATGCATTAAAACTGTTGTGTATCAAATAGCTTAAGATGCTTTAACTTTTTGAAGTTAACAGCTCTCAGTTTATTTCAGCACCCCTTCCATGGCAGCTTTATCTCAGTGTCTTGTTTTGAGATACGTCTGTTTATCAATCTATATCTATTCGTAAAAGAAAAAAGAGCATTTGTATGTGCCAAGCAGCACAAAAGGTGTTGGTGACAGAGACAAAATACTGATTCCTGTTTTCAAGAAGTCAGGAGCTATGATGGATACAGGAATGGCTCCTGTAATCAGAGCGTGCAGTGCACATTAAGGGAGGGCTTCCTGGAGAAGGAGGAAGGTAACCTGGGGCCAGTGCCCAAACGTGTTCACAACAGCTGTCGGAGGTGAGGAAAGTATGTGAGGCGGAAGCAGTGTTTGTCAGGACGTCCCTGGTGGTCCAGTGGCTAAGACATCACACTCACAAGGCAGGGGGCCCGGGTTTGATTCCTGGTCAGGGAACTAGATCCCACACGCCACAACTGTGTATGTCACCACTAAGACACAGCTAAATAAATAAAATAGTTTTTTCTTTTTTTAAAGAAGCAGTGCCTGTAATAGTGACTGCTTTGCATGCATGCTAAGTCACTTCAGTCCTATCGACTCTTTATGACCCCATGAACTATAGCCCGCCAGGTTCCTCTGTCCGTGGGATTCTCCAGGCAAGAATACTGGAGTGGGTTGCCATGCCCTCCTGCAGGGGGTCTTCCCGACTCAGGGATTGAACCCTCATCTCTCTCTTACATCTACTGCATTGGCAAGAGGGTTCTTTACCACTAGTGCTACCTGGGGAAGCCCAGTGACTGCTTTACATGTACTAGCTGCAGAGATCATGCTAGTAACTAAAAACATTTAAATTCAACTTAAACGAAAACACTGCAGGTCAGATTGAGTCCACAAGCCACCAATTTATGACTTGATTTAGAGTTTGTCAGATGGAGAAGGAGGCAGGAAGGTGTGTGGCAGAAAGAATCAGAGCCACACAAGCTCCTCGAGGGCTTCACTCTATTTTTGCCAACTTTGTATTTTCTAAATGACTGCTCAATGCTTTGGTAATAGCAGAGGATCAATAAATATGTACTGAATTGGAAAAAAAGAAGTATCAGAATCAGACCTGAGGGCTGAGAGGGAGCTCGGTGGGGCTCAGAACAGCTAAGTCTGGTAGAAAGTGATGTGCTCATCTCTAAGGCTTTGTTGGTTCTTTAGCTTAAAGTCTGGTCAAGTAGCTTCTTTGGTTTCCTTCCTATCAGTCCCGATAGAGACTTAATTTTTTGCTGGGTTTAAAGGGAGCAGAGAAGACAGCTTATTGAGGTTTGGTTTATTCAACCCACTCTTCCCTCCCTGCTGGCTCTCTAGAACCCTCCATCTGTGCTGTTACAGTGAGCAAGGACACATCTGATGTCAGCTGCCTGTATCTGGAGATAAGACAGAGGCTCCTCAGGCCTGAGTCACAAGGAAACATGCTGCTGTTGAGCACAAATTTTGGGGGCATCTTCAGCATCTGCCTCCATGCCAAGCCTTCTTTCTCACCAACTGCCAACTGAATTCTTCAAGACTTGGCTAAGCTCTGCTATTGTTAAAGTGTCATAAAACCTACATTCTGCCACTCTCTCATCAGTAGCCTGGGTGTCAGGAGTCATAAGCTGGTCCCTCAGCACCAACTGAAAGAAAAGAAGGCTAGCACTCTCCTAGAGCCATCAATGCCATGCTGCACGTCAGGACAGTACTTGTCTGTTTCTGGAAGTGACCCATTCTCCTCCACCAAGCCCCGATCTTTCTTTCTAAGCTCTGCTAGTTCTCATCTACTTCCAACTAAGTAGTTTGTCTACAAAACAACCCCACAAATACTTGGCCATTTGCCTTTTCTTAGTGATTCCCTTTTATGATCTCATCTTTTCCTTAATGCACGTCTCTGCCTGCTCCTGGGTGTGTCTCTACTTGAAAGAGTGGAGACAATGGGCAGGCGTGACCCCAGACTCCTTAACCAGTTTGGAGCTGTCGTTACGTGTTCCAGTTGTGTGTGCAAAGAACACATTCAGAGGAAATGAGTATTTTTCTTTTCTTTTTTTCCTTCCTGATTTAAGCGTTCGACACCCAAATCTCTCAGGAGACTATACTCTGATGAGTTAGGTGGACCACCGATGAACTTCCAGGATTCATCTTGTTCACTGATTAAAAACCTAGAAAAAGACTTCCCAACTGATTTCACTGTATTTCACAGCTGATGAAATGATGAGATTATGCTCTCAGTTGACAGCCAGTAGTTTATAAAGCATGTGGCAGAGTAGACGGATTGGACATGCTTTTTAGCATGCTGTTTGCGGTGGTCGCGGAAAATCTCTGGCCTGATGGAAGAGCAGGATTCCTAGTTTGCTTCATCTGGGCTCATAGACTGATGATGAATGAAGAGGCTTTGCTATTTGGCAGTGAAATGAGCCACAGGAAACTGAACAAAAGAAAGAACAAGACTCTTTATTAGTCTTTTTGAAAGAATCTGTTCCATGGAGGTAAAATGAAGGTAAAATGAGTAGGAGTGATCACTTTTTGTGTGCTCGAACTGCCTCTCCAGACCAGAGATTAATAATGGCAAGCTGTGTTGGGCATGGATCAGAAAAAGAAGTGGAAAGGGTAGAGATGAGACTGACATGGAGAACATCCCATGTTTGTCGAGAAAATTAGTCTGGACGTAATTTTTAAGACAACAGAGCCAAGGAAGCACATTATCTAAGAAGGAGGTACACTTGAAGGCACTCCCTTGTTTTTCTTGCTTGTTGCTTTATTTTTTGGGAGGAGGTGCATGCCACATGGCCTGTGGGGTCTTAGTTCCCCATGGAGGGACTGAGCCCATGCCCTCAGCAGTGAAAGCATGGAGTCCTGATCACTGGGCCACCAGGGACGTCCCAGCCCTATTTCTCTATATATATTACAAAAGACTTAACACAGTAGAGACATGGCCTGAGAGCTGAGGAATAAATCAGGTTAAATATATCCCTTGTCCTGGATACTAACTCCAGAATACATTTGTCGTTGATATAATTGCATCTGAAATTAAGAAAGGACCGTGTGTTCCTGCCCTTAGGCTTAGGAATTTCTGGTCCCCTACCTCCCCTCTTGGAGCTGCCTCAGGTTACATGGGTTACCTGGGGGCACATTTACAGCAAGGCGACATGTATGCCTCTGGCAGGAACTGGCTCAGAATATTCTCAGGCTTATTCCTATTAGGATTTAGAGACATTTTAGCTAGTATCCAGTGGGGAAACAGAACACGAGCCTTCCTAGCTATCAGGAATATTAAGGCCAGTTACACAAAACTTCCTACACTTAGAATTCTTTAACCTTTTCTAATCTGCCATGAGAATATCACTTTTGTGGTGGGCTCCTTTGCAATTTGTTTCATACCTAGAGAAGGGCCGGGAGGTACTTTCTTCCACCTGGGCTGTCCTTCCATGCCGTTCTCTCCCTCCTGATAATAATAGCTGTTGTTTACAGGGTAATGCATTGCATGTAGAATTCCTATAATTCTCAGAAAATCTTGCAAAGTATCACTCTCATAGAAATGAGGAGACTTGCAAGCTAAATCCAATAATACACACACAAATGGGTACAATGGCCATCAATTATCAAATCTATACCATTAAAAGTACACTGGGCTAGGAACTTTACACGTGTTCTTTATTTCTTCTTCATTTGTTGTGGTTATTCAGTCTCTAAGTTGTGTCTGACTCTGTTACCCCATGGACTGCAGCACACCAGGCTTCCCTGTGTTGCTATCTCCCAGAATTTGCTCAAACTCATGTCCATTGAGTCAGTGATGCCATCCAACCATCTCATCCTCTGTCATCCCCTTCTCCTCCTGCCTTCAGTCTTTCCCAGCATCAGGGTCTTTTCCAATGAGTCGGTTCTTGGCATCAGGTGGCCAAAGTATTGGAGCTTCAGCTTCAACATCAGTCATCAGTTGTTTCAATGAATGTTCAGGGTTGAATTCCTTTAGGATTGATTGGTTTGATCTCCTTGAAGTCCCAAGTGATTCTTGGGACTTCTCCAGCATCACATCTATACTCAGCCTTCTTTATGGTCCAACTGTCCCATCTGTACGACTGGAAAAACCATAGCTTTGACTATTCTCCCTGGTAGCTCAGATGGTAAAGAATCTGCCTGCAATGCAGGAGACCTAGGTTCGATCCCTGGGTTGAGAAGATCCCCTGGAGAAGGTAAAGGCTACCCACTCCAGTGTTCTGGCCTGGAGAATTCCATGGACTGTGTAGTCCATGGGGTCACAGAGTCGGACATGACTGAGCGACTTTCACTCACTCACTCACTCACTTGACTTTGACTAAACTTCTTCATAGTTAGCCTACAATGTAAATTTAATTATTCCCTTTTTACAAGTGTCAAACTGAAATCCATAAAGATGAAGTAACTAAAGTTTTATACCAAATTAAGAGCAGGACACAAACACATGTTCATAGGTTGCAAAGTTCCTTTTCTTTGTTTTTTCTTTTTTTCAAAGTCCATTTTCTGATCACTGCAACATTTTAAATAATTCCTATAAGTGCTGAATAAATCTGATACTTCAGATTCCCAATACATGAGTCCCCATTAATACTGTTAATACTCTAGAGAAAAAGAGTATATTTGATAAAATTCAAAATAATATGCAAACTAGCATCCCTAATATTATTGGTAAAGTACTTTAGTTGTAACAAAATGAGACTGGTCTGACTTCCCTGGTGTCCAGTGGTTAACAACCCACCTGCCAATGCAGAGGACAGAAGTTCAATTCCTGGTCCCAGAAGATCCCACTTGCTTTGGAGCCACAAAGCCCGTGGTCCACAACTTAAGCCTTTGCTATAGAGCTTTTCGTCTGCAACAAGAGAAGCTACCACGATGAGAAGCTTGCACAGTGCAATGAAGAATAGACCCTACTTGCCACAACTAGAGATGGCCCGCTTGTGTGCAAAAACAAAGATAAACAAATATTTTTTTTAAATGAGCTTAGCCCATAATACTTCTGTAGGTAAGTTTGTTCTTGTTTTAATATATTTTAATATTTAATTAATGATGATCTCTGACTGTATATGCTTTCTGGATCATCCAGAGTCAGCGATCAAACCCAGGCCCCCTGCAATGCAGGCATATCCTTTATTGTCTGAGTCACCGGGGAAGTCCATTTAGTTTTAACTGGAGGACAGTTGCTCTGTGATGTTCTGTTGGTTTCTGCCGTAGGTCAACATGAATCCGCCGTAGGTATGCACGTGTTCCCTGCTTCTTGAGCCTCCCTCCCACCACCCCAGCCTTCTATGTTGTTACAGAACACTGAGTTGAGCTCCCTGTGTCATACAGCCAATAGTTTGCTTTGAACACATATGTTTGTATTATTTGAGGCCCCTGGGTCAGGAAGATCCCCTGGAGAAAGCAATGGCAATGACTCCAGCATTCTTGTCCATGGGAATCCCATGGACAGAGGAGCCTGGCAGGCTATCGCCCATGAGGTCATAGAGAATTGGACATGCCTGAGTGACTAAACTATAACAATAGCAGGACAAACGGAAAAGTGCGACTCAAAGAGTGATTGATGGAAGGATGTTTACACAAGTGTGAACATGTGGGTGAGGTTAAGGGAGACTTAAGGGGGGATGATGACACATTCCTGGGCTAAGCCAGATGAGCTGCACTATTATCTCCGGGCTTGCAGGTTCAAAGCGAGTAAATTGTCACTAAAACCTAGGGGGAACAGGAACTATAAAGAGAAGTGCTCTGGCAGGAGCTGGGACTTTTCATCAGGGGACTGTGGCTGCTCAGAACATTGGGCTGGCAGGAAAGAACCAGCGGGATAAACTTGGGGGCTTCTGTCTCCTGCACACTCAGCTCACCTGTGGGCTTCCCATGGTTCTTACCCACCCAGAGATTATATGGCAAAACAAGCCAGAGGGTGCCCCTGGGGGCACAGACAGGTCTGGAGAAGGGTAGAAACTGACTCTGGAGAGACCAACAAATGATGGAACTGTAAAGGTGAGATATTCTCCTTATTGGGCAATTCTAGAATCAGAATATATCTGCCTCACTCAGGTTCACTGGTTGTAAAGGACAGAAACTGACTTCAGCTGTTTTAGAAGTGAAAAGTGAAAGTGTTAGTCGATAGCCATGTCCAACTCTTTGCAACCCGATGCACTGTAGCTCACCAGGCTCCTCTGTCCATGTAATTCTCCAGGCAAAAATACTGGAGTGGGTTGCCATGCACTTCTCCAGGGGATCTTCCCAACCCAGGGATCGAACCCAGGTCTCCTGCATTGCAGGCGGATTCTTTACCATCTGAGGCACCAGGGAAGCCTATCTGTTTTAGAGGAGATTTCTCCAAAAGCAGACCCTCTATAAAGAATATGAACACAGATTATTTTCTAAGGGAGGATTTCCAGGTAGAGTTGCCAGATAAGATATAGGACATCTGGTTAAGTGTGAATCTGCAATAAGTAACAAATACCTTTTGGGGATAACTGTGTTTCAAATATCACTTCAGGGCAACATCTTCCTGCTCTTTACATAAGTATCTTCTCGCCCCTACCTGCCTTGCAAAAATGTAAACTCTTCTGTCTTCATAAGAGGCAGTAGCCCTCAGAACTGGAAGTGTTTTTTTTTTTTTTTTCCTTGAACATTTCCCTTACCTTGATTGACAGGCTGGAGGAGACTCTTGCGTGTCCCTTGGACAGCAAGGAGATCAAACCAGTCAATCCTAAGGGAAATCAATCCTGAATATTCACTGGAAGGCTTGATGCTGAAGCTGAAGCTCCAATACTTTGGCCACCTGATGCAAATAGCTGATTCATTGGAAAAGATCCTGAGGCTGGGAAAGATTGAAGGCAGGAGGAGAAGGGGATGACAGAGGATAAGATGGTTAAATAATATCACCAACTCAATGAACATGAATTTGAGCAAACTGGGGGATAGTGGAAGACAGGGAAGCCTGGCATGCTGCAGTCCATGGGGTTGCAAAGTGTTAGACACGACTGAGTGACTGAACAACAACTTGGACAAAACCCATATTATTATGATTAGTGTTCATATCCTCTGCACCTGTCTTCTCCAGGTTTCTGAGGGTCATATAATCCAGCTATGTCCTCTGCCACCCACCTCTGTGTTAATGTGGCTGGATCATTGAAGTCTCTAATTGTGGTCAAAATCTTTCTCTCCTACAACTCCTAACTTTATTCAATCAGTAACACATTCTTCCTTCAGTAACACGGTGTCAGCAGCTTCTCCAACTTAGGAAGCCATGGAGTGATGATGCTTTAATAGAGCAAAGACTACAAAACATAATTAAGGAAAGTACAGATACCACATCTGTTTTACCAAGTAGCCTGGGCTTCGTATGTGCAACCCTGACTACCAATAAGATGTACTTTGATCCATATAATATTAGTATCCAAGAGCAGAAATCTGAAAATTATGGGGCAGGTAAAAACATTACACACTTTTAAAGCATTATTATAATTCCTAGAACATTAAATGTACTATGAAAACCATAGTCCATGGTATTGGGATAAATAACAAAGGAAGAACTTGAATGTTTATTGTATGCACTGAAGTATGATTCTCTAAATTTTTTTCTGTGAATTTCAATGGCTGACAGACTTTAACAAAAATCCATTAAGAATTGGGTTATGGGTCATTTCCCATTCCTCCTCCTCTCAACGCCTCATTTGATGTCCTGAGCTCTGTCACAGTGTAGCAAATGCCCAGATGTTCTGAAAATCTCTCTGGAATATTTGCAGTTGCTTCTGACTGTCGTTGTCTGGGCCTGTGCTACCCAGGTCTCCAGGAAGTGGCAGTAAACTGAGGCCATGCTGTCCCATACCTCTTCCTTTCTGCTTCTGGAACCGCCCTGCTCTGAAGCCTCTGTATCACAGTAACATGAATTTCCCTGCACAGGATGGAAGGTGGGTGCTGATTTAACTGTGCATGTGTGTTGGGTGTGGTGTCGAGGGCTTCAGCAGAGAGGAAGCAGCCAGCAAGCATCTGTTGCCACCTGAGCCTCCTCTGACATCACCGTATGGCATGCCACCTTTGCCAGTAAAGCTGAGAAAAATCTATAAAAGGCATGTGTATGTGCTCAGTCACTAAATCATGTCTGACTCTTTGCAACCCCAAGGACTGCAGCATGCCAGGCTCCTCTGTCTGTGGGATTTTCCAGGCAAAAATACTGGAGTGGGCTGCCATTTCTTTCTCCAGGAGATCTTCCTGACCCAGGGATGGAACCTGCGTCTCCTGCTCGGCAGGCGGATTCTTTACCACTGCACCACCTGGGCGGTTTCCTCCATAAAATGCATACACGTATACACACTTGTACACGGACACGCATGCAGACATAAAGCTTATGGCTTGCTCTCTCTCCAGACATCTGGACATATAAAAAAGAATGATGAGAAAGAAAAGTAACACAAAAAACAATGAGCGTAATCATGGTTTTAATGTCAAATCAGAGCAGCTGTGACAAACACAATATGAACGTGGCTTTGTGTCCAAGACAGAAGTGCTGTCCTTCTCTTTCTCATTACTCTCCTCTGGATATTATCCAGCTTCAAACCCCCCAAACTGCAGGCACAATTGACTGCAGTTTTAGAGTTTTCAAAGAAAAGCCTTCTGAACAAAAATTTTTCATTATTTTTAGCCAGAGAGAAACAGGTGATAACCTTTTAAAATAACTAAATGGAACTGCTAGAAAAAAAAAAAAAAAAGCACAGGGGAAATGAATTAGCTGTTTCCCTTTTTTACCATGTCTCAGAAAGTTTAACATTTTTCTGTGATTTTTTTTTTTGTCTTGTTAGACATTATGAAAGGACATTTGCTCACCATAAACGCAGGAAGGGAACAGACTCTCTCGTTAAACTTGGGCACCTGAGATAAACTCTCTCAGGGGTGCTCAGGAGACAAAAGAGCTGTCTGCCTGAAACACACTGTAAAAGACTAATAGTTTGAACCACAGTTCAAAATATACCGTAGTGGAGACGTTTTAATTAAATTCCTTAATATAACATTTTTGAGAGCCTCTTAAAAATTCAGACATGTCAGTAGGAATCTTTTTTTTTGGTCCAGGAAAGTGGTAGGATGGAATGGGCCTAATGGTGGTCGGGCATCTCATTGTACGAGGATATTGACAAAATTATTTTACTTAATGCCCTCAACAGCTCTATGATGTTGATGTTTGTGTCCCTGCTTTGCAGCTGGGGACACCAGTGTTCAGCTGTGTGAGGGAGTCAGATCTGAACCATACAGCTTCTTGATAGTAACACTTAAATTCATAGAGCCATAATAAGATGTAAATATGGGTGTTGTCTTTCTGAGGAAGGACAGATAATATTTTCCTTTCGTAGGGGTGGCCCTTTCGTAGGGGTGGCAGGATCAAAAACAGCTTCACAAAAAGATGGTTGTTTAGACAGAACTCAAATAATATAAAGAGGTTTGAAGAGAAAACGAGAAGGGGTTTTCGAGTGAAGAAAATCATGAGAAAAACAGTGATGAAGTGAACACGATGCCTGGAGAAGGAATGACAAGAACCAGAGATGAGTGTTAATAGAGTGTAAGATCTGCGAAAGGAAACCAGAGTGAAACAGAAGAACAGAGTGGTTGGTGAGGTAAGATCACAGAGGGCAAAGCCTAGAGTCTGAAAATGTTACAGTCCATCTTGGAAATAACTAGCCACAGGATGAGTGAGCTAATCAGTGTTGTGACCAGCATTTGCTTGGAATGTCAGTCTGTCATCAACACATAAGGAATCCTCAAGCAGGAATTCCCCTAAAGAGCTCCTTGGGAAATGAGACGGAACATTCGAACATGCTGGAAACAGAAAGCTCAGGTTGCTTTCTATCTCCAGGAACAGATAACGGGTGTTGGGTCTGAATCGCATGCCATTTCATTCCATTCTTTTTTAATCTTTCCAAATCCTCCACAATGCTATGAGAATGTAAGAAGTCTGGGAAATGCCTCCCTCCTGTGTGTTGAGGACAGAAATAAAATAATGTGCTTGGACACACACATTGGCTCTACCAAAACAGGGGTCAGATGTGACGTAGAAGTTTAGAATTGGAGTGTTTGGGGGTGGCTGAGACTGGCATTTAGCAATATCTGTGCTTTCCCTTCCTTCCTGAGCACGTGGATAGCCAGCCCCTCAGTGCAATACAGGACATTACCTTGAAACGGGGTAAAATATTCAGTAAAACATGTCAGCCGAGGTCACTGGAGAGTCACCCCAAATAACCATTGAGTTCATAGCTGTAGAGGAAAGTGCCACTGGCCTCCAACAGGAATTTCAAAACAAGCCTTGTATTAAAACACTGAGATTTGAAATACACTGGTGAATACTTATGTTACAGGAATCAGGGTGACCCTACTGAAAATGGAGAACTTCTGTGCATGAGGTAATGTTGCTCCTGGTTAGAAGCCTGGATTCTGGCATCAAATAGAGCTTTTCCTCCCAGCCCTATGTTTGAGGAATTGACAATGATTAAGCCAGTGTTTAGATGATTTATAGGGCTTCCCTGATAGATCAGTTGGTAAAGAATCTACCTGCAATGCAGGAGATCCTGGTTCAATTCCTGGGTTAGGAAGCTTCTCTAGAGAAGGAATAGGCTACCCACTCCAGTATTCTTGAGCTTCCTTGGTGGCTCAGCTGGTAAAGAATATGCCCACAATGTGGGAGACCTGGGTTCGATGCCTGGGTTGGGAAGGGAAAGGTGACCCACTCCAGTATTCTGGCCTGGAGAATTCCATGGACTGTATAGTCTATGGGGTCACAAAGAGTTGGCTATTTTCACTCACTTAGGTGCTTTAAATAGTTCGGGTACTTTAAATGCAAAAATTTAGGCACTAGGTTTAAAAAATACTACATATATTTGTTTAAATGAGGCAAAGGGTTAAGTAACTTTCATAAGGAAAATAAGAAAGGATGGAGACAAGGTTCACCCTCCAATCACCAGGCTTTGTGAATATTCTGGTTTTGGCATCTCCATGTGAACTATTAAGGTAATTATTGAAGTTTAAATCTAATTTCAAAAGAAGGGAATAACACATTTTTTTAAAAGAAAGGACATAATTACCTTGTATAACTATTGCCAAAGGCTAAAATAATAAACCTAGAAAATGCTCTGAAGATTAAAAAGCAAAACAAAATCCTCTGATTCTTTTTACTAACTTAACCTATTTCCAGATTACTTTCCCGTTCAGATATTTCCTATGTAAATCACATTCTCAATAAATACTGTCATGATCCTTTACTCCCCTGTAGCGTAGAAGAATTATGCATCCACACCTTGCCAGGCCCTGGTGGTGAGTAAAAATATTTTCCTTACCCCTTGATTTAAGACTTGGCCATTGTTCACTTGGCCAATGGCTATTGCAGACATCAGTAAGTCAAGCTGAGGCTTAAAGTGTGTTTGTGTAGTGACACCGACCCTTTTGTCCCTTTATCCTTTCTGTAAAACAAGCTTTCAGCATTTCACCTTTTGTCCCAGAAGAAGACTAATAAGTCACTGCTATTGCTAAGTCACTTCAGTCGTGTCCGACTCTGTGCGACCCCATAGACCAACCAACTGGACCCAGTTCACAGCCTGGAGCCACATTCAACTAACGGCAGCTTCAGTGAAAAGTGAAAATCAATGCTTTCATTAGCGGTGGTCAGTACTTAGCGTGACTGTGGCGCTGTGACCCAGACCACTAACCTGCACTGCCCCGTGGTCTTTTCACTGCAGAGATGTTATCTGAGTCTGTGTGTTAGTTACTTAGTCATGGCCAACTCTTTGTGACCCCATCCACTGTAGCCCGCCAGGCTCCTCTGTCCATGGGATTCTCCAGGCAAGAATACTGAAGTGGGTGGCCATTTCCTTTCCCAGGGGATCTTCCTGATCCCAGGAATCTTCCTGACCCAGGCATCAAACCCAGGTCTCCTGCATTGCAGGTAGATTCTTTACCATCTGAGCCATCAGGGAAGCCCCATTATCTGTCTACTTCTTCTAAACCCCCAAATAGCTGCTACTTAAGACTTTTTGTGCCGTCCTATATATTCTCTTAAAAAAAAAAAACCAACTAGTATTTATCCAGGGCCTAAAAGGTGTCACTGATTGTACCAGGTGCAGGGGACACAGGGATGAATGAAGAGTCTGTTTCCCTAGTATCTCATAACTGGAAATTTTATATCAGCAAATCTGTACCAAGCAAGGTTTTCCTTCTCTCTGCTTTCAGGACCATCTCCATTCACCGTGCAGGGCCAGCTACGGTATTTTTAGCACTTAGCCTTGAGGAAAGTGCTTATCACACGTGAATCCTCCAACCACCTTCATTGTACCTTAAGCGAGGTTGAAGGCACAACTCCTGGTGAAGCAACTGGGACCCACTCCAGAGCAACAACGAATCCTGCCGACAGAGAAGTGCTAATACCTGGTAAATGAGAACACAGGGCTCAAGCGCGGCTCAGCTCCGATTGTGAATGAGCGTGATTGCGATTCAGCCGTGCGTGAATGCATAGATTGGAATGCGGATGAATTGAAAAATTGGGTTGTTGCTTACATCTTCACTTACTGCTACGTCAAATTGGAGAAACACCAAAGGGTTTAATCGGCATCATTGCGCTCCAGCCCTGAGGTGACGTTTGAGATGCTACCTGGTTCTTTCTACCCACTCCGCCCTCCCCTAGCAGGGGGAACTTACACTCCACACCCTCCATGCTTCACTTCTTGCTCAGCAAAGAACCACCAAGAGGTGACGCATCTCTAATAAAACATTCATCTTATTGTGTCTTATTTCAACTGTTTTAAACATCCATCTCTATATATATTTATATGCAATGATGCCCTCCCAATTAGCATTGTGCCTGCCATTTTAAAGCTTGAAATAGTTGATTTTTAGATAAAGGAAATGGCAACCCACTCCAGTATTCATGCCTGGAAAATCCCATGGACCGAGGAGCCTGGTAGGCTACAGTCCATGGGGTCGCAAAGAGTCAGACACGACTGAGCAACTTCACTTTCACTTTCATGACTGACAAAATGTTCAGTAAAAGGGGTCTTCCCTGGCTGTCCAGTGGCAAAGACTCTGCCTTTCTACTATAGGGGATATGGGTTCAATCTTTAGTTGGGGAATGCCATGTGGTGTGGCCAAATTTTTTTTTTAATTAAAATTAAAAAAAAAAGGGATCTATGAATCAGTGCATTCCTTATCTCATCACTGATTTGTTTTTTTTTTTTTAATGTCCAATAAAGAATATTGAGAGATGGATAAAATTCGTGGGGAAACACATTCACTTCCAAAAAAAAAAGAAAGTTTTCATTTTAACTTCTACTGAAGTTGGTTTTCTTTACAAAGCATTTTATGAGGAATAAGACTAATAGGAAATGAGTAAGTAAGAAAGTAAGTGAATAAATACATGTTTTCAAACACAATTACAAAGTAAGTCATTAATACCAAAATAAACTGAAACTAATGCAAGCGATGTTTCTTCTCTTTTCCATTTTGCCCTCAAACCACAAACTAAATTACACTGTACTCTTTAATCTCCGGCATTGTCCAAATTGAGAGAAGTAATTTGGAGCGGCTCATACATAATTTATTAAAAGTTCCCTATGTAGTGTACTTGCCCTAATTCAATAACATCACACTCTTCTAATTTGACTTTTAATATATTATGGTTATTTATTAAAATTTTAATTAGTCTCAAAATTGCTTTCGGCAGACTCTAAAATCCATTTTAATAACAGAACTGGACAAAATGAACTGTTTTAAGTCTCTCATCTTAGCACCAGTTTTTAGAAGCCGCACTGAAGTACACACATATGGGTGTGCACATTCCCAAAGATGTTCATGGCCAAGGATGGGATGGAGCCTAGTGTCCGAGGAGATGCAAGCTGCCGTAAATTAGTGGAGAGCGCTCAGGTTAAAATTCTGCTCCAGGACTAATTGTATGCATCGTATGAAATATTCACAGACCTTCTTTGAACACATGGATATTCTTGGGGAAATATATTTTTTTTTTCTCCACAAGTAGGTTGGAATTTCACAGCAGGAAATGAGATTAAGCCAGAGCTTTGTTTTCAGAAACATGTAATATCAACAAACAGTATCATTCAAAAGCATATCATTATAATGCACAGTAGAAGCCCTGCTCTATGAATTCGACATTTTCCTTGACTGCTTTGCACTTTAAGGGTGCCAGTGTACCAACCACCATGTGCTTAGAGTCAGTTTAGCACCTAGAACAAAGCAGGAAGCTGGTACACATTTCCTGAAGGACTATATGGAAAGTCTACTTTGTAAGTTTTAAAAAATGCATGTATATGTTTTGTTTCAAAAGGTCTATTCTTTTAACTCTTCAAAAACACAGTATCGCCCACCTTTGTCCATAAAATGACATTCAAACTCCTTGCGGACAAAATCTGGCTTCTGTTTTCTCACCTGCCACCTTCTACCCCACTCAGTAAATTTTATAGCCATAAGGATGCATTCCTGCTCATTCCACCTTGCAGGCTTCTTTAACTTTTCTCAGAATTTTCTGCTTCCCCTGAAAGCTCCCCTCTCTTGTTGCTAGAACTCAAGGAAGAGCATTTCTCCTTCTAGGACTTGGACTAGGTCTCTTGGCAGAATCAAGCAACCTGGCATCTGAGTGGCTGCGACACCCTACACGTACTTTACTTCTCATTGCAATGTCCATAAAGTCTCATGGCCATTCCAGTGTACAGATAAGTGTCTCATTAGACATGGACCTTCTGGAGGTTTGCAGAAATCCACATTTGTATTGGCAACACCCGACACAGTATTTTATATAGAAATTATTGGATAAATGACTGTTGCTTTGGAACTGAATGTGGATAAGTGTATACAAAGATAAGTGATCGCACTGATAAATGCAGAATTGCAATCCAAGCTAGAAGTAGTTCTTTGGACTAACAAGAAAAAGAAACAACAAGCAAAAGAAAAAGAAAGTCTGTGAAGATGCTGCAAGGCAGACAAAAACAGGTGGATTTTGAAGATGAGTCCAACTGTGGAGAAGAGACCCCTAGGGGTGAGCTTCTCCAATTTCTTGTTTGTTTATCCCCAGAGCCAGCCCCAGTTGGGGAAAGGTGGCATAGTGGTGGTGGCTAAAACTAGAGGAGAAACCACGTATTTCTCAACCAGAGGAGAGGGGAAAAGTGGACCCTGGAAACTGGAGCATGTGGAGATAATTTCTGATTATTGATTATTGGGGAATGGATCCCTTCAGTTTATGAATGGGCCTGCAAAGCTCTCAGGTTTATTTCTGAGTTCTGCATGTGTGAGATAGACTCACATATGTATAACAAAGCTCTGTGGAGCTGAGCTGAAATTGGAACCACTGTTTAGTCCACTAAACTCAGAGCTAAACATGCACCAAAGAGATACCATTACAGACCAATGTTTCAGGGGCTTGGATCACTGAACTGATGGAAAGTGTGGACACTTTAACTGAACAGCTCATCCCCTGTACTACATGTGTACAAACAAGACTTTCACCAGCAGAATACGGTTGGAGGCCTGAACTGAGATGTGAGCTACCACAGACAGGAGATGTGACAGCATTTGCTGTTTGAACATATCGGGATTGATTGCCTGCTAAACAAAAACACCCACATTTTCCACAGGACTGTAGCAGAACCCAGGATCCACATGACACAGCATGTACAGTATTCACATTAAATTCATGTTTCTTAATAAACAAAGAAAAACTATTCTCAAGTGAAAAGCAATCAGTAGATGTTTATCCCAATAGACTCAGATATTGAAATTATGAAAAAAAAAAGACTTTAAACCAGCTATTATAACCATGCTCCGTGACTGAGGGGATTAACAGATACACACTACTACATACAAAACAGACAAACAACAAGGACTTATTTAACAGCACCGAGGACTGTATTCAATATCTTGTAATAACCTGTAATGGGAAAGAATCTGAAAATAGGAAATATATATCTATATATGCATGTATATATATATGTGTGTGTGTGTGTGTGTGTATACACACATATAGAACTGAATTAATTTGCTGTACACCTGAAACATTTTAAATCAAATACACTTCAATAAAGCAAATATATTAATGAGAAAAAAACTGGGTCACCATTCATTCCTTAGAAATGACATTAGGAACACAAATAATACTGATAGCAGATTTCTCAACAACAAAAACAGAAGAAAATAAAAAAAAAAAAAGAAGAAATGGGGTCACTTCCAAAATGACATTCGTTCCTCCCTAAGGTAGAGGTCTTTGTGCCCACAAGCCAAAGGAAGCCAACGAGAAAACAAATGACGGGGCTAGAACTGCTTTGTGGCTTGAATAAAGGAGTGATGAAGCTTTCATGAGCCAATAATAAAACATGACGGCTACTACCACCAGCAGAAGAAAGAGAGAGAAACATACTCATATTCAGTGAAAAAGAAGTGTCAGCTTAGAATCCAAAATTATTTTTAAAATAACCAAGTGCAAATATTGAACTGAAAAATATAGAATCTGAAATAAATTCTTTCAATTACAGATAACAGGGGGAAAAGTCAGTGAACTTCAAGACAGACTGATGGGCATTATCTTTTCTAAACAACAGAAAAACGTTGGGGAAGCAATAACATGACCTGTGGGTCTGCAAAAAATTTTCAAAATGTCTAATCCACATTCAGGTGCAACCATAGAAGTAGAAGAAATATGTGTTAGTGATGAAAAACACTTGAAAAATACACAGCTGAAAAATTTCCAAGTTTTCCATAAGATTTAACTTTATAGTTAAAAAATGCTGCTGCTGCTGCTAAGTCGCTTCAGTCATGTCCGACTCTGTGTGACCCCATAGATGGCAGCCCACCAGGCTCCCCTGTCCCTGGGATTCTCCAGGCAAGAACACTGAAGTGGGTTGCCATTTCCTTCTCCAATGCATGACAGTGAAAAGTGAAAGTGAAGTTGTTCAGTCGTGTCCGACTCTTAGCGACCCCATGGACTACAGCCTACCAGGCTCCACTGTCCATACTTCAAATACAATCAGCTCAAAGTTAACCATGGTTAAGCAATCATAGCATGTATGTGTGTGTGTGTGTGTGTGTTACTCACTAAGCTGTGTCTGACTCTTTGTGACCCCATGGACTTGTAGCCTGCCAGGCTCCTCTGTCCATGGGATTCTCCAGGCAAGAATGCTGGAGTGGGTTGCTATTTCCTTCTCCAGGGGATCTTCCTGACCCAGGAATCGAACCCGTATCTTCTGCAGTGACAGGTGATTTCTTTCCCACTGAGCCATCAGGGAAGCCCATTTTAATTGTCTATGCTATGCTAAGCTACTTCAGTCGTGTCCGACTCTGTGTGACCCCATAAACAGCAGCCCACCAGGCTCCCCTGGGAATCCCCTGGGATTCTCCAGGCAAGAACACTGGAGTGGGTTGCCATTTTCTTCTCCAGTGCCTGAAAGTGGAAAGTGAAAGTGAAGTCGCTCAGTCATGTCTGACTCCTAGCGACCCCATGGACTGCAGCCTACCAGGCTCCTCTATCCATGGGATTTTCTAGGCAAGAGTACTGGAGTGGGGTGCCATTGCCTTCTCCAAAAACACCTATGGTAATACACTAAGTGGAGAAAAAAAAAAGTGAAAGTAAAGTCGCTCAGTCATGTCCAACTCTTTGTGATCCCATGGGCTGTAGCCTACTTGGCTCCTTCGTCCATGGGATTTTCTAGGCAAGAGTACTGGAGTGGGTTGCCATTTCCTTCTCCATTTAATTGTCTAAATGTGCTAAATAAAAGCAGAGATAGTCAAAGTGGAAAGGAAACAGGCAAATAAGACCCTGACACAAGCTGCTTACGAGGGAAATTTTGATTACAAGGATACATACAGATTGAAAGAAAATAGACGAGTGTGAACAGTCAGCCTGGCTGGCTGTGCTGACAGCACATAGCACAGACACTGAGAGAGTGTCCTAGAGAGATAGAGAGTGAAGCACCATAAGGATGAAAGGGCACACAGTCAGGGGTTCATAACTATTGTAACTGTTGGGGCATCGAGTAAAAACGTCTCAAATTGTATGAAGCAAAATTGACCAAATTAAAGGGAGAAAGAAAAGACTTTACAATTACCAAGGTTGATTTTATTATCACTCTGTCAGCAATTGATATAACAAAGATTAAAAAACTTGGTTGTGACTTATACAATGTGAGGAAGCTAGCAAATTCTTTGGTTTAATTGAAATTTATTCATCACAGAAGCCTGGTAGGCTACAGTTCACGGGGTCGCGAAAGAGTCGGGCACAACTCAGCACCTTCAGTCACATAGCCAATGAGTGTGGGATACACACCCTTTTAACGTGAAGATATGTTCACCAAGATAGGTGCCATGATGGACCATAAAACAAGCACTGATTTAAAAAACATCATGTAAAATATGTGTGTGGTAGTTGCTCAGCCATGTCCAACTCTCTGCAACACCCATGAACTATATAGCCCGCCAGGCTCCTCTGTCCATGGAATTCTCAGGCAAGAATACTGGACTGGGGAGCCATTCCCTTCCAGGGGATCTTCCCCACCCAGGGGTCAAACACTGGATCTGCTGCCTTGTAGGCTGGTTCTTTACCAACTGAGCCACCAGGAAAGCCCCGTATCCTCTGATAAAAAGGAATTTAATTTAGAAATTGATAAAACATTTAGAAAATTCCCAAAAGTCTGGAAATAAAGCATATGTTTCTATATAATTTATTGATTGAAAATAAAATCATGAGTGAAATTAGAAAATACTTTGAACTGAAGAAAGCTAAGATGAGGGAAATTTAGAGCTTTAAAATGCATAGATTAGAAAATAATTCTAATACAAAATCAATGTCCTAAGAATCCATCCTAGTAAAGACAAAAAAAAAACTGAAATAGAAGAAAATACATAATATTTTTTTAAAATATCAGTGAAATAGAAAACAAAGAGGAAATAAAGGTATTAATATCTTGAAAAACATCAAGACAATGGCCAAACTAAACTTAAGAGCAGAAAGAGGAAGAAGCTGTCAATGTTCAAAGTAAGAAAGAAGGGATTACTGCAAATTTTATGAACAGGAAAAGAATAAGACGATACATCAGCAATTGTGTATCGTCACATTTGATAACTAAGATCACATGGACAAATTTCTAGAAAAATTTAACCTACCAAATTTGACACCAGAAGAAACAAAAATTTGAAGTCTTACTGGAAGAGTTGAGTTTGTGAGCAAAACCAGCCCCAAAATACAATTCCAGTCCAATTTGACTTTTCTGGTAAATACTATCAAATAATCATGGATAGAGAGGTAATACACAAGCAATTTATATATGCATTTACATGCATTTATGCTTCCCAGGTGATGCTAGTGGTAAAGAACCTGCCTGCCAATGTAGGTAGACATGAGAAACAGGGGTTCGAGCCCTGGGAGGGGAAGACAGACCTCTGGAGGAGGGCATGGCAACACACTCCATTATTCTTGCCTGGAGAATCCCATGGACAGAGGAGCCTGGCAGGATTCTTTCAAATTAAAAATATCTTTAAAGTATATCTATACATTGTTTTTTATTGTTGCTGTTTTTAAAATCATAGATGACATAATTGTAAAATCTAACATGTGTATATATACCGTTTTCTTTCATTTTTTGGACCATATCCACATCCCCTTCTTCACCATCCCTGTTATTAAGACTTTTATCTTTATTCACCTAATAATTTCTGCACATTCATACACATATGCTTCCAAGTGAAACTGCCCTAAAATCCTTCAGAAGGCCATAAATCTTGTATCAATATTTCTCAGTGAGTATTTAGACTTGATTAGTTATTTCTAATACAGATATATGCACCAGAAATGGCTCATTTAAACTAATAAATGAGTACTCTTGATCTCTACCCAAATTCTATCTATCCTTCAATACCTAAATGAACAGCAAGCTTTTGCATGAATCTGAGAATTTATCAGAGGCCTAAAATCATATTCCATCCAGACCCTGAATTATAGTTTTTTCCGGGGTTTCAGGTATGGGTCACCCACTCTACTAAATGGTGGCCAGGTAGACCCGTGTCTTTATTGAAGATGCCAGACACTGGCAAACAATTTACTTAAATAAAAGCAGTGATTATACATTATACATTCTTCCATTTTCATATCTGTGTTATCTCCTTTCCTCTAGCTGATGAGTCCTTCTCTTTCCTTAAAGAACAACAACACCAAAATAGACAAAAAGAAGTTCGTATTCCAGGTTTGTTTTCTTTTGTTTTAATTTTTGCTTCTTGGGATTTTTGTTGTTTCTGCAAGTAGCTTTCTGCTTTTCTGCCACCTGGCAGACATAATGAAAATGTGAAATGAATCTGAAATTTAAAACAAGGGCCCCTTTCAAAAACTATGAAGGAATGACTCAAGAACTGGTATTCTCTGGACATTTCAGTACGTTTCTGGAAAATCAAGCCCTCAACTCTATCCTTTAATATACCCTTCTGAACCAGATTTCCATACTATATTTGCACAAAGCACTTTTAATGTCAAATGAATCCCTATACTCAACTTCATTGTCATAAAAATGCCAGTTCTTCTGTAGTAAGGAAATCCACTTACTTATGACTAAGGTGTTTGGGGAGAAGGCAATGGCACCCCACTGCAGTACTGTTGCCCGGAAAATCCCATGGATGGAGGAGCCTGGTAGGCTGCAGTCCATGGGGTCGCTAAGAGTCAGACACGACTGAGTGACTTCACTTTCCCTTTCCACTTTCATGCATTGGAGAAGGAAATGGCAACCCACTCCAGTGTTCTTGCCTGGAGAGTCCCATGGACCGGGAGGCCTGGTGGGCTGCTGTCATTGGGGTCACACACAGTCGGACACGACTGAAGCAACTTGGCAGCAAGGTGTTTGGATGAAAATGACAAAACCAACAACTGTTAGTGGAAATAAGGCCAGCGTTTTCTATAATCTCACCGGGGTTCCTCTAAGGCACTATGAATACGGAAAACAGGGAACCAGAGGAGAAAAGGCTTTGCAAAGCTTAGACCACATTCAGTATTTCCTCTAATTAAATTTCTTGGCTTTCAAGAAGAGCATCAGAGGGATATTGCTCCTAATTGTATTTTCTTTTTGATTAATTTGTTAGACTTGAAGGAAATGAGGGAAATTAACATGGGCCAAAAAGAAAGATCAGTAATGGAAGAGAATGCTTTTTGAGAGCGTTTTGTCAGAAGGATTTTAGTGACCAGAGCACAGGGTCTTGATGTGGGAAGGATAGTTATTGAATCATGGCTTGACCACAGAATACATCCCTTTGGGGAGCTGACCCAGATGCTACAGCCCTCATATACCTCATCAGTAACCTGAGAGAAAGAAACTACGGCTTTAAGGTGGTTTTGTTAGGGAAATAGAACAAAATTCTCTGTTGTACGCAAGGTTGCAATATAAAAGTAGATGGCATTGAGGAATTTCAACAGGCACTTTCTGTCATTAAATATCACTTCCTCTGTTAGAAAGTGTGTGAGAGTAAGACAGATCTGGGTTAAGATCCTGGATCTACATTTGCCTGCTTTTTTGATCTCGGACAACTTATTCAATTACTCTGCACTTCCGTTTTCTGGTCTGAAAAACAGAGATGATAAATCTCAGTTCTGAGTTGTCGTGAAATAAATGAGACTGTGAATGGAACGTCTGGGACACGGGAAGCACTGGAGCTAAACTCACTTTGTTCCTTTAATGCCCTTCCTCATTTCTTCACCAGAGGCAGAGAAGGCGTTGAGAGTAATCATCACAGGAAAAAGTTCAGTGCAGAGCGTGAACACTCAGGAAGCTTTCCTTTAAAGATAGAGCTTATTACTGTGAGTCTGAGTACCAACCCTCTTCTTTCTGAAAGGGCTCCCTATCTTGATCACTACCTCTCCCAACTGAAACAAAATTTCACCCACTGTACTGACCTTCTTCTGTTCTCAAAACCCAGGGAACCAACTGCTCCCCTAAAATGACTTTCCTTGATTGAAATGATCCACAGAGAAACCTCAGCCTGTATTCTCCATCTGCTAGGGAATGTTTCAGAGACCTGATCCAGGAGAAGCATAGCCCTTCCCTAAGAAAATGAACAGGTTGTTTACAAATGAAAGTCTCTGGGGGAAATAATTCCCTCAATTTTGTCCCTGCAGCTGGCTGCAGGAAAAGGCACTGTTTTCCAGAGCTTTCCAAAACTGGCTTTGTAGTTAAATGAAGTGAAGAGACCGACATTCTATAATTCTGGGTCTCTACGGTTCTAATGCTCTGATCACAAAGATTGAAATTTTCTGTATCTATTCATCTAAAAGTTGACATGCAGCAGGTCTAGGATTTGAGCTCTTATTTCTACATCTGACAAAGCCTTGGATGGCCTCATTAAATATCTACAATCTACATATTGCATCTGCTTGTCCAGAGACGCTTCTGGGCTTCTTCCCTTTCCTCTTTAGAACCTGAAAATAATAAATCCCTTATAATTACATGTGGTGTCACACTGAACAAGTTGAATATCTGCACATTGGTTTTTTTTTTTAATTTTATTTTTTAAACTTTACAATATTGTATTAGTTTTGCCAAATTTCGAAATGAATCCGCCACAGGTATACCCGCGTTCCCCATCCTGAACCCTCCTCCCTCCTCCCTCCCCTACCCTCTCTCTGGGTCGTCCCAGTGCACCAGCCCCAAGCATAATGGAACAAAATAGAAAGCCCAGAGATAAATCCACGCACCTATGGACACCTTATCTTTGACAAAGGAGGCAAGAATATACAATGGATTAAAGACAATCTCTTTAACAAGTGGTGCTGGGAAAACTGGTCAACCACTTGTAAAAGAATGAAACTAGAACACTTTCTAACACCTTACACAAAAATAAACTCAAAATAGATTAAAGATCTAAATGTAAGACCAGAAACTATAAAACTCCTAGAGGAGAACATAGGCAAAACACTCTCCGACATACATCACAGCAGGATCCTCTATGACCCCCTCCCAGAATATTGGAAATAAAAGCAAAAATAAACAAATGGGACCTAATTAAACTTAAAAGCTTCTGCACAACAAAGGAAACTATTAGCAAGGTGAAAAGGCAGCCTTCAGAATGGGAGAAAATAATAGCAAACGAAGCAATGGACAAACAACTAATCTCAAAAATATACAAGCAAATCCTACAGCTCAACTCCAGAAAAATAAATGACACATTGGTTTTTAGATTTATCCTATTTATTTATCCCTTTGAAAGTGAAAGTGAAAGTCGCTCAGTCACGTCTGACTCTTTGCGACCCCACGGACTCTACAGCCCATGGAATTCTCCAGGCCAGAATACTGGAATGGGTAGCCTATCCCTTCTCCAGGGGATCTTCCAGACCCAGGAATCGAACCAGGTCTCCTGCATTGCAGGTGGATTCTTTACCAACTGAGCTATCAGGGAAGCCCATCTATCCATTTAGTTAAGCCCATTTTAACTTGCAATATAGCATGAGGGGATACATGTCTGATCCTGAAATAACTAGGATTTTAACCTGACACAAAGGCAACAGCTATTTATTGATGTCTACTTCCATGCCCTCCACTGTTAAACTCACAAATTCAGGAATCCTTCCTCTTGGAAATCTATCTGGATTAATCAGAGACACTTTCCAAAGATGCAAACTATCAACTAAAATGTTTTCTTTAAGGAAGCCATGATATGGCAACTTTGTGAATCTTTTGAGTAAATGCTCGACCCTTTTATCGGTTTGTTGAGACTGCATATTCATAGACGGCACGATCACAGCTGCAGCCTAAAGAGTGGGCAGAGACGGTGTTGGAAGCTGTGCCGGCTCGGAGTTCCGGAGTCTGACAGACTGCGTACAACTTAACAAAAGCACCACGAGGTGGCGGTGTTGCCCTGCTTTCTAAGGAGAGGGCAGTTCCATGCTCTCCCCACCCACCATTTTCAGGGCAAAATCAATAAGGCCTTTCCAGACAGGTGCATTAGTTTTGTCTAAGCAGGTGAATTGATCAGTAATTTCTACTCTGATAAAGATTTTTTTTTTTAACAAAAGCTAGAAGAAATAAAAATATATGTCCTTGCCAACAACATTTAGGGATTTTCCCAAAGGAATATCGTTCCTCACTCCCTCAAATCAGTAGTTTATTTTGACATGGAATTCTAATCTATTTTGTAAAACGTGGTATATGACATCGGTCTCTTGGCATTTACACTGTCATTAACCTTTAATGTCATTTTGGTTTTATTATTTATGTGTTTATTTGTCCACACCGCATGTGGAATTTTGACATGCAGGATTTAGTTCTCTGACTAGGAAGCCAACCCACGTCCCCTGCAGTGGAATCTCGGAGTCCCAGCTGCGGGACGTCATTGTAAACCGGGTGCTCGCTGTGTCTGAGTTTCAGCCTCTTTATGAGTAAAGCTGAGGAGTTTGGTATGTAACACTGATAAGGTGACATTGTAATCTGAGGCAATGCACCACTCAGGTGCCACCTGTAGGACCTTCGGTCAGGTCTTAGGTTCTGCCTCTGCACACCCCTGTGCCTCTGGCACTGTGCCAGGGGGACTGAAATATGAGGTGTGGGGAAGCTTCTTGACGACAGAGCCATTGTACCCTGGGTCTGTCAAGGCAGAATCTACCGTGAAGAAGGGAATGCAAGACTTTGATTTTGAGCAGCACTGTCTGACACCAATACAATGCAAGCCACAGGCAATTACATTTTTTCTAATAGTCATTTATGTGAAAGGAAAAGGTAAGTTAATGTTAATAATGCATTCATGTAACCCCATATGGGAAGTTCGCTGGTGGCTCAGAAGGTAAAGAATCTACCCGCAATGCAGGGAGATGTGGGTTCGATCTCTGGGTCAGGAAGATTCCCTGGAGAAGACAACGGCTACCCACCCCAGTATTCTTGTCTGGAGAATTCCATGGACTGAGGAGCCTGGCGAGCTATAGTCCATGGGGTCCCAAAGAGTTGGACACGACTGAGTAGCTAACACTTTCACTTTCAACCCCATATATCTCTAAAATGTTAAGTCAGCATGCAATCAACATAACCAATTTATTAACGAGATCGCTTTCATGTTTTGTCTCTGTGCCGAATCTTAGATGTGAGTGTGTGTTTCACACTTTTAGCGCATTTCATTCCAGATGCTCTGTTTTCTTAGGGAGTATGGGATCTGTATTGAGATTTCACAAAAACTGCAGTTGCAAAGTAGATCCACGTACCCAAGTTGTTGCAAACATAGTGAAATGTTTTCCAATAACTGAACGAGTATCAGATTGTTTACAAGTAAATTAAATTAATTACAATTAAAGTAAAAATTCAGTTCTTCAGATGTGCCTGCCATATATCGAGTGCTCAATAACCATGAGAGGCTAGAGACTGCTGGGCTGAAAATTTAAGGCATTGCACTACACCGAAAATTATCTCTATGGATCTTACTATAAAAGCAGGAGATACTGATTCTATAGCCTTGCTAAGGGACTTCCTGAACTGAGAACTCAATTATTGGCATAATTCATCTCCCTAACATGACTGGACATCTTTTGAAAGCAAGGACTTTATATTTATTAATTTTTTACTCCACTGCAGTATGTGTCACACTTAATGAAATTTGATAAGTGTTGATTTAAATAGAATAATGATTCTCTTTGCAGATATAATATATTCTATGAAAATGAATATGTTCCTGGCATTTGTCAAAGATGCCTGCTTGTTGACTGGCATCGAGATAACCTCTCCTTAAGATCCCAAAAGGCTCAATTTAAAGGAAGTTCACAGAGATGGCCACCATCAGATCATCTGACTGAGAGACATAAAAAAAGAAAAGAAACTTGCTTTTTATTACATGTATATTCTTCCCCTGACAATTAGTGAACTTCGTGACTCTCAACCTCATTACCTTTGGATAGGAGCCAACTGTCTTCAGGAAAGAGTACTAAAAATTAATGATGGTGAATTGCTGGGGGAAAAAAGTGGTGGAAAGGAGACATATGGTTAATGATGACATATTATTGCAGAAAAATGCAGGAGTTTGCACAAGCGCTAGAGACAGGAATTGGACGGGGCATGCTGTTAGCCCAAGTGGGCAGAGTCAGGAAATCTGTAGGTCCTCGGGAAGCTGCTTTGTGAAAATGACCCTATTTGGCATGCACCATTACTTCCTGCGTGTGAGCTTCAGCACGGAATGGAACCGTGTCTTAAAGAAAGAAGTGCAGGGGGAGGCGTAATTCTCTGTTTCCTTTCAATTGAGTCTAGCCGTGTCTGAGTGTAGCACAAACATATGGAACATTTGAACACCCATACACCCAGTCACCATCGTGAGTGCTGAGATGGCTGCATTATTAAATGTCTTGCCCAGATGAACAAAACAGTTCTTAACTGTAGTCGGGAAATAATGGACTCTGAATGAAAGGCATCTTCTCTTTTTAACACAGAAAGGGTGTCTGTCTCAATGTTTATCAAAGGAATGTCCCCTCAGCATGCTGTACTCAACTGCTTTGTTTTCTGGGGTGGATAGAGGGCACATGGAGTTTATTGTGAGGAAAGAGGATGAGAGATATAAGGTTTAGTAAAACACCTGGGATTTTTAAAAACACCCACACCCACTTTTCCTTCTCTGTCTTGAACTTCCCGTAAATCTTAAGGGAGTGACTTTCTGGTGATCTTTTAATGTTGATGGGATTTAATTTATCCAAACCAAATAACCTGGTATTTGGTTTGGATAAATTAAATAATCCTTAATAATATATATAAAAAAAGAGTTTTAAAATTAAAGTAGGATTAAGGAAATAGATTGCAGAAACGGCCCTGATCCTGCCCAAATCCACAGTCAATCCTATCTGCAAGTCCCCTAAAGCAGATTGGTAAGGCAGGAAAAATAACCAATATATCAAAGAACATTTCATTGTCAGCCAGGCTTGGCAATCAAACCCTGAAACAAAGATTTGAGTCTCAAAGCTGAACGTACTCTTTTTAGAATCATTTTAGAACCAGGTCTTGGTCAGCTCAAACTCAGGGTGTGTGCGTAGAAGAAACACACACACACACACACCTCTGGGGGAGCATTTGATACACAGTGCCCCTTGCCCCTTGGAGATAGGGTCCAATCAGTGTTGAGATATGACCAATCCAGACATGGAAGGGGAAAGTGGGTAAGAGAGGAATTCCTTTCTATGTGTTTTCACAGGGTTGATGAGTGTCAAGAAATCATCTCTATTTAAATTACACTCCAAAGTGCCAAGATTTAGAATGTGAAGGAGAATCTTCCAGGTCTAAGCAATTCCGCATGTGACTCCAGCCTCAGCTGTGATAGTGGCTTATCATTTTGATTTTTGCTGTCTCTAATCTGGCCCCCAGGATTCGATCTTCCTTCCTCTTTCCAACCCAAGAGTGAGTAAGTAAGTGAAAGTTGCTCAGTTTTGTCGACTCTTTGTGACTCCACGGACTATATATACAGTCCATGGGCTTCTCAAGGCCAGAATACCAGAGTGGGTAGCCTTTCCCGTCTCCAGGGAATCTTCCCAACCCAGGGATCGAACCCAGGTCTCCCACTTTGCAGGAGAATTCTTTACCAGCTGAGCCACCAGGGAAGCCCCTTTCCAACCCAATTACATATAAATATTTTCTTTTATATTTAGCAATGCAGAGATGCTTCCCAAGTGGCTCAACTGTAAACTCCTCCCCCTTGCAATGAAGGAGATGCAGGAAACGTGAATTCCATCCCTTGGTTGAGGAGATCCCCTGGAGGAAGGCATGGCAACCCACTCCAGTATTCTTGCCTGGAGAGTCCCATGGGCAGAGCAGCCTGGTGAGCTATAATCCGTGGGGTTGCAAAGAGAGCAATGTGACTGAAGTGACTGAGCATGCACACACAATGCTGAGATGAGCTGCACACATTACCATTCTTTAATAAGCAGCAAAACCCAAAAGAAGGACAATAAAATTAGTACACAAAATATGAAAAATATGGCCAAGTTCTATATGAAATAAATGTTCTTATCCTGGCTACATCCGTGGAATTCCTACCTGACCCATCATAACACTGATGAACTCCTTTGCTACCTTCTCCATGAAGAATGAATTTCTTCCCCAGAGTACTTGTTTTAGCTAAATTACAGACCATTTTGTAGCCTCACTTGCTCTAGAGCCACTTATGAGGCTGCTTGCCTGCCTTGCCTTGGGTTGAACTCAGTGCTAAGCTGTGTCTTGTCTGACAGCAGCGTGAGGCAGAGAAGAGAACACATAACTTACAAACATACATAGAACATGCACTTCAAATTTAAACCTATGACTTATTAGGTATGTGACTTTGGGCTCATTTTTCATCTTTATAACCATATCAACTTCATCATTCTTAAAAAAGGTTGAATGAAGCTTAATCTCCCTAGATCTAAAAAAAAGAGTTAGTTATTATTCATGTTTGCTAATTGACTAAACTACTGATTAAATGAACAATTCATGTGAATGTCCAAATCTACCTATAAACACTATGCAAGTGTGTATTTATTTGAATTTTTTAAATGCCTGTGATAATTCAGATTCATAGGCAGTTGTAACAAACTGGAGAGATCCATTATATATACTCTTCATCCAATTTCCCCAATTGTAATATCTGTATAGTGATTTTAAGAATCTAAGTATCCCCCTACTCTATTCTGATAGGAAGGGCTCAAGCTCAGTGAAATTTGAATTGAAATGGCAGGAGCTAGGATTCAGAGTGAAAATCTTGACTCTGGGCTCCTTATAATGGCCCCTCACCAAGTGAGTGAAGAAACTTCTGGGAGAGAAAAGGACAAGTCTGTCTTGCTTCTCTCCATCACCTGCACACTCTGGCTTCACCAGCTAAGCCAGCTCATGATTTGTGTCCAAGACCTGGGTTGACCTGTTTCCCTGGCTGCGCTGCAAAGAGTTTGTTGTTTCTGCTCCAAGGGCTTTGACAGAGTGTCATTCAGGCAGCAGTGGCAAAAGGAATGCTATTTTCCATTTCTGTTGTTGTCCAGTTGCTAAGTTGTGTCTGACTCTCCACAAGCCAATGGACTGCAGCAGGCCAGGCTCCCCTGACCTTCACTACCTCCCGGGGTTTGTTCAGACTCATGTTCATTGAGTCTGTGATGCTCTCTAATCATCTCAACTTCTGCTTCCCTCTTCTCCTTTTGCCTTCCATCTTTCCCAGCATCAGGGTCTCTTCCAACATCCATCCCTGAGGACTCTCCAACTCTACGATCTCAGCTGGAAAGCTGGCACAGCTGGTGGGCAAGTACTCAAAGCTCACAGCCTTCCCTGCTGGAGCTTTGCCAGGGATAAGGCAGCTTGGACTAATGGAAAACACAGCAGCATGGGAACCCTGAGGGTTCATATGATAAGCACTGCGTACTCAGTGGGTCAGGTTTAGGTTCGGCTTATTTAAGTGAAATGTCAGTTCTAATCGACTAAGTGGCCCCAACGAACTTGGCTCCCCAGAGCACCATGGAGTTCTTCACTCCTGGACTTCCTTCCCCCTTCTCAATGCCCCTGGAAAGGCTTTGCTCTGCTTTTTAAACTATCATAGAGTAAGTACATTCCATTGGGAAGCCTTTCTTTGCAGCACTGTCTACACACTCTGACCCCTCTCTCTGAGCTGCCAGACACCTTACACTTCAAACTCATAATACTGTCACCATTTACACGTATGGTTCCCTCTGTTGTATCAGCAGCTCTTTAAGGGTAGGGACCATCTATTGCACAATTTTTTTCTCTCTATAGAACTTGGTGATACCCAGCACTTAGTAGATGATCAACAGATGCTGTTCATGTAAGGAAACAGACTTATGGAATTCTTATTCTACTGCTTTTTTTTATTATGTCATTTTTTTAATTGAAAATATAGTTGCTTTGGGGCTTCCCTGATGGCAGTAAAGAATCTTCATACAATGCAGGTAGCACAAGAGACACGGGTTCAGTCCCAAAGGCAGGGAAGAGCCCCTGGAGTAGGAAATGGCTACAGTCCATGGGGTCACAAGAGTTGGACATGACTGAGGGACAAAGTGCATACATGGAGTTGATTCACAATGTTGTGTTACTTTCAGGATTACAGCACAGTGGTTTAGGTGTACATATTTATATATATATATTTCAGATTCTTTTCCCTTATAGGTTTTTAAAAAATACTGAGTATAGTTCCCTATGTTATATAGTAGGTCTTTGTTGGGTATCCCTTTTATATGTAGTAGGACTTCCCTTTCACTTTTCACTTTCATGCATTGGAGAAGGAAATGGCAACCCACTCCAGTGTTCTTGCCTGGAGGACCCCAGGGACGGGGGAGCCTGGTGGGTTGCCATCTATGGGGTCGCATAGAGTCGGACATGACTGAAGCGACTTAGCAGCAGCAGCAGCAGTATTGAACTAGGTGATATGGCCCCTCTTTTCAATTGACTATAAGGCAATTTACAACAAAAGGGAATATTTAAATTAATGCAATTAAATTCACATCTTATGACAGTCATGCCTCTAGGTAGTCTTGTGAAAATAGAAAGTGTCATCGTCTAAAATTGGCATTTCTACCCTGAAGAGTTTATGTGATGAGACTGAGTGCCTGCAGTTTGCAGAAAGGGTTGTACATCAGTGCTGAACTCGATCATTTTCACATGGCCTCTTCCCATTTTCCCAACTCCTGTCATTTGGGCTTGACACTCCATACTTGGTCAATGGATGTTGCTATGAAGGCTGAGAAAGCTGAAAAAGAGATGCTGGTTACTTCCATTTGCATCATTATTCCCTTGATAAATATTTAAGTTGATGGGATTTATTGGCTCTTCTCATTTGGACGCAAATTTTAGTTTTTGCAAATTGCCTTCTAATTCAGGGCTTGTTTTACTTCTTTCATTACAACATGCACGGGCGTGCTAAGTTGCTTCGGTCGTGTCTGACTCTGTATAACCCTTTGGACTGTAGCACTCCAGGCTCCTTTGTCCATGGGATTCTCCAGGCAAGGATACTGGAGTGGGTTGCCACGGCCTCCTCCAGGGGATCTTCCCAACCCAAGATCGAACCTGCGTCTCTTTTATGTCTTCTGCACTGATAGGCGGGTTCTTTACCACTAGCACCGCCCAGGAAGCCCCTCATTACAGCACAGGCAAGTGTCAACTCTTACGTTTCCAAGGGCTTGCTTGTATCTTATTACAGAACACCACTGACTCAGGTAAGAGTTGTCTCCATTTTCTAGATAAATTTACTAAAATGTTTACTGATTTGTTCAGATAAAGGGTCTGAATTTAGATCTTTCAGTTCAAATACACAATGCAGCTCTATTTATCTAAAACTCCTTTATACCTCTACAAGTGCGAGGTAAGTGTGCCAAATCTCAGCCTAATTCTAGGAGGTGGGGAAGGAAAGGAGGAAATAAAAGGTAATGACTTTTTGGAAGCTGAAACCCCCTCCGATTAATTTATGATGGAAGCTGCTTATCGAGCAAAGTCTCTGGAATGCTCAAGGCTCTCAGAGTGTCACGGTCCATTTAAGACATCATTGAAAGAAACAGTCAGTGACAAGAATGGCATTGGGGACTCTTTAGGAGCGATTTATACGGCTAAAAGATGGGGTCAGCTTTCTTCATCTGATGTTGCTTTTTGCTTCTTTCCCCATCAAGATAAGATGACAGACATGTAATGCACTGGTTTGTAGAGGACTCCTGTTTCACACCCGCTCTGGGCAGTATGGTAGTCACTACTAACCAAAATGAAAAATTCTGTTCCTTAGCTCCACTAGCCACATTTTAGGGGCTCAATAGAGAAATGTTTTATGTGAACATCTTCATCATCATAAGAAGTTCTATGGGGCAGGACTGTTCCAGACCCAACACCATTAGTTATGACCTGTAAAATTCTGGGCAAGCTTTGGTCCAAGTGTTCGATTCTACATTTGTAAAATCTCTTATTTCTCCCCCTCCCCAAAATGCATGCACAAGAAACTCTCATTAGATTTGGAGATTCTGGGGCTATAAATCTCATTTTATTTAGGCTGTAGTCTTCAGAGGCTTATACAGGCATGATACATAATAGCTACTTTGTATGTGCTAGCTTAAAGCACAAACCAATGTATGGCCATATTTGTTTTCCTATTAGTGCTAGGATTTGTCTTATTTCTCCAGCCAGTTCTATTCACTTGCTAGGAAGGCTATTCCATTGCTAAGAAAAGGGACCAATAAGGTACCAGATAGCTAATGTTTAACCATGCCTTAGGCTCCTCCATTTATTATTTAATTTTATTTCCTTCAATAAGTCTACAGAAGAAAATAGTACCATATTAGGAGATTTGCCTGGAAATAACTAGTAAATGGAGGTATCAAGATTTACACTCAGGTTTATAAAAAACAAAACTCATGTGTGTCCTAGCACCCCAGTCGTCTTTCACGAGGTAGCACACCATCCTGGGAGGGCCAAGAGTAATATCGTCAGAAAGATAACCGCTTATTTGCCTTGTTTAACATTTATGTCCTGCTATTCCTGGGAGTTGTCCCTTGACCTTGGGGATACTGGATTATCCTCCTGTTCTTCAGATCTTTTTGATTGTCTTCTTTCAAGTTTTCTTTTGTGGGTTCCTTTCCCACTGATCCAAACTCAAAGGCAGGGAGGGACTCATCAGAGGTCTTCCTTACCTCCCTTGTCATTTCCAACCACAACTCTCGGGTTGATTACTCAAATCCTTTATTAACAATATAGACAAGGATTTTGTGATGTTGGTTTCTCATCCCCTCCACCTTTTTACCTTTCCTCAATCTTTTCCTCTTGTTGTCTGGGTTCAGACTACACTTAGAATTGATCACTACAGTGTTGCCTCTTTATAATCAGATTATGGTGTTCCTCTTTCTAAATATCCTTTATTATTAGGTTTGTGCAAAAGTAATTGCTGTTTTGAATTGCTGAAATTTGCCATTTGATATTGGCATATGTTCTTAAATAAATGTGGTTATGTTATACATCATTTTAATGCACATTTCTAGCTTTATGTTTTTTGCTAATGACTTATTACTTGCTGTGTATTTTATGTTTATTTTAGGCTAGGGAAATGATGTTAGACAAAAAGCAAATTTGAACCATTTTCTTATTTGAGTTCAAAATGGGTTGTAGAGCAGTGGAGACAGCTCAAAACATCAACAATGCACTTGGCCCAGGAACTGCTAATGAACGTACAGTGCAGTGGTGGTTTTAGAAGTTTTGCAAAGGAGATGAGAGCCTTGAAGATGAGGAGTGCAGCCACCAGCCATCAGAAGTTGGCAACAACAGTTGAGAACCATCACCAAAGCTGATCTTCTTAAAACTACGAGAGAAGTTGCAGAAGAACTCAGTGTTGACCATTCTACAGTCATTCTGCATTTGAAGCAAATTAGAAAGGTGGAAAAGCTCAGTAAGTGGGTGCCTCATGAGCTGACTTAGCCCTTATGAGCTGACCGCAAGTCAAAGAAATCATTGTTTTGAAGTGTCATCGTCTCTTATTCTACACAGCAACAATGAACCCTTTGTGGATCTGGTTGTGACGTGTGTTGAAAAGTGGACTTTGTACGACAACCAGTGAAGACCAGCTCCAGTGGTTGGACCTAAAAGAAGTTCCAAAGCACTTCCTAAAGCCAAACTTGCACCAAGAAAAAAGGATCATGGTCACTGTTTGCTGGTCTGCCGCCTGTCTGGTCCACTGCAGCTTTCTGAATCTTGGCTAAACCATTACACCTGAGAAGTCTGCTCAGCGAATCAATGACATAAACAGAAAACTGCAAGGCCTGCAGCCAGCACTGGTCAACAGAAAGGTCCCAATTCTTCTCCAAGGCAAAGCCCGATCACATGTCACACAACCAACACTCGAAAACTTGAACGAATTGGGCTATGAAGTTTTGCCTCCTTCACCATATTAACTGACCTCTTGCCAACTGATTGCCACCTCTTAAAGCACCTCAACAGCTCTTTGCAGGGATAATGCTTCCACAACCGACAGAAGGCAGGAAATGCTTTCCAAGAGTTCCTCGAGTTCTGAAACATGGATTTTTATGCCACAGGAATGAATAAACTTATTTCACAATGGCAAAACTGTGTGATTGTACTGGTTCCCATTTTGATTAATAAATATGTGTTTGAGCCTGGTTATAATGATTTAAAATTTATGGTCCAAAATCCAAAACCACAGTTATGTTTGCACCAGCCTAACAAATTCTTATTTCATTCGTGATAAAATTCCAAAGCTCTGCTGTCCCGAATGAGGACCCGTTTAAATGGCACCAGTCTTCTGTCTCACTTTCTGCACACCTTGCCCTGCTCACCCCTGGGGTGCTGCTGTCATCCACAGCTTGCAGGTGCTACCATCTCTTGGCATTTTTTATGTATACAGTAGATCGCCTAATTATCATGCATCAGCACACTGTTTATTTTATAATATTTTTTAAATCTGCATCTGTTTAACTCATGCATTTATGAGTTAATCATGTTTCATCCTTTGCCCTACTAGAATAAAAACTGCAGACTAGTGTCTTTGTTGTTTGACTTGCTCTCCATCATCACCTCAGTATCTTGTACAGAGTAGGCACTGAATAAATACTGACGAAGGCATTACTGGGGCAACACAATAAGGTCTCATGTCTGCTATTTACTGGTTGACTTAACATTCGGTAGCAATTGTCAATTAGGTAATCAAAACATCTTTGATATAAGTAAAACTGGATGAGACCTCTGATGTCATTAAGGTGTTTTATCACTAGGAACCCAAGGATGCTGAACTCTATCTCTGCCAATCATTTAATCTTCCCCAGAGGTTTTAAAAATAGATGCACATATAAACCACAATAGAAAAGAAAAGATGTATTAATTAGCTGCTTCCTGGCTTTATTAATATAATTCCAGGGCAAAATTTGATAATCTGAACCAGAATACTGAGGTGGAAAAGTTGCCATGCCTGTAATCCTGGTCTACTTATCTAAGCATTAAAAAAATTGCCATTTAGAGGATCAGGTAAATGAAAAAAGTAGGGGGAACAGAAGACAGGGATGGGGTAAAATCTGCATCTATTTGATTTATGTAGAGATGTCCTCTCCTCTTCCTATTACATAGCTGGGAGAAGAGAGAAATCATGTCCAAACTCAGGATCTTTAAATGACTGTGACTCCATCCACTCTACAACCAAGATCAGGGGGCTACCAAGAAGGAGAGCAAGAGTCAGAAACAGGAAGAACATCCCTCCCCTGTAACCTGCTCTCTGAATGGTCCTGGCCATGATGGACTTTAACGTTTTTCAGGTAAAGATGTCGGCCACTGTTAAGTTGGAGGATGCAACAGTTTGGATGGGATAGATAAGGAGGTCCTCTTTGATAATGAGACATTTGAATAGATGAGCCTATGTGAACGTTGGAGGGAAGAGAACTTCAGCCAGAAGAAGGATCAGGATGATGACCTGGAGGTTTAGGGCTCCTGAACCTGTTCCAGGAGGAGCAGGAAGGGCAGGATGTCAGAGCAGAGAAAATGAGGCGGGGCTGGTTGGAGGAGGAGAAACAATAACCAGATTACACAAGAATTTACGGGCTTTGAATTTTCTTTTGAGTGAAACAGGAAGCCGTTAAGTCCTGTGGAGCAGAAAAATCATTGATTTAAGCATCCAGTTTTGAATCAAAAATAAAATGAGACTAGGAGGTTAAGTGAGTAGATGGACAGAATTTTGTCAGTAAGGGTGGGGTCAGTGTTTGAACTCAGGTCTTCTGGAAGGGCAGATGGTACTCTTCCAATGACTGCTTCTCATAGAATCCTGCAGCTTGAATAAAGGCGGGACGTAGGAAATGCAGTGAGTGAGGAAGAGGTCAAGGTTGGCAAAAAGAGGAGCCACTGAACTCAGCAGAGCTTATGATGTCATGTTTGTGGTTTTAGAATATTTTTTAATTGTGTGGGTACCTTATCCCTTGGATGATGAATAGATGTAAGTTTCTTTATGGCCATTGGGGGTTGGGGGAACGGTATAGAAACACTTAATGACCACACTTATCCTCTGACTTCAGGCCTGAAATGGATGAGGTTCATGCCCCTGGTTGACTTCTGTCCTATCCTGCAAAGAGCAGAAGACAAATCAGAACCACTTACTTTGTCAGTCGGGTTTCAGGACTGCTAGCCATGTCCCAAATATCTGTCATTGTTGTGAGTAGCTGTGTCATGACTTCAGTAGCGGAGGATTTTATTTTATTTTACAGTCTTGAAAATGCAAAATAAATAAGAAGACTAAAAGCCACCACGTCAGATACGTCTTTCAGGGATTCTGCCAAGATCTGTCAACCTGCGCCTCTAAATAACCAGTGACAAATGTTCTGTTGACATATTTCTCCCTCTCCCAGTGAATAATTAACACCAAATGTCAGGGAAGGCTGGTGAAATAATTTCAAACAAATAAAAACCTACTTCCAACTCATTTCAAGCATCCATAGCCCTCTCCACTGTAGACACACTCAGGAAACAAAGCAAACCATTGGCAAAATTATCAGAGAATGGGGTGCTTTCTAGGCTTCCTGGAATTCTTCCTCTTATTATTGTCATGTTGAAAACACGTAAAGAGTGGACATGTGAAGAGGCAGCTCATTGAAGGGAGTGTGTTAATTCTATGGCAGTGGAAGCAGTGTGGTGTGAAATGAGATCCTCTTAAGCCAAATACATGCAAGTTCAAATCTTGGTACCAACACTTTCTCCTACTGTCACCTTGAGCTCTTAATCCACATCTTAGTTTTCAGATTTGTTAAACAGGAGTAATAACCCCTGTTTTGCAAGGTTGCTGGAAATTTGACAGAATGTGTGCTTACTTTGTGAGGGTCAGAGCAAGTGACACTGACACTTAAGATTCCCCAGGAGTAAATGAACAGATTGTTGAATGAAATACTTAGCATCTCCCAGCATACCTTGCAAACAGCAAGCACCCAGAAAATGTGCTTCCTCCACTTGCTTTTGTACTGAGCACCTTTCTTTCACAAATGTTTCTGTGTATATTTACCCCACGTTTTGGGGAGCGCAGTGGAGTATTGAGGTAGGAATCATAAGCCAATGAAAAGTGTGGGGGTTATTCATCTATCAAACAGAAACTACAATCTACCGCAAAATGTGCTTTGTATATTAAACATACTTTTAGGCAGACTATTATATTAACTGGTTAAGAGAAACTACTCAATAAAAGTAAATTAAAGTTGAATGATCTGAGATTTGTGGGGCTTTTTTTGTCATCATATTTAGAGTTTGTTCTTCCTAACAGTTAAAAAGAAAAACTCTTATCTGAGGCCCACTAAGTACATTTCATAGCAGAGAAATTGTAAAGCTATATCTCACCTTGGTATATTCGTTAATTAATTTTACATCTACCCTGAAATTACATAGTTTGCATGAAATTCATATCAGAAGAGAATTAGCAATAAAGACTGGAATGGAAATCATTATGCCTACTTTCTATTGCAAAATCCATAAAGAACTATGACTTTTACTTGCCCTAAATTAAAAAACAAACAAACAAACAACATATTTTTAATTTAAAAGATGATTTTAAGGTTTATTTCCATAGTTGCCTTCCTGATGAAAACAGAATAATTTTCCAGCCAGATGAAATGTCATATATTTTGAGAGTCGTACTTATCAGTATATTTGTCTATTAATTTTTTAACATTGTCTCAGCCATAAACAAAGAAGATCAGATGTAACCGTTTTTACTTGGTTTCATGAAAATATCATGTTACTGTATTTTTAATTTTCATTTGCAATTTTATTTTCAAATATTTCTAACTTTAAAGTTCCTTTAGAAATGTAACCCTACAGGAATATATGTATATATATATGAAAGTGAAAGTCACTCAGTCACGTCCAACTCTTTGCGACCCCATGGACTATACAAAAACCATAGAACTGTGCAGGCCAGAATAGTGGAGTGGGTGGGTAGCCATTCCCTTCTTCAGGGGATCTTTCTGGCCCAGGAATTGAACTGGGGTCTCCTGCATTGCAGGTGGGTTCTTGACCAGTTGTGCTACCAGGCAGGCCCATGTATATATGTGGCTGATTTCTTTTGTAATACAGTAGAAACTGATTCCTTTTGTAATACATTAGAAACTAATACAACACTGTAAAGCAACTATATTGCAATAAAAATTAACTAAAAAACAACAACAAAAACAAATGTAACCCTCTACAGCAGAAGACAGCTAATTATGGGCTACCACATATTTTTGTGTGGCCCTCAAAGGTAGGAATGCTTCTTACACATTTATATGATTTGAAAAATTCAAAACGAGCAATTTTTTTGTGATAGGCAAAAATCATACAAAATTCAAATTTCTTACCCATCAATAAAGTTTTATTGAACATGGTCATGCTCCTTTGTTTACACAGTAACTACCCCTGCCTTCTTGCTACAAATGGTAAAGTCAAGTAAGTAGTAGTGGTAAAGACTGTATAGCCTGTAATGTCTAAAATATGTGTTATCTAGCCTTAACAGAAAAAAGTTTGCCCATCCCTTATCTGCAATATATTAAAAGATTTCCATATTTTCAAACATAAAGTTTGAACCAATTTACAGCCGATGCTGAGAGAATTTGTACCTTATCTACAAGGCACATCTCTATTCAAAGAGGTAGCTCGAACTGGAAAGTAGACTTTCTTGTCAAGGGATTTGGTGAATAAAGATGTGAAGAAGTGATGATACCGTTATATTAAAAGTGCTTTCTAAATTCCATGGGGAGTTTGTGAAAACTCAAACTTGCTAACGAATTTATCTGTGAATATCTAGAGATTGCTGTGCTTGGCAAAAGAATTCCTTCCCAATTCAATTCAAATTTGTTTTCTTCTTTGTGGATTAAACATTTATGAGCTACATTTATTGGATCCTGAATAGGATTTTCATTTACTGATACAAATAATTTGCTGGCCAAGGGCTTCATCTGATTGATGCATGGTCCACTTTCCTCACAATCCAACTCTTCAGGTTCATTATATCCACCCGCCTTTTTCTTGGCATCCAAAAACTTTGATCATCTCAAAAAAGTGAAGGCACTCAGGACACCAGAACAGTTTCAGATTCAAAAAAATGATGAAGTTTATAAAACTCTGACCTAAAACAAGACAGTCAGGTGACAATCAGGTCACTCAGATTATCTTTTTCACTAAAAACCTGACTTTTTTCCTGATACAATTTAACTCTAAGACTGGACATTTGATGGAGCTACTTCTCTTAGTGATTTCTCCAGCAAAAAACAAGTGAAATGGGTATTCTTCTTTTTCTCTTTCTGATATAAAGTCTCATCCCCAAAAATCCTGTCTCAGAATTGGGTTGGTTTTGCCATTCATTTCAGGGCAAAATAAGACTAAGTGTGAACAGGGGTGGAGGCTCATTGTGGGCAAATTGTCAGGGTCCGACACCCTGAAGTATGCAGACCACTTGGCTTCTTATTTGGTCAATGATTAGGCTGATTTAAAGGGATAGCAATGTTGTATTTGAATAATAATAACATGGGCTCTTCTCATCTCTAGCCTTTGAGATCATCATGCATATTTGGCCTGGCCAGTCTCCACATTTTCATGAGCCAATTCCTCAAAACAAGTCTCTCTCTCTCCTTATGTGTATATGTTTATAAGAGACACAAGAGCATTCCACTTTTGGATTTCCTTCAGAAAAATAAGAGAAAAATTCTGGCTTACAATCTTCATAAACAGATTCACTTAAATATGTCTGTGTTCAGAATTCCTGGATGATACTTCTTCTTCACTTTTGAAGACAATGTTCTATTCTTTCTTGGCTTCCATCTTTGCTGTTCTTATTGTTGCAAGTAAACCATCACCATTATTGTTGTCCTGATAAAGATTTTTTTTTTCTTCAGCTGATTTAATGATTTTTTTTTCTCATTGTCTTTAATTTGTGCAGTATGATTGGGGTGTGTCTTGATGAGGGTTTTCTTTGTATTTCTTTAGCATGGAATGTCTTAAGCTTCTTGAATTTGTGCATTGCCAGTTTTCATCACTTTGTGAATATCTCTGACATTATATCTACAAACTCTGTTTCTAACCCCTGTTCTACATAAATGTTAGAGCACTCAACTATGTCCCATGTATCTCTTACATTCAACTTTGGTCTTCCTATTATTATTTTTTTTCTTTCTGTGATTTTGTTTGGCTCTTTTCAATTGATCTTCATCTTATCATCCAATGAACACTAAATTTTAGGTATTTTAATGTGGGGGTCTAGAATATCTATTTTAATTTTCTTTAAAAATATTATTTTTTCTGCTGTATCACTTTTTTAAGCTGCTGTATTTTGTTAATGTTGAATTGTTATGGAAGAAAATGGAAACCCACTCCAGCATTCTTGCCGGGGGAATCCCATGGACAGAAGAGCCTTGGTGGGCTTCAGTCCATGGGGTCGCAAAGAATCAGACAGGACTGAGTGGCAAACACTTTCACTTTCACACTTGAAACTAATGAAATGTTCTATATCGACTATACTTCAAGAAAAAGTGAAATTTCTAAAAAATGACCTCATTTAATTTTTGGGGGGTTGAGCAGAAAGGAGTAAGTGAAACCAGAGGTATGGCTAAATTTTATGTGCATATATTTATACATAAAAATAAATATACAATATATGTATATATTTCTTCAAAGTAAGACCTATTAATTACTAAGGAACTCTTCAAAGAGATTAAAAGAATATGAGACTTTGTGCTGTACCAGTTTAAAAATTATTCACATTATTTTAATTGGAGGCTAATTACTTTACAACATTGTGGTGGTTTGTGCCGTGCACTGACATGAACCAGCCACAGGGGTACATGTGTCCCCCATCTGTACCATTTTTAGTAGTTGCTTTAAACTCCTTTTTCACTATTGAGTGGATAATAGGTAATCTGCCATACTTTTCTTTTCTCCTTGATTGTCAATTACATTTTACTACTTCCATGCTTATAAGTATATACACATATTAACATAAATTTAAATTTAAATATATATGTGTGTCTATACACACACACACACACACACACACACACACATATATATAGCTCAGCAAGTGTACAGAGAAAGATTCAGGGTGAAGATAATGCTATACTTCCTCTTGAGATAAGTCATACTTTCCTCTTTTTAGGAGATGGAATGATTTGAGTCAGGATTGAATCACAGATTTAGGTGGTCTCAATGTTCCTCTGGTCTCCCTTTTAGCCCAAGCCCCTCTTCAAGTACCATGCTACAGGCTTTTGTTTGAGAGCTTGGTGTGCCTCTATCTTAAGTCCTGAAAATTATGCACTGTAGAGAATGTGAAATGATCTGTTTATTTCTCTGCCTCCAGTTCAGTTGCTCAGTCATGTCCCACTCTTTGTGACCCCATGAATTGCAGCATGCCAGGCCTCCCTGTCCATTACCAACTCCTGGAGTTCACCCAAACTCATGTCCATCAAGTCAGTGATGCCATCCAGCCATCTCATCCTCTGTCGTCCCCTCCTTCTCCTGCTGCCCCCAATCCCTCCCAGCATCAGAGTCTTTTCCAATGAGTCAACTCTTCGCATGAAGTGGCCAAAGTATTGGAGTTTCAGCTTTAGCATCAGTCCTTCCAATGAACACCCAGGACTAATCTCCTTTAGAATGGCCTCTGGCAGGTTCAAACTTGGACAAAGTTCTTGAGGGAAGAAGCTGCAAACGTTTATTGGAGGCAGATCCCTCCCTCTAGCAGGACTTTGTCCAAGGTCCCCTGAGATTTCACACTGCATTCCCAGCCTAGTCCCCAGCCTGCTGTGCAGCCACAGCACTTCCTGGGGGTCCTTTTGCTCCAACTGGCCATGGCAGCGTGAGCATCCATCAGAACCTGCCCTGGTGGATCTTTTCTAAATGGAGTCATTTTGGAAGGAAAGCTATGACAAACCTAGACGGCGTATTAAAAAGCAGAGACATGGCTTTGCTGGTAAAGGTCCATAGAGTCAAAGCTATGGTTTTTCCAGTAGTCATGTATAGATGTGAGATTTGGACTATAAAGAGAGCTTAGCACTGAAGAATTGATGCTTTTGAACTGTGGTGTTGGAGAAGACTCTTGAGAGGTCCTTGAACAGCAAGGAGATCCAACCAGTCCATCCTAAAGGAAATAAACCCTGAATATTCATTGGAAGGACTGATGCTGAAGCTGAAGCTCCAAGCCTTTGGCCACCTGATGTGACGAACTAACTTATTGGAAATCACCCTGATGCTAGGAAAGATTGAGGGCAGGAGGAGAAGGGGACGACAGAGGATGAGATGGTTGGATGGCATCACTGACTCAATGGACATAAGTTTGAGCAGGTTCTGGGAGCTGGTGATGGATAGGGAAGCCTAGCGTGCTGCCGTCCATGGGTTTGCAAAGAGTCGGACAGGACTGAGCGACTGAACAGCAGTGAGAACACCCATCCCTGGGTGTTGTCAGTCAGCCTCAGAGCACATCCACGAGGAAGAACACAGCAGGGAGTCTCAGTTTACCTGTGAGGGCTCTTCATAGGTGAGCCACTCTGAAATTTTACTTTATAGAGTTCTGTTTCCATAAGTATCATATAGTTGTGAGCAGATGCATTTTATCATTTCTCTATGTCTCTGTATATTAACCCCTGTTTCTTGCACTGGGAGTGATGGTCCGTTCGGCTCAGAAATGGAGCTCTGAAGATCTGGATTTGAATTTCCACTCATGCATTTCCCAGCACCAGCGCCAAGTGAAATATAAGAAAAGACATTTCTTTCTGAGTGTCAGTCTTTTCATTTGCAATTGCATTAAGTGTGTGACCTCCATCCAGAAGGTACAAAATAATAGTACAACAGAACATTATTTCCAAACCTATGAGTTTTCATCTTTTTCCCACACAGTTTTTGACCTTCGGTTTTTTAATTCACAGTGACCTACTTTTAGGTTTGTTTTCTCTTGTAACAAATTCTATTTGCGTCACCCGCTACATTGCAGTGAAAGAATTGTGAGCTTCTGGGCATGGTATTCACAGTGCATGAAATATGAAACCACGGCGAGAAGCAGTGTTGTGGAGCACAGGCCCCACACGAGGAGACACTTGACGGCTGCACATGGACTAGCTGCTTGCAGATCATCCGAGGGAAGTCAAGGTCAAAAGAAGCCGAAGATGGACAAATGACAAGGTCATAGCACAGGGAACTAGATTCAATATCCTGAGATAAACCATGATGGGACAGAATATAAAAAGAATGTTTATGTATGTAGAGACATCACTTGGCTGCATAGCAGAAATTAACCCCACAGTGGAAATCAACTACACTCCTATTTAAAAAATGCCAAAGAATGTTTCATGTGTCTTTCTCTGAACAACACAACCACCCATTTCATTGAGTAGATGGAGAATACAGGCACAGTTTAAGGGGAAGGGTTGAGTTTGAAGGGAAGAGAAATGAGAAAGACAGTGAAAGATAGAAGGCGAGAGGCAAATCATGACAAGTAGTAACGACCAAGTTAATAGGAGAGAATAGGATGGAGCAAATAACAGTTAGATATGAAGGGATAGGGTGGTGCCAAGGAAAGATACAGAGGCAGATGAAGGACACACAGAGGCGGAAGACTAACAGTGAGGAAGAGCAATTGACAAATGGAGATGCAAGGACTAGCATGGCGAGGGCAAAGGTGATGTGAAGGAAGGCGGTCAGAGGTGAGAAAAGAACAAAGGAGAGCTGGGATGAGGGCCAAAAGTCACCTCAGGGACCAAGCTATGGCAGGAGAAAGAGGACAGGGAAGAGAGAGGAAACGCTTTTTGTCACGTAGGGTTGACAGGAAGAGACAGACGCAAATCAAAGGGAGATGCAGAGAGAACGGAGATCTCACAGGTAAAAACGGGGATGAGAGGGCACAGGGAAGAAATAGGAAAATATTAAATGTAAGAGTTCATTCAATTAAACAACTTCAACAAGCTAGACAACCTGTAAACATGCAGCTCCCATAATTCACCAAAATAGCATGCAATACATCTACCATTTTCTACTTTTTATAAATGATGGACCCACATATTGTGCAAGGTCATGTAGATGGGGGGGAAGCTGGGAATCCGTTCCAGGACTGTTTGTCTTTAAAGATCATATTTTGTGTTGTGTTTTTTTTTTTTTTTTCCTTCCTACTCTGTCAAGCTCAGAGATCGGTGTGTGCAGAGAGTGAAAAAGCGATAGTTGGTACAAGAGAATGAAAGATGGAGACAGAGGAGGCTCTGACAGAGGACTGAGGACCCAAGCCTCACTTCATCAAGCCTGCAGGTTGTCTCTCTAAAACACGTTCAAATCGCCAAGTTGATTTACCCAATGTGGGCGTGTGTCCAAAGCGAGTCATAATCTCCTGGCGTTAAGTCACCTTGATTTAGGGAGCTGGACACCTAACTGACTTGAGCCCATCAGAGACAAAATTTGTTTCCCAGCTGTCTCTCCTATCAGGTTGAGTCAGCATTCTCTCCGGCAGGTGGCTGGGGCTCCCTGGGTGCCTCCTGGGAAGGGCCAAGCTGTTTGCCCCAGGACTTGCATGAAATAAGAAAACAAACAAAGGAGCCATTACAAGCCATCATTGGAGCAAAGGGGAGTTAAGTGCACGTCACAAACATGGAAATCAGAGCCAAGCTGTGATGTCAGTGGTGCTGAAGAAGGGTCACGCATAGAATGGCCATGTTGGAGAGGGACCCCGGATGAGGCAGGAGGCCTAGGGACAGTCAGGGAGCTGCAACCCACCTCACCCCTAATTCTGGTCACCCCTGGTGTTTTGCCTTTGTTATCTAGTAGAGTGGGCTTCCCAGGTGGCTCAGTGGTAAAGAAGCTGCCTGCCCAATGCAGGAGACACGGGTTCAATCCTTGGGTCAGGAAGATCCCCTGGAGGAGGAAATGGCAGCCCACTCCAGTGTGCTTGCCCCGGAAACCCCGCATTTCATACCCTTTAAGGTCGACTTTGGTTTTCATTTCCCCCAGTCTGTGAATGCATCTTAGGAGAGCTCACTTCAGGGAGGAGAGAGATTTGCTGCAGCACTGAACTGTCTGGCTTTGAGCTTTAAAAATGAACTTGAGTGAGTGTTAGAGTTAATTGCAGGCTGGATGCAGGAAAGGCTTTGGGCTAGTGTGTTGTTTAGCGTGTTGCTGATATGAGGTCACTAATCCTCTAGGAGTGAGAAAGCCCAGGCATATTCAGGGCCTCCTCTGTGTGTGCACTGGTACATCTGGTCAAAATCTTTATGTCCGTGCAGGAATGACACACGGTGCCTGGTCTCAGGGCCTGAGACCACATCTTTCCCAATATGTGAAAAGAATTGATATTCCAAAGCCTATTGATCATAGATGTCATATTCCTGCATGTATAGTACATGCAATTAGGAAGAAGGAAGAACACCAGGCCATCTTCTAGACATACCTCTGTTTTTTTTCTTTTTTAATTGGAGTATAGTGACATTACAATATTGTGTTGGTTTCTGCTGTACAGCAAAGTGAATCAGCTATATTTATACATACATTCACTCTTTTTTAGATTCCCTTCCCATTTAGTTCACCAAAGTACTCGTTAGTTTTTTGTGCTATACAGTGTGTTATTAGTTATCTATTTTATAGATACTGTATATATAGCATATTCTATAGATAGAATATGTCAATTGGGATATATGTCAAGCCCAATCTCCCAACTCATTCCACCTCCAATTTCCCCCTTGTATCTATAAGTTTGTTCTCTGTGTCTGTGTCTCTATCTATGCTTGGCAAATAAGTTCATCTGTACTGTTTTTTCTAGATTCCACATATACGTGTTAATATACAATATTTGCTTTTCTCTTTCTGACTCCTTTATGTATGACAGTTTCTTGTTTCATGCACCTCTTTGCAAATGGCATCCTTAGGAAAGACACTGGAATCTACTGAACTCAATCATTAAATTTGGGGTGGGGAGGAGTTGAGCTAGCGTAATTCAATAAAATTTCTTGAACATCTGAATAATATTGCAATAAGTTTACTATCATAGAACATTGTCCTACACTGAAAGTTAAAAGACAATCCATTCTCCAAAATCTAATTAAATTTACCACTCACTTGTTGGAACGCTATGGAATAAATTGTAGTTGTTGCCTTTCTTTAGAACTCGGTTACTCTCAACTGCACTAAATCATTTATAAGCTGTAGCCCAGGAACCAAGATTAAACAGTTTGAAAGTGAAAGTCAGTCAGTTGTGTCCAACTTTTTGTGACCCCATGGACTGTAGCCCTCCAGGCTCCTCTGTCCATGGAATTTTCCAGGCAAGAATACTTGAATGGGTAGCCGTTGCCTTCTCCAGGGGAACTTCCCAGTCCAGGGATGAAACCCAGGTCTCCCACATTTCAGGCAGATTCTTTACTCTCTGAGACACAAAGGAAGCGCAGGAAACAAAACACTCTCTACTATGCGTGTAGAAGGCAATGGCACCCCACTCCAGTACTCTTGCCTGGAGAATCCCATGGATGGAAGCGCCTGGTGGGCTGTAGCCCATGGGTTCGCACAGAGTCAGACACGACTGAGCGACTTCACTTTCACTTTTCACTTTCATGCATTGGAGAAGGAAATGGCAACCCACTCCAGTGTTCTTGCCTGGAGAATCCCAGGGACGGGGGAGCCTGGTGGGCTGCCGTCTTCGGGGTCACACAGAGTCAGACACGACTGAAGCGACTCAGCAGCAGCAGCAGCATGTGTGTGGCTGCTAAGTCATGTCCGACTCTTTGCAATCCCATGGACTGTAGCCTGCCTGGTTCCCTAGTCCATGGGATTCTCCAGCCAAGAATACTGGAGTGGGTATCTGTGTTATATTTAGTCCTGTCAATATACGTGGGTGTCAAAGTGTGTGTGTGTGGTCAACTCTCAAATACTGTCAAGGTAAAATATTTATTAAAGTTATTTTTCATAAAATGTATCTTGGCAAGTTAGGAGATCTGGTGATACTGGGCATAGATTTCTCCATGGAAAATCTCATCTTGGGTGTAACTGTTTCCTTTTGACTTGGCTTGCACTTCCCAGGTTACCACATCCCCTGTCCAGCATTCCCACTCATTTATGGTAACTGCTAGCCCCTATGGCTTCTGAATCTCTAGCAGCTGACATAATCTGTAGGATCCTTTTCGACTTTTAAGATGCTGTGAGTCTAAAGCATCAGGCGTGACCTTTATTCTCCAGAATGTATTTTCAATCAAGAAAATTATTGGGAAAATAAAGAAACCAAGGACTCCTTAATGTTGTCTTCATGATTATCTGCCAAGTTATTTTGTTGTTCTTCTGTGTATTTTGTGATAAAGAATGCCTGCATCATGTCCCCTTGACATGATTCTATTATTCATGTCAATGTGACAGGTATGAAAACTGCTACTACAAAATCATTACAAGGGATTCCTTTATCACAGCCAAAGCTAAGACGTCTGCTAATTGTTAATGCTAATAAAAGGAGCTGCTATTACTTGGCTTTTAAAATATAATTACATGACAGGAATTCTCTGCTTCATTTTCTCACACAGCCCACTGTAATCACCATATAACAAAATTAGAAATGGATGAGACTTAAAGGAAAGCAAATTTAGCCACTTAGGAGATGGGAAGTCCCCCAGATTAAAAAAAAAAGAAGAAATCATTGTGATTTTTTGAGCCAATCCAGGAAGAAATTAAAGCACACCAGGAGAGCTCTTTATAAAGTGTAAAGCCACAGGACTTCCCTGGTGGTTCAGTGGCTAAGACTCCAAGCTCCCAGTGCAGGGGGCCTGTGTTCCATCCCTGGTCAGACAGCTAGATCCCACAGAACACAAGCAAGAGCTTGCATGCCACAATTCATGATCCTGCCTGCTGCAGCTAAGACTGGATGCACCTGAATAAATAAACATTTTTCTTAAAAATAAGACAACTAATATCCTTCCATTAAAAAAAAAAGTATAAGCCAGATACTGTAACTTCTTCACTCAAGCCGCACAAACGTTTCCCATCCATGACGCGTTCCCAAGGTCCCATAATAGCCTCTAACCAACCCCACCCCCAACCATTAGGACCTTGTCTCTGGTTCTCAGGGCTCTCCTCGTCGCACTTTGCTCCAGCTACACTGGCCTCTTTTTATTTTTTCTTGAAGCTTCTGGGCATGTTTTCACTGCAGGATATTATGTAATTTTTACTTTGTCTTCCCTCCAACTGCCACCCTCTTCCTCCAGATAGGTACAGTGGTCTCTTCCTCCCCTCCACCTGTTTGTTCTGAGCTCACAGGGCATCTTCTCAGTTAGTCTTTCCCAGACCAGCCCAGGACAATCAAGACATAATTGAAGCTGCTCCTACATTCTTTTATTTTTTTTTAATTTTTATTTATTTATTTTTAAAATTTTAATTGGAGGCTAATTACTTTACAATATTGTGGTGTTTTTTTTGCCATACATTCACATGAATCAGCCATGGGTGTACATGTGCTCCTACATTCTTATCTGCTCTTTCCTCTTGTATATCATGAGCTGACACGCTGGGTGTCATGCATCACCATTTATTTAGAATCTATCTTCTCCTATTTACTGGGGAAGGAAAAGGCAATCCACTCCAGTATTCTTGCCTGGAGGATCCCATGGACGGAGGAACCCGGCAGGCTATGGTCCATGGGGTTGCAAAGAGTCAGACAGGACTGAGTGAATAACACTCTCCTATTTACATGTGCACTTTTGACAAGAGATGTTTTGCTTGATATGTTTAATGATGTAACCCCAAGAAATAAGAACAATGCCTAGCGTATAGCAAGTATTGAGTAAATATTGGTGGAACAAGAATAACTATGGAATAATCATATATTTATTTAATTTCTAAAAAGGTACTTGATTCTACTTTAATACAACATTGTAAAAATTAAAAAACAAAAAAAATTAAAAATAGTAAAATTAAAAAACAAAAAAGTAACAAATCATAAACCTCCATTGAAAATTTAAAATGTTACTGAAATAAATATAAAAACCATATTTACATGTATGTAAAGGTATTAAACTTTATCAAATGATAAGAAATGGTGTTAAAAATTTGAAAAACTTGAAATGGTGTTAAAATTAATTCATGCATATAACTTATCAGTGGTAAGGAGAAAAAACTTGAAGAGATTACAGCAGACAACTGAGACTATTTAGCGGTTGGATTTGATCTGTAATTCAAGTGAAAAACAATCTTAGAGCAACTTCTTTAAAATTCAAAGTATTTTAAGCCTGCTTAAATCTACTTCATCTCAACAAACTACAGGCCACTTACAACAACTTGGAGGCCCACCGTGACCTGCTGGCAAAAGCCAGATGTAAAAGCAACTTGTTTCTCCATGGATCCCTTGCTCTAAACATTCCTGCTCACAAATTCTGCTCATGATTCACTGGTTAACTGGAACTGTGTCACTTTAAATTCCATCCATGGCTCATCCATGGTTATATTCAATTTAGCTAGCTAAAGTGATGTCTTTAGTCCTATAATATTTGTTATGCATGAGGTCTTTTAGAAAACTGAAAATTTTTTGTTATTGAAAGTTTGAGGTAATAGACATTTTAGAGTATTGTACCAGTGATCAGTGAAATACAGCCCAGCTTAAACAGACTGTTTTATTTGTCTCCTAGGGATTATTTAGGGTAGGATGGAAGTCTCAGATATTTTAATAGTCTATTCTTTTCAAAAGAGACTTTTTAAATGTCTTTTTAAATTGAAGTATAGTCAGTTTACAATACTAGATTAGTTTCAGGTGTATAACATAGCGATTCAGTTTTTTTTTTAAGTTTTAGTTTATATTGGAGTATAATTGATTAATAATGCTGTTTTAATTTCAGGTGTACAGTAAAGTGATTCAGTTATACATTCATATGTATTGATTCATTTAAAGATTCTCCCATTTAGGTTATTTCAGAATATTGAGCAGAATTTCTTGTGCTATACAGTAGGTCCTTGTTGGTTATCTATTATAGTGACTTGATACTGTGTTTGCACATTTAACATGAAAGCCCAGAGAATCAATATCTGTGGTTGGAGCACAGGTATCTTTTATTTGAGGGGCCAAGTAGGGTTGAAATTTCACCCTTGAGGGTGACTCACTAAAAGTAGTGAATTGGAAGGGAACACAGGACAAGTCAACCAGATGAAACACATCGACCGTGGAGCCCAAGCAGTGAAAGATGCAGAAGCTGTAACCTTCCGTGTGTGTGTGTGTGAGTCACTCAGTCGTGTCTGACTCTTTGTGACCCCATGGACTGCAGCCCTCCAGGCTCCTCTGTCCATGGGATTCTCCAGGCAAGAATAATGGAGTGGGCTACCATTTCCTTTCCCAGTGGACCTTCCCAACCCAGAGATTGAACCCAGCTCTCCCACATTGCAGGCAGATTCTTTACCATCAGAGTCACCAAGGAAGCCCCATAATCTTCCTACAGGAAAAAAAAAAAAAACATTCTCATTGTGTTTCTTTCTGCAAGGAAGACGAAACCTTTGCCTGGCCCTTCCTGTTTATTTTGTGGACTTCCCAATGAACATGCGTCTTTGTGCCCACAAGGGGTGGTGGTGATCTGAGTCAGGGACATCTAAGTGCTCGTCCTCAGTCACACCCAACACAACATGTCCCTGAAATATTCACGTCTTCTGTTTTCTCTGTGAAGAAAGAGGGTTTACGAGACACCCTCCAGCTCTAACTTTCAGATTCCATCTACTTTGTTGGCAGATTAATCATTGTCTCTTCCATCAATTATTTACACAAAATCTTTTCAAATCAATGCTTCTATAAATAAAAGTCACCCAATTCTCTGATCTAAGCCACAGGCAAAATTGGGCAATATTTCTACCCACCCTGCTCAGGAGAAGTTCCTATTAAGCTGCTGCTGACAAGGCATGAATTATTAATATTCCAGCAATGTTTACCTTTAAAAGGTTGAGTCTTCTCCTCCTGTTAGTTGTATAACCCTATCTGGCGCTCTGGTTTCAGGTATAGTGAATGAGGGTGTTATATTTATTTTTTGTGGTTAAATGGGCATTAAACAATTAATATATATAAAACCCGTTATCTCTACTAACTTCTTATTTTTTTCTTTCCCAATATCCCATGTTAAGTTCTGAAAAAGGGACTTTAAGTGTTAGAAAGTGCATTTCAATGGAAGAGCCCTTTGGGAGGATGCACTTACCCAGTGTCTCTTTAATTGTAATGATCAATGATGTCATGTTAGAGTCCTGATTATGCCTTGGGTTTTGGAATACAGGTTATTTTTGTACCATGCTTGTTGCATGAATATAGAATCAAATATTCCCTAAGTGGAAAGGATTTTACTGGTTTGAAAATGATTCAGGCTTTTCTCTCCTCTTTAAAATGTGGCTCCTTTTAACTGCCATCAGCAGAGAAGCAGCAGATCATTAGTACTGATGATGTCATGATGGATAATGGAAAAGCATTAATTTTCATAATATCATCATTAATTACAGCTAACATCGAAATGCAGTGGGGCAGAATTTGTCTTATGAAATGAAGCAAATGCTTTGAAATATTAATTAATAAAATCAATCTCAATAAACTGATGATAATAAAATGTATTGTTTTAAAATTTTTAAATATGCAAAGAAAGTTTTGTAGTTCAAGAAGATGCCATTAATGTAATTTAGTGCTTTATTTTATGTCACATTAGCCATTGGTAAACCACTGGAAAACCTGAGGAAAACCTTTTCATTTTCTTTGGTCTCAGTTTTCACCATCAGAATGAGAATGATATGGCCTCCTTCCTATGTTCATGTGTGGATTAAATGAGATCATTAATAGAAAAGCATCTATAAATAATCAAATACCTTACATGTGTCAGGTATTATTTGTTACTCCTATAGGAAGATAAGTTTGGCTGTGAGGAAGGGTACAGCCTTCAGCTTGCATTTCCGAAATCGGTTACTATTTCATAGTTATTGAAAAGGTGTCACATAATCAACAATTGGTAAATCACCCCGTGTCTCAGGTACACACTTCGCCTGGATTATTTTGTCTACTTCTCATGATAAACATTTGAAGGAAGATAAAATACTCATTTCACCAGTGGGTAAACAAAGAGGATTAAGGAGGCTAAGTTCCTTGGTCAAGGTCACAGGTAGTGAACGATGGCACCAGATCTCGTTTACTCCAGAGTCCATGGCCTTAATCCAATGGCTAGTCCATCTCGGGGATTATCAGAGAGCCTTCACTAATTTTCTCCTCCATCATCATCATCATCATAGTGCTGGTTGACAAGTAGGCTTTCTGTAATTATTTAATTTAGGCCAATATGTGATAAAGGAATTCATAAAGAAACTGAAATCAAAGAAAGAATCCTAAAGGGAGGTACTAGAACCTGTCCTGGCACACGTAAACACAATTTTATATATGCACGGTAATGATGAGAAGACTTTATATGTGTATAACCTCTAGCTGATGGAATGCAAATTTTAATATCATCACTGTGTTAGAACCTAAAATCCAAAGTCCAGCAAGATGTAGGTTTGTCTTTAAAGGGCACATGACATTTTACCTGGCCAAGTAATTGATTTTAATTCTTACTTTTTGAAGGGGATAGATTTGAAAAACACATGGAAATATATTCTAATAGTGTGTTCTCCTGTGCTCCCATGATACCATGTGTGTGTGTGTGCATGTCTGTTGTGACTCTCCTTAACTTGTCTCTTAATTCCTTTATTTTCATGTCTTAATATTGAGTCTAGAATTTTTAAGAGCTGGGATCATTACGCAATTTAGGAGCGAGCAGAAAACAGCAGTAAAGACACTGTCTTCCTCTGGTATCCTAAATGGGAAGGAAATCCAAAAAAGAGGGGGTATATGTTAACCTGTAGCTGACACACTTCACTGTACGATAGAAGCTAACACAATATTGTAAAGCAGCTATACTCCAATAAAAATGAATTTACAAAGAGACACCATCCTCACCCCTGAATTCAGGTAGCTGTATGATTAGGCAGATTATCTTTTTAAACTTTAGTTTTCTTGTATTAAGATGGGACTAACAATAAAGTTGAATTACAAGTTTCTTAGGAAGATTAAAAGAGATGGCACACAGGGTCTGTGTGCTTACAGAAAGCACTTAGAATGTGGAGACTATTATTAATCTTATGCTTGTGACCAACACCTAGTCTGATATGCAGAAAACATTCATTTTGAATTAATTAATTGATTAAGTAACAGATTAATGCTGAACAGGTCGGTCCATAGATTAAACCTCTTTCCATGAAGTAGCAAATTCTCTGTCAGTACTAGGAGAAAGAGTGGGCACCCATTTGACAAGCATGTAACAAAATAGTCATATACCAGAAGATAGTTTGTGAAAGCATAGATTCAATTCTGCCCAAACTTTAGTGTCTATGATTCCATAAACTGCAAATTAAATTCAGCATCATTTGAGATTCTTTAGAAAGGTGATTCCATTTGTCTCTGAAGTAATAAAACAGTATAATATTGATATAATTTACACATCAGCAAGAGGGTTATTTATAAACAATGGCATATGCATGTAGAAATTGATGTTCTCATGTTTGCTGTTTAAAAGGATTACGTTAGGAGCTATTTCTCAACTGCTTATTTTGCTAAGAAGGTGGTTGCAAAACTAATATTCTCTGCTTAATTATTGATGGTGCCCTGATTTGTTTTTTCATAGTCCAAGTGACAAAAATTGATTTAGAAATATAACTGGCAAAGTTGCATATAAAACTTATGGTTTAACTCAAGAGGAAAAAAAAATGTAGCCAAATCTTGTTAAATCTTTCAAATTTAATTTCCTTTCTTTAAAATGGGAGGATATAAGAAATGGATTACTATTTTAGCCAAACAATATAAATATCGAGTGTGTTAATAGCATCTTTTATTTAAAACTTACCAGTAAGTGCTGAGCAAAGGACTAAACTTTTTTATACTGTACCATGCATGCATGCTTAATCACCCAGTCGTGTTTGACTCTTGCAACCCCATGGACTATAGCCCACCAGGCCTCCTCTGTCCATAGAATTCTCCAGGCAAGAATACTGGAGTGGGTTGTCATTCCCTTCTCCAGGGGATCTTCCTGACCCAGGGATCAAATTTGGGTCTCCTGCATTGCAGGCAGATATCCTAACATAATCCATCCAATATACTCTTTAAGGAAGGTTTGATTATGCTTGTTTTGCTGGTGAGGACAGTGATAGATAATAAACTTAAAATTTTCTATTTTTTTATAAGAAGTGACAAAGTGGAACTCGATCATATACCAGTGCCTTTTCTGTTTCCATGTTACTAGTGGCTTGAATCATTATTTTTTTCTACTTTTATTTCCTTAACATTACTGCTGCTCTCCTCTACATGTCCACTGTGATAAGACTGGTGTGCTCCGTGACCCTGGGTCCAAGGACACTGTATGATATCAGGGGACTTCACATAAGCGAGAGTAGAAAGAATGCACATTTGTTCAACTGGTCGTACAAGTTATGGGGAAAGCAGGCCAGAAGTTAGGAGAGGCTGGGGATGCTGAGCATGGAAACACAGTGCTCAGGCTCTCCAATCTGTGACGGAGATGTCCAGCCCTCCACAAAAGTCCACCCCTTCTTTCTCCATCTTTGGACCATGGCGAAGCCCGACTAGACTTCACTCCACATCCTTCCGTGTGAGTTTGTGCATCCATGTACCTAACTCACTAGAGGAGGAGCAGAAATTGGGCGTATTATTTAGGGGCCGAGGCCTTTCACAGTGAGGGTGCCTTCTCCACAGTCTCTCTCTTTCCTCTGGCTGATACGTGAACAAGACTGAATTCCTAATAAATTTAACTGCATTCTATATTTTTCTATATTTTTTATTCTTTCCTTTTCAACATATATATTCTAGTCCTTTTGTGACCATTGTGAGCCTTCTTTTTTTCCCCTTCTGGGTTGTATTTTATGGCTTTCCCTTTATGTAAATAACATGAATCATATTGTATCGATTATAGAATTCATATCATTATAGGATTTCTGCTGATATGTACCAGCTGTTTCCCAATTTAGGTAATGTCAGTGTGGTAAGACACAAGACAGCCATGTTCTAACTCCAGGGATTTAGGACTATGTCAGGTTATGTGGGAAGGGGAAGTTAGATCACAAATGCAGTTAATGTTGACTTTAAGATGGGAGATTTTGCTTAATTATCCATATGGACTCAATGTCATCACAAGGGTTTTTATGGGTGGAAGAGGGATACAAGACAATCAGAGTTAGAGATTAGAAGATGCTGCACATTTTCTCTAAGGATGGAGAAAAGGACCAAGAGCCAAGGAGTAGAGGCAGCTTTCAAGAGCTTGGGAAGATGAGGGAAGAAGATTCTCCCCTAGAGCCTACAGAGAGAACACACCCCTGGTGATACCTTGATACTAGCCTAGGGACTCATTGGAAAAGTCCCTGATGCTGGGAAAGATTGAAGGCAGAAGGAGAAGAGGGCACCAGAGGATGAGACTGCTGGATGGCATCACCAGTGCAATGAACATGAAGTTGGGCAAACTTCAGGAGACGGGGACAGGCAGGCCTGGCGTGCTGCAGCCCATGGGGTTGCAGAGAGTCGGACACGACTTGGCGACTGAACAACAACAGCCCAGTGAAACCTATTTCAGACTCTGATCACCAGAATTGTAAGATAATAAATTCATGTTTCTTTAAGGCACTGCTTTTGTAGCAATGTGTTAAACAACGTTCACTCAGACAAATTAGAAGCTATTAATAGTGGGTGAGAATCCAAGTTATTTCTTCCTATATCATTGACAGGACCTAGACGACTGCCTGACCCAACATAGAGCCTCACTGAAAGGGTGTAAAGCCCAAGTGTTCTTCAGAACCAGTCAAGGAAAATCAAGGCAGATACGTTTTCTTTTAGTCAAGTTTGACCCAGATGTTCAAGAACAGCTTGTGCCAAATGATGTAGGAAAACCGAGTTGTCATAGTTTTTCTGGGTAGCAGCTTCATCATGTATGTGCAACCCAGATTAAACAAGAGTCCTTGAAGTGAACCTTGTCACATGCAATCAGAATTCATCCAAGGACTCTGGCCAAACATACTGATAAATACCACTCGACAGGTCTAGGACAGTTTGGGGAAGATACGTCTGTTGGACAATAGAGAAGATCAGCTGTAGGGCTCGTCATGGTCATTTTTGTTATTACATCCACTGAGGTCACAAAAGAGGCCAAACAGGAAAGGGATGCAAACAGGAATTAGGGCAAATGGAAAAGAGAGGGTGTTGGAGAGGAACACAGATGTATTAGCACATTCATTGCCTTTTTACAGATATCATTAAAAGAGACAAGTTCCTGCTCACTCAAGTTTTTAGCTCTCGTGTTCTTTTCTCCCTGAAAATAATGTGGAACTGACTTACATTTTATTATTGTTATTAATATTACATGGGACAGTTATTGCAGGGAGTGCTAATAAAAAGGAATATTTTGCGCTTATAATCTCTCTTTTAGGAGAAGGATAAGCCTCTCTTGAAAGTCCAGAGTAAAGCATTTGCATCTTCATTTTATGAGCATAATTAGCACATTTGTCGGCGTTGTCAACAATGATAATCAACATAATAATAACCTCTTATGTTTATATAGCTATATACAATTTAACAAGCATTTTCTAATCCTTCATAATGGTATATCCACCTTCTCTCTGGATTTTGCTAATGATTTTTAGGGGAACACGAGGCAGAGAGAGATGCCTCCATGTTTTTTTTCAAGGAAGGGAAATAAAGATTCAGAGAGGGGCATAACTAGGTCTTGGATTAGGTTCTTAGTTTCCTACTCTAATTGATGCTTTTGAACTGTTATGTTGGATAAGACTCTTGTGAGTTCCTTGGACTGCAAGAAGATTCAACAAGTCAATCCTAAAGGAAATCAGTCCTGAATATTCATTGAAAGGACTGATGCTGAAGCTGAAGCTGAAACTCCAATGCTTTGGCCACCTGATGCAAAGAACTAACTCATTGGAAAAGACCTTGATGCTGGGAAAGATTGAAGGCGGGAGGAGAAGGATATGACAGAGGATGAGATGGTTGGATGGCATCACCAACTTGATGGACATGAGTTTGAGCATGGTCCGGGAGTTGGTGATGGACAGGGAGGCCTGGCGTGCAGCAGTCCATGGGGTCACAAAGAGTCAGACAGGACTGAGTGACCGAACTGAACTTCCTAGTCTACAAGGTTGTGAGTTGGACAAAGCCACGTGAAGCTCGTTTCCCTGAGAGAAGTTTCTTGATGCTGCCTACTTGTTATTAAGTGGAATTTCATATCAACATCATTTTTCCATATATCTTGGAAACTAGAAATCTTTTGACAAGAAGAGGGAATGAGCCAGCACCACGCTGCCCCAGTCTACACTCAAAACCAGCCAGTCAACTGAGCCCCGACTTATATGGGGGCAGGATCCCTCCTTCCTCACCAGGATCACTGAAACCTGTGCCTAGCTCTACCACAGATGACACTGACTTTTATTTCCTGTACCTTGTCTTATCTTCCTTCCAGACAGGGAGCTGTAATTTTTGGTTTGTTTTTTTTTTTTAAAATCTCTGTTCAGTGTCTGACACCTTATAGGTATTCATTATGTACTTGTATCTGTTGAATTTGAAGAGAACCAGGAGAAGAGAGACAGAGAAGCAGAGAAAGAGAGACAGACAGAGATTAACCAAGAGAGAGACCTGGTTGACGCCCTGAAGCATTGCAACAGCATCATTTTGCTGTTTAAAGGTCAGCCAAGCTTCCCTTTGCCTTTTTCCTTTATTAACACATCTAATTGTGTGCTTTTTTCAGTTTTTTTTTTTCATGTAGACCATTTTTTGTTTTTGTTTTTATTGAACTTTTTTTATGATATTGCTTCTGTTTTATGTTTTGCTTTTTTGACCGCCAAGCATGTTGGAACTTCCCTGACCAGCAATGGAACCCACAGCCCGGCACTGGAAGGTGATGTCGTAACCACCAGACCATGAGGAAAGGCGTGAATTGCGTACGCTTATTAATAATGTATGCTCAATTGCTCAGTCCTGTCTGACTCTGCAACCCCATGGATTTTAGCTTGCCAGGCTCCTCTGTCCATGGCATTCTCCAGGCAAGAATACTGGAATGGGTTGCCATTTCCTTCTCCAGGCGATCTTCCTGACCCAGGGATCAAACCTGCATTTCCTGGGTCTCTTGCATTGGCAGGTGGATTCTTTACCACTGAGCCACCTGATGATAGCTATCATTTATTAAGCTCCATGCCAGATGCTTTACCAAAATCACTTCATGTAATTTCTATAGTAACACAGCAAGGAAGGTGTTATTATCTCTGCGTTTTCAGAACAGGAAAGGGTGAGTAACTACTCCAGTGTCACTTAGCTGATGTGAGTACTTTGTTTCCAGTGGCCCTGGGCACTTTTTGGTGATGCAAATGGGGTGTGATCTAGATGTAATGTTCGTTCTGGTACCTGTGTTCCGGAACTCATTGATAAAAGGACTGTGGGGACAGTAATAGACATCAGATGCCCAGAGAAGACCCCCTTCCAGCTCCAGTGCCCTCTTGATGTTTTTCTAATAATAATTAAGGCTATATAAGAAAAAAAGAAGAAAGAAGAATAAGAAGAGGAATCAGCAGCTTGAATACAGCCAGGAGTTCACTTCACTGCTTATAAACCTTAATTAAACCTAATTTGTAAATCTTAATTGAACCACATGTACAGGCATTAATGAAGCGGTATAATAACACTGCTCTCCCAGTAAGACAACACACTCATACTAAATACATGTATTCCTGGAGAATGCACTTGTATGGGCCTCATCAAAGCATAATGGGAAGTAGATAAACAATTCATCTCATTAATTGCAATCAAAGGACAAAAAGTACAAACGAGTTGCCTGGAGGAATCAACTTTGCCAGATTTCCTCACAAACAGATACGGTGCTAATGAAGTGTCAGTGTGAATAAGTGAACAGCTGAGGAATTTAAAACCTCAGTTGGAATGTCACGAGAAGGACGTTCAAACCGGGGAAGACCCAGCCCTCCTCATGCAAAAGTCAATCCCTTCAGGATAACTCTCAGATTCATTCATTCATTTAGTCAACAAGTGTGTACTTAACACTCATGATAGGAATCATTACTGATACATATGTGTATCAAATTGTCATGTTTTATACCTTAAATTTATACAATGTTATATATCAGTTATGTCAGTCAAGAGAGAAAAAAATTTAATTAAAAAAACCCCACTCTGTAAGTGTTCTACTGTTCTTGAAAAGGAGGACTTCAATGAGGCGTGTTCCTTGATAAGAAAGGGTGTAACAAGAAAAATTCAGGGACTATTTGGGGTCAGACACTTTTGGAAATATCTCACCATTTTTAAAGTCTTTTTTGAATTGTTACAATATTATTTCTGTTTTATGTTTTTGGGTTTTTTTTTGGTGTTTTGGCTGTGAGGCATATGGGATCTGAGGTCTCTGACCAGAGATTGAATCCATACCCTCTGTATTGGAAGGGAAGTCTTAACCACTGGACCAGTAGGGGAAGATCCTATTTGCTTTTTATCTCCACAACAACTTGAGAGTCAGGGGATACTAATTACATGTTACAGAAGGAGATATGTGGAGGTTCAGTAATTTGCTTCAGGTCACAAATTTGAATCCCTTACATTCGTTCTCCCCAGAGTCCCTAAAAGATTCTCAAAAAAAAAAAAAGCAAAAATATCTGATTTTATCACTTCCACTGATAAAATGATTAATGTGTCCTAGAATAAAGGTCTAAAACATTTGATCTTCCTTTCAAGATGTTCATGATCCTGATTCTGTTCACCTCCAAGTACATCCTCTCTATCAATAGTTTATGACTTTGTGTTTTCTAAACACTGTCATCTTTAATAGTTTTTAAAAAGTAGTACTTTGTTTTTTAGAATAGTTTTAGATTTACAGAAAAATGGAGCAGAAAGTACAGATTCCCCTTATACTCTTCTCCCCAAGCCCCCAGTCCCTGCAGTTTCCCTCATCCGCAACAGTCTGCATTAGTTAGAATGCAGTTAGCACATTGCAGCTGAGCCAGTATTGATGCTCTATTATTAACTGCAGTCCATAGTTAAAATCGGGCTTCCCTGGTAGCTCAGATGGTAAAGAGTAGTATAGGAGACCTGGGTTTGATCCCTGGTTCGGAAAGATCCCCTGAAGAGAATGGCTACCCACTCCAGTATTCTTACTGGGAGAATTCCATGGACAGAGAAGCCTGGTGGGCTACAGTTCATGGGGTTGCAAAGAATCGGACATGACTAAGCAACTAACACAGTTTACCTTGCCCCTCACTCTTGTGCTTTGCAGTTAGTTCTGTGGCTTTTAGGCTTTTTGTGTGTTGTTCCCTCTTGGTGGAAGTCACTGTAAACTGTTTTTTTAATTTGTCTCCCTCATCTCTCTGGTTTCAACTTAGAGGTCACCTCCTCCAGGAAGTTCTTCACACAGTTAATTCTGCTCCAGGTCACATTTTTGGAGAGTAAGTAGATAAGTAAATGTTTAAGCTTAACATAGTTTTATTTTTTATTTATTTACTTATTTGTGTGTTTACTTTTTGGCTGCCCATGGGGCATATGGGATCTTAGTTCCCTGACCAAGAATCAAACCTGTGCCCCCTACATTGGGAGCATGGAGTCGTAATCACTTAACCACCAGAGAATTCCCTAAACTTGTTTTAAACAGGCATACTTTCTGCTCCAGATATGTGCCCTGATTACCTTTATATCTGCATTTAAATCACTGTATTTAATGGTAATAATGCGCTTCTTAACTGTGAAGTTCTTGTGGGGTAGGCACTAAGTCTTAATTATTCTTCTATGTTTCACTGCCCAGCAGGGTGACTGGCCAACACCAGATAATCATTTTCTGCCGTTGTTGCTAACTGGATAAATGAGACCCCCTTTCCCTTTCTCCAGGATATGTTTGGAGTCCTTAAACAATGGGCCCACATTTGACTGACAGGATTCACAGTCCAGAGTTCCTGAGATAGGACTGACCTAAAATCCCCAACTAAAATCTCCAGCTACAGACTGAACCACCCTCCACTTAACTGCTACCTGGACCCCGCTTCACTAATAACTGTATAATGCAGAGCAACTCACAACAATTTTTGCCCTTTACATCATCATCTGCTTTCCAAAAGAGAACATTATTTTTTGCTTTGTCTTACTGGATGGCAATGACATGAACACCAAGGAATAAAAGATATTAAGGGTAATATATATTTATTGTAAAATAACCCTAGAAATGACAAGGCATAGAAATGCCTTGCATATACCCTTCCAACTCTACAATTAAAAACAGCATCTTCTGTCCCTCTCCTCTATTTACCCTTGACCTGTGACGCATGACTTGTTAGGAAGCAATAAGCTAGATCAAGCATATCCTTTTTCTAGGGACTTTAAAACATACTTTACATCTTTTATCTTTTTCAGTGATCTGATAGTATAAAATTAAAGATGCCTTTTGATTATTAAACTCACTCTTCAGCTGTAACAATCCTATCTCCACTTTATATAATATTGAAGGCAAAACATTAGGCTTAATAATATTCACTGTCTGCCAGGAGGGAATACATTTCCTTTGTCCTAAATTTTATTAAGTACTGTATCTTAAAAAATAGAGACAGATGGCTTGATGGGTGACAGACAGAAGTGAAAATATGCCATGAATTGAGCCAGGCCCAAGGCAATGCAAAGCTGTGTACAGATGCAGCTGAGTTCAGAGAAACCAGGTACAGATTAGAGGGTGAGGAATCCAGGAGGTGGTGATGGGAGAACAAAACAATTGTGCCAAGGAAAGGAATCTTATCCCTGAGACAGCATCTGATGTATAATTACCAAAAAGATGGTGAACCTGTGGAGTCAAGCTAGTTAAAGAAGCTACCCATTTTAATGTTTATCAGGCATTAATACTTACTTTGGGCCGATGTTTTTTCATGCATCATTTCTTTAATTTTTGTCAACTGACATTATTACCCTCAATTTAGAGATGAGGAAATTGTCACTCAGAAACGTTAATCAACCTTCCAAATGTATATGCTAAATCAAAGATTCAGTCCCCTCTGTCTCCCTCTTGTCTGTGTCCTTGACCTTGGCTCAGAGAGTTTCAGAGATCTTATTTTCTGGGGTGGATTGTTAGTGCGGAATATTCAGTTATTGATTCTAAACCATGACACAAAAAGGCCAAAATTGGGGGCATTGTGTCCACTCTGTGCTCTGTATCCTCTCATTACTTTGATAATAACCAGATCATCAGTGTTCCTACTCCTACTCCTGGCTAGAGAACCTCCTCTTTCTATGACTGCATAATATTCAGTTATTGATTCTAAACCATGACACAAAAAGGCCAAAATTGGGGGCATTGTGTCCACTCTGTGCTCTGTATCCTCTCATTACTTTGATAATAACCAGATCATCAGTGTTCCTACTCCTACTCCTGGCTAGAGAACCTCCTCTTTCTATGACTGCATACTCTGTATCAGAGGTCAGAAAATATTTTTGCAAGAAGCAAGAATAGTAAATATTCTAGCTTTTTCGGGCCAGAGACAATATGCAAATGAATGATGGTGACTTTGATCCAATAAAAATGTATTTGTAAAAACAGGCAGCAAGCTGCATTTAGACCTTGCAGGTGGGTGTGGAAATCTTTCAAGACAGTGGTTTTCTAACCATTTTGGTCATATTGAGAGCTACTGTAGAAGGTTAGTTAAATGCATCTGTATTGTATATGTTTAATAACCAGAGGTTCTCAGAAAACTTTTCAATCCTTCTTTATCTGTTACACATTAATTGTTTATTTTGTATTTTATTTTATTAGGATAGAAAGTGCTTGTCCTGCACCATTAAATTGACTTCAAAATCGAATGCACAGTTTGAATCCCCTGGAGAAGGGAAAGGCTACACACTCCAGAATTCTGGCCTGGAGAATTCCATGGACTGTATAGTTCATGAGGTTTCAAAGAGTCAGACACGACTGAGTGACTTTCACTTTCACACTTTCACTTTCAAATAGCACAAAATATCATGAAGATTAAAAAATCTGGATCATAACAATTCCTTGGAAGAATCCTGAATTACATGGAGCAACCATAAATAAGGGGCTTCCCTGGTGCCTCTGTGGTAAAGAATCCACCTGCAATGCAGGAGACACAGGAGGTGCAGGTTCAATCCTGGAGAGGGCACAGCAACCCACTCCAGTATTCTTGCCTGGGAAATCCCATGGAGAGAGGATCCTGGTGGATTATAGTCCATAGGGTTGCAAAGACTTGGACACGACTGAAGCGATTGAACAGGCATGCACCATAAATAAAAGGAGGTAAAAACTCAGATCTGAACATGTCCTCAGACTCTCCAACATAGTGGCTTAGTTAATGGTTAAATGGAAAACATTTTTTTTAAAAAGAAACACTTCCTTTCATAAAAAGTATGTTATAATTCATCATCCAAAGAATTTTATATCTTCCTATGGGATTTTAGGCTCCCGTGTTGCTATGAAGATAGCTTTGACTAAGGAACATTGCTAGATTCTGCAAATCTGACATTTTCATTCAAATTCATGAGCGGCGTTCCCTCAGTGTTTCAGGTCTATGGTGGGCAGGTAGGTGCTGAAGACCACAAAAGTCTCCATATGTGGAAGAAGTGAAGAAGGATTGGGGTCAGCTTCATTGTGGGAAGCAGAGTATGTATACAAGCAAAGAGACAAGGCATCTAAATCAGGTGGAATTTCCTTACATATTGCCATACATCTTTTAACGGGGTTTTTAAAAAGTAGGGGTCAGGAAAACATGAGATGTTTTCTTTTTAGGTTTATTTGCAGGAGTACTTGAAGCACAAAGCAATAGAATGAATGGTGCCCTATACCTCCTCTCTTTACCTAGGTTACCTGGAAACCCAGAGCTCAGTGCCAGCTCTAAGTTAGAAAGCTCATCCATCCCAGGCATCTAGGTGTATCTGTCTCCACCTCAGAGTTTATTTCTTTTCTTGGAACTTCCCATGTGGCCCAATGGTTCAGACACCATCTTCCAATGCAGAGGGCGCGTGTTAGATCCTTGTTCCAGGAACTAAGATCCCACATGCCTCACTGTTTAGAACAACAAATGGTGCTAGAAAAATTGAGTACCTCTATGCTAAAACCCAGCAACAACAACTGATCATACCTTGTTACCATAGACAAAAAAGTGAAAGTTGTTCAGTCGTGTCCAACTCTTTGTGACCCCATGAACTGAATTCTCCAGGCCAGAATACTGGAGTGGGTAGCCTTTCCCTTTTTCACGGGCTTTTCCCAACCCAGGGATTGAACCCAGGTCTCCCGCATTGCAGGTGGATTCTTTACCATCTGAGCCACCAGGGAAGCTCAAGAATACTGGAGTGGGTAGCCTACCCCTTCTTCAATAGATCATCCCGATACAAAGATTAAATCAAAAAATGAATCACAGACTTAAATGCAAAACTTAAAAAAGAATTAAACTTTTTTAAAGTTTATTTCATTCCTCTCTCTCTCAATCTTTCTATTTATCATATTTATATATAAAGTGATCTATAACTATATATAGTAAACATGCAACTATAACTAATTATGACATGACTCAGTGACTGAACTGAACTGACTGATAACTAATTATATATATAGATGTAAACATATATATATATATACACATATATGCATGTCTATGTACGTATGCAACCATATAATCAAATATATACAGATACTTTTAATTTGTTATTGTAAATAATACATTTTTGCATTAATAATCTTCTCTGTTTCTCCTCTCTCCCTTTCTGTCTTTCACACATACACTTATATACATACATTGCAGCAACAATTTTAATATTATATTTTCAAATACTGGCCTCAGTGGGATTATTTTAGTTTAAAAATGAGCCTAGACACTTTGGGAAAGCACTTTGTAAAACATGTTAGCAGCAAAGAACAAACTGTTTTGTCTGGTACTTTGATTTCACGGTGGTATTGACATTTCTCTTCTCACTACATTACCTATGGACAGTGACACCACATACAGCAGCTGTAACACATAGGTTGCCCAGTTAGCTTTAATTTCAAATTAACAACACTATTTTACCAAAAGCAATAACCTATACATTTATTTAGGTCATATTTACACTAAACACATTTTTATTTCAAGTTCAAATTTACCTTAACATTATACACTTAATCTGACAACTCTACCTATGAAACACTCTGAATTGGAAGCAGTAAAAGTGAGGTATCTTGAAGACTGAAGGGGGCTTTTCAATATTCTCTGAAAACAAAGAGGCACTCTGACTTGCAGTCTGTTGTCAATAGCTCTGGTTCTTGAGTTTCTTAAAATCATCACTTCCTTTCTATGAAGCCCATAATGTTGTGCTTAAGAAAATTTTTATCTATTATCTTTGCCTCTCTAACCTTTTGCTGTGTTCTTAATCTACCTGTATTGTGGAACTGGTGTGTTAAAAAAATGTTTTTCTGTGAGACACTGTTTGGGGTCTAAGGTTTGATTAGAATATGTTTTTTAAGAGGAAGGTCATTACCAAAGCCGAAGCCTTGCAGGCTGGCATGACTTGCTCGTTAGTTTCACAGCATTCCGTTTTGATCTCCAGAACCTTCACGGGAAAGCGCTTAATATGCAACCTTCCTATTTCCTTCTCGGTTCATTAATTTCAACCATAATCTTATCCATTTCAGCACTGAGCTTTTGCCTTGCACTGTCTAGATGAGCTGCTCAGCCAATAAATCCAATAAAGTCATTTCCCGAAGTGGAGAGATTTCTCCCACGGAACACAGTCTTGCAGCTAAGATGTGCCTGTTGCTGCTGAAGTTAAAGAGTGCCAGAAGCGTGAGTCTTATTTCCAGTTTTCCTAGAGAATCGTTGAATGAGGTGAAAACCGGCTGGTTTCGGGTGTGCTGTTTCTCTCCAGGGACTTAGGTTTTGAGGAATCGTGCCCATTCCCCTCTCCCCTTGATGTATTTAAATACAATGGCACAGAGTTTCTAACTAATGCTTTTCCATTTGGAAGGCAATCACATGACCATCATCCCATTGTGAGTATCAAACGATATGTTGGTCAATATAATTCTTGATTGCCCTACATGGATTGAGATTAGGAGATGTTTTCTTTGGACTTGCCAAGGCCGTATTACTCTCTGCTGCCTGGTATTTCTGATGTTCATGGAACCACACAAATCAATCACATTTTAGTATCTAACTGATCACATTGCAGAATTTTTGTTCAAGTTTATTGTAAGAAATGAATCAGATTCTAATTAGTCTTATCTCCCCACAAAAAACTGGAGAAGCAAAAGTAATGATAATAGCAGGTGCCCTTCGCTGAGTGTCTCCACCACCTTCTGAGCTATTCTCTCCAAAACAGATGAAGAAAAGGAAGTCACTGTGCTGATCAGTAAAAGAATGAGGGGCCTGGCCTTTTCCTTCTGGCTTCCAAGCTCGTGCCTTCTCCTTGGAGCTTCTTCTTTAAGGTTCTGTGTGGTGGTGGTGGTTTAGTCACTCACTTGTATCCGATTCTTGTGACCCCATGGACTGTAGCCCACCTGGCTCCTCTGTCCATGAGCTTTCCCAGGAAAGAATGCTGGAGTGGGTTGCCATTTCCTTCTCCAGGGTTCTATGTAGCAAGCACTACTGAGCCCCTTTTCTGGGCCAGGTACTGTCTGGGCACAGGTGAAATCAGACCATTGATAAATGTCATCTTATGACACAGCCTTCATTTAGTATGAAAACAAAGAATTAACAAGAAAACAAACACACACAAATTAAATATAGCTGTGATAGGGAGTGAGAGGCTCTCTAGCCTCACTTTCAACCCCAACATTGAATGCCAGGAAAAGCAATTCTAGAAGTCACTTTGGATAACGTCTTTCATCAAATCTTTGAAAAGAAACTGCCAAAGCAAAGAAGCTGGGCAGAAGGGAAATCTTAGGAGGATCTGGTGAGACAAAAACCAAGAACTCAGGCGCAGAGAGAGACAGAAGCATAACAGGAGGAGACAAGAACTCTGCCGTGAGTGTGGAGTGTTGGGTCCAGCAGACCAGATGCAGGCCTCTCCTCTGCCTGTTAGCTCCATTCTCTGGGACAGAGTGTTACCCGCCTGCATCTCACTATAATCCCAGCTTTGGTGCTTTCTTAACCATGTGATCACTCTCTACAACATTTTATTTTATTTTTTATTGAAGTATAGTTGATGTATAATGCTATGCCAATCTCTTCTGTACAGTAAAGTGACTAGTTATACACATGTGTGGGCATGAAGTCACTTCAGTTGTGTTTGGCTCTTTGAACCATAGATACTGGAATGGGTTGCCATTTCCTTCTCCAGGGCATCTTCCCCACCCAGGAATCAAACCAACATCTCCCGTGTCCCCTGTATTGCAGGCAAATTCTTTACCTGCTGAACCATCCACTTAGTTATGTTTTTATCTTCCATTTTTTTCTCATCATGTTTGTGTTTTCCATTATACACTTTAGCATATGTGGCACGTTTATCATAGCTGTTTTCTGCAAATTCCATCATCCACGTTTCTGGGTTCAGTTTTCCTAATTCTTTTACTATCTGGTAACTTTTAGTTGGACTTCCTTGGTGGCTCAGACAGTAAAGAATCCATGTGGTAGATCTGGGCTCGATCCCTGGATTGGGAAGATCCCCTGGAGGAGGTATGGATGTATGTGCTGTGTGCTTAGTCACTCAGTCATGACTGACTCTTTGGGACCCCATGAACTGTAGCTGGCCAGGCCCCTCTGTCCACGGGGATTCTTCAGACAAGAATACTGGAGTGGATTGCCATGCCCTCCTCCAGGGGATCTTCCCAACCCAAGGATAGAACCCAGGTCTCCTACATCACAGGTGATTTTTTTACTGTCTGAGACACCAGGGAAGTCCATGGATGTATGCTATGCTATGCTAAGTCACTCCAGTCGTGTCCGACTCTGTGTGACCCCATAGACGGCAGCCCATCAGGCTTCCCCGTCCCTGGGATTCTCCAGGCAAGAACACTGGAGTGGGTTGCCATTTCCTTCTCCAATGCATGAAAGTGAAAAGTGAAAGTGAAGTCGCTCAGTCATGTCCGACCTTCAGCGACCCCATGGACTGCAGCTCACCAGGCTCCTCCGTCTATGGGATTTTCCAGGCAAGAGTACTGGAGTGGGGTGCCATTGCCTTCTCCGCCATGGATATATAGGCATTGCATATTTTATATCATGAAGCACTCCATTGCATTCCTTTAAAGAGTATTGGATTTTTACTGACAGGAAGTTGAGTTACTTGTGGATGTATTTGATCTTTTTGAATTTTTCTGTTAAGCTGTTTTAGGGCAGGTCAAGATTCACCTTTATTTTAGAGCTATTTGAGCCATGCTTATAAGGTCATCTGGGGTCTCTGTTGAAAGTCCTGTGTAGTCAACAAGCTCTTTCTACTGCAGCTGGAATAGAAAGAAGTACAAGGGACAGATTTCTCTCTATCCATGAACAAGTTGGTGTTCAGCCAAAGACTGAAGGGATCTTTGTAGAATCCATGGGTTTTAGCTCCTCTGACTTCCTCAAACTTTCATCTCTGTCTCCCCAGCTCAGGAAGATGGCTGGGCCTTAATTCAATGTTCCCATTTTTGTCAAAATCCTTTGGTTACTTCCTGGATTACATAGGTTACACCCAGAAAGCTTGGGTGATGATTGGGTTCTCCTTGCTTCTGTTGCTTTTCTCAGAAATTGCAATCTTGTGCTTCTCATCTTAAAATATCTGAATACATTTGTTTCTTGTATTGTACTGTCTTGTTTTCTGTCTGTGTTTTACAGCAGTGTAATTCTTACACATTGGCAGAAGTAGAAATTCACGAATATTGAGAATTTCTCATGAGATGGTTCATGTAATATCCCCCTAGAGTGTGTTAAGTCCCTTGCCTAGGGCAGGGGAGTGTAGTGTAGAAGTCATCACTCAATCTGAAGAGGTTGAAACACTCAAGGAGGACTTCTCGGAAGAGGTGGGGCTTGAGCTGCTTCCCCAAAGCTTGATGAGTTTTCAAATATTAACACTCCTTTAGCTTAATTAGCATGCTAAGTTTAAGGAGAGCACAAATGAGTGATTGAAATTGCTTGGCTTAATGAAGCCTTAATAATAACCCTAATTCAGTTTATTCGGCATCTATCACTCATAGATGAATAGCTAATGCCTTTTCTAATAAAACAGTCATAATAAAATAAAGGATGCCATAAACTATATGATTTTTATTCTTTTAATCACATACTTTCTAAGTGAGAGTACTAAATCCATTTGATTAGCTCTACAAAATGTTTTAATTCTCTCTCTCCCTCTTTCTCTCTCTCTTTTCAATTTCAGAATTGAATTTACTTGATACCGCAACAGGAACCATTAAATGTTGTTTTCTTATCCTACTGGTAGGTAAATAAAAAATAGATTTCAGTTTCAGCTCTGTGTTTTTGCTTCCTGGAAAGGGATTCTCCTTCCAAGTGGAGAAAACTGACCAAATGACCTGGATTTTGATCCTCCTCACCAAGTCTTTCTCTTGGGAGCCCTCGGAGTCCACCGCCTCATGCCTGGGTCCTGCTGAGCAGACCCTCGCTAACCTGAGCCTGTGAATGTGAATGCACACAGATGGCTCTTCTGTTAGTCCTCCTCACAGCAGCTAAGACAAACTGCCGTTTCCAAGAAGAAATGAGAAGAGGGAACAAAACATGATATTATTTCAGATAATACAAGCGATACTAACCCACTCAATGTCTCGGGTAGTAGCTTTCTCCCCCCACCATAGCTGAGTGTGGACACTCCGCTCAGAGCGTCCTGCCTCACCATGCTGATTGCTTCCTTAACTCCGAGACTGCCCCCACATGGTTGCTGAAGGCAAGCCTGGGCTCAGTCCCTGAAAATGGAGCCTCAGAAGTTGGTCTTTTTAGAGTCGAGGTTTAAGGAGACAAGAAATAAACTTTATGCACCACCTGTAATACAAATATGCCAGACATTAAATTAAAAGGCAGGGTCTCCTTTAGTCTTGAAACTCTGAGGAGCTGTTCTCATCTCCTTTTTGACTGGTGAGGTAAAGTGAGTTGCCTGAAGCCACACAGGTAGTGAGTGAACGGCAGACTGGATCTCCTTTTCACCTGATTCACATCATTCACCTTCCCTGACACATGCTTTGCCCAAAGTACAGGCATTGAACCTCGCTTCAGCCCAGTCGCTCCTACGTGCCTCTCCTTTCTGCTGGAAGGAATATGCCTGTTTCTTGACTCCCTTATTCAAAACATTGATTGAGATCCTACCCTGGGTTATGCAGGAGATTATACACCTCAGGGAGTGTGGTGAATGTATCCAAGCTCTGCACTTCAAAATCTCACACACTAGTAGGAAATGGAGAAAAGGAAATAATCATTTGCCAGTAGTGTATGAGAGGGGTTTCAGTAAAAAGAAATGCCAGATATGAGAGAAGAAATTTGAACAGACTTAAACAGGAAGGTGAAAAACTTAATCTAGACTGGCCTTATGCACAGGATGGTAGAGGTGGAGAGAAAGATCTTCCCTGGAATGTACATAGGGGCAACTTCTTACCTGTGACTAGATCTTTCAAGGGACTTTCCTGGTGGTCCAGCGGTTAAGAATTGCCTGCCAATGCAAGGGACGCAGGTTCAATCCTTGGTCGTGGAAGTAAGATTCCACTTGCTGAGGGGCATAGAAGCCCCCAAAACTGCAACTACTGAGCCCACACACCACAGTGAAAAGATCTTGGGTGCTGCAACTAAGATCCAATGGAGCCAAAAATTAATTAACTAATTAATTTAAAAAAGAATATATATATATATATATATATGTATAAATAGAGCTTTCCAGACAGGTATGAATGGGAGGTTCTGAGAAAAGATATCCTCCCATCATAGAGGAGAGATGGATGCTGCTGCTTTGGAAACTCATCTCACACGCTAGCAAAGTAATGCTTAAAATTCTCCAAACCAGGCTTCAACAGTATGTGAAATTCCAGATGTTCAAGCTGTTTTTAGAAAAGGCAGAAGAACCAGAGATCAAATTGCCAACATCGTTGGATCATCAAGAAAGCAAGAGAGTTCCAGAAAAACATCTACTTCAGTTTTATTGACTATGCCAAAGCCTTTGACTGTGTGGATCACAATGAACTGTGGAAAATTCTGAAAGAGATGGGAATACCAGACCACCTGACCTGCCTCTTGAGAAGTCTGTATGCAGGTCAGGAAGCAACAGTTAGAACTGGACATGGAACAACAGACTGGTTCCAAATAGGAAAAGGAGTACCTCAAGGCTGTATATTGTCACCCTGCTTATTTAACTTATATGCAGAGTACATCATGAGAAACACTGGGCCGGATGAGGCATAAGCTGGAATCAAGATTGCCAGGAGAAATATCAATAGCCTCAGATAGGCAGATGACACCACCTTTATGGCAGAAAGCAAAGAAGAACTAAAGAGCCTCTTGATGAAAGTGGAAGAGGAGAGTGAAAAAGTTGACTTAAGTCTACACCTTCAGGAAACTAAGATCAGGGCATTTGGTCCCATCACTTCATGATGAATAGATGGGGAAACAGTGGAAACAGTGGCTGACTTTATTTTTGGGGGCTCCAAAATCACTGCAAATGGTGGCTACAGCCATTAGTCAAGTATGAATGTGAGAGTTGGACTATAAAGAAAGCTGAGCACCGAAGAGTTGATGCTTTTGAACTCTGGTGTTAGAGAAGACTCTTGAGAGTCCCTTGGACTGCAAGGAGATCCAACCAGTCCATCTTAAAGGAGATCAGTCCTGGGTGTTCATTGGAAGGACTGATGCTGAAGTTGAAACTTCAATACTTTGGCCAACTGATGTGAAGAATTGACTCATTTGAAAAGACCCTGATGCTGAGAAATATTGAGGCAGGAGGAGAAGGGGATGACAGAGGATGAGATGGTTAGATGGCATCACCGACTCAATGGACATGGATTTGGGTGGTCTCTGAGAGTTGGTGATGGACAGGGAGGCTTGGCGTGTTGCAGTCTATGGGGGAAACAGTGGAAACAGTGAACTGAACTGAACTAAACTGCATTTTAATGACTTGGAAACTGGACTGGTCTCTTTTAGTGGAGTTCAGTTATTACTTCAGCGTTATCAAGGGGTGGACAATTATGGAGTGGGGCTAAGAATGGGGGAGGATGAATTTGGTTCATGTTTTTACTCTTTGCTTTAGGTGTTGCTCCAACTGAAATAGTTTCCACCTTCCTCTGAAATTTGTCCACCTGGTGAACTTCAACTCATGTCTCCAAAATGATGTGAATACTACAAATTCACGCCTTTACCTGAGTTTCTACTGTATATTATGGATGCCTCTGTTTTTGCCCTTATCCCCCAAAACAGTTGGTTCACAAGCCCCTCTAGACTGTGAGCTATTTGGGAAAGGGAGGATTATGTCTTGTGTGTGTGCTCAGTCGCTCAGTCATGTCTGACTCTTTGCTGCCCCATGGACCGTAGCCCACCAGGCTCCTCTGTCCATGAAATGTTTTAGGCAAGAATACTGGAGTGGGTACCATTTCCTACTCCAGGGGATCTTCCTGACCCAGGGATTGAACCTGCATCTCTCATGTCTCCCCCATTGGCAGGTAGATTCTTTACCACTAGCATCACCTGGGAAGCCCCAGATCATATCTTATTTAACTCTTACTTCCAGAGTAGTCAAGGGCTAGGCATGGTGTCATCATTCAGTGGTTGCTTGCTGGGTGTACAACTAGATAAATTTCCTGTATGCCATGAGAGAAATAGAGTGATACATTTCAATTTCTCCTCCAGACCCTTGGAATTAGCTAATATATTTCCAGAACATTAATGTACTTTTCCTCCCCAACCCTTTCACCCTATCTTCCCCTTCAGTCAGTATTCTCAGGAAATGTGTTTCTTATTGAATTTGTGTTTAACCAAATCCAATTTTTCTATTGTCTGCCTGGGTCTCTAACCCCTCAGAGTCCATTTGCATCATGTCTCTATTCACTCTGTTGCTTGCTACATCTTCAATTTAGTGTAATTTGTGAATTTCATTAACATGTTATTTACTCTCACTTTGAAATCTCATATACTCTGCCTCCTTTCTTGTAGCTTATCACCAAGGATAAAGTAGATGTCTACTAAAATTAAATGTGCCAATGGTATTTAATTTGGACGGGTTATGAATACAAAGGGAGAAAAATAATAGTCGAGGGTTGAATAGATTTGGAGGGAAAAACCTCAGAGATTCTTATAAATAGTTATTTCTCAAGGAAAAATATGCTCGAGAAAAACAGATAAAACGTATGTGCATTGATGGTGTGAAATCATTGGAAAATAGTCATTTAGAGGAAAATGGTGGGTGTGTTAATAGATAATGCAAAACTTACATTTACAACAAAAATAATACCATATTTTATAATAGCATATGTAATACCATATATTTAGACTAGAACACGAGAGTATCAGACCTGACAGCCGCTCTGGGGATTATGAAATGTGAAATGTTTCCCTCTCTTTTTATAGACAGGTGAACAAGCTCTGAGGGTTAGCTTGGTTGAGGGCATACCCCAAATGGTTACAAAGTAAATCTGAGAAGCCAGGTCTTTCTGTTTCCTAATTAGCTGCTCTTCCCTCTAAAGCGCCATCATTCTTATACATGTGTAACCTTTATTATGGCTTTATAAATGATTGGCACATAAATCACTTTGATTGTACAATACACTTGTTAAAATAGGCATGATACTTATCATTTTCCTTCTTTAACATGTTAAAAACATCTGAGGCTCAGAGAGACAGAGACCAGTGCAAAGACAGGCTTCTAGTCTGCAGCAAGATCAGACAGGATGTTCTTTTTTCTTTTTCCAAAAGTGGCATTCTTGCCAAATAGACGACACTGATGCTGGCATAAAATGAACACCAAGTTACAGTTGAAAGCGACATAACAATTAATCTTCGGTCCAAAAGCTAAAGAAATATGAGTGCTGGGATGATTGAAAGTGAGTTTCAGAAATCTGCCAGTGAATGCGACCTGGAGGGTGAATGGGTCTCACCCTGAATTCAAATATCCCAGAGTTGTTATCTAGCGTTTATGTTTCTGGTCCACATTGTATTATCGAGATCAGCCTAATATCATTGCCATATAAACTGACTCTGTTACTTGGGCATGTCTACTCTTAGACTGTGTTTGGCCAAGGTCACAAAATATCACTGACATATTACCTGACATTCATCTGCAGGACAGAATAGGTTGTTATTGTTGCTTCATCATTAAGGCATGTCTGACTCTGCAACCACATGGAATTGTAGCCCACCAGGCTCCTATGTTCATGGGATTTCCCAGGCAAGGATACTAGAGTGGGTAGCCATTCCTTTCCCCGTGGGATCTTTCTGACTGAACTCTCACATCACCTGCTTGGTGGGCAGATTCTTCACTGCTAAGCCACCAGGAAAGCCCAGTAGAATGATACTGGGAAGCCATACCTTGCTTCTAGTGCTTGGCTTCTCAATTTCTTTGTAAGCATCAGATTCTGGGAACCAGAACGCCAGGTCAATAGCATTGACTCATAGATCTGAAATAGCTGATGGAGGAGGAGAGTCTCAAAGTAAGGTACAGGAAATAAAGACAGGTGTTTCAGCATTGATCAAAATAGGTATTGTTTTGAAACATTCTTCACTTTAGTTTGGACGTCAGCACTATTTGATTCTTCACAGCACTTTATAAAAATGTGCATTCTATGCAAACTCCACAATACTTGTATTTAGAAAATAGTGTCTGCTATTCCTGTAGGTATGGTGGAAATTAGAGCAGAATGCATGTATATTCTTGCATTGTGTCTTCATATTTGAAAGCAGATAAACTCTGACTTGAAATCCCCCTCCCCCATACTATATTGATAATCAGACCAGGAATATTTAAGTATTTGTATAAGAATTCAGGCAGAGGGCTTCCCTGCTGGTTCAGTGGTTGAGAATCCACCTTGCAGTGCAGGGAACACTGATTCGATCCCTGGTCTGGGAAGATCCCACACTCCACAGGGCAACTAAGCCTCTGTGCCACAACTCCTGAGATGAGGTGCAGTGACTACCGCAGCCTGCCTACCCTGCCTACCGAAGCCACAGCTAGAGGAAGCCCACGCGAAGCAGCCAAGACACAGCACAGCCAACACTACTAGATAAATCATTTTTAAAAAGAGTTCATTCAGAAATATTTGAGGAAATCAACACTTGATCTGCCTTAGAAGAGTACATCAAAATTCTTGTCCAATTTCCTGCTGTTCTTATTGGCTGTGTTTTCTCGAGTTGGTTGCTTGATTTTTCTGAATCCATTTTCTCAACTTTAAAGGAAAGAAATAACATTTGCCTGAATCCAACATAGGGTTGTTGCAATTATTAGTATAATTTGAGAATGCAAAAATAGTCTACAAAGTTTGAGAGTTTCTCAAAGTTCCCAAGGATGGGGTTTCCTAAACCTCAATTGGATTATGGCTAGAGTAACTATCCTGAGATTCTGATTTTTTGGATAGAAAATGTAAGTAGAGGTTTCTAAGCAGTGTTTATACTCTAAATGAGGTTGGTGGTAACATTATGGTTCCTCAATTTTTGTACTTAAAACAGGCTCCAAGCCAATAACCTCAGAGAGGCAACAGGGTTTGGTCCTGACATAAGAGGATGAACCAGAAAGGATTTGTTTCAAGACTCCAAATAACGTTTTTTCAAAAGGGAAAAGTGAAAGAAAGTGTTGGTTGCACAGTCATTTCCAACTCTTTGTGACCCTATGGACTGTACTGTCCATGGGATTCTCTAGGCAACAATACTGGAGTGGGTTACCATTCCCTTCATCCAGGGGATCTCCCCAACCCAGGAATCAAATCCCAGTCCCCTACACTGCAAGCAGATTCTTTACCGTCTGAGCCACCTGTGAAGCTGGAGTAAGAAATATGGAACCAAAACAGAAGAATCCCTGTGGTGCAACTTAAGGGAAAATCATAGTCTCCAAGCACAAGGGTTCATTGGGCAACATCTATGATGAAGCCCTAGTGAGCCCAAGGAAAGGTGAGCTTAGTCTCACTGGCCAATCTGATCACAAAGTTCAAATCCCATTAGCTGGGGAAGGAATAGGCTACAGATCTATCCTGAGGGGAAGTGCAAAAGTAGTTTGCAGAGCTGAGCTAATGACCAAAGTGGAAAAAAAATCAGCTAATTATCATGGAGCAGTAAGTGCAGAAGGACATCAAATGGTCAAGAGCACAGCAACCCTGGGAGCATCATGGCACAAATTGGGGAGTGGAGCTGTAGAACTTATCCCGGGCTTGTCTTGGGTTATGTCGACATCAGATACATATCATTGAGTTAGCTTAGGGCAGCAGTGCTCAACTATTGCAGCTGGAATTCTGTGTGCTCGGATGAGCAGACAGTTGTCACTACATCCTTTGGAAATTGAACATGAAGCTTATAAATTCAGTTTCCATGTAACATCTCTGTTTGCAGAAGCCTGGGAAATGATATTTCCTTTCTGCACTGTGAGAAAAATGGATGGAAGTTAAATGCCCAGCCTTGCAAAACATGTATTTAAGGTTTAGAAGAAAGAGGCCAGTAAGAGCCAAACTAAATTTTAGTCTACCTCATTTAAGTATCTCTAATTCAACAGCATGACTATTTCATCTTAATGGCACTATATAGTGTGGTATTGTCATTCTCTTGCCAAAAATTGATTAGATGAGCTCTTTGTAAAAATTATGATGACTGCAAAAATATGGGTGAGTTTAATTTCATCAGTTCAGAAAATATGATCTCTTTTCCTAATGGAGTGGAACATAGAAAAAAAATGGAAATAGAGGGCTAAGTTAGTTGCAGCAATTAGGGAGCTGGCCAAGAAACTAGAGTTATGGTTACTTAAGATACATTTCCATGGAAATCTGATCAAAGGAAGCCTTGATACTATTGAGCTGATAGAAGAGATATAGTTTATTAAGGAGTGAGTATGAAGTAGACAGAGCATTTTACTGCAGTGTTGGCATTTTTCTATTAATTATGGATCAGGAGAAAATCAATCTCCAAATGCTAATCTGAAACAGAGTTTTTCTTTTTTTATTTTTCATTTTCAATGAATATTTTCTTTTTTATTTTCAATGAATAAACTAGCAAAAGATCCTTTGGAATTTAATAGCCTTAGTTTACTGAATTTATCAACTGTTTACTTGAAAGCCATCAGACATTCTAGAGTAAACAAAAGACTGCTTGAAACAGTGGAGGACTGTATTTGAGGATATTAAATTTTTGTTTCCCCTAACAAATATAAGGTGATTAAAAGTCATACTGAGAAACACAACATTATAGGAAAATGTTGGGGAAATTTTTCATGTTCTTGATAAGGTCTAAAAGATTCAATAAATTTTATAAAATAGATGAAGTTTGTCCTGAGAATAGAAAAATTGATGGCAATTTCAGAAATGTCAGCCTTGCAAAGAACAGGAAAATTGGAAAGACTTGCACAGCATAAGCAAAAATCCTGGAGCAGAAAGATGTTGTTAACAAAGCTCAAGTTCTAAAATTGTATTCCTCAATTCTTAAAGACAGAATCATTTTTCTATCATTTTTAAATCAATAACAACATCATCATGAAAGATTATCTAAAATTGTTAATTATTTCACTATTTTGAAGCAATGTCACATAATTGTGTATATTTGCTTCTGTGTGTGTGTGTGTGTGTGTGTGTGTGTGTGTGTGCTTAGTCGTGTCTGACTCTTTGTGACCCCATGGACTGTATAGCCTGCCAGGCTCCTCTGTCCATGGATTTTCCAGGTAAGATTACTGGAGTGCGATCCATTTACTCCTCCAGGGAATCTTCCTGGCCCAAGGATCGAACCTGCGTCTCCTGCACTGCAGGCAGATTCTTAACCACTAAGTCATCTGGGAAAGCCCTGAAGTGAAAGTCGCTTAGTTGTGTACGACCCTTTGCAACCCATGGACTATACAGTCCATGGAATTCTCTAGGCCAGAATACTGGAGTAGGTAGCATTACCCTTCTCCAGGGGATCTTCCCAACCCAGGGGTTGAACCCAGGTCTCCTGCATTGCAAGGGGATTCCTTACCAACTGAGCTATCAGTGAAGCCCTGAAGAAGTCCTAGAGCATACTGAGAGAAAGTATTAAGGTATAACCCACTGTGGGTCTTACACACAAGAATTACAAGAGAAAAAGTTTTTTACTTTCTTATGATTGTGTGGTGTATATAATGAGATGTGTGTGGTTCAGAAGCTCTATGTTTCATATTCCTTACTTGGTTAATTATAAGTCAAAGAGTAAAGGATGCAACACATATAAGAAAACAGAGAAGAAAAAGCTGGAAATGCCTATAGGGGAGAAATGGTGTTTACCCTGTGACTAGTCAGTGACATATCCTGGTTATTGATACTGCTTATTGTAATATCATCCACATGCAGCCTGTGTACGTTACCAAAACTTGCATGTTCTGCATAATGTTGAATTTCCCCAAAACTCTGCAAAGCAGGTGCAGATTATATTATTAATCTCACTGTTACAGAAGAATTTTTTTCCTCTCAGAATACTAAATGACTTTCCCAAGGCTACCCAGCTAATACATAAGCCTCTCTGTCGCTCTCTATTTTTAACTTCTAGCTATTAGGACTCATTAGTTTCTGTCATGAACATAAAAAATAAATGTGCAAAGTTTTGGAAGAAAACTTAGGATGTTATCTTTACAGTGTGTGAGTAGATAACATTTTTTAGATAGGGTATAAAATGCAATAAACATGTTAATAATCACCAAGAATAAATTAGACCACATGAAAATTAAAATCTTTGGCCCCATCCAAAGATAACTTTAGGAAAATAAATTGGCAAGTCACAGACTGAGAAATTATTCACAATATGCATATTTGAGAAAGGGTTTGTATCCATAATATATAAATAATTCAACTCTCACAATTCTACAATAAAAAGACAGACAATCCACTAGAACTAAAAAACACTTGAAGAGTCAGTTTATAGTTAAATGAAGTAAGTAGCCGCAAAATACTTGAGAAGATGTTTCAACTTCATTAGTCAGCCAGGAAATGCAAATTAAAGCCACAACGAGGTGCCACTACACACCCATTAGAATGGGTAAACTTAAAAAAAATAAAATAAAAAAACATAATACAAAGTAAAGATGTGGAGAAACTGGAACTTTCAGGCGGGAGGGAAAGCAAAATGATAAAATTTTGGAGAATGGTTTGGTATTTCTTTTAAAGTTAAACATACATCAACCATATAAACCAGGGATTTCAATCCTAGGTATTTTACACAGATTAAAAAAAAATATATATATATATATGTATATATACATCTATACAAAGACTGGTATATGAATGTCCATGACAGCTTCACTTATTTTAACCAAAACATGAAAATAACATCCATGTCCATAATGAAGGTGTATAAATAAAGTGATGGCATATACATTAATCAGATCGCCACTATGTGCGCTTTGAATATCTTATCATTTGAAATGTCAATTACACCTCAATAAAGCTGGAAAGTAATTGGGGTGTGCCCACACCATATGATTCTATTTGCCATAAAATAAATGAGCTGTTGATAGATAAACAGCATGCATGAATCTCAAAAAGGTTATATAAAGCAAATGGCACTTACATAAAGTAGTGCGTATTCTATGATGATGTCTACACGAAAATCTAGAAAGGAAGACTCTATTCTCAGGTGAGAGAATGTAAATCAGCATGGAGTTCAGGATGGCATAGTAATGGGCATAGGCACAAGTGAAGTGTAAGTCATTCAGTCATGTCCGACTCTTTGCAACCCCATGGGCTATATAGTCCATGGAATTCTCCAGGCCAGAATACTGGAGTGTATAGCCTTTCCCTTCTCCAGGGGATCTTAACAACCCAGGGATCAAACCCGGGTCTCCTGCATTGCAGGCGGATTCTTTACCAACTGAGCTATCAGGGAAGCCCTGGTAATGGGCAGAAGGCATGAGTGATGGGAATGTTTGGGATCTTGATCATGACGACAGTTACTCTGGTGTAACCATTGCCAAAACTCACTGAAACGTGCATTTAAAAAGTGTGTGTTTTGTTGTACGTGAATTACACATCAATCAGGTTGATTCACTAAAATGCATAGCATTGCACTATGACACTCTAATAATGACAAAACTGGGCATTGTATTTTAGATCACACAGGCGGAAACCGTACTCAGTTCCAGAAAGGTAAATACGGTTTAGCTAGGTTTTCGGCAATCAGTGTAAGCAGAAGACAAACAAATTAAGGAAGATAAGAGTGGGCATTTCTCAGGAGAGCCTGAGCTCCAGGATGTGTAGAGAAGGGAGACCCTGAAAGCTGCCCGGGTGTACATGAGAGTGGGAAAGCCATTGCGGGGTGAGCCTCACACAGCACGCTCCTCCAAAAAGTCCTGCCTGAGAAGGAGAGGCCAGTGATGAAGGTTGTTGTTTAGCTTCTGAGTCCTGTTCGACTCTTTGCGACCCTGTGAACTGTAGCCCACCAGGCTCCTCTGTCCATGGGATTTCCCAGGCAAGAATACTGGAGCGGGTTGCCATTTCCTTCTCCAGGGATCTTCCTGACTCAGGAATCGAAACTGGGTCTCCTGTATTGGGTGGATTACCGCTGAGCCATGAGTGAAGTCCAATGAGTAAGTTTAAGGGGGGCAAAACTGACAAACACTGCCTCGGCATTAACAGTGGTCAAGGTTGACATCATCAGGAAGTTTTTAATTGAGCACAGATGTGTTAGTGGGAGTTGGATATAAGGTTTAAGAATATGTACATGAATAAAGAGAAATTTGGGTGGCAGAGGTGGCATTCCCAGAGATGCAAGAGTGAGGACGGATCTATAGTTGTGAGCTGAGAGCAGGACCGGGTGGAGCAGCAGAAGCAGCGGGAAACATCAAGACAGGTTTTAGGGCTGAGCAGCCCATTACTTTGCCAACAAAGGTCTGTCTAGTCAAGGCTATGGTTTTTCCAGTGGTCATGTATGGATGTGAAAGTTAGACTGTGAAGAAAGCTGAGCACCGAAGAATTGATGCTTTTGAACTGTGGTGTTGGAGAAGACTCCTGAGAGTCCCTTGGACTGCATGGAGATCCAACCAGTCCATTCTAAAGGAGATCAGTCCTGGGTGTTCATTAGAAGGACTGATGCTGAAGCTGCAACTCCAATACTTTGGCTACCTGATGCAAAGAACTGACTCATTTGAAAAGACCCTGATGCTGGGAAAGATTGAAGGGAGGAGGAGAAGGGGATGACAGAGGATGAGATGGTTGGATGGTATCACTGACTCAATGGATATGAGTTTGAGTAAACTCTAGGAGTTGGTGATGGACAGGGTGGCCTGGCATGCTGCAGTCCATGAGGTCACAAAGAGTCGGACATGACTGAGTGACTGAACTGAACTGAGCTTGAAGCAGAGAGAGCAGCAAAAAACACAGCTTAGTGGTCAAGGGGACTTTCTCGATGGGGCGAGCTCTTGATCATTAGAATCACAGGCTCCTTATCTTCCCTATCACAGAAAGAGACCTATCACAGAAGAAAACCTTATCACAGGAAGAGACATTTAATTTTCAAAGCATGGATTCACCAAGATGTTTATGACCATTGTGAGTGTAATCCTGCGTTGTCACTAGGAAATTTTCCCAGAGATATTATGCTCCCCAGTGTGTTAAAGTTTCCTTGAAACTTCACCTTCTCAGACCCATTGACTTCGCAGTCTGAGATGAAAATTGCTGTCACCGGTACTGGCGCCCAGCATTCCCTCTGGCCACCGTTAGGCAGAAGTCTTGAATCCATCACGATTGTTAGTCTCAGGCAGCCCTTCTCACAACCTCGATCTAGGCAGCCTCTTCTAAGAGATTCAAGGAACACTGATAGATAATAAAGATGATGACAAGAAAAATAAGAACAAAATATTGACAATAAAATGAATAACAAAAAACAATGGAGAGACTGGATATACATCCTGAGGCACTAAATGCATTATCTTATTTAACCCTCCCAAGACCCCTTAGGTTCATCTTGTCATTATTCCCAATTTTCAAACATGACAATTCAGTGTCACAACAATTTTGATTCCTCAATATTAAACATTCAGTAATTTGGTGGAGTAGAGATGTGAGCTATTCTAACAGTCTATATTTATGCTCTGCTGCTGCTGCTGCTAAGTGGCTTCAGTCGTGTCCGACTCTGTGCAACCCCATAGACGACAGCCCACCAGGCTCCCCCGTCCCTGGGATTCTCCAGGCAAGAACATTGGAGTGGGTTGCCATTTCCTTCTCCAATGCATGAAAGTGAAAAGTGAAAGTGAAGTCGCTCAGTCGTGTCCAACTCTAGCGACCCCATGGACTGCAGCCTACCAGGCTCCTCTGTCCATGGGATTTTCCAGGCAAGAGTACTGGAGTGGGGTGCCATTGCCTTCTCCGATATTTATGCTCTAAAAATTGATAAACATTTGAATTTTATTTTAGATTTACAGGAAAGTTATATGTTATGGAGCTCCTCTGATACCCCAGGGCTTTATATGTGTCCACATACACACCATTTGTCCTACTGAACTCAGACCTTCCCACCCGAAAGATTTGACAGAGGGCCTGCCTCTGTGAAACTGCCGGCTACTTCTCCGTGTTAGGTTTCCATTTCTCTCCCCAAATTTTCATCCTGTGCTTTTTACCTTCCTGATGAACCTTAATACCAGGGTGTTCTATCAGCCACTCAACCACATAACTGAAGCTGAATTTATCTTGGTTGCCTCCTTAATCCCCTGCCTTGTTGAATTCATGGAGCTCTCACCACTTATATTATTCAGACTCTAATGTCTGTAGACTTCTTTCCACAACCAATCAATAAAATTTCTAATTCAGTTACTAATTTCCTGTACCTCTTAACTAATCTCCAAAATGCTCTCTGCTGCATTCACTTTCCCCTTCGATTAATTAAGCACACAATCAGCTCACCTCAGTGATACCAGCAGTGTAGTGAGAAGACATCGGGAGGAATTAATATCAGCATCAGTTCAGCCATAGACAAATTTTTGCCTTTAGTGGATCATTGAAATTCTGAAGACTTCAGTCCCTCCTTTGGCAAAAGATTAGCAGAACCTAACCGCTTATTTTTAGTAACTTTTAAAGTTGGTCCTAGAACCCATCACCCTTGAATACCGAAGGAAGACTCTTTCTCCATATATATATGGCTTACTAGTGGTAAAGAACCTGCCTGCCAATACAGGAGATATATGAGAGGTGAATTCAATCCCTGGGTTAGTAAGATCCCCTGGAGGAAGAAATGGCAACCCGCTCCAGTATTCTTGCCTGGAGAATCCCATGGGCAGAGGAGCCTGATGGGCTACAGTCTGTAGGGTTGCACAGAGTCAGACGTGACTGAAGCAACTAAGCAAATATATATATATATATATATATATATATATGTGTGTGTGTGTGTGTGTGTGTGTGTGTGTATAAAATACATTATATATAAAATATATACAAATAATATAATATATAATATATACAGATAATATATATAGATAATATATAATATATACAAATAATCTATATAATAATATATACAAATTTTGAGAAATACATGTTCCTGGCCTCCTCCAAACAGGTTTGGTTCTGATGCCTCTAGTTCACAGAGATGTGAGTGGCAGATGGAAGGCAAATCCATTATTCTCTGATGGCAGCTGTAGGAGGACCCTGGCAGACGGTGGCCTTCATTTCCCAGGAGCTCCCAGATGTGCTCCTGAGAGTCATCTGAGGTGTCCAAGCAGCTGCCTTCACTGGGTCTGCAGTCTGCGAATTTCTTCATGGATGAACAACGAGCCCGGCAGAGGCCTCACTGACTCTGGCCCTCCAGCTCTTCTATGTATGAAACGTCTGACCGCTCAAAAAGCTGGAGCCAGTTGTATTTTTCATTCATCAAACCCAGACTTGGAAAAGTGTGGGTAATCCTGTTTCAGCTACACATCAGCGCGTCCTGAATTACAGACCCAGCTCACAAACCAGCACCGTGGCACAAAGAGCCACTCTGGTGTCAACAACGCCCATAGAATTGATATGTCATGAGGGCGCCACATTGGCACTTGCTAAAGTAATGTGCATCGCATATTATACCTGCTGTGTAAATTGTAAATGAACATTTTTAAGTTCTAATTCATTGTGAATAGTTAATGCTGGAAGCTGTGTAATTAGAGGGGACACTGGTGACACCTTCTCCTCACGTGTGTTTTGGGGTAAAGGGAGTTTTGATTCCGGGCCATAGGTGACCTGGGCCAATAGTTCTCTCAGGGAGAAAGAGGGGTCGAGAGAAGGAATTTCTGTGCTCCTTTGCTCTACCTTCTCCTTGACTTTCCTCCTGGAGGAAGATGACGCCGACTGAGGGAAATGAAGTGAACTCTCAGTGCTGACGTGTGGCCAGACCTAGGTGTCTCTAAGCTGTTGGTCATCTGTGCTTTTTCTCTCCCAAGGGCACCCTGTGTGTGTGTCCCCTCCCCGTGCCTCTCTCCGTCTTGCTCCCTTCCTCTCTTGCCATGAAAACCAAGCTCCACTGGCCTGTTTGTCTTTTCAGAGGCTGGGACAGTGACTGACACATAGTGCTCAACACCTGTCTGAAAAATAAAGGGAAATTGGGGTACATTTTTAGCTTATCGATGTATTAAAATTCAAAATAATGTGAGACCTCATAGATTCCTCCTTGCTACCCCAGTTGCAGAAGCACTATGATAGAATACACCTTCAGGTCATTCTAAGGTGGTAGGAAGGCAATGGGAAGAAAGGGAGCTCTTAGACACTGCTTAGATGTTAGACACTGCTCACTCGATAGGGAGACGCTGTCTTAGACACTGCTTAGGTGTTAGACACTGCTCACTCGATAGGGAGACGCTGTCTTAGACACTGCTTAGGTGTTAGACACTGCTCACTCGATAGGGAGACGCTGTCTTAGACACTGCTTAGATGTTAGACACTGCTCACTCGATAGGGAGATGCTGATTGGAGAGCACTCTTGTTATCAGCACAGAATAACTATTGTCCCTGGGTCTCCCGCATCATAGGTGTCTTCAGGGAGCCCTTAGCCCTTAGCCTTCCTCCAGGTTCTTAGCAAGGGTGTTCTACGTCACTGAAATTTCATAGAGAAAATTGTGTATTCCTCCACAGGTTAGCTCTAAGAAGGCAGAAAGGTTTTCGGCTTGTCACAAGGAGTCTTCGTTACAACTTGTGCTCCGCAAAATAAACGTTTAAAGTTCATTGATATGGATCCCAGCAGCGCTTGTCATCAGACATGGAAATTCTGCAAATTACGAATTTTATGTACCTCATTTGTTCATTTTCTGCAACAGTGTAGCGATCACATTTTCATCACAATATGAGACACAATGAAAATGGTAAGGACCATGTTGAGGGAATTCCTCTCCAGGTGACCTGGGACTGTGGCTCCCTCAGTCACTTCAGCCAAGCCATACTGCTTCAGTGGCAGCAGTTTCTTTTTGTTTGTTTTTAATTTAAAAAATTATTTTATGAAAGCATATTTGACTTACAATGTTGTGTTAATTTCTACTGTATAGCAAAGTAGTTTATTTATATATATATATACATATGCAAAAGGTATATTTTTAAAATATATGAATTCGTATTGCAAATAATCATCTAAAGAGTAGATTCATGTATTTTTATTGCTTAGTTTAAAAATTTTTATTTTGTATTAGAGTAGAGTTGAGAAGAAATGGCAACCCACTCCAGTGTTCTTGCCTGGAGAATCCCAGGGACGGGGGAGCCTGGTGGGCTGCAGTCTATGGGGTCGCAAAGAGTTGGACACGACTGAAGCGACTCAGCAGCAGCAGCAGCAGAACTGACTAACAATGTCACATTAGTTTCATGTGTACAGCAACATGATTCAGCCATACATATATATGCATCTATTTGATTCCAAATTATTTTCCCATTTAAGTTATTGCAGAGTATTGAGCAGAGTTCCCTGTGCTATACAGTAGGTGCTTGTAGGCTATCTATTTTTAATACAGCAGTGTGTATATGTTGATCCCAAACTCCCCAGCTCTCCCTCCCTTCACCCTTCCCATCTGGAAACTAAAAGTTCCTTCTCTATATCTGTGAGTGTGTTTCTGTTTTGTAAATAAGTTTATATCGGTTTTTTAGATTCCACACCTAAGTGATATCAAATGATGTTTGTTTTCCTCTGTCAGGCTTCTTTCACTTAGTATGAGAATCTCCAGGCCCATCCATGTTGCTGCATCTGGCATTATTCCATTCTTTTTAATGGCTGAGTAATATTCCACTGTACATATGTACCTCATCTTCTTTATCCACTCATCTGTTGATGAACATTTAGGTTGCTTCCATGTCCTGGCTGCTGTAAAGAGTGCTGCAATGAACACTGTGTGTGGGGGGCCAGGGCAGCGGGGGGAAGCATGCATTCTTCCCTGCCATGTTTTTCTCTGGATATATGCCAAGGACTGGAATTGCTGGGTCATATAGTACCTCTTGGAAGGACTGATGCTGAAGCTGAAACTCCAATACTTTGGCCACCTCATGTGAAGAGTTGACTCATTGGAAAAGACCCTGATGCTGGGAGGGATTGGGGGCAGGAGGAGAAGGGGATGACAGAGGATGAGATGGCTGGATGGCATCACCGACTCTATGGATGTGAGTCTGAGTGAACTCCAGGAGTTGGTGATGGACAGGGAGGCCTGGCGTGCTGTGATTCATGGGGTTGCAAAGAGTTGGACACGACTGAGCGACTGAACTGAACTGATCTGATGGTAGCTCTATTTTTAGTTTTTTTAAGAAACCTCTACATTGTTCTTCATAGCAGCTGTAGCAATTTACATGCCCACCAACAGTGAAGGAGGGCTCCCTTTTCTCCATGCCCTATCCAGCACTATTATTTGTAGACTTTTTGATGACGGGCATTCTGACTCATTAAGGCAATATCTCTTTCCGGTTTTGATTTGCTTTTCTCTAATGATGAGAAATGTTGAGCATCTTTTGGTGTGCCCATAGGCCATCTGCTGTTTTCTTAGGATAAGTGTCTATTTAGGCCTTCTGTCCACTTTTTCAGTGGGTTGTTTATTTTTATTTATTTATTTTTTTGATAATGAACTGCATGAGCTGTTTGTAAATTTTGGAGATTAATCCCTTGTCAGTCACATCATCTGCAAATATTTCCTTCTATTCTGTGGGTTGTCTTTCCCTTTCATTTATGGTTTCCTTTGCTGTGCAAAAGCTTTGAGTTTGATTAGGTCTAATGGGAGCAGTTTTAAATACACAAGGATGGCTATGGTTGCAGTACTGGGGAAATCTGACACTTCAGTGCCAAACTGAGCATTTCAAAGAATCAAATATTTAATGTGTAAGTCACAGTTTCTGAAAACCTTTCATAATAGATGAAGTTAAGCCTGTCTCTCAAGAGTGATGGAGTGATAATGAAGTTACCACGTGGCCAGCTTAGCTGACTGTGGGTCTGATTCATCGACCATTGGTTACTCTATAACCCTTGGATCTCTAGTGAGCCCTGCTTTGGTTTTAACTAAGTATAAAATAAGGAGAAATAATCCTCAACATTCAAAATTTTTAAAAAACTCAAATTCTAAAGCCTAAAGGCTTTGAAAAGGCATTTTAAAACAGATTTGAATTGAAGAAATGAATCTCCTGCCTTTTGGCCTCCTGGCAAGGAAGATCATCCGTCAGCTAATTAGCAGAAGAAATGAGCCTGCACTTTAACCTACTTACTTTTGAAATTAATCATCCCAAGTCTACCTGTTTTAATTAAGTGTATTTAAGGTTCACACAAAGGGATTTAATTAGACTTAGATACAGTGCCAAGCTGGGAATCCCAGAAAGGGCACTTACGCCTTGAAGAAAAGCACACCATCATTGGAGCAGGCTTGACCTCACGCCCTCTGAAATGCAAGCTCTGTGTTTTTCCTTAAAGATGTGGAATTCTGGATTTCTTGAACCCAGAAATGTTCTTTTGGTTGATTTTACCATTTAATCATTTTGAAAATGATGTATCTGAATAGATTTAGCCTCGCACTATGGAGTGCTATAATGAGAAAGATCTTTCATTTTACCCAGTCCAGCTCCCTTGTTTTTCCTACTAATGTAAAAATGCAGACATTTTAAGAGAGTAAATATCTTGCCCAAGCAGGAGAGAAATTGTGTAGAGACAGAGCTCGGAACAAAACCCAATTCTCTATACGCTGTGATCAATGCGTCTTTCACCACGTCATGTTTCAGTATTTTGATTCTATGTGAGCATTCAACAATTTCCAGCTGTTAAAAATCATCTATTTATCATTATGTGTTAATCACTTATGCCTAATAATACAAACAATGCTATTGTCAATGGAGCTATCTTATTTCAAAATAAATAGGGACTTCCCTGGTAGTCCAGAGGTTAAGAATCCTCCTTCCAAGGCAGGCGATGCAGGTTAGATCCCTGGTTGGGGAACAAAGATCCAATATGCCACGGATAACTAAGACCTAATGCAGCCAAATAAATATTTAAAAAACAAGCAACACAAAACCCACTCAGATTCACAAGTGTTTGGCTCAAACTCATTAAAGTCAATCTTGAGTCTTTTTTTCACACTTCAAATCTGTAATGCTGCTTAGCTCCTGTTTTGGGGAATGATTTATAAGTAGAGCACCCACCTTCAACAAATGACATCGTTGTGATTTAAGGCCAAAGCACACAAAGACCACAAAAGCCACCAAACTGGGAAAAGGCATGAAAGTCAAAGGTTGTCAGATTTGAAGATTGCACGCCATTGTTTCTCGTAATTCCAGACACTCTTCTGGGTGTAGAAATATAGTGCCCATCGACCTATAGAAATAACTCAAAGTCCAACTGGATTTCATATTCTAGTCAGGGAGCTTCTTGAAGCTTCTTGAAGTGTGGAAAGGGTTAAGATTATCTGAATGCATTTCTGAAGGAACCACCACAGCCAGCTTGTGCGGCACAAGAGAGGAGGTTTTCCTGGTCGTTGCTTTTACTATAGGCTAGAGGCTGATTTTGGTTTTTCTAAGGTGTTCATTATACTCATCATCAAATAAGAGTATTTCTTGAATTCATTCATTGATAGATCTAATATTTATTGAGCACATGCCATGCATCAAGCAGTTTTCTTTGTTGGGAGTGTGCAGATATGAATAAGTATAACCCCTGCCTATATATTGTAAAGCAAGAGTGAGATAAAAATAATAATAATGATAGCACATGATCTAAGCTCAATAAGCAGTCTGTGCCATGAAGAAATATAAAACAGGATAAAGAAGACAGAAAGGGACAAGGAATTATTTTCCGTGAGGAAAATTAAAGGATTCCTTTTGAAGTACTGTCTGAACAGAGACCTGAATGAAGACACAGAAGGTGACATGGAGACAACTGAGAAAAAAGAAAGATCCAGGCAGAAGCAGCCTCACATACAAAAGGTCTCAGAGGGTTTCTGCTCGCTCGGCAAGATCGTACAGTGACCATGTCAATAATACATACAAACATCACCTTGCGTGGTGACTCTGAGCCAGACACTGCAGTAAGCTTATAATCACAGCAACTCAGTGAAATGGTTATTGTCATTATTTTTCTCATTTTATAGGTGTTTAAACTGAAGCGTAGAGAGTATTGATGATTTTCTCCAGGTCAGACAGGTAGAAAATATTTGTTCAGTAGATAAAAGTACAGTCAGAAGAGGCAATACCCAAGATACAATTTTACATAAACAAGGCTTGAGTTATCTGAAACATAGAAAATGGAGGGTACGAATTGGAAGAGGATGAAGTTAGAAACAGAGAATCAATCTAAGGAGTCCTGGCAAGAAACAATATGGAATGAACCAAGGAAGTAGCTTTAGAAAATGAAAGGAGATGATGATTTTGAGAAATGCTTAGGAACTTGCAAGAATTGATGACTTGTTGGATATGAGTGATAAGGATTATGATAAAGGAGGAGTTCTTTAAAATCCTTGGCAGATTGAAATAATGCAATGTCCTTTCCAATTCTTCTCAAATTGTGGAAGCACCAAATCTGAAATGTTGGACATTTCGGTTAATCTTGAAGTTACTGGATTTTTATTTTCTGTTCAGTTCAGTTTAATCACTCAGTCGTGTCCGACTCTTTGTGACCCCATGAACCACAGCACGCCAGGCCTCCCTGTCCATCATCAACTCCCGGAGTCCACCCAAACCCATTGTCTATTGAGTCAGTGATGCCATCCAGCCATCTCATCCTTTGTCGTCCCCTTCTCCTCCTGCCCCCAATCCCTCCCAGCATCAGAGTCTTTTCAAATGAATCAGCTCTTCACATCAGTTGGCCAAAGTATTGGAGTTTCAGCTTCAACATCAGTCCTTCCACTGAACACCCAGGACTGATCTCCTTTAAGATGGACTGGTTGGATCTCCTTGCAGTCCAAGGGACTCTCAAGAGTCTTCTCCAACACCACAGTTTAAAAGCATCAGTTCTTCGGCACTCAGCTCTCTTTATAGTCCAACTTTCACATCCATACATGACCACTGGAAAAACCATAGCCTTGACTAGATGGACCTTTGTTGACAAAGTAATGTCTCTGTTTTTTAAGATGCTGTCTAGGTTGGTCATAACTTTTCTTCCAAGGAGCAAGCGTCTTTTAATTTCATGGCTGCAGTTACCATCTGCAGTGATTTTGGAGCCCCCCAAAATAAAGTCAGCCACTGTTTCCACTGTTTCCCCATCTATTTCCCATGAAGTGATGGGACCAGATGCCATGATCTTAATTTTCTGAATGCTGAGCTTTAAGCCAACTTTTTCACTCTCCACTTTCACCTTCATCAAGAGGCTCTTTAGTTCTTCTTCACTTTTTGCCAAAGGGTGGTGTCATCTGCATATCTGAGGTTATTGATATTTCTCCCCGCAATCTGAATTCCAACTTGTGCCCCCTCCAGCCCAGTGTTTCTCATGATGTACTCTGCATACAAGTTAAACAAGCAGGGTGACAATATACAGCCTTGATGTACTCCTTTTCCTATTTGGAACCAGTCTGTTGTTCCATGTCCAGTTCTAACTGTTGCTTCCTGACCTGCATACACATTTCTCAAGAGGCAGGTCAGGTGGTCTGATATTCCCATCTCTTTCAGAATTTTCCACAGTTTATTGTGATCCACACAGTCAAAGGTTTTGGCATAGTCAATAAAGCAAAAATAGATGTTTTGCAAGAAGTCTTTTGCTTTTTTGATAATCCATTGGATGTTGGCAATTTGATCTCTGGTTCCTCTGCCTTTTCTAAAACCAGCTTTTAGAAACCAGCTTTTTTTCCCCCCTCTGGTTTTCAGCTCAAATTGGACTTTTATTAAAATGTACTGTAGACAGATATGTTTTATAATGTGAACTTCAGATTGTGCATGGATAACAGAGAAAAGAGTCAAAGAACCACAATATACATGATGGAGAAAGTAGTTGTATTCTAAGAGGTATTATTCCTTACTTTTAATTTTAGAAGAAATAAAGCCAATATTGTTTCCTATATCCTTATTTAAAGATGAAGAGATAGAGACCCACTTAGGGAGAGCTATTGACCTGAAGTCACTTAACAGATGAGGAAAGATTCAGTGCTGCAACCTAGGCCTTCTTTCATGGCCCCTGCATTATGAGGAAACCTGAATTGTCATGCATTCCTGACTTCTTCCTGATGTATAACACTGGATTTTTTTTCTGACATGTTTTCCTTCCTTGCTCTGATGTTCATTTGAATGTTCTGATAAAGTAATACTGAGAAAATTCCTTCACTTATTCTACAAATATCAGTGGTTACCAACAATATGACAAGTGTCGTGCTAGGTCCTTAGATCATCCTCTATGGCCCTAAATACTATTTTTCAATTGAAGTATAGTTGATTTCGATCTTCCCAGGTGGCGCAGTGGTAAAGAATCTGCCTGCCAATGACGGAAACACAAAGAGACACAAGTTCAATTCCTGGGTCGGCAAGATGCTCTGGAGTAGGAAATGGCAACCCGCTCCAGTATTCTTGCCTGGAAGATCCCATGGACAGAGGTGCCTGGTGGACTACAGTTCATGGGGTTATAGTCAGACACAACTGAACAACCGCACACACGCATAGTTGATTTCTGATGCTGTGTTACTTTCAGGTGTACTGATACTATTGATAAAATTTTCATTGAGTACCTACTGCATACTAGGCACTGTTTCCAATGCCTATACTTGTAAGGTACATTTTAATACATGAATTCAAATTGAAGTCAGTTTTATGCCCAAATCCCTGTTCCTTCCACCAGGCAGAGATATTAGGCTGAAAACTGTCTTCAGTTTCTTTGTTCAATAATTACTTGCTTCCACGTTTCTTCTGCCTCTTCCATATCTGATGATTTATATTTGGTATTAGGCTATTCTCTACCACACTTTGTTTCTTTACTTTCTAGAAAAAATGATTTTTTTAAATTCATATACCAGTGCAAATAATGAGTTCTTGGAAACACAGCTCCTGGTAGACACTCAAGGAGTGACTAGCATCACAAAATAAAGGCTGCCTTGCCTGTGAGCATCACTGAGGGAGTGATATGGATGGTGTCTTGTCAGGATCACCACTGTTTATTTATAGAGGAGAGCTGGCCACCTGACCCGCCACAGAACGGAGGGCTTTCTCAGCAGTTAAGCAGACTTTTGTGGACATTTCTAGGCTTGTTAGAACTGAGGTATGCCTTCACCGAACAAGCACTCTCTCAATCTCTCATTCATCACTACCTTTTGATGAGGTCATTTTCTTTTTTCTTTTTTTAAATTTTATTTTATTTTTAAACTTTACATAGTTGTATTGGAGTCTAGTTAACAATGTTGTGTTAGGTTCAGGCGTCATATCCTTACCATCAATGCAAGCTAACCCTATGCGGGTTTTTCTGAGAAGGAGATGGGGGGAAAATTAAATGCTCCCATTTTCAATAAATCCTATGTGAAAACCTTTAACTATTTTCATCAGTGGGATCCACAATTATTTTGGAATGGGCCTGTAATGCGGTTGCTAATGTCTATTTTTATAAGGTTCTGCATCACCCTAACAACTTACCCAGTAAACTTGTCAGATGTCAACAACACGGTGCTGGAATCTAGTCCCCGGGTTTATTAACTGCTGTGCCCTGTGGCATTTTCTCAGAATGACTGTATAACATTGAGCCCGAGGCCGCTTTTACTTCTAACATAAATACAAGACCAACCTTAATAAAGCAGATGAATTACACTGCAGTGTAAATTAGACTGTTCTAATGGACTCTGCCAGTGAACGTAGTGAAATAGTAACCAACGTGATTAGGTTTACTAGGCCGGAGACACTGATTGTAAATCATGAAAGCCTGCCAATTTTTATTTGATTTTATTGGTTTTCTCATTCGCGTCTCTCACCTCTTGAGGGAGCAATTGATTTGCCGGTGGACCACGGCTCAGTCTTCCGCAGGCCTGGGTCAGCTTTTTCTGAGTCACAATACAAATACAGAGAAAGTCCATAAGATCCGAAGAGTACATGTGTTCTACGAAAAATCTAAGCTCAGGGGAACTGAATCTCATTTCTTCTGAGGCATCAGAAATAAGGTTTGGATTATTTGTGCGTAGTTGATATGTTCCTTAGATTTTAGGAGTTGTCATGTAAACATGTTTTGAAATTTCTTCTGGTTTTTTGTTAGTTTGTTATTTAGAAGCAAGTCAAGCAAAAGGAATTAAAGTGACCCCTCTAAAAAAAGAGGGGTCAGGAAAGGAGAGGAAAAGATGTTTAATGCAGCTAATTATCATAGAAATGCAAATCAAAACTACAATGAGGTATCACCTTACACTGGTTAGAATGGCCATCATCAAAAAATCTACAAACAATAATTGTTGGAAAGGGTGTGGAAAAAAGGGAAGCCCCCATACACTGTTGGTGGAAATGTAAATTAATACAGACACTTTGGAGAATGATATAGAGGTTCCTTAAAAAAAAAAACAAAAAACTAAAAATAGAGTTGTCGTTCGACCCAGGAAAATCCCACTCCTGGGCATAGACCCTGAGAAAACCATAATTCAAAAAGATACATGCATCCCAATGGTCAAAGCAGCACTATTTATAATAGCCAGGACATGGAAGCAACTCAAATCCATTCAACAGATGAATGGATAAAGAAGATGTACGTGTATACCGTGAAACATTACTCTGCCATTTAAGAAAATGAAATAACACCATTTGAAGAAACATGGATGGACCTGGAGACTGTCATACTGAGTGAAGTCAGACAGAAAGGGACAGATACTGTATGTTATGGCTTATGTGTGTAATCTTAAAAAAAAGGTAGAAATGAACTTACTTACAAAACAGAAATAGTCACAGATGTAGAAAACAACCTCACGGTTACCAGCGGGGGGAGAGATAAGGGGTAAATTGGGAGATTGGGATCAACATATACACAGTACTATATATAAAACAGATAACTGACAAGGACCTACTGTATAGCACAGGTAACCCAATGCTCTGTAATGATCTACATGGAAAAGGAATCTGATAAAGGGTAGATGAATATATGTGCATGACTGATCGACCTTGCTGTACAGAGGAAACTAACCCAACATTGTAAATCAACTCTACTCCAAAACAATAAAAATAAAAACAAATAAAAATGAAGGGATCCAAGGTGTGTTTGCCCCAAAGGACACCTGTGGGGACCAAAGCAATCTCCTTCAGAAGCGGTGCAGGAGGTGAGGGGTTGAGAGGGAGCACCAAGGAAAATCACTCTAGAAATATTATTTGCTTAGAAAATAAATTTGTAAGGAGCAGAACGGTGTGTCCAAAAGATTTGAACTAAGAGACAAAAGGGACAATCCCAGTGTGAAGTGGAAGGACACAGGGCAAGAAGAAACTTCAGAAGGAAAGCTGAGTGTATGCAAACATTTCTCACTGGGGCGGGGATAAGAAAAGGAATTCAATGATTTTTCTGTGAAAGCTGTGGGTCCACCCAGGGAGACAACTTACCCTGTGAGGAAGAATCAGAGGCCACTGCTCTCTAGACTGAGTGCACAGCCTCAGGCACAGAGGGAGGGCTTTTGAGACTAGATCCTCTGGTCTTGTTATCCATCCTGCCTCTGGGGTATTGAAAAGAGAGATGAGTAAGAATAAAAGTTGTTTTCCTAAAAATACTGTTCATGGCTTTGGTAACATTTCTTTCCCCAAAAAACAGAAAACAAAAGAGGACCTTGGCTCTACCACACCAAGCTGCTGGAGAAATGGCATGTTTGTATGGGGAACGTTCATGGAGATGACAATGGCCTATTGGTATGGAAATTGTCAGTGTTTATACATCTTTCTGGGCTTCCCAAGTGGCACCAGTGGTAAAGAACCCATCTGCCAATGCATGAGACATAAGAGACATGGGTTTGATCCCTGGGTTGGGAAGATGCCCTGGAGGAGGGCATGGCAACCCACTCCAGTATTTTGCCTGGAGAATAAGGAGCCAAGTGGGCTATAGTCCATGGAGTCACAAAGAGTCAGACACGACTGAAGCAACTTAGCACACACGCACAAACATCTATCTCATGAGACAACAAACTTCTTTGTTTGTTGAGGAGCTGTGCCCGATTCATCTCTGTATCGTATAGAGCACGTGTTCAGGAAACAGGCGCTGAGTTCTCTGCTGAGGGAGAGAAGCCAGGAGCAGATGTGGATTTGTAAAGCAGCTCAAACCTTGGCTTTCCAGGAAGTGTTAATTCCACGTGTTGGGTACATTCAGAGCAGGACAGAAGGACAGAGGATTGATTTTGCAGGTTGTCCTTTGCAAAAACAATGGTCTGGCGTTTTGACCCATGAAGCAAGACTGCACGTGTGTGTCTCAATGGAACCCTGAGGCAGACAGTTTGAGGAGGGTGGCAGATGAGCTTGGAAGACCTCGTGCTGTGGGCATCTGGCAGTGGGCTGCAGGGACCGAGGAAAGCCTGTGGACACTGGGGGCTGTCACACACCCAGAGGCTGGGTTCTAGAGGAACTATGGAGTCAAAAGTGTTAGTTGTTCAGTCATATCCAACTCTGCAACCGCATTGTAGCCCGCCAGGCTCCTCTGCCCATGGGATTTCGCAGGCAAGAATTCTGGAGAGGGTTGCCATTCCCTTCTTCAGGGGATCTTCCCGACCCAGGGATCGAACCCGAGTCTCCTGCACTGCAGATGGATTCTTTACCATCTGAGCTACCAGGGAAGCACAAGTTAGCCACTAAGCAGGATTGTCTGAACCCAAGCAAACGAGCTGGCAAATATCTGTGTGATCATCAGAGTCCAGCCATGGAAGGCAAAGCTGGTAACATCTGGAACAGTTTTCTTCCAGTCTAGGTGGGAAAACTCAGCCAGTGGCCAGGGCTAGACAAAGTTCACAGTAGATATCTGGAGTTGCAAATAGGGTTTCGATTTTTTTTTTTTTTTAGTGTCTACATGTATCTATTCTTTTTCAAATTCTTTCCCTATTTAGGTTGTTACAGAGTTGCGCAGTGTTCCCTGTGCTATACAGGAGGTCCTTTTTAGTTATCTACTTTAGATAAAGCATGTATACATGTCCATCCCAAACTCCTACTTTATCTCTCCTCTCTACCTTTCCCCCTTGTAAGTAAAATGAGTCTGTTTCTGTTTTGTAAATAAGTTTGCTTGTACTTTTTGTACATTCCATATATGTGATATGATATTTTTCTTATATAATTTTTCTCTATGTAACTTACTTGCTGTAATGTGACCTGGAGATTATCATGCTGATTATTTCTTAAAAAAAAAAAAAAATTGGCTGTGCGGGGTCTTAGTTGTGGCATGTGAAATCTAGTTCCCTAACCAGGGGTCGAACCTCAGGCCGTCTGCATTGGGAGGCCAGAGTCTTAGCCACAGGACCACCAGGGAAGTCCCATCCTGATCATCAATCCATTGAATTCTTCATTTGTTTTTATTCTCATATGAAACTTGAGCCAAGAATGAAAGTCACAGGCTCCGCTTTCTGTCTTATGTTCGGTCAATTGTTCTTAAAAGAGAAAAGAATAAATTCTGATCAAAATGACTCATTTGATACATGTTGATCGAGTTTCAACTTGGATTCAGGCTCTGTACTTTGTGCTGGGACTATTACTGAGCCCAGCCCTCCCCACTCGCAATCTACTGAGGGACACCCTTGCTCACGGATTCAGTAAAAAGAGATGTGATGATGTTTGGTTAAAAACACAGGGACAACGCAGTTCACATGCAATGCTTATGCATAAGCCATCCAAATGGAATAAGAACGTGGAGGAGACTTTTTGGGTGTGCTAATAGAGTAAAAGGTCAAAGGAAGGGCAAAGGCGCTCTGTTTTATTATTCTTGATGAGATCTTAACCTGCTCTGCAGTTACTTCCTGCTAAGCAGCCTGGTTGAAGGATTTCACCTTCAAGATCAAAAGACAATCGGAAAGTTAGGAGCAGGAATTGTGGGAACCAAGGACGAAGTTGCTGACAAAGACCAAAGTTTAAATAAAACATGTTCGGTGGAGATGAATCAATACTTTATTTGTTAAGGAGAAGTAAAAGTACAAAAAGGCTTGTACAACAGAGCATAAAAAAGTGAGAAATCAATTCTACTTAATTCAGAATGCTTGAAGAGTCACCTACGCCATTATATATGAATAATGCAGAAACAGAAATTTATTGCAGACACATATTGTTTGGTTAGGATTTACTGCTGGCCCTCATTTGACCTAAATCCTGTAAAGAATGATATTCAACTAATTGAAATAACACTTTTCAAGTAAGACAATGCCTCCAGGGTATTCCTAACGTGAACTTGAAATAGAATGTAGAAGATGAAGTATCAGATAAAATTTATTTAAAGAGTGCGATACGAGAGCACATTAACTAGAAAGGCTGATGATCCTCTTGTCTGCCGTTTGTCACCGTCGAGGAAGGAACCAGAGGCAAGGGGCTCTGAAAATGTAGATGACCGTTTTTCTTCCTGCTGGTGTCAGTCACGCTTAGTCGAGTCTGTTATTATTTTCTGGTGCTTACTTGCTAATCCAGTGGACACTGTTAAAAACAGGCCAAGTAAACCTAGGAAGGATACAGTTAGTCAGTGATGAAAGGAGGGCCATTGCTCCCTAAATGGGTGTGAAACACAAGCGTGCTCAGTTCACTGGCACAAAGTTACAAATGAAGAATAAGAGATTTGAGCGAAAACAATGAACTCAAAGTGTTTCAACAGCCAGTGTAGAGTCTAAACCCAGAGGCATGACCCTTCCTGAAGTAAGTGTTAGTCGCCCGACTCTTTGCATTCCCATGGACGGTAGCCCGCCAGGTTCCTCTGTCCATGGAATTCTCCAGGCAATTGGAGAATTGCCATGGAGTGGGTTGCCATGCCCTTCTCCAGGGGATCTTCCTGACCCAGGGATTGAACCTGAGTCTCCCACACTGCAGGCTGATTCTTTTCTGTCTGAACCACCAGGGAAGCCTTCCTTACTCAGTGAGAATTCTCTCCCGTCTGCTGTTACTCTCCTGCTGTGGTGTGGTTGCTACTTCTCCTGCTATTAACACTGTGCCTTACCCTTGTTTTCCTTACTCGCTCTCCCCTGTGAAATTTTAATACCACAGATATACTATATCTCAACCCATGCAGTATACGTAAATCTGTTCTTTATATGTTAAAAGGGAGAGATTTTTGGCCCCCATCCCATGGCCAATATTTGCCCTTGTCGGGGTGTTACTGCTCTGGTTTAGAAGGTGAGATCACAGCATGTACTCACTGGGTCTGCGGCGAGAGAAGAGGCTGCCCATTGGACCCGGTACCAGCGAGCTATCGTGCTGGCTGCTGATGGGGAATTCACTGCAGAGTAAGGCAGCCCTTTCCTTCTGGAAACCTGAATTTTATAAAGCTATTTCATTCCTGAAGTATTCGAAGAGAAGAGGGAATAGAAAGGATGCAATTTCTTCCTTGTCTGGACCGTGCAAGGAAGAGATGGGCAGGAAGAGATGTGCATCTTACCTTGTTCAATGGACATAGAGCCTGTTCCCCAGGAGATTTTTCGGTCACTGAAATCTGAATAGTGTCATGTCAGTTAGGATTGGCTGCCTCCACGTGTCTGTCATCTGCAGTCTGAGTTGTGAAGAAGAGACACCTGTCACTGGCTGTTATTGTGTAACAGTGAGATCTGCTCGGTGACAAGGTTCACGAAAACCACTTGGGTTTAGCGAAGGTCTTTCAGGGTAAAGCAGAGTCCGCAGGTGAGGTGGAGCTGGAGGTGGGATGGAGAAGGTCACATTCTAAGCCCAAGGGTGCATCCTAGGGTTTAGAAGCTGTGTAACAGAAAGGACCCTGGGGCAAGAGGTCAGGATGGCTGTGGGGAAGAGGATGTGAATATCTTTATCCTCAGACCATGGGAAACCAATGCAATGGTTAAATCAGTGTGAGGATTTGTGATACAATTAAATTCTCTTGTCTGGATCATGCAAAACATAAGGAAATAAGGCAAGGGTGAGGAGGAAGTTCAGTTATATTGAGTTCAATCACTCAGTCATGTCTGACTCTGCAACCCCATGGACTGCAGCACACCAGGCTTCCCTGTCCATCACCAACTCTCAGAACTTGCTCAAACTCCTGTCTATTGAGTTGATTATGCCATCCAACCATCTCATCCTCTGTCATCCCCTTCTCCTCCTGCCTTCAATCTTTCCCAGCATCAGGATCTTTTCCTTCTTTTTTTCTTTTTCAGGGTCTTTTCCAAAGAGTTAGTTCTTCAAATCAGGTGGCCAAAGTATTGGAGTTTCAACTTTAGCATCAGTCCTTCCAATGAACATTCAGGACTGATTTCCTTTAGGATGGACTGGTTTGATCTCCTTGCAGTCCAAGGGACTATCAAGAGTCTTCTCCAACACCACAGTTTAAAAGAATCAATTCTCAAATGCTCAGCTTTCTTTAAAGTCCAACTGTCACATCCATACATGACTACTGGAAAAACCATATCTTTGACTAGATGGACCTTTGTTGGCAAGGGAATGTCTCTTCTTTTTAATATGCTTTCTAGGTTGATCATAATTTTTTTTTCCAAGGAGCAAGCATCTTTTAATTTCATGGCTGTAACTACCATCTTCAAGATTTTGTAGTCCCCCAAAATGAAGTCTCTCACTGTTTCCATTGTTTCCCCATCTATTTCACATGAAGTGATGGGACCAGATGCCATGATCTTAGTTTTTTGAATGTTGAGATTTAAGCCAGATTTTTCACTCTTCTCTTTCACTTTCATCAAGAGGCTCTTTAGTTCTCCTTTGCTTTCTGCCAGCAAGGTGGTGTCATCTGTGTATCTGAGGTTACTGACATTTCTCTTGGCAATCTTGATTCCAGCTTGTGCTTCATCCAGCCTGGCATTTTGCATGATGTATTCTGCATATGAGTTAAATAAGCAGGGTGACGATATGTAGCCTTGGCACACTCCTTTCCCAGTTTGGAACCAGTCTATTGTTCCAAGTCCAGTTCTAACTGTTGCTTCTTGACCTGCATACAGATTTCTCAAGAGGCAGTTCAGGTGGTCTGGCATTCCCATATCTTTCAGAATTTTCCACAGTTTATTGTGATCCACACAGTCAAAGGCTTTGGCATCATAAATAAAGCAGAAGTAGATGTTTTCCTATAATTCTCTTGCTTTTTCTATGATCCAACGGATGTTGGCAATTTGATCTCTGGTTCCTCTGCCTTCTCTAAAACCAGCTCGAACATCTGGAAGTTCACGGTTCATGTACTGTTGAAGCCTGGCTTGAAGAATTTTGAGCATTACTTTGCTAACGTGTGAGATGAGTGCAAATGGACAGTTATTTGAACATTCTTTGGCATTGCCTTTCTTTGGGATTGGAACGAAAACTGATCTTTTCCAGTCCTGTGGCCACTGCTGAGTTTTCCAAATTTGCTGGCATGTTGAGTGCAGTACGTTCACAGCATCTTCTTTTAGGATTTAAAATAGCATTTGAATGGCATTTAGAGAAGAAAGTAAGAATAGACCAATTAGGAGAAAATTACAGGCATCCAGATAAGAGAAAATGATGACTTAGACCAGGTGCATTCATGACGGAAAAAAATAATGGGATGGATTGAGGAGATAAACTACAAAATTGCTTGAGCGATTGGTTGAGAGATGAAAAGGGATGATGACATTGTGTCTGTTTGCCTAACTGGATGGGTGGAGGTGGGTCCTTAGACATGGAAGAAGGTCAAGTTTGGGAGCAAGGATGTTGAGTGTCTTCTTAAACATCTTGAATTTTAGATGACACTGATACAATTAACAGACATCATGAGGAAATTAGCGACACGACTTCACATCTTCAGTGGACATGACTGAAGAGATTTAGCAGTGATCAATCTGCTGGAGCAAGGTGTTGAATTTATTACTTATGCAACAATTTTATAAAGCACTGTACCTCTCCTGGGGCACAGGGGGTCTTCTTAACTTTTCAAGGCTGTATAATATGGTAGGAGATTGGTTTGGCTCCAGGCAAATCTAGGTTCAAATTTGATGCCGTCACTCACTGTCTATACTGTTGTTGTTGCTGCTTCTTCTAAGTCGCTTCAGTTATGTCCAACTCTGTGCGACCCCATAGACAGCAGCCCACAGGGCTCCTCTGTCCCTGGGATTCTCCAGGCAAGAACACTGGAGTGGGTTGCCATTTCCTCCAATGCATGAAAGTGAAAATTGAAAGTGAAGTTGCTCAGTTGTGTCCAACTCTTCATGACTCCATAGACTACAGCCCACCAGGCCCCTCTATCCATGGGATTTTTCCAGGCAAGAGTACTGGAGTGGGTTGCTACTGGAGTGGGTTTCCTTCTCCAGGGTATCTTCCTGTATTGGCAGGCAGATTCTTTACCACTGAGTGACCAGGAAAGCCCCTGTAATATTTGCCCATGATTATATGGGTCCATATAGTCATGACCATATAATCACAGGCAAATATTTAGCCTTTTAAAAAATATAGATTTCCTTTTAATAAGAAAATTACATCATACATCTGGTGTGGCAATCAAGGCTTTCCACTTAGATTGTGGCACACAGTAGGTGTTCATTAGAGATAAAGCCATACCAAAAAGTATTTGTTCCTGCTGCTGCTGCTGCTGCTGCTGCTAAGCCGCTTCAGTTGTGTCTGACTCTGTGCGACCCCATAGATGGCAGCCCACCAGGCTCCCCCATCCCTGGGATTCTCCAGGCAAGAACACTGGAGTGAGTTGCCATTTCCTTCTCCAATGCATGAAAGTGAAAAGTGAAAGTGAAGTCACTCAGTTGCATCTGACTCTTCTGGACCCAATGGAGTGCAGTCCACCAGGCTCCTCCATCCATGGGGTTTTCCAGGCAAGAGTACTGGCATGGGGTGCCATCGCCTTCTCTGGGTATTTGTTCCAGAGGCTTGTAATTGCCTGAATAGCTTCTATTCTAACTTTTTTCTTACTGACAGATTCCTAGTTTTGTCCAGGGCTGTAATACTCCTAATTAAAAACCACACTTTCCTACCTTGATGTTGTGTCTAATGAGATATATAAGCGAAGCACAATGTGGGGAACAACCTCGAAGCCTCCTAACAGCCTCTGACCTAAGAGGGGATGAGCTCACACCTTTCTGCTCCCTTTTCTCCTTTCTGAAACATAGACTTGATGATTTCTAACAGTCATTTAGAAACACAAAATCATGCTCAAAAAGGAAAAACGACCTCCATCCTTGAAGACGGCAAAGCTTCCTAGATCCTAACTAAGGTTTCTCTGGGAGTGAAGTCCCGTAATATTAGACTTCCTGATACAGAACCGAGAATATTACTCCATTTCCATCACTACACGAATCCAAACATGCTTGATTTCACTGAATTTCTCAGTGTAAACTGAAAAAAATATCTTGTTTCCTATCTCTGTAACTTGGACAGGCTTTTTTTTTTTTTTTTAAACTGGAGGATAATCACTTTACAATGTTGCGTTAATTCCTATTGTACAACAACATGAATCAGGCATATGGATACATATATATTCTTGGTGCCAAAATACCCCTTCTTACCTTCTCTACTCTCCACAAAAAGGCAGATTCTTACTTTCAAAATAGAAATCATTGGTACCAACTTTTGTGAAACTCTCACACCCCACCAGAGTACAAGTCACACCCTTTTGGTCTCTCTGTATTTATAGGAGACTTTACTATAATTCAACATCGTAAAAGTCAATTCACCTTTAAATGCATTCTAAGCTCAGTGAAAAAAAGTATGTGTGAATATGTATTGAGTGTTGTTCTGTTGTGGGCCTTATGGTAAAGCTTATACAGGTACTAACACATATACAGATATAAATATGCATATATGGTAAAACCACATAATTTGATTTGCATTTATGAGCCCAGAGGTATAAGTGTGCATAAATAAAGTATTTATATGTATATGTGTGTATATATACATGCACATGTGTGAAATCTAATTCTTGAACAGAACAGATGCTTGATTAACATTTGTTAAATAAATGAACACACAATTCTCCTAAGGATATGAAATTATGAAAATGAGAGTTACTATTTTTTCCATCTTCAGTTAGAGAATTTAATTCCAAAATCTATGTTGAGTGTCTGATGGTATAACGTATAGGAACCATTAAATGACTCAGCTCAGTCCTTGCCTATAAAATGCAGACTGGAGAAGTTAATCACCATGACAAGAACCTTGAAGGTACCGTTGTATAGATGCTACTATCCTACCTGTCTAGCAGTGAAAAAAATATTTTCACATCCGGTGAATAATTGCATTGCTATAATCACCTTATAAAATAAATATGCTTGTCTTTGACCAGAAGATAAAACTCAAGTTCCACATTCAGTGCTCAGAACGCACATGGACTCAGAGTCAACATGAAGGCCCAGGTGACCTTCCATGACATCCAGATGCAGACCTCAGTGTACAGGTGTCGGGCTTAAAAGCGCTAACATGGAGGTCCTTCCCGCCACTCAGGAAGAAGAACCTACATTCCAGAAGCTGCAAAATCTGACATGTTTATCCTCATCAAATCCAATGGTCATGTGTCATGGTCCTAAAACCTGAGATGCCTGTAAGAATAAGACCTGCCAAAATACGGCAACTGCAGGGCGAGTCTTGTGATAGCTGTGAGCCAGGGGGAGCTCGGGGAATTCACACAGGTGGTCAGTTCCAGCGCAGAGACACAGCCTGCTGATACTCAAAAACCTGCAGGCTTTAAACGCATCTCTGGGACTGTCCACTGCAAAGTATCCTAGTACACATGAGCAGCTGGTTCACAGGGTTTGGGGTTTTCAGAATTTATCTCCTAAATATCACCATGACAGGGACCCAGAGGTGGACCTAGTGCACAGAGGAGGAAAGGAGGAGAGTCCAGCTTCTGTTGATTTGACTTAAGAGTGCACGTGGCGAAGGAGGGGGTGCTCTCAGGGAGCTTTTAGCAGGTAGCACTCTGCATTTAGTCTGCCGCATTTTCCCAGTGGGTCATCCCTCTGCATCCTTCTGCTGACTTCCTCTCATATCTCTGAATTTGTCACTGCTTCCTGGATAGCACCTCTTGGGATGCCCTCCAGTGCCCACCTGCTTCTATTCCTGTCTACTACTTAAAATCTGCCACAGTGCATTATGGCTTCCCTAGTGGCTCAGACAGTAAAGAATCTGCCTGCAATGCAGATGTGGATTTGATTCAGGAAAGTCCCCTGGAGAAGAAAATGACAACCTACTCCAGTATTCTTGATTGGAGAATCCCATGGACAGAGAATCCCATGGACAGAGGAGTCTGGCAGGTGTCCATGGGGTTACAAAGAGTCGGACACAACTGAGCGATTAACACAGTGCATTTGGCTAATTTATCCAGGGGAATCATTAGTGATACATGCCCTTTGAGGATTGATATTCCTTTTCTCTACTTCTAATCCACTGCGTTTGTTACTATTAGATAACACAACAGAGCTTGTGGCTCGAGCATGAGTTCTGAAATCACTCAGATGGTTGTTTGTAATACTTGGAGCACTATCAGTGCAATGAGTAGTAGGCATGCCTGCTAACGCTTACCAAGGATAAACGGTCCCTTGGGAGATTGAATGGCCTCTGTCACTGAGGGTTGGGTGAGATGATGTTTAGGTCATAATCCAACTTGATTTTTTTTTTTTAAACTTTACATAATTGTATTAGTTTTGCCAAATATCAAAATGAATCTGCCACAGGTATAATTTTTTAAAGACACTCTTATCTTTGTAGATCTCCAGCTGTTATTTTATTTTGTGCAATGTGGTATTAATCAATGGTACAAACAGGTAGAGAGTTTAGTAGTATTCGAAAATGGTGCTGTGTTTTTGTGTGCCACTCAACCAGGGAATTCAATGGCTTGGAAACTGCAGAGATTATTGCAGTTGCACATCCATCTGGTTTAGGTAATATCATTATTATCATTATTCTTATTGTTATATCCATTTAAAATCGCTACCGGATGTGGGTGAGCACACTTTTGCTTTTCTGTCTCTGAGTAACATCTGTGGTAGAGGACATCTACCTCAATCAAGGAAGATGGTTGGTGGTGTCTCGTGCTTAACAGTGTGACCTGCAATTCCGGCTCTTCTCCTCACCGCTGTAAATTTAACCTGCGTCTGCCAAAAAAGCCATCATGTAACACTCTCTCATGGGCCCATGGTATCATAAGAAAGAACCAGGAATCCTATCTTTAAGACTCTCTCCAGCTACAAGAGGATGTAGTTTAATGTCCTAAAATCAGATCCAGGATCCTATGGCAGAATTAGATAAAACAATTGATTGACTGAACAAGGTTGAGTTTACTGCAGGATTGAGTTAGGGGTACCTGGTTACAAGTTTCCCAGAAAGCAGAAGTATTTGGTAACCATATCTGGTAAACAGGTAACTAAAGCAAGTGACTTCCCACGGGGGACAATTATTCAACATTTGCCAGACATGATGAAGCATCTGTCTTTCAAACACTGGTCTGTTCAGAGGGTACAGAGATGAATAAAATAGAAACAAAAGATTCTATTTGTTCTAAAATGGAACAAAAGAGAAACAAAATAAGTCTTTTTTTCTCATGGACTTTTTCTCTAGTGAGGAAGGCAGACTGCATTCAGATAAATGGAAAATATATACAATTACAAGTAGGGATCCCTGTCATGTCCTTCTTTTCCCTGCATGTTTTACAGTACACATGACCAATGCCTGGATTTGATTTTTCTGCAAACTGATCCTTTGAACAGTGCAATGGGCGAAACATACAAGGTGTTAATTGTATATTTTTGAGGAAATGAATGCATGCTATCTTTAGATAGTACCCTAAAAACAGACTTATCTGTACAGCCAAATAGCTACTTCCTTCCATTTGAGACAGAATCCAGCATCTTTTGTTTGTTTGCTTTTCCTTGAATGAATCATTTATTTAGCAAAACAATAATAGATGTTTTGCAAAATAACTATAACTCTAGAAATGCTAGGAAAAAAACAAGAAAATGCAAGTAAGTGGGGGATGGGCCAGCGACACTGTTTATAGGGAGGTCACGTGAGCATTCTGAGAGAGAGTTTCATTGTACCTCAGCATGTACAGGTCGACTTGTGGGGCCAGGGTGGGGGTTGGTTTGACAATATTGCTGTCAGTTAGAAACAAGTATTTATCAACTGAAATGGAATACAAAGAACTCAGAATGTCTATAAATTACGAGGAAGAACCAGGTGTAAATCACAGGAACAATTAAAAAACAATAAATACTGTGAATTCCTAACCGAACCAAAAAAGCCCGTGCTTAAAGACTACTACTACTACTAAGTCGCTTTGGTCATGTCCGACTCTGTGCAAACCCACAGACGGCAGCCCACCAGGCTCCCCTGTCCCTGGGATTCTCCAGGCAAGAACACTGGAGTGGGTTGCCATTTCCTTCTCCAATGCATGAAAGTGAAAGGTGAAAGTGAAGTCGCTTAGTCGTGTCCGACTCTTAGCAACCCCATGGACTGTAGCCTACCAGGCTCCTCCGTCCATGGGATTTTCCAGGCAAGAGTACTGGAGTGGGGTGCCATTGCCTTCTCCGGCTTAAAGACTAAAACTATATAAATATCAGTAAAATAATTCAGGTAGATTTTTATAATGTTCTGTCTGTAAACTGTAAATATACTTAAGGAAGTTAGAGGCTTGCTCACAAAGGAGCCTTGGGATTGGACAGAAGCATCTGTCCAATCTGTGCGTGCATGCTAAGTGGCTTCAGTCGTGTCCAACTCTTTGTGACCCCATGAATCATAGCCCATCAGGCTCCTTTGTCCATGGGATTCTCCAGGCAAGAATATTGACGTGGGTTGCCATGCCATCCTCCAGGGGATCTTCCCGACGCAGGGATTGAACCCCTGTCTCTTGGGTCTCCTGCATTGGCAGGCAGATTCTTTACCACTAGCACCACCCGGGAAGCCTGGAAACAGATAGTCATTTCTTCTAAAACAATTCTTAGTGTTACAACTTTTACCACCATTATTGAGCACTTCTTACACGTTGGGTGGTTTTGCTATGTTAATGTATCTGAGAGTCTTCAGACTATCACATATTTGTTATTATTTCCAGTTGAGGAATAAGCAAAGTGAGATTCACTACCATAGATGACAGATCAGAATGTGTTGGTCTCGCTTAGGGAAATGCCACCATGAGGGTATGGGTCTATTTGATATCCTAGCTTATGTCTTTTTGACTAGTTGCATTGGTTTTCACAAGATACCCATGAAAGAGACAGATGGAAGGAGTAGGTTGTGGGTGAAGATATTGCAGAAAAAGAGGGGAGCTATGGAGGGAAGTCATTACATGTGACTTTTAATCTTTTCATGAAGCAGAAATGTAAATGAAGTCTATTATCTCTAGTCCTAAAGTCAAATTATGAAAAGGCATAACTCTTATGTCATTAAAAATGCGTTGTCTTTATCATGTTACCCCTCTGAACAGATGTACTGTTTATTAAGAGCACACACATTAAGGTAAAGTGATGATAGAAAGGACACTGCTTTGGTAATGATTTCTACAGGTATTTTCTACAGCAGGGCCTGTGATGTAAATGTAGACATCTGGGCCTGTCAACACTAATTTTCAAATGCTGTGACATGGGGCTTTGAACTTTCCGCTTTTGTGAAATATCGTTCTCCTCAAAGTCAATATTAGTTAACAGCAAGTTATTCTCTTTGCATTTTTGTTTTCTGGCAGGGCTACAATACATATTCTTAGACTGAAGTCCATGCCTAAACCTGTTTTTTCCTGAAAGCAATTGCACGTTTAATCATTGGCAATATTGTTCTCTGTCTGAGTAGGGTATAGTTATTATGCTATTCTGCCTGATGGCTTTATTTAACACTCCATCATACTAGCTGTAAAAGGTAGTCAATAGAGCAGATCAATATTTATGATGTAACTTATAGGATAGATATACACACAGGGCAGAAAATCTTTAAGCTGAGGACTGGGTACTAGGTGCCCAAGAAGGATAGATTTTTACCAAGACGTGCATTTGGGATTTGATCTTGTTCTCAGGAAGCAGCACAAAGGCCCCATACCACTATGCAAATCTAGACCAATTTTCATCTAAATACAACCCTAGGAAATTTTGTATGTGTCTTAGAAATTTGTGGTCTCAAAACGTACAGTTTTTCTCCCTAATCACTCTAGAATTTGGCCTTAAGTTCATTTAATTCCAAAGTTTATACTATTTCTACTTTTTATCCTACCGTGGGCAGTGTGAAACTAGACATTGCTTACTATCCTATTGAATTTTAAAAGTTGGCTCATTCCTATACTCTTTCTAGGAATAGCTTTGGGCAAAAGTTAATTAACAGCATGCTCGACATCTATGGGCACAGTTCTCTAAAGGTAACCACCTAGGGGAAAGAAAGAAAAGGAAAATAAAGAAAGCTGTGCCAATAAAAGGTCACACTCATTTTTATATTTTTTTTTTTTCTGAACTATAGTCACAAGCACAATATTTGGAGACCATGAATAGATTTTCCGGGAAGAAATTGCCACAGGTAAAATGCTTCCTAGAATCAGATAAAGGGGAGCATTTTTGATTGGCTAGTGGGCCTGAAGAGTGAGTGTAATCTATAGACAAATTTAACAAGCCAAAGCTAATTTAGAGATAAGGAAATGCCTGTTTATCAACTATATATATATATATACTTTAGAAGGCAGAGGTGCTTTTTGGATACTAAATGAGCTACATAGAAAATGTATTTGATAAACGTTCAATGACCTTTCCAGTATCAGCAGGCGCTCATTCGAAGGGGTTGGAGAAGGCAGATAAATCTGTTCTTTTTCTGCTACAATCTCTTTCCAATCAAAACATCTACCATCGTGGGTTCAACGAACACTGTTCACTGCAGCCTTATCAATAGATTTAGGAATACCTTCTTACTTGGCATCACACTTCTTCTGAAAGGATTTTTTAAAAACTAGATAACTTTCTGCAATGAATACAAAAATATCAACCTTTAAAACTTAAGGTAAAATATCTGCCGTGAGTTGGCAAACTGCCCTTGAACCCATGGGATGAGCGAACTAATGCCCACCTCCGTTTCCATATCTTGTCTCAAGTATCTGTCAGGGGCTCCTCCTGAGATGTATCTGCTGGTTGGGGCTGTTGTGGGGAGAGGTGAGGATGAATGCTTGTGGGGTGCCTGCCATGTATTCAGAAGCAGACAGACAAAAATTTTGTTCCTGTTGTTGAGTTGCTAAGTCATGTATGACTCTTCTGTGACCCCATGGTCTGTAGCCAGCCAGGCGCCTCTGTCCATAGAATTCTCCAGACAAGAATACTGGAGTGGATTCCCATTTCCTTCTCCAGGGGATCTTCCTGACCCCAGGACTGAAACCACGTCTCTTGCATCTCTGGCCTTGGAAGGTGGAGTCTTTATCACTGAGCCAGCAGGGAAGACTCAGTAGAAAGTCATATTACAGGAGGTGATGCTGCAGAATTCACATCAGCCTTAAACTTCTCAAGATTTGTTTTTAGGATTGAATTACAATTGTGTGAACTTGATTAACTGCCTTTTCTTTTTTGTTTTTAATGTTTGTTTATTTATTTGGATGTGTTGTGTCTTAGTGGTAGCCTGTGAGATCTAGTTCCTTGACCAGGGATCAAACCCAGGTCCCCTGCACTGGGAGCACAGTCTTAGCCACTGAACCAGCAGGAAAGTCCCCATTAATTTCTTTCAGCATCAGTTTTTCATCCCTCAGACAATTGTAAATGATACCTGACTAATATGGTAGACATGACCACTAAACTGTATATATATAAGATGTCTACTTGGTGTCTGTGTAATAGCAAATGCTTGGCGTGATTTATTATTATCATCTGGTATACTTAGCCCTCTAAAACACAGTCTATACTTGCAAAGTGATGAATAAAAGTGCCTACCTTCAGAGTTCTTATAGGATTAGGTGAGTATGTGTATGTGTACACTTCTGTCAGTAACTGATGGGTGATCCCTTTGGGAAATGGCTGGAGAAAGGATTTCCATGCTGTCCTGGGGAAGACCGTCCATAAGAATGCCTTGACCTTATTCGGATAGGCGGTTGATGAATAGAGTCCCTTTAGAGGAGACACAGAGCAAAAGCTGGCAACTAATTTAGGCTGTGTCCTTTATGAGCAGAGAGGCTGGGCTTTAGTGCTGAGCCTGTCACTCTGTAGCTACACTGAGTCTGAATTCGCCTTTTCTGTAAGTTAACAGCTATCATATCTGCAGTATCAACTGAATTTGTGGATTCAAATGATGATATACAACCACCACAAGGGTCAGTAAATGACAAGTACATTGCAAAGGGCTATTTATTATTATTATCTATATTTCTGCTTTTTGTAAACGTTAATGAATTTAATGGCAGCAGAGGGTCAGGTGCAGAAATGAACCTCTGGCCAAGCCTCAGACTTCAAAGACTAGTTTTCTAGTCAAGATTCTGCCACGTGTGTCTCTTTATCTCTCTCGTCTTATTTGCTTCTCAAATACAATTTTATTAATATTTAGAAGGAGTTATTTATTTCCCAAATCCCTTTAGGTTCTCAGCTTTGATTTTCTATTGTGCTTAAAATAAGCATAATAGAATCTCATTGGGTTATAAGGAATCAAGTAGGGTCACATATGAGAAAATATGTTATAAACTGTAAAGGTTATGGGACTTTATCATAAATAATAACAACAGACAGGATCATGATATGATCCTTTAAAAGTTAAATCCCAGGCTTAGTTCAGCAGTAAACACAAATCACATTTTCACCTAAAGACCTGATTCTCTCAAGGTTTCTCCTGTCACCATCTGACTAGGATAACCATCTCTCTTACTATTTATACACCAGCCTTCTTTCTCTCGTGTAGACTAGTTAACAGGGTGGGAGAGGCTGGGGATTCCAGGCCTATCTCTTACATTATCGGTGATAAGCATTTACACATAAGCGCATTATCTTTGAAGGTCTCTGTTTTCTATTTGGAAAATGAGAGATTTTTCAGGACTCTTTCCAGCTTTTATTTCATGATAGGCTAGATTTAAGTTTTTTCTTAGGTGGAAAAAATGCATATGTTTATATGATAAAAGATAACTATGTCATCAATTTCACACAGTTATTAAAAAAAAAATCCTGGATAGTTCTACTGAAAATTCAGATTGTTTCTAAAATTGTCTGCTATTTATTGTTATTCTATTAACTTGCCTGGCCATATGCTACAGGATTTATATGACATGAATTTCTTAGGGCTTCCTGCAACCTGCTGGGGTAGGTATGACTTTTTTCTCCAATGAATGGATGAATGATTCAGCTGCAGAAGAATCAACCAGTTTGACTAATTTTATGTAAGTTTGAAATTACAGAGCTAGAAGCTAAATCAAATATTCTAACTTACCAGGCTACTAATTTTCTAAGTCAGCAAGCTAAATATATATTCATCTGACAATTCAATTAAATTAGACAGAGTACTGTCTTGGTCTACATGCATCCCAAGTCCAAACGTCTGCAGAGGCCAGGCAGGTGACCCACCTGAGTAAAGACTTCCCAGGAGGTCTACCCTTGGAAGGGTCAAGGGCAACCTCTGTGCTTCTCACCAAATGGTTGCCAGGGGGGAATTAGGTCCACTTTCCCCAAATCTTCCAATTGTGCTAAGAAATCAGAATACTGGATCATTTTAAAAACCAAATCTCCAACTTTAACATGCTGGGAACAATTTTAAAAAATAAACACTGTGTGTCCCCAGACAGAACACAGCCAGAGACCTCACACTGTCAGTTTGCAAACTCTGATGTGTCTTCACTAATTCAAATGGGGTCACATTTTCATGTGTATGAAGCCTTGTGGAACATACAAGGAACCATTAAGTGACGCAAACACAAGCGAGGGGATACAATAGTGGAATGACTGTATTATCTGTGGTTCCCACTGTTTCTGTACACGTGTCCAAGGGTGTAGTTTTTCCACTTGCCCCAGGGGACATTTAGGGCAGTTCTATGACTGCTTTATTTACTTCTTTATTAAAAACAAAACAAACTAACAAAAATTTACCTCCAAATTTTTACCCCCCCAAACTCCTAGGTCATTTTAAGGTATACAATTCATAAACTGAATTATCTATGTAATGCTCAGTACTCAGAATATATTTTACAATTGGAACTTTTCCTAATAAGTCCTCGCTGCCTCCAGCTGGAGGGAAGCCTGTATTGAGATGGTGAGTAAGTTAGCATCTTCTTATGTCCCTAATTTAGGGCTGCTTCTTCCTCCTTTTGGTAACCGCAGCATTTGACCCTGTGGTCAGTAGAATCACAGTGCCTGAAAGATGTCTGCATCCTGATCCCCAGAGCCTGTGAATATATTAGGTGACCTGGCAAAGGAGAAGTAAGCTTGCTGAGCATCAGACCTTAAAGGAAGGAGATGATCTTGAGTAATCTGAGTGAGCCCAGAGTAATCACATGGGTCATTAAAAGTGGAAGAGGGAGGGAGGCAGAACCAGAGAGACAGGAGGCTAAGAAAGATGTGATTTGGCTTTGCTTGCTTTCTGATGGAGGAAGGGACTGAGATAAGGAACGTGGTAGCCTCTATCAGCAGGAAAAGATATGAAAACCGGTTCTCCCCTGCGAGTTCTGAAAGGGGTGCCCTGCCAACACCTGGTCTTACCCAGTGATTGGCATTTCAGACATGTGTGTAAGACGACAAAGTTACATGGTTTTAAGCCACTGAGCCTGTGATAATTTGTTACAGTGGGAATAGAATATTAACACAGACTCTTCCACAGTGAAAGTCTGGAAACAAAGGAGAGGTCAGGGGACCTGGATGTTCTTATCTGTCTGGCTCTGCAGTGATGATCTAGAATTTGGCAAATGTTTAAGGTTGAACCAAGTGGGCTACACTGGTGGCTCAGACGGTAAAGAATCTGCCTGCAATGCAGGAGACTTGGGTTCAATGCTTGAGTCAGGAAGATGCCCTGGAGAAGGAAATGGCAATCTATTTGCCTGGAGAATTCCATGGACAGAGGAACCTGGTGGGCTACAGTCCATGGGGTTGCAAAGAGTTGGTTGAACATGACTAAGCAACTCACCCCGCCCCCCCCCCCCCCCCACACACACACACACACGCGGTGGACAGAATCATGTGGCTGCCTTATTCCTGTGGTTTTCCTGATGTGAGGAAACCATCCCAGTTCAGGTTGACTATTTTTCACTTTCTCCACATCCCAAGGCATGTAAGCTCCTTTCTGGCTTCCCCTGCTCTGAGCTCTCCACTTCCTTTTGGGGGTGCTTCTACAAAAAAGCTTCTCTGGGGCATGTTGTCAACATGGAAGGATAATTGTGATGCCTTTTAGCTTCAAAACCTCGATGGTAGACTTTCCTCCAAAACTGGCCCTTCCTCACACTGCTCCCCACCTGTCCCTTCTCCCCAGCAGCATTCAGACACCAGGGGTCCCAGACCTCAGCCTGCAGGAGTCACGCAGCAAGCTGTGTAACTCGACTTGGGTGGAAGGGGGCTCTTCCCTCCACGGTGAGTGGGCAGCAGTTGTGTGACAGCTCTCTTCCAGAAAGGATTCTTCAAATTCCATCCCTCCCATCCAATTTCCATCACTCTGACACTCTCTCTGTGGGAGGATCACTTAAGAGCACCTAACCAGTTCTCAAAAACATCATTCGAAAAAGAAAATTGCATTTGTCTAGTATCTCACTTGGAAATTTGCCTCAGACAGAATTTTCTCTTACTGAACATCATGTAACCAACCAAGGTTGGGATTTTTGCCTGTGAATTAGTTAACTGAGGAAAGAAGAAAAGCTAGAAAAGGGAAAATAATAATAAAAAAAAACCCCTCTCACCTAAACACTCTATATAAATAGTATGTTTCCCATTATTTTTTCTGTGTAATTACTTCACTGCTGCAGTTTTTCTTGACAGCATGTTTATGATAATTGAGGACTGAAAATCTCTGCCAATATTCCCCCAGATGGGTTGATTGCACTTTCCTCTCACTTCTTATAATATTTTATTTAATGTTCACTGTAAGGAAGAGTCTAAATGAAAGATTTTTCAATGCCTAAATTTATAAATATGCATCTAACAAATCACTAGAAGTTAAAAAATTAAAATTTTCTAAGTCTAGATTGCTGTGGAAAGCTATAACCAGTTTTAAAATTTTGTATACATGAGAAACACCTGTGGATCCAGTTAAGATGCAGATTTTTGAGTCTTGCCAACTACAGGCTCTGGTTTTTTAAGTTTAGAACCCAGCTCAGGAAGCTTCATGGTACTCAGCATGTTCTTTCTTGTCTGTTACGGCACAGCCAGAGTGATAACTTCTGTTACTAAAATCTCTGAAATTACCTAGTATTTTATCAATGTCTCTAAAGTCCCTGCTGTTGTATTCCCAGTATCTACACTAAGGATAATGACCATTGACAGGAGGGCTTCGGGAGTTACATTAGAGGTGCTATGGAATTTACAGAAGAGTTCATATGTTATGTCTCAGAACTCTTCAAGCCACTGACATTTTCCTTCATTGGCACTAAAGCTTTGAACTCTACTCTGCAATTAAAAGTCATTATCTCTGAAATGCCTGGAAATTTTAGAGGAAGGTTGCCTTTAGTTTTTATTTTCAGTTTTCATGTCGGCCTCTTTCCCAAGGATTCACAATTTGAGTCCACAGTGACGTGCTGCCATGAGGCTGAGTGGCAGGATTTCCATTTCAGTTTAAAACGGACCCACAGTATACTTAGGGGCTTCCCGGGTGGTGCTAGCGGTAAAGAACCTGCCCAACAATGCAGGAGGCATAAAGGACACAGCTTCAATCCCTGGGTCGGGAAGATCCCCTGGAGGAGGGCGTGGCAACCCATTCCAGTATTCATGCCTGGAGAATCCCTGTGGACAGAGGAGGCTGGTAGGCTATGGTCCATAGGGTCGCAAAGAGTTGGACATGACTGAAGTGACTTAGCACGCATGCACATTGTATCGATTGACTCAAGATGAGTTGCTTCCCGGGGATTTTCTAATTCTGATCAAAAGTTGCCCCTGGTGGTTTTTGCTCTCTATATGATTTCAAACATTTCAAGCATGTTGGATTTTTATGGTGATACAATCATTTTAAAGGGAGTTGTGGTCCCTACCTCTCCTGCGTAAACCATGATTTTGTCACCGAAACCTACATTAGAAGAGGTAGAAATGACTTAAGAGATGCTTCTAATATAGTCAAATTTGGCTTCCTTTATCTCCTCAAAATTGAGATGGCAAAATTAGAGTATAGACAGCATTTCATTCGTGTCCAGACAGCAGGTGTTCACAGATATAAGGAAGTGATGCTGTGTGCTTATGAAAAGCTTGTCAACATGTGACTTCCACTACCACCTCCATCAATCAGCCCTGAGGAGGTTGGAGCTTCTGAGAGCCTCCCCTTCACTACTTAGAAAAGGAAAGAGGGAGACGGGAGAGTGGCAGGAAGATCAGAATCATTGTTTATCATCAGTCTGACACTTATTCAGACAATGCTTTTTCTGTTGTAACAAAACCAAATTTCTCTGTGACCTTAGTCAAGACACACTCCCTCTACAGTTATTCATTTCCCTTAAGTAGAACAGTGAGGGCAATTTTAACAAAGGCCTGTCAATGCCCTTCCCAGGATAACATTTCTCGGTTTGTTTTCTAAGAGTAACTATGACTATGGGTATTCTGAATATCATGAAACAAACGTCAACTGCAAATCCTCTGACCTAGAAGGGACATGAGTATATCCCTTCTAAGACAACACGGATGCTGCTGGGACAGCCCATTCACATTGTCTGATCATAAAGCAGCCACAGTGTTCTCTAACTGTCTCCCTAACTTTGGGAAAGGATTAAGCATCTTTGGAAGCTTCTTTTCTTAAAGGCCCATGTCTTGTCTTCACCCAGGTGTGAGCCACAGGTAAAGCCCACGTGCATCCATTCTTTGGCTATGATTTTCCTCTTCTTCACACCCATAAGATATTAATCCTCTATGAATCTGCTTAGGAAAGTCCATGATCGTTCTGCTAATTTCCAGATATACTCAGGAAGGGCGAAACCGATTTGTGAAATTTGTGAACTCATCATACACTCTGTGTGGGGAGTCACTAGTGACCAAGACGGATCCAGACGTTCCCCTCACAAAGTTCAGTGTGATGTGATGAAGGCGATGTAAAAGGGAAATGGGGAAACACAGAGCTGAGAGGCTAGGCGATGGGAACTGAAGCGCTCCACCTGACCCAGCCTTACAATCTGGATGAGGGCACTTCAGCCCTGGATACGGCGGAGGACTCACAGGACACTGAGCAGCCCAATGGATGGACATCTGCATAACTTTAGCAGCTCTCTTTGATGGGTCTATGTTCTGAACCAACAATGGAGATAGTTGGTCTAAGAAGCTGGAAGGCAGATTTTTTTTTTAATTTTTAATTTTCTTGATAAATCTCATGTCATGTGTGACGGTTCCTACTTAATTGGGGAAAAACATAAATTCTGAATCAGTATGTTCAAAATAAACAGAAACCTCAATTTAATAGACTTGGGAGACCAGCAGGGGGAGCTCTCAGGGCCTGCAAACCTGACGGAGCACAGCAGGAAGAAGAATGAGTCCTCTTCCTTCCCCGCAAGAACCCAGCCAATGAAAAGCTGTGGATTCTTATGAATCAGAGCCTGCCCAACTTCCTCTTCCCCTCTGGAAGATCACCTCTCCTTGCTGTGGGGAGGACTTGCACGTGGCTGGCTTACTGTGGTTGTGCTGTGGTGTGCTGAGTTGCTTTAGTCGTGTCCGACTCTTTGCGACCCAATAGCCTATGGCCCACCAGGCACTTCTGTCCATGGGGATTCTCCGGGCAAGAATGCTGGAGTAGGTTGCCATGGCCTCCTCTAGGGGATCTACCCAACCCAGGGATCGAATCCAGGTTTCCTGAATTGCAGGTGGATTCTTTACCCTCAGAGACACCAGGGAAGCCTGAATTTCAATTTTCTGCTAACCCCCAATAAATTCGTCTTTGCCAGATAATACCTATCAGTCTATCTGTTTCAGGTCAACAAGCACTAGTTTTCTCTTTTCTTGGATTTGCCAATTTGGTAAACACTGAAAATAACAAATTTTTCAAGGGTAAGTTATGTTTACTTTTTTTTTAATTAAATTGAAAACTTTTTAGTACTTTCATTATAAGCTTTTGTGCAATGAAATTTTAATTGTGTGTGTGTATGTGAATATATTTGTATGTATCTGTGTGTGCATGTGTGTGTGTGAGTGAGAATTTCTTCTTTGCTCATTTTGTTATTGGGATATGGCTTTTCTGATTTATTAAAACCTTTTAAAAATATCAACTCTATATCATTCCTTGAAAATATATTTTTCATAATCTGTTGTTGGTTTTAAATATTTTATTATGTCCTTTGCTGCTAAGTCGCTTCAGTCGTGTGCAACTCTGTGCAACCCCATGGTCTGCAGCCTACCAAGCTCCTCCGTCCATGGGATTTTCCAGGCAAGAGTACTGGAGTGGGTTGCCATTGCCTTCTCTGATTATGTCCTTTAATCTATACCAATTTTACAGCTTTACTGTATCAATCCTATGTATTTTTTCTTTATGATTTCCCCCTGTCATTATTCTTAGATAGGCATTTTCCATTCTATGGTTAAGATTATTTATTTTCCTCATAGTGCTTTTAAATTTTTATTGGTAATATTTTAAACTTGAAATTACATTAATAGATCCTTGAAATAAGTGCCTGACATTTTCCAAATAATTTACCAGTGTCCCCAGAATTATTTATTGAGAAATCTGTCCCATTTCTCAGATTTTACATACCACCCTTTATCATACATCCATGCTAAGTCGCTTCAGTCATGTTCAGCTCTTTGCAATCCTACGGACTGTAACCACCCAGGCGCCTCTGTCCATGGGATTCTCCAGGCAAGAACACTGGAGTGGGTTACATGCCTTCTTCAGGGGACCTTCCCGACCCAGGGATAGAATCTGCATCTCTTATGTCTCCTGAATTTGCAGGTGGATTCTTTACCTCTTGGTAAAGACTTCCCTGGTGGCTCAGATGGTAAAACATCTGTCTACAATGTGGGAGACCCGGGTTCGATCCCTGGGTCGGGAAGATCCACTGGAGAAGGAAATGGCAATCCACTCCAGTACTATTGCCTGGAAAATTCCATGGACAGAAGAGCCTGGTAGGCTACAGTCCATGGTGTCACAAAGAGTTGGACACGACTGAATGACTTCACTTCTTTACCACTAGAGCCAAGAAACCACTAAAAAAAATAGTAAACACACACACACACACACATACACTTTGAGGTGTTTCTGCACTTCTGATTTTGTCCCTCTGTTGTACCCCATTGTGAAGCAAGTGTACTATTCCTGTGGGTGGTTAGGTTTTTACTGTGTGTGAGAGCCTTTAAAGTTGTTTCTCTGGTGCTTATTTACTGTTTGCTTTGTAAACAGGGTGACTTTGAAAGGTGACTTAAACAGTATGGGGCTGCTGAGGGGGATATGCTTCTTTGAGTGGGGTTTTATATCTGCTTACTAAGTTTCCAGTTTCAAGGAAACTGGAATAAGTGGTTTGTGGAGGAGATCTCTCCAAGTGAGAAATAATGGCAAGTGATAACTGGTTCATGGAGACAAGGGGGAAGCTGCAAAACAAGATGAGTCTGGGGTCTACCTTCTGTCTCGTTGCAACACTGATCAAGTTGAAGAAGTGTATGGCAGGAAGGGGCTGGGGCAGAAAGAACTGGGCAGCCTTCCACTTGGACAGAAATCCGAGACATATAAATTAGTCATAGTCCGTCTTTTCCTAATGCCACTAAGCTGTCATTTTCTGGAATTATCATCACTATTAAAATCATAATGGTTTTAATGAAGGTGTCATCCATACCAACACTTAGAAAGTAAAGCATGATGATGACTGAATTGGACGCTTGGACTGACCTTAGAAAAATGCTCCACGAAGCTTAAGGATGTCCTGATTACTTAAGGGACTCTCCATCAGCCACATGACTCATTGCATTCATTTGCTTGGCAACAAAGATATTTATTTGGATTGACACCATTCAGAGCTCCATGACTCCCAGACAACCCCACCTCAGCCCCAGAGCTCTGCTTCCTAGAGAAGCAAATAGACCAAAACTTCCATAAATCCAGTTACAGGTGCTTTCCAACTAACCACAAAAATAACAAATATAGACACCAGAAAACTATAAGTATGACATGATTTATCTGATTGAAAAAAAGAGTTTAAACTCATTTTTTTCCTCTACAATTCTTAGTAAGCAAACAAGCTGAGTGGTGTGTCTGGCAAAATTTCAGCCACTTTCTGATTTTCCTGTTACTGCCAACACTTGTAAAGAATAAACATCTATCAGGACAGTTGCATTCTTGGCTCAAATATGCAAAAGAGCTACCAGATTTCTAACTCAATTATTATGCAAAACAGACTCTTAAATAATCATGTTTCTCTTGCATGAGGGCTTCCTGAAATACTATAGAAGGTACCAACAAGGTCTTGTGTGCTTGGGTTCAAAATATGAAAGTTACATTCATTTTCTCCTACATGCTTGGGTTTTTGAAGCTGAGTATTTCACTCTTCCTTAGGTTTCCATAGGGCTTCCCTGGTGGTTCAGATGCTAAAGAAACCGACGGCAATGCAGGAGACCCAGGTTGAATCCCTGGGTGAGGAAGATCCCCTGGAGGAGTAATGGCATCCCAGTCCAGTATCCTTGCCTGGAGAATCCCATGGACAGAGGAGCATGGTGGGCTACAGTCCATGGAGTTGCAAAGAGTTGGACACGACTGAACAACTAACACACTTAGGTTTTAGGAAAAGGGGCTGCAAGCCTCCTGCACCAAGTGGGAGATGATGCAGGTCTGCATAAGGACAACACCAAAATACCAAGGGAAAATCAGAGTGAATGAAACCAGTATCAGAAGTGATAACCAATAATGCATGTAGGTGGATTTGATGTGGAAGGTAAAAGAAGCCACTGGGAGGCAGTCTTGTACAGGAAAACAAGCATAGGCTTGGCATTTGGACAGGTCCAGTGGGAACGCTGGCTCCGCCAGCTCCTGGCTGTGTGACTCTGAGTAACTTGCTTACCCTCTCTCAGTCTCAATTTCAGTCGTATGAAATCCCAAACTTAAAGGGCTCTTGTGGGGCGCTGATTGCTTCGTGCATAGTGTGCACTTAACAAATCTTAGTTCTGCACCTTTTTATTCATTTCATTTCCTTGATTCCCATGGCAACTCAGCGGGTTTATATCACCACCTCCTCTCTTTGTTCTGAAATAACAAGCTGATCTTCTTCCCTCTTATCTCAGATTCATTCTGCAAACCATATTTAGAATTACTATCTGAAGCTGCTAATTACTATTCCCATACACAATATCCTTGTGCAATAATTTGTGGTGGCTAATTACTTCTTATGGAATTAAATGCCTTCGCTGTTCATTATCGGGGATGGGGCACAGTGGCTCTGTAAAGATATTAGCTCAGGGTTTGAGCAGACACACTCGGGTACCATAGCCCAAACCCGGAACTGACACCATTACACCTTCACTCCTGGACCATCTAGAGAGATGACATGCGCTGAGATTGGGAGGTAAAGCAGAGAAGTTATTTAGACTGATCCCCAGGAAGAAATCTTCTTAACGAAGATACATCAACCTGAATGAGCGCTCATATTTTATCCTTTTAATTCAGATAAAGGAAAAGCACGTGACAAACACACACACAGACCCATACACTTGCACAAGTGAGCAAGTGAGCCCTCCGTGAAGATTGCTTGTCTCGGCACCTGATTGGGGTGGAGGTAGCACCCAGGCGGACTAGGGAACCTCTAGGTCAGATGATCTGTAACACATGAATCCCCACTTGGACATCATGAACTCTACTCCCGGGACCCTTAGAACAACATCCTAGCATTTATTTCTGAACATCCTGTATCAGTATTCCTCACCCAGGAAGACTTCCCTGACTTCCTCTCCCCAAACAGCCAATCTCTTTTCCGTGATCTCAGTACTATGCCCTCGTATCTTATGTAGTACTTAGCATACTGGTTTTGAAATAACAATTCTTGAACTTATTGAGAAAAAATGGGGTTTCTTTGATTTTAGCATTTTCAGTGTTTATCACTGATCAGGTTGAGTGGTGGCCCTTTGAATATGTTTTTGGTGGGTGAGACTGAGATCAGAGCAAAATGACCTCCTGATGGTCCTAGAATTAAAGAAGGTTAAGATTTTCCCCCATTCCCTTTGCGTGCTATTTTCTTCTCTTCCCAGCGTGTAAAGGCCCGTGTCTCAGACTTATGTCCATGTCCCCTAAACCCTCTCTACTCCCTTTTTCAAGAGGTGCTATCCAGTGTATGTCTGCTATAGACTGAATCTCTGTGTTCCTTCACAATTCATCTGTTGAAATCTAGCCTTCAACGTGATGGTATTTAAAGATGGGGCCTTTGGGAGATGATTAGGGTAGGAGGGTGTGGCTCTAATGAGTATATTAGAACCCTTATGACAGAGATGTGTGTCCCCGCAACCCGCTCCCAAGAGCTCCCTTGCCCCTTCCACCATCTAAAGACACAGCTGGAAGAGGGCCATCTAAGGATAGGGAGTGGGTCCTCATCACACATGGCATCTCAGACTTTCAGCTTCCAGAAGAGTGAGAAAAAAAAAATTCTGTTGTTCAAGCCACCCAGGCTTTGGCGTTTTTGTTATAGCATCACAAGCGCCATGGCAGAGTCTGTAAACACCTCGTGTGTGCTGATGGTGCTACGTCTGCATCAAGCTCCAGCTTGCTACAGACTCACACATCCAGCAGCCTGGTCCACAATTCTACCTGGAGGTCGAATGGAGGTTTCACCCAGACATGGACCACAGTGAAGTCTTTACGCTCTTTACTTCAAACGTCCTTCACACCTCAGGCCCCACATTCTGCTCTGCTCTGTGTTCATTGGAAGGACTGATGCTGAAGCTGACACTCCAATACTATGGCCACCTGATGCGAAGAGCTGACTCATCTGAAAAGACTCTGAAGCTGGGGAAGATTGAGGGCAGGAGGAGAAGGGGACGACAGAGGATGAGATGGGTGGATGGCATCACCGACTCGATGGACGTGGGTTTGGGTGGACTCCGGGAGTTGGTGAGGGACAGGGAGGCCTGGTGTGCTGCAGTTCATGGGGCTGCAAAGAATCGGACACGACTGAGCGACTGAACTGAACTGACTGTGTACAGACTATTCTGTGTCTCTGTGTTGGACTATTTCAGATACTTCATACAGCAGTATTTGTCTTTCTGCCTTTTCTCTTTGTCAGACAATCTATGCTTTCTCTGATCTGATAGTTGTTTTCACACAATGCTCGATCTTTTTACAAATTCTTCCTGAACATTTGATTATCACTACACCCTTGTCATCACACATGTATTGTTTAAATGTTACCTCTTAGTTGAGATTTCTCTTATCAATCTACCCTCTTCTTACACAACCAGGGACTCTGTATCACATGACCATATTACACTTTTATTACAAATGTTAGTTTCCACCTTAAATCATTGATGGATAGATTAATTGACTGAAGATTGGTGTCTTTTCCTTGCACTAGCTAGACTCTGGATGGATGCCTAAAACAATGTATGTTCCAGCAGGAGAGATTCACTGAGCACCTTGTTGAACGAATCTGAACAGGATCATACATATTCAGGCAGTCAAACTACCACATCTTACACATGGTCGAAGGGCCATCCTCAATATTCATCCTGAAAAGGATCTGTTGTTCCATCCCTGGGGCATTGCTCTTTTCTATTCCCATTACGTTCTGTCTTTATTATTATTATTCTGTATAATAACTTTTGCATAACTCCACATTTGGGAAATAGAGATAGCAGTACAGCCTATTTATTATGTCTGAGACTAACTTGTAGAGCTTTAAAATGTTATGTGCAAATTTTATAGGAAAATAAGAGAAGGATACCCAACCTTAGGTTTGGGTGGATGATGGTTCCGGGGGCCCAGTGTCTTGTGGTATCACTACTATAGGAATGCTCATCAAGCGTCTTCTTTCTGTTCTACCCCCCAGTCCCCACAACTTACTGTTTGCTTTTCTGGGCTGTTTTTTCTACTAAGCATTTTCTTTTGTTCTTTGAAACTAAATGTGTACACTCCATATGCTTTTCAGAATGGAGGCAGCTGTCGCCCAAATTGTTTGTCTTTGTATCAATATTGCATTGTTATTAAAAATGCTCATTCATTTTCTAATCCCTAAATCAGTGATTTCTTTGGGAAACTCAAAGCAAATGTAAATATTTGGAAACAAGTTTAAATTTTTAGCATTATTTCCATTTACTTTCTTCAAGATAGCATGAAAATATCACTCCACACACATTGAAAATTGGAAATGAAATTGTGGTTATTTACGGACTTTTTCTTAACAAATCTAACCTAGGTTTTATTCTGGTCCATTCAATCTAATTAAGACTGTGTGTGTATGTATGTCTGTGTGTGGTATTATTTTGATTGTTTATTTTTGCAAAAGATATGCAATTTCATGCCAAAAGTCAGTGAGTTACAATAAATTCAATTTTCTTTTACATTTGATTTTTTTAAAAATATGTTGAATTTCTTGTACCCATATTTACAACTCAATTGGGGTTTTTGTCTGTTACAATTGAAATAGAAGAGGGGAGGAAAAGGTGAAAAAAATATGATGATAAATATATGGTTTTAAAAAGAACACTCTGAGCAAGTTGGAATTTGTTATATTGAATTGTGACTTAAGTTCTAAACTCTATATCATCTAAATACAGAGAAGCACCCAGTTCCTTTTCCTACTAATTTTTCTTCTTTTAAACTTCACCATAATCCTCACCTTGTAAATTAGCAAGAGAAATAGAAAGAAGAAAACATAACACTAATTATTACAAAAATTATGGGTAATGCTTTGCAAGCTGTTGAGATTTTATTAACTTATACACTTAAAAATGAGGATTTTCAGTTTTGTTTTTTTTTTTCCTCAACTCTGGATTGCATGCAGTTTCTGTGTTAGGCTCTGGAAGACTCAATGGAAAACCGGGCACAATCTCCCCTCTGAAGATGTCTATGATTCCACAGGGGACCCAGACAATAAACAGCCAGAAGTCCGATGTGTGCTACAGTATGGAACATGCCGGACACTAACACATATTTAATGCAAGGTGGGGGCTGTCAATGAACGTACTTTCCTTGGAGGAAGTGACATGAAGCTGAGAATGGAAGAGTGACTGGGATATAACTGAGAGGATGGTAGGGGGTAGAGTGATATGGGAGGATCTGGGCAGAAGAAAACCTGTGTGCAAGTGTCTGAAGGACGTGGAGATGATGCCACATGTGTGGGCTTCCCTGGTGGCTCAGATGGTAAAAACATCTGCCTGCAATGTGGGAGACCTGGGTTCGATCCTTGGGCTGGGAAGATCCCCTGGAGGAGGGCATGGCAACCCACTCCAGTATTCTTGCCTGGAGAATCCCCATGGACAGAGGAGCCTGGCGGGCTACAGTCCATGCTGTCACAAAGAGTTGGACACGACTGAGTGACTAAGAACAGCACAGCAGGTGAAAATAGCAGACCAACAAGGAGTGGGGGGACCTTCAAATGGGAAACAGGTTTCCAAAGATTAAAAGGTCTCATGAGTCAGTTTAAATGGTCAGGATTCTATTGTCTGTGAGCACTAGGAGCCCCTGAGGGTTTTTAAGCAAGGGGTGAGAGCCACCATACAGAGTTCCTCTGCTGTTACGTTCCTTTGTGTCTCCAATTCTAGGTCTTGATACTTAAAGTCATGGGTCCTGAAAAAACAACACAGAAGGCAATGGATGGAAAAGCACACACCTATTCCTGGTGCGGGAAGATATGATGCAGTTAAAGCACAGCCTGGTAGCCTGAGAACAAATCTTACTGGGCATCTACGGGTGAGTTGCTTTATCTCTGTGTCCAGTGTCTGCATTTGTCAAACAGGGTGTTTCATAGTGCCTTCATTCAGAAAATTCCTGGACTGTCAAGTCATGCTGAAAGTTGCACAGTTCAAGGGGTTTCATTCACATCACAGGCTGTAAGGCTGAGCCGATGTAGGATTATGTGGGTTGGTATATGTAACGGGCTCAGGTCAGAGCCAGGCTCACAGTGGGTGATAGGTGAGTGCCAGCTATCTTTATGACCAGTGTCCTGGGCCTTTATCAGCATCACTTTATGACCATAGCCTTCAACCCACCCCTCATATTCACAAGGCTTGTACCAAGCATGCCAACTTTGATTCTGATGCCATCCTATCTCAAGAGGAACCTTGGGAGCACACTCATGGACAAGCAACTCCATCTACCCACCCCAAGCTCCACTCCACTCAAGCACTCCTGTGTTTGAAAGTGAACACCTTTTTCTATCCCTCAAACTATGAGGGAGTCTCTTTTCTGAAGTAAAGAATTGTAGCAGGTGACCCATGCTGGCCCAGGAATGAGCATGTAGCTATTAGGGATTTCAGAGACCTGAGGGATTTCAGAGACCTGAGTTTCAGGACAGCGATTCAAAAAGAGGAAGTGAAGGACTTCCCTGATGGTCCAGTGGTTAAGAACACACACTTTCATTGTTTGATCCCTGTCATGATGGCTTCTTGGGAGGAAAGCTATGACAAATCTAGACAATGTGTTAAAAAGCAGAGACTCTGCTGACAAAGGTTCATATAGTTAAGGCTATGGTCTTCCCAGTGGTCATGTACAGTTTTGAGAGCTGGACTGTAAAGAAGGCAAAACGCCAAAGAACTGATGCTTTCAAACTGTGATGCTGGAGAAGACTCCTGAAAGTCCCTTGGACTACAAGGAGATCAAACCAGTCAATCTTAGGGGAAACCAACACTGCATATTCATTGGAGGGACTGATGTTGAAGCTGAAGCTCCAGCATTTTGGTCATCTTATGCAAACAGCCGACTCATTGGGAAGGTCCCTGATGCTGGGAAAGATTGAGGGCAGCAGGAAAGGAGGACATCAGAGGGTGAGATGGTTGGATGGCATCACCGATGCAATGGACATGAACTTGGGCAAACTTCAGGAGATTGTGAGGGACAGGGAGGCCTGGCATGCGGCAGTCCATGGAGTCGCAAAGAGTCACACACAACTGGACAACTGGAAAACAGGAAACTAAGATCCCACAGGCTGCATGGCCAAAAAACAGATAAATAAAGTTAATTCAAAAGAAGGAAGTGAGTTGTTAGTCGGTGTGACTCCATGGACCTCTTGCCCTGTGGGGTTGGGTGCAGCTGCTGAAGGATGGAAGGGGCCAGGAGGAGAAGTGCCAATTGCCAGGACAACAAGCATCTTGAATAGCCATGCTTGATTATGACCTTCTAATTCCTTCTAAGCTGTTATACACTCATGGTCCTAAAAGAGAAGACAGGGACAAATTTAAATTTCATTGCCCCCATGGGCAAGAAGAAGAGCCCTGAGAGGTTGGGAGAACATTCTGTCACCTGGAACACGCCTTCCTTCCCTTGGTTAAGGACGCTTTGAAGCCTTGATAGCTCTATTTCACCACCTACATAGAGGCAAGGGGAGCCATGAAACATGCGATATCTAAATTTCATACCATAGCTCCTTCTAGGTTTGATACACTCTAATGGAGTGTGCTGGAGAAGAAAACGGCAACCCACTCCAGTATTCTTGCCTAGGAAGTCCCATGGACAGATGAGCCTGATGGGCTGCAGCACAGGAGGTGCTGTGCCACAAAAGAGTCGGACACGACTTAGCGCCTAAACAACAACTACAGTGGAGTGTGCACAGGTAACCAGCTCACACAGATCTAGAACCGAATGGACTTTGGAGCCAGATCAATCTCACTTTCAGTCCATTCTGCTCCTTATTAACTGATGTGGTTTTGCATCCGAGTCTCCTGATCTTCATCTGTGAAAAGTGAACATCACACTTATTTCTTAGTATTTAGGAGAATACACACAATCAGGAATCTCAAGCATAGATTACACTATGAGAGGTCATTAAAATTTTGTTATTACCATTCCACGTTTTCCTCATCAGTGGAAGAGAAAATAACTTAGGGCTACACATTATTTAGTCCAGAATGCAAACTCTTTACATGAGGATCAGATCTTATTGTCTGTGCAGGTTGGACTGCTCAAAATTCCTTAAATATCCCTGTGGTTTTGCTCCTTCACTCTTGGATGCTCCCAAGGAGCCAGTCCCTCTCCATGCTGACACCTGCTCCTTCCCTACTGCTAGAAGCCTCTTCTATTCAGGCACCATGCTCTTCAGAGGAGATGTACCTGGCCCTGGTAGGAAATCTTCAAGTCAGTAATAGCAGCTCCATTTCCACCTCCTGTTTGATTTTAAAATTGGGAGCATGACACAATTCAACCATTTGGGGAGGGCTTCCAGTGAGGTCCCTTGATGTTTAAGGGCTTCCCTGGTGGCTCAGGTGGTAAAGAACCCACCTGCAATGTGGGAGACCTGGGTTTGATTCCTGGGTTAGGAAGATCCCCTGGAGAAGGGAATGGCTACCCACTCCAGTATTCTTGCCTGGAGAATTCCATGAACAGAGGAGCCTGGCGGGGGTGGGGGTGGTGGGGGGTGGTGTACAGCCTATGGGGTTGCTAAAAGTTGGACATGACTGAGCAACTAACATTTTCACTCTCACTTGATCCTTAAAGAGGGCTCAAGGCTTCTATGGTTTTACTCCCCAGACATTTAGATGCATTTGTGTTATGATTTGAGGTGAAAAACTACTTCAGCATCCAACAAATGAGGGAGGAAGGGCAAAAGCCAAGACTTATTGTTGTTGTTTTTTTTTTATTCTTTTTTTTTTAACTTTACAATACTGTATTGGTTTTGCCATATATCAACATGAATCCACCACAGGTATACATGTGTTCCCCATCCTGAACCCTCCTCCCTCCCCATACCATCCCTCTGGGTCGTCCCGGTGCACCAGCCCCAAGCATCCAGTATCGTGCATTGAACCTGGACTGGCAACTCATTTCATATATGATATTATACATCTTTCAATGCCATTCTCCCAAATCATCCCACCCTCTCCCTCTCCCACAGAGTCCAAAAGACTGTTCTATACATCAGTGTCTCTTTTGCTGTCTCGTATACAGGGTTATTGTTACCATCTTTCTAAATTCCATATAAATGCGTTAGTATACTGTATTGGTGTTTTTCTTTCTGGCTTACTTCACTCTGTATAATAGGCTCCAGTTTCATCCACCTCATTAGAACTGATTCAAATGTATTCTTTTTAATGGCTGAGTAATACTCCATTGTGTATATGTACCACAGCTTTCTTATCCATTCATCTGCTGATGGACATCTAGGTTGCTTCCATGTCCTGGCTATTATAAACAGTGCTGCAATGAACACTGGGGTACACGTGTCTCTTTCCCTTCTGGTTTCCTCAGTGTGTATGCCCAGCAGTGGGTTTGGACACCTTATCTTTGACAAAGGAGGCAAGAATATACAATGGATTAAAGACAATCTCTTTAACAAGTGGTGCTGGGAAATCTGGTCAACCACTTGTAAAAGAATGAAACTAGAACACTTCCTAACACCATACACAAAAATAAACTCAAAGTGGATTAAAGATCTAAACGTAAGACCAGAAACTATAAAACTCCTAGAGGAGAACATAGGCAAAACACTCTCCGACATACATCACAGCAGGATCTTCTATGACCCACCTCCCAGAATATCAGAAATAAAAGCAAAAATAAACCAATGGGACCTAATTAAACTTAAAAGCTTCTGCACAACAAAAGAAACTATAAGCAAGGTGAAAAGACAGCCTTCAGAATGGGAGAAAATAATAGCAAATGAAGCAATGGACAAACAACTAATCTCAAAAATATACAAGCAACTCCTACAGCTCAACTCCAGAAAAATAAATGACCCAATCAAAAAATGGGCCAAAGAACTAAATAGACATTTCTCCAAAGAAGACATACAGATGGCTAACAAACACATGAAAAGATGCTCAACATCACTCATTATCAGAGAAATGCAGATCAAAACCATTATGAGGTACCATTTCACGCCAGTCAGAATGGCTGCGATCCAAAAATCTACAAGCAATAAATGCTGGAGAGGGTGTGGAGAAAAGGGAACTCTCTTACACTGTTGGTGGGAATGCAAACTAGTACAGCCACTAAGGAGAACAGTGTGGAGATTCCTTAAAAAACTGGAAATAGAACTGCCTTAAGACTTGTTGTTTTTAATCTAGATAGGAAATGCTCAAAATCTAGATTTCTTGTTGAGTTTAAAAAAAAAACAAAGTAAAATAAAACAACCTCTTCCCAATAAATCATTAATCATCTGGGTTGCAATGAACACCTTTTAACCTTTGACCATTCTCTTGTTTCTTATTGAAAAGCCCCCTGCTTCTTTTCTATTTGTTGTGCTCAGATGCTCAATAGTGTCCAACTCTTTTGAACCCCAAGGACTGCGGCCCATCGGGCTCCCCTGTCTATGGGATTTTCCAGGCAAAATACTGGAGTGAGTTGCCCTTTTCTCCTCTAGGAGATCTTCCCACCCCGGGGATTGAACCTGCATCTCTTATATCTCCTGCATTGGCAGGTAGGTTCTTTACTACTGTGCCATCTGGGAAGCCACCCTTCAGGGTCTAGTTAAGTGAAATTGTTGCAGTGATAATTGGTGAATAGTTTGGTTTTAGATGTTTAAAGACATTGTTCCATTTTTATTTTCCTACCAATTTACTCAATATTTGAGATTTTTTCAATGACTAAGTCCCTCTTCTAAGTGCAGAGGTTACATAAAATAAAAGACAGGGAATTGGAAATTCACCAAGCAGAAAATGTAATTAAAATGTGTTTGCCACAACGGAGATATGTACAAGTTAATAATAGAGGCAGAGAGAAAGAATGTTGAATCTGAGCCTTTAAGCTATAAATAGGTGGAATAAGAAAAGCAACACATTTCCTTTTAAGCATTTAATATTACCTATGGGAAGCCTGTCTATTCAAACTGTTAATACCGTGATCAAAGGAATGGAGACAAACAAGGATCTTCCTGGTGTTAGTATCCCCAAAGCATAAACAACCCTAAAAAACTTTGTGAGAGCCTGAATATCTCAACCTGCTGTGCTGCAGTTCATGGGGTCTCGAAGAGTCACATATGACTGGTGTCTGAACAACAACAACAACTTATCTCAAGAAGGGATAAAATAATCTAAGAGATAAACTTCCCTCTATTCAGTGCCAATCTTATCATGGCACTCAAATGTGAGATGTAAAAGCTTTGTAATTTCAATAGAAGACACCCACATAAAAGACCCTTTCGGCAAAGATTTTGGCGTTCCCTTTGCTAAATGTTCAGCATCCGTTTTCTCCTCCTTCTTTAAGGATGAGGTAATTAAGAGATTGTTCCTTCTTCATATGGTCTTTGCTGTTCTGAGTTCCTGCTTCAGCAAGGAATCCAAGAAGTTATTTGCATACTTCTTGCATTATCTACTTCTGGGAAATACTCTACAGATGTTTTCTTTAAAACTGTGTTTTTTTTTCCTGCCTCCTTGCATATTCCTTGCAATGCATCAGAAGTCTGAATTGGAATTATCAAAGTGATAGCCCAGAATATAGGTACTAGAAATAAACCTTGTGTTCTACTTTCTACTTTTTTTTTTTCTTTTGACAGTGAAGTGCCTGCATGAGTGACCTGCAATCCTGGTTACAAAAGAGGGTAAGTTCTCTCCATTCTCCAAGTAGTGTTCCTGGTGTCTCAAAATACACCTGAGTCAAATTCTTAGGCTCTTTAAACCCTGTCAGGAGAATACCATGTGGATTTCTAGGAGAAATGGTGGTGCAAAAAAAAAAAAAAAATTAAGATAGTCTATGTGATATGTAGTGGTTTGAGAATACAAAACATTTAACATTTTAAGTTTTATGGATTTCAAAATAAATAATATATTTTAGAATAAAAGAATAGGTACCATTGGCTTTTGCTATAATCAAAGTGCCCTTTAGATCAGTAGCACAACTTGTACTAGGTTGGTGCGAACATAATTGCAGTTCTGGACCATGAATTTTAAATCATTTTAACTAGGCTCAAACATGAGTTTCTCTGGTGGTTCAGCTGGTAAAGAATCCACCTGCAAAGATGCCCTGGTCCAATTCCTGGGTCAGGAAGATACCCTGGAGGGTGATAGGCTACCCACTCCAGTATTTATGGGTTTTCCCGGTGGCTCAGATGGTCAAGAAATCCACCAGCAATATAGGAGCCCTGGATTCAATCCCTGCATCTGGAAGATCCCCTGGAGGAGGGCATGGTAACCCACTCCAGTATTCTTGCCTGGAGAATCCCATGGGCAGAGGAGCCTGGAGGGCTATAGTCCATGGGATTGCAAAGAGTTGGACACAACTTAGTGGATAAGCACAGCATAGAGCATAGGCTCAAACAAATCTTTATTAATCAAAATGGAAACTGTTGCAATGAACACATTTTTGCCAGTGAGAGATAAACTGGTTTATTCCTGAAGCATAAAAATCCATGCTTGAGGATTCAGTGAGCGCTTGGAAAGCATTTTCTGCCTCCTGCTGGTTGTGGAAGTGTTTCCCCTGCAAAAAAGTTGTCGAGATGCTTAAAGAAATGGTAGTTGGCTGGTGAGAGGTCAGGTGACTGTGGTGGGTGAGGCACAACTTTGGAGCCCAACTTGTTCAACTTTTGAAGCCTTGGTTGTGTGACATGCAGTCAGACATTGTTGTGGAGAAGAATTGGCCCTTTTCTGTTGACTAATGCTGGTTGCAGGCATGGCAGTTTTTGATGCATCTCATCAATTTGCTGAGCATACTTCTCAAATGTACTGGTTTCGCTGGGATTCAGAAAGCTGTAGTGGATCAGACAGGCAGCAGACCACCAAATAGTCACCATGACATCTTTGGCGGCAAGTTTGGCTTTGGGAAGTGCTTTGGACCTTTTTCTCTGTCCAACCACTAGCTGGTCTTTGCTGGTTGTCCTATAAAATCCACTTTTCATGGCACATCAAAATCTGATCCAGAAATGGTTCATTGCTGTTACATAGAATAGAAAAGAGGACACTTGAAAATGAGGATTTTATTTTATTTTTTGTCATTCAGCTCATGGGGCACCCAATTATTGAGCTTTTTCACATTTCCAATTTGCTTCAAACGCCAAACGACGACAGAGTGGTTGACACTGGGTTCTTTGGCAACTCTTCACGTAGTTTTAAGAGGATCAGTTTAGATGATGGCCTTAACTGTCATTGTCAACTTCGGATGGCTGGCCACTATACTCCTCATCTTCAAGTCTCTTGTCTCCTTTGCAAAAAGTCTTTAATCACCCCTGCTCTGTATATTCGTTAGCCGTTCTGGGGCCAAATGTGTTGTTGATGCTGCTTTACAACACATTGTGAGCTCAAATAAGAAAATTGTTCAAATTTGCCTTTTGTCTAACATCATTTACATAGTCTAAAATAAATACAAGACACGGAGCAAGTAATAAATCATTAGCAAAAAAAAAAAAACCCATAAAACAAGAAATGTGCATTAAAATAATGTATAACAGAACCACATTTACTTAACAATGTCTTCCAATATCAAAGGCACAATTCAACAATGAAAACCCACAGTTACTTTCGTACCAACCGAATATATCAATGAGTGTAAACAGTTTTCATCTAAATCATGATTTCAGCAAGTATGAACAGGAATAAAAATTCTGACCACCTCCATGTCAGCATAAGTCAGCACAATTTTTTCTCTTTTATTATTCTCAGGCGGCTATTAGTGAAAAGCACTGCCAAGTGAATGCCCCTAATGGTCAGTAAACATTTAATGAACATCTATTGTGAGAATTCCATACTAGTTATCAATAAACTGTGGCTACATACAGCTGTCCTAATGTTTGCAGAAGGCAAATCCTATCCTAAAATCTTTTGTGGCAACAAAAAGCATTTGTCCAACCAAAAATATTTAGTATTTATTTATAAGAATTTTATTAGTCAAACAGTTTAAATTTGTCCCTTGAATCTTGTTGTATGGTTTACTTAATATAAGTAGCTCTCAGTTATTGTTAACTCTCTGATGGAGACACTCAGTTTCCAAAAACATGTATGCTTCACATTCTGTATTGGATGACTCTCTGTACTAGACACAGTGAGGGAAAATAAAATGATTAATGCTTTTGTGTGTGCATGTATTCAAGACAGGGATGAGTTGAGTTCTTGTCTTGAATCAGATTCTGTTCTAAAAATGTCAGTTCCCCTTACACAGCAACCCCATGAATAGCTACTACTATTATTTTCTTTTGTTCTATAAGTGGAAAATAAAGCTGAGTAAGGCTCAATGATCTGCCCAAGACTGCAAGGTGTAAGTGATGAAGCCAAGATGTGGAATTAGGCTGACTCCAGAGCCCACAAATAAAACTGAAAATTAAATGCATTTAGTGCTACCCACCGGAGAAGGCAATGGCACCTCACTCCAGTACTCTTGCCTGGAAAATCCCATGGACGGAGGAGCCTGGTAGGCTGCCATCCATGGGGTCGCAAAGAGTCAGACACGACTAAGCGACTTCCCTTTCACTTTTCACTTTCATGCATTGGAGAAGGAAATGGCAACCCACTCCAGTGTTCTTGCCTGGAGAATCCCAGGGACAGGGGAGTCTGGTGGGCTGCCGTCTATGGAGTCGCACAGAATCGGACACGACTGAAGTGACTTAGCAGCAGCAGCAACAGCAGTGCTACCTACTATGCTTTAGGTAGAGTTGGGGAAGGGAAAGGATCTGTATTTCTAGCACCATCTCTATTTCAGACACACATATTGTTACTAAATGCACACTATGCATTGTGTCCTGTGACTATGATAAAGTGTTCCGAGTCCTCAAGGATGGGGTGAGAGACACATAAACATACAGTTAAACCCATGTCCCTGATACATCTTGTCCAAGACCCTGAAACTGTCCTCTGACTTCCCCTGACTCACCCCCATCCTCCTCTTTTCCGCCAGTCGCTTTCAAGGACAGTGATGGTGAGGAAGGGTCCTACTCTGAATGGTGCATTTGTTTTCTGCTTTAGTTGCAATCTGAAGCACATCCCTTTAACTTTTGGCAACTGGTGCTCCCATCCGTAAAGTGGAAACAATCACACTGACCCTGCCTCCCAGGGCTGATGTGAGACCCGGTTAGTTAATATTTGCAGATTGCTCTAGAAATGTTCAAGAACCAGGGGTTTTAAGATGGCACCTTGCTGTCATAAAAAGACATAAAACCAGAAAGCAGAAAAAACCATTCTTTGGAGCCCTTGCATGAATGATTGGAGCCAGGAAGATGAAAACACAATGATAATGAAGAGAAAAAAGTCTATGCCAGGGGAAGAAATTACATCACTTTCAGGGTGAGTGAGGGAAGACTTCAGTGGTGTCAACTCCAAGAATGAGAGGACATAAAGGAGAAGGGGGACTCTTGAAGAGGAAGGATCCACTGAGCCCAGCAGCAAACACCATGATGCAATGCCTTGTGGGATCAGCAAAAATTCTCAAGCTACAGCTTAGCCCAGATCTTCGCCCTCCCTCTCCTAGAGGTGATGCCCAAGTTCTCTCCTGAATGCAGGTGTCCAATAAATGCTGGAGAGCAGAGTAGAAGGAAAAAGGGAATGAAGACAAGGGAGTGGAGAGGATTAGAATGCATTAGATCACAGGACACAGCTCCTGACCCAAGAATTGTATGATCTTCTATTGGGAAAATTAAAAAAAAAAAAAATTAAAACCTACCACTAATTTTGTATTATTTAATTTCCCCTGAACCTCTAAGAGAGGTATTGCTGTTAAAACATTTTTGCATCTGAGTTATGTGAGCCTTAAAGAGGTAACTCATTCGGACTCACACAAGCAAATAAAAGGCCAAGTTAATTAGCCTTTGAGCTCAGATGGTCTGAGTGTTGACAGAGGCAAGGCCGTGAGGCATCAAGGAGGATGGTCTCCCCGAAGGCAGCAGGGGGGTTCCCAAAGGAGATGCCATTTTATCTGGATCTTGAAAAAGAAATGTGATCTCACTATGCACAGAGAAGAAAGGGGGCATTCCAGGCAAAGGGAGGCATCCAAGGACAAGATCCATGTTTCTTTACCTGTGGGTGAAACTCACACGTGCCATTCATGTCTGAAGAATCTTCACCCGCAGTCCCTTTTGTGACTCGGCTGAGGACAACATATTGCCTGAAATAACTTCAGAAGAACTTGCCGGGGGAATGATGTCCTCTGTTCTGTGAAGTGAAGAAATGAAGTACCTCAGTCGTGTCGGACTCTTTGCGACCCCATGGACTGTAATCTACCAGGCTCTTCCCTCCATGGGATTCTCCAGGCAAGAGTACTGGAGTGGGTTGCCATTTCCTTCTCCAAGGGATCTTCTCAACCCAGGGATCGAACCTGGGTCTCCCGCATTGCAGGCAGACACTTTAACCTCTGAGCCACCAGGGAAGCCCTACTGTTCTATCGTGTTTACCACGTGTTCTAGGAAGGATGGAAGGAAGGGACAGAAAGGAGAGGGGCAGAAGAGCAGAGAGAGGAATAAAAGATCAGGAAGAGCATCAGCCCATTAGGTTCTGCACAGCTCTGCCTCTGGCGATGGATGGATGACTCCAGGTAAGTCATGTCCAAACCCTGCACTTCTTCTTCCCGAAAAACAAGAGCATCAAACCAAAGGTTTCCTTTCAGATTAGTAATGTGTATCTAAGAAAGAGGGCATTACGTTGTTCAGTGATGCTGGATATTTTGGACAATCTTGAACCCTACAGTGGATATTGGAAAAAATATCAATATGTGTGTGTATGGTTTTTAATTTTATTTTTAATTTTAATTTTATTTTTTATTGAAGTATACTTGTGTGTGTTTAATATTTCCTCCCTCTGTTTCTCCATCCTGGCTTATTAGGGCACATGTTTAGGACAGAGGGGGTGTTCTCATGATCTCTATGGATCTCTATGTTTATCTGTGGCTGAGATTTGCAAAAATCACAAGGCTATGGAAAACAAACTCTTCCCCACTCTTCTCTGTTGCGGTGTGTTGCTCCCTGGCTGACCTTTGAGTCACACACTAAGTCTCTTCTTCAGTAAGATTTCTGTTGCCTACGTTGGGGATCGCTGAGTTTAGCGTTCCTGTTCTGATTCTTTAAGTTCCTCAAGAAACTCACAATAGTGACTTTCAAAGCTGTTACTGCAGAGCAATGTTTGTAGCAGCACAGAACTGTCTTGCAGGTGTGTTCATTCTTTGCAGAATATTCACTGTTTCAGAGGGCAGTGTTTCTCCTACAATCTCCACACTAAATCAGGTACCCGGTTCATCTCCCGGAGTTTGCTCAAACTCAAGTCCATTGAGTCAGTGATGCCATCCTACAGTCTCATCCTCGGCCACCCCCTTCTCCTCCTGCCCTCACATCAGCTATTTCTCCTTGTATGAGTTGTAGTATTAGTAGTATGCCATCTTTCAAAGAATTAGCCCATTTTGTCTAAAATATCAAGGTATGGCTATGACAATATTCCTTACAACATTCCCTACAATATTCCTTTATTGTCCATGGGAGCTGTGATGATGAATGCCTTTTCACACTTCTGAGATTAGCAATTGGTATTTTCTCTCTCTTTTTTTTCTTGGTTAAGCCTGGCTAGGTGTATCGATTTTTTCTCTACCCAGGAATTCATTAAAATTACCATTTAAGATTTCCTGCAAGTTTCAGGTCCACTGACTTCTGCTCTGATTAAGTAAATCTCAGTTGTGAATCTGAATTTCACTTATCTTTCTAGATTTCATGGTGGTAATTTGCTCTGCAGCCTCAGTGGGTACAAGATAAGTTTTTGATTTTCAGTTTCTTTAGGATTTTGCTGTTGTTGGGACAGGAGCGGTAACTGCCAAGCACCTTAGATGTCAGAGCTGGAACTGAAGTTTTACCTGCTTGAGCTGTTTTCAACAGATTTTGCTTTCTTATATTTTCACTTTGTTCAGGTAAAAATATTTTCTAATTTCCCATGTGACTTTTTTGATGCATGTCTTATTTTTTAAGTATGTTGCTTAATTTCCAAGTTTAGGTCTTTCTTCAACTCTCTTTCTGTTATTGACCTCTAGTTTCATGCCATTAGAGTCAGAAAACATACTTTATATTTCAAGTATTTTAAATTTTCACAAGTTTGTTTCACGGCCTTCTATATGGTGCTTCCCAGTGGATGTCTCATGTGCAATAAAAGAATATATATTCTGCTATTGTTGGGTCAAATGTTCTATAAAAACACAATAGGCCAATTTAGCTGATCCTATTTCTCAGCGTTCTCTTTTCTTACTGATTTGTACCAACACGTTCTATCAATTGCAGACGTGAGTGTTAAAAGTGCCCACATATAATTTTGGACATTTGTCCTTTGCTCTTCCCTGTTCTATGCATCATGTTTAAGGAAACTCTGCTATTAGGTCCATACGTATGGAGAATTCTTTTTCTTTTTTTTGATTTTTTTATCCATTTATCATTTTGTTATTATCATTAAGAATGTTTTTCTTATTTTAGTAATAATACTGCTTCAGGATTTTTATTATAATTATTATTTTCATATTCATATAATCATTCTAGCTTTCTTTTGATTATTGTTTGCATGTTATATATTTTTACCATTTTATTTTAATGTGTGTTTCACTCAAGTAAAAAGTATTCTGTTGATCAGAAAACTTGAAGAAAGTGAAAAGATAGGGAACAAACTGGAATATAAGCATGTAATACATACATATACGTATATATCTTCAATATATCGGTTTTCCAGATGGGACTAGTGATAAAGAATTTGCCTGCCGATGCAGGAGACATAAGCAATGCAGGCTGGATCCCTAAGTTGGGAAGATCCCCTGGAGGAGGGCATGGCAACCCACTTCAAGTATTCTTTCCTGGAAAATCCCATGGACAGAGGAGCCTGAAGGGCTGCAGTCCATAGGGTCGCAAAGAGTCAGATACAATTGAAATGACTTAGCACGCGCATGCACGCACACACACACATGTTTGTGTGGTAAATATTTATATATACACCATGGTATAGCTTTGGTTCTATCTGTAGTAACTCTCTGCTTGAGTAACGCAAACTCTAGCATAAAATAGCAATATTCTTTGAAGGTCTATTTATGATTTATCCAAACTTTCAAATACTAATATAATAAAAATAATAATGTAACAGTGATAGTAATAATTATGATAATGTAAATTTTCTTAAGTTCACTGAGTTTTAGTAATAAGTTCTTTAGCTATATAATATCATTTAATCTTTGTAAGAATCCTCTGAGTTACATTCTTTGATTAACTCCATTTTATCACTTTTTGTGGGCAAATTCCAAAGATGCCTTTCCATCAAGAATCTATTTTTCTGATTACCCAATCAAACTGTAACTGAGGTACTGCTGTGAAGAGATTTTACACATATAATTAAGATAGTTCATTAGTTGACACTAAGATGAATTTCCAGGAAGGCCTGATCTAATCTTATGAACCCTAAAATCATGAAATTTTCCTCTGGATGTGGTCGAAGAGGAAGTCATTAGGGGAAATCAGAGAGATTTGAAACTTGAGAATGACTGGAATGTGTCATGGCTGGTTTGAAGGAGAGGCTCCTGTAAGAAGGAATGTGAGTGGTCTTTTGGAGAAAAGAGGGACCTTCAGTTGCCAGCCAGTAACCTCAGGAAATGGAGACTTCAGGCCCACAACCTCTAGGACCTGGATTCAGTCAATACTCTGGAGGGGCTTGGAAGTGGATTGTTCCCCGACACATCCAGATAACAGCTTAGCCATTTCATACCCTGTTTTTGGATTTTCAAGAAATCTAAGCAGAGTCCAGTTAAACTTGCCCCAACTTTTCACCTACAGAACTGAAATTTAATAAATGAATGTTGCTTTAAGCTGCTAAGCTTGTGGTAATCTGCTACACATGAAGAGAAAGCTAATGTGTGGTTAAAATAGAAAGATTGCATAACTTCTCAGTTCAGTCTGACTCAAAAACTGTTATATTCTACCACTATGCTAATGCAAAGAAGTACATCCGTTTTTGCCATGCATTTATTTTTTTTTTTCTCTTGTCTGAATACCAAATTCCCTCTTTTCGTCATCATTAACAACCATTTATGGTTCTACGCATTCTCTGAAGCATCTAGCACCACAAAAGCCCATAGCTGGAATTCAAGAAGGGAACAAGTCTCATTAAACTGATTTAAATTCTTAAATTTGACACATTTCATATCCCCCTCAGATCTTTGCTGAAAAAGATTTTAATGAAGCTTGCATAAATCAGAGTGGCATTACATGGTCTAATAGTTAACTAATCCTTAATTGTGCAGTACTTTGAAGTTTAATGACCATTATAGAGAATTCCATCAGGGTTAAAATGAACCAGGAAAGATTGTGATAGAAGAAGGAATTAAAGAAAATGCAAACTGCTGATGCTAAAAGTGGTGTTTTTATTGCTACCTCCCTTTGAGAGAATTTGCAGTGAAATTAAAGTTGGGTCTATTGTTCAATTGTTTTTAGTATTTTCTTTTCTTATTGTTTGCTGGCTTAAATTGTCATTTGTTGATGAATGGGACAATAGGTATAAATCAATCAATATTTTTCTATATAAAAGGACACTAGATCTAGAAAACAAAGGAAAAGGAAGGGGCTATAACCTGATTTGGTCTCCTGACAAAAAGTACATTTAAAATAGAGGGATCGTGTAAAACAACACTCAATACCAAAGAGAGTTTAATCATTTTACTTCAAAACATACATTCTTTGAAAGTTCATAGAAATACTGCAAAATCTTAATCAGATTCATCAATCTTTTGTTGAGTCCTTCCCGTGGATCAAGTAAATGTGTTTCATATATTATAATTTCTTTTTCAATTTTTCTACAGAGCAAGCAAAGCAGGTATTTTCTCCCAGTATACAAATGAGAAAACTGATACTCAAAATGTCCGGGAGAAGGCAATGGCACCCCACTCCAGTACTTTTGCCTGGAAAACACCATGGATGGAGGAGCCTGGTGAGCTGCAGTCCATGGGGTCGCTAAGAGTGAAACACGACTGAGCGACTTCGCTTTCAATTTTCACTTTCATGCATTGGAGAATGAAACGGCAACCTACTCCAGTGTTCATGCCTGGAGAATCTCAGGGATGAGAGAGTCTGGTGGGCTGCCGTCTATGGGGTCACACAGAGTCGGACCCGACTGAAGCGACTTAGCAGCAGCAGCAAAATGTCCAACTTTCTCCAATGCTAAAACTTATCTGTAACATGTTATAGAACAGTATCATTACGCCAGAAGTCAGGGAATATTTCAGTGACTCTTTTATGATATCAATGTAGACATCATAAAATGTCAGAATTGTAAAAAAAATTCACTGCCCCGAAGTAAGTTGTCTTTACATGTTGAGTAGTCATAGTTATTACATTCAAAATATAACTATACAATAGAACAATGAGACAGAATATTTGAAATCCCAATGATCCAGAAAATACAAGAAATGTGGATCATTAGATCTTCCCAACCTAGGGACTGAATCCAGGTCTCCCACATTGCAGGTGGATTCTTTACCAGCTGAGCCACCAGGGAAGCCCAGATACATAGGCTTGGTTACTATAGAAAACCGCATGGACAGAGGAGCCTGTCAGGCTACATTCCTGGGGGGCAAAGAGTTGGACACGAACTTAGCGGTTAAACCACCACCACTGCCGCTACGGGCTTCTTTACGAGTAGAGCCCCTGGGGAGGCTTCCCTGATGGCTCAGGTGGTAAAAACTCACCTGCCAAAATGAGATGGAAGAGACGTAGGTTCCATCCCTGGGTCAGGGAGATCCTCTTAAGGAGGAGATGGCAACCCACTCCAGTATTCTTGCCTGGATAGTTCCATGGACAGAGGGACCTGATGGATTACAGTCCATGGGATCACAAAGCATCGCACAAGACTGAGAAACTAACAATTTTCATCTAGAATAAGGAAAAATCTAGAGCAAAAGAAAAAAATGAAATTAGAGAACATAAAAACTCTACCAGGCTGATCTGGTTTATCCAAGAACAGAGTGAGACCTCCTAGGTCAAAGGCTGCCTTGGGCATGTCCCCTCAGATACAGGCTGCTTCCCCTCACTTACAGCACCCTCTAGTCCATTAGAGAGATACAGGTGGGAAGGTTAAGAGGCCACATTGGGAAGGCGATTTGAGAAGCAAGAAGGCTTAAAACTATTGTAATTTAGGATCTTAAAATGCTCATGAAAATAACTGCACTGAATCAGAAATAGGACATCCCTCCAGTAGTACATGGTGGTTCGAGTGACTAAAGATTTGCTGAAATTGAGCAGGCACATGAGCTGTCTCCTTTTTCACTGGAACTTAAGATTCAAGGTCAATGTGGCCAAGGGATGCTGTGGCCTGGAAGCTGTAACAATAGGTTCCAAGGGAAAATCCCAGCATGTTCCAGTCTATTCTTATCTGTGGTGTGTTATAGATAAAGGTAGATACAGGTACAGACATAGATATATAGATAGATATAGATAGCAGTGCTTTCACAATTTGAAAGGTGTTATACAGTGAACAAATGATTGAATTAACAAGTAGATAGATGCATAAGTGTATTGTTAAATAAGATGGAGATTGGTTTTTTGAACTAATAGATACATACTCTAAAACATACATAAAACATACATACTCTTGGATTAGTGTCAGAACGCATTGTAGGGCATCCAGTTGGTGTTGCAGAGACTTGCTTGGTGTGGGGAATGAACCCACTTGCCTGCTAGGAGAATGTGAGTGTGGTAGTAATATTAGAGTAAGTAGAAGAATTAAGTTTTTCCTTTAAAAGCCTGTGAAAATTCATCAGATGTGTTTACTGCAGAAAATCTCAGAGTCTCTCAGATGCATTTGTGGGTGCACATGTGCTCAGTTGCTCAGTTGTGTCTGATTCTTTGCAACCCCACGGACTGATTGTAGACCGCCAGGCTCCTCTATCCTTGGGATGACCCTGGCAAGAATACTAGAGTGGGTTGCAATTTCCTTCCCCAGGGAATCTTCCCAACCCAGGGAGAGAATCCATGTCTCCTGCATCATGGGTATTCAAATGAAGGTTACAATACACAGGGTCTTCACTGTGGTTGATCATTGCATCTCTTGACATGGATGTTGCATGGGACATACTGAGGAAACAGTGATACAGGCACAGGAATACACACATAGGCCACAACCAGAACTGAGTTTATACTGAAACTAGGAGACAGCTTCCATAGCTTTGCCCCAAAAGACACTCACATCTTAGATGATCCTTTTTTGAAATGTCAGTTTATTTAATTTTAGCAACAGTAGCAAGTGTACATGATACATTTTCTCTCATCCTTTATAAAAATGTTCAAATTTTCCCTACTCTTCTCCATCCCTCAAACATACTAATCACTCTTGCTTTCTTTCAATTAATATTTTCTCCCCCAGTCTACCAGCAAATTTCATTACTGAATGCTAATTTTTAAACCTGCAGATAAAATACTCTTTAATGAGAATGTCCTTATAATTATTTTCAGGATAATCTTTCATTTAAATATTAGCAAATTGTTGACCATCTCTTCGGCATACCAATGAACTATTCATTGACAGTTCTCTGAGGTTGTGTTCTTCATGCAAGTTTTAAAGTAAATGATGCAGGCTTATGAGATGGCAAACCTGCTGTTGAGATAACTTCCATTTTCTCTGCAAGCTGTCTTCTCTGAGAGGCGAGAGGCAATGACTTTCAGGAAGGGGGATAGACGGTGCCACCTATTCCATCAGAATATTGCGTTTCTAAGCTTTAGTACAGCCAGTTGCTAGTTTACGTATTATGTCATGGGACTTTTGATTAGAATTCTTCTTGTTGTTCATTTTAACCTGAGGAGGTTTAAACTGTACTTCTATTTCAATTTTTTAAAAGCTAAACACCAAAAAGTGATAGCAACTACTATGTTTCTTCAAAGAGGTTCTGGAAAGAAAAACAGTTCTTAATTTTGTGTTCAAGGCATGCTCTAGTGAGCAAGCAACAAAAGAAAATCTCTAACTGTTGGCAAATACAATATCACCCATTCATCTTGTTGTCGATAAAATCTGTGAATATATGCTACACGTAAGTGACTGTGTTGTGTGTGTAGATACATGTCTGTTGTATTCCCAACATAAAGTACAGCTTGTAGGTGATGCTTTATCATGGGAAGTTGTTTTCCCAACTCTTCCTGTGCTAAGATTTTAGGTAAAAACGGTCACAGGAGTGGAGGTGCTAGTGGAGCAGAGGTCATCCAACACTGAGCATGAGAGCAGAGACTCTGAATCATGAGCTCTGTAAGACTCCAACTAGCAGTAGAACCGAGTAGATTAAGATGCCATCAGCCCATTCAGAGACAAGCAAAGCTCTAGGACTGCATCGCTGCTAATGGGAACTGGGTACTTTTCTTCTTTTATATTGAGTGCAATAGTATTTTGATTGTCATGACTATCGAAAGGGCTTCCCTGGTGGCTCAGACAGTAACGAATCCAACTGCAATGCAGATGACCTGGGTTCAATCCCTGGGTTGAGAAGATCCCCTGGAGGAGGCCATGGCAACTCACTCCAATATTCTTGCCTGGAGAATACTCATGGATAGAGGAATCTGGCGATCTACAATCCATGGGTTTGCAAAGAGTTGGACACAACTGAGCGACTAAGCACAGCACAGCCATCAAAAGGGATCAGATCAGATCAGATCAGATCAGTCGCTCAGTCCTGTCCGACTCTTTGCGACCCCCTGCAGCACGCCAGGCCTCCCTGTCCATCACCAACTCCCGGAGTTCACTCAGACTCATGTCCATCGAGTCAGTGATGCCATCCAGCCATCTCATCCTCTGTCATCCCCTTCTCCTCCTGCCCCCAATCCCTCCCAGCATCAGAGTCTTTTCCAATGAGTCAACTCTTTGCATGAGGTGGCCAAAGTACTGGAGTTTCAGCTTTAGCATCATTCCTTCCAAAGAAATCCCAGGGCTGATCTCCTTCAGAATGGACTGGCTGGATCTCCTTGCAGTCCAAGGGACTCTCAAGAGTCTTCTCCAACACCACAGTTCAAAAGCATCAATTCTTTGGCGACAGCCTTCTTCACAGTCCAACTCTCACTTCCATACATGACCACAGGAAAAATCATAGCCTTGACTAGACAAACCTTTGTTGGCAAAGTAATGTCTCTGCTTTTGAATATGCTATCTAGGTTGGTCATAACTTTTCTTCCAATGAGTAAGCATCTTTTAATTTCATGGCTGCAGTCACCATCTGCAGCGATTTTGGAGCCCAGAAAAATAAAGTCTGACACTGTTTCCACTGTTTCCCCATCTATTTCCCCATCTATTTTCCATGAAGTGGTGGGACCAGATGCCATGATCTTCGTTTTCTGAATGTTGAGCTTTAAGCCAACTTTTTCACTCTCCACTTTCACTTTCATCAAGAGGCTTTTGAGTTCCTCTTCACTTTCTGCCATAAGGGTGGTGTCATCTGCATATCTGAGGTTATTGATATTTCTCCCGGCAATCTCGATTCCAGCTTATGTTTCTTCCAGTCCAGCGTTTCTCATGATGTACTCTGCATAGAAGTTAAATAAACAGGGTGACAATATACAGCCTTGACGAACTCCTTTTCCTATTTGGAACCAGTCTGTTGTTCCATGTCCAGTTCTAACTGTTGCTTCAAATACAAGCATACCTGCATACAATTTCTCAAGAGGCAGATCAGGTGGTCTGGTATTCCCATCTCGTTCAGAATTTTCCACAGTTTATTGTGATCCACACAGTCAAAGGCTTTGGCATAGTCAATAAAGCAGAAATAGATGTTTTTCTGGAACTCTCTTGCTTTTTCTATGATCCAGCAGATGTTGGCAATTTGATCTCTGGTTCTCTGCCTTTTCTAAAACCAGCTTGAACATCTGGAAGTTCACGGTTCACATATTGCTGAAGCCTGGCTTGGAGAATTTTGAGCATTACTTTACTAGCGTGTGAGATGAGTGCAATTGTGCAGTAGTTTGAGCATTCTTTGGCATTGCCTTTCTTTGGGATTGGAATGAAAACTGACCTTTTCCAGTCCTGTGGCCACTGCTGAGTTTTCCAAATTTGCTGGCATATTGAGTGCAGCACTTTCACAGCATCATTTTTCAGAATTTGAAATAGTTCAACTGGAATTCCATCACCTCCACTAGCTTTGTTCGTAGTGATGCTTTCTAAGGCCCACTTGACTTCACATTCCAGGATGTCTGGCTAGTGACCACACCATCGTGATTATCTGGGTCGTGAAGATCTTTTTTTACAGTTCTTCTGTGTATTCTTGCCATCTCTTCTTAATATCTTCTGCTTCTGTTAGGTCCATACCATTTCTGTCCTTTATCGAGCTCATCTTTGCATGAAATGTTCTTTTGGTATCTATGATTTTCTTGAAGAGATCCCTAGTCTTTCCCATTCTGTTGTTTTCCTCTATTTCTTTGCATTGATCGCTGAGGAAGACTTTTTTTTATCTCTTCTTGCTATTCTTTGGAACTCTGCATTCAGATGTTTAGCATTTTTCAAAAGCAGACCTTCGCCAAGGACACGTTGCCAGAATTATCTTTCAGGTTGCATCCTTAAGGACTGTCACTCCAGCAGCCCTGTGACCTACCCCCAAACACTGACCCTCATGTCTGTCCTTATTTGTCTCCTTCTTCTACTTGAATCCCAGGGCTCATCATTCAAGTCATTCTAACATGAGCTACTTCAACACATTTGCCCTTTTCTTCCTTCTTCACAAAATCCCAATTCTAGATAAAATAAACCTCTGTGTGCTTGTTCCAGGATGGCTGAACATCCCTGGGGAAAAATCACACAGCCTAGAAGAGTGGTTTTGTTTTCATTTTGTGATTTCGCTATTAACAGGCTCTCTGAGTTGCCCAGAATACATATCACCCTACTCTCATCATTCTGGTCTCTTGTTCTTCAAGATGGATGCTTCATACCTTCTCTTTTCTCTTCAACTGCCCCATTGCAATTCCCTTCACTCTCAGCAGCTGATAGAACTCTATGCTTTGAAAACCAAAGCGAAGCACCTCATTTTTGGTACAGCTGGAGAATGTCTTTAAGGCTAAGTTGCAGTGTTGCAATCATCCTAAATAGTTTACGGTATTTGCCCATCCCCTCTCTTATTTTACCTGGCCTCTGACAGTATGGCTGTGTAGAGTTCTGCCAAGGACAATTTTGTCTATGTTAGGATGTGACTAATAAACCTAATTAATTATGGATGGCTGACTGGGCCAATTATCAAACCCCTTTTTCTCCAGTTCTTATATTTTTGCATCTTGATCCTGGATATAGGCAGAAGCCGATGAATCCTGGAGGAAGAAGGAAACACAAGAGAATGACACATACCAGGGAACTCTGAAACTTTTAAAGCAGAAATTAAAGGAGCTGGAGGTCCACAAAGATGACTGGGGAGAGCCAAAGCGGTATTGTTCAGTTCAGTCACATCCGGCTCTTTGTGAAAACATGGACAACAGCATGCCAGGTCTCCCTGTCTATCACCAGCTCCCAGAACTTGCTCAAACTCATTTCCATCAAGTCATTGATGTCATCCAACCATCTCATCCTCTGTCTTCCCCTTCTCCTCCTGACTCCAATCTTTCCCAGCATCAGGGTCTTTTCCAGCAAGTCAGTTCTTTGCATTAGGTGACCAAAGTATTGAAGCTTAAGCTTCAGCATCAGTCCTTCCAATGAATATTCAGGACTGAGTATTGTATAGTACTGCACAACAGTATTATAGTGACAAAAATTTCATTCCTTGAGCTTTGCTTCTTAAGCTAGAGGTGTTAAGTTTTAACAAATAACAGAAATTATAAGTTTTAAGTCATAGGCATATTTGCTATATGTATACTGGATATGAACATGAAAATTGTTTCTGCAGAGTGTTTCAGGAAATTCTCTTGTTTACATTTAAGATATTTTATTAAGTATAGCCTTCGGTTCAGTTCAGTCGCTCAGTCGTGTCCGACTCTTTCCGACCCCATGAATTGCAGCACGCCAGGCCTCCCTGTCCATCACCAACTCCTGGAGTTCACTCAGACTCATGTCCATCGAGTCAGTGATGCCATCCAGCCATCTCATCCTCTGTCATCCCCTTCTTCTCCTGCCCCCAATCCCTCCCAGCATCAGTCTTTTCCAATGAGTCAACTCTTCACATGAGGTGACCAAAGTACTGGAGTTTCAGCTTTAGCATCATTCCTTCCAAAGAAATCCCAGGGCTGATCTCCTTCAGAATGGACTGGCTGGATCTCCTTGCAGTCCAAGGGACTCTCAAGAGTCTTCTCCAACACCACAGTTCAAAAGCATCAATTCTTCAGCGCTCAGCCTTCTTCACAGTCCAACTCTCACATCCGTACATGACCACAGGAAAAACCATAGCCTTGACTAGACAGTTGGCAAAGTAATGTCTCTGCTTTTGAATATGCTATCTAGGTTGGTCATAGCTTTCCTTCCAATGAGTAAGCATCTTTTAATTTCATGTCTGCAGTCACCATTTGCAGTGACTTTGGAGCCCCAAAAAATAAAGTCTGACACTGTTTCCACTGTTTCTCCGTCTATTTCCCATGAAGTGATGGGACCACATGCCATGATCTTCGTTTGCTGAATGTTGAGCTTTAAGCCAACTTTTTCACTCTCCTCTTTCACTTTCATCAAGAGGCTTTTGAGTTCCTCTTCACTTTCTGCCATAAGGGTGGTGTCATCTGCATATCTGAGGTTATTGATATTTCTCCTGGCAATCTTGATTCCAGCTCGTGTTTCTTCCAGTCCAGCGTCTCTCATGATGTACTCTGCATATAAGTTAAATAAGCAGGGTGACAATATACGGACTTGACGTACTCCGTTTCCTATTTGGAACCAGTCTGTTGTTCCATGTCCAGTTCTAACTGTTGCTTCCTGACCTGTATACACATTTCTCAAGAGGCAGATCAGGTGGTCTGGTATTCCCATCTCGTTCAGAATTTTCCACAGTTTATTGTGATCCACACAGTCAAAGGCTTTGGCATAGTCAATAAAGCAGAAATAGATGTTTTTCTGGAACTCTCTTGCTTTTTCCATGATCCAGTGGATGTTGGCAATTTGATCTCTGGTTCTCTGCCTTTTCTAAAACCAGCTTGAACATCAGAAAGTTCATGGTTCACATATTGCTGAAGACTGGCTTGGAGAATTTTGAGCATTACTTTACTAGCGTGTGAGATGAGTGCAATTGTGTGGTAGTTTGAGCATTCTTTGGCATTGCCCTTCTTTGGGATTGAAATGAAAACTGACCTTTTCCCATCCTGTGGCCACTGCTGAGTTTTCCAAATTTGCTTAGCTGATACTTAAGTTTTGTAATTTTTGTAGGACTAATTTAAAACAACTGAATTGCAAATGTTAAATTGTTTGTGAGGAAGTTTATGGAACAATGATGTCCATCTTCCCTCCTAAACTCTGTCTCAATGAGAATAGAAACAATTCATTGATTTATTCATTTTTACAAAAAGAAGTATTTATGAATCTTCTACATTATTATTTTTTTTCTTATTCTAGGCTTTGATATTTGAGATTCAATCAAAGTAGATACAGTCTTTCTCTTCAAATAGCTTACACTCTGTGAGAAGGGATATATAATAAACTTATTGCTATATGTTGATAGATGAATGCATATGGACATATTATGATAAATATTATGAAAAAAAAAGAAACAGACTCAAGAAAATTTACTAAAAAGTGTTAGGGATAGGCTGCTATTATATATAGAAATGTCACCAAAGGCTTCATCAAGTAGGCCACATTTGATCAGAGACCTAAAGGAAAGAAAAGAGCAAGCCCAGAAGATGCAACATTAAGGTCAAGGCCATGCAAGTATAAAGACAGGAAGAAGGAAGCTGAGCGTGCTTGAGGCAAGCAAGCCTGATAGAGGTGTTCAGAGGGTGAGCCAAGAAGGTTACATCACAGAAAATTATAGGTGGCAAAGGAAATGGGGTGAAATAATAAGAGGTGCTGGCAGGAGATGGGAAGTTTGGAAACTGGTATGCAATTGTTGGTAAGGATTTGGTCCAGAGTATCTATTGGGATGGTTTTCACTGAAACAGGAGTTACACACAGGGATGCAGGCTTACTGACCTTATGGTTGCAAATGACTTCAGCATCAGTGAACCACACTAGGACTCTGAGCATCAGTAGGAAAGTCAGTGTGGAGGTCCTGCGGGAGGACACAGAGCTCTGGAGGCCTCTCTCCAGAGCTGACAATGCTGGCTGCATGGAAATAGATGGAAGTCATGGATGTCTTTGGCTTATATATCCCCAGTGCCTAATTCTATAGTTTCTAACATCTGAAATTCAGTCACCTGGCTCAGATGGTAAAGAATCTGCTTGCAACACAGGAGACCAACGGTTCAGTCCATGGGTCAGGACTGGTTCAGACCTGGAGAAGGGAATGACTGCCCACTCCAGGATTCTTGCCTGGAGAATTCCAAGGACAGAGGAGCCTGGAGGTCTACAATCATGGGTTCGCAAAGAGCTGGACACAACTGAGTGACTAACGTTGCTGCTAAGTCGCTTCAGTCGTGTCCGACTCTGTGCGACCCCATAGACGGCAGCCCACCAGGCTCCCGCGTCCCTGGGATTCTCCAGGCAAGAACACTGGAGTGGGTTGCCATATCCTTCTCCAATGCATGAAAGTGAAAAGTGAAAGGGAATTCACTCAGTCGTGTCCGACTCTTAGCGACCCCATGGACTACAGCCCAGCAGGCTCCTCCGTCCATGGGATTTTCCAGGCAAGAGTACTGGAATGGGGTGCCATTGCCTTCTCCGGTGACTAATGTTACTACACTACTAAATATATTGAATGGATGGGTAAATGAAACAAGGAGTTAGACATTAAATAATCCGTTGTCTAATCACATTTCTTGATATTCAGTCTTGATTTTTAGAATCCAATATTATGTCTGACAATAATCTTTTTAATAAAGTACAAATATAAATCTCCTCATTCATGTATTTGCTTCATTTATATTCATTCAATTCCATCTGAAGTTCTACTAAGTGGCTGCTGATTGGGCTTGAAAGAGCTCACAGGAGAAAAGATTGCCTGCCTTTGATACAGAACAGGTAGATTCTCCCTCTTTTGTATCACTTTAGATGAATACACTGTAGGAGGGTAAAATGTGAGGTGTGTAATCAACCCAGCAGAATCCCTTGATCTGGCTACCTTGGGAGCTTGTGTACACCTTCCAGTTTCTCTCACTTCCAGAAAGAGAGGCAATGCCAAAGTAGAAAACCAACGGCAGGCATCCCAGGGTCAATTACCAAGGGAGCTTGACCATATAATCAGTCCTGGTCCATGCCACGACAGCCTCAGGCTCATTGGATCCAAGCATGGTAAACAACACCATGTTCATGTGTCCCCTGCCAATTTAGGTGTGGAGGCTCCATCACCATCAGCATTACAGCCATTCTGTTTGACATTTATTTTTTTGCTTCTCTGGCAAAAAAATTTTTTTGCAAGAGGAAAAAAAAAATTTGCAAGTGTTCTTTCTCTTGCCATGATCATATCCACCACCTTCAGTGGTTATGGGGCTCTGGGATGATATGGGAGAATGGCATTGAAACATGTAAATTATCACATGTGAAACAAATTGCCAGTCCAGGTTCGATGCGTGATACAGGGTGCTCGGGGCTGGTGCACTGGGATGACCCAGAGGGATGGGATGGGGAGGGAGGTGGGAGAGGGGTTCAGGACGGGGAACACATGTACACCTATGGCATATTCATATCAATGTATGGCAAAACCAATACAATATTGTAAAGTAAAAAAATAAATTAATTAAAAAAATTAAACACTCATAAATGTTTTAAAGTAGAAAAGGAAAGCTGTTAAAAGCTGACATGAAATGTTCTCTTGTTTCCTTAAAGCTTGTTTGCCAGGGAATGAAAAGCAACAATTACTTTAACGTGATCATGTGTTTTCACACCAAAGCTGAATACACAATTACTCTTGACTTGGGGAATGAGTTTGAAAAGGGAGACACAAAAAGATTGTCTTTTGCAACAAAAGGGGAGTGATTCAGAAAGGGCCAGAGGGAAGAGGAAATGGCTACAGAAAATTATCCTCTACAGAATTCCCTCGCTGCTGTTTAACCATTTATAGACCTTATGTCTAGGCCTTATTAAATAGTTCGTCACTGTTCAAATGCTCAATCAATCTGCTTGCCCTAATGTTAGATTTCCATCGTCTCAGGAACGTGACAGGGTTTGATCGGGTATAAACTGTGAAATTAGTTGCCTAGCCCATAGCCTGAAAATAAGCGCTAACTGTGAAGTCTCTTTAGGGGTGAGCGATAACACAACCGATGTGACCTCAGGCACTACTTTCTGCTTTGAAAGGTCTCAGATGTCTTTCCTGGAAAATTCAGAGATGCTCATCTCTAAAAGCATTGTGTGATGATTTGAAACGAGATGGAATAACATAAAGTAAAACAGCATCACATAACCTAAGTATTTTGAGGGTGCCAGAGTGGTGCTGACGGAAAGTGCTCCAGCTTTAACACAAGGCAGAGTGAGGCTTGAATGTACACTACTTACTGGCTCGTGTGTGGCTTTACACAGATTTCCCCTATTGAACTTGCTGAGCAGGTTTCCCCTTATTGAATTAATAATTTTCATTTTGCAAAGTTTTCCTCAGCATTTGGGAAAAAGATAAAGTGCTTGGACAATGGATTCTGACTAGGGAGCTGCTTTCCCAAGCTTCTTGATGATAAAAATCACTGGAAGCCTTGGTTAAAAATAGTAGTTTCTCTTGCCCTCCTTTACAAAGAGCCTGATGCAGCAGTTTAGGTTGGAATCTACAGGGTGGGGACACTAGGTAAGAAGGACTTGGGGAAGATTTCTTGAGAATGTGAGATTTCAACTGGTTTTTGAAGGAAATGGCAACCCACTCCAGTATTCTTGCCTGGAGAATCCCAGGGACGGGGAAGCTTGGTGGGCTGCCGTCTATGGGGTTGCACAGAGTCGGACATGACTGACGTGACTTAGCAGCCGCAGCAGGACTTCTGGTAGGCTTCTGTGGTGGCTCAGATGCTAAAGAATCTGCCTGCAATGTGGGAGACCTGGGTTAGATCCCTGGGTTGGGAAGATTTCCCATAGAAGGAAATCCCACTCCAATAGAATTGCCTGGGGAATTCCATGGACAGAGGAGCCTGGCAGGCTATAGTTCATGGGGTTGAAGGAGGAAAGGAACAGGCCATGCTGACTCCATCTTGACAAAGAAGGAAAGTCCATCTTGCACTTACAGTGAGCTTTGGACCATGTGCCTGGTAGCCATGGGGATAACATACCCACGGCCGAACTGGCCTCCTGGACTGATACACACCAGATTCCATCCCAAGATTTCCCATCGCCAAAAAGAATGTGATAATCCCCTATGTAGTCAGTCACCTTTGTAAACTTTATGGCACCCATTGGTGTAGGCTACAGTGTATAACCAGCTGACCCTTCTGATGGTGAATCATGGCTGTAACCTGGATGTCCCTTTAATACTTTCCAGGCTAGGTTTAAGGAATTTGGGGAAGTGGGCTTGAGCAGTACAAATAAGGTACATAAGGTTTTCACAAAAGTCGGTCGGCGTCCTTGGCTAAGAGGAGACTGCCTTGGGCCCACCCGTGTAATAAACTGCACTTCACTATCTGCATTGCCCTTCTGAGTGAGTTTGTTTCCCAGAACGTGTGGCTACAACAGGATCACAAAGAGTTGAACATGACTGAATGACTTTCACTTTTCACTGGACTTCTGGTGGGCAAGTTATACAAAGGCTTTTTTAAAGTAGAGGGGATGACAGGGCACAGTCAGAGATGGACGTCTGTAGTGCACACTGTGAAAGGCTAAAAGTCTGGAGTGGTTAGAGTGTCAACTGTGAACAAGAAGAAACGGGCGTAAGAGTGGAATATAATGCACCTGGCTTAAAAATTTGAACAGATTCAGTTCTTATGTGTGTGAAAACCAGAAAAGAGCCTTCTGGGGGACTATTGCATATGCTAAAATTTCCTACAATTCAGGTCATTTAGTCAGATAAGGGATCAACACATTTTATCACACACGCAGTGTTATTCTGTGGATGCATGGATTCTCCATGATTTCTTAGCGGAAAACCTGTGAGACAATGCAGTGCTGCTATTAACGGGTCATGAAGAGGAATGTCTATTTTGGACTCACCAATACCACCACCAACTACTCTCCTGAAAGTCTGACCTAGCAGACAACACAGCTCTAAAATGTTCATATTTATCTCTGAATATACCATACTTTTCTGCTCCCTGGAGCTTCTAAGTCAGCCTTCAGTAAATGGTACAAGAATCTATTTTGTTGGTGATTTACCTAGAGGGACCCGACCCTGCTTTCTTATTTAACTTCCACATTGAATTTAAATGCTTTATACTTATTTTCACCAATAATCATAAGCCTGAGGCCAATGAATGAATTTTGAGTAAAAAAAGAAATGATCTGGACTCATTCCAGAACCTAATTCATTTCCTGTGAGCAAGTTGGGAGCCTAGGGAATTAACTGTTTCACACCAATAGGATATTTTATATTGCATAGATCTGCTTTCTGTTAAAGTCAACTGGAAAGCAAGAGTAATTATCAACACACTTTGGTGCTGTTGCTGTTGTTGTGGGTCCCACTCCAGCGTAGAAATGTTTCAGAAAGCATACTATAATAGGGTATTGGATTATACCGGGAAACATGGTCAGCCACCAGCTGGTGGGTTTGGATCTGGTTTTGCCTTTAATTTGGACTCTCTCTCTTCATAGGCTTAGTTTTTAGTTTTTGGTTCACAGCAAGACTGAGCAGAAGGTATAGAAGTTACCCATATGCCCCTTGCCACCTACAGTGGCACAACCTTCCTCCATATCAACATTCCCACCAGTTGGTACATTTATGACCACTGATCAACCTATATCGATGCATCATAATCACTAAAAGTCCATAGTTTGCATGAGAGTCCATTCTTGGTTTGTCTCCACCATAATAATACCACACAGAGCATCCTGAAATCCCTCTGTGCTCCACCTATTCATCGTTCCCTCCCTTCTAACCCCAGGCAACCACCGATCTCTTTACTGTCTTCATGTTTTTGTCTTTTCCAAATATCATGTAGTCGGAGTCATGCAGTATGTATCATTTTCAAATTGACTTCTCTCACTTATTAATTATACATTTTTGCTTCCTCTTTTTCATGACTTGATAGCTCATTACTTTTTAGCGCTGAATAATATTCTATTAAATTGGTGTTTCTTAAACAATGAGTTTAGATAGATCTATTAACACAGTGTTAAATAAATATTGAATGATGCATGAGTAAGTTATTTCTATTTTTAAGATGCATTTTAAAATATTTCTGATTACACCAAAGCAGAATCTTTAGTAAATAAGACTACAACTGGCTTTCACTTTCCCATAATGAAGCAAAGTTTCATGTTAACATAATATATGTGTAAGCAAAAATGATGAGTTTATGAAAATTAACAGTATAAATATGGTAAAGAGTAGAAGTTCATATGCATTTAATAACACTGGAGGTTCATAAGATTACAGCAAAATTATAAAAGTAATAACAACTGTTTAGGAATCTCTGTAGCAAGAATGACTTTTGAAATCCAACTTTAATGATGCCACACTCTTCTTAAATCCTTTCATTGCAATTTCATCTTAGGATGCATACCAGGGACTTCTATTTCTCTCATCTTTTCACTAAATTCACCAGCAAGTTCTACCTCTGTGCCATGTCTGACATCTGTCTGATTCTCTCAAATTCTACCAGCCTAACCCATGTCACCATCATCTTTACCTAAATATTGGCAAGAGATTTCTAAACCTACTAGCTTCCTCTGTTCTTCTCATGCCTCCATGCTAACCCTTTTGAATTTTGATGTCTCTGCTTTTGAATATGCTGTCTCGGTTTGTCATAGCTTTTCTTCCAAGGAGCAAGCATCCTGTAAATATGGTAAGAAGGCAGTCTAGAGGAGAAAAAGCGAAAGGTTAACATTTCAGTGCTATCTCTGTCTTCCTAGGGAAGAGGGTGGACCCTTAACCTTTTTTCTCCACCCAAAGGGCTCACTTTCAGATCACCAGTCATGTCGCTACTTGTAAAACCAATGATCTGTCCTTTGTTTTCCTGTTTCTAGACCTTTGAACAGTGTTTGGTGAGCTGATCACTTTATCCTTCTTCAGACTCTATTTTATTCTGTTATTTTACTCTATCACTGCCTGATTTTGTTTCACCGTCTTGACAACTCCTTGGGATCTTATCCTGGATCTTCTTGTTTTCCCAAAGATCTAAATACTGAGACATCTCTGTGCTGGGCTCTCCACTTTTTCCACTTCTTTGCTACATTGTCTCTCTAGGTGATTCTCTACACTTCCTTGGTTTAAAATACTATAAATAGGTTGAAGACTCAAATCTGTATCTTCATCTTAGAACTCTCCCTTGAGCTCCAGAGGCATATACCCAAAGTGCCTTCTCCAAACCTCTGCTTGGATTAATAACAAGAACCCCCACATTTTAATTGAATTATGTTGACCTACAATACTATATTAAAAATCTTAGGTTATAAGAACCTCAAACTCAATATGCTAAATTAAACTATCGATTCTATCCTCTGCATATAATCCACTCCCTACAGCTTTTCTCACCTCAATATATGTCACCATCAAGCACGCAGTTTCCTTATATTGTCTGCAACATACATTCCCTCAGCAGTATACACGATTTCTGCCACTAACGCCTAAGTCCAGAGCACATTCATGTCTTAGCTGTAAGAATACAATTTTCAAACTCTTCTCTCTACTCCATGCTTGTCTTCTGCGCAGGCCTGAAAAGGACTTTTCAGGATGATAACACACATGACAACACTTGCCTGAAATGGCATAAAAAAGACTCCAGCATCTAGCTTCTGCCTGTTCCTCTACCCCAGCCCTTTCTACACTTGCCTTAAACACCAACAGCCTTCAGCTTTTGTCTCAGCATAAACCTTCCTACCTAAAGATGGTTGAACTTGCTATTATTTTTTCTCATGATAATTTTTTTAATCTTTGCAAGGACATCTCCTTCTCATTATTTAAATCTAAGTCCTCCTCAGAGGGTCTTTTCCAGCTTTAGTAAACTAGTAACCCCTCCCTTCAAAATATGATTTATATCTCAGTGCCTAAAGTCATTTCCTTCCCTTCCTTTCTCTTTTTTTTTTCCTTTTCATCTTACTTTCATTCCTCCCTCCCACTAAAGCTCCTGAGTCTCTTTTTGGATTCTATGTTAGTCACGGGCATCCATAAAGCAACTGTCATGGCAGGACCACATGTATCTATCTATTTGGGGGAATACTGTGTAAGGAAGTAGGGAGACAGCTGGAGAAGACCAGGAGACTCCCAGATGGTGATAAAAGCCTTATTCTCAGTGAAGAATGTAGAGAGAGTGGGTAGAAACACCCTAAGCTTCCATCTTATCTTGAGAAGGTTCAGCAAAGCCATGGTGTCCCTGAGCCAGAGTAAACTTTCAAAGGGTTCCCCAGTCTCCCAGAAAGCAGTCTGCTGTCCACACATCCCACATCCCAGCTGGGGTGCAGTTGTGAGAAGTGTGCCTGGGTACCAACACAGTGACTGGTTTCCAAGCACAGCAGCAGGCACCCTCTGTCAATTACATCCCCTGGACATCTTCCAGGCACATTCTTTGTAGGACATTGTAACTGCCTTTTACTCAAGGGCAAAGTCAATTTTTGACATCCAGCTGGTATTCAATAAATGGTCTTATTTTTTCCACTGAGAGAATAGGTTAGGAGAATATAACTTAGTGATAAGCGAGGCCAAGCAGATCACCATCTAATGATAGAAATTGGCACTTAAAGCATTGCATTTAGAAAGAAGAATAGAGAAGGTTGACTCCACCTAGAAGGGGCCTGAAAATGATCAATGGCAACCTAGAGAACCCAAAACATCAAGAAAGAGTATACACAGGGGTTCCACAGGTAGTTTTGCTGTGGGTAGAAGAGATGTGGTTGGGCAAGATAGGAGTAAGTGGTCGCCTAACAATATCTTTATTAGCCTAAAGCATGCTGGTCTACACATCACTGATTCAATGGACATGAGTTTAAGCCAACTGGGGGAGACAGTGAAGGACAGGGAAGTCTGGAGTGCTGCAGTCCCTGGGTTCTCAAAGAGTTGTACATAACTTAGCAACTGAATGGCAACAATGGTAGTCGAAGGAGGCAATGCCTGTGTATCTTTAAATGAACCAAGATGCTAAAAAGGGATGTGTGTGTGCTCATTTGCTCAGTCATGTCCAACTCTTTGTAACCTCATGAACTGTAGCTTACCAAGCTCCTCCATCCACAGAATTCTCTGGACAAGAATACTGGAATGGGTTGCTATTTCCTCCTTCAGGGAATCTTCCTGACCCAGGGATCAAACTCGTGTCTCTTGTGTCTCCTGCATTGTCAGGCAGTTCTTTTCCACTGAGCCACCATGGAAGCCCCAAACAGGGATACCTGATATATGTTGAATATGTGAGCATATATAATTGCATGTATAGGAACAAGTCAGTTTTCCGATAGCTCTCACAGTTTTTAAGAAAACACGGTAGATAAGATTCCATCAAGTATCTTAAGTATGTTTGTTTCCATGAACTAAAAGTCAAAGCACATTTGAACCCAAATTCAAAAAGCCTCAAGAGTAATGAAAATTAAAAATTAGTACCTTCTGGGCAGATAAAATGAATAGCAATAAGCTCAAAATTGTAAAACAATGAAGGAAGTCTTATTATCACATTTTAAGTAGAATTCCATTTTTTAGGAGCATAATACAAGGTATCAAATAAAGCAGTCATAGCAAAAGGTTAAAAAAATGCAGTTGTTAGTCTGTTCACAGTACACTGTCTTACTGGTAACTCTGTCTTCCTTAAGATGAGCAGGTGTATTTTTAGAACCAGTTGGCTAAGATAGTACCTCCTCTTTCTGAGTTAGGGTTCCAGAGTCTCTCTCTATTCCTGGAGCCCTTTACCCAAAAGGGTGCTTGCCAGCCCATGGAGACCACCAGGACATTCTCAACTCTGCACAAACCTCTGTGGATGAGCAGTGACCCGTTCCTTCATTTTCCCCTCATCACTGCAAATTAGTCGCCTATGAGTGCACCTGAATATATCTGCCCCATAATAAATATCATGTAACTCCATATCCCCTTCCTTGTGGTTCTGTTAAGTGATTTAGTAGGGAAAAACACATGACATTTTAGTCTTTGGACTGGAGGTATTACGCAGCCCTGGGGAATGGTGGGCCACGTGGATTAATGCACGTTGGGTTCTCAGTCTGTTTACATCATGGATCAGATGAAAACTAACTCAGATGGAAGCGGTCATAAAAATCAATCATTCCCAAAGGTTGAAAAGCATGAAGCTTAATAATTGCCTAAGCCATTATTCACAGAATACACAAAAGTATGCTTCTGCATACATCAGTTCAGTTGTAGATGCCAGTTCTTGGAAAGAAAGAGAGAGATATATTTTAAGAAATGACATATTTCTTAAAATGATATATTTTAAGAATCCTGTTCTGTATTCATAGGAATTTACAGAGTATTAGAAGAGAGTGAGGTACAGTGCAAAGGTGTTTGTTCATTCAATAAATATTCCACTCTTCCTACCAAGTTCCAGGCACAAAGTACCCAAAAGGAAAGAGGACCAAGTGCCTCAGGAAACACTCTTGTACTTAAGGGGCTGTGTTTCAGAACACACTGTCAACAGAGGCTGAAAAGGAAGCCCTGGCATTGCAGTGACTCCTGCATTAATAAGTTACAATTGTAGGAAGGCTTGTGATACTTGTAGGTACATCAAAGAATTATTTTGTTTGCTTTTGTAACCAACTCAATATAAGTGAATTTGAACAAACTCTGGAAATAGTGGAGGACAGAGGAGCCTGGCATTCTGCAGACCATGGAGTCACAAGTTCAGTACGGTTCAGTTCAGTCAATCAGTTGTGTCCGACTCTTTGTGACCCCATGGACTGCAGCACACCAGGCTTCCCTGTCCATCACCAACTCCCGGAGTTTACTCAAACTCATGTCCATTGAGTTGGTAATGGCATCCAACCATCTCATCCTCTGTCGTCCCCTTCTCCTATCCCCTTCAATCTTTCCCAGCAGCAGGGTCTTTTCCAATGAGTCAGTTTTTCGCCTCAGGTCACAAAAGTATTGGAGTGTCAGCTTTAACATCAGTCCTTCCAATGAATATTCAGGACTGATTTCCTTTAGGATGGACTGGTTGCATCTCCTTGCTGTCCAAAAGACTCTCAAGAGTCTTCTCCAACACCACAGTTCAAAAGCATCAATTCTTTGGCGCTCAGCTTTCTTTATAGTCCAACTCTTAAATCCATACATGACCACTGGAAAAACCATAGTTTTGACTAGATGGACCTTTGTCAGAAAATCAATGTCTCTGCTGTTTAATATGCTGTCTAGGTTGGTCATAACTTTTCTTCCAAGGAGCAAGCGTATCTTAATTTCATGGCTGTAGTCACCATCTGCAGTGATTTTGGAACCCCCCAAAATGAAGTCTGTCGCTGTTTTCATTGTTTCCCCATCTATTTCTCATGAAGTGATGGGACCAGATGCCATGATCTTAGTTTTCTGAATGCTGAGCTTTAAGCCAACTTTTTCACTCTCCTCTTTCACTTTCATCAAGAGACTCTTTAGTTCTTCTTCACTTTCTGCCATAAGGGTGGTGTCATCTGCATATCTGAGGTTGTTGATATTTCTCCTGGCAATCTTGATTCCAACTTGTGCTTCTTCCAGCCCAGCGTTTCTCATGATGTATTCTGCATATAAGTTAAATAAGCAGGGTGACAATATACAGCCTTGATGTACTCCTTTTCCTATTTGGAACCAGTCTGTTGTTCCATGTCCAGTTCTAACTGTTGCTTTCTGACCTGCATAGAGATTTCTCAAGAGGCAGGTCAGGTGGTTTGGTATTCCCATCTCTTGAAGAATTTTCCACAATTTGTTGTGATCCACATAGTCAAACACTTTGGCATAGTCAATAAAACAGAAATAGATGTGTTTCTGGAACTCTGTTGCTTTTTTGATGATCCAACAGATGTTGTCAATTTGATCTCTGGTTTCTCTGCCTTTTCTAAAACCAGCCTGAACATCTGGAAGTTCATGGTTCAGGTACTGTTGAAGCCTGGCTTGGAGAATTGTGAACATTCTAGAGTGTGAGGTGATTGCAAATGTGCAATAGTTTGAAGATTCTTTGGCATTGCCTTTCTTTGGAGTTGGAATGAAAACTGACCTTTTCCATTCTTGTGGCCACTGCTGAGATTTCCAGATTTTCTGGCATATTGAGTACAGCACTTTCACAGCATCATCTTTTAGGATTTGAAATAGTTCAACTGGAATGCCATCACCTCCACTAACTTTGTTGGTAGTGATGTTTCCTAAGGCCCACTTGTCCTCGCATTCCAGGATGTCTGACTCTAGGTGAGTGATCATACTATCATGATTATCTTGGTCGTGAAGATCTTTTTTGTACAGTTCTTCTGTGTATTCTTGCCACCTCTTCTTAATATCTTCTGCTTCTTTTAGGTCCCTACCACTTCTGTCCTTTATTGTGCTCATCTTTGCATGAAATGTTCCCTTGATATCTCTAATTTTCTTGAAGAGATATACAATAGTCTCTAGTCTTTCCCATTCTATTATTTTCCTCTATTTATTTGCACTGATCACTGAGGAAGGCTTTCTTATCTCTCCTTGCTATTCTTTGGAACTCTATACTCAAATAGGTATTCCTTTCCTTTTCTGCTTTGCCTTTAGCTTCTCTTCTTTTCTCAGCTATTTGTAAGGCCTCTTCAGACAGCCATTTTGCTTTTTTGCATTTCTTTTTCTTGGGGATGGTCTTGATCTCTGTCTCCTGTACAGTGACAGGAACCTCCGTCCATAGTTCATCAGGCACTCTGTCTATCAGATCTAGTCCCTTGAATCTGTTTGTCACTTCCACTGTATAATCATAAGGGATTTGATTTCGGTCATACCTGATGGTTTTCCCTACTTTCTTCAATTTCAGTCTGAATTTTGCAACAAGGAGTTCATGATCTAAGCCATAGTCAGTTCCCAGTCTTGTTTTTGCTGACTGTATAGAGCTTCTCCATCTTTGGATGCAAAGAATATAATCAATCTGGTCTCTGTATTGACCATCTGGTGATGGACATGTGTAGAATCTTCTCTTGTGTTGTTGGAAGAGGGTGTTTGTTATGACCAGTGCATTCTCTTGGCAAAACTCTATTAGCCTTTGCCCTGCTTCCTTTTATACTCCAAGGCAAATTTGCCTGTTACTCCAGAGATCTCTTCCTACTTTTGCATCCCAGTCCCCTCTAATGGAAAGGACATCTTTTTTGGGTGTTAGTTCTGGAAGGCCTTGTAGGCCTTCATAGAACCGTTCAACTTCAGCTTCTTCAGCATAGACTTCAGGGCACAGACTTGGATTACTGTGATATTGAAAGTTTTGCCTTGGAATCGAATAGAGATCATTGGGGTTACAAAGAGTCAAATATGCTTTAGCGACTGAACAACAATGTTCTTGATTGCTTATGAAAATCACTTTTATAATCACCAGTATTAATAACAATAATACACATAGATTCCTCTGATGTTCTCTATGTCATTACTACCATGGGCATCCAAAGGGTAGCTTTTCAAAAGAGAGTCACACCTGAAGTTTGAACTGGGTTCTTGGTCAACTGAATTCATTCAATTGGTGATATTAGGAAAGGAACATGTACAGCATCAACAGTGATTCGTTAAAAATAAGACTAGCAATACTTAATACAAGAGAGAGACCAGTCATTATAGAAAAGCACCTTACATTTATGGGGACACTGCTCTCTGATTGCTTGTATGCTTCGTGTTTCTGCCTATGACTTCAACAGCTTGAGGACAGCTTACCTGGGTGTAAAAGCCTGGTTTTGTTTATTAGTTATCTAGAGGATGAGATGGCTGGATGGCATCACTGACTCGATGGACATGAGTCTCAGTGAACTCCGGGAGTTGGTGATGGACAGGGAGGCCTGGAGTGCTGTGATTCATGGGGTCGCAAAGAGTCGGACACGACTGAGCGACTGATCTGATCTGATTGTTGTGTAATGAATGACACCAAACCCTGGTGATGTAAAAAATCTGTCACAGACTTCTTGCAGGTGAGGAGAGAAGCCACAGGTAGCAGTGAGATTTTTCCTTATATATATTTTATATGTTTTGAGTTTTGACTACATGACTTATTCAATATTTAAAATTAAATAAGCAATACTTTCCTTAAGCATGAGACCAATCACAGCCCCTTCTCCTCTCAGCCTCCTGATTACACAGCTGATTTGAACAGCTAACATGTACAGTCCAGCAGAGATGCCAGTCTCAGCGCTTCACATTAGCAAGTCATTTAATTTTCCTCTCATTGTGAGGTCAGTTCATATCATTGCTTGTCCTTTAAATGGGAGACAAGTGAGGCACTGAGGAATCAAGTATGTAAGTAATTTAGCCTAGGATAGACACTCATAAAAGAACAAATGGATTTGAATCCTGGCTTTCTGGACCCAAATCTTGCACCCAAATTATTACTCTAAACTTCCAAAGCAAATGATTGCTCCAGACATGAGCCCTTGTTAAACTGCAAGGTTAAAAGGGCAGAATTCCCCATGGTTTAAACAATGTCTGGCATTCTACCGGACATGGCGCCTGTCTGGATTCTCCTGGGTTACCTGGCTTTGCTTTGAGAAAATTTTTTTTTAGTTTACAACCACCTGGTGAGATTTTCATGGGATAGAGGGAGGTGCAAAGTGCAATAAAATTGACCGTTTCTCTTTTTTGATATTTATTTGAGGAGAATGCTATCCCTAAAAGGTGTTCATCTTAGTCCCTTGTCATTTACAATCAATTTATGATGCAGGGGGTGAGCTGTAGACTGTTAAATCAATGGCAATTATGACTGAGTGCCTACGTGGAGGTTCAATTGTCCAGAATGCTGTACCGTCCTCAATTTAGAGCCTTGTTGCTAGAGAAAATCTGAAATTCTCTTTCAGCGCCGTCGCCCTTAATTATAATCTTTCAGAGGCGTTAGAGATAATAGCACCCGTGTCTTTCACACTAAATTGTTGAGTACAAGACAACTCTGCTGGCTTTCACAAGCCCGAGGAAAATAAGCCCCTGGCAGCACACTCTTAAGTGTCCACACTGCAGAGAGAGCTTGTTTAGACAAAGGATGCGCCAAGCATGCTGGGGCATGGGTCATTGTGTGCTGGCTGATGGGAAAAGAAAGAGGAGGTACCCTGGGGCTCCGCACCCCTCCCCCACTACACAGGCTGGTGGCCACAGTGATGGAGGAGGAGATGCACCCAGACTTTTCATAAAAGCTATTTTGTCATAAGTACCCTGAATTTGGGGCTGGGGGAGTAAGACCATTTTTTGGTGATTCTATTATTATTGTTTAAGTTTTCCTAGGGATCCAGCACTAACTTAGCAAAAGATATCTTAAGGAAAAGTTTTGCTTCCTCTGGAAGATGGTCTCTTGTGTCTAAAATGCCCTGTCTTCCTCCCAACTCCTCTCCTGTCCAAAACCTTGCTGGGTCAATTTCTACTGTTTTTTTAAGGAAAAATGTCATTGCCTCATCCACATAACCACCGGCCCGGTCCCAGGAAATCCTGTTATCTTGATAAACCTCTTCAGGGCACAGCTGAGCTTCATGTTTTCTTGCCCTTAAGATCTTCACCCGATCTGCCTACCAAGGTTTTAGGAAAAGCAAATAATTTCTCTAGGGGTTGTTTTACAGTTGCTAAGTCGTGTCCGACTCTTTGTGACCCTGTGGCTTGAGACACAGTTAAAAAAAAAAAGAAAAAAGGCTTATCCCTCCAAGAGGGGAGAGTACAAGAGAAAAGAGGGATGAATGAGCAGAAAAAAGGGATCAAAGGAGAAGAAGCTAGTATTGGTTGTCTCTGAGCCAAATCAAAGATCATGGGTGGAAGAAGTTTAAGGGGAATGGTGCATTGAAAGGATTTATGAATTTAGGAATATCTTAAAATTTAATATAAGTTGTGATTTTGTTATCCTATTTCTTGTGCATTTATCGAATTACTTTGTTTTATAGTTCATATGGCCCCTCCCAATTTTTCAGCACCATCCTGCAATAGACAGGAAGTCTGTGCTGTGTTTTTTGGGAGAAACCCAGTGGAGGGCTGAGTTTGGTTCTGTCTTTGTTGTCAGCAACAATGGCTGTGGAAGTAAACACATGATCCCATCCCAGAGGACGTGAGGGGGCGCCATGGGGTTGTTATCCTTGAACACATCCAACAGTCTCAGGGAGGGCTCTGAGGGCTGAGACAGAGAAGAAACATTACTCGTAGGTCAATGGCTTTGCAAATCTCAGATGATAATCAAACAATGGTGTAAAACCTAAACCTAAACCTGGCTTTGCAGTTAGTCAAACCAACACTTTAAGATCAGATCAGATCAGATCAGATCAGTCGCTCAGTCATGTCTGACTCTTTGCGACCCTATGAATCGCAGCACGCTAGGCCTCCCTGTCCATCACCAGCTCCCGGAGTTCACTCAGACTCACGTCCATCGACTCAGTGATGCCATCCAGCCATTTCATCCTCGGTCGTCCCCTTCTCCTCTTGCCCCCAATCCCTCCCACCATCAGAGTCTTTTCCAATGAGTCAACTCTTCTCATGAGGTGGTCAAAGAACTGGAGTTTCAGCTTTAGCATCATTCCTTCCAAAGAAATCCCAGGGCTGATCTCCTTCAGAATGGACTGGTTGGATGTCCTTGCAGTCCAAGGGACTCTCAAGAGTCTTCTCCAACACCACAGTTCTTTCCTCCAAAATGTTCCTCTTACTAAATGTGTGACTTTGAATATCTCAGGACCTACACCCACACATGGGCATTTAAAATCTCACTCAGACCTGTTGTCAATAATGGATTGCAAGATACATGTGGCTGGTAAATAATGGTCTCTCAGTGATATTTTTTTATTTGTCCAAAGTGTGAAGGAAAGAAGACGTGTTTAGAGATCTATGAAGCTCTTTCCACATTCCAATATTCTATTGTTTTAAACGTTATCTAAAGGGTATTTTTTTATTGCATGAATCATTTTCATGGTATACCTAGCCCAGAATGAGGAGCCAAGGTTCTGAAATCATAAGGAGTTCTTAATTTCTCTGTAGCGAGAGAAACCCATGCATAAATGATGGAGCAGAAGAAAGGGAATTTGAATTGACCCTAAAGTGGGGAAAAGTATAGTATCCCAGACACTGAAAGAAGAAAAGGGGAGGAGGGTTACACGCAAAAATGAGCCATGAAAAAGATGGAATTCAAATTCTCTGTGAATTTCATATTTTTCAAATTCTCAAATTTTGTGAGATGTAGTGCCTGGCATGACTCATCTTCTTGTTCTATAAAAAGCAGATATCTATCTACTATCTATCTGTCTAGTCAAGGCTGTGGTTTTTCCTGTGGTCATGTATGGATGTGAGAGTTGGACTGTGAAGACAGCTGAGTGCCGAAGAATTGATGCTTTTGAACTGTGGTGTTGGAGAAGACTCTTGAGAGTCCCTTGGACTGCAAGGAGATCCAACCAGTCCATTCTGAAGGAGATCAGCCCTGGGATTTCTTTGGAAGGAATGATGCTAAAGCTGAAACTCCAGTTCTTTGGCTACCTCATGCGAAAAGTTGACTCATTGGAAAAGACTCTGATGGTGGGAGGGATTGGGGGCAAGAGGAGAAGGGGACGACAGAGGATGAGATGGCTGGATGGCATCACTGACTCGATGGACGTGAGTCTGAGTGAACTCCGGGAGTTGGTGATGGACAGGGAGGCCTGGTGTGCTGCGATTCATGGGGTCGCAAAGAGTCGGACACGACTGAGCGACTGATCAGATCTGATCTATCTGTCTAGGCTTCCCTTGTGGCTCAGCTGGTAAAGAATCTACCTGCAATGTGGGAGACCTGGGTTTGATCCCTGGGTTGGGAAGATCCCCTGGAGAAGGGAAAGGCTACTCACTCCAGCATTCTGGCCTGGAGAATTCCATGGACTATAGTCCATGGGGTCACAAAGAGTTGGACACAATGGAACAAATTTTACTATATATATACATATATTAAAAAAACATATCTAGCTATCTATATATGTTGAGCTGTGGATCAGCTCTTTAGTTTTTGAAGCAACTGAAAGCCTAGAAGTTCAAAGTTCCACCTAGTTAACTCTGTGGAGACAAAAACCACTGCTCAGGCTGAATGTATGTTTTCCTACCACTCACACACTCCGCATCCACATCTTGCCTCCAAAATCTGTATGCTGAGTTCCAAACCCTAGTGCCTGTATTTGGAGAGAGGGTCATCACAGAAGTCATTAAATTAAGATGAGGTCTTTTTGGAAACTGGGACCCAGACACACATGAGTAAGGCAGTGCGGAGACACGGGGGCACGTGACCGTCTGTCTGCAGACTGATGCGACAAGCCTGGGTAAGAACTTTCCATGAAGACCCTCAGAAGGAAGGAGCTAACCCTGTGGGCACCTTGATCTCAGATTTCGCGCCTCCGGAGCTGTGAGGAAATACATTTCTATTGCTCAAACCACCCAGTCTATGGCACTCGGTATGGTGTCCCTGTCAAACTAATACGGCCATTAAGCAACACCGAGGTAAGCTTTTCCTGCCTTTTCAACTCCACCCAAAATTGTGTAGAGATAATAACACATAGACAAATTGTCCTCTTTAAGTCTGATTTCCACGTTTGTAAACTGAGTCAGTTGCACTAAATGAGTTCCCTGGTATTCTCAAAATTCCATTATATGACATGATTTTTCAACAGGCAACTTTATTAAATTATTCATGGAAATTTATGGAGTAAATCTCACCCTTGAATGGTAATTTTGTTTTAAATTGCTTCACTGCCTTCTAGAGAAGCATCTGCTTAGGTGCAACACATATAAATATGGAACTCACATAGACTCAAGAGTTTCTGTCAACATGAGAACAAACATTTTGGAGTGATCCATCCCCAGAAAACCCTGATCCCTCCTCTTCAGAGCTGTGTGGTTTGGTGAGGTGACTTAATCCTGCTGATCATGTTTCTTCATCTATAAAGTGGCAACAATGAGACCCACCATTCCCAACTGTTGTGAGGGTCGAAGGAAATATTTTATATGATTATCTAACAGGATGCCTGCCCCTGACAGGACTTCTTAAATAGACTCGAGATTTCCTTTCTGTTGTCTCTAACAGCACCATCTGTCCTGGAGGAGTGTCTGGGGTAGAGTCATTCTTAGCATGTATTTGTCAGGCCTTGGAGTTTATTCAATCCTTTAAGCTGATATTTACTATGAATTTACATGTTATAACACAGATACTGAGTATATCAAATGACTTATTCATAACACTCCCTCCAAAGAATTGAGAAAGACCAGAGGGTTCTAGAATCCATGTCATGGTACGATAAGGAAAAGAAGAGATTTGTTTAATAATCCGACTCTAAAACAATCACTTGAGTGAATTCACTTCATTCACCAGCTTTGAAATTCTTTGCTTCCATAGGCACTAAACATTTTACAGTAGACTGTTTTGTGATTTTAAATAAATGTTTTATAGCTCAGAAAGATATTACTTGTTAACACTGTTGAGTGCTTATCTACGAACCAGAGTTTCAATTCATAAATTTTCAGCCCTAAAATTAAAGATGTCTCTTGAATGGATAAGAAGAGGGGAGAGAATTTAAATAGAATCTCTAATCCACGTGCTGAGTCATTAATTCTAATAGAAGATGTCTCTTTTGATTAGGCAAGTCATTCTTAGACAGCCAGGTAGTGTCACCTGAAAGCTTTTACGATCCATCTGTAGAGAACTAGCGTGTATTATGTTTTGCATATTTCTTTGGGGCTTGCGGTGACAGAGTTTAAAGTAATAGCACACTTTGATAAATGCATTTGCCATCTTGGTTGTGCAGCTGTTGATTTCATATGTTTGATCATTTTCTCCATTCAAATATCAATTTTTCCTTCATCTTTTATAAGCTGTGTTCAAATATTATACTCAGTTTTTGGTTTAGAAAATGCATAAATACTCCAGAATCTTATAATAGCAATAAATACAAAATGAAAAAAGTGAGAGTTGTAACAACACATGAATCATGCCTGTTATGTGGATGAAACGAGAAGATTCACATATGAATTTGGCTTAGGTACAACATCATCAAAGTTGTAAAGAAAAGATGTGGCATATATTTAGGGCCACTTATTTTAAAGACAACAGAAATAGGAAATATATTTGATAATAATCCAATTAAGGAAAACCAGTCTTTGGGGCTTTGGGGGTAACAGAGAGAAAGAGCTCACCATTCCTATTTTCCAGGGGCTCACAACCCTGGGATTTGTCCACGTGAGTGCTGAGGGTCTGCTTTGTCATGACCAACTTAAATCATGATATTTATTAGATATGTCCTATGTAACTAGTGTTATAAATAAATACTTTTGTTTCAGTTCAGTTCAGTTCAGTTACTCAGTCCTGTCCTTTGTGACTCCATGGAATGCACCACGCCAGGCCTCCCTGTCTATCACCAACTCCCGGAGTTTACTTAAACTCATGTCCATTGAGTTTGTGATGCCATCCAACCATGTCATCCTGTCTTCCCCTTCCCCTCCTGCATTCACTCTTTCTCAGCATCAGGATCTTTTCAAATCAGTTGGTTCTTTGAATCAGGTGGCCCAAATATTGGAGTTTCAGCTTCAGCATCAATTCTTTCAATGAATATTCAGGACTGACTTCCTTTAGGATGGACTGGTTGGATCTCCTTGCAGGCCAAGGGACTCTCAAGAGTTTTCTCCAACACCATAGTTCAAAAGCATCAATTCTTTGGTGCTTAGCTTTCTTCATAGTCCAACTCTCACATCCATACATGACTACTGGAAAAACCATAGCTTTCACTAGCAGACCTTTGTTGGCAAAGTAATGTCTCTGCTTTTTAATGTGCTGTCTAGGTTGGTCATAACTTTTCTTCCAAGGAGAAAGCATCTTTTAATTCCATGGTTGCAGTTACAATCTACAGTGATTTGGGAGCCCCCAAAAATGAAGTCTGTCACTGTTTCCATTGTTTCCCCATCTACTTGCCATGAAGTGATGGGACCAGATGCCATGATCTTAGTTTTCTGAATCTGGAGTTTTAAGCCAACTTTTTCACTCTCCTCTTTCACTTTCATCAAGAGGCTCTTTAGTTCTTTTTTGCTTTCTGCCATAAGGGTGGTGTTATCTGCCTATCTAAGGTGATTGCTATTTCTCCTGGCAATCTTGATTCCATCTTGTGTTTCATCCATCCCTACATTTCTCATGATGTGTTCTGCATATAAGTTAAATAAGCAGGGTGACAATATACAGCCTTGATGTATTCCTTTTCCTATTTGGAACCAGTCTGTTGTTCCATGTCCAGTTCTAACTATTGCTTCCTGACCTGCATACAGATTTCTCAAGAGGTAGGTCAGGTGGTCTGGTATTCCCATCTCTTTAAGAATTTTTAAGAAACATTCTGTTTAGCCCTTCTTTTAAAAAATGTTCATTTATTTATTTGACTGAGATGGGTCTTAAGTTTGACTTGTGGGATCTTTAGCTTCAGCATATGCGGTCATATTCCCTGCGCTGAGATTGAATCTGGGCCCCCTGCCTGAACTGGGAGAACAGAGTCTTGGCCACTGGATCACCAGGGAAGTCCTTAGTCTTACTTTTTTAACTGGCATTCAAAGAATGCCTTAAGACCTCTTAAAGAAAAAAAAAAAACAAACAGCTTTCTATTTCAGAACACTTTTAGATTTACAAACAATTACAGATTTAATTGCACTCATCTCACAAGCTAGTAAAGTGATGCTCAAAATTCACCAAGCCAGGCTTCAGCAATATGTGAACCATGAACTTCCAGATGTTCAAGCTGGCTTTAGAAAAGGCAGAGGAACCAGAGATCAAATTGCCAACATCCGCTGGATCATGGAAAAAGCAAGAGAGTTCCAGAAAAACATCTACTTCTGCTTTATTGACTATGCCAAACCCTTTGACTGTGTGGATCACAATAAACTGTGGAAAATTCTGAAAGAGATGGGAATACCAGACCACTGGAGCTACCCACTCCAGTATTCTTGGACTTCCCTTATGGCTCAGCTAGTAATGAATCCACCTGCAATGCAGGACACCTGGGTTTGATCCCTGGGTTGGGAAGATCACCTGGGGAAGGAAAGGCTACCCACTCCTGTATTCTGGCCTGGAGAGTTCCATTGACTGTATAGTCCATGGGAGTGCAAAGAGTCAGATACCACTGAGCGACTTTCACTTTCAGCATTCATTTTCTGCTCAGCACTCCATCTAGGATATTAAATTACATCTAGTCACATGTCTTCTTAGGCTCCTCTTAACTATATCTGCTTCTCAGATTTTTCCTCTTTGATGACCTTGATAGTTTTGAGGACTACTGGTCAACTAGTACATAGATGATCCCTTAATTGGGATTGGCCTCATGCTTTTCTCATAATTAGTTATGGGTTTGGGGGAGGAAGACCACAGAGGCAAAATACCATTTTCATAATACTAAGTTAATGATGCGTATTATCAACATGGCCATCACTGTCGTCATTGACCTTGGTCCTTGGCTGTGGTATTTCTCATCAGGCCTCTCCACTGTGCTGTTACTCGTCCTTTTTCCTCTCTTGCTGCAGTCTTTAGGAGAAGGTCACTGGGCACAGCCCACATTTTAGGTGTTGGGGTTATGCTCTAGCTCCTCGAGACTAACGTATCGGCATAGATCATTCAGACTTCTGCCTGGGAGATTTTCCTCTTCTCCTCCATATATTAGTTTACTGAATCATTTATTTATATCACTATGGACTCAGAGATATTGCTTTTATACTCTGAGTTAATAGTATGTTTTTTCTCTTGGTGAAATATATTTTATTCCAAACATTTCTTCAAATATTTAAATAATATATTTATTCAAAAATATATATTTTTTCTCTTCATGCTGACATTGTTACATTTCTAACCCTTGGGAATGCTTTCATTCAGCTTCTGTGTCGCTTTCACAGGAATTACCATATATGTCAGTGGGAATACTTTCTGGCACTTATTTTCTGGCAAGATCCACCCCCTATGTTTTTTTATCTTTTTTTCTATAGATGTGAAAATTGAGGCTAAGAGAGATTTACTGATATGACAAAATATCCTAGTTAGTGAATAATGTTTCTAATCTATGCCTTCTTGGCTCTAGAATCCCCATGTTTTAACATTATGACATTCTACTCATGAAAGACCTTGGGATACATTTCTCAGCTTTTGGTAAGAGGTCTCTTCCTGCCTTGCATATGGCCACCTTCATGCTGTGTCCTTGCCTGTCCTTTCTTCTGTGCATATGTGGACAGAGAGAGCTCTCCAGGGTCTCTTCCTCTTTCTATAAGGACACTGATGTTATTGGATTAATGCCCCACCCTTATGACCTCATTTAACCTTAATTACCACCCTAAATGGGCTTCCCAAGTGGCTCACAGTAAAGAATCTGCTGTAACACAGGAGGTGTGGGTTCATTCTCTGGGCCAGGAAGATCTCCTGGAGAAGGAAATGGCAACCCACTCCAGTATTCTTGACTGGGAAATCCCATGGACGGAGGAAGCTGGTGGGCCACAGTCCATGGGGTCACAGAGAGTCAGACACAACTTAGTGACTAGAACAACAACAAGGACAACCTCCCTAAAGGCCCTGTCTCCCCAGTGTAGTAACATTGGAGGATTAGGCTTCAACACATGAAATTTAGGTGGGGACACAATTCATTTCATGACACTTTAGAAAACAGAATAAAACTTAGGGCCTGAATAACCAGAGGTCTCAGCTACTTAAGAGTTCTGCAAAGAATCACAGAAGAGTGGATTAAAAATGAGTTGTCACCCATTGGAGGTGCAGTGGGCTGGCTAGAAAATTTCTGGAAGAGCTGTGCCCGCAGTCTCCAAGCAGGGCACAGACCCCGAGGGTTCTGTTGTAGTGCATCAAAATTCCAAAACAAAACAGTAGCCCAAACAAATCAGGATGCTCCTACATCCCGCAGGGTGACAGATGATGCCCACGGCACAGCATGCATGAAACAAACTCTGGGAGAGAAAGAAAAGTGAGCACCAACATTTAATTACCCTTCCTTACACTTAATGCTGTAAGTGTCTCCTGCTGTGTTGGTGCTGGTAATGGGCTATAAGACTTCTGTCCTCCTAGGAAAGCAAGCTGAGTATGGCCTTGATTTTTTGGAACAAAGACTGTGTCACAAAGATGGCATAATTGTCCTTGAACTGAGTCAATTTTCTACTTTCAGGCAAAAATTCAAAAAAAAAAAAAAATTAGATCAGTAACAGCCTCTTCAAAAAATCTTTAATTTTTGCCATGTCCCATGAGGAATGTCATGAGGTAGGATGAAAACAAGACAGCACTGGAAACACAAAACACTAAATAAAGCTCAGCACCTCCTCTTACTGTGGTTCTCTGGGATTTACTTAAGCCCATTGAGCCTCAGTCCCCTCATCTGTAAAATGGGAACAGCAGTGTCTGGTTTACAAATCTGTGCTGGTAATACAACGTGTTTGTGTGTGTGTCGTATGGGAGAAAATTTGCATCTCCCCCTCCGATATCTCTTTGTGTTGTGAATTATTTGGAACTGAAAACAATCAAGGTCCAAGAGACTCGGGAAGAAACTATGACCTGCTCCCTAATTGCCTAGTGGCTCAGATGATAAAGAACTTGACTGCCAATGCAGGAGATGCAGGTTCAATTCCTGGGTTGGGAAGATCCCCTGGAGAAGGGAATGGCAACCCACTCCAGTATTGTTGCCTGGGAAATCCCATGGGCAGAGGAGCCTGGCAGGCTACAGTCCATGGGGTCGCAAAGACTCAGACATGACTGAGTGACTAACACACACACACTAATTGCCTAAAATAATTTGGATAGAGGGTCTGTTCAGGAATAGAGCCATCATGGAGCTATGGGCCTGGCAGGGATATGGGCTGCACGTGGCGGGGGACTAGTCAGACTAGACTAGAGGACCAGAGTCCACTCTGTGCCACTGTTTCTGCAGACCCACCATTTGCTTCTTCATCTCCACATGAGCTGCCTGACTCCCCTTCAAAGTCCCAAACCAGCACCCCCAACAGCCTCTCTTGTCTTTAGTTGAAGATGGTATTTAACAAGAGAGTTTCAGCCATTTTGACATCTTACTCAGTTTTCCTGGGTCTCCCCCAAGTGTATATGCTATTAAAAGTGTACATGTACTTATGCTTGCTTTTTTTCCTGTTAATTAGTATCACATCAATTTAATTCTTAGACCAGCCAGGAGAACCTAGAAGTGAAAAGGACTTTTTTCTTCCTTCCAGAGAGAGTGCACCAAGTCCTTAGCAATGCTCTGTGTATGCATGCATGCCCAGTCACTTCAGTCATGTTCGACTCTTTGCAGCCCCATGGACTGTAGCTTACCAGGCTCCTCTGTCCATGGAATTCTCCAGGCAAGAACACTGGAGTGGTTGCCTTTTCCCACTCCAGGGGATCCTCCTGACCCAGGGATGGAACCCACATCTCTTGTGTCTCCTGCACTGGAAGCTGATTCCTTGCCACTGTGTCCCCTGGGAAGCCACATATGTGTGGTTTAGCCAAGGCGTACAAGATCCCAAAACTTATGATAGATCTATACGCATTCCAGCTCTTGATATACTTTGCCCTGGGGCCAGGAATAAGAATAAACTTGAACCTACGGATGAGGTCCCATTGATATGCACATTTAGGCCATCTAGGAAAATTCTGCACAGAACTGAAGCAGACAACTGAATTTTATTCATGAATATAGATTTGCATTCCTTGGGAGATGGCTTACATGCCATCCATGGCCAGGCAGCCAAGATAAAAGCTTCAAGCTCAAGAACAGGCCTCTGGCCAACATGACACAGATTGCCAGGGATCCAGGGTAACCTGCGTCAAGAGTGCCTGCCAGCTCTGACATATTGTCTGGCTGTGAAAGGCATTTAGTTCCAATCTACCAGCAATCCAGCTGTAATTAAAACCCAGCACAGTTTATAAAAGGAATCATTTCATTTGATTGACCACTGAGATACAAGAAAAAGATTTATTATAGGGACTGAGAATCCGCACGCTCTAAAGAAATACTTGTATTATATTTTCTAACAAAACCAACATAGTACTTACTTTTTTCTCTATATTGCTGTTATTACTATCTAAAAATAGATTGAATAGATTGAATTCCATGGACTTATATTTATTGATTGAATGTATTAGTCATTTAAGTCCCTCTGAATCTTATTGGGGAATTTAGAATAACCTGTAAGAACAATGGGACATCAGGTTGACACAAGGCCAAAGGCTCATCTAGGTCAACTCCACGTCTCTTTCTCAATTCCATACATTTCCTCAGGCGGGCCTTCTTGGAGGAGTCTGCTGAAAACAACCTCAAACATCCGAAAATATGAGTGAACCTGGGGTGACTTTCAAATAAACTGCAGAATAGAGAGAAAGAGGGAGAGAAGAGCTGAGACAGACAGCAACAGAGAGGCTGCACCAAATTCCCATTTTGCAACAGAGTTTCAAATATCAGTGTTTCTCCCCAAATAAAATCTCTTCCAAGTTCCAAAATTGATGTTAATTAGATAAGAGAACAGTCATGGCTATGAGGTTTAGGGAACCTGAAAAAAAAAAAAAAAAAAAAAAGGCCAAACAAACAAAAAACCGTGATAGGAGACCAAGACACCAAGGAAGAAAGACCTAAGTCAGAGACAGGGACACAGGTAGAATTTCATTTCCAGAGGCTGAACTATGTGTGATGGAGAGAAAGGGAGAGACACATCTAATTCTGGAGTGTTAGGTATGGGAGGAGCTGGGGGCCAAGTTGCTGAGCAGAGAGGAGCCTTCTGGAACACTGCTGTCATGAGGAGTCCCCACCTCCAGTCCTGAGCCTTGGAGCATGTCCACTGTAAATCTCATCTAACATTTGCTCTCTCCTATCAGGAAAAGGTCAGAAACCCAAGTGGGATTGTTCTCACAATGTAGAATATCTGCAGAGCTGCAGTTACTGGGAGTCTCCAGGAATCACGTTAGGATTTTTTCTCCAGGAATCCACGTTAGGATGTTTCCTGTTATGCCTGATTCCTCATCATTTTCCCAACCAATCAGGCACTATCACCCCCCTGTACCTTTTCACACACTGTCATTTCTACCGGGGAGGCTTTTTCTGCCCTTCTCAGGGTAAGACTTCCTTCTTTTCATCTCTAATACTAACTCCTCTTCTCTAGTCTTCCCACACCTTCACAGTTCCAGGCAGAATGATAGCCTTCTGGGCTGGCCTGCTTGGTGCCTTGTATCTTCCAGGACTGCTGTAGTTGGTGTATGGTGTCCTCGCTGCTTGTTGACTTCAGTTTTCTGAATCAGTCCCTGAGCTGAACAAAGGCATCTAGCACAGCTACATTATATATATAACAAGCCATTAAAATAGATGTGCTATTTTATTGCACCGTAGGAAAATCTGTCATCTATTAACTGAACTTGAAATTGTTTGAAAGTTCAAAAAGTTAGTAGCATACATACAAGCATCTCTCAGTGGGAGACAGGGTCTTATGCTGCTTCTAGTCATGAGGAAAATATCTTATTTAATGATTTTAGAGAAGATATTCTATTTAATAATTTTTGCCTGACTTGTTGGGACAATGATGAGGAATCAGACATAACAGGAAACAAGCCCTAACTTGGATTCATGGAGACTCTATCAGTAATTGAAGCTCTGCAGATATTTTACATTGTGAGAACCATCCCACTTGAGCTTCTAATCTTTTCCTGATAGATGAGAGCAAATGTAAGACGAGATTTACAATGGGCATGCTCCAAGACTCAGGACTGGAGTTGGGGACTCAGTAGAACAAGACCCAGTTTTCCCCTCAGTCAGTCTCTCCCATCAGGAAGCTTCCATAAGCCTCTTATCCTTATCCATCAGAGGGTAGACTGAAAACCCTGTACAGTCACAGAAAACTAATCAAACTGATCAAATGGACCACAGTCTTGTCCAACTCAATGAAACAAAGAGCAATGCCATGTAGGCCACTCAAGATGGATGGGTCCTGGTGGAGAGTTGTGACAAAACGTGCAGCACTGGAGAAGGGAATGGAAAACTACTTCAGTGTTCTTGCCTTGAGAATCCCATGAACAGCATGTAAAGCCAAAAAGATAGGAAACTGAAAGATGAACTCCCCAGGTCAGTAGGTGCCAGATGTGTTACTGGAGATCAGAGAAATAACTCCAGAAAGAATGAAGAGACGCAGCCAAAGCAAAAACAACACCAATTTGTGGATGTGACTGGTGATGGAAGTAAACGCTGATGCTGTAAAGAACAATACTGTTTAGGAGCCTGGAATGTTAGGTCCTTGAATCAAGGTAAATTGGAAGTGGTCAAACAGGAGATGGCAAGAGTGAACATAGACATCTCAGGAATCAGTGAACTCAAATGGACTGGAATGGGTGAATTAACACAGATGACCATTATATCTACTACTGTGTGCAAGAATCCCTTAGAAGAAATGGAGTGGCCATCATAGTCAACAAGAGTCCGAAATGCAGTACTTGGGTGCAATCTCAAAAACGACCGAATGACCTCTATTCATTTCCAAGGCAAACCATTCAATACCATAGTAATCCAAGGCTAGGCCACAACCAGTAATGCTGAGGAAACTGAAGCTGAATGGTTCTATGAAGACCTACAAGGCCTTCTAGAACTAACACCCAAAAAAGATGTCCTTTTCATTATAGGGGACTGGAATACAGAAGTAGGAAGTCAAGAAACACCTGGAATAACAGGCAAATTTGGCCTTGGAGTACAGAATGAAGCAGGGCAAAGGCTAATGGAGTTTTGCCAAGAGAACACACTGGTCATAGCAAACACTCTCTTCCAACAAAATAAGAGAAGATTCTACACATTGATATCACTAGATGGTCAATACCAAAATCAGATTGATTTTATTCTTTGCAGCCAAAGATGGAGAAGCTCTATACAGTCAGCAAAAACAAGACCAAGAGTCGACTGTGGCTCAGATCATGAACCTCTTGTTGCAAAATTCAGACTTAAAGAAAGTAAGGAAAAACACTAGACCATTCAGGTATGACCTAAATCAAATCCCTTACAATTATACAGTGGAAGTGACAAACACATTCAAGGGATTAGACCTGATAGACCGAGTGCCTGAAGAAATATGGACAGAAGTTCGTGACATTGTACAGGAGGCAGTGATCAAGACCATCCCCAAGAAAACAAAAGGCAAAATGGTTGTCTGACGAGGCCTTACAAATGGCTGAGAAAAGAAGAGAAACTAAAGACAAAGGAGAAAAGGAAAGATATACCCATTTGAATGCAGAGTTCCAAAGAATAGCAAGGAGAGATAAGAAAGCCTTCTTCAGTGATCAATGCAAAGAAATAGAGGAAAACAATAGAATGGGAAAGACTAGAGATCTCTTCAAGAAAATTAGAGATACAAAGGGAAAATTTCATGCAAAGATGAGCACAATAAAGAACAGAAATGATATGGATGGAACAGAAGCAGAAGATATTAGGAAGAGGTGGCAACAATACACAGAAGACCTGTCCAAAAAAGATCTTCATGGTCCAGATAATCACTATGGTGTGATCACTCACCTAGAGCCAAACATCCTGGAATGCGAGGTCAAGTGGGCCTTAGGAAGCATCACTACAAACAAAGCTAGTGAAGGTGATGGAATTCCAGTTGAGCTACTCCAAATCCTAAAGGATGAAGCAGTGAAAGTGTTGCACTCAATATGCCAGCAAATCTGGAAATCTGAGCAGTGGCCACAGGACTGGAAAAGGTCTGTTTTCAATTCCAAAGAAAGGCAATGCCAAAGAATGTTCAAATTATTGCACATTTGCAATCATCTCACATGCTAGCAAAATAACGCTCAAAATTCTTCCAGCCAGGCTTCAACAGTACATGAACTGTGAACTTCCAGACGTACAGACTGGTTTTAGAAAAGGCAGAGGAAGCAGACATCAAATTGCCAACATCCACTGCATCATTTCAGAAGCACAAGAGTTTCAGAGAAACATCTACTTCTACTTTATTGACTATGCCAAGGCCTTTGACTCTGTGGATCACAACAAACTATGGAAAATTCTTTAAGAGATGGGAATACCAGACCACCTTACCAGCCTCCTGAGAAATCTGTATGCAGGGTAAGAAGCAACAGTTAGAACTGGACATGGAACAACAGACTGGTTCCAAATAAGGAAAAGGAGTACATCAAGGCTGTATATTGTCACCCTGCTTATTTAACTTATATGCAGAATACATCATGCGAAATGCCAGGCTGGATGAAGCACAAGTTGGAATCAAGATTGCTAGGAGAAATTTCATAACCTCCTGTTATCCCTTATGGCAGAAAGGGAAGAAGAACTAAAGAGCCTCTTAATGACAGTGAAAGAGGAGAGTGAAAAAGTTAGCTTAAAGCTCAACATTCAGAAAACTAAGATCATGGCATCTGGTCCTGTCACTTCATGGCCAATAGATGGGAAAACAGCAAAACAGTGAAAGTCTTTATTTTGGGGGGCTCTAAAATCACTGCATATGGTGACTGCAGTCATGAAATTAAAAGACACTTACTCCTTGGAAGAAAATCTATGATCAACCTAGACAGCATATTGAAAAGCAGAGACATTACTTTGCCAACAAAGGTCCGTCTAGTCAAGGCTATGGTTTTTCCAGTAGCCATGTATGGATGTGAGAATTGGACTATAAAGAAAGCTGGGCACCGAAGAACTGATGCTTCTGAACTGTGGTGTTGGAGAAGACTCTTGAGAGTCCTTTGGACTGCAAGGAGATCCAACCAGTCCATCCTAAAGGAAGTCAGTCCTGAATATGCACTGGAATGACTGATGTTGAAGCTGAAACTCTAATCCTTTGGCCACCTGATGTGAAGAACTGACTCATTTGAAAAGACCCTGATGCTGAGAAAGATTGAAGGTGGGAGGAACAGGGGATGACAGAGAATGAGATGGTTGGATGGCATCACGGACTCAATGGACATGAGTTTGAGTAAGCTCCAGGAGTTGGTGATGGACAGGGATGCCTGGCATGCTGCAGTCCCTGGGGTCACAAACAGTTGGACAGGACTGAGCGAGTGAACTGAACTGCATGATTTTACTGTTTTTCTAGGGCTTCCTGGGTGATGCTTGTAGTAAAGGTCCCACCTGCCAATGTAGGAGACAAAGAGATGCTGGTTCGATCCCTGGGTAGGGAATGACCCCTGAAGAAGGACATGGCAACCCACTCCAGTATCCATGCCTGGAGAATCTCCTGGACAGAGGACCCTGGCAGGCTACAGTCCATAGGGTCACAAAGAGTCGGATAGGACCCCAACAACTTAGCCCGCACGCACACGCACTGCTTTTCTATGTACAGAAACATGCAAGAATTGGGGTTCATCAAATTTTCTCCTGAAAATATGAAGGCCTGTTCTGCCAGTCTTTCCAGACCACAGCGTGCCTCATTCCTGATCTCTGCCCTGAATTCCTTTCAGGCTGTGCTGAAGGTCACAACTGCAGTGGCTAATGACTCGGTTCTTGTAGAACCAGATGGACAGCCACAGTCTTTACTTGGCACAGGTGGCCTGATTCATTGCCTTTTCTGCCAAAGCCTCTGAAAAGAATTCAGCATGAGCAGAGTTAACAGGGTTCTGATGATAAAACCCTGAAATCTGCCTGCATGGCTGGATGCTATCCACAGATGGTGAGAGAGGCTGGGGTCTGAATCAGGTCTTCTGCCCCATTTCCTCAAACTCATCAACAAGATTGGAATCTAGCACTTTCAGAATTAGATCCTTTTTATTGAAAAGAGAGGAAAAGAGAGAGAGAAAGGGAAGATAGGAGAGTGAGAGAATCAATTAGAAGTTGGCAGCTCCTCTTTATTGCAAACACCAGTAGCTTTTAGCCTTCTTGGTGGAATAATCATTGGAGTGTCCAGTTAGGTGAGTGGAGAGCTACCCTTTTATTCTTGCCTGAGGGGAAATTGGATTTTCTACACAAGCATATTTTGCAGGCTTAAAAATGAAAGAAAAAGGAAAGAAACTCTGAAATATGGCTCCCTGTCAACAGGAGTGAGAAGACCTGGGCCCTTGAAATTGATTTCGCTGTATGATTGAGCGTTTCCTCCCACACAAATGGGAAATGTTTTCCTGGAAACGTTTTCCTCCCGCTCCTCTTGTCCTCCTCGAAGGTCCTGCTATTCCCAGTGTCACACTGAGCTCCTTGGCAGGCCACCCCCGGATCCTTTGGGTGTTTGGGTTCAATTTTCTGGGCTCGAGTGAAGCAGGTAAGGAGTCCAGTCATGAGGACTTCTGCTGGAGGACAGGGGGCTAGAAGTGAGGTGAATCAGAAGGCACACTGAGCTGCTGATGGCATTGTTGTTGTTCAGTCACTCAGTCATGTCCGACTCTTCGAGACCCCATGGACAGCAGCACGCCAGGCTTCCCTGTCCCTCACCATCTCCCTGAGCTTGCCCATGGATTGAATCAATGGACCTGAACTTGGGCACTGACCTGAAGAGGTATAAAGCTGCTGAACCAAACACTGAAGTGTGTATCGTGTTCAAAAAGGGAAAACTGAAGTCAGACCCAAAGGAGACCCCTTCCTGGAATTCTAGAGTGACGTGTGGAGTGTAAGAGGTGATACTGAGTCAGGGTCTGTTCAGGCAGAAGGTGGCTGCATCACCAGCTGCCATGGACTGGACCATGGCCCCAGGACAACCTAGCCAGCAATTGAAATAGATGGATGTTACATCAGCCTAGAACTCTGCAAGTTATGCTGGAAACACCCTGAAGTTGGAATCGAAAGCCCATTGTGGAGGCTCTGTCTTGGCATGTGCATAACCCTGAGACATCAACACAAATATCTCTGCCCATGGAGGTGAACATTAATTCGGGGTGAATGAATTCTGTGCACGTTTGGCAATTATTTTGACAATACATCACATACTCTTTATTCTAAAAGCACAACAGGCTATGGATATGTATGTGAAGGTCAGACAACAGGCTGTCAGTCTGTGTGTGTGTGTGTGTATGTGTAAAAGAGCGTGTATGCTTGAGTGCGTACGCCTTCTAATGCTTTCAGCGTGTGAGCTCTCCAATGTTTGATGCATTAATTTCCACCTTGATTGGAAGCTAAAGTGGGCTACTTAAATAAATAGTGGGAAACAAAGCATGCATTTGTCTTTTACGCATTCATTAATCATTCCTCGTGGCTTTCTAAGAGATGTCAGTTAGGCATTGAATAAGAGATTTATTGAAACATGGATCAGTTAATCGGGCTTTTCCCTTAACTAACCATAGACGGTCATGCTTGAGAGTTGAATCATTACACACACACACGTGCACGCACACAGCTATATTCACACATTAACTTATCTGAATATACATAAAGTTATGTCTATTTATCAAATAGTCATTGAGCAGTTGTCATGCAGAAAGCATTAAGCTAGCTTATTTATAGATGTACATGTATAGAAACTGACAGATTATAAATGGCAAATTTTAAACATGAAGGAGTGTACGTCAAATATTCATACGATGGTTTAAGTGTTTTTCAATACACATATTAAAACATGCACTAACACTACAGAGCCAAGCATAGGCAGCATTCCAAGCCAAGTGTGAATGATTTGGGCGTCATCTGCATTTATATAATTAAAGCCACTCAGATTATTTGTTACTGTGCTTCTTGATTGTCTACCACCTCACCAGCACTGGCACACATGCGTGAATGCCCTCAGGAGGACTCACGATCTACAGAGGAACATTTAAGCCTTAATGTCATCCTCATCTATGCATAATAATCTATGTGCTAAGTCATGTCAGTCATGCCAGACTCTTTACAACCCCTTGGACTGTAGCCTACTGGTCTCCTCTGTCCATGGGACTCTCCAAGCAAGAATACTGGAGTGGGTTGCCATGCCCTCCTCCAGGGGATCTTCCAGACCCAGGAATGGAAGCCATGTCTCTTACGTCTACTGCGTTGTGAAGGGGATTCTGTATCACTAGTGCCGCCTGAGAAGCTCATGATAAAATCTGTAAGGTAGACTAGAAAAGTTGGAAGACACCTGAGGGACCCCTGACCATAGGACTATTCTTAAATGCTCCACTTAGCTTCAGCAAAGTGGTCTTAGTTGTTGCGTATGAAGCTGCTACCTCACCCTGGGTGTATGGTCCTCCGTGGGCATGCATTTACAGACAGCGCCATTTCAGGGACAGCAGGTTCTTTTGGACAGAGTCGGGATAACCTGCAGTTCAGGGCTGAGCCATTTGTAGGAACAGAGAGAAGGGCGCTGTTCCTGGGCTGGGTGCTTTTAGGTGCGCGTGGTAAAATACCTCCTTGTCTGGCTTACGGGAGTGGCTGCACATAGACGGCACCCCAAATTTTACTTGAGCAAAGATCCGTTCTCCTCCCAACCCAAAAAGTCTGATGGCACATGGATACTGCTAGAGATCCTGTGATTTAACAAAACCAGGGTCTTTTATCCAGTACTGTTTGGGGCTTTCTGCCAGGGACATCAGTTGGGCTGCATGTCTCAGCCATAAGGTTTACGTAAAAGGAGACGGGTTGATTTAACCTCCAGACAATCCTGCAGTGAATTTCTACTTATGTCTCTTTCCCCTAATTTGTGCCGCTTGTTACTCTTATCTGGGGACGGGGGGTGTGTCTACCGCCACCTCTACAGTGGAAGTGAGAGAGGGAAACGGGCCCAGAAGGCACTGGAGGTACAGACACCAGTCCTGGGCACAGGGTCCTCCTTCAGCCAGGATCCTGGGTAGGTCTTGAGGGCTGAGGTAGGTCTAGTCTCACCTGCAAAGGACTTGTGGGAGGATGAGAAAAAAATCAGCCAAAAAAAAAAAAAAGAGAGAGAGAGAGAGAAGAAGGAATAAGAGGAGGAGGAAGTGGAGAGAGGCTTCCTGCATTTGTTGCCAGCAGCCAGGCTAAATCGTCACCGTTTACTAACAGTAAAAAATCATGCAACACACTTCATCGTCCACATCGACCCTTCTCTGGGCCTGTTTCCAGTGCTTGTTTTCCCTGTTTAGCTGAAATTACTCTGTGCTATCTCGCCCCCTCATACACCTATATTGTTTTTCTACAGAGAATTACCAGCAACGCTTTCTTAGATAAATGCCACTGAATATTTAGAGGGCATCTCATTATTGGGAATCTATTAAAATTTGGTATAGAAAAATCTACAGTGTACAAGGGAGGGGAAGAGGAAGAAATGAAGGAAGGAGGGAGGGAGGGAAAGAAAACAGCAACAACAACAAGAAACCGACCCATCAAAGCACTTGCAGGCGATCCGATGACGAAGGCAACGCTTTCTGTATGCAGACAGAGCACCGTTTTTGAGTTGTCCTTCGGGGCTGCAAGGAGATGGGAAATACGCAGTTTGTGATGTAATCGCACGTGGCAGGGGGAATAGAGATGCCCAGGGGATACTGACAGTTCGGAAAGAAAACTAAATTGAGTGTGGGCAGAATGTCAAGTGTTATGAACCCTTCTTTCTCTTCTTTAGTGGGGTGGTTGTGGGAAGCATAGGTAATCCTGCCAGGAATGAAGATAAGGAATTTATAGCTTCGTTTAAGCCTGTCCTCTATGGTCTGTATGTTTTGGTTATTAGTTAAACATCCAAGGAGGCAGCGGCTGTGACAGTGAGTCCTGTGGACACACTAGTATTTCCGCCTGGTCTGGCTGCCCCTGGAGTCTCCTCTGCAGGGCGAGGACCTGGCCGGCAATGCACGGGCCTGCCATCAGAGGCTCTGGCTTAGCGCTCTGGCTTTCTCTGTGTGTTTACGGGGGATTGCTTTCTCTTCCTGTGCCTCAGTTTTCTCATCTGAAAAATGAGGACTGAGATAAGACATCCTTTGGAGTTCTAGTCTCTCTTGATTGTAATGAAATATTGAGCCTCTGGGGCTCCCATCACTGACCCTTGTCCAGTCAGTTAATCCCTTCAGGGCTAAGTCAGTGGCAGAAGACCCTCTGGATGCCGTGATCCTCAGCCAGCTAGGAGACAAGGATTTAGAGGCTAAGGGAAAGAATGCAGTTCAGGCAAGGGGAGTAAGAGGAGGAATGTGCATCAGAATTCAGACTGTCTTGGAGAGATCACGAGTGTTGAGTCTTTCTCATCCCAGGGAGAGGGTGAGCTGAGAAAAAGCAAGTCTCCATGTGAGAAGACCCAGGCTTGAGTCCTTCTTGCTTCACCTGTGGTATGTGTAAAATCCCCATGTCTTGAAGCTCCACAGATGGAAATGATAAACGGCCAAAACAGAATGTGAGACACACGTACAATGTGATATTATTTGGTCTTAAAAAGGAAGGCCATAAGATCTCTGTTGCAACTTCTCAGCTCTACAGCGGCAAGTCAGCCACAGATAATACATAAATGAGTGACTGTGACTGTGGACACGAAAATTAACATTTCAGATAGTTTTCACAGGTTATGAAATACACTTTTCTCAATGCATTCTTCAACCATTTTTAAATGTAAAAGCCATCTTTTGTTTGCAGATTATCAAAAACAGACAGTGGGCCAAATCTGGTCCATGGGCCAAGGGGGTAGAGACTTTGAAGTCATTAGAAACTGGGTTCAAATTCGGGTTGGTTTGCACATACAGCTCGTGACCTCAATAAAAGGACTTTATTTCCCAACTTCAAGGTCTTTTCTTAGCAAATACAGATGCTGAGCTGATTAGGGAATTAAAATATACCAAAGGACCTAGAAGTGACAGTGACCTGTTATTTTCAGATAGAAAATGACTATTTCCCTTCCTTCTTCTGCTTTTCCCCCACCCTTGCGATGTATAAAATTGGGATAAGAATATTAACTTATTTAAAGTTTGCCTTAAGGATTAAACAAAATTCATTTGAAAGTTCTAAAACACAATGCAAAATATAAACCTTTTTTTTTTAAATCAATATTTACTGAATGATTACATATGGGTTAGTGATTGCTATTTAGTCTACTGTGCTCAGTACACTGAACTAAGATATCAACCTGCCTAAATTCACTGTCTCCTCACACCATCCCTACCAAGTAAGACTAACACATCCATTTGATTGACTGAAAACTGAGATCTAAGATGTCAGGGGACTTGTCAAGGCTAAGAGTTAGTAAGCACTTGCACTCAGGTTTCAGAACCAGAAAATCCAACTTCAGAACAGTTGCCTTCATTCACTTTGCTTTTTTATTTTCTGAACTTACACAGATATGGATTTGAATTCAGGGTCTACTGGAAAATGGTATGTAAACTTACATGACTGATCTCTCAGAGCCTCCTTTCCAACATACAAACCGGAAACCATTATCGACGGCACCTGTTGCACAGAATCAGACCCTAGTCAAAAGCAGTCATAACAAGCTGCACTTCCCGCTCTGACCAGGCTAATGCATTATGCAGCTCGTCCATCAGGATGTACTGCTCCAAGCCAGCTCAGTGAGGGAGAGGGAGAGTTAACAAATATATGCCATGTAGAAATGTAACTCAATCAATACCTCTTATAGCTCCTGGAACTGCACTTTTCTTAGCAGAACCCACCATTGAATGTATTTAGATCCAGCAACCAATTGATAAGAACACAAATGGTCACAGATCCATTACTTGCAGAACTTTGAAAATGCTATGCATTGCTATTTACGGACATGGAACACATATATTCAAAGAGGAAGCTAGGTGAATTCACAGATAGATAGAGCAAATGACTGCATGAGAAACAGCCAGCTAATCACATATTCAAAGTCTTTTATTTCTGAAATTACACCATTTAGCCACTTCACTTGAGGACATCTGTAAATTTGATTCTTTGAAGCCTCAGGGCTGGTTTACATAAGTACCAGGATAAAGCTAAAATGGCTGCCATTCACACGATGAGCCTCCAAAACTAATTGGCTTCTTTAAGAGGACAATTTCATTTCCCCTTTTGTTTATAACTGATATCTCCAGGAGGATACAACTGATACTCAGCTGGCTTTAGTTTCAATGCTGTTTTCTTGCAGGTTAATGGGATGAGAGATTGTTGAGGCTTAGTGACCCTGAGTGCAACTGGATTTAATGAAAAAAATACAGTGTCCTTTTTATTTCTTTACACATATCTTGTATTTCTTTAATTTTAATGCATATTCTGTTCCACGATGGATCTGCATAAATCTACCGCTTTACTCCAGTCATGCAAGATGACATCATAATTATAAATAAAAGGAATTAATTGATGGGTCACAGTATACTCTGCAAGAGAACAAGGATACCTCATTTCACTCTAGATTATCATTGTAATGTCATTGTTATTATTCTTTCAGAAACCAAATTTCTCCCACTTCTAACGATTGCAAGTCCATCAATGACTGTTCTATAAGCAGCCAAGTGACATGTCTGATCTAGAATCTGAATATGCTGATTGGTAACATCTATGCATCTACATATATATGTATATAATTTTTTGAAAGATGAAAAGAATGATTTCTCTTCATCTGAGACCTCCTGTATTTTGAGACTGTCTTGGCTGTTCAGCAGTGGGTTTTCAAGCCTTAATTATAGGCACATCCATTCTATTGTTTCCATGAGGTACAGGACAGGGTAACACAATTAGTCACATATTGTAATTAACCTTTGTGGTCTGCATGCTTTTCTAGATCTGAAGGACTAGCTGGAGACCATAAAACCCTTTGTATTACAGTGAGTGAGTCCTGGGATTCATGTGCATGAATAATCATGGTAATTTATTCTGACAAGGAAAGTGCATTGCTTTCCACATGACCCAGATAGGGAGGAATTTAACAATGAAATGTCAACTATGGATAAATGATATTTATTTATTAATCCACTTCCTTCTTTATTCACTTCTTACCTACTTTATCCTTTGTTTCTCTTTCTATATTCTGTCTTTGCTCCCTCCCTCACTTCTTTCCTGCAATCAAGCTTTGTAACAGACACCAGAATATCAAGATAACTTAATAGTTGCTGGATTTATTTATTCAAACTATCAAAGTGACTCATTCTTGTAGCAACAAATAACAGAGTGAAATGGCAAATTATCTCCTCATTCACAAAATTTATCTTAAAAACAGTTTTTACTTGTAGAGAGTTGTGTTAGTTGCTGAGAATACAAGTTGTGCAAAACACAAAAATGTAAGCCACTATAGCAATAGAGGAAACAGCACCTAAAGCTTTGTCCACCTGATGCAAAGAGCCACCTCACTGGAAAAGACCCTGATGCCAGGAGAGACTGAAGGCAAAAGAAGAAGAGGGCAGCAGAGGATGAGATGGTAGGATAGCATCACCGATTCAATGACATGAACTTGGGCAAACTCTGGGAGATAGTGAGGGACAGGGAGGCCTGGCATGCTGCAGTTCATGGGGTTGCAAAGAGTTGGACACGACTTAGTGACTGAACAATGACAGCAATGGAGACACAGTGATAGACCATAGCTGAAGTTCTGATCTCACCAGGTCATAGTGTAAGAATATGTACCCTGTACATAAATGTATGAATGTGTACCCTGTAAGACTCTAAGCTAAGGCTTTGTTTTTTCAGTGGTAAAAATGAGGTTATAAACCCATCTTATGGGGTTTAACTAAATGCTAATTAAATAAATCAGCTAAAGCATAGTGGGAATTTTACAGTTATTTTTGTTATGTTCATTTTTTAATTTCCTGATCCCATTCTTGGGCTAAGAACTCAGAGTTTAATTGCTATTCAGGAAAACAAAAGGAGTTAATCATGAAACTCAGTAGTAAGACACAGACAATATATTCAAACTCATGGATTTTAGTCAAGGTTTTTATAAATATTTGCTATTGAACAAAATAATGTATTGTTGACTTAATAATGAATTATAGCCATTTCTGCTATAATGAGACATGTGTATCTCAAAAGCACCACACTATGCAAACTGTGCAATAAACCCCATAGAACTTATAGAGAACATGTGTTTGGAGGTACAGGACTTGAAAACTTCATTACAAAATAAGGAGTGACATAAAATAATAAAAACATAGGGATCTAATAAAAATGATGTTTTACACGTGTTAAATGGTTGACATGACTTAGTGACTGAACAACAACATCAAATGGTTAAGAAAGCCACAAATATTACCAAAAAAAAATGGCATTCTACTTTGAAAAAGACTGAAAATTGCTTAAAGTTTGGGGCTTCAAAAGGTTCTAGTTTATGAGTTATTGTGGAGTGGTGGGAGGAAGGTTACCTGAATTCAGACAGAAAATTCTAGCTCCAATTTGGGATGAAAGTGAAAGTGTTAGTCACTTAGTTGTATCTGACTCTTTGTGACCCCATGGACTGTAGCCCACCAGGCTTCTCTGTCCATGGGATTCTCTGGGCAAGAATACTGGAGAGGATTGCCATTTCTTTATCCAGAGGACCCTCCTGACCCAGGGATTGAACCTGGGTCTCCCACATTGCAGGCAGATTCTTTACTGTCTGAGCCACAGGATGGATGTGGTTTATAACCTAGGTCATAAAATGATCCCCGACGGTTGAAATGTGTACATTTTCTGTATTTCTGTGGGGCCTGGTTCAGCTGAAATTTCTTTATAAATTGCATTTAATCAATGATGACATTACTGTTATGCTTAAATTGTTTCCTACAATACCAGTAGTGTTGGAAAAATTTCTAGTTTGCACAGCAACTGTTACAGCTGAGCTGACTGTAAACAGGTCTCATATGAAATATTAGTAATAAAGTTATGTGTTTGGGGCTACAAAAAGAATCATATTGTTAGAATAACTTTGTGATTTATTTTCCAAATTATAAACCGAAGGATTATTATTATTAATAAAATGAGATAGCAGTATAAACTAGGACTATCCTTGACAAACTAGAAATTATGGTAACTTAGCCCACTGATATAAAAAGAGATATTTTCTTAAATGCAAACCACTTCTTTGAAAAAATAATTGCAAAATGACTTATTCTACCAACTCTCAGCATATTGCCCTATGTGTTGGAAGTTTTGGGAAATGCCTCCCCCAAATAATATTATTTATAATACACTACACATCTCTATGATATTCTCCTCTGTTAAAAATTACACGACAGCAGGAAATTTGACATTTTTGTTCAATGACACAACATCTGCAACAGAGCCTGGAATTGTTTAGACAAACAATAATAACCATTGAATGATGAATGAATTAATCAATCTATCCATTGATAATTAAAGTAGAATACTGAGATATACCCAGTTAGCTTGAGTTACACAATCAAGTTGATGGAGAAGCATCACTATTGAGACCATCTGGAATAAGCTACTTAGATTGTTTTATCAAGGGTAGCCTCTAAGAAATATTAAGCAAGGCTCTTCTATGGGAGACATAAAGCAATATTCAATGGCTTCAGCAAGACCTCTCTACAAACATTTTGAAAAAAGAAAAAAAATTAGAGCCAGAATAGCTAGTGTAATATTAAGTGAGAAGAACAAAGTCCATGAGCCAACATTGTTCTACTTCAAGACGTATTATAAAACTACAGTAATCGAGAAGATAGTGTGGTACTGGTGAAAGAATAGACAAATAGATTCATGAGACAAAAATAGAATCAACAAACAGAACAACGTAGACACAGTCAACTGATTGCTGACAAAGGAGCGAAAGCAACACAGTGCAGCAGAGATAGTTTTTCAACAAATGGTGCTGGAACAACTGGACGTTCACATGTGCAAAAATGAACCTAGACTTATGTCGTACACCCCTCAGAAAAACTATCTAGAAACAGATCACAGACTTGAATGCAAAATGCAAAACTACAAAATTCCTAAGAGATAACATAATATGACTTTGGGTATAACGATGACTTTTTCGCTACAACACCATGAAAGAAATAATGGATAAGCTGGACCTCATTAAAATAAAAAAGTTTTTTTTTTTTTTTGGCAAAAACAATGTCAAGAAAATGAAAATACAAGCCACAGAATGAGAGGAAATAATTGCAAAAGACACATGGAGAAGATTTTTTAAGGCAATTGTAATTAGAGGCATAAGTAAAGTGCTGTCACAGAGACTGAAGTCAGGTAAGGGTGATTCGGGAGAATTCAGGGAGCCACGCAACTTGCCTCCTGTATTTGCCCCTGCTCACACTGTTGCTCATTGTCTACTACTGGGCTCTTTGCTGCCCCCACAAAATATTGTCTTTTTTTCCTCCTTTGCCTGGAGCTCCCTTCCTCCATGTAACTGCAAGACTCACTCCTCAGAAAAGCTGGGTCTCAGATCAGATACCCCCTGTCTAGAGGATTTCCCTGACACGTGTCCCCCACTTAAGGTCACGCTCCATACTCTGTATTTAGCTCTGTCACCTTTCACATTTCATTTTCCTTCAAAATACATAATTTTAACATTTTTATTTGATTTGTATATGCATCAACTAATAGCTTATACCTGTGCAATCCATTGCTTCTGAGGAAAAAATCTGAGGTCAGAAATTTAAAGTTAGAGACTGGATTCTGGGTTCCTGTAACTATGTGGAGTCTGTACCTCCCTGTGGAAAACTTACCAGGAAAAAAGTCATCTAAGGGCTTCCCAGGTGGCTGAGATGATAAAGAGTCTGCCTGCAAGGGAGGAGACCTGAGTTCTATCCCTGGGTGGGGAAGATCCCCTGGAGAAGGGAATGGCAACCCACTCCACTATTCTTGCCTGGGAAATTCCATGAACAGAGAAGCCTGGCGGGCTACAGTCTGTGGGGTCTCAAAGAGTCGGACACAACTGAGTGACTAACACTTCCACTTTTTTTTTCTCTCTCTACAAAGGCAGCCACCCACCCACATGCCTCACTCTGAAAATGTCAGTAATCCCACTTCCACACACTGTGGTCCAAATAAGAGTGCCTCTTGTGTCTGTACCTTCATGGGAAGGCACTGGGAATGGTTGGAGCAAATCATACCTGGGGGAACATTTGGGCTGGGGAGCCTTGCAAGTGCATTCAGGCTCCCATTCCTGTAGGACAGCCCCTCAGGCTCCCCACACATTGATACATAGATAAGGGACACTCAGAAGTGATCAGCCTAAGTCTAAGAAAGCCAGAATTCAAAACCTGATTTGTGTGATTCCAGAATCTATAAACAGGTCAATGGTTCGTTATTAAAGGGCATGTGTGTCATTACAACTCAGGTCAAGAAGCAGACTATCACCAGCGCCTGTAAAACACTCCATTTCCAAGTTTATCTGCGCGGGCACAGGAGGGCCTAGAGGAGCTATCCCACGTTGAAGGTCAAGAAGGGCGGCGGTGAGGAGATAACCCTCATCCAAGGTAAGGAGCATTGGCTGCACTTTGCTGGAGCAACCGTAAAGAGATACCCCACGCCCAAGGTAAGAGAAACCCAAGTAAGACGGTAGGTGTTGCAAGAGGGCAGCAGAGGGCAGACACACTGAAACCATACTCACAGAAAACTAGTCAATCTAATCACACTAGGACCACAGCCTTGTCTAACTCAATGAAACTAAGCCATGCCCATGGGGCAACCCAAGACGGGTGGGTCATGGTGGAGAGATCTGACAGAATGTGGTCCACTGGAGAAGGGAATGGCAAACCACTTCAGTATTCTTACCTTGAGAACCCCATGAACAGTATGAAAGGGCAAAATGATAGGATACTGAAAGAGAAACTCCCCAGGTCAGTAGGTGCCCAATATGCTATTGGAGATCAGTGGAGAAATAACTCCAGAAAGAATGAAGGGATGGAGCCAAAGCAAAAAGAATACCCAGCTGTGAATGTGACTGGTGATAGAAGCAAGGTCTGATGCTGTAAAGAGCAATATTGCATAGGAACCAGGAATGTCAGGTCCATGAATCAAGGCAGATTGGAAGTGGTCAAACAAGAAATGGCAAGAGTAAATGTCGACATTCTAGGAATCAGCGAACTGAAATGGACTGGAATGGGTGAATTTAACTCAGATGACCATTATATCTACTACTGTGGGCAGGAAACCCTCAGAAGAAATGGAGTAGCCATCATGGTCAACAAAAGAGTCCGAAATGCAGTACTTGGAAGCAATCTCAAAAATGACAGAATGATCTCTGTTCGTTTCCAAGGCAAACCATCCTATATCACAGTGATCCAAGTCTATGCCCCAACCAGTAATGCTGAAGAAGCTGAAGTTGAACGGTTCTATGAAAACCTACAAGACCTTTTAGAACTAACACCCAAAACAGATGTCCTTTTCATTATAGGGGACTGGAATGCAAAAGTAGGAAGTCAAGAAACAGCTGGAGTAACAGGCAAATTTGGCCTTGGAACACGGAATGAAGCAGGGCAAAGACCGATAGAGTTTTGCCAAGAAAATGCACTGGTCATAACAAACACCCTCTTACAACAAAACAAGAGAAGACTCTATACATGGACATCACCAGATGGCCAACACCAAAATCAGACTGATTATATTCTTTGCAGCCAAAGATGGAGAAGCTCTATACAGTCAGCAAAAACAAGACCAGGAGCTGACTGTGGCTCAGACCATGAACTCCTTATTGCCAAATTCAGACTGAAATTGAAGAAAGTAGGGAAACCCACTAGACCATTCAGGTATGACCTAAATCAAATCCCTTATGATTATACAGTGGAAGTGAGAAATAGATTTAAGGGCCTAGATCTGATAGATAGAGTGCCTGATGAACTATGGAATGAGGTTCGTGACATTGTACAGGAGACAGGGATCAAGACCATCCCCATGGAAAAGAAATGCAAAAAAGCAAAATGGCTGTCTGGGGAGGCCTTACAAATAGCTGTGAAAAGAAGAGAAGTGAAAAGCAAAGGAGAAAAGGAAAGATATAAACATCTGAATGCAGAGTTCCAAAGAATAGCAAGAAGAGATAAGAAAGCCTTCCTCAGCGATCAATGCAAAGAAATAGAGGAAAACAACAGAATGGGGAAGACTAGGGATCTCTTCAAGAAAACAGAGATACCAAAGGAACATTTCATGCAAAGATGGGCTTGATAAAGGACAGAAACGGTATGCACCTAACAGAAGCAGAAGATATTAAGAAGAGATGGCAAGAATACACAGAAGAACTGTACAAAAAAGATCTTCATGACTCAGATAATCACGATGGTGTGATCACTGACCTAGAGCCAGACATCCTGGAATGTGAAGTCAAGTGGGCCTTAGAAAGCATCACTACGAACAAAGCTAGTGGAGGTGACAGAATGCCAGTCGAGCTATTCCAAATCCTGAAAGATGATGCTGTGAAAGTGCTGCACTCAATATGCCAGCAAATTTGGAAAACTCAGCAGTGGCCACAGGACTGGAAAAGGTCAGTTTTCATTCCAATCCCAAAGAAAGGCAATGCCAAAGAATGCTCAAACTACCACACAATTGCACTCATCTCACAAGCTAGTAAAGTAATGCTCAAAATTCTCCAAGCCAGGCTTCAGCAGTATGTGAACCGTGAACTTCCTGATGTTCAAGCTGGTTTTAGAAAGGGCAGAGGAACCAGAGATCAAATTGCCAACATCCCCTGGATCATTGAAAAAGCCAGAGAGTTCCAGAAAAACATCTATTTCTGCTTTATTGACTAGGCCAAAGCCTTTGACTGTGTGGATCACAATAAACTGTGGGAAATTCTGAAAGAGATGGGAATACCAGACCACTTGATCTGCCTCTTGAGAAATGTGTATGCAGGTCAGGAAGCAACAGTTAGAACTGGACATGGAACAACAGACTGGTTCCAAATAGGAAAAGGAGTTCGTCAAGGCTGTATATTGTCACCCTGTTTATTTAACTTCTATGCAGAGTACATCATGAGAAACGCTGGACTGGAAGAAACACAAGCTGGAATCAAGATTGCTGGGAGAAATATCAATAACCTCAGATATGCAGATGACACCACCCTTATGGCAGAAAGTGAAGAGGAACTCAAAAGCCTCTTGATGAAAGTGAAAGAGGAGAGTGAAAAAGTTGGCTTAAAGCTCAACATTCAGAAAACAAAGATCATGGCATCCGGTTCCCTCACTTCATGGGAAATAGATGGGGAAACAGTGGGAACAGTGTCAGACTTTATTTTTCTGGTCTCCAAAATCACTGCAGATGGTGACTGCAGCCATGAAATTAAAAGACGCTTACTCCTTGGAAGGAAAGTTATAACCAACCTGGATAGCATATTAAAAAGCAGAGACATTACTTTGCCAACAAAGGTTCGTCTAGTCAAGGCTATGGTTTTTCCTGTGGCCAGGTATGGATGTGAGAGTTGGACTGTGAAGAAGGCTGTCGCCAAAGAATTGATGCTTTTGAACTGTGGTGTTGGAGAAGACTCTTGAGAGTCCCTTGGACTGCAAGGACATCCAACCAGTCCATTCTGAAGGAGATCAGTCCTGGGTGTTCTTTGGAAGGAATGATGCTGAGGCTGAAACTCCAATACTTTGGCCACCTCATGCGAAGTGTTGACTCATTGGAAAAGACTGATGCTGGGTGAGACTAGGGGTAGGGGGAGAAGGGGACGACAGAGTATGAGATGGCTGGATGGCATCACTGACTCGATGGACGTGAGTCTGAGTGAACTCCGGGAGTTGGTGATGGACAGGGAGGCCTGGCGTGCTGCAATTCATGGGGTCGCAAAGAGTCGGACAGGACTGAGCGACTGATCTGATCTGCTCTCTTCAAAGGTCACTGACATTTATGATAAACTTTTCATTCATTTTCTATAGAGTTATGTTACCATAGCATGTAACCCCAAACACTATGACTTTATTTTTTCTGCTTCAGGAACTTTATATGGAATTACTACATATGAGTACTTCTATGTATGGTTTCTTTTGTTCCAAACTGCGCTTTGAAATTTAGCCATAAGTATTTGAGATGGCTGAATTCATTCCTTGAAGTTGCCGCTGGATTCTCACTGGAATGAACAGATATTATTGACACGTATTTACCTTCTCTGCCTGCAATGTTCTTTCCATGACCACAACCTACTGACTTACTAAAAGCCATAAGTGTGCCTCTTAGTAAATGTATATAATAATGTTAGTCATTTTAAATCAGCTATTAATTGAGGATTATCTCCTATGGTTATTCTTTATTTACATTGGAAATTAATGAGGTCTAAAAACAAACAGGGAAATAAAAATGTAATTGTGAGTGAGTTGTGCGTATCTAAAAGTTACAGGTTTCTTTTCTGTGATCATGGGGCTTTCTAAGAGTGAAACTTATTCTGAAGAGATTTTGTTCAGAGAATGATATTAAGGCAAGAGTAACCAAACAAACCTCATGATGTTGAAGGAATCAAAAAAGAAGAGATTTTGGAATTTTCTTTTAAATTCTGATCCGCAGCACCAGGCAGTATTATTTGGACAAGAGAAATGAGAAGGGTTTAATCTCCCTAAACTCAGAATCTACGGCTCAAACCCTTTAATAAACCACCACAGAGCCATTTCCACTGGGTATAGTCCCCTCCCCCACTCCTTAAACCTGCAGGATGGGAGAGGTGACCGTATTAAGGTCAGAGTTCCCTCTGTTTCATCACTTTGGCATCTTCTTCCATTGTCACAGGCCTGTTTACAGTAATTACCATAACATTTCAAGCTTTTTTTTTTTTTTAAACTATTTCTGTAGTGCTTATCTCGCACAGAAAAAGTGCCTCATATACATTTGTAATCATTCATTATATTAGCTTATAACTTATTAATGTATGTAACTAAGATTCTCAAAATGTAATTATAACTTTTACATTTTTAAAACCAAAAACAAATTGGTAATTTTCCTTGTATAGATTTAATTAATGTGCTAAAGCTTTTAACCTGTACTGAACACAACTTGCCATATGTGTAGGATCTATGAGGATTTCCAGTGAGGGACAGTAAGAGGGCGTGTGTCCAGGTGCAGGAGTTAGGAAAGGGGACCACTGTGTATTAGGCATCGAATAATTACCCTCATTCATGTGAAGCATCTCACATAGAAAGTGGGTTAAATACCTATCACCCCACAAAATATGAGCAGTTTTTTCACAGTTTGCAGATGAAGATTCTGGACCTAGGAAACAATTAATTTCATCGAAAGCACAAAGTTTACATACAACAGGTGCTGTGAGAACTTGCATTGCTTTATGTTTAGGCTTATCTTCCTAAACTCAGAATCTTTGGCTCAGACCCTTTAATGAATCAGAATAGCTCCATCTCCCCTGGATATAGTCCCCTCTGCTGCTGCTGCTGCTAAGTTGCTTCAGTCGCGTCCGACTCTGTGCGACCCCATGGACTGCAGCCTACCAGGCTCCTCCGCCCATGGGATTTTCCAGGCAAGAGTACTGGAGTGGGGTGCCATTGCCTTCTTTGATAGTCCCCTCTCCCACCCCTTAAATCTGTAGGGTGGGAGAGATGGCCATATTCAAGTAAGAGCTCCCTCTGTTCCACCAATTCGGCATCTTCCTGAATTGTCACAGGCCAGCACTACGAGTGCTATGGGCCCATGAGTTGCTTTTGTTGTTGATTTTATGAAAGTGAAAGTGAAAGCTAGTCACTTAGTCGTGTCTGACTCTTTGTGACCCCATGGACTGCAGCCCACCAGGCTTGTCCATGGAATTCTCCAGGCAGGAATACTGGAGTGAATTGCCATTTCCTTCTCCAGGGGATCCCAGGGATCTAACCCAGGTCTCCTGCACTGCAGGCTGACTCTTCATAGACTGAGCCACCAGGGAGCTAATTTTATACTCCCAGTATATTTAACACTGTCTTAAATATGGCCCTGGGATTTTTAAAAAATAACTGTGGAATGAATTTCTGGAAAATAAAGAAATGTAAAAACACGAACCTACCTGTCATTATGCCTTTCAATTTTTCTGAAAAGGCTTCTTTGATAAATGAAATTAATAGTAAGTTTGCAAGCCTGGCTTTTAGAAAAATTTTAAGCTTGTTTCAAAACTAAGATTTCTTTATTGAGAAAGAATCTTGCCTCACTATTATTCTACGCCTCAGTATTAGAATATCTAGGTCAATGGCATGGGCTTCCCTGATAGCACAGTTGGTAAAGAATTTACCTGCAATGCAGGAGACCCCGGTTCAGTTCTTGGGTTAACAAGATCCTCTGGAGAAAGTTTAGGCTATCCACTCCAATATTCTTGGGGTTCCCTGGTAGCTCAGCTGGTAAAGAATCTGCCTGCAATGTGGGAGACCTGGGTTTGATCCCTGGGTTGGGAAGATCCCTTGGAGAAGGGAAGGGCTACCCAGTCCAGTATTCTGGCCTGGAGAATTGCATGGACTGTATAGTTCATGGGCTTGCAAAGAATTGGGCAAAACTAAGTGACTTTCATTTTCACATGTCGACAGCCTGGCTGGATTCCTGTTCATTGGATCTCACTGTCGACAGCCTGGCTGGATTCCTGTTCATTGGATCTCACTCATTTCCTAGTCATAGTAGTGAAGCGCTATTGTTCGTAGAGTCTCAAGGATGCTCAGAATCTCACAGGCAGTTTAAAAAGAAGGAGAGGAAAGGAAAATCTTGTCATGCTTGGAATAGAAACTTTCAGGCTGTTTAGAGGTACTCCTGTCCTGAATTCGTATCTTCGAACACATTTTCATGTCATATGAATTCCTGAATTGGCATTTTTAATTTGGTTGTTTGGGATGGTTTAAAGTAGGAGCTGACAAATGACCATCATCTTTTTATGGAAGTGCGTTTTTATGGAAAAGCTGCTTTTTCTTTATTTATGGATTGTCTATAGTTGTTTTTGAGCCCCAAAAGCAGACTGGAGTAGTTCCAGCAGATTCTTTATGGCCATAAAACCTAGAATATTTACAATTTGATCCTTTAAAGTAAAAGTCTGCCAACTTCTGATTTAAAATGTAGTGCATGCATGCTCAGTCACTCAGTCATGTCTGATTCTTTGTAATTCCATGGACTGTATCTCACCAGGCTCTGTTGTCCTTGGAATTTCCAGGCAAGATTACTACAGTGGGTTACCATTTCCTACTCTGATTTAAAGTGTTGAGGCACTCTCAGAAGGAATAGAGAACCAGCTGGCTGAGACTACCCAAAGTATGCCAGTAACTCAAATTTCTATAAACAAATGAATGGAAAATCAGAATATGTATAACTCTATACAGTGGAACACAGCATGGCTAATAGTTTCAATGATCTTGTTTGTTTCGAAGTCAAACCATTCAATATCACAGTAATCCAAGTCTATGCCCGGACCAGTAATGCTGAAGAAGCTGAAGTGGAATGGTTCTATGAAGACCTGCAAGACTTTCTAGAACTTACACACCAAAAAGATGTCCTCTTCATTACAGGGGACTGGAATGCAAAAGTAGGAAGTCAAGAGCTACCTGGAGTCACAGGCAAATTTGACCTTGAAGGACAAAATGAAGCAGACCAAAGGCTAACAGAGTTTTGCCAAGAGAACATGCTGGTCATAGCAAACACTCTCTTCTAACAAAACAAGAGAAGACTCTACACATGGACATCACCAGATGGTCAATACCAAAATCAGACTGATTTTATTCTTTGCAGCCAAAGATGGAGAAGCTCTATACAGTCAGCAAAAACAAGACTGGGAGCTGACTATGGCTCAGATCATGAACTCCTTGTTGCAAAATTCAGACTGAAATTGAAGAAAGTAGGGAAAACCACTAGACCATTCAGGTATGATCTAAATCAAATCCCTTACAATTATACAATAAAAGTGACAGATTTAAGGGATTAGATCTGATAGGCAGAGTGCCTGACGAACTATAGAAGGAGGTTCGTGACATTGTACAGTAGGAAGTGATCAAGACCATCTCCAAGAAAAAGAAATGCAAAAAGGCAAAATGGTTGTCTGAGGAGGCCTTACAAATAGCTGAGAAAAGAAGAGAAGCTAAAGGCAAAGGAGAAAAGGAAAGATATATCCATTTGAATGCAGAGATCCAAAGAATAGCAAGGAGAGATAAGAAAGCATTCCTCAGTGATCAATGCAAAGAAATAGGGGAAAACAATAGAACGGGAAAGACTAAAGATCTCTTCAAGAAAATTAGAGATACCAAGGGATCATTTCATGCAAAGATGAACACAATAAAGGACAGAAATTGTAGGAACCTAACAGAAGCAGAAGATATTAAGAAGAGGTGGCAACTATACACAGAAAAACCATACAAAAAAGATTTTCGTGACCCAGGTAATAACAATGGCGTGATCACTCACCTAGAGTCAGGCATCCTGAAATGTGAAGTCAAGTGGGCCTTAAGAAGTATCACTGGGAACAATGCTAGTGGAGGTGATGGAATTCCAGTTGAGCTATTTCAAATTCTAAAAGATGATGCTGTGAATGTGTTGCACTCAATATGCCAGCAAATCTGGAAATCCCAGCAACGGCCATAGGACTGGAAAATGTCAGTTTTCATTCCAATGCCAAAGAAAGGCAATGCCAAAGAATGTTCAAACTATCGCCCAATTGCACTCATCTCACATGCTCGCAAAGTAATGCTCAAAATTCTCCAAGCCACGCTTCAACAGTACATGAACTGTGAACTTCCAGGTGTTCAAGCTGGATTTAGAAAAGACAGGAACCAGAGATCAACTTGCCAACATCTGTCAGATCATCGAAAAAGCAAGAGAGTTCCAGAAAAACATCTACTTTTGCTTTATTGGCTACTCCAAACCCTTTGACTGTGTGTATCACAACCTGTGGAAAATTCTTAAAGAGATGGGAATACCAGATCACCTGACCTACCTCCTGAGAAATCTCTATGCAGGTCAAGAAGCAACAGTTAGAATTGGACATGGAACAACAGACTGGTTCTAAATAAGGAAAGAAGACATCAAGGCTGTATATTGTCAGCCTGCTTATTTAACGTATATGCAGAGTACATCATGCAAAATGCCAGCTGGATGAAGCACAAGCTGGAATCAAGTTTGCTGGGAGAAATATCAATAACCTCAGATATGCAGATGACATCACCCTTGTGGCAGACAGCGAAGAAGAACTAAAGAGCCGCTTAATGAAAGTGAAAGAGGATACAGAAAAAGTTGGCTTAAAACTGAACATTCAGAAAACTAAGATTATAGCATCTGGTCCCATCATTTCATGCAAATAGATGGGGAAACAATGAAAACAGTGACATACTTTATTTTGGGGGGCTCCAAATTCACTGCAGATGGTGACTGCAGTGGTGAAATTAAAGGATGCTTGCTCCTTGAAAGAAAAGCTATGACCAACCTAGACAGTATATTAAAAAGCATAGACATTACTTTGCAAAGCTACGTTTTTTTCCAGTAGTCATGTGTGGATGTGAGAGTTTGACTATAAAGAAAGCTTAGAGTCAAAGAATTGATGTTTTTGAACTGTGGTGTTGGGGAAGACTCTTGAGAGTCCTTTGGATTGCAAGGAGATCAAACCAGTAAATCCTAAAAGAAATCAGTCCTGAATATTCATTGGAAGGACTGATGCTGAAGCTCAAATACTTTTGTTACCTGATGTGAAGAACTGACTAATTTCCCTGATGCTGGGAAAGATTGAAGGCAGGAGGAGAAGGGGACGACAGAGGATGAGATGATTGGATGGCATCACCGACTCGATGGACATGAGTTTGAGTAAGCTCGGGGAGTAGGTGATGGACAGGGAGGCCTGGCGTGCTGCAGTCTATGGGGTCGCAAGGAGCTGGATATAACTGAGCAACTGAACTGAGACTGACTGAGTGGAACATTATTCAACTGTAAAAATGAATATGGATATAATACACATTATGTGGATGAACCATGAAAACATCATGCTAAGTGAAAGAGATATGACACAAAAAGTTATCAATACATAGTTTATGATTCCATTTATATAAAATAATCAGAATAAATAAATCTGTAGAGATTAATTTTTGCTCTCTCTGTAGAGAGCAGAAGAAGATTAGGGAGCCAAGGAAGAGGTGGATGGAGAGTTACTCTTAATGAATGGGGAGGGTCTACTTTTGAGGTGATAGAAATGTGTTGGAACTATACAGATGTGTTGTTTAAATAATATTGTTAATGTTAATGAACAATAGATTTTGAAATGGCTGATTAATGTTATGCAAGTTTCACCTCAACAAAAATATATTGGTAACTACTTTCTTTCAATTAAAAAAAAAAAAAGTCTTCCCACCACTCAGTGGTGGTCACATTATGAAAGAACATATGGGATTGGAGAGATTGTGGCCACCATCCTTGGAAAATATAGTTTGTTGGGAAAATAATTCTCTGTATTCATCACTTTTATTGTACATGGAAAGTACAATTGTGTCCTCCTTATGATTGTTTAGATTACATTTATTAAAATGCATTTTTTAAGTCTGTGGACTCTAATAATAAATCATTAAAGGTTGTATTTTGCAAAAAAAAAGTGAAAGTGAATTCACTCAGTTATATCTGACTCTTTGCAACCCCATGGACTGTAGCCTATCAGGCTCCTCCCTCCATGGCATTCTCCAGGCAAGAGTACTGGAGTGAGTTGCCATTTCCTTCTCCAGGGGATCTTCCCCACCCAGGGATCGAACCCGGGTCTCCCGCATTCCAGGCAGATGCTTTAACCTCAGCCACCAGAGAAGCCTTAAAATGCATTTTTAAGTCTGTGGACTCTAATAATAAATCATTAAAGGTTGTATTTTGCAAAAAAGAAAAAAAAAAGAGGGTCTTAAAGTCTTTGGTCATGATCGGTTCAAAACAGAATTTCTTTACACTGAGTTCTTGCATCATACACATTTTATGATATCTAAATGCAATAAATATTCAGAAACTAAGGTCATCATAAGATCCTGTTTACACAAGACTGTTCCAGCATAGTAGTTATTAAGGACATCACCCTTACAGTCTCTAAATCATTCTTATCTGAACATACTATATGATTAGCCTACCATTGATAAATAAGGCTGAAAATGTTTTCCAAGGTATTTTGGAGTATTTTCATACAGTTTGCCCGCCAATGCAGAAGATGGACTGTAACCCACCAGACTCCTCTGTCCATGGAATTCTCCAAGCAAGAATATTGGAATGCGTTGCTATTCCCTTTTCCATGGGCTCTTCCCAACCCAGGGATTGAACTTGTGCCTCCTGCCTTGCAAGCAGATTCCTTGCCACTGAGCCACCAAGGAAGCCCTGTGTTTCACACACCTAGGGTCTTTTCTTTCCTAGGTTGTTTCCAAAACAACCCCAGTTACTTCTACACTTTCTTCTGCTATGTATTTCCTATCTTACCCTACTTAATTACCCCAGGCTGACCACAGCTCAGTTTTTATATCCTTCCATAAGCCTTGGGAGCAATTCAATGTGCTATAATACAAACAGGAGTGGGCTAGGGCACGGGGATCCGATTCCTCAGCTCTGCCAGTAAGCTTATGGGAAACACTAACCTTGCAGTTCAATATCATCCTGTTCCTTTCTCTAATAGACTTTTAGATGAGTTTATGGACTTGTGGGAAAGTATCCTAATCACACTTCTAGCACACCCAGCTACGTGGCTTAGGCATTGACTTCCCAATCCTAAGGATCGGTGTTCTCACCATGGAACAAGTGGCGTAGTCTCAGTGATGACCATTTAGGTAGTTATCCCCCACTCCATCCTTCCCAAAGCAAAATATCAGTTGCCACTGACTTTTCCATTTTCTTCCCTATTCGGTTCTACGTATGAGAACTCAAGGGTCTGAGAACAGGGAAGGCCGAATGTGTTTGAACTGAATTCAGGCCCTCCTCTATGTTTCTGAGATATAGGAGAAAAGATATTCCAAGAAGAAATATAGACATTTTCATTTTCATTCTCTGAGCTTTCCTGATATTTCCAATCTCAGGCAGTTTCTCTTGGCACCTCTTTCCTTTGGGCCTTTCCTTGATCACAAAGACAAAATAAAATACCAAGGCAGTCAGCACAGGCATGGGTGTGTCTTCCCAAAGCCTCTTGTGTGTGTGCATGTGCTAAGTCGCTTCAGTTGTGTCTGACTCTTTGTGACCCCATGGACTGTAGCCCTCCAGGCTTCTCTGTCCATGGGATTCTCCAGCAAGGATACTGGCGTGGGTTGCCATGCCCTCCTCCAGGGCATCTTACTGACCTGGGGATTGAACCCACGTCTCTTGTGTCTCTTGCACTGGCAGTCAGGTTCTTTACCACTAGCGTCACGTGAGAAGTATCCCAAAGCCTCTTGCTAGATGTTTAACTGTGAATGAATCATAGAACTTTTCTGAGACTGTTCTGCAATTTAATTATGAGCTTTTCTGCAATCCAAATAAAAAAAATGAGTGTTATGCATAAATAGGTAGAAATCTCAGCTGAGAAATGAAAACTATAAAAAAGAACCAAATGGAAATGGCAACAAAAAATAGTGATAATAGACTACTCTGTTCTTACAGGCTTATTTTGAGGGTTACTTGAGAAAATGGGTTTGATGGAGTGTTTTAAACTGTAGAGAGCTACATAAATAATAATAACAATACAGTAACCATGAAGTGGTGTTTTGTTGTGTGAGAGGTGTTGAGACTCTGAAGGCAAAGCTTCCCCAGTGGCGAGCAGGGGAATGAATATGGGCGCCCAACTTTGAACTCGGCCAGGAGTGCCACGTCACCTGGCACCTGCATTATCCTGGAGGGCACGATCTGTGGAAACCAATGGGCCTGGCGGACCTCGTACCTGCGGCATCGCAGAGGCTTTCCACCTCATCGAGGCTCGTCTGGTGATCGCCTCACCGAAGGCAGTTGGAAATATCAAAACAGTCATCATTGTTGTAATGAGCTTTCATGTTTAATAGCTCCAAGCATGAAGGATAGCTGGCTTTTCAGAGAGCCATCCATCCAGCAGCATGGTTCACCACCCAGAGGTAACTGCAAGCCTGCAGGCTCTGTCGCAGCCACGGCCTCAGACCAAACTGGGCGCTGTCGGTGGGGGCGTTTTCGATCAGAATGGACAGGCTCACCAAACTGCTGCCTAATGAATGGCGACTTCTCCTTGATACCCAGAGTCCTTCACCAAGGGCATCAGGAGTCACTGGGCTTAGAAGGAATAAAAACAGTAATCATAATAAATCATAATGGTGCCAACGATAGTAAGGAAAGCAAAAAGGATGTCTGTGTCTCAGGCACTTTGCTAGGTTTTTTCACATTTATTATTTTTAATCCTTAGAGCAAAACTGTGGCTTTATTATGCTTAGGTTTTGCATTAAGGGAAAAAATGTTAATATTTATGGTTTGCAAAGCACATTCCTATAATTTTAAGTCACTGTTTTTTTGTTTTTCTAAAACAAACCAAAAAAAAAAAAAGAGTGCTTGATAAAGTAACCTCTAAGTCCTCTAAGTAAGCAAATAAGGCAATAAGCCCAGAGAGTGGAGGTCAGAGGATGTAGACAGTCGGGAGAGACACAGGCAGAAACTTGAGTTTCTCTAGTGACAGCAGTCTTTGTTCTTTAAAATTCCCTGTCATTTTTTTTTTATATAAAGCATATTTTCTCTTTTTTTTTTCTTTTTAAATGATACATTTGGAACCCCTGCTTGAGTTGATGCTTGAAGAATTTTCCCTAAGGAGGAAGGATGCCCTTGTACCCAGACCTGCCTGTAGAGGTGTCTGCTCTCCCATATTCTAGCTTCTGAGGAGGCACTCAGCTGTCTGCACTCTCTCCTCTGATGGCCAGGACTTCCTGAGAAAGCCAGGATCAATTGGGGCTCCTTTCTCCCTTCTTAAAAAAATAAAAAGTACCCTGGCCAGCTTTTGTTTTGTTTCTTTCCTCAAGGATTTGACTGCTTCCACAGCCTGACAGAAGCTTAGAAACATAATAAGCTGAGAAAGGTGAGCAGAGGCCCAGGCACGTGCGGATTCCCTCATTGCTCTTTCCCGGCTTTTGTTCTCAATTCTCAAGGCCACAGAACCCAGCCTCTGCTCTATAACCCAAGAAAGAAAGTGAAAGTGAAAGTGTTGGTTGCTCAGTCATGTCTGACTCTTTGTGACCCCATGGGCTGTAGCCCGCCAGGCTCCTCTGTCCGTGGAATTCTCCAGGCAAGAATATTGGCGTGAGTTTTCCCTTCTCCAGGGGTTCCTCTCCACCCAGGGATCAAACCTGTGTCTCCTTCATTGCAGGTCCCAGGTTTTGATCCTGAAGCCCCAGGCCCAAGAAGTGTTCGTCAACATCCTTCTTCCCACCCCAGAGTGGAAGACACACTGTTTCTTTCAACCTTTAAAACATATTTTTTCTCTAATTAAGATTGTAAGGATAATTTATTTCAAATCAGCTCAATGCAAGCTTATTTATCAAACACTACCTCTGAGGAATGACACATGAAGAGGCATTAATAACTCATATGGTGTCACAACTCCCATGGCAGGAGCGGGTGGCTTTCAATAGAACTGCTGTGACAAAACACCACAACAGAGCCAGCAATGAGAGGTTTGGAGGGAGCTGCAGAAACAAAAGTCATCTTTGCTGCAGGCGGGGAGCCTTCATTACTGGGGTCTGCAGACGGGCTGACCACCTCAGACACCTCTCCACCCAAACGGGAATCTTCCATGAGCCATTCAGCAAATGCACTCTGTAAACAGGTTTATTCTGAAGCTCTTAGAAACAGATTGGTGTCAAGAGACTTGAAGGGGCATCAGTGTCGCATGTCCCCCACTATGCTTTCCAGGAACTCTGGGAAAGTGTGTGCATGAGCTCTGGGAAACAACGGGAGACAGGGAGACATCACAGGAGTAGAGAGACCGGCTCTTGGAATTCTTGGACTCTGCTTGCTCTCTGTGCAGAAATGCCTTATCTAACTCCCTTATAACCTGATATCGGGGTAATTAATCTTTTTCTTTTCTCAGCACAGGATCCCATTTGCCCATTTTAGCAGCATTTTAATAATTGAAGCATTTTCATAATTATCAGGAGTTAATCACTACATTTTAGTCAAAACATCTCATATCAGACATCATTTGGAGCTGGGAAGAGCTTGAATGTATGGGGAAATAATGGCAGGAAAGAGTAGTGCTCATTGAGTAAGTAGCTAAGGAACTGCCATGTTGATGAGCATCAGGCATTCACTCATCTCCCCCAAAGGCCTACTCTAGTAATTAACACACATGGAGGTCAGAGAAGCTTAAGGCTGAAATATTTTAATATTTGCACAGCATTAACCTCCTTCTCCTGTTTATTTCCAGCCAAGAACTTTGTTATCTTAAGGCAGAATAAATAAAATAAAATAAAAAAATAAAGCTGAAACTCCAGTACTTTGGCCACCTCATGCGAAGAGTTGACTCATGGGAAAAGACTCTGATGCCGGGAGGGATTGGGGACAGGAGGAGAAGGGGACGACAGAGGATGAGATGGCTGGATGGCATCACTGACTCGATGGACGTGAGTCTGAGTGAACTTCGGGAGTTGGTGATGGACAGGGAGGCCTGGCATGCTGCGATTCATGAGGTCGCAAAGAGTTGGACACGACTGAGCAACTGAACTGAACTGAACTGAAGGCAGAATAGCCTCAAGGTCAAGAATCAGCAAAAACACTTCCTAACAGAGTCTCCTATTTCCTACCTATTTCAAAATAAATTTGCAGAAAATCTCCCTGTATTTCCTTTATCTTATGACTCTCCAATAGAAACTCCAATCTTCCTGGCTTACATATATTGGTTATCTGTGATCTTGCAAAATTAAATGCTTGCCTAAATTCTAAAAAGTTAAGGGCATTATGGACCATCTAAGATAAGGGTGGTGGCTCCACAAAAACACAAAGGATGTCAGAAAGCAAAGTTCTAAAAAGACAAACATCAACAGTCTCATCACTGATCTGCATTTTGAAGAAGGAGTTTTGAAAGTTCATTTTCTAATCTGGTTCATCCTGTGGAATCCACTGGCTTCCTAAAAATAATAGGATATTTTAATGCAATTTATATGTGTGATTGCTGTCCCAGGGCCAGAAGATGACCGCAGCTGCTGGAGAAAGATGCTGACTCGGAAACAGTGAACGCCTTCTGCATGGTACACGGTGCCTGGCAGTCCATGTCACAACCATTCACTCCCGTGCTGCTCACAGCACACACCCTCAGGCGACCTCTGTTCTCATATCTGACTGGATTCTGGGGGGTTTTATGCTGGTTGCAAGTGGCCAAAATGCCAAACCCTGATCTTCTAAATTCAGATCCCGGTGCCTCTAACTTGATTGTCTCTAAATCCAGTATCTCATCTAGGAGACAGTTGATTAATGGTAAATATTCTGATAAGATACCTAATGATCTTTCAAACAAGTGTGAACTAGCAGCCCTTTTTATGGGTTCCTCTAATACATTTGTGGAAAAGTCTCTGAAGATGGGAAAGACTGAGGGCAGGAGGAGAAGGGAGCGACAGAGGATGAGATAGTTGGATGGTATCATGGACTCAATGGACATGAGTTTGAGCAAGCTCCAGGAGATAGATAGTGAAGGACAGGGAAGCCTGGAGTGCTGCCATCCATGGGGGTCGAAAAGAGTCAGACACGACTTAGTGACTGAACAACACTGTACACTTTCCTCATAGAGTCTATCAGATCATCATCATTGCTAGCTTAATTGTACATCTTTCTTGAAAGGATGTAATATCCCTATGGACAGGGACTAAGGCTTCCTGGTCACCCTAGAGCTTACAGCCTAGCTGGGGCAAACGCTCAAAGAAAATAAATAATATAAAATGGTGATAAGGGCTAAGGAGAGAATAAAGTGGGGAAGGAGAGAGGGAGTGGTGAGGGAGGTAGAGATTTTAAAACGGATGGTTGACAGAAGCCTTACTGAGGATGTGGCACTTTGGTTGAAGCCCAGAGAAGGTGAGGGAGCAAGCCTGGAGGACCTGAAGGAAGAAGGTGCAGAGCGCAGGCTCTGAAGTGGGGGCTGGGAGGATGTGAGCCCAGGGCAGTCGGAACACACTGGGACGAGACGGGGGGCCCTGGGGCAGACACAGATGTGGACCACGTGTGGACCCGGAGAACAATATAACCTAATGTAATGGCTCATTTTACGTGTCAAACCAACTTGGCCACAGCGTGCCCAGATATTCACTTGAATGTTTTTCTGGGTGTGCCTTTGAGGGTATATCTGGATGATATCAGCATCTGAGTCGGTAGAATGAGGAAAGCAGACCGCCCACCCAATGTTCTCGGGCATCTCCCAATCTGTGTAGGAGGGCCTGAATAGAAAATAGAGGAAAGGAGGAGTTGCTCCCTGCCTCCTCGAGCTGAGACACCTGTTTTCTCTTGTACTCTTGCCCTGTCAGTGGCCCTGCTTCTCAGGCTTCTGGACTCACATGAGACCAGCTTTCCGGGGTCTCCATCCTACAGATTCCACGTCATGGGACTTCTCACCCTCTAGAATCCTCTGAGCCAATTCCTCTCTGTACGTTAGTTCTGCTTCTCTGCTTATCCCTAGTAATTCACTTGCTTACTATGTTAGAGGATATTTCTGACTTTTCCATTGAGAACAGATGTAAACTATATGTCTGTTAAAACACACGATCCTTCAGAAAAATGCCTTGAATATGATTGAGAAGATCAGTTAATACTTTTTGAATTAATCTGATAAACTACTTTAAGCCAGTAAAATTGTATCCCTTGACTCCCACCCTTTCCTCACTAGAAAACACTGTCCCTGGAAAAACGTCACAAGACTTGAGTAATAGATCGGAGGAATCTGAGGGAAGGGTGGGCTTCCCCAGTAACTTCTAAATATTGCCACATAAAAAGTACACTTATCATATTTCTATTAATTTTACAATGAATATGTTTTAAATGAAATTTTACATGGATTATTCTTAAGGCAGGTCATGTTTACTCTTACCTATAACTTTTGCCTATGTCCTAGAGAAATGGTTCCAAATATTTTGATTTGTAAACTAGGACTATAGAGGCCAGAATTCTTCAGAGGGTTAGATGAGATGAAGTAAGAAAAAAAAAAAAAAGCCAACACAAATTTTAGTTTCCTCTGTTTGTTTACCTTAAGTAGGATTCAAAACAGATCCTGGTGAAGCTAAATCAAAGTCTGGGCTCAAACGAAAACCCCAGGTTCCTATACATTAAAATATTAGATTTAAAATATCTTCAATCTTCTGTCACCTCCATCACTGGAAACTGAATTAAAAAGAACTCAAAGTAAACGCACAACTTTAAAAAAAGCTCACAATATCCGCAAAGAAGATGAGATGTAAAATGTCACCTCTGTGGGACAAGGGAAAGGCAATCAATATAAATATGAGAAATATGATATTACTGGATTTCTTTTTCAAAAGCAGTATGGCCACTTTCACCCTGAACAAGAAACATTTTTTTTTTAATTTACATTTTGGAAGCAGGGTGGATTTTTCTCTTTGCCTGAGTTGAAATATAAGCAACAAAGACAGAAACAAATGAACAGTGTCAATATTTCATCTATAAAAGTGTTGGGTATTATGTCAGCTTTTCTTATTCCTCTTTTGAAATTTTGAGGTTATTTAGCTATGTGACATTTTATGACCTTTTTCCTCCTTTTATTGTATACAGTGAATAATATCTTTCAAGATGTAGCTCAACTGCCACCTCTGTGATTCACACAACGACAGAATTACAGAAGTAGAGAGTGTCTCCAAGGGTTACTACCTACGCAATCATTTTCTTCCCAGGTTTGTGCTGCGGTTTGGAGGCAGATTTATCTCTGAAATTATGGTGGTGTTTGTTTCGTCTTTCGGTTTCTCTCTGCTACTGCTGTCCTTTCACAGGCACCTTGGGAACACCCTCTGAGCAGAAGCAGTTAGAGACATGCTGTTTCTTGATTCCTAATCCAATTATATTGATCCAATGATTAGAAAGTCTTGAGAGGAGAGAGAGGAAGAGAAAAAGGAGGGCTAAGAGAAAAGAGGAAAGCTTGAAGAGAGAAGAGATCTCCAGGGGGAAAAGAAGATGGGAGAAGGAGAAGGAGTAGGGTAGGGACTCCACCAGGCTCTTTTCTTTTGCTCTTTTTTAAAAATATTTATTTATTTATTTGCAGCATGTGGGATCCAGTTCCCTGACCAAGGATCGAACCCAGGCCTCCTGCATGGGGAGTATGATGGAGTTTTAACCATTGGATCCTGGGGATAGTCACTCCACCAAGCTCTTTTCAAGTGTAAACCACCCTCAGTGCCAATGATCCAAACTGTGGATGACACAAAGTCTAGAGTCCTGGGAGCTTGTCAGCCCTGTGAAGAGCCCTGAGAATGTGGACATCTTCTATGACAATGGGAACACTCAGGGATAACTCAAACACTTGACTAGGGCTGAATTGTGAGAGGTATCTGGGAATCAGTCCTCCCTATGCTTGATGTCCTTATACAGTGGGCCAATGACTAGTATTTTTAGTTTGTTTGTTTTAAGTTATTGCAACTTCTTTTCTACAATGAAATAAATATGCATTTAATTTAGGAAATTCAATAAATACATTTAAAACAAAAATATAAATATATAAACACATAAATGTTGTCCATATGTCTCAAAATTGAATACTGTAAGTTATACAATATTATTATCCTTATTAAAATGGTTTTGGCTACTCTAGATATTTGGAATTATCATATACATATTTGGGGATTCCCAGGTGGCTCAGTGGTGAAGAATCTACCTGCCAATGTAGGACACACAAGGGGTGCAGGTTGAATCCCTGGGTTGGAAAGATCCCCTTGGAGGAGGCGATGGCAACCCACTCCAGTATTGTTGCCTGGAGAATCCCATGGACAGAGGAGCCTGGCGGGCTACAGTCCATGGCGTCTCAAAGATCTGGACATAACTGAGCACTCAAGCAAGCAAGCAAGCAAGCAGTATACATATTAGATAAGCTTGTCTTTTCACAAAGAAGGATTCTAGTGTTTTGACTGGGATTGCATTGAATAGCCAACTAAATGAAAGAAAACTGGCATCTTACACTTTTGGGTCTCCAATCCATAAACATTGTATTAATATATATTTTCCTCTTAATATTTCACTTTTATTTTCTCTTGGTAGCATTTCTCTCAGTCATTTTCAGAGTACAGATTCCACACATATATATTTTAAAATTTATCCCTAAGTATTCCATTTTTTTTCAGATGCAACTAGAACTGGTAACACATTAAATTTCATTTTTAATTTGCCTGTTACACAGGCATATATGTATACACATACACAATTGCTTTGTGTATTGAACTTGCATGTCACAACCTTGTGAAATTCACCCATTAGTTCTACGAGCTTTTCTGTAATTTCCTTAGGACTTCCTTCGTACACTATAACATGTTGCAAACATAGAATCAATTTTACCTCCTTCTTCTTTCAAATATCCCTAACTTTTATTTAATTTTCTTGCCTATTGAAATACCTAGAATATCCAATACAATATTAAATCTTTGTAGAAATCTCTGTCTTGTTCCTGGTTCTAAGGAAAATGATTATTTTCATCATTAAATATGATGTTGCCCATAGGTTTTCATTCCCCTATTTCAAAGTATCTTAAACTGAGCACAATTGGCATCTTGACTCAGGCAAATTCACCGTGGTACTGAAGGTGCTCAGTTGTGTTTGACTCTTTGCAACCTCATGGACTATAGCCCACCAGGCTCCTCCATCCATGGAATTCTCCAGGCAAGAATACTGGAGTGGATTGCCATGCCTTTCTCCAGTGAATGTTTCTGATCCAGTGATCGAACCTGCATCTGCTGCATTGGCAGGAAGATTCTTTGCCACTACTGCCACCTGGGAAGCCCCAGTTGCCTATGAGGAAGCGCCGTACTCATTGTAGAGTCTTTAGCATCCCTTTACTGTCTATACACTAATACTATCCCCCCACCCAATGCAGACAACCAACCTGATGGTGGTAGGGGGGCAAAATTGTCCTTAGTAGAGAAACCCTGCATTAAGCCCTTAAGATAAGGGTTCAAGTTAGTCTCATCAGGGGTTGCATTGGGTTTGGGGATTGTTTGTGATGTGGGTAAACTCAATGCATCATCGTCTTTGCATTTATCCAGCAATTCCTTGATTGTTGGGTGGGGGCTTAGGTTTAAGACTCTGTTCCCTGGTGGAGGCAGAGAAGAGCGATCTCATGAGGCCTCTGGGTCCCTCCCTCTGTAGCTGCTCTCCTTTTCCCACCTGTATGAAGTGGTGCTTCTCAGAGAGTGTGGCAATGTTTGCAGTGGATGCCCATGGGAATCTTTGGAGAAAAACCGGAAAACGAGCTCAAACTCCCTATCTATTTCTGGGCCCAGAACTTCTGCACTCTTTTACCAGCCACACCCAGCCTCCACCTGAATTCTTTCTTTAGATTTTAAATTTAACAATGACACAATATGATGTCTTACTCTTTCCATGGGAAGACTTATGAGAAAGCTCTACCAAGTAGAACTTTGTGGTATCAGCATAAGCATAGATTCTCCGAAGGGAGAACTGAAAATTCATCTCACTCTTACAGCACGTGATTTATGACAAAGACAGGATTACAGAAGATTGGGAAAGGAAAGATTTTTCAATATATGTTATAGAGACAACTGGATGTAGGTGCTAAGAATTTTACAACAGACGTCACCTCATGATAAAATATCAGAAAGTTTAGCCTGATTCTAGATACAAATGTGAAATCAAAACTAGCATATCTTTTTGATAATACCATCAGGAAATATTCCTTAAACAGGAGGGAAAATTATTATTACAAGGAAATTATTAATACAAAGAAAACATTAATGAAGCAGGCTCTGCTAAAATTAAGAATGTGTCTTCATCAAAATATTTTATTAAGGAAGTGAAAAGTGAAGCTACAAAGTGGAGGAAGAGGTATACAAACACCTACAATTTCCTTCCCTTTTGGGCTTTGCTGATGGCTCAGATGGTAAAGAGTCTGCCTGCAATGCAGAAGACTAGGGTTCGATCCCTGGGTTGGGAAGATCCCCTGGAGAAGGGATGGCAACACACTCCAGTATTCTTGCCTGGAGAATCCCGTGGATAGAGGAGTCTGGTGGGCTACAGTCCATGGGGTTGCAAAGAGCCAGACATGACTAGGCAACTAAGCACTCACACACACACAACAAACAAGTCTCATAACCAGAACATGCATCTAGAATGCCAGCAAGTAAGTAAGAAAGAGACCCATAACCCAATTAAGAATGGAAAGTGGAGGAAGACAGAAATTTCATCAAAGAGGATTTCCACAGAGACATTGATAGCACATCTTCAAGGAAATGTAAATTAAAAGCACAAATAGTTGCTACGAAACAGTGACAAAGTAGCACAAATAGTCGCTACAAAACAAAATCAGTGAATTGCTAATTAAAAAAAAAACGACAACACTAAATGGTGTGCAATTCTATTTATGTAAATATATTTAAAAATAGCAATGCTAATTTTGGCATTAAGATTTAAGACAGGGGTTATCTAGTTGGGGAGAGAAAGATTAGTGACTGGGAGAAAGCACAAGACAATTTCTGGAGTGTTGGTATTGCTCTCTTTCTAAACTGGATGCTAGTGGCCTGGTGTGTTCACTTTGTAATTATGATTTGGGCCCTATATTTTATGTTTTCTCTGTGTCTATTTTAATAAAACCTATCTTAAATTTAAAAAGGAGACTATTATTTAGAGTTGAAATTTAAGCTAATAAAAAGGTCCATGAAAACATCATGAAAATATATTTGATAATGCAAATGGAATAAAATTTTTTTGAAAAATCAGAAATTTGACTCAAGAAAAAAATTGAAATCCTGAATTAACAAATGACTCATTCAAAAAGGTGAATTTTTAGACATGACAAACTAACATAATTCAGATCGTATCCTCCATCGTGATGTACTTACTCTCTTGATAGACATTTATTAAGTACGGTCCTATAGTCACTCATTTAAATTAATCTTAATTGATATTCACTGTGCCTGTAGCTATTTAACAGACAGTCTAGCAAATGACAGCATCCAGTAGGAGGGTCCTGCTTCCTCAAGACCCTCCAGGTTTTAATCTCAAATTTTGAGATTAAAATTTCATTTTAATCTCAGTTCATTCGAGCCACACATCTGACTACACATGTGGTCTGAGTGTCTTCTAATCACCCTCCCTGTCAAATAACAAAACATCGATGGAGAAGTGTACGTGTAATGCTGTAAAAAGAATATGAGCTTGAGAATGAGACTGACCTGGGTTCAAATCCTAACTCTGACACATTTTAACTCTGACGCCTTTGGCAAGTTCTGTAACAGCAACAGTGCACTTACTAAGCACCAAGACTCTTCCAAGAAATGGCACAAACCTACTCATTTTATGCTTGTAGCACTTCTGTGAGTCATGTCCCATTTTTATTGAGATTTGATGGGTGAGATAACTGGAGCCCTGGATGTTAAGATCTTGTCTACAGTAAGAGATAAGTTTTGGAGCTAAGGTTTTAATGTTTGCCTTTTATTTGCAGAGGATATATTAATTACAAAGTCATATTGCTTTTTGTCCAGTTTTACAACTTAAGATTTAGTCTTCTAACTATAGGGTGAGGGATAATTTTGTTTATATAATAAATATAATGTGTCTTGGGTGGACAATATTGAATAGGTAATGCGTGGCATGTGCACTCAACAAATTTTACTGAACTGAAATGAGTCACGTTAATTAAAATAAACCATTTACTTTCCAGTTTAAGGGGAAAATATTAGAGGACTTCAGCTGAGGAGATATCATGCTTCCAGTATGTTTTTTATATTCTCTACTCATTGCGATCATCATGCTGAGTTATAGCTTTCTGGTTACTGATAGCCAACTTATTTTGGCCAATTTCCCTGTGACTGCCATGGTCCCAAGCAATTTTACACACATTAAATTCTACAAACTTCAAACAGTAGTTATTATTACCCTCATTTTACAGATAAGAAAACAGAGGTAGACAATGATGAAGTAACTTTGTAGCTGTAATTAGCAGCTGCTTTATTGACTATGCCAAAGCCTTTGACTGTGTGGATCACAATAAACTGTGGAAAATTCTGAAAGAGATGGGAATACCAGATCACCTGACCTGCCTCTTGAGAAACCTATATGCAGGTCAGGAAGCAACAGTTAGAACTGGACATGGAACAATAGACTGGTTCCAAATAGGAAAAGGAATATGTCAAGGCTGTATATTGTCACTCTACTTATTTAACTTCTATGCAGAGTACATCATGAGAAACGCTGGGCTGGAAGAAGCACAAGCTGGAATCAAGATTGCCAGAAGAAATATCAATAACCTCAGATACCCAGATAACACCACCCTTATGGCAGAAAGTGAAGAGGAACTAAAAAGCCTCTTGATGAAGGTGAAAGAGGAGAGTGAAAAAGTTGGCTTAAAGCTCAACATTCAGAAAACGAAGATTGTGGCATCTGGTCCCATCACTTTATGGGAAATAGATGGGGAAACAGTGTCAGACTATATTTTTGGGGGCTCGACAATCACTGCAGTTGGTGACTGCAGCCATGAAATTAAAAGACACTGGCTCCTTAGAAGAAAAGCTATGACCAACCTAGATAGCGTATTCAAAAGCAGAGACATTACTTTGCCAACAAAGTCCATCTAGTCAAGGCTATGGTTTTTCCAGTGGTCATGTATGGATGTGAGAGTTGGACTATGAAGAAAGCTGAGCGCTGAAGAATTGATGCTTTTGAACTGTGGTGTTGGAGAAGACTCTTGAGAGTCCCTTGGACTGCAAGGAGATCCAACCAGTCCATTCTGAAGGAGATCAGCCCTGGGATTTCTTTGGAAGGAATGATGCTAAAGCTGAAACTCCAGTACTTTGGCCACCTCATGTGAAGAGTTGGCTCATTGGAAAAGACTCTGATGCTGGGAGGGATTGGGGGCAGGAGGAAAAGGGGATGACAGAGGATGAGATGGCTGGATGGCATCACTGACTCGATGGACATGAGTCTAAGTGAATTCCGGGAGTTGGTGATGGACACGGAGGCCTGGCGTGCTGCGATTCATGGGGTCACAAAGAGTTGGACACAACTGAGTGACTGAACTGAACTAAACTGAATGGAGGATGGGCTGTGAACCTTTATTCTTTGGCAATAACTCATCTGTTTAACTACCATATGCCATGTACTGATTGGACCATGGATTTCTTTATAGCAGAAGTTTTATTTGTTTTTTAAACTCGTGCAGTGACATAGTTTGGGGGTCATCATGCATAGATAAAAAGTTGAAATGTTAGATCTATGCTTTAAGATGTATAGAGGAAGAATTGTTTAGTAGAGATATCTCTTTATTCTGTACCAGAATGTCAGATTTTTCATTAATAACAGAAAGAATGAATGGCTGGACAAACTAGATACAAGCTTGGACATGTCAGAAGGTATCTAAGTATGTGTGTAAGCACGAACAGGGTTTCAAGGGCAGAGTCAGACTTACTGACTTGCTGACAGATTTGTGACTCAAGGAAGTGGACAGAACACCCTGAGGCATCCCCTCTGTGATCACAAGTCTGACATCAGTTCTGAATCTTGACCGATCTGGGGCGAGGATATGATCCTCCCTCCTAGTGACCCAGGGCTCGTGGTGATGAGCCTTCAGAGTTGAGGTAAAACTTCCCGCAGAGGCTTCCTCTCATTGGGTTGGAAACTTAGGCTGATGATACAAGCCTGGTGATGCACAGTCCCCACCTTGTCTGCTGCTGCTGCTAAGTCGCTTCAGTCCTGTCTGACTCTGTGCGACCCCATAGACGGCGGCCCACCAGGCTCCCCCGTCCCTGGGATTCTCCAGGAAAGAACACTGGAGTGGGTTGCCATTTCCTTCTCCAATGCATGAAAGTAAAAAGTGAAAGTGAAGTCGCTCAGTCGTGTCTGACTCTTAGCGACCGCATGGACTGCAGCCCATCAGGCTCCTCCGTCCATGGGACTCTCCAGGCAAGAGTACTGGAGTGGGGTGCCATTGCCTTCTCCAACTTGTCTAGTAGTCATAAATAGGCTGCAGCACGCAAGTACTAGTTTCTGACTATACATATGTGCTGTGAGTATCCCAACTGAGAAGTGAAACCAGTAAGCGGAGAAAGAAAAGCAAATGTCTCTGGGCCAACTGAGAATGTCTCTATGTGGACAAACTGACAGGCTTTGAAAGTGAAAGTCGCTCAGTCGTGTCTGACTCTTTGTGATCCTGTGGTCTGTAGCCCGCCAGGCTCCTCTGTCCATGGATTCTCTAGGCAAGAATACTGTGCTACTGTTACTTATTCAGTCACTCAGTCGTGTCCAACTCTTTTCAATCCCATGGACTGTGGCACAGCAGGCTTCCATGTCCTTCACTATCTCCCAGAGTTTGTTCAGACTCATGTTCATTGAGTCGGTGATGCCATCCAACCATCTCATCCTCTGTTGTCCCCTTCTCCTCCTGCCCTCAATCTTTCCCAGCGTCAGGGTCTTTTCCAGTGAGTCAGCTCTGTATGATTCCCCAATCCCTGAGTTGGAGTGAACTCTAGCCTCAGCTATTGCGAGTCTTGCACTTTCGCTCCTCCCGTCCTTCCAAGATTCCATAAGCACTTAATTCTTTGTATTAATTCACATTTTGTTTAAAATACTTAGAGTGGTTTGTTTCCTGCAGTAAGCCCAAACTGCTGGAGCCAGTCTCTCTCTGAGACCTCAGCTAATTTATCTCTTTAGTGAGACTAATGAAATGATTAAATGCAGGGACCTGGAACAAATTGTCCCTTGAGTTTCATATTATTTTTGTTTAAAAGCCAGGTTGGAAAAATCAAAACCCATAGATAAATTATTCCTCAGTATGCAGTCCAAATACTGTCAAATTAGAAGTGAAATGTATCATAAAATATTCAATTAAATACTATCTATTTTTTTAATGTCTACTATATTCCAAGCAATGCACTGGGTGGTGATTATATAATAATGAGCCAGACAAGTCCATTGCCTTCTAGGAGATCACTTTTAATCAGGAGAGACACCCAAGCAGGCAGTTTCAGCACCGTGTCACTGGGGGTGCAGTGGGGACAGGGACAGGGAATGATGAAACAAAGGTGAGTGATACTCATCCCACTCGGGAAACAGGATTTCACAAGGGGTTGGGGGGCAGGGGGGGAATGTCTGTTAGAGCTCTAAGAGAGTGCATGAGTGAAAGTTGCCCAGTCCTGTCTGACTCTTTCACGACCCTACAGATTGTAGCCTGCCAGGTTCCTCTGTCCATGGAATTCTCCAGGCAAGAATACTGGAGTGGGTTGCCATTTCCTTCTCCAGGGGATCTTCCTGACCCAGGGATCAAATCTAGGTCTCCTGCACTGCAGTCAGAATCTCTACTATCTGAGTCACTAGGGAAGCCGCTTTGTGCCCTGAGAGACGAGACAAAGCAATACGCTAGTTGGCCTTGTTGACTGACTGCTCATCAGTCTTCCCTGTTCTGCCACAGTCACGGACCTTACCTCCCACTGCAGGATTGAAATACCATGTGTCTGCGTCAGCAGCCTCCCCTGCAGCTGGTTTATGGGCCTATGACCCAGTTCGGGCCCAGGATCATTGTTGTTGTTTTCAATGAGCCAGGCATGGAAGGAGAATCTCTCTGTTCTATGCATGTTTCAGGCTTCCCTGAAAGCTCAGTTGGTAAAGAATCCGCCTGCAATGCAGGAGACCCCTGTTCGATCCCTGGGTTGGAAAGCTCCCCTGGAGAAGGCTACCCATTCCAGTATTCTGGCCTGGAGAATTCGGTCTATGGCCTCGCAAAGAGTTGGACACGACTGAGCGGCTTTCACTTTCACTTTTTAATGCATGTTTCACTAGCCAGAAACATTCCATGTCCACAAAAAAACCCCAAGAGAGCTTGGCAATGATAGTCCAGCTGTGTGCTCAGGGGGAAGGGAAAATGGAATTGGTAAACAATGAGCCTATCTGTCCATATACAATCTGTGATCATCTATGATATCCTTGTTGTTCAGTCACTCAGTCGTGTCCGACTGTTTGTGACCCCATGGACTGCAGCATGCTAGGCTTCCCTGTCCTTCACCATCTCGCTGAGTTTGCTCAAACTCATGTCCATTGAGTCGGTGATGCCATCCAACCATCTCATCCTCTGTTGCCCCCTTCTCTTCCTGCCCTCAATCTCAAAAGACTCAGCATCAGTGTCTTTTCCAGTAAGTCAGCTCTCTGCATCAGGTGGCCAAAGTATTATAGCTGCAGCTTCAGCCTCAGTCCTTCCAGTGAATATTCAGGGTTGATTTCCTTTAGGATTGACTGGTTTGATCTCCTTATAATACTTTTATGCAAAGACAAATGATGCCCTCGTAATGGCCAAGCTGAGATGGTGGTCTGTGGGATATGTAAGCGGACATGTCCATGAGGTAAGTGTTCAATGGTGCAGAATTCAATCTTGTGAGGGAGTTCTGGTTGGACCTACAGATACAGACATCAGTGACTCATGGCTAATCATGAAGACATGGGGGTGTATGAGCTGACTGCCTCAAAAGCCATTTGAGGAACGGCTGCTGGGGCTTTGGCCAGCACATGACCTCTGCTGCATCTTCATGGTTCTGAGGATGGGAGACTCCTCACTGTTCAGAAGAGCACTCGCATCTCAGTAAGAACACCACCATCTACATTTGTGGGGCTGTGAGTATGCTTTTTCTGGGAGATTGTCTCAAATAGGAAAGGCAGGTGCTTGGTTCAGCCCATTAGTGGGAGTAGACATGTGAAAAAGAAGCTTTACCACTTTTCTTGGGGTTGGAGAACTTAGGGTGCAAGGATAGTCCCAGAAGGAGGTGTGCCAGGCTGTGAAAGGGACTCCTCAGTGTGATTTTCAGTCGATCTTTCAGATCCATTAATGTCAATTGCCTCGTCTTTTCCTTTGCTCTTCTGGACCTCTCAAAATTATAACCTGTTTGTTATGGTTTCATTTTCTCACTTCCTTCCATTTACACTTAAGTCTCTAAAGTCTGACATTTGTCCCCTCTTCTCTACTGAAAATACTCTTGCTAGAATTAAAAAAAAAAAAAAAAAAATGACCTGGAGTTTACTGCCAAGGCTGGAAGGAGGGTGGACTGAGTGAGCCTCCTGCCTCAGCGTCAGAATTTAAGAGGATTCCCAACCACTCAGTAATCAAGACAAATACGTTTTAATGCAATATTAAAAAAATAATAATGGGAAAATGCATAAGGAACAAAATACAAGATTTTAAATAAAGATAAGATCAGTAGCTAATACCTGTTCATTGTAGATCTTTCCCAATTTACTAGCATCTCTTCCTTCCCTGTTATGCATTTCTCTTGCCTAATTACCCTCTGGTTTTTATCTCCTTTAATGGTCTTCTTCTTCTTCCCCTTCTCAGAGTTGCACACATGGGCCATTATGTTCACTAAAAAAAGTCAACCACTTTTTACACTATTTTCAACTACTTATTTATACTATGTTAGCTCTAAAATCACTATTTCTAGGTGAGACTGCCTTCCTAAAATTCAGAGGCATGCATTTAACAAGCTTTCTAGACAGCTCCACCTGGACATTTCTTCCCAATAAGCCCTTTAAAGTTCAAATATCAAAATATAAATTTACTTTCTACGTATAACCAGATATGTACCTCCTCTCATACTCTGTTTTAATTGGTGGTTAAAAATGTCTCCCTTTCATTCCCCACATTTAATCACTCAACACATTCTAATATCATGTCTATATATTTCTTAAATCCACATCCTTCTTTCTCTTTTTGTGACTGTCGACCCTATAAGAATATCATCATCTTTTCTCTTCACTCCCAAGCACCTCCTTTTCCCCTTCTTCTTTCCAGATGTACCTAGATAGACAGATACACAGACATATCACCTATCTATCCAACCACATATGTGCACATGAATATATGTGTATGTCTGTTCTCTGTTGACCTTATGTGTATATGTCAATAAGCAATATGTATTTTGGCATGAATGAGTACCCCCCATTCACATGTAAAAACCAAATGCCCAAAAGTGATGGTATGAGAAGGTGGGGACTTCAGGAAGTTCTTAGGACATGAGAGTTGAGTCCCCATGAAAGGGATTAGCGCTCCTGCAAAACAGACCCAAGAAGGCTCCATCTTGCCTTCACCAAGATAAGGATACAGTGATGACATGGTTAGAAAGTTTCAACTATAAACCAGAAAGTTGGCCCTCAGCAAACACTGAACCTGCTGGACTTGACCTTGGACCTCTGGCATCCAGAATTGTGAGAAATGCATTTCTATCTCTGCTGTTCATAAGCCACTCAGTCTCTGGTATTTTGTGATAGCAGCCCCAAAGGACTAAGATAATATGTGAATAAACTAAGATGTTAATGGAGACTAGCTAAAAACATTAAGTCTAATTTGTGACTGTGACCATCCCTGTGGGAAGTTATTAATAACAAAGAATTTAAGGACCATCCATCAAGGCAGGGGAGAATTAAGAAGCTGGGTGGGAAGAACTCAGTCTCCTGGTCTGAGCAAAAGTTCCAATAACTGGAAAAAAATGGTCTAGCGTCTAGCAATTCCATCACAAGTGAAAGAAATACCCCACTGAGTGCATAAAAAACTGAGTAAGTTACTCCAAGATGAAGTACCCAGCTAGAACCATGGGCCCTTTGAAATTTCTGAAGGATACCCGACTGTTCATCTCAGGAGACAAAATGCTGCTCAGGTCTGCCCTGCCAGCTAGAGATGTCCATCCTGCCGTAAAGCAAAGGGTGTAACAGGACAAAAAGAGATCATATGCAATTCCCCTTTCCCTTCTTTCCTTTCAGTTTTGTTTTTAAACTAAAGTGTCCCCATGAAAGTACCTTACCTTCTGAAGTCACACTGCCTCCTGCTTTGTCTATCACAGATCTCCCAAAAACTCTGTGTAATTTTTTCTTTTTCAGGAAACAAACCATTAGTCAGTTATGAATTCAAACTCAGGAAATTCTAGACTTTCCACTAAAAATAATTATGTTAAGGCTTTGCTCCTTGGGATTCCTAAACAAGAGACTCGTGAAGACAGCTTGGAAGCTGTGGACCAAGTTCATGTCACTAACACATCTAAGGAGCTTTTTCTACAGCAAAGAGCAGGGTAGGCAAAATGAGGCTACACATTATGAGAATTAAGAGGCAGGAGGCTGATGTATTGGTCTGTCTTTCTTGCATCAAAATAGAAATAGTTTCTCACCAAAATACCTGCCTTGTGTGTGCATTTATCATGAAAACCCAGAGGGGGTTTTGATGGCTCCATTTACAATACCTATGCCAGGCAGGTATTTTTTCTATTTTTTTTTCCCCTCTTCTATTGACAAGAGAGTTTGGATAGAGGTGCTTTTTAGTCATTACTTTTCTTGAGCAGTCAGTATTTGCCCTAAGAAAAAAATGCTGTGAATATAACAAATCAGGTTTCCTACTGGGTCTGTGACAGTTCAGGCAGGAGGGACAGAAAGTAGAATTGCGGCGGGCTTGAAATAGTCGCTGATGGATTTCCTGCCTTGCAAACTTAGAACAAAGTCAGAGAGACTCGGTATGATGCAGGGGTCCATGTGGACATACCATTCAGGACAAATCTTCAGGCCTAATTTCAGTTCACATGTCACCTTCCCCACGTGCTGTATTTCCCTCCTTGTCTCAACCTCTCCCTTCTTCCTTGACCCTGAAACGTTCTTGCCCCAAATATGAGCCCCCAGAATCAAATGCCTACCTTTATCTACCCAAACAATTCCTATCTGTGTTCTGAAATCCTGCTTTCATCACCACTTCTAGACACACAAGCTGACCCCGAGTTGGGCCTGGAAGACTCTTCTCCACGTATTCAGGGCTTCTCTCGTCATGGTCATCAGCAGGCTGGGTGCAGTTGCTGGAAGGTTCTGCCTTCTGTCAATCTGACCATGAGATAGGGCAGAGCTGAGCATCACACACAGGCAATCTAATTCCAATATTCCTTCTGCTCTATCATCCCAGGGCTCTGTTTAATATTGCTGCTACCTCATTGAACAACCACCAATGTCTTGTCATTGCCCTGTCGTCCCTGAAGGCCTCTAGTTAGGATTATTTTGCTTCTCTGTGCCAAGTCTCAGTCTGGGAATTCTCCATTTTCCCTAGAAAGTGACTGCTTAAGGAATGCAGGCCTCATTAAAGCCAGAGCTTACCGTATGTAGTTTGCTCTTTGCTTTTGCTCATGAAATAGACGCACCGAACCCTCCTGTAATTATTCTGCCCTCTTCCAACCCTTTTGGTGCCCCCCCCACATCATACCTCTGATATCTCACCCCCTTTTAAAGATACCAGTAAATTTTGTTTTCTGTCCAGTTCTATTTCTAGTACTATTACTTATCACCTTTCTTTTTTTTTTTTTTTTTTACAAAGGAATCAGTCATTGTTTTTAAATATTTAAAACACTATATACTGTATTTAAGTAAACAAATATTATTATGGTTGACAAGAAATATCTAATAAATTTTAAGTAATATCTTTATTTATTTTCTGAACATTTATTTATTCAGCTAGTTGGATCTTAGTTGTGGCATGCAGGTTCTTTAGCCGCAGCATGAAAACTTAGTTTGAACATGTGGGACTTAGTTACCTGACCAGGGATAAAACCTAGGTCCCCTGGATTGGGAGCATGGAGTCTTAGCCACTGTATCATCAGGGAAGTCCCTAGGTAACATCTTTAGTATAAGAAGGACCTTTTATGGATAATGCATAAGGCGTGTGTTAAGTACCTCCAATATTTGTATAGAAATTTGTAAACTTCATAGATTAGGTTCATAAAATTTTCTCATTTAATTTTTGCAAAAGCATCAGGAAATAGAGACAGATGGGAAGCATGTCTGTAGTGTACAGACCAGGGAGTAAAGATCCAGAAGTCAGTGCCCACGATAGGGTCGGAGTGCAGTCAATTCAAATCACATCCTCTTTCCTCAAAGCCATGGTACCTTCCCCTGGCAAGCATTTCCAGCAGGATTTTCTAATTGATTTGGCACATGCCATCAGTGTGCTGGTGTGGCTGAAATATCATGAACAAATGCCCTTCACTTATTTTTCAGGATGAGCTCACAATTAGAAACTTGAACACGAAAAAGTTGCCCACTGGGAATAATATTCAGAAGGGCCCTTGCTGTGCACAGGGAAGCTGATGATAACCTTGCATGGAAATTGCTGGCTTCCTTAAGCCTCTGATTTCTATGCCAGACCAGGTACTTGAAAAAGGCAGTGTTAATTTTGTAAATGTTACAAGAGGGGGCAAGTGGATAGCTCTTGTTAGCAGTTTCTCATGATCACTCCTTTATCCATCTCTGTGTCTTTGTCCATTCACTTTTAAGAAAGGCAAAAAGAAGAACAAACCATCTGTTGTACAGGACTTATTCTAAGGACTTTATGCAATTTTCACAACATTCCTAAGGGATGACAGCGTACCATACAGCAGAGGTTAAGAACTCACTCAGAGTCACACAGCTAGGAGGGGTCAGAGGTCTGGGTTCCAAGATCCATCTAATACTCCACTACAGCACTTCCTGAAGTAGACTGATGGCACTGTCCTCCACACCAGTCCTTGCCTTGATCCCTATTCCTTTTCTCCTTTTGTTCCCCTTGTACTCACCTCTGGGGCCTTGTAGAGCCTTCCAATCACCACCAATCTACACCTTAGCTTTTTCATCAAAGTAACAAGCCTTGAGTCCACCAAAACACTATCCCCAGTTAGGATAAACCATTGACTTCTTCTGAGACTTCGTTTTCCCCCCAGATATTATAACAATTATATAATTCTTCAAACTCTGTTTAGTTAAATTCATTTTCCCCAGAATTCAGAAGAAGAAAGAGAAGATAACAAAAAAAGAAGAAAAATTTCTATTTCTCAACTCAGGTGGTGGAGTGATTGAGAAGGCAGGCAGAAAAGAGCAAGAAGGTCAGCAACCAGGCTCTCTGCCCACTCTCTCCTCCCCACCTGCTTTCTGTATGGTCCTCTGGGAGAATCCCCACCTCTACCTGGTGACCTGGTACCATGTCCTGAGTGGTATGAGGCAGGGCATGGAGGGATGACTACAGAAATCCAGAGGATGCCGTGCACTGGGCATCCCAGATGACTCCAATGTGTGCATATAAGTCAGGTTCCTACACATTCCCAGGAGGAACTAGAAGGTGCCAGAAGGCTGAAGGTTGGCAGAAGCCCAAGGTCAAAGTGCAGAGGGGTCAGTGTACAAGGACTTTAAGACGAGCAAATGGCTGGTGTCATGGATTCCAGTCCTGGATGTTAGGGCATTGCAGCAAAGAGCCAAGAGAACACCTCTTCTACCTCCATCCCAGGAAGAAGACCAGCAGGCTGTTTACATCAGATGACAGCTGGATCCAAGGTGGCTACCATGAGTGAGAAGCCTTTTCTTCCCTGGATCTGCTAGACTAGAACCCAGCACCATGATGGGGAAGAAAGGGAGATTGGGGTGGAATGCCAAGAGATCACTACATTGATGGACAAAATCTGAGTTTTTCTTGACAATTCACAAGGGTGAACTTTTGAAAAAAATCAGGTTAAAGAAAAAATATATTTTTTTGCACATTGAGTGAACTATGAGTAAATATGTGAGCCTGGTAAATAAATCTAACATGGGTCAGCTTTGAAATGTTCTTAATTTTTTTAACGTGATAACTGCAGGCCTCTGGCTCCACCCTGGCCTGGTTTGGTATAGTCGCCAAAGTGAAAGTGCAAGTTGCCCAGTCGTGGACTCATTGAGACCCCATAGACTATATAGTCCATGGAATTCTCCAGGCCAGAATACTGGAGTGGGTAGCCTTTCCCTTCTCCAGGGGATCTTCCCAACCCAGGGATTGAACCCAGGTCTCCCACATTCCAGGCAGATTCTTTACCAGCTGAGCCACAGGGGAAGCCCAAGAATACTGGAGTGGGTAGGCTGCAGTCCATGGGGTCGCTAGGAGTCGGCCACAACTGAGCAATTTCACTTTTCACTTTCATGCATTGGAGAAGGAAATGGAAACTCACTCCAGTGTTCTTGCCTGGAGAATCCCAGGGACAGGGGAGCCTTGTGGGCTGCTGTCTCTGGGGTCGCACAGAGTCAGACACGACTGAAGCGACAGCAGCAGCAGCAGCAGCAGCAGCAGCCCTTCTCCAGCAGATCTTCCTGACCCAGGTATTGAACCAGGGTCTCGTGCATTGCAGGCAGATTCTTTACCAACTGAGCTATGAGAGAAGCCCAGTTTAATCGCTAAGTTGTGTCCTAATCTTGTGACCCCATTGAATGTACCCTCCAGTCTCCTCTGTCCATGGGATTCTCCAGGAAAGAATACTGGAGTGGGTTGCCATTTCCTTCTCCAGGGATCTTTCTCATCCAGGGATCGGATCTGATTCTCCTGCATTACTGGCAGTCTCCTGTATTGCAGGTGGATTCTTTACCAACTGAACTACCAGGTAAGCCGTAGCCTTGGCTTCCAGATTGTAAAAGCTTTGAGAGCAGAAGGCTTCCCTTGATGGTCCACAGGCCAGACTGGATAATTGTGTTTTAGACACAATATGGAGCTTGGACACTGCCTGCCTCCCTCTAAGGCTCAGGCATTAGACAGAGGCTGATGACCTGGATGGTTGGCGTCCCCTCTGTAGGAGGAGAGGACCCAATCCACCAGTGTACTATTCCAGAAAAGGACCCCTCTTGTCTGGAGCTGGAGAGGCATCCACAACTCTTTGCCTATTTACTGCAGAACTGAGCTGAGCCCAAGTCTCCACAACACTTTCAACCCAAACACACACAGAAACCGCTGATAATCCACACCCAGGCTCACAAACTGTGTGACTGTCCAGCAGCAGCAGCAGTAATCTGGAATGTCATTTTCCACTGTATAGAATGTTTTCAGACCTACAACTGATCTTATTCTTAGCATCTCCCTGTGAGATATACAGGAACCAATTTTATCCCTTCTTATCCCATTTTACAGATAAGGAAACTGTGACCCAAAACATTTATGTGACTATTTAAATTTGGAGTCTGGTGTGGAATCCTACAGACCTCGCATGAAGCCCAGTACACTTTTAAAAGTACGTTCTTGATGACTTATCCAGGTTTACCTGGTGGCGCTAGTGGTGAAGAATCACCTGCCAATTATAGGAGATGAGGGTTCAATCCCTGAGTCAGAAAGACCCCCTGGAGAAGGCAATGGCAACACATTCCAGTATTCTTGCCTAGAGAATCCCACAGACAGAGGAACCTGGCAGGCTACAATCCATGGGATCACAAAGAATCAGACACGACTTAGCAACAAAACAACAACATTTATGGAATCCCAAAGTTGTGCCAGAAATATCTGAAAATCCTGTAAGATGTGTTCTACTGTTACAACTATTTTCCATATTTGGAAACTGAGCACCTGAGTGTGCTATAATACGTCCCAGGTAAAAAAAAAAAAACTAGTAACTGGTAAATGACAAGATTCATATACCAGGAATATATGAACCAGCTTTATCATTTTAAGGAAGGCCTACCTTCTATGACTTTAACAATGAAATTAAAAAAAAAAAAATCCACATAGAGCAATAGGGAAACAGAAGGGTTAAAGAATCACCTTTGTCCTAAATGAAAAATTTTCCTAGCACATCCACCAAAGGCATTCAGGGTGAGATCTTGTTCTTGAGTTATTTCGATCATCAATCTGGAGAATTCTTTTGTGTCTGTCTGCTCGATCAGTGGCAGTTCCTTGTGAGAAATTTACAGTGATGTCAGCTTGTTTAAATTGATGATGGGAAAAAGGAGATGGATCTCAAGTTTCCAGACAGTATCTGATGACCTAAATTAACTGTCACCTGATTCTGCATTATGGATGAGGGCTCAGTGTCACCTGGAGATGTGGCCAAGAGGAGACGGGCCAGCGTCTATTTCAGACAGCTGGTGACCACACGTCCAAGAGCTGATTGATCTGGAAGGTCCTCCCTGGGATTTCTGAGTCCTATAGAAAGGTCAGTGGAGGGCATTTCAATGGGGGCATCTTTTCCTCTCTCCCCGAATTCACACTCAGTCCAATTTCTGTTTTTCCAAGTGTTATTGTTCAAATTCTCACACCAGTTTCATCCCTGACCTCCCTGGTTGGAATGTTTGTCCACTTCCCGGTGTACATCTGTCTCCTTAATTACATTTTTTTCTCTCAGCATGAGTTTTCATACTGGAGCTGAGGCTCTGGACTCTGTTTTGTCTTTCATCTTTTCACTGACTTTTAAGTCTAGGTTTTGAATCCGGTTGTGTATTCAAGTCAGTTCATAAAATTAAAAGGACTTGTGCTCAGGACCCTCTGAAAACCAAGTAAATAAAAATCTCTGGAGGGAGAGCCTGACATTTGATCTCTTGTGTTAGTCCCCTGAGGGTTCGCAAAGGCACAGCCCCTAGGTGATTTCTTTCATTTCCACTTCTCCAAATTCCTGCTTTTGAGTTGATAGCTCTCATATCTGTATTTCTGTCACATTTTTCTGAGCTCTAGTTAAATACATTCAAGGACTTGAAGCTTTCAGTGGTTCATCCAAGAGGCATCTAAAGCTCAACATGTCAAAATCTAAACACTTACTCATAAGACATCAAAGTAAGGAAGGGCTAAGTCTCTTTTGCCTACTGTCTGTATCTCTGAGCAACTTACTTACATCTTGGTCTCTTCAAGTACAGATGATTATAAAAATATCTACTTGATAATGAGTAAAATATGATAATACCTGTAAGGTTCTTGGCATAAAGCACAGCCTGTTCTGACATCAAGACAGGATTGCTGTTCCTGTGAAAAAACTGTAAGCCCCACAAGGGAATACAAATACCCATATATCCCTATATCCCCAATGACCAGGGCCTGGTCCGGCACATAGTTAGAACTCAGAAAATGTTTAACAATTATACTTCTATTTCTAAATATGTCACAAGCTTGAGGAAGGAACCAATGATCAGAAGAGCCAGGAAAGGAAGTACAGGGAATCTCAGGTCGAGACAGATAACAGGAAAGGAGCCATTCCTGGGCCTTTCTAGCTTCTAGCACACTGTGACTTCTAAACAGGTTGTTTCTATTATTAGCATATTATCAACATCCTTGGGCTTCCCTTGTGGCTCAGCTGGAAAAGAATCTGCCTGCAAAGCAGGAGGCCGGAGTTCAGTCCCTGGGTCGGGAAGATCCCCTGGAGAAGGAAAAGGCTGTCCACTCCAGGCAGGTCGAGCCCTTACTGAGGAGCTCCTATGCATATGTGTGCAGGTTCAGCGCTAGATCTTTTCTACACATATTTGATTCCGTTCTCCCACCAGCATTAGAAAGTAAATTGAACTATTATTTCCACATTTCAGGTGGGACAATGTAGCTCTCAAAGATTAAATAACCTGCACAGAGTGACAATCTGGACCAGAATCGTGAAGTGTAATCATTATAACTCCCTGATCTTAACTGCAGTTAATAAGCAGATTGAAAGGAAGAACTAATAGTGTGAGATATTCCTAGGGATAAACTTGGAAGACTGAAGCCTGGTCTCATTTAAATCTAAACACAAGGTCATAATTGGATTCAAGATGCAGCCATTGGCTCCTGATACATGACTACAGGGCCTTGATAATAAAGTTACCAAAGATGCATTTTCTCACTGTGTTTTGAAGGAAAATACACTAAAATGACTCTTGGCTCCTAATAAGTGTCTAATTACCAGCCAGATCATCTGGTCAAAGCAGGCAAGAAGGATGGGCACCAACTTGTTTAAAATACAGTTCCTCTTTGTGTTGTTAACATCTCTTGAACACGCTTAATCTTTTGCCTGAGTCTTTGTTTGCACAGATGAGATTAAAAATTGGACTTTTTTTTTTAAGGAGCTTGGCATTAAACCCAAGCAATCATTTGGATACTATGAATGTCCCAAGTATGTCTTTCTTTGTTTAGGAGACAATATTATGTATGTGGAATCCCAGTTCAAGGATTTATCTAAATCGGCTGGGTTATACTAGATGACAGCAAAGGGATTTGTTCAAAATTAGCTTATGCCTTCTGAGGCAGAGCAAATTATGCACAACTCCCAGGAAATCATTTACTGCAACCTCCTCTAGCACTTGCACTGTAGCTGTTCATAGCCAGAGTCTGCTCTAGAGTCGGAAAGCTGAACAAAGAGGGCTTGATTTCAACTGATCATCCCATCCCAGCCCCTAGTCTCCTGAAAGTCTGAGGGGGGGGCGGACATTTGTGGCCTGAAATAATTGCACCAGTTTTCGTATGATAGTGACTAAAGCTTCACCTCTTCCTGTTTGGGCACAGACTCTGCTCCAGCCCCCAGCCCCAGCGGCCCCCACCCGACACTGTTGTATCACTTGACCAAGAAGGTTTAGTCTTCTTGCAGGACTCAGCAACAATTATGTCCAACTTTTCTCATTACAGCTGCCTGGATCACGTCCAACTCAAGACACAAAACCTCTTAGCCTTCACTAAGCATGTTCCATAGGAAAACCCTTCTGCTCAAAATTGGTCTGGGTTTTCAGAGTAAGTTTTCAACATCTGAACCAAATGGAGAGTGAGTGAGTTTATAAGCATGAAAATATGTGACATCTCAGGATTAATATCCTAGAGGGAATCATCAGACCACTTTGTCATCTTGTCAGTATAGCTGTTACATCTACAATGACTTGAGCTCTGATTCTTGAAGCAACCAGATCAGAAATGGGGACTATGAAAAATGTATCAATTCTTCCTTCTTCTCTGACTCTTTCTGGCATCGATGGCTACAGCAGATTAGTCTGGCTAGCAGTTGGGCTGTGTTTAATGTCTGCTATAGTTACAGATGCCAGAAACTTCAGTTTCCTCTCATTTCTTTGTGTTTTTGTTTGTTTTTCTTTCCTTTTTTTTTTTCAGTCCCTTTTCCCAAGGCCAGAGAGAACTTTTCTCTGATCTTTACCATGAAAACCTGGCAGGGCTTCTGCAGCCAAAAATCTGTGAAAGTGTGTGGCCTTGAGACTGGCCTCCTAGGGGTTTTTAATTATCAAACTAAGTTCATATTCAGGACCCAGAAATTCATCAAAATTGCCACGTGCATATTCCTACCAGTCAGTAATGGCACCCCACTCCAGTACTCTTGCCTGGAAAATCCCATGGATGGAGGAGCCTGGTAGGCTTCAGTCCATGGGGTCGCTAAGAGTTGGACACAACTGAGAGACTTCATTTTCACTTTTCACTTTTATGGATTGGAGAAGGAAATGGCAACCCACTCCAGTATTCTTGCCTGGAGAGTCCCAGGGATGGAGGAGCCTGGTGGGCTGCCGTCTCTGGGGTCGCACAGAGTCGGACACAACTGAAGTGACTTAGCAGCAGCAGCAGCAGTAGCTACAGTGGCTTCTGATCTTGGCTATTATCCTCTGTAACCATCTGTCTCTCCAGATTCCAGGTGATGGTCTGTCCTGTATCCACAGTTCTCTGATGGATAGAAGAAAAATCACCGATTTTCACTTTGCTTGGCATTTTTTTCCCCCTTGTTGTAAGAACATCAAGCTCTTTCCCTGTAGAAGCTGAAATCAGAAGGGCTCCTGGAATCATTTAATTCTCCCCTCAGCCATCCTTTACCTGCCAACCAAATTCATTTGGTTATTCAAAATGTATTGTGCTGCTATAACATGTATGGACATTTGCTCTCTTGTGATTCAGCAGTGAAGTCAGACAAGGTCTTTACACTTTGCATGGAACCTAAATTCTAGTTGACAATGAATAAAGGGAGAAAGTGGTAAACCATCTTTTCAGAGAGCAGTGAGGTTTGTAAAAGCACAGAATAATATTCCTCCAGGTATAAGAGGAATCAGAAACACCTCACATAAAGGGACCCAAGAAGTGCTTTAGATGGTGTGGTCAACTGAGAACAACACCACCAACAAAAAGCCCGTGAGGTACGGGACGTTCTGCAGCAAGAGTCTTCCAAGGAGAATGAATCCTAAATACAAGGGCTGTAAGGTTGGAACTTGTTTATGCCCTTTGAAAGGTGCAGAAAACACCACGATGACGGAAGCATTTTGAAGAGAATGAGGTCTGCCATGACATGCATCTGGGGAGAAGACAAAGAGGGTAGAGATTAGGTCAAGCCTTGCGGGTCACACAGCATGACTTTAGGGAGAGGGTGGGATGATTTGGGAGAATGGCATTGAAACATGTATAATATCATATATGAAATGAGTCACCAGTCCAGGTTCGATGCACGATACTGGATGCTTGGGGCTGGTGCACTGGGACGACCCAGAGGGATGGTACGGGGAGGGAGGAGGGAGGAGGGTTCAGGATGGGGAGCATGTATGTACCTGTGGCGGATTCATGTTGATATATGGCAAAACCAATACAATATTGTAAAGTTAAAAATAAAATTAAAAAAAATAAAGTAAACATATCATTAGAAAAATAAAATTCAAGGTACAGGAAAAAAAAAAAATAAATTGTACTCTAGGTCCTTTGAAATGCCATTGCAGTGGATCGACATTTAATGATATATCTTTCTTTTTTTTTCTCATGTATGAAGAGAATGACTATTTTGGACGATATGGGTGTGAGGAGAATAACAAAGAGATGATTGTGGCAGTTCAGGTGGGAGGAAATGAAGGCCCAGATCTGGGCTGTAGCCGTGGTAAAGCGCAGAAGTGGGGGATATGGTCACTTTGTCACATCCTTAAAGAGAGAAGATTCAGAACCTGGCTTTTGAAGGGGTGGAGGTAAGGGAGAGTAGAGGATTAAGACAGACTTACAGGATTTTTGGGGTGGTTATTGAATATTAATTAGATTCTGGATTTATTTTGAAGGCAGAAACAAAGTGCATGTTAGTCGCTTCAGTGGTATCAGACGCTTTGCAACCCCATGGACTGCGGCTTGCCAGGCTCCTTTGCCCACGGGATTCTCAGTGAAGAGTAATGGAGAGGGTAGCCACTCCCTTCTCCAGACAATCTTCCCAGCCTACAGATCAAATTCAGGTTGCCAGCAATGCAGACAGGTTTTCCTCTGTCTGAGCTAACAAGGAAGCCTATATATTACAAGGACGGATACATGTCATTATGCATGCATGCTCAATCACGTCCGACTCTTTTCGACCCCATGTTTTGTAGCCCGCCAAGCTCCTCTGTCCTGGAATTCCTCTGGAATTTCCCAGGCAAGAATACTGGAGTGGGTTGCCATTTTCTACTCCAGGGGATCTTCCTGACCCAGGGATCAAACCCAAGTCTCTTATGTCTCCTGCATTGGCAGGCAGATTCTTTACCACTGCACCACTTGAGAACCCCAGGTAAAGAGGTGAATGGAGGTGGGAGGGGGCGCATCTGACACAGAGCAGAGGGAAATGACTGGAATAGAGATGCCCTCAAGTGCAGTGTGGCTTCTCTCCTCTTCTTTTCAGGTGAAACTATTGATAATTATTTGCCAATTTCATTGCATTCTATTTGCACTTGGAAACCCGGGCAGCACCAAATACAGTCAGAGTAGAGAATGAGACTGATTTGGTACGGAGACTGACCTCTGTCTAAAAGCCAAAACAGTCACATCTGTGCTGAAGCTTGGACGTGTTTCATGAATGTTTCGAGCAGTAAGAGTTCACTATTCACAGAGCAGAACTTCTAGAGCAACTTCTTCGGTTTGTCAGCTGATCAGAAGTTGATCATTCCCTAGGCATCCTACACAAATTTGAAGTCATTTATCTGTCAGAGTGTTGTTTTCTGCCCAAATGTCAAAGAACAAAATAAATTATTAAAATGTTTTCCACATTAATACATCTAAGGATATTATCATATATAAAAATGTAGACTCTAGAAAGGGACCTTTGTTTACACAATAATTTAACTCATAAGCCCTCTTCTATAAAACTAGAGAAACTTCTCTGTTCTTACTAATTTATAGTGAAAATAGCAGTTTATGCATCTGCCTCGCACAGCAAAAGTGCTTCTTAAGCATTTGGAGAAGCAGACCATGGTGTGGAGTATTCGGTGTCCATCTTGAATCTAGGAGACGCCAGTGATAAACAATCCACCTGCCAATGCATGAGACGCAAGAGACACAGGTTCCATCCCTGGGTCGGGAAGATCCCCTGGAGTAGGAAATGGCAACTCACTGCAGTATTCTTGCATGGAAAATTCCATGGACAGAGGAGCCTGGCAGGCTACAGCCCATGGGGGTCTCAAAGTTGAGCACACAGCACACATTCAATATACATGTTAACATGCATAAACATCCAATTTAGCAAATGCCTGCATGGCTGGCCATTATGGGGCTCCTAGACACCCCACTCTGCCCCAGAACTCTGATGAGATCATCTAATACACTGCAGGACCATGTTAGAATCTAGGCTGTAATACTACTTGTGGGGGGAGCAGAGCTTGCGTTCATGCTTAAGAAACCCTGTTCTGGGCTAGAGCTTTGAGTTCTGTAGGGCAGGACTCTTGCAGCTGTAGCTCTTCTTTATCCTCTGGTCCCAGTGAAGGGCTCAGTGCAAAGTCTCTAAAGCCTGCTAGAAGAAAAGTAACACATGGAAGAAAGCTTGGTTTAAGAAGCTGACTTTTCACTGAATAGCAAAAAGCTACGGCTGAATTCCTCATATGTGTGTATGTGTGCTAAGTCGCTTTGGTCATGTCTGACTCTTTGCCATCCTATGGACTATAGCCTGTCAGGCTCCTCTGTCCATGGAATTCTTCAGGCAAGAAGACTAGAGTGGGTTGCCGTGCCCTCCTCCAGGGGATCTTCCTGATCCAAGGATTGAACCTGCATGTCCTGCGGCTCCTGCATTGCAGGCAGATTCTTTACTGTTAAGCCATCAGGGAAGCCCTCCAGTCCTCATGGGTAATCCTGAAAGGATTGGGTCATGTTCTAGATGTAGATATTCTTACTGAACAGATATTCAAATTTAGCTGCATTTGCTTTCCAAAGAATTTTTACTGTAGCATGTATAACTTGAACCATGGTCTTGTGCAATATAATGGGGAAAAGAGGTAAAGAATGAACTAGGAGCTTCAGAGTGAAATCGTGCTGAAGAGACAACTTGTTAGATTCCTGGGGAGCAGGGGAAGAATGATTAATTCTCATTATCATTAAGGAATCAGAGCATAGCTCCTCTGAGTCTGTTTGCCTCATCTCTTGGTCCAGGTCTTACCACTGTCTCTAGACTTAGTAAGGAGAGGATAAGCTTGTGCTGCTGTAACAAACAATCCCTCAGTCTCGATGGTTTAAGGCAAAGGTCCATCCAGCAGCCCTCACATGAAATCTGTTGGCTGGATGACTGTGCAGCTGTCTTCTGGGTGGTGATTCAGTAGATCAACCTGCTTTAGCCCCTTGGTACCTTCCAATCAAAGGCTCCCACACTTACGTCCTCAGGGGAAGAAATACGCTGGAGAATCATGTATTGCAAAGGCTGTTTTCATCCTCAGCTCAGACACAACCCTTATTTTACTGGATAGGATCAGTCATGTGGCCTCATCACATTGACGGGAAGCTGGAAGTGGTTGCCCTTACACTCAAGCACAGAAGACTGATGCAGTGTGTGATGAACATACGGCATCGTCCTTGCCACATCGTTCCAACATTTTTCTAGACTTATGGTGCCTCCTGGTTTCTTTGAACATGCCCAGGGCTTACTGTGCTTTTTATCCACTTGGCATGTTCCCTGAGAACTCCCACAAGATACTTTTGGTGGGTTAATCTGCTTCTTGAAATGCTTAGTCATCCTGTAAGACCCCTGCTCCAGCACTACCCACCCTGAAACCTTCCCTCACCCTCTTGGAAAAATTGTTCATTCTAATTTTTGACACAATCTGTTAGACCATGTAACCTATGGTGTTTGTATTATTTCTATCTTGTCGTACATGTCCTTCTTATCAGTTTAGCTGTTTTGGGGTGAGTAAGCAGAGATAATTTTTTGTCCTATCCTTATTTATTTCTCCAATTTTTAAAGTTCTGCACTTGCAGAATCTCTCAAAATAATAATGCTTAATCATTGTTGAGTGAGCTGAATGTTTACCAGAAATTTTAAAAAATGAGAATATATTTCATTTTTAAACAATCTATTCATTCCCTTCTTTAGGAATAGTTCAACTGGATCCTAATTCCCATCATCCATACATATTGGAAGTGCCTAATTCTCTATAGAACAAGAAAACATTATGGTCATTTTCCCACTTGAGCAATATCTCACACTAACAGTTATTAATGGAGTGAGATAGGGAAACTCAATTAGGATAAGAAGGAGATGATATCTCCAGCTAGAGAGAAACATCAAGAATAGCTAAATTGGGTTAAACTTTTATTCTCATGTCTCTGAGCTATAAAGAGCTCCACTCGATATATTTTTTCTATTCTTAGCTTGAGAAATTACACTTAATTTCAATACCTAATTTAGTTTCATTTCAAATTTTCATTAAAATGCTGCAGATTCTCTTCCTCTGTTAATGCAAATAGTAAGTCTGGACCCAGAATTATCCCCACCAGCACCTACTTCCTGCCAGACATTCTTTTCAACTATTTAAATAGACATTTTATAACAAATCATTTAGTAGAAATATATGATTTATGTAGGCAGAACACAGTGTTTCGTTAAAATAAATTAGAAAAGTTTAGAACTTGGGTTCAAACCAGAGTAATTACTTTGTCATTACCTTGCCTATAGTTCTTTCATTTCCAGTTGTACATTGATTGGTTAATTCTCTGTTCCATTTTCTTTGAAGAATTTACAATGGTCCGTAAAATAGTCTTTGTCTCTCTTCTGCATGTATATTCTGTATCCTTCAGTTCAATACCATACCAGAACCATTTTGAAAATGTAAAGGGGCACGTTTAAAAATTATCCCAGGATAAGGCCATACAGGAGAGACCAGTGGCGGAGGGACAGGGAGACACTTCTCCCCCAAAATCTCAAAAGAGCATTTAATGTCAGTAAATTCCAAAACAAAGGAGAGGACATCAGCACCAGAAAAGCAATCCACTCTTTAGAAAAATATAAAGACAAAAAAGAACAAAAGAGGAGGACGAGTCCGTCCCGGAGGAGTCTAAGAGAGAAGTTCCAAACACCAGGAAACCTTCTCACTGCCAAATCTGTGCCGAGCTTTGGAAGCACAGAGGGCAACATAACAGGAAGAAAAAATAAATAAACAATTAAAACTCGAAGATTGCGAGTCCTACGGTAACTCCCCCAGCAGAGAAGCAGCGCAGACGCCTGTAGGCGCCATTAACAAGCGGGGGCTGGGCAGGGAGGCGCAGCGCGGGCTGCATCGCTTAGAGTAAGAATCTGGCCTGAATACCCTAAGCACTATCTGAGCGAAATAATTTGGGCTAACAAACCAGACTGTGGGATATCTACCACGCGAAAAGCCAGCCCCAACCTAAGACCGCCAGGCCCACGCACGGAACAAAGAATTGAACAGAGATAGCCGGCTGCAGACCTTCCCCCTCCGGTGACAGGCAGCCAGAGCCGGAAGGGGGCAATCGCAGCCCCAGAGAGACATTATCTATAAAACTGTAAGCAGGCTTCTTTGCTAACTAAAACTTCTTGGGGGTCTGGACGGTTAACATCTGCCTAAGAAGGTGCGCCGGTTTTGCGCCCAGATAACCGAGTGGCGGGGAGGCGATAAGTCGCAGCATTGGCGCTCGCCAAACACCTCATCACTTGAGCTGCTCGGACCTGGGAAGAGCACAACACTCAGGCCCAACTGAGTCTGCGCCTCTGAGGACTACCCGAGTGCCTGAACCTGAGCGGCTTGGACCTGGGAGGTACATACAACCCAGGGCCAGCCTCGGATTGTTCCCGGCGGAACAACCTAGAGCCCGAGCAGTGTGGGCAGGGAGGCTACACGCGCAGTGAGCGGGGGCAGAACCAGTGTGGCTGAGGCACTACGAGCGCACGCCAGTGTTATTTGCTTGCAGCATCCCTCCCTCACTCCCCACAGCGCGACTGAACAAAGAGAGGAAATACAGTTCCACCCATCAGAACACTGACACAAGCTTCCCTACCCAGGAAACCTTGACAAGCCACCTGTACAAACCCACACACAGCGAGGAATAGCCACAATAAAGAGAACTCCACAAACTGCCAGAATACAGAAAGGACACCCCAAACTCAGCAATTTAAACAAGATGAAGAGACAGAGGAATAGCCAGCAGATAAAGGAACAGGATAAATGCCCACCAAACCAAACAAAAGAGGAAGAGATAGGGAATCTACCTGATAAAGAATTCCGAATAATGATAGTGAAATTGATCCAAAATCTTGAAATTAAAATGGAATCACAGATAAATAGCTTGGAGACAAGGATTGAGAAGATGCAAGAAAGGTTTAACAAGGACCTAGAAGAAATAAAAAAGAGTCAATATACAATGAATAATGCAATAAATGAAATTAAAAACACTCTGGAGGCAACAAATAGTAGAATAACAGAGGCAGAAGACAGGATTAGTGAACTAGAAGATAGATTGGTAGAAATAAATGAATCAGAGAGAATAAAAGAAAAACGAATTAAAAGAAATGAGGACAATCTCAGAGACCTCCAGGACAATATTAAACGCTACAACATTCGAATCATAGGGGTTCCAGAAGAAGAAGACAAAAAGAAAGATCATGAGAAAATACTTGAGGAGATAATAGTTGAAAACTTCCCTAAACTGGGGAAGGAAATAATCACCCAAGTCCAAGAAACCCAGAGAATCCCAAACAGGATAAACCCAAGGCGAAACACCCCAAGACACATATTACTCAAATTAACGAAGATCAAACACAAAGAACAAATATTAAAAGCAGCAAGGGAAAAACAACAAATAACACACAAGGGAATTCCCATAAGGATAACAGCTGATCTTTCAATAGAAACTCTTCAAGCCAGGAGGGAATGGCAAGACATACTTAAAATGATGAAAGAAAATAACCTACAGCCCAGATTATTGTACCCAGCAAGGATTTCATTCAAGTATGAAGGAGAAATCAAAAGCTTTTCAGACAAGCAAAAGCTGAGAGAATTCTGCACCACCAAACCAGCTCTACAACAAATACTAAAGGATATTCTCTAGACAAGAGGCATACACAGAAATGTTCCTAGCATGGTCAGACATGCGAGACCCTAAGAATAACCTCCTACCCACGGCTTTGTGTTTTTTGTTTTTATTTCTGTTTTTTTTTTTTTACACCTTTAAGGCAAGCATCTGGATCAAGTAATTTGCTGCTTATTCATTTCTTGCTCTGTGTGTGTGTGTGTGAGGGAATTTTTTTTACCTGGTCAAGTCAAGTTAAAAGAAAAAAAAAAAAACCTGTATAAAAGGTATTCTTCAGAAAGCATCAATAGGAGGGCAATTGCAGGGTTCAGAAAAACAATTAATGTAAGAAGGTGCTACAGATTCAGGCTTGTGAAGTCAGGTTATCTTTTAAAGAATTGTGGCATAAAAATAAAATAAACCCTTGGGCTGGATGGTAGAGAATCCTGAGAAATTAAGAACTTTACCAATAGCTGAAAGTTAAAACCCTCCACCTCTATCACCCAACCCTTTAACACTCAAGATAATCTGAACTACCATTTGCAGATCTCACTACAGCTCGAGTCCCAGATAGTGCCACGTGGACTCGCCACTGGACATGCAGACGGACAGAGGGCACAGGCTCAAAACACAACTCCGCCACTTTCTCTCAAGCTGTGACTGGGACACTTACTTCATTTCTTGTCCTTTTCCCTAAATAGGAGTCATAATATCACCTCTGGCTCAGAGCTGTGGGGTGGGAATTTATAGTAACAGCAACAACTTGTAAAATAAAACTAATGATTGTTCTCATTCCTTGAGGGATTACTGTATGCGTGCTCTGTGCTAAGTACTTGGCATATATTAACACATTTAGTCCTTACAACAACCTTGTGAAATAGGTCATATTTCTTTTTAGATTTATGGGTAATGAAGATCATTCTCAAAAGGTTATGCTAAGTTTTCCAAATCCACCTAGACATGAACTGGTAGAAGCAGAAATCATATCCAGTGTTTTTACACTCTGAAGTCCATGTTCTAGCTGTGGATGAGAAATAATTTAAAATCAAAAGACAGCATTGCCTGGGTTATTATCAATGTGGTTTTGTTATAGTTATCATTGTCCCTAGGGATCTAATGATTCATGTGTCTTCCATAACGAACAAATGTCTAGGGCATGGATTGTCTTTAGACATCCCTTGTACCACTTAGGGAGGTACACAGTTTTCTGTCATATATAAATAAATGTACTGCTACTGCTAAGTCACTTCAGTCATGTCCGACCCTGTGCGACCCCATAGATGGCAGTCCACCAGGCTCCCCCATCCTGGGATTCTCCAGGCAAGAACACTAGAGTGGGTTGCCGTTTCCTTCTCCAATGCAGGAAAGTGAAAAGTGAAAGTGAAGTTGCTCAGTGTCCTACTCTTAGCGACCCCATGGACTGCAGCCCACCAGGTTCCTCCTCCCATGGGATTTTCCAGGCAAGAGTATTGGAGTGGGGTGCCATTGCCTTCTCCGAAATAAATGTAACTACTGCATTATGGTTAGGGTATTAAATTGTAGTTCAGTATACGGAAACTCAGAGTTTCTGATACACTCGAGGGCTCAAGCTCTGTAAGTGATGGAGATGCATGCAAACCCAACTTGAATTTCTTCACTTTAATATAGTGCTTGATACATAATGTTATTGTTGTTGTTTAGTTGCTAAGTTGTACCTGACTCTTTCGTGACCCCATGGACTGTAGCCTGCCAGGTTCCTCTGTCCGTAGGATTTCCCAGGCAAGAATACTAGAGTGGGTTGCCATTTCCTCCTCCAGGGGATCTTCCTGAGCCAAGGATTGACCTTGAGTTTCCTGCACTGCAGGCAGATTTTTTACTGCTGAGCCACCTAGGAAGCCCTAATATATAATGAGCACTTCTTAAATCCTAAATTTTCCATTAGCCGATTTAGAAGTAGGAAGATGAATCAGCATGAGGTGGTGGGTTAAAGACGATACCTTTGTTTCCAGTGTCCATAAAGACAAATATTTGGGGACACAAAAGTACAAATGTTCTTAAAAGAGTTGAAATAGTAAGACATGAACAGAGTTGTGATACAGAGAAGCCCTGTTAGTGTAGATTCAGGTGCTGTCACCAAGGGGGTGACAGGTTATATAATTCTGCTGCAGCGTAGTCCAATAACTCTAGTTCCTAAACCACTGAATGTAGGTGTTTATAGAGATTCCCGTAACTAAAAGCATCTTTGCCAAGGCACAGTCTGGTGACAGTTAATGTTCATGGCCCTCTTCTCACCTAACCCTGCTATTCTGATTGTTCTCGAAAGGTTTTTTAATAACCCAGGGCCCCACCCTCTATGAAGGTGGGGTTAGGTAGCTGGACAGGACAAAAGATTCTTGTGTCTTGATGTCTTACACACATTAGAGGCACACATTTCCTACATACATTTCCACAGGTTCCTCCTTAATTTACTGTAAGAAAAATAAAGTTCTATATAGTTTTTCTATAACGTATCATCATCTTTCAACTTTTCCTTCTGTGGCCGTATTTCTGGACATGCTAACCTAGTCTTTGCTCCATCAGTAGCTACCTGACATGTCCTGTGATTACTCAGTCCTTCCTGTTCATCACATGCACTGATGCCAGGACAGGATCCTGTTGCAGCCACTGCTTTATCTCCAGAGCTGAACACAATATCCAGTGTGCCGAAGGGAGTCCATTCATTTCTCTACGGCTCCTGATAAATCTCCTTCTAGAATTATCTCCCTCTCCTACGAATGCTGGGCATTGCTGTAGATTCCTTTTACTGATACTTAAGCTAATCACCCCTATCAGTAAGGGATCATCCAGAGAAGCAGAACCAATACACCACACACACACACACACACACACACACACACACTTATTTGTTACAGGGATTTGGATTTATGCAACCTCAGAGCTTGTTAAAAGTCTCTCCGGGCATTTTGTTTTCCCTTGCAGCTTGAAGTCCACAAGCACACAGGCAGGGAGGAAATATAATGAGCAGGCTGGAACCTCTTAAGTATAAACTGGACAACACTAATATACTAACAGCTATGTCAGTCCTGGGTGTTCTTTGGAAAGAATGATGCTAAAGCTGAAACTCCAGTACTTTGGCCACCTCATGCAAAGAGTTGACTCATTGGAAAAGACCCTGATGCTGGGAGGGATTGGGGGCAGAAGGAGAAGGGGATGACAGAGGATGAGATGGCTGGATGGCATCACCGACTCGATGGACGTGAGTTTGAGTGAACTCTGGGAGTTGGCGATGGACAGGGAGGCCTGGGTGCTGCAATTCATGGGGTTGCAAAGAGTCAGACACGACTGAGCGACTGAACTGAACTGATGCCTTCGAACAGAGATCTGGAGGAGAAAGAGCCAGAAGTGAAACCCAGACTTCTTGATGGTCCCAATAAACCTGAGGTGGCGTCTTCTTCTTCTGACATGTTCAACTTCAGAGCACGCCAAGAAGCCAGCATCCAGTTGCAAACCTGTACTTTCCTGCCTGATTTCAAGGCTGGTATTTCCAGCGCTGACAACACATTGCTTTAGAAATTACCATGTGACATGATTGCTGCCTTGTTACTTTCTAAAGCTCTTCCTCCGCACAGAGCCTCTTGATGTATCATTGTGTCCAATCTGACCTCCTTTCAGTGACAATTTATCCCATTTGTCCCATGCCTTCAGATTTGGCACATTTATTAAAAATGAAATTTCCTCATATCTTGGCTCAGTGCGCAATTTAATCTGTGCTTGGGCTGCTGCACTCTAGGAAGGATCCTTTACCTCATCCTAACCACGACCTTGTTCATTTCCTAACTCTAAGGTCCCTTGAATGTAATTACTTTATCTTGGGACTGCACCCTTCTGAAATTGATAGCTTCAGTGTGTGTGTTCCCAACATAATTTGTTTCACAAGGGCCTCGTTATTTTATTAATCCAAAGTAGAGACTGTTGGTATTTAACATGTCTTTCTCGGTTAAGAAACCAAGAACAAAGTTCTCCATGGCATCTCCTCAGCTTGGTGGACTCCAGTGCCTTTTACTCTGCCCTATACTTTCTCACTCCATCTGCTAGATCATGTGATATTCTGAATGCCGGTAGGGAGGTGCTCTTCTGAGACCTCACAGGTGAGATCTCAGTGCATTAGGAAGACATTTCTGTCTGGCACTGGGACTCTAAAGATAAGCTCTGAGAATTGTGTCGCTGCTCATGTCTTCAACCTTCAGCCAAGAGACCAGGGGTCTTTAGCCAGGGGAAGTGAAGGAAGCCTCCATCTAACCTTATGTTTCCATGCTCCCAGAACCTGCCTCCAGGCCTGGGTCCCATGGGAGGCCCTTGGCGTCTTTAACAAGGCATAAATTATGGAACTGCCTTCCCAGATATCCACACTAGGTTAAGCCCATCCTGTTTCTGAGTGGCTGCTTTAGTGGACAGGATTCTGGGACATATTCCAGACAGGCCACTTTGCACTAATGGGACAGGTTAGTGTGGTATGGATGAGGTGCTCCCAAACTCAATCCATACTCAGTCCTGATGACACAACCTTAATTACACTGTTTCTTATTTATATGCATCTTGGTTAAATGTTCTTATTAAAAGAGGAAACTTGATATTACCACTGTAATTGGAAAATCAGCATGACCTGCCATAAAGCTCTGAATTGTAATATAATAAAGAAATGTAATGAAAACAACATTTTCTTTAAAGACTCTTTTTTATGGTTAAAATAATATCACTTATGTTTCAGACTGTTTCCTAGTTCTTATTTTTTTAACTGATTGCTTTATTGAGATATAATTCATATATACACAATTCCAGTACATAAAGATCTTAGAAGGGCTTCCCTGGTAGCTCAGTGGTAAAGACCCATCTGCCAATGCAGGAGACATGGGTTCAATCCGTGGGTCAGGAAGATCCCCTGCAGAAAGGAATGGCTACCCACTCCAGTATGCTTGCTTAGAGAATCTCACAGACAGAGGAGCCTGGTAGGCTACAGTCCATGGGGTTGCAAAAGAGTCTGACATAACTCAGCAACTAAACAACAAGAAAGAGCTTATTCTTATAAACAAACAAACAAACAAAAGACAACCACCTGAAAACCTGATATGGGACAACCTTCCTGGGATGTAGCAGAGAATAGAGGCTGCATAACAAACAGCCACTCTACAGCCTGCATAGACGGGAAAATCCAGAGTCATGGGTGAGATCTGCTGACCTGAGGCAGAAGCTGCTGGAGTCATAAGCTATTAGAAACACAAAATGGAAACTTCTAAAAATTGTTGGAGGCTGAGTTTTGACTAGTGTGAGGATGAAGAGCTCTTGGCTGCTTCTCATGAGGGAACACCAAACTTTCATGAGTTTCAGCAACAGGAACCATGTCAGGCTGTCACAGTGAAGATGCCAGAAAGATTCCCTTGTTACTGTAGTCGGAAGTGGCTGTTGTTCAGTTGCTAACTTATGTTTGACTTTTTGCGATCTCATGAACTGCAGCACGCCAGGCTCCTCTATCTTCCACTATCTCCTGGAGTTTGCTCAAATTCATGTCCATTGAATCAGCGATGCTATCTAGCCATCTTATCCTCTGCCATCCCCTGCTTTTGCCTTCATTTTTTCCCAGCATCAGGGTCTTTTCCCATGAATCAGCTCTTTGCATCAGGTGGCCAAAATGTTGGAGCTTCAGCATCAGTCCTTCCAAAGAACATTCATGGTTGATTTCCTTTAGAATTGACTGGTTTGATCTCTTTTCAGTCCAAAGGACTCAAGAGGCTTCTTCAGCACCAGTTCTTCAATCTTCAGTCATCAGTTCTTCAGCACTCAGCCTTCTTTATGGTCCAAAATCACTATAGACACTGACAGCAGCTATGAAGTTGAGAGACTTGCTCCTTGGAAGGAAAGCTGGCAGAGGCAGGGGAAGACTCATCTTTGTAAAATACTTCCAGTGTGTTCTCCATAGCAAATGCCAGTTCTCCGGGGTATAAGACCTTCCCAGGACCTTATTCTGCATGGACAAAGAGCATTCCTCTTATCCCACTCCCTTCTGGGTTACCTGTCTCAGGCAAGGGAAGGATGAAAAGGAAAAAAAAAAAAGACTGGGAAACACAAGCAAAGGTCACAGCCCAGGGACAAAATAAAACCAAAGATTTAGTCCAAACATGATAAGGCACTCCCGCTTTCCTGGATCTTACTATTGAATCAGCAGGACCTCAGGATATTTACGGGGTTACAGCTGGAAGAGATGCCAGACACAGACCCTCTCTGAGGAGTATGTAGGGAAATTCAGCGTCAACAGAGAAGACAAAAATGAGAACACGAGAAGAATTTGATGCTTCTGACACTGTACAACAAAATCCAGTCCAACTTCTAACCAGAATAATATAGAACCTCTTGGGAAAAGCCTATGCACTTCAGTTCCTAATATCCAATATGTTAAATTTCGCCTTCAACAAAAAATTACGAGTCATCATGCCCAAAGGCGAGAACAGAACGCATCTGAAGTGAATAAGCAATCACCAGGACCAGGATGAAATATGACTCAGACAATGGAATTATCCAATAGGGGATTTAAAATCACTATGATTAATGTGTTAAGGGTTTTAATGGAAAAGATAGACAGCATGCAGGAACAGAAGGGCACTGCAAACAGAGATAGAACAAAGTTAAGAGAGAATGTTAAAATTTTAAAATATACACATATAACATAAATAAAGAATGCCTTTGATGGGTTCATTGGTAGACTGAACCACCAGGGACAGAACCAATGATCTGGAGGTTAGGTTGATTTAAATTACCCAAACTGCAAAGCAAAGGCTAAAACCAAAATACAAAGAACACAGTAGAACCTCCAAGATCTGTGAGAAAATTTCCAAAGATGAAACAAATCTGATTGAAATATTAAACATATAAAATAATGTAACAAGAAAGTTTTGAAGTAGTAATGTCCAAACTCTTTCCAAAATTAATGACAGAAAAGAAACTACAGAACCAGGGAGCATAAAGAACACCAAATGTGATAAATACCCAAAAAATCTACACCTAGATATTTCATATGCAAATGGAAGGAAAGCAAAGGCAAAGGGAACATTCTGAAATAAACCAGAGGTTGGGGAAGTATACTTTATCTTATGTGGAGCAAGGATCAGAATTACAGAGGGCTTCTCAACATAAAGCCATACAAACAGGAAAAGAAAGAAAGAATTATTGTTTATTGATAAATAATTTTTAGTATTATTGTTATATGATATATACTTATAATATTAACTTCTGTGCAGAGTACATCATGCAAAATGCCAGACTGAATGAAACACAAGCTGGAATCAAGATTGCCAGGAGAAATATTAATAACCTCAGATATGCAGATGATACCACTCTATCTATATAATATAATAATATTATATAATATCTAATAATATTTTTCATACTTGAAAAAAAGAATGAGAAATAAAGGCTTTCTCAAGCAAAAAATAAGGGAATTTATTGCTAACAAAAGTATCCTGCAAGAAAGACTAAAGATGTTCTTTTCTGTCCAGTTGCTTAGCCATGTCTGACTCTTTGTGACTCCATGGACTGCAGTACGCCAGGCTTTCCTGTCCCTCACCATCTCCTGGAGGTTGGGAGAAGAAAAATTGTATAGGTCAGAAATACACATTTACATAGAGAAAGAAAAAAATGTCAGAGAAGGAAAAACAAAAGTGAAGTGTTTTACTTATTCTTGGTTGATCTAAAATATATCTACCTGATTGTTTAAAGTAATAATAAGGTGATTGGAAATTACAGCATGCAGGTAAGTGAAACAGATGGCAGCAATGACATAGGGATGGGACGGAAGAAGTGGAAACACCCAGCTCTATGGCACCTGCTGTCACGTGAAGCAGCACACTGTTACTTGAAGGTGGACTTGACTTAGATTTACATGTACATTGAAAACTCCAGGATCACAGCTACAAACTACTAAAATATAGTTATCATTAATGTTGGAGAAAGGATCAAATGAAATCATATAAAATATTCAAAAGAAATCAGAAAAAAAAAAAAAAAGAGGCCTCCAGGAACAAATGCAGTAAATATAAAAGTTACTAACATGGTAGATATTTTTTAAATATTTCTTTTATTTATTTATGTGGCTGTACCAGATCTTAGTTGTGGCATGAGGGATCTAGTTTCCTGACCAGGAATCTAACCCTGGCCCCGTGCACTGGGGGTGCAGAGTCTGAGTCACTGGATCACCAGGGAACTCTGAAACATGGTAGATATTAACACAACTATACCAATAAAAAGCAGAGACATTACTTTGCCAACAAAGTCCGTCTCATCAAGGCTATGGTTTTTCCAGTAGTCATGTATGGATGTGAGAGTTGGACTGTGAAGAAAGCTGAGCAATGAAGAATCACTGCTTTTGAACTGTGGTGTTGGAGAAGACTCTTGAGAGTCCCTTGGACTGCAAGGACACCCAACCAGTCCCTTCTGAAGGAGATCAGTCCTGAGTGATCATTGGAAGGACTGATGTTGAAGCTGAAACTCCAATACTTTGGCCACCTGATGCAAAGAGCTGACTCATTTGAAAAGACCCTGATGCTGGGAAAGATTGAAGGCAGGAAGCGAAGGGGATGACAGAGGATGGGATGGTTGGATGGCATCGTTGACTCGATGGACATGAGTTTGAGTAAACTCCAGGAGTTGGTGATGGACAGGGAGGCCTGGCGTGCTGTGGTCCATGGGGTCACGAAGAGTCAGACACGATTGAGCGACTGAACTGAACTGATACCAATAATCATTTTAATTGAAAATTATACCAATTAAAAACAAAGAATGTCAGAGTGGCTAAAACAAAGGAAGAAACAAAGACTCAGCCACATGTAGTCTACAAGAAATCGTCTCTAAATATAAATACACAGGTAAAAGTAAACAGATAAATAAAGATTTACCAGGCTAGCTCTAATCAATAATAATTTGTAAAAACTGTATTCACCTTAAACAAAACAGATTTTAGAACAAGAAAAATGATAAAAAATCTGGAGGGGTGTAATATAATAATGCAGTGAATTCTGCAAAAATAAGTAACCACCTCACCAAGCATGGGGGAATCCACTCCCACCCACTAGCACTGTGATAACACAAATTGTTTTAATTCACAAAACATCCTCACATATATAAAATTATATAATTGTCTATCATCATATTAAGTACTCTGAAGGTTACTTACTATGGGCTCAGCGAGTTAGAACAACAGAGTCAAGTCTTCAAGTTAGGATTTCAGTTTCTGAGTCCTCCTCTCTGTCTATTGCTGCAGCTTTTACTCTTCATATCACCCTTTTCACATAAGATGGACAAGTCCCTATTAGTCCTTCTGTTCATACATTATCATCATTATCATCATCATATCAGTTTGTATTTGATCTTATCTCTCGACCCACATTTCTTGGAAGAAAATCAAATGAGCAGTGCTTTTACATATTTCCTTTCCATGGAGTAGCATTAAAGTTATATATTAAGTTGTTTTCCAATAAGATGTATTTCTTCAGTTAGTTTCTTGCAGGACTCATAAGAAATATAGGGAGGTATGGTATTGAGAGAATCTGGTATTTTTCAGGCCCCTTTCCCCTAGGAACAAAAAAATGTCATAAAAGTCCCAGATGAATAAGCAGAACCTGACATAAAATTCTTGCTGTCATTCAGAAAACCTGGAAGTTGGGCATATTCATATTTTCAGAAGTTTTCATTTCCTTCCAAGAAATGGTGTTCATGTCTCATAATTTGACAGACAAATGTAATGAGTATTTGTCAGTGCTAATATGAAACCACTCAAGGTCTTGAAAACCAGAATAAATGGTACATTGTCTTCAGGGTATCATTGGGAGTTTTAAAGCAATTTATTTAAATTATGCAGTTGCAAGGTAATGAAGAAAATATATTATCACTTGCTTATTGATAATTATTTATTCAGTGCCTTCAATGTGTCAAAAACTATGCTAAGTGCAGAGGGTCATGGAATAGCATGCTAAAACCAACTAGGACCTACTGCCCCATAAAGCATTCTGACCACTGAACTGAACTGGTTAACCACTGTCAGGCTGCGTGATGAAAAGACAGGCCTGCACCTCCAGTCACAACAGTAATAACCTGCACCGACTTGTCATCAACTTTAGTCTAAGCTCTTCTGCAATGTATTATTTCATTTTGCAATACATTATTTCATTAAGTCTTTACATCAACATGTCACTGGAAGATGTTAAGTTAAAGGGGGTTTGCGTGACTTACTTCAAATCACGGAGCACAAAAAGAACGTGTTTTGGTCTGATATGTTTTGTTTTCTCTAAACGCTGGAGGAAGCAGGCTTAAACAGGAGGCACAGCGTCTTTCCAAAGCTTGAACAGGTAGTGACTGTTGGAGCTGGAACTCAAACATATCTGACTCCAGGGCTCTCCCTTGACCAACACGGGCTCTTAGTCCATGATCTGCTGGCCTCAGGGAGATTGCATCGTGCTGTACTCTAACTTTAGACCAGTTGCCCAACCTGTCTGTGAGTTCCCAGAAGGTGGGTGGGTGAGAATCTTATTTTATACATTTTCATGCCTGTGTGCATGCTAAGTTGCTTCAGTCGCGTCCAACTCTTTGTGACCCTATGGACTGTAGCCCACAAAGCTCTTCTGTCCGTGGGATTCTCCAGGCAAGAATACTGGAGTAGGTTGCCATGCTCTCCTCCCCGTGATCTTCCAGACCTAGGGATCAAACCCGGGTTTCCTGCATAGCAGACAGACTCTTTACTGGCTGAGCCACCAGAGAAGCCCCAGATCATCAAAATTGAAACTGAGACGGTCTCCTGGCTACCTGGGAGGCAGCCCTACTGGACATGTTAAGTGAAATGCCCAGTGTGGGTCAGCAGTGTTGAGATAAGAATTACCAGTTCCTAGGTGGCTGAGATATCTTGGCCCATCTCAGCAAAGTGAGAGAACATGTGTGAAAACACGCTGCTGTAATAATGCAGTCATGCTAGGTCGCTTCAGCCGTGTCCGATGCTGTGCCACCCTATGGACTGCAGCCCGCCAGGTTCCTCTGTCCATGGGATTCTCCAGGCAAGAATACTGAGTGGGTTGCCCTGCCCTCCTCCAGGGGATCTTCCTGTCCCAGGGATCAAACCCCTGTCTCTTATGTCTACCCGCTGGCAGGTGGGTTCTTTACCACCAGCACCACCTGGGAGACCTGCTGTAATAATAACAACAGCCTTTTCTTCTTGAACAAGATGATCCTGTCAGACACCGCTGGGCTTCATTATCTAAGAATTCTCTTGCTCACCCTTCAGGTATTCTGCTTCCCAAGTCACAGCAGGTGATCTAAGCTTCAGAGACACTGAGCTAACTCGCCCAAGGTCACCGGGCTCCATGCTGCGGAGGACGAGGGTCTAGCTCAGGCCTGTCTGGCTCGCAAGCCCCTGCTTTTTCATCTCATTGAGGCACGCCCACCGTGTGCACAGGTTGGATTTTGTCATCCTCCGGCCGCTGGCTTCTCGGTCTGCTCCACCTTATCATCTCTTTCCCCATCATCCCTCTGGAAGCCAAGCTGCTCAGCTTAATGAAACTCAGGCCACGGTGACAGGAGCCAAACCCAGAGGGGCCCTAGGGATGGGATGAAACCCAAATCTCCCCAACAGAGGATGCGAGAGCCAGCTCCCTCATTAATCATGTAGTGTCAGCGAGTCCACAGCCACACGCGCTTCTCAGCCAAATGAATTCCAAACACAGTTATCTCCACCAAGAGCAATTAGAGAGTCACACATCTCATACTGGGGAAGCGAGTCAATGTCAGAGGTGAGCAGTCCGCGCGTCTCTGTTCCTCCTCTGCCCTTGGACATGCGAAGGGGAGGCCTGTCCTCTCCCAGGGCACCTGGAAAGGGACTGGATTTATTTCTCCGGAGGTTCTGGACTCTTCTTCCACAACTGGCCTGCTGCCAGGTACCCTAATCTGATTTCTCAGGCAAACGAATCCTACTTCTCCCTCAGGTGCAAATTTCCCATCTCTAATCATTCCCCTCTTTGCACCTTTAATTAACAAGCTGCTGTGATCAGGCAATCAAACCTTTTAAGCCCATGTTATTATTACATTTTAAATATCTGATGAAAGAATTTAAACAGTAAAGTGTTATCATTCTTCTTCCCTCTGCGAAGTCTCAGCTTCGTTAATGCAGGGGGTGGGGAAGACACTTTGATCTGGGAGGGATACATGGGTGTTTTTTTTTGTGAATTTTTATAGTTCTGATTTCTTGCCAGTTGCAGTCTTTCCTTCTGGCCCAGGAGCTCACTTTCTAAATGGCAGAGAGCAAAATTTCTGGTATTTTGTGTTAAATCCCCAGGAACGATGCAGTTTGCAAAGCTCTCTCACTGTGATCAACTCAAGGCTCTGGCCACTGCCTCCCTCTCCAGGCCCGTCCCTCCATCCCCTGCACTGTCCTCTGTGTATCAGCCCAGCCCCATGGTCACTCTTTCAGGTCCTTGAAAATGAGCCAGGTTCCCACCTCTTCCCTCATCCACTTTTCTCCCCTTCCCACTTTGTTCAGGCACCTCTTTCTCACTTTCTTCATTTTAGATCAAATTTCACTTCCCCCAGGAAGTCTTCCCTGACTTCATCCCAAGTTAGGATCCTTTGCTTTGTAGGGCTTCTTGAGCCTGAGGTTTTCTGTCAATGTCGTCAGCTCAACTGCAGTCATTTATGTTGTAGTCTGATGGAAGGGCTGATGATGAAGCTGAAGCTGCAATACTTTAGCCGCTTGATGCAAAGAGTTGACTTATTGGAAATGACTCTGATGCTGGGAAAGATTGAAGGCAAAAGGCAAAGGAGGTGGCAGAGGATGAGATTATTAGATAGCATCACCGACTCAATGGACATGAATTTGAGAAAACTCTGGGAGATAGTGGAGGACAGAGGAGCGTGGTATGCTGCAGTCCATGGGCTGGCAAAGAGTAAGACACGACTTAGTGACTGAACAACAACGATGAATGCTGTATTTATTCCATATACTTTGTGTTGTTGTTTCATTCACTCCTGTGGCCCCCACTAGATTCTCATCTCAGGAAAAGGTGACCCTGGTTGCCATTTTTATTCCCAGTGTTCTGAATATGGTGGCTGCTCAATGACTGCATGACTTCTCAATGACTGCAATGACTGAATCTTGTTGCATGGGAAACCCATGATGTGCCCGTGCAGGCACAGGAACTAAGACTCAGGAAGGTGATGGAGCTTGCTGGAGATCTCTGCCAGTCAGCGCTCCATACTGTTGACTCACAGCTTCATTTCTTAATTCCACCCCATTGCTGTACCCATTGCTATACACACACACGCACACACACCACAGTCCTTGCCCTTGAGGATGGAGGATGAGAAATGGTCCAGTAACCTAGCCCCGTATCTGGAGAAGAAAGACAGAAACCCCAGGTCAGTGCTGCACATGCTACCAACTAGGTGTTATGGGGAAACTCTTGATGAGGCTCTCGTATCGTCAATGAATGTGCCGGTCATTACGCGCTAATGGCTCTAAGCAGCAAACTCACTCTTGTCTACTCAGCTGTGTGTGGCTTGGGTTGTGACTTGGCCAACAAGATTTCTATTGTGAGAACTGACTGCATTTATCCTTTGCTGACAGGGAGTGCCAGAGGAGGCGGAAGGCGGGAGGGGAAGCAAGAGCACAAGCCTTCGTGTTTCCTCTGGGCTTCTGTTTTTGCCTCCTGGGTTTATGAGCTTCACGGAAGCAGTGGTTCTTCACCCAGAAGTGAGCAGTTTATTCCAGTCTGTAGGGTCTCCAGCGAGCCCAGAATCCACCTCACTATCTGTCCCTGAGATGGCAGCACGTCCCACGCTGCCAGCTCCACGGGGCCCCCCCTCTGAACTTCTCAGTGTTAATAACTCCAACTCACCTCTTGGTTCCAGTTTTGTCTTTCCAGGTCTTCTAAACCTAGTTAACAGTCATTAGATTAAATTTTCTCTTTTAAAATAACTGGAATGCTTTCTATCTCCTAGCTGGAACTTGACTGATAACATAGACATGAATAAAAATCCATTGCATAAAGTTGCTGGGGCAATTAAATGATAATATCTGGGAAAAACGTTTCCTAAATTATAAAGGGTGATGTCGTTGTTAATATTTTATCTTTTTAAATAAGACATGGGCCTTGCACATGACCCCAGATAGTAGATACACATTCGTTTCTGAATGCTACTGGGCGGCATACTCTATCCTAGCATAAAAAGAGAAGTCATAATGGTTATAGTTATTCATAAATGAGAGTGATTCATTATGAGGTCTTGATTTTTCTAAGAGTAAAGAAATTAAGACTGGCTGTAACTTCTATATATATTGTATGAGAATATATATTTATATTTATACTTATATGTATGTGATCATTAATTCAATCAATGATTTTTTAAACATGTTGTGTGTATATTATATTATGAATGCGTGTTAAATCGCTTCAGTCATGTCTGACTCTTTGTGACCCTATGGGCCAGGCTCCTCTGTCCACGGGATTCTCCAGGCAAGAATACTGGAGTGGGTTGCCGTGCCATCCTCCAGGGGATCTTTCTAACTCAGAAATCGAGCCTTTGTTTCCTGCAGCTCCTGAATTGCAGGCAGATTCTTTACCACTGAGCCATCAGCGATGCCCATATTACTTCATAACACACTTAAAATGGTAAGTATATGTGTGTTTATTAATCCAATCAATGTTACTTTTTTAGTACATATTGTGTGTATATTGGAGAAGGCAATGGCATCTCACTCCAGTACTCTTGCCTGGGAAGTCCCATGGATAGAGGAGCCTGGTAGGCTTCAGTCCATGGGGTTGCGAAGAGTCTGACGTGACTGAGCGACTTCACTTTCACTTTTCACTTTCACACATTGGAGAAGGAAATGGCAACCCACTCCAGTGTTCTTGCCTGGAGAATCCCAGGGACGCGGGAGCCTGGTGGGCTGCCGTCTATGGGGTCGCACAGAGTTGGACACGACTGAAGCGACTTAGCAGCATCAGTGTGTATATTACTTTGTGATACATTTAAAATAGTGAATAGAACCTACTTTACGCCCATAAGCAGTTTACATTGTCTTAGAGGTGGTGGTGGTGGTTTAATCACTAAGTTGTGTCCCACTCTTTCGACCTTATGGACTGTATGTAGCCTGCGAGACTCCGCTCTCCATGGGATTCTCCTGGCAAGAATAGTGGAGTGAGCTGCCATTTCCTTCTCCAGGGGATCTTCCCGACCCAGGAATCGAGCCTGGGTCTCCTGTATTGCAGACAGATTCTTGTAGTAGTGGAGACAGGATCAAACATTAGGGACACACAATGATACGGGTTAAGGGACATGTGGAGATAAACACGTGCTATCATGAGACCATGGAGAGGAGCTACCTAATGACAGAGATGTGTAGGAGTGAGCCCACAGGAAGCTTCACATTCGGAGAACTGAGAATGAAGGCTAAAGGGTGGGTGCGGGTAGGTTGTGGAGAGAGGTAGGTAGAAAGGGAGGAAATGGAAGAAGAGAGGCAAGTTTGAATGGGAACCGGAGAATGACTCTGGTGTATACTTCCTGGGGCTATTTTCCTCTTTATGGTGAGCCCGGCTGGATTCCAACACGCCTTATGGCTGAGCTTGTCTAGGTGGTGGGGATGAGGGTCATGTGGGGATGAGAGTCATGTGCGTCAGAGTTGGATTTGCTTTGGGTAGAAAAGAAACCTTGTCTTTCTTTTCAGCTTCTTCCTCTTATGGGAGGAGTTAGGAGGGATTACATAATCAGATCTTATTAAGCATAGAAAATTGTTTGCTACAGTCCTGATTTGGGGAAAAGAGTCCCCTCTTTTATAAGTGAGGGACAGAGTCTGGAGAGGCTCTATGGATTTCCTTAGGTTAGGCAGATGGTACACATGTGGAGAAGAGCCCCTTCAAATCCTTTCACAATACCACTCTGCTGGAATTATGTGCTTGGTTTTGAAGACATTTTTAATTATTTTGTAAAGCTTTCAACCTTTCATTTCAATGCGGAGTCTTAGTGTTTCTTATCTTGTTTCTGTTATATGAATTCATTTTATTTTCTGATTATACTAAAGAGCCCAGGGGAATTTCCGAGTCAGGAGAAGTGGCTTGGCTATCGCTTGCACTAATCACCAGCAACACATCGAGCTTGTTGAAAGGAAAATGAAGCAGTCACATTTTAGGATCTGTCAGATTTTCTGAAGCAAGGTAGCCCCTTGCAGTGTGGCAGGCTTTTGTGGTTGGGGCTGGGAGGAAGCCATTTAAGCAGTAGAATAAAGGGCCTGAGGCAATACGTGAGGTGTAGTATAGGCATTTCTGGAACAACAGACATGCCACATCGTTACATTTTCAGCATTATTTAAATGCCCAGCTAAATACGTACTCGATACCTTTCATCCGTCGTTTGGGCAGTCTCCATCTCTGAACCCTACATATTTTTTTCTTCCTTTTTCAATTTCACCCCTCTTGCTCTCATTTGCTATCTTCAAAATCTTAACATTAATCTCCTGGAAGCAAACAGATAGTTATGGGTTTGATCATTGCTATCTGAAGGGTTAAGTGACAGATTTCTGTCCGTGTGAAGCACATTCCATGGCATAGTGGAGGGTTCCAATGGGTAGGTGAAGGTCACTGGGAAGTCATTTGCGAGTAATACGCACTTACAAAGGCAGTCAGTGGGGGCTGAGGTTCTTGTGCAAGGACTGGACTCCAGCCCTAGGCAGCGGGTGTCCTGGCAACAGGGAAACATCCCGGCACTAGAGAGAACTGAGTTAAAGATTTAGAAGTAAATGGTGACAAGCAGAAAGCCAAGTACACTAAATGGGGTGTGGAATTGAGTCAGGTATTATTGGTTATATCAGGTGCTCTGTCCTTGAGCAGAGCACTTCAGAAACCCTTATGCCCTTCACCAGAACTTATCTTAGAAACTGGAGCAGGATCATGTAGACCACTTCTGATGAGAAAAAAATATGCAGAGACAGAAAGCCAAAAAAATGAAAGGTGTGGGTCAAGGATGAGGTTAAATGAGGAAGTAATTATTGTTCAGCAAGGAAAAGTCCAGTAGACTCAGACACATTTGTGACATACACAGACCCACAAACATAAATAAAAACATAGGCACCAATATATATGTATACAGAACATATGTAAACAAAATGCACACAATCATTTGCATATATATGTATATATACACCAGTCTTGCATACGCATGCACATAAATATGCATACGTGCCAGGTATATGCCTGTTTTTAGGCACATGCATGTATGCACCCACACATACGTATCTTCAGAAGAGTCAGAGATTGTTTTATTAATCAAATAACACTTGGTCAGTTCTCTATAGCTTACCCATGTTCTCAGAACCATCATCTCATGCACACAGACAATTTGGATCGGCTCCCTTGGTGCTGCAGTCACTAAGTCCTCTTAATAAGGTCATGGAACACCTGGCGTGAGCCTAGCCAGGCAGGCCAGGGCCAGGAGCACTGTCTACAACAAGGGTTAAGCAGTTAGAGTAATTTCCTGGGGCGATTATCAAAACAAAACCAGACACAAGATAAAGAACATACAATTATTCCAGGAAAGCTAAATATGTTTTTGGGCCAAAGAACGAATAGATTATTCAGAAACAGAGGTCATGAGAGAGACAAGCAGATGATGGGGTAAAGGAACAGGTCAAAAAGGCAGACTGAGGAAAGATTACTCCATGTTCTGTCCTGAGCTGGGGTCCCGTAGGCCAACCACTACCCTAATGTATCAATCGCCGTTACAAAATATGTGTATATATTTATCTGAGTTACAAGTCCAGGGTTGGGGACATACAGTATTTCTCATCATTTACCGTAAGTAGGAATGAGGTTTGATCATTTCAGCGTCATATTACAAACACCTTTAAGAGTCGAAAGTGGCACACACCATTACAAATATCTCTAATATTGAGCCAATTTCTATTAGATTTTAAGGCTCAAGAAACTTTGTTGTAAAGAAAAATGGTGGACAACCTCATTTTTAAGTCAGGTTTCATTATTGCAAGGTGCTGTCTTGCTGAAGCTGCAGAAAGATGAAGACATATCACTCTTAGAAATAGCCACAGCTCATTAACTATTGAAACTCATATCACTGGTAAAATGCATACTGTACATCATCAGACTGAAATAAATACTCTTCTTAGGAACTAGACTGGATGAATCATTTATTGGGAAAAATGAGTCATGTGAAGAAAAAGAAGTCACCTCTCAGCCCAATACCTCTACTTCATGAAAGTGAAAGTGTTTGTCACTCAGTCGTGTCCAACAGGCTACACGACTGTAGCCCACTAGGCTTCTCTGTCCATGGGATTCTCCAGGCAAGAATACTGGAGTGGGTAGCCATGCCCTTCTCCAGGGAATCTTCCCAAGCCAGGGATTAAACCCAGGTCTTCTGCACTGCAGGCAGATTCTTTACAGTCTGAGCTACCAGGGAAGCCTGTGAGCTACTTCATGAGTTGAATAGAATAATGGAAACATACAAGTGGAGGGTCACAGCCAGTGAAGGGGCAGTTCCTCCATTTTTAACAAACAAGGAAACTCAATTCTAGAAAGTTCAGGAAATCTATCTAAAGTAATGGATAAGATTAGCAGAGAGTATCAGACTAGAGTCAAATTACCCTAAAGTGAAAATGAAAGTTGCTGAGTCATGTCCAACTCTTTGAGAGCCCATGGACTGTCCATAAAATTCTCAAGGCCAGAATACTGGAATGGGTAGCCTATCCCTTCTCCAGCAGATCTCCCTGAACCAGCAATCAAACCAGGGTCTCCTGCATTGCAGGCAGATTCTTTACCAACTGAGCTATCAGGGATGCTCTCAAATTACTCTAAGTTCAAGCCAATTGCTCCAGACAATGAATGTCAAGAAAAAAGAACAGCTTTGCAATTTTTTTTTTTTTTTTAACATTCAGGGCCATGAACTTAGATAAGCCTTATAAAAATTAATAGTAGAAAATATCTTCATCAGCCATTTAGACATAGATCAAGCTTTATTGGAAACTGAAATTTAACAAAGGTTGAATATGTGTGTTGTGGGAGGCTGAGTTATTTTTATTGATAATAAATCTCCTGCTTTCCCCCCACCAGTTACTCCCTTCAGAACTCTGCACTTAAGGCAACAGTATTTTGACATTTTATGTCTTCAGTTACTGGCTGCACCCACACTCATCTTTCTCCTGGCCACATGACCACCAGGAGGTTCATCTCTCAGAGACTCCATTCTCTTGTCTATAAAATGGAGTTTCTTTCCTACCTTCTTCAAAGGATTGTTGTAAATTGCAAACAAGACAAAGAGAAACGCATGGTAGGTTTCAGCTGCAAAAATCTTTAGCTTTAAAAACTTGTTCTAAAGCAAGTATACTAAAAAATACATCAAAGCAAACAGATTGGGGGAAAAGAAAAATGTGTTTAACTATTGAATTTGAGCTAGAGATAACAGTAGCCTAATCCTGAGAACTCAAAGAAATAAATCAATGAAAGGTATAGGTATATATTTTAAAAAGACTCATAACTGAGTAGACATTTGAATTACAAAAGAAAAGTAAGAGCTTAAAAGATAATCTCCCAATTTCTTGGTTACATCAGAGAAAGAGAACAAGTTAGAGGGAAATTAATTGAGGTAGGTTTTAAACATTTTTGGCTTATGTGCTATATGGTATCTCAGTCAGTATATCCAGGATGATGAAAGGATGAGTTGGTGAGTTTTGCTAACAACCTAAGGATGACAGATAACAGCCTATGGATGACAATAGAAACTGCTGGAGGCATAATGATTTGGGAGTGTCTTCCCAGCTCATCAGAAATTCTTAAATGTCTCCCATTCACAGGAGTGGCTCCCAGAAGGCTTGTGTGTAGACTGAGCCCATGAGCCTGGTCAGGACTGACTGAATGACAGGTGGGCAGCTGACCCACATGGCACAAGTCTCTTCCCTTAAGAATGACAAGAAGAACCAAAGAGAAATCACTTTTAATGTGACTGCTGCTGCTGCTGCTAAGTCACTTCAGTCGTGTCCAACTCCGTGCGGCCCCATAGATGGCAGCCCACCAGGCTCCGCCGTCCCTGGGATTCTCCAGGCAAGAACACTGGAGTGGGTTGCCATTTCCTTCTCCAATGCATGAAAGTGAAAAGTGAAAGTGAAGTCGCTCAGTTGTGTCCGATTCTTTGCGACCCCATGGACTGCAGCCTACCAGGCTGCTCCGCCCATGGGATTTTCCAGGCAAGAGTACTGGAGTGGGGTGCTGTCACCTTCTCCGTTCAATGTGACTAGATGTATAAAAAAATAAGGAACCGTGAATATTGGATGGCTTTGTATGGACTGTGATCATGGAAAGAGAATAAATTATATGTAAAAAGAGAAACAGAAAAGAAATGGAGAATAATACAGGATTGGGCTTCCAACATGAATCCAACACCTGGTCCCACGTCCTTCCGAAGAACTAGCTGGCTTTCTGTCTTGAGTGAGGAATTCTCCTAAGTCTGTCTTTTCCCGACTATCGGTCCTTCCCTCCTCCCTCTTCTCTCCTCTCCTCGCCTTTCCCTTCTCTTCTCTTTATCTTTTCTCACTCAGGAAGCTAAGTGAGACCTTTGCAACCAGAGAAAGGACTAATAACAGAAAATGAAAATGATCCTCCAGAGAGTGTGGGTCAGGTGAGGAGCAAGTATGGGAGCCCTGAGTTTCTCTGGGTGCCAGGGTGCCCCAATATCAAGGGTTAAGTAGAGACAAAGATGCTGCCAAGAAGACTGGACAGAAATGAACAGAGCCCTAGAGATCTACTGTACAGACTGGGTCAATAGTAAACTATGCTGTATTTCATACTTTAAAATATACTAAAAGGCTATATCATGCTAAGTTTCTCATCACAAAATAATCACAACAATGATGATAACAGATAAAGGAGGGAAGGAGGAAACTTTCAGAGATGATGGATGTATTTACGGCATAGATAATGGTGATGGTCTTGTGAGTGTTTTCACGTCTCCAAGCTCATCACGGAGCTGCGAAAGAAAGCCAGGAGACATTTTTGTTTTTGTTTTCTTTTTCATACTGCTTGGCGTTTGTTGTTAGGATTATTAAATCCAGGAGAAAGAAGTCAGATAAAGCATATTGAAATAAGACCGCCACATAAGTAGAAGCAAGATAAGAACCCAGAAGAAGTGAATTCTAACAATAGATGAAGGAAATCTTCATTAAGTGTCATTTAGATGTTTTGAAGATACCGGACAATAAAAAAAAGAAGATCTTTCAAGGCTGTGTGAACAGATGGCATAAAAAGCAGAGAGAAATAAAAATTTCTCAGCGATCAGTCTGTTACGTCTAGAGTCTCGGGTGCTGGAACAGAAATGGTGTTAAAGGAGACTAAACAGATATTTTTGGGCCTTCCGCATGGATTTGAATATCGGGTTTAGAAGCCTGATGTTTATTCTTTGGGCAGAATGAAGGTGAGAGATTTCCTCTCTCAACTTGGGTTCTATGTATTTCTTGGTGTCTGAGTTTGCATTCATCCTTTGGCAGTCAAATCATGGCTCTTTCCTGAGAAAACTGCCCATTAAATAGGGCTATGTCCTGTCTATAAAATCCTGGGCAATTTCAGCCATTTAAGGAGCCTAGAACCCTGAATCACACTTCTATCCATTTCCTGAGCACCTGCTCTGTGACAGGTATCTCTGGATTGTAGAGATACATCGTATCAAATACGAAAATGGGTGTTGCCTCCGGTACTCTTGCAAAGAAGGCAGCTGTGGACACAAGGGGACTGAGCAAGTGTTTGCACCCTGTGAAGGAGGGTTGCCAGTCATCTTCCCAGGCAGAAGGAGGACATCAGATGCCTGGGTGAAGAAAGAGAAGAATGCTGGGGGAATCTGAACAGAAGAGCAGTGGTGAGGACTTGGACGATGAGCCCCTTGCTGGTGGAGTCAGGAGAGGGAAGATTCTAAGTGGATCGAGTGCCAGAGTCAGTCTATGAGAGTAAGAGGTGAGGCGGTCAGTGTTTCTTAAGTCAAGAGAGATGAGAAGGCTCACTTGGAGGTTAGACAGGGGATGTGCTGTGATTCTCACGGAAGTGCTATGAGGGGCTCTCCAGGAAGCCGGGTCTGCGTTTGAGCCGCTAGTTCTCTAAAGATACCTTCCTCTGAGTTTGGCATCTGACAGGCCCTTGTTATGACATATCTTTATAATTAGGTGCCAGGAAAATTTTAGATAGGTGTCTTCCTTCCTGATAATCAGAAATATTTAGCCACTGTTATACTCTTTGCCATGGTAACCAGGGAGTGTGGAGACTAAATTGGTGCTCTACTTGTGCTCTTGGTTAGCACATTTCATTCTTCCTGTTCCCACACTTGTGGTTTGTGTTTGTACTGGCTTTACTTTGTTTTGTATATCATATGGGAGCATGCCAGTTATTCCTCCTGTCCACACACACACACATACACAAAAAGACCCTCTGTGACCTCTCCACCCACGATGCCTTATTATACCCAATAGCATTTAAGAGAGTGACTGAAATAGGGCATCCCATTCATACCTCTGAATATCCTCACTCACTAAACTGGTGTTGACTCTGTGTGTGTGTGTGAGTGTGCGTGTGTGTGTGTGTGGGTGTGTATGAGCTCAGTTATGTTCAATTCTGTGCGACCCCATAGATGGTAGCCTGCCAGGCTCCTCTGTTCTTGGCATTTCCCAGGCAAGAAATTGGAGTGGGTTGCTATTTCCTTCTCCAAAGGATTTTCCTACCTAGGGATCAAACCCATGTCTCCTGTGTCTTCTGCATTGCAGGTGGATTCTTTACCACTGAGCCCCACTGTTGACTACATACTAAGTTCTTTAGTTCAGACACTGAATTAGGACTGGGGGACACAATGATTAATGCAGAAGGTTACTTGCCATCTCAACATGCACAGCTGGTCAGACGAGGGAAGACTTTTTTACAGACAACTATTATGTGAATGCAAAGGAAGGTATGAAAGGCTTTAGAAGAACACAGGATGGGGAAAGGGCTTGGCCATTTTGGAGACTTAGCCCCTGCCATTGTGCTGGTTGTTCTGCAACTGCTCTTTCGTATTATAATAGTCTAGGTCTCAGGAGGATCTCAGGACTTTGAGTTCACTCACGTTTCACTCCTTCAACAAATCTCCTTTGAGCCTCTAAAACGTGCACAGGTGTTGTCCACTTGTTCTGAAGGAGTACATGAGGAGGAAACACACAGATACCCAATCCTAAGGTATCCTGGGAAGCCTGGATGGAGACATTCACAGGAGTGCATGTCACGGAGAGGAAGAGAGACTGATGTCAGGATCTTGACACTCACGGCCCCCCTGCCACGAGCCTCAGAAGGCTGCACTCTCTGGAATTGCTCAGCCTGCCCCTCGCATCCACAGGATGGTGAAGCAGTAGGAATTAATGCCTCCTAGGGCTGAGTTTCAAAGGTTGCTTGCTTTCACAGCAGATTATTGCTCAGCTGTGTGTTTTTTCTATGTCTTCACAGACAATAGCAGTGCATTTGTAAATTGCTGTTCTTTTAATAACAAATCATAGCTGGGTATTCTCTCTCAGGAATATCGGCTACTTTCATGTTTAATGCCTCACATCAGGGATTTAATCTGCTTCCTTCTCTGGGCATGTCAAATGCGACTAAATTATAATGTCCTCAGAACACAGTGTATTGGATTTCAAGATGAAGCAGATTATAGTAAATATTAATCTTTTCAAATGGATAGAATCAAATATAAAACTATTTCAAACAAGAATTTTAATGTGGAAATTAAATCTTTGTTAATATTTCTAGCATTCGAGCATTGAGAAGCCAGGTGACAGGGTGATTATTAAAAGGTTACAGCTTATCTCATCGAGTTGCTGATACGTTAAATTGTTAGTCTTTTCTGTAGAATTATGTAGAAGGAGCATTTCTCCAAGTGAAACAAGAAAAGCCAATTGATCAACAGAGATGGACAACACTAGCTTATAAGTCGCCCATTTTTTTTTTTTTTTTTTGAAGCAGTGTTCTATCTTTGATCTGCGAGGCCTGCAACTTTGTAATTGCTCAGTTTATGATTTTAGGGTAAAAAAATGGATGTTACTAATTAAATTAATGCTACGTTTCAGCAGTTTATCATAGTCACCATGGTTTCTAATGTAAAAATGTAACTTCAAGTATGCACATGCACAGAAAATTCAAGTGGTAACAGTGACACAGACCATAACATTTTACCCCAAAAATCCAGGGTACATGCTATGGTATCACCCAGACTATAAAGGGGTTTCCCAGGTGACATTAGAGGTAAAGAATCTGCCTGCAAATGCAGGAAACATAGGCGATGTGGAAATCAATCCCTGGGTTGGGAAGATTCATCCCCTGGAGTAGGAAACTGCAATCCACTCCAGTATTCCTGCTTAGAGAATTCCATGGACAGAGAAATCTGGCAGACTATAGTCCATGGGGTTGCAAAGAGTCAGACGTGACTAAGGCTACTGAGCATGCTAGATTGCGTGCATATAGTGACGAAACTGTAGAAGGTAAAGGGATTGCTGTTGTTGTTTACGCACTAAGTCGTGTCCAGCTCTTTGCGACCTCATGGACTGTAGCCCACCAGGCTCCTCCGTCTGTGGGACTTCCCAGGCAAGAATATTGGAGTGGGTTGCCATTTTCTTCTCCAGGAGACCTTCCTGACCCAGGGACTGAACCTTCATCTCCTGTGTTGGCAGGTGAATTCTTTACCACTGAGCCACCTGGGAAGCCCGTAAAAGGATTAGGGGGGAAAAATGCCCACAGGATCCTAAGGTTAATGTGTTGGCTCTGCTGCCTCCATGCTATGTCAGCCTTGGATAAGCCAGTTTCATATGAAATGAGGATAAACATACTCTCTGATCCACTTCACAAGTTTGTTATAAAAATCAGAAAATATAATGCACAATGAAAGATTGCATCAGCTAAAAGAATACAATAAAATCTAGGAGAATAGCAGATACCAGATATTCTTTGTGGTAAGACTGTTTACAAATCAAAATGCCTGTGGAGATTTTAAGTGGAATATTTTTAAAAATTTGTTTTCTGACTACAAGCTTACATATTTTATCACCAGAAGAGTAATAGCATGTTTCATTTAGTTTTTCTATTTAAAATTCAAAGTCATCTTTTCAAAGTGAGTCTACTTTTACACAAATGCACTTGCACTGGTTTTAATTAAAATTAGGTTTTGTATTTGTCTCTGCACTGAGTGAATAATTATTTTTAATTAAAAAATCAAGAAATGTAATGTATTTTAAATGTGTGCTGCTTCTCTCAGATTTGGCTAGTATGTTGATGCTTAATTAATGCAGATAATAATTTTAGCAGTCTCTAAGTGACTTATTAAAAGAAATAATTATTTGTAGCAAGTTTGTTTTGAACCAGGCTCACCTTTACTTCTGGTGCTTCACGGAGGTTCAGAGTTGAGTACCGCAAGTATCTGCCCACAGAAAGTTCAGTAACAGACTTGAATTCAGAATTTCTTGTCTTCCCCATAAAATATATGCATGAGATTTTAAAAATAAAATAATAACATGAAAAAGGAAATATAGAGATTAGATTGAAATTGCCAGGACCAAGAATAATTAAATGCATGTATGTAAATATATGTGTGTTTGATGACCATCATCAAAAAATCTACAAACAATAAATGCTGGAGAGGATGTGGAGAAAAAGGAGCTCTCTTGCACTGTTGGTGGGGTGCAAATTGATGGAAGGCAGTATGGAGATTCCTTAAAAAACTATGAATAAAACTACTATATGACCCAACAATGCACCTTCTGGGCATATACCCTGAGAAAACCATAATTGAAAAAGACACATGAAACCCAATGTTCATTGCAGCATTATTTAAAATAGCTAGGACATGGAAGCAACCTATATGTCCATCGACAGATAAATGGATAAAGAAGCTTTGTTATATATGTACAATGGATTATAACCCAGTCATAAAAAGGAGTGCATTTGAGTCAGTGCTAAGAAGGTGGATGAACCTAGAGCCTATTATACAGAGTGAAATAAGTCAGAAAGGGAAAAACAAATATCATATATTAATGTATATATATGAAATCTAAAAGGATGATCCCGATGAAGCTATTTGCAGGGCAGCAGGGGAGATGCAGACGTACAGAACAGACTTGTGGATCCGGGGACAGGGTGATGGAAAGGGTGGGACGAATGGAGAGGGTAGCATGGACACATATACACTATCACATGTGAAACGGAGAGCCGATGGGGATTTGGTGTATGCCTCAGGGAGCTCAAACCGGGGCTCTGTGACAACCTAGAGGGACGGGATGGGCTGGAGATGGGAGGGAGGTTCAGGAGGGAGGCGTCATATGTATACCTATGGCTGATTCATGCTGATGTAGGGCAGAAACCAACACAATACTGTAATTATCCTTCAATTAAAAATAGATAAAAGAAAACATATGTGTTTGATATCTGCATAGAAATAATCTATAACACTGGAGGTAAATAAAAAGATATGAACTTTGGTCAGTCTCTGACCCTAACCTAAGTCACGAAAGTCACATGACAGCAAATGAGGCGCTCCCTGTCTTGGCTCAGTCTCCTCACTAGAGAGCCCACCTTCTTCATTAGGCCATAAGGTTTGCCCCTCATCCAGTGAGAGTAGTTTACACTAGAAAGAAGGGTGGCAAGACCATGTAGATTAGCCATGCTGCATTGTTTTTTTCATCCTAGGTGGTGGTAGGGGTGGTCCCCAAAGGAACACCCCAGCAGATGAGACCCAGACCAGAATAACTCCGTCTCTATTCTATCAGCTCATATTGATGAGAGAGTGAGGTTAGAAGATTGTGCTGTGTTGCATGGAGTGATCCTGAAGGAATGCTTGGTAAGTATGGGCTTCCCTGGTGGTTCAAACAGTAAAGAATCTGTCTGCAATGTGGGAGACCTGGGTTCAATCCCTGGGCAGGAAGAGCCCCTGGAGAAGGGAATGGCAACCCACTCTAGTATTCTGGCCTGGAGAATCCCCTGGACAGAGGAGCCTGGCGGGCTACAGTCCATGGGACTGCAAAGAGTCAGACAGGACTGAGCCACTAACACTTTCAATTTCACTTCATAAACTGAGGCTCAGGTTGCCCTTCTCCTTCAAAACCAAGTGCAACTTCCCCTCAGTACCCAAGAAAACTGTGACTGAAAAGAAGGACAATAAAGAAATGGACTAAAAATTATCTTTCTTTGTTGTCATAACCGGTACCTCAATAAATCCTGTAGATAGGATTTTCAAAATACGCCCTGAATCCTGCCATTTCTATTATCTACCAAGCTGTTGCCCTAAGAGGTAGCTACTATCATCTCTCTTGTTTATCTCTTAATGTTTGTCCTAAATTTGCTCCCTGTTGAACTAAAATGAATATTGAGTCTGTGAAAAACAGAGTTTTACTTGGGATCTTAAGAATCGCAATTTGGGAGACAGAGATTTGGGTAAAACCAAAAGAATGTTCAGGAAAGAGGAAGAGTCAAGGGCTTAGAAAAGCAAAGCCAAGAGTCTGTTCTCTGACACAGGAGAGGAGCTGCCTGTCCTCACAGGATGGCTGTTAAGAGTTATTTTAGAGTGTGCAACCAATAAATAGATAAACAGCCATGAGTTATTTTAGGATAAAATTCCAGTAAATGTCTTGAGTTTCCTGCAGATGTGCTGGATACCTTCATTAAGACAGTGAGTGGCCAAAACTTCATATTCCACCCAGGCTGAGACTCTAGGTAAATCATTTTTCTTCAGTGGCCTCTCCATCTCAGAGAGCTCTCTTAGCAGTACTAACTCCATCTTGATTTTTCTTTCATATTTCCCTCTTTTGATGGAGGTTTCTCTTTGGAAAGCACTGGAGATCAACCATTAGGTTATTTAGCATTCATGTAGGCTTTCTCAATGTTGGGAAGGCTTATTCTGAAAGAGTCATGTCCTTCAGAGGGAAAGAGGTCTCTCATGCTGCCAATCCCATTCCTCTAACTGAAATGCTTAATGGTTATGATTTTAGTACATGATCAATGTCTGAAATAATTTTGATTAAGTGTTTTCCCCTAAGATAAAGATTGCCATTGTTCAGTTGCTAAATCATGTCTCTTTGTGACCCCATGGACTGCAACATGCCAGGCTTCCCTGTTCTTCACTATATCCCTGAGTTTGCTCAAACTCATGTCCATTGAGTCAATGATGCCATCCAACCATCTCATCCTCTGTCCTCCACCTTCTCCTCCTGCCCTCAATCTTTGCCAGCATCAGGGTCTTTTCTAGTGTGTCGTCTCTTTGCATCAGGTGGCCAAAGTACTGGAGTTTCAGCTTCAGCATCAGTCCTTCCAATGAATATTCAGGACTGATTTCCTTTAGGATGGACTGGTTTAATCTTCTTGCTCTCCAAGGGACTCTCAAGATAAAGGTAAATATTTATAGATATTGTGTCTTCATTTTTGCTTCAAGTACCCATTGACAAAAAGGGCTAAAATAAATGTCTTAACTCTAATAATAGTGGTTCCAAGAAATATGGACTGCTTCTCTATATTTGGATGGTCCATTTGTCGGCAGGCAGTTACCATCACTTGGAGAACACCCACAGCACAGATGATGGCTGTTATGTGCCAAAGATAAAGAAGATAAGCTCAAGAACAAGACTCAAAACCAGAGAGTTGATCCCCCAAGCTCTATGTTTCTTGCTGGGGAAGGGTAGGAGTGAAGTGGACAGGGGATCTTAATACAAAATTTATAGTTTTTAGACTCAATGAATAAAATTTTTCAAAAAATATAAAAGATAGTTTGATAATAAGAATCTAGCTTTATTACTTGTTTTTTTGGAGTTTGTCACCAAAATCTGGTCAATGCATATTATGGTGCTGTTTCAAGAAAATACATTAAAACTGCAGAAGGTAAAAATAAGGAAAGCAGGAAATGTGAAACCATGTAAAGGCCTTCAACTTAATTTTCTTTTGAAGTCTCTAAATATTTTTTAGAATTTCTTTTCTTCTGTAGTGTATCTTCTGTTGCTTTTCAGAGCAATGCACACACAAAGATTTTCTCCCCCATTATTTTGTCTTAATCAAACTCAGTTCTTTAATGTTCCAGCCCTGAGCCTTCAGGTTTGTTGTGGATAGGTTTCCTCATACTGATTCAGCAAGAAGATTTCTGCTGTACTTCAAGCTGACTTGATTCAGAATTGCAGGAATGTTTCTCCTGAGAATACTTGAGTGGTGGATAAGAATGACGATGTCAGCAATAACAGCAGCTTCCTTTTGTTGAAATATTGTGATGTGCCAAAATGGTACTAATAAGAATTTATGTTTCTATTTATTCTTCAAAACAGCCCCTTGAGATATGCATCATTCTTATTTTTCAGATCAAAATTCACTGGTTTGGGTAAATCACTGATTTATATAACCAACAGTGGTAGAGTAAGATATGACCCTAGAACTGTTTGAGAGTAAAGCTTTCTATTCCTACTTCTACTGTTGCAGCTGCTACTAATACCAGCAACTGGCCAGAGAAGGTAGAGAGGAGGAGGAAAAGGGCAGAGAGAGAGGAGGAGGAGCTGAGGGTGAAGCAAAAGAAGGAGAAACTGTCATCACTCAAAAGTCTTTCCCATCCACAGTCATCCCTCTGGGATGCTCAAGCCCATTAATGGGAAGGCTTCCCTGGTGGCTCAGATGGTAAAGCATCTGCCTACAATGTGAGGAGACCTGGGTTTGATCCCTGGGTCGGGAAGATCCTCTGGAGAAGGAAATGGCAACCCACTCCAGTACTCTTGCCTGGAAAATCCCATGGACAGAGGATTCTGGTGGGCTACAGTCTATGGGGCCGCAAAGAGTCGGACACGACTGAGCGACTTCTCTCCTCCTCCTCCAACATTGGTTAAATCTGTGAATGCAGAACCTGGGGAGTACAGAGGGCTGGCTGTATTTTCTTATTGAAATTTTTGCATTCTGAGAACTGGGCAAGACGCGATAGGCAGTGGGCACTACAGAGGAGTAGCATACATGGATGCACAGGGTGTACACAGCTAAGACGGTACCCTAACCAACGCTGCCAGTCTAGTCAGGGCTATAGGGAGGGTTGCTGAATGCCAGAGTCAGTGAAGGACGGTGAGCACAGAAGAGCTGAGTGTGTGTGCAGAGGACGGATGGTGGGTTAGGAAGACCTTCCTACTTAACAAACTAAGCTGGTGTCCCAGGCTTGTTATTAATCACACCCAAGAGCATGCCAAGTGGTTGAATCAGCTCCTGGTCTAGGTGTCAGTGCGGATGGTAATACTCAAGAGGGCCGTTTAGTACATACTCATTAGACAGATGATCAAGTGTGCTTAAAGAAATAGAAAGATACCAGATTGAGCATGCTGTGCATTAAATCAGCATTTATGTATTTGACAGTGGAGTGTGCACAATGTCTCTATGCTGGAGCAGTGCCTAACAAACAGCAAACTCGGGAAGATCGAATCTTCTTGCCTCTCTCCAAAGTATCTTACAGACGGAAGGGACAGATTAACCGACATGGGCAAACTGGGAGAAAATGCTCTCACGTTTCCCAGAGACAGTCAAGTCATTCAGCACAGAAAGGTTTGAGTTTCTCAAGAAATGGTTTCTAAGAAAAATTGTCACTGCCTTGGCAATCTTGGGATCAGGCTGTATAGACTGTCGGCAGAAAAAGAAATGGGAAGAAATGTAAAGGGCTGGGAGTCAAGCACCGCCACCATCAGTCACTTAATCGCCTCCGGACCATTGGCTTCTCAGGGAGGCTTGGAGCAGGCTGGGGAAAGGTACGGGCTTGTTTTAGAAAGAATAGATTCCTCTCATGTTGCCCTGGACGAAGCACGGTGGTCTGGGAGTCTGGAGTTCTCCCAGTTAGGAGGCTTGTTTCCAGCTCCAGCACTGACCAGCTCTCTGACTTTGAGTCTCTCAAATTACGCACATTCCTAGTCTTTCTTGGGAAAACAACACAGAACAAAATTCATATCATGGAATTGAAAACATTGAGACTTTTTAGAACCATTGCCCTCAATTTGAAAGGAAAAGGTACCAAGGAAAATAAAGGAAACGGATGTCTGCAGAGTTCTCTCCATCAACAACAGAGGTATGCTTAAGTGTTTGTATATTTTGGGCATTTAAATCATCAGAGTACGATGAGATGTATATTCTTACCTGCATCTTGATGATAAAGGACCAGAGGCTCAGCTCATTTACAAATGAGTCTTCCTGGTCAGACCCATCAGATACCAAATTAGACCTCATAGAACCTAAAAATCCACAGGATTGGTGTATATTTTACACACTTGAAAGACACAGTGCTGAGTACTGGTGTGGAGGGAGTGCTCAAAGTAGAAAATCACAGAGAAATAAGGAACCATGAAGAGAGCACTCAGTTTATAGTCAGAGACATGGGTGTGGGGGGAGCTGTTGTGGTTGCTGTTGTTGTTGTTTCCCTTTTGGGCATGTGGCATGTTGTATCTTAGTTCCCTAACCAGAGACCAAACCTGTGCACTCCTGCACTGGAAAGGCAGAGTTTTAACCACTGCAGCAAGAAGGAAGTCCTGGAGACATGGTTTTGAACTCAGTTGTGAGTTCAGTTCAGCTCAGTTCAGTCACTCAATCATGTTTGACTGTTTGCAACCCTATGAACTGCAGCACACCAAAACCAACTCCCAGAGCCCACCCCAACCCATGTCCATTGAGTCGGTGATGCCATCCGGCCATCTCATCCTCTGTCATCCCCTTCTCCTCCTGCCCTCAGTCTTTCCCAGCATCAGGGTCTTTTCAAATGAGTCAGTTCTTCCCATCAGGTGGCCAAAGTATTGGAGTTTCAGCTTCAACATCAGTCCTTCCCATGAACACCCGGGACTGATCTCCTTTAGGATGGACTGGTTGGATCTCCTTGCAGGCCGAGGGACTCTCAAGAGTCTTCTACAACACCACAGTTCAAAAGCATCAATTCTTTGGTGCTCAGGTTTCTTTATAGTCCAACTCTCACATCCATACATGACCACTGGAAAAACCATAGCCTTGACTAGACGGACCTTTGTTGGCAAAGTAATGTCTCTGCCTTTTAATATGCTGTCTAGGTTGGTCATAACGTTCCTTCCAAGGAGTAAGCATATTTTAATTTCTTGGCTGCAATCACCATCTGCAGTGACTTTGGAGCCCAGAAAAATAAAGTCTCTCACTGTTCCCATCTATTTGCCATGAAGTGATAGGACCGGATGCCATGATCTTAGTTTTCTAAATGTTGAGTTTTAAGCCAACTTTTTCACTCTCCTCTTCCACTTTCATCAAGAGGCTTTTTATTTCCTCTTCACTTTCTGCCATAAGGATAGTGTCATCTGCATATCTGTGGTTATTGATATTTTTCCCAGCAATCTTGATTCCAGCTTGTGCTTCTTCCAGCCCAGCATTTCTCATGATGTACTCTGCATATAAGTTAAACAAGCAAGGTGACAATATACAGCCTTCACGTACTCCTTTTCCTATTTGGAACCAGTCTGTTGTTCCATGTCCAGTTCTAACTGTTGCTTCCTGACCTGCATATAGGTTTCTTAAGAGGCAGGTCAGGTGGTCTGGTATTCACATCTCTCAGAATTTTCCACAGTTGATTGTGATCCACACACTCAAAGGCTTTGGCATAGTCAATAAAGCAGAAATAGATGTTTTTCTGGAACTCTCTTGCTTTTTCGATGATCCAGTGGATGTTGGCAATTTGATCTCTGGTTCCTCTGCCTTTTCCAAAACCAGCTTGAACATCTGGAAGTTCACAGTTCACATATTGCTGAAGCCTGGCTTGGAGAATTTTGAGCATTACTTTACTAGCGTGTGAGATGAGTGGAATTGTGCGGTAGTTTGAGCATTCTTTGGCATTGCCTTTCTTTGGGATTGGAATGAAAACTGACCTTTTCCAGTCCTGTGGCCACTGCTGAGTTTTCCAAATTTGCTGGCATATTGAGTGCAACGCTTTCACAGCATCATCTTTCAGGATTTGAAATAACTCAACTGGAATTCCATCACCTCCACTAGCTTTGTTTGTAGTGATGTTTTCTAAGGCCCACTTTACTCCATATTCCAGGATGTCTGGCTCTAGGTGAGTGATCACACTATCGTGATTATCTGGGTCATGAAGATCTTTTTTGTACAGTTCTTCTGTGTATTCTTGCCATCTCTTCTTAATATCTTCTGCTTCTGTTAGGTCCATACCATTTCTGTCCTTTATCGAGCCCATCTTTGCATGAAATGTCTCCTTGCTATCTCTAATTTTCTTGAAGAGATCTCTAGTCTTTCCCATTCTATTGTTTTCCTCTATTTCTTTGCATTGATCACTGAGGAAGTCTTTCTTATCTCTCCTTGCTATTCTTTGGAACTCTGCATTCAAATGGGTATATCTTTCTTTTTCTCCTTTGCTTTTCACTTTTCTTCTTTGCACAGCTATTTGTAAGGACTTGTCAGACAGCCATTTTGCTTTTTTGCATTTCTTTTTCTGGGGATAGTCTTGATCCCTGTCTCCTGTACAATGTCACGAACCTCTGTCCATAGTTCATCAGGCACTCTGTCTATCAGATCTAGTCCCTTAAATCTATTTGTCAATTCCACTATGTGATCATAAGGGATTTGATTTAGGTTGTGAGTTACTGGTGGGTAAGTCACAGACCTGCTTTAAAACTATATTCTCATGTTAAAAATAAAGAGGTAATAGTAGTCCTTTTATTTTTTGAGCATCCCTCATCCAAAACTAATTATAATGTTCTTTAAAGGTTAAAACTAATATGTGAATAGCAGTTATTTTAATATAAGAAATAAAGATTGACATAATAATGAATCAATGTTTGTTACACTTCTCTTGTGTTAATGATCATGCTATATTTGTAACATCTGTTTTTAGCTCTTGTTTTCATCCTATCCAAGAGGACATGGAGAATCAAAATTGTATTTTTGGGGGGCTAATATGTTAATGCAAAACCCAGCAAACAACATATGCTAGTAAATATTTGTTGAATGTGTGACAAATGTCAGAGGGAAGAAAAAAAAAAACTTGCAGAGAGCAGAGAGAGGCCAAAACAATTTTTGAGAAGTGCTCTAAAGGCTGCCTGGAAGAAGGTCAGCATTCAATTACCGGGAGAGGACCAACAGGCAGAGGATGACGTCCAGGTCACATGGCTTCTGAGGAAACTGTGATCCCTACCTGCACAGGGGTTGCTGCGGTGTTCTTGGCTTAGCTTGGAGGACACTGGAACCATTCCACATGCCTGAGCATGTTGATCCAGATTATACTGGATCTGTGAGCCTCAGCAAGAAATTTTTAATAGCAGGGAAATCATAAAGGGGAGTTTCCAGCTGGGAGCAAAATGGGGATGGGTGTAACCTGGACTCTGCCCAAGTGAGCACCAGGCCTGCATAAGGAAGCCAGAGAAAATTAGAGAGAGGAAGGCCACATGCTAATTCTCAGGGAATCTGCAAAGTCAAGAGGTCTACTCAGTCTCATCTTAATCAAACCTTTTCTTCCTACGATAGCATGAACATATTAGCTGTCTCAGAATAACCTCAGTTAATTCAGACCCATTTCCCCTACTTTGCCATCCAACCACCTGTCCATTTATTTTTGCACTGATTCATTTATTTACAAAATGGGTATTTTGAACTTGCTGGGTTAAGCTCTGGAAATAAAAAAAGATGAGAAACAAGTGCAAAAACACAAATGAAAGAATCATGTACCTTCTTCTCAGTCCTCTAAAAGTGGCCGGTGTCTCTCTGTTCAACTGAAGGCTTTGTATACATTGTCAAATGTAACCCTCACAACAGACCTGAGTGGATTAAGCTTCTGAATTCAGACTGGAATTTCCCAAAGCAGATAAATTTGAAAGCTAATATGTTCCTAAAGAACAAACTCATCTTAATCTAGTGTTGAATAAAATCAAATGTCTCTGCTTCTGTGCAATCTCTGTTCTACACTCAGTCCTCTGTTGCCCATAGCTCATAGATGCATGTGTTAATCTTAATGTTTTAGATAACAGAGCAAGTGCAAGGACCACAGAAACACTAGCTCAGTTGGAGAAACCTTAGACACCCTCTGGACTTCCCTGGCAGCTCAGTTGGTAAAGAATCTGCCTGCAATGCAGAAGACCTTGGTTCGATCTGCTGGAGAAGGGATGGGCTACCCACTCCAGTATTCTTGGGCTTCCCCTGTGGCTCAGTTGGTAAAGAATGCACCTGCAATGTGGGTGACCTGGGTTTGATCGCTGGGTTGGGAAGATCCCCTGGAGAAGGGAAAGCCTACCCACTCCAGTATTCTGGCCTGGAGAATTCCATGGACTGTATAGTCCATGGGATCACAAAGAGTTGAACATGATTTCAACACTTTCATTTCACTTCACTAGACACCCTGTATTGGTTCTCCTGAATCACGAAGGGCTCTTGATTTCACTTACTCAATTACATGACAGACTATGAGAATTAAAGGGATGGACAGAAGGACTACAGAGTTTGTGTCTTTATTTAACTCATCATTTATTTAGTCAACTTGAGCAGAAGCTCTTAGATATAGGGATTAGCTGAGTTCTGTGGAGCTGTACTGCTGAAGAAGATTATAAAACTGTGTTTAGAGTGAGAAAACAGAGGAAGTTGCCAACAATTAATGGAAACCCAGTGAGTTTTATGATCGTTTAGCAAAAAACCTTCAGTTTATGTTTGCAGGCAGGTAAAACAACAACAGATACTAGGGAATAAAGTTAACCTGCATTCAGAGCATTTTATTAAACAAAACACAGGAGAAAAATAATACTGCAAGTTCTGTTAGTTACAGCCAAGTTGTGTGTATGCTGGCAGTTATTTTGCTGTTTTATTTTCAGATGCTTTAATAAATGAACGAGAAATGTTTATGGCAGGAAAACAGTGCTGCTGCTAAGTTTTAAGGACGAGTGGAATTCTGAATGAGAAAGGTGGGAGAAACTTCCAGAAACTACTCTATGATTCTCAATATATTCTGATGTCTTTTTTGCAAAAACTACTGAGTTAAAAAGCAAAAACATAAATTTTATGAGTATGGATGACGTGCAATGACAGTGAATCAACTTCTTATACTAATTTACCAATTCATTTCATGTAACAAGTAGTACTGAGCATTTTTCCAGCTTGGCACCATACTAGCTATTATAGTTACAGCAATGAGCACCATTTGGACACACGAAGTCTCCTCCAGGGCCCCAACAGCCCTCCTCCACCTTGCCCAACAGTATGAACTTTAAAGGACATAAATCCTGTGTATTTAAAACATAATCCAAATTCCTTCCTTGGACTTGAAGATCTTGGCTTGGTTTTCACTTGTTGCCTTTGAACCAGGAGCATTTTGTCCCTTTGCAGAGACTCATTTCCCCAGATGCTCCACGATTTACTTCTCAGCTACTTCTCTGTTGGCCCACCAGATGTTCCATAATTTTATTCCCCTTCTATAATTGCTCACTTTCTGGACTTAAGTTTATTTTTCATTTTGAACAACAAGTTCTATTGCTCCCTGATGAAAAGAAGGCTCCCAAACACCTCCGCTGTTTTCTCACCGCTGTATCTTCTGCACCACCTTGCAGGTACCCAGTAAATATTTGATAAATGAATGATTTCTAGTTTCAGTAGGGTTTCTAACCATTGAAACAAGTAAATACCATTAGATGTAAAGAGTAGTATTAAAGACACGGTGGTGTATTAAAGTGATGAGACTATAAAATATAAAATGGCAGGGTGGGCAATTTGGTTAAATGAAAGCTAAAAAGGTGGTCATGAGAAGAGCTGTAGGGCAGAGCTGTGTACCAACAGTGATGGACAGAGGCTGAAGGTTTAGTAATATTTAAATAAATACCTGCTGCTGCTAAGTCACTTCAGTCGTGTCCGACTCTATGCGACCCCATAGACGGCAGCCCACCAGGCTCCCCCGTCCCTGGGATTCTCCAGGCAAGAACACTGGAGTGGCTTGCCATTTCCTTCTCCAAAATAAATATCTAAATAATATTTAATACTAATATTGTCAGATATAAATCAATTCACTCACTAATCAATTAATGAAACCACAAATACTTGGATGTCTACTTTGGGTAGTGACAAAACTCAGACATGGGAATGTGGTGTAAACAGGATCTCTAGGAAACTTTCATCCAGAGCTCTGTGCTGGTCACATAACCGTAACAATGTTCAGGGCAAATTCTCGAGAAAAATGATACCCAAACTCCAAGGACACTGTTCTTCAAAGACTCTATGATAAAGCATAGCAAGTTTGAAAAGCAGAGAGAAGAGAGAAGATGCTAATGAAAACTGTAGCATAAAGATGATCCAGCAAAGCAGATCTCCTTGGACAGCAAGGAGATCAAACCAGTCAATTCTAAAGGAGATATTCGTGGAAGGATTGATGCTGAAGCTGAAACTCCAATACTGTGGCCACCTGAAATGAAGAGCCAACTCATTGGAAAAGACCCTGATGTTGGGAAAGATTGAGAGCAGGAGGAGAAGGGGGTGACAGAGGATGAGATGGTTGGATGGTTTCACCAAGTCAATGGACATGAGTTTGTGCAAACTTAGGGAGAGAGTGGAAGAAGGGAAGCCTGGCATGCTGCAGTTCATGGGGTCACAAAGAGTTGGACATGACTTAGTGACTGAACAACAATGAACAGTAGCAAAGCAGAAACATTTACCTACAGCAGGAAACTGCCCATCATATCCAGGATAGCATGTGTGCTCAATCACTAAGTCGTGTCTGACTCTTTTGTGACTCTACGGACTGTAGCCCTCCAGGGTCCTCTGTCCATGGGATTGTCCCAGCAAGAATACCAGAGTAGATGCCCATTTCCTCCTCCATGGGTTCTTCCCAAACCAGAATGTCTCCTGCAGCTCCTATATTGGCAGGCAGATTCTGTATCACGGAGCCGTCTGGGAAGCCCATATCCAGGACTGGCAGAGATCAAAGAGAAGAAGCTCAGTGTTTGACCTTGCTACTTCCTAGCTCAACGTCAATAAACAAGACAGTGAATTGTTCTGAATCTCAATTTCCTCATCTGTAATGTGGAAACAGTAATCTTGTCTTACCACATTGTTATGCTAATTAAATAAAATAAAAATGCATGTTGATTTACTATCCCAGTGCTGAAAGTCAGTGCCTATCCCATGTTCTGTTTTAGAGCATGACATAGGAGTCTATTTTATTCTCTGAGTGAATAAGCTCAGACCTTGCCTGAAATATATTTGTTATTTGACTTGTCCTGTTGCATCTCTGTGAAAATGTGACAAGTCACACTATTTTGGTTTTCTAAAATAAAAGAACAGAGTCTATATTTTAACACACATTGGTTATAGTACAACCAATCTGGCACTGGTGAAAATCAATGGTTTTTTGTGGCCAGTGGTCTGTGTCATGTTAGATTACATTCATATGTGCATTACTTTTTTTCTCAGATCTAATACTGTAATTTATTAATCAAGTTGCAGCGAGCCGCGCACGAGAAGCCCGGTATTCAATAACATACTTCGTGCTTTAGGAACTTGGTAATGCTTGACCAATGACTGAAGGCTGGAATATCTAAGCTTCTTCTCTAGTAGCCGGGAGAGGCCGCCTCCCCAAATCTATTTCTGACAGCTCAGGCAGTTGATTAAATCGCACACATCTCCTCCTCCTTGCCGTCCAAGAAATGCTGGATTCTCAAACTGAAGAGATGTTGATTAAGATGATGTCGGACAATTAATTATGCGCCACGATAACCTCTGACCTGTGCGAGTTCTTTCTATTTTAATCAGTTGAGACTCCAAATTAGCAGATAATTACATTCTTGTGTTTTAATCAAGCTGTGGGCAGCAGGGAAAGATGGTGAAGTACAGCTCATGTAGAGAATTCATTTTGTGGTAAAGTCTTTTTTAACTGAAGGTTTGAAAAGGATAATTATTTCAATTATTTTATTTCTGTTAACTTGAAATTCTCTTCAAACAGGAGTTTTTGTGTTAAAGAACAACTTCTGAGATAGGACATGTGTTTGGGTATAAAAAAGTGTTACTCAGTTCTGTCTGACTCTCTGTGACCCCATCGACTGTAGCACACTAGGCTCCTCTGTCCATGGGATTCTCCAGGCACTAGTACTGGAGTGGGTGGCCATTCCCTTCTCCAGGGGACCTTTCTGACCGAAGGATCAAACCCTGGTCTCCTGCAGTGCAGGCTGTCTGAACCACTGGGGAAGCCCATGTTTCAGTGTAAACACCGCCAATTGTGCATCAGAAGGGAGGGAGTGAAGATTGTGTATGCTGCCTGATCAATGGAAATATATATGATCTTATATTTATAGCAAATGCAGGTCTCCAAGGGAGTTGATACTACTCTTGAAGAACGAACTATAAGAACAGAGTGAATGACTTTATAATTTTTAAATCAATAACCTGGCATAATATTGACACACAGACACACCAGAAAAGCCTAGCACAAATATGTTGTTCAAAGTATTATTAATAAGAGTAAAAAAGTAATTAATAGTAAAATTTGGAGGGCAAAGCTCACTTAGAAAATGTTTATATAAATTATTATATGTATTCTTTATTAAGTAGTATGCACTCATTTTAAAAAGGCAAGTAATGTAATTTGTCAGAACACAAAAGTTTCTGTGTTACCTAATCAAATTTATGCAAAGATAAGATAATATCCCGATCATGATAATGACTGACAGGAAAGCTGGACAAAGTCTTTGGGTATGATATTATAGATATATTTTTCCTTTTTAATGCATTAGCAAAATAATTTATGCTTCTAATGGAACTCATTTTAACATAATTTTAGAAACAATTGAATTTACGGTTTTTCAAGGAAGACTGACATGTGTCTTGGTTAAAATAGAAACCATAGTGCCACGACAGCATAAGCTTCATTCACAAACCAAACCTGATGGATTGATTGCCAGTACAGTTTCTGAAGCTTTAAATTGAGAAGAAATGTGAGTGCCTGCTAGGCTGGACAGAAAAGAATGCCAGAAGTGTCCACCGTAAACAAGAAAGGAATCCTGGCTGAGCGTGATGGTGGTCAAAGGTAACATGATCTGGAGCCACAGGTGCCAACCTAGACTGTCAACTAACTAGGAGGCCAGGTGTCTCAAAGTTCCTGTTACCCCAAGTGTTTGTCATTGACAACACCTAGGAGCCTGTTGGAAACGCTGAATCTCGGGCTTTACACCAGGCATGTAAATCAGAACCGGCATTTTCCTAAGACCTCCAGGTGATTCGTAGGCATATCAATGTTTAGGAGGATCTGCTCTAACTCAGCAGTCCATCATCTGTAAAAGGGACTCACAGCGTCAACTTCCCAGGGTGGTTTTCAGGAATAAATGTGCTAATGCAAGTTGAATGCATGTTACAATGCCTGAAATATATTATACCATAGTAACAACACACATTATATTATCTCATTTCTCCAATATACCTCAGCTGTTTTGTAAGTATATTGAGATTTTATCTATACTCAGAAGAGAGCAACTCCACCTCCTAAAACATTTATATTAACATCAAATTCCACATGGTGAACATTGATGAATCTGAGATCTGGAAGAACTTGAAGTCATTAAGCAAAGATGCAATCACATTAGACTGATGAAGGAAATCTTGGGACTTAAATATTTGCAATCATTTTGATAACAGATGAAATAAAAGGTTCACCTACAGAAAATCCAACTCTGCAGAGTCCCGATTCCAGTAAATTCGAGTTCTTATTCATATATGCAATCTTCCCCCACGGTCGAACCCTTCCAGCCATTTCCACTTCATCTTTTTGTCCATAGACAAAGCCTTTTAAACTGTAGAAATTTTGACAACTTTAGAGTCAGTTTTTTGACAGAGATAAATAACACAGGGCAAAAATAAAGGAAGATAGGCTTGGTTATAACAGTGCATATTTATACATGTACTTCTTTATTTCTTTTGCACTTATTTCATATATATTACTTCTGGTTTTTAAAATATATTAATGGTCCTCTAAGATGAGAAAGAAACATTTTTTTTTAATTTTAGATGAGCTATCTGAAGGTGAAGAAGCTGAAGAAAATTGGGAAAACAGTCATAACTGAAATGCATAAAGGAACTTCATGGTTTGTTTAGTCTAGTCAGAGAGTACCAACTGGTAAGATCAAAATGTACAAACAAACATTTAAACCCTTTGTTTAGTTTATTGATTCCATTCATCTGTTTCTTCATTCACGTAACGGTTTGTGCCTGCACTTTTTCACTGCAAAAACTTAAGTGGAATTTGACAAAACCTTGCTGTCAAAATACTTGTGCACATTGTCATGGGTGTGTTTGTGTGTGTGTTGGGACAGAGAGGGATGGTATCACATGTAAGCCAGGAAGCAAGATGCTTTGTCATAAACAATTCTTCAATTCTTCCTTTGAGCTTTACTTGGCTCTGTAACCTTCCATTAAAAAAAAAAAAAAAAAAAGCCGAAGAATAATGCTTTTGAACTGTGGTGCTGGAGAAGACTCTTGAGAGTCCCTTGGATTGCAAGGAGATCCAACCAGTCCATCCTAAAGGAAGTCAGTCCTGAGTATTCATTGGAAAGACTGATGCTGAAGCTGAAATTCCGATACTTTGGCCACCTGATAAGAAGAATTAACTCATTGGAAAAGACCCTGATGCTGGGAAAGATGCAGGAGGAGAAGGGGACAACAGAGGATGAGATGGTTGGATGGCATCACCAACTCGATGGACGTGAGTTTGAGCAAGCTCTGGGAGTTGGTGATGGACAGAGAAGCCTGGCATATTACAGTTCCATGGGGTTGTAAAAAGTTGGACACGACTGAGTGACTGAACCGAACTGAACCTTCCATAATGCAATTGCAGAGATAGTTTATGCCTATCCTAAGACACATATCAGAGAAGGCAATGGTACCCCACTCCAGTACTCTTGCCTGGAAAAATCCCATGGATGGAGGAGGCTGGTGGGCTGCAGTCCATGGAGTCTCTAAAAGTAAGACACCACTGAGCGACTTCACTTTCACTTTCACTTTCATGCTTTGGAGAAGGAAATGGCAACCCGCTCCAGGCAAGTGTTCTTGCCTGGAGAATCCCAGGGACGGGGGAGCCTGGTGGACTGCCGTCTATGGGGTCTCACAGAGTCGGACACGACTAAAGCGACTTGGCAGCATCAGTAGCAGCAAGAAACATATGATTTTAAAGGAAACACTCCCTTCTATAAAGACAGATTATTGCCTACTGAAATAGGAATGCAGGTTGCAGGGGGAGGGGGCTGGATTAATCAATAGGTCCTATGCAATATCCTCAGTGATTTTTTAAAAGGAAGTATGGAGAATGAAGTAGCTAAAAGTGTCCTTCCAAGAGAAAGTTTCTGAAATATGGGCAACATTAAGATCATTAATTTTCAGTAAATTAATTGAAGCTTCAGGAAGATTCACCTGCTGAATTACTCTCTTCTTAAACACATTATACAAAGTCATCTCTTTCCTCATCTCTTTCCTCATGTGTGTGTTTGTCATTCAGTAGTGTCTGACTCTCCTGCGACCCCATGGACTGTATTGGACCAGGCTCTTCTGTCCATGGAATTCTCCAGGCAAGAATACTGGAGTGGGTGGCCATTTCCTTCTCCACGGGATCTTCCCGACCGTGGGATCAAAGCTGGATCTCCTGCACTGCAGGCAGATTCTTTACTGTCTGAGCCTCCAGGGAAGCCCAAACACCCAGTGCTTGCCAAATTGCCAGTAGTGTCTCTGTGACCCTGTAGATTGTAGCCCTCCAGGATCCACTGTCCATGGGAGCTTCTCCGGACAAGAATACTGGAGTGGGTTGCCATTTCCTTCTCCAGGGGCTCTTCCCCACCCAGGGGCTGAACCTGGGTGGCTCTCCTGCATTGGAAGCAGATTATTTACGATCTGAGCCACCAGGGAAGCCCTTCCTCATCTGTGGTCATCTGATCTCATTTCATTTCCAGGTTGTTCTACATGAGGGCCATTTTTCCCTCTGCAGTGAAAGTGGGACACTGGCCTAATCCATTCAGAAGGGGCTGGAGGGGCTGCCAGGAGATGCATTGCTGTCCGGCAGTAACGTCCTGCCTGAACGCACACCGTTAGGCAGGTAGGCAGCCACACAGTTTGGCTGATAGAGGTGCTTGTGACCTGTGTGACGCGGATTAATGGGCATCTATTCTGGGCACCATCCTCTACTGAACCTGAGGTCACCTTTGTTGTTTGCAGACACTCCCAGATCCCCCCGCTCCCCGCCCTTGATGACACCACTCTCTGCCTTTGGAGCCATCGATTCACCCTCACTGTCCTTCATTTGAAGTGAACAGTCAGAGAGAGGAGGGAGCAGTGATAAATATGGAGCTGCCGATTTCTGAGAAGCAGGAAACCTCATGCTTGCGTTAAATATGACTCAAGCTCTTCATTGTGAAAGCTAGTGTTCTTGCAGTCCCCATGCAAACGCTGCTTTCTCTCTGGCCTCTGGTTTTCTCTTCCACAAAGAGAGGGAACTGAAATAATCACTTATGTGAATAAATGCTTTTCTAATCAAACTCAAGAGCCTCTTTGTGACATCTGTGCTACATCCCGGAAGGTGCTTTGATTCAATTGTGGCTTATTTCTGGCGTTGTTTCTCAGGTACTTTGGTTCTCTATGGTATATTAAAGAGCTTATACCTTGTTTTCTAAAGATAACCCCAAGCTAGCAATACTCTGAGGGAATGATCAAGTTGTACCTTAAGTGCTCAGGTCCTGTAGACTTATTGATGCCATCATTTCTTGTTTGTGCTTCCATTTTAGAACTCAAAGTCCTTGTTAGAAATCCCATTCCTGCCTTTTGGTGACCTTATAATGTGGCATTAAATAATCAGAGTTCTGTCAGCCAGGCCATTTTTTTGTTACAAATAAAAGATCTGATCAAAACTGTCGTGTATGAAGCAATATGTAATGTATTTTTCTCATTATTAAGGAGTGACTAAGTAGACTTCAGAGAAGGCAATAGCAACCCACTCCAGTACTCTTGCCTGGAAAATCCCACGAACAGAGGAGCCTGGTGGGCTGCAGTCCATGGGGTCACGAAGAGTTGGACACGACTGAGCGACTTCACTTTCACTTTTCACTTTCATGCATTGGAGAAGGAAATGGCAACCCACTCCAGTGTTCTTGCCTGGAGAATCCCATGGACAGGGAGCCTGGTGGGCTGCCGTCTCTGGGGTCGCACAGGGTCGGACACGACTGAAGCGACTTAGCAGCAGCAGCAAGTAAACTTAGTTTCAGGCATGATTGGTCCAGGTGCTCAAAAGATGCTCTGTGGATCTTATTCATTTTCTCTGTCTTGAATCATGCCCTTTCAAAATTCAAATTAAAGCCCTAACCCCCAGTGTGACTGGATTTGACATTCAGGAGGTAATTGAGGTTAAACGAGGTCCTAAGGCTTAGGTCCTAATCTGATACAATTGATATTCTTCTGAGAAGAGGAAGAGAGGTCTTTCGCCCTCTCTCCGTGCCCTCCTCCTCTGCCTCGGGAAAGGCTATGTGAGGTCACATGGGAGGGTAGCCTCTGAACCAGGAAGAGAGTTCTCACTAGAACCTGACTGCTCTGGCCCCCTGATTTCAGGTCTCCAGCATCCACAACTGTGAAAAAATAAATTTCTGTTGTTTAAGCCAAGCAGGATATGGTATTGTTTTTTATGGCAGCCCGAGCTGGTTAACAGAGCTTTTCATTATGTGTTTATTCCTTGTGATAGTTTAAAGATCATTACAAATCCTTAGCTACCACTTCCACTGATAACTGGAACAGAGTTTCCATCCTCTTGAGCCTGAGCTTGCCTCAGTAACTTGTTTGGTAAGCGAGATGCAAAAGAAGTGATGTTCTGGAACTTTCCAAGCTTGACCATAAGAAGAAGCCTTGTAGTTTTCTCCCAGTTTCTCCTGGAATATTCACTCTGGGGGAAACCTAGCCACCATGTAACAAGGTAAACTACCCTGGTTAGGGAAAAACACATGGATTTAAAGATGTAGACAGTGGAAGGAATTAGGTTAGATTTTGTGAGCAAGTATCAGGTATTATGTGTTAATAAATAATAACAATGATGGTAATGTCTAATAGTGAGTGAGATTCAATGTGTGTCAGAGATTAATTAGGTGACTTACATAGGCCTTTGTAAAATAAATACACAGATTTTAAATATATGTGTATATGTATATATATACACACATATATATACTGGATTGACCACAATTTTCATATTTTCATTTGTAACATCTTACAGAAAAAGCTGAACAAATGTTTAGGCCAAAAAAAAAAAAATGTTTAGGCCAAACCAATGCTTTCTTAAAATCTATGGGATAAGAATTATTACTGTGGCCAGTTCGAAGACAGAGAAACTGAGGATTAAAAGCTAAATAGCTTGACTGATCTTATTCAGCTGCTAATGGCAAAAATTAAGATTTGGCTAACTCGAGTCCTAGCTCTCTGCCACCACGCAGTTCTTGTCCTTGTTTTTTCTTGCTTCGTGGTTCTGTTGGTATACTATCACCCACCACGTTGGACTTGGTACAGAATCTTGTCTGGTGCTTCTCAGGTGCAACTAGTGGTAAAGAATCATCTGTTAATGCAGGAGACCCCAGAGACAGGGGTTTGATCCCTGGGTCCAGAAGATTCCCTGGAGTAGAAAATGGCACCATATTCCAGTATTCTTGCTTGGAGAATCCCATAGACAGAGGAGCCTGGCAGGCTGCAGCCCATGGGGTCACAAATAGTTGGACATGACTGAGTAACTGAGCACACACGCCTTATGGTATCTACCATGACTTTGTTTATTGAATTGGACCTTTAAAACCATTATTTTTTCATCTTATCCCAATGATTCTCAGAAGCAGATATTTTAGTCTTCGCTGAGCAGAGATGAAAGCTGAGTCTCAGGAAAGCACTGACTGGTGGACATCATGTGCAAAGTCTGCACTGCTGTGTAGCCAGGCATCACTTGTCTCTTAGAGCTTTGGTTCTGAAACTCCTTCCTTTGGTTAATCTCAGAGCCTTCTCCTCTTTCATCACTACATGGAGTTGCTGAAGTCTCAGGAAGCCAGGAATGAGCTAAAGCCATCCCTCCTACAGCTGCCTTGCAAGTTTGGATGGGAGTTCCCTCAAAGAGTGGAGTGTTTCATTTGTTCAATTCATCAAAGATCTGCCATCATTCATATCATGCACTGAGCTACCCACGCCTTGACCTTATTCTCCCAGAGTAGCCTCTAGTTAAATCGAGCTGGGAATTTTCAGCTGAAGTGGAATGGGAAAGATAGAAGACAGAAAGAAGGGGAATTGAATGTCTGCTTGCTTCATTGCTCCAGCCCAGATCAGATAGATATATCAAGATTTATTATTATAATCTTCCTGTGGTCTGAAAATCTGAGAGCTTATGAGCTGGAAAGTGGGTTGAGAGAGTAGATTACATACAGAAAACACTTTTAAAGCCACACAGAAAATCTCTATTTCTATAGTCGTATCTTTCTTTGGGACTGGCTTGACCAAGCTTGTTTATAAATAGACTGGTCTCCAAATAGCACCTGGACATTACAAACAACAAATCTATGTCATAGAACGGACGTTTACCTTCCTGAGGAGACAGATCAGCACTGATGCAGGCAATGTGCGCACTGAAGTGGAAGTATGATATCTTTGGAGTTAAAGATAAGATTCTGAAAGTTTTAAACTGTGAGAGTTGAGTAAATGGGCCAAGGATGGTGAACATCAGTTTCCTTTCTATAAAACAGAGATGAAGACATGCTTCATAAGGTAATTCATATATAAATTATCCCTAGCTATGCGTGACTTTCATGTTGCCTGAGCGAACGGTGGCTATTGTAAATTGTTAATGTAAGATTATTCTTATTATAACCCTTAAGTGTGTTTGAAATTGTATATTTCTACTCAAAATTATGTGAACAATAAGTTATTATGACAGTTCATTGACATTATACATAAAACAGACAGGTTTTCCTAGTTATGTCAAAGTCTAGAATATTTGCCAAAAATTATCATTGGTGTATTTACAAAAATGTATTAATACATATAATATTTATACATGTGCATCTATACATATAACGTGTGCTTATTTATACATATAATATGTACAAATTTTTATGTTTTATAAGTATAGTCCATCCATACATCCAATAAACATATTGGATATTCATATGTTAGATTCTGTTATTTCATGGAAATTCTAGGCCCAAAGAAATATAAAATCAAGTCCTAGATTTATGACTAACACTGTAAGTTTTAGATTTATATTCAATTCTAAATCCTGCCCCATTATTTACTAGTTTTGTGTCAAGAGTACTTTTAATATGACTAAAAGACCACAGAATTTACCGTAGGACAGATGTGGAATTTTAAATTAAAGATTTAAAATTTAATGATTTAATGTGAAATTTTAAGTTAATTCCTTCAGGTTCTCAATTTCCTTATGTATATAAAAAAAAAAAAAACTAGAACCACGCACTTATTTTGATAAAATAATAAGGTCTATGCAATCCTTAGCCATTCTGACCTTATTAATAAAATATTCCAATAAATACTGACCATTATTTGAACTGTGGTATTGGAGAAGAGTCTTGAGAGTCCCTTGGACTACAAGGAGATCAAACCAGTCTATCCTAAAAGAAATCAATCCTGAATATTCATTGGAAGGACTGAGCTGAAGCTGAAACTCCAATCCTTTGGCCACCTGATACGAAGAACTGACTCATTGGAAAAGACCCTGAAGCTGGAAAAGATTGCAGGCAGGAGGAGAAGGGGACGACAGAGGATGAGATGGTTGGATGGCATCACCAATTCAATGGACATGAATTTGGGTAAACTCCGGGAGTTGGTGATGGACAGGGAAGCCTGGTGTGCTCCAGTCCATGGGGTCGCAAACAGCTGGACATGACTGAGCAACTGAACTGAACTGAACTGAGGCACAAGGACAGTGAGATATATGTGATCTTTATCACAATTTAACCACAATATGTGATCAGATATATAGATATGTATGATATATACAGTGTATATGTGAGACATCTACATGGGCAGTTGAACACAGTTCATATGTTTAAATCTGATAAATATTTCTTATTTTAACAAAAAAAGTACATGATGCTTTTTTTTTTTTTTAATATCAAGCACATCCAGAAATTTCTCCTCACCTCCCCACATTTAATGGAGGATTGAGTTCAGCACTTATTTCTCTGGAATTGTAACTCCAAATTAAGAAAATCAACAATGCTTCAGTGATGACAAGTGATGCTTGACTTTTGACTTGAGCAGGAGTTTTCAGCAGGAAGTGTGTTGAGGGGGGAGGTGGTTGTAGCAAACTGAGCTTCTATGCTCTGTCTACACTGGCTGTCCCACCTCAGGCCTTCCCACTGTGGCCTGGAGAGCATCTGCTTCCATCTTACTAGGAATTTACCGAAAAGAGGCCTACTCTCAGGCTGTTTGTGTTAACTCTCCAAGTTTTTAAGTGTTGGGAAATGATTTTTTAAACTGTAGAGTTAATGCAAAGTTGCATTAACTTCATTGCACTTTTGCAGCCTCTATGTGGAGTGATTTCTTCTTCTTCTCTTTTTTTTTTTTTCACTTCTAAGGCCGTGAAACTAAACTCTGGTCTCTCAGCAACTAGCAAACTGTTCAATACATTCTCACTGTCCATGGCCACATCATGGCTGTCCAGTAGGCTAAGCTCAAACCAGGCCAAGGAAGGGATGTGAAAAAGCTAATTGAACACACTTACAGAAAAGTCTTCATTGACTAGAAACTCTATTTAGAAACGTGAGTGTTTTTATTAGTTGTACCTACAAGGATAAGGGATTCAACCTTTCACATGAAAGCAGAAAATAAGTGTGCTCTTCTTCATTGATGTATATGGTAACTCTCCAATGTATTGTTCAAATCCCTTTATGATCTGTAGCCTATCTACTTCCCACAATTAAATCCCCTTGTCTGCATGTCCCCTATACTTTGACTAGATTATGTGCCCTATACTCTGACTCCAGTTGTTCAAACTTCCAAAACACACATGCTTTTCTTATCCTTGTACAAGAAAACATTCACTTTTCTTCCTGCAACATCCTGGAAGTTTAGTTTGCTAAGTCCTGTCTGACTCTTGAGACCCCACGGACTATAGCCTGTCAGACACCTCTGTCCATGGGATTTTCCAGGAAAGAATACTGGAGTGGGTTGCCATTTCCTTCTCCAGGGGATCTTCCTGATCCAGGGATTGAACTCAGGTCTCCTGCATTGCAGGCAGATTCTTTGCCAACTGAGTTATGAGGGAAGCCCTGGGCTCTCTGCACACTTGAAAACCATCTTATGATTCTAAAGTCTCAGCCACTTCTTCTCTGTGAAGCCTTATTGGCCTCCAGTCCCCTGAGCATAGTTGCTCAAAGACTTTTTGTGATCCTTGGGTCTTACACAGTCAGCAACCAAGGCTTTTATTCACATTCCTTTGCAATCACTGTTTTAAACATATGTCTTCCCAATTAGCTGGTAAGCTCCTCTAAGGCAGAAGCTATATCCTATTGATCTCGGAATCTTCAAGGCCGTGCTTTGTCCAACATTTAATATATACTCTTCTTGACAGTAAAATAAAGTTTACATATTTTCATACATGTATCTCCCTTCTGTGACCCCTAATTAAGCATTTCATAACTGCCAAAATGAGAGAGTTTTATGCTTTTAACAGAGCCAATCATTTATGCAAAAATCAAGCTAGCCCTCTTCTATCACTGGCTTCATCAGTGGCAATTAAGATGAAGTACTGAGACCTTGCTAGAAATAAAAATTGAAGTTGATGATAAACACTATGGTGGGTAAGCAGATCATCTCTTTTCCATATTAAATGAGAGCTGCACGTTTCAGGAGGCAAATCGCCATCGTGTTGAAAAATCAACCCCATTAGAGCTACTACTTAATAACCATGTCTGTGTTCACAACTAACTCTAAACTGTACCGGTGCCTCAAATGTCACAGAGCAGAACAGCTTCCTACATTTTCTCCTGATTGAGATGAGACTGCTACATTTGTCTAACAATATTTCACCCTTAGCTTGATAAATAACGTTGGGAGTTAGATGACATTCTTCTCTTTTTGAAGATCCATGAAAGAACTTGCAAAGCGCTATTTCCTGAGTGTGCTGGAGTGGTGAGAGGGAAGAAGAACATAGTCAATAAAATTGAGGCGTGGGATCGATAGCTTTCTAATGTATTTGAAACTGAATGGGAGGAACAGGATACAAAGATTTGTTCATTTATGAAACATACATCTTGTGGGCATTTCTGGGCAGGCTTTGGGTTGAGTGATAGTTAACAAAATGAATAGGACACCTTCCTTCTCCTTAGAAAGACCACAGTCTAGTGGGCAAGGCAGACACAGCCCAAAACGGAAAAGGCGGTGGAGGAAGATGAAAGCAGGAACAGGGTGCTATAAAAACAAGAAGGTTAATTTGCCTAATTAAATAGCAAGTTGAGATTCAAACCCACGACTGTCTGACTGATTAGGGGGAAGAGTGAAAACTCATATTCATCAGGCTGCTTAAAAATTCTCATTTGATGCCAGCTCATATCCTGTTCTGTTTCTCATTATTTTTATAACAATCTCCTGTATTTTTTTCCTTTTTGCACAAAGCATTATCAAATCCATTAAAAAGAGAACACAGAATCTTCCAAAATGCAATATACTACAATTAGGGAATCCACCTTTCTGAAGGAAAAATGATTCAAGACACAGATACTGTGGCAAGATATTCACTCCTCTCAAAGACATACGTAACCACTGAACACAGACAAGCTTTTCGTCAGGGCTGTGGAATACAGATAGAGATAAAAACCTGACGGTAGACAGACTGTCAGGGTTAGAGACAGCAGGGCTTGATCAGAGAAAGGCAATTAGTGCCAAAGTGAACTTGCAGCTGTCACTTTCTTAAAATGAGATTATACGATACGAAGAACGGAATCAGTCCCTGTAGTCTTTCCTTTTAACAAACTGAGTCTTTAAATGCCTGCTGGCTTTCACTTTCAAACTCTGAAATTCCTAGGACTGAGAAAATTATGTTTCATTATCTCCCTTCCACAGTTTTTCCCTGTCCCTCCAATCTCCCCACTAGAGTGGTACATTGGAATTGCTTTGTCAAGAACCTGTAGTTTCTGTTAGAGGTGGCACTTCAATTTCATGGTATCCAGGGAAGGGGTAATTATTCACTTGGCTAGCAATACAACAGAGAGAGGAAAGCAGAGCCTTTGAATATTAAATATGTATGGATTATTACATATAAACCGGAGTTTAAAATCAGCAGTGATCAGAACCAAATAAGTTCCTGATTATGCTTGGGTTGTAGGGTCCTAAAGGTATGCTACCAGACAGATTACAAAAGCAATTGAAATTAGAAGAGGTTAACATTTCAAATGAAGGGGGGGAAACAGGTGAAAAGGAGAAAATGCCTGACCAGCACTTGTTCTTCACCCATTGGGAACCATCCCTTCTCTGCTTTACTTGACCCTGACTACCCATAACCCCTGAGGTCACTTGACCCTGACTACCCATAATCCCTGAGATCACTTGACCCTGACTACCCATAATCCCTGAGATCACTTGACCCTGACTACCTATAACCCCTGAGGTCACTTGACCCTGACTACCCATAATCCCTGAGGTCACTTGACCCTGACTACCCATAATCCCTGAGGTCACTTGACCCTGACTACCCATAATCCCTGGTATGACACAGCATCTCACCTTTCCACACTCTCGCCCTCACTCAGACAAGATTTCCTCCACACCCTGCCGGCCAGACCACTTCTATCCACCTTCAAATACAACCCCAGAATCAGTGCCTTGAGAATCCTGGCCTGCTCACCAGGACAGGGGACCCTCCCACCTCCAGGCTGCCTCCACGCTCTGCTTCTGGGTATTTGGCCAGAATACCACCTCATCCTAGCTTCCTTCCTACACCCAGAAAGAACTTTAGGGCAGAAGCTATACCTTTGTGTTCCAAGAAATTCAACCGGGATACAACTTTCCAGGGGTCAAAGAGGCTACGAGAAGCAGATGTGTCAGCCATGAACAGTTGAGAAGAACAGAATTGTTGCTTTTGGCTTTAATTTAGGAAAGGAAGGGCTTCCCAGGTGGTGTTAATGGTAAAGAATGCACCTGCCCATGCAGGAGACGCAGGTTTGATCCCTGAATTGGGAAGATCCCCTGGAGGAAGAAATGGTTACCCACTCCAATATTCCTGCCTGAGAGAATCCCACAGACAGAGGAGGCAGTCAGGCTACAGTCCATGGGGTCAAAAGAATAGGACATGACTGAGCTTCTGAGCACTAGGGAAGAAAATATAACACAGCTTGGAAGCACAGGAAACCCGTGTATTCAGTCACTTGTTTAGCTGCACTGGGCTGGGAGAGCGTCTGTCACAGGAGCAGTTATGTCTTCAGCACATTCTCCCGAAGAGATAGTTTTTTTCAACATTTTGAAAGTGATATGTTGGCCTGTTGATGAGAGGGTCATGCAAAGATACTAGAAGCTTAACCAAGCGTTCTGTACAAACTCCAGCCCCTTTGGCCCAAACCCATCTTGTATCTCCAAGTATAATGGACTGATGTTAAAAACTTAACAAAATGTCTGAGTATAGTCATGGAAAAACAGTTTTTTTAAAAAAAAAAACTACACTACTTTTTCTTTCATCCCAGTCAATCTCTCTCTTCCTCCCACCCTCTTTCTTTAAAGCATTACCTTAGGGTCCTTGATTGCTTCAGGACTTATCTGTGTCACAGTGGGCACTTCTGTAAGCTATGTACGCCTTCATTCTTGACCTGCCAAAGGGAAGCAAACGCCATCCACATCAGGCACCCTCTGTCCTCATTCGTATCCTGCTTCTGCGAACCTCACCAACAATTTTATTTAAACAGTGGTTCTACAGACCAAGAGTTTATGACATCAGGATAACAAGATCTAATCTAAGGGGAATAACAAATAGAATTTTTTTTTAATTATACAGAACATTAGAGAAAAACAAATAACTACATTGAATGTATAAAACCACAGCTATCCATTAATTACCTATAGCCATTTATGATGACAAATGAATTTTAAAAATTGCAAGATATCCTCTTGGTAACAGAAGATTTTACTTCCACTGAATCCAACTGATATTTTCAGAAAAAGGTGCTTTTTCTTCCAATATCTTTTACCTGAGGATTTGTTACCAGGGAACAAGGCTACATGGGGAGAGAGGAGGATTGTGGAGATTTGCAGTGAGATTGTGCAATTTAGAGATTAATACATTTTTCTCTCCATCACAGAATGATTGTTAAGTTAGAGGGCCAAGAATAATGGAAGTCATTTTATTTTCAAATCAATTACTGGTCACATTTTAACCTGATAAACTTTTACAGGCTTTTATCTTAAAGAGAAAAAATCAAAGGGGAAGAGTGATGTATTAAAAATATTTACTGTTTTCCTGATTTTTATTAACATCAGAAAGACAAAAAAAGTGTCTACCAATAAGGGCTTGGCTAAGTAAGCACTGGTTTTCAATTGAATGAAAGATTATTCAGCTACCAGAATTACAATTTTGTGAATGCTTTCTGCTTAGAACTTCTACAAACATATGTCTGTCTATCTCTTGTGAAAAGATTAAGGATAATTACATTACTGCATGTTGTTTTGCTAACATGGCATTTTGATAAAGAAGCATGGAAGAAATCTGGAGTCACAGAGATCTACTCTCAAACACTCACTTCCATGTTATATTTGACATATTCATTCAAATGAATGAGACACAGGTCTGGAATCTGTAAAATGGGAATAATATTCTCCATTTTGGTCAGGGTTTAGAGCAAGAAAGAAAAAAAAATGCTCTAGATCTTTTAAGCAGGAAGCAATTTAACACAGGGAATTAGGGCTGAAAGAGCAGGTCATAGGCTTCCTGGCCTAGAGTTAGTGCCTTAAGCATTATTTGCTCAGTTGTGTCTGACTCTTTGCGACCCAGTGGACTGAAGCTCACTAGGCTCCTCTGTCCATGTGGTTTTCCAGGCAAGAATACTGCAGTAGGTTGCCATTTCCTTCCCTGGGGGATCTTCCCAACCTAGGGATCTAACTCAGGTCTCCTGCATTGCAGGCTGCCATCTGAGCCACCCAAACCAAAACAGAAGTGACCCACGAGGGGTCATTATCTCTGAGGCAATCACTGGACTCATGCCAACAGCTCAAGCTGAGAATCGAGAAGACACTGTTGTCACTGAAGTCTTTACAACATTCTCCTATGCCAAGAAGGTGGACAATCAACTCTAGTGAAGAGGCCACTCAAAACCTCACATTTCGATGTTTAAGCTTGGCATTAAAAAACAATTACATTGAAATATGGTCTTTGATGGGGTTTCCTAGGTGGCACTAGTGGTAAAGAAATTGCCTGCCAATGCAAGACAAGTAAGAGACACAGGTTTGATCCCTGGGTCAGGAAGATCCCCTGCAGGAGGAAATGGCAACCCACTCCAGTATCCTTGCCTGGAGAATCCCATGAACAGAGAAGCCTGGAGGGCTACAGTCCATGGGGTCGCGAAGAGTTGGGTCTGACTGAGAGACTGAGCACGCTCGCTCGCATGATTTTTGATCTACTCTTTTCACCAAATATCGCACAAGTGTATTTTGTTGATAAAATGTGTTTTATATCCGGAATCCATTTTGAAAGAAGTCAGTAATATGTCATTTAAATTTTTTTAACTTCTTTGGCTATAAAGAGATTGAAAAGAAGATGAAAGCAACCAGTCCATAGACTCAGAATACTAGCTTCTCCTCTATCGGTAAACAAATGGAAAACAATTTAGCACATGACTGCACAGAGTAGCATCTCAACAAATATTTGTTTTCATTGAGAAATGTAAATTAGTAACTAACATGAGTGGCAAAAAAAAAAGAAAGAGAGAGAAGCAAGGTACACATGATGCTCCCTCAAGGCAGAATACAAATTAGAAAGGTGAGCTAAAAAGAGAGTAAGTGGTGTATGTTTTATTTAAAAAGAGAATAACTAATCAGCTGTAATTAATATTTTTAATAACTAGAGAGACCAGACTTATAGGTCACCCCCGAATTAATTTATCTTGTCTTCCATTCAATAAACCATTCTTTTATTCATTCATTCATTGTTAAACTTTTACAATCATTACAGTTTCTTTTGAAAACATAATCATGATATAAAGAGTATACTTTAAAAACATAATCATGATATCAAGAGTATATATCTTTAGTTATGTGCTTTTTAGATGCCAGCCACAGCCAAGTTCATTATATATGCTCTTTGAAATACATCTAATAATGCAACAAGGTAGCTTTATTATTTTCCTTGTACACAATGTATAATCAGAAGCTTAAAACAATCCATTTATTTATTCTATCTAAATTATTCAGTTCTTACCATGTATAAGACTATGAGCCAGAACTTGGGGACTCAAGAATAAAATGTGCAGAGCACCTGCCCTTATGGGGCTTGTTGGTGGCTCAGTGGTTAAGAATCTGCCTGCCAATGCAGGAGACACCGGAGAGCCAGGTTCAATCCCTGAGTTAGGAAGATTCCCCTGGAGGAGAAATGGCAACTCACTCTAGTGTTCTTGCTTGGGAAATCCCATGGACAGAGGAGCCTGGCAGGCTACGGTCCATAGGGTCCCAGAAGAGTTGGACATGATTTAGCAATTAAACAACAGCAACATCCTGCCCTTATGACACTAACCGTCCAGTGGCAGATATAATTAAGTGAATCTACAAGCGACTGCCATGGGCTGAGAGTTTCAGACTTTGAATGGGGAGCTTCACCCAACAAACATTTTGGTGGAAAGGGAGGAGTATTTTCGCCAGTAAAATATATCCAATTTCCATCCTCTAGCCAGAAGCATTAGTGAACCCTTGATTAAAGATACTGTGATTTCATTAGTCAGATCAGTCTAAATAGGGCCTACGGCATTTCCCAATTAATAGATCAGCAGTAATCAGCGGCTAATTATTCCCTTGACTACAGTTGATTTCCCCTTTAGGTGGGGAATGAGCAGGAGGAGCCGGAACCTTAGTCACGGAGCACAGGAGTCTGAACCCAGTGGGACCAGAGACCATGACGGCAAGTGTGACTGTGGGAAAGAGGGCAGGAGATGGGGTGGAGGGGGCCCAGATGAGAAATGGAGTCAGAGATAAGGAATAAAGGACAGAATCATAGAATTAAAGTCAGACTGTTTCTTAGAGGTTAGAGTCCAGCTTCCTCACTGGAGAAAACAGACCAAGAAATACAGATATACACACCGAGCACTACATCTGCCCTTGGACAAATTAGGATCCTCAGAGAACTGAGGTGGGGATATAAATCTTCCTTGACTTTTGAAGGGGTTGTGTTCCAAGAAACCCATCACAAGTTGAAAACAGTGTAAAGAGAAAATGCATTTAATACAGCTAGCCTACAGAACATCGACATAACCTAGCCTGCCTTAAATGTGCTCAGAACACTAACATGAGCCGACGGTGGGCAGTCACCTAACACATCGTCTGTTTTATAATAAAGTGCTGAACATCTCATGTAATGTGTTGAATGTTTCACTGAGAGTGAAGGACAGACTGGTCGTCTGGGTACGGGAGGGTTGTAGGTATATTGGCTGCTTACCCTGCTCATCTAGTGACTGATGGGCCGCTGTTCAGAGTCAGGAGAGTGCACGGCCATGTGTCTAAATTCAAAACATGAAGTACAGTTTCCAATGAATGGGCATAGTTCTCATGCCATCATAAAGTCTCAAAATCGTAATTCGAACCATCCTAAGTTGGGGGCCGTCTGAGTTGGATCCCAGCTTCTCCACTCACTAGCTATGTCATCCCAGGCAGATTTACAAAGTTTCCTTTGTACCAGATTCCTTATCTATAAAATTAAAAACAAAGGTAAATACCTCACAGAGTTGTAATTGAGACATGATTAAATAAATATGAAGCCCTTAGAATAAATTTCAAGTGTTTAACATTAATTAAATGTTAATTGTTTTAGTAAACATTATTATTATTACTATGATTTATCCTCCTATCACTACAGTAACTGCTTTGTTTATCATTATTGTTTTCAAGCGTAAGGCACATTCATTCACTCAATAATTACGTACCAAGTACCTTCTCTGTGGCAAACTGGAAGATGTATGTCATCCCTTTGGGGACCTTCTTGCCTACTGCAGAAATAGAAACAAAAATAAAATCCTATTTCCTACACAAAGCACAGTGTTATAATACTTCCAAAATTATTTACAGAGAGGAAGAAGAGTACAGAAATACGGCATCAAATTCAAGCCACGGGAGGGGAGGACCCGGAAGTCCATATAGAAAAAACATTATGTTTAACTTGCTCATGATTACAGAAACATTAAGTAGGGATGCTGGAATGTGAGTGCAGGAAGCCTACTGACGGGATCCCTTCTCATGATCACCGCACTCCAGAGTCTCCCAGTCTGTGATGAATTGAATTTATTGGAATCAAAAATTTAAGTACATAATGATAAACATGGGGATGGGGATCAGCAATCAACTCACCCTAACATGTCTCTTTGTTAAAGTCAGAATTTAATTCCCACCAGAGAAAATGTTTTTACCAACCTTATGCTGTATCGTTCTGAATTAAATCATGATTCATGAAATAATTTATGAAGGCTCATAAAGGCAGGCTCATTTAAAATAACATCATTAACAAGTTGTTTGGCCAATGTTAAAGGAAAGTATAGACACTTGAAATTTCTTAATCAACCTTTGGGAACGTAGCACCCTAAGATCATGCAATCAATTGAATCAAAGTAAGTGAGAAAATGAGAGAGATCGGCTCAATGCCTCCCTGTCATTTAGATTTATACATAACACTCATTTATATAGAAACAGCTATATGCCAGCCACTGTACTGCACTGTACTCTCAGAATTAGTCACCCTGATGAAGTGCTGAATTGTCCTCACTGTACTGATTAAATCTGCTCAGAGGAGCTAGTAATTTCTCGAGAGTCACAGAGACAGGAGATAGGTGACCCAGGATTAAAACTAGAATATGTGATTCTCAGTGTGATGACTGCTATTCTACTCCACTTAAAATTTTTCAGCACAAAATAATTTGAACATATATTGATAGAAAAAGGAACTAGTGTGAATCTAATTTGTGTGAGTACAACAGGGAGCTAGAAGCTACACTGGCCTAGTTCGTACAGCTTTCTGTCTTAGCCAGTTCTGAAAGTCTATTTGCAATAGGGAAGAACAAATCTGACTCCATACTGAGTATGTTACGTTAACCTTTGCATTCTATTACTTTTACTTTGAATTAAGAATATTGGCTATAGCCTGAAATATACAGGATAACCCTTCTCAAGGCTCTGACCTTTAAGGGTATGACACTTTTCCATTCATACAGAGATAAAAAAAAGTTTCAGAACAGGGAATAGCCGTGTTGCCTTGTTGGAGATTTACAGGACCATCACGACCTGACCTGTGTAGATGACTGCAAGAACAAAGGATTCCAATGCCAAGAAGTTGTCAACAACCAACAGTTCTCCTCCTTCACCCTTGCCTTTAAAAATGTTTTGTTGAAATTCTTAGGAGAGTTTGAGACTTTGAGGGGCATGAGCCATTGTCCTTGCGTGACCCTTCAATAAACCTTTCCCTGCCTCAGGCTCTGATGTTTGGGAGTATTATTTGGCCTCTCTGTGCATCAGGCACATGGATTTACGTTCAGTAACACAGTGGCCATTTCTTATTATCCATTCTTATAGTATTTCTTACATCTGCAACAGAAAGGTACTGGGCTATGAATAAATGTTATTTTGATTCCTGAACAGGTATTCATTGAATTTAGATTCAGCTAGCCAATATTCACAGAGCATCTATTATATGCTGGCATTAACACACTAGACAATTTTTCCATGCATGGGTTCATTCTGGGTGTGTAACAGTCTTGTAATAGTATTAATGGTATTGATTTATTGATACTTCAAATTTATCAATTTACTGACTGATTCGCTATAGACAGATTGCCTAGTGTTTTGGACTCAAGAGTCTCTTTATGTCTCTTTGTCTCTCTATTTCTCCTCTTTTACTTAGTTTTATTTTTTATCCAAATTAACCTTTGAAGTCTGCCCCAAGGACTCACCTTCACATGAGGTGAACCCAGAAGAAATCATAGAGAGAGACACAAAGAGAAGAAAGTTGAATCCTGATGTTTTTGCCTGAGCTGCTACACTCACTTGTTTAATCCTGAACATTCTGAGTACCCATGGCCTTGGGATGTTATTTTTTTTTTTTTCCTGTCTGGAAGAATACAGCAGGAGTTGCCTAAATCTAATGCCCCACCTCAGTTTGCATCCTGATTCTACCTGGAATTCCAGGAGACACATCAGTGATACGGATAGTGGAGGAGAGGCTGGACCTGTTAGTAGCTTAAGAAAAGTCAGGAGGGATCGGCAGGAGCCTGATCGCGTCACCTCCAACCCTTCCTACCCTCTGTCACACACATGAATACCATAGCTCTAAATCCCAGTCTCCTGTTCCTACGAGATGCCCAGGCATATTTTACAGTCTCTGACATTTTAGTCACTTTTGGAACTTGCAATAATCAAGAGAACTTGGGGACTCTTGACTACAGTGTATTTTATTCTCAGGCTCTTAGAACAAAAGAGGATGATTTCTTTCATAGAGAGGTTAGTGAGAAAGTAGAAAGGAATAATAGTTCTAGGCTCTGTTCTTAAATTGTACCATAAATCACTATTTAGCTCAAGTGAAGGATTTTTCTTGTTTAGGTAATTTGTTTATGCATTTTTAGTGAACTGGGTGGGGAAGGGGTCATGACTCCATCAAAAAGTTATGCATTCCTTATGTATATTTATTTGAGTGTGCTATCTATGTGTAGCGTCTTTACTAGGGTATCAGTTTCAAGGCCACAGAGGCCATTTGTGTTCCACTCATCAATCAAAACAACAGAGAGCTAGACACTTGCTTTTGTAGTCATTAGAATGTATATTTCAAAATGTAATGTTACTATTCAAATAGCAGTAAATAAATGAAGTCCTTTCTACCACTAAAATTCTGTATTATTCTACTTATACTTCTCGGTGATAAGCATCCCCTCCTTTCCTTCATTTTATGTTTGTAATATTATTCTGACACACTAGGCTTTTTGTTTTCTATGTCACCAGATAACTCAGCACAGAACTTTCTGCCCAGCCATATTTGATTAATTTGTTCTAGGAGGAGATCACAGGACTCATGCTTGATCATCCCTGTGATGATTGACTATGCTGCTTCCTTCTCCTTTGAAAGAAGTGCTGGCAGAGAATATCATCAGAGAATGACTTCAAGAATGTGACACAATGAAAGAAGGCCCTCAGAGGACGGTGGCACCTGTAATGAGATGAAACAGTTGTCGACAAACTTACAAATCTTTTTAGGACGTTCTGACATCCTTTGTTCATTCAGGTGATGCTGCCTGTCAGCACCCTTGACAGCTGCATAATAAGAACAGAAAGTCCTCTGCTCAGGGGCAGAGGCAGAACTGGAGATGGAGCTCCGAGGGGTATCGTCCGTGATGATAGCCTTCAGGATGGTGGGAAGACTAGGAGCTGCCGTGATGTCTCAGACAGTAACCAGAGCCTTTCCCTTCATGTCAGTTTCCAGCCTGACCTCAGGTTAAGCCATGTATCAGGATGGCCCTTATGGCTAAAGGACACAGCCAATCAAATGCTGTGAAACCCTTCTAAGTGGAACCCTTCTCCTTGTTCCAGACCAGGAGCTCACTGAAGGTATACATACATACACTCTACATCCATCCTCCATCCACCTTCCCACCACCCTCCCTCCATCCTCCCAGCATCAGCCACCCCCCTCCCACCCCCCCACCCCCCCCTCATCTGGCTCCTGGTGTCCTGTTAGTGTTTTCAGATGTAAGTGCCCAGAACCCATTTAACTGTTAATTGGCTATGCTCACACTTAGGCATCAAAGACAATATACAAGACACACGCTTGATGATTATGCGTACTTCCTATTTTTATTCAATCTTCACAATCACCCTGTGAATTGGCAACTGGAATTCAGAAAGAAAACAAAGGAGATCACTTAGTAAGAAATGTTACAAGTGGGTTGAACCCTTGCATTTTGACATTGTCCAGGATGACCCTCTCTACACCAGTGTTTCCAAAATCTGAGTACACAAACATATTCTCAGGGTCCCAAAAGTTCTAATTTTCAATTGTTTTAAAAATTTCAATATTAACAAAAATATTACTAAAAGAATATTCTGGATCACTTGAGTGATGACTTACATAAGTAAGTGCTACCACATACTTTGGGGACCAACTTCTGAGTTCCTGTTTCCAGGCTTGTAGAAAATCAAGAAAAATCAATGTGACTGATTACTACATTTTTTTAAACTGGGAATTCATGAGTTTTTGAATCTCAGTCTATCTGCTCCTCTAAATTTCATTCATATCAGTTTGGCTCCAATCAACACAAGTATGATTTGTCAGGGTAGATGCAAGGTTTTAGGATAAGTATCATGCAATCAGATGGGTTAGACTTTTTCCTGTTTTCAGAGTCTGAGGGTAAAAAGGACATAAAATAAGACCAGAATTCAGGTGAGACTCTCAAGTTCAAGGCAGAATGTCAAACCTGTCTCTTTTCATACGCCACATGTCATCCAAAGAATCTGACACTTTAAAATCAATGACATGGGTTCCATATATAAAAATGTTTACTATAATTGACTGCAACACAGGCAACCAGACAAAAAGAATATGTACTGTAAGAGTCTGTTTATATGAAATTCTAGAAAAAACAAACTAATCTATAGTGACAGAAGGCAGGTAGTGTGATCTGTTTGGGGATCTATGTTCAGGGTGGTCTAACCCAGGGAGGGGTTGAGTTCAGTTCAGTCGCTCAGTCATGTCCGCCTCTTTGCAACCCCATGAACCGCAGCACGCCAGGCCTCCCTGTCCATCACAAACTCCCGGAGTTCACCAAACCCATGTCTATCGAGTTGGTGATGCCATCCAACCATCTCATCCACTGTCGTCCCCTTCTCCACCTGCCCCCAATCCCTCCCAGCATCAGGGTCTTTTCCAATAAGTCAGCTCTCCGCATCAGGTGGCCAAAGGATTGGAGTTTCAGCTTCAGCATCAGTACTTCCAATGAACACCCAGGACTGATCTCCTTTAGAATGGACTGGTTGGATCTCCTTGCAGTCCAGTTGTGAGCATAGCCAATTAATAGCCTCTCAAGAGTCTTCCCCAACACCACAGTTCAAAAGCATCAATTCTTTGGCGCTCAGGTTTCTTCAGAGTCCAACTCTCACATCCATGCATGACCACGGGAAAAACCATAACCTTGACTAGATGGACCTTTGTTGGCAAAGTAATGTCTCTGCTTTTGAATATGCTATCTAGGTTGGTCATAACTTTCCTTCCAAGGAGTAATCGTCTTTTAATCTCATGGCTGCAATCACCATCTGTAGTGATTTTGGAGCCCAGAAAAATAAAGTCTGACACTGTTTCCACTGTTTCCCCATCTATTTGCCATGAAGTGATGGGACCAGATGCCATGATCTTCGTTTTCTGAATGTTGAGCTTTAAGCCAATGTTTTCACTCTCCTCTTTCACTCTCATCAAGAGGCTTTTGACTTCCTCCTCACTTTCTGCCATAAGGGTGGTGTCATCTGCATATCTGAGGTTATTGATATTTCTCCCAGCAATCTTGATTCCAGCTTGTGCTTCTTCCAGCCCAATGTTTGGGCTGGAAGCAACATGTGGCATGCTGGGAGGGATTGGGGGCAGGAGGAGAAGGGAATGACACAGGATGAGATGGCTGGATGTAATCACTGACTTGACGGACATGAGTTTGGGTGAACTCCGGGAGTTGGTGATGGATAGGGAGCCTGGCATGCTGCAGTTCATGGGGTCGCAAAGAGTCGGACACAACTGAGGGACTGAACTGAATGAGAGTGTTCATAGTCTTGACTGTGATTTCAAAATTTACACCTAACTCAAATCTTATCTGATTGTACATTTTTAATATAACATGTGGTTTATTGTATGTAAATTATATATTAATAAGATTATTTTAAAAATAAATTATTGGCAATATAGGGTAAGGGAGTTAGAGAAGGCGAGGTTCGGAAAAAGATGAGACCAGCACTTTACAGGAACAGATCACCTTTAATGAGGCGAGAAGGGGCAGCAGTCAGATTAGTGAGCTGCTGCACTAACCCAGGGAGAAGGCAATAGCACCCCACTCCAATACTCTTGCCTGGGAAATCTCATGGACGGGGGAGCCTGGAGGGCTGCAGTCCATGGGGTCGCTGGGAGTCGGACACGACTGAGAGACTTCAGTTTCACTTTCATGCATTGGAGAAGGAGGTGGCAACCCACTCCAGTGTTCTTGCCTGGAGAATCCCAGGGACGGGGAAGCCTGGGGGCTGCTGTCTATGGGGTCGCACAGAGTTGGACACGACTGAAATGACTTAGCAGCAGCAGCACTAACCCAAGAAAAGAGTAAGTATATATAGGCATATATGTGGAAATCTACTGTCTTAAGGGGGCCTGTTCTTCTCTAAAGTTGTTTGGAGTAGTTATCTCTTAAACGGCTGGGGCAAGGAATTCTCGAGGTCAGCCAGAGGCTGGGACCGACTGGGAGCTGGGCATAATCAACTTAATGTCCATTTTTTTCTTCAGGTGAGAGAGTTCTTTGTTTTGCATTGAATGGTGGGGAGGACCCAGAGGGGAATTTTAACTCCACGCTATTTTGAGCCCTGAAACTTTTCCTCAGCAGTGATTTTTAAAATTTGATAATTAAATTTTAAAATTTAAAATTTGTTATATTTAAACATTTAAAATTTCTAGTCAATTATATTTGCATTAAATGGATTAGAAAAGAATCAGAAAATTATATAGCTCTCAGTTGGCCCTTTGAATTCAGGGTATAATTGTTGGGGATCTATGTTCCAAAGGCTGCCAAATCTTTCCTATCTGATGCTCAGTATATCTTTGCAGAGGTCTGTCAAACTAAATGTTTTGCTTTAAATTTTTTCAACTTGAGGGTAAGGTCTTTCATTTCTTATAATTTTTTCCCAATTTAAATGACAAATATCTCTTATATTCATGTATATAGTTAAACATTTCTTACAAAATTATACTTCAATTAAAAATATTCCTATCAAAAATATTTCTGGGACTTCCTTGGTGATCCGGTGGTTAAGAATCCACCTTGCAATGATGCAGACAGGGGTTCGAGTCCTAGTCAGGGAACTAAGATCCCCGACTGCCACAGAGCAACAAAGCCTTTGACCACAACTAGAGAGTCCCTGCACTAAAACAAAAGATCCTGCATGATGCAACAAAGATCCGTGTGCTGCAATCAAGACCCGATGCAACTATTTTTTTAATTTTTATCTACAGTTTATATTTTAAATATTTACATATCATATATTTATTTGTACATGTTATATAATCTTTGTTCATATACCCATATTCTTACTTAAAATATTAGATGTTACTTTGATTGACAAGAAAATGTGTTTATGGAAAAGTAGTAAAATTTTATCATAAAGAGTTTTTAAGAGATATGAGTCATTCCAAATCATGCCTTCAAACTTTCAAAATTCAAAGCAAAGTAATATCTAATCAAATATTTAATGAATAGTAAAACTGTGGAGATAACGTCAGCATACAAAGTTGAAATAATATAGCAAATTAAGACACAAAAACTTGATGGACTTTAATGCAGCCATTAAAATGACAATTACGAATGCTATAAAGCAAAATGAAATGCTTATAATGAAATAGTGAGTGACAAAGGCAGAATGCAAAATTGTGTCTATGCTATAATTAGGTTTTGCACAACATATATTTATGGAGTTCTTAACTCTGTGTCAAGCATTGTCCTAGGCCCTGGAGTTCCAGAGATCAATAAAGCCGTGCTCATAGCTTTAAGGAGCTCAGCCTGGTTGGAGGGACTGACATGAAGTAAATGAAGGCAATAACCTGTGAGATCAGCTATAATAATTATATAGTGAGTGCAGAAGTAGGTCAGAAGGAGTTATAAAGTCCACAGAGTGAACTAGAAAACTCCCCAGAGAAACAGACATCTGTGTATGTCCACTATCCCCTTGGTATTTCTGAGAGGCACAGAGAGGTCCAATAAACCATTTCCTTAGCAGTAGAAACCACCAGGCACATCCCAGACAGCCCAGTTCTCTCTTACATGCTCTGACTCCCACTTATCCACAGCCCAAGCCTACAAACCTGTGGGAAGAAACCTCACGATGCCTTGCCTGTCATGAGATATCCTCTTATGATCTCCTGATGCCCCCAAACTGCTGGATTTAAGCGTTCACTTTTGAATACTCTGTCATAACTTACTATCCCAATATCCCCAAATTCTGCTTCCTGTGCAGTGGTGTCAATGTTGGCCACCAATTATCATGGCCATCTCTCCTGATCTACTCAGGATAAATAGCTGGGAAAATAAACATATGCTCTAGGGATTTTAAGCAAAGGGGTCTGCCAATTACCACCCATGGGGCTAAGTTTGGCCTGCTGAAAATTTTGGTACAACCAAAAATGGCCTTTGCCTCTACAAAGAGTTGCAAAAAAATCAAAAGAAGAAGAATATTTCATGACATGCAATAATTGCATAGAATCAATTTCTGTGTCCATAAATAAAGGTTTATTGGGACACACCTATGCTCACTCTATTTAGACTTTTGTTGAGTTATAATCAACATGTAACACTACATGGCGTACAATGTGTTGATTTGATACATTTACATATTGCAATGTGACTACCTTAGCATTAGCAAATGACTCCATCACATTACTTATTATTTCCTTTTATAACAAGAGCAAGTAAGATCTAGTATCTTAGCAACTTTGACATTTAGATTATTAATACAATATTACCAATCATAGTCACAATGTTGTATATTAGATCTGCAGAATTTATTTATCTGCTAGTTATAAACGTGTATCCTTAAAAAATATTAAACAATATTAAAGAAAATATATAGCCTCTGGCTGCTTCTGTGTTACAAGGGCAGAATTGAGCAGTTGTGACAGAGACAATTATTGAAAAACCTAAAATATCCTGCCTTTATAGGAAAATTTGCTGATCCCTTTGGTAATGTTTTATTTCAAATAAGCCCTTAAACAGCAATGCAATAGCAGTTTAGTAAAAAATATCAAGTAACATATTTATGTTGCTTAATGAAATTGATGATGAATATGAAACTTGTACAAAATATTTGATGGTTTTTACCCACTAAATACTGACCACATAAAAACCCCCCAAAATAATAATAATAATCTATCTCAAAATCTTCTTAAATTTTAAGTAATTTTAACAAGTCTGTGCCTGAAGATGACAATTTTACCTATATTGTTTTTATTCATCACAGCATGGAGCAGGGCTTTTACTTTGGATTAAATGCCTACTGTTCTAAATTAACTTGTTTATTTTTCTATTTCACGTTTTTTCATGCACTATGAAAAGCTGGAAAAAAACCGTTAATGTGTTTGTCCCATTAGCTGAGAAAGATCTTTGCAGACAGTTAAATGATGGTTTTAAATTGGTGTCATTAGATGCCTCAAATATGATATCTGTTATTTCCAATACTGGTTTTGTATTTTATTTTTTACATCTAACTCATGGAGTCAAAGTAAATCATCTGGAAGTTCATTATGTTAAGGGTGAACATTAATATGACATCATTATAAATGTTCTGCAAATTCAGTCCAAATTTTTAAAAAAGAATATACAAATCACATGTTTTGTGGTGAAAATATAAATACAACTTTGGTGGAGCACATTGTGTGATAAAAGCAACATTCTTACCAAATTAACGACCCAGAGGGATGGTATGGGGAAGGAGGAGGGAGGGGGCTTCAGGATGCGGAACACGTGTATACCTGTCTTGGATTCATGTTGATGTATGGCAAAACCAATACAATATTGTAAAGTAAAATAAATAAATAAATAAAAACATAAAAAAGAAGAAATAAACAGATCAGATATATACTTTAAATTGACTGTGCTGTAAAACCAAATAATCCCTTGTATAGTGAATAACCCTGATGGCATTGAACAGGCTTCAGTCTATCAATGAAATTAAAGTCAGACTTGTCAAAATTTACAAATATATTTATAAACACATAAATGTAGGTCCTGCAAAAATGTATACAAATGGGTAGTCTTAATTACACACACAAAAAAAGAAAAAAAATACTTGAGGAAGACAACCTGTGTTTTCTCTCAACGTTACCAAATATCAATCACATTTTTAAAATGGTCAACCCTTTGGACTGCTCTGAGCACTTTGGGCAGGATTGGTATTATTTCTCCCTTAAATATTGCTGGCGGAGGTCATCAAGAGGGTATGACCGTTGACCCCAAAGTAGGACCCTGGCAGTTGGAGGCACCTCACTCCTTCCTACGGCCCTGGAACTTGTACTCTCTCCACCATTCTCGCGGTGGAAGCTGTTTCTAAGGATGCAATTGTAAAAGATCTTCCGGATGGTATATATGACTAAACCCCATTAAGGCGTCTGTGTAAACTTTAAGGTTCTGGCTGGCAGGAACTGAGATCCTATGGCTTTGCTAGCGAAAAACAGCCTGTATGTAAGCACCCTGCTGATTCAACCTGCCGCCTACCAATCTGCAGAGATCTGCCTCTTCTGTCTCTCCCTGATTTCAGTCTAAGCGGCCAGTTTCAGATTTCACCTAGGACGCTCTGGACTTTGCAAACTACTAAATATGGGGTAGAATTTGCCAGAAGAACTATCTGGGTCTTTCACCACTGGAGAGGTTTCATCTACAAATTCAGTGTCTTTAATAGATTTAACAATAGTCAAATTATTTAGTTCTTCCTCAGTGAGATCTGACAGTATCTGTCTTTCAAGAAATTTGTCCATTTCATAAGTTGCCAACTTATGTGCATAACATTTACATAATATTTATCTATCAGACTGCTAAAGTCTATAGAGTTTTTTATTATAGTTCTTTAATCCTTAGATCAGAAATATGGGTCTTATCTCTTTATACTTTCTTGGTCAGCCTGGCTAATGGTTTACCAGTTAGATCTCCTCTGAAACTAACTGATTTCACTGATTTTTCTCTATTTTTTTTTCAACTTTATGGATTTTTGTTCTGATCTTTATTATATCCCTTATTCTGTTTATTTTTTAAAATTTGCACATTTTGTTTCCTAAGGTATAAGCATAAATGATTGATTTGGGGATTTATTTCTTTCATAATTATGTAAGAATTTAATGTTTTGAAACCTCTTGACACAGGACATTAGCTACATGCTACAAATTTTGATATGTTGCACTTTTACTTTTTAAACCCAAAATATATTCTAATTTCCTTAATCACTCCATCTTTGTTCCATCAGGTTATGTAGAATTGTAGTCTTCTCTTTCCAAAGATGTGGCATTTTCCCAGAAATCTTTCTGTTATTTACTTTTAGTAATCAGCTATTTTAAACATACATTGAATGATTCTAATTTAATTAAAATAACTGAAGCTTGCTTTATTGTCTAGAAAATGTCCTACCTTGGTGAATATTTCAAGTGCACTTAAAAATAATTTTATTCTGCTTTTACTGGATGAAGTGTCCTATGAACGACCATTTGAATGATTTTGTCAATAGTTCTTCAGATAGTGTATACCTTTACTGATTGTCTTGTACACTTGTTTTCTAGTGAAGGGAGGCAAAATTCCAACTATAATTATCGGTTTTACTGTTTCCTTGTGCAGTTCTATCAATTTTTGCTTTAAGTATTTTGAATTGTTGTTGGGTTATTTATGTATTTTAAAGGACTTGATTCTTGTATAAGTATGTAAGGTTGGTAGGGGTTGAGAGAGGGCAGCAGAGGACAGACACACTGAAACCATAATCACAGAAAACTAGCCAATCTTATCACACGGACAATAGCCTGGTCTAACTCAATGAAACTAAGCCATGCCGTGAGGGGCCACCCAAGACGGACGGGTCATGGTGGAGAGGTCTGACAGAATGCGGTCCACTGGAGAAGGGAATGGCAAACCACTTCATTATTCTTGCCTTGAGATCCCCACGAACAGTATGAAAAGGCAAAATGATAGGATACTGAAAGAGGAACTCCCCAGGTCAGTAGGTGCCCAATATGCTACTGGAGATCAGTGGAGAAATAACTCCAGAAAGAATGAAGGGATGGAGCCAAAGCAAAAACAATACCCAGTTATGGATATGACTGGTGATAGAAGCAAGGTCTGATGCTGAAAAGAGCAATATTGCATAGGAACTTCAAATGTTAGGTCCATGAATCAAGGCAAATTGGAAGTGGTCAAACAGGAGATGGCAAGAGTGAATCTCGACATTCTAGGAATCAGGGAACTAAAATGGACTGGAATGGGTGAATTTAACTCAGATGACCATTATATCTACTACTGCAGGCAGGAATCCCTTAGAAGAAATGGAGTAGCCATCATGGTCAACAAAAGAGTCTGAAATGCAGTACTTGGATGCAATTTCAAAAATGACAGAATGATCTCTGTTCGTTTCCAAGGTAAACCATTCAATATCACAGTGATCCAAGTCTATGCCCCAACCAGTAATGCTGAAGAAGCTGAACGGTTCTATGAAGACCTACAATACCTAACACCCAAAACAGATGTCCTTTTCATTATAGGGGACTGTAATGCAAAAGTAGGAAGTCAAGAAACACCTGGAGTAACAGGCAAATTTGGCCTTGCAGTACAGAATGAAGCAGGGCAAAGGCTAATAGAGTTTTGCCAAGAGAACTCACTGAGCATAGCAAACACCCTCTTCCAACAACACAAGAGAAGACTCTACACATGGACATCACCAAAATCAGATTGATTATGTTTTTTCCAGCCGAAGAATAGAAAAGCTCTATACAGTCAGCAAAAACAAGACCGGGAGCTGACTGTGGCTCAGATCATGAACTTATTGCCAAATTCAGACTTAAATTGAAGAAAGTAGGGAAAACCACTAGACCATTCAGATATGACCTAAATCAAATCCCTTATGACTATACAGTGGAAGTGACAAATAGATTTAAGGGACTAGATCTGATAGACAGAGTGCCTGATGAACTATAGACAGAGGTTCGTGACATTGTACAGGAAACAGGTATTAAGACCATCCCCATGGAAAAGAAATGCAAACAAGCAAAATGGCTGTCTGAGGAGGCCTTACAAATAGCTGTGAAAAAAAGAGAATCTAAAGGCAAAGCAGAAAAGGAAAGATATACCCATTTGAGTGTAGAGTTCCAAAGAATAGCAAGGAGAGATAAGAAAGCCTTCCTCAGTGATCAATGCAAAGAAATAAAGGAAAACAATAGCATGGGAAAGACTAGAGATTTTTTCAAGAAAATTAGAGATACCAAGGGAATATTTCATGCAAAATGGGCTTGATAAAGGACAGAAATGGTATGGACCTAACAGAAGCAGAAGATATTAAGAAGAGGTGGCAAGAATACACAGAAGAACTGTACAAAAAAGAGCTTCATGACCCAGATAATCATGATGGTGTGATCACTCACCTAGAGCCAGACATCCTGGAATGTGAAGTCAATTGGGCCTTAGGAAGCATCACTATGAACAAAGCTAATGGAGGTGATGAAATTCCAGTTGAGTTATTTCAAATCCTGAAAGAAGATGCTGTGAAAGTGCTGCACTCAATATGCCAGCAAATTTGGAAAACTCAGCAGTGGCCACAGGACTGGGAAAGGTCCGTTTTCATTCCAATCCCAAAGAAAGGCAATGCCAAAGAATGCTCAAACTACTGCACAATTGCACTCATCTCACACGCTAGTAAAGTAATGCTCAAAATTCTCCAAGCCAGGCTTCAGCAATATGTGAACCATGAACTTCCAGATGTTCAAGCTGGTTTTAGAAAGGGCAGAGGAACCAGAGATCAAATGGCCAATATCCACTGGATCATGGAAAAAGCAAGAGAGTTCCAGAAAAACATCTATTTCTGCTTTATTGACTAGGCCAAAGCCTTTGACTGTGTGGATCACAATAAACTGTGGAAAATTCTGAAAGAGGTGGGAATACCAGACCACCTGACCTGCCTCTTGAGAAACCTATATGCAGGTCAGGAAGCAGCAGTTAGAACTGGACATGGAACAACAGACTGGTTCCAAATAGGAAAAGGAGTACGTCAAGGTTGTATATTGTCACCTTGCTTATTTAACTTATATGCAGAGTACATCATGAGAAACACTGGGCTGGAAGAAGCACAAACTGGAATCAAGATTGCCGGGAGAAATATCAATAACCTCAGATATGCAGATGACACCACCCTTATGGCAGAAAGTGAAGAGGAACTGAAATTCTCTTGATGAAATTGAAAGAGGAGAGTGAAAAATTTGGCTTAAAGCTCAACATTCAGAAAACTAAGATCATGGCATCTGGTCCCATCACTTCATAGCAACTTGATGGGGAAACAGTGGAAACAGTGTCAGACTTTATTTTTCTGGGCTCCAAAGTCACAGTGATACAGATGTGATTGTAGTGATACAGATGGTGATTGTAGTGATCCAGATGGTGATGCAGATGGTGATTGCAGCCATGAAATTAAAAGACACTTACTACTTGGAAGGAAAGTTATGACCAACCTAGACAGCATATTAAAAGGCAGAGATATTACTTTGCCAACAAAGGTCCGTCTAGTCAAGGCTATGGTCATGTATGGATGTGAGAGATGGACTGTGAAGAAAGCTGAGTGTGGAAGAAATGATGCTTTTGAACTGTGATGCTGGAGAGGACTCTTGAGAGTCCCTTGGACTGCAAGGAGATCCAACCAGTCCATTCTAAAGGAGATAAGTCCTGAGTGTTCTTTGGAAGGATTGATGTTAAAGCTGAAACTGCAGTACTTTGTCCACCTGATGCAAAGAGCTGACTCATTTGAAAAGACCCTGATGCTGGGAGAGATTGGGGGCAGGAGGAAAAGGGGATGACAGAGGATGAGATGGCTGGATGGCATCACTGACTCAATGGACATGGGTTTGGGTGGACTCCGGGAGTTGGTGATGGACAGCGTGGCCTGGCATGCTGTGATTCATGGGGTCATGAAGAGTCGGACACGACTAAGCGACTGAACTGAACTGATTATTTAACAATAACAATCCTTATTCTAATGATACTGTTTTATACTGATGCATTCACCAGCTTTTCTCTCTTTTTTTGTAAATTAACTTATTTATTGAATTGGAGGCTAATTACTTTTCAATATTGTAGTGGTTTTTGCCATACACTGACATGAATTAGCCATGGGTGTACATGTGTCCCCCATCCCATCCCTCAGGGTTGTCCCAGTGCACCAGCCCAGAGCGCCCTGTCTCATGCTTCGAACCTTGACTGGTGATACCTTTCATATATGGTAATATACATGTTTCAATGCTATATCTCAAATCATCCCACTCTCAGCTTTTCTTTTTTTGAATAGTGTTTTTATGGCCCATACGTATTTCGTCTACTCATTCTTAATGTACCTGTATCATTATACATAGAGAAAATCTTTTGTAGACATTATACGTTAAATTCTTAATTTTTATTTAGCCTGAGAATTCTTAGTTTTAATTGTTGCTTTTATACCACCATGGTGGTGGTGCTTTAGTTGCTAAGTCGTGTCTGACTCTTGTGATCCCGTGGACAGTAGCCTGCCAGATTCCTCTGTCCACGGGATTCTCCGGGCAAGAATACTGGAGTGGATTGCCATTTCCTTCTCCAGAGGATCTTCTCAACCCAGGAATTGAACCCAGGTCTCCTGCATTGCATGGAGATTCCACTATATTTAATGCAGTTACTGATGTGAATGAATGAAACCTACCATCCTGTTTGCTGTTTAGCATTTGTTCTGTGGACTTTACTTTTCATTGTGTATCTTACACTGGATTATATTTACTTTTAAAATTATGTATCATATAAGATTACATGTTGTCTGATATTGGTTTATTATTTATATATCTTTTTAAAAAATATTTTACTCTAGATTTGTGTCACAGTCACTGTTCTAAAGCTCTAGGTAACTAACAGTTCAGGCACACAAAAAGTTATTGCTTTTTATCTAAAATTCAAACTTAACTGGACATCCTATAATTTTATTTGCTAAACCTAGCAACCTAGATTTAGATAAATTATCTCATTTAATTCTCTCCACAACTATGAGAACTAGGTTCTATTTGTTCTGTTTTACATTATGAAACTGAACTTGACATTTTAAAACTTGTGTCATAAGTAAACTGTTGATGAAAACTGAGCTAGACATCAAATCTGGGACTTTCTAATTCAAATTCTTTAGCTCTTAATATACAGGACTGTATCCCATAATATCAAAGGGTGACCCTTATGTTGCGATATAATATGATAGTACTATACCAGGTGACTCAGTGGTAAAGAATCTGCCTGCCAATGCAGGAGCCACAGGTTTGATCCCTGGGGTGGGAAGATCCCCTGGAGAAGGAAATGGCAACCCACTCCAGTATTCTGGCCTGGAGAATCCCATGGACAGAGGAGCCTGGCAAGCTATCATCCATAGAGTCACAAAGAGTTGGCTCAAAGTTAGTGACTAAACAACAACAATACACATGGTACTGTTCTCCTGAGCATGTTGGGTATTGGAGAGTAGGAGGAGGTGAGGGTAGTCAGAGTGCACATCAGAACAGTTGATGGTATAAGGAGCAGAAAGAACACAGCACAGGCTACTGCTAGACTCAGGGGGAGCTGGTGTCTCCAGTAACACTCAGAATATAAACAGTCGCTGCCCTCAGGGAGTAGAAAGAACATATGCTACATAAACGAAGGGAAGAAAATGAACACCAGAGGTTCAGAGACTCTCAAGACAAGAAATATGAGTAGAACAGAGCAGACAACACCTGCGGAAAGATGTATGTACCACCATAATTTTTGTTTCCATCACTTCTTTGGTAAATGGTTTTAGTGTCTGGATTTCCAGCAATGTCAAGGTTATTTCCCATCCAGAGTAGTGGAGATGCATATGGCTAGCCTGGCTCAGTCTAGCTTTCCTGGTGCCCTTCCATTCCCCACATAATGAGAGGGCTATGCTAGAATGCCCCTGATGTCCACTCCAGTGCAAGTATGTGAGATGGTAAATGATTCAGAAAACAATCATAGGCATTGAGAAATAGCTACTCCAACTTAAAACGAACTTGCTGATAAAGCTGATGGAGAAACACTCGAGTTTAGATGCAGTGGAAGTTTTCCTCTTGATTTAATGCTGTACTTTAAGACAATTTTTCCACTGTTTTCAACTTCTAAAAAGAAGTTGATGTTCAGCAGTTTTGGAGATACATATGCAGTAAGCAATCATATTGCTTTTAAATCTTTAACTGAAAAACAACTCCAGGAAATCCAAATTGATTTTACTCAAACTCTTATGAAGAGTGCTTCAGGTATCAGGCTAAAAGCAGCCTCTCTGGAGAACAGCAAAACAGAGTGAGTTATTTTCAGAGAGCCATGGGTAGGTAAAAACAATAGTTCAGGAAAAATCTGGGAACCTACGTAAACAGAGTTTCTGCCAAACATTCTCTTGTATATCGTGAATCTCCTTGTGTAAGTATTAACAAAATGGAGCAAGGACCAAAATAGTTATTTTCTCAGCACAATCAGAACAAAATTCATGTTGATTTGACACAGACAACTGTTGGTTTTTTTTCTGCTTAATTATATATTTCAATATGGTATGAGATTTCATGAAAGAGATAAACACCTTTCTCTTTTAGGGAGATGCATGAACAGAAAAACGGCTGTTCACTTGCAGAACACCTCACAGAAGGGATCAGTAGAATTGTTGGGCATCAGCTTCAATGGCAGAGTCATTGCTCTGTGTTCAACAAGTCATCTTATTTTCTAATTTAGATACACAAAAAGACCCTAGCTTCTAATTCTTTTTTATATGGGTTAGACCCAGGCTAGCTATTAAGGGTAAGGCAAGGTGTCTGCTACTTCCATGGCTGCCTGCTGAATTGTTGTATGAGACTCTCTGTCCTCTCTCTCCCTCACCATGTCCACACAGCTGGCTGCAGGAGATTCTGAGTTGCCAACGCCACAAGTGAGAATGAGCCTCGATCACTACCACCTAGAAGAAAGCTGCAAAGGAGATATGCTCAACCATGTATGTCCATAACAGACTCTTCCTAAGCAAAAATAAACTTGTTTATGCTGAAAGAAGCCAGTAAGATTTGGGTGTTATTTGTTACAGCAGCTTGTGTTATTTTACTTGACAAATAGATTGCATAGTTCTGTCAAGACATAACAAATTTAAAAAATCTTTAGAGCCAATAACCAAAAAACAGATAAAGCTAATAAAGAACATTTTGGAAATTAATCCTAGACCTATTCGTTATCTATCTTCCTTGGTGGCTCAGTTGGTAAAGAATCTGCCTGGTTCAATCCCTGGATTGGGAAGATCCCCTAGAGAAGGAAATGGCAACCCACCCCAGTATTCTAGCCTGGAGAATCCTGTGGACAGAGGAACCTGGCAGGCTACAGTCGATGGTGTCACAAGAGTTGACATGACTTAGCGACTAAACCACATTCATCATCTAGGCTTTATTCTCTTTTTCTTAGAGTTTGACATTATCTCTGTTGACTTTCCAAAACTCTGTGTGTGTGTGTGTGTGTGTGTGTGTACATGCACACATGCACATAGTTTTTCAGATGTGTCTGACTCTTTGGGACGACATGGATTGTAGCCCGCCAGGCTCCCCTGTCCATGAGCTTCTCCAGGCAAGAAAACTGGAGTCGGTTGCCATTTCCTCCTCCAGGAGAGCTTCCCAACCCAGGGATCAAACTCACATCTCCTGTGTCTCCTGCATTGGCAGATGGATTCTTCACCATTGAGCCTGAAACCTGAAAAGCCCTCTACATGCAAGTACCCACATTCAATTGTTAATTTTGAGTTCTCCATTCATCTCTTATTTGGAATTGGCATTGATTTGCAGTAGTTTTTTCTCTTTTTTTAATCTAATTGATCATAGGCTAGAATTTTGGTTTTCATTCTTTAAGAAGCAGACAAAGAAACCAGTTTTCTTAACTCACAGTCTTACTGGTTTACTGCTATTGTGTAGTTTGCAAGTGACTGCATTTATTTTCTAAATTTAATTAAAAGATTCTCAAACCAGTTTAAATAGTTCAACAACAATTCTCTCAAAATGTTTTTTCTAGTAATATCATTCTAATAATGGCTTTAAGTTTCATATACAAAATATATACCCCATTCATTCATTGCTCAGCAAATATTTATGAATCCAATCATACATGTCTTTGATTATTTGGGACAGAGCAGTAAAGGAGGCAAGAACTCACCCTGTGATCTTGACATATGTAGTGAAAATAAGGAATTTCCTGTAGAATAATTTTTTATTGGTTTGTTTCCATAGGATTGATAGAGACAATGATAGAGAGCGAGAGGGAGAAGGAGAAAAAAAAAACAAACACAAAACTATATTCTGTGCTTATGAACACGAAGGATCTACATTGGACTGAGTGTCATTCTGTCAAAATTATGAGGAAGCAAGTGCTGCAGTAATTCTCAGTTTGCTTCCCCATCCTCATTCGCCTCGTGTGGACTCTCTGTTCTCTGGTTTCTGTTTGGGTCGAATCCCTGGGAGGCTGGGGTGTTTCTGGTGTCTCCTGACGTGGCACACACATCCTCTGCCAAGAGCGACATCCTTCTGCAACTCTGTTCAGAGAGTCCGCCTGGCAGGGACGCTCCTGACGCCAGTCCTCTCTGGCCTCCAGCGTCAGGATCCGTCTCCTTGATCCTCCAGTCCTAGCGAGTAGCCACGGATTCCCGCTCGGTCCCACCCCAGCGCCTCGGCGTCTTCTGAGGGAGGTTTTGGTTGTCGCTGCTGTTTTCTCCTCCTTCCTCTTACCCAGAGGTCTGAGCAAAGACAGAAGATGGCGCAATGTGTGGTGGCGTCAGAATCTGTGAGCCGGCTTCTAAACCCTTCTGAGCGTCAAGGTGGGTGACCAGGACTGGGTAAATGACCTTGTCACCAAGACACAGAAGATGGTACAAATAAATTCCATGTGCCCAGAGTGAAGGGTTTCTAAATGAGGGTGGAGGCACAGTCACTTACACCATTTGATGAATGGGCTAGGGAAGCATTTTAATTGCATCAGCTCCTCTGATTCACATTAGACGTTTGTGAATTATAAAGCAAATAATAAGTAACCCATTCGACAGATAAAAGCTGACACTCTTGGAAGTTGATACTAAGTCTGCTTGTTACCATGGACAGAGTCAGAACCAAAACAAAACTTGGAGGGGGTTCTTTTCTAATTGTGCTCATCTTTCAATTCAAAATTAATTTTAACATTTGCTTAATAAAAATGTTCTCAATTTAATGAACAAAACTATAAAAATATACAGTTTGAGGAACTTTTTAAACGTTTTTTTTTAAACAATTTTTGCCTAATTGTTGGTGGATAAAGTTAAAGATGGCAACTTTTCCAATATGTGAAAATCAATGTCAAATTATTTTTGACTAGATATGCAAAGTGAGTCTGTGTGTGTATATATGTATGTGTTGGTGAATATATTTTTCAATTAGGAACAGTTTTAAGCATTTACAAACAAATGTATTTGGGAAGGAATGTATTAATTCACCTCTATATAATTTTTAACCAGACCTAGAAATTATCAAGATTTTGGTACATTTGCTTCTTAAATTTCGTATCTTACTTTATTTTTTTACATGCTGTTGTATTATAAAGAAGGGCTTCCCTGGTGGCTTAGAGAGTAAAGAATCCGCCTGTAAGGCAGCAGACAGGGGTTCGATTCCTAGGTTGTGAAGATATCTGGAGAAGGGAATGGCTACCCACTCCAGTACTCTTGCCTGGGAAATCTCATGGACAGAGGAACCTGGCAGGTTACAGTCCTTGGGATCGTGAAGAGTCCAACATGACTGAGCACACATGCATGCATTTATTATAAAGAAAGGAACAGATATTATGTGATTTTACTCATTTGTGTTTTATCACAAATCTCTAAGATTTCTAACATTGAGTATCTAATGCCCGGGCTATATTCAAATTTTCCCAATAGTGTAAAATGTGTTTTTTACACAATTAGGATTCAAAAAGTTATATTTACTACATTTTAAAAAATAAATATTGCCTCTTTTATTACCAGCCTCTCTCACAAGTTTTCATATATTTATTTTAATCACTGAATTGCTTTTAGAAAAAACTACATTTTGACTACTGGACTGTGCCATAGTCTATATTGGTATGTGTACTATTTCAAACTGATGTTTAACTTAACCTCTGTGCTGGTTTTTTTTTTTTTTTTAAAAGAAAATTTGCACTACTTGTTGATTTGATTTGAATTTGCCTTTTTCGGCAAGAATACATTGTATTGTATGCCATATTCGAACAGAAGTCATAAAATATTTTGCCATCCCACTTTATTATTCATTAGGGGGTCTCAGAATCTCAGAGAGTGACTGACAGATAAATGAATTGAGTAGATATACTTTTTTAAAAATTAATATTTCATCTAGTGGTTTCATTCACTGATACGTGTTGCCTGGAAGGCAAAATGGCAATAAGGTGATTTTTCTAAGTCTATAATTCTCTCTCTTTTGTATTACCTGTAATCATTGTATAAAGAACTAACCCTCATCAACTGGAGCTCTTTCACTGAAATGCATTAATCAAAGGAAAGTAGGATCAATGTTTAATGTTCTCCCTTTAATTCCCAATTTTCTGAATATGGAGAGGCTTTTATATCTTCAGTGGCAAGTATATAGACCAAGACTTGACTAATATGTTGCTAATATGTTGTTAAGAATTCTTGTGCATATATTCATGAAGGATACTGGTCTATAAATGTCTGTGTGTGTGTGTTCATGTTATTTGCTGAGTTTTGGTAAAAGACTTAAATGCAAAACAAAATGCAAAACAAGATGTTAAATGTCATCTTCTCTATTATTTTTTAAGAGAATTTGTGGACACTTTCTTTTAATTTCCTTTGAAAGTAGCCACTAGAGGAACCATGGACCTGGAGGTTTTTGTTTGAGATGGTTTTTAATTTAAAAAATCAATTTTCAAAATTTAGCATTCTTAAATTTCTTTGTTACTGAAGCTCTTTGTCATTTATTTCTGATCCTATCTTTATTACGTCCTTTCTTCCATTTTTTTTTTACTTTGTTCATTTTTATCTAGACTCTTAAAGAGGAATCTTATGTCATTGTTTTTATACACTTTGTTTCTCATAATATTGCCATTAAAAATCATATTTCCCACTGAGTAGTGATTTATCCATGTTCTACAAATGTTAATGTTTTAGTTTTATAATCACTACATTTTAAACACTTTAAATTTGTCATTGCTATTTTCTCTTTGATCCATGGTTTATTTAATTTTTTTTTAAAAAAGCATGTTAAATTGCCAAATATTTGGGGTGGGAGGGAGATTTCTGTATTTCCCTTTTAAAATTTTGTGATTGTTTTAATATTGCTTTACAATGTAAAAAAAATTACTAGTTATCCTTTTAGTTGGGAGAAGGCAATGGCACCCCACTCCAGTACTCTTGCCTGGAAAATCCCATGGACGGAGGAGCCTGGTAGGCTACAGTCCATGGGTTGTGAAGAGTTGGACACAGCTGAGCGACTTCACTTTCACTTTTCACTTTCCTGCATTGGAGAAGAAAATGGCAACCCACTCCAGTGTTCTTGCCTGGAGAATCCCAGGGACGGTGGAGCCTGGTGGGCTGCTGTCTGTGGGGTCGCACGGAGTTGGACATGACTGAAGCGACTTAGCACGTAGCATCCTTTTAGCTTTGACTCTGCACTTTCAGTGGTTTTCCAAGGAAACACAATATCAGAGCTAGTATTTAAGCACTACACATAAAATATGAGAACCAGGCAATTAAAAGGTTGATTTACCACCCTCTTTCTCCTTTATCGGAGAAGGCAATGGCACCTCACTCCAGTACTCTTGCCTGGAAAATCCCATGTGCCTAAATTACACTAATGTACAATAGAAATTCACAAGACAATGTCATTCTTCTGTTTTCAACTTTTTATGTATTTTTAAAGACAAAATCAGGATGGGGAACACATGTATACCTGTGGCGGATTCATTTTGATATTTGGCAAAAATAATACAATTATGTAAAGTTTTAAAATTAAAAAAAAAAAAGAACATATATATTCACCTGTACACCTGTATACTCTTTCTAAGACTCTGGATCCCTTCTGACACTCTGAGATCTCTCTGGTATCATCTCTCATCAGCCAGAAAAACTTTTAGTATTTCAAATAGTTTAGGTAGGTATGTTATTAGCAAACATCCTGGTTTTTCACTTATCAGTAATGTCTTTATCTCACCTTTACTATTAAAGAATATTGACATAACATTTTTTCATTGAGAGAATTTTTTTCATTTGACATTTAGACTGGTTCTTTCAATCTCTTCAAGTCTCCTTGGGTTGAGAAGTTGGCACACTTGCATATAACTGTTCTTCCTTATAAGAAGATCCACTTTTCTCTTGAATTTTTTAAAATTTAACTCTGGTTTCTAACAATATCACTATGTTATTCTAGCTTTGAATGTAACTTCCTTAGGGTACACTAAACTGACTTTTTCGATTTATACATTTTGCTAATTTGAGGAAATTTGAGAGCACTAGTTCTTCAAAGATAGTTTCTCTTACCCATTTCTCTTTAACTCCTTTCTAGGCCTCCAATTGCATGGCTGTTAGACTTTTCATATTATTCTACATATAACTGGGGCTTTAAAAAATTTTATGTTTGTTCTTAATTCTTCAAATTGAATAACTGATCTATCTTCAAATTTGCTGTTTCTTCTTACATGTTCAATCTGTTGGTGACCACATGAAATTATGTATGTTTTTCTTCTTCTATCTTTAGAATTTCAGATATTGCATTTTTATTTTAAAATCCCATTTAGTTAGTTTTAGTTTTCATTTTTATGCTAATGTTTATTCACTATGATCATATTTTTATTATTCTTGAGCATAGTTGCAATGGTTGTTTTAAAATCATCATTTGCTAATTCCTCCTCCAAGTCATTTCAGGGTTGATCTTTATTGCTTATCTTGTCACTTATGTCAGTGTCAAGTATATTTTGTTGTTGTTTGTTTTTTAAATATTGCTAATAATTTAGATAATTTTAAATTGTATCCTGGACTTTGTGAATGATACATCTATTTTACAGATTTCCTTTAGTTTCATTTCAACAGTATTACTTTTTGGTTTGGGTTTGATTTGTTTCTTTCTTTAGCAGTCAGCTAATTAGACTAAACTCAAATTCCAATTTCTCTGCTACTACAGTGAACCGTGGCTGGAAATATGTAACTTTAGCTGGGATGCTTGGAGTCTGTCAAACACATGAGTAGTGAAAAAGTCAGCAGAAGATTTGGGCAGAGGCTGTGTACAGAATTTAAAGCATTATCCCTCTAACTCTCCTTTCTGCCATATTTTCACACATTTCTGGCCATCTAGCTGTCTAGAACCCTGCCCTCTGGGGTTTATAAAAAGAAAGACTTCAGATTTCTTTCCAAGTTCTAGATAGCCCTCATGCCCTCAATATAGACTACTGTCAATCCAAAGTTATAAAAAACACCTGTCTCTCTTTCCAAGTTAAAAGCCACCTCTAGTTTCTGCTATTATTTGTTATTTTAGTTATTAGCTGTTATAATTAATCTACTAGAAGATACTTCACCATTTGTTGTTGTTCAATCACTAAGTCGTGTCTGACTTTTTGCAACCCCATGGACTGTGCTCACCAGGATTCCTGGTCTGTCACTATTTCCTGGAGTTTACTCAAACTCATGTCCATCAAGTCTGTGATACCATCTCATCCTCTGTTGCCCGCTTCTCCTCCTGCCTTCAATCTTTCCCAGCATCAGGGTCTTTTCCAACGAGTCAGCTCTTTGCATTAGGTGACCAAAGTACTGGGGCTTCAGCTTTAACATCAGTCCTTCCAATGAATATTCAGGGTTGATTTGCTTTAGAATTGACTGGTTTGATCTCCTTTCATTCCAAGCGACTCTCAAGAGTCTTCTCCAGCACCACAATTCAAAAGCATCAATTCTCTGGTGTTCAGTCTTCTTTACCGTCCAACTCTCACACCCATACATAACTGTTGGAAAACCTCTGCCTCTCAGTGTGCTTTTTAATTTACATTTTCTTAATATTAGGAAAAAAAAAACAGTTTTCTACATACAACGGGGAACTTACTTATTCTTCCATGAACTATCTGTTTCTATATTGTTCACTTTTCTATCTGGTGGTTGGTCTTCTTTTTTGTTTTAGGAGCTACTTTTTTATTAGTGAGGCAGCCCTAAATGTATCAAACTTATTTTTTCTTTTGAGTTGTTTCAGGATTTTGAGTGTCAGGCATTTCACAAATATAAATTAAATGAATGAATGCATCAGTACATAAGTTGATCTAAAGTATAATATACATTTTAGAGTCAACAGAGATACCTTAGTTTCATAGAACAGCTACTGAACCTTTGGAGTTACTAGACACCTTTAATCCTTACAAGAAAATTCAACACGATTTACTGTTGAACTGAAGTTGTGGTTTTCTAGTCAAATATACCAGAATTACCATATCCTAGAATTGATGAAATGGTGGTAAATTTAAATTGAAGGTTTGACTTTGAGCTTGGCTATGGATACACTGCTTAGCATTTTTCTTTTTTTTTTTTTTAGCATTTTTCTTATAGGTGTTTGCATCTCATTTTCTGATGTCTAAGAATGGGGATCTTGGAGGAAAATAAGTAGTTAATGTCCATAATAACAAGTCCACAGTATGGAACAAAATATACTTTTAGTAATACTTTACCAATCAAGACTTTGCCCTTTCTTCTAGATTTGTTTTCATAATTATGCTTTTATCATTTCTAATGAGCTGTCAATTACATATGCAAATTAAGTGGAGCAGAAATTAAAGAATTTCTATATTAATATCATAACAACTGTGTTATGACTTTATGAGATGGATGTGATTCATGCAAACTATTAACAAGGGTCTCAAACCTGGGGTTGTTATTCACTTTTGTCAACTATGTATATCAGCTTTCAAGGGAAATTTATGTATAAAATTATAAATCTTACATGGAAATTTGGAAAATGCCCAATTTTGCCCTTTGTGCATTAGGTGGCTGTTGCTAAGTCACTTCAGTCGTGTCCGACTCTGTGCAACCCATAGATGGCAGCCCACCAGGCTCTGCCATCCCTGGGATTCTCCAGGCAAGAACACTGGAGTGGGTTGCCATTTCCTTCTTCAATGCATGAAAGTGAAAAGTGAAAGTGAAGTCGCTCAGTCGTGTCTGACTCTTCTCGACCCCATGGACTGAAGCCTACCAGGCTCCTCCGTCCATGGGATTTTCCAGGCAAGAGTACTGGAGTGAGTTGCCATTGCCTTCTCCACTCTAGGTGGCTAAGCATCCTAAAATATGGTGTTCTGGTTACTGTTCATAATTGAGTATTGAATATTTGTCCTCCCCATTCCTAATATGTCAAATCATAGTGCTATGGGCTTCTTTGACTATAACTGTTCCTCTTCATCCTTTACCCTATGACTAGTTTTCCAAACTGATGAAGTTACTTGCCTGCCATCTCTCTCCCAAGCTAGTCCTGACTGAAGCTAATAAGCCTACATTTTAGATGGCTTTCTCAACTTCCTCTAGATCTGCTGGGAGGATCTTTTTAATTCAGGCTGTTTAATTCATTTTGTCAGTAAAGAAATAGGGATGATCTTATGAATGGAGTGCATGGAGACCAAACAGCTAATGTGGGACTTGATTCCAGCTGTCTTTCTTTGTAATTCAGGACACTTATATAGTACAGATTTGCCACTTGTTTTTATTAGACTTGATTACAAAAAAGGGTTTCCATGGTGGCTCAGATAGGAAAGAATCTGCCTGCAGTGCAGGAGACCCGTGTTCAATCCCAGTATCAGGAAGGTCCTCTGGAGAAGGGAATGGCTATCCACTCCAGTACTCTTGCCTGGAGAATTCCATGGACAGAGGAGCCTGGCTTGCTACAGACTATGGGGTCTCAAAGAGTCAGACATGACTGAGCGACTAATACGTTCACTTCACTTTTCACAAAAAAGATATACTCTATCTTCTAAGCTTATTTACATGCTCAAGGAAGATAAATGAAAAAAAAAAGACTCAGAAAAATAACTAATAAGTTGTTAAATATATTTCTTAAAGCAGTGCTTTCTACCTATGTGCTAAGAGAAACATTAAATGTAATTTTTCTCAGCTATATCACAAAACTTGACAAATGTGTAAACTTAATCTTCTTTGTGTCTAAAGGTAGGCAATTTTAATGTTGTGCAAAGTAAGATCAGATGACTTGTAGAGCTTACCTTGTTTTTAAATGCTATGTAGTAGAGATGGTGACAGATTGCTGTTAGAGGTAAGAGGTTTAATGTAATGTCTACGCAGAGCCAGAGAATGATTTGTGTTATAAAAGGGAGCACTATCAAGGCAGTAAACAGGCCTGCTGAAAGATCAAAGCAACACTGCAGAGTTAAGTATCCAACAGTGCTTGTTTAACTGTGCATGAGAGGACTATAGATACCGAGAGACATTTTTATACTTAGGTAGTAATTACATTTTAACAACTTTTTTGAGATAAGTTTGGCATATAAAAATTGTATATATTCAAAGTGTACAACTTCATGTTTTGATATATGCATACATTGTAAAAGGAGCACCACAGCCTAGCTAAATGAAACATATTCAACAACTCTACATTGTTGCCAGTTTTGTGTGTGTGTGCATGTGTGTGTGTGGTGAGCAAATTCAAGATCTGTCCTCTTAAACACAGCTCCAGGATACAATACAGGGATGTCAAGTTTTGTGATCACACTGTTAGCTGTCCAGAACTCATTCATCCCATATTATTTAACTGAAACTTTGTAACCTTTGACCAACATCACCTCTGTTCTTTCTCCCCATCACTCTCCCTGGAAACCATCTTTCTACTCTTGGCTACCATGAGTTTGACTATTTTAAATTTCACATTTTAGTGAGATCATGCAGTATTTGTCTTTCTTTGCATGGTCTGTCTCACTTAATGTCCTCCGGTTTCATCTATGTTTTGTAAATGACAGCATGGCCTTCCTTTGTAAGGATGACTATCGTACATATTCAACATATATACATAAATATACACACATATATGCATATGCATATATGCATATATCATATATACACATATCATATATATATAAATTTTCTATCCACTCATCTGTTGATGGATCTGTTGATGGACAATCAAACTTTTCCCCATATTTTGGCCATTGTAAATAATGCCACAGTTAACATGAGGTGCAAATATATTTTCGAGATGCATATTTTAAGTTACTTTGGATATATACCCAGAAGTAGGATTGCTGGATCATATGGCAGCTCTGTTTTTAAATTTTTGAGGAGCCTTCAAACTGGCACTTTTGTAAAAATTACATTGAATCTGTAGAATACTTTATTAAGTTGAGGAACTTCTTTTCTAACCTGGATAGATTTTGATTCTAAGAACATAGCAAACTGAAGATTTATACAGGGTGTAGGATAGGATTGACTAAAAAAAAGAGATATAATGAATCTGGCGTGCTATATAATGAGTTTATAATGTCTGCAGTATACAATGAAATTGTCTAGCATGGTGTTGGGTTTGTTAATTTGGAGTTCGACAATATAGGGCTAAGTATAGAAATATAAAACTTTTTGATAATAATTACTACTAGTTTGCTAGTCTTGCCTGGAGAGAAACTTGACAAAAAAAGGACTTGCCTACTTTTAAGGTTAAAATTCACAGAATGTTTAAATTCCATCCATTCTAGATAAATCTAAATAGATTTCAATAGACTGTTACTTTATCTCTACACAGGAGTCAAAATGTAAACAAAATAATTCCTGTAAGTAATCATACACAGGAAGTAAAAAAAAAAACATAATTGCATAAGTTCATTTTCTAACTTTGTCTGCCTTGGTAAGAAGCCATGTTAAGTGGAAGAACATGAATGTGAGTAAGGCTTTCCTTGGCCTTTCCTGGTGGCTCAGATGGTAAAGAATCTGCCTGAAATGCAGGAGACCTGGGTTTGATCCCTGAGTTGGGAAGATCTCCTGGAGGAGGGCATGGCAACCCACTCCAGTATTCTTGCCTGGAGAATCCTATGGACAGAGGAGCATGGCGGTCTACTGTCCATGGGGTCACAGAGAGTCGGACAGGACTGATCGCTTCAGTCCTAACACATGCACACACAAGACTTTCCTTCAGTAGTGATGACGGCAAAAGATCTGAGTGCAGGAAAAGCACATCCACATCCAGAATACAGATATCCAGCATATCTGTTCCTGGGATGGATCACTCCAAGATGGAAGGGGGACCAGTGTCATCAACCTGTCTCCAGGCCCTGGGTTGGTTAATCCACTCATAATACTTTATCACGGGCTCAACTCTAGCCCCTGTTATTGGTGGTTTGGGCACGCATTAGCAGCTAGATTGTAGAGTCCATGTACAGCATTCTCGTGTCTCTGTGGTCACTTTGCACACAGACCCTACAGCGGGTGCCGGGGAACCTGGGGAAATACTGGTGTTCAGATCTCTGTGGTGGAGCTGAGCTTCGGGGAATGTTGTGTTCCCCTATCTGTGTCTCTATTATGACAGATGTGTAAGCATAGATGTGCAGCACACCACCTCCCCACCAATGATCTAATCAGACTCTTTACAAGTTTCCGATCACGCAGAATGTCCTTCACTACATGCAGAGTGGGTAGCTTGATGCTGCTAGAAGTCCTGCCACTCACCAAGAAGACTTCATTTATCACATTTTCTGGGCCACCCCTGCATGTGAAGTGCAGCAGATTATATTTTACATATACGGAAATATACATTCGTATAGAATTCCTCCTCAGTATTCTCAGATTCCATTTTTGTTAATTTGTCTACTTGTTAAAATTTTATTTCAGCTCCCAGGCTATAAACAAGGATACCTTTTGTGATCTATATAGTTCTCTTGTGGTTTTCACATGATTGTGCTTTTTCTTGGTAATTTTGCTGTTTTAAATGGGCCCCAAGTGTAGTGGTAAAGTACTGTCTACTCTTCCTAAGCAAAAAGTAGACTGTTACGTACCTTACAGGAGAAAAACAAACAAACAAACAAAAAAACACTTTTTAATAAGCTTCATTCAGACATGAGCTATGGTGCTGCTGGCCCTGAGTCCAATTTCAGTAAATCAACAGTAGCTATTAAAAAGTGTCTTTAAACAGAAACGTGTATATTATAGAACAGTGTTATTATGTGTTAGTCTTTTGATCAAAACATGTGACCAGAGTCTCACAGGAAACTAACAGTATTTTTCCTAGAAGCACTGGTTGATTATTAGATGATTCAATGTCTCGGGCAGCTATATAGGACATAGCTATTGTAAAAAATGACAACTGACTCTGTGTCTGTGTGTGTTACACATATTTCTTCATCTTCTTCAATTCTTCTTAGAATGTAACTGACACTATTATAATCAAGAGGTTAGGTCTCTGTTTCCTTTAAGACTGGATGGGGGCTTGTAATTTGTCTGATCAGGAGACAGTGGTGGAAATGATGATCTTTATTGTCTGGGGTTATGTCATCCAAAGGATATAACTTCTGTCTTTCTTTGGAAATATGCCTGTAGTGTCTTGTCATATGAGAAGTCCATGCAGGAGGACACAGGAGAGAGTGAGAAATGCTTGTGTTTCAGCCCCAGAGTTTGAGGCAACACCCAGCATCAACTACTAGATGTTGAATGACCCAGTCACCCAACGAGCCCAACCCCAGACTGAAACAACATAGAAAGTGATGGACGACAGCCCAGCTGAATCTCTAACCTGCCGGCACTATGCGAGATCACAGTAGCAACAAAAGTTGTTTTTAGTTCTCTGACTTGAGGTACTTTGCTAAAGACTTCATCCTTAGAGCAGACTCAGTGTAGTTGCAGTTCAAATGAATATAAACGCCTATCTCTAAAGGAAGAACTCCTGAGGATGCCACAGGTGTGGGCTGGAGAATAGCAGAGCAACAGCAAGACTAAGGACTGTAGGAATGTGGGTCTTCCGCTCATGCGATTTACTCCATGATTTCCAGATCTTCTCGGGCCTGACCTCAAACAAATCCTTTCTACTTATGGATGGAATGCTCGTCTGTGTATCCACCTTTATGATTTTTAAATTGAGATGATCACCCAGTTCATGCTGGGAAGTTCAGCAAGCATACTCTCTGGGTGCCCCGTGGTCAGGCGCTCCATTTCCACCAGAGCCTCAGGAGCTCATTCTCAAAGGAAGGCAACTGTCTGTCTAGTGGAACAGCTTCTGCTCCCGAACGATAGGCGTCTAGGCTGTGATGACTACCTTAGAAGAACTGGAGGCTTCATGGAGCATCCATATCTGATCAGTTCAGTTCAGTTCAGTCACTCAGTCGTGTCCGACTCTTTGCGACTCCATGAATCACAGCACGCCAGGCCTCCCTGTCCATCACCAACTCCCGGAGTTCACTCAGACTCATGTCCATCAAGTTGGTGATGCTATCCAGCCATCTCGTCCTCTGTCGTCCCCTTTTCCTCCTGCCCCCAATCCCTCCCAGCATCAGAGTCTTTTCCAATGAGTCAACTCTTCACATGAGGTGGCCAAAGTACTGGAGTTTCAGCTTTAGCGTCATTTCTTCCAAGGAACACCCATATCTGATAAACCATTTAACAGTACCATTGAGGCTGCTGGATCATGAGGCCCATGTATCAGGGCAAAGCATCAAACAAGGAGCCTGTATGACAGCCCTCTAAACTGTCGGACTTGTGGGTGATCCTATGGAAAACAGTATGATGTTTCTTCAAAAAGTTACAACTAGGATCTCCATGAAACCAGCAAATCCCCTTCTAGGTATAAACACAAAAGAGTTGACAGCAGAATCTTAAAGAGATAGTTGTATACCTATGTCCATAGTCACACTATTCACAGTAGCCAAAAAAAAGGGAAGCAACCCAAGTGCCCATTGATGGATGACTGAATTAAAGAAATTATATACACATGCAATAATATATTATTCAGTCTTAATACGGAAGGACATTTTGACATATGCTCCAGTATGTATGAACATGAGGATATTATGCTTTGTGAAATAAGCCAGTCACAGAAACACAGATATTGTACTATTTCACTTACATGAGTTGCTTAGAGTAGTCAGATTCATAGAAACAGAAAGCAGAATGGTGGTTGTAAGACACTGGGAGAAAGGAGGAACACGTTTTTTTTCTTTTTTTTAAATGAGTATAGACTTTCAGTTTTGCAAGATGAAAAGGAAAAGAAATCTGGAGATTGACTACATAATAATATAAATGTACTTAATGCTACTTTATACCTAAAAGTGGTTGAGAGAGAAAGTTGTATGTGCATTTTACCTCAAATTAAATTAAAAATTTTTAAATGATCAGTGACTGCCAAGGGCTTGTTGGATGGAGAGAGGGATGAACAGGGATGAACATGGGAGATTTTTAGGGCAATGAAACTCTCCGAATGATGCAATTGTGGATACCTGCATTTGTCGAAACATACAGAACGTTACAATAGAAAGAATAAATCCTAATGTAAACTGTGGATTTTAGGAAAAAATAATATATCATATCAATCAGTTTTAAGAAGTGTACCACATTAACGCAAGATATTAACAATGTACTCAGTCATTCAGGCATGTGTGACTCTTTTGTGACCTCATAGACTGTAGCCCACCGGGTTCCTCTGTCCATGGGACTTTCTAGGTAAGAGTCCTGGAGTGGGCTGCCATTTACTTCTCCAGGGGATCTTCCTGACCCAGGGATCAAGCCTGTGTCTCCTGCACTGGCAGGTGAGTTTTACCACTGAGCCACCAGGGAATCCTGAAGTCAGTAACAGAGGCAACTATATGAGGGAGATGGGAAGTATATGGGAACTTTCTGCACTTTATTCTCAATTTTTCTAACACAAACTTAAATAAACTAACTTTTTAAAACTGTCAGATTTAAGAATTATTCTCTAAATGTATCAGAACAGCATGTACATGTTGTCTCTAAAATCCAAAGATTCCCAGTGAAGATTATAGTTTATTTTCTCCCATGGTGGATGGCACTAGGGAACATACTTCAGCGGGTATTTCTGAATCTGATCCAGACCGCTAGGTCCCTAGAAACTTCATTAATGTATAAATATCACTGAAATATTTCTGGCATAATGTCTCCTATTAAAGCATCTAGAGTTTTCCTATGTCCTATCCAATGAAAAATGTCCTTTATGTTATATAACAGTATGATATACTAGGAGAAATTAATATGAGAAAAAATTGGATATTATGCTAAAAAGAGCACGTTAAGTTGACATAATTCTAAACAGTGCAGGGGAATTGCTGTCTTTGCCAGTTGAGACTGGACTACTCCCAACTGCATATATTAATTGGGAATGAGAACCCAATTATTTGATCAGTCAATTAGTGGCTGCATATCAGCTGCCAGAGCTGTTTGATTTGTTTCCACAAAAAGGCCCAATCTGGAACACATCCTGCAATTCATGCTAACACCTGATAGGGTTTGTGTGAGCCTCCGTCATCTTCAGAATCAGTGTTGGCTTTTAACTCAACATGTTAAGGAATCAAGAGAGAGATGCGGCCAGTGGTGAAGGACTTTCATTCCCACCGCATGTTGAGGAGCCAGGGATATGATCACAGAATGGGTTCCTGGGTTCTCTGACCCACTGCATGACTAACTCAGGCCACGTTCCATGGATTGCCTGACCAGCATAAGCTCTCACTCTTAACATACCAGGCTTCCCTGGTAGCTTGGATGGTAAAGCATCTGCCTACAATGCGGGAGACCCAGGTTTGATCCCTGGGTCGGGAAGATCCCCTGGAGAAGGAAATGGCAACCCACTCCAGTATTCTTGCCTGGAAAATCCCATGGACCAAGGAGCCTGGTGGGGTTCATGGGGTTGCAAAGAGTTGGACACGACTGAGCAACTTCTCTTCTTCTTAACATACAGACACTTTGGGTTCTGATTGACTCATGCTAAGAGCCCTAGAAGATCTGGATCAACCCGTTTCTCTATGATACAATAATCTTGTTAAATGGATTTGGGTACTTTCAGGAAAAGCACAGAGGAAGTCTCACGGTACACATTTCAGGTAGGATTACATACAGCTGCCATGAACACACATCTTCAAATGTATCTACTGATTCCAATGTAATATATTCTTAAGTCAAGGGGCCCTGGTCCAGTGACAGTTATCTGTGGGAATTACATGTCAGGCCACACATTCTCACTCTAGTTTCTCAAATCAGGTTTCTGCTTATCAGACACGTGGTTTCTATGGCACAAGTAGTGGGCTGGGAGTCTATGCCACGCCTTTGGATTCAGGACCAGTCAGCCACCATCACAGATTCCTGTGTCAAAACACTGACTCTTGGGAATTTCAAGAGTGACACTGCATCCCTGAAGTCTTGTACAGTAACAGGAAGACCTTCTGTTGGGTGCTTATGTGCCACCAGCACCAGCATCTGTACCCTGCTTCTATGAGACCCTGAAAGTCTCTCTGAAATCAAAGGGCCCCACCCCTTTGCAGAAATTCCCCCTATCGTTTTCAGGTTTCGAGATGCTGATGCTTTCCTCTGTAGTAAAACCTTTAAATAGCTCAGAGAAGTGAATTTCCTGTGGGTCTTTCCAGGGCTATGTTCAGGATGTGACTGAGTCGATCACAGACTAGAATCCCATTCAGCATTCATTTCAATATTCACTTCAGAAAATTTCTTCCTCTACCGCGTGCCAGGAAAATTCTGGCATGAGAACCTTTTCGATTATAGACCACCACTTAATCTAGGCTAACATGTTGGATTCTAAATTTTGGTTGAGCAGACTCATATCAATAAAAATGTTATCTCATGTAATCTTAGATTTTGCCCCTTTTGATATTTTATAATTAGGATCTATTCTTATGCATGCTTCCCAATTTGTGAGGATAAAAGTTCAGAAGATTTTGTAGTTCTTTTTATGTATATTTTGTCTCCACCTAGTATAAATCTGCAATTGTTTCCTTGGAGACACTGAAATTTTACTTTCATTTTGGGTTTGCAAGAAAAAAAATAGACTGTGTCAAGGGAGAATCTTAAGGAGGGTAGGTGTTCCTTTATGAAACAGCTTTCAGACGGAGTCTCTACAAAATTTTTAATAAAAGGGATGTCTAGTTTACTTAGATCAGGAAGAAAGACTTCATTCTTCTACAAAAGGTACTGAGAATTCCATCTGAACAATTTCACTTGAGCTACATGGAGTAGCTTGTGTCCTGCTAGAATGCTGCTTGATAAAGTGGTTAATACCAAAGATGGAGACCTGTCTACATATTTGTTGAATGCACAATCTCCTTACAGGCAAGATGGGGCTCTGAAAACCTGTGACGCAAATAATGTCATAATTACACAATTATTTCCAGACGTAGAGAAAGATGAAATTCTGTTTGGGGGTCAAATCTTTGGTTGAGGACAGACCCCTGGCTTGAACCAGGGGTGGAAGTGGTGAGAATTCATGAGACTCTGGACACACTTTTATGAAAGTTATAACAAGACTTGGAAATGGAGTAGACGTGCACATAAGAAAAGATGAATGTAGGGAAATAAGTGGTAAAAGCCAGGCTGAGAGAACAATTTTAATTTAGACATGATAATTTTGGGCTAGCACTGGCCATCAAAGTGGAGCGACCAAGCAGGCAGCAAGATAGAGAAATTTAGAGCTCAGAGTAAGGTCTGCCTGGAGACATAATTCACAGTTAGCATTATTAATAAATAATGATTAATGCCAAATCACCAATATTGTGCTTAGTTGATAATAATAATTCAATAAACAGGGAATTCTTATCTCTATGGTATTCCAAGAAAGACCAAAATAGTCTGTACTCAGAAACCCCCTACTATTAATAGTCAGGGACATAGATCAAAGTGGAGAAGATTTTAAAAAGAGTAAAACCCACAAGTGTAAAATATACAGTCAATAAAATAAATATTGCAGTAGATGTAATTTTGAAAATAAGGCAAACCACAGGGAGCTCTATTTCTCCTGGATGAAGCTGGGTTTATGTATCAGCTGGAGAATTTTCTGTAGCCTTGGACAATACCTCACTGAGCATATAATTGCCAGAAAGGTGGAAAGGAATTAAGCACCGTGAGTAATATCCTTTGTAATGTCTCAGCGAAAGGTTAAGGAAATTTCATTTGCTGTGAGGAGATAGAAATAAATTAGTTGAAGTCACCATGGAAAATCAGGCGGGCAGGAACAGATAGTGATAAGATCCAGAGGAATAAATATGAGATTTTTAAAAATAGACATTTTAATTCACAGAATAATAAATGTGAGAACAATTTTAAAGATGAGAACTTAATGCAGAATGCATACAAATTTTTCTGCTTAAGTTAGAAAGGGTTGGATATCTTTATAAGACAAGCCAGTTGCTATGATTTTTGTTATTATTTATTTACACATTTTAATGGACAGGAAGCAAATAAATTAAGGCGTGAACATGGAAATCCCTAAGATTCTCAGAAGACTCAGAGCAAAGGAGAAAAAAAAATTTAGAAATTAGATGGTCAGAAGCCCTTTTTGGAATTTGACTCTCTGACTAGTAATAGTTGTTGAAACATTAACTTTGCATTTCTTCTTTTAAGGAAATTAGGTTCTAATTAACTATGTACATATTATTATATTAATTGAAGGGGCTTCCCTGGTGGCTCAATGGTAAAGGATCTGCCTGCAGTACAGGAGACATGGGTTCCATCCCTGGAGTGAAGAGAGACCCTGGAGAAGGAAATGGCAACCTGCGCCAGTATTCTTGACTGGGAAATCCTGTGGACAGAGGAACCTGGTGTGCTACAGTCCATTGGGTCTCAAAGAGTGAGACACGACTGAGGAGAGAAGCACAAACACACACACACATGCACACACACGCATGCACACACACATGTGCACATGAGCTTGGTATGCTAGTAACGGGTAGAAAGAGCACACAATGGATTGTGAAATAGATACGACTTTTTATAATGTAACCTAGAGGGTGGGAATGGGGATAAACGGAGCTGAAGTCATGAACACCCAGAAATTAGAGCTGCCAGTCCTCGTCTATTTCAGAGATAAATCCAAAACCAAAGACGAAGGATGGGTGAGGTAGAACGGATTGCCTGCCTCGGCTCTGACTGGAGTGTGGACTGGGGAAGGTGACGGTGGCAGAAGTAATGGGGTGTGACCTCTGGACGAGGCTCTGCACTTTACCCCACTAAGCCCACCTTGCCAATTTACGCGTCCAAGTTACACTCTATTTTAGGTAGAGCAAATTTGGGTGCAAATTTGCTTGGGAGGACATAGCCCACCTCCAAGCAGCTGAAACCATAGATGTTGGTAACTAAATTCATTGACCTCTTTACTGTAAAGGCCAGAATTAGAGTTGACCATTTTTGGAGATTAATTTGTGTATGTGCGAAGTCTCTCAGTTGTGTCCAACTCTTTGAGACCCCAAGGATTATAGCCCACCAGGCTCCTCTGTCCCTGGGATTTCCTAGGCTAGAATACTGGAATGAGTTACCACTTCCTCCTTCAGGGGATTTTCCCAATCCAGGGGTGGTACCCACATCTCTTGTGTCTCTTGCATTGGCAGGTGGATTCTTTACTACTGTACTACCTGGGAAGCCTTGAGATTAATTTAGCAGACCAAAAAGATGCAATTAAGAATATAATTTTTTCCTTCTCTTCCTGCTGTAATTAATTCCATTACACAGATGAGAGGAGTGGCACCACATACAGCATATACTGACAACTGGCTACAGATCCTGTGGGTTTTGCATTCTTTAAATTCTTCCTTGAAGGTGTGAATATATTCATGAAGGGTCAGTCAGTGAATGAACAATAAACAGAGTGACACTGTTACTGGATTCCCCAAACATACATATGTTCCCTTCAAAGCAGGGTCATAGAAGCATACCACTGTATTAAAAAATCTGATTTCAAGCTCCAACAGTGCCCTTGATGTTTTATCTAATGCCAGGCCATTTTCAAACTACTCAGAAACACTGTCTGCTCAACCACTGAATAGAGATTAACATTCTGCTTGTTCTACTTCACAGGACATTTTGTGGGTAAAAGAAGTCCTTAGGAAACCACGAGACATCACACAGATATAGAGTGGACTTCTACGCAATGTAAAACCTCACAGGTAGTGAAAAATTTCCCCTGTGATTATCAAGATGTTGATGAAAAACAGATACCTGAAGGATATAGCCTAGGGTTATTAGCTCAGCAGTAGGGACCAGCCAGAGCCATCAAAGTTTAGAAATTTAGAGCTAGAGAGCCTTCAGAGATCATTTATTCTGACCCCTTATTTTTTATATTGAGACTGACTTAAAGTCATCTTGCCTATGAGACACAGAACTCTCAATAAAAAGTGGTCCCTGTTTGTGTTACCCTTCCTTATTTGTTGTTGTTCAGTAGCTAAGTCATCTCTTATTCTTTGCAATCCCACGGACTGCAGCACAACAGGCTACTCTGTATCTGTCCCTCAGTATCTCCCAGAGTTTGCCCAAGTTCGTGTCCATTGGATTGGTGATGCCATTTACCTTATTATAAGTGAATAAATTCAGGACCTTTTCAGATCCTTAGGAGCAGGAATGCCATTCCATCTAAAGATTAAAATGCCTGGTTGCTTTCAGAGGCTCTTTGCATTACCCGAATTCAATTCAGTTCAGCGGCTCAGTCGCGTCTGATTCTTTTTGACTCCATGGACTGCAGCATGCCAGTCTTCCCTGCCCAACACCAACTCCTGGGTCTTGCTCAAACTCATGTCCATCAAGTTGGTGATGCCATCCAACCATCTCATCCTCTGCCATCCCCTTATCTTCCTGCCTTCAATCTTTCCCAGCATTAGGGTCTTTTCCAATAAGTCAGTTCTTTGCATCAGGTGGCCAAAGTATTGGAGCTTCAGCTTCAGCATCAATCCTTCTAATGAATATTCAGGACTGATTTCCTTGAGGATTGACTGTTTTGATCTCCTTGCAGTGCAAGGGACTTTCAAGAGTCTTCTCCAACACCACAGTTTAAAAGCATCAATTCTTGGGTGCTCAGCCTTCTTTATGGTCCAACTCTCACATCCATACATGATTACCGGGAAAGCCATAGCTTTGACTAGATGGACATTTGTTGGAAAGTAATGTCTCTGGTTTTTAATATGCTGTCTAAGTTCAGCATAGTTTTCCTTCCAAGGAGCGTCTTTTAATTTCCTTTAACTTTAGTACGTGGTTTTATTTAGTGAGTAAATTGTCACTTTTACCTGTTCAACCAGGAGTACATCTCTTTCTTTCTGAGTGAGTTGAGAGCAGCTGTTCCAGGTTGGTGATTAACTCTGGCAAGGGTTAGTCTCCCAAATATGTTTCCATAATCTACCAGCTGGCTGAACTTGGCCAGTTTTCTGAACCCGTCTGATGCTGTTGGTCTAAGTAGAACATGGCAGCATTTTAGGTTGTTGCTGAATTAATGGATGAGGGAGTAAGGAATGGATGCCATGTAGCTTGGCCACACCACAACAGTGCTGTTTTCCAACCATCCCCAAGCTTGGCATAAAGCACAGATCACCATGCTCACAGTTCTGCAGGCCAGTCAGAGTACCCTACACCTGGCTGCGGTGGGCCAGGTGGGGATTCCTCTGTCCTGTGGTTATTCAGTCTTCTGGATCAAGAAAGATAGCTAGAGTAGGTCCTTCTCGTGCTAATGCAGAAGCTCTAATGTAATACATGAGCAACTCTTCAGTCTCTGTTTGTATCACCTTGTTAATATCCCATTTAAAGCAGGTCACATAGCTGAGCCCCAGTCGAGAGATGAGGAAGTATGCTCCACCTGCCACGAGGTCACTGTATGTGCCATATCTGACCTCAGCTGGGAGGCAGGTATGAGTGAGCTGCACTGTGCTCCCCTCAAATCCATATGGTGAAGCTCTACCCCTCAATGAGACTGTGTTTGGAGACAGGGCCATTAAGGGCGTAACTAAGGTTGAATAAGGTCATAAGGGTGAGCGCTAATCCAATAAGATTGATGTCCTTAGGAAACACAGAAGAGACACCGGAGCATGCCCTTACAGGGGAAGAAGTCACGTGAGGATGCTGCGAGAAGGCGGGTGTCTGCTGGACAAGGAGGGTCATCCCACTGGAAGCCACTCCTGCCAGGACCTGATCATGGTCCTCCAGCCCCCAAACGTGTGAGAAGATAAATTTATGTTCAGTCACCCAGTCTCTGGTCTTTCCTTGTGGCAGCACTGGAAGTTTAATGCAGAGGGTCACAGCCTACTCTCATGAACGTGGGAGTGGATGGGGGGAATATTTGTTTGATGATAATCCATTTTACCATTGGTACACAGTTTATATTCCAAACCAATTTTCAGCCTGGTGGAAGTAAATTTTAGAGAACATTGCCACCTGCTTGAGAACTCGCAGTCAGCAGGTGACAGAAGAGAGTCTTGAAACAAAGACTTACTAAGTCAAGCCTTCTATTTCTTTTTATTGGATAACTTTTTTCCTCCCTTAGAATCCTGGCTGGTAACATAGGTGCAACAGAAGAACATTATGTGAATGGGGAATGAACAACTGTATTTCTTAGAGTCTTGCTGGGATGATGATGAAGCACCAAGAATGAAACAAGATGTTCAATGAGGTGCGAGCAGGACAAGCTGAATTAAGGGAAGCTAACGTGTGTCTAAGGAGAAGGTGACAAACCTCTAGGTTAAGCTTCCATTCTGTTACTTAGGAGCAGGATAAGAATAGCATATACCCTGGAGGTTTGTGTGACAATAAATGAGGTAATGTATGTATAAAGAAATAAGTACCAAAAAAGTGTCTTTGTAATGCTAAAACAATGATAGATTTTACTGTTATTTTATTGCAGTGTCAAATCTGACAGATCAAATGACACATCCTTGAGTCGGATAAACTTCTCCCGTGGATGATGTTTGCATGACTCCTTTATTTTTGGGCTTCTTAATAAAAAGGAGGAACTAGTGAAATCTTGCTCATCTCAGAATCACTGTGTGCATACATGTCTGTGTATGCGTGTATGTTGGTGACATTAACTCTCTGCTATGATCAGAGAAAAATTAAACATGTGGTTTAACTCTCAGGGGCAAGTTAACTTCGAAAGTTTTCACGTGCAGTTCCCCTCAGGATCTACCTCCCTCAAGTGTCCTGTCTATTACTATAGGTATAGTTGAAATTCTATAAACCTGTGTACACATGCCAACAGAAGCACACGCCGACACAGAATGTGAACACAGACCCCAATGTGTATACCACCAGCCACACTAGAGCACACACCAGCACACACAGACACGCACACAGCCACACACACACACACACTTTCTCTTATTTACTCACGTAATGTGTATCATCCTTTACCTCTCATTTCGTTTATCATATTCTTGGAAAAATTCTGTGGCTCTCATTATCAGCTTGTGTCTACTACATGTAATGGTTAATTTTTTATGAGTGGGCTATGCCCAGATCTTTGGTAAGACATTAACTCTGAGTGCATAAATGAAGGTGTTTTTGGATGTGGTGTTCATTTGAATTGGTGGAAAGAGTAGAGCAGATGGCCCTCCTGGGTGCTGGCGGGCATCTCCCGATTTGCTGAGGGTATGAACAGAGCAAAAAGGTGGAGGGAAGAAGGATTCTCTCTTTATTTGACTTGGCATCAGACTTCTCTGTTCAAAGCTGTCCTGGGGTCTCAGACCTGCAGACTAAGGTTGGAATCTACACCATTGGCTTTCTAGTTCTCAAGACTATAAACTACACTTCCGACTTTCCTGGGTCTCCAGTTTGCAACAAGCAGATGGTGTAACTTCTCAGCCTCCATGACTATGTGCATCAGTACCTGTATTAGAGCTCTTTATAGATACATGCTGTTGGTCCTGTTTCCCTGGAGACTTCTGACTAATATCCTGCATTGATTCACTGTCACATGTTTTCATGCTTGAATTTGTCTTTTTAGCCACTGGTTTAAGGGAAGACCCTTGAGGCATCAACAAGGTAAATTTTTGCTATCATTTCCTTCATACCAATTAAACTGCACTATACACCACTAGGGAGAAGGCAATGGCACCCCACTCCAGTACTCTTGCCTGGAAAACCCCATGGACAGAGGAGCCTGGTAGGCTGCAGTCCATGGGGTCGCTAGGAGTCGGACACGACTGAGCAACTTCACTTTCTCTTTTCACTTTGATGCATTGGAGAAGGAAATGGCAACCCACTCCAGTGTTCTTGCCTGGAGAATCCCAGGGACGGGGGAGCCTGGTGTGCTGCCATCTCTGGGGTCACACAGAGTCGGACACAACTGAAGTGACTTAGCATGGCATAGCATAGCATATACCACTAGGCAGAAGGCAGTGGCAACCCACTCCAGTGTTCTTGCCTGGAGAATCCCAGGGACGGCAGAGCCTGGTGGGCTGCCATCTATGGGGTCGCACAGAGTCGGACACGACTGAAGCGACTTAGAAGCAGCAGCAGCAGCAGCAGCATACACCACTAGTCGATTTCCCCAGTGCCTCAGCAGTAAAGATTCTGTATGCAAGGCAGGAGCCGCAGGAGATGTGGGTTCGACCCTTGGGTCTGGAAGATCCCCTGGAGAAGGGAACGGCTACCCACTCCAGTATTCTTGCTTGGGAAATCCCTTGGACAGAGGAGCCTGGCAGGCTACAGTCCATGGGATCATAAAGAGCCAGACACAACTGAAGCGACGTAGCATGCACACATGCACCACTAGCATGTAATAGACACTCAGTGAAAACTTTTAATTCAAAAAAATTTAATATTGAATAAGTATATTTCTAATTTACATATAGATTATTGTATTTTATTAACAATTGGTAATATAAGTTTGTAAGGTCTGGATCTCATATCTATGTAATACAAATTCTGAAATTTTCTGATTATAAAATTAATAGGCATTTGTTTTATGGATTGAAAATAATGCTAATGAATGTAAAAATATTTAAAAATCAAATTGAAAATCACATTTAGAGTCAGCCTCTGTTAATATTTAATGACTTTCCTTCTAGTATATAATTTATAATTTTACATTATACAGAACTGAGACCACACTACATATTTTATCCTTCTATTTTCAATTAATATTATATCTTGAATATTTTCCCATCATTAAAAATTGTGTGAAATATATTTATGCCTGCATAAACAATAATAAAGTGATTTAGGTGTTTTAATGTAATCATGTCATGATAGAATTAAAGTGAATACATTAACAAAATCTTTTCCCCCATATGGATACTTCCTTTAAGCCAAAGCTGTTTATTACCGAAATGACTGTGTGCTTAGTTAGTAAGCTGAAGTCAGTTATCCATAGAGGCTAATATCTTTATCACAGAGATTAATGGAATGGTATACTTAATACCCCACATACAATACTCAACAGCTGATATATGCTGGATGATATAAATTTCATTCTGTACAAGTTAAGCTGCGATAGTATTCACATAATATATTAACAGGTTCTCTGGATGAGAATAAAGAGGTTAGTGTGAAACAAGTTTTCTGTCTTTTGGGTGTAAGCAATCTACTTGAACGACCAGACAGACACATGTGAAATAGTCAACCATCCCAGGGAGTGAGACTAGGAATGCACTGGGTAGCCAGACGGTAGTGGTAGAATGTGGAAGGGGAGCGGTTATCTGGACGGGTGCAATCAGAAAAGGCTTCCTGGAGAAGCTGGTCTCAGCTCTGGCTCCTGAGGACTGGAAGACAGTGGAGCAGGGGTGTGCACTCAGTGCCCATTGCAACCAGCTGTCATCTCCAGGCACTGTCAGAGATCTTCTACTGCCAGCAGTGACATTCCCATTTGAACACTGTCTGACTCCAGATCTATGCTCTTTAAATGGCACTGTTATTGGGATAACTAGAAAGAAAGGGAGGGCATTAGGCAGAGAATGGAGCCATCAAAAGCCCAGAGAAACATGAGACCTGGGAGTAAAGATGAACAGGGCACAAGCCAAGTATGTCAGAAGTGGGGCGGAGTGGGGCATTGTGTAATGCGTTGAAAGCACAGCTGTGATGAGGTTAAATAGACACAGTGGGGTCACACAGTTGTTCAGTTGCTAAGTTGAGTCCAACTCTTAGCCCGCCAGGCTCCTCTGCCCATGAGATTTCCTAGACAAGAATACTGGAATGGTTGCCACTTCCAGGAGCTCTTCCTGACCCAGTGATTGAACCTGTGTCTCGTGCCTTGGCAGGAGGCGTATTCTTTACTGCTGAGCCACCAGCAAAGCCTGGGGCCATACAGTGGGGGATGCTAAATGACAAAGGACATCACCCACAAGGCCACCCTGGGATGCTGATTCCCAAGTGGTCCCATGATCTTCCTGACTTCGATTTTGTAGCCAGTTGACTGAAAGCTGCCTAGAGAGAGAAATAAGTTTAAAAAAATCTCTATTATTTTGGGAATACCCTAGTAGGTGTGTGTTTACATGTACATATGTGAATGTATGTGTGTGTGAGATCATGACGCCCTGACTTCTCTGACATACTGAAAACATAACTGTTTTTTATGATAGTGAACTGAAGGCCTTTTATACATCTTAATATTTGTAGTCAAAATGAATCATTTTCATGTCTATAATGGCAATTAGATGTCAAAAGACCTGGTCCTTGCCCTCAGACTACAGAGTAGTTGACTACAGAGTAGTGGTCAGCGTGATCAGGGAGTTTCAGAAAGTCTCCCACTAGGAAATGTTGAGATATTTAGGATAAACTGTACAAATAGGAAAGGAAGGAAAACTCAGCAGAGGAGTCTTATATTAGAGTCTTTATAATTTGACACATCAAGGTTCATTTTGGAAAAAAAAAAAACCAACAACCAAAGAGTGGGTGAGTGTGGAGAAGAGGGAACACCATGTCATGTGCTACTGAAGGTCAGCAAGGGTGGATCCTGCAGGGCTCAGGGTCTGTAGCCCAAGAAAGATGAGGAGCCAGTGAGTTTTCAGCAGAGCCTGAATCTGACCAGATTTGAGCTAAAGGAAAGGGTTAGGATGCTGACAATGAGAAGAAATGAAATGCCACGTGATGCTTAGTCAGTCCACAACCAGGCAAAGTTGAGCAAGTCAGGGAATGCTAGCCATGTGCAGTGTTAAGGACATTGTTCACATCCTAAACACAATAAAAAAGACCTGGGTTTTGCATAAGGGTACAGGAGAAAGGAGAAAGAATGCAGCTTCTACATCATTCTCTATAGGGAGCTACAGTGTGTTTTACATTAATAAGTGCAGTGCAGGGTGAAAGATGAGAGTCAAAAGTAGCTAGATTAAGATCGCAGGTACCAGAGTCCACCGGCCTTGTTCACATTCAGGTCCTGGCATTTACCAGGGTTGGGATGTGCAGCTAGTCACTGCTGTCTATGATCCTTATTTTTTATTTTCATAAAATGTGAATAATTATTAACTCCCATTGTATAGTGTTTGGAGAAGTATTATATATGATGTAGGGCAAGCAATTAATACAGAATACAAAATCACCCAAGAATGTTAGAGGTGGTTGCTTTAACAGAAACAAACACATGAAAAGATGCTCAACATCACTCATTATCAGAGAAATGCAAACCAAAACCACTATGAGGTACCATCTCACGCCAGTCAGAATGGCTGCGATCCAAAAGTCTACAAGCAATAAATGCTGGAGAGGGTGTGGAGAAAAGGGAACCCTCTTATACTGTTGGTGGGAATGCAAACTAGTACAGCCACTATGGAGAACAGTGTGGAGATTCCTTAAAAAACTGAAAATAGAACTGCCATACGACCCAGCAATCCCACTGCAAGGCATACACACCGAGGAAACCAGAACTGAAAGAGACATGTGTACCCCAATGTTCATTGCAGCACTGTTTATAATAGCCAGGACATGGAAGCAACCTAGATGTCCATCAGCAGATGAATGGATAAGAAAGCTGTGGTACGTATACACAATGGAGTATTACTCAGCCATTAAAAAGAATACATTTGAATCAGTTCTAATGAGGTGGATGAAACTGGAGCCGATTATACAGAGTGAAGTAAGCCAGAAAGAAAAACACCAATACAGTATACCAATGCATATATATGGAATTTAGAAAGATGGTAATGATAACCCTGTATGCGAAATAGCAAAAGAGACACAGACGTATAGAACAGTCTTTTGGACTCTGTGGGAGAGGGAGGTGAGGGATGATTTGGGAGAATGGCATTGAAACATGTATAATATCATATAAGAAATTAATTGCCAGTCCAGGTTCGATGCAGGATACAGGAAGCTTGGGGCTGGTGCACTGGGATGACCCAGAGGGATGGTATGGGGAGGGAGGTGGAAGGGGGGTTCAGGATTGGGAACACGTGTATACCCGTGGCAGATTCATGTTGATGTATGGCAAAACCAATACAATATTGTAAAGTAATTAGCCTCTAATTAAAATAAATAAATTTAAATTAAAAAAAAAAAAAAGAATTTCCAGCCCAGTTGTTGTTGCAATGTCATTGTTAGAATCGTCTTAATCATCGTTGTTTTAAGAACTTTAGTAGATATATTGTTTGGTAGAGTCAAGGCTTAACTTGACCCATTTTCTTGACTGATTTAGGAATAGGTCAGGATAAGGGCTTCCCAGGTGGTGTTAGTGGTAAAGAACTCACCTGCCAATGCAGGAGACATAAGAGACAAGAATTCGATCCCTGGGTGGGGAAGATCCCCTGGCGGAGGGGATTGCAACTCACTTCAGCTTTCTTGCCTGGAGAATCCCATGGACAGAGAAGCCTGTGGGGGGGCGGGGAGGGAGCTACAGTCCATGGGGGTCACAAAAAGTTGGACTTGACTGAAGTGACTTAGCATGAACTCAGGGTAAGGGAAGATTTCAGAGAAGATGAGATGTGAGGCTGAGTCAACCAGAAATTCTACATAGCACCTAGTAGTTCAGGCATGAATCTGCTACAGCTAACATTTGCTGACCTTTAGAAATATTGTGCAATTAATTTTCAAACAATTATATTAGATCGATGCTACTATGATCCCTTTTTATTGATGTGGACACTGAGGTGTAGAGGGGTTAAGTAAATTACGAAGGAGCATTCAGTTGATAAGCAGAGAAGCAAGAATTTGAACCCCAGGACCCTGGATCCAGAATGAGCATGCTTTATGACAAGGTGACCCTGCCTCTGTTACATTGCAAAGGGCAGTGGTGAAAATGACTTGAATAATACTGCTATTGGATGAATTTCTGATTTCTGTGTGGATGCTATGGCTGGATTCACACACAAAAAATACTATTTCCTGTAACATATTACTAGAGAAACTTATGGAAAGGGATATGCCACAAAAGCCATGTTATCACTTTTTTCTCTTTATTTGTTTGAGGTTTCAGCATAAAAGATGCATCCTTGATTCCACATATGGTGAAATTCCATGTTTAAAACTCTTCAATCACCAGAGCTCGCAAAGGAAAGCTGTATTCACAGACGGATCGTGTCTGCAATCAGCCTTGAACTTCCTGTGTCAAACGGAAGAAATGATTTTCTTTGGTAAGGCAACATTTGATGCAGATGGATGGGCAAATTACTCTGCAGGGCCTGAACCCTCTCCGGCAAAATGAGGAAGACTTGAGTCAATTTGATTTGTGGGGAAAACTGCTATTGCTCAAACTAGCTGACCATCACTAATGTTCTGTGCGAAGCTGATGAGTTCAGAGGTCTCTGGGATGAGCCAGGGCTGTGGAATCAGAGGTTACATCCTGCGGGTGTCCTTCAAGACCAATTCAACTTTCATCTCCCTGACTACCGGGAGCAGAACAAATGGCTGGCGGAACACGTGCCATCACAGCAGAGTATTAGACTTGAACCCTCGTGCCTCCACAGCACACCAATTTGTGCTGATGAGAACCATTTACATTTTTTTCTACCCAAAGTCCCTGAGTTCAAATGATGAATTGTTACGCATACAACTTGCGCATCACAGCTGGCTGCAGCTTGACTGCAGTGCTCCCACCTGCCTGTTCATCCTCCATCTCCCGCTGAGCCAGCTTGCTGCCACATCTATCGATACTATCATCTGCAATATAGAGTCACACAGCGTCCAGCTCACCAGTCCCCGCTCTGCCCACTCCCATGCCAATGCTGCTGTAAGTCAACTGATCCTTTGAGTGAGATACCACAGCCTGCTCTGTCCTGCCAGGCCCACCTCTCTCCCCTTCAGTAGTGGGTGTCTCTACTTGCTTTTCATCCTTTCTTGCAGATGTAGTGAGGAGAAGGGCCAAGATGGGAGGTGCTGTGGCACAGCAGGGTTGCTTATTAAGGTCTGTTACCTATTTAGCACCTATGTTAAACAAGTCTCCCTAGGGCCCTTTGGGATATGGCCCATGGCACACAGAGGATCAAACGAGATGGACTGGGGTTAGGGTTGGGGGGATGAGGGTCTGGCCACACTCCCTGCTCGTGAATTCTTCCCCGCTCTTATTGTGCCTCTGGGCCTGGACTCTGACTCACCCCCAGTGCTCTTTCCTCTGGTGGGCTGGCTGTGTCTCCTGTCACTCTGCTTTTCACTGGTCTTTCCCACCCTATGTTGTCAATCAGAGCTTTCTAACGCTGACTGTCTTTGCCAAGATTCATTTTCTTTCCCGTGCTTCTCCTAGAAACCATGCAAATAAAGGGGTGCGGCCAGACCTATTGGGTTGGAGTGAGGAGAAGTGCCATCCAAAGAAAATGACCATTAGTAGGAGTATCAGTGTCTTTTTCAACATGAGAGGAAAGGTCTGACCTCCACTTTAACTGTCCAAGAACCACAGTTTACATGAAATACCTAATACGTTCATACAACAAAGAAAATCAGTCACAGAGGTTTCACCCCAGAGAAAGGGAGCAGTGATAAGAGCGTCAATTCGGCCTACATGTCAGCATGTCTGAAGCTTAACTCCAAACCCTACAGCCCTGAATGCATCTTATTTTGTCGGCTTTACACTATTATTTATTTGAACTTCTGCTTCTCTACCCACCAGCTAGACTGTAAGAGCCTTGCATTCAGTGGCAATATCTGCATTTACATTTGAATTATCACCCATATCATAGAGGTCCCTCAGGGAACATTATCTCTACCGTACACCTCCCTATATAATATTAAATGCATAGGTATTTTATCATTTGACAAAACAACTTATAAAAAGGTCATAAGATGTTTTACGACTTAACACTGCCAGATATGCAAACTGAGGCACAGAGCCCATCCTACCTCAAAGTCAAAGTCACCACAAGAAGAAAATCCTGTCCACAAAACATGCAACAAGTGACCACCCAGACTCCTTCATCAGAGAAAGATACCTGTCGTCCGTGAATCCATTTGTTTGTCCTGCTATCCATCTATTCATCCATTCATGCATTAATTTATCACAACCATACTGGGCACTTATGTACCAGGCAATGTGATGGTCATTGAGGATATGGTATGAGCAAAAATAAACTGACCACTCAAAGAGCCTGCAGTGTGGTGGAAAAGCAGACACACGTCAGAGAGTCAGAACACGTGAGCCTCAGGTGGTGCACTGTGCGGTGGCTCACAGTACAAACGCTCGTTAATACTTCCTCAGTGAGCAGACTTGTCAGGGCCTGTGTCTCCTGGAAAGACATCACTCTTTCAAGTCCATGGGCTTCCCTGGTGGCTCAGACGGTAAAGCGTCTGCCTGAAGTGCAGGAGACCCGGGTTTGATCCCTGGGTTGGGAAGATCCCCTGGAGAAGGAAATGGCAACCCACTCCAGTACTCTTGCCTGGAAAATTCCATGGACTGAAGAGTCTGGTAGGCTACAGTCCATGGGATCGCAGAGTCAGACACGACTGAGCGGTCTCAGTTTCAAGTCCCAGGCTCCCCTTCCAGCCACCCACAAGTTTCCACTCACCTCCTTCCTGTTTCAATGCTGCTATCAACCGGGGTGAATAGAAAGGTCCCAGTAGAGCACTGGGATCAGGCGTGGAGTCTTCTTTGCTGCTGTGTCACCACGGATTTGATGCTGAGCAAGTGCTGGGGTTCTTCTCTAGTTCCTTAAACTTCTGTTTTTTTCCTTCTACTTGGAAAGCAAGTAAAAGAAAGAGCAGTGTTAAAACTCTACTGAAGTCTTGGGTGATGGAAAGAAGGGTGCTCTCATTTTATGAGATGCAAAAAATGAGCAAATGTTCACTAAATAACTAATGTGTACACTGAATCTAGGGGATGTCTGTTAAAATCCAAAGTGGAAATATCAGCTCACTTAGTGAAATGTTCACAGCTTCTCAGATGCCCTTATCAAGTTTTCTGAAGCTTATGGCTGTGATTATACAATATAGGTCACATTGAAACTATAGCTATTTAAATGCTGTCTATATTTGCCATGGTAAAGTTTTCAGCAAATAAATAAAAGTTTAAAAAATAGCAAATACTTCATAGAGGGATTATTGTTCACCCTTTATCCATATGTGTCTCCTACTGCTGCTGCTGCTAAGTCACTTCAGTCATGTCCGACTCTGTGAGACCCCATAGACGGCAGCCCACCAGGCTCCTCCATCCCTGGGATTCTCCAGGCAAGAGCACTGGAGTGGGTTGCCATTTCCCTCTCCAATGCATGAAAGTGAAAAATGAAAGTGAAGTCGCTCAGTCATGTCCGACTCTTCGCAACCCCATGGACTGCAGCCTACCAGGCTCCTCTGTCCATGGAATTTTCCAGGCAAGAGTACTGGAGTGGGATGCCATTGCCTTCTCTGATGTGTCTCCTAAGGCTGTTGTATAAACACTCAACCACCCACTCCACCACACCCATAAAGAATTGTACACAGATGCACACACAATAGGAATTAAGGATTTTTTTTTTTGGAAGAAAATCACATAATTATTGGAAGCATCCAAAACTGAAAAAAATATGATAATCTGGTCTCTTCCATGAGGGGATGTTTGCTAGAGTTTAATCTTGGGATCCAATGGAGGGAGGGATAAATTATGAGTATAGGATTAACAGATAAAAACCATAAAATAGAGAGCAAGAAGGATTTACTGTGCAGCACAGGGAACTATATTCAATGTATAACCTACAGTGGAAAAGAGACTTAAAAATATGTACATGATTAACTCAATCATATAGCTGTACACTGGAAATTAACACAATATTATTGTAAATCAATCATACATCAAATAAATAAAAATCTTGAGGTCAGATGGATCTGTACATCCTAGTCATGTAAACTTGGGAAATGATGCCGTTTTTTGATGTATTTCAGCTCACGCATGCTACGTGCATGCTGAATCAATTCAGTCATGTCTGACCCTGTGGCCTGTAGCCTACCAGTCTCCTCTGGGTTGTCATTTCTTTCTCCAGGGGATCTTCCAGACCCAGGGATCGAACCTGGGTCTCTTATGTCTCCTGCATTGGCAGGCAGGTTCTTTACTACTAGTGTCACCTAGGAAGCCATCCCAGCTCTCTCATTTTTAAAATTAGAGTAAAAATCCATATATTTTAAATATTTGATGACACTTCAAATTAGTATCAAGTGGAGTGCATGATGAGTGTTAGGACTGCAATGAAGTCAGTTCTCCAGCACAGATCTGTTATTCAGGAAGATAATGATACTGAAAGCTTTTTGACAGCTCAGAGAACATAAGCCGATTAATTTGTCTTTTCACTTTGACTTTTAAAGAACCAAATATGATTTTAAAATGTGAACTTTGTATACATATGCCTTGATCTGATTACATGAGGACTTATCTCTTCTAAATGTGTTGGGATCCTAAAGCTGATTTCATTATTTACTCTGTGTGATGCTATTCTGAAGTCAATGGATAAAGTCAAGGGAGGAAACACAGTTTGAAAAGATAGCAGATGTCTGAGACATTTTTGAAAAATGAGGCAGCATGGCATAGTTGGGAAAAAAACTGGATTAGGGGTCAGAAAGCTGGGTTAAAATTCTGGATTTTCTACATCCATTAGGCTCACTGAACAACATTTCTGCTCTTTTAGTTAAAATGGGGTCAAATCACCTATCTTATAACATTGTGCCAAAGCAGAAAATATCGCTGAAGTGTTTCATACTCAGTCACTGCTCAGTTCATAGCTACTAGGCTGCTACTAAGATCTAAGTGTGCAATCTGTGACAAGAACATTCTTATCAATATAACTTTCTCCACATCTAACTTAGTATATATCTATGTTTTCTGAGAGAAATTTGGTTTGGATAAGTTTTTTTGTACTTTACAACATATATTTTAGTTATAACAAAGAAGGTACTAAAATGATTGCAGCAAGGTATATACACAGGGAAAGCATAGACCACGCCTCAGACTAAATGAGAAGACTTTCTGTGCGCACTTTCCAGTATTAAATTGGTAGGTAGAAAGCAGCTACACTGGCTCCCTCTTTAAACTTTTAAACCATTCACTCTTAAAATGAGGAAAAATGAATTGCATTTATTATTTTCCATGACATTCCTGCCCATTATAGGACTTCTTGTTATATCATTTGTAAGTTTTCTCTACCAGAAAATGAACAATTTTGTCAGAGCAGTCATGCCCTATATTTTAGCCATGGAGTCACACAGCTGGGACTGCGCCCAGACTCACAATTCACCCCCCTCCCCAATGTGGTCTTCAGGAAACTATTGAAGCTCTCTGAACTCCATTTTCTTTTTCTGTAAGAAGAGAGGCAGATATCTGCATTGAACTTAGGAGATAGTTGTAGAGACTGAGTGAATTTTATACACTTAGAAATTAGTGTGGCTCATGACAAGCAACTCAGCAGGAGATAGCTATGATGTCAACTCAAAACGCTCAGCAAATGGTAGGTAGTCAGTGAATGTTGAATGTTTGAGAGAATAAATGAATGAATGAGCAAATAAATATATGATAAAGGCAGAGTACTGCAGAGGATTGGGGGAAAAAAATGTCTGGATTTCAAAATGGAGATCATTGTACGCCCATGCTGTCCCTACAGAGCCTCCTTACTTCAGTTTTTAGAATGAGTTGGCATCATATAATATAAATGAACTTAGGTATCTTCCACCTTTGATCTTCAAGGATTCTGAGATGAGTGTGAGGTGTATTTGCTTGAATTCATACTGAGTGTTTCTAAAGAGCACACAGGGTCTAAGCACTTGTCTTTATCAACAGAATGACCTGGGATTTAGACCAAATACTCAGAGCACAAATTATGCTGTAAAACCAATATTTCCAGGAAAGTGATTCTGCAAACTCATACTGAGTGTTGGTTTTGTTCTTCTGTCAGGGCACTTTGATAGGAAAAGAGAGAGCAAGAGAAAGGAGAGTTATTCCCCCAAAACGATTTCTTAGATATTCCCACTTGCATAAATGCTTTGTCACTTTGGTCAACAATAGAATGAACAAGCACACAGTATGGGATAAGACAACTCCACAAAAACTGCTCTGAACCTGCTGGCAGTGACCTCCCTCAGACCCGAGAAATGGTCCTTTGGCAAGGATTGCCTTCCCCAGCCAAGGCTGGGCAAGCTGGCCAAGTGCTGTTGAAATGCTGGAAACTGTGATTCTGTGTGATGAAAAGTCAAAGATCATATTGGGACCCCTGTATCAATGGCCAGAATTTGCCATGTGGAGAGTCCAGTAAGTGACTTCACACCGACATCCTCCACTCCACTCTGGGATACAGATGCTTTCTCTACCAATGTCCTATTTTCCAAAGAGGAAGAGCCAGGACTTCCCTGGTGGTTCAGTGGTTAAGAATCTGCCTTCCAAAGCAGGGGAGAGGGGTTCGATCCTTGCTTCAGGAAAACCTCACGTGCCAGGAAGCAACTAAGCCTGTATACCCCAACTACTGAGCCCGTGCTCTGGAGCCTGTGAGTCACGACTACTGAGCTGATGTGCCGTGACTACTGAAATTTGTGTGCCCTAGAGCCTGTGGTCTGCAACAGGAGAAGCCACCACAATGAGAAATCCCCACACTGCAGTGAAGAGTAGAGCCCGCTAACTACAACTAGAGAACGCCTGTGCAAAGCAGCAAAGAGCCAGCCACCAAAAATAAATATTTTTTTTCCTAAAGAGGAAAAGCTGTAGCACTAGGCTTTGTCAAGTAATTAGCACCTTCATCTGATGGAACTGGTGAGACTGAAGGGAAAAGAATAGGAAAGCAAACCAACATGGAAGTGCTTGGGTTTAAGGTCATGTTTTAAGAATGGCCTTTTACCTACAGGAAAGAATGGATGCAAGGAATGACAACCCCCCCTCACCAGATCCCTGAATTTAATTGAAGTAAATTTGGCATAGCTATGATGTAAACAGCATCCTACAAGGGAAGGAAAGGGTGCTATAAGCTTGGCATTAATGAGTTTTACATAGTCCATATATATTTGAGTTTACCGAATAAGCAGTAGTGCAAGGCTAAAGAAAATTTAAATATTTGCCATAATCAAATTTATATTTTAGACAAAGCCTCTAGTGGTATTTTAATTATGCTTAGGAGGAACATAGAGGTGAAAGTTGGAGGCAAGGAATACTAAGAGAATACTGTTGGGACTGGCCAGACTAGATTTAATTATTAAGATGATATCCGTGTTTGGTGTATAGATGTGGCGAGTGTTTAGGCATCACAAGAATGTACAGGACTTAGCTATTTGGTATGGAAATTAAGAGGGTGGAATGTGGGACTTCCTTGGTGGTCCTGTGGTTAGAAACCTGCCTGCCAATGCAGGGAACATGGGTTCGATCCCTGGTCTGGAAGACCCCATGTGTCATAGAGCAACTAAGGCCATATATATACCACAACTACTGAGCCTGAGCACCAGAGCCTGCGAGCTGCAAGAACTGAGCCTACACACTCATAGCCTTGCTTCTCAACAAGAGAAGCCACGCAAGGGGAAGCCCTTATACCACAAGGAAGAGCCGTCCCTGCTCGCCACAACCAGTGAAGGCCCGCGTGCAACGATGCACACCCAGTAGTGCGGCCAAAAATAAATCAATAACCGAGTTTTTAAGAACAGAGAGAGTGGGAGGTGAATGCCAGATATAAACCATAAATTATTCTTTCCACATCTTTCTTCTTTCCAATAGCCATTTACAAAACATTCCTATATACCAGATGCTATGTGTGGCAGATTGCAACATCTGAAGATGATCTAGTCAATACATTTTATCCCAAATGTCCTTCCAACAAAGCGATGTTGATACTCCTCCATTAAATAATGCGTGTGAACTGCCCCTCTTCCTCCCACTGAATTTGAGCCTGGAACAACATGACGTCTACGTTCTCATAAATATGATGTGATGGGAGGGACTCTGTGTCACTTTTGAGGTCAGATCATAAAAGTTAACACAGCTTGTGCCTGAGCTGTTGTCTCTCAGGGCAATAGCCCTTAAAACTCAGTCACCATATTGTGAGAAAGCCCAAACCACATGGAGAGGCCAAAAGCAGACACAGTCCCGCTTCAGGCCTCAGTCAACAGCATCAGCTGGCAGACATGTGAGCAAGGGAGCCTTCACCTGATTCCAGGATTTGTCACCGTAGATGGTGCTGAAGAGTAAGAGATGAGCTGTTCTCATCAAGCTTGACCTAATTTGTAGATCTCGGAATAAAATATATATTGTCATTGTCTTAAGCTAGTAATTTTGAGAAAATATATTAACAGTTACAGAAACAGTCTATTCTATTATGGGATTTGCAAAGTTAAAATATACTAATTCTTCCTCCCCAATAAGATAGTCTCATAAATTAGACACACTAATGCCTACTAGTAAAATAAGGTTAGCACAAAAGGAAAACATGTTCATGGTTATAACAGAACCAGGAGGTATAAAAGAAAGATAGCTTTGTTAGTGATTGAGGTCTCTTTCAGATGCTCATTGCCTACCTGCAAGAACATCTAAAGTCTTGGCATATGCCACACTTGATATTTTGGACTGTACGACATCAAGACTCTATACTACGTGCTGGTAGATATAACCATTTTTAACAAGGAACCAGCCATTGCTGAAATGTCTCAACAAAAGAGAAAAGAAAATAAATTCCTCCCATATGTATAAATTGTTTGGAAGATACAATTAAGATATAACACTTCAACAAGCATAATTGAAAGAGCCAATTTGGGATACTCCTTATTGACCGAAGTTCTATTAACAGCTGACTTTAACAATCCATCCTTGCCAATATGGATAAGAATCTGTATACCATATTCTGCCTTTCTGATGCTTAAGTGAGCAAGTGTTATTTGCAGGACAGTTCATAAGTCCTGCAGAAATCACAAAACAAACCTCAAAATCCTGTTAGATTTTCTGGGGTCAGGCGCCATAAGCATGCAGTGTCCTGACTGTGTTCTAGGTGACACTTGAGTCATAGTGGCAAGCCGGGGCTTCATCTCCATGAATGTGTGCATATCCTGTCATAGTGATTAACATTGTGCTTTACAAAATAAAAAATTGCTTGGTTTAAGAAGCAGATGTTTAGGATTGGTATCTTTGCTGTGAGTGAGCCCATAACAAGGACTCTACTTGGTCTGGAATGGGAGCTAGCTTGGTTATTAAGATCTGAACGTAGTGCCTCAACATCCTGAGACATTTATCAGAGGATAATAATATAACTGAGTAGGAAAAACCCAAGGGTCTCAAACTGGATAAACAGACTCATTCTGATAATGATCCGGGATTACAAATAGTTTTGTTGAGTGGTTAACATAAAGACTTTGCGTCAGATGAACCTGGATTCAAGTTTATGCTTAGTCATTTATTTGCTACCAAGCTACTTTTTCTTTAAAAGCCTCATTTAAAAGCAATGGCAAGATATGAGAATGTGGTTAATATTACTGCTACTGGTATCTGGGATGCTAGTAGCTGGATATGACATCACATGCAGGGGTGGTGCCAGGTGAAGAATTTATATGGGAGACAGGGATTTAGGAGTAATGATTGTATAAGATGAAGTGTGGGAGTGTGTTACTCAAAGATCCAGAGATTAAAGCAAGAGAGACGTATTTAGCATCATACATACATCACACAGCATATAAGGGTGGAGTAGAAGAGGAAGTGGAGAAGGCGATGGCACCCCACTCCAGCACTCTTGCCTGGAAAATCCCATGAACAGAGGAGCCTGGTGGGCTGCAGTAAATGGGTTGTGAAGAGTCGGATACAACTGAGCAACTTCCCTTTCACTTTTCATTTTCATGCATTGGAGAAGGAAATGGCAACCCACTCCAGTGTTCCTGCCTGGAGAGTCCCAGGCAAGGGAGAGCCTGGTGGGCTTCCATCTATGGGGTCACACAGAGTCGGACACGAATGAAGTGACTTAGCAGCAGCAGAAGAGGAAGAGCCGGAAGAATTCAATACACAGGAAGGTGCAGACAGGAGGGGCAAGGATCATGGAAAATTAAAAGCAGAGTATTTGGCCTAGAATTTTACCAGGTAGCAAGTGAATGATAGCTTACTTGTTATCAGTCCATATATCTGTATTCCATTCCACATTTTTGATGTTTGTGGGGACCTCTGTATTCTAAGTGGAATATTTAGCCTGGCTAATAACAACTGTAAAGCATGCAATTAATCCCTAATATATTGGCAAGGAGCGGCTTCCCCATAGGCAGATATTTCCTTAGGTATGTGGTAGCACAGTTAATCTTTATTGTAAGTTACCAGCACGTTAGAATTATTTATCTTGGAATGGATTCTTGTGACTCCTGCTGTTTTCTTCCTTATATCTAGTGACTGCCATGCTGTGTGAATAGGTGGGTCTGTTCTGGTTTGAGGAAGGACCTGATTCAAAGGAGAGTAGGGGTCCATTTCCAAGGAGAGGCATTTCCTAACATAGCCCTGTGGGGGGTTTCTGCCTCTGCATCTTCCTAGAAAAACACGTGAGATGCCACCTTCATTCATCGCTTGTTCAGAAGGCAATCTTCTGCATGCTATTAGAGATATGCTAATCTGCATGCCTAATTACAAAGCCTGTGAAACACTTTGAAAGAAAAGAAAATTAAAAAAAAAATCTTCCTTACATTAAAGGCAAAAAGAGAGACAAATTGACAGTCACTTCCCACATAAGGCTGTGAAAAACCCGCTGGCTGGATGAGGCAGACTAATTCCAGATTTCAAATCCCCATAGTAGGATGAATGTTCAAAATCAGGTGTATTCAAATTTTTCATTATATTCTTTTCCCCAAAACGATAGGAAGTTGAAAGGGAAAATAAAGTCAATATGGTTGGAATTATAATAAAATATGGACTCTATTAAATAAATTGGGATCTGTCTTTAATCAATGAGATGGTCAAGTAGAGCCTATTGACTTCTCTCTTCAAGAGGGGATTACCAGCTCAGAAGTGGCTGATGGTATTACTACTGGGGTCCCCTTACATTATTCTTTTTGAAATTTAGGGTTCATGTGCTTAGTCACTCAGTTGTGTCCAACTCTTTGCAACCCCATGGACTGTAGCCCACCAGGCTACCATGTCCATGGAATTCTCCAAGCAAGAATACTGGAATGGGTTGGCATGCCTTCCTCCAGGGGATCTTCCCAACCCAGGGATCAAACCCAGGTCTTCTGCATTGCAGGTGGATTCTTTACCATCTGAGCCACCAGAGATGCCCTAGGGTTCATAGTAATTTCAGTGAAGCTTTGAGTGAGTTCATTGTGCAGGAGTGGGGCGTGCCATATGGCTCAAATGGTAGTTTCAGAGTGCTCTGAAATAACTGATATGAACGAGCTTGTCTGCAACTGGAGTGCAGATTCTGGCACTGCATTCCTGCCATGCTTTGTGCTGCCTGTGGGAATCCCTGTGCCTCAGTTTCCTTTTCCGTAAAATGGGAGTGAAAATATTGATACCGTCCTCATAATGCCATGAGGTTTAAATGAATGGATGTAATGACATCAGAACTGTGTCTGACACATGACTGTAAATAAGCGCTTATTAGGTAAAAAGAAGCCTAAGCTCCATAAGCCCACGAAAGCAGCAGGACTTTAAGTTGGGGCACTGTTGTGCAAGTCACTGGGCAGAGTTGCAGTTCAAAGCACTTCAGGCATTGATATTCACCTCTCCCAGCTTCAGGTCCCCACAGCGCTGCTGGTTGCCAGCCTTGACCTTATGCTGAACTAAATGTAAACAATGTCACCATGCAGCCTGATACAACTTCTCTTGAATTGACTTATCTGACTCCTTTTATTTCTCAGAAAACAGCCACATGACTCTCCCCTCTTCTATATCACAGAACAGGCAGGGGTCCCTCCCAACATCCTTTACTTCTTCTCTCTCTCCTTATTTTGTTGCTGGTCAGTCACTCAGTTGTGTCTAACTCTTTGTGACCCCATGGACTGCAGCACGTCAGGCTTCCCTGTCCTTCACCATCTCCCAGAGCTTGCTCAAACTCATGTCCATAGAGTCAAGGATGCCATCCAACCATCTCATCCTCTGCCACCCCTTCTCCTCCTGGACTTTTCTAATGAATGGGTTCTTTGTATCAGGTGGCCAAAGTATTAGAGCTTCAGCTTCAGCATCAGTCCTTCCAGAGTATATTCAGGACTGATTTCCTTTACGATTTACGATTTGATCTCCTTGCAGTCCAAGAGACTCTTAAGAGTATTCTCCAACAACACAGTTTGAAAGCATCAATTCTTTAGCGCCCAGCTTTTTTATGGTCCAACTTTCACATCCATACATAACTACTGAAAAAACCATAGCTTTGATTAGACAGACCTTTGTTGGCAAAGTAATGTCTCTGCTTTCTAATATGTTGTCTAGGTTGCTCATAGTTTTCCTTCCAAGGAGCAAGCATCTTTTAATTTCATGGCTTCAATCACCATCTGCAGTGATTTCAGAGCCTGAGAAAAGAAAGTCTGTCACTGTTTCCATTGTATCCCCATCTATTTGCCATGAAGTGATGGGACAAGATGTCATGATCTTAGTTTTTTGAATGTTGAGTTTTTAGCCAACTTTTTCACTCTCCTCTTTCACTTTCATCAAGAGGCTCTTTAGTTCCTCGCTTTCTGCCATAATTACTCACTTTCTCCTTATAACTCACATTTCATTCTCCCTCCCTTAGAATCCGACCCCACGTCAAAAACCTGAGGAACTAAAGACATCCCCATTTCTATATATTCTGCCTCCTCTGAGTGACTGAACTGAACTGAACTGAGGAAAGAAGTTGGGGGAAATAGGTAAATATACATATGTATTGTTTTCTCCCATTTTTATATAAATGGGAAAAATTTAAGCACGTGGTTTCTGTACATGATTTTATTTCTTTATTTTCTGTCTTGATATTTTCAAATTAGTCCTTAAAAGCTTATAATGTTTTTTTGACAGAGAAATGGATAAAGAAGATGTGGTACACTGAATATTCAATGGAATGTTACTCAGCCACAGAAAAGAATGAAATAATACCATTTGCAGCAACATAGATGAACCTAGAGATTTTCATACTGAGTGAAGTAAGTCAGACAGAGAAAAACAAATATCATGTGATATAGCTTATGTGTGGAATCTAAAAAAAAGTACAAATGGATTTATTTATTTACAAAACTAAAGTAGCAGATATAGAAAAATATATGGTTACAGGAGAAGAAAGGGAGAGATAAATTGGGAGATTGGGGTGGATAAAATAGGTAATTAATGAAGACCTATTGTACAGCACAGGGAACTCTACTCAATACTCTGCAATGGCCTACGTGGGAAAAGAATCTAAACAAGAGCGGACATATGTGTATGGATAACTGACTTACTTTGTTGTACATCTGAAACTAATACAATATTGTCAATTCAGTTCAGATCACTCACTCAGTCGTGTCCTTCTCTTTGGGACCCAATGAATCCCAGCACGCCAGGCCTCCCTGTCCATCACCATCCCCCGGAGTTCACTCAAACTCATGTCCATCAAGTTAGTGATGCCATCCACCCATCTCATCCTCTGTCATCCCCTTCTCCTCCTGCCCCCAATCCCTCCCAGCATCAGAGTCTTTTCCAATGAGTCAACTCTTCGCATGAGGTGGCCAAAGTATTGGAGTTTCAACTTTAGCATCATTCCTTCCAAAGAATACCCAGGACTGATCTCCTTTAGAATGGACTGGTTGGATCTCCTTGCAGTCCAAGGGACTTTCAAGAGTCTTCTCCAACACCACAGTTCAAAAGCATCAATTCTTCGACACTCAGGTTTCTTCATGGTCCAACTCTCATATCCATACATGACCACAGGAAAAACCAAAGTCTTGACTAAACGCACTTTTGTTGGCAAAGTAATGTCTCTGCTTTTCAATATGCTATCTAGGCTGGTCATAGCCTTTCTTCCAAGGAGTAAGCATCTTTTAGTTTCATGGCTGCAATCACCATCTGCAGTGAATTTGGAGCCCCCAAAAATAAAATCTGACACTGTTTCCACTGTTTCTCCATCTGTTCCCCATTAAGTGATGGGACCAGATGCCATGATCTTAGTTTTCTGAATGTTGAGCTTTAACCCAACTTTTTCACTCTCCTCTTTCACTTTCATCAAGAGGCTTTTGAGTTCCTCTTCACTTTCTGCCATAAGGGTGGTATCATCTGCATATCTGAGGTTATTGATATTTCTCCCAGCAATCTTGATTCCAGCTTGTGCTTCTTCCAGCCCAGTGTTTCTCATGATGTACTCTGCATAGAAGTTAAATAAGCAGGATGACAATATACAGCCTTGACATACTCCTTTTCCTATTTGGAACCAGTCTGTTGTTCCATGTTCAGTTCTAACTGTTGCTTCTTGACCTGCATATAGGTTTCTCAAGAGGCAGGTCAGGTGGTCTGGTATTCCCATCTCTTTCAGAATTTTCCACACTTTATTGTGATCCACACAGTCAAAGGCTTTGGCATAGTCAATAAAGCAGAAATAGATGTTTTTCTGGAACTCTCTTGCTTTTTCCATGATCCAGCGGATGTTGGCAATTTGGTCTCTGGTTCCTCTGCCTTTTCTAAAACCAGCTTGAACATCAGGAAGTTCACGGTTCACGTATTGCTGAAGCCTGGCTTGGAGAATTTTGAGCATTACTTTACTAGCGTGTGAGATGAGTGCAATTGTGCAGTAGTTTGAGCATTCTTTGGCATTGCCTTTCTTTGGGATTGGAATGAAAACTGACCTTTTCCAGTCACTTAGTATATGCCAATAAGTTGTTTTAATTAAACATAAATAAAAGCTTGTGATGGTTTTAAAATACATCTGTCAATATTTCCATGATCAAGAGGTGAATCCATTCTCACCTCCAGATGGTGGATCAGAGGATTACTGGCTAGTTCTGCCCCTTCCTCAACCAGGGTATCAGAGCACATTTACCTCGGTTCTAGCTTATTGAAGTGTGCAGAACAATATGTATGGCAAATATGCATTAAATCAAACATTAAATGAAAAAAGTAGAAAAGGTGAGTCCAGCTCCTCTCCACAGAAATATGGGAAAGGCTTAGAGACTCAACACACAGGCTGAAAATAGAAGATGGCAGAAGCGCTGTAGCATCCCTTCTGAGGCTGGGTCTTGGCAGTCTTACAAGATCTTAGAAGGTCACATGGCTTTCACTGCCACGCCTTGGGACAGTTGCTTCTCAAAACCCAGCTCCTGTGCTGTGAGATGTGCTCTTGTTGAGGGTCCCAGACAAAGTTCAGGTGGGCAGCCACAGTCCTTCAGAGGATTTCAAGCCCATCCTTCCGGACACTCAGATGATGTCACAGAGCAGAAATGAGCCATCTGTCCTAACTGCGGATGGATGAGCCAAATGAAACACTACTGTGGCTTTGACCTCGTGTTACGTGGTGGTTTGTTGCACAGAAGGCAATCAGAGCAGCCATGGTACCATTCTGTGTGTCCTTCCCCTCCCTTGATCTATAATCCAAATCTCTTTCAGGATCCAAGCTCCACCTCCAGTTAAGAGTCCATCCCCAAACTAGCTTAAATATTTTCACTTGCAGGGTTATGTGCATTCGGGTCCATGGAGGTTTCTCTGTATGGATACTGGTAAAGATCTTAAAAGGTCACACAGGTTTTAGCTGGCATTATTTGGGGTATTTCCTTTCCCCCATATAACCTTGCCTGAGTAATTCCTCCCTTGAAAGTTTGGCAGGTGCCTTCATCTACCATGCAATGACAAGAAGACTGCACTTAGAGTCAAAAGAACTTCTGTGTATCACCCCTACTGTGCCTTCTGAATGTATCATCTCTCAGCCTCTATTTCTCAGTTCCTAAAGTGGTGTTAAGTTAATCTATGCTAAAATGCATTTGAGAATTTATTTGAAGGTGCTTTCAAAGGTAAAGAACTACTATACAGATTTTAGAAATGACTATTATTGTTAAAGATACATGTATCTTAATGACATGTTAGAAATATCAAGGGGATATTTCAGGATAGTAATTAACAAATTTATTACAGATTCCAAAGTGGCCATGGTGTTTTTACAGTTCCGATCCAATGTAATAAATGTACAGGTGCAGATCAACTGATGAAAATAACGTTTTGCCTGTATTAATAAGCTTGCACATATACTAGTGTCTTTGAAAATAGATTTCTATTTTGATTTGGAAACAGGTGTTTGGAATCTATTTTTAAATGAGTTGAACAATGCTTATTCATGAGGAATTTTGATCTTGTGACAGCTGAAGTCAATACTGACCAGACTGAATTTACATACCAGGCCCAGTACTTGAAAGACACCTTGATTCTTAAGGTGTCAGTAATTTAGTTATTATTATTAGCACAAGACTCTATGGAGCATTTTAACTGCAGATCATAATGACAGAACATTTATAACACTGTTCATTAATATATTATTTAATGCAAACCTATGAAAAATGGAATTGCTGTTAAATGAAGTGTACTAGATAACATTCTAAGCAATTCAATTTGTGATAAAAACAGGGCCACAGTGTTTGAGAGTATGGAGTAGTAGTTTAGGGGAATACTAGATATAAGAGGAGTTTTTAAATATGAAAATTACTTTAGTATCTAGTATTTTGAGCCATTTGCATCATTAAAATAATATCTAGCAATTCAGTATGGTTCATGCAGTTTTATAAATGTAGATGCTGGAGGAAAATTCCTCCACTATTAATTAGCTATATGCAATTGGGCTGATTGTTTAACCTGCCTGAACCTGTTTCCTTATCTACAACACTGAGCAATCATAGAGCACCCGTCTGTGGCAGAGAATGCTAACTGTTCACTTAAAGTCTCCTGTCTCAGTGGTGCTCGCTAATGGCTTTATGATCCTGGAGGAGTGAACAATTGCCACATCTTACCATGTGGCACAGACACTTTAAGCAGAGAAAAGAGTACTCATCATCCTGTAACAAAGAAAGATACCCCACATAGGTATTATAGGCTATTTATCTCTTCGTTAGGAGGTGCTCCATGTCCAAAGCTGGGAGGAAGGGTATTAGAGACTGAGTCTGGAGGGTGCCTTTTCCTATAAATAACACTCATCATCTTCTTTCTGAGCCTGGTCTTTTAGTTTTATCTTTTAATTATTTTAAAATGCTATATATATATATATATATAAAACTTATTTATAACTTGGCCAGATTTGGTTTTCATTGTATATAACTCAAAATCCTCAACAATTACAGTATTTGCAGGTGGCTCAGAATCTGAGCAGGTTAAGAATCTGCCTGCAATGCAGGAGCCAGGGTCGATCCCTGGGTTGGAAGATTACCTGAAGAAGGAATGGCAACCCACTCCAATATTCTTGCCTGGGAAATCCCATGGACAGAGAAGCCTGGCAGGTTATAGTCCATGGGGTCGCAAAGAGTCAGACATGCCTGAGTGACTAACACTTTAACATCCTTAACATATATACAGGGACATTTGGGGAAAGCTAGGAGAGCAAAGAATAATCAAGATAGCTTTTCAAACAAGAATTAAAGAGTTGAGGTCTCCTCCAACGATGATTCATTGGGTAACAGGGAAAAATATCTCTCTGAGTATCAGATTTCCACATGTAAAATATGAAGATAAAATCATGCCTGCCTTGTGTGGTTAAAATATTAACCCAATCAATTTTAAAGAAACATATACAAAATGTCTGATTACTATTTACTTAAAGGGAAATAATTAACTTTAAGTTATTCTGCTTATGAAGTTTGGTCCCACTGAAAAGAGCAGGTATTAACTTCTGTACTCCACTGGGGAAACATCTGACACAGGGTTATTGCCCTGGCAGGCTGAGTTACTGCAGAAGACGTAGGTTCCAGTTACATTTTGCTCCAGCTCTGCTAGGGTCTCTGCAGCAGGCCTCCTTGGAGTCTGTGGAGTGGTCCTTAACATTTATGAAAACACTGCGGGAAAGAAGTATTAAAGCAGCCAGTGTGCGCTAGACCAACTGTGAAGAGGTAACGGTAAAGGTCCTTGGGGAGTCGGAAGGGATGTTAAGTGGATAGCTTAAACAGGTTTAACTTGCTCTCCTCAAAACTGGCAAGCATACTCATCAGGAAGAACAAAAAGGCTGGAGACAGGGGAGCTTGGCCTTTTTTTTTTTTTTTTTATCTTTTACAAACTTAACAGATATTTAAAGAAGACTTGATACAACAGGGAAATGCCAGATGGAGTAAGAAAACATATTTTGCAGGCTTGAAATTTCAAATTCAGCCCTCTAACTCAAACATACTTTTACATTATGTTAGGTTCCTCTATAAAATGCTGGGAACAGTCATTAACTTACATGGTTGATCAAATGAGCCTAAGATAACATGGAGGTGAAAGAAGCTGAAGAGAGCACAATTTCCCATAAACAAGTCAATATTCAATTCTGAATCTGGATGAACAGAAATCAAGAAGTTTTGAACATGAAGAATGAGAAGGGTTAGAAAAAAAAAAAAAAAAAAAAGCTCTAAAAGAAGGGAAACAAAGAAAGTGGTTTTCTGCCTGGAGATATCTTCTGGATCACAGTGCAGACAGAATACCAAGGAAAAGATGGTGTTCTCGCTGGATTGAAAATACAGAGATTGAAATACAAGGAGTAACAAGTGATGGCAAAACACCAGAGAGGAGAGAGCTACCCAGAGGAAGAACTGCTAATAATAGAACAGTGTTATACTCTTGAGTCACCTGATGAACATTAAGCTACAGATGGGTAGGGATCCAGAGAAGGCAATGGCAACCCACTCCTGTACTCTTGCCTGGAAAATCCCATGGGCAGAGGAACCTGGTAGGCTACAGTCCATGGGATTGCTAAGAGTTGGACACAACTGAGCGACTTCACTTTCACTTTTCACTTTCGTGCATTGGAGAAGGAAATGGCAACCCACTCCAGTGTTCTCGCTTGGAGAATCCCAGGGACGGGGGAGCCTGGTGGGCTGCTGTCTACGGGGTCGCACAGAGTTGGACATGACTGAAGCCACTTAGCAGCAGCAGCAGCAGGGTAGGGATCTGTAAGCCAAATGATTCCAAAATATTGAAGGGCTGGGAGGCATGAATTCCATCCAGCCAGATAAGAGTCTTCCTTGAACATCAATACTTTCAGTAGGGACCCTGGAAGGATCATTCTTTAATAATAGAGATAAAGACCACCCAAAGTAAAACTACACTAAACTCACTCTAACAAAACTTAAAACAATCTCAAAATGATTGAGCCGACCTATGACTAATTTACCTTCCTATCAGGTCCAACACAGTATAAAAAATACAACAAAGTACAAAGGCATACATCAAATTACAAGCATGATTTGAAAAAAGTAGAATTCTAAGTGATTGCCATCAAAATAAATTATTGGACAGACAGGAGAAGAAGTGGAAAAAGTGATCCATAGCTAGGAAAGAATCAGTAAATAGAAATAGACGCAAAGATGAAAGATGTGATAGATTTAATAGACAAGGTTTTAGAATGGCTATAATGATTAGATTTGATTACATATAAGTGAATACGTATATATAGAAGACAAATCAAAAGATATTAAAAAAGCAAAGTGAAGTGTCTAGTTTTGAAAAATTGAGTATTTGGATTCAAAATGTAATTTAAAAGGGATTATTAACAGATAAGACACTGCAGAAGAAAACATTAATGAAGGTGAAGTTATGACAATAGAAATTAGCCAAATTAAAAAACAAAACATGAAATGTTTCGTGATATACACAAAGGGGATACCAAAAAGAGAAAAGAGAGTTAGGAGTAAAATTTTGAAGAAATGAGACAAAAAGACTGATGAAAACTCTATACCTACAGACTCAAGAAGCTCAATGAAACTTAAGAGCAGTAAAAGCAAAGTAAACAAAACTTAGTCAGTCATAATCAAATTGCTAAAAACTAGTGTTCAGTTCAGTCGTTCAGTCATGTCTGACTCTTTGCAACTCTATGGACTGCAGCACACCAGGCTTCCCTGTCTATCACCAACACCGAGAGCTTGCTCAAACTCATGTCCATCAAGCTGGAGATGCCATCTAAACATCTCATCCTCTGTCACCCCCTTCATCTCTCACCTTCAATCTTGCCCAGTGTCAGGGTCTTTTCCAGTGGGTCAGTTTTTCACATCAGGTGGTCAAAATATTGGAGCTTCAGCATCAGAACTTCCAAAGAATACTCAGGACTGATTTCCTTTAGGATGGACTGGTTGGATCTCCTTGCAGTCCAAGGGACTCTCAAGCATCTTCTCCAACACTACAGTTCAAAAGCATCAGTTCTTTGGTGCTCAGCTTTTTTTATAGTCCAACTCTCACATCCAAATATGACTACTGGAAAAACCATAGCTTTGACTATACAGACTTTTGTCAGCAAAGTAATGTCTCTGCTTTGTAATACATTGTCTATGTTGGTCATAGCTTTTCTTCCAAAGAGCAAGCATCTTTTAATTTCATGGCTGCAGTCACCATCTGCAGTGATTTGGGAGCCCAAGAAAATGAAGTCTGTCACTGTTTCCATTGTTTTCCCATCTATTTGCCATGAAGTGATGGGACCAGATGCCATGATCTTAGTTTTTTGAATGTTGAGTTTTAAGCCAGCTTTTTCACTCTCTTCTTTCACTTTCATCAAGAGGCTCTTTAGTTCTTCTTCACTTTCTGCCATAAGGATGGTGTCATCTGCATATCTGAGATTATTGATATTTCTCCCGGCAATCTTGATTCCAGCTTGTACTTCATTCAGCCTAACATTTTTCAGGATGTACTCTGCATATAAGTTAAATAAGCAAGGTGACAATATACAGCCTTGATGTACTCCTTTCCCATTTGGAACCGGTTTGTTGTTCCATGTTCAGTTCTAACTGTTGCTTCTTGACCTGCATACATATTTCTCAGGAGGCAGGTCAGGTGGTCTGGTATTCCCATCTTTTTCAGAATTTTCCAGTTTGTTGTTATCCACACAGTCAAGGGCTTTGGTGTAGTCAATAAAGCAGAAATAGATGTTTTTTCTGGAATTCTCCTGCTTTTTTGATGATCCAACTGATGTTGGCAATTTGATATCTGGTTTCTCTGCCTTTTCTAAATCCAGCTTGAACATCTGGAAGTTCTAGATTAACATACTATTGAAGCCTGGCTTGGAGAATTTTGACCATTACTTACTAGAGCGTGAGTAAAGCATTACTTTACTTTACTTCCTGCTGCTGCTGCTGCTAAGTCGCTTCAGTCATGTCCGACTCTGTGTGATCCCATAGACGGCAGCCCACCAGGCTCCCCCATCCCTGGGATTCTCCAGGCAAGAACACTGGAGTGGGTTGCCATTTCCTTCTCCTGAAATGAGTGCAATTGTGTGGTAATTAGAACATTCTTTGGCACTGACTTTCTTTGGAATAGGAATGAAAACTGGCCTTTTCCAGTTCTGTGGCCACTGCTGAGTTTTCCAAATTTGCTAGCATATTGAATGCAGCATTTTAACAGCATCATCTTTTAGGATTTAGAATAGCTCAGCTGGAATTCCATCACTTCCACTTGCCTTTTTTGTAGTAATGCTTCCTAAGGCCCACTTGACTTTGCACTCCACGATGTCTGGCTCTAGGTGAGTGACCACACCATCGTGGTTATCTGGGTCGTAAAGATCTTTTTTGTATAGTTCTTCTGTGTATTCTTGCCACCTTTTCTTAATAACTTCCGCTTTTGTTGGGTCCAAGGCATTTGGGTATCTTAAAAATGGGCTGAAGAAAAATGGGTTTGATGAGGTAACTTAGCATGCTGTGAACTTCCTATGGAGAGGAACACACGGCAGGAGACTGCTACCGCAAGGATGTTAAGACAGCCTCCAGCCACAACCCATGAGCAGCCTGAGCAACAGCTGAAAGAAAATGCATCTCGTGGACTTGAAAGAAGATTCTTCCAGTCTTGCTCTGTCAAATCTCCAATGAAATCTGATTTTTGTAAAACTTTCCTAGTGGCCCAATAGACCCTGAACACAGGCCCCAATTAAGCTTTGCCAAGACGCCCGACACAGAAAAACTGTGAAATAAAAATGGGCATTATTTAAAACATTATGTTCGTTACACTTTGTTGTGTAGTATAAGAATCTAATATCCCTGATACTTGATACATAAAAGGAATGGTTAGAAATATCAGAAAGTAATAGTTTTCCTTTCTATAAAGCTTGCATTCTCAGCCTTATTTTTCTTAGTAATGTTTAAAGAAAGCCAATTTGGGATGCAAACCTGCTTATTGATATTTTTGTCTATGTGGCACCTATTTTTCTGTTGTTGGGATAAGAATTAAACTTGTAATGGTTTTACAGACTTCAGGGGAACATGGCATACATCAGAGTAAAAAAATATACAGGAAACTCACAATGTTTTCTCCTAATACACTTCTGAAATGTTAGGTATTATTATTACTGTGGTTGTCTCTATTAAGGCATCATCTGAAGAAAGAGATGGGGGCTAATTTTTCTAGTCCATTATCACGAGTCCACCCCAAATTGATCTTCTTTCACATCCAAGCAGAAGTGCATTTTGTAAGAAGCTGCTATATCTTTGGTTGCCCTGGGGAAACTTAAATGGCTAAATCCTCTTGTAATGTTTCTCTCCACACATAATGAGATTATTAAGCAGCCCAAGCAGTCTCTAACCTAGAAAAAAATTCCCAAATGATAAGACTAAATTTCGTATTGCTCATTTTGAGTAAGTCATCTCTAATTCATCGCTGAATGAACAGTCTCATAATGAGTTCTTACTCTGGGTCAGTTACTCTGTTATTAGAAGCACAATGATAAACAAAATACCACCTCAAACCTCTGGGTGCTCATAAACAATTTGAAGTAAAAAAGTATACAGAAACAAAACATTCCTTCTCAGGAAGCATTAAATCTAGGAGAATCAAGATCATGTGTTAAAATCAAGAAGGATAGACACTCAATTGTTGAGTCATTCTTTTGTACCCCAAAACCTCCAGGGAGTTTTTCAACACATCTGACTATCATGACACATTTTATTGATTAAGGAAACAGGGCTTAAAGATTTGAAGTGACTTCCCCAAGGTCATACAGCTTGTAATGCACAGACTCAGGATTCTCAGATTTTCCAGCCATCAGATTCAATGATTTCTCACCTAATCCCAGTACTAAGATTCTACTTGCCATTACAAGTAGAATCCAATTACATGAAGCTTTCTGTGGCCATTTGCAGAATTTGTCATGTTGCTTTCCTGTTGAATATCAAGCTTATTTTTAAAACACAGATCCAATATTCACAATTATAGCCTAGCTTCTCCTTAAATATGAGAGATCCCAGATATTTCTCCAGCAAAGATGAGTTTGTGCTCAGCGGAGAACTGGAGTTCAGGCTCTGCAAATATGGTGAGCTGCATGCAAGTCCCCTCAAAATGAGAGAAGAACACTTTTATAGATAGGAAAATGAAGTTGGGGTGGCTACAGTGAACAGAGTCCATAGTTTTTCACTGGCTGATACTTGCAGGAAAGAAGAGGAATCTCTCTTCTTTCTATTGGGCTTTATCTTCACAGAGCATGAGAGCTCCCTGTCCTGGTCTCTCAACTCTATTGATTAAGGCTTTTGTTTATTAATTTTTTTTAAATAAAAGCACCACCAGGGCTTCCCAGGTGGGGCTAGTGGTAAAGAATCTGCCTGCCATTGCAGGAGACACAAGAGATGAAAGTTCAATCCCTGGGTTGGAAAGATTCTCTGGAGAAGGAAATAGCAACCCACTCCAGTATCCTTGCCTGGAAAATTCCATGGACATAGGAACCAACGGGCTACAGTCCATGGGGTCATAGGGAGTCGAATATGACTGAGCAACGGAGCACACACATATTTTTTTCTTCCAATTTATAAAAAGAAAGTTTCAACAGTTTTTTGTGTTGCATGTTTTTTCTTATTAATTAGGAATTACTCCTCTCATACCAAAATCTTCCTTTTCTTCATGACTCTACACCATCCTCTGCCTTTATTAAATCTTTCCCATCTTCCTGGGCTATATTAGTCACCATCACATTCCTGGTCTCACAGAACGTTTTATTTATGTCTGCTGCTGCTAAGTCGCTTCAGTCGTGTCCGACTCTGTGTGACCCCATAGACGGTAGCCCACCAGGCTTCCCCGTTCCTGGGGTTCTCCAGGCAAGAACACAGGAGTGGATTGCCATTTCCTTCTCCAATGCATGAAAGTCTAGTATGCTTTAATTTCATTATACAGGAGACACTCCTGACCCAGTGTCCTTACAACTGGATTCTGACACCCTTCTAAGGACATGTCTATCTTCAACTTCTTGCACATCTAGCCCTGCTTCACACAGTGTGTGCTGAAAACTTTTTGCTGAGAGGAAGTTGCAGAATTGAGGTATGTTTTGGGAGCTAAAGGTCCTAGATTTGGTATCTGCTCCTTTCCTGCCCTTCCACATTGTTTTTGTTGCTCAGTCACTAAGTTCTGTCTGATTTTTTGCAACCCTATGGACTGCAGCACCCCAGGCTTCCCGGTCCTTCACCATCTCCTGGAGTTCGCTCAAATTCCTGTCCACTGAGTCAGTGATGCCATCCAACCATCTCATCCTCTGTCACCACTTTTCTCCTCTTGCCCTCAATCTTCCCCAGCATCACGTCTTTTCTTCCATGTTACATGAGCTAATACATTCTCAATAATTTTGCCATAAGTGTAGAATGTAATTGTTGAATGCTGTTTTTTACCATTTATTATCTGTGTAAACTTGGTTAGAATGGTTAAACTGTCTTGGATCCAGTTTTCTCAACTGTACGGCAAACGTAGTACCACTTACATGAAATGATCAAATGGATACATAATAATGTCCTTCAGGTATGACATGTTTAGTAAACACCAGTTGTTTTACTAGAGCAGTGGGATGTCTCCAGAACAGTGTATAATGGATAGTTCAGATTTCTAGGGAAAATGTTCTAGATAATAAAATGACAAATGCCAAAAAAAAGGTTGTTAAAAGACCTGTGATATTCCCTGCTGTGGGCTTCCCTGGTGGCTCAGTGGTAAGAATCCACCTGCCAATGCAGGAGATGTGGGTTTGATCCCTGGGACAGGAAGCCCCCCTGGAAAAGGAAGTGGAATTCACTTCAGTATTCTTCCCTGGGAAATCTCCTGGACAGAGAAGCCTGGTGGGCTGTGGTCCGTGGGGTCTCAAAGAGTCAGACATGACTGAGGAACTAAAGACAGTGATGATTTCTTGCTGTACCTAGTGTTAATCACATGATCCAAAGCTAATCAGATAACTGAGAAATATAAAGAAAATAAAGTCTAATTTTTGTCTTTGAACAACTTTTAAGAGGGTAAAATACAATAAAAGAAAAACTTTATCTCTTTTGAATCATGCTTACATAAGTATTATTAATATTATTTTGTATTGAAAGCATTAAATTTCTATTTATTTTGTCCCCAAATCATTTTATTTTTTAATAAATAACTCTCTCTTAAAAAAAAAAGCTAATAATTTATGCAGGGAAAAAAAAGAACATGCTACTATCCCCTTATGACTCTTTCAGAGAAATCATTGATTTTTTTTTCCAATTGGCTAATTGATTTTAAGCAATTAGTCAGTGCAAGTAACATGTGACTAGTTAATTAGCTTACTATCCAATGCTTCTCAATGCTGCTCCCTCGAGAGTCATTAGAAAGCAGATTTATAGTCTTCTATGTATTACAGAAGTAACAGCAGAAGAAAGCCAAGGAATTTATATTTTGAAAGAAAATGAAAATGCAGGAAATAAGGTTCAGAAAAATATCTTCTAAATACTGGTTCTTTAGAAGTAATTTGTTTTGCTTTAATATTTTTACTACACAACATAGGGGAATATATATAAATATATATATATATATATAACTAAAAATACTCATAATCTTACTACTTATATCCAAAATTAATAATTCCATGCATTATGCTTTAAAATTCACACACAGACACACACATGCACACGCACACACACACACTTCCAAAACCAAAATGTATTAATCAATACACCTTATACACATTGAGTGTCCCATGGGCATCTAACACCATACATTCAGAGACAAATATCTGTGGCATATGGTCTCTTGAAAAGAATGGAAAACAAATGTTAATCAAATCATTGCCCAAATAGAGGCATCACTGCAATCTGCAAGGATCCTCTATATTATTCTGAGAGTGTGTAACAAGGATTGAGGATATAAAGAAATCTCTCCAGAAAGTAATATTTTGAACCAGTAGTTGGATGAAGAAAGAGTTAACCTTATAATAGGGGTGGGGGCAACAAAAGCAGTTAGAGCAGGGGTAGAAGATCCAGTCAGAGCTGTAAGCAGAATCAGACATGCAGGCTCTTGCAGAGATGTTAAGACACTTGGTTTGTGTTCCCCAAACAATGCGAGCAACTGTTGTTTGAGTGTTTCGTTTTTCTTCCATCAGTGGAGAAACACTCAGTTTTATGTGCCTTCTATGTGGAGAATATTTTGAAGTCAGTCAAGAATTGGATAAGGGTAGCCACGTTGCAACTTTTGAGGAGAAATCTTTATCTTTATCCCTTTTGAATCATGGCTATCTTTATCCAGGGCAAAAGAAGTTGAGGAATGTATAATGAGAGGAACCTGAGAGATGACAGATACAAGCGGCAGATCCTGGTGTGCAATGACCACAAGAAGGAAGGAAGAGATGGTGCAGAGAAGCCCCGGGTCACACAGTGATGACGTGTAGAGATGGGAACCACCAGGTAGGGCCCAGAGAAGGAACCACCAGGTAGGGCCCATCAGTTGTCTTGGAGGTATTGAGACCATATATGCAAAATGGCCAAGCATGGAGTTGGATCATAACTCAGAAAGCAGCTTGGGATAGCAATATAAATTTAGGAATCACCTGAAAAAAAGATATGCTTTGAAACTGTTAGCTTTGGCAAGATGGCCTAAGAAAGAGAAAAAGAAGCTTATAGAATAGAGCAATGATATTCACAAGTGAATAAGATCAAATGGCTGAGAAGTACATAATGGTGTATTAACTCCATTGTGGTTGAAAAATAAAAATCAAAAGTTTAGTGAAAGATTTCTTTATACCCACCGCAGTGCAAGACAATTAAAAAGCAGGATAAAACCATGTGTTGGAAAATACACAAGCGAGACAGAAATGTCCATGAAAATTAGCATACCTGTGCTCTTTTAAGTTTGTACATCAGACCTAGTTTGCTTTCTATTAGAAAAAAAGTAGAAATAAAATGCAGACTAAGGTTTGTGACCATTAGATATGTGTATCAGTAACCTTGAGGCTTTAGGAAAAGATGAGATTGATTCTGATAAGGGTCAGTAGTTGGAGAGGAGGCAGTGAAAGGACCCTGAAAGATGAGCCGGGATTAGATACGTGGAACAAAGAAACGAGGCCATACTCACCATACTGAACGTCCCAGGTTCTTTATGTGGAATTGCTCTGCTTCTTCACTGTAGAACAATGAATGCCTCCATGTGATGTGTGTCTCTGAATTTGAATTTCCTGATAGCACTGAGCTGTGGGCATGAAAGAGGAAACTGGCCCCGCATCAGAGAAAGACTAGTGATGAGCAGAGTGGGCAGAGAGATAACTCTGGGTTGGCAATTTTGCCTGTTGGTCATGACAGTACACACACAAGCTTGAGAGTCACTCTATACAGCCGAGAATATTTCCAGGGTTAAACTATCAACAAAATTGCCTAAAACGAAGAAGCACCCTAAGAAACTGTGAACATTTAAACCAGAGGTGTAAACTTAGATGAGAGAGGATTGCAGCATGTGGGAATAAATTAGGAAGGACCTCTTCCATTCTGCTCAGCTTACACTGTTGACTTTTCCTCCAGGTTCACAGTCCTGGAGAAAGTCTGCTACAACAAGTCCCTGATTCGTCACGCAGAGAATGACTCATCATTGCTGCTATTATTTAGAATTCACTCCATGGTTGGAAACTCCTACTAGAATGAATAATGAAACCAAAATAAATAAGTACTTCCCCGCTATCCTTGACAAAACATATCGGCCAAGCACATTTTAAAACCCAACACCTCAATTTTATTACTTATTAATCTGCAGAAAGTCATTAGTTGTGATGGTTTTCCTAAAATTAGTGTCAATTAACATACCTAATCTGGATCATTTCAAGTTTTTTTTTTAGCACGAGCTTTGAAAAGGACTGATTTCCTGAACTGCAGGCATGATTTATGACCTTATGAGAATAAAGATGTGTGAGCCATGACAGTGTTTGCTGTGGGCCTTGCATCTAGAATAATGTATGTGACTTTTTTTGTTAATCTCCTTCTCTGTCAATGAAATGTAAGATGGGTGAGAAGACAAGTCAGATTTGTTTCTTTGCTTATAATTATGTCTCTAAAGTTAGTGTGGTATCTGGAGTAAAAATATTTTCCAAGTCAAAAAGTAAATAAAAGGAAAAAAAAACAAGATTATTTTATTCTTGAGGGGATGAAAACAGCAGTGGGTGGGAATTTTCAGAACAAAATGCTCCTCTTAGGTTAAGGGTAGAGTTAGGGAGGGAAGGGGAACAGAATATGGGACAACGGGAACAGAAATGATAACTATCTTTAAGAGCTGTAGGTAAATTTTAAGCATAGCATTGTCTTGTCAGGATGCCTGACATGCAAACAATAATGCATAAAATAAACACAAATCACTGATGTATTATTTTTATTATATTACAACTGCGATTAAACACCATATCAATCTCAGTAATACTGCCCAGTGAAAGTAACTACGCAATGTTATGGCATACATCTTCAAGTTTATTCCTGGGCTTCTCAGGTGGCTCAGTGGTTAAAAATCTACCTGCCAATTCAGGAGACACCAGTTCTACCCCTGGCCTGGGAAGATCTCACATGCCTTGGAGCAACTAAGCCCGCGCACCACAACTGTTGAGCCTGTGCTCCAGAGTCCAGAAACCACAACTGCTGAGTCCACGAACCCTAGAGCCCTGCTCCACAACAACAGAGCCACCACAGTGAGAAGCCCCGCACTGCGACGAGAGAAAGCCCACACAGGGATGAAGACTCAGCACAGCCAAAAGTAAAGAAATAACAATTAAATAAAGAAGTTTATTACTTTCGTACACAATTCTAGGCTGATATTTTTCTGGTCAGAAGGTCACTTTCTCTCCCTTGTGGCTCAGAGTCCTGGTCCTTCCATCCTGTGACTCGGTCATTCTAGGGTCTTCCTGTTTCCAACCAGTAGGCAGATGGGGGAGGGAGAGAAACCAGTGACTCTTGTGGCAGAGTCTACTAGCTATCTACTAAAATCTGTTTTTATCTCCTTTTTTCTTGGGCACACAGCTATATTTGCATGTTCAGCTCCATGCACAATTATGGGTAGCTATGTGACTAAGCCATCCCCAGTGATATGTGAAGGGAAACTGTGCCCTGTGCAGGCCTGGCCCATGAAAACACTTTCATGGAGATCCTCTAGGAAATTCCTGGGGGAATTTCCAGGTTCCAGCTGACTGTCATGTTGATGCACAGAGTGATGTGGGAAATCCCTCAGAGAAAGCAACAGAATGGCTGTTGGCTGATTTGTGAATGATCCCATGAGGGACTGAGTCCTTCCCTGGACTGTTAAATGAGAAATAAGTCAACTTCTTGTTCTTCAAGCAGCTGAATTTGGGTTTATTTGTTACCGCCACATGGCCCACACTAACTAGTACACTCATGACCAGGGAGGGCTACAGTCCACTGGCTGAGTGAATGGGCTTTGAAAGAGACACGAGACCTCATGTGTTTGCCCAAGGTTAACCTCCTACAAGCACAGAGCTGAGAGTCAAACCCAGGTCTCCTTGGTGAATCTCTGCTGATCCTCTCTGTCCATCCTTTGTACAGCAGTCTCTCACACGTCTTTTTTTTTTACACTATGGTTTCCCACAGGACACCTCTGTGCCCTTTAGAATTATCATGGAAAAAAAGGAAAAAGGAAAAACATGACTCTCCTGCTAACTTAGACTGTTGTTATGGACAGAAACAGTGCTTAGCCTGGCTGGTCTTAACAGTGAAATTGTCATTCCAAATTCCTTCAAAGACTGAGATGTGGGTAGCTAGAAGGTTTTACATCCCTTCAATTTTAGTCACAATAGCAGAATTTCACTCCCATTTAGAAAGTTGGAGGGCATGTGGCTAAGATGTACAGCTTTTGTTAGGACAGTGCATAAAAAGCAATTTTACTAATAAACTGAAAGAGGATGCTAGTTGAAAGACTACTGGCCACCTTGGAATAAATAGTGTTTCCCTGATTTAATCTAACTGCTGAATTACCAACTCACCCTGGATAAGTTCTCTCACTGAGTAAATTGCAAGATAAATTAAGTTTAATTCTATTTGATTCAACTTATATTTATTTAGGGTTCACTATGTAAAAATACATGGCAAAGGAAATTGAATAAGAAATGACTTCTGCCTGGAGGAACATATATTTTAGGAGGCATTAAAAGTACATTTTAAAGCACACGTAGCTTAAATTATCTAAGGAGTTTATAGGAAGAATGCATTACATCATTGGGAGGGTTGGAGTGGTGCCCAATGAGAAATCTCTCCCAGAGGAAGAAGCTAAATTTAGATACATGAGTAAGTGCCAGGGGCATAGAATGAAGATAAATATAATTTCAGATGGAATAAACAATAACAACAAAGACGTGGTCAAGAGAGAAGAGCATGAGTTCTCCTTAGGAAAAGGGAAGGGGCTCGACTGGCACGTGGGGACTCCCTTGGTTGTGCGGTGGCTAAGACTCTGTACCCCCAAGGCAGGATCAAACCTGTGCCCCCTGCGTTGGGATCCCTGGTTCGGGGACTAGGATCCCGTATGCTGCATGGCTTGGCCAAACAATAAATAAATAAATAAAGGCTGGTTGTCAAAAAATGAAGGTCCATGTATCCCACTGTAAAATAATTTATAGTAGGGAAGTCTGAGGGGCCTACTGAGTGCATTATGGATGGTGTCAGTGTAAACCCAGTACTTACAGCATGTGAACTATAGTTTTCAAACCATATATCTAAAATGCATAAAGTACTCTCAATCTTGAACAATAAAAAAAATAAAAAAAACATGACAACAAGGAACAGGTGCTCTGGGCATAATTTTTAACACTTTGTTGCTGCAGATTTTACTGCACTGGGTGTATTTTATGGATGATCTACATCTCTCACTAAATCAAGATTAGGCCAAGGACCTTAATTTACTTACTTTCAATCTATAATCTTTGTAAGTGAAGGGAAGAATGGAGACTTAGAGGAAAAATGAAAAAGGAGAAGTGAAAAATTTGAGGGAGGAAGAGAGGGGGAGTTTAAGAAGAGAAGCAAAAATATAGGAGGCAATTAATGCCTGAAGACAGTAGTATTATGCTGATGATGGTCTGAACAATTAATATATATATATATATATAAGAAATAAAAACTTTAAAAAAGGTTAGAGCAAATTCTATTTTCAATATGAAGTATGTCTCTATATCTATCTACCCATCCATCTACTCATCCATCCATCCATCTATTCATCTATCTATCTATCTTCTACACTTGCTGCCTATGATTTAATAACTGAGTTGTTTTCAGTTCTTCAAATATGTTCTTCCTACTTTATCCATGCTTTGATGAATGGTTTCATGTGACTCAATATGCAGGCATAGTGTGCTCACACGTCTTTTGCCCTCACCAGACCTCATGCTCCTTGTGAGTGAGGGTGGCGTCAGGCCCATCCTCCCCTCCACTGGGCTGGGGTGCCATCCTTGTCTATGTGGAATCACTAGCTCCAGCGTGCTGAAGCCAATGGTTCATCTCACTAGTAACGGACGGTCATGAAGCTAAGCTCTGTCCTGCATTTTCATGTGGGTTTCTTGGTCACTGTATCTATCAGCATCTTTATCCAGCTTTCTGTGCCCCCATTTGTCATCTCTTCCCTAGCTTTGTCATTAAATATATTCATTAAACATACAAACAGAACAGTTGGAGAGCACTGTACACAGAAGATAGATAATATTTCTTGTTCAGATGCATCCAAGTTAAGACAGAAATAGGAAATCACTTTTATGTGACAGATTTATAGTGTAATATTCCTTTTTTCTAAAAAAAAATTTCCGTGCAGAACAAACTTCTTGTCTGTAGATGGAATCCTACTGCTATATTTTCCATGAAAATAAAATTAATGGCTTATAAAAATCTCAATAAGTAGACAGGAATGGTGGGGAATGCATCGAGAAATTCTCTTTGAATGCATGTGGAGTCAACCTGATGGGGTACAGCTCATGGCTTAGATGGGGACAGTTGGGAACGGCAGCTCAGACTGTCCCCTAGAATAGCTGGGTGCAGGTTTTACTTAGACTGTATATGGGAGCCCAGTCAAGACCAACCGGGCCCAAGGGGCTCTGAGAAGCAAACACTACAGAAGACAGGAGTTTACAATGTGCATTATCATGTCATAATTGGAGAACATAGAGGGGACCAAAATGGCCCAGGATACAGCCTGCATCAGGGCTTGGCCATCAGGGATCCTGCTCCCAGGAGCTGGCTCTAGGTCATCGGGTGTTTCCAGGTGGGAGACGATGTAAGACAGCTTTAAAGTGAAAGTGAAGTTGCTCAGTTGTGTCCGACTCTTTGCAACTGTAGCCTACCAGGCTCCTCCGTCCAGACAAGAATACTGGAGTGGGTTGCCATTTCCTTCTCCAAGAGATCTTCCTGACCCAGGGACTGAACTCGGGTCTCCCGCATAGTAGGCAGACACTTTACCATCTGAGCCAGCTTTAAATGTATAGAGCAAAGCTGAAGAAAAATCAAGTTGCATTTAAAAAATTTTTTAAGTTATAATACTGAGCTCCTACTCTATTTGGAGAATTATGTTAGAGACTGAGATCCCAAAAGGTAAAGCACTTAACCTGAGTATGCAGAGTGAGATAGCATTAGGAGTCCTATGAAATCATGCACCCCAAATATTTTACAAACACTTTTTTCAATGGGATACAAGGACATACAGACCCTGCATCCTATGAATCGGAAAAGGCAAAGAAGAGCATTGTGGACAGTCTGCTAGAGGGAGGTGATGCCACAGAAAGAGCCAGGTAAACACACTTGTTCCCCCATTCTTTCCACAGCCAGCTTTCTCTTAGGCTGAAGAGAGAAGAATGATCCAAGACATATTTGATCAGAAATGAAAATCCATTGCTGACAGGCATCTTGTTGAGCCACCTTTTCAAATAACCCCTAATGTGGCTGCTTTCAGTCGCTCAGTCATGTCTGACTCTTTGAAACCTCATGGACGGCAGCATACCAGGCTTCCCTGTCCTTCAGCATCTCCCAGAGTTTGCTCAAACTCATGTCCATTGAGTCAATGATACCATTCAACCATCTCATTCTGTCACCCCCTTCTTCTCCATCAGGGACTTTCCAGTGAGTCGGCTCTTCACATCAAGTACTGGAACTTCAACTTCAGCATCAGTCCTTCCAGTGAATATTCAGGGTTGATTTCCTTTAGGATTGACTGCTTTAATCTCCTTGCTGTCCAAGGGAGTGTCAAGAGTCTTCTCCAGCACCACAATTTGAAAGCATCAGTTCTTCATCTCTCAGTCTACTTTATAGTCCAACTGTCACATCCATACATGACTGCTGGAAAAACCGTAGCTTTGACTAGACGGCCCTTTGTCAGCAAAGTGATGTCTCTGCTTTTTAATACACTGTATATGTCTGTCATAGCTTTTCTTTCAAGGAACCTGTAATATATCATGTGTACACCCATGGTGGATTCAGGTTGATGTATGGCAAAACCAATACAATATTGTAAAGTAAAAAAAAAAAAAAATTAATAATAATAATTTAAAAATTTAAAAAAATAAATAAATAAAATAAAAATACATTATTTTCAGAAAGGCTCTTTTCGTCTAATTTATAATAAAAAAGTTATAATCTGAATAGCTGCTGTGTATTAAGACATATTTGTATTAAATCACACAGATAGGGTAAAATTTAATATTGTGATAAAAGATTATTTTATAATAAGTGAAAAGCAATCTAAATTACATGTATATGATGTTCACAACTATAAAAAAGTAACACAATAAAATATGCTTGATAGAAGACATAAATCATTCAAATGTCAACAGTTAGAAAGCCACACTATTCAATAAGACTTCTCGTGATGGAAAAGCTGTGCTGTCTAATACAATAGCTACTGACCACACCCGGCTACTGCAGAGCAAATGTGGCTAACTAGATGAATTTAGATCTGATTCTACATTTGATTTCATTTCTGGATGGTATTTAACATGTCCAGTGAGCTACACTACTGAGTGGCACAACTGCAAAACATTTCTAAGAACGCAAGACGTTTTTGCCCATTTAGGTGCAGAAGAAACTTGGGAAGATGGGTCCACTCACCTGTAAGGTGGGACTAATGCCAAAACCAAGATTACTGATCTCTGATGAAGAGTCAGTGAAAAGTGCATGAAACCACAGTCACTTAGGAAATGCTTGGCAAAGAGGAATTATTTCATAAATGGTAATAGTCACACTTCTGGAGTTGGGAACATTATTATTCCATGAAGGTAAATGCCATGTCTCACAATGTGGAAGCAGGCAAGCTCACAAGAGTATTTGGGAAAATAGTATTTGAATAACTGTCATTTTTGGATTTGGTTACCCCCATTGTAACAGGGTCCTAGACCAACTTCAACAGGTACCTGGGAGAGAAAACTCAGAGTGGACAAAGTATAAAAACATCTCTCTGAGCTGCATGAAAGAATCAGACATATTTGGCCAAATGCATTGAGTAAACATCCTTATTCTAGAGCTGCAGAGAGTAGAAGATGTCATGTCTGCCATCTCTAGAACATAAAGGCACTGCTTTTTATGGTCAGGAGAGGAAAGAAAAGTTGAAGAAAGAAGTAATACAGCAACGTGAGAGGAAATGTATCCTAAAATCCCTCCAGTCGATGGTCCTTGGGCACCTTCCTTTCACTTTGCCTCAATTCCACTCAGATGCTCTGAACCGTGTGCTTTGCTTCTGGTTGGGCCCCTCCCAAGCTGGTACAGCTCTCACAGAAGGGGTCAGGTGTGCATGACGCTCAGCACAAACCATTAGAGATCACTGCTTATTAAAGAAAGAGAGGGGAGCAAATAACAGCAAAGGCCTGACCTGACAAAGCAGCGGGGCAGTCAAGTGGCTGTGTTGTCTGCAGTCTTACTCTGATGCTTTATTCATGCTCCAGCTGCATTTTAATTAACAAATCCTTTATTGTACATGCGCCCCAAGGCCATTTAAGAAAAGGGCAGGGTTTTAAGTCTACAGAGTAGATAAATAAGCAAATACTGCCTCAGACAATATCTCCCCACATGTCCTGGTACTAGTAATAGACACTAATTACTGGATTGGGATTTTACAGGTACAACGTAAGTGATGGGGACTGCTTCAAGGACAGAAATGCTCACGTTAGAAAGAACTGAGAAGAAAGTAGGGAAACACCTGGGAACTTAATTCACCTGCAAGAAGTGAAATATATGCAAATATATGTACATTTTAAAAGACCTGAGATCCTATCTCAGTTTGGGTTCAACCAGAGCCTAACTTAGAGATAGTAATTTGATGAGCAGTGGTTTATTTGAGAGCTTACCTCAAGAATGAGGAGTAGATGAGTGGGAAACTGAGATAAGGAAAGAAAGATGGTCAATAAAATCTGCAAAATTATCCGGGAGTCCCTAAGGGCAACTGAGGCAAGTTCCCTCTGAGAAATGCAGGAGACCCTGCAAAGCAACCCTTGGTTCATCTCAGTTCAGGGATCAGCCTGCTGGTGTATCTATTAATTATTCCTCACGTGCGCTTGGACAAAGGCTGTGTATCTTAAAGGCATTAGTCCTCTGGCAATTAGAGCTTGCCTTGCGCCTAAATCCACCATGCTCCCCAGTCAGGATTAAAACACAAAACAAAACAAAATAAAAAACTCAGGCAGAAAGACAAAAGTGTTCACAGCAAGTTCCTTTTACCAGCTGAAGGTTAAAGGGATGGGAGCTAGACACCAAAAGAGTCTGCTTCAGTCACAAGAAACTGGGGGGAAAAAGTCAACACTTTGTGCATTTTTCACTAACTGCTTCTGATCATAGAGATTACACACATTCTGGAATTAGATAAATCTGAATTTGAATCCTCTGTCCTAGAGAGGGGTGACCTTTGATAGTTTGTATAACAGCATTGTGTATCCCCCTATTGACAAAGGGGGATAATAAAATGTATACAGCAACAGACTAATGTTGGCAGGGACATGAGATAACACATGGGAACCTAATGAATACCTTATACAGTTATACCAAATGCACACTATCCTGAAAAGTACATGAGTGCATGCTTGGTTGCTTCAGTCATGTCCGACTCTTTGTGACCCCATGGACTGTAGCCTGCCAGGCTCCTCTGTCCATGGAATTCTCTGGGCAAGAATACTGGAGTGGGTTGTCATTCCCTTCTCCAGGGGATCTTCCTGATCCAGGGATCAAACCTGGGTCTCCTGCATTGCAGGCAGATTCTTTACGATCTTAATCAGGGAAGCCCATCCTGAAAAGTACATAACACCTAATCAATAAATGGCAGACATTATACATATTATTATATTGATTATAATTCATTTTCCACATCCATGGAAATGAGCAAGGCTCAAAAATGACAAAAGTAATGGAACCGTGGAAGCCTCAGGCTCTGGTTCTCTTCTTCGAAGCAGGCTGGCATTCACACTGTAATTAAGACATGTTGAGTGCATAGAACATGTAAGGAGACTGTATTCCTGGGGTCCACACACGGAGCCTTTAGCTCTAACTTGGCTAGACACTGCTCTCTGAAGAGCTCCTTCTGGATTTGCTGTACTCCTGCACAGGAGTCCCCATGACTCACCATCCTTCTTCCTCCAAATCCAGCCCTCATGAGGACCAGGGACTTAGCAAAACATAGGAATAAAAGCCAGGACACCAGAACACCCAGGCATGGCTCTTTCTACCTTTTCATGTAATTTATATTTCATCTGCAAACTTATAAAAGTCATTTTAAAGAACAGTGCTGTCTTTTTTGTGTGTGTGTGAGTGGATAGTAGATTTTTTTTTTTCTTCCTCCTAAGAGTCATGGGGAGTTCAAAAAGAATGATGAAATGAAATCTAAGTGGGTCATTGCCTCTAGTCAGCCAAATTCTCCAGAATAGAGATCTGGTATTTTGCAGAGTTAAAAAAGAAAGTCAGCATACCTATAGTCTTCGGTTACCAGGATGCTGGGATGGAAAAGGAAAAATTACAGCTGAAACAAGTAGGAGTGAGGATATCTCAGGCCCTGATTTATTCCATCTCCAAAAATGATCAGCAGGTCCAGTCTTGCTGTCCCTTATTTTAACTATGATGGAGAATTCAGGACAAGAAGCCAAATGCACAGACACGGCTGTGGAGAGTTTAAAGACGACATTTTTAAAAACACTATGTGTGCTAAGTGGCTTCAGTGGTGTCCGACTCTTTGCGATCCCATGGACTATAGCCCACCAGGCCCCTCTGTCCATAGGAGTCTCCAGGCAAGAATACTGGAGTGGGTTGCCATGCCCTTTTCCGGGGTATCTTCCCAACCCAGGGATCGAAACAGCGTCTCTTATGTCTCCCGCACTGGCCTGCATGGTCTTTACCACCAGCATCACCTGGGCAGACAAAAGCACCATGATACACCTCAAAGCACGTCACTCACTAGGCTGCTGAGGTGTTTGGAAGACTTGATTCATGCAGAAGAATCCTATATATCTGCCAGCCTAGATATTTAGAATCATAAAAATATTTTTTCATTTGTTTGGTGCATTTTACAAAAGATTTGTCACATATATTCTTGCTGGGTCCTTAAGATATTGCTGTTTCACAAACTGAGAACTGAGGTCTCCAGAGCACTTTGTAAACGTGGAAAGATAATCCACTTTTAGTCACTTCCTATGTACATCTTTAAATAAGGTCTCCAGCTTAATCTGTCAATAACCCTGGGAGGAAGCTATTTGTATCATCATTTACAAGTGAAAATAAAATAGACCAAGATTAAATAAATTGTTCAAATGACATTATCACGCTGTCTCCCAGAGAAGTATTTGCACATCGCTATTGCTGGATTTATAATATTCTATTGGCAAGTTATATCATACTTGCTTCTATAATGTTAAAGTACTCTGAAGTCAGTTCCTCTTCCTTTTTGCTTAACCAGCATAGAGGCGTATTAGTTCTCTACCTAGTTACAAAACATAGTAAACATTTAAAATTCTAGAGACGTCCCTGGGGGTCCAGTGGCTAAGACTCCACAGTCCCAATGCAAGGGACCCAGGTTCGATCCCTGGTCAAGGAACTAGAACCCACATGTGGCAACTATGCGTTAGTATGCCACAACTAAAGATTCTGTATGAAGATCCCACAACTAAGACTTGGAATAGTCAAATAAATAAACAAATATTTTCAAAAAATAAAATTCCATTGGGTACAATGAGAGGACTAACTATTTAAATCACTTTTTTTTTTTTTTAAGTGGAGCATTCTTTTTCAAATTTCCAGAATGAGCTTAATGTACAGCCAGGATTAGAAGGACTGATCTAGGACATCTAAAGCACTCAGCTACATACACTTAATCTTGTTTTTAGTCCCTCTATCTATAAAATCTTAGTGACAGGGAAATTTGAAGAATTAAATGCAATAGTGGATACAAAATTGCTTAGCATATTGTTCAGCATGTAGCACATAATAAATAAATATTGGATATTATCATTATTCGTGGCTTCCTAGGTGGTGCTAGCAGTAAAGAACTCACCTGGCAGTGCAGGAGACATAAGAGACACAGGTTTGATCCCTGGGTCAGGAAGATCCCCTAGAGGAGGGCATAGCAAACCACTCCAGTGGTTTTTCCAGGGAAATCTCTGGATGGAGGAGCCTAGTGGGCTATAGTCCTTAGAGCTGCAAAGAGTCAGACATGACTGAAGTGACTTAGCACTCACACAGGCATTATCATTATTCATAGTATTCTTGTTATTGTTATGAGTCATAAATATTTGATGATTGAATAGATAAGTTATTTGCCAAGACATAACATATCAGGGCCAGATTTGGGATCAGATCAAAAATCTCATTACCTTACTGTAGTATGGGCTTCCCTATGAATATGCCAGGAAATGTGTTTCTCTCAGAATTTCTCCCCACTGGGCTCCTTTACTTGTTCTCAGATTGATCAAGGGATTCAATGCCAATGGCGGTAAGACTGACGCCAGGGAAAAAGTACACCCAGCACAGTTCTTGGTTGGCAGGCAGCCCCTTCTCCCTACTGCACCTCTTGAAAATCAGGAAGACAGGGCCAGTGATGTCAGATATGGCCAAAATTTCTGTCTGAATTTGAAAGTGTTGAAGGATACTCTATAGATGGAATCTGAAAGTGAAAAGGTCTGACCAGTCATCTGGTGTACTGTAGATAAATTCTGTTCTTCAAAGAGCTCAGAAATGAAAGGAGAGTTTATTGGGTGGCTAGCCTGTCCAGGAATGATTGGAACAGTTAAGCATCAGGCCTTGATCTCCAGATCTCAATTCATTCGCTAAACTGTAAATTAGGGATGATAATATCATACCTCCTAGCCGTGTTGTGAAAATCTAGAAAGACAGCATCATGGGAATCTGATTTGGAGTCTATAAATCTTCTTGCAAATATGAAGGGGCCATCACTAATGTAACTGTGGTATACACTCTACTGAAAATAAAAATCATAAAATGTATAGAGTAATGAAGGAAGTTCTTTCGAGACTGTTTAGTCTATGCATGATCACAATAACCTTGACCAAGTTCACATAATGCACTTTGTCTTCCATTCTTCAAGCTAATGTATTAGTCATACTGCCTAGCCTACAGATGTGATGTGGTCTAAGGGATTTCTTTCAACACCTCTCACTTTTGTTTTAGATTGACTTAAATACAGAAACAAGACACATTTTCAGGAAATGACTCCTTGCATAAAGTCACGCTTAATGTGATTGCATTTAAGTGGCCACTAGCTTTGATCATACTCTTTTAGCCAAAAAGAACATTTAAGGCTCCTAGATAATTATAAACCAGTCACATTTCCACAAAGCCATGATTAACTTATTCAAATATATAACAAGTGATTATATTCTAAGAGCAATTCAGCTAATTACATTGCATTAAAAAATTAGAAATAAATTAATTCTAAAAGCAAAGTATATACTCAAGTCTTCTATGTAACAGCTTGGGCATAAATATTTAATGCATATGAAATCTTTGATGGGGAGTGTTTGGCAAACATTCACTTGGGAAAGAAATCAACAAATTATGTGATAATTGCTTTTGTGAAGCTTGGTTCAAGAATTAGAGGAAATTAAACTTGGGATTTTAAGGATTGAGGGTATTCTCAGAGCTACATGACTTAAAAACTCCATTCACTTCTCTGAAATCTTAATTTATGTGATTATATTTTCTTCACAAGTTGTCTCTGTTACTTTATATTGAAAAATAAAATGGATGTCAGGTACCATACTGGAATCTGAGTAAGAAGCTATGGGTTCAAACATACCCTTGTCATATTTTCCAACTGTGACTTTGAACAAGTGGTTTGCTCTCTGAATACCAATTTTACTTTCCTGTAAATTTAATTGATTTATGATTCATGTATTTATTCAAAACTGGTATTTTAGGGTACGTACTATATGGCAGATCATGTGATAGATGCTAAAGTTCAGCAGGAAAAGACAAATGTAGCTCCTGCTTATGTGTGGTTTATGTTCTAGTAAGAACTATATTTTTTTAATAAAATATAGTTACAAATTACAAGCTATAGATGCATTTAAATTAGAACTCAGGGAAGGAGTGGGGAGTTCAGTTAAGTTATAAAAGCACATGACAAGCCATCTCATTTCATCTGGAGAGGTCAGGGAGGATGTGTATAAGTTGAATCCTGAAGGAAAAATAATTAAATGACATGAAGTCAGAAGAAACTACAGAGGTAAGGAAGGTAGTTTTCTAGGCAGGACCAAAAAAAATAAAAAAAATCAGAATATTGTCTCTTTTTGTGTCAATGATTCTTAGAAGTCTCAAATTAAGTAAAACATTAAAAAATGATCAGAAAGCTCTAAACTGTTGGGCCCACTGGTACCAGAGTCCTCTCTAAGTAGGGGAGGCTTTCTGGAAGTCACAGGAGTGACTGGGAGATTAAGACTCCCTGCAGTGTGTTATCCCATATTGCTTGCTACTCGGCTTAGTGTGGCTGGAGGCATAGGTCACACCCAGTCAAAATACAACTCGGGCTCTGAGATCTCAAAGCCACTGTCAATTTAGCTTTTGTTGTCCTATTTAATCTTTCCAGATTCTACCTCAAAATTCTGAGAGCAATTTGACTTAAAATATTGCTTTAGCCTGCACATAGCCTCAATTCTCTTCCTGTTTCAGAGGCCGGAAGGGGAGGACTGCAAAGAAGCATAGTAATGCACCACCATTACCTCGGCAGGTTTTCAAGAGCTCTCTTTCCATCATTTCTCTAAGGTGATTGAAGTTTGTGTGGTATAATTGGAGTGACCATCAGTGTCCCTGCTGGCCTTACTGCCACGGTGCTAATTACTTTGTTACCTGTTTTGTTTGTTGGATATTTCTTAGCTCCAACCATTCTACTCTTACATCAGCCAGTCCATGCTACAAGCTTTATTCTGCTGCTCAACCACAGCATCATAAGATATCATGGACCTGGCAGGTATTTTCAGCAAGACCTATGCTCTAAAGACTCCTTCAGCCAAGAGGATGGATGTCTTTTACACTCTCTAGCTTTGGGGCTCCAGAGCTGCTCAGAACCATTGGCTTCACACTTTTAAAACCAGAGAAGAGAATGGTTTTGGTCAACATTCAACGCATCTGGCCTTTATAATTCTTCTTCTCCACTGAAACTCTTTTCATTTCTGTGGCTGAAAGTAGCATTCCAGTTTCTCCAAATAACCACAGTCTTCTATCCATATGTCTCTCTCTTTTTTTAAAGATTTATGTATTTAGCTGTGCTGGTATGTCATAGTATGTGGGATCTTTTACTTGAAGTATGTGGTATGTGGTATGTCATGGTATGTGGGATCTTTAGTCATGGTATGTGGGATCTTTTACTTGAAGTATGCAGGATCTTTTTAGTTGAGTTGTGACGTGTGGGATCTAGTTCCCTGATCAGGGATCGAACCTGGATCCCCTGTATTGGGAGTGCAGAACCTAAGCCACCGGACCACCAGGGAAGTCACTTGGATCCAAGTGTCTCTTAAGTCACTTCTCAGTAATGTCAATTGATAAGTGTGTATTCTAAAAGGTTATATTAGATGATCAGCTCCTTGGGAGTAGAATTCATTTCTGGTCATTTTAAAATTCACTATGATTCAAAATACACAGTTAATGCAAAGAAAGAGAGAAAGAAGGCTACTAAGGGAAGAGAGGAGACTGGAGTGGAGAGGTGAGAAAGGAAAGTCATAGGGAAGACAAATGTCAGCATGGCTAAGTACCCAATACATGCCAGGAACTAAGGTGTTGTCATATATAACTCATTTTAACATACATTGATTGTGTAACTTAAAATAAAGAATATAGCTGGAGTCTTCCTTAGAAGTCAGGAGTGACGGTTATAACTCTGTAAGTCTTTAAACTTAAGTCGATTTATTTACTTTTGTTATATGATGAAAACAAAATTTAAACCATAGAGATTAGGATTTGTGAATGGGAAGTATGTTATTAATCCTCAGGAGAAGAGCAAACTTTACACATTATCATCTCCCTTTTCTTTTTCACTTTATGTGGCTTATCTAAAGTCACTCAGCTAACATATAGCAAAAATGAAATTCTCACCCCATAGCCTTTCCTTAGGATCACAATGAAAAGAAAATGCAAATCCAATGAGAGTGTGTAAATAATGGATTTGTACGAGGACAGACCAGCCAAAGGGTAGAGTCTCTAGGTACTATATAGAACAAGGACACTGCTCTATCCTGTGATTAATTTGCATATCTTTGTCCAGATAGCACATCTTTTTAACATAATTGACATAACTGTAGTCATATTATCAATAGTATCTTATCTACATAAGGATTGTTCATCTTAATATGCACAAAGTTATACAGTCTCATATCAAATAATTTTCATTGCATTGTTCTGTGCAGTGACTTGTCTCTGGACTCTTTAAAAAATAAAAGTTATAGAAATGGAGTAGGAAAAAGTTTGCCAGATGATAAGGGGTAGGGAAATAGCAAGCAGTTGGTAAAAGGATACAAACTTTCAGCTATAAAATGAATAAAGTCTGAGTTTAAGAATCTAAAAATATAAGCAAACAGACAAAAAATCAAATAATTTTCACACAATAATTACATGATGGGAGATTTTTCAAAATAATCAAAATAATATATAATTCTCTGCTAGCCCATTAACCAAATTTTGTCTGAAAATAGTCATACTAACTTAAAAGCTGAAAACAGTCATACTAACATAAAAGCACGTAAAAATCACTGATTTAATTCATTCATTTGCTCAATAATTAAAAAAATTTTTTTTTCTACTTTCCATTCATTTGCTGCAGTTACCTGGCATATATTATTTGACAGATACTGTATTAACCCATAGTTACACATTGACGAAGGAAAAGGAAAGAGAAAAATATTAACCAAACAAAAATTTTTAAAAGCAATTCCTCTTACAAGTTGGTACTTTCCTGTTAACAAAAATGGAATATACATCGTTTTAGCAAGAAGTTCAATCTGTGTTTCAGAAGAGAAAGCGTTAGGAGCACTCATTTTTCCATTGCAGAGATTCTCTCCAGAGAATTCTTCAATTTTCAGAATGGTTTGGTAATTGGTAATTGGTAATTCTCTGGACAATGAGATTTTGTTCTGGTCTGTGAGTTTATCTACTCCCAGGGGTCTTGAAGTGGAGACAGACTTATGTTAGTCTTATTTGATCCTCCCATACAGAATCTCTTTATATCATGTCATTTTATAACTTAAGGTTTTCCAAATTCAATTAAAAGTACATGTCTTGAAGTGATGAGAAGAGCACCCATCTTTCTGGTATATTCTTCCCTCAAACCTATAATCCCAGAGAAACCATGAAAAACCCACAGAAAATAAAATTAGGGGCATTCTACATAGTTCAGTTCAGTTCAGTGGCTCAGTCGTGTCCGACTCTTTGCGACCCCATGAATCGCAAAACGCTAGGCCTCCCTGTCCATCACCAACTCCAGGAGTTCACCCAGACTCACGTCCATCGAGTCAGTGATGCCATCCAGCCATCTCATCCTCTGTCGTCCCCTTCTCCTTCTGCTCCCAATCCCTCCCAGCATCAGAGTCTTTTCCAATGAGTCAACTCTTCGCATGAGGTGGCCAAAGTACTGGAGTTTCAGCTTTAGTATCATTCCTTCCAAAGAAATCCCAGGGCTGATCTCCTTCAGAATGGACTGGTTGGATCTCCTTGCAGTCCGAGGGACTCTCAAGAGTCTTCTCCAACACCACAGTTCAAGAGCATCAAATCTCCGGTGCTCAGCCTTCTTCACAGTCCAACTCTCACATCCATACATGACCACAGGAAAAACCACAGCCTTGACTAGACGGACCTTTGTTGGCAAAGTAATGTCTCTGCTTTTCAATATGCTATCTAGGTTCGTCATAACTTTCCTTCCAAGGAGTAAGCGTCTTTTAATTTCATAGCTGCAGTCACCATCTGCAGTGATTTTGGAGCCCAGAAAAATAAAGTCTGACATTATTTCCACTGTTTCCCCATCTATTTCCCATGAAGTAATGGGACCGGATGCCATGATCTTCATTTTCTGAATGTTGAGCTTTAAGCCAACTTTTTCACTCTCCATTTTCACTTTCATCAAGAGGCTTTTGAGTTCCTCTTCACTTTCTGCCATAAGGGTGGTGTCTTCTGCATATCTGAGGTTATTGATATTTCTCCCGGCAATCTTGATTCCAGCTTGTGTTTCTTCCAGTCCAGCGTCTCTCATGATGTACTCTGCATAGAAGTTAAATAAGCAGGCTGACAATATACAGCCTTGACATACTCCTTTTCCTATTTGGAACCAGTCTGTTGTTCCATGTCCAGTTCTAAGTGTTGCTTCCTGACCTGCATACAGGTTTCTCAAAGGCAGGTCAGGTGGTCTGGTATTCCCACCTCTTTCAGAATTTTCCACAGTTTATTGTGATCCACACAGTCAAAGGCTTTGGCGTAGTCAATAAAGCAGAAATAGATGTTTTTCTGGAACTCTCTTGCTTTTTCCATGATCCAGCGGATGTTGGCAATTTGATCTCTGGTTCCTCTGCCTTTTCTAAAACCAGCTTGAACATCATGAAGTTCACGGTTCACATATTGCTGAAACCTGGCTTGGAGAATTTTGGGCATTACTTTACTAGCGTACTTTACTAGCGTGTGAGATGAGCGCAATTGTGCGGTAGTTTGAGCATTCTTTGGCATTGCCTTTCTTTGGGATTGAAATGAAAAGTGACCTTTTCCAGTCCTGTGGCCACTGCTGAGTTTTCCAAATTTGCTGGCATACTGAGTGCAGCACTTTCACAGCATCATCTTTTGGGATTTGAAATAGCTCAACTGGAATTCCATCACCTCCACTAGCTTTGTTTGTAGTGATGCTTTCTAAGGCCCACTTGACTTCACATTCCAGGATGTCTGCTCTAGGTCCATGATCACATCATGTTGATTACCTGGGTCGTGAAGATCTTTTTTGTACAGTTCTTCTGTGTATTCTTGCCATCTCTTCTTAATATCTTCTGCTTCTGTTAGGTCCATACCATTTCTGTCCTTTATCGAGCCCATCTTTGCATGAAATGTTCCCTTGGTATCTCTAATTTTCTTGAAGAGATCTCTAGTCTTTCCCATTCTGTTGCTTTCCTCTATTTCTTTGCATTGGTCACTGAAGAAGGCTTTCTTATCTCTTCTTGCTATTCTTTGGAACTCTGCATTCAGATGTTTATATCTTTCCTTTTCTCCTTTGCTTTTTGCTTCTCTTCTTTTCACAGCTATTTGTAAGGCCTCCCCAGACAGCCATTTTGCTTTTTTGCATTTCTTTTCCATGGGGAATGTCTTGATCCCTGTCTCCTGTACAATGTCACGAACCTCATTGTATAGTTCATCAGGCACTCTATCTATCAGATCTAGGCCCTTAAATCTATTTCTCACTTCCACTGTATAATCATAAGGGATTTGATTTAGGTCATAACTGAATGGTCTAGTGGGTTTCCCTACTTTTTTTCAGTCTGAATTTGCCAATAAGGAGTTCATGATCTGAGCCACAGTCAGCTCCTGGTCTTGTTTTTGCTGACTGTATAGAGCTTCTCCATCTTTGGCTGCAAAGAATATAATCAATCTGATTTCGGTGTTGACCATCTGGTGAGGTCCATGTATAGAGTCTTCTCTTGTGTTGTTGGAAGAGGGTGTTTGTTATGACCAGTGCTTTTTCTTGGCAAAACTCTGTTAGTTTTTGCCCTGCTTCATTCTGTATTCCAAGGCCAAATTTGCCTGTTACTCCAGGTGTTTCTTGACTTCCTACTTTTGCATTCCAGTCCCCTGTAATGAAAAGGACATCTTTTTTGGGTGTTAGTTCTAAAAGGTCTTGTAGATCTTCATAGAACCGTTCAAGTTCAGCTTCTTCAGTGTTACTGGTTGGGGCATAGACTTGGATTACTGTGATATTGAATGGTTTGTCTTGGAAACGAACAGAGATCATTCTGTCGTTTTTGAGATTGCATCCAAGTACTGCATTTTGGACTCTTCTGTTGACCATGATGGCTACTCCATTTCTTCTGAGGGATTCCTGCCCGCAGTAGTAGATATAATGGTCATCTGAGTTAAATTCGCCCATTCCAGTCCATTTTAGTTTGCTGATTCCTAGAATGTCGACATTCACTCTTGCCATCTCTTGTTTGAGCACTTCCAATTTGCCTTGATTCATGGACCTGACATTCCAGGTTCCTATGCAATATTGCTCTTTACAGCATCAGACCTTGCTTCTATCACCAGTCACATCCACAACTGGGTATTGTTTTTGCTTTGGCTCCATCCCTTCATTCATCTGACAGAATGTGGTCCACTGGAGAAGGGAATGGCAAACCACTTCAGTATTCTTGCCATGAGAACCCCATGAACAGTATGAACAGTCTGAAAAGGCATCTACATAACACTTGAGCAAATGCCCCTCATCATTGTAAAGTCATCAAGGTCAAGGAGAGACTAAGGAACTGTCACAGACTGGAAGAGCTAAGAAGTCATCATAACTAAACGCACTGTGGGTCCCGGATCAGGAAAAGGACTTTATTGAAAACTGATAAAAAAAAAAAAAAAAAAGTTCTGCACTTTAGGTAGTAGATTGTGTTATGGTTATTTTAATTTTGATAAATATTCTATGGTTTGATACACAATAAGGAGTATGTACAAATTAGCTATACTATTTCTACAACTCCTTTGTAAGCCTAAAATTATTTCAAAATAAAAAGCTAAAAAGAAATCCAAGGGAGAGAAGTGCTCTTTCTTGGTAAGCTGGTTTTCTTTAGCCGTCTTCCCCATGGGGCCATTTGTCTATATTGAGCTCAGACCGAGAATCTGGCTTGGTCCACTTGGGGTGAGTTCATTGAGGGAAAGAGGCTGTTGGCAGCTGTGCAGGATTCCTGAAACAGAATGGGCACTAGAGGAGTCTTTAATGCAAATATGAGTTTCCCCATAGGACCCTGGGAATGAGTTCTATAGTGACGCAGGAAGCTGAGGAACTGAGCCAGAAAGGCAGAGTGTTTAGAAGAGGAAGGGAGTCTGCAATAAACAAAATGAATCACTCTCTCAAGATATTTGCAAGATTTTAAAACTGTGGGCAGCAAGCTAAAGACCCACGATTAAAACCCTAGATGAGGAAGATATCATCTGGGTCCTTTGTGATGCTTGTACGCACTTGTTTGTCATATAATAAACACATTAAAAAATGTATTAGACATATGAGGAGGAAAGACTAGTTGAATGATAGTGAAGATAAAAAGAAAAAATAAACAATAGAAATAAACCCAAAGATAATATAGATGTTAGAATGATCATATAAGGTCTATTTAAAATAACTGGATGATGTAAAAGAAAGTAGAAGGAAAGAAAGCAAAATGGATGAAAAGGTGAAAATATCAACAGAAAACTGAAACAACTTTAAAAATCAAATAGATATTCCAAACTGAAAATTAGGGAATATCTGAAGTTATAAATTTACTGGATGGGTTTGTCAGTAGACCAGCCACAGTAGAAGTCAGACTTACTGAACTTGAAGATAGATCAGCAGAACATACTAAATTGAAAACACAAAGAAGGAAAAAAAACTGAACTAACTTATCTCAGTGATAGAATCATGTGGGTCACATACATGACCTAATTTATTGACCCTTTGGGAGGAGAGGATGGGGGTCATATTTGAAGAGATAATGGCTGCAATTTTCCCAAACTGATGAAACTATAAACTTACAGATTCAAGTGGTTTGGTTCACATTCATAGACCCTAAATCAGTATCTTGTTTTTTGCCCCTGGTCTTCTTTGATGGTACAGTATAGAACATCTACAGGAACATTGACATTTACTAATGTACAACCTGGAAGTAAAGGAGTTAACCCCATGGGGCCACCTTGACCACTGAGGTGCCCAGTATTAGATAAATAGTCAGTTCAGTCAGTTCAGTTGCTCAGTCGTGTCCGACTCTTTGCGACCCCATGAATCGCAGCACACCAGGCCTCCCTGTCCATCACCAACTCCAGGAGTTCACCCAGACTCACGTCCATCGAGTCAGTGATGCCATCCAGCCATCTCATCCTCTGTCGTCCCCTTCTCCTCCTGCCCCCAATCCCTCCCAGCATCAGAGTCTTTTCCAATGAGTCAACTCTTCGCATGAGGTGGCCAAAGTACTGGAGTTTCAGCTTCAGCATCACTCCTTCCAAAGAACACCCAGGGCTGATCTCCTTTAGTAATATATATAAAATCTCAAACATAAAGCTAAATTGTAAATACAAGTATATAATTAAAGGCAGAGAAGAATAAATTGCAACAGACAGATATAGGACGTGGATTATTTTCTCCTAGAGAACCTCCGGTTAGATGAAAGGAGAGTATAGGGATATACATAGCTTTTCATGGATCTCGAAGAATGGTTACAGCTTGTTAAAGGAGGAATTGGAGATCTGATGTTTGGATGAATTAGTTTCATACAAGCAGAATAACTAAGTGAACTCTATTAGCCTGCTCTTCATAATTATAAACAACTTCCCTCTCCCTTCGTGGTTATGTGGGGGGTGTAAAGATAATAACGAATATGTTACAGTTTCAGTTATCAATTAATTTGTAGATTAGCGGGAGAATGTGAGAATTATCTATTAGTTTCCAGAAATAAATACAAACATATTTATCCCTTTAGTTCACACAGCAACTCTAATTTCTGTATGAATCTATGAGTCTAAAACTTGGTGATAACCTCTTTTGCCCAAGATCATGCCTGCAACACTTGGAAGGGCTGAAACTGTTCAAGTTAGCCTTCTTCACTGATGATATGTTCTTTATTAAACACACAGAACCACAAGTGTTAGTCAGCCGTGCCTGACTCTTTGCAACCCTATGGACTGTAGGCTGCCAGGCTTCTCTGTCCATGGAATTCTTCATCAAGAATGCTGCAGTGGGTAACCATTCTCTTCTCCAGGGGAATCTTCCCAACCCAGGGATTGAATGCAGGTTTCCCGCATTGGCAGGTGGATTCTTTACCAACTGAGCCACCAGGGAAACCCATAACCATAAAGTAAGTAAGAAAGGAAGGGCGTCACAAGAAAGGTACAGATGGGATTTCAAAAGATAGAAAGACTTACGCTAGCATGAAGGTAATCGGGAATCCTTTGTGAACGGGTACAACATCCAGTGCTATCTACCTTATTCGTGTATAAGATGTACTGGCTTTCCATCTCAAAAAGTCATGTACAGAGACCAGGATACTTTCTACCTCCTGCAGTCTTTTGGACACAGGCTTGCACTTCACAAATTAAATAGGAAACACTGTACTGGTTCCCTTAGGTATTCAAAGATGTGTTTGCCCACGAGGTAAAAGGCCATGAATTCTCCCTAGAAAGGAGACTCCAGCCTGTTTTCAAATGGAGAGAAAGATGCAAATAACTACAGGAAAGACTAACCACATCAACAGCTCAGCCATGACAGTTTTAAATAAAGCTGAGTTATGATTAAGTTATAATTATGATATAAAATATTATGTGAAACTGTAAGGAACAAATGTTAGATGTGCTTATTGAATTAGACGGTGTAAATGATAACTACTACTAATAAAAGGACAGTCATCTCATATTATAATAAAACGTGTTCATCATCCTGTTATATATTAGCCAAAATATTTGAAAGCAATTCCCCAATTTAAAGTGTAAGATATTAAAAAAAAAGTTTATGAATAATTATAGTTTCTACAGAGAAGCTATACTGTGTCAGCATCTTATAAAAAGGCAAGGAGGCTTTTGGAATCCTCTAAACCTGAACTCAAATCTCTCTATGTATTAATATATTAAATAGTCAATTTTCTCAACTATAAAATGAAGCAGGACACAGTTCTCACCTACCTTGGTTTTTACGGGGGTCCGTGATCATGCATGGGGAATAACTGAAACATTTTTTTTTTTTTTAACTGAAACATTTTATCAAGTTCTTGATGACATTGGGAATGGGCAGGATGGATAAGACATAGCTTTGCCTTTGATCTGTGTCCTTTAGAAAATCAGTCTCAAGGTTTCTCACCATCCTCAGATCCACACCCAGGAGGTAAAAAACTTCAACCTAATCACTCACAGATTTGTTGTGAGAAAGTAAAACCTCATGTTGAAGTTTGACAGAAAACAACAAAATTCTGTAAAGCAATTATCCTTCAATTAACAAATAAACTTAGGGGGAAAAAAAGAAAGTAAAGGGAATAATTTTAGGAGAATATTCATCGCAACGTCAGGGCCTCACACACGTTCGCTGAGGTCGCGAAGCACGTGTTAAGCCCTGTTGTCATTGTCACCGCATCTTACCCAGCCCGTGTCATCATCATGGGGAACAGCCAGAGATCGGGAGCTCCGGTAAAGGTGTTTCTCTTCATTTCGAGATAAATAACTAGGGCCTTATGGGAAAACGCTCACAAAGACTATATAAGCAAACTGTTCAACTCAAGATTCTCTGAAATTCCTAGAAGGAAAAGGAAGAAACCTGAGGTTTAGTGAGCATCTGTTGTGTCTCATGCATTTTACATGTGCTTTCTCATTTATTTTTTCCAACGATCTATTGAAGGGTATATTGAAAGTGAAAGTGGCTCAGTCATGTCCGACTCTTTGCGACCCCATGGACTATACAGTCCATGAATTCCTTCAGGCCAGAATACTGGAGTGGATAGCTGTTCCCTTCTCCAGGGGATCTTCCCAACCCAGGGATTGAACCCAGGTCTCCACGTTGCAGGCAGGTTCTTTACCAGGCCACCAGGGAAGCCTGAAGGATATATTATTCTCCTCATTTAACCAAGAAGAAAATTGAGATGAAAATGATTTAATTATTTACTTAAGATTGCAGAGAAGGCAATGGCACCCCACTGCAGTACTGTTGCCTGGAAAATCCCATGGACGGAGGAGCCTGGTAGGCTGCAGTCCATGGGGTCGCTAAGAGTCAGACACGACTGAGCGACTTCACTTTCCCTTTTCACTTTCATGCATTGGAGAAGGAAATGGCAACCCACTCCAGAATTCTTGCCTGGAGAATCCCCGGGACGGGGGAGCCTGGTGGGCTGCCATCTATGGGGTCACACAGAGTTGGACACGACTGAAGCGACTTAGCAGCAGCAGCAGCAGCGGAACCAGTAAGTGATAGAACTTCTTTCCAACCTGGATTTCTGTGCATTTTTCAATGCATCATATTGTGTCCTGGGCTGTGTTCTGTGCCGGTTTCACCCTATCAATAATCAATGCTATGGCTGAACACTGTGGTTCTTATTATGATTCTAAGATGTCATCCAGCAATAACCATGAGGAAGCTGAAAAAAAAATTAAGGTTTAATACTTAGAAGATCTAGAAATTATGCAGTACATATGAGGCCACAAAGGGAAGTTGCAGGTAAAAGAGAGACAGAGAGAGGACATGGGGTCCTGTTTTTCTTGGGGTTGAGAGTAGGAACTAAGGGTTCTGAGGACTCTCTCTTTATTGGTGAATTATTTTTTAAAGGATGGAAATTAAAGAGAAGAGGGAAAACAAACGGCCCAGTGATCAACCAAGATTGAAACCAACAAAGATCTTTAAAACAAAAGAGCCTTGGTGGGCAACGTATTTACTCACGATAGTCATCTCTGAAACAGAGGTTTCTTTTACACAGATACCTCTGAAATCAAAGCTTAAGTCATGCGCTTGCCTTACAGAAATGAAAAGGAAACAAAAAGGGATGATCAGGGCTTACACGATTCTCTGCTTGTACTGTGCATGTTACAGACACCCTGAGACCTGCATACTAGTGGATTTAACAGCAGGTAAAAGGGTCATAAATGCCATAAGGGGATATGTTTAAAAGACTCTAGCACATTAGATAAAGATGGAAGTGCTTTGTAGTTATGAATGTCAGTAAAAGGTTATTTTTTGAATAAGGCCCTTTGTAAATCATTTGTGTTCTGTCCATCTAGCCTTTAATGCTGATCTCTTTGTGGAACCAAATAGGCATGATATTCTACATATTCCTCTGGGTCTAGGGTGTCAACTTTATGGCCTCAGTAATTTGAGAGCTATTATCCTACTACTGAATGAGTGCTTTTTAAATAAGACAAATATACAAAAATCTTTTTTAAAATAATTTAAAAAATAATGGGCAGTCCAAGCGGAATTTTCTATGTACCTACTATTCCTTAATATTTAAAGTATGCATTTTTTAGCTTACCTACCTGCTTACTTTTGAAATCAGGTGGTCCTGAAAATATATCTGGGACTTCCTTTGAGCAAGTATAGTAAGACACACAAGGCTTCCCTGGTGACTCAGTCAGTAAAGAATCCGCCTGCAATGCAGGAGAGTTTCTGCAATGCAAGAGATGCCAGTTTAATCCCTGGATCAGGAAGATCCCCTGGAGGAGGAAATGGCAATGCACTCCAGTATTCTTGCCTGGGAACTCCCATGGCCAGAGAAGCCTGGCAGGCTACAGTCCATGGGATTACAAAAGACTTGGACATGACTGATCTCACACACACATATCATACATGGTATAGGAAGCCATCATTTCGGGTTATTTCTCCCTAATGAGGAATTTTTTAGACACTTACGGAAAACAGTATTATTTATATCTACAGTTAATGACTCCTTTTCATTAATTTGCCTTTCTTGAGAGTTCCATGACCATATGTTTTTCCCATTCTTTTTAATTAGTGATGGATGGATAAAGAAAATTTATCATCTACATCAGATTCCATACCCTTATGGTGCTTCCAAAATGGCAAAAATGCATACCTAGTGACAATTCCTATGCTCCTGCTCCGTTGCTCCAGTCGTGTCCAACTCTTTGCCATCTTTGCAGCCCCCCAGGCTCCTCTGTCCATGGGATTCTCCAGGCAAGAATATTGGAGTGGGTTGCCATGCCCTCCTCCAGGGGATCTTCCCGACCCAGGAATCGAACCCACATCTCCTGTGTCTCCTGCATTGCAGGTAAATTCTTTACCCATTGAGCCATGTGGGAAGCCCTTAAGCAACTTTAACTTCCTCTAATACTGTTCATTGCTGAGGTTGAGTACCAGGTCTGAGGCTGGGCATGGAATTTTGAGGATAGTATCAACCAAAGATCTGTGATCTCTGCAGCCATCCCCTTTCTCCTTTCTTTCTTTCTTTTTCCCTTTCTCATTTTTAACACCCAGCTTCTCCAGGAGTGTGGACGCAGAGTAGACAGCGCATGTGTGGTTTAGTGTGCAGTCACTATGCATTGGAGGAAGAGACAGGAGGTCTAGAGCTGGATGTTTCAGCCAGGAGAACAAGGAATACCTTAATCCTACCTTTGCCCAGTCACACCTCGTTGTCCAGGAAAACACTTGAAAAGGGCCAATAAGCATTAACCCCAGTCACAGTTTATGGTCACAGCTGGGTACTGAAAAGCACCCTTGGGGATCATTTGAGTTCCACACGTATTCTCCTTTGCTCCAATTACGTAACAGCACAGCAGTCCTGCCTCCTCCAGGAAGATGACTCCTCTCACTTGCTAGTTCTAGACACAAGGCAGCAGCTAGCGGTCAATGGGACCCATGCTTTGACTCCTATGAAAATGCGTTCTAGGACATATAACCCTGCAGAAATGGGGCGTTAGGTGTAGTGACAAAATGCACACGTTCTGCTTTCAGCTCCTGGACCCTGGATCCGGGTATTCTTTCTCTTGGGGACACAGAACCATACAGTGGTCCTTGATTTGGTACTGTGACCTGCAGGGTGGCAATTCCTCCCACTGAGTGTTGCCTCCAGATTGGCACTTCAGTGCACCTAGGCAGATCATCTCAATTTTCTAGCAGGCAGCAGGCTCTGGGTGGCGTGAACCGAATATCTATGAACATTATGGCCATGGGCTCACCCCAGACCTCCTCAGTTGCAAAGTGAATCTGCCCTCCCACCACTTCTTTTTATGCAGCCAAGGAAGCTGCTACTTTCATATCTGGCTTTCATTTACCTGTTACTCAACTTGTGCGAGCGTGCTAAGTCACTTCAGTCGTGTTCAACTCTTTGCAACCCTATGGACTGTAGGCTGCCAGGCTCCTCTGTCTGTGGGATTCTCCAGGCAAGAATACTGGAGTGGGTGGCCATGCAGTCTCTCAGGGGATATTCTTGATGCCGGGATCGAACTCCTGTCTCTCATGTTTCCTGTGTTGGCAGGCGTGTTCTCTACCACCAGTGCCACCTGGGAAGCCCTTGCTGAACTTGAACTTCTGTAAAACACATGTGATTGCGGCATGAATGGCCACCACCATTATCTTTCTCATCACTGATTTCTTCTGTTCATACAAGGTGGGCAGGGTAACAAGTAGACTGCCCCTTGTGTGAGATGCTGTCCGCTGCCAGCAGGAGGGTGATCAGAGTCCAAGTTTAACCGTATCACTTGCTTTCTCATATCGCTTTCCACGCTGAGTCTGCAAGTTGAGTTCTCAGGAAGCCAACACGGAGACATAGTTTGTTGTGCCAGACGTTAATTAAGGATCTTCAACTGAATGAAAGAGGCAGGAATTAAAATTGCACAGAAGTCAAACCGTGATACCAGCTGGCTGGTTCGCTTTGGCCAGCCTGCAGACGGCTCTGGTGTGAGAACTGCTCATCCGAGTGGAATGCATCTGAAATTCCCTGGGAAGGGCATGACCTCATGCCTTCAGAAGTAGCTTAAGCAGCCAAGTTAGAGCCCAAAGGAGTAGATGGCTGGCGGTAGTCTGCTAATTCCAGGATCCATGTCTGGAACCCAATTCTTTCCTTGAAGGCAGACCTGGGGAACCTACATCTTGAATAACATACTTGCATACAAAGCAGATGTCATTATCAGGAAATAACAGAGATAGCATTCTGGTATATTTCGTGTTGTCTATATTACACTAAAATTTTACCAACTGTTCCACTGATCTCCTTCACAGCATTTTTTTCTGGTCCAATTCCCAAGCTAGGGTTGCACATTATGTTTAATTGGCATGTCTTTTTTTCCCCTTTTAATGGTTGCAGTTTGTCTTTCATGATACTGAAAGAAAAATTATGAATATGGGTCCATTGTTTTGTAGAATGTTTCTTAATTTGGGTTTGATCGATGTCTCCTTATGATTATAACATACATTTTTACAAGGAATACTGTATAAATTATGTCTCCCTTAACTCTAACACATATATTGTCCTTGTAAGTCTCAAAACATTCTTTTCCCCTTAAAACAAGCAGAGAGGAATTATTTTCCTCATTGTATAGACAAGGAGGCTGAGGTGCAGAGAGGTTAATCTAATGGTCTGCGGGAGAAGCAGTGATGCAATCTAATTTAGCTATTCCACAGTCAGTCTTCTTTACATTACTTTTCAATTCTGAGTGAAAACTGAAGCCTATGAGTTATCTCCAGGCATTTCTGTTTATCAGAAGCAGCCAGAGAATTGGCTAAAAATAAAAATAAATGGCTAAAATGTGCTCAAACTGCTCAAATGATTAGAAGGAATACAGAGTCTTTGCTTTTAACAAGAACCACACCCTGATTCTGATATACAAAATGCCTGAGGCATATGAACACAGGCAACTATGCCAGTGGCCGATAAGATAAATTTTCTTGGGTTTCCACTCACACTGTCACAGGCCATCTGGTGATCTCACCTCCACAAACCTGGCTGCTCTTTCATCTCCTGACTTATCTTACTGCCAGACTGGACGTTTCAAGGGCGCAGAAGAGCAACTGCTCTTCAAATTGTGGCTTCGACCCGTTCCTTAACCTATCTGCGCCTATTTTTTTAAGTGGCTAACTTAGGCTAGGAGTACCTCTCTTATGGAATTTTGAATACTAGACTAGAAATTGGTGATCGATGGGCAAACAGTAAGTCCAAGCAACTTGTTGTTCTTGCTGTAACATGTCTTCTCTGGTTATGTTTTTTATCTCACTCAGGGTGTGGAAAACCTGAATGGAGGATCCTCTTTCCTATTGCCCCCGTGTGCCCTGTTGGAACCCAATCCTAAGCCCTGCTCATCAGGGTCCCTGATCCACCACACACCTCCCCTGCTTCTGCCCAGCTGTATCCATCTCAAGCCACGTTCTCTGGAGTTTGAGACTCCAGAGAATTAATTTATTTTTCTTCATTGAATCAATATCCTTTCTCTTAGAGAACTGACTGACTCCCCCACTACCTGGTTCTGAATAAAAGTATAAGGAACGCCATGGCATCTGCCTTAGTCCCATTGGGGCTGCTGTAACAAAAATGCCATAGACTGGGTGGGTAAACAATTAAAAAAAAATTCTTTCTCTCAGTTTTGGAAGCTGGCAAAGCCTCAAATCAAGATGGCTGCAGATTGTGTCTTGTGAGAGTCCATTTTCTGAGTCATGTACGTGTGTGCTCAGTCGTATCCAACTCTTTGTGGCCCTACCAGGCTCCAATGTCTGTGGAATCTTCCAGGCAAGAATACTGGAGTGGGTTGCCATTTCCTACTCCAGCGGATTTTCCCAATCCAGGGATCAAACTCGCATCTTCTGCACTGGAGGGTGAATTCCTTTACCACTGTGCCATCTGGGAAGCCCAGATCCCACCTTTTTGCTGTGTCCTCACATGGGGGGAGGGGTAAGGGAGCTTCCTAAGGACTCTTTTGTAAGATCACTAGTTCTACTCATGGGGGCTCCACTGTTGGGATCTATTCAACTCCCAAACACCATGTCTCCTGAAGTGAAGTGAAGTGAAGTCGCTCAGTCGTGTCCGACTCTTTTCGACCCCGTGGACTGTAGCCAACCGGGCTCCTCCGTCCATGGGATTTTCCAGGCAAGAGTACTGGAGTGGGGTGCCAACCCTGTCTCCTAATACCTTTGTATTCAGGTTAGGCTTCAATGACTGGGTGGGGAGGAGAGAGCGGAGGGTTGGTATTCAGTCTATAGCATTTCCCCCTTTGGGGAAAATGTAGTGTTAGATAGATAGATAGATAGATAGATTTAGCATTTACTCTGAATTTCATATTCAATCATAAATTCCCTTAGGGGAAAAATAGTCAAAATGCTATTTTCTGAGTATAAAAAGTTTGTGGTCTACCTACAACCCCCAACAGAGTTGTAAGCTTACCTCACAGCATGTCTCTCTTTGATGCTGATTTTAATTTCCCACATAAATATCACGGGTTGGGTGGCATTTCCTTTTGTATTTATCTGATGTTAAGCTTTCACACAAAGTAATTCAGCAAATATTTCCCAGTATTTCTCTAAACAATGGAATATGTTAGCTGCTTAAGAAGAAATTCAAAAGAAAAATTAACCTCATCCCTACTATATCTATTTAGTAAATATTTGGTGGACTCTGTATTGGGGCCTCCCTGGTGGCTCAGACGATAAAGACTCTATATTAGACACAAGGGGCAGAGATGACCGTGGCCTAACCCTTCAGTTGCCATGGACTTCACCAGAAAGATAAAGGGGACTGCATCTGAGGAGAGCCCACAGCACAGGCCTAAGCAGCAGAAGACTGGTCTCAGGACTGTCCTTGGGGTTCACCAAGAGCGTGACCTCGAGTCTTGGTTCTCCACCTGGAGAGGGGAAAAAGGCTAAATAAGTAAGGCATTGAGCACCTAGTCTATTTCAAATTAAAAATACCTTTGTTATTTTAGATGACAATCATTTTGTAACTGAGCAGGAACCCAGGAACAAAGTGAAAGAGTCAGGCAAGACAAAATAACAATAGTATAGCTGTAAACAAAGTCAGGGCCTTTAGTTTCCCTTCAGGGGTGATGGTTAATATTTGGAGCCATGTCCCTGAGCTATTTTGCAGATACAGAAACCCCTATCTGGTGGGAGAAGTTCACTGCACACTGACCACAAGGGCGTAGATCTCAGACAGTCAGAACCAGAAGGGCGATGCTGCTCACTCTGGATTACCTCACCGCCAACCAGTCATGAGAATGTCCACAATGGATGGAGCTCCCGCAAACCTCCCCATCCCCCTGTCCTTAGAACATTTCCCCCGAAGTCACGGGGAGTTTGGGTCTGATAAACTCTAGCCGCTCACACTCCTTGCTTGGCCTTGTGAAAATGCTGTGTTTTCCTTCACTACAATCCAGCATCAGAATGTTGGCTTTACCACACAAAGGTGAGCGGCCCCACTTTTTGTGTGTTAAAAATTTCCCTTATAAATATAATTTGTTTAACATTGTAGATCTAATTCTTCTGATTTAAAATTAAAACTGGCACATTATACAAAAATATTTTTGATTAAATGTTCTTCTGCTTTCTAGAGATAAGAATCCTAAAAATTTGGTTATCTTTCTATTTTTTAATAGTTTGAGATAAATATATATATATATATTTGTATATCTCAAACTAATATCTCCTTATATACCTAGTTTTGTGTTCCACATTCATCATTTATTTTATATCACATAAATTTTCCAGTGACTTTAAAAATTCTTCACAACTGTCTTTTTAATGTCTTCATTATATGGTTCCAGTATAACTTATACAGACATCATTATCTATTGCTAGATGTAGAATTTTTGTATAAAGCTTATACATGAAGCTGTAATGATTTTCATGCATTTCTGATTATTTTTCTCAGTAGGTTTTCTTTTACTTAACTTTTCCACTTAAATAATACCTTAACTATGTTCAAGGGATTTAAATTCAAATTCCTTTATAATGTGATTTTTTAAACAGGAAGGAAAGGAGGAAGGAAACAGGCTTGCCTGAGCTTACAACCAGTCTTAATGAGCTTTTGCTTCAGTAGGAAGTTGAGACTAGGGATGTGCAGCTACCAACCAGGTTGCTCAGTGGTAAAGAATCTGCCTGCCAATGCAGGAACCATGGGAGATGAGAGTGCGATCCCTGCTTTGGGAAGATCCCCTGGAGGAGGAAATGGAGACCCACCCCAGCATCCTTGCTGGGATAATCCTATGGATGGAGGAGCCTGGCGGGCTACGGTTCATGGGGTCACAGAGTCAGGTATGACTTCACACACAAACGCAAGCACAACCTGGAGCATCTTCAGGCTGGAGTTGACCTGTGAGTACTTTCTAGAAATAGCTGACTAGACACAGCAGGAAGTGGATCCTTTCCAGGAGTCAGAAGAGAATCAAGAGGAGCTCAGATGATCCCACCAGGGTCTGAATCTAAAGGGAAGAAAAGCTCCGCGATTTACCTGCACCCTTGAAATGAACGTCCAGGAAGCACTAACAATCATGAAACTGAGTTCTCTCACACAGAACCTCATTAAGGCAAAGTTTACTCATGCATATAATGGGGTTCACTGATGGCCCAGTCAGTGAAGAATCGGCCTGCACTGCAGCACACACTGCAGGTTTGATCTGGGTCAGGAAGATCCCCTGGAGAAGGAAACGGCAACCCACTCCAGTATTCTTGTCTGGGAAATCACGTGGACAGAGGAGCCTGGCAGGCTACAGTCCATGGGCTCTTAAAGACTTGGACACGACTTAGCAACTAAATCACCAATAATGGGGGTTAACACACAGAGCTGCCTCTATGGTTTGTTTGGAAAATTAAATTTGATATACATTTAGATCCTGGAACATTGTAAACCTTCAAGAATTGTCAACTTAATCCAGTTATATTATTATTTATATTCTACAACTAATACTTTTATTCACATTTTATCAATTTGGGCTTCCTTTGTGGCTCAGCTGGTAAAGAATCCGCCTGCAATGCAGGAGACTTGGGTTCGATCCCTGGATTGGGAAGATTCCCTGGAGTAGGAAATGGCTACCCACTCCAGTATTCTGGCCTGGAGAAGTCCAAGGACTGTATAGTTCATGGGGTCGCAAAGAGTTGGACACGACTGAGCTACTTTTACTATCAATTTATTATTATGTGTGTATATAACTTTTTGTTTTCTCTTTGACTCGCCATTTGGAAAGGAACTAGGTCTATTTTATTTATTAATGTTTTCTTAATCTGTATTTGCTGAATTGATATCAAAATAAAAATATTTGGAATTCTCTTACTCACCTCAATGATTTTAGTATAATTGGCATAAACACTAGAGCATTTCATGCTCTGAGAAAGACCAAAGCTCTTCCACAAAATTTCCTGATTTCTTTTTTTTTTTTAAGATTAATTAATTAATTGGCCACACAATATGGCTTACAGAATCTTTTTTCTTCAATCAGGGATCCAATCTGGGCCCCTGAGCAATGAGAGCACCAAGTCCCAACCATTGGACTACCAGGGAATTCCCTCTCCTGATTCAAATATTCACAGTTGGTCTCTTCTTGAAGGGTGCCTCTATTTACCAAACTGCAAAGCTTAACCTTTTCCAAAATCTACTCACACCAATAAGTTCATGAGATAATAACTTTTGGAAAGAGATCCCATAGCAGCACCTCTCAGCTCTTATTATCCTCCCCACAGCCACTTCTCTCACTTTCCTTCCCCTCAGGAAAAGAGAAGATCTTTTTCTTCTCTCTGCATAAAGCTTTGTCTGTTTTTCTGAAGTCTGCTTTGATGCCCTGGGGTCATAGTGTGCCTTTTAAATTTTAAAGAGATTGTGCCTTCTGCAGGATGAGAGGAAGTGAGAAAGGGAGAAGGGGTGGTCTTGGAGTCTACTTGTCCCAGGGTAGATATCAAGGGCACTGTGGGGAAAGCACAAGGAGATCTCTAGTGCTGATGGTCACGAAGTGCATTTGTGTAGAACTAGTCATTCTCAATATCTCTGGGCAAAGTTTGATGCCAGTTACCTTCTAGATTCATTGGCATAATCACTCAACACTTCGGTTCCATGGGAGAAATAAAAGCCCATGGGACAGACTTGATGGATATTTGTGAAATCAAAGCTATGGTCCCTCTGCACCTGAGCCGGAAGAAAGGACTTAAACATGACTAGTTCCTCGGGAATAATCCACAGGGCAACACCTGAGTAATTATTTACATCTTTCCTTTGCCTTAGTACTAGTAAATCTAGGAAATAGAAAATAGAAATATTCTGTTGCCTTTGTGGATTTACTGCTCTTCTTTAAGCTTTGTGTCCAATAAAATAAGTTCTTGCTGCACTGCCATAGTACTGGTCTGGAAATTTGCCACTGCTTCCCAGTTAATTAATGTGCTGGTCGTTTAAGGTAGCATGGCTTAAGACAGATGCTCCATAAATGTTAGGTGAATGAACAGATATGAATGAATGACTGTGGTGAAGGCTGTTCCATCATAACTCTATTTGCTATAATAATATTGGAGCTATGAAGTTGCAATCCATAAACTCCTATGGGCACTGTATATAGATCTCTTCTCTTCTTGAATTAATATGTTATAAAATGGGCTAGGAAGTTTTACTTATGTAGGCCACTAATTCACAGGGAAAAAATCCACTCAAGTGTGAAATGACAAAGCAACTTGTTATAGTTAGTTTTTAAGGAGAAATATGAAGTTTCCTACTTACTTGCTCTTTAAAAAATAATATAATTCAACAATTTAGTAGACATCTATTGATCATCTGCTACAAGCATGGAACTATGCTATTCTGTGGCTATAAGAACCACTGAGAATAGCTAAAGTGGATTCACTGATATCAGAAATTTAACCTTGGTCTAATACTCAGCTGTGTGTACAAATATATCTATAAATACATATAAGAGATAAAGGGATTGATGACTAGGTAAGAATATTCTTAAGTTTTTGATAATTTGCATTTACATAAAGGAAAAAAGAGCTCAAGTTATTAGCAAAATCTAGATTTGTAATTTTCTGCTGTTCTCTTCTGGTTATCCTATACATGAGGAATTGTACTGCTCATATAACCTGACAAGACCAGCATTTTACACCTATGCACAGTCACCTAGTTATTGTCATTTAATCCCCACAGATACAGATCATGCTGCTGAACATAGCACGTCAAGATCCAGAATTCTGTCCACCTTCATGCACAGCCTCAAACTTCCAGTGTATCTTTGTTTTTGTTTGTTTTCTCTCAACTCTTCTTTAAGACTCTAAGGTCTTCTACACGAGGAAAGGTATTTGGTTCAGTTTATACCTTAGCCATTCATCAGACTGATGGGCCAAAAGCACAAGCTAGTTAATATTTGATGAATGATTGAGCATATATATATATCCAACTTCACACTTAGATACCTATACATTGGTAATGTTATATATACATCTGACAAATTTCCTGGGGGCTCAGCCGTAAAGAATCTGCCTGCCAATGCAGAAGACCTATGTTTGATCCCTGGTTAGAGAAGATTCTCTGGAGAAGGAAATGGCAACCCACTCCAGGATTTCATGAACAGAGGAGCCTGGCAGGCTACAGTCCATGGGGTCGCTAAAGAGCGGACGTGACTTAGTGACTAAACAACAAATATACACATCTGATTTTTTTATATCTAGTCAAACCTCAATATTTTTAATAAAAAAATAGCATTAGGCAAATAGTAATAGATTTGGAACAGCAAAGTATTAAGATGTTAAGATTGTACTTGAAGCGGTGGGAGTAAAACCCCTCGATTCTCCATTTAATTCCATCCCCCACAATTCCACCTGAATAGACTTCATAGAAAGCAAACCCAGTGTATGTCTGATTGCCAGTAATTTCCACCATAATGGTTTCTGTCACTCCACATTCTTTCCAATATTGTTCATATAGCGTGGGTTTAAGAAAACTTGTATTTTATCCATGTCAAGGTAGGACTGTATTCTCTGTGATATCACATTTAAGTTCCCTAAGTTGTAAATGTAAGCATCTTTTAACTTTTCTCATTTTGCTTCATTTAAAAATATAACATACACAGAAAAGATAAAAACAAAAGTTGTGTAATTGAATCAGTCATTATAAACTAAATACTATGTAATCATCACCCAGATGGAGAAATACCTTGCTACTGCCCAGAATCATCTCTGTGACTCTTCCTGATCATATTCTTTCTCCTCCCCTGGAATAGCTACACATTATCTCTATCAATTTTGATATTGATATGTACTTAAATATTATATACAATATTATATAAAATACAGGAAAGTATTCATTAAATCCAGGAACTAAATATATACATATATATTTAAAAAACTAAATTTTATACATAAAATATATAAGATAAATATAAATATTATATATATATATATAATTTAGCTTTTTTTTTTCTAATTTTATATAAATGGAATAACATAGGTGTTCTTTGAAACCCTGCTTCTTTTACTCAACTTGTGCTTGTGAGATCTGTCCGTATTCTTTCATTTACTAGCATTGGTTCCTTTATAGCACTGTGTGATATTCCACTGCATCAATAGACAACGGTTTGTCTATTCTACTGGTGATGGGTATTTGGGTTGTTTCCAGGTCGATGTTGTCATCTGTTATGCTTCTATATGTGCTGGTGCATGTGGCAGCAGTCTTTTTGAGCACCTAAAAGTAGAAACAATTAGTCATTGGCTATACAAAGCTTTGGACTTACTAGATAATGCAAATATATTTTCTAAAATGATTGTACGAAATTACATTCTTATCATCATTATATGAAAGCTTCTGTCACTACACATTCTCACCAATTCATGGTAGTATAAGACTGCTTAATTTTTGCTAATTTTATTAACATATAATTGTATATTATGATTCAATTTAGAGTTTTCTAATTAGTAATGAGGCTGAACAGCTTTTCATGTTTGTTGATTATGTGTTTGGACTTTCTTTTTATCAAGTGTCTGCTAAAGATGTTTGTCCACTCTTCTATTGGTTTTCTGTCTTTCTTCCTATTGATTTGAAGGAAAGTGATGCGAAGCCCCTCAGTCGTGTCCGACTCTTTGCAACCCCATGGACTGTAGCCTACCAGGCTCCTCCATCCATGGGATTTTCCAGGCAAGAATACTGGAGTGGGGTAACATTTCCTTCTCCAGGAGATCTTCCCTACCCAGGGATTGAACCCAGGTCTCCCGCATGGTAGGCAGACGCTTTACCGTCTGAGCCACCAGGGAAGTCATGATTTATGTATTCATGAAATTAGTCCTTTATCATTTAAATATACTATCTAATCCAGTAGATTTTCTTTTCAGGACTGTTATGGTATTTTTTGATACACAAAAGATACAGGATAATTGCTGTTCTAGTCCCATTTCACTGCAAAGACCTTCCTTCTCCTCATTTCTCTGTGATGACAGCAGGGGCACAGACATGCATGAGTTGAATGTATTTATAGATTCTCCTTCATCTCCCAGTAGTCTGTTTATTTCTACCTATGCAAAATCGTATTGTCCTAATTAATTTCATAAGTCTTGAAGGCATCTTCCTAATTTTTATTCAAGAGCGTCTTTGCTATTCTTTTCCAATTATATTTCTACATTGATGTTGAACACCATTTGTAAGAAACATGTTTACAGATCACCTACTATGTGATTATAGAAGTAACATATTATACCACATAGGCTACATCACCCAAAAAAATAGACAAAACTTCACAGGCTTGTGGAGCTTACCTTCTAACTTGTGCGGGAAAGAATAAGCCATGACAGTAATAATAAGATAAATGTACATTATAAGGAATATTAGAGGGTAAAGAGAGCTACAGAAATTACAGATCAGAGTATGTGGGATCCAGTTGTTTGGTGAAGGGGTCTGAACTACAAATAGGTTAGTCACAGGAGACTACTAATCAACTTGTTTGATTCTTGAACATTTAAATACTTTAATAAAGAGAAAACTCATATTTTTGATATCAGGAGAAAAGATATTTATAGCACAATTGTACCAGCCAATTAAAAATCATGGCTTATTTATCTTTTATTTGGCTACTTATCCTTTATTTTCTTTTATGACTATCAATTATTAGAATTTTTTCTGTGGGAGTCTTAACTGTCTTTTGTTCCTGGGTATTTGATTTCTTAAATGAAATTTTAATTTTTAAAGTTTATTTTATAATTATTGCTGGTATGTGAGAACATATTCAATTTTCACTTATCTATCAATCATGTAAACTCATTAATTATAACAAATACGGAGGTTGAAAAATCTGTAAAAAAAAAAAAAATTCACCATCCATTCACTTATTCATGCTTTCCAATGCAGCCAGGACCTCCTACACGTGTTAAATGTCAATAGTCAAAGCACACAACCTGGTCTTATTCCTAACCCCTGATGCAAAGACTTTAACATCTCACATTTAAATGTGATGATATACTGACTCTTTTAAAGAAAAGATTTAAAAAGTTGCTTTCTGTATTAGTCACAGTCCTCCAGAGAAATAGAAAAAACAATAAACATAATACACTAAAATCTATGGGTATTATATGGTATATCAATATCTATACACTAAAACAGTACAGACATAGAGATGGAGGATTTTTTTGTTTTTTTATTTTTTTCAGTTTGGCTCACATAACTGGGGAACCTCTGTAGGGCAAGTCAGCAGTTTGGAGACCAGGGAAAAGATTACTTTTCAGTTCAAATCCAAATGTGGTCTGGAAGTCTGCAGGTAGAATTTTTTTCTTTATGGAAAGGTCTCAGTATTATTCTCTTAAGAGCTTTAACTGATTGGATAAGGCTTGCCCACATTATGATGGATAATCTGTTTTACTCAGTTCAGTTCAGTTCAGTCTCTCAGTCGAGTCTGACTCTTTGTGACCCCATGAATCGCAGCACGCCAGGCCTCCCTGTCCATCACCAACTCCAGGAGTTCACCCAAACTCATGTGCATCGAGTCAGCGATGCCATCCAGCCATCTCATCCCCTGTCGTCCCCTTCTCCTCCTGCCCCCAATTCCTCCCAGCATCAGGGTCTTTGCCAATGAGTCAACTCTTTGCATGAGGTGGCCAAAGGATTGGACTTTCAATCTCAGCATCAGTCCTTCCAATTAACACCCAGGACTGACCTCCTTTAGGATGGACTGGTTGGATCTCCTTGCAGTCCAAGGGACTCTCAAGAATCTTCTCCAACACCACAGTTCAAAAGCATCAGTTCTTCGTTGCTCAGCTTTCTTCACAGTCCAACTCTCACATCCACACATGACCACAGGAAAAACCATAGCCTTGACTAGATGGACTTTTGTTGGCAAAGTAATATCTCTGCTTTTGAATATGCTATCTAGGTTGGTCATAACTTTCCTTCCAAGGAGTAAGCGTCTTTTAATTTCATGGCTACAAACACCATCTGCAGTGATTTGGGAGCCCCAAAAAATAAAGTCTGACACTGTTTCCACTCTTTCCCCATCTATTTCCCATGAAGTTATGGGACCAGATGCCATGATCCTAGTTTTCTGAGTGTTGAGCTTTAAGTCAACTATTTCACTCTCCTCTTTCACTTTCATCAAGAGGCTTTGGAGTTCCTCTTCACTTTCTGCCATAAGGGTGGTGTCATCTGCATATCTGAGGTTACTGATATTTTTCCTGGCAATCTTGATTTCAGCTTGTTCTTCTTCCAGCCCAGCATTTCTCATGATGTACTCTGCATAGAAGTTAAATAAGCAGGTTGACAATATACAGCCTTGACAGACTCCTTTTCCTATTTGGAACCAGTCTGTTGTTCCATGTTCAGTTCTAACTGATGCTTCCTGACCTGCGTATAGGTTTCTCAAGAGGCAGGTCAGGTGGTCTGCTTTTTCCATCTCTTTCAGAATTTTCCACAGTTTATTGTGATCCACACAGTCAAAGGCTTTGGCGTAGTCAATAAAGCAGAAATAGATGTTTTTCTGAAACTCTCTTGCTTTTTCCATGATCCAGCAATTTGATCTCTGGTTCCTCTGCCTTTTCTAAAATGAGCTTGAACATCTGGAAGTTCATGGTTCACGTATTGCTGAAGCCTGACTTGGAGAATTTTGAGCATTACTTTACTAGCGTGCGAGATGAGTGCAATTGTGTGGTAGTTTGAGCATGCTTTGGCATTACCTTTCTTTGGAATTGGAATGAAAACTGACCTTTTCCAGTCCTGTGGCCACTGCTGAGTTTTCCAAATTTGCTGGCATATTGAGTGCAGCACTTTCACAGAATAATCTTTTGGGATTTGAAATAGTTCAACTGGAATTCCATCACCTCCACTAGCTTTGTTCATAGTGATGCTTTCTAAGGCCCACTTGACCTCACATTCCAGGATGTCTGGCTCTAGGTGAGTGTGAGTGATCACACCATCATGATTATCTAGGTCGTGAAGATCTTTTTTGTATAGTTCTTCTGTATATCCTTGCCACCTCTTCTTAATATCTTCTGCTTCTGTTAGGTCTATACCATTTCTGTCCTTTATCGAGCCCATCTTTGCATGAAATGTTCCCTTGGTATCTCTAATTTTCTTGAAGAGAGCTCTAGTCTTTCCCATTCTGTTGTTTTCCTCTATTTCTTTGCACTGATTGCTGAGGAATGCTTTTTTATCTCTCCTTGCTATTATTTGGAACTCTGCATTCAAATGGGAATATCTTTCCTTTTCTCCTTTGCTTTTCTTTTCTCAGGTATTTGTGAGTCCATCTCAGACAGCCATTTTGCTTTTTTGCATTTCTTTTCCATGGGGATGGTCTTGATCCCTATCTCCTGTACAATGTCACAAACCTCTGTCCATAGTTTATGAGGTACTCTGTCTATCAGATCTAGTCCCTTAAATCTATTTCTCACTTCCACTGTATAATCATAAGGGATTTGATTTAGGTCATACCTGAATGGTCTGGTGGTTTTCCCTACTTTCTTCAATTTAGGTCTGAATTTGGCAATAAGGAGTTCATGATCTGAGTCACAGTCAGCTCCCAGTCTTGTTTTTGCTGACTGTATAGAGCTTTTCCATCTTTGGCTGCAAAGAATATAATCAATCTGATTTCGGTGTTGAGCATCTGGTGATGTCCATGTGTAGAGTCTTCTCTTGTGTTGTTGGAAGAGGGTGTTTGCTATGACCAGTGCATTTTCTTGGCAAAACTCTATTAGCCTTTGCCCTGCTTCATTGCGTATTCCAAGGCCAAATTTGCCTGTTACTCCAGGTGTTTCTTGACTTCCTACTTTTGCATTGCAGTCCCCTATTGTGAAAAGGACATCTTTTTTGGGGTGTTAGTTCTAAAAGGTCTTGTAGGTCTTCATAGAACTGTTCAACTTCAGCTTCTTCAGTGTTACTGGTTGGGGCATAGACTTGGATTACTGTGATATTGAATGGTTTTCCTTGGAAACGAATAGAGATCACTCTGTCATTTTTGAGATTGCATCCAAGTACTGCATTTCGGACTCTTTGTTTCCATGATGGCTACTTCATTTCTTCTAAGGGATTCCTGCCCACAGTAGTAGATATAATGGTCATCTGAGTTAAATTCACCCATTCCAGTCCATTTTAGTTCGCTGATTCCTAGAATGTTGATGTTCACTCTTGCCATCTCCTGTTTGACCACTTCCAATTTGCCTTGATTCATGGACCTAACATTCCTGGTTCTTATCCAATATTGCTCTTTACAGGATCAGACCTTGCTTCTATCACCAGTCACATCCAGAACAGGGTATTGTTTTTTCTGTGGCTCCATCCCTTCCTCCTCTCTGGAGTTATTTCTCCACTGATCTGTAGCAGATGGGCACCTACCAACCTGGAGAGTTCCTCTTTCAGTATCCTATCATTTTGCCTTTTCATGCTGTTCATGGGGTTCTCAAGGCAAGAATGCAGAAGTGGTTTGCATTCCCTTCTCCAGTGGACCGCATTCTGTCAGACCTCTCCACCATGACCCGTCCATCTTGGGTGGCCCAACACGGCATGGCTTAGTTTCACTGAGTTAGACAAGGCTGTGGTCTGTGTGATCAGATTGGCTAGTCTTTTGTGATAATGGTTTCAGTGTGTCTGCCCTCTGATGCCCCCTTAAAACACCTGCCTTGGTGTTCTACTTGGTGTCTTACTTGGATTTCTCTTACCTTGGGCCTCTTATCTCTACATGGCTGCTCCAGCAAAGCACAGCCGCTGCTCCTTTCCTTGGACGAGGTTGCCTCTCCTGACCTTGAACGTGGAGTAGTTCCTTTCGGCCCTCCTGTGTCCACACAGCCGCCACTCCTTGGACGTGGGGTTACTCAAAGACTACCAGTACAAATGTTAACCATGTCTTAAAAATTCCTTCATCTTGACTGGTTGTTTGACCAAACATTTAAGCACAATTGCCTAGCCAAGTTGACACATAAAATCAATTTACTAGTTATTCCTTTATTCTCAGTTCAGTAATTACTTTTAATATGAATGGATGTTGAACAATGTTAAATGCATTTTCTGTACTTATTGAGATAAAATTGTTTTTTTACTATTAATATGAATATGTGATAGATAAATCCAAATTTTAACTAAATCAACAGATCAATAGATATATGAATATATAGATTGACTGGCCAGTATTGTGTTTTGGACTTGTGTTTCTAAGTTAATGAGCAACTTTGTCCTGTAAATTTTCATTTTTGTCTGGTTCATAAGAGTTTTGGTATAAATATAATATATGGCACTTGAAAATTGGATGAGGAATGGTCTCTCTCTCTCTCTCTTTTTTTTTTTATCTCTGGATATATTTATAAGCACTTAGAATTATTTCTTAAAACTCTGGTAGACTTTTCTGATGAAACTGCATGACTGGAATTTTCTACAAGGAAGGCTTTTAAACTGCTCATTCAGTTACTTCAATAGTTATCATACTATTGAGGCTTTATTACTTCTTGAATCAGAATGTTATAATTTTATAATATTTTTGTTTCTAAAACTTTCCACTTCATATAAGTTTTCTAATTTATTGGTTAAGGGTTTTTTAATAATATCATTAAAGTATCTAAATTGGGTCTGTGACATTTGATAAATTAGATGATGACTAAATTAAAAGCTAGTGCTTCACTCAGTGGGTACTCAATGGGTTGAAAATAGGATAGAAAGCTAATGCTCAGCCTAAGGGACAGTGTGGTGGCAAAATTAATGTTATCAGTGCTGTGTTCTGACCATTTCAGAATCTTCTGGGGAATTAGAGCTGAACTTCCCCAACAAACTGCTGATCTTCTCTTCCAGAGGAACTGTCTCCTTGCCCAGGAGCTTACCTGATAAGCTCAGTGGGTTTAAATAACAAACATTTGGAGAACTGTAACAGAGGAAGCAGTTTCTTCCTCTGAAACTTGTTTCAGTGGCAAGTGTTGAGGCCTGCCCGCAAGGCCACAGGAGCGAGGTCTTGCCCCAAGGCCATGAGTGTGGAGGTCAGAAAGAAGGACACCTCCGAAGCTGACTGCACCCTTTGGTAACCTTGCTAAGAGGCCCCCAGTTGTTACTAGCACGCTTCCTGATTCGCAATTAGGCAAAGATGCCCACTCCAGTAAACACCCTTCAGCACCCCAACGAATCACCTAATGCCAACCTGCCAGCAGGAATTTTCTTTGTCTTGAGACTATAAAAATTGGCTATTAACCCACGAAAACTGTCGCTTCTCCCTGGTCTGTCATGAGGTCAGCCCACAGCAGCTATCTCTGCTCTTTGTTCTTAATCAACACACTCCTTTCTGCAATACTCTGTGTCTGGCCTCAGCAGCAACTACAATACTTTCTTCTAATACGTTTCCTCCTTTAGGGATTTTATTATAAGAAGGCACTTGGAGATTTTCTTTGCTGGTGAGAGTGAAGGACAGGCACTTTTTTCTACTGAGGGAGATGAGCAGTTCAGCTTCTTTTGAACTCCCCTCAGAGCAGTGGAACTTCACATCGGGTGGGCTTTCTGTCCATATACTCTGAACCTGCTCCATATTTGATGGGGTCAGAGCTTGCATCTCCTGCCAAAAACAGTACCGGACATTCATCAGATGGTCAGGTGAATATCCTCAAGAGTAAGAGTTTATGACAGCGTGGGATCTTTGTCTCCCTTGTTCTTTGTTGTATCAGGTGTATCTAAATAGTGGCAGGCACAGAGCAGACAATAAATAAATATTTTTTGAAGAATTATTGAATGTATAAATGTATTGCAGACACATATTTACCATTAATCGGTCTAAAGATGTTGATCTGAGGAGGACTTCAGGAAGCATGTTTTGGTCTTAGATGTAAATCTTGTTCTCCAATCCAGACTTGTTAGTAATAAAAGAGATATAAGTTTTTAATTACTATCAGTCTCAAATATATATTTCTCAAAGGATCTAAAATTTATAGAGCAGAATTATAATTGATTAATTGATATTTATTCTCACATATTAATAAAAAATTCTAGGTATGAAAGTCATTAAAAAGGAGATTAATCCATTAGGCCAGAATATGTGGTACATGTGGGATATAGTGCAATAAATGAATGCTAATCTGATGAAAAATCTTTCTCAAATATATCAGCATTTCTTCTGATATGGAAACAGATACCCAGAGATATTGGTGTCACAATTGTTTAAGTCATAGAGCTATTTGATATAGGATTTGGTACAAGAAGTTACAAAAACTGACACTTTATTTATTTTGTGTGAGATTTTGTAAGATTTTTACAAATGTTTATGTTTTATTTGTGATTCATAAAAAATAGTGACTCAGAAGGGTTTTATACTGTTCTCAAGAAATTAAATATAATATTTTATTCATTTTATTCATGAAGCAACATGCACTGTCATGGTGACAGAAACATTCTCCTAATGGCTGGGCAATTATATGGAGCGATATTTAGTAATATCTGGTGTCAGACACTCTGGGTGTGAACTCTGAAATGACCTGTATCTGTAATGTATAACTTGGGAAAATTTACTTAATCTTTCTGAGGCTCAATTTCCTCATTTGTAAAGTGACTGTAAGATTGCTCACCCTCCAGGGGGAATGTGAACATTAAAGGTAATAATACATGTGCGAACGCCGGGTACCCAAGATAGGACTTGGTAGATGCAATTACATCTGGATTGCATCCATGCAAACTATAAACAGGAGTTTGCATCTGGTCCTCTCTGCTTACAATAAGGACTACAAATTGGAACATTCAGGGGGAGAATTAGGACAAGTTAGAGAAGAACATGCGGAGAAAGCAATGGCACCCCACTCCAGTACTCATGCCTGGAAAATCCCATGGACGGAGGAGCCTGGTAGGCTGCAGTCCATGGGGTCGCTGAGAGTCGGACACGACTGAGCGACTTCACTTTCACTTTTCACTTTCATGCATTAGAGAAGGAAATGGCAACCCACTCCAGTGTTCTTGCCTGGAGAATCCCAGGGATGGGGGAGCCTGGTGGGCTGCTGTCTATGTGCTAACACAGAGTTGGACACGACTGAAGCGACTTAGCAGCAGCAGCAGAGAAGAACATGAGTCATTTCTATTTTTACCCTCTGAGTCATTTTTCAAGTGCTGTCCATTTACCACGTCCATTAACCAGAACCACCTGTGGGATGATTAAAAATGAATACTGCTTGATTTTCTTTGTAGCCCTCAAGTTTACTCACAGAGAAAGGCCTACTATACTCAGAAAAGCTTCAAGGGTGATGGGAGCACTGAATATGACAGGGGCACGAAGGGGATGAAGTGAAAGACACAGAGTGTGTGCACCATGTCATACGAGGAGGGAATTCCTTATCATATGAGAAATGGAGAGTTAACAAAGGGATTCTTCAAGGAAGGGAGTGCAAACTTATATTTTAAAAAATCACTCAAAATTAAGAAAGTGCACATTTAATATGTCTATGCAATCATAGAAGAGCAGTGACTCAAGCTACAAAGACAAGAAGCACAAAAACAGAGACGCCAACGGTAGATGGAGTGCCCTGAGTCCGTGCTTATGTCTTGCATTTGTATTATTTTTAGTTATAGCAAGCAGGGCTCATTGGCTCAGTTAAACATACAGACCTGTATTGAATTCCACCAGGCAGCAATTTCTCTTCTTGGCAGTGCAAATTGGAAAATTGAATTTTCCCCTGCCTTCTAACCCAATTCAAAATTTATTTGTATTTAGACCCTCTATATAATTATTACTATCATCATTATTTAGCAGCTTTTGCTTAATCTATTAATGAGAAATGGATATTTTCAATGCGGGTGTGCAGTGAGGTCTATTAGGGATGGTTACTGCTAGAAGCCTGGTGCAGCAGTAAAGCTGAGAATGCTTTACTGTTCTCAGCAGTCAGGCCAGGCTGGGGGCTGGGAAAGAAATACCATGGACTCAGAGAAGGAAAGTCAGAGCGGGGCATGGAAGAACCTCAGCGTTTTAGCTAAGCACCTGTAGGATTTTAGAAGAAAGCAGATCTAAAATGAATGTTAACAATATTAACACTTGGAAGAAAACAACAACAACAAAAAACTGTTTCTTGACAGTTGCTTCCAGTCTGGATCCTCATAAACTTAATGGAACAGAAGGGGATTACTTTGATAATAATTTCCCCAGCACACAACTCTCTCCCTAATTGTGACTGCTGGAACTCTCAGGACCCACCTTGCACTTAAGTATGCCAGCTCCCAGCACTTCAGGATCCTTTCAGGATTCCTTGATCTGTAGAATCAAGACAGTGTAGAAGTCTTTCAGTCTAGGGATATAAAGATGAAAGGAAGGGCCAAAATTCTCCTTATGCTTTCTAGGTATAACATTTTGTGTCATGTTTCTAAGTACTTATGAGTATTACTTCATGTCTTTTAATGCGTGTAGTAAGCGAGGACACAGGAGAACAGGGCACGGAAGTTGGAAACATTACAACATTAACATTTAAGAGGGGGGTATCTTTTTCTTTGGCTGAGTATAGAAAGACAATTTAAACAAAGTATTATGTTTTAGAGAAATCTTTGGGTTAAAATCAGGGCTCTCTTTAATCTAAGTTCCTAACTTCTTGGTATATGCATATCCCTCAAAGAATTTCTTATTTAATTTTGTTTTTACTTCTATATTCACCTTATAATATCCTACTATGTCTTTAAATCTAGAATGCACAGTAGCAAAATTAAAGAGCCCCTGAATTAGAAGGTGCCATAGAGATCATGAAACTATTTCCTTTTATTTTACTGATGAGGGGATTAATCAGAAATCCTGCTAAAGAGAAGTGGGCTGCATGGTGCAATCCTTACTGAACTTGTGACAGAAAGAGGGATGGAATTCTCATTAATAAATAGAGAACATGAATATTTGCATAGTTTATTAAGAAGAATATATTCTTATATAATACATTCCAGGGAGAAAGAAGCCTTGCTGCCCACCTTAACTGCTTGCACTTGAACAAGAGTCGAAAACGTGATGGACCATACGGTCCTGGGAAACATACTTGACTTTCCCAGGTAGACCAGCATTTGAGGCAAAAGAGAAATAGCAAAATGCTACAGAAAAAGATTTTGAAATTTTGTTTTCTTAATTCTTTTTTTCTTCTAGAAGTTACTCAAACATCATTTGAAAGTTTAGTTTATAAACATATTCTTTATCGTTTCTTGTTTATTGCATACATTGATGATGATATTAACATATAATGAAATTGTGCGTTCCTTGTATACCATAGTAACTGTTCAGTCATTCTTTATTCTGCATTTTATTATTCTTATACAATCTGGAAGTGAACATTTCTACTTCGAGTGCTGCTATAGATTGATATTTATCCCGTGTCTGTATTGCCTGCCTGTCTCGGATGAGCTCTGATGCGGGATAGAGGAACCGAGGTAAACAGGCTGCTCATCGTCTACTCTTAACAAGGCTTATTTCTTCCTGGGATGTATTTTATACATCCAAAACAGAGTGAAGCGGAGATAAACGTATGGGTGCTTAGTTGAACATGGATTTTTTTTCCAGAGGCTTCACTCAGCTATTAGACTATAAAATAATAGCCACTCACTCACTTTTATACCTCGGCCTCACCCCAAAACAGTGAATCTAATAGAATCCCAAGGCCACCGACATCCCATGCAGAGATGGTGTTGGCGGTTTCATTTGATAACTAAGGATTAGCGTGAAGAAATAGGAGGTAATGCTGTTTGCTAAATTCTACCAATAAAATCTCAACAGCTTTATTTTCTTCTGCAGAGAAACTGATATCTATTTGTATTTATTAGGATTCATAGGGAAAAGAGGGGAAGTGAGGACAATCTGATATAAAAATGCAAAAATAATGTCTCCTGGCATATCTCAGAATTTTTGAGGCTTCTTAAATCAGTTAGTCAAGGGAGAGTCAGAACAAAAAATGAGAATAATAACAGGCAGCATGTTGGATGCTCAGCAGCATTTTCCATCACAGGTGTGTTAGACAGCTAATGGAATCATCAAATAGCAGGTACAGAAGGTGCGGCCATTTTCCGAAAGGGAAAACAGGAAGAGTCGCCAGTATTTTTTTTAACCATGATTGCACATTTGAATCACCCAGGAGACATTAAAAAATATGTATTTCAGAACATCCAGATCTTACACTGAAAAAATTTGATTAGATTAGTCTGCTGGTTGGAAATCAGTTCCAACTACAGAAGCTCACAACTGTAATTCTAATACATAGTTAGAGGGACACACACTGGTGTAGAAAAACACAGATAAAAGAAGATGTGACTTTTTCTCACATTTTAAAGAAAAAAGTAATTAAGGGCTTAAACTATAGGATCATGACTCCCATGTCATCATTTTATTGACTAGTTATAACTTCAAATAACCTGTCAAACCATCACACACTTTTAAATACTTCATATGTTCTAATACTTATTAGAAGTAGAAAATTATATAGAAAGATCCAGAATATAAGAAATCTCTTAGGCCAAGGGTAGTAGTTTGGAATTTCTCCAGTTGACCTTGCAGAGTGACCTTGAAGAGTATTTGAGCAAAGGTGAGGTTGGGCCATTCAAGCAGCTGTGGGAAAAGCACCCGGAGAAGAAGGTGCGGGTATAGAAGAAATGTGCGGTGTCTCTTCTCCCTAAGTGAGTGATGATCAGGGACTGGTCAGGTCAGGCCAGCTACAGTAAGGAAGGGAGACTATGTCTGTGATTGATTTTTTTAATTTAGAATTGCTAACAAATGCTAGTTTCAGTATGAAGAACAAAGGAAGTGTTAGGATCTTTCTAAGGTTTTTGGTATAGGGGAGTTGTAGAATGCTGAGGATAGTCTCCAAAATTAAAAAAAAAAAAAAATAGAGACTGTGTTTTCAGGTTGTTTGAAAGGTAGGGGTATGCAGAAAATTGGGAACAGAGTCTTAGTCTGTAAGAATGAGAAAACAGACAAGCCCATTCCCGGTCAAGTAAGGATGAAGAATCCACCTTCACGCTAAGACTTAGAGAGACACCAAAAGCTCAAAGCATCAACGAAACAGGATCAGAGAACAGAGGTGGCTGTTGTGGCCCTACAGCAGAAAAGCATCACATTAGGAAAGGCTAGTGAAGTGTTTCTGTTTTCTCTGATGCCCTGAAATGAGAGGACACGAGTTAAACCCATAAGCATATTGAGATCTGTGGAAGAAGTGTTTTGTCAGCGAAAGTGGACTTCTGGGGTGAGCCATGAGGGGACTTGGATGAGTGCAGGAAGGGGCTGGGTGGCCCCTCAGAGAGCCAAAGCCAAGCTGGACTAAATGGAAAATCTGGAGATTGTGCAGCCACATGGTGAGAGCATGTTAAGGATAGAAGGATGACAATGATTAGTGGAAAAGAAAAAAAATGAAAGAGTTTTTGATAAAATTTAAATGTGTTCCCTATGAAAGACTCTGCCAGAAATCTATAGCAAGCATCATTATTAATAATGAAACAATGTAAATATTTATATCAAATTTAGGAACAAGCAAGAATGTTCATTGCTAATGGAACTATTCAAAGCAGAGAATAGGAGACATGAAAACAATGACTTTCAGTTCATATTATACCTGCTAACCTATAAAAATCTTTGACAATTAATTTAGGAAGGATAATAAAGTATTCAATATGTGGATTTTATCAAAGGAGAGACTGAAATAGGAACTCAGATGAGTCCCTATTTCAAGTGAGCCTATAGTTTAATTGGAAGATTTCAAGAAGCAGGAGACAGCCCTGGGAGAGTGGCAGGCGGAAGGGAAGAAAATCAATGTGGGAATGTCAAGGTTGCATCCAGGGGCCTGGGGGCTCCTTCCACAGGGACTTCCTGAGAACTGTACAGAATTCTTTCACCAGTGGGCAGGAGTCAGAAGCATTTATCCATCTTCACTGACTTAGGGTTGCTCTGATGATATTATCTGCTATATATTTCCATGCTAGCCATGGATCCAGGCCATCCAAAATCCCGTTGCATCCATGTCATCAGAGAATTCTGTGGCCAGAGGAAGTGCTTAGTATAGGTGAAGCCTTGCTATGGACTGAATGTTTGTGAGCCCACCAGTTGACATGTTAAATCCTAACGCCCAATGTGACAGTGTTTGTAGGTGAGGTCTTTGGGAAGTGATTAGATCATGCCAAGAGGATTCTCATACAAGAGACCCCAAAGGGTTCCCTCGACCATCCCACCAGGTGAGGATACAGTGAGAACACATCTATGAACCAGAAAGCGGGCCTTCATACCGGACACTTGATCTGCTGGTGCCTTGAACTTGGGCGTCTCAGGTGCCATGACTGTGAGAAATAAATGTCCATTGTTCATAAGCTATGTAGTCTACAACATTTTGTTACAGCAGCCCCAACAGACTAAGACAGACTTGAAGCAGGCAGCAGGAAGTGAGGTCATGCCTACAAGGAACAGTGCCCTTTTAAGGGAAAAACCACAGGCTCAAATTGACACCACTTGTGCTAAAGCCTGTGATACCAAATCTAGATTTAATACCTGATCTAATTGCAGTTTTGATCTTAACCCTAGTCAACCAGTTTAGAATTTTTGGGGTCAAGATCATGGAGGTAATCTGTCACAGTGGACTCTCTCCATCCCCAGAGGAAGAAGAGACAAGCTGCCTGAGAAAAACCCTTGTACTTCTCTCCTTCACAAAATGATGTCCTGGAAGAAAAGAAAATGAAAGTGAAAGTCGCTCAGTTGTATCTGACTCTTTTTGACTCCATGGACTGTACAGTTCATGGGATTCTCCAGGCTGGGATACTGGAGCTGGTAGCCTTTCCCTTCTTCAGGGGTTCTTCCCCACCCAGGGATCAAACCCATGTCTCCCCAATTGCAGGTGGATTCTTTACCAACTGAACCACCAGGGAAGTCCAAGAATACTGGAGTGGGTAGCCTACCCCTTCTCCAGGGGATCTTTCTGACCCAGGAGTTGAACCGAGATCTCCTGCATTGCGGGGGAACTCTTTACCAGCTGAGCTACCGGGAAGCTCTTTTGTGCTGACAGCTCCCTTGTCCCATCCTTCCTCCTATAAAACCTTCTATTTGGTGTGACCCCCCGAGTGCCCTTCTAGTTGGAGGAATGGGTGCTGCCTGATGGGTTCTTTTGTTGTTGTTCAGGCATTCAGTTGTGTTGGACTCTTTGTGACCCCATGGAGCCCCGCCAGGCTCCTCTGTCCACGGGATTTTCCAGGCAAGAATACTGGAGTAGGTTGCCATTTCCTTCTTCAGGGGATGGATTCATGGATTGTTGAATAAAACCAGTGAGATCTTCAGATTTACTTGACTGAATATTTTTTTTTTTTTGCAAGTAGTGCCAAGGGGACAGAAGGAAGAGCAAGAGCAGTTGTTGATACAATGAACAATTGAATGTCAGGAATCTTCCTTCACAGCAGTAACACCAGATGAAAAGTGTAGAGAAGGGAACAGTACCTTTACTGATGTTACCAGATGATCTGACCAAGAATAAAGATTACATCTGTTACTATGGCTTCCTATAAATATCTTTTCTTTTCTCCTCCTCAATGTTTCATTAATGCATCAGATACATTTACATGGGATGCTTTCTCTACCTACCTCTTCCCAACTGTACAACTTTTTACTTGGATAAACCCTAAAATTCTACAAATAATTTAGGATTCAAAACTCAAACCTGGTACCATCCATATCAGGAAATCTGCATGACTCCTTAGTTAAAATTTGTGCTCATATAGTTTTCTCTGTAAAGTTGTCCCTGAACTCACTACAATGTACTGAAATGATCTATATCTTTATCTTTATTCACTTTATCTTTCATTGGAATCATTAGCCATTTTGGGAAGAATTCCTATTCTACTTTCCTTTTTAAAACAGAGTTGACTAGGTTTTCCTTGGCCATTTAGTGGTTGAGAGTCTGCCTGCCAATGCAGAAGACATGGGTTTGACTCCTGGTCCGGGAGGGTCCCACATGCCTCAGAGCAACTGAGCCCGTGAGCCACAACTACTGAGCCTGCACCCTGAAGTCCACAAGCCACGACTACCGGACCCATGAGCTGCAACTACTGAAGACCATGCACCCTAAAGCCCGTGCTCTGAGAAGCCTGTGAGCTGCAATGAAAAGCAGCTCCCACTCGCCTTAACTAGAGAAAGCCTGTGCACAGCACTGAAGACCCAGTGCAGCCAAAAATAACCAACTAACTAAATAAAAAATCTTAAAAACAAGCAAACAAAAAATAGATGACTACATTATTGTGAAATGCAGGATAAAATGAAATTGCATGATCTTTTGTTCAAAAATCAGGGAACTAGCTCTGTTAAAGACTCAATTATAAGGTTTTTGGATTTCTTTTATAACCACTTTCTTGCCTTGTCATGGTGTTTTGTCACTTGCTAGTCAATGTCATTCTGAGTTTAAAACACATATAAAATAAAATTGTAAATGATTAGCATGAATCATATGTTTACCTTTACATTGTAAAATTAGTTTTAAATGCAAACATATGAGTATTTAACTTATATGTGGAAGCATTAAATTACACGACTTATCTTTTACAGCTCATACATGCCTATGCATTTCATTCTCAGCAGGACAAAGTAATCGCTGCACAAAGTAAACTCAGCTGATTTTACTGGATTAGATATGCACACATTCTACCAATACCTTGCACCCATGGTTTACTGATTAGTGATTAGTGGGAAATAAATAAATAAATAAAGCCAAACAGGAAAAGATCTATGGGTTGCCCTTTCCTTCTAAGTTATTATTTCAGCCTAAGTGGTTGGCTAACACAGGGAAGTCGTGAGGAAGAAAGACTGTGATAGAGTTCCTTGGTCACTCAGATTTTGTAGAGCATTGCTTTCTCCTTTCTGCAAGTTTGAGCTCAATGACAAGTGTGGCTGCTAGGAACTGTCAACACCCCCAATTAATCCTAGATGTAAAATGCTCAGTTTGTCCCTGCTTCGAGTCTTGCTTAACTCTACCAACCACGGGGAACAGGATTCTCTGCTCGAAGGGCATTGGGGAACGTTATTTAGAAACAAGTAGCGAGAAGTTCACCCCACTGTCCCTGAAGAATCTGCCACTCCAAATATGCCTCCGTGGTGCTAGAATCATCTTGAGCTGATTATTTCTAAGAAAGAACAAGCTTTCTTAAAAGGAGAAGCTCCTTCTTACAGGAAAGAAAGTGGAAGTGTTGGTCACTCAGTCGTGTCCGACTCTTGCGACCCCATGGACTGTAGCCCACCAGGCTCCTCTGTCCATGGACTTCTCCAGGCAAGAATACTGGAGTGGGTTGCCATTTCCTTCTCCAGGGCATCCTCCCCACACAGGGATCAAAGGCGGATCTCCTGCTTGCAGGCAGATTCTTTACTGTGTGAGCCGAGCAGGCTTACAGGAGCTCTGAAAACCAAGTAGTAGAAGTTACCCTTTTGTAAGGGAAATTTACATTCATCAAGGAAATCTCCATTTGTCAGGGGGTCTCCCTCTCTGTAATAAGACCAGAACGGTAACTGAATCTCTGGAAATGCTCTCAGTGAAGAAGACAACTGTCTTTACTCCTTATAACATCCCTACCCATGTTAGATGCAGGCTGCCTGGTAACTTTCCGTACCATAGCAGCCTTCCCTCAGCACCTCCCTGTCTTTAGCTGGAGATGGTATTTAGGGTGCTGGCTTGAGTCATTCTAGACAGTAACTTATTTTCCTGGGTCTCTCCCATGTATACAAGAGTTATACTTATTATTAAACTTCTGAGTATTTTTGTTTGTTTGTTTTGCTGCTAATCTTTCATTACAAGGGGTTTCCTAGCCAAGAACTTAGAAGGGAAGAGAAAAAGTTATTTCCTCCCCTCCATCCCCCTATACGTCACTTATAAAACACACAAGTTCAAAATAAAATTATTAACATTTTAATACAGTTACAGCTGAACATTAAACCCATCATGAATCCCACTGAGCACAGAACTCGGTGTCACTCCATGTGTCTCAGCCCCATGAAACCAGCCCTTCTTCTATATTATGGGGAAAGAGCAGGATGCACGGTCCTGGGTCAGTGGCCCATTTCTCTACAATGTCTGTGTCCTGTCCTTGAGTACAGGAGGCTGAAGAAACCCACTGCATGGCCCAGTGTTTTGGAGGGAAGTTTTATCTCTAGGAAGAAGTGAAGAAACAACTGTGGTGGAGGCCAATTTCCTGCCCAGCATCTGCGCGTTCCCCGGGCTGTGTGCCAGTTAGCAGTGGAGCCCTGTGTGACCTGGGGGTGAATGCACCAGTCTCTGCCCTGATTAGCGAAGGCTTCTCTCTGTTCTTCTAAGTTAAACAGTTCGCTAGCCTTGCTCCCCTTGTTTGTTTTCCATTTCTAAGTAATTGGTATTTAAGTAGCTACTTAGACTCCTCTCTGTCTAGTATTGATAGGAATTGGCAAAGCTCACTAAGGAAGTCATCATTTTGCTAGGTTTTCACAAAGGCTTTTTTGCTCAATTGAACATAGACATCGCTTAACCTTTTTGCATGTTTATTTGTTCCAAGATTTTTCAGTGCAAAACGAGGCTGGGATGCTTTATATAATAATATATAATTAAATTCACTTCATTTCCATTCAATTAAAAAATAAAAAGAGTGAGAACCTATACATACTAAATTATGTTAGATTTCTAAGTCTTGATTTTGTCTGGCTGTGTATAATGAGGATAAAATAATATAATATACAGTTCATGGAATTATGATGATACTTACAACTCAAGTTATGAAAGCACCTAATGAAATTCTGGACTCATGGTAAATAATCACCTGAAAGGTGTGTATAAGAACCATGAGGGAAATGCAGAATTGAGTCTCAGCACCTGTCCCTGTAAACTGCTCCCTGTGTGGTCAATGCAGTGCAGGGGGAGAGAACACTGAGACGGAGGAAATCCAACTTAGAGGAAGGCACTGCCATTGTAAGTAGCTAAGACTTTGTATTTATATAAAGACTCCTGTGGACCCCCCAGGTGGCTCAGCCATAAAGAATCTGCCTGCAATGAAGAAGACCTGGGTTTGACCCCTGGGTCGGGAAGATGGCAACCCACTCCAGTATTCTTGCCTGGAGAATCCCATGGACAGAGGAGCCTGGTGGGCTACAGTCCATAGGGCTTCAAAGAGTCGGACTCAACTGCAGCAACTTACCATGCATGCATACTTGCAGAGATCCCTGCAGGGAGCACAATTTGCCACCCTAAAATGTCTCTCGGCAGGCAAACTATTTCAGACTGAAAACAAAGACCCAGAGACTCAGGCAGAAACTTTGACCTCCCCCCACCTGCCTAAATGAATTTTGATAAAGGGCCTATTTCCAGAAGAGAGCGATGACCAGAGGTATCTGTGAGGAATATGGACTAGGTGTGGTGGGGAAACTCTTAGAGATCTGTGCCCCTTTGTTTCTGCCTGGCCCAGCAAACATGTGTTCACTAAACGCCTGTTTGTCCACATCCATGTGAATTGCTGTCCTCCCCTCTGAGGTCCCCTAATGACTACTCCCAACATCCTCATCTTTAGCTGAAGATGTTTGTAAGCTGAGTGCTTCAGCCATACTGGGATTTGCTCAGTTTTCCTGGGTCTCTTCCATGTACATGTTCCTAAAGTTTGGTTTGATTTTCTCTTGTTGATCTGCCTCTTGTGAATTTAATTCTTTGATCAGTCAGAACCTAGTAGGGTCAAGCAAAATTACTTCCTGACACCCCTTAATGCCAGACACTATCAGGTGATAAGGACACCATGGGCACCAAGAGGAACAAATAATCCTACTATTACGAGTGTGTGTATCATCTATAAAACCGACAGAACAATACGGGCCCCTCAGTTTTTCTGTGATGTTCAAATGAGTTCTGGTACAAGTGATTTCTCCTCAAATGCTCACTGAGAAACTTACTAGGTGCCAGGCATGATGTTAGAGGCTGAAGATGCAAAGCTAAATTAAACATGCATCCTTTTAAGACCTTAAACTCTAGGAAGGGAAGGAATAGAAATGAAAACAGGTAATATCTATAGAATGAGATAAAATTAGTCTTTGGGGGGATTCAGTGAAAGAGAGGTTATTTAAAGGGGGTTGATCATAAAATATATGACAGAAGTTTCTGGTATATAAACACATCTTGAAGGCAAGTTTGCTGAGTGATCAAGGCAGGAGAAGTATTAGAGACAGAGGAAAACATGTGAAGAACGTGTGTGTGTGTGTAAAAGGTCCTGGACAAAGTCATAAAGAGAAAATGTTTCTCTCCTTTTTTGACTATTTTTAAATTATATTTGTCAGGTGTCTCATCAAGTTTAGGAATCTGTTTTTCAAAAATGAATATGTATAACTGAATCAATTTACTGTACACCTGAAACTAATGTAACGCTGTAAATCAACTCTATGTCTAATATAAAACAAAAATTAAATTAAAAAACATCAATCTGTTACACTTAAAACATGCTAGTCATGTGGTCTCTTTACAATGGGCATAGTGTAGCATTATGCAAATGTCTCCTTACAAAATAGGTCTGATCTCTCTACTTTTTGACAATTATTTATTGAGTGCCTAAGATGTCAGGCATCTTGTCAAGTGTTAGGGTACAAAGATAAATAAGACAGTGTCTTCAATAACTCCACTGTCCAGTGGCAAGAAAAATAAGTGATTAATGATCCCTGGGTTGGGAAGATCCCCTGGAGAAGGGAATGGCTAGCCACACCAGTATTCTTGCCTGGAGAATCCCATGGACAGAGAAGCCTGGTGGGCAACAGTCCATGGGGTTGCAAAGAGTCGGACAGGACTTAACAACTAACACTACACATGAGGTATTAAATAGTTAATAATTTTTTAGATTAGAAGAGACAAAAACTCAGCTAAAAATGAGAGAGAGACACCCACAGAGAGAGGAATTAATTAGTTTATATTAAAGGGAAAGGATGAGGATGTCTTCAGGGAGGAAACTGAATCCAGAGTCTTGGAAAAGATCAGGAATCTTGTTTACTGTCCAGGCGATGCTTCTCTTCAAAGGTTATGCTAATTCTTTGCAACTTCTTTAGGGCAAGATTATAGGAGCTCAAACTGATACTCCTATCAACCTCCAATTTGAGAGACCTAAGGGAATATCTCTGATTAACTAACTTTGTGTATGTGCATGGGTCATACATCACCATGTTCAAGGGAGAAGTTTTCTCCTGAGTCAAGGGTCTGTCCACACAGAGGCCGGGGTAGCCAGAGAATCTCCCCATTCCAGGGGATTCAGGCATGAGTCGTATATGAACACAGAAACTGGTTAGGAGTGAGAGCAGGGTCTGGACATCAGCTTTGAAGTGAGCTTTGAGTGCCTGTGTTTGCTCAGTTGTGTCTGACTTTTTGTGGCCTCACCAGACTCCTCTGTCCATGGGACTTTTCAAGAAATAACACTGGAGTGGGTGTCCATATCCTTCTCCAGGGGATTTTTCCCAACCCAGGGATTGAACCTGCGTTTTCTGGGTCTCCTGCACTGGCAGGTGGGGTCTTTACCAGCTAAGCCACCGGGAAGCTCTGAACTGAGTTTTAAGATGACATAAGTTTAGCCATTGGAGGAGGGTGGACCAGGGGGCACTGGAATTAGGAAGAAGTAGCAGACTGTGTAGAAGTATACTAAAGGACACAGTCAGAGTAAGCTCCAACAACTGAACATGGATCAGAAATAAGACAGAAATAGTGTGGCCCCAGATGAGATGAGTGATATCATGATAAAGTGGACTGGAACATGACTAATGTGTCTCCCCCAAACCAATGCAGGATGGAGATCAGTTCAGTTCAGTTCAGTCGCTCAGTCATGTCCGACTCTTTGCGACCCCATGGACTGCAGCATGCCAGGCCTCCCTGTCCATCACCAACTCCCAGAGTTTACTCAAACTCATGTCCGTTGAGTTGGTAATGCCATCCAACCATCTCATCCTCTGTCGTCCCCTTCTAATGTGTCTCCCCGAAAGCAATGCAGGATGGCGATAAAACAGTACTATTAATGATATGGTTTATTATGTTCATCATTTGAATTATGTAAGTTCAAAGAATATTATTTAATAAATGCTTCTCAAGTCTTAATTATGTTTAATGGCAAGCCTTGAGCTTAATTAATAACAAAAAGAAAGCTCATTAATGTTAATAATGGTTTGTTTTAGGTCTTCTTTGCCTAGGATAACAAAATTCTATTAGGAATTTTCATTCAAATTTCATTGTAATACACCCCCACTTCTCCAGAACCTGGCAGGATCAGAGCATGGTATTGGCAGGAGGTCGTGGAAGTACTTGGATCTGCACTGATGCTGGGTGACACCCAAATGGCCATTCAGGTGGGAATCCCTTTCTGCCCTCTGCTCTGCTGACTTCATAACCCCTCTCCACCCCCATTTCCCTGGGCACAGTTTGATCCTCTACTAGAAGATGTCTGGGTATTTTTTCCACATGCGTCTCATATCAATATTAAAACAAGCTCAGGGGTCACTTAAATTTTCTCTGCTCCTCCTTCTACAAGAAACTTAAGCCATCAGCTTTCAGAAGAGTAACTCATCAGTGACAGGTATTTAAGAAATACTGAATATATACGTATAAGAAAGTCTGTCTAAATTTTTTTAATGGTTCCTTAACAATACTTTCATATATTCAATATCTAAGCTTTAATTTTCAAAACTGATTTAGATAATCTAAATAAATGAATTTAGGAAATTTTTGATAGTTTAGATTTTAGATGAAAAGTTTGTATTGTTCTCATCACTTTCGTCTGTTTCTATTTCAACCTCAAGTCTACAAATATGAGAAGACACATCTAAGCCTCATCTAAGTGTTTGCTTTCTTTAGACTATATTATTGATAACTCACTCTGACAAACTAAACTAAGAAATGCTAATAAACTCAAAACTCATTCTTTATCTCTTCTTTATACAATGGGCATTTCCAACCTCAGATTCTGACAGATGTAAATGAAAACACAAACCCTCTAAATTATTTGATTTGCAATTTTTATATATATTATATTACTTTTTACATGTAATAGTACTTATACAAGACTTCTAGAAACTTTAAACAAGTTTAAAAACAACTTTACAATTAAAAAATAATTTATTCACAAGCTGTCCAGTAATTATAATTTAGTATAGCTCCTCATACTTTTTTTTCTATAAAATATTTTACAGATGTAATTTAGCATTTTTTAATTAAATGACTTCTATGTAAGCATTTGGGATATATGAGCAAAGAAAACTGACAAATCCCTGTCTTTTTGAAGCTTGTATTTTAGTGGGTAAGTGATACAAGAAACATGTTGTATGTGTCAATTATATAACATAGTATAATAAGTGTTTCGGAAACATGCACAGCCATACACACATGGAGAGGCTCAGGCTGAAACTTTAACTAGGTAGCCCTCACTGAGACGGAGCCATGTGGACAAAGATTTGAAGAAGATGATGAAATTCACACTGTGGATATCCTGAGCATGAGATGGGTAATTTAGGTAGTCTAATGATCTGAAGATTTAATAACGTTAGGAAAAAGAAGTCAGGCCAAATCCCTTTGTTTGTACAGCTAAAGAGAGTGAGTCCAGATAGTAAATTACTTTTTCAAGGTTTGGTAAGTTTCAGAGACACAAGAGTAACTCAAGTCCCGTCCATGGCTCTAAGGAGAGAATGCACGCAGCCTGGGACATGTGTTAAGGACGCTTGGTACTGAGACTCACAAGGTGCTAATCACTGCCCTCCCAAGCTAGTTACGTGTAGACAGCTTCTAAAATAGGCCCTAAAGATCCTGGTCCTTATAGATATGTATAATCCCCTTCCCTCCTAACCAGCTCAACGCCTTGACATTGAGAGGATGCAACTTTCATGATAAGAGTGCAAGAAATGAATCAAGCTGCATGTCATGAACTGTGCCTACATGAGAGGAACCGAAAGCAGCTCTGTTCAATGACCAGCAAGAAACCAGGGCCATCAATCCAACAATTTGAAAGGAAATGAACCAAACATGCATGAAAGTGGGCCCCTTCCCAGTGGAGTATTAGATGAGCTACCATCCCTGCAGCCTTGTGAGACGTCCTGAAGCAGATGCCCAGCTGAACCTTGCCTGAACTCTTGATCCACAGACACTGTGGTGATACCCATGTGCTGTTTTAAGCTGCTAAGTTTTGTGGTAGTTATTAATACACCAACAGACAAATCACACACTTTCTGTTGCCTCATGCTATTTTCTTAAGATATAACATTTACGAAAATTATCTGTCAGTTATTTTATATCACTGAAAGTCAAAGCAAAAACTATTGAAAAGAGTCTGACATATCAAAGTTCATTTAATAAAAAAACATAATTATCATTATTAAGAATGAGACAATTTTAATTTACTTATATCAGTCAGTTTAGTTCAGTCACTCGGTCGTGTCACACTCTTTGTGACCCGTTAATCGCAGCATGCCAGACCTCCCTGTCCATCACCAACTCCCGGAGTTCAGTCAAACTCATGTGCATCAAATCGGTGATGCCATCCAGCCATCTCATCCTCTGTCATCCCCTTCTCCTTCTGCCCCCAATCCCTCCCAGAATCAGAGTCTTTTCCAATGAGTCAACTCTTCTCATGAGGTGGCCAAAGTATTGGAATTTCAGCTTTAGCATCATTCCTCCAGTGAACACCCAGGACTGATCTCCTTTAGGATGGACTGGTTGGATCTCCTTGCAGTCCAAGGGACTCTCAAGAGTCTTCTCCAACACCACAGTTCAAAAGCATCAATTCTTCAGCACTCAGCTTTCTTTACAGTCCAACTCTCACATCCATACATGACCACAGGAAAAACCATAGCCTTGACTAGACGGACCTTTGTTGGCAAAGTAATGTCTCTGCTTTTGAATATGCTATCTAGGTTGGTCATAACATTCCGTCCAAGGAGTGAGCATCTTTTAATTTCATGGCTGTAATCACCATCTGCAGTGATTTTGGAGCACAACAAATAAAGTCTGGCACTGTTTCCACTGTTTCCCCATCTATTTGCCATGAAGTGATGGAACTAGATGCCATAATCTTAGTTTTCTGAATGTTGAGCTTTAACCCAACTTTCTCACCTCTTTCACTTTCATCAAGAGGCTCTTTATTTCCTCTTCACTTTCTGCCATAATGGTGGTGTCATCTGCATATCTGAGGTTATTGATATTTCTCCCAGAAATCTTGATTCCAGCTTGTGCTTCTTGCAGCCAAGCGTTTCTCATGATGTACTCTGCATAGAAGTTAAATAAGCAGGGTAACAATACACAGACTTAACATACTCCTTTTCCTATTTGGAACGAATCTGTTGTTCCATGTCGAGTTCTAACTGTTGCTTCCTGACCTGCATATAGGTTTCTCAAGAGGCAGGTCAGGTGGTCTGGTATTCCCATCTCTTTCAGAATTTTCCACAGTTTATTGTGATCCACACAGTCAAAGGCTTTGTCATAGTCAATAAAGCAGAAATAGATGTTTTTCTGGAACCCTCTTGCTTTTTCCATGATCCAGCAATTTGATCTCTGGTTCCTCTGCCTTTTCTAAAACCAGCCTCAACATCTGGAAGTTCACAGTTCATGTATTGCTGAAGCCTGACTTGGAGAATTTTGAGCATTACTTTGCTAGCCTGTGAGATGAGTGCAATTATGTGGTAGTTTGAGCATTCTTTGGCATTGCCTTTCTTTGGAATTGGAATGAAAAGTGACCTTTTCCAGTCCTGTGGCCACTGCTGAGTTTTCCAAATTTGCTGGCATATTGAGTGCAGCACTTTCACAGCATCATCTTTCAGGATTTGGAATAGCTCAACTGGAATTCCATCACCTCCACTAACTTTGTTCATAGTGATGCTTCCTAAGGCCCATTTGACTTCACATTCCAGGATGTCTGGCTCTAGGTGAGTGATTACACTATGGTGATTATCTGGGTCATGAAGATCTTTTTTGTACAGTTCTTCTGTGTATTCTTGCCATCTCTTCTTAATATCTTCTGCTTCTGTTAGGTCCATACCATTTCTGTACTTTATCGAGCCCATCTTTGCATGAAATGTCCCCTTGGTATCTCTAATTTTCTTGAAGAGATCTCTAGTCTTTCCCATTCTGTTGTTTTCCTCTATTTCCTTCCATTGATCACTGAGGAAGTCTTTCTTATCTCTCCTTGCTATTCTTTGGAACTCTGCATTCAAATGGATATATCTCTCATTTTCTCCTTTGCTTTTCACTTCTCTTCTTTTCACAGCTATTTGTAAGGCCTCCTCAGACAGCCATTTTGCTTTTTTGCATTTCTTTTCCATGGGGATGGTCTTGATCCCTGTCTCATGTACAATGTCACGAACCTCATTCCATAGTTCATCAGGCACTCTGTCTAACAGATCTAGTCCCTTAAATCTATTTCTCACTTCCACTGTATAATCATAAGGGATTTGATTTAGGTCATACCTATATGGTCTAGTGGTTTTCCCCACTTTCTTCAATTTCAGTCTGAATTGGCAATAAGGAGTTCATGATCTGAGCCACAGTCAGCTCCTGGTCTTGTTTTTGCTGACTGTATAGAGCTTCTCCATCTTTGGCTGCAAAGAATATAATCAATCTGATTTTGGTGTTGACCATCTGGTGATGTCCATGTATAGAGTCTTCTCTTGTGTTGTGGGAAGAGGGTGTTTGCTATGACTAATGTATTTTCTTGGCAAAACTCTATTAGCCTTTGCCCTGCTTCATTCTGTACTCCAAGGCCAAATTTGCCTGTTACTCCAGGTGTTTCTTGACTTCCTACTTTTGTATTCCAGTCCCCTATAGTGAAAAGGACATCTTTTTTGGGTGTTAGTTCTAAAAGGTCTTTTAGGTCTTCATAGAACCGTTCAACTTCAGCTTCTTCAGCATTACTGGTTGGGGCATAGGCTTGATCACTGTGATATTGAATGGTTTGTCTTGGAAACAAACAGAGATCATTCAGTCATTTTTGAGATGGCATCCAAGTACTAAATTTCGGACTCTTTTGTTGACCATGATGGCTAGTCCATTTCTTCTAAGGGATTCGTGCCCAGAGTAGTAGATATAATGGTCATCTGAGTTAAATTCACCCATTCCAGTCCATTTTAGTTCGCTGATTCCTAGGATGTTGACGTTCACTCTTGCCATCTCCTGTTTGACCACTTCCAATTTGCCTTGTTCATGGACCTAACATTCCAGGTTCCTATGCAGTATTGCTCTTTACAGCATTGGACCTTGCTTCTATCACTAGTATATAATTTATTTATATAGTTTATATTAAAAGCAAACTAGCAAACCTCTTTTTTCAAGCTTATATATATTGGTAGTTTTCATATTTCAGCTTCCCAAGTGGCTCATTGGTGAAGTATCTGCCTGCCAATGCAGAAGACGCAAGAGACGCAGGTTCTATCCCTGGGTTGGGAAGAATCCCTGGAAAGGGATTTCTCCCGCACACCTTCTCTCCTGTAACTAGACTACCACCCAAGTAAAGAGATGTAAAGGTTCTTTCACATTCCCTTCCAAAAGTAAGTGTCTGGGTTCCCTAGAAGGCCATGAAATCTATTACTAGCCAATCCTGCAGAGCTACATGGTATTACATGTGAAATTTTTAGCACCTAGTACATAGCAAGCACTTGGTGAATTATAGATATTGCTATTTATTATTATTACTGTTGCCTCTATTACAATCCTTAGATCCGTCTGTCTGTATAGCTAGACTGTGAGAGAAGGAATCACATCTCATTTATCTTTGGAAATGCCCTAGCACTCAGCACAGGACCTGATACACTGGCGGTAGACGTTTGCTGAATATGTAGCCTTGAGACAACCCCCTCTAGGCATGACTCAAAGATCACCTTTGCACAACTCGCCCATATCCGCCTACAGGCAACACTCCGCAGAACAACAGCCTGGGCACAGCAGGCCGTTAATGACCTGTCTCCAAGGAAATACTGCCGGGTTCTACAGTGATTCACCACCAAAAGGTGCATTTTATGGTCTCATTTTTCTTCTGTGATATTTTGTGCCACGTTAAATTTTATCCATAGCAATTGAGATTCTAAATCCAAGCTTAAAGGCAGAAGGCCAGGGAGGGGGCTATCATTACAGTGGCACTGGGAGCAATGACTGCATTCAGCAGTGAAGCGAGGCTTCTGTGTCAGTGTTAACACGTGGTAATTAACTGGGAGAGCTTCTTCCTTGCCCCAGGTGAAACAGTGAAATGCTGAGCCGAGATGCCGGGCTGGAGAGACGACAGAATTAATGCGCCTCCAGCTCCCTTACCTGTCATACTAGCAAGTCACGTCTATGGCAGAGCCAGGGCTAGTTCTTACAGGAGCTGGGGAGGGAGGTGCTTCCTTGTTGATTCGCTCATTCAGTCTTTTAATCTGCATACAGATGTGCATCCACTAATTAAATCTGTCTCCTACCACTGCTGAGTGCTCCAAACCTTTCTCATGAGTTCTCTGGAATGCAGTATCATGCTGAGTAGACTAAAATTAAAATAATGACACTAATTCAATTAATTCAGTTCAGTTCAGTCAGTCAGTCAGCCCTGTCCAACTCTTTGCGACCCCAAGGACTGCAGCACGCCCCCTCCCTGTCCATCGCCAACTCCCAGAATTTACCCAAACTCATGTCCATTGAATGGGTGATACCATCCAACCATCTCATCCTCTGTCATCGCCTTCTCCTCCTGCCTTCAGTCTTTCCCAGCATCAGGGTCTTTTCCAATGAGTCAGTTCTTGGCACAAGGTAGCCAAAGTATTGGAGTTTCAGCTTCAGCATCAGTCCTTCCAATGAATATTCAGGGCTGATTTCCTTTAGGATGGACTGGTTGATGAAGATGGAAAATAAAGATAATGGAGCGATAAACCCAATGCAGTATGAGAAGGACTCTTTAGCAATCATGCCATGTCATGTATCAGGCACTTATTCTGAGTTTTGTACATCTTTGTTTTTATTAAATTAATATATTTGCTTTGCAAATAAGGAAAGTGAAGCAAAGACCTACCCTCTGACACCTGAGGAATGAATCAAGATAAGATTGGATAAGGGCAAATACAAATTAAAAATAAGTCTTGGTTCTCCCTTTTGAAAATACAGGGAGAGATATCCCTCCCTCACCTCTTTTCTTTAGAAAACATGTATCAGTAATGGGAGGTTCTTTCTCTGTCTCTGAAATGCACATAAATCTTTTCAAAAGCTACATAAACCTCTAACCTGAGTTATAACGCAAGAATGTCATTCTCAAGGACCTGGGACTATAGCTTTGAATGTAATCATCAAGAAAGATTACAAGTCTCCCAGTTCCTCGGAGAGGGTAAGAGTCTAACTTCCACTTTCCATATAGCCTTACTCCAGGTTGCAAAATTACTTCTCCTTGTAAATATATCTTTGGATAAAGCCAATTAGCTGAGCAGGTTGTTATTCCAACTACCAAGTGAATTTAGAATGAACTATTTGTGACCAAAGGTATTGAGAAGTCCTCTTACTTGAGAACTAGTCATTATTTTTCTTGAGAACACGTATGGGTCCTCATAATAGATGTATTTGTTTGGCTCTAGAAAAGGATGAAATTTCTTTCTGGCTTTTCAATCTCTTAGCAGCTGACTTTCTGATTTAATGTTTTTTTTTAATATTAAAATTGTTTTCTTTCTCTTCTACTTTGTGGAGAGGTTTTGGGGCTGGAGAATTTTTAAGTTATATTTCCCCAACAAGTGCAAGAATGGGACATTAAGATAAAAGAGATTAATGGTGAACACTAGAATCTAATTCTTTATTTATAACCATGGTTACCCCTGAGAAATAAAGGAACTGAGGCAATATAACTTTGACTTTTGATTTTATGTGTTTGCCAAATTGGTTGATTCTTTGCAATGAGAATACGTGTCACACATTCCAGACCATAGCATGGGAAGCCAAAGGCTGGTGATGCCAACTGCAGCATATTCAGAGCCTTCATAAAGGCCCCCAAAGCCTGGTGACTGCATTTTTCTTTTTGATATTTGAAAACATAGGCATCCTTTACTGATATATGTAAGAACTTGGCTGTTATAACAAATAACCACAAGTCTGGTGACTTTAACAGAAATGCATTGTTTACTGTTCTGGAGGTCAAAAGTATGAAATGGGTTGGCAGGGCTATGCTCCTGCTGGGAGCTCCAGGGGAGAGCCTGTATCCTTGTTTCTCCCAGCTTTCAGATATGGTTTATATTCCTGAGGCATGGTCCTTTCTCATCTTCAATGTCAACAGAGCAGCATCTTCCAATATCTCACTCTCTGTCTCTGTCTCTGTGTCTTTCTCTCTCTCATCATTTGCAGGAAACATGGAAGAAAGATCATGTGTTAATCTGTTTGAGATGCTGTAACAAGAACACCATAGACTGAGTGCTTTAAATAACAAATGTATATTTCTCACAACTCTGAAGGCTGGCCTGTCTTCGCCCTGTAAGCTGACTTGGCAGACAGGACAAGGGAGCTCTCTGAAGTCTTCTTTATAAAGACATCAGCCCTGTCATGAGGGCTCCACCCTGATGATTTTATCACTTCCCAAAGAAAGGCACCTCCAGGTACTATCACATAGGGATTAGAGTTCATATGAAAACTCGAATGAACACAAACTTTCAGTCTATAGAAGTTGGTCTTTGTGGAGGAGATTGATAAGACTAAAGGCATTCTGTTTAGTTCATAATTTTATCTTCAAAAATTTACCCCACTCAGCATCTGTTGTTCTTTTGTTCAGCCCAAAGATGATAAGATCAGCCTTTCCCTGGGCCGTGGTCTCACCCTGGTCACATCCTGCTGCTGCTAAGTTGCTTCAGTCGTGTCCGACTCTGTGCGACCCCATAGACGGCAGCCCACCAGGCTCCCCCGTCCCTGGGATTCTCCAGGCAAGAGTACTGGAGTGGGTTGCCATTTCCTTCTCCAATGCGTGAAAAGTGGAAGTGAAGTCGCTCAGTCGTGTCCGACTCTTCACGACCCCATGGACTGCAGCCTACCAGACTCCTCCGTCCATGGGACTTCCCAGGCAAGAGTTCTGGAGTGGGGTGCCATTGCCTTCTCCAGCAAGCCCAGTTTATATGGAAGTCTAAAGAAGACCGGGATCCAGCCCTCAGATATGAACATGTTAAACTTCTCTCCTGCTGAGTCAACCAGGAGCTGCACTTGCTCTGCCGCTAACACTTCATAATAGTTATGTGCTCAATAAATGTCCACCCAGAATATGGATTTCAGGAAAATGCAACACTATAGCCACCCCAAGGGTTTATGATCCATAATTCATTTTGGAAAATGGCTTGATTCACTTGGAGTAGTAAAATCTGAGAACTTCACGGCTCATAATAATGTCAGAGGGAGCAATCTCCCATGCTAATGGAGCACAGAGAATTAAAGCTGGACTGTTTCAACACCGCACCCACCCTGGCCCCACACAGATCAGGTGGGGCCCACCCCTGAACATTCTGATGAGTAACGATCAAGACCAATTCATATTTTATCTTCTGCAAACCAGGCAAAGTGTTGATACAGGCGTTTCCTAGGAAGTAAGCTCACCAAGAGAGGTAGATTCTAGTCTCAATAGTTTAACTTTGTGATTCTTTTTGACCTCAACCTATTTTCAGGCCTTAGTTTTTGATACTTCCGTCCTACCCCCAACATCCTGTGAATCTTTAACAAAAGAGTTTCTCATATTTCCCAGAATGAGTGTTTTTCCTACCTCCAAGCATTTACACAAAGGTTATCCCTGCCTAAAAATATGCCTATTTACACTTTAAGCCTAATTTGATGCAACTTCTTCCAGGAACTCTTACGCTGTTATAATTGTGTAACCTTTGAAAGCAAGGGTTGTTTTTCAGGTCCATTGGTGCTTAGTAGTTGCTCATTTATGTTTGTGTGTTGATTTTATTTGATGTGTGCTAAATGTTAAACATATAAGTAATATAATTACACAGCAGTTAGAATTGGAGTCTGACTGTACCATCTGATTGATACAAAACAAGAGACAAGGACAATTGAGAAATGTGTGGGAGGGTCATAACCAGACCATCTCCCTTATTTAAGTAGAACACAAGGCTCCCCCCTATCCAAAAGTAAAGTGTTCCTAGGGAATCTTTGCTAAGCCAAACTGGCTAAAGTGAAGATGCAGTTACCTCAGGACATAAATCATTAATTTGTTCAGTCACTCAGTCATGTCCCACTCTTTGTGACCCCATGAACTGCAGCACGCCAGGCTTCCCTGCCCTTGACCAACTCCCAGAACTTGGTCAAACTCCTGTCCATTGAGTCCGTGATGCCATCCAGTCATCTTGTCCTCTGTCATCCCCTTTTCCTCCTGCCTTCAGTCTTTCCCAGCATCAGAGTCTTTTGTAACGAGTCAGTTTTTTGCATCAGGAGGCCAAAGTATTGGAGTTTCAGCTTCAGCATCTGTCCTTCCAATGAATATTCAGGGTTGATTTCCTTTAGGATGGACTGGTTGGATCTCCTTGCAGTCCAAGGAACTCTCAAGAGTCTTCACCACCACCACAGCTCGAAAGCATCAATCCTTCGGTGCTCAGCCTTCTTTAATATTGCTAATGGATTCCAAAATAAAAGGAGATAAAGCACAGATGCTCACAGACAGTTCAAAGTTGGGTGACTCAATGCTAAGATGCTGAGAGCGGTCCCCAGGAAAGACCTTGGCTGGATCTCTCCTATTGCTGGGGCTGTAACTCTCTCTAAAAGGGCTTGCTACTAATACAAAAAAAAAAAAAAATGCTGAAATCAATTTTTTTTTTGTAAAAGCAAAAATCCTCTTCAAATCTCTTTTGATTAGCAAAAACTGGTACTAATGTATGTGTTTCATAAAAGCTCCATGGTGTAAGCAAACTTTCAAAAAGCAGGGGAAGCCTTACCTGACTCCCAGTCAAGTATTTGTCCGTGTCGTGTGATGCGGCATTGCATCCTTTCAAAAAGATAAAATGGAATAATGTCGCTAAGTGCTTGGTATTGTGCCTGGCACATCTTTGAGGCATCTAGTAGACGACTTTTATTGTTTGCATGTTGTACTGCTGTTATCACTGCCACTTATATCGGCTTTTCACCACAAAGTAAACATTATCATCCTTAATTTACCTAAGAGGTAAGCAAGACTTGTCATTTTTAAAGTCCTCACGAAGATCATCCTGTTACCTAGGCAGTGTTCACACCTCTAACTTTTACCATTTTATATTTGAACCTCCTTTCTCCCTCTATCCCAGCTCACACACTGCCTTGTGGGTCAGAGAAGGGTTTGTTCTGCGAGGAGACCTAAGGTCCTTTGTTCGAAGATGCTATCATGTTCCCAGAGGAAGGGCCTGGGTCCACGGATCAGTGAGCACTGTCTGGTTTTCAGGCAGCGGCTGTCTCCGGGACACCGTGCATTTCTTCAGAAGCCCTGGCGCAGAGCGTGTTGTTTATCTGGCTCTGGCTTCGATCTGTCTAATTATTCCTGAAATCATTCATCATGGAAATAATGACAACTTATTAGGATGGAAACATTCTTAAAGTGAAACAAAACGTCAAGCTCCGCAGCAGCCGCAGTCCCCAAGGCTGCATCTTGGGGGAGCTCCTGCTGAGCCTTCCAATAAGATGGAAGTTCAGCTCACCATTTGCTCAGATATTTTCCTCCCAACAGGAGAGGGATCAGATGAGCTCTTAGACAAATATTTAGTGAGCACCTGCTAAGTAAAGCATATGGAACACATGATGGATGATAGGGAAGAGTAGAATACAAAACCCCTTGTCCTCCAAGACTTGGAAACCCTGGAACTCTAGAACATTGCTGGAGGGAGTATAATTTGTTACACTCAGTTTGGTAAATTGGTAGTAACTCTAAATCTAAGCATCCAAAGACCTTCTGGCTGAGCAATTCTCTCTTATTTATATAACAGTGAGCAGCGAGTGCCCATGTCCACAAGGGACACAACAGAGAATGTCCAAAGCAGCCAAAAATAGAAAAATAAAAAAATAATTAATCAACAATAGAATGAGTGAATAATGACCTATTCATATACTGAAATAATACTTAGAAATAATTCAAGAACAAACTGGTTATTGTTATGCATATCAACACAGAGAAATCTTATATGTTAGTATTGAATAAGTTAATGTTGAGTAAAAAGAAGATAGACATGCATATTTTATGCTTTCATGTGTATAAAGCGCAGGCTTCTCTGGTGGCTCAGGGATAAGGAGTCCGCCTGCAACGCAGGAGACCAGGGTTCGATCACTGGGTTGGGAAGATCCCCTGGAGGAGGGCATTGCAATCCCCTCTAGTATTCTTGCCTGGAGAATTACATGGACAGAGGAGCCTGGCAGGCTACAGTCCATAGGGTCACAAAAAGTCGGACACAACTGAAGCGACTGAACATGCATGCATGCATGGATGAAGTGCAAGGAAAAGCAAAACTGAGATGATGGAATCAGGATAATAATTATTTTAGTGTAGTGAGTGAAGATGAGCGAAAGGATCTTCTGGATGCTACAAGTGTTCTACCTCTTGATCTAGATGTTATATGAATAGTAGTCAAACCTCACATCAGATCAGATCAGATCAGTCGCTCAGTCATGTCCGACTCTTTGCTACCCCATGAATCGCAGCACGCCAGGCCTCCCTGTCCATCACCAGCTCCTGGAGTTCACTGAGACTCACGTCCATCGAGTCAGTGAAGCCATCCAGCCATCTCATCCTCTGTCGTCCCCTTCTCCTCTTGCCCGCAATCCCTCCCAGCATCAGAGTCTGACATACCTCACATACATACATGTAAATGTACACAAATATGCTTGTAGATCCATTTTGCTGTGCCATAATATGTGTACTCTTTTCTGTATGTAAGTTGTACTTAACTTATTAGCAAAAATAAAGAAAAAGCCCCAAATATCCAACAAACAAAACACACCTGGACCTTGCACTGCCTACAGAATAGAAAACACTGAGATACAGTGGTCCTCACACATTATATATATTATGTATTTTTGAAAGCAAATTTTGTGCATAAACATGATACAGCAGTTTTTGCTAGTCAATGACTCTTTATTTCACTTATTTCTTCCTTCAACTGCATCTATAAAGGCCGACACCATATATAATTGAAGTAAAGAGAAGAGACAACTCAAACGCCACCCCAAGATGACAACTGGAAGACAAGCTAAGCCATTACAGATCCAAAGTTCGCACAAGCCCAGGGCAGCACAAACACAGCAAAACTATAACTTAAGCCCTTAATTATTGAGGGAAAAAATGGTGATACTCAGAGACATGGCATGATTTAATGAGCCTAGTAAAACTGAAAATGGAAGTTAGACTTCTTATAACCAAGTGAGTATGCTTCTTTGAAAGTTACAGGCCACTAGACTTCCCTGGTCCAAGAGGTCCTGATCCTGAGCGGCAGTGTAAGGAATGGAAGTGTTGGAGCTGGAGGGAGTCTGGGGGCTTGGAGGCATGGTGTCTGCGTTCCAGACCTGGAATAAACCTTTATTGCACAGCTGTGGCCTATAACCAAACACTCTGAGCTCCACTTCCTACAGCTGTAGACTGAGAACAACATTTACAAAATGCTTTCCAAGACATAAAGATAATATCTCAAACAGGGTAATGTGATTTTCCAAGTTGCTCCCAACTATTCCTCTATTTCATTTTCTGTATGTACTCATGAATTATTTGTCGAAGGCCCACTGGAGAGCAGATGGTTTTCCACATGCCTGAGATTGTGAAGAGGGCAAGATGGAGCTATGTTCTGGAAGAAGATAGACAATGAACAGGTAAACACACAAGAAAATAATTAATTCCAGAGAGGGTTGATGATGTGAAAACATACAGGAGGTATGATAGAGGAACTGCGGGGTGACTGACTCAAGGTTCAAAGAATGAGGAAGGCGTGTCAAAGGAAGTAACATTTGACCTGCGCTCGTGTGGACATCTTTTCGCCTCACCGCCGATTCTCTCAGTCTCCTCCTTAGGCCAGCTATGCTTTAAGCCTCTGCTCCAACGGAACTGTAAACGGACGGTTCCTTGCCTCAGCTTCACCTTGTATTTCTTGCACTCTACGCTCTCTGATGTCACTCTGTAGAATGCTTGTAGGAAAGCCTTAGGGCTCACAGACGTTTGAGCCTGCAAGGACAAGAGAGAATTAATACATCACAGGGAACCCCTGACAATGATAGATGGCATCCAGAAGACAAGTTCTCCTTCCTCCCACCTTCTGGATGGGCAATTGTAAAGATTCATTCTACATGGCCTTTCAAAAGACACAGCTCACGCTGTCCACAGCAGAAAGTCGCTTAATAATGTACTTCCTTCTTCCGTGCTTCACACCATCTGCTAACCCTCTTCCCCCACTTTATATATATCTCCCAGGCTAAACTACCTGCAATGCAAGCCAATGTCTCTTGGAAAAACCAAGAAAAAGACAGATTCAAATGTTAAGAAAGAGCCCACCATGTGATGATGAGGAAGAGAGTGCGAGGCAGAGGAAACAGCAAGTAAAAAGTCCTCGAGTGTTCCTATTACCATCACAACCCTAAACTTTCTCAAAATTCAAGAGTCCACAACCATGACTAGAAAAGAAAAATGTATTTTGTGTCATGAAGAAATTTTAGGGACCACTTTGTTCTGTAAGACTCCGCATGCCACATTGCAGGGATTGGGTGCTGGACAGTACTTCTAAGTGTAACGGGAAAGTTTCATGAAGTCTAGGAGAGGGACAATGATGTTGGGGGCCAGAGTGAGGTACTCCGCCCGTGGCAAAGGTCATGAGGAAGGAGGCTCGACATACGCAAAGGCGGGATCGAGCCTCAGGAGTCCCCCTGGAAATCCTCGAGCATCTACCCCCATAACCAGAGCATGCCTACTTTACTACTTGGTGCTCTCACCTACACCTCTGACTTTACGGGGGGCTGTCCCCCACCACCTCTTTCGGAGAAGGAGTTAACTTAGAGCTCCAGTTAATCAAAACTCCTGGGCATGACAAGAGTATTTTAACCTACAAACTCCTCTGAAGGTTCTCTGGCCTGCCTGACAGGCTTGTCCGGCCACATGTGATTGCTCACAGCCTCCCAACCGTGAGAGGCACGAGATGCTTTAAACCTTCTAAAAACAGGTTCCTTAGAAAAGTTAGAAAACTATTAGTATAAGTATAATGGGCTGATTAGAAATTGTGTTGGTGAAGGGTTTTTCATTTGTTGAGCCAATGTTTGTTGCTAAGTCTCCACATCCCCTGCCCTTACACACATTAATGAATATACAGAAGAAATAAGTATTAACCTTTGATATAAATTACGTTAGACCTTAGGCTAAGTAAATTCTTTCCCTAACTAAAACCCACTACACCCTCACCCTATAGGAATGTAACTTTATTTGGGTGGCGTCTGTTTTAAGAATAATCACCCTTGGAGAAAAAAGTGTTCTGGTTGACTGACCACTGTCACAAGGAGAGGGTCATAAATTGTCAGCAGGCCCCCCTGGCCAGAAGATGATGTAACATTCCTAAGACCTCTGTATACATTTGTATGAAGCACCTGACTTTGATAAAAGTCAGGACTGCTGACCCCGAGTGACTTTTGCATAACATCTCAGTGTATAAAAGTAGACCATGGAAAATAAAGAATTGGGATCAGTTTCTCGAAATACTGGTCTCCCCATGTCTCTCTCTCACTCTGGCTGAGTCTCCATCTGGAGCGCGGAACCCGCCATGCTTACTAATTATGCCTGGGCTTCTAAGATCCGACCAGGGAGGCCTCAGTGTCTCCTCTCCTTCGGGAGAACGGAAGGACACCTGTGGCCTACATAAGTGGTGCAAACTTCTTGTCTTGAAGTTTTATTGGTCTCCCGCATAAACCAAGCTACTCAGCCTCTTTTCTGCACTGAATTTTCCTACTGAGCTATCCTTATTCTATTACTCTTTACATCTTTAATTAATATCTAATTGAAGCTATTGTATCCTGACCCTCACCGATGCCGTCCCCGCTTCGAATACCCTGGATCAGCCAGGGCTGGACCCTGGCACAATGATATTTACACTCTGAAATACAGGTGTCTGGGTGGAGAATGGGGTGAATAGGGAAGGACATGGAAGCAGAAGTTTGCTTTGAATCTTTGATGGGAGACGATTTTCCAGATCAAGACGTGATTATATAACACCATCATACATGCAAGGACACTTAAGACACCAATCAGTTTTCCTATTAAAATACTGAGATCCTAATTTAAACAAACTATATTATATCACGGGCTTCCCTGGTGGCTCAGATGGTGAAGAATCCGCTGGCAGTGCAGGAGATCTGGGTTTGGTCCCTGGGTCAGGAAGATGTCCTGGAGAAGGGAATGGCAACCCACTCCAGTATTCATGCCTGGAAAATTCCATGGAGAGAGAAGCTTGGCAGGCTACAGTCCATAGCGTCACAGAGTCGAATAGGATTGAGCAACTAACGCATGTACACATGCATATTATATTACATACGTAATACCTGTTTATATCTATCCTATCTGCTGCTGCTACTAAGTTGCTTCAGTTGTGTCTGACTCTGTGCGACCCCATGGACTGCAGCCTACCAGGCTTCTCCGTCCATGGGATTCTCCAGGCAAGAACACTGGAGTGGGTTGCCATTTCCTTCTCCAATGCATGAAAGTGGAAAGGGAAAGTGAAATCGCTCAGTCGTGTCTCTTAGCGACCCCATGGACTGCAGCCTACCAGGCTCCTCCATCCATGGGATTTTCCAGGCAAGAGTACTGGAGTGGGGTGCCATTGCCTTCTCCTCCTATCTACCCCTATGCGTCTATCTCTAGATAGATACATAGACAATAAAGATATATATATATATATATATATATACACACACACATAAATACATATTTGTATATATAGACAGGTCTGTATACCATTTATGAAAAATACAAAACTTAGTGAATATACGACAGTATTAAAATGATTATTCCTTGATTTTGAAGCATTAAAATGGCACTGTAATTAAGAAAGAGTCCTTATCTTTCAAAGAAACATACTGAAATTTTTATGGATGGAATAATACAATAACTGGAATTGGATTCAAAGTAGAGCATGATGGAGGGAGAGGGGTGTGGGCATAGATGAAATAGCAATGGTCATTAAATGATAATTGTTGAAGCTAGATGATAAGTATATCAAGATTTTTGAAGATTCCATCTACTTTGGTAAATATTTCAAATGCTCCATAACAAAAATAAAGACAGAGAAGTGTGTGCATGTGTAGGAGAGAGAGAGTGAGAAAGCTGCTGTGGTCTGGTGGGACTTGGGCTGTTGGGTGGCTCCTGAGAAGGATAAGATGTGGTCAGAGTCTCAGGTATTTTAGAGGTTCAGTGAACAGGACTTGCTGATGGATATCTAAGTCCCTGAGATTTTTGGACACTGATTTTATTCTGTAGTCAGTTCTGAGCCACTGGAGGTTTTTTTTTTTTTTTTTGATTAAGGGTTTCTATGATCAGTCATGCTTTGGGACTATGGCTGACAGCACGGGATTAAAGCCAAGAGCTCTGGAGCTTTTTCAATATGGGATGGGGCCTCTGCAAGGTGCTATGCTTTTATTCTAAGTGGGTTTTGATCCCAGTGGGCATGGAGTGTGTCCACTCCTGTATTCAGCAGTGCCCATTGTGCACTGTCTGTGATCAGCAATCAAGCACAGGATAAAGAATCCAGCTTCTCGAATGGATTAATGAGCTAAAATTATCATCAGTTGGGAAAGCGATGACCCATCCATGCATTAAATAAACGTACACTCTGCATGCCTGCATTTCCACTTAAGACCCAGCATAATCTGCTGTTCACATTCACTGAGTCCTTTAAAATATGTAAAATGTCCCAGATTTCAAAATGCTTCCCTAAAGAGCATCGAGCATTTGCCTATTTGGGAGCAACTCGGACTGTGCTCTGAATAGAAATTCTCACCTCGTGGAAGCCCAGACATTTATTTCATTTTCTTGTTCAATTCCTTACTGCTTCCATCCATGACAGACTTTGCTTATACCTTGTGGAACAGACTATTTGGATAATGAGTTAAAAAGCACACCTTACAGAAATCTATCTGCATTCCTTTGCTCCAAGACATTTTTGTTTTGAGGTGCCCTCTCTTGAACCCTCCAAGTTAAAAAAAAATGTCTTCCTCCATGAAAATCACTCTCAGTCTCTAGGAACATCATGCTCATTCTCCAGTTACACAGCAACATGGGCCTCTGAGTTAACTCTTGATAACCTTCAGTGACATATGGCTTCAGGCGTACTTGTCTGTCTCTACTGCCAGGCTGTGAAAACCTTTAGGACAAGCAATTAAACAAACTAGTTAGAAGTCTGCTCTCTTGATGAGACAGCTACAAGTTTAAAATTCAGCTCTGCCACTTACAATTGGTGCAGCCTTTCTAAAGGCTTGTCTTACTCATTTCTAACACGGAAATATAGGACTTTTTCATAGATCATATGATATAGAATGTGTGAAATTGTTGACATGGAACCTGGCATCAGCAGCCAATAAATGTTCACTATAACCGTCATAACCATCACTATGAGTCTCATCCATCCACATCACAATGTCACACATGAGTGCCAACTGGGCAAGTTGAAATACAGGAGTTAAAATAATCAATAGCTACTTTAAACTTTAGTGTGGGTGAAAGTCACTAGGAATCTGAATAATACACAGACCCATCTGCAGTTCTCACAGTACCCAGCCAATGGTCATGCTACAAATGGCCGTCAGACCACACACGGAGCAGCAAGAGTTTAGACCTTTGTCATCGTAGAGAATCATTCTAGGTGTAAAGAAAAGTAACTCTAGGAGGAGTGGAGTTTATGATTTTTATTACATGCAGGTATTATGTTAGTAACAATAAACCCATCAATTTTGAAGATAGCTTGTGTTTATCCAATTTACACCAGGACACATAAGAACTAACACTGAAGTTAGGAATTATTTCTCTGGCATAATGAGAGTAGGGGAAAAAGCAGTGACATTCAGGGGAAGTCACATGGGTTTTAGGAAAAATAAGCTGAGAAGGCACAATCACAGCACTCTTGGGCCATGTATTAACTCTAGAGCCTGACTTTTCTGATCTGTGATTAGTGATGCCTTTGTGATACTTCAGTGAGATAATGGCTCTGAAAGGTGTCAGTACAAATCCTGAAAGTAGAGTGACAAAGGATGAGATCGTCGGATGGCATCAACAATTCAATGGACATGATCTTGGGCAAACTGCAGAAGATGGTGAGGGACAGGGAAGCCTGGCATGCTGCAGTCCACGGGGTCACAGAGAGTTGGACATGATGTAGCGACTGAAGAACAACAACAGGACTTAGGTAACGAATGTTAAATTGCTTCCATCCCTGTTACCTTGGTGTGTGCATGTGTGTTCAGTCATGTCTGACTCGTTGTGATATGTGTGTACATATGTGTATTCTCTCGGTGTAAAAATACAGCTTCAGGTTTTGATTATTTATGTATTTTATACAGAAAAAAGCCTATTGTCATTGTTAAAATTGTGGACTTTGAAGTCCAGCAGATCTGAGTTAGTATCCCTGTTTCATTGCTTTCTGCATATGCAACTTTGAGCAATTTAATTAATATAACTATGGCATAGTTTTAGTTACAAAAAAGTATATGAATCAATTTATACAGGTAACTTATACACATAAAATTTAAATAAATGCTAAGTATTATTTTATTAACTCTTCTTCCATGAACATATCCCCATATTACTAAGAATCTGTTCTGATAATGTATCTGGGAAATAACACACCACAAATGGCTGTAGAATGCACAGTAATTTACTTAAACATCAGCTTATAAAAAGCTTTGCAAGTTATTTAGCTCAAAATATTTCATTGTTTTAAATTCATTCTGAAATTATTTTCTGGTGTTTTTCCTCTTTTTTTTAGTTGCCTATCCATGACTTTTGTTCACTTTTATCACTGTTAATATTTTATCTAATGTATATATGTTATATATTAATGTCTGCAGTTTCCTGCATATGTTTTCCATATTATTACCATCATCATGTTGAAGCTGAAGCTCCAATACTTTGGCTACCTGATGCGAAGAGTCAACTCATTGGAAAAGACCCTGAGCTGGGTAAGACTGAAGGCAGGAGGAGAAGGGGACGACAGAGGACGAGATGGTTGGATGGCATCAAGACTCAGTGGACATGAGTTTGAGCAAACTCCAGGAGATGGTGAAGGACCTGGAAGCCTGGCCTGCTACAGTCCATGGGGTCACAAAGAGTCAGAAATGACTTAGAGACTCAAAAACATCATCATTTTTTTTTTTTTTTTGCACTCATTTCTTTCTTGTTAGTACAAAACTTTATATGGCACAGAATAGAAAAATAATCTACTAAAAGTATTTACATGTTTCACCTAAAACTCATCCTTTTTGGTTAAGTCTTATATACCTAGAAGCCCTCTTCTCTTTGGGTAATTTTTCCTCTAAATATCAGTAAGCTCTCATGCAAAAGGCACCTAGTGGAATCTCCAGACATGTCTATAAATAATCGTTATTTTCCATCCCTTGTGGAAGACAGTACAGTCTATATTGCTCAGAAAGAGTTGAACATAGGCATGCATGGACCAGAAAGAACATCCTGAATAGCAATCACTTTATTATTAATGAATTTCCTGTTAATTATATTTATCCCACAAATATTCATATTTAGGTGAAGTGTCATCATATCTATATAAACACATAGTATTTTCATCCCTTAAAACAAAGAAAATATATGATTTCCATGAGGGAAAAGAGCATTTTTATGTTTTTAATTCACACATATGTGCACTGTCCTACCAAAACAAAGTCAATCATTTAAATATAGTGCACTAGGTTGGTATGTTTCAATACAGCAAAGGCAAAGACTACAGCCATTGTTGGTGGCCTATTCCCTCTTTATTCAATGAAAACATTTTTTTTTCCCTTTCCAAAGCTTTTGATTGATGAAAGCACTTCAAGAAATTGTTAAGAAAAGAGAGAATAACAAAAGAGAATTACAAAGAACAGGAAATTGCTATTATGACAAAAGAAACAAATGAAGTAGAATTCTGGCCAAATCGGAAGTCTGTAATAAATGCAAAAGAAAAATTATATGTCACAGTGGAAATAAAACAAAGTAAGAACTCAAAAGAAATAAATGCCTCAGTCACCTTTTACTTTTCCCTATCTGTGCGACAGAACACTTTGTGATCCATTCCCTCTGCTTATGCGTGCCCACTCTAGTAGTGGAATAGTGGCCATGTATGTATGCCTGCATGCTAAGTTACTTCAGTCAAGTCTGACTCTTTTGTGACTCCATGGACTGTAACCTGCTAAGTTCCTCTGTCCATGGTATGTCCCAGGAAAGGGTACTGGAGTGGGTTGCCATGCTCTCCTCCAGGGGATCTTCCCCATCCAGAGATTGAATCCGAGTCTCTTTTGTCTCCTGCATTGGCAAGCATTTTGTTTGTTTGTTTTTGTTTTTTCACCAGGAGAGCAACCTGAAAAGCCCATGGTCCTACATAAAACCAAGAATCCCTGCTGTTCACATTTCCTAGTGAGTCTCTGGAAGGTTTGTTAACTCTTTCAGGGCATCAGAGAAGCTTTAATTACATAAATCTCCAATGCATTTGTTTTCAGAAGCTTGTATTCCATTTTGTGGATATCTGTTGGGGCACACTGATTTTGTGGTGGTGAATCAGAAATGTAACACAGACAAACCTCTGCATTTGGAATTTGAGGATCTGAAATTTACATATGATTAGACCATTTACTTTGGCCACCTGATGTGAGGAACCGACTCATTGAAAAAGACCCTGATGTTGGGAAAGATTGAGGGCAAAAGGAGAAGGGGGTGACAGAGGGTGAGGTAGTTGGATGGCATCACCAACTCAATGGACATGAGTTCGAGCAAACCCCGGGAGATGGTGAAGGACAAGGAAGCCTGGCATGCTACAGTCCATGGGGTCTCAAAGAGTCAGACATGACTGAGCAACTGAACAACAATACCATTTACTGGGCTTCCCTGGTGGCACAGTTAGCAAAGAATCTGCCTCTAATACAGGAGAGGTAAGAGATGCGGGTTCGATCCCTGGTTTGGGAAGATCCCTTGGAGAAGGGAATGGCTACCCACTCCAGTATTCTTGCCCTGAGAATCCCATGGACAGAGGAGCCTGGCAGGCTACAGTCCATGGGGTCACCAGGACATGACTCAGTGACTAACACACACCCAAGAAACCATTTACTAATTGTGTGACTCTCAAGAAATTTCTTCAATTCTTTAAATGGTCAATTTCCTGAATTTTACAGACTAAGGAAAAATTACCTCCTCTTGGTGACTAAAAGGTCTAAATAAAATAATGCATGATAGCATTCTATTTTTTAATATAAATTTCTTTGTGAGTTTTATGATCAACATTTAAATTATATATGTATAATATATATACATACCTTGCAGTTGTCTGGATTACATTGAATTTAACCCACTTTTACTATTGATTACCCTGTGAACCACTAAACAAGCTAAGCATATAGATTCTACAGTTTAGAATATAACCTCAAAGGCATACATCCTGAATTTAGAGTCTATTAGAGCATAGAGTTTATTAGAGCACTTGCCTTCTCGTAGAATATTTGAATCTATGAGTAAATGAAATCCTTTGCAGGGACTGAGAGAAAAATGTACCTGCTTGCTTACAAATCAATACAAATATTCAACTTGTTTATGAGCTATGCTTCTTTTCCCCTAGACCTAGAAATGCATTCTCTTATCACTTACAAGTAAATATTATCAGGTGGTAATCAACAATTTTAAAACAGAATTCTAATTGACACTTTATGTAGCTGAAATAATACATTTTCAATGGGAAAAATAGCCAGGGAAGAACAAAAAATATTGTTCAATGCCCTTAAACAAAATGTTCAATGATTAAGTCAAATTTTAAAAACTTTATCTAGAAAGTTAGAATTTACGTGGGAAAAAATCTTGATAACTTGGGAGTACTGGGAAATAAGTAGGAATTAATAAAGATTCCAACTTGTTTTAGGGTTAGTCTCAAGTAATCTCTCAGGTTGACAAAAATAGGACATTTCTTTTAGTTAAAAAATATCCTAGGAAACGAAAGAACAGGCTTATTGTTTTAATTCAAAAATGAAATAAAAGTGAATTTGAGAGGAAAAAAGAGACATTTGGACCCCGCATATATAAAAGAAGTAAAAATTCCCCTAAGGAAAATTTAATGAAGCTACATTTTGCTCTTTGCTCAGTTGCTTCAGTCGTGTCCAACTCTTTGCAACTACACGGATTGTAACCCACTCCTCCGTCCATGGGAATCCCCAGGCAAGAATATTACAGTGTGTTGCCATTTCCTCCTCTATAGGATCTTCTCAACCCAGGGAGCGAAACAGAGATCCTGCTTCCGGTGTCTCCTGCATTGCAGGCGGATTCTTTACCGCCGAGCCACCAGGTAAGCCACACACAGGGTAAGATACAAAGGAAGAAAAACAAGGAGGTCCCATAAAGCATAGCTGCTATGTCATCATTAATAACAAGGGAACACCCCCTCGAATCTATACCCTTAGTAAACTATTCAGATGACGAGAAGAGATGAGAACAGATGAGAAGGAGGCAATATTAGCATTTATGGGATTGTTTATACTCAGTTCATAATACATTAATAAGTACCTACATTTCCAAAACAAGAATATACAAAACAAAGCCTTATATGTGTCTTTATTACCATATGTCAGAAGCTATTTAACAAAAAAGTACGTAACAAAGAGTTTTGGAGAATATAAAATTCCTAGAACAATACAAAAAAATATTTATTCTCTATTGCACTTGTGAAAGAACTATAAAGAAATTAACAGAATTAAAGTCTGATAAAACTCTCCTAAGCAAATCAATTTCCTTTCCTATTAACAAAAATGCTCTTCTGATCCTGCAAAGGAAGTTTCAAAACATTTCTTATTCTAAACACAAATTTCATAATTTATAATTATTAATAGTCAGTGATTCAATGTTTTGTTTTTTGTAAGAAGTATGGATATTCATGCTTTCTCTTAAATGGGAAATTCAATCAACATTTCCCTCTAAATCATGTGCTTACAGATCCCTTGAGAGGTACAGCCAATAGGCAGAATGAAGTATAGATAAAGAGCTCTTTCGTCCTTCCTCCATACACAAAAAGAGTACTGAGCGTTCATCCATTTTAATTTTTTATATTGAATGGCATTATTGACTGAAACCAACTATTGACACATAAAACGCTCATCAGATGATTTTTGTGTAAGTGGTTCAAATTTTTTTAAAAAGAGAAAGTTTGAAACATAGTGTTGGAGAGTTTTATCTCAGTATTTTGATGCCCAGATGTGTTACTTCATAGTGAAATGGAAACTTTTACATTGTCTTATGTGCAATCTATTTTTTTTTATCAAAAATAAGCATTAACCAAACTTAAGTTTCAATTTCAGTGTGTTTGATTTGTCCTCCTAGGCCTATGGGGTTTTGTAAACACTGTTGTTGCCTAACTGTGCCATTCTTTGCATCAGTCACTGGTTTTGTCAGGGCTTTTGTCATTGGTCATCACATCTGTAATACCCCGGTCATGAGAAAATGTATTTGACACATCTCAAATGTTAAATAAAATCTATTGTATTGAATTAAGATAGTTTATTGTAACCGTTCAAAGTCTTGAAGCAAGTTTAGATGTAAGTAGTTTATGGATGCCACTATGCATCTTCATTAACGTGTGTGATGTGCACAGGAGACAGTCCTTGGCCTCAGTTTCTCTATCAGTAAATTAAGAGAATTAGATGATAATTGTAGAGTGCTCTCTTTAGCTAAAACGTGCTGGCCTTCAGAACAAGAGGGTTGTGACAGATTGCTAGATCCAGATAGAAGCTAGGTGGGTAATAAAGGAATAATATATTTCTGCAAAATTACCTCCTTGACAAGGTAGAGCTATGGAGCAGACAGGTGTGACATATTGGAGGTCCTTTCAAAACAGATTCTGTTCAGCCCCCAGTGCTGCTCTGAACCAAGAAATACTGTGATTGAGCCAGCAGCCCCAATTCCTGCAGCCTTCTCCTCGCAGCGACAGTGGAATTCAAGAGACATGCAGAGCTGCAACAGGCTTCAGGCATCAGTCATGCTGACGTCCTCTCCACATTCCACCTGCTAATTATTATGGACATCCAGGTAAAAAGGTTTGGAGCAGGTAACTTGTAGGGAGATGCTTCAGAGCCAGTATGCCAGTTATTAAGCCACTGTAGTGGAAAACAGTATTTGGAGGACTGGATTAGGAGCTCAATATCTAAGTTTTTATGCTGGGTCATAAATATATGGTTTCTGTTGTTCAGTTGCTAAGTTGTGTCCAACTCTTTGCGACCCCATGGACTGTAGCACTCCAGGCTTCCCTGTCCATGGGATTCTCCAGGCAAGAATAATGAAGTGGGTTGCCATTTCCTCCTCCAGGGGATCTTCCCAATCCAGGGATCAAACCTGTGTCTCCTGTCTCCTGCATTGCAGGCAGATTCTTTACCGATGAGTTACTGGGGAAGCTCCATTATTAAGTAAATGGTTAAGTAATTCAACTTTGTGTTAATTTTGGTAAGGTAGAATCATATGCTTATATTGAACCAAATAAAATTATCACCTAAATAAATTTACTAGAAGGGTCCCCATGTATAACCAGAACAGAAATCAAAACGATAACAACAAATTTAAGTAGAATTTAAGGAAAGTCTGGTTGATGTGCCTCAATTCACAGTACCGTATATAAAGAGGATTCTTTATATGAAAGCTAAAGCAATGCTCAAGGACAACAGGTTAAGACTCTGCAGTTAACTCACTCTGCTAATTAAGTTTATTCTTCTAAACAGATAGCGATTTAATAAGACTACAAATTCCATTGAATTATTTGCCTTTGTAAGTATGACATCTCACTAAAAATCCCTGATTCAGAACCCTCAGGTGAAATAATACTTTTCTGAATCTACCAAAGATTGTCATAATTAAAAGGCAGAAAATACACAATCAAAGATTCTCAGTTTGTCTCTCTTGATATACCTGTTACTTGATGTAAAGATATAATACCATACTTTTTATCATTAGTTTTGCACTTGTAATAAATAAAAGAATTTCCTTTCAAACATTCCCTCATAGGAAAATATTATAACCAACATTTTTCTTCAGAAATAGGAAATAAAGTGTTGTGATGCAGAGAGGGCGGGGGGAGGGAAGGAAGGAAGGGTCACTGATCCCACTGTTTGCTGCTTATCTCACAGCCCAGCAAGCTGCAGGTCAGGAATATTCACTGCAGATGATAGTGAGAGATGTAACAGATAAAGAAAGTATTGGCTACACAATAACACAAATACATGGTCAAATTTTCAGCAAAGGCACCTTGTTGGGTGTGTTTTCTTTCTGTCATAATTACTTTAAAAGAGAGAGAAATGGTCAATATGTCATAGCAGGAGGAACTTACTTCCTTCTATAAGCCCACCAGAATTACAAGCCCTTAAAGACCATCCATGCATGAGAATAACTTGAAGATTAGCTGAGAAGATTTTCCACAACTGAAGACGTACAGAAGAAAGCTCAAGACAGGGAGAAGGGGTGGAGATGCAGTACAGCCAGGACCCACAGCTCCAGAAGTCCTGCACCAAGATGAGCCCCCAGAACATCTGACTTTGAAAACCAGTGGGGCTTGTGTTAAGGAGAGCTTCAGGGCTACAGGCAACAGAGACTCTGATCTTAGAGGGTGTGCACAAAATCATGCATGCTCCAAGTCCCACTGCAGAGGCGTTAACCTGAATAACCTCAGTCAGGCTCACCTGCTGATCTTGGAGAGCCTCATGGAAAGGCAGGAGGCAATGGGGCTCTCCCTGGGGATGGAGACTAGGGAAGCAGCCGTTACTGGGAGTGTGTTCCACTGCAAGACCACTGACGCTGGTGGGTACCATTTTGGAGTCCCCTTCTAGAGGCTATTAGTGCTGAGGAATCGGCCCCATCCACCAGGGGCCACTGCAGCCAACACCCTCTGAGCCACACAGACAGCCACAGAGGGACTCACCCACCCACCACGGGCTCAAACCCACCACACAAGGCAGCCAGTGGAGGAGGGGCCAGCCCCACCTACCAGTTCACACACAGTGGTCAGCCCCACCCCAACAGAAGGACACGTGCAGCCCGCCTAAGGGGCCCTCCTAGAGCGTGTGGTTCTCGTGACCATAGTGGAACTTGCAGCTGTGCCCCACAGGGCCTCTCTTATGTAAGTCTACTTCCCTAACATTGCAAAATGTCACTGACATGCCAAACACGTAGAAATAGAGAACTGGGAATTGAAAGAGACACGTGTACCCCAGTGTTCATCGCAGCACTGTTTATAATAGCCAGGACATGGAAGCAACCTAGATGTCCATCAGCAGACGAATGGATAAGAAAGCGGTGGTACATATGCACAATGGAATATTACTCAACTATTAAAAAGAACACATTTGAATCAGTTCTAATGAGGTAGATGAAACTGGAGCCTATTATACAGAGTGAAGTAAGCCAGAAAGAAAAACACCAATGCAGTATATTAATACATATATATGGAATTTAGAAAGATGATAATGATGACCCCATATGCGAGACAGCAAAAGAGACACAGATACAAAGAACAGACTTTTGGACTCTGTGGGAGAAGGCGAGGGTGGGATGATTTGAGAGAATAGCATTGAAACATGTATAGTACCATATGTGAAATAGACCACCAGTCCAAGTTTGATGCATGAAGCAGGGAACTCAAAGCCAGTGCACTGGTACAACCCAGAGGGATGGGATGGGGAGGGAGGTGGGAGGGGAGTTCAGAATGGGGGACACATGTACATCCATGGCTGATTCATGTCAATGTATGGCAAAACCCACTACAATATTGTAGAGTGATTAGCCTCCAATTAAAATAAATAAATTAATTTAAAAAAAGAAATAGACAACTGGACAAAAGGAGAAGACAGAGAAATAATTGTTCCAATAAAGAAGCAAGTGATCTCGAAAAAGAACTAAACAAAGTAGAAATAATCCACCTGAGGAAGAGTTCAAGGTAATGATCATAAAGATGTTCAACAAACTTGGGAGAAGAATGGATAAACACGGTGTGAATCTCAAAAAAGTGATAGAAAATATAACAAAGAGTGAAACAGTGAAAATAATATAATTACTTAAATTTTAAAAGTCACAAGAAGGAATAAATAGCACATTAGATGACACAGAGGAATAAATCAACAATCTGGAAGACAGACTAGAGCTGATTACCCAAGATGAAAAGAAAAAGGAAAAGAATATTTTTTTTCAAACATGAGAGTAGTTTTAGAAACCTCTGGAACAACATCAAGAGTACTAACAATGCATTACATCGGTCCAGAAGCAGAACATAGATTTAAGGCAAAGAATTTATTTGAAGAAATGACAGCTGAAAACTTCCCCTAACCCATGGAAGGAAAAAGACATCTAGCTCCAGGAAGCACAGAAAGTCTTAAACAAGATGAGCCCAAAGAGGAACACACCAAAAACACATATAATTTAAATGGTCAAATTAAAGACAAAGACAGAATCTTCAAAATAGCAGAGAGGAAAGCAACTAGTTATGTATAAGGGAACTCCTACAAGACCTTAAGCTGACTTTTCAGCAGGAAATTTCCAGACCAGAGGGGAGTGGAATGATGTACCCAAAGTGATGAAACGGAAAAAGATAAGCAAAAACAAACACTTACCCACAAGGTTATCATTCAGAACATAAGGAGACATGGGGATGAGTGGAGGGAGTTAAGAGATACAAACTTTCTGTTATAAAATAAGTCACACGATTCAGCACAAGGAACATGATCAATATTATTGTAATACCTTTATATGGTGACAGATGGTTACCAGACTTATTTATCATGGTGATTACAAATGCCGTAACACATAGGATACCTGAGACTAACAAATATTATACATGAACTATATTTCGATAAAAGATAGAGACAGATACTCATATGCTATAAACATCCTTGAATTTTCACATCAATTTTTTTTTAAGAAATATACATAACATAAGAACTTAACAGATCTGAATTGTCTATTTCCTCACGGGTCTCATCATCTTGAGTTGAGTAACTGCTGCCAACTTTAGAATGACACATGGCCTTCCATTTCTTAGAATCCCCACATGGAGAAAAATAACCATTTGTATTACCTCTCTGGCCCTTATACAAATTCAATGTGCTGACATCGATCTCAAGTCTGCTGAATCCTCTCACGGGCACTGTGCCTTCTGGGGTAATGAAAACCTAACCTGATGCATACATTGAAAATAACTTTAGAGATTCCTTCCTTAAACCAGGGCTTCCCTGATAGCTCAGTTGGTAAAGAGTCCGTCTACAATGCAGGAATCCCCGGTTTGATTCCTGGGTTGGGTAGATCCACTGGAGGAGGGATAGGCTACCCACTTCAGTATTCTTGGATTTCCCTTGTGGCTCAGCTGGTAAAGAATCTGCATGCAATGCGGGAGACCTGTGTTCAATCCCTGGGTGGGAAGATCCCCTGGAGAAGGGAAAGGCTACCCACTCCAGTAAGCTGGCCTGTAGAATTCCATATATAGTCCATGGGGTCAGAAAGAGTTGGACACAACAAAGTGACTTTCACGTTCACTTTCCTTAAACCTACATGATGAACTGGTGCAGTAGTGTGTGATTTGAGTTTCTCCATTATTGAGTTTTTCTTTTTTTTTTTTGAATAGTGGATAATCTCCTTCATTCCCATATTTACTTATAGACATCATGCCCAGCTGCCTTTACAATTCCTCTTTTCTACTCAGAAACTTGAACATTTCTTCTCCATTTCTCAAGACTGATTGGTTGTCACTATCTTGGTTTTAGCTTCCCATGAGGCAGAGCCTATGATAAAGACTTCTATCCAGGTAATTTATCTGGGAGATGACCCCAGGGAGTAAAAGTCCACTGACTCTTACTCATGGGACAATCATCAAGACAAGGTGAAAACAATGATGTAAGAATATGCTACAGAGATGGTCAGAGCTAATAGAGAGAGGCTCGTTCTGAGCAGTATCTTCTGAGTAACAAAGGAGACTTTGCCTCAAATTGTCTGCCCAGGAAAGGACAGGGACAGGAATCCATTGTCTCCTATGAGCCACTGGTGAGGGTTCCTTGTGAGGCTATTAACGTCTCTGTAATTTTCAGCTACGTATGTGTGGGTGCAAAGTGTATCAGCAGAGAAGACCTGGGGGGTAAACAGAGGATGTGAGCATGGGCTCCAGGGTTATCAGTATCAGCCACGTGGTTCAAAGCCTTACCTTTGCTGCAGCCATGCAGGGTGACTGGGAGGCCAAAATGAGGCTGCGAGGTGGTGATAAGATGTGTTTAGTAGAGTCCAGCCTCACTCATGTGTACCCAACTTTAAGTCTAGTGTATCGCAGAGCTGTCAGGTGAGGCCAGCAGCGAATCTGTAAAACCGACTTACTATGGCGGGGGAATGAAATAAGCTGCAGTCTCCCCTGATACAGGCTGCAATTAAACTTAGGCATGAGCTCAGTCACTCGGTCATGTCCAACTCTCTGCTATCCTATGGACTGTAGCCCGCCAGGCTCCTTTGTCCATGGGATTTCCCAGGCAAGAATACTGGAGTGGGTTGCCATTTTCTCCTACAGCAGATCTTTCCTACTCAAACCTGAGTCTCTGGCATCTCCTGCATTGGTGGATGCATTCTTTACCACTGAGACACCTGAGAAGCCCTTTAATTAAACTTACTGTCTCCCTAAACCACTTTCCATTTCGCTTTTCTTGGGCCAGAACTCCAGCTTCTCTTGGCTGTCTGCTGGTGGGTGACCGGATGCGTCTCACCCTGGGCTGCCATGCTCCTGCCGGTCACAGCGCAACTCTGCTCAGTCACCGCTGTCCACAGAGCACATCTCCTGGCTGCAGACATGCCATGTGTCACCAATGAGGAGCAGCACCCTCCCTTCTCACAGTGATTATTTTCAATGATCTATTTGGGTGCAATGCTTTCTTGATCAATTGTTTCACAGGTATGAGATGCCCAAACTGACCTGACACTATTGGGTGCTGACAAACTGAGGGGAATGTTTGTTTTTTCCCCGGAGAAACTTCACCCCTAGGAACAACAACTCTACAACAGAGTCTAAGGTTGTGGGGGAGACTACCACATACCAGCTGATTGCTGCAAGTGTGAAAAGGAAGATTTTCACTATTCAGTCCTTTTGGGACCCCATCCATCTATTCCATCTGTTAGGCACTCAGCACTCTCTGTATCAGCTATTGATTTACTGAATATACCCCATCCTGTAGGACACATCCCACCTCTGGAGGGGTCATTACCAGGCTGAGGTTCACTGAAGCCTTTCAAAAATCATTCCGCAAAAAAAAAAAAAAGTTCCACCATTATTAAACAGAAGTTTTACTTAATCACGTTTTATCCTGTAACTGCAGAAGAATTTTTCATATGAAAATGATCTTTAAACGGTACCTGACAGACCCTGTGGTTTTACTGAGTGCACAAAGATGATGCCTGCCTTATCCGAGTCTGTCATGTTCTTTATTACCAGGCTTCTGAAGCAGTTCACCCAGAGTGGACAACCTCAAAGCCCAGGGATTATCATTGCCTGGTGGAAATCAAAGGATGGAGCTACCGCAGAAGTGAATTCTCCCTCCTGCTTGAAGCACATCTTAATTCTGCCGCCAATGAGGGACTTGGTAACCGTGATGCTAATATGTGCAAGTGAGGTTACCACTAGACCTCCTGTTTAAACAACAGGATCCCTACTGTGATCCATGGAGGAGGAGTTGCAGCATTCCCCCTGGGAATCTTGTTCCTTAGATGAAAATTTATGACAAACCTGGCAGTGTATAAAAAAGCAGAGACATCACTTTGCCAACAAAGGTCCATCTTGTCAGAGCTATGGTTTTTCCAGTAGTTATGTATGAATGTGAGAGTTGGACCATAAAGAAGACTGGGCCGAAGAATTGATGCTTTCAAACTGTGGTATTGGAGAAGACTCTTGAGAATCCCTTGGACAGAAAGGAGATCAAACCAGTCCATCCTGAAAGAAATCAACATTGAATGTTCATTAGAAGGACTGGTGCTGAAGCTCCACTACTTTGGTCACATGATATAAAGAGCCAACTCATTGGGAAAGACCCTGATGCTGGGAAAGATTGGAGATAGGATAAGGGGGCTTTGACAGAGGATGAGAGGGTTGAATAGCATCATCAGCTCCATGGACATGAGCTTGAGCAAACTCCAGTAGACAGTGAAGGACAGGGAAGCCTGACGTGCTGCAGTCCATGGGGTCGCAAAGAGAGGAACACTACTGAGCAACTGAACAACAAAAACAATGGGGATCTGCTTTCCAGTCTACTTGAGGAGCAGCCTCTACCTCTCTTTGTAAGCAGAACTCGAGTCAGTTTATTCATCGGTGTAGCTTATTTGAGGATAGATCTCAAGAAGCAGGAGTGAGGTCCTCTGTCCAACAGGGAAGGACGGGATTATCTGTCTGCTCCTGACTCCCTTTGTTCAGGGGCTGCCCCAGGCTGTGCTAACTCCCTCTGCGCTCCGACTGTCTGTTCATGTCTAGCTAAGTAAGACTCTGCCTCGTGTTCCCAACTCTGGTGTCAGAGACATATGGGGCAGAGAGCTGGAAAAACAGCTTGTGGGCTCGAAGACGCTTTCTGTGAGGGGTGCACCAAATACAGCAGGAAGCTGTATGTCACAGCCAAGACAGTGGAGCAGGTTCAAAACAGGAAGCAGATGCCTCGTCTTCATCAGAAGGTGAGATATTCTTCTCTGTGACCTGTCACAGTACTCTGCACGCACTCTGATAAGCAGCTGATTTCTGGTGGCTGGACCCTGAGCTCTTGAGGTTGGACACTGAGTCTTTATTTTGCACTCTTTTCTTTTTTATCTTTGCACATATTGAACATAGCATTCATGCTTTCTGAATGATTAAATAAAAGATTTTAAAACTTCACATGTGAATGCATCTTTATAGTTTACTATTTTTCAAAATTTTTTCTCTTGCGTCGTGTTTTACTGAGTTTGTCTTCCAAAGGATCAAGTTTTATTAGTCCCATTTTATAGATGTAGAAACTATTTGAAATATCTCCAAGATTATTAAACAGGATTTGATTCAATCCCTCCAAGATTATCTAAGTAAATAAATGAATGTTTCCTGGAAATAGCAAACGTGACTTCCAGTCAAGCAAATTAAGTAAAAATAATTTGATAGTGGGTCAGTTTTTGCAGAGCAAGCTTGGAGAAGAGGTTGAAATTTTAATGTAAAGTTTTTCAGAGAAGAGAGTGTTTAGGAATGGAATCCAGGGCACTAAAAGTAAGCTTTCCCTTTTTCAATGACTTTCAAAACCTGTATCAGATGTTCAAATGCCATTTCTCCAGGCTCAGAGAACAATGGCAACAATACATTCTCTGCTTGACCCCAAATTCCAGTTGCCATAACAACTTGAGACAGTTCTATAAATGAAGATGTGTTTATTGTACAATTTTGCATTGAGAAAAAAAGATATATCCTAATATACTTTTTTCCTCAGTGTGTCGTCTATATTGTTGAATTCTTTAATGATATATTTAATTAGCCTACATGTAAATACACTTGCTTGGAAGTATATTGGCGCTAATTGCACTTCAATTTGAAATGGTTTTCTGGTTTTCTAGTGATTTAAAAAGGGCTTGTATAGCTATCCCTGGCAAGTGTAGTGGAGCTATTTCTGCCTGGAATGAGCTGGCGAATAACCTCAGTTCACTCATCATTGTCACAGCAGGGACCTAACCAAGGGAATAACCATACAAAGGCAGCAGAGAACCAAGAAGAGAACGTTTAAAATCCACAGGGATCAGGACTAACAGGAAAAGACCTGCCCCCAACCACAGTGGAACAAAGACCAAAGAGACAATGTCTTTTTTTTTTTTTTGCTCCTTTTATAGAAGCAAGGAAGACTGAGTGAGGTTATCATAGATACTGTTCTTCTGAGTGACCAGACCATCTATAAACGCCCTTTATAGTACACTCAAAATAGTCATTATGGAAATTAACTAATTAACCTAGGTAAGCCAATGTTATAAACAAGCTGTATAAGAGCTAGTTTTCCTCTATCAAGATGAGGTTCTGCTACTGGGCATTTTTGCCGTCATCAGTTTTCACAGCTGTGTTGTACTTCACAGGTAGCAAAGCAACAGTGCATATATTACCTCCCTTAATTTAAGGAAACTGCATAGGAAATGTGGATACGAAGCAGAGAAAATGAACCTGATCCCTTTCTCTGCCGTATTTTAATTGTATGACCTCAGATCTATACTTTCCTGGGTCTCAGCTGCTAAACAGGTAAAGTCAAATGATGAAATATGGCTCGAAAGTTTATTGTGAAGATGAATGGATTTCATGTGCTGGAATGTGATACAGATGTTAAGACTTTATCTTTCATTTAGAATTGTATAGGTTTGTTTTTTTTGTTTTGCTTTTACAGGGTTCCTTGATTAGGAGAGGAAGTCTCCTGACCAATTGTCACATTGGATTCAAATTAGTCATTCCTGTTTAGATGCTAAGTTGTTCCAATCTTTTGGGACCCAATGGACTGTATCCCATCAGGTTCCTCTGTCCATGGGATTTCCCAGGCAAGAATACTGGAGTGGGTAGGCATTTCCTCCTCCAGGGGATTTTCTTGACCCAGTGATCAAATACATATCTTCTGCTTGGGAGGTGGATTCTTTGCCACTGAGCCACCTAGGAAGCCTGAATTTAAATTAGGGCATATGCCTTTTTTAAAAAGCAGCTTATAATGTTTGTGGCAGAAAAAAAAGTGATTATATGCAATTACTCTTGGGAACAATATACAATCAGATGTATGGTTGCATGGAATATATGAGTATGCGGCATTTCAGAGAAATTCTAGTTTCTAAAATGGCACAAAGACTTCTGTGGAATTTAAGAAATTCAAGCATGGTCTCAAGGAACAGATCCAACCTCAAGTAATATGACACACTCATTTGATGAAAATGACTAATAACAAATATAAGTGTTAAAAATACAAATGGCTGTAAACAGACACAGTAGTTAAACACACACACACACATACACACACACAGTTGATTCAAATGAGAGTCCAAGATGCCAGGAATTAAATAAGATACCAAAGACCTTCATAAACAGTGATGACACCAGAGCAGTCCAAGGGAATTGTGAACAAAGATACGTGCCTCAGGGATGCGGCTGTGGGATTTTAATGCTTAGAAGAGGAAAGGAGTCCAGGCTTTCAGATAAAATAGTGTCAATGAGAAGTCGGTCATAGCATCAGTTCTGCATCACAAATAGGAAGTGCTTTAAATTTACTTTGACTACACTAAGTAAGATGTGATAATACCACATCCAGAAACGCAGGCTGATCTAACAAATCTCAATGCCTTTAGAGATTTGAAAAACAAAGGATGACCTTGTTTTCAAAGACCCCATTCACAAAGGAGGGTTCAAGGAACCCTCACATCTAAAATAGCCTCTACTGAAAAATAGTAGATAATAATAACTGCAAGCAATTTTGAGACACAGTGTCTCTAAAATGCTAAAGAAAAAAAAAATGCAGAAATTCAATAAACAGGATAATTGGTGGTGGTAGTGGTTTAGTTGTTAAGTCCTATTCAACTCTTGCAACCCCATGGACTGTAATCTGCCAGGCTCCTCTGTCTTTGGGATTTTCCAAGCAAGAATATGGAGAGAGTTGCCACTTCCTTCTCTAGGGATCTTCCCCAACTAGGGATCGAACCCACATCTCCTGCACTGCAGGAGTATTCTTCACAGCTGAGCCACAAGGGAAGCCCCAGACAGGATAATTCAGGTGAGTTCAGTTGCTCAGTCATGTCCAGCTCTTTGCGACCTCATGAACTGCAGAATGCAAGGCCTCCCTGTCCATCACCAACTCCTGGACTTACTCATACTTATCTCCATTGAGTTGGTGATGACATCCAGCCTTCTCGTCCTCTGTTGTCCCCTTTTCCTCCTGCCTTCAATCTTTCCCAGCATCAAGGTCTTTTCAAATGAGTCAATTCTTTGCATCAGGTGGCTAAAGGATTGGAGTTTCAGCTTCAACATCAGTCCTTCCAATGAATATTCAGGACTGATTTCCTTTAAGATGGACTGGTTGAATCTCCTAGCTGTTCAAGGGACTCTCAAGAGTCTTCTCCAAAACCACAGTTCAAAAGCATCAATTCTTCAGTGTTCAGCTTTCTTTATAATCCAACTCTCTGTCCATATATGACTACTGGAAAAACCAGTAGATGGACTTTTGTTGGCAAAGTAATGTCCCTGCTTTCTAATGTGCTGTCTAGGTTGGTCATAATTTTTATTCCAAGGAGTAAGCATCTTTTAATTTCATGGCTGTAGTCCCCATCTGCAGTGATTTTGGATCCCCCCAAAAATAAAATCTGTCACTGTCTCCATTGTCCCCAAATATTTGCTATGAAGTGATGAGACCAGATGCAATGATGTTAGTTTTCTGAATGTTGAGCTTTAAGCCAACTTTTTCACTCTCCTCTCTCACTTTCATCAAGAGGCTGTTTTAGTTCTTCTTCACTTTCTGTCCTAGGGTGGTGTCATCTGCATATCTGAAGTTATTGATATTTCTCCCGACAATCTTGATTCCAGCTTGTGCTTCATCCAGCCCAGCATTTCTCATGATATACTCTGCATATAAGTTAAATAAGCAGGGTGACATTATATAGCCTTGATGTACTCTTTTCCCTATTTGGAACCAGTCTGTTGTTCCATGTCCAGTTCTAACTGTTGCTTCCTGACTTGCATACAGATTTCTCAAGAGGCAAGTCAGGTGGTCTGGTATTCCCATCTCTCAGAATTTTCCACAGTTTATTGTGATCCACACAGTCAAAGGCTTTGGCATAGTCAATAAAGCAGAGATAGATGTTTTTTTGGGGAAACCTCTTGCTTTTTCGATGATCCAATGGATGTTGGTAATTTGCCTCTGCCTTTTCTAAAACCAACTTGAACATCTGGAAGTTCACAGTTCACATATTGTTGAAGCCTGGCTCGGAGAATTTTGAGCATTACTTTACTAGTGCGTGAAATGAGTGCAATTGTACACTAGTTTGAACATTCTTTGACATTGCCTTTCTTTGGGATTGGAATGAAAACTGACCTTTTCCAGTCCTATGGCCACTGCTGAGTTTTCCAAATTGTTGGAATTGATGCACTTTCACTGCATCATCTTTTAGGATTGAAATAGCTCAACTGGAATTCCATCACCTCCACTAGCTTTGTCCATAGTGATGCTTCCTAAGGCCCACTTGACTTCACATTCCAGGATGTCTGACTCTAGGTGAGTAATCACACTATCATGATTATCTGGGTCATGATGATCTTTTTTGTATAGTTCTTCTGTGTATTCTTGCCACCTCTTCTTAATATCTTCTGCTTCTACTAGGTCCATACCATTTCTGTCCTTTATTGAGCCCATCTTCATAACAGGAAATGTTCCCCTGTTATCTATAATTTCTTTAAGAGATCTCTAGTCTTTCCCATTCTATTGTTTTCCTCTATTTCTTTGCACTGATCACGGAGGAAGGCTTTCTTTTCTCTCCTTGCTGTTCTTTGGAATTCTGCATTCAAATAGATATATCTTTCCCTTTCTCCTTTGTTTTTTGCTTCTTTTCTTTTCACAGCTATTTGCAAGCCCTCCTCAGAAAGCCATTTTGCTTTTTTGAATTTCTTTTTCTTAGGGATGGTCTTGATCTCTGTCTCCTGTACAATGTCACAAACCTCCTTCCATAGTTCATCAGGCACTCTATCAGATCTAGTCCATTAAATCTATTTCTCACTTATACTGTATAATTTTAAGGGATTTGATTTAGGTCATACATGAATGGTCTAGTGGTTTTCCCCACTTTCTTCAATTTAAGTCTGAATTTGACAATAAGGAGTCTTCTTGCCTTGAGAACCCCATGAACAGTATGATTAGGCAAAATGATAGGACACTGAAAGAGGAACTCCCCAGGTCAGTAGGTGCCCAATATGCTACTGGAGATCAGTGGAGAAATAACTTCAGAAAGAATGAAGATACAGAGCCAAAGCAAAAACAACACCTAGTCATGGATGTGACTGGTAGTGGAGGCAAGATCTGATGCTCTAAAGAGCAATATTGCAAAGGAACCTGGAATGTTAGGTCCATGAATCAAGGCAAATTGGAAGTGGTCAAACAGGAGATGGCAAGAGTGAACGTCGACATTTTAGGAATCAACGAACTAAAATGGACTGGAATGGGTCAATTTAACTCAGATGACCATTATATCTACTACTGCAGGCAGAAATCCCTTAGAAGAAATGGAGTAGCCATCATAGTCAACAAAAGAGTCTGAAATGCAGTACTTGGAAGCAATCTCAAAAACAACAGAATGATCTCTGTTCATTTCCAAGGCAAACCACTCAACATCATAGTAATCCAAGTCTATGACTGTATCAGTAATGCTAAAGAAGCTGAAGTTGAATAGTTCTATGAAAACTTACAAGACCTTTTAGAACTAACACCCAAAAAAGATGTCCTTTTCATTATAGGAGACTGGAATGCAAAGAAGGAAGTAGGAAAGAAAATAGGAAGTTAAGAAACACCTGGAGTAACAGGCAAATTTGGCCTTGGAGTACGGAATGAAGCAGGGCAAAGGCTAATAAGAGTTTTGCTAAGAGAACACACTTGTCATAGCAAACACCCTCTTCCAACAACACAAGAGAAGACTCTACACATGGACATCACCAGATGGTCAGTACCGAAATCAGATTGATTCTATTCTTTGCAGCCGAAGATGGAGAAGCTCTACATAGTCAGCAAAAACAAGACTGGGAGCTGAGTGGCTCAGACCATGAACTCCTTATTGCCAAACAGGATAATTAGTACCTTGGAATTTGAAATCATAAAATTAAGTATGAGTTCATAAATTTACATGCTTGAAATAATTAGAAAGGCAAGATATAGAACAGGCAAGACTAGAACCTCACAAAAAATATTTTTTTTTTAAGTAAATAAACTTTTCCAGAGAGGAGTTAAAAATCAGGTTAAATATGAAAGAGTGAGTGTCAAAATGGCATCAGCCTTCTCAACAGCAATACTGTATCTCGCACACTTATAAGAAACTCTTAGACACATGCACATCCAGTAATCCTGGAATAAAATTTAGAAATGGTTTTAAATTTGGAATGGATCATAAAACAGGCCAACTAAAACAGATCACACTCTGTACTCTCCAGAAAATCAAAATAAACACTCTATTCTAATAATATGCTATATATTCTAAGTAGATTACCAAGTATGTTTTAGAAAGAATTCTTCTACATAAAAATCCAACTGTTAACTAAGAAGTTCACAAAATATGTGCAAGTTTGCCTTCCTGTAAGGGCAGCAGGCATGTGTTCTCTGAGTCTGTTACTTCAGCAGCTGTAAATCAGTTTCATTTATTCAAAACCCTCTACTTACTATTCACCTTGGATTAGCCAAGTTCTTACTTGGGTCTGCATATCAGAACAACTTGGGAAGATTTAAGAATGTATATACATGCTGGAACACACCCCCCAGAATCCAAAGTTTACCGGAGATTTACTAAAGTCAGTATGTTCATATTTTAAAAGCTCCACCAACTGATTCTGAATCACTTAAACCTGGAACTATTGAGTGGGAAGGGTAGCTGGAGGATGATTTTTTAATATTCATCTGCATTATCATTTAGGCTTTTAATTACCCTGCGAATTTGACAATATATATATATATATATATTTTAACTGAGAAAAACTTGTCACATTCACTTTCACTTAATAAATGAGGAACCTGGGACCCAAGTCCAAGTAAACATGTCTTTTTACTTCATTACAGCCAGTTTGTGAGGTTGTATATGTGGGATATGAATTAATAGAAACCTCAGAGATATATATTATGGAGATAGATAGATGATGACAAATTAATACTTTCAAATTGTGGTGCTGGAGAAGATTCTTAGAGTCCCCTGGACAGCAAAGAGATCAAATCAGTCAATCCTAAAGGAAATTATCCCTGAATATTCATTGGAAGGACTGATGCTGAAGCTGAAGCTCCAATACTTTGGCCACTGATGTGAAGAGTCGACTCGCTTGAAAAGACGCTGATGCTGGGAAAAGTGAAGGCAAAAGGAAAAAGGGGCAGTGGAAGATGAGATGATTGGATATCATTACTGATGCAATGGACATAAATTTGAGCAAGCTCTGGGAAATAGTGAAGGTTGGAGGAGCCTGCTGTACTGCAGTCCATGTGATCGCAAAGAGTCAGAGACTATTTAGCAGCTGAAGAACAACAAGGACAAGACTGATAGACAGATAGATAGTTAGATAGATAAATTAAGTTGTCCAAGAGAATTCAGTTCTATATGAAACTGACAACTTACTTGGATCGCATACTACATTAGACAAAGTGAATGCAAACACAAAAACATCCTTTTCATCACCAAAAACGTCACAGAAAAAATAAGGTCAGGAACATTAATCAATAATTGCAACATGGTATAATAGACCATACATATAATACAGCACAATCTGATAGCATAATAATTTGAAGATGAAATTACAAGGTGATATAGAAGAACAAAACAACAATATCTATCATTGACTATTTCCATGACCTTAACCTAAGGGACGCAGTCCCCTTTTCAGCAGGTAGAAAAAATGATACAGGCTTTTCCTCTTTATTTTCCCTTTTTATTACAGAGCCACCCATTTCCTGGGAGTGAGCTGGTACATCTCAAGATGCTGAAGAGATTGTTTACTGGGTAATTATTAGGATGTCAGTAATTGTACCCCATAGCCACAAACATAATATGAAATATCTAAGTCACCTAAGCTCAGTCTCTCATGCCTTTTTTTTTGACAATTGAATGTTCACACACCACTTCCTCACTCTCAACTCCCACCCCACCCCACCCCCTGCCATACCAAGAGGAAGTGCCATTTATTGAAAGGCCTGATTTTTGAATAAAGCAGCTCTGACTTTCATTCTAGACTCGACTACTTATGTTAGGGGTGACCTTGGGTAAGGGCTTCTCAGGTGGCTCAGTGGTAAAGAATATGCGTGCCAGTGCAGGAGATGCAGGAGCCCTGGGTTCGATCCCTGGGTAAGGAAGATCCTCTGAAGGAGAAAATGGCAACCCACTCCAGTTGTCTTGCCTGGGAAATTCCATGGACAGAGGAGCCTGTTGGGCTATACTCCATGGGATCTCAGAGTCAGACATGATTGAGAGACTGAAGACACACACACACACACACCTTAGGTAAATTATTTAATCTTTGGGAGCCTCTGTTTCCTTGTTCACAAAGTGGGAAGAATGGTGTCTCATGAGGGTGTTCTGATCACCAAACCCAACTTGTGTATGTTGAGAGGAGGAGTTTCTCCACACCTCCCACAAGCAATGCTCCAACACCATCTGGGTATCTGACAACTCAATTCCATTTACCTCAATTCTTCACTGTCTACCCAGACATGGCATCATATCCAAAGGTTGAGGGCTCAGTCCTACAAGACCATCTCCTGACCCCTACTCCACAACTTCAGATGCCAGCAGCAAGCCCAGATTGTTAACTGTGTTTCTAATCAACGAGCTACAGAGTTCAGAGATTCCCAAGACCCCTTCCTTGGGTTTGATTCATTTACTAAAGTGATTCACAGAAACATTTTACTTAACAGGTCATTGGTGTATTATAAAAGAATATAACTGAGGAACAGCCAGATGGAAGAGATGCTTGGCAAGGCATGGGGCAGGGGGGAGCTCACATGCTCTCTCTACAAGGATTCTCCCAGCAACTCCATATGTTTGCCAACCTGGAAAGCCTTTTAGGTTTCTATGGAGGCTTCATTACATTTTCAAGATTGATTAAATTATTGGCTACTGGAAATTAAAATCAACTTCCAGACCCACTTCTCTTGGAAGGAGGGAGAAAGGGATTGAAAGTTCAAACCCTCTATTCTCAGGATGGGTTCTCCTGGCAACCAACCTCCGGCTCCCATTCTTAGGTTACCAAAGGGCTTTCCAAAAAGTCACTTCAGTGGCATGACAAAAGACACATTTATTGCTCTTATTACAGGGAATGCCAAGGATCTTAAGAGCTGTGAGCCAGTATTGTAAAGGAATTAGCCTTCAATTAATAGAAATAAATTAATTTTTTTAAAAAAAGAGCTGTGAGCCAGGGACTGTAGACAAAACCAAGTATATATTTCTCATACACAATAGTGTAGTGCCTGATTTACTGGGTTCTTATGAGTGAAATAACATATCACAGAGTTTCAAGCCAAGTGTCTGGCCAACACATATTTTTGGTAGGGATTTGGTATTTTCTCTCTTATCTCCTTTTAATCAAAGTGAGCAGCATAGTTCTGGGCAGTCACTGGAGGAACTACGCACTCAGAATCATCAGCAATTAGATAAAGCAGGCCGCTTGGTTGGTGGCTGTGGAAGACCTCGAGGAGTGTGAGGGCGACCCGAAGGATCTTGCCTTTAGACAAAGGGTCCAGTGGGTGTGCCAAGCCAAAGACTACTGTAGCTACCATTTACACTATATTTTCTACCACTTGTTATTTTTCCTCCTCTTGGGTGTGGCCTGGGAAACAAAAGGTTGAATTAAAGAGCTGGCAAAAAAAAAGAGTTTAAGAGGTTTTAAAGTTTGACACATTACATTACAGGAAGAAAATCTTTTCACATTTATCAAATTGTCTCATTGGTTTAATTTTAGCTTCCTAGGATGAGTTAGCTGGCATAAGAAATATAGCACTGGCTATACTGGTTTCTTCTTTCTTCATTGGTACTTCTCATGAAGTAGCAGAGAGGCCACCTGTCTGATTGCTCAGCTCAGTGGCCCTTGACTTCAAAAAAGGAAGAATGTGCAGAAAAGGAAGCTGGCCTTGCAGAACTTATTAAAATCATGACCAGCAATAGTCCAGGCTTCTTAGCCAACCGGTTAAAAAAAATCAAAACAAAAACAAAAACCGGTTAAAAAAATCAAAACAAAAACTCCTCTCAACATAAGATGGATCTCTATTTGTGTGTTTGAAATTTAATTAGCTTAAGGAATTTTTTCCAGAACACTTCAAAACCCACCCAAGATGCTAACATGCTTTTTAAATTTTTTAACAGAATATAGTCCATTAGAACAAAGATCAGAGAGACTAGGAATCATGTTTGGTTTTGTTTCCTTGTTACTTGGAGCTTCAATATTTAGAACAATAATATGCTGTAAATGTCCACGAATGTTTCAGTTCAGTTCAGTTGCTCAGTCATGTCTGACTCTATGACCCCATGAACCGCAGCACGCCAGGCCTCCCTGTCCATCACTAACTGCCGGAGTCTACCCAAACCCATGTCCATTGAGTTGGTGATGCCCTCCATCTCACCCTCTGTCGTCCCCTTCTCCTCCTGCCCTCAATCTTTCCCAGCATCAGGGTCTTTTCCAATGAGTCAGCTTTTCACATCAGGTGGCCACGAATGTTTACTGTATAAATAAAAGTGGCAAATGATTTCTCTTCTCCAGCAAACATCGTGGACTGCACTGTCCTGAAATTTTGAAATCCATATTTTAGATGAGAACCAATAAGCCAAGCCTCTGATTTTCTTATTAACTAATATAACAAAAGAGAAACGGACAGGTTAGTAAATATTAGGCAGTGTCTCAACTGCCTTCCTGGGCAAATTTTAGCTGTGGTATTATTCACATCCCGAGTCTTCTTGTTGTTTAGTCTCTAGCCTGGGTCCAGCTCTTTGTGACCTCATGGGCTATAGCATGACAGGCTCCTCTGTCCTCCACTATCTCCCAAAGTTTGCTCAGATTTCTGTCCGTTGAGTCATTGATGCTATCTAACTATTTTATCCTCTGTCATCCCCTTCTCCTGCCTTCAATCTTTCCCAGCATCAGGTGGCCAAAGTATTGGAAGTTCAGCTTCAACAACAGTGTATCCAATGAATATTCAGGACTGATCTCCTTCAGAATGGACTGGTTGGATCTCCTTGCAGTCCAAGGGACTCTCAAGAGTCTTGTCCAGCACCACAGTTCAAAAGCATCAGTTCTTCAGCACTCAGCCTTTTCTATGGTCATACTCGCACATTTGTACTGGAATACTGAAAAAACCACAGCTTTGACTATATGGACCTTTGTTGGCCACGAAATGTCTCTGCTTTTTAATATGCTATCTTAGTTTGTCCTAGCTTTCCTCCCAAGGAGCAAGTGTCTTTTCATTTCATGGCTGCAGTCAGCAACCGCAGTGATTTTGGAGCCCAAGAAAACAAAATCTGTCACTGTTTCCACATTTTCCTCTTCTATTTACCTTGAAGAGATGAGACTAGATGCCACGATCTTGTTTTTTTTTTTTTTAAAGGTAGTGATCCAAAGGTAAGTTTAATGTTGAGTTTCAGGGGCTTTCCTGGTAGCTCAAATGGTAAAGAGTCTGCTGCCATGCAGCAGACCTGGGTTCCATCCCTGTGTTGGGAAGATCCCCTGAAGAAGGGGATGACTGTTGTTGTTCAGTCACTCAGTCATGTCTGACTCTTTGCGACCCTATGGACCACAGCTTCCCTCTCCTTCACCATCAACCAGAGCTTGCTAAAACTTATGTCCATAGAGTTGGTGATGCCACCCAACCATCTAATCTTCTGTCCTCCCCTTCTCTTCCTGCTTCGATCTTTCCCGGCATCAGAGTCTTTTCTAATGAATTGGCTCTTCGCATCAGGTGGCCAAAGTATTGGAATTTCAGTTTCAGCATCAGTCCTTCCAATGAATATTCAGGGTTGATATCCTTTAGGATTGACTGGTTTAATCTCCTTGCTGTCCCAGGGACTCTCAAGACTCTTCTCCAATACCACAATTCGAAGTCATCAGTTCTTCAGTGCTCAGACTTTTTTATTGTTCAGCTCTCACATCCATACGTAACTACTGGAAAAACCTTAGCTTTGACTATACGGATCTTTGTAGGCAAAGTAGCGTCTCTGCTTTTTAATATGCTGTCTAGGTTTGTCACAGCTTTTCTTCCAAGAATAAAGTGTCTTTTAATTTCATGGCTGCAGTCACTATCCACAAGAATTTTAGAGCCTAAGAAAATAAAATCTGTCACTGTTTCCCCCTCTATTTGCCATTAAGTGATGGGACTGGATGCCATGATTTTCATTTTTTTGAATGTTGAGTTATAAGCCAGCTTTTTCACTCTCCTCTTTCACCTTCATCAAGAGGCTCTTTAATTCCTCTTCACTTTCTACCCAGAGATCAAATTGCTAACATTTGTTGGATCATAGAAAAAGCTAGAGAATTCTGGAAAAACATCTACTTCTGCTTCATTGACTACGCTAAAGCCTTTGACTGTGTAGATCATAACAAACTGTGGAAAATTCTTTAAAAGATGGGAATACCTGACCACCTTACCTGCCTCCTGCAAAACCTGTATGCAGGTCAAGAAGCAGCAGTTAGAACTGGACAAGGAACAAGGGACTGGTTCCAAATTGGGAAAGGATTATGTCAAGTGTGTATGTTGTCACCCTGCTTATTTAACTTATATGCAATGTCCATCCTGTGAAACGCTGGGCTGGATGAAGCACAAGCTGGAATCAAGATTGAGGGGAGAAATATCAATAACCTCAGATATGTAGAAGACACCACCCTATTGGCATAAAACAAACAGGAAATGGCCACCCACTCCAGTATTCTTGCCTGGAGAATTCCATGGACAGAGGAACCTGAAGGGCTACAGTCCATGGGGTGGCAAAGAGTCGGACACAACTGAACAAATTTCACTTTCACCTTTGAAGAGTAGAAGAGGAGAGTGAAAAAGCTGGCCTGAAACTCAAGTCCCAGGTCATGAGAGGCAAAACTGAGCATCTGAATAAAACAGCAGGTAAATGCAGCAGGACTGAGGTGAAACAGCAGGACCGATCCCTAGGTGGGAAACCACAGAATCAATATATTGACAAAAAGCATCCATTGAGGAAAATGGAGTTGGACAAGTCCTCAGCACAGCTATAAGGGAAGAGAGGAGAAAGTCATATTTCAGGTAAAGATTAGCAGTCAGGTAAAGATTAGCAACTAAAGAGCAACAAAATGGTCAGATTCCCTGTTGGGTATAAGGTGGAGGGTGGTGTAGAAAAGAGGTCCGTGTGCTTATCTGGGAATGTTCCTTGAGAACACAGCAATGGTGAAGGGAAATGCCTCCCTCCTGAGAACAGAGCTTCAAGAGAAAGACCAAGAAGAGATCTTTTCCCCCTTCCTTCCTCATTTCCTACACTTTTCATACGTATTTATGAAATTAGGCAACAGTTATACCACTGTGTGCGCACAGACAGAAAAGAAAGGAAACTGGTCTGGTCTGCCTCGCAGGTCTTAATTCTCCTTCTAACAGGAATGCGACTACCATCCAAAACAATTGCTCAGAGGGAAGACTTGAGTAAAAGTTTTATGGGGAAAATCCACAACACAAGCTGATAAAGAAGGAAAGAAAACTGGGTTAAACTGGATAACAGTGTGGGGGATATTAACCATATCACAGGGGGAAAAAAAATTCCCTGAAATTTTCCTGACATTCAATTTCCAATAGGTAGACCATGACACTAACAATTTTGTGGTTTCAGTCTTCTTGCATTGTTAATGATTTTCCTTTGTGCATAAATGTATTGTATTTAATTGGAGGGTAAATGCCTCATGGAAAAGAATCGTGTACTAAAAATCTGTAGCAGAGTATATCCAACTAAACTAAAGTTTTAAACATGTTGATAATAATGATGGCTGTAAGGATTGTGATAATCAGTACTTTATATGTATTTTTACTTTCATTTAATCCTTATGATATGTTAAGAAATGTTATTTGTCATGGAGAAATAATAAACAACTATTTTAACATAATAGCCCTTTATTTTGCTGGTACTTTCCACTTGAAAGAATGGTTTTGTGTTGACTGGAGTGTCATGGTAACTGTATGAATACTGTTACATTAGTAGGTAAGGAGGGCTCATCTGATGGGGGCAGGAAGAGAGATAATCCAGAAGGGTGGCATTTTTCAATTTACATAACAATCCTGTCAAGTTTGAGAGCAGTCACTACACAGCAGGACTTCAGTGAATGAGAAACAAACTATCCCATATGGACACCAGACACGGGAGGGGGCATTTTAGTGAGTTGAGTTATGGGAGATGCATTTCCAAGGGAAAACTTGATAGCTTTGTACAATAGAAAAGCCACGTTTGAAAGCTTATTTCTATGGATAGAGCCAAGGTCATACACTCAAGGAGACGATAACTATTAAATGTTGTGACCCTGTAGCTCAGTGACGCCCCCTGTACCCATCATTGGTGATTCCTTGTCCCAGACCCTAGACATCTGGCTCAGTCATTGGCAAAGACAACCCTGGGGGTGAAGATCCACAAATCATTCACCTGAAAGAGGACACAATAAGCAGGGGCAGATGGTGGACAAGCTTATGTCATTAATTATGTGCTGACCTGGCACCAAGAAACCATACATGTAAGGGATGCCAATTAAAAACGTCAACTGTTTTAGAAGAAGAGATTTTATCTTTCACTCTCTTTTTCTCCATCTATAAAATCATTCAGCTTCTACCATACTTTAATTTGAGAAATTGCCCTAACTGAAGAAGAACAAAATCTTAAAATCTTTTTTGTATTAAACATTGATGTACTATTCAAAAATAAATGACCACATCAATTTATTTCACCCTTTGCAGTTTATAGCAACAGCAACCCTGTCAGTTATGTTAGCAATAACACAATATACCAAACTGAGACAAACATAACAGGCAAAGACACACTAAGGGTTGTAGGAACATGCTATGAAATTTATAGTGTAGATCATTTGCAAAACTGACTATAATATTTTTTTTTTATCATAAAACTCATGCTCTTTAGGTCAGACAGATGATATCTATGGGGGAGCTAATCTCCTCAAATAGCCAATGTATTTAATGGCTGAGGAAGTCCTCAATAACTCTTCTTCTAAGATAAAATTTCAGAGATAAAATCTTGTGACTCATTGTAAGCCTAGGTACTCAGGTCAGTTCAGTCTCTCAGTCGTGTCTGAATCTTTGCAACCCCATAGACTGCAGCATGTCAAGCTTCCCTGTCTATCACCAACTCCTGGAGCTTACTCAAATTCACGTCCATTGAGTCGGTGATGCCATCCAACCATCTCATCCTCTGTCTTCCCCTCTCCTCCTGCCCTCAATCTTTCCCAGCATCAGGGTCTTTTCAAATGAGTCAATTTTTCACATCAGGTGGCCACAGTCGTCAATAAGCAGTTTGGGGTGACTGAAGATGTTTACAGGCCGCTGCTTGGTCATCTTCTTTAATGATAGTACTCTTGTATCTTAATGTCTCAGCAGTTATTTTTTATGAGCTGCTTGGATAATATTCTAATTGATAATGCTCATTACTCCGGGGCAACATTGCTGATTTTCCCTTTCTTACTGCGAGATCAATCTGGCTGGCTGGTGACCAGATATTATGGAAAGAGAAGGGACAGCTGAAAGCTGAGAAGACAAGACTTGGCATTTGTGAAAGGGGAGTGTATGTGATTCTTCCGTACAGTGGGGGTATGACCTTGGGCAGGCTGCTCCCCTCTCTGAGATATTTTATCTGTCTGAAGGCTGGGGACAGTTCCTCTCCTTCCTCTCTTATGGAATCATCTATGGCCCTTCCTTTTCCTGGTCTTTTATGCATCAGTATTTCAACTGCATTCATGTCATGGCCGGCATAAGTACTCGAGCCAATAAATGTACATCACACACCACACTTTTTCATAAATAAATCACTTGGTAATCCTGACTTCAGAGACTGTGGCTGTGTTTCTGATCCCTTGGTCTTGGAACCATCATGAACACTACTGAGTCTCGTGTAACTGACCTCTCACTTGGCTACACGGCACCCTCTCTCTCTCTCTCAATACCCCAGATATGGGCAAACCCAGCAGCTCAGATGACAATCACACAATTTCAAATTCAAAAATGCTCCTTTCACCCTCCTTCCATACCCAAGAGGAGGTGGATTTTATCATCATAACAGTTTAAGAAAACAATGGCTTTTAAAGCACTTTGGGGAAAAAAAGCCAGGCCACCTCACAGAGGTGAGGGGAGGTATGTGTGTGTGTGTGTTTCCCCAATTTAAAATATATTATCCACTACAGTAGGTTCTTTGGAATATACAGCCATGGCTTCTCCCAGATGCAAAGTAGAAAGGCAAGACAAAGCGATGGTACAGGGAACTTCAGGCACTGAGGGAGAACAGAGCTTGTCCAAAGACTCTCGGCCTTATGTCCTCACAACAGGAAACAGAAATAAACTTCCAGGGCCTTGGTACCAGGTCTCACCTCTTTGTTAGAGGGAGGAGCATGCCTTAAAGTTACTGTTAGAAAAAAACCACCAATCAAAAAAACAAAACAAAACAAAACAAACCACCAGTCACGCAACTGGCCCCTCAGCAGAACCTTGTGTTCAACCACATGCTAATCCAGATTATTTCCTGTACTTTCTCTGACATCAGATTAAATTGTAAATTCTTGGGCCTACTCCTTCCCTGTGGTGGCTCTAGTCACATCTCTTGATCCCAGGAAAGTTCTCATACCCCCATAAGTCGAAAACAAGCAAACAGCTGAAAGTGGTATTAAATGTTTGGACCTAAGGTGCTCTCAATTCCAAGCAACACAGACTTAACTCAAAGGAGTCCAACCGGTAAAGCAATCCCATGCATGTCCAGCAGGAAGTCTAAGCAGTTCATTAACACTGCTTTCTCTGTCTTTGATAAGCTGCTTTATTTTCCTTCTAAGGTAGGTTTCTGGCATCAAAACAGGGTGACCAAACAACCTGGTTTTCTGGGAAAACCTAGTTTGTGCCTTTCACCTGTGATAATCATTAACCACTCTCCCTGTCACTCTCAGTAGGGTCCTGATTTGACAGATGATAAATTACCAGGTCACCTGCATCATATTTTTGCTGCCAGTTGTAAATGGGGTCACACTGCTCCTTGTATCCAGAGGGAGAAAAAGGGATGCTCTTTCAGAAAAGTGAGAACTTACTCATATACCTCCAAAAAATCTCTCCTCCCATTTATTTAGCCCAAATTATGATATGGCGGCGGGGTGGGGGGATGTCCCAGGTGGCACTAGTGGTAAAGAACCCACCTGCAACTTGGGTTTGATCCCTGGGTTGGGAAGATCCTTGGGAGGAGGGCATAGCACCCCACTCCAGTACGTTTTAAAATTTCTGCATCATTCAGTTATCCAGTACATATTATTGACAACTCACCATGTTTTAAGAATAATTGAGTCACAAGAAAAACAATAATTATAGCATGTCTCACCATAAGAGAAGCCCACACACTGCAATGAAGACCCAGTGCAGCCAAAAAAGAAAAAAATAGCAAATATATAGTATGTTAGAAGGTGATAAGTGCTCTGGGGAAAGGAAAAGAGATAAGCAGGACTAGGAGTGCAGAGGAGGGTCATGGAGACTGACAATCATGAAAAGGTCACGAAAAGGTGGCATCTGGGCTGAATCCACAGGGCTCTGAGAGACGTAAAGGACCAAGCCATACAGATATCTCAGAATGTTTAGAATCATGATTTATTCATTTCTATGTTCCCTGCATAACGCCTGCAAGGAGCAATTCAATAAATGTTTGATGGATGCCCGTGACTCATAATTGGTTTTCATAGCATAATATTTAATATCCTGATCCCAGTGATTAGATGGATTGTAGTCCCATCTGGACAAAGAGGGAACAAAAAGCTGTCGATCTTCCTTTAGACCATACACATGCCACACGTTCTGGGCTTAACCTGACCTTCATTTACAGAAACAGAGTCACAGAGGGCACATGATTAGCCATGGATGGCTCTCTCTGATGATATTAATCAAAGAATCTCTGAATACACGTGACCCCGTTTTAATTGTCTTTTATGTTGTTTGCCTCTGTGCTTTGCAGCACGCAGGAAGCAGCTACTAAAGTGATTCTATTACATTGGCTCCAGGAATTACAAATCATATGATGCACCCATTATAGAGTGAGTAATAAATAGTGTTGCAATTTTGCAGCAGCTAAATAAATCTTCCTGGATAACATTTTTCTAAGATGTTTTGAGAGTCTCTGTATCAAGTATGTGGAAATCCACCTGCCCTAAAAAAATCACTCTTTATTGGATGAACAGGCAATCTGAACTATTATGCAAATGTGACCTTCTGGGAAGTGGAGGAGCAAAAGAAAACATCCCATCAGCTGTCCAAGTGTATTTTGCCTACACTTCTTTTCTGAATAAAGACGCAAATCTGAGGTATGGAGCTCCAGTGTAATATTCAATCATCATTATTTTCATTGTATGGGGTAGAATTTGCACAAAATAGATTTTTCCATCATTTCATTTTCACTCTTTTTCTGTCTTTACGTTTTAGATGTCTTTCCTAAAAACACAAGACTGAATTTCATTTTTGAGGTTTTCATTCGTATGCTAACTTGTCAATCTGTATTTTTGAATGAAGAATTTAATTCTTTTAGATTTTAAATGATTAGGTATATAGTTCAATTCATCGACGTCTATACTTCCTATTTGTCGTATATGTTCCATGATTCTCTTCTCTCTTTTCTCCTTTGTATTGACATATCCTCTATCATTCTGCTTTCCCCTCTAGGAGTGTTTAAGTTACAGGCTCTATTTTTAGCATGTTGGTGTAGTCTAAGAAATTATAGTGTACATAATTTTGTACAATTATCCTCTCCCCAAACCACACAAAATTCAGAACTTTTCACACCCTTTCAGGTTGACATTAATATGGTTATATTATCTACTTTCATTTCATTTATTTTAAAATTGCAAATACTATATTTTTATACTGTAATTTTGCTGTCATAGATGGTGTGTAGGCATCTTTTCTCAGTCCCATCCTCTCTCTGCCTCCTTTATGTGGGCAGGATCTTGAAGCCTTAAACTACATTTTCCGGCTCATTTATCAGCAAGGTTTCAGTTTAAACTCCATCATCAGGAGGCACTCACATAGCTTTGGAAGACATACAAGAGGCAGGCGTGATCATTATGCTGGCAGGCTGAGGGCTCTGGTTATGGGGAGGGCAGGTACATGGCTTTTGGCAGATGCAAAACATGAGGTTGTGAAAGCGGTTTTCAGGCAACTCCTTACAAATCACCCCTCAGTGTGTGCTGTGCCATGGAGGAAACTGGCAGTGGTGTCTTTCAGCTTCTGCTGTTTATGACTTCCTGTGCTCAGTCGCTCAGTCGTGTCCCACTCTTTGTGACCCTAAGCACTGTAGCCTGCCAGGCTCCTCTGTCCATTGGGTTTTCCTATTAAGAATAATGGAGTGGTTGCCATTTCCTCCTCCGGGGGATCTTCCCAACCCAGGGATTAAACCCAAGTCTCCTGCATTGGCAGGTGAATTCTTTACCCCTGAGCCACCTATGACTTCCTATGACTCTGAAAAGCAGCTCTCCAATGCTCACTAATCTAGCTCTTTTAAAGTTCTTATAAACCTCTATTTCTATTGATTTAAATTATGTCCTTTTTGAAACACTTCAAGTGCTCTCTCTTTTCCAATATGTCTTGACACATGGAATATTTAGTATAGAAATTTGTTCTCTGAAGCATACTTTTTTTATATGGGAATCTGTGATAGGCTATTTGTCTTAGTTAAATGTGAAATAATACACTCACACCAATAGATAATAGGATACTGGTATTCACAAGTAAGAAGTTAACTTCAATTGTCACTTTCACTTACTTGGGATGAAGTACCTACTATAGATAAGCCCTTGGGACACCTGGCTACTGTTGAAATAAAATAAAAAGGAATATAAAGTCTATGTGGTGGAATTCTAACCTAGATCATGGCTAGAGAATTTGTAGAAAGCAAACGACAAACTTGGGGCTTCAACATCTTTCCTCAAGGCAAGTTTTTAGAGATCCGGAGGGCTTCTCTGAATGTCCTGATAGAACCTGCTGACAGTGTCAAGGCTTCTGATCCCTGGGTTGGAAAGATCGCCAGGGAAGGGAAAGGCTACCCACTCCAGTATTCTGGCCTAGAGAATTCCATGGACCGTATAGTCCATGGGGTCACAAAAAGTAGACATGACTTGAGTGACTTTTCCATTTTTCCTAGAGCTGGATCTTGTGATACTTGGGTTCCTGTTTGCCTAGAGTGTGTGCATGCTTGGTCGTGTGTGACTCTTTGCGACCCCATGGACTGTTGACACCAGCACGAAGCAATCTGCCTTATGACTTCAGGAAACACCAGTAGGAGGGATGAGGAAGTGAGACAGGGAAGGAAACAAAGCCAGTAAAGAACATGTTACCAAGCAAGTTATTGCTGCAGCCCCTGGAGCTTGCACACGCTGAGAAATTCTGGGAGAGTAGGATGTGCAGTGTGAGGGTACCCCCACCTCATATGGTCAGGTGTGCACACAGGTCAGCACCACTCAGTCTGCTTATGATCGCTGGGGGCTCAGGGAGCTTCAGCCTTTATATTAATAGCAGGGATAGGGAGGATTCCTGCCACTAGAGAAAGTTCTGGCAAGAGGATGCAGCTGCTGTTAGTTGGAAGACTGCTAATTAACACCCTAGCGTTCTGTCTCAAGAGGATTTGGGCAGGACACCCACAGTATCTGCCACATACTGGGTTCAGAATTAAAGCAAAGGTTTCTTCTGTGGATTTTAGGACATTAATTGGAAAAAGCAGGATATTTCAATGAATCTGAATACCCCAAAGCTGCAAATCTCATTAAAATTTTTGAACACTTTGAAGCACCTTGTAAGGGTTTGATAATAACTCTCTTCAAGGCCCACCTATGCCTTCTTGGCCTCCAGACCCAAAGCCAGATTTACATTCTTTAAACTCTCCATCTGTGAGCATCTTGTTCATGGAGTTTTATTCACATATTTACAACATTCTTTGTTCTCCATTCCTTCCTGTAGTCTAATATCCCATCTGATATGTCCTCCCAAAACATATCCTTTAGAATTTATCTTACCATGATTTATTGGGTGCCTACTGTTATCAAGACAGTTGTTGTTCCATTGCTCAGTCGTGCCCAACTCTTTGCAACCCTGTGGACTGTAGCCTTCCGGACTCCTCTGTCCAAGGGATTCTCCAGGCAAGAATACTGGAGTGGGTTGCCATGCCCTCCTCCAGGGGATCTTCCCGATCGAAGGGTCAAACCTGTGCCACTTTTATCTCCTGTATTGCAGGCAGATTCTTTACCCACTGAGCCACTGGGGAAGCCCACAACTAAGTCATTATTACTACTGTTAATTTTGAACTTTTTTTTTTTTGCTGTGCTGAGTCTTGCTGTGCACAGGCTTTCTCTACTTGTGGTGAATGGGGGCTATTCCTCATTGTGGTGTGTGGGCTTCTCATTGTGGTCTTGTTGTGGAGCACAGGCTCTAGGTGAATGGGCTTTAGTGGTTGTGGTGCAGGCTTTGTTGCTCTGCAGAATGTGGTCTCCCGCATAGCAGGTGGATTCTTACGGAAGGTGTTATTTTGTACTCTTAAGTAATGCTGCTTATACTTCCATTATGTTGAAGTGCACGTGAATCACAAACTTTGAAAGAAAAGTATGAAGCCTTAAAAAAAAAAAAAGAACATGAGAGTATTTTAATAAATGAGATAAATTAAAGATAATGCAAAACAACTGAGATATGATTAATAGATGGCCCCATCCAAACCATCCACAAAAGAAAATATTCATAGTAGTTATGGGCCCCATAAAACTGTCCGTGTTTATGCCTGCCAGTGATTAAGAGATCACAATATATCAGTCACAGTGTTTTGTGAATAAGTTACCAGTTTAATGTAGCTGAACTGAGTGGGGTGGGACTGGAGGGCTGGAGGTGTGCCAGGCGTTTGGTGAATGCTCTGAGACAAGCAACAGTGAAGAAGGAAGCACTCCCTGGACATGTTGTCTTAAACGCTCCAGTAATGTCTGTGTCTTTGGAAAGTTTTGTACTAGATCCTGACTAGCAAGCAGGATAACCCCAGGCCTGAGAATCAAGTTGGATCATTTTGTGTTCTAGGATCTGAGCAAATGGAAAAATAATGATCCTCCTTTCCAGACAGCAATTTGGGGTTTTAATGATTACATACAAAATGTTCTGACGCTGAGGCTCATATATTTGTTAAAATAAAACATGCAGCACTGGGATGGATGCAAAAATTATGTCCACCTTAAAAATGTCTGCATAAGGCAGGAAAAAGAATATTAAAATCATGATATCTTTTTTTATAATCCATGTATAATAAAACTGTGGTAAAGGGGAAGATAATAGATTATTTACATTACATTTTAAAGAGATCCAAGCTAAGTAAATTTCTTAAATAAACGAAGCGTGCCTTTTCAGTTGCATTTCAGGAATTTTGAAGGAAATCCTTTCAAACTGATAGTGGCTATGACCCCTCCCCAACACAAAACAAAATATACTGCTAATAATACAAACATTCTTTAATCACTCAGGGGCATTTTGATATATTTGATCATTTTTTGGTAAGATAAAAAATATTTTTGATGATTCTTCTTTCTTTTGCTCTTTTCAGAGTCAGCTTACAAGACTCAGTCTTTCACATTACTGCTTCTAATGGGTGTTCACCTGGCGTTGATATAAAATGGAAAGTGCTATATAAATTTGGTAATGCTTCTAAAGAAAAATAATGACAACAATCCCTGTTAATATTTGCTTCCGCAACCTACTTTAACACCCAATTTTTCACATGTCTAATTTGATGAAGGAAGGATTAGTGACTTCGGGAACCATCTCCAACCCAGCTTCTCGGTCTGCAGTACAATCCCTAAGACATACTCAGTACCCAGCCACAATGCACTCTCTGCCTTTCATCACGGGTCACGCCATTATCTCAGACCGGAAGGCCCGCCTCCACATTCCCTGCATGTCCATCATTCATCACTCATGCCCAGATCACAGGAAATTTATGGCCTTCTTGACTGTTTCTCGGGGCATCCTAATTACATGAGGTATTTGGACTCTCCCACGTCTGCCTTCCATTCCAAGGACGGAAGCCTCCTTGAGATCCGGGACTCCATCGATTTACATTTCTGTTCTTGGTGCTTCATACGGTACAACAAGAAGTTGTACTAAACCGGTGCTTGTTGAAACGCATCACAGAGGAATGGCTTTTTATCTGAAGCCTGTTATCGCTCACTGTCAGCTCCACCCACTTTAACACAGACAATTTTGTTCCACTCACTCACTCATTAATTCAATAAAAATGTAGCTGGTGTAATTACTATTATTATGTTATTATGTTCCAGCATAATTCTTTCCATCCCATCTCAACTGACAGTTTCAATAAACATGATGGGATCAGGGTGGGAAACAGGAGGCCTCATGGCAGAAAGGTGGGTAGCAATCAAGGAAATGTTTTGGGAATCCAACCTCAGAAGTAAGGAGAAGGAATGAAGGAGTCCTCCAGCTTTATTTCCTCTCTTCATCTTATTTTTTTAATTTTTTAAGGATCATCTAAAATTAGATGGCTTCCCAGGTGGTAAAGAACCCGACTGCCAACGCAGGAGACAGAAGAGAGGTGGGTTCCATCCCTGGGTTGGGAAGATCCCCTAGAGAAGGGCTTGGCAACCCACGCCAGTATTCTTGCCTGGAGAATCCCGGACAGAGGAGTCTGGCGTGCTATAGTCCATGGGGTAGTAAAGAGCTGGACATGACTGAAGCAACTTAGCATGCACACAAAATGAGATGGCAGGAAACAGAAGACTGTATTCCACCAACAGCAGCGTCATCCAGCCTCTCAAACACTGAGGCTTTCTCTCTTTTTTTCCTTTGTCAGGCCGGCCACATCACTGTGCTCATGGATCTACCGCCTGCTTCTCTTCCCTCATAGAAATATTATAAGTTATATTTTATGACTGAATTGATAAGAAAACTAGGGCTTAGCTAATAGCTTAGTTGGTAAAGAATCTACCTGCAATGCAGGAGATCCTGGTTTGATTCCTGGGTTGGGAAGATCCACTGGAGAAGGGGTAGGCTATCCACTCCAGGATTCTTGGGTTTCCCTCGTGGTTCAACTGGTAAAGAATCCACCTGCAATATGGGAGACCTGGGTTCAATCCCTGGGTTGGGAAGATCTCCTGGAGAAGGGAAAGGCTACCCATTCCAGTATTCTGGCCTGGAGAATTCTGGCCTGTACAGTCCATGAGGTTGCAAAGAGTCGGACACAACTGAGGGACTTTCGCTTTGGTATGAAGACTAATACCAAATACCAAACTAATACTAACACCAATATGTCCAGGGTGGGTTATATTCATTTCTTTCTTCTGCTTTATAAAGACATTAAGGCATATTGGTGGCTCCTCGAAGCATGGTGGTTATAGGCACTGCACCACTGCATCTGATGTGGAAGACCTCAGCGCCTCCTGCTCCTGGTATTCTTTCAGTGGATATGTTCTCTTTCCTTATCTGACCCCCATTGATCCTTCAGGCCTCAGCTTCAATTCACATGCTTGAACACAGTCTTTTCTGGACCCCTGCCAAACATCCCTTCCAGCAACTTCTCAGACAAAATAAAAATCCTCGATTCCATCATCATCTCCTTTAGAAACCACCAACCCCTCATGTGCAGTAATTCACACTTCTCCATGTAAATGATTATCTAATTAAAGACCATCTTTTCCAATAGAGTTTCAGGTCTATTGGAAGGCAGAAGATGTCTGGTCTCTCATATATAGCCATACCCTTGTTGTATATTCAAATCCATTTTAGAAAAGTGTAAGGTTGCAGATATTTTTTCTTCATAGCACGAAGTTATGTACTCTTTCCTTGGGAAGTGAAAGTGAAAGTCGCTCAGTTACGTCTGATTCTTTGTGACCTATGGGCTGGTACAGTACATGGAAATCTCCACGCCAGAATACTGGAATGGGTAGCTGTTCCCTTTTCCAGGGGATCTTCCCAACCTGGGGATCGAACCCAGGTCTTCCGCATTTCAGGCAGATTCTTTACCATCTGAGAGACCCTCTAAGTTGTTCTAAACATGACAATGGCTAAATGCAACAGACTGAGCCAAAAAATGTCCATGGGCTCTGATGTGACAATCACTTTGAATCACTGCCCTGCCATTGCCTTGTTATGTAAACATAAAGCCAATCCCTTTCTGTCTCTGAAATTTACTTTTGTTCTTGCTTTTCTTTATAAAGTGGAAATTGAATAGTTGCTTATGGCTGTTATAAGAATCAAAAAAGGTACATAAAAAAATAACAACTTTTGGATGGTCCCCCCATCAGGAAGACAGGAGAGAAATCACTGTAGATCTTCTATGCTGGGAAAGCATGGGGGCTTAGTTGTACTATGTTCTTGAGTAAATATGCATCCTTTTATGAATGAGTGGGATTGCATTTATAAATGATAAAGAATTTAAAAAGTAATAAATATCATCATTATCAGAGTTGACATGCATCGTGAATTTGCGGATTTGTATAATGATTTCTCTTTCTATTGAGTCATCTCTGCAGTGTGCTCATCTGACTCCCTTTGCCCTTTGAGACTGATGACTCTCTCCAAGGATCATCAGACACTGATGCTCCAAGAAAGACTATCAGGATGGCCCTGCGGTTATCTGTTGCCTATTTCAGTTACTGAAGCAGTGCATGCAAAGCTGGCCCTCTCAGCACGATGCCATCAGAAAGAAGACAGAGAACGAGGCAAAAAGAGCAATAAATCTTGAAAACAATCTTTTCCAATGGATTCGATCTGACATTTGAGTGGAGAAGGGAGTACTACTGGGGAATGAACGTACAGGCATGTGGCTGACAATTCAAGGGAGAGGAAATTAGATGCTATATTGCAAGAGGTTTGGGGAATTGGTTATTAGGTCTCTGCTTTCTGACAGAGATAAATACATTAATACATCCCAGGAAGAATGTTTGCTAAGAGCAAGAATAATCTGTCCACAGTGATGTCTCAAAAAGTAAAAATCTAGAGAAAAGGGGACTTGGGCTATAACATCCATTGCTCGTTTTAGAAAGAAAGAAGCAAGTAATGTATCTTTAAAAAAGAAAAGGAAAATACAGCTGAAGGACAATAATACTTCAGTCCATGGGACACGGAAAAGAGTCAAATCTTTTGCTGAGACATCATTTCAAATGTGAGTGCTTCTGCTGCCTACAAAAACTGAAGCTGTAACTTCTAATCTTCAAGCACTAGTCAGCTCGAATCTAAAATGACCCCATGCTTATGCACAGCCTTTTAGAATGCTGAACCAGTACAACTAGGCATTGTGTCCTCATCCACAGAGAGTTAGAAGGGCTTTCTTTAACATCACGGTCACTCAATTGATTCTCCAATCACAAAGCTTATTTCATTTTCACTTCTTATTTATTCATTAATTCATCTGATGTTACCTGAGATACAATCACTGTGTCAGATGTTTAGAATACAGCAGTTAACAATGGGAACAAAACCTCTGTCTTTTTGGAGCCCTTATCCCATTTCAAGGAGGCATCTGGTTTACATACAAGCTGACAAAGAAGTCCAGGGGATGAAGAAAACGGAACAACATGATGAGGCCGGAATAATACTCAGCACCTTTGACTAGGATGATCAAGGAAGACCATTTCAGGAGGTGATATTTTAGTGGAGATCTGATTAATGTAAAGGCCAGTGGCATAGAAATACCTGGCAGGTGAAAGGGAAAGAAAATGAATGGGAAGAAGGAGGAAACAAACAAACACTATTAAGACTCAAACAGAGAAACTCTCTGGACGCATCAAGGACAAAGCAAGGCCAGGGAGGGGTGGCACGGTGAGGGCGCAGGGCCACAGAGTCATGCAGGCGACACCAAGTGTTAGGGAATCTGACTCGTTTCATGTGTCACCCACTGCTAAAACCGACCCTCCTTTACACATCTGTATCACACTGCTTACAGAACACTTTCCTATGTTATTCCACTTAATAGCATAACGACCTGGCAAAAGGTGTTACCACTGTTTGGCTGTGAGTGCACTCTGAGTATAAATGAGCGTGCCGCTCTCAAGCTGAGCATCACTTCTCAGCCTGTCCCTAGTAGCTTGCAGTTGGCAGGTCTTGCACACGCACAACTTCATTAAATCCTTTTAGCTGTCCTGAGCATGCACTTTCCGGAGTCGGAAATGTCCCTTTCCCCCTCAAATTGGCAAGCTTCTTCGCAAATCTGTACATTCTTTCCAGACATTGTTACTGACCCAAAGCATTCTCACCTTAGGTTTCCATAAAGCTGTCTGTACAGCAGGCATTATTATACTGCACTGCAATCACGGAGCTCCTTGTCTGTCTCTCACTGGCCTAGACACTCAATGCAGGGGCTGTCCTTTCATCTCCGGTGACTGGTACAGGGTCCGTCTATTATATTATTGTGCTCAGACAACAAAGGAAGTGCTTTATGAAAGCCAGAGTAGGATTTTTTGTTTTCAATTTCAGTTCCTTTTAAACCATCTTCTCATCCCAGTTTCGCCTAACATTTCTGGAGGGCTTTTCTCCATTAAGGCCTTAAGTAGCTGCTCTAACACACTAATGTTTGCTATGCTGTTAACAGTTTCTAATGACTTCACACAAAACCCCAGCAAGGTAGCACATCTGAGTGTTAAGCTGTGGCCTCACAGAGAGAGAGATTGCCTTAACCCAAGGTGACCTTGATCTCAGGCTCCAGGGAAAGTTGTGTGATAACATCACTTCCTGTTACCTGCCTAATTTCCCTTTGAGTCAAAATAGTTATGTTTATTGATCCTACACAAAGAAAAAGGTAGTGGCCTGGGTGCTAGAGTTAGGGGTGAATGGGGAAGGCATACCGTTACCTTGAAATGAGATCAAATAAGCATACAATTATAAAAGCAAGTATTAAGTGCTTTCTGTGAAAGCAATGAGTACAAGGTGTGTGCTGGTACATAAAAAGGGCAGGTCTTTCCATCCTAAAAAACGAGGCAAGACTCATCAGAAAAATGTTTGCATTTAAATTTGGCCAAATACCTGTTAATAATAGGTCATCCATAAACGTCTGAATAAATTCTGCTTAAAGTAATATCTAAAAGAAGTTTTAAAAGATGAAAATCATTAGATGTGAATATGTATCTATACACACGTACCGATACTTGGTTCGGTTCAGTTCAGTTGTGTCCGACTCTGTGACCCCATGGACTGCAGCACGCCAGGCATCAAAGTCCATCACCAAGTCCCAGAGCTTGCTCAAACTCATGTCCATCTAACTGGTGATGCCATCCAATCATCTTATCATCCGTCATCCCCTTCTCTTCCCGCCTTCAATCTTGCCCAGAATCAGGGTCTTTTCCAATGAGTCAGATCTTCCCATCAGGTGGCCAAAGTATTGGAGCTTCAGCTTCAGCATCAGTCTTTCCAATCAATATTCAGGACTGATTTGCTTTAAGATTGACTGGTTGGATCTCCTTGCAGTCCAAGGGACTCTCAAGAGTCTTCTCTAACACCACAGCTCAAAAGCATCAGTTCTTTGGTGTTCAGCTTTCTTTACGGTCCAACTCTCACATCCATACATGACTACTAGAGAAACTATAGCTTTGACTAGATGGACCTTTGTTGGCAAAGTAATATGTCTGCTTTTTAATATGCTGTCTAGGTTGTCATAGCTTTTGTTCCAAGGGGCAAGCATCTTTTAATTTCATTGCTGCAGTCACTATCTGCAGTGATTTTGAAGCCCAAGAAAAGAAAGTCTGTTACTATTTCCATTGTTTTCCCATCTATTTGCCATGAAGTGATTGGACTGGATGCCATGATGTTTGTTTTTTGAGTGTTGAGCTTTAAGCCAACTTTTTCACTCTCCTCTTTCCCTTTCATCAAGGGGCTCTTTAGTTCTTCTTCACTTTCTGCCATAAGGGTGATGTCATCTGCATATCTGAGGTTACTGATATTTCTCATGGCAATCTTGATTCCAGCAGGTACTTCCTTCACCCCGGCATTTCCCAGGATGTACTGTGTATAAGCTACATAAGCAGGATGACAATATAAAGCCTTGATGTACTCTATGTCTGGTTCTAACTGTTGCTTCTTGACCTGCAACCCAGGTTTCTCAGAAGGCAGGTAGGGTGGCCTGATATTCCCATCTCTTTAAGAATTTTCCACAGTTTGTTGTGATCCACACAGTCAAAGGCTCTAGCATAGTCAGTGAAGCAGAAGTAGATGCTTTTCTGGAATTATGTCCCTTTTTTGATGATCCAGTGGATGTTGTCAATTTGATCTCTGTTTCCTCTGCTTTTTCTAAATCCAGCTTGACCATCTGGAAGTTCTCGGTTCATGTACTATTGAAGCCTTGCTTGGAGAATTTTGAGCATTACTTTGCTAGCATGTGAGATGAGTGCATTTGTGTGGTAGTTTGAACATTCTTTGACATTGTCTTTCTTTGGGATTGGAATGAAAACTGACCTTTTCCAGTCCTGTGGCTGCTGCTGAGTTTTCCAAATTTGCTGGCATTTGAGTGCAGCACTTTAACAGCATCATCGTTTAGGATTTGAAATAGCTCAACTGGAATTCCACCACCTCCACTAGCTTTGTTTGTAGTAATGCTTCCTAAGGCCCAATTGACTTCACAATCCATCATCTGGCTCTAGGTGAAGGATCACATAATCATGGTTATCTGGGTCATTTAGATGTTTTTGGATCACAGCCTCTAACTCAATGAAACTATGAGCAATGCTGTGTAGGGCCCCCCAAGATGAATGGATCATGGTGGAGAGTTCTGACAAAACTTGGTCCACTGGAGATGGCAATGGCAAGCCACTTCTGTATTCATGCCTTGAGAACCACATGAACAGTATGAAAAGGCAAAAAGATATGACACTGAAAGATGAACTCCCCAGGACAGTAGGTGCCCAGTATGCTACTGGAGATCAGTGGAGAAATAGCTCCAGAAAGGATGAAGAGGCTGAGTCAGGGCATAAGCAACACCCAGCTGTGGTTGTGACTGGTGAGGGAAGGAAAGTCCGATGCTGTAAAGAACAATATTGCGTAGAAACCTGGAATGGTATGTCCATGAATCAAGGTAAATTGGAAGTGTTCAAACAGGAGATGGCAAGAGTGAACATCGATATTTTAGGAATCTGTGAACTAAAATGGACCAGAATGGGCAAATTTAATTCAGATGACGATTACATCTACTACTATGGGCAACAATCCCTTAGAAACAATGGAGTAGCCCTCACAGTCAACAAAAGAATCCAACATGCAGTACTTCGGTGCAATTTTTAAAATGACAGAATGATCTCTGTTTATTTCCAAGGCAAACCATTCAATATCACAGGGAGGGAAGAGGGAGGAGGGTTCAGGATGGGGAACACATGTATACCTGTGGCGGATTCATGTTGATATATGGCAAAACCAATACAATATTGTAAAGTTAAAAAATAAAATAAAATTTTAAAAAATCTATGCCTCAACCACTAATGCTGAAGAAGCTGAAGTTGAACAGTTCTAAGATGACCTACAAGAACTTCTAGAATTAACACCAAGAAAAGATGTCCTTCTCATCATAGGGGACTGGAATGTAAAAGAAGGAAGTTAAGAGATACCTGGAGTAACAGGCAAATTTGGCCTTGGAGTATAAAATGAAGAAGGTGAAAGGCTAATAGAGTTTTGCCAAGAGAACAGACTGGTCATAGCAAACACATTCTTCCAACAACACAGGAGACAACTCTTAGACACAGACTTCACAACACAGCCAATACCAAAATCAGATTGATTATATTCTTCACAGTCGAAGATAAAGAAGCTCTATATTGTCAGCAGAAACAAGACTGGGAGCTGACCATGGCTCAGATCATGAACTTCTTATTGCAAAATCCAGACTTAAATTGAAGAAAGTAGGGGAAACCACTAGACTAGTCAGGTATGACCTAAGTCAAATCCCTTACGATTATAGATTAGAAGTGACAAATAGATTCAAGGGATTAGATCTGATAGAGTGCCTGAAGATCTATGGACAGAGATTAGTAACAGTGTATAGGAGGGCATGATCAAAACCATCCCCAAGAAAAAGAAATGTAAAAAGATTGTCTGAGAAGGCCTTATGAATAACTGATATTTGGAGTAGAGGCTAATAGTTTAAAATGAGCAGGTTTAAACTGATTTAAATCCTACAGCACTTGTTTTTATTGTTCAGTTGTTCAGTTGTGTTCAACTCTTTGTGACCGCATGGACTGCAGCACGCCAGGCCTCCCTGTCCATCGCCAACTCCCGGAGTTTACCCAAACTCATGTCCATTGAGTCGGTGATGCCATCCAACCATCTCATCCTCTGTCGACCCCTTCTCCTCCCACCTTCAATCTTTCCCAGCATCGGGGTCTTTTCCAATGAGTCAGCTCTTCACATCAGGTGGCCACAGCACTAACTTTGTCAATATAGTCAACATGCTTAACCTACCTGACTATTACTTATGGTGATGTTATGAGGGTTACCTGAGATAATACATGCAAAATACTTAGAATGATGCCTGGACCATGGACCCCCTCACTGGGTCTTGGTCTCAGTCAATATTGCTATTGTTCCCTTTGCTGTTATTGTCAGAGTAACACAATAACATTTGACACAGTTTATTGTCAATACACTGTGTGTATTCTGATACAATATATGTTAATGAATTAAAAATTTAGCATTATACACAGGGAAACTAAGGCTGCAGGAGAGAAGTGACTTGACCTGTGACGGTGAGATAATTAGGCCCTAGGGGTCAGTTGACCATCCTTCTAGTGGTCTCTGTCCCCACAAAGCCACTTCCTGCCCCTCCTTCATGTCCAGCTAGCTACCTTCTCCACTCATCCAGGACAGACTGCCCCAAATGTGGGAGCCTCAGTAGCTACTGACCTTTACACCCCCAAGATTACCAATGGAGGAGCAGAGATCTCCGCAGTAATGGGCAGCTCATCTAGACCTGAGTTTGCTTGAGAGGGGTTCAATCTATGGCATAGGAGACAAGCAGTGTTACTCCATCCTCAATGGCTCATCATCCATTCAGTGTTCACTTACATGATACAAGAGAAGGCAACTTGAGATACGTTGCAAGCAACATCTTTGCTGAATTAAGAGCTAATACTGGATAAAAACTTCACAATGTAAAGACTTCCCAGGTGGCTCAGTGGTGAAGAATCCACCTGCCAATGCAGGAGATGCAAGAGACACAGGTTTAATCCCTGCGTCAGGAAGATCCCCTGGAGGAGGAAATGCAACCCACTCCAGTATTCTTGCCTGGGAAATCCCGCGGACGGAGGAGCCTGGTGGGTTCACAAAGAGTCAGACACAACTGAGCACACAGGCATACACACATTCACAGTGTAATGGTTACAAATATGCCACACTTTTATATTTAAGTTCATTATCTATATTTTATCCGGCACTTTACGTTCAGACAATCAACACAATAAACCAGGCTCTGATCTGCAGCATGTTGTAATTCCTATGGTATAAATATTCCCATAGCCTATTTCAAGCTACCAGTGTGACTCAACTGAGTATGGAGTTGGTGCAGCAGTCAGCATCATATAGTTTTTCCACTATACTGATACACAACAGTAAAATTGATGAGTTTCCATGTTGATCTCTGCTTTTAACATAACAGTAAAATTTATATTACTGTAAGTCGGGAGGAGAAGGGGACAACAGAGGATGAGATGGTTGGATGGCATCACTGACGTGATGGACATGAGTTTGAGCAGGCTCTGGGAGTTGGTGAAGGACAGGGAAACCTGGTATGCTGCAGTCCATGGAGTCGCAAGGAGTCGGACATGACTGAGCGACTGAACTGAACTGAACTGGAGTATAACTTAATCTTTAATAATGGCTATGTTTAACAACCAATTTGCAAAATCCTCCCCAATTTAACAATTGACTTTCATGATCCAATAAGATGGCTCCAGCATACCGTTCAATAAAAGACAGGTCGATGCTGAACAATCAAAAAGTAATATGTAGTCATCAGGTAAAGTCAGATTTGAGACTGTATTTTGAATTGTAACCTTCTATTTGTGTATGTGAATGTTTGCTGGGGGGAGGGTCAGTTCTTAAAACACACAGATTTTCACTGAACTAGTCCTGTGCTGCTCTCTGGGTGTTTTGATTTATGATTTTTGCACCGTGTCAAACTCTGCTTGTTTGCCTGACTCAACCATGGTTTTAGCTCTGAAATACCTGCTAGGTATGCTCCTTTACCTTCTAGAAAGGAGGATGTAATCAAAAAGCAAGATGATTTCGCAGGGCCATGACACATTGATAGTGTATCTCACAAAATGCACAAATTAATGGTCAGTTTAGGTGCTTTTCTGCTCATTTTCATCACATCTCCCTTGAACTTCCAAATCTGGGCATTCATCAGTGCTGGGGAAAATGTGTGATTTTCTAAACAAGTTTATCCCTTCTATCAAGTAAACTCGCTTCTATAAGAAGGCAAATGCTGAAGACTAAATTGGAGTGAACTCTTATTACTGATTTCAAATATGGAAGTAAATGATTCTCAAGGTCAGAAGGAAGGTCATTTCTAGCTTCATGGGTATTGCAGCCACCTTGATCCAATTCTGTCCCTGAAGCTTAGCCCTGTGCACTCTGGCTGCCCCAGAGCCTACAGCTCTCTTGGGAAAGAATTAGCCACAGAGGAGGGTTTAATGAGCCTGACAGTCTTCCATGGCTCCTATGCGCCTCTTGACAGCCGAGTGTAAAATGCTCCCCAGGGGCTGGTAAGACAATAAAATCTCAGAGTTGAAAGGCAGCTCAGCTCTGAGAGTAATCCAACTTTTCTGTTTCACACATGGGGCCACTAATATTCCTGCATGTGAACTCACAGTTCAGAGATGGAGGTGGAGAGTTTGCAGAGCCGAAACCCGAGAGTCTGCGTCTCCATTCAGGAAGCCTTTCTCTCATCACACAGGTCCCTTCTCGAGATCATAAGAGGCTGCACTGCATATAATTTAGGCAGTGCTGTCGAGCTCCAAATGTCACAGTGCTTCAGTAAAAGGAAATCCAAAGAGAAGTAGTAAAAACAACCCATGGAAATGTTAATATAAGCTGGGGCTCTAACAGGGACTGAGACTTTAATACTAATAATTATTACTGTGAACTGGGAGTCTAATACAAAGGACTGCACGGGGAAGAAGATACTGAAATGGGCTTTGAACGATGAGTGGAGGAGAACCCTTACTTTTAAGCAGAGCATTTGCAATTGCAGTGCGGCTGCTGCTGCTAAGTCACTTCAGTTGTGTTCGACTCTGTGCGACCCCATAGACGGCAGCCCACCAGGCTCTGCCATCCCTCGGATTCTCCAGGCAAGAACACTGGAGTGGGTTGCTATTTCCTTCTCCAATGCATCAAAGTGAAAAGTGAAAGTGAAGTTGCTCAGTCGTGTCCTACTCTTCGTGAACCCATGGACTGCAGCCCACCAGGTTCCTCCATCCATGGGATTTGCCAGGCAAGAGTACTGGAGTGGGGTGCCAGTGCCTTCTCCGACATCTTAATGCAGCATGGTACACAGACACGGATTAGTACAGTGACTCTCAGTTAAAAGACTTGATATTACCATTATGCAATCATATGCTTCCTTACATATTTTTACCCAGTTTACAGAATAAAAAATGAGATATCATTAGTAACAGATTTGGAAATAATCACTCCTTTATTTCATAGAGATATCACATCTTTTTTATATAGAAATATTGAGGTATAGACAAACTGGTATAGGTTTGTACCAAGATTTCATAAAATTAATTAAAGGGTCCATTCTATTATGAAAAGGCAGTCCTAAATGGTAAAGGATATTTAAGAGCATATGTTGATAAATAGGTCTGTTTATTAAAGTATGATTTATATATGATGAATGCATAGGTCTTAAGTTTATAATTTGTTTCCCAAAATATATACACCTATATAAATCATATCCCCACTTGGATGTAGATTAATTTCTTCAATTTAGAAGGACATTTAGGACTCTTCCAAGTCAAATCTCAAGTCCTCCCCACCTTTTAGGATTTTATGTGCATATTGTTAATGTGATTGGTTATTTTTTGAAAGTTAAAACATGCCAAGATGGATGCCATTTAGTCTCATGTATAATTTTTCCTCATATATTGCTGAATTTGATTTACCAATATTTTGTTTAGAATATTTGAACCATTTTCTTGAGAGATATTGGCCTATAATTCTGTTTTCTTGCAATGTTTTCTCTGCCTTTGGAGTTATGGATATATTTGTCTCACAGAATGAGTTGGAGACCTTTCTTCAGTCTGACTTTCTGAGTTTCAATGAGATTAATATTTCTTTCATAATTGGTGATAGAATTTGCCAATAAGTCCACTTCTATGTGGAGTTTTCCTCTGGAGAAGCCTCTTTTCACATTTCATATTTCTTTTTCATTTTTCTGTATCATGCATTTTCAGAATAATTTGTCTATTATATCTAAGTTGTTGAATTTATTGGCAGAATTTTTGTGCTAATATGCCTTCAGTGATTTTCCCTGTCATTCCTGATACTGCTAATATGTTTTCTATTGATCAATTTCTTTAGAGATCTATATATTTTTGACTCTTTCATTTTATTGATGTATTATCTAATTTTTATTGTTTCCTTCAATCTAAACATTTTGAGTTTAATGTCCTTACTTCTTAGACTTTTAAAATTAAGTTGAAAATGTATATAATTTATTTAACTTCTTTATTTTCTAATGTAACAATTTAAAAGTTACAAACTTCTCTTCTAAGCACTTCTTGAGCTACCTTGCACACATTTCGTTATTTGGTGTCTTAATATTCACTCAGTTAAAAATATTTTCTAATTTTCCTCATGATTTCTTTTTTGTCCTATGAATTATTTGGAAGAATGCTGTGTAATGTTTTGGGAAGTTTTCCAGATAGAATTTCATTATACTGAATTGTAATCCAGTCTTTTTAATTTTTTCAACCAGAGGACATACATCCTCTATGGTTTAATTCTTTGACATATATTTAGAATTGTTTTATGGATTAATATACGGTATATCTTGTTTATTGTCCCATGTAAACTTGAAAATAATTTGCCTCCTGCAGTTGAATACACATTTTTCTAAAAATTACGTTATTTTAATCAATAATTCTGTTCAAATTCTTTAAATTCTGTTGATTTTATCTACTCCTTAAGACTTAAAACCTCCAAATATTACTGTAACATTTTCTATTTCTTCATTTAGTTCCGCTAATTAGATTTTTATGAACTTCTCCCAGCTTTATTGAGATATAACTGACATCTAACATTGTGTAAGTTTAAGATGTACAATGTAATGAGTGATACATGTATCTGTTGAAAAATGTTTATCGCAATATGATTAGTTGATAACGGCCATCTAACTTTGTGTAAGTTTAAGATGTACAATGTGATGAATGATACATATATGTGTTTAATAATGTTTACCACAAGAAGGTTAGTTGACGCATCTTTCACGTCCTAATTACTACCCAGTTATTGTTATTTTATAGTACTTCCTGCATTGTTAAACTCTAATTACCCGAATTCCTAATTAGGGTTGTTTTCTCTGCTCACTTCTTTTATCATTATAAAAGAGTCATCTTTATCTCAGGTAACACTCCTTAGGTTGAAATTTACTTTGTCAAGAATGAATTAAAAATATGAATATAGTTTCAAGTTTTGCACTTTAGATAGTTTCTGTCCTTCTGTTTGACTTATGATACTGTACCTTTAAATCATGTATCTTGTAAAAAGCAATTAGCAGTTTTTTGTTTTGTTACTGTCCAATCTGTCAGTCTCTGATTTTCCGCTGAAATATTTAGTTCATTCATATTTAAGTATTTAAATGGTTGGTTTGGTTGGTTTAAGTCTATCATGGGCTTCCCTGGGCTTCCCTGGCTCAGATGGTAAAGTATCTACCTCCAAAGCCAGAGAGCCAGGTTTGCTCCCTGGGTTGGAAAGATTGCCCTGGAGAAGGAAATGGCAACCCACTCCAGTATTCTTGCCTGGAAAATCCCATGGACAGAGAAGCCTGGTGGGCTATAGTCCGTGGGGTCACAAAGCATTGGACATGGCTGAGCAACTAACACTTTAAGTCTATCATATTGTTATTTGCTATCAGTTTGTTCGATTTATTTTTCTCCCCTCTCCTAATGATTTGGAAGACTCAATTCAGTCAGTTCAGTTGCTCAGTCGTATCCGACTCTTTGCAACCCCATGGACTGCAGCACTCCAGGCTTCCCTGTCCATCACCAACTGCTGGAGCTTACTCAAACTCATGTCCATAGAGTCAGTGATGCCATTCAACCATCTCATCCTCTGTCATCCCCTTCTCCTCCAGACTTCAATCTTTCCCAGCATCAGGGTCTTTTCCAATGAGTCAGTTCTTCACATAAGGTGGCCAAAGTATTGGAGTTTCAGCTTCAGCATCAGTCCTTCCAATGAATATTTAGCACTGATCTCCTTTAGGATGGACTGGTTGGATCTCCTTGCAGTCCAAGGGACTCTCAAGAGTCTCCTCCAACACCGCAGTTCAAAGGCATCAATAATTTGGCACTCAGCTTTCTTCACAGTCCAACTCTCACATCCATACATGACTCCTGGAAAAACCATTGCCTTGACTAGATGGACTTTTGTTGGCAAAGTAATGTCTCTGCTTTTTAATATGCTGTCTAGGTTGGTCATAACTTTTCTTCCAAGGAGCAAGCGTCTTTTAATTCCATGGCTGCAGTCACCATCTGCAGACTCTTAAGTGCATGTTTATTTTGTATTCCTCTTTTACTATCCTTTCTCTGTGTGTGCATGTGCCTAGTGCCTACTGATTTTAAAGTTTCCTAAATTTACTAGACATTATATGGATTGCTATGGGCATTCTTGGCTTATGTGACCTGCCATTAATTAATATGCATCTTGATATAAGGATCTTACATAAGTACATATACATTTATTTCTAGTCCTTTTTCTATTATTCTCATATATTTACATTTATGCAAGGAACATCATAGTTAATTGCTTCATTTTTGTTTTTAAGAATTGTCTCTTAAACATATTGAGAAAGAGGAAAGATAATTTCACACACATTTTCCACTTCCAGTGTTCTTCATTCCATTGCATAAATCCAAGTTTTGTCATCATTTCCTTTCAGTCTAAAGAACTTGGTTAGATTTTGAGATACTAAAAGCAAAAAGGAAAACAAAAATTTTCCCTTCTCAATTTTGACTTTATTGTTCAGTGTCAAGGCTTATTAGAAAATCTAGAGATGAAAATTAAAATTTTAGTTGTAAAAATCAGTTGGATCATTACCAGAAATTTTCCACACACATTTACTGAGTATTATGCTAGTACCAGCACAAAAAGTAATCAAAACTCGGTTCCTGACTAGAAAAACTGAAAACATGACAAGCTGCATATCTAAATAAGAGCATCATTAAAAAATACCTTCATGTATTTTTAAGATTACACTTAAATTTTACAAAGATGGTGGCTAATTGTTTTATCCTTAATGTGTGCCTCATTCTATGCTAAAAATATTAAGTATTGTCTTTTGATCTTGCAAGATAAATATCATCAACCTCACCAAAAATGAAGGAACTGAGGGTCAAAGAATTCAAGTATAATAACTCACTCCAAGACTTAGAGCTTGAAAAGGTCATATCAGAATTTGGATATAATAACTGACCCAAAGTCAATTCATATTTTTGTGTCTACAAATATTAGCAACAAGTTTCTTCAGTAGAAATTTGCTGTGAAGAACATTTTATAATTCAGATGTGATTTAGCATGCTAATGGTTTAGAATTAAAAGACCAGGATGTAAATTCCCTCAGGCAAGTCATTTACTTTTCTGGGTCAGAGTTTCCTGGGAGTTACTGAGAATATCAAGTGGCTGGAATAGCATGGGTGTTTCCTAGATTTTTTAAATAAATGAAACTACGAATAAATGTAACCTTTCTGTTATATATGTAAGTATTCAATTAGAATGACAGGAAAAAAAGATACGTTTGAATTACTGTTTTTAAATAAGAATTTTGAAAAAATTTATTTGAAGTAGGGTCTAGTAAATTACTAAGACAAGGGGTCTTATGCAAAAAGTTATATTAATGCAAATATATTATTAATACAATCTACACTAATACAATATTTTAATTACTATATGTTGCTTTTGTTAAAATAAATGGCACTTGGTTTCTTAGAGTAAGTGACTGCTTTGCAGTGATGTCCTGTTCCATCACTTCATGATAAAGAGATGGGGAAACAATGGAAACAGTGACAGACTATTTTCTTGGGCTCCAAAATGATTGCAGGTGATGACCGCAGCAATGAAATTAAAAGATTCTTGCTCCTTGGAAGAAAAGCTATGAACAACCAAGACATCATATTAAAAAGCAGAGATATGACTTTGCCAACAAAGGTCCGTCTAGTCAAAGCTATGTTTTTTTCAGTAGTCATGTATGGGTGTGAGAGTTGGACTGTGAAGAAGGCTGAGTGCCGAACACTTGATGCTTTTGAAATGTGGTGTTGGAGAAGACTCTTGAGAGTCATTTGTACTGCAAGGAGATCCAATCAGTCCACCCTAAAGCAAATCAGTCCTGAATATTCATTGGAAGGACTGATGCTAAAGCTGAAACTCCAATCCTTTGGCCACCTGATGTGAAGAACTGATTCACTGGAAAAGACGCTGATGCTGGGAAAGATTAAAGGTGGGAGAAGAAGGGGACGACAGAGGATGAGATGATTGGATGTCATCACCGGCTCTATGGACATGAGTTTGAGTAAACTCTGGGAGTTGGTGATGGACAGGGAGGCCTGCTGTGCTGCAATCCATGGGGTCACAAAGAGTCGGACACGATTGAGTGACTGAACTGAACTGAACTTACTACACGTACATTTGTTCATTGTCTGTCCCTTGATTCCATCAAATGCAGAGAGATTCAACAGTTTCTGAAATGTGATTAGATTTTTTAAAAAGAATGAAAGAGGCTTTAGTCAAACATAATGTATGAGAAATAAAAACCAGAAGGACGATATATTTGAAGCAGAATGATGTGACAATTAAGATATTGATATTTGAAGTCATTTGAATAATTTACTTATTCTTGACTCCAACACATGATGGCAGATGAGTTGACATTGGTTTGCCTCAGTTTCTGGATCTGTGATTTAAGACAACCATAGTACCTATATATGTCACAGTCTTCCTGTAATCATTGAGGGAAATAAAGAATATATTGCATTGTTGTTATTATTGTTTAGTCGCTAAGTCATGTCTGACTCTTTTGGGACCCAATGCCCACCAGGCTCCTCTGTCCATGGAATTTCCCAAGCAAGAATACTGGAGTAGGTTGCCATTTCCTTCTCCAGGGGATCTTCCTGACCCAGGGATTGAACATGCATCTCTTGCATCTCCTGCATTGACAGGCTGTTCTTTTACAACTGGCACCGCCAGGGAAGCACTGGGGATGTTGCTGGAAAGACTGAATTAGGGCATCTATATAGACGACTTGCACTGTGTCAGGACCTTCGATAAGGCTCAGGGGCCATGAGCGTGTGTTCTCCTTCTGCATATAACTCTGGGTTTTCCAGGGTATCACACATACATGTTGCAGAAGTTCTTGGATCCCACTGTTTAATTAAAGCATCCAGGTGACTGGCTCCCTTCTCCAGCTCCCTTCATCTGCTCTGGAGAAATTTCTAGGAGAAACTCACAGCCAGGCCAGTCCAGCTCTTCTCCCAGAAGGAAGCAGCTCCAGCCTAGTATTTCTGCCGTCTGGGCCTGCTCCTGAGTCCTGGGTTGTCAGAGGCCTATGCTCTAGTGTATTTAGAATTAGGAGCACCCACAGCCTTAGCAAGCAGGCTGTGCTCTGAATTTTTACAAACTGGCACATCGTCTCGGTTAGTTCAAAGGGAGAAGGGGAAGAGGCAGAAACCTCACATCTGGACTTCTCTAATTTGTATGCACAGTCACAGGTGATCTTGTGAAAGATAAAACAACTGCCTTACTTTTCAAAGGAAAACAAACAAACAAACAAGCAGGTGACAAGTTTAGGTGATAAGGCCCATGTCCTACAACTGCTACTGGGACTGACAGACAGAACGACATTTCCAAACTATCAATGAATCATCACCAATGGATAAAATGAATGATGATGTTAGAGAAAATGGCTCAAGTATCTATTTTCTCCACAGAAAATTAGGTTTAAGAAACACTATTAAGTGAAGAGACGATCAAAAGTATGCAGCCAAAAATAATAAAGAATGTTACTGCAGAATTCTGTCAGGCAGTTAATTAATACAAATATTATGCTAATTTTTATGGATACTGTGATATCTGTTCATCTCTAATTTGTTGTTTTTGAGTGATTTCTTCTATCATTCTAATTAAATAGTCCATTTTACAGCTTACTTTTTATCACTCATTGGAAAAGACCCTGATGCTGGGAAAGATTGAGGACAGAGGGATAAGGGGGAAACAGAGGATGAAAAGGTTAGATGGCATCACTGGCTCAATGGACCTGAGTTTGAGCAAATTCTGGGAGATAGTGAAGGGCAGGGAAGCCTGATGTGCTGCAGTTCACGGGTCGCAAAGAATTGGACATGACTTAGTAACTGAACAACTTTTCTTTAAACACAAGGCTCTGCCTGAACTTTCAGCACCTAAAACCCTGTATCTACTACTGGATTAGGGGTCTTTGATGTATCATTTTTCTCAGCAAAGGATGACCCAATTGTCACACGTGTGGTTACAGAGTTCCTAAGTGTACTCATTTGGGGACAACAGTGGCTGGTAAGTGTCTTATTAGAAAGTGAAATAAACAAATAAACCAACACCCAAACCCATCTTTAATCTGAGGAATTAATCGCAACTTGTAGGCTGTTATGAGTGAAGACTGATAAAGATATATGGAAAATGTGGCCCCCTTACTTATTTCTACTGGACAATTAATCACAGTTCGTCTGGGTAACTGCAGTAGACCAGCTCCTAATGCTTTTCTGTCTAACTTATGCTACACACAGCTACCAGAGTCTTCTTTCTAAAATGTAAATCTGGGAGCCTCCCTCGTGGTCCTGTGGCTGAGACTTCAGACCCCCAATGCAGGGGACCTGGGTTCCATCCCTGGTCAGGGAACTAGACCCTATATGCTGCAACTAAAGATCTCACATGTACCGCAACTAAGACTTGGCACAGCAAAATGAGTAAATGAATACATATTAAAGTAAAATAAAATGTACACCTGCCATAGTCTTTACATCTTGCTGAGGCCTCTACTGGTCACTATAGTACCTGTGCCCTTTGTAGAGGTTACACACAAACACGCCTCCTGAACGATATGAGTCCCACAGGCATATGGCTTAACAAACACATGGAAACTTTATTAGGGAAAAAAAAAAAAAAGATGTTTTTGCTTTGCCTTTTTTTTTTTTTTAAGTGCCAGACCTGGAACACAAGGTATGGCATGGTTTACAAAGCTTGAGTGAAATTCCAGTGTCAGCTCCCCTTCCTCCAGGCGATTCCTGCTCTTAACATCCCAAAGAGGCATTGGAGACTCAGCTGGCGTGCCTGGTATGTAGGTGGATGCCAAGCCTCTCAGCATGTTAACTAAGACCTTTAACCACCTACTGTTCTCTTTTATACCAGGAAGTCTAGCAGATCGAAGCTAACTGCTAGTCGTCTATGACATCTTGCTTGCTGCCGTGTTTCTTTATTGTGGTACATGTTTCAAAGTTTGTTTCTGCAGAGCCCAAAGACTTTCTTGACTAATTTCTAACCAACTTCGACACTCAGGTCAAAGCATCTCACTCTCCAAGAAATCTTTATCATCCCCGTGTCTGCACAGAACATCTTTCTCTGTACTCCATTGGTGTGCTGTGTTCAGCCTTGCTGTACAATCCTGGGTTGGGAAGAGCCCCTGCAGGAGGAAATGGCAACCCACTCCAGTGATCTTGCCTGGACAATCCCATGGATAGAGGAGCCTGGTGGGCTACAGTCCACGGGGTCCCAAAGAGTCAGACACAACTTCCACTAGCATGCTGTGCTCAGCCTCGCTGTACTTAAGGCACTGTATCATAATTGGGCGTTGATTTACTCACTGCATCAGTGACCGCATGGGAGGCCAGTGACTTTGCAACTGAAAACCGTATCTTCGGTTTCCTCTAATTACCTGCACTAACCCCCTTCTCACCATCGTCACTACCGTCCTCAACACCATGATTTATGGTGGCTGTATAAAGTGACTGTTCCTACTCACACAAATCAAGGGCTGGGGCACATTTTCTTATTCAACCCAGACTTTCCCCACAGTAGCTCGAAACACCACTCCATAATTTATCAAGGCTTTAAGTATAATATCGTTAATTGATAGAAGTAATTTTGGTGCTTTTTAATACAGCAAATCTCTAGTGAGCAGTAAAATCGGTGGAGAGCACAAAATATGCAGGCCATTTTAATTGAACAGTAAGTTCAGAGCTAACTTAAATGTGGGGCTGCAGGGATAAGAGCCTGGTGAACTTTGGGTGTGTTACGGCTATTCCATCGTATTGTGTAACTTCATGAAGCAGACTGATTCTCTTACTAAACAACGGGTGGTGCCTTGTAATGCTCTTAAAGCACTGGGCCCTTTCATCACCCATATCTATGCTCCTCACACAGGATAGGCATCCCTGCAGGGTGGGGAGCGTGTTTTAGAGGAATACTAAGCCAGGAACTGCTCAACATGGGCTGATGCCCCGGGGTGTTCATGTTACCAAAAGATCTGGGGGAAACAGATCATCTCAGAATGAACACCAGCACATCACTAGTAACGAAACTCACGTTTTGGAGATGAAACATAGAGTTCAAAGAAATTTTCAATGTATTTCAGGCTGCTTTGTCATGGGTTACCAGGCTTCCGAATGTTCTTTTCTCTGACTTTAAGTCACTCTTCTTCAGGGGAAAATATCAGGATTCTCAAGTTGCTTAGTGATAAAGAACCCACCTGACAATACAGGAGACATAGGTTCGATCCCTGGGTTGGGAAGATTCCCTGGAGTAGGAAATGGCTGCTGCTGCTGCTGCTAAGTCACTTCAGTCGTGTCCAACTCTGTGTGACCCCATAGACAGCAGCCCACCAGGTTCCTCTGTCCATGGGACTCTCCAGGCAAGAATACTGGAGTGGGTTGCCATTTCCTTCTCCCACTCTAGTTTTCTTGCTGGAAAAATTCCATGGACTGAGGAGCCTCGCAGGCTACAGTCCTTGGGATCACAGAGTCAGACACATTGGAACACACACACACACACACACACACACACAGGGGAAAATAATGAGTAGTGCGTTGCTGAAAATCCCAATTTCAGGATGCAAAATCTTTTAAGATCTGTCCTCTGATTACTTTCTCAGTCTCAGCTATTGCCGACCATTTCCTCATGCATTCTGTAGTAACTTACTGAAAGAACTTTCTGGCTGACTCAATGTTTTCTGAAGAGGTACACCACTTCGCATTCCCTCCTTCAATATACTAGGCCTGCAAGTAATCAGCACGCTCGTTAACACTGGGACTGATACTATTGTCTGGCTTTAGCCATCTTAAATGTGTAATGGTATCCCAGTTGCGATCTAAATTGTATTTTTTGGATCAATAATGACACCATATATTTTTATCTGCACACCTACTACTTGTATATTTTCTTTGGTGAAATGAATATTCAAATATTTTGTCCAATTTTTTGAACTGGAATTTTTTATATTATTGACTTGTTAAGAGTTTATCATATATCTTGGATTCAAGTCTTTTATCAGATAAATGGCATTGAAATACTGTTTTCATGTATACTTCTTAAAAGGAGCTTTAAAATCCACTTTCAAAATGAGGTCCAGGGAAGAAGGTGGGAGGGGGGTTCAGGATGGGGAACACATGTACACCCGTGGTGGATTCATGTTGATGTATGGCAAAACCAATACAATACTGTAAAGTAATTAGCCTCCAATTAAAATAAATAAATTTATATTAAAAAACAAAACAAAATGAGGTCCAAAAGTGGTTGAAGTGGCTTTATCCTTAAGGCACATGTAGAGTCTCCAAGGTGAGTACTGGGAAGGACAACTTCTGTCTGAAGCTCAAGGATATTTCTAAAGATATGTCAACAATATATAGTCACTCCATCATATAATTTGCATAAATGTAAATACAAGATATCTTCCATTCTCTCAAGAAGATAAGGATGACATTCCCAATGTGAAACCATGAAGACTGTTATATATTTTTGTATTCCCTTTCACCTCCTCTCTGCATTTATCCAGATCCCTGTGGCAAAGGCACTCATTCCAGGAAAGTGAAACAAGCAATGCTGAGACTCCACAAATGGTGTTGAAAGGCAGACCACATCAATCAGAGTCTTTCCAGTGTGGAATCTGGATTTGTAGAATTTACACGCATTTCTTTCTTTCCTCCCCTTTTGAATACTGAATTTAATCAACCCTTTACAACCTTTAATATTTATTGGAAGGACAGATGCTGAAGTTCCAATACTTTGGCTACCCAATGCGAAGAGCCAACTCACTGGGAAAGACCCTGATGCTGGGAAAGACTGAGGGCATGAGAAGGAGACAAGAGAGGATGAGATGGTTTGACCGCATCACTGACTCAGTGGACATGAATTTGAGCAAACTTCGGTAGATAATGGGCCTTCCAGGCAGTGCTGATGGTAAAGAATCCTCCTGCGAATGCAGGAGGCATAAGAGATGTGGGTTTGATCGCTGGGTTGGGAAGATCCCCTGGAGGAGGGCACGGCAACCCACTCCAGTATTCTTGCTTGGAGAATCCCATTGACATAGGAGCATGGTGGGCTACAGTCCATAGGGTTGCACTGAGTCGGACACACCTGAAGGGACTTAGCACACAAGCACACAAGCCAGGAGACAGTGAAGGACAGGGACGCCTTGCATGCTGCAGTCCATGGGGTCACAGAGAGCCAGACATGACTTAAGGACTAAGCAACAGCCCTTTACAAAAGGATGATAATCCCTGGAATCATAGAATTTATTGAAATAAAAGGTTATCAATAATAATGATAACTCACATTTATTAAAGTGTAATCTGATGGATAATGATAATTGCTTTAATTGGATGATCATATTAAATCACTACACCCACAAGCAGTCTCTTCCCATTTTACTCTGTCAAGTGAGATAGACTTGGTGGTTCAAGGTCAGGTGGCTAGTACATTTCTGTATCTGCCTGACTCCATACACCGCGTTCTTGGCCTCTAGCCCTCAGTTTCCCAGGTACTATTTGGGCCAATCCCGTTACTGCTTCCACGGGGGAAAGGAGTGAATGTGAAGATCCTATGGCTGAGAAGTGGCAGAACTAGAATCAGTGCCTAGTTTCCTGATCTCATCATCTCTCAGCTACGTTTTTCAATATACTTTAAATCATAAAAGTCAGAATTTCTAGTTAAATTAACTAGTTTAAGTAACTCAACTTAAACTCAACTTAACTAGTTTAAGTAACTCAACTTAAACTCAACTTAACTAGTTTAAGTAACTCAACTTTAACTCAACTATTGTTGAGTAACTAGTAACTGTTACTCAACAATACTTAGCATCATGTTAGTTATGGACCAGTCCTGTAAACCCTTTACATGGTTAACTCATTTAATCTCCATAAGGACTGATGTGCTCAGTCACTTCAGTCATGTCCAACTCTTTGCAACCCCATGGACTGTAGCCCACCAGTCTCCTTCATCCATGGGATTTTCCATGTAAGAATACTGGAGTGGGTTGCCATGCCTTCCTCCCAGAAATCTTCCAGACGCAACTTATGTCTCCTCCACTGCAGGCAGGTTCTTTGCCACTGAGCCACTGGACCTATAGGTAGGTACTCTTATTCCCTCCATTAAACGGGTGGAAATGAGTCACCCATTTGTTAAATAGTCTGTTTAAGAGCACGTAAGTGGTGAGTGCTAATGAGATGCAGATTTGGGATTGAATCTTGGCAGTCTGGCTCTAGACTTTGCACTCCTGACCATTAGGTGAGATGCTTCTCTTTCAATACCTATAGCTGGTATAGGTGGTAGGGCTGAGCTGCCAGCCTCATACAGTGGTGTAGGGAGAAACAGAGCCTGCCCGAATGCCACCCCCCCCCCCCCCACAAATCTGCCACATCTGAGATATTTCCCTTAGAGTTATTCAAATTCTGAAGTAGAAGAATTTTTTGACTTGAAGGACAAAAACGAAGACTGCTTTAGATTGAACCTACTTCTGCGATGTGCTACAATTGATGACCTTTAGCAACTGACATGGTGAATCTGTTTCTATAAGTAAAGTTCCTATTCTGACTGCATCCCAGTGTTTGCTTGGATAACAAAAATTTTAAAAAAAATTTTTAATTTTTTAAAAACTTAAAATTTTGAAAAGTTTTTTAAAAACATGTTTTTAAATAAAAACATATTAATATGAGAGGCAACGTTGTCATTTTTATTATATAATTATAGTCACTTAGCTGTATCATGACTAATGTCAGTTTGTTTAAGACACTAAGCTTGGTCTAAGATGCATGTTACACCAGTATAATCCATTAAGTATTTGTTAGATACTTTTATATTTTGGGTTCACTCTTTCAATAAATATTTTTGAGATTTAATGTATAAAATGCTCACTTGTCAAGACTAAGTTATGATCATTTAACTAATTGGGAATTCAGACTATGACACTGAAATTAAAATGGAAGAAGAGAGGCAGTGAGGAGCTAAGTGTTCTTTAAGGGTAAATCCTTCTTTATTTTTGAATACTGTGCTTATGTGCTCAGTACAATACAGAGCACATGGTAGAAGCTGGATCAGTGTTTCTTGAATTAAATGGAGTAGACCTTCACCAAAAACACACAGCTTCTCTCCATGTGTTTATTATAGAAGCATTTTACTAGAGCTGGAGAAGGAAACTGGGTATTTATTTTAATACTGTGTCCCAACTCCTAGAAACAAATTTGTGTTCAATCACTAGCTAAATCAAATATCAAAGTGTATGCCTCATGCTGTTCATGCTGATGGGCTTATGGAATATGGCTTGAATTAGACATGAATGATGCCATTCTGTACTTTACCAAGTTATTAGAGATTTAAAGAACAGTTGTCAGAAGTGATTTGAGAAGACTTATCATTTGGCAGTATTCTATAGTAGCAATGTCTTTCTGCAGTCAACTTCAACATTTTTCATGAGTTGTTACACATTTGGGAAGGGGTTGTTTTCTGATAAATGCCAATGGGCCAGATTTGATTCTATCTTAATTTCTTTATTCACTAATGTTTTTTTCCCCAGCAATCTTGAAGTTTTATTGGAGTTTTGCTATTTTACTTCTGTCGTAGAATGACTTTGGATTGTACTGAATTTAGAATAATAATGCTTAGACAAAAATCACATACATGATTTGGCCTGGTTCCTCCATATTAAAAATTAGGAAAATGTGGCCAGTGAAGGTTATAATTTCTCCAAAATCATGCAACTAGGTGGTATCAGAGCTGAACCTAAAGTTCACATTTCCTCCTTCCTAGTTCAGAGCTCATTCTACTACAGGTAACCTTATTTAGGATGCAAGCCTATGTTTCTATGTACTATGGAAATATCCCAAACCTCTGCATCAAAATAATTTAGAAAGTAATTTCCTGAGCACACACAGACATACACATACTGAGCCACCAGGGAAGCCCCCACACACATGCACAAACATACAAGTTTAAACAACTCTAACTTTGGGAGACGTCTAAGTGTATGTGTCAGGAACTGTACAAACTAAATCCCATGTTCTGTCATTTAATCTGTGCACAAAACAGCATTTTTTTCCTGCATGAGCTTTTCTATGGTACCTAATATGTGCTGAGCACTAGGAATGTCACTGAGAATAAAAGCAAGGGTAGGTCTACACTTCTTAAGAAGTCTCAGTCTAGTGGTGGATACAGATTCACAGATAATTATAACGTGATGTGGCAAATGTAGAAGATGTACAGAGAAATTCAGACACACAGGAGAACTAAATCAGCCAAAGGGAAGTTAGAAAATATCTTGTGGGAAAAGGTAAAGTCAAAGTTAAGCCTAAAAACATGGATAGGATCATTAAGGTGAAGAAGAGAGATTGGGAAAATGTGCCGTTCTGAGTGGAAGAAATGAACTGTGTAAATGCAGCCACACAGGGACTTCCCTGGTGGTCCAGGGATGAAGAACCCACCTTGCAAGGCAGGGGATGTGGATTCGATTCCTGTTTGGGGAACTAAGATCCCACATGCTGCAGAGCAACTAAGCCTGAGCCCCACAACTACTGAGCCCCCTCGCCACAGCTAGAGAGCTAGTGCGCCAAAAGAAGATCCTGCAGGCTGCAGCTAACACCTGACTCAGCCAAACAAATCATGAATAAATACATACGTAAAAACAAAACAAACAAACCAAAAAACCCCAGCCACACAGGATAGGTGGTGGTATCTGAACCACAGTGGGGGAAAAAGTGGAATCAGAATAAAAAATGTTAGGCTAAAATAGCTGTTTCCCTGTTTACTTACGACTTTTTTGTCTATGCTGGCTTTGTTCACATTCCTTGTTAGCAGTGATAAGTTTATTTTCAGGACTTTTTCAGCTGAGAATTAAATTATACTCAGTTGTTAAGAGGGATACAAACATTTCCAGAAGAGGAATGGAGATAAGGAAAAAAAAAAACTCTTCCAAAATGAAAACATGAAATGGATGCAAAATATTCCAAAATTCTTGATCAGTTGTGCCAGTTCTGTCAGGCAGAAGCCAGAGCCGTTCCTGTCCCTGCGGAATCAGGAACTGCCTTGCAACACACCTTCACCAGCTGCAGGCTCATCAGGGATACTGCATCAGAGTGGGACGTGGGGAAGAGTGAAGAAAAAAAGTCGAAGCAGTAGACTTTCTCTAAATCTGACCTTGCCTCATTTGTGCACCTTTTCTGAGATTTTCTTTATTGATAGGCAACATGAGAATAAGATTATCCCATTCTTCAAATCAGAAGAAAATTCAATCCGATTCTTTTTTCTGTATAACTGCCCCTCAGTGAATGTTGATTAGCTCCCTTCTAATGTTTGTAAGTGTAAGTACACCTAGCAGAGGGCAAAGTAGCATTATAAAATATTAGAGTTGGAAGTTTCCTTAAAGATCAGTTCATGGCTCTTAATGCATTTTTCATCCATTCATTTTTTTTATTCATCCATCCATTCATTTAATAAATGTAACTGATCTTCTGCTATGAGCTGGGCACTGCATCTGCCCAGAGATAAGACTTACTCCTCGTGCAGAGAAGATCACAGTGCAATGGAAGGCAGGGGCACAGAGACAGACAGGCATTCGGTCCAGTGGGTTCTGTAATAGAATGAGGCCTGGTATAGAAGGGAATGAGGGATTTCTTGTGTTATCAGGTCCACTGCCAGGTTTGGGGCAGGTGGGTTAGGGTGAGTATTACTTTCCAGACAACAGAGTACTGCCCACAACAGACGACTGCCCAGTAATGAGGACTGACACAGCATGAGAAAGCCTAGAGGACAGCATGTTCCAGGAGGCGATGGATAGGAGCCAAGAATAGACACTACAGTAGCAGTATCTTCCCCTCCCACTAAGTTCAGCTCAATTCAGTCGCTCAGTCATGTCCGACTCTTTGCGACCACATGGACCGCAGCACACCAGGCTTCCCCATCCATCATCAACTCCTGGAGTTTACTCAAACTCATGTCCGTTGAGTCAGTGATGCCATCCAACCATCTCATTCTTTGTCGCCCCCTTCTCCTCCCACCTTCAATCTTTCCCAGTATCAGAGTCTTTTCCAATGAATCAGTTCATTGCATCAGGTAGCCAAAGGACTGGAGTCAAACTCATGTCCGTTGAGTCAGTGATGCCATCCAACCATCTCATTCTTTGTCGCCCCCTTCTCCTCCCACCTTCAATCTTTCCCAGTATCAGAGTCTTTTCCAATGAATCAGTTCATCTCATCAGGTAGCCAAAGGACTGGAGTTTCAGCTTCAGCATCAGTCCTTCCAATGAATATTCTGGACTGATTTCCTTTAGGATGGACTGGTTGGATCTCCTAGCTGTTCAAGGGACTCTCAAGAGTCTTCTCCAGCACCACAGTTCAAAAGCATCAGTTCTTCGGCGCTTAGCTTTCTTTATAGTCCAACTCTCACATCCATACATGACTACTGGAAAAACCATAGCTTTGACTAGACAGACCTTTGTTGGCAAAGTAATGTCTCTGTTGTTTAACATATCCCCTCCTGCTAGAGGCCTGCAATTCTGTTCTCAAATACTTGCCTTTACTCTCATCTTGCCTCAATTTGCTTAATCCAGAGTCAGTGCCACTGCAATAAAACTGAAAGATTCTGGATGAATGGTGACGATCCCTGAATACTTGTCCTTGATCTGATCTAGCTGAGCTGATGCTGCCCATCCTTCTGGGTCCTAGGATCCTTCACTCATTAGGATCTTTTTTTACTAAGTTGATGGTCACAGAAATCCATATACTAGTAAACAAATAAACACACAAATGAATGGATAAACAAAAAGAGCTCAGCTTTTTGTTATTCTAGTTGATGTAAATACATATATTATTAGGTAAATCATTCAAGATAATATCGTTTCTGTTGCTCAGCAATTTAATTATCAATATATTCTTGGGAAACATACCATTGAACCAAGGTCTCTGGAAATTCACTTAAATTGGGGCAGGGGGATCGGGGACAGGCAGACATCTAGAGTATTAAGAGTATTAACACCTATGTTGAATGTTAGCACTTCTAAGCAAATATAACATTCAGGTTGTAGAATACACCTCAAAGAATTAAGAGTTTGATTCTTTCTAATCCTCGAATCAATACCTGCAACAATAACAACACAAAAATCAAATGCTTATCAATATTGAAAATATCTTCAGATTCACAAAGTAATGTATGTCTCCTTCCCCAATCACATACCTAAGAGCAACTCCTGAAAGTATTCATATCTGAATAGGACCTGACACCAGGACCTCCCAGGTAAATGATTAAAGCAACACCCTAGTAAAAGGTCTCAGTGTTTTGCCACTTCACTTCAGGCTTCAACTACTTAGGATGCAACTGATTGCTAAGTGATAAAGTCACATGCTAATTATATTTTTTCAGAAGTGCATTGAAGGGGTTCTTTGAAGGATCATGCATTGCACACGGGAAAAACATTTTCACATTCGTTAACTTAATGTTCTCAGGAAACTCATTTTGATAATTTGATATTTTGGCAGGGGATTTCAGTCCAAATTGGGCTTCAATTTATTTCTCTGACATCCATATTCTCAAAGAAAAATTTGTCCCTTGCTGTTCTCTGTTTGAATTTTCTTTTCTTTCTAGTCTCTCATGATTGGCACTTCTCATTATTAAAGTTTGGGCAAAACTATTATCACTTCAGAGTCCTCGTCATCTATCCTATCTAAACTAGATTCCTCAACCCCTAAACACAGCCTAATCATTTCCAAATTACCTTAGTTTATTTTCTACATAGTTGGTAAAACAAATTCATCTTAACTCTTTATTTTTTTTTATTCTAGTTGATGTAAATACATATATTATTAGGTAAATCATTCAAGATAATATTGTTTCTGTTGCTCAGCAATTTAGTTATCAATATGTTCTTGGGAAACATACCATTGAACAAAAAACAAACTCATCTTAACTTGTTTATTCTTTGTACAAGAGTATTGGAATCTTATTAGGATGGGGGTCATCTTTCCCAAATGTTTGCCACTGTATTTTAGGGACAAGAATAGTGATTATTACATTAAGGGTGTTAAATAAATATTTGATGTTTGAAGGAACAAGTGAGAAAACTGAGGGTTAGAAAGGTTAATTCATACAATTAATAATTTGCAGAGCTGAGACATAAACCAGGGCTTTCTAACTCAAAATCTCCCTGTATCATGACTTACTTCTATTAAACTGGACTATTAGCAGACTGTGATATTAGGATAGATTCTTTTACAGTGTAAATATACATATGCATACATGAAAACTATCTAGGTCAAGTCTTTTATTTTCATACCTTTTGACTACCTGCACCGATTTCCCCTGCCCTCCCACCCACACCTCTGGCAACTACCAACCCTGTCTCTGTTTCTATGAGCTCTTTTTTTTGTTTTAATTCCACACGGAAGTGAGATCATAAAGTATTTGTCCTTCTCTGAATTATTTTTTTATTTATTATTTCACTTCATTATTTTTCATTTCACTTAGCATAATATTCTCAAGGTCTATCCATGATGTCACAAATGGCAAGATTTCCTTCCTTATGGCTGGTAATTGTCAGATACTGATTTTGTTATCCATTTATCTATTGATGGACATGTAGGTTGTTTCTATGTCTTGGCTACTGTAAATGCTCCAATGAATATAGGGGTGAAGATATCCTTTCAGAGGCATGATTTTATTTCCTTTGAATTACAAACAGAAGTAGACTTGCTGGATCTTACTAGCTTTAGCTGTTTTTGGTTTTTTGAGGAACTATTTTCCATAGGGGCTGCACAAGTTTATAGTCCCACCCATAGTACAAAAAGTTCTCTTTTATTCACTTGTCACCTCTTGTCTTCTTGCTGACAGCCGTTCAGACAGGTGTGAGGTGGTATCTCCGCAGAGTTGTGGTTTGCATTTTTCTGATGATTAGTTATGCTGAACGCTTTATCATGTATCTGTTGGCTATCTCTATGCTTCCTTTAGAAAAATATCTATTGAGTTCCTCTGCTGATGTTTTCACCAGGTTGTTTGTCTTTTTTGTTATTGAGCTGCATAACATTTTTACCTATTTTGGATATATATTTATATACAATCTACATGATAATATATGTTTATATAATATGTATATTTTTCTTATATATTTACATACATGGGCTTCCACAGTGACTCAACAGCAAAGAATCTGCCTGCAATGCAGAAGACAAAGGAGACTCGGATTCAATCCCTGGGTCAGGAAGATCCCCTGCAGGAGGACAAGGCAACCCATTACAGTATTCTCCCCTGGAGAATTCCATGGATAGAGGAGCCTGGTGGGCTATAGTCCAGTGGGTTATAAGGAGTTAGACATGATTGAAGTGACTGAGCATGTATATACATATATATGAGTAATATAGACATATTATAGACATTTATATATTTATAGACATGTATGTTATATATTTACATACATATTTAATATGTTATTAAAATGCTTTTAAAAAAATTTAAAAATACTTAGGTGATTGATGATTAGGTTCTGGGCTCAGCTCACAACTTCAACCACTTACTTCCCCAACACTCTTTGTTTCTGTGATTTGGAACAAAAGATCAGCAGAATGTACTTTTGAATTATGGAGTGGAGAATAGTGAAAAATGGGAATCTTAAAATAAAAACGAGAGTCACTATTTTGCAATTCAGGCTCTCTGTCTTTGTCACTGCCTCTGACTTGTCTTTTTCTCAGCTCCCATCTCCTGTCACCCATTTTGAGTGTTGGGTGTTCTGTGATTTTTTAAAATATCTTTGTGATGGATGAAGGTCCATGCAGTGAAGCACACTGTCAGATTTGAGCCATTTATCACCAAATGCTGGCACTCACCTCTGCCATGTTTCTGGGTCTGAGTCATGTCTTTGCTTCTGACAAAATGTCAATGCTATTTGTCACCATCTAATATTTACGTCACATCAGATTGCCCCTTGCTGGTCATGGGTCAGAACACTGGACAGACGGCCATCGTCAATGTTTCTTTCACACTCTTTCCCCAGGACAATCCTCTCCGCTGTCTCCACCCACCAGGTAAAGATGGGATATTTATCACATGCAAATGCCCAGCATGTCGCAACTGAGGACGAGATTTGATTCACCCAACGCCACTGCCAAGAAATTGTTCGTCTCTTTCCCACCATTTCTAACCACAAAGTCCTAATTAATATGTCACTGCATTGAATTCTTATGACACAGAATTTCCAGCTTAAGAATGTGAGAGACATTTCTTCAAGGATTCAGTAAATGACTGAGAAATACGGAATCAAGGGTCAGTCCAACAAAGGATTTCTGTAAGAGGCTGAGGTTAACCATCTAGGGAAATTCTCACTCAAAAGAAATAAATGACTTAACCTGAATGACACTGAATCAAAAGGAGTGATTTTGAGCACTGCCAACTGTTACTGATAGAAGCCTTCTTAGTTACCAGTCTTTGTAATAAGGACTTGTACCAAAAATTCTTAAATGATAAGGTGATAAAAACAAAAGTGGGGGAAAGTTCTTGTTGATAATGGTACACAACGTCTTTTTCGCAAGTGAAATACTGTGATGCTTGCGACTTGCTTTTAAAACAGTCTGGGAGTGGAGTGGGCATGTGGGGAGGGGCTAGATAAAACAAGAAGGACAAGCTAGTGATGACTGTCGCGAGTGTGTGACGAGGACGTGGGGGCCAATTGTACTGTCTTCTAGCTTTTGCCTTTAGGTCACAGATGCTCTAGATAGTTCAGGTCAAGAACCAGGTAGACAAATCAAGTAAATTTGGGACAGGCAGAGGGATTTCAAGGCTTATCCAAGAGGCAGAAACCTTTGTCCAGATATGGAATAACACCAGAAACAGTATAATGACAAGAAGGAAGAACGGAGCATGGGTGCCCTGAAAGAACTGGAAGTGATTCTCTGACTGTTGGGCTCCCTCCACTGATGTTCTCCTGGTCCCTTCATCTTAAAGGATGTTTCAGGCACAAGTATCATTTTACCGAGATGTTTCCCCCATTCAACTTTCTCACCCAATACATCAGCAGTTTCTGTTATGTCCATATTGCCTATCACGGTTCTTGGCACATCACAGATATTCAACGAATGCTTGCTGAATTTATTAAAGAATACTACCGTCTAGATATAAACTTGAACCACCTGCAGCAGAATAGGGCCGGGGTGGGGGGGGCGGTGGGAATCACATCAAAGGAAGTGCTTTCCTGTCTCTGATTGGATTACTGGCAAGAAGGTACAGAGGGGCATCCAAAAGTTTTTTCAGGAGGGCCAACTTTGCAACGTCCTATCTAGAGAAGTTGTTGACACGTTCGTCCCTTCCGCTATAACACAAGCATTCAGAAAATCTCCACTGTGTATAGGATTCTGTCCTAATTGGGGGTAAATAAGAGACAACAAAACAGAAACAAGGCTTGTATTTTCAGCTTCGAAAGACACAGAAGTGCCGACGGGGTAATTACACTACATGATCCAGCTCTGCCAAGCAATAACAATCTGTGACTTGGGTTTTATAATTTACCTTCTCAAAGGTTCAGTTTTCTGTTGATTCTGTTATTTCTGGAAATCATAAAAATAGCTACTTCAGAAAGGTATCTTTTGTTCTTACAAACACATTTCAGGGACTTATTACGTGCCTGCCCCAGAGGCTCACAGAGCCGATCAGACACACGGCCCTCCGCTCCCCTACTCTTTTCACGAGTCATTCCAGCCCTTCCCTGAATCTGTGTTCCTGTCCATCTCCAGGGCAGGGGCCACGCCTTACCATGTGTGCACAGCTGCACTTATGCCTGACAAAACACACTCAGATACTTAGAATGGATCCTTGCAAAGAACTCTGGGGAACACAGCATCTTGCAAATCCATAAGCTTGTTTCAGAGCAACTGAGAAATAATGCTAAAAGAAGTTAGTTGCTTGATATTATAGAATACTGATTAAGACAACAGAAAAAGGAAAAAACAAAAACAACTCATGATGACCTATGGCCCCACACTGGGGCGAAACTGCAAAGGACAAACAAAGTCCTTTTCATATTTGATTTCAAAATTGCCACCCCAAATGCAAATCATTATCTCTCCGTTAAGCCCAGCAGTGCAACTGATTCTTTCAGCAATTGTGCATGAGCTAAGCTAATTTGAACCAGAATGTTCAAATTCTGACAGCAACATGAGAGTCAAAGATTGAAATTGAGCAAATCCCCAATTGCATACTTAGCTTCACAGTATCAGTCTTTCGTTTCGTATTGAATGTTCACACATTCCTCCTCCTATCCAACACATACTAATATAATTAGCAAAGGCAATAGAATTTTTAACACCATTAATTTGTTCTCAATTCTACATAAACTTAGTAAATCCTTGTAAGTGTATGATGAAGATAGAGTTTAAACATCCAAGAGGGAAAAATCATGGAAGAGACAAATTAAGGAAGGATATGAAAAGATAGAAAGAAGCATGTTTGAGCTCTTGTCCAGCTTACGTGCTAATGCCTACGGATTTACGTAACCTCCCTGAACTTCACTGTTCTGGTTTTCAAATGAGGTAAAGGTCACTCATAGTTCATTCCTCATGGGAATCTTAGGTTAAGTACAAAAAGTTGGCTTAAGAATTTGGTAAACTAGATAACATCATTCAAAGAGGCTATGCATTAGGCAGTTCTAGATCTTTAGATGAATTACAAATTATTGTTTCTCTCAACAGTTTCAAAATAAAAAAAAATTAAATTATCTGGGTTTTTAACTCTCATAGGTACACAGAAAAAAATTTATAGTTAAGGCCATAGTTTTGAAAGTCATTTTGCCTAAAAAACAGAATAGTGTTTAAGTGTTTATTTTTTCATAAACATTGCTGGAGAATAACATTACCCTATTTTCGTTTCTCCTTTTTAATTTCCTTCTCCTCCTTCCTTGCTCCCTTCCTCTATTTCTTTTTAAAATTCTCCTTTTTCTTCCTTCCTCCTTCCCTCTCTCCTTCCCTTCCTAATATTTGCATATTTAATTTCTGTGATAGCTGCACCATCTTTAAAGTGCAAACAAATATGTCTTCTTCACAATGCTGATATGAGGATTAAATAAAGCAAGTAAACACTTGTAACTTAACACCTGGCATTTATCACATCTTTAATATGTCTTCATTTTGTTCCTGCTTTTTCTTTGAATTTCTTCCTTTTATTCTTTTCCTCAATCTTCTCCCTTTGTTTTCTCTGTCCTTTCCTCCTTATGTCATCCCTACTCTTGTGTCCTCTCTTTTTCGGATTTTCTCCCCAGATAGAATCTATTCTAATATGGGTCACCAAGTAATTACTACTCAGTCATCAAGTAGTACATAATCAGGATCAAGCTTTTAGTGAACACTGGGGTAATTGTTATGTTTCCATGCAAACGTGCTAAGTCACTTCAGTTGTCTCCATCTCTTTGCAACCCCAGGGACTGTAGCCCACTAGGCTCCTCTGTCCATGGGATTCTCCCGGCAAGAATACTGGAGTGGGTTGCTATTCCCTTCTCCAGGGGATCGTCCCAACCCAGGGATCAAACTCCAGTCTCCTGTGTCCCCTGAATTGCAAGGGGATTCTTTACCACTGAGCCACCAGGGAAGCCCCATGTTTCCATATCACTCCTCTTTTATATTGCTTTTCTATTTATTACATGCTGAGCATATATTCTAGGACATTTGTAAAATGTACATGTTTAAAGAATGATACAGAATGCCTAAGTACCCCAGACCCCTAAAATTTAGGAAACAGGATATTAGGTTAATTCTGGATCTCATGTTTGGTCTTCTCTAATTTTATCTGTCTCTTCTCCTGTGGCTTGTTCACATTTTATATTTTCCTTATGGTATTGCTTTTCAGTTCTCTCTAAGCCTTAAAGTTAGGCTGTGGCATAATCATAGTTGATGTGCAAGTTTCCTTCTTGCTGTCCTCTCGTGACCCTCTGCCTAAAGTTAGGATGTATAAATTGATCTAGCAATTTCACTTCTAAGAAATAAAAATCAGAAGTAAAACAAAAGGAAAGATAACAAAGTACAAAGCAAGGGAGAGAGTAAGGCTTTGGGAGGTGCTGATAGTTTCCGTCTTCAGTGGGGAGCCTAATCACCTGGAAGCAGCTGCCTAGAGCGCTGGACACCTGAAGAAGGACAGGTCCTTCTTCAGGTGTCCAGTGCTCATATCCTGAAGGAAAGAACACCACTCACCCTGTGACACCTGCCTTGGACTTTGGGTGAGAGCAGTGGCATGTGTATGTGGGGCTTTCTAATCTTGATGGTCAAAAATATGTGCTGGGAAAAAAAAAAGGTGAAAGAATTTTAAATAATATTGATAATCTTTGTCTAATTATTTCTTTCAGCAAACATTTACTGAGCACCTACTGAGTTCTAATTGCTGGGAATAGAGCAGCAATAAAGAAAGAAATAAAAGAGGAAAATGCCCCATCTTCACACAGTCTAGTGAGAAGAAAAGGGACAGAAGTAAATCGTTTAGTATGGTGGGAAGCAATAAAGGTGATGGCAAAAAATTAATCAGGCAAGGGTGATAGGGAGTAGGAGAAAGCTTGTTTGAAAATGAGAGGGCATGAGTAGATGGCAAACAGATGGTTTGGAAGGATATAAATCATAAAATTGGCTGCTGTGGTTCGATAATCCATGTCAGTTCAGTTTACTGAAAAAGACAACACTCTTGATCCTAATTATTCAGAAAATTCATTGCTTAAGAGAATTTATGGAAATTGTCCATTTTGACATAGGGAGAGACTAGTCTTTCTAGAGCTCACAGGCCAGTTGATGCCTAAACACTGTTTCCTTTCATCATTCCACAGATTCATAGGTGCTTGAATTCTTACCTTGGGCTCGGTTACATCAGTGCAATGAGCAAAGATGCTGCTCTCATGGAGCTCACAGATCTTAGCCTTCACTGCAGTGGTCTAACATAGGTTTTAGCTTCCCTGGTGTCTCAGAGGGTAAAGCATCTGCCTACAATGCAGAAGACCCGGGTTCAACCCCTGGGTCAGAAAGATCCCCTGGAGAAGGAAATGGCAACCCACTCCAGTACTCTTGCCTGGAAAATCCCATGAACTGAGAAGCCTGGTAGGCTACAGTCCATGGGGTCACAAAGAGTCAGACATGACTGAGGGACTTCACTTTGCATATCAGAAATGACAGGCTCAAAAGTATTTCCCAAGCTCACACAGATACTAAATTAAGGATTTGAATTCATGTTCTCGTTAGCTTGTATCCAAAACACATTCGTATACTATATCACACCAGATTTGTATGATCTCAGCATTTGGTATTACAACAACATTCGTATCTAGAAACCATTTGCAAATGCAGAAGACTTAAGAGATGTGGGTTTGATCCCTGAGTCAGGAAGAACCCCTGGATGAGGGCATAGCAATGCATGCTAGTATTCTTGATTGGAGAATCCCCATGGACAGGGGAGCCTGGCGGGCTGCAGTTCTACAACCCATGGGGTTGCAGAGTCAGACACGACTGAGCATGCACACGCACGCTCGCACACCCACACCCACACACACACACCCACCCACACACACATTTGTTAAGCCTCTCTAAGAAGTGCATCTGGAATTGGAATTTCTCTTGTGCCTACATGGTATTTAGGAAACATGTCTGAGTTCTCTGAATGTTGATGACAATCAACTTGTATTTGATGAGGAATTTCTGAGTCTGGTGTTGAAGATGTAACATTTTAAAGGAAAAAAATTCTCCTTTCTTTCATCTAGTCAAGGCTATGGTTTTTCCTGTAGTCATGTATGGATGTGAGAGTTGGACTGTGAAGAAGGCTGAGTGCCGAAGAATTGATGCTTTTGAACTCTGGTGTTGGAGAAGACTCTTGAGAGTCCCTTGGACTGCAAGGAGATCCAACCAGTCCATTCTGAAGGAGATCAGCCCTGGGATTTCTTTGGAAGGACTGATGCTAAAGCTGAAACTCCAGTACTTTGGCCACCTCATGCGAAGAGTTGACTCATTGGAAAAGACTCTGATGCTGGGAGGGATTGGGGGCAGGAGGAGAAGGGGACGACAGAGGATGAGATGGCTGGATGGCATCACTGACTCGATGGACGTGAGTCTGAGTGAACTCCGGGAGTTGGTGATGGACAGGGAGGCCTGGCGTGCTGGGATTCATGGGGTCGAAAAGAGTCAGACACGACTGAGCGACTGATCTGATCTGATCTGAAGAAGCTGTCGTTTCAGTGAGAAACAGATGAGAACAATATCAGTAAACAGAACAGGGGTTTAATGGGAAATTTTATTACCTTGTGTGGCTATCAACATCTACATAAGAGCCCTTCCTCACAGCCTGCAAGTCCCTCCATGACGCTCAACATAAGCGTTATCAAATTTTGTAGCTTTGAGATGGGATAAATAAAAATGACCTAGAATAGGTTCCATCCAACTAGATGGACTTTTACTGAGAGCTATCAATTTTTTCTAATAGAATCTATATATTTCCTGGCACATGCGATATGATTGATTGTGGCTTTCCAACCTTTTTAGGTAATTTTCCTGTCTCTGTGTGGTTTAGTGACTATGTGGTCTTGCTATGTCATTTAAAGGTCAACATATTCAATATGTATCCAATTTGTGTTCATTTACTTGAGCTCCATAAATACTCCTTTGTTCATTTGCACATGAGCCATATTTCTCTTAGGAAGGACTTTCTGTTCTGAAAAAATAAACTTATTGGCTGCTACATAGAAACTTGTAATAAATCTTTGTTGCAGTACTTGACTGACGTATGCTACACTATTATTGTTACTATACATGAGATTTCCAAGGTCATGATTGAGACCCCCATGTACTCCCAGGGGGATGCACAATCATGGAGGAAATATACCTTTCCAGAAAAGAATGAGAAACAAGTGAGAGACCGTCATTAGGATGTCTATTAAAAAATGATGGAAGAGGATGTAGTGTGACAGAATGGCACGGACAAGAAATAGAAAACACACATGGGGTCCAATTCTCATGTAACTCTGTAGAGATAAAGAAGAGCTATGACAGATTAAAAACAGTGTGAAAATGTGACCCACAGTACATTAAACACATAGCATAAAATAACTTCAATTGCAGGTTGCATGTAATCATTTATCTATTTATATATATACACACATACACATGGATAGATATGCATGTATATTAACATACAAATATTTGGGGAGATGAGGGAAAACATCTTGCTGTAGTAGAGTATAGGGTGTTTGAACTCAAAAAACTCTAGGTTCAAAAATTGCTAGTATTAACTATGACTTTGGGAAAGACACCTAATGATTACAGCCTAAGTTACTCCCTTTAGAAAGCAGGGGATTATTGTATTTATTAGAATTAACACTATGATAGAAAAAGGATGAAAGATACTGAGCATAGTTGAGTAATGCTTTTAAAAAGCTAGTTCCCTGTCTTTTTTTGCAAAGAGCACTGTGGGGTCCGAGTTTTGGAGAGAAGGGCAAAGGGAAACAAATAGATGTTCTGCTCTGAATCTGTGCACAGACTGAAAATCAAAGTAAGACACACGCATGTGACCGCGTGAGTGTGTGCCGGTGAAGTCACAGGTGCTGCAAAGAGGTGGCAAAAAGGACCACAGGAGTTTGTAAGAAGGAAGGAATCAGAAGTTAAAAGCAGAAATATAATTTGGTTCTGAGTTATTAAAGTTCAAATTCTGAGAGCCCTCCTAAGGTCTGCCTCATTCAGGGCAGTTGTCTCTGCATTTCCGGTCTGCTGAACCCGTGATACACACTGAGCACAGCTGAGAGGCGCCCTGCTCACTGTTCCCACCTTTCCCCCAGCCAGATTCGCTTTTTCTCACACTGTGATTGTCCAAAGTTTCTTCCTTGTTTGTCTGCCTAAAACTCAAGCTTGACTCCTTCCATCCACTCTGCATATATGGCTAGAGATCTGATGTGACACCCTTGCCTAATAATAATAATGGCAATTAAGAACTACCTGGGAGGGAAAAGATGGAACAGAGAATTTTTTAAAAAGTCTGTAAATAAGCCCTTGCACAAGTATGATGGTACACTCAATTGAATTAGGAATCACAGTGAGTTATATGACCTGGTTGCAGTAATTGCATTAAGCAACCATATTATTTCAATAATAAAATAAACCCATTGAAACAGAGTATTTTCTAAGGTAATTATTTAACTAATTCAAAAGTGGCAGGAGGATAGATGTTCCAATCTTTGCATTTTATTATCTCCTCACTGTATTCAGCCTGAAAAATAGTCTTTGGCAATTGAACTTCTTTACACTCATGGAGAAGTCTCACTTTCACAAAGTTTTAACATACATGTCCTTATTTCATTTGTATACAAAGATGTCATTCTGAAGGGTTCCTATCTAAATTCCTTCTTCAGGATGGTCTAGATCTGACGACCTGCTGTATCTGCCAGAGCAGGGGTGCACAGCCACTCCCATCTCCCACTGATCCCGTATCATTTGCAGGATGTCTGTGAAGCAAGGTGGGGCAGGGCCTGCACCGTGTGCTGGCTGCTGGATCTGCGGCAGCAAGCCCAGGGCTCAGCCCGCTGTGCATGCTCACAGACTGTCTGTGCCACAGATATGGGAGTGAAGGGACAAGGTGCTGCCCTTCTCTGCATTTTGCAGCTCCGGACAATGTGGTCTGTAGAGGTTATGAATTAACCCAGTTCTCTCAGTGAGTGCTAGCTTTAAACAGGTCCAATAAGTGACTCAGCGAAACCCTGACTTGCAGCATCCCTGGACATGTCCCAGCAAGTGCTAGTTCCCTGATAGCTCAGTTGGTAAAGAATCTGCCTGCAATGCAGGAGACCCCAGTTCGATTCCTGGGTTGGGAAGATCCCCTGGCGAAGGGATAGGCTACCCACTCCAGTATTCTTGGGCTTCCCTAGTGGCTCAGAGGTTGAAGTGTCTGCCTGCAATACGGGAGACCCGGGTTCGATCCCTGGCTTGGGAAGATCCCCTGGAGAAGGAAATGACAACCCACTCCAGGATTCTTGCCTGGAGAATCCCATGGACAGAGAAGCCTGGTGGGCTACAGTCCATGGGGTCGCGAAGAGTTGGACAGGACAGAGCGAGTTCACTCACTCACTCAGCCGTGTTACTGGGGTCTGTATCCGTGTATGCCACCTGCCCACTATGTGGCTTTGGATGACCCTTTCTGTGCCCGTCTTTGGATGGATAATGATGGACTATCTCAAAGTTCTGTTCTGATAAGGTAGTATTATTCTTTTAGTCTCCTAACAACCTTAAGTACTTTATGCTAATATTGTATCCATTATAGAGTCATGTTAAGTTGAAATATGAGATACCCATGTCGCCCAGTGGTAAATAATACACCTGTTAGTGCAGGAGACAAAAGAGATGCAGGTTCAATCCCTGGGTCTGGATGATCCCCTGGAAAAGAAAAGGACAACTCACTCCGTGGAGTCAGAGAGAGTCAGACACAGCTGAGCATGCACACATGCCAAGCTAAAACGTGGGGGTTGAATTACTTCCCCAAATTTAAACAGCAATTCAGTGTTAGGGCTGGACTTTGATCCAAGTCACTCTGATTCTAGAGCCTGTGTTCCTGTCAATATATATAGAGTCCCACCCCGCAAGAGACAGGTGGGGTTTCAGATGCACTGAGAGCATCATTCCTGCCATGCTGCCCATCTCCATATGCTGTTGATGCCCTGTGAACCCCAACTTTTCCTGACTTGGACCTGTAGTAATAGCTCTCTTATAATACTTGCTTCACACAGTAGCTTTATTATAGGCAATTTATTTGTAAATATTCCCAGAAAAATATGAAATAACATTTTTTCAGAAAATAGGTAGTGATTTCTTTTTAAATCTTGATTATTTAGCCCTTAATTTCTACTGATTACAACATTGAGTGGGGCTTCCCTGGTGGCTCAGATGGTTATGAATATGCCTGCAATGCAGGAGACCTGGGTTCAATGGCTAGGCTGGGAAGATCCCTTGGAGGAGGAAATGACACCGCACTCCAGTATTCTTACCTGGAGAATCTCATGGACAGAGAAGCCTGGTGGGCGATGACGTAGCAAAGAGTCAGACACAACTGAGCAACTAACTCTTCACTTTCACACATTGAGAATGGCCTCGCCTTCATTAATATTTTCCTCTTTCCTCCCCTGAGAAGGAAATGGCAACCCACTCCAGTATTCTTGCCTAGAGAATCCTGTGGAGAGAGGAGCCTGGTGGGCTGCCGTGTATGGGGTCATGCAGAGTCGGACACGACTGAAGCTATTTAGCAGCAGAAGCAGCTTTCCTCCCCACAGTATCATCCAGTGCAAGGTAATCATTGTCATATTTCTTGTCCATTCACCCAATTGGATTTTTTTGCATATCAGACATCACTACACAAGCTGGAGGTACAAAGATATTAGTCAGATAGTCTTGGTCCCTTGGGAAGATACCGTCTAGTCTGGCTTAGTTTTAACTGCGGGGTCTTCCTAGCCCTTCTGCCTGCTATCCATAATGTCAGAATTACATGGGACATGCATTTCCACTAGCAGTTCGGGGCTACTAAAATTCTTGGGGTCTCAGTGCCATGTGCCTGGAAACACAAAGTCCCACTGCTTGTCTCAGGATCAGGCACCTACCAGCTTCCTCATTCCCAAAGCTGACAGTCAGTTCACAGGCCTGGTTTCCTTCCTTAAGTCTAACTTCTATTTCATGTTCCAGTGGGATACCAAGTTGGTTTTAAACCACAGTTTCCCTGCTTGAAACCTGGATTCTCCTTTTCTAGGTTTCAGAAGTCTCTCACATCTAAAGGTCTGACAAGACTACTAGTAATATGTTTTATCCTGGTGAATAATTAACTGCACTGGATCCTGATGCCCATTGATAAGCTTCACTGTCTATAAGTCCTTGACATGGAATCCATCTTTATTATCTGTTCTTCTAAAACTAATGTCTTTGGCCTGAGTGGGATATGATTATCCTACCCTTCTGAACTAGATAATTTTACTGCAGGGCTCTGTGTTCTGAGGATTCATCTTTAGAACTGGGTAATTTCTTACTGATTTTACTATTATCAAGACTTAGATCCCCTCCACCTTCCCTAACTTAGCTCTGAGAATACATTATATCAGAAAATGCAGATTAATAAACAATGACATTCGAAAACCTTTGAAGGATAAAGGAGATTTCACTTCAGACATCCCACTGAGAAAGTCACAGGAACCCAGATCAAGAATTCTTTACACAGATGTCACTCATCCCTTTCATTTTTCCCATTTTCTTTATATTTTTATCTTTTCTCCCAAATCATTGACATCTTCCATTGATGACAGATCCTAGTCTGTGTGAAAAGCGGAAAAAGAATATACCACGCTTTCCTCTGGGTTGTGTACATACATGTAAATAGCACTTTCTCTGAGTGTGGCTAGGTAGCCCCTCTTCCCTGCTGGCATCATGCAGACAGGCTTCTTTCCAATGGTCATAAACAAAACATCAACAGATGCGAGGAACAAGTGAATATCAAGAAGGCTGTCGCCATAGCAACAATAACCATGGAAAGTCCTATAAACACCCACCCCTGTACCAGTATCTACTCAAAAATTCAGAGCATTTGGCTCATAGAAATACAGAGTGGGGGGGGGGGGGAGGCAAGAGAACCTGGATGTAGTGAGTAGAAATGAGCTGAAAGTTGAAAAATTGGAACTCTTGTCACAAGTTTCACCTCTCTGCCCATGCCCAGGGCTTGCTCAAGGCAGAATTATGAAGGGAAATATTTTCCGTACTCTCCTTTTGCCTCCAGTATACAGAGTGCAGTCCTTAGTTTGATATTTGAAGGTATCTGCAGCCTACACTTTTTTTTTTTTGGATTATTTGTTACTTGTCTAGCTGATACAGCTGTTCAACACAGTGTAACTCATTCTCCTCTGGATATAAAACACGTATTTCTAATGCTTTCACACTGCATAGGTTATTCCCCTTTTGTGAAAGTCTAGTTCTTCTCAAATTTCCCCATCAAAATCCCAGACAGCTGGTCCTAAGTCTTTGAAGTTCGGTTTCATCCATGAAGCCTTCTTTAGTCACCAGAGTTCACAGCTATTTCTTGGAATATGAAGACAAAATCCCTGAGTTCATTTCTCGGTTTGGTAATTTAAAGCTGGGTGACATTGAACTTAACTTCATAATGTAAATTTTTGTAAATAAAATAGCTTTTCAAAAAAGTCAAAAGAGATAATGTAGGTAAATTAAATGACACAGAGTAGCAAGTATGATTTACATGATCATTTGACACTAATATTGTTTCCCCCTTTCTCTAATTTGCTATCTCCATACCATCTTCATGGAAGCAAATCAATTGGCATGTTGCAAAATCACTGGAAAAGATCCTGATGCTGGGAAAAATTGAAGGCAGGAGAAGGGGACAACAGAGGATGAGATGGTTGGATGGCATCACTGACTCGGTGGACAAGAGTCGAGCAAGCTCTGGGAGTTGGTGATGACAGGGAAGCCTGGTTTGCTGCAGTCCGTGGGGTCACAAAGAGTTAGACACAACTGAGCGACTGAACTGAACTGAAAATCTCAATAAATAATAAATATATAAAGAAGTAAAGAAATTAGAAGGTAGGATACTAAATGGAACAATATGGAATGTAGATTTGGAGGAATTCACAAATGTGCTTTTTGTCCCCATCATACTGCTGCTGCTGCTAAGTCGCTTCAGTCGTGTCCGACTCTGTGCGACCCCATAGACGGCAGCCCACCAGGTTCCTCTGTCCCTGGGATTCTCCAGGCAAGAACACTGGAGTGGGTTGCCATTTCCTTCTCCAATGCATGAAAGTGAAAACTGAAAATGAAGTTGCTCAGTCGTGCCCGACTCTTAGTGACTTCACTGACTGCAGCCTACCAGGCTTCTCCGTCCATGGGATTTTCCAGGCAAGACCCCCATCATAAATCAACATAAATTTTAATCATCTTTCACTCAAGCTGTGCTTTCCCATAATTAAAGACTCAGTTGAGATAATTCAGACAACCAGTGAGTCAGTTCATCAAAAAAATTCATGAGACTTTTTTTTCAGGATTGTTAAAACTGTAAGAAAACGTAATCACAAACAAGCACTAAGTGAACTGAAGAGATGAAGTAAATCTTTTTGGGGCCGATGTCTACTCATTCCTCAAAATTCTCTTAGTTGGCACATCATCTCAGAAAGCTCTGGCCCCTTCCCAGACACCACGGGCAACCTCTTTGACCCTTCCATTGCATCTCTGCTGATAATACAATATTATTCCTTATATTCTTAAAATACTGTCTCCACTTGTTGTTCTGTGTCTTCTCCATGACTCTATTATCCAGTGTCTCTTTCATCAGAGTCCATAGTACAATATAGAGGCACATACAATGTCATTGTTTGTTGTATTACTGAATAAGAATATGGTTGAATGAATGAATCAATGAACTAATAACAGAATGAATCAGCTGAATTGAATGTCACATGTATACAAGCATCTAGATAATAATTTCCCCCAAATTGTCCAGAAAACAATTACTTGAGGTTTCTTGAAGAATCTTTTTTATTTTTCAATTTATTTGAATTTTTATCAAAATATGGTTAACATACAACATTACATTAGTTTTATGTGTAGTACATAATAATTCGACAATTGCATATATAATGATCACCATGATAAGTCTAATAGCCATCTGTCCCATGAAACATTATTACAATATTATTGACTATATTCCTTGTGTTGTATATTACACCCCCATGATGAATATCTCATGTAACTCAAAGTTTATACCTCTTAATCCTCTGTACCTATTTCATCTATCATCTTCACACCCCTCCATCTGGCAACTACCTGTTTATTCTCTGTGTCTCAGTTTGTTTTCATTTGTTTTGCTTTTTATTCCAAACATAACCGAAATCATGTAGTATTTGTCTTTGTCCGATTTATTTAACTTGGCATAACACCTTATAGACGGAGAAGATAGTGGCACCCCACTCCAGTACTCTTGCCTGGAAAATCCCATGGATGGAGGAGTCTGGTGGGCTGCAGTCCATGAGGGTCGGACACGACTGAGCGACTTCACTTTCACTTTTCACTTTTCACTTTCCTGCATTGGAGAAAGAAATGGCAACCCACTCCAGTATTCTTGCCTGGAGAATCCCAGGGACGGAGGAGCCTGGTGGGCTGCCTTCTATGGGGTCATGCAGAGTCGGACACGACTGAAGGGACTTGGCAGCAGCAGCAGCAGCAACACCTTATAGATATACCCATGTTGTCATAAATGGCAAGATTTCATTTTTTTTTCATGGCTAAGGAATATTTCATTGTATATACAAAGCACATCTTCTTTATCCACTTATTAATGTGCAGTTGGGTTGCTTCCATATGCTGGCTAATGAAATGATGCCACAATGAACACTGGAGTGCATATATCTTTTTGAACTAGTATTTTTGTTTTGTTTTGTTTTGTTTTCTTCAGGTAAATGCCCAGAAGTACAATTGTTAAAATTCCCTAACATTATTGTGTTATTCACAATCTCTCCCTTCATGTTTGCTGATTTTTGCTCACATATATAGGTGTTCCTATGTTTATGTATATATTTGCAACTGTTATGTCTTCTTACTGGGTTGATCTCTTTATTGTTATGCAATATCCTTCTTTATTTCTTATAAACAGTTTTTGTTTCAAAGTCTATTTTGTCTAAATATTGCTATCCCAGATTTCTTTTTATTTCCATTTGCACAGAATACTTTTTTCCATCACCTCAATCTCAGTCTGTTTGTGTCTTTAGATCTGATTTGAGTCTCTGTAGGCAGCGTATATATGGGTCTTGGTTGTTTTCTTTTTGTTGTTGCTTTGTTTTTTCACTAAGCCGTTCTATGTCTTTTCATTGGAACACTGAGTCCATTTACATTTCAAGTAATTATTGAGAGGCTGGTACTTATTGCATTTTGCAACCATTTTCTGACTGTTTTGCAGTTCTTTTATGGTACTTCTTTCTTCCTTTGCTCTCCTTCCTTGCTATTTGATAGTTCTTTTTACTGTTATATATGTTTGGAGATCTTTGGAGTTGCATGCATTCATTATAGGTTTTTGGTTTGCAGTTACCATGAAGTTCATATATAAATATGTGTGTATATAATTTTAAGTTGATATCTTTTTTGGATCATCTAAATTTGAAAATGTAACTAATGATTATTGATAATATCTTAAATTTGAAAGCATTCTAGCAATCATATATTTGTACTCCCTGGTTCAAAAATGTTAACATTTTTGACATCATGTTTTATATAGTTTTACTTTGTATTTCAGAGAAGGCAATGGTAACCCACTCCAGTACTCTTGCCTGGAGAGTCCCATGGACGGAGGAGCTTGGTGGGCTGCAGTCCATGGGGTTGCAGAGTCGGACATGACTGAGCGACTTCACTTTCACTTTCATGCATTGGAGAAGGAAATGGCAACCCACTCCAGTGTTCTTGCCTGGAGAATCCCAGGGATGGCAGAACCTGGTGGGCTGCCGTCTATGGGGTCGCCCAGAGTCAGACATGACTTGAAGCCACTTGGCGGCAGCAGCAGCAGCTTCGTATTTTGTGTGTCCCTTAACTACTTATTGTGAAAATAAATGATTTTAATCTTTTTATTTATGGTCTTCAGGTTATCCTCATAGATAATAAATGCTCTGTAAAAAGTTTTTTTGATAGCAATTTTGGTGTGCCCATAGGACAAAATGAGCTGTGGGTCTTTCTACTCTGCCATCTTAGACATGCTGTGCTGTGCTTAGTCACTCAGTGATGTCCAACTCTTTGCAATTCCATGAACTATGGCCTGCCAGGCTCCTCTGTCCATGGGGATTCTTGAGGCAAGAATACTGGAGTGGGTTGCCATGCCCCTCTCCAGGGAATCTTCCCAACCCAGTTATTGAACCCAGGTCTCCTGCACTGCAGGTGGATTATTTACTGTCTGAGCCACCAGGGAAGCCCAAGAATACTGGAGTGAGTAGCCTATCCCTTCTCCAGTGGAACTTCCCAACCCAGGGATCAATCCAGGGTCTTCCGCATTGCAGGAGGATTCTTTACCAGCTGAGCTATTCAGAAAGCCCATCTTGGACATACTGCCCAGAAAATCTCAACTGTATGATGACATATGTTACTATATTATCTCATGTATATTTGAAAATTTAATTTACAAAAAAAGACCCAATGACATATGCATTATCCCTGTTTTACAGCGATAATAACCAAGTCATGTATGTCTTTGCAGATTATTTAGCTAAGTGGTTCTCAATCTAGGTCCGTCACACTTAATAATGTGGTTTTGGGCATTTATCAAGCAAATCTAGGTAAAATGTTCATCATAAAGCTACAGAAGCTGCTAGTTAAAGCTCTTTGACTGGCACATAGCAGTGTCAGAACACTGACTCTGAAACAAATAGGAACAAATATATAACATATATACATAGAAACATAGAAACAAATATATACTCTTACAATTTTTAAATAAGGAAAATACTAGGAACTAACCTGACTTATAACTACCCCTGGGGAAGAGAGATTCAGATGCAAAGAGGAAAAATTATTTTTATGAGTGGCAGAATAAGGAGAGTAAGTTTATTCTGTAATCTAGGGATCACTGTCCTGTCGATTAATCTATGAAGGGATTTGCATCATGCTTTTGTTACAGCCATACAATTTCCTCATTATTTATTTTCTTTGGCAAGTGTAGCTGCAGCCAGAGATCACAGGAGAAGTTGTAGTATATTCTCCTTGTGTGCTACAGATTGTTTTTGGCTAATTTACTAGTAATTCATACAACACTTTAGACTTCTGACGAAGTTAGCTGAGCTTGGGGAAAAGCTTGAAGATGACAAGTTTAATGCTGTTTTTAAAATGATATAATTCCCAAGATGACCTAGTGATTTTATTAACTCATATTTAAAAATATGGAGGTAGGAGTTGGAACCAGTGATGTCCACTTATTTTTAATTAGATTTCTGAAAGTTATGGGGCTCGATCACTGAATGGGCTGTTATCTGTAAGTCATGGTCTTAAATAAGGGGCTTTTAGTATCTAATTTTATATTATTAGAAGAAAGCTTGAAAATTTTTCTACAGCAGTAATTGCATAAATATATATTTTATCTGGCATTAAAAAGACATTATTGATGCAGAACTCTCTATTAAGGAGAATGGACTACTTTTAGATGAGAAGAAGTTCAAAGGTACCATCACATTCATCATCTAAATGTAATTAGTTATATAATGTAATAGAATCTGAATTATATTAATGTAGTAAGACTGAAAAACACAAGTCTGAAAAAAATAGCTATGGGAAATTTTGGTTGATGCAATCTGAGTTACATATATATTAAACTCCAGAAGTTGAGAAAGGCCCAAAGAGTAGAGCGAAACCCAGTGGTATTTCTTCAACAAGCAATAAGGGCTCACTTGCTATGTTCTGGGTAATATGCTAGGCACAGATAATAAAACACAGACATGGTCTTTATTCTGAATTTACAAACTAGTACTGGAGATGTGCAGCGATAAGATTATACCACATATATGTTGTCAAAGCAGGGGACTTGGCCATGGAAACTCCCCATTTCATTAAGAAATTACTACTAGAATGAGTAAACTGAAGTTGTTGTTTTCTCTATTTGCATCATTCCTCTCATAATTAAAATCCCTGTGATGCAAAGAGTAGCAATTTCCAATAATGACCCTGTGCTCACTCTGGATTGCTCGGACAACCTCATTCTCTCAGCCAGGGCACTGTGCTCAGGCGGTTTCCCTTAGCATGGTGTTTCCTCCTCGCTGCATAAAATCCTATTGGTCTCAAGACTTCCAGATACTGGGCATCAGCATCCGCAGGCAATTCCTGTAGCTAGATTGTGGGGGTGTGCCTTCACTGATAAAGGTGCCGTCATATCTGCTTGTAAGGAGTGCCGCTGCGTTATAGGAAGTTGGGAGTCACTACTCCTTAAAGAAAGAAAACTCATACAGAATGTTCAGCAGATCAACCCAGCCCAAGCACACTTTGCAGATAAAATGGGACATTAGACGTGTCTTCTCCACTCACCTGACCCTTGTCATAGATGTATCCCCAACAATTCTTTTCCGTAACTTGCTGAGTGGAAGTTGCATTTGAATGTGAATTCAGTGCTATATTCTATTTATATAAAACCCAAGAGGTCAAGAATGGTGTCGTAAATTTCATAGGTATAAAAAAGTTATTCATTTAATTCATTCATTTGCATGAATTAATTGCAAAAAATCAAAATGAGTGAGTGATCAAATAAATGCTATCAAATAAATACAAGTGCCTTCCTATAAGATGGGCTTCCCTGGTAGCTCAGCTGGTAAAGAATCCACCTGCAATGCAGGAGACCCCAGTTTGATTCCTGGGTTGGGAAGATCCCATGGAGAAGAGAATGGCTACTCAGGCCAGTATTCTGGCCTGGAGAATTCCATGGACTGTATGGAATGTAGTCCATGGGGTCCCCAAGAGTTGGACACGATGGAGTGATTTTCACTTTCACTTTCCTATAAGACAGGCGGAGGGACAGACAGAGATATTGTATCCTACTCCGAAGCCAGATTTTGGACTGAAGAAATTAGAGACAAGAAGAAGACTACATATGTGGAGTCTGAAATGAGGAAGAAAGAAGGGCAGTGGGAGACAATGTGGGTTATAAAATGAGCCCCAAGTGAATTTTCAAGTACTCCCAACAAAACTTTGAAAAATGGAGAATCAAATTCCTCAAGAATCAGATGGGACCACAGATAAAGGTATCCTTTTCAACCAGGGAACTCTGGAAAATTGATTCTTGATTTTGAAAGTAAAGCAATTTTTATTTGATTCAAAGGTATCTTCAGAGGGCAAGAGAAGTTTAACGTGTATATAGTGTATCTGAAGACTTGTCTAGGGTCCAAGAAACTCCCCTTTGGGTACCATAAACTGGTTTATTATCCATTATCTATAACACAAAAATAATGAAAGCGGTACAATTCTCTGTTCAGAAAGCCCACAGGAATTCCAGAATTTGACAGCCGTGATATATCTCAGTTAGTTTTTCCTGTGTAAAACCATCACAAATCATAGAGCAGACAGTGTGTTGGTTAAAGAGACTACACATTGAGATGATGAAGTTATTCATTTATCTTCATTGAAAGGACTCAGACTGCACTATGGCTGATAACATAAATCTCATCCTATACGAGATCCTCTCCCCTAATAACTTCTCTTAGCAGTTTGATTAAAATTGCTTTTGTTTTCCTGTACATAACAGTGATCCAAGTTTCCTGACTAGTCACTGAAACTTGCAACCCAATTTGTGGTGCTAAAATCTGGTGAATGATTAGAGTTTAATAAAATGAAGAGTTTAAAAATGGCCTTGTAAAAGGGATTCGGTGATTAAAATATGTAAGCATAAAAAATTTAAGTCCACTTGTAATTCACCTTCCTGGTTCTGATACTTCATTCAAGTGACATATCATTTCTTTAGAAACTATTTCTACATGCACAGATACTCTGATGGATTTGATAACTTAATGTTAGTTAGCAGAAAAAAAGTCAAACAAATGGTGAAGAGAGAGAACAGAAATGTGCACAGTAAGATCAAAAACATGATCACAGTTTTTAAAAATGTAATTATGGTAAAAACCATCAAAATATTGAAAATATAACTATAATATAAATATTTTTGAGTATAGATACAGGAAGAGATGATGAAAAAAAGTGAATTTAGAAAAAGAATGTGGGAAGGAAGGAAGGGAAATGGAGCGAAGATGAGTAGAAGAAAGAAAAAAAGAAAGAGAAGAAAATAAATTAGCTCCCTAACATTATGTATTTAATTCATTCTTTAATTTCCAGGGTCTTTCGTGTACATTAGACCAGATACAGCTCCAGAAAATTAGAAACTGAAAATAAAGTTTTCTCCCTCTACACACTCAGATTAAAAGGTGCATCAGAGACAGGGTAACTGCAATTATCATTTCCCTTCAAAAATGAGAACAGGGGCACAGCAGACCAGTCAGCAGAAAGTTCAAAATCCACACCGGCAAATGATGGAAAGCTCTCTGTTTCAGGGGTGGAAAGTTATGTGACCGGGCCTTAATTACACATCCTATGTGCTTTCTGGTATGTTCCTCAAGATCTAGGACTCCACCTTCTGGAAAATCTTTCCTTATTTCTTGTCTTCCACATTCACTTTTCAAGGAGACACTGGAAATATGCTAACTGAGCAAACTATAGCTTTTGCTTAGTTTTGTTCTGTTAGAACACCCCTTTTCTGGGTACTAATTTGATATCAATGAGCTATTTGCTATGTAACAAAACACACTGAATTAAAATCTCTTTATCATTTCCCTTGAGCCTATAGGCTGGCTGGGTGCTTCTGCTGATTAACCCCAAATTCAATTGACCTCAGCTGGGCTATTCATGTATCTGCTGTTAAATAGGCTGTTCAGTTGGGGGCTGACTATTCTAGGGTAGCTTTGAATTATACAACTGGGCTTTCCTCCACATAACTATATTTTTCTACATAATGAATCATCCTAGAACTTATCAGTCTATAACAACATCCATCTATGTTACCCTGATTTTGTGGATCAGCATTATGGGCTACACTCAGCCAGTTTTATTGGAGTGCATGCAGTGTTTGAGCTAGGACCAGACAGTCTAAGATGGACTCATTCACATGTCCTGCAGTTGGTGCTGGCTGTAATGAGTCTTTCTCTCTCCCCAAATGTACTCTCAACTTCAGAGAAGCTGGAATGGGTTGTATCAGACATAAGCCATTGCGTTCATTTCAAGAGAGTGAGAGTGAAAGCTCTCAGGTCTCCTGAGGTCTAGATTTGGAAAGCGCAGATACTGCATTCTATCCATGAAAGCAAGTCACAAGACCCAGTCACAGTCAAGGGATGGCGAAACACACTCTATCTTTTGATGCGAGGAGCAACAAAGAATCGTGAAGTCATTTTGAATTTTTCCAGAACATGTCTTTCAAATCCCTTCTGAAGGATGGCAATTGCAGAGATGCAAAAAAGAGCAAACCCAGTGATACAAGATGGAAGCAGAAATGCACTCACATGTTTCAAGACTCTGCTTATGTCCCATTTGCTACCATCCCACTGGCAAAGTGACCTGATAGAGCCTTGTATCAGGACAGGAGAAGACTATAAGCTCACAGGGAGAACCACAGGGAAATAAGAAAACTACTAAATGGAACAATTAATACAGTCAACCAGCTAGTGACTGGTAGAGATAAAAATGAGATGTAGTCTTAACTTTACTACAAAGCTGAAATCATAGATTTACTTTAAATAATTTAAGAACATTTGCCTTAAAAATAGTTTCTTTAATTTAAAATGTCCTCCATGGTTGGAAGAATTTAAACTTTATATAGTTTTCTAAGACAGATAAAGATATAAAGAAGCAAATCCCAGTTCTACAGTAACTGGTTGATCGTAGGTATGCTAATTTAACTCTCCTAAGACTCAGTTTTCTCATCTATAGGAAGTTTTATCAATACTAACCTCAATAATGTTAAAATTAAATATTGATGGATCATGAGATCAAACATTTTAATATCCTTTGTTTCAATATCCTACCCCAGGACCTAGGGGATTCTTGAAGCATTGTTGTTCCTACGCCACTTAGATAATTCTTCTCTAATTATCCTGCAGCCATATTGCTCTATAATACATTTACCTCATTAAATGTCTTAGGCTTTTTTCAAAGCCTCCCTTTGTCTCTCTCTCAAAGGACTGATTCTCTTACCCTGCTCAGTGCTCACTCTTAAGGGGCACATCAAAGTCCAGCTGAACCATTTTTCCTAGTTGAATCCATTCTTTCTGTTTCATTAGATTCCAGAGATTTCTAGCACAACTCTTCTTAAACTGTGCAGTGCTTATTTATTCCTAACTTCTTTCCTCATCTAGACTGTGAATTTCACTAGGGTAGACACTGAGAGTCTCAGTGTAACCAGTTTTTTGAAGAGCTAAAACTTGGCAATATTCCATTATGAAATTATTTTATTTTAAGCTTTAAAAAGGTGCCTGCTTCTTGGAAGAAAAGCTATGACCAACCTAGACAGAATATTAAAAAGCAGAGGTATTACTTTGCTGGCAAAGGTCCATCTAGTCAAAACTATGGTTTTTCCGGTAGTCATATATGGATGTAAGAGTTGGATCATAAAGAAAGCTGAGCACCGAAGAACTGATGCTTTTGAACTGTGGTGTTGGAGAAGACTCTTGAGAGTCCCTTGGACTGCAAGGGGATCAAACTAGTCAATCTTCAAGGAAATCAGTCCTGATTATTCACTGGAAGGACTGATGCTGAAGCTCCAATCCTTTGGCTACCTGATGTGAAGAACTGACTCATTGGAAAAGACCCTGATACTGGAAAGATTGAAGGCAGGAGAAGAAGGGGACGACAGAGGATGAGATGGTTGGATAGCATCACTGACTCAATGGACATGAGTTTGAGCAAGCTCCAGCAGTTGGTGATGCGCAGGGAAGTCTGGTGTGCTGTGGTCCACAGGGTTGCAAAGAGTCGGACATGACTGAGCGACTGAGCTGTACTGGACTGAACTAAAACTTGGCAATATTCCATTATGAAATTATTTTATTTTCAGCTACTACCTTCAACTATGCCCTTTAGAATTTCTCATTCCTTTGTTATAACATTGCATTCTAGTCCAAGCCTGTTGGATGGTTTTCAGTAATTAATAAAATTCACCTGAGTTTTACTATTTTGGAGTTCTGAACTAAATTCCAGTTTCCACGTGTGGGTATGAGTGTGTGTGTGTGTGTGTGTGTGTGTGTGTGTGAGAGAGAGAGAGAGGTTTCCCTAAACCAACAAACAATTGTTGGAACATCTGCTGACTGTCATGTGTGTGTGTGTGTGTGTGTCTATAATTCAATTTAATTCTAACATTATCTACTCAAAGATAACAGCAGATCCCACAGGTTACAGGTTCAGTCCTAGAAGACTGCACCGCAACCCCACTTCAGATGCCAGCTGAAAACCTAGGTTGTTACCTGTATTTCTGCCCTCCTAGCTACAGACTGGAGGTTCCAACAACCTCCTTCAAGGGTTTGATTAATTTGCTAGAGCAGTTCACATAATTCAGAAAACCATTTTACTTACTGTCACCAGCTTATTATAAAAAGGGCATAACTCAGGAACAGCCAGAAGAAAGAGACACATAGGTATGGGGAAGAGTGAGAAGCTTCCCATGCTGTCTCCAGGGGCAACGCTCTCTCAGCGTCTCCACCTGTTCATCAACCTGCAAACTCTCCAAGCCTCATCCTTTTGGACTTTTATAGAGGCTCTGTCACACAGCCATGACTCCTTAAATCATTGGCCACTGCTGACTGAATTCCATCTCCAGCCCCTTTCCCCTCCCCCAGGGAGAAGCAAGGGGGGATGGGAGACTGAAAGTTTTAATCCTTTTCTTCATAAGGTTGGTTCTGGGTTCTCCTGGCAACCAGCCCCCTTCTTTAAGAATCTTCCAAAAGTCGCCTCATTAACATAACAAAAGGCACCATTTAGCTCTTCAATTAGGGAATCCCAAGTGTTTTAGGACCTGAGAGACAGGAACTTCTGTGGACAAAGACCAAATATACATGAGGAATAAATTTCGGTCATCCAAATGACTAGCGTGCATTTTTTTTACAAATCACAATATTACAACCTTCTTATCCAACCCTCTGCTCCCTTCTTCCTTTTGCTGAGGCTGTTGGGAGTGTAGTTGGCCCCTTCTCTCTGGGTCCTGCTTCCTCCAGGGTGGAAGAGAAGAGGACACAGGGTTCTCTGAAAGTGGTTCTCCCGTGTGGGGAAGATGTGGTCATAAAACTATGAGGAAAGAGCCAGGAACTCCACCCAAGCAAAGAACTGTTCTCTGCCTCACCCTGATTGTGATGACAAGGGACTTCCGGGCAAGCAGAACATCAGAGGGCTGAACTGAAGCCAGACTAGGGAACATGTCCTTAGCTTTGGAGGTTATTATGTGATCACAGTCAATTGCAGGCTGTTTTAGGGTAACGGTTCTCAACTCTGCCAGCACGTTAGAATCATCTGGGGAATATTAAAAAGCACCCCAGATACTGTTGTTCAGTCGCTCAGTCATGTCCAGCTCTTTTCAACCCCATGGACTGCAGCACACCAGGTTTCCCCGTCCTTCACCATCTCCAGGAGCTTGCTCAAACTCATGTCCTTTCAGACCCAGATTTAATTCATCTGTAGTGAAGCCTGGGCTTTAGGAGTTTTAAGAGTTTCTCATTTTACTCCAGGCGGAGAGATACTGGTGAGGAATGCAATGCCTGGCTTCACTTCTCTTTTGACTTAGAGTGCCCTTGCAGTCAATGGCAGGGACACAGAAGACATTCACCAACACATCCCATTATATATCTGTCCCCTAAATCTACCCCGTACCTGCCCCCAAGTAAAACCTTTCTTATTGAAGGAAGCTTCTACTACCTGTGAGTTTCAGAAAGAGCTTTTTTTGGTTGACTTGTTTAAATTCTGAATCTCCTATAGTACTCACTACGGGGGTTTGCACGTAGAATGGACTTAATAAACATTTATAGAATTGAAACAAAATGTGGACATAGTTACTGCTTTTATTTCATCAGCACTATTCAAACTGGAGAAGAAAAAAAAATCACCTTGATCATTTATGTGGATAGCTCTTTACAATTTGCAAAGCTTTTTTCCATTTCAGTGTTTCTTCTGATCTTCACATCATTCTATGTGAGTTTTATTCTTCCTTTTAAAACATAAGAGGGAATTGAGGAGAAAAATTTAATGACTAGTCACCCGGTGGTTCAGCGTTAGAAGGTATAAAACACATACTTGAACCTTGACCTTTGACTTCCATTACATGTAACTCTCAGGATGCTGAGCCATTAATTCCAGCAGCTTCTACAAATGTTAACTTATTTTTTCTTTCTTTTTTTTTTTAACTAAAATTCCATAAAGGCTCCACAGGGAAATTTGATAAATAATACTAGAAGCACTCACTTCCTCTGCTGAGATTGTGTCCTGTTTTGCAAACAGAATGAGCAGCAACCAATATCTCACAAATAGAAATAATAATTAAAAAAAAGACACTTATATGATAACTACCCACAAGGTGTTACTATTAAGCAAGTATGGTTAATATGGGCCCTTTGCAAATGTAACTTATTGTCTCATTAGAAAAGCCCAAAGGAAGAAAGAGGAAATTCATCCCAAATTAGATGTTAATTAGAAATGTATGATGAATTGCATCTTGCAAATATATAGATATTAAAAAGGAAATGTAGATGTTACACAAGATATTGAGGAAAGTATATGTCTTATATTTGGGAGAAGGAAGAAAAGAGATGCATTAATTATACCTCACTGAAGAGTTTATCGTCAATGAAAGCTAAAACAGGCACAATGCACAAGTTTATTCAAACCGGTTCTGTTCATCAAGCCAAGAAGAGATGAGATGTTTTTTTTTGAAATGTGAAGTAACTAGTGAACTAGGCCCCAAGTTAATGTTTGTCAGTGGCCGTGGGTCGTCAGATTTACATCCTGCGCTGCGCCTGGTAAACTTACTGTGGGGTCAAGGACAAGGAAGTCCTTTTCTGGGCGCTCAGAGGTCACCCCTCACACACCAGGGCCAGGCGTCAGATGACTCAGGAGAGTTCTGAGGCTCCAAAGCCCGTGGATCCCATTCAGACTCGGCAGCCCCACCTGCTCAGCCCGGCCTGAGCATTCTTCATCGTGGAGACCACACGAAGGCTCTTGCCCACAGTCACCAGCCTCTTCTTTGCCTCCTGACTGACTGGGACACGTGCGTCGTGCCTCCTGTTGCCAGGAATCTGTAAGTGTAAAAATGCCTTCCTCCCGGACAGTCACTCCTGAGTCTGTGTGTCTTCTCTCTCCTGATTATAGCAAAGCCTCCACACATTTTAAAACAACCATATCACTATGAGAAAGCTAAAATTCTCTTAAAAAAGTTTAACTCAGAAAGAACATGTCTTATTATTCATTCAGAGAAGGATTGCATGTGTATTTATATTCTGAAGAAAAATGTGGGAGGCCTAACATCGGGCTTTGGCTCTATTATAGGCGGTGGGCTTTTATCAAGGCACACTTCTCTGTATCCACAATTTGGAGGAAGCATGACTCAAAGCAAGTGAGCATTAAACATCGTTAAACAAAGCACACCACCCATATAGAAAGTACAGAAAGATACGTTGTCTCCCACTTTTGCAGTTCTTAGCCCCTGGGGTCACTCTGCCTGGAATAATCATTCCCCTCTTTCTATGATTACGACTACCATCCACATCCATCCTTCATAGTTAAGTGTTGCCTGACTCCTCACTCCCATGTTAGATGCTCTTTCAATATGTTCTCTTAAAGTATGGGATTCATCAATCATTATCTTAACCGTGGCTGTTACAATTACTTCCTAAGCAATATGTTTTTCACAAACATTAGTGGAATTAAAAGCACTTTTATTCCCCTTCTACTTTCCCCTTAAAATTCATTCAGAGAGGAAAGCTTTTTGTCTTCATTTAATTGAAAAAATTAATGGACAGATTTATGATTCTTCTACTCACTCTCAGCTAATTGTCTTAAACTCACTTTAAAGATAAAACATTCCTATTCTAGTAATTAGAATGATGAACCTTTGTAAGAAACAAAACTTTAGGCTGGTTTTAAACATCAATATTCTCCACATCCCAGCTCTTGGTCTGACAGCCTTGCCCTGTACAGCTGACAGTGGGAGGTGGAGACCATCTTTCTTTCTTCTCTCTCTCTCTCTCTCTCACTCACTTCTCTAACTGATGCTTGTGAGGTTGAAGCATGGACAAAGGGAGGGAAAGAGACAGAGCAAGTTCTCTTCTGTAAATTCCTCTCCCACTCTCTGACATAAAGCTCCTTTGCCTTGGGTAGATGCATCACCAGCCCAAGGGGTCTTGCGTGAATCTCTCCAGAGCCTGCAGGAGACTGACACTGGCCTTTAACTTCTCTGATCTACTCAGCAGCTCCATTGGCAGGACACAGATGTCCCTGTTGAATCTCTAACGGATAGTCCATGGTGAACCCCTGAAAGTCCATCAGGAACACACTCTGGGAGTGAAGGCGCATCTCCAGACAGAGACAGCCCTGCTGGCTGATCCAACAAGGCAGTTGGTGCCTCTTCTGCACTGAACATTTCATAAGCTGTAGCTTTATTCCCATGCACTAAGCCTCCCAACTACAGGATCAGATTTTTCTCTCTCTACGAAGTCCTTTTGAGCTTGAGGCGAGCAGCCAGGCCTCTCTAAAAGCTGGGAATTGGAACACTTGTTTGGCTCGGTCCACTGTTTTATCTGCACACTGCCTGTATATTTCGCATAATGCTGTGAAGACAGGTGAAGGGGGCTTCCCTGGTAGCTTAGCGGTAAAGAATCCACCTGCAATGCATTATGCACAGGTGATACGGGTTCAATCGCTGGCTCAGGAAGAGTCCCTGGAGGGGGGCAGGGCAACCCACTCCAGTATGCGTGCCTGGAGAATCCCATTGCCAGAGGAACCTGGCGGGGTACAGCCCATGGGGTTGCAAAGAGTCAGACATGACTGAAGCAACTTAGCATGCCTGCTCATGAAGACATTAGTTCAAACTCCACAGCTTTCCTACTCGTTATAGAGGACTGGTGTGTCTATATGTCAACATGTACTGCGTAAATGTCTGCTACACTTTTTTTTAATTAATTTATTTTTAATTGAAGGATAATTGCTTTACAGAATTTTGTTGTTTTCTGTCAAACCTCAACATGACTCAGCCATAGGTATACATATATCCCCTCCCTTGTGAACCTCCCTCCCATCTCCCTCCCCATCCCACCCCTCTAGGTCTGCTACACTTTTAAAAAACTTATTAACAAAACATTTTTGTTCCTGTAACAATTCATTAAAGCTTGGTAACTATCCAAACAAATACAAATATGCATAAAAACAGTTTGACATAAAGCATCAAAGTCAGCTGCTTTTGCCTATCTAAAAACCTATAATTTTTTTTTAGGGGTAAAATTTGGGTATTACAAAGATTTTACTTAGCTCAGTTATCAAGGTATCAGAAAGATCACTATGAAAATTAGATCAAAGAACATTAAAAAATTCAATCAATAAAGTACATGAAAGATTACACTTAAAGATTCAACCTTCTGAGTGATCACACTAATTATTTCTATTAAAAAAAATAGTTGATTTTTGGAAGATTATCTTAATCTTCCAAAGAATCTGGTATTCTTTCTTAGTGAAAAAGTAGGCCCTACAGACTTGTCTGGAAACCATATTAGCTAGATTAATAGCCTTCTATCTTTAGTTTCATAACTCTGTTTCTCAGAATCCAACCCAAAGAATTCAGTAAAAGCATTTTTAAAATAAAGATTGATGTATAAGTACCTTGATTGCAGCCTAATGCATAGTAGATAGGATTGAAAAACAACAATCAAATATTATGCTGAATACAATCAAATATTATACAAATTTTAAAAATGCTGACCTTACCAGCACCAGAATCCTGCTACTATTACTCCCAATTTATACTTTATTTTCATGTGTGCATGGATGTATGTTTATGTACGGTTTTAAGGGGCGTTTGATTATAGAAGGAGCCACTGACAGAGCCTGCCCGTGTATTATACACTGGTGTTTTCTCCTTATTGTGTTGTATGGGACTGTGTTATGTTTTGTCATGCTGCGCTGCATTTCATAATCATAACAATGTCCTATATGTCAGGTATTAAACTCATCATATAAAATAAAGAATCACATAACAATTAAGCTGTAGAAATCAGCCTATTACTTAAGTCTCAATTTCCAAGTAAATTTACCCATGCTATTATTCTGTGAGTTGTAGAATCAAATTAATGCTTGCTGACTCCCCATTTTGCTAAGGTTCTAAGTAATAAATGGAGAAATAAAACACAGCCTCTGTACTCAGAAAGTTCTATTAAGGAACAAAGGTGTATGACCAATGATGGCAGTGGAGTGAAGGGAAGAAAATATTAAACACATGCAATAAAGTAGAAGGCTATGTCAAAGAAAGAAGTCATAAAATATGTATGTCCTTCTCCTTAGAGCTGTAATAACTTGAGGCTAGTTGCTGAATGCTGTGAGTTTGTCATTTTTCTTAAACTCGAATAATACCAACCTCATTAGACGTTATGATGATTAACAGTAGTCATTTCTGTAATTAAACCAGCATCAAGCATGATCATAAGTGGACAGTAAATGCAAGTCATTTCCCCCTTTGCCCTGGACTACAGATGCATCTACCAATCCTGGGACCCAGAAGACAGCTGAAGGATGTGAAGGAAAAGAGGTCAAAATGAACCATATCTGTCAAAGAAAATGGCAGAAAGAATTACAAGATATTATTCCAGAGCAATTTAGTCTCCATTTATTTGACAGATTGACACCTTGTAAATATGTCACTTGTTGTAACTGGCCTGTCAGGACCACAACTTGGCCTCCCATAAATGGCTGCTCTAACATGGTTACCTGCTGGCACTTTCCTTCTGCATGGGTATCTGTTGGCTTTGTATCCAATACTTTAGCATGCCCTCATGGATATTGGGGGAGCTTGTGTAGTCCAGTAGAGAAGCTCCATTTCTTGGATTCACTTTGTACTGACTTTCCTGAACCTTCACTAGGTTGATAATGAGCTTTCATGTTAATGCAGAGAATGCCAAGTTTACATTTTGTAAAGCTCCTTTTACTTCCCCGTTAAGATGGCAATCAGCCCAGCTCTCTGTGTTTCCTTTTCCCATTCTAATTTCAATTATGATGGCATTAAAAAGGATATAAATATAGGCATAAAGTGTGCATGGGTGTGGTCATATCTCTATTTACATCTTGGGAAAGTTAACAAAGCAGTGAAATCTATCTCTGATTTCTAAATGAAGCGACTGATCACATTGTTTGGGAGGAAGCTTTAACAATCCAACCTACTACCTCTTCTGAGAAATGACAGAGTGCCAAAGAGGTAAGCGGAAGTGCCCTAGGACACACCATTCTACAACTCTCACTCAGAGGAAACGTGGGAGATAAAACACTCTGAGAACAAATCTGCCCCTCCCTGCCCACGGCAAGGTCCAGCCATCACCCTTGGTGTGCGGTGGGGGAGACAGGAAGGAAGTGGGATGAGACTGAAGAACAACAAATAGAAAACAAGGAAAGTGAGTACTCAGAGAAAGCAGACTTTGTTTGCTTAGGTTAGGGTTAGGGCACAGATGACTCAGACCAGATCAGATCAGATCAGTCGCTCAGTTGTGTCAGACTCTTTGCGACCCCATGAATCGCAGCACGCCAGGCCTCCCTGTCCATCACCAACTCCCGGAGTTCACTCAGACGCACGTCCATCGAGTCAGTGATGTCATCCAGCCATCTTATCCTCTGTTGTCCCCTTCTCCTCCTGCCCCCGACCCCTCCCAGCATCAGAGTCTTTTCCAATGAGTCAACTCTTCGCATGAGGTGGCCAAAGTACTGGAGTTTTAGCTTCAGCATCATTCCTTCCAAAGAAATCCCAGGGCTGATCTCCTTCAGAATGGACTGGTTGGATCTCCTTGCAGTCCAAGGGACTCTCAAGAGTCTTCTCCAACACCACAGTTCAAAAGCATCAATTCTTCGGCACTCAGCCTTCTTCACAGTCCAACTCTTACATCCATACATGACCACAGGAAAAACCATAGCCTTGACTAGACGAACCTTTGTTGGCAAAGTAATGTCTCTGCTTTTGAATATGCTATCTAGGTTGGTCATAACTTTCCTTCCAAGGAGTAAGCGTCTTTTAATTTCATGGCGGCAGTCACCATCTGCAGTGATTTTGGAGCTCAAAAAAATAAAGTGTGACACTGTTTCTACTGTTTCCCCATCTATTTCCCATGAAGTGTTGTGACCAGATGCTATGATCTTAGTTTTCTGAATGTTGAGCTTTTCAACTTTTCACTCTCCACTTTCACTTCCATCAAGAGGCTTTTTAGTTCCTCTTCACTTTCTGCCATAAGGGTGGTATCATCTACATATCTGAGGTTATTGATATTTCTCCCGGCAATCTTGATTCCAGCTTGTGTTTCTTCCACCCCAGCATTTCTCATGATGTACTCTGCATATAAGTTAAATAAACAGGGTGACAATATACAGCCTTGACGTACTCCTTTTCCTATTTGGAACCAGTCTGTTGTTCCATGTCCAGTTCTAACTGTTGCTTCCTGACTGCATAAAAATTTCTCAAGAGGCAGATCAGGTGGTCTGGCATTCCCATCTCTTTCAGAATTTTCCACAGTTTATTGTGATCCACACAGTCAAAGGCTTTGGCATAGTCAATAAAGCAGAAATAGATGTTTTTCTGGAACTCTCTTGCTTTTTCCATGATCCAGCGAGTGTTGGCAAATTGATCTCTGGTTCCTCTGCCTTTTTTAAGCCAGCTTGAACATCAGGAAGTTCATGGTTCACATATTGCTGAAGCCTGGCTTGGAGAATTTTGAGCATTACTTTACTAGCGTGTGAGATGAGCGCAATTGGGCAGTAGTTTGAGCATTCTTTGGCATTGCCTTTCTTTGGGATTGAAATGAAAACTGACCTTTTCCAGTCCTCTGGCCACTGCTGAGTTTTCCAAATTTGCTGGCATATTGAGTGCAGCACTTTCACAGCATCATCTTTCAGGGTTTGGAATAGCTCAACTGGAATTCCATCACCTCCACTAGCTTTGTTTGTAGTGATGCTTTCTAAGGCCCACTTGACTTCACATTCCAGGATGTCTGGCTCTAGGTGAGTGATCACACCATCGTGATTATCTGGGTCATGAAGATCTTTTTTGTACAGTTTTTCTGTGTATTCTTGCCATCTCTTCTTAATATCTTCTGCTTCTGTTAGGTCCATACCATTTCTGTCCTTTATCGAGCCCATCTTTGCATGAAATGTTCCCTTGGTATCTCTGATTTTCTTGAAGAGATCCCTAGTGTTTCCCATTCTGTTGTTTTCCTCTATTTCTTTGCACTGGTCGCTGAAGAAGGCTTTCTTATCTCTTCTTGTTATTCTTTGGAACTCTGCATTCAGATGTTTATATCTTTCCTTTTCTCCTTTGCTTTTCACTTCTCTTCTTTTCACAGCTATTTGTAAGGCCTCCCCAGACAGCCATTTTGCTTTTTTGCATTTCTTTTCCATGGGGATGCTCTTCATCCCTGTCTCCTGTACAGTGTCACGAACCTCATTCCATAGTTCATCAGGCACTCTATCTATCAGATCTACGCCCTTAAATCTATTTCTCACTTCCACTGTATAATCATAAGGGATTTGATTTAGGTCATACCTGAATGGTCTCGTGGTTTTCCCTACTTTCTTCAATTTAACTCTGAATTTGCCAATAAGGAGTTTGTGGTCTGAGCCACAGTCAGCTCCTGGTCTTGTATTTGCTGACTGTATAGAGCTTCTCCATCTTTGGCTGCAAAGAATATAATCAATCTGATTTCTGTGTTGACCAGCACAGATGACTGGCCTTCCCATGACTGGACTTCCCTAAATACAGCAAAGGGAAAGCAGAAGCACAGACTGAAGAGATCATCTGTGGCTCCAAGATTCTCTCAACTTTCATCTGCTGATGCAATTCTAAACTTCTGTTTCACATAAACAACATGCCTATTCAATCAAAAAGAATAGTGCCTAATTAATTTCCAATTAATAGTTGAAAAAGCTACTTGAAAGGTTTCTAAGTACCAAATTTGGAAAATAAAGAAAAATCACCAAATCTAGGAAAATATACTTCTTTAGAACTTTAGTTCTGTAGAAGAGAAGCTCTTTGAAAAGTCGAAGTATCATTTTATCCCCCCAGAGATTCACATATATACAGAAACTGGTTTCAAAAGCTAAGAGGAGTTCTCAATAGACAGGAAGAGGACATTGTTTTGATAAAAATACAGAAAACAGTTATTAAAATAAAATTATTTAACATCAGGAAAGACAAATAAGCTTCATAACCAGGTGAAACTTTATGAATTTTAAGACAGTGGTAGAAAAAATTGTATGCTGAAACCTATAGAAAACTTAACAAAATATGAAGTCAAACTTCATGTTTTTTTCCTAACCATAAAAGTAAAAACTGCTAAAGCACTGAAATCTATATGCAATATTAATAAATAAAATCCAGATCTATTTTCATATGACATAAAGATAGTAAAAAACAAAAATGTTGACTGAAACTCTTAGAATACAACTTTACCAGGTTTTGATAGAGACTGTCTCTTCCACTGTAAGCAGCTGTAAAACTGGAGGGAAATATATGAGGCAATAGTTTGTAGGCACTAGAGGACAGCTGTGGCTTTTAAGAGTAGGAAATCTCATGAGGTGTTGCCATGACCAGTCCAGCCCTCCCTCTACCTAGAATGACTTCTCAATTATGACACTACAAGCTTCCATCCAAGAAAAGCATGATAGACCCCCTTGAGCTGAGGAGGCAAAAGTACAGCTGTAGTGGTCGGAATTTGCAAGGCAGGACACTTGAGGAAAAGGAGTTGTTGCAGAAAGACCAAAGTGCATGTTTGATTCCCCGTGAGTCTTTCTTGAGGGCTGGTTGAAGATACACTGGGCAAGAATACACAAACCCCTCTAGAGAGAAGCAGTAGGGTTGAGAGCAGAGCAGTGACACTAAGGTTTAAGTGGAACTGGAAGATGTTCAGGTTCTGATGACACAGAGTCTAAGACCTCTTTAATGACTGCTGCTAAGTCGCTTCAGTTGTGTCTGACTCTGTGCGACCCCATAGATGGCAGCCCGCCAGGCTCCCCCATCCCTGGGATTCTCCAGGCAAGAACACTGGAGTGGGTTGCCATTGCCTTCTCCAATGCATGAAAGTGAAAAGTGAAAGTGAAGTCGCTCAGTCGTGTCCGACTCCTAGCAACCCCATGGACTGCAGCCCACCAGGCTCCTTCGTCCATGGGATTTGTCAGGCAAGAGTACTGGAGTGGGGTGCCATTGCCTTCTCTGTCTTTAATGACTACTGCTACCCTTAAACATTCAACTGAGATGTCAGAAATTCCATGCCTTAAAAGCAAAGGCAAGACTCTAAAGCCAAACATTCTCTCAATGTGTACTAATAAAGATGACAACTAAGCCATGAGAAGGTCTGTAGGAAAGACAACATAAAGGTGAAGCTCCACTAAGTTGTACAGCTTGGGGAACTTCCACAGATCTGCGCTAACAAAACATCAAATTCGAGCTTCACAAGTATGAGGGGGTCATTCAACAACTAAACTGCTCTTAGAACAAAATAGCAAATCCTGCAGAGCATAATAAAACTCCAGAGCACCTATAGTATAATAATCATTGTATCTTCATACAATCAAATATTGCTGAACAGCCAAAGACAAGTGAAAGTGTAACCATAAACTAGGAAAAGCATGGCATAGGAACATCCAGGTGTTGAATTTAGCATAAACTTTAAAGAAGCTCTTCTGAATATGCTTGAAGAACTAAAAAATTACTCGTATTAGTTATATATTTGTGTGCAACAAATTAATCCCAAACTTAGAAGCTGAAAAACAAACTTTTATTGTGGAGCAGTTCTTTGGGCACAGTTGAACTTGTTCCTCTGCTCCAGGTTATCTTGCAAAATTGCAAAGTACTGGCCAGGCTTGATCTCAAAACTCAGATGGGGAAAGATAGTCCGCCAAGATAAAAGTGTTAAGGCTGCATTCATTTCTTTGTGGGCTTCCCAAATGACACAGTGGTAAAGAACTCACCTGCCAATGCAGGAGCCACAGAAAACTCAGGTTCAATTCCTGGGTTGGGAAGATCCCCTGGAGAAGGAAATGGCAACCCAATCGAGTATTCTTGCCTGGGAAATCCCATGGACAGAAGAGCCTGACAGGCTACAGTCTATGGGGTGGCAAAGAGGTGGACACGACTGAGCGTGAACACAAGTGAGCGAGTGAGCTCCTTGTGGGCTGTAGGGCTGGGCTCCCGCTGGCCCCTAAGCCCTTTGGTGTGTGCACCCCTCCATCAAGGATGCTTGCTTCATCAGAGCCAGTAAGAGAGAGTATCTGCTAGCAAGATGTAAATCAGAAGCTTTTGTAACCTACTCTCAGAAATGGCCTCATAGTGCACTTACTATATTCTATCAATTAGAAACGAGTCATAAAGCAAGCCCACAATCGAAGGGAGGGCACTATAGCAAGGGCTTTAACAGTGACTAACAAGAGATGAGCATCTTTAGGTACCATCATAGAGGTCTGTATGTAACATTAGCCGCCATGGAATACAAATTAAAATCACAGTGAGATACTAGTTCACAACCACTGAATGGCTAAAACTAAAATGCCTGTAAACACCAGAAGTTGACGTTCTGTGGAGCAGCTGTAACTCTGATACATCGTTGGTGCATGTGGGATACGGGGCCCTTTAGCAAAACAGTTTAGCAGTTTCTTATAAAGTCAAACACACATTTATATCATCATCCAGCAACTGCACTTTATGTACTTACCTAAGATAACTGAATATGCATGTCCACACAAAGACTTGTGTGTAGATATGTATACTGGTTTTATTCATAATATTAGAAAGTGGAAACAATTCAAATGCCCATCAGTGAGCAAAGTACAAATATAGTACTGCTCGTCAAAGTATTGATACATGGAATAGCATAAGTAAGCCACAGAGGACAAAGTATTGAGACAAGTAATAGCACAGGTAAGCCACAAAAGCAGTATGGTGAATGAAAGAAGCCAGACATGAAAGAACGTGTATTTGATGATTTCATATGTATGAAGCTCAAGAAGAGAAAGTGAAGAAGCCAGATTTTTGTATAATTTGACTAGAAAAAGAATGACATGACTTTTGGACTCATGGAAATGTTTTGTAATTTAATTGCAGTCGTCTTAAATGGGTATTTATATCTGTTAAACTCAGAAAACTGTATATACTTAAGTGAATTATTTTTAACATAAATGTATAAATTATATCTCCATAAACTTAAAACTAGGTATATGATTATAAAGCCCTAAAACTGAAAGAGTAAAAATATCTTAAACAAATGATCACAACCTTAAATATGATTACATAAAACGTCTGAATTAAAAATTAGTATTTCCCTAGAAATGATACACAGGTTAACAAAGGGGAGGACAGAATGGAGGCAGTGTGCCCGCCTTTAATGCTCAGCATCAGAAGACAATGAAGTACACCTGGAAATGCGTGAGTCTCCTAGACACGTCCTTAGTCGAGTAGCCATGCATGTGCCCGTGAGATGTTTTCAGACAAACAGGGCTCTAGAATGCCCTACCAGTGTCTGCAGCACACATCCTTAACTCTAGGCACAGCCAGTGATGCACAGTTAGAACTCACGATGGGCAAACAGCACATACATCCACATGCCTTTCCTCAAAAGAAGCACGTTTGTGGTGTGTGCATTCAATGTAGACATATGTATTATATACATACATGTGTATGTGTATATTCATATACGCATATATATATTCTAGTTAGTAAGATGTTAAATTCTTCACAAAAGGGGAAACAACCTATAAAAGCAGTATAAAATACGCAGTGAAATAATTTTACATAAACTTATTCGTCTATGGATATATATTGTATATTTTACTCATGCTGATATAGAAAATAGCTTTGAAACATAAATAAACCGTAATGTAATAGAAAAACTTTATTAATAAAAACAAACAGCTGAAAAGCTTGGCTATTTAAAACAAAGAAAAGAAAAAACCATGTAAGAAAGAAAAATTAATAAAAGTATAATTTTAGATAAATTCATTGTGTTACTCAAAACATTCTCTTTCTTTCTGAGACTAATAATCAGAAACCAGAGGATCAAATATATTAGAAAATATAAAGTCGATGTCAGTCAAATTAATATAATGGTGTACTTTACTTCTCAGTCATTCTCAGTCATTAGGTCCAAAGCAAATAACACTTAAATGGTGAGGCAAAACCAACGATTATGAAAACCACAATAACAGTACTAAGGATTTAGAAAATGATTTGAAGGAAGGAAACTCAGAATGAGAGTTATGGAGACAAATACAATAATTTAACTAATAAAAAAGATTTATGCTAAAATTTAAATATATACATTGGTAATCATAGTCAACAAAAGAGTCCAAAATGCAGTATTTGGATGCAGTCTCAAAAACGACAGAATGATCTCTGTTCATTTCCAAGGCAAACCATTCAATATCATCGTAATTCAAGTCTATGCCCCGAACAGCAATGCTGAAGAAGCTGAAATTGAATCGGAGAAGGCAATGTCACCCCACTCCAGTACTCTTGCCTGGAAGATCCCATGAAGGGAGGAGCCTGGTGGCCTGCAGTCCATGGGGTCGCTAAGAGTCAGACACGACTGAGCAACTTCACTTTCACTTTTCACTTTCATGCATTGGAGAAGGCAATGGCAACCCACTCCAGTGTTCTTGCCTGGAGAATCCCAGGACGTGGAAGCCTGGTGGGCTGCCACCTCTGGGGTTACACAGAGTCAGACACAACTGAAGCGACTTAGCAGCATAAAGACCTACAAGACCTTTGAGAACTAACACCAAAAAAAGATGTCCTTTTCATTATAGGTGACTGGAATGCAAAAGTAGGAAGTCAAGAAACACCTGGAGTAACAGGCAAATTTGGCCTTGGAGTACAGAATGAAGCAGGGCAAAGGCTAATAGAGTTCTGCCAAGAGAATGCACTGGTCATAGCAAACACCCACTTCCAACAACATAAGAGAAACCCCTATACATGGACATCACCAGATGGTGGACACTGAAATCAGATTGATTATATTCTTTGCAGCCAAAGATGGATAACTCTATACAGCCAGCAAAAACAAGACTGGGAGCTGACTGTGGCTCAGATCATGAACTCCTTATTGCCAAATTCAGACTGAAATTGAAGAAAGTGGAGAAAACCACTAGACCATTCAGATAGGACCTAAATCAAATCCCTTATGACTATACAGTGGAAGTGAGAAATAGATTTAAGGGACTAGATCTGATAAACAGAGTGACTGATGAATTATGGATGGAGGTTCATGACATTGTACAGGAGACAGGAATTAAGACCATCCCCAAGAAAAAGAAATGCAAAAAAGCAAAATGGCTGTCTGGGGAGGTCTTACAAATAGCTGTGAAAAGAAGAGAAGTGAAAAGCAAAGGAGAAAAGGAAAGATATACCCATTTGAATGTAGAGTTCCAAAGAATAGCAAGGAGAGATAAGAAAGCCTTCTTCAGCGTTCAATGCAAATAGAGGAAAACAATAGAACGGGAAAGACTAGAGATCACTTCAAGAAAGTTAGAGATATCAAGGAAACATTTCATGCAAAGATGGGCTCAATAAAGGACAGAAATGGTAGGGACCTAACAGAAGCAGAAGATATTAAGAAGAGGTGGCAAGAATACACAGAAGAACTGTACAAAAAACATCTTCATGACCCAGATAATCATGATGGTGTGATCACTCACCTAGAGCCAGACATCCTGGAATGTGAAGTCAAGTGGGCCTTAGGAAGCATCACTACAAACAAAGCTAGTGGAGGTGATGGAATTCCAGTTGAGCTATTTCAACTCCCAAAAGATTATGCTGTGAAAGTGCTTCACTCAATATGCCAGCAAATTTGGAAAACTCAGCAGTGGCCAGAGGACTGGAAAAGGTCAGTTTTCATTTCAATCCCAAAGAAAGGCAATGCCAAAGAATGCTCAAACTACCGCACAACATATCACACGCTAGTAAAGTAATGCTTAAAATTCTCCAAGCCAGGCTTCAGCAATACATAAACTGTGAACTTCAAAATGTTCCAGCTGGTTTTAGAAAAGGCAGAGGAACCAGAGATCAAATGGCCAACATCCGCTGGATCATGGAAAAAGCAAGAGAGTTCCAGAAAAACATCTACTTCTGCTTTATTGACTATGCCAAAGCCTTTGACTGTGTGGATCACAGTAAACTGGAAAATTCTTAAAGAGATGGAAATATCAGACCATCTGACATGTCTCTTGAGAAACCTGTATGCAGCTCAGGAAGCAACAGTTAGAACTGGACATGGCACAACAGACTGGTTCCAAATAGGGAAAGGAGCACGTCAAGGCTGTCTACTGTCACCCTACTTATCTAACTTATATACAGAGTACATGAGAAAAGCTGGGCTGGAGGAAGCACAAGCTGGCATCAAGATTGCCAGGAGAAATATCAATAATCTCAGATATGCAGGTGACACCACCCTTATGGCAGAAAGTGAAGAAGAACTAAAGACCCTCTTGATGAAAATGAAAGAAGAGAGTGAAAAAATTGGCTTAAAGCTCAACATTCAGAAAACTAAGATCATGGCATTTGGTCCCATCACTCCATGGCAAATAGATGGGGAAACAGTGGAAACAGTGGTTGACTTTATTTTTCTGGGCTCCAAAGTCACTGCAGATGGTAATTGCAGCCATGAAATTAAAAGACGCTTACTCCTTGGAAGGACAGTTATGACCACCCTCAGTTCAGTTCAGTTCAGTCGCTCAGTGGTGTGCGACTCTTCACGACCCCATGAATTGCAGCACACCAGGCTTCCTTGTCCATCACCAACACCCGGAATTCACTCAGACTCACATCCATCGAGTCAGTGATGCCATCCGGCCATCTCCTCCTCTGTCGTCCCCTTCTCCTCCTGCCCCCAATCCCTCCCAGCATCAGAGTCTTTTCCAATGAGTCAACTCTTCGCATGAAGTGGCCAAAGTACTGGAGTTTCAGCTTTAGCATCAGTCCTTCCAAAGAAATACCAGGGCTGATCTCCTTCAGAATGGACTGGTTGGATCTCCTTGCAGTCCAAGGGACTCTCAAGAGTCTTCTCCAACACCACAGTTCAAAAGCATCAATTCTTCAGCACTCAGCTTTCTTCACAGTCCAACTCTCATATCCATACATGACCACTGGAAAAACCATAGCCTTGACTAGACGGACCTTTGTTGGCAAAGTAATGTCTCTGCTTTTGAATATGCTATCTAGGTTGGTCATAACTTTCCTTCCAAGGAGTAAGCGTCTTTTAATTTCATGGCTGCAGTCACCATCTGCAGTGATATTGGAGGCCCCCAAAATAAAGTGTGACACTGTTTCTACTGTTTCCCCATCTATTTCCCATGAAGTGTTGTGACCAGATGCCATGATCTTAGTTTTCTGAACGTTGAGCTTTAAGCCAACTTTTTCACTCTCTTCTTTCACTTTCATCAAGAGGCTCTTTAGTTCTTCTTCACTTTCTGTCATAAGGGTAGTGTCATCTGCATATCTGAGGTTATTGATATTTCTCCCAGCAATCTTGATTCCAGCTTGTGCTTCTTCCAACCCAGCATTTCTCATGATGTATGCTGCATATAAGTTAAATAAGCAGGGTGACAATATACAGCCTTGACGAACTCCTTTTCCTATTTGGAACCAGTCTGTTGTTCCATGTCCAGTTCTAACTGTTGTTGTTCCTGACCTGCATACAAATTTCTCAAGAGGCAGATTAGGTGGTCTGGTATTCCCATGTCTTTCAGAATTTTCCACAGTTTGTTGTGATCCACACAGTCAAAGGCTTTGGCATAGTCAATAAAGCAAAAATAGATGTTTTTCTGGAACTCTCTTGCTTTTTTGATGATCCAGCAGATGTTGGCAATTTGGTCTCTGGTTCCTCTGCCTTTTCTAAAACCAGCTTGAACATCTGGAAGTTCACGGTTCTGACAGCATATTAATCAACAAAGGTCCGTCTAGTCAAGGCTATGGTTTTTCCAGTGGTCATTTATGGATGTGAGAGTTGGACTATAAAGAAAGCTGAGCACTGAAGAATTGATGCTTTTGAACTGTGATGTTGGAGAAGACTCTTGAGAGTCCCTTGGACAGCAAGGAGATCCAACCAGTGCATCCTAAAGGAGATCAGTCCTGGGTGTTCATTGGAAGGTCTGATGTTGAAGCTGAAACTACAATTCTTGGACACCTGATGTGAAGAGCTGACTCATTTGAAAAGACCCTGATTCTGGGAGGGATTGGGGGTAGGAGGAGAAGGGGATGACAGAGGATGAGATGGTTGGATGGCATCATCTGCTCAATGGACATGGGCTTGGGTGGACTCCAGGAGCTGGTGATGGACAAGGAGGCCTGGCATGCTGTGGTTCATGGGGTTGCAAAGAGTCGGACACGAACTGATCTGAACTGAAACACTCTTGATAAATCATAAATGAAAATATAATGACAAATTTTAGCATGTTTGTGTACATATGTGGAATTTTATTGATATGAAAATAAAATTTAAAATAAAAATATGGACAAGGACTTTAATATTTTGATAAGATTTGTAATGCACAATGAATATACAAATGTCCTAAACTGCAAAAACTCAATAAAGAGTATTGCAAAGTTGAAATATTTAAATTATGTCAGATGTTTCTAAAAGAGTCAGCAAGTCATAGCTGTCATATGAGATTTTAAGTCATTTTCATTCTAAGGAGCAAAGAATATTTAATTCTAAAAATACTATATTCAGAAAAGAACATAGATAAGTAGTTAAAAGACATTAACCATGTTTCTATTATTGGTAGTCAAACATAAATAATGAAAATATCCAAAAACTATAGTGTGGTCTATAAAAATTAAGTTAGTATGTAAAATGCATTTAAGGAAAAACACATGTGGCTTGCTTATAATAGTAAAAAAAAAAAAAATCAATTAAATTAAACTTCCCTGGTGGCTCGGAGGTTAAAGTGTCTGCAATGCAGGAGACCTGGGTTCGATCCCTGGGTTGGGAAGATCCCCTGGAGAAGGAAATGGCAACCCACTCCAGTACTCTTGCCTGGAGAATCCCATGGACAGAGGAGCCTGGTGGGCTACAGTCCACGGAGTCGCAAAGAGTTGGATATGACTGAGCAACTTCACTCACTCATGGTAAAAAACATATACCTTGAAAAGCTTTTTTGATTTAGTGAGTCAGACAGAGTAGCTAATTGATTTCTTTGTACTTTTACAAGCACTGATAATGCATTTCTATGTAATATTGCCATTCATTCTTATATTTGATTCATCTCTTTTTATTTTTTCCTGCTTTATGCAATTATTAATTTATGAGTTACTATACATTGTTGTTAATGTTTATTTTTGGAATAAATTGAATACTCACATAAGGACTCTATTGATCTCAAAGTAATCATAAATACATGTAAAAAGAAAAACAAAGTAATACCATCATAAATCAATACCACCAGAAGCCAAAAGGAATTTTGGCATTATGTATAAAGACACTATTGAAGTTCATGCAACATTACCCAAAGTTCCTCTTTTAAGAATTTATCTTAGGAAAAATCAGAAAAGTGGAATCAGATAGTACATGATCAATGGAAACTTCTTTACATAATTTTTAACATTATGGGAAATACTTGTGATACAATGGGAATAGACGAAGTGCAGGATGAAATAATAACTATAAAATATGAACTCCATTCAGTAAAGAGAATGTTTTGGAAGAAACTCTGAAAGTGAAATAGTTTCATTCATTGTCTCAATGATCTGATCATAGGTGATCGTGTGTCTGCTTTTGTCAGTTTTGGTAATTTCTATACATGCTACGTATCAGTTTAACATACAATATAATAAAGTAAAATAGTTAAAACTTATTGAGAGTGATTTGGCTTTTAAATATACTATAACTTGAGATGCTTCTTAAATGACAACAAAAAATATGTGATTATTAAGTAGGAACTTAAATGGAGCAAGAAGAGAAGTTCCTGTGTAGAGAAACTGTTTATTCCTCTGTGTAGTCACAGAGTTAATATGAGTTACTACCTTCTTAGGGAGGAGAAATCAAATGCAACCTAGATAGTGATGTTTAATTACAAGCTTTCCAGATAACTATCTGGTTATCACTGCCGAACATGTACTGTGAGCTCAATAAAAACCCTGCTGTGAGCTCCATACAGTGGGAAGAAGGCTCAGAGGAAGAGTTTTTCTACAAAGTGGTTCTGGTCCTGGTTGAATAGCTAACCTGTAGTCAGGATTTGGGTACGACATGAACAGGGTCTCTTAAAGTTAATACTGCCTTCGGATGGCTGACTTCTTCGGCTTAGTACACACCACATCGGTACTGTTCAAAAGCCACAACTGCCTGGCTTGTGTAGGTTGAGTCCTCAGTGTTCTCTTTACCCCAAGCTGCTCTGACAGACCCCTCCCTTCCTACTTCTGCGCAACACACTTTAGGCTTAGAACCTTCAGAGTTCCCATTTCCTAAAAACACCCCACATCTTCCCATTATCTTCCTTTGCTAGTTCCTGCTATCAAAATCATTTAAAAAGAAATTAAACAGGGTCTGATTCAATTCCCATTTTCTCCATGTGTACTTTTCAAATTCTTTCCAGCTGCATTTAATATTTTTTTTTCAGTGTGCTATTGTATAACTTTACTTTTATCACAGCAGTAATCACAGGGAGTGTCATACTAGGATTCATTTTAGGTAAGCAATTTTGTTTCTAACTATAAGCTGTTGGAAGAAAGAAGCTCTCTCATTAATTTTCGCATCCCTTGCAATGCATGAATCTAATGCCTTGAACATCAAAAATGCTCAATAATGAGTTTTTGGATTTCAAGTTGAAAAAAATCTGTGTAAAAATATTCCATTCAGGCATTTTTTATATTTAATTCAATAAACATCTGTTGTGTCCAATTATATGTCAAACTCTGCTTTGGATATAAAAGATATAAAGATAAATAAGGAGAGAAGTTACATTTAAGGAGCTTAATAACTATTTATCATTTTGTAGGAAAGCAGAAACACAGTCTTCTTTACTGATTAATAGGCAAAAATATTTCTTTAATTTTAGAAGTTTTTTGGTGCAACATGGATCTTGGTTGCCAAAGATGCAATTAAACTTGACCATTCCTGAACTTCAGAAAGAGTCGGGAAGATCCGACTTTGAATGGTTTATCTTGAGAGACTCTTTGAGCTCTTTGTCCTCCAATCAGAAAAAAAAAGAAAATAACATATGTGGTTCCCTGTCTTGTGAACGCGTTGTTACAGAGAAGGTCAGAAGGGAAGAAATCAATAGAATTTTGTCATCTCTAAACCAGAAGGGATTATTTCTCAGACTATCTCCCTTGTGTGTAAGTATGTGCATTTTGTTAGATTGTATCACTTGTGACAAGGGCATCTGTTGAACAGGCACTCAGTTTAGATGTAAGTCAATGGAAAGAAAAGGAGAGACGAACACACCATCAATTATTAAGCATCAGGTTTCAGGAACAGTGTTAGACATGCTCACATTTTAAGTTTTATCAATGACATTTCGCAAAGAAACTGCAGCTCAGAAAAATAAAGTAAGTGTGTCACTAATTTTAAATCATTTGACAACTATTCATTTATGGAGAGCACAGGTTTGTTTTGTTTTGGAATAGCTTCTTAACAGATCTTTTTCCTTTACTCTCCTCTCATTCTTCTCTCCAATGTCTTACCAAATGATTACTAATAAGAATCACTGCAGCAGTTAGATAGCTGTTCTATATTAAAATATATGAAAATATTCCACCTTCCTCAGGTAACCTGAAACTGCTCCTTTGACCCTCCCATCACTTCCTGATCACAGGAAAACATATTGCAGTAGAAATAAAAAAGCAAAACTTTACATCTCCTTTTCCTAGTGGATTATCATCTTTCATGGTATTTTACAGATGGCACAGAAGGCTTTCCACAGTCCAGCACTTGGAAGACTTCTACTTTCAACTGATTCTACACCCACAGAAAACACCACATGCTCTCCTATCTAAACTACACAACAACCCAATAATTGGGGGCTTATCATCTATCCATCTTTAAGTTCAGAACCCTGAGGCAAGGTGAGGCATGTGCTCAGTCATGTCTGACTCTGCAACCCTGTGGACTGTATCCCTCCAGGCTCCTCTGTCTGTGGAATCTTCCAGGCAAGAATATTGGAATGGGTTGCCATTTCCTCCTCCAGGGGATCTTCCCAACCCAGGGATTGAACCCAAGTCTCCTGCATGGCAGGCAGATTCTTTACCACTGGTGCTACCTGAGTCTCAGGGTAATTAGTAAGCTTGAGCTTTATCGTTTTTTTTTAAGCATTATTCACTGTGTATCTAATATCTAGTGAGCTGCCATAAATTAACATTTATTACAGGGAGCAGATGGAAAATGGGTGAGTGTTTGAAAATTCTCATCATGTGATTTAAAATTATGATTTAATCATACATTTGGGGTGTCAAAGATTATTTAGTTCATGTATTTCACATTTAAATGAAGAAACTGAGAATAATCATTTATTCCATTCATGCATTCAATGATTCAACTGATAAAAATATTGATACAAATAACATTAATGGCTGACATTTACTTATTTTAAGTGTGTTGGGCACTGGTCTTGGAATTTTATAGACATTAATTCATTGAGATATTTATTGAATCCTATCAGGTGCTCGTATCCTGAAGATAAAATGGTTAATACAGAGATTACCCTCTGTTCACAGAGCTGGCATTTTAGTGGAACAGACAACAAACATGCAAGCAGTGAGATCATTTGAGTTTTTCCAAGTGTAATTAATGGCAGAAGTAAACGGTTAGAATTTAGAGACTAATGGCGGTTGGCTACTTTAACTAGGGTTGTCAATACAGTCCCATCTGAGCTGCCATACGTTAATAAATTAGTCATCTCTATGCAAAGAGACTTGAGGGCAGCCATGAGATAAGCTGTGAGGGACCAGATCATTCACCCTCATTGTCCATTGTTATACGTTTGAGTTTTAGTCCAGATTTAATTCGGAGATATTGATGAGTTTTAAGCATGAGAATACAATCTGCATTTTAAATGACCACTGTTACCACTCTGTGGAGAATGGTCTGGGGAGAAAAAAGTTTGAATTCCAAAGAGGCTAACTGAAGGTATATAATGATCTGGGCTAAGGATCTGCCTTGGGCCAGGGTAAAAGCTGTGAAGAGAAAAATAAGCCATAGATGGACAATATTTTGAAGCTGAATTATTGGATTTGGAAACAAAATGTGTGGGGGTGATAAGGAGGAAGAGAAACATTAAGATGACTCCTAAGATTTTTGTTTAGGAAACTGAATAGCTGATGCTGAAACTTATACAAGCAGGTAAAGACTAGGAGAGAATCAGGTATAATGAATGGGCAATCGAGAGCTCTCTTTTGAATATGTTCATTCTGAAGTCCCTTCATTTATGCAAATAGAAAAACCGAATAAGAATATAGATCCCTGGGCTGGGGATTCAGGGAAGAGTAGGAAGTCTAACCTAATGGTCTGAAGGCCTTAATGCATTGAGGACAAGACCATGGGGTTGAAGAAGTAGCCTAATGAAAGAATACAGCAAAGGGGGAAATTGAGGTAGGCTCCAGGACAGAATCCAAAGACATGTCAACACTTAGAGGTCAGGTTGAAAGGACGCCTGAGTAAAGAGACCAAGGAGCGATCAGTGAGGAGAAAACACCCTTCCAAGGTTAGAGTGAGGCTGCAGAATCCCTGCTGGGAGAGATTCTCAAGGACAGCGTGGTCAAGGGTAGAAGGCAGAGAAGTGACTGCTGGACGTAGAAGCATGATATGTTTATCATGAAAAACTGGAGGAGTTTTGGATTTAAAAACAGATTGGCATTGATGGAAAGAGAACTGGAGTTGAGAAAGTATACATACAGCATATAAAAACTCATTGGAGAGATTTTATTGTACAAGGAAATAGAGAGACAGGGTCAGATATGGGGTAACGTAATATGTAAACATGCATTAGATATTTATGTATACACGTGTGTTAGTTGCTCAGTTGCATTCAACTCTTTGTGGCCCCATAGACTGTGGCCCACCAGACTCCCACTGTCCATGGAATTCTCCGGGGAAAAATACTGGCGTGAGCTGCCATTTCCTTCTCCATATCCCTACCCTGGGATTGAACTCTGATCTCCTGCATTGCAAGTGGAGTCTTTACCATCTGAGCCACCAGAAAGTAAAAGTGAAAGTCGCTCAGTCATGTCTGACTCTTTGTGACCCCATGGACTATACAGTCCATGGGATTCTCCAGGCCAGAACACTGGAGTGGGTAGCCTTTCCCTTCTCCAGGGGATCTTCCTGACCCAAGGATCAAACCCAGGTCTCCTGCATTGCAGGCAGATTCTTTACCAGCTGAGCCACAAGGAAAGCCCATTTATGTATACATACAAAGCACTGTCACTTCCCAGGTGGCACAGTGGTAAAGAACCCACCTGTCAGCGCAGGAGACACAGGAGTTGTGGGTTCGATCCTTGGATCAGGGAGACCCCTTGGAGAAGGAAATGGCAACCCACTCTAGTATTTTTGCCTAGAAAATTCCATGGATGGAGGAGCCTGGTGCCCTACAGTCCACGGGTTTGCAAACAGTCAGACATCACTGAGTGACTAACACACATACATGCCACTTTATGCATTTGTCAAATTTCCCAGAACTGTACGATCAAAAGTGTCAAATATCATAGAACTCTACAATAAAAGGGTAAAGTTTATAGCACGTAATTACACCGACTGAGCGACTAAACACACACACACAAAGCATTATTGTTGTCGTTACTTATATATAATAGACTTGAACATGTTCACACAGGGTTGGGATGTGTTAATTGTTTATAAACTGGGAGACCTGTGCTATGAATGAGAGAGGAGTTAAATAACGTAGCACAAATAAAGTAGCACCTTCTTGAAAGAGCAACAGAGGACTTAGAAATGAGAGTCTGTGTTTCAAGTTATAAAGCTAAAGAGGGAATATAAGTGAGACAGGAGTATAAGCTTCTTGATTTGTAGGAGAAAATATACTGGAAAGAACATGAGCCTTGAGGTCAGTTAAAGCCTTCTTTGCCGTTTACTGTCTCTGACACTCAGGAAGTTATTTGATTTCTCTTAGTGTCCATTTCATTAGTATACAAGAGAGGGTAATAATGTGACCTAATAGTCAAAAAAGGAAAGGCTTTCATTTCACAACCCTTTTCTTCCTCTGCATATGGCCAACTTCCTGATCACAATATCATTTTGAAACACATATCTCTAAATACTTCATACATTCTGTGGTCCCTCTCTATCTCTCAGAGTGCCTATCCCAGCAAAGAGTCAAAATTCTTAAAATTATGCCAAACTTGGTAAATATTATATTGCATATTTTCTCTTTTCCCCTTTTTGATCTTGCTTACTGTACAAATACTTCTTATAAAAAATGACATTTTTTTTTGATTTTTTTTAAATTTTATTTTATTTTTAAGCTTTACAATATTGTATTAGTTTTGCCCAACATCGAAATGAATCCGCCACAGGCATACCCATGCTCCCCATCCTGAACCCTCCTCCCTCCTCCCTCCCCATACCCTCCTTCTGGGCCGTTGCAGTTATTTCAGACAATGATTTCCTATATCAAAACTCCTGGATGACCTCTTTTTTTTTTTCTGTATCTGGTAGCACACAGAATTTATAATTAATAAATTAAAAAATAAAAATAAAAAGAGATTCTGATTATGTCATGCCACTTGTTTAGGCACTGAATAGATTTTTTATTAATTTCAAAGACTTTAAAAATAATCCATGAATCTTATTATATTTGAGTATGGAACAAGATAACCTAGAAAAATTCTCTAGATTGAGGAGAATTCTCTACATGCAAGAAGACTGTTTATGAACATAAGAGCTGGAGTTGAGGGTGGGAGTAGGTGATGGGATAACCACAAAGAAGAGTGAGGGGGCTGAGAAAATTATCTAAATCTTGGTTGTGGTTATTCAACTTTGATGGCTCAGACAGTAAAGAACATGCCTGTAATGCAGAAGATCCAGGTTTGATTCCTGGGTTGGGAAGATACCCTGGAGAAGGAGATGGCTACCCACAACCAGAATTCTTATCTGGAGAATCCCATGGACAGAGGAGACTGGTGGGCTACAGTCCATGGGGTCACAAAGAGTTGGACATGATTGACTTACTAACACACACACATGCAACTCTATGCGTGTGTGAAATCTCCCAGAACTGTACAATAAAAAGTGTCAAATATCATAGAACTCTACAATAAAAGGGTAGAGTTTATAGTACGTAAATTACACCTCTTTATAGAAAGAATAAATCTTTCTATAAAAACGCCATCTGTGAAGTTCTTAGGTGGTGTGGGAATTACAAAGTTGCTTTCTGCATTCCAACTTTTCAGGACAGAGAAATAGTTTCAAAAATCCTTGGTATCTTTTCTCCCAGGTCTGCATTCTGACCTGGGCTTTCTAAGTGGTCCCGTTCCACTAACATGAGAGAAGAGAGAGAAAGGAGGATGTCTTCTTTCCCTGTGTGTCTCACTTAACCTTCCTAGACTGGTCACAAATGCAGAACCTTTCCCAAGAGCAGACAGTATAGGTCTCTGAGGGATGCAAAGGACAGGGAGGGAGGAAAGTCAGGAGGGGAGAAGTTAAAAGTAATGTGGTTAATTATAAATTGCTCATTGAATAAACATATGTATCTTCCCTCTCCCCCCAAATAGATGTTGCTGTTCAGTTGCTAAGCCCTGTCCTACTCTTTGAGACCCCCTGGACTGTAGCACCCAGACTTCCCTGTCCTTAACCATCTCCTGGAGCTTGCTCAAATTCATGTCCATTGAAGCAGTGATGCCATCCAACCATCTCACCCCCTGTCGTTCCCTTCTCCTCCTGCCCTCAGTCTTTTTCAACATCAGGGTCTTTTCCAGTGAATTGGTTCTTCACATCAGGTGGTCAAAGGATTGGAGTTTCAGCTTTGGCATCAGTCCTTCCAATAAATATTCGAGGTTGATTTCCTTTAGGATTAACTGGCTTCATCTCCTTGCTGTCCAAGGGACTCACAAGAGTCTTTCCCAGCACCACAGTTAGAAAGCATCTATTCTTTGGCACTCAGCCTTCTTTAGGGTCTGACTCCCATATCTGTACATGACTATTGGAAAAATCATAGCTCACTAAATACCGTAACCAAAATTATATTAAAAGAAAGAAGTTTGGCCTTTGAGAACAAAAAGAGTGCAAAAATGACATAGAAGAAAAAAGATAGACATTTCTATATAAGGCAACTATAAAGAAACTACAATTCTTCATCCAGGAAAGCTATCATTAGAAGACTAGAATTAAAAGAGATTCTCAAATTTCCTGCCCTTTCGCCCATTGTTAAGAATCTACCACAGGAGTGTCCTCCACCAAAATGAAAAATTAAAACAAGACAGACAATGGTATGGGGTCCTATAGAGGCTTAAAGAAAAACAGAAGTAAAAGGATTTTCTACAAATGATGAAAGAAAAACCCCAGGAGAGCTATGAGGCAACTACTAACTCTAGAAAAAAAGAAAAAAAGAAAGTTGTACAGAAAGGACATGTAAATAAATATCACATGCCAATGCTGAGTAGCATAATTATTTAATTATAACAACAGAGGAATTAAAACATAAAGACATAACAAAATAAGCTAAAAATATGGCAAGCAATCTTAGAGTTAACAAACAGTCCCTTGTACTGAAAGTGGTTCCTCTGTGAAATAAGATTTGAGGATGAAGTAGAAAGTCCCAAGGTCTGCTGTTGTATTTCCCATCATTCAGGTAGTTTGACTTTTGAAACTATGTACATTTATTGCATGCTAGTAAAAAAAAAAAGACTAAAAAGCAGTATGGGTGAATATACAAATGACGTAGTAACTAGAGAGTCCTAACACTTAACCACCATGTGTGTGCTAAGTCGCTTCAGTGGTGTCCAACTCTTTGCAACCTTACGGACTGTAGCCCCCCACCCCTCCCCAGCGTCAGGCTTCTCTGTCCATGGCATTCTCCAAGCATGGATACTGGAGTGGATTGTCATGCCCTCCTCCAAGGGATCTTTCCAATCCAGGGATTGAACCCACATCTCCTGAGGCTCCCACATTGCAGGTGGAATGTTTACCACTAAGCCACCTGGGAAGCCCAACCACCCGGAAGTGCTTGTCAATTTATTTCTCCACTTCTCCTTCTGGGAGCTCTTTAAGGAAAGTACGTGTCGTTTTGGTGCCGGCATGATCTGCACACAACAAACACAGCATATGCTTAGATGAGTCCTTTTGTTTTTTAAACAAATTACATATGAAAGAATGAATGCCTTGTAGCTATGGAGAATTCACAAAGTAGCAATGAATACATAAAAAAGAAGACCAGTAATTGAGGGGACTGGGTACAGGCTCGAATCTTCTCACTAAATTATAGCTTTCGGCATTTCCTGGGTTGAGGGCATAAGGTTCCACATCCAGATCTTTTTAAATTCACAAGGGTCCACCTCTCTGTCAAAAAACAAATGGCTTCTTTCTGTTTTCTCTAGACGTGCTGACAAGCTCTAGAAGTCCTCCACAAATTATTCACCTTCTTTTGTCCTCTATAATTTCACTGATGGAAACATCACACACCTGGTGACGGTCCACCCCCTGTTGTTCATAGTTCTTGTCCCTAGCTTTCTATTTATACATTGATTAGAAGTTATATTGCAGTACTGTGATTCTAAGATTTCCTGTTTATAAGATTTTAAGATGATTTAGACGTATGTGCAGTAGCAAGAAATAATACAGAGAGAGAGACATGCCCTCCACCGCGTGTCCCCCAACCATGCCTCCTTGCTCGGCTAACACATTACAACTAGTGCAATATAACAAACAAGAAACTGACGCGGATTCAATCCACTGACCTTGTGCAGATTTCACAGTTTCACAAGTACACATCTGTGTGTCTCCAGATTCCTTTTTTAGCTTGATTTTTTGCATGAAAACGTGTCCAATTGTGCCATATGTATCCCCACATGAGGGTCTCACCAGATCACTGGTCTTGGGAACATGTCCTCATTCAAAACTCTGTATTTGAGCAAAATGTGGACAAATTGTTGCTATGTTCCAGACCCACTGCCCTGAATAACTTATCTTTCTTCCTATTATTATTCCAAACAACCATATAAAAGTTGAAAATTGTTACTTTGCTGATCAGAATGCTGAAATTTGGCAAGATGTATGTAGCGTGTGCACAGTACTGTGTGTTATTAAAAGACATTTTTAGTATTTAGAATCGTTAAAAAACAAAACAGCAGGCCCCAAATGGACTCATTTATGCTAAGCCCCATGTCACCAAGCCCTGACTTAACTTATTTATAGTTTTGGCTCCTTCAGATATGGAATCTTGAATCAATCAACTGGGAACCATCTGATCAGCACTAGTTAGGTAAACTGTCCAATAGACCTCGGGCAATTCCTAAAGAAAAGTTCAGTTAAGCTCAGTCGTATCTGACTCTTTGCGACCCCGCGAATTGCAGCATGCCAGGCCTCCCTGTCCATCACCAACTCCCGGAGTTCACTCAGACTCATGTCCATTGAGTCAGTGATGCTATCCAGCCATCTCATCCTCTGTCATCCACTTCTCCTCCTGCCCCCAATCCCTCCCAGCATCAGTCTTTTCCAATGAGTCAACTCTTCGCATAAGGTGGCCAAAGGATTAGAGTTTCAGCTTTAGCATCAGTCCTTCCAATGAACACCCATGACTGATCTCCTTTAGAATGGACTGGTTGGATCTCCTTGCAGTGCAAGGGACTCTCAAGAGTCTTCTTCAACACCAGTTCAAAGGTATCAATTCTTCAGCACTCAGCTTTCTTCACAGTCCAACTCTCACATCCATACATGACTATTGGAAAAACCATAGCCTTGACTAGACAGACCTTAGTTGCAAAGTAATGTCTCTGCTTTTGAATATGCTATGTACTGCTGCTGCTGCTAAGTTGCTTCAGTCGTGTCCGACTCTGCGCGACCCCAGAGACGGCAGCACACCAAGCCCCACTGTCCCTGGGATTCTCCAGGCAAGAACACTGGAATGGGTTGCCATTTCCTTCTCCAATGCATGAAAGTGAAGAGTGAAAGTGAAGTCGCCCAGTCGTGTCCGACTCTTAGCAATCCCATGGACTGCAGCCTACCAGGCTCCTCCATCTATGGGATTTTCCAGGCAAGAGTAGTGGAGTGGGTTGCCATTGCCTTCTCCAGAATATGCTATCTAGGTTGGTCATAACTTTCCTTCCAAGGTGTAAGCGTCTTTTAATTTCATGGCTGCACTCACCATCTGCAGTGATTTTGGAGCCCCCCAAAATAAAGTCTGACACTGTTTCCACTGTTTCCCCATCTATTTCCCATGAAGTGATGGGACCAGATGCTATGATCTTCGTTTTCTGAATGTTGAGTTTTAAACCAACTTTTTCACTCTCCTCTTTCCCTTTCATCAAGAGGCTTTTTAGTTCCTCTTCACTCTCTGCCATAAGAGTGGTGTCATCTGCATATCTGAGGTGATTGATATTTCTCCCGGCAATCTTGACTCCAGCTTGTGCTTCATCCAGCCCAGCGTTTCTCATGATGTACTCTGCATATAAGTTAAATAACCAGGGTGACAATATACAGCCTTGACGTACTCCTTTTCCTATTTGGAACCAGTCTGTTTTTCCATTTTCAGTTCTAACTGTTGCTTCCTGACCTGCATATAGGTTTCTCAAGAGGCAGGTCAGGTGGTCTGGTATGCCCATCTCTTTCAGAATTTTCCACAGTTTATTGTGATCCACACAGTCAAAGGTTTTGGAATAGTCAATAAAGCAGAAATAGATGCTTTTCTGGAACTCTCTTGCTTTTTCCATGATCCAGCGAGTGTTGGCAATTTGATCTCTGGTTCCTCTGCCTTTTCTAAAACCAGCTTGAACATCTGGAAGTTCACGGTTCATGTATTGCTGAAGCCTGGCTTGGAGAATTTTGAGCATTACTTTACTAGTGTGTGAGATGAGTGCAATTGTGCAGTAGTTTGAGCATTCTTTGGAATTGCCTTTCCTTGGGATTGGAATGAAAACTGACCTTTTCCAGTCCTGTGGCTACTGCTGAGTTTTCCAAATTTGCTGGCATATTGAATGCAGCACTTTCACAGCATCATCTTTCAGGATTTGAAATAGCTCATCTGGAATCTTGTCATAACCCACTTGCTTTTTAGCTTAATAGGTCTTTCTGTTTCTGCCTCTGTCTGTGCATAAAGGTCTTTCACTTTGTACAGGTCCTCGGCACTCTTTTCTATCTGCTATATTGAGGCTGCCCGATTAGAATGGATTTTTGCTCAGATGAGCTCTTAAACATTTAATAGGTTTCAGTTTATCTTTTAACACATTTTATCTCAAAGGTTAATTTTTTTCTTCAGTCTGAGGAAAATTCTTAACAGTTATGTCCTTTTTAATAACACCTTGTGAAATGTCTAAACAGAGGGAGAAACAGGTAGAAACAGATTGCGCACTGCTGATTTTCAACTAGTATACACCCACTAGCCTCTCTCCATCCACCAATGTTGGGCAAGTCTCCTCTGACAGACATTTTTAACTACAGCATGTATCTCAAAAAAACTTGAGGTATGACCTTCAAAAGAACCGAAGCTCCTCTCTGGTATATCATGATTTTCATTATGACTTTTACTAGACTAAAAAAAGAAATCCTGATATTAAAAAAAAAAGCACTTAGGGCCATTGAAACTCTCCTCTTATGATTAGCTATAAAATATGCCCATTTCAAACATACCCTGAAATAGTAACAGAATCAGCATGTAGTTCAATTCCAAGAATTTCAAGGGTGTTTTTCCACTTTCATTAAAATGCACTGCAATGAAGAAATTATGTGAACACCATTTAAAGCCTTACAAGGAAACTCTTTAAAATTGATAGTTATAAGTGTTTACAATACAAATTCACAGTGATTACATGATGATTAGCACTTGCTTACATGTCTCTTACGAAACCACACAATCTGATTCCAAACAGCAATCTCTTTGAATACTTGACCTTGATGAGCTTGATGCGGATTTTGGTGATAGGACTTTTTAAATTAAGATTTTATTATCATAAAGTGACAGGTGGTGGCTTGTCATTTTCTAGTATTTTTGCATTGGGGCAACAGTAGAGTACCTATCTACTAGTAGCCTAATTTTGGTCCCAGGTAGCAAGCTAGTGATTTCAGGGGTAACAACAACAATAATACCTGATATTTTTGAATGTTTAGTATGTGCAAGAAAACGTTATAAGTAGTTTTCTTGGAATTAATTCTATTCAATTCTGCACTTTTTTTTAACCGACCCAATTGTTGTGTTCTTTGAAGGAAACCTAGGATTAAATTCTAGCTTGTTGTTCCTAACTAATGGTGACGCCTTAATTTCTGCACATTTCCCTGTATGTAAGTTCTTCACTCCAGCCTCTAGATGGAGCTCAAGGCCGCTTCACCTGAAGGCATGAGTTGGCTATGAGCCCATGAGTACATAACTGAAGACGTTCTGGTACGGGCTATCATAATGCAAATGTCACCTGCTTAGATAAATGAGGGCTTCCTCAAAGGCTCATCTGGGAAAGAATCCACCTGTGATGCAGGAGACAGGGTTCAGGATTCGATCCCTGGAGGAGGGTATATCAACCCATTCCAGTATTCCTGCCAGGAAAATCTCCTGGACAGAGAAGCCTGGTGGTCTTTCTGGATACTCAAAATGCTCAAAGATAAATTATAATGATCCTTAAAGGAAAAAAAATACAGGAAACAGCAGGTGGAGAGATGGTTACAATTACACGATTTTAACACTTCCTATAAACTGACAGAAAGAATTCCCTATAGAGTTTACTGCAAAGTAACAGCCTTATTTTTCTTTCCTATAAGACCATTAAAACAGGTATGACATGTTCTTTTCTATGATGACTCTTAAAGAATCTTTCTAGAATCATAAGGCTACTGATTGATACTAGTGGAATATGCTACTTTCTAGGATAAAAATCTGTAACATTTTGGAACACAATCTAGATATTTCAATTTGCTATTTTCTGGAACAAAATTTAAGGATGATACTGGATAATTTTTGGACAGCTTTTACTGGTCCCTCTTCAGAAGCCCAAGATAACTACAGGATTACATTTCCTTGAAGAAATATGTTTATTCAAGGAAATATATATATATATTTATATTTATAGATATAAAAGTATATAAGTTATTTCTCTTAGAAATGTATATATTTCTAAGACATAGAGAAAGAAGTAACTCTAGAGACCGGTGGCATAGCTGCTTGGAACTGAAAGCAGCTTACTGACTTAAAGAGTAAGGGATGATTAGAATATGAAATATACACCAAGTCTGTGTGGAGAAATAGATACTGTCTTTCAGGAGTACTGTATGTCCAAAGTTCAACCAAACTGTTGACAGAGTTTGCTAATAATGTTGAGATGCTGGGCATGAAGCTTCTATCCCACTGGAGTGGATGGCCATTTTCTCCTCTGGGGGATCTTCCTGACCCAGGGATCGAACCTGTGTCTCTGGCGTTTCCTGCATCCCACTGAGGTGAACCTCAGCACAGGCAGCCTCGCTGTAGCCCCACCATCAACAGCAGCAGACTCAGTCTGTGGTGTGGATGTGGATTCTAAGCAAGCGGTTACAACAGCAGCAGCCCAACCTGGCAGATCGTCAGATCCTAGGAGATCTCTCAGTAGCCCTGTCCTCAAGCGTAGCTTGGGGAACTATTTCTAAAGGATAAATCTAGAATCCATTTTTCTTTTTTTTAAGATTAAAAATGACTTTGTAATCCATTTAATACCCTAAAATAAGTCCCCGTATGCCTTAAACAGCCAGAGTAGATTCATTCTCTGCAAATCATATTATTAACATCATCACTATTCTCATTAGAAAACACGATAAGCACTAGGAACAATTCTATTTTCTAAAATTCTAGGTTTCATGTGAACACTGAAATCTTTGACCACAGATACTGATAGCCATTTCCTTGAAGTGAGTCACTCATTCCTTTCATTTTCAAGAAAATGGCTGTCGATACATAAGTCTGATAACCATAGTTTCCCTTGCATGTCTGTGTGTGCGTGTGTGCACACTCAGTCGTGTCCGACTCTTTGTGACCCCACGGACTGTAGCCCACCAGGTTCCTGTGTCCATGGCATTTTCTTGGCAAGATTATTGGAGTGCATCACCATTGCGTCCTCCAGGGCATCTCCCCAAACCAGGAATCCAAATCACATCTCTTGCATCTCCTGCACTGGCAGGAAGGTTCTTTACATGGAGTCACCTGGGAAGCCCCAGTTTAAATTAGTTATTATGTAAAATTAGTATTCCAAATAAGACCAAAACAAAACAGTGAAACCCAAAACAGCTGATGTAGCTTTTAATGCAAACAACCTCTCAAGTGTTCCCCCCTCCTCCCGGAGACAACCATCAGGTATCAGAAGTGCTTTATGTACACTTTCTATTAATATTTTGTCACACAGACTATCATAAAGCTGTATATTCATGACTTGAGGTTTAATTGAATTAACACTTTTATTGCTACTGCTTCATCAAGTATAATGACTGCCAGGACATTTTGGTGTCTTGATTCACGCTGAGGCACCAGTTGCTTTACCGTCATTGCTCTTGTGTGATCATAACTGCAAATGTCAACAGAGTGAAAAACAATTAACATCTTAATATTATTATGAAAGGAGTTTTTACCTGATGGACCCCCTGGAAGAATGTTGAGGACATTCAGAGGTTCACAGGCCATACTGTGAGTACAGCTAGTCTACTTCTAGGTACAACTGCGCCCACACTTGGGATTGTGTACAATTCTGGCAATTTTTTGCAGAACTCAAACAATTCCAGTATTTGTTTATGATGCATAGTTACTTTCAATTATATCTTTATTTATGTTCAATCTTGTGATATCTGATTTCATCCTACCAAATGAAGAATCACTAAAGCTGTTCAACAAGATGCCCCTGAAAAGTCAGTGTGGTTAATTCACAAAGGGAGATGTTGGGAGAGATGCTAGCTGGGAGAGCTATTACTTCAAGCTTTCTCTAATAGATATATTTTATATAAAAGTTGCCCAAAATTATAATTTTGATTGTAATTATTAAACAGATTTTATCATGTGTTGTTTTTATTTTTAAATTACACAGTAAAAATGGAACCCAAATTATCACAATTCCTAACAGCAAGAAGAGGCAATAAATTAAAATAGAAAAACTGTACCAAACATTTTTTTCCCCTAAAACCATGAGTCTTTCTTCACCTTACTTATAGCTTAGCTTCCACTCTGCCATTTATTAGATGCCTAAGGGAACTCCTTTCTAAAAAGAAGGAGACTTTGGACTTTTACTCCATTGATACCATTAAAGAAAAGATATTTTAAAGAGTAAATTCTAAGACTACAATTAATAGAAAATGGAACTTTAAATTCTATGCTTACTAAATCAGAAATCCCAGCCCAAAGAGTTCAGAAATTTCTTTGCTTTTCTTTCAATCTCTGTTATAATCTTTTGCTTGTTTGTTTTTCTTTTCTCAGACAGGATGAAAGAGGACTGGAGTCCTTTAGAGGATTTTTCTATTAACAAAAAAATTTTTTTTCCTGTTTTGTATATAAGGAAACTAAGATGCTTAAATGCTAAATGACTTCCGCAATCAAGAAGTTTCCTTTAGTAAGGGACAGAACTATTAGTAAGTTTTCGATACATTTTCAGAAATTTTGTATCTGGATCTTTAAAAATACCTGGCTAAAGAGACAAAGGAGTAAATAAATGAAAGAAAGTATGTACAATCCAGTTACTTTTTGGTAGAAATCAAGTCACCATTTTTTTTTTCTCTAATACATAGACAAATTATTTCAGGCCAAATACCATCTTTATTCCATTTCAATCTTTTGACACCTAGTTTTTTTCACCCTCACTGGAAGGGTCACTCAAACTTTACTCCTCAAGCACCTACAGAAAGAGCAAATGTTGTTAATTCTCAAAGTTAAATTTAGTTTAACCAGAGGAGCAGTTACCAGAGTCTTTTTGTAATTGATGTGTTTCACATAAAAGCAGCATTTCCTCCATTCAGGGGCTTTTAACATAAAAGGAATTGCATTTGTATGAAGACTACAATTTGCTGGTAATTTTTCATCACAACTGGAGTCCTTTATCATCTGTCAATCAACAATGGGAAGCGGAGAAGGGTTTTATGGAGGCTACTGTAAGTATCAGAGGAGGTCCAGAGCAGCCCTTAGGAAGACAACGCAGTAAGCGTGTATGCCTTCCCTATGTGTGCTGTCTAAGCTGAAATGTTTTTCCCAATATTAGACCATCTTGTATTGTTATAAACAGATTTTAAATCACAGAGGGTAAGTTATCAAAATCTAGAAACTGGACTTTAATTGTACACACTTATTCTCTCAGTCTAAATTTCATGGTAGAATATAATGGAGATTTAATTACTTATCAATAGCCTTTGCCTGCTGTATATATTCTTTCCCCAACAACATTCATGAAAAAAAAAACATGTGTATAGTTCTTTATTTTCCTTATCCTAAAAAATGTATTGTGAGAGCTCTTAAGAATCGTAAAACACAATGCCCACACGATAAGAAGGAAAATTAATCTCTGACCATTACATCTTCAGTTGTACGGAATGGCATTTCTGTGCTTCAGAATTAATTTGTGTTTGTTGAGCATGTGATGAGATCAAAACGAGCCGTTCAGTTCTCATTAAAGCTTAGGACTGTTACAAAGAAAGAAGGTTACCATTCCTTGCATTGAAAACACTGTTTCATAGATAAGGAGACTGAAATACAGACAGGTTAGGTAACTTTTTCAATTCTTCTTAGTACTATAAAAGAAAAGCAGAAAAAGGGATGTTATCAAAAAGATCATTCTTTCTGCCATACCACATTCTAAATCAATTCAATTTACAGAGTTTTATTATTTCGTTCCATAATCTTTAAGATAAGCAGGAATTGATCCAGAAGAGAGGGATAAGAACCAATAAATCAGATGTGAGAGTATATGCAGATCGATTGGAGCATAAAACAACGAGGCATACTGAAACACATCAGGGCTCCTCAGCAGGCAGAGGAGCAGCAGAAGTGGGTGCTGGACTGGGGTCCGGAGGACTGTGTTCTGGAGCCGCCACTTTACCCTGAAAGAAGCTACATGTATAGCAAGATACTTGCAGATCTTAAGCAAGAAGGTGACACATAATCATAGATGGTCCATATGCTGTGTGTATACTTTTTAAATTTTTCCTGAGAACATCATGGCAAGTGTGTGAAGGTGGATTTTAGAGTGACAGGATAAAGACAAGAGTTGTTATAAGAACCTGGAGGAACATATGGAGTCAAATCAGTATCTTTGTGTGATATCTAAGAGGAGCATTAGAGTGGCATGTATAGAATGTCACAGGAGGAAGAGAGGATTTAGAAAGAATCCATAATTTCTCACTTAAACAATTTGGTCATATTATCATTACCTAAGATGACCTGTAATATATGTGTTAAATTTTGTTTTTCAGTAAAGATTATTTATTCAATTTTGAGCATGCCAAATGTGTGGAATATTTAGAGGACAATATCAACCACATGGAAAGTATTAAACATATTTGTTTAGTGAATCATAGCCATAGAGTCTGGGATAAAAATATAAATTAAAAAAAATATATGTTGGAATAAAAAAGTTGGTAATGAGATTCTCTTAGAGAGATTGCATAAAATAAGAAGGAAAGATAATACATATCCCCTAAAAAATTATAAATTTAAGGAACAAAAGTTTCAAGATTAAGACTGGGGGGGTCACAGAAATTAAGGAGAAAGACTTCTGGAAGGAGTCCAGGTCACATAGAGAGAGAGCCAGAGACAGAACCCATGTCTCTTGACGCTTGGACTGCGTACTTTCCTTCACGACACATGACCTTTTACTTCTACCAGAATTTTAATGTACTTCTCAGAAATATAATTTGTTCACTCATTCATCCATTCTTTTATCCAACAAACATTTATCTCATGTACCTAATACTTCTTAAGGCTGAAGTCATAAGCATGATAAAAATTCTAGGAGCTTTTATTAGCAAATATGCCTGACAAACCACTGGATTTGTAAAATGAATATAAAGCTTAATGCCACTGGTACTTATTTCTCTTTGTCATCAAGTAATGTTAGTTTGGAAACCTGAATCGGTCCACACCCAGGTTTCCTCACCTCTCATGAGAGATTTACACACACAAAAAAGATCTTCTTAGGTCAAAAATGCTCCTTTCACTCTATAAAAAAGCTAAAGTAGGAACATCTGATACTCTCTTGCTTAGCTGGATGCATCTTACATTTTGTGTCTGTGTATTATTGATTTAGTTCATAGGTTCATTCATCTGTTTTCTCTTCCAGCATGCTGCTGCTGCTGCTGCTAAGTCGCTTCAGTCGTGTCCGACTCTGTGTGACCCCATAGACGGCAGCCCACCAGGATCCACCATCCCTGGGATTCTCCAGGCAAGAACACTGGAGTGGGTTGCCATTGCCTTCTCCAATGCATGAAAGTGAAAAGTGAAAGTGAAGTCGCTCAGTCGTGTCCGACTCTTCACGACCTCATGGACTGCCGCCTACCAGGCTCCTGTGTCCATGGGATTTTCCAGGCAAGAGTACTGGAGTGGGGTGCCATTGCCTTCTCCCTCTTCCAGCATACACATACTAAATATCTTCTGTGTGGCCTTGACTGAGCTCGTCTCTAGAATCACCCTGACGGCCTAAAGAAGGACAAGAAACTCTTGGGAGAAAGCAATGTTTGATGTTTACCTTTCAGCAAGAGCAAGAAGAAATCAGACTGAAGAAAGAGGCCTGCTGGGCAGGATACAAATCCATGGAAAAAAGAAGAGGCCCGATATGGAGACTGTGGGAAACTGAAGCTTTTCTGTATGTACTTGAGGGAAGATGAAGTACCAAGTAAGCTAAAAAATAAAAACAACATGGAGCATGATTAAGCCTTCGTGCTAAATTAAGGAGGTAGCACTTTTTATTACGAATCTGCAGAGTGCTCTTAGGGGAGTCTGAGCCTGGAGGGACAGTTCAATTGGCATCTTAGCTTCTTCTGTGTGGCATCTGAGGCGATGCTGGCCCAGAGGCAACACAGACCGGAGGCAGAGGGAGCAGTTGGGATGACACTTACAATTCCGTTACCTCGTCATTTATCCGGAGGGGTAAATTACTTTGAATCAGCATCATCAACATCTTTGTGAGTTTCAGCAATGACATTCCAATCAATTATGGCTAAGGACATGACTGTTATTTTGGGTTCCTGGGAGATCTCTCTTAATACCTTGAACTTACATCTTTCAGCAGATGCAAGAATCACAGCAGTTCAGACATTCTCTGGGCAGGGAATAAGACACACAAATGATAGGATAAGAGGAAAGAGGCATTAGCTGACAGCTCCAGGGGCAGAGCTAGGATATATCACTCTGTTGACATCAGTGTAGTTTAGAGAACAATGCCTTTACATGCTGATAGCGACAGTGACAGAATTAATTAACTCTCCTCCAAATCTAAAGAACATGTGGTATCATGTAGATATTATGTAGAAAATAGATTTTGAAGGATGCTTCTTTAAACGCCTTACTGGGTCATCTATTTGCATTGGAGGTCCAGAGTTAACAACTGACTCGTATATTTCACTCTTACCACCTGGTTCCTTTGGGGGCTGAACTGTCACAGTTTTGCGTTTGTTTCCCCCAGTTTATTCCTAATGGTAAATTGCTAAAGTGTTAAACATCACACTAATACCTGCTTTGTTAAATACAGCCTGGTGACACTAGCAGCTCTCTTGACTTCATCAGACCCTGCCCTTTTTTCTAGCCTTTCGACAACCCTAACTTTGCACGAGTCTAACTTCTCAGGGTTACATTCACACTGTCACACTTTTTCAGCGTCTACGTGTCATCGTCGCTTCGCGTGAGTCTGTAACTTGCTCCTGATTACTTCCTTCGGTTCTCACTGTAGACAACATAGTTACCCAGGCCGGTTGTAATGGGCTTGCTCTTTTACCACCAGACTGTTTCAAGTCAAACCTACCAGGGATTATGTGCAACTTTATGATTTCACAGAAAGTTTCTGTGTGCAATCTTACCAGATCCTTCGAATAATCCCATAAAGAAGGTCTTATTATAACTTTTACATAAGTAAGGAGTGAGTGACCAAAAAGTAAGGCAACTCATTTTAAGACGGACTGGGGAGAGGACAGGGTTCAAATCCTTAAACTTCCCTGAGACTCATTTTTCTCATTTCTTTGAGACTCTCAAAACTTTTTAAATTCAGTAATACTAAGTCATCACTTCTTTTCCTATAATGTTAGGTGAAATATGAGTTTATGTCATATGCTGACTCTCTTTCCTTTGTCTTAAGGAAATATAAGTGGATTTAAATTTAAATTTTCAAAGCTATTTTTAGTGACTTAAGAGGCAGGAGAAGTCTGAGCACCAAAGGACCAATGCTTTCAAACTGCGGTGCTGGAGAAGACTCTTGAGAGTCCCTTGGACTGCAAGGAGATCAAACCAGTCAATCTTAAAGGAAATCAACCTTGAATATTCACTGAAAGGACTGATGCTGAGGCTGCAATACTTTATCCACCTGATATGAAGAGCTGACTCATTGGAAAAGACCCTGAGGCCAGGAGGTTAAGGGGGTGACAGAGGATGAGATAGATGGCATCACCAACTCAGTGAACATGAATCTAAGCAAAATCAGAGAGATAATGAAGGACAGGGAAGCCTGGTATGCTATAGTCAATGGGATTTCAAAGAATCAGACACTACTGGGTAACTGAACAACAGCAACAAAGAGGCAAGAGAGAATCAGAAACTACGATATTATACAAGAATTGTTTTCACACATTAGGACTTTTTTTGAGGCAACTGAAGGAATTGATAATTAACTATAGGTAAACCTTCATGCCTCATATTTTTTCTTAATTCAAAACAACCAAAGAACCAACTAAACACACTCTTAATAGAAACACAATTTTTTTCTTGCAAAATCCTGTTGGTGGCTGATATTCAATTTATATAGTTGAAAATTCTGGAATTGGGACTTCCCTGGTGGCTCAGATGATAAAGAATTTGCCTGTAATGCAGGAGACCTGGGTTCAATCCCTGGGTCAGGAATGTCCCCTGCAGAAGGTATAGGCAACCCACTCTAGTATCCTTTCCTGGAGAGTTCCATGCACAGAGGAGCCTGGTGGGCTACAGTCCGTATGCTGCAAAGAGTAGGACATGACCCTTCAACTAGGTTTAAAGGACAATTTGGCACTCTGGCTGCCACATTCCTCTTGAGTAAGACAGCAGGAAATACTTTAAAAATGCAAATTCTGGGAACAGACTACCTGCATTTGAATTCTGGCTCTTATTAACTGCATAAATGTGCATTGCCAATCAGGCATGACACAGAATCCCCCATGCCTTGGTTTCCTCATCTATAAAATGGGATGATCAAGCAGTATCTCATTTTAGACTCCTTGTAAGAGTCATAAGCAGCCAGCAGGGTGACCGCTAAGTATTCAGCTCTCCATTTGTGTTTAGCACTTACACAGCACTTTGTGGGTTCTGAGTAAAGTACACATATATCCAGGTGGGACTTCAGACTTGAAGGTGATATTCTAAGGAACTGAGACTTCTGAATGTTAGAACAGTGTGAGGTATTCCACATGTGAGATGGACACAAATTTGTGGGGATCATATAGCAGACTGTCATGGACCGAAAGGTGGCCCCTAAAATTATGCCCATCTCTCAGAAACTATGAATGTGACTTTCTTTTTAAGTGTTTGCAGATTTAATCAAGTTATGGATCTTCAGATGAGATTATTCTGCATTATCTGAAAGTGAAAGTTAAGTTGCTCAGTCGTGTCCGACTCTGTGACCCTGTGGACTGTAGCCTACCAGGCTCCTCCGTCCATGGGATTCTCCAGGCAAGAATACTGGAGTGGGTTGCCATTTCCTTCTCCAGGGGATCTTCCCAACTCAGGGATCGAACCCAGGTCTCCCGCATTAGAGGCAGACGCTTTAACCTCTGAGCCACCAGGGAATATGCATTATCTGTGTGGGCACTAAATCAAATGACATTCATCCTTCTATGAGAAAGGCAAAGATAGATGTGAAAAGAGAGATGAGAAGGCCATGTGATGTGGAGGCAGAGAGTGCAGTTGTCCAGCCATGAGCAAAGGAATGCCTGGAGCCCCTCAAAACAGGAAGGAGCAAAATGTATATTCTTCTTTGAAACTCCACAGGAAGAACATCCCTGCTGATGCTGCTTCAGACTTGCAGTGTCCAGAACTACTAAAGAATAAATGTCTATTATTTAAAGCCACCTTGTTTATGGAGGCTTCCCTGGTGACTCAGATGGTAAAGTGTCTGCCTGCAATGTGGGAAACCTGGGTTCAATCCCTGGGTGAGGAAGATCCCCTGGAGAAGGAAATAGCAACCCACTTCAGTATTCTTGCCTGGAAAATTCCATGGACAGAGAAGCTTGGTGGGCTACAGTCCATGGGGCCACCAAGAGTTGGACACGACTGAGCGACTTCACACACTTGTTTATGGCAATTTGTTTTGGCAGCCACAGGATAATAGTACAGGTAATTAGAAATATGTGCCTGGAATCCAGCTGAGAAATCAGAGCTGGAGATACAGCTTCACTGGTCACCACTGAAGAGACAATATAATATGGACTTCCCTGATGGCTCAGATGGTAAAGTATCTGCCTACAATGCAAGAGACCTTGGTTTGATCCCTGGGTTGAGAATATCCCCTAGAGAAGGGAATGGCTATCCACTCCAGTATTTTTGCCTGGAGAATTCCATGGATAGAGGAGCCTGGCAGTCTGTAGTCCATGGCATTGCAAAGGATCCATGGGATCGTAAAGAGTGGGACACAAATGAGCGATTAACACTTTCACAAAGACATAAACCTAGATAGACTTCCACAAGGAAAAAAAATGTGAAGAGAGAAGAGATAAGATCATAAGACTGAGCTCTGAGGTAATGCAATGCTTTAAGAAGTGAGGAAACTGAGAAAGATTCAGAAAAAGATACTGAAAATAAGTATGAAAAAATAGAAGAATCTAAAGGGAAGAACTCCAAAGAGGAAAGGTTTAGCAATAGGTCAAATACTACCAAGTGTCAAGTAATATGATGGCTAAGAATTTAATACTGGATTTGCCAAGTAGCAGTATCAGATAAAATGAATAATGATAGTTTTAAATACAAAGACCCAGTTGGCTTAGGCTCAAGAGAGATTATGGATTGAGGTTATGAAACTGCAAAGATAAAAAATCAGGCAAAAAGTTTACCCCATTTTTAACACTACAATTGCACAATTTCTCTGCACTTATGTAAGAAGAAGTCTTTCAAATATGTCTAGATTTGCAGTAATGATCAGTGCATGGAAATAGAGGAAAACAATAGAAGGGGAAAAACTAGACCTCTCTTCAAGAAAATTAGAGATACCAAGGGAATATTTCATGCAAAGATGGGCACAATAAAGGACAGAAATTGTATGGACCTAACAGAAGCTGAATGAATATTAAAAATGGCAAGAATACACAGAAGAACTATATAAAAAAGATCTTCATGACTCAGATAACCATGATGGTGTGATCACTCACCTAGAGCCACACATCCTGGAATGTGAAGTCAAATGGGCCTTAGGAAGCATCGCTATAAACACAGCTAGTGGAGGTGAAGGAATTCCAGTTGAGCTATTTCAAATCCTAAAAGATGATGCTATGAAAGTGCTGCACTCAATCTGCCAGCAAATTTGGAAAGCTCAGCAGTGAGAAAGCAATGTCAAAGAATGTTCAAACTACCACACAATTGCATTCATCTCACATGCTAGTAGAATGATGCTCAAAATTCTCCAAGCCAGGCTTCATCAGTACTTGAACTGTAAAATTCCAGATGTTCAAATTGGATTTAGGAAAGGCAGAGAAACCAGAAATCAAATGGCCAACATCTGTTGGTTCATCAAAAAACCAAGAGAGTTCCAGAAAAACATCTTTTTCTTTATTGACTATGCCAAAGCCTTTGATTGTGTGGATAACAACAAATTGTGGAAAATTCTTAAAGAGATGGAAATACCAGCCCACCTTACCTGCCTACTGAGACATCTGTATGCAGGTCAAGAAGTAACAGTTAGAACAGGACATGGAACAACAGACTGGTTCCAAATTGGGAAAGGGTATCAAGGCTGTATATTGTCACTTTGCTTATTTAACTTATATGCAGAGTACATCATGCAAAATGCTAGGCTGAATGAAGCACAAGCTGGAATCGAGATTGCCAGGAGAAACATCAATAACCTCATATATGCAGATGACACCACCCTAATGGCAGAAAGCGAAGAAGAAATAAAGAGCCTCTTGATGAAAGTGAAAGAGGAGAGTCAAAAAGTTGACTTAAAACTCAACATTCAGAAAACTAAGATCATGGCATCTGGTCCCATCACTTCACAGCAAATAGATGGGAAAACAATGGAAACAGTGAGAGACTTCATTTTGGGGGGCTCCAAAATCAGTGCAAATGGTGACTGCAGCCATGAAATTAAAATATGCTTGCTCCTTGGCAGAAAAACAATCATCAACCTAGACAGCATATTAAAAAAGCAGAGACATTACTTTGCCAACAAAGGTCCATCTAGTCAAAGCTATGGCTTTTCTAGTAGTCATGTATGGATGTGAGAGTTGGATTATAAAGAAAGCTGAGCACTGAAGCACTGATGCTTTTGAACTGTGGTTTGGAGAAGACTCTTGAGAGCCCCTTGAACTGCAAAGAGATCAAACCAGACAATCCTCAAGGAAATCAGTCCTGAATATTCATTGGAAGGACTGATGCTGAAGCTGAAAGTTCAATACTTTGGCCACCTGATGCAAAGAACTGACTCATTGGAGAAGACCCTGATGCTGAGACAGATTGAAGGTGGGAGGGGAAGAGGACGACAGAGGATGGGATGATTGGATGGCATCACCAACTCAATGAACATGAGTTTGAGCAAGCTCCAGGTGTTGGTGATGGACAGGGAGCCCTGGCGTGCAGCATGGGGTGAAAAGTTGGACACGACTGAGCGACTGAACTGGATGAACAGGAAAAAACCTCACACTCTCATGTGCTATTAAGAAAGAGAAAATAAAGCAAATAGATGAGACAAGAGAGAACACAATTAACTGTCTTGTAATATGCAACCTGGAGGTGATGGAACTCTGTGCAAGTGTGAAGGTTCACGTATGGGAAAGGCAAAGTCCTTAAACTGCATTTTCTTCTAGGAGTTACTAGGGGTATTTATTTATATAAATATAAATATATTTATTATATAAATATAATATTATATATAATATTATAAAATATTTATAATTATTATAAATATATTGTTTCATATTATTATAAAATATATAAATATAAACAATAATATAATATTAAAATATCTTAATTTATATTATTATAAAATATTATAAATATTTATAATTTTAAATATATTTATAATATAAATACATTTATTTATATAAATATATTTATATAAAATATTATAAATATTTTTATATGTTTATATAATACAAACATCTGGAGTCTTTGAAAGAAGAAATCAACTTCTAAGTTGAGTAAACACTAACAAAATTTTCTTCAAGGTTCTAACCTCATAAATGCTTAAAATGTTAATACCACTGCTTGACTTTCTAACAATTATCATACCAACTATTGGACATGATGTAATTCTTAAATTAAAAAAAAAAAAAAAAACAGCTTTCTTCCCAAATAGAACCCAGCCATACCACTAGGTAAAAAATGTGAATCACGCTACTTAGCATCTTTCCTAATTTGTCATGTATAAACAATGATAGCTGTCTCATCCATTTGCAGACGGTTATCATTGATACTGAAACACAGTGTCTGATTTTTGAGCAGGGAAAATAGTTTTGTATGAGCTGATCTGGAGACAAATGACTGATTCAAATTTTACTCCTATATCTTACTACCCATGAGACTGGATTCAGGCATATAAATTCTTCAGACTTCAGTTTCCTCATTTGAATATGAACATAATTATTTCAATCTCAAATGGTTGCTGTGAACAATGTGAATAAGGTAATGAATTCAAATTGTGTGACATATATTGTATTATAAACATGAACTACCATCATTCAAAATTTGTCACTTTATTAATTTGACTGCTGTCCTCATTCCTGGCTTCAAGTAGTTCAGAGTCTAGTGGGAGAGAATTTTGGTTAAAAACTAAGCAAATAAGATAGAAAGAGTTCTGGAAGTGAATGGGGATAATAGCTGTATAACAATATGAATGTATTCAATGCCCCTGAACTGTACACTTAAAAGGATTAAGATGTTAAATTCGATGATATGTATATTTCATCACAATTAAAGAAATTAAAAGTATAAAATAATTCTCTAAAAAAACACACAAAAAACCTAAGCAAATCTGTGGCAGCACAGAATAAGAACTTTAATGGTAGAAGTTCAGTGTTGAAATAGGCGCCAGGCTCAACCGGCTGAGCCACTTTGTTGGTGCTCGATTAAACACGCTCCTGGCCTCATATTTGGACTGTGTTAAGCTTGTGCGAGAGCACAGAATGATTTATGGAGCAATGCTCTGCTGGTCCTACAGGACTTCATTTGCATGAGAAAAGGACAATTTGATCCTCCGTTGTGTAATTTTCGGAAAACTGCTTTCCTTGGGACTTATTCTTGGTTTGCTTTCACTTAAGGAGAAATTTGTCATTTTAGAAGCACATTTTGTAACCACATGACAATCCACAGGAGGGAAAAGTGGGAGAAAACAGTTTCTGGCCTTGCAGCATTTTGTTTTTGGTAAGAAGATTAAGTTGCTGGTACCATTTAAATAGGTGTGTCTGAATAAGAGTCTCCCACACAAACTCCACTCACTCAACAAATTCACATAGTCTGACTAGAGTTTCTAAGATCCGAAAGCTTACACCAGAGAGAGTAGTGTATGCAGGTGGTTCGGTGTATTCAGACTTGCTGGGAAGGGCACCGAATGGGCACCTTTGACCCGGACGATTTCCTGTGTGTCATGACAGTGCCAAAGTCCACACTGTATTACCATATCCCAGTCAACCTTAATCCCTCCTCACCTCATTTGATCCATTCTTCATGCTACGTAGGACTATATTGCTGATTTATTTATAATGTTTAGGTGGTCACCCACTGGCCTCAATATACTTAACATACAGGTCCTCCATCACGTATCTCCTCATCTCTGGGTAAGCACTCCACCTTTTCATTTTTATTTACATCCTGGTTAAAAGGAAGTGCTTGTAGCTCACCACAGACATGGTGCTGGATCAACGCCTCTGCTTTAGCTACTCCCTTCAAGTTATTTTCCTCCTCCCTGTCTCATTTCCTCCTCCCTGTCTGATTTCCTCCTGGTTAGGAAGGTGCCAACTCTTGTATATGACCTTTTCCTGTTCCCACGTTTAAAGTTTCTCCAGGTACCTCTCTGCTCCCAAGGTGTTCTGTTCTCATAGCTAAGTCAATCATTCTCAACATTTAGTGAGTCACAAATATCTCTACCTATCTGTTGAGATTTATAGAGGTTCATTCCAAAAAAAAAAAAAAAGCAACTTCACAGATATACATGTTGCATCCAGCTTCAGAGTGTTCTGGGATTCTCCTGATACTTATCTCTGAATGTATTTGGGGAAATTGCTCACTCTGGATTATGAGTTTTTTGGGTCAGGTACAGTGATACAATATTCTGGTATAGCTCAAAATCCTTCAAGCTAGTTTTCATCAGTACATTAATGGAGAATTTCCAGATGTACAAGCTGGGTTTAGAAAAGGCAGTGGAACCAGAGATCAAATTGCCAATAAATGCTGGATCATAGAAAAAGCAAGAGAATTCCAGAAAAACATCTACTTCTGCTTTATCAACTATCCTAAAGCCTTTGACTGTGTGGATCACAACAAAGTGTGGAAAATTCTTAAAGAGATGGAAACACCAGACCATCTTACCTGCATTCTGAGGAACTTGTATGCAGGTCAAGAAGCAACAGTTAGAAACATATGGAAAAACTGACTGGTTCAAAACTGGGAAAGAAGTATGTCAAGGCTGTATATTGTCATCCTGTTTATTTAACTTATATGCAGAATACATCATGTGAAATGTTGGGCTGGATGAATCACAAGCTGGAACCAAGACTGTGGGGAGAATTATCAATAACCTCAGATATGCAGATGATACCACCCTATGGTTTTTCCAGTAGTCATGTATGGATGTGAGAGTTGGACCATAAAGAAGGCTGAGTGCCAAAGAATTGATCCTTTCGAACTATAGTGCTGGAGAAAACTTGAGAGTCCCTTGGACTGCAAGGAGATGAAACCAGTCCAACCTAAAGGAAATCAACCCTGAATATTCATTGGAAGGACTGATGCTAAGGTTTAAGCTCTGATAATTTGGCCACCTGATGTGAAGAGCTGCCTCACTGGAAAAGACCCTGCTGCTGGAAAAGATTAATGGTGAAGGAGAAGCGGATGACAGAAGATGAGATGGTTGGATGGTATCACTGACTTGATGGACATCAATTTGAGCAAACTCTAGGGGACAATAAAGGACAGGGAAGCCTGGTGTGTTGCAAAGAATAGGACTTGATTTAGCTACTGAATAATAACAACAATATAATAAATAACTAATGAGACCCTACTGTATAGCACAGGGAATTCTACTCAATGTTCCACGATGACCTAAATGGGAAGGAAATCCAAAAAAGAAAGAATATATGTATACAAATACCTGATTTGTTCTGCCGTATAGTAGAAACTAACCCAACATTATAAAGTAACTATACTCCAATAAAAATTTTAAAATAAATAAAACCAATAAATAAATAAATAAAAGAGCTGCAAACAGATTCAGAAAGGGTAATTCATTGACTTCAAGTCAAACAGCCAGTAAGATACAGAATGGGTACTGAATTGGGAGAGTTCAACTCCTCCTGAGGCTGAAATTCTACTGCTAAACTTGCCCAGCAGTAATATGAATTTGATAGTGTGTCTCCTTCATTCATTGAACAGCTCAAGAGTTCATGGTACTTCCCACAAAACTTCATGAGTCTTAGTGGTTCTATCATTTAAACCTTGTAAAACTTGGTTTAGTAGTGAAGGCCTGCTATTGAAAGCTTACCCCATCCACACTGCCGATCACTTCCAGCTTTGCTTGTTAATACAAGCAGTAACCAGGATCTGCTGATATCTTTCAGGAAAAACCTATGTCAAGATACATCTCTGAGTCCCCAACAGCATAGGTTGCACATAGCAAGGGCTCAATTCACATGGAATGAAGGAATTAAATAACTGAGAAATTACCTGGTCATCCAGTGGTTAGGCCTTGGCACTTTCACTGCTGAGGCCCAGGTTCAATCTCTGGTTGGGCGACCTAAGATTCTGCAAGCCTAAAAAAAGAAAAAAAAATTCTGCAAGTCTCATGGTGAGTCAGAAAAAACAAACAAACAAACAAACAAAAACAGAAAACAGAGAGACAGAGAAAAAAAGAAGAAAGAAAAGCACTGCAGCTAGGTTTTAATACCTCTATAACTTACTACCGGTACACTTTCTAACTTCTTAATTGCCGTGAACTTCCATTTTTCCGACTGATGTAATGCTGCTGAACCAGGTTCATTTTGCTGAACACAGAGCAAGTCAAACTGCTGGAGGCATGGAGGTTTGCAGCAAAGAGAGGGTTTTTCCCCAAGGCAGCCAATCAAGGAGACGGAAGGACTAGTCTCAGAACCACTTCGCAGAAGGCAAGGCACTTGGGGTATTTATGGGATAAGATATAATGCAGCAAGGCAGTCCAAGGTGTGGAGAGCATGCACCTTTAATAAACGGAGGCCCTTAACTTGATCTGAGGTCCACTGATATCAAAAGGTCAAGGAGCTGAGTCTTGCACATGCCTGGTCTTAACCAGCTAAGTCTGAACTAGACACAACTGACTCCCAGGTTCCTGGAAAACTCAGGCAAACATCTTATTATTTAGAAACAGCAGATTTTATTTTCCTGGGCTCCAAAATCTCTGCAGGTGTTGACTGCAGCCACAAAATTAAAAGACGCTTGCTCCTTGGAAGAAAAGCTATGACCAACCTAGACAGTGTATTAAAAAGCCAACTATAAGGTCATTATAGTCAAAGCTATGGTTTTTCCAGTAGTCATGTACAGATGGTGAGAGTTGGACCATAAAGAAGACTGAGTGCTGAAGAACTGATGCTTTTGAATTGTGGTGCTAGAGAAGACTCTTGAGAGTCCTCTGGACTGCAAGGAGATCCAACCAGTCAAACCTAAAGGAAATCAACCCTGAATATTCATTGGAAGGACTGATGCTGAAGCTTAAGCTTCAATACTTTGGCCACCTGATGCAAAGAACTGACTCACTGGAAAAGACTCTGATGCTGGCAATGATTGAAAGCAGGAGGAGAAGCAGGTGACAGAAGATGAGATGGTTGGATCGCATCATCAACTCAAGAGACATGAGTTTGAGCAAATTCAGGCAGATAGTGAAAGACAAAGAAGCCTGGTGTGCTGCAATTCATGGGGTCACAGTCGGACATGCCTTAGTGACTGAACAACAATGAATTGTGGTATAGCAGTTCTGTACCTATAACAACACACCCACAACATTCGCTGAAATGAACCAAGTTAATAAGCTAAGCAATAATGACTAGGTTCCTCACATATACACAGTCACTGAGTGCCAAGGAATTGCAGCTAGCACGCATGTGTGCATGGTAAGTCACTTCAGTCGTGTCCAACTCTTTGCGACCCTATGGACTGTAGCCCACCAGACTCCTCTGTCCATGGGATTCTCCAGGCAAGAATCCTAGGATGAGTTGCCATGCCTCCTCCAGGGGATCTTCCCAACCCAGGGATCAAACCCACATCTCCCGAGGCTCCTGCACTACAGGCAGATTCTTTACCACTGAGCCACTGGAGAACCCCCAGAGCCTGAATACTTGGATACATAGCTCTGTTCTTCTGTTCTGCTGAGTTATATTTCATGATTACAGTTGAGTATGAAGATATATGTGGGGCAGCTTTGCGCTATGGAGAGGGAAAGGGCAGCCTAGTCCCTAATTAGGCCCTCTTCTCTTCCTCTTACATTATAGGTTCACCCTGACCTATCATAAATGGGATGATTCAATTCTTTACGTCAATGGCACTTGCATTTCCATCCTTGCCCCTCATTGCTCCTCTTAGCTCCTGATCACCTAAAATGTTCTCTTAGATGCTTGCTTGAAAGGCACCTCAAATTAGCATGGACAGAATAAAAGGCATGATCATTTCCATCAAGTCTGGTTTTCTAAAAGTTCTGCTATTCCCACGGTTGGCTATACAACATATATAACATAAAAATCAGGGTTCATTTTTGTTATCCCTTCTGCTGCATCTTTAATATTTAACCTTTAAATGTATGTATTCATATATCTAGCTATGAGTGTACATAAAACCTAACCACTTCCTACCATATAAAGTCAGTTTATTTAGAGTCCAGTTTTCTTATATTGACTTCCCTGGAGGCTCAGATGGTAAAGCGTCTGCCTACAATGTAGGAGACCTGGGTTCGATCCCTGGGTCTGGAAGATCCTCTGGAGAAGGAAATGGCAACTCACTCCAGTATTCTTGCCTGGAAAATCCCATGGATGGAGGAATGTGGTAGGCTACAGTCCATGGGATTGTAAAGAGTTGGGCATGACTGAGCGACTTCACTCGCTTTTCTTATATTATGAAGGCTTAACATATTACCTGAAACTGGAACCCAGGTGCACATCGTAAATAAACACACACATTTAGAGTTGGTGTCTTTCCTGCCTTCTGTATTTATGCTCATTGGAATCCAGATTTGGCGGTTAGGTTGGGATAGTCATTTGGGCCTGGGAGCTGGAAGCTGTGATAGAGGATAAAGAATCAGTAATATAGACCCTTATTACTGATTTACGGTCTGTTCTAATTCTTCATTTCTGTCTTGGCTTCTGTTCTTTAGATATTATTTACAGCCTGTTTCTTTGGCTGCTGCTACCTCAGTTTCCTCATCAACATTTTGCCTGCGGGCATGCATGCCAAGTCGCTTCAGTCATGTCCACCTCCTTGTGACCCTATGGACTGCAGTCTGGCAGGCGTCTCTGTCCACGGGATTCTCCAGGAAAGAATACTGGCGTGGGTTGCCAGGCTTTCCTTTAGGGGATCTTCCCAACTAAAGGATCAAACGTGAATCTCTGGAATAGCCTGCATTGGCAGGCAGATTTTTTACCACTAGTGCCAACTGGGAAGCCCACATTTTGCCTAGTTCTTTACTATTTCTCTATCTACTTTTGTTTTCCTATGCTAATTTGGCTTCTAGGATACAACTACTTAGCAAATACTGATTTGTGAAGTCCTCATGAGAATAAGACTGGACAAAAAAAATGAATCAACAGTGACATAGCAAAAGTTGCACTGGAAAAATTTAAACAGTCAAGAAAGACTATTCAAGACTATTGTAATAGGAGAGAGAGAGACTAGAACTAAGTCTGAACTCAAATCTGCTGAGGCAAACAAAGGGTAGGAGGGTTTTTAAAGGCTGGAGTGAGCTAACTAAAAAGTACTGGAGAAATTCAGGGAGAGGTTAATAACTAGGATGTGCTGAACACATTGAGTTATTTCCTTACTTTGCAGATATTTTAATCTGCAATTAGACCATCTGTGTTTGCTAATTGGCACCCACCAGTGTGACAGCTACCCTCTAGCAGAAACTACAGGATGGGGTAATATCTTCTTTGATGATTGCATTTCAAAAGGACTGCTCCCAGGTCTTCAAGAAAGATGCCTGGTTTGTAAAACTGGCAGTTCAGTTCGGTCGCTCAGTCACGTCCAACTCTTTGCAACCCCATGGACTGCAGCCACCAGGCTTCCCTGTCTATCACCAATTCCTGGAGCCTGCTCAAACTCATGTCCATGGAGTCGGTGATGATATCGAACCATCTCATCCTCTGTCGTCCTCATCTCCTCCTGCCTTCAATCTTTCCCATGATTAGGGTCTTTTCCAATGAGTTAGTTCCTCACAGTTCTTCACATCCAAAGGATTGGAGCTTCAGCTTCAGCATCAGTCCTTCCACTGAATATTCAGGACTGATTTCCTTTAGGACGGACTGGTTTGATCTCCTTACAGTCCAAGGGACTCTCAAGAGTCTTCTCCAACATCACAGTTCAAAGGCATCAATTCTTTGGCGCTCAGTTTTCTTTATAGTCCAACTTTCATATCCATACATAACTACCGGAAAAACCATAGCTTTGAGTAAACAGACCTTTGTTGACACAGAAATGTCTCTGCTTTGTAATATGCAGTCTAGATTGGGCATAGCTTTTCTTCCAAGGAGCAAGAAGCTTTTAAAAAAATTCACCTCTTTCTCAAAGGGGTAGAGAAAGAATTTACAGTTGTAAATATTTGAGCAAAAGGGAAGATAGCACCTCCAGTCTGGAAGAAGCCTATCTAAAGTTCTGTCACACTCAGGGAAATGTTAAGATCAGTGTAAACAGAGAACTGCATAAAGCAGGATTTCCCATTCTTGTACAAGGTTCTTTGCTTATTTGTTTCTGTTTGTCTCCCCAGTTACTCTATTTCCTATCTCTTTTGGTTATTAGTAGATCTTACAGTGAACCTAGGTAGCATATTGAAAAGCAGAGACATTACTTTGCCAACAAAGGTCCGTCTAGTCAAGGCTATGGTTTTTCCAGTGGTCATGTATGGATGTGAGAGTTGGACTATAAAGAAAGCTGAACCCCGAAGAATTGATGCTTTTGAACTGTGGTGTTGGAGAAGACTCTTGAGAGTCCCTTGCACTGCAAGGAGATCCAACCAGTCCTTTCTGAAGGAGATCAGTTCTGGGTGTTCATTGGAAGGACTGATGCTAAAGCTGAAATTCCAATATTTTGGCCACCTGATGCGAAGAGTTGACTCATTGGAAAAGACTCTGATGCTGGGAGGGATTGGGGCAGGAGGAAAGGGGGATGACAGAGGATGAGATGGCTGGATGGCATCACCGACTGAATGGACATGTGTTTGAGTGAACTCCAGGAGTTGGTGATGGACAGGGAGGCCAAGAGTGCTGAGATTCATGGAGTCACAGAGAGTTGGACACGACTGAGCGACTGAACTGAACTGAACGCTGACAAAATGACAAACACAAATTTAATGATGAAATATATTTTGGAAATATATGTTATTTTTGGAAAACTTCTCAGAGTCTCACTTATCCTGATGTAAATTATGACTCTTACAAAGATTATATTGTGTAGTGATTATAGTGAATTGTTTTTAACAGAAATATCTTCAGTTTAATTTTATACAGAGTCAAATATTTGAATTACTCTAGAACATACTGTCTTCTAAACTAAGTTTTGGTAAGTTACGTCATTTCTCTGTCAGGATAGGAGGCTAGAAATACTGGAGAAAATAGACCAAATTTTCAAATTTCCTTACTGAAAGCTTTATTTGCTAAAACAATAATTATTTGACTAAGTCATATCTGCCTTCATTTGTCATAAGTCCTGTAATAATTATTCTACTTAGAATACAAAACACCAAAACCAAAAGTGAATAAATAACCAAAGAAATATGTCATTATTTTTCAATTTTTCTTTTCAGAAAAATTTGATTTTACCCTATCTACATTTATCAATACAAGATTTTAAAAATTATGATTTATCCTTTGACTCTTCAGACTTGGATCTCAGCTAGATCAACTGAATCAAAATCAACTTCTACTTTAATAGCTAACATTAGACAAATAATCAGAAAATACAGTCTGTGCTATTTCACCTTCACTATATGGTCTAGATAATTCCCATCTATGTTTCACCCATCTCTCTGATGTAAGGATATATTGGAATTACTTGATTCTGAAGAGTAGAGTTCTAGTTACCCTTCAGATAATCATCCTGTAGAAGGACTGGACTTAAAATTTAAAATGGTGTCCGCAGAAAATTTGCAAAATGACTTCTCGATCTGCAGTTGAAACTGGAAAGAGAGACAACAAATAGTTCATTCTGAGAAGGCTTGGTCACTCTGTGCCTGAAACTCCCCTCCCCCAACTAGAGACACCTTGAAGTTCAGTTTGGGAAACTTTTCCCTAAAAACAGAACCATTAGGAACTAACAGAATGCCTGGAAGCACCAGTTTTGTTTTGTTTTGTTTTGTTTAAAGGTCACTTTGGCATTATAAGGGGTCTGAAAATCTCTGAAACCACAACCCAGAAAATTAGACTATGACCTGCATGGTATATGATCCCATCAATTGATGTAGAGAAAGCATTTGACAAAATCCAACACCCATTAATGGTACATTTAACAAAATCCAACACGTACTCATGGTATAAACTCTCAAAAAGTCAGAAATAAGGGGGGATTACTTTTTGCCACTACAAAAAGTCTACAACTAACATCAACTTTAATGATGAAAGACTGAATATTTTTCCCTAAGATCAAGAATCTGGCAAGGATGTCCACTCTTACTAATCTTATTCAGTAGAGCACTGAAGATCTAGCCAGAAAAAAAAAAAAAAAAAGAAGAAGAAGAAAGAAAGAAAAGGTATAAAGGTGGGAAAGAAAGAAATAAAATGGTTTTATTTTCAAGTGACATAATTGGTTACATGGAAAATCGTAAGGCATTTTAAAAAGTTTTGTAATTAATAAGCACATTTAGCAAACCACAGGATACAAGATCAGTAAACAAAATTTAATCACAATTCTAAATGCCAACACACATGAAGAAGCTAAAATTCAGCACAGTGTGATTTACAGTTGACTCAGAGAAGATATACATTTGTTGAATATTATAAAATTCTGATGAAAGCGGTTAATGAAATCCAAATGAGCAGGGAAAAATGCTGTTTCTGGTTCAGAATATTCAACATAATAAACACATTTTTTTTCCTCCCCAAATTTATCTTCCGGTTGAATGCAATACATAACAAAATCCCAGAAGAATTTTTATTTGGGGGGGGGGGGCGCAGAAATAGACAAAACTGTTATAAAATTTCTATTAAAAGGTATTCAAAACAATAGAATACTCAAACTCATTTAGAATACTCAAAACAAACTCGACGAAGAAGAACAAAATGGGAGATACCACTTTATACAATATTGAGATTCACTATGTAGCTATTACAACCAGGACGGTGTGGAAGTGGTGAGGACATGAACACAGAGATCATGAAACAAAAAAAAGGCCACAGGAACAGAATCGTATAAATACGTTGAGCTGATTTCAGCCAGAGGAGCAAAACCGATTCAATGGAAGACCATTTTCAGCCAATGAGGCTGTCACAATTTGACATCCACAGCAGGGGATAAATGGACTTCATTCTAAACCTCATGCTTTATACAAAACTGACCTCAAAATGGATCACAGATTTAAATGTAAAACCTAAAATTCAACTTTTCTTGTAGAAAAAACAAAAGAAAGAAATCTTCAGGGTTGATGGATAAACAATGGGTTCTTTGTCTTGACACCAAAAGTACAATCTACAAAGGAAGAAAAATGGATAATATAAAAATAATTTTTAAAAATTTGTACAATAGGAGGGAGATTCAGAAGGGAGGGGACACATGTCTGCTTGTGGCCAATTCATACTGATGTATGGCAAAGGCCATCACAGTATTGTAAAGGAATTATTCTCCAATTAAAATGAATAAATATTTTATAAATTTGCACAAAAGTACACATGCAACAGATGAAAAAAAAAGTTATAGAATGGTGTATAAGAGGGTAAAATAAGACATACTTAATGCTGGTGGATCATTAAAAAACCAGGAGAGTTCCAGAAAAACATCTATTTCTGCTTTATTGACTACACCAAAGCCTTTGACTGTGTGGATCACAACAAACTGTGGAAAATTCTGAAAGACATGGGAATACCAGACCACCTGACCCGCCTCTTGAGAAATCTGTATGCAGGTCAGGAAGCAACAGTTAGAACTGGACATGGAACAACAGACTGGTTCCAAATAGGAAAAAGAGTATGTCAAGTCTGTATATTGTCACCCTGCTTATTTAACTTATATGCAGAGTACATCATGAGAAATGCTGGACTGGATGAAGCACAAGCTGGAATCAAGATTGTCAGGAGAAATATCAATAACCTCAGAACTGCAGATTGCACCACCCTTATGGCATAAAGTGAGGAAGAACTAAAGAGCCTCTTGATGAAAGTGAAAGAAGAGAGTGAAAAAATTGGCTTACAGCTCAACATTCAGAAAACTCAGATCATGGCATCCGGTCCCATCACTTCATGGCAAATAGATGGGGAAACAGTGGAAACAGTGTCAGACTTTATTTTGGGGGGCTCCAAAATCACTGCAAATGGTTACTGCAGCCATGAAATTAATAGATGCTTACTCCTTGGAAGGAAAGTTATGACCAACTTAGACAGCATATTAAAAAGCAGAGACATTACTTTGCCAACAAAGGTCCATCTAGTCAAGGCTATGGTTTTTCCAGTAGCCATGTATGGATGTGAGAGCTGGACTATAAAGAAAGCTGAGTGCCAAAGAATTGATGCTTTTGAACTGTGGTATTGGAGAAGACTCTTGAGAGTCCATTGAACTGCAAGGAGATCCAACCAGTCCATCTTAAGGGAGATCAGTCCTGAATGTTCATTGGAAGGACTGATGTTGAAGCTGAAACTTCAATACTTTGGCCACCTAATGTGAAGAACCGACTCATTTGAAAAGACCCTGATGCTAGGAAAGATTGAAGGCAGGAGGAGAAGGGGACGACAGAGGATGAGATGGTTGGATGGCATCACCAACTCAATGGACATGAGTTTGAGTAAATTCCAGGAGTTGGTGATGGACAGAGAGGCCTGGTGTGCTGCAGTCCATGGGGTGGCAAAGAGTCAGACACGACTGAGCGACTGAACTTGACTGAACTGAACAGTGAGGTAACTGTTAACTCTGAGCATGGATACACAAACCACATATATGGTAAAATTGTAGAGCATTCAGTATCTGCATAACATACAAATGAGCATAAGTAATACTGTGGAAATCTAAGTAATATTAGTGTGTTGTATCAAGTGTTTGAATTGATACAGTATTGGTCGTTACCAGTATCCCAGTCTTCACAGAAGAAGAGCCTAAGATTTCAGTAATTAGTAGGTGGCAGAGTCTAGATGTGAATGCAGGCATCCTGGCTACAAATCCTGTTCTTATCCAGCCTACTTACCTCCCCTTACTGTGGGCAGAGACGGATGTGTGGGGAGCCCATCTGGAAATAAGGCGCAGCCTGGATTTCTATTCTCGTCACTAAGTCTCTGAATGACTTGTACAAGTTGTCATTTCTTCTCTAGGTGGCATTTTTCATATGGAGTTAGAAATACAGCTTCTGTGATTAGATAGACCTGAGTTTAAATTCTATCTTTGTGATTCTGGGCAAAGATCTTATCCTTTCTGATATTCCTAACCTCTCAAGTATATTCTCCTTAGGAAACGTTAGACGTACTAGGTGAGATCACAACTGCAAAGTGCTTTGTTCATCACTTGGAACATAGAGAATATGCAATATAGTATGTTCTTTATTTACCACAAAATAGAATAAAGGAACTACAAATAAACACTGTATCTTTGAAATTTTAGGATATATATATATATATATATATATATATATATATATAAAACTTCATATGTAGATCACTTCCAAGGTCCTTACCATTGCAAAGATTTTATGAAACTTATGTGATTGTGATTCACTGGTAAATGTGTCTGGGGGAATCACTAATTATCTTCTAGTAATGTTATTTTAATTTAAAAAGCATTTAGTGAGGGCCTAATATGAGCCAGACATTTGAAAAGAAGTAAATGAGCCCATCAATCCTAGAGAACGTTCTGTTCTGGTAGAAGCAGTGTCTGCAGTACGAATTCTCTCTTGAGCAGCAGGCCTGGTGGAGCTCTGCAATGGTGAAATGTTTTATATCTGCTGTCCACCAGTACCACAGTCTCTAGCCACATGAAGGTATTGATCGTCTGACATGCAGCTACTACAACAGGGCAATTGATTTTGAATTTTATGTAGTTAATCTACATTAAGTAGTCACAGGTGGCTGGGATCCTCTGTGGAACAGCATAGGTCTTGGGGAAGGAAATGTACAATAAGTAATCTTTAAATTTAAGAAGCAAGAAGCAGGTGGAAAAGCAGAATAGTGAAGTCTATTTACTTTTTTTTTTTTTGGTTGTTGATGGCACATATGCTAAAATAAGGAACATATACCTTCACGTTTTCAGATTACGTTATAAAACATTTATTTGGGTTTAAGTACTTGCAAAGGATACATTAAGCATGGCTCTTTAAAATCAAATTGTTCTTTTATTTTAGAAATGAGTCAAATGAAAGTTGAAGACCAAAATAATTCAAAATCCATCAAAATTCATTTAGAGCAACCAAAAATAAGTTCCTTTTAATGGTCTAGAATATTATAATATTAACTTTTCTCCTGGAATGTACATTTCTATTCAAACTGTATTTCAGAATTTCATTGTAATAAATATTTTATGTTTAACATATTTCATCAATCAATAATACCTGTAATTCTTTGCAACAAGTTTTTAAAAATCTTTGTTGATGTTATCCTAAATGCTAACAAATTTTTTAAAATTATTGATTGTATTTATCACTATCATTATGAGAATTAACAGGCTATTAATGAGATAAATGTACTCCCACATTCACTGCAGCATTATGCACAATAGCCAAGATATAAACACAACCTAGGTGCCCATCAATGGAAAAATGGATAAAGAAGATTGTGTGTGTGTGTGTGTGTGTGTGTGTGTGTATTTCACTGTGAGTGTGTATATACACACACACAATGAAACAGTTTTCATACATCGGAAATAAGGACATTCTGCCATTTGCAACAACAGGGATGGTCACTGAGTGCAATATGCTAAGTGGGATAAGTTAGAGAAAGTCAAGCAGTCAAGTACTTCATGATTGCATGATGTATCACCTATATATAGACTAAAATGGCCAAACTCAAAAAAATCCCAAAGAACAGAGAGCAGAATGGTGGTGGTGTCCCCGCACCAAGGCCTGGGGGACAGGGAGGTGGGAAGATGTTGGTCATAGGGTGCAAACTTTCAGTTTGAAGACAAAGGAGGTTTGAGCCTAATGTACAGCATCATAATTATAGTTAATGTACAGTATTAAATCTTTGAAAGTTGCTGAGAAAGTGGATCTTAAATGTTCTCACCACAAAAAAAAAAGTAATTATCTGAGGTGATGGAGCTGTTAGCTAATGCTGCAGTGGAAAACATCCTGCAGCATATCAGTATCTCAAATCAACACTTTGTTCACCTTAAACTTAACACAACATTCTATGTCAATCATATCTCAGTAAAGCTGAAGGTAAAGAAAATGAATAAATAAAAAAGAAACACATCAAATGTGTTAGAATTATCCAGCCAATAATCTTACAGGACCAAGCTGACAACAAAGCCTGTTTGAGGACTCTATCTCAACTGGTTCAGTATGCTCTGGGGGTGCCTACACACCAGGACAATACATTATATTTTGCTTCTGGGTAGGTGAGGGACAGGCTCTTCTGCAAAGTGGAAGAAGGACAATTGGGAAAGGGGGAGTGGGGAAAGCAAGCCTTCATAGGTCCTTGACTAGGTAGATCAACATTGAGAAAGAGGAAATTAGCAAGATCTTGCAATCAACTCCTTTAAAACTACTGAGGGTCATCCTGCAGATGCACCTGCCCTGAGCAGATGCCCACCAGGCGTTTCTGGAGGCTGTCTGCTGTGACCCAGGCAGAATGTATGAGAAATGAAAACCTGGGCCAGACTTCGACAGTGTCATCCACAGGATGACAGCCACAGCCTCTACCCACATTGCTGAGACATCCACTCATACATGTATGCATAAATGCCTAGAGAAGGTCTTTTGTTCACACGTGTGCCAAGCACCCAGGTAAACCAGTAGTTCTTAGTTTTGAAGGTGAATCAAAGACACAAATGCAGATTTACAGAATCGGATAACTGAATCAGATTCTCCTAGGGTTTTATTTATATTTTTTAAGTGTATAAGGAAAAATTTGACATGCAGACAGGAGGAACACAAACTGTGTATAAAAGTGTAATGGGAAGACAGTTAGCAGCCAGTCCCAGATAAGAGGATCTCATGAGCAAGGGGGAAGAGAAAGGAGGAGAAAAGAGACATCATTTTAGCAAAACTGCAGAGCAGCCATGTGAGGGTTTTACCCACGCACATGCTGTGCTCCGCCTCAAGACTGGCACTTTCTGCCCCATCCCATTTTCTCCCAGCCTCTCCAGGACCTCGCTTATGACATGGGGAGTGGCAGAGTAGGCAGAGACGGGGTTTATTTAATGAAAAGATGTAAATACGTACTTTCATAATGCTGCGGCAGCTTGGTACAGTTCAATTGAATCTCAGCAAGATTACTCCTGCCCCAAATTGCTTTAGATACAGTTTTATTTATTGTGTATTACCATATTCTAAATTACTTTTCCTATTTTATCTGCCTTTGTCCTTAATCACCAAGCGCCTCACCCAAGTCAGCAGCAATTTCAAGGAAGATTTTCCGTTCTGCGTATGGGTATTAAATTGAGATTCTTTTAGGGTCTGATCTTCGGCAGATGCATGGATTCATTTATTTTTTCATCACTCACTCATTCAATACACTCCCCCTGTGACCCTGAGCTGGATGGCGCACTGAGGCGGGAGCCAAGGAACAAGCAGAAGACGACAGAACCCCTTCTGTTATAAGAAATCTGAGGTCTAGGCTGTGTGGGGACTTTACCAAAGTTACACTGCTCCGTGATGGCTAAATAGCGACACAATATTTTACAGGCTTTTCTATGTTCTGTCTCTTTACCATGTATTTGTGTTTGGTCTAAGCGTGCCTATGCATGAGGAAGAAGACAACTGACGACAGAGGTCCATGCATTTGCTCACACCTCCTGGAACGATGGGTTTCCCAGGTGGCACAGTGGTAAGGAATCCACCTGCCAATGCAGGAGACACAAGAGATGCAGGTTCGATCCCTGGGTCTTGATGATCCCCTGGAGGAGGAAGTGGCAACCTGCTTCAGTATTCTTGCCTGGAAAATTCCAGGGACAAAGGAGTTTGGAGGATTACGATGGGGCCACAAAGAGTGAGACACAATTGAGCACATACACACACACACACACACACACACACATTGGAACTATGAGTTGCCAGATTTCTATCTCAGAATGACCATGCCTTTTTATTGCTTGAAAAGCATGCACAGCTTTTGAAATGCACACAAGGTAGTTTTCATTACTTGCTTCATAAAGAATTGTGTGACAATCACACCCTAACCTTCTTTAGCAAGCTTTTCTCTCATTCTATACAGTCCATGAAATTCTCCAGGCCAGAATACTGGAGTGGGTAGCCTTTTCCTTCTCCAGGGGATCTTCCCAACCCAGGGATCGAACCCAGGTCTTCCTCATTGCAGGGGGATTCTTTACGAACTGAGCCACCACTTTGTAAATATTGTTCCACCCAGAGTCCCAAACTTGCTGAGTGACCACGTGGAAAGAACATATTCCTTCAAACTCTCTCCAATCATCTTTCTGGAAGCTTCTCTGGAGGAATCTGTGAGAGGTCAGACTCCACTGTCTCAGAAAACACATGCATTTAAGACTGGGCCACACCCTGCTGTGCTCCACCTACCTCAGCTTTCACTATTATTTATTTCTGTTGAGTGGGCTAGTCAAGGAATAGACATTCTCAATTTTCTTCACCTCTTTTTTTAGTTATTAGCTACTAAGATGTGCGTGCATGCTAAATTGCTTTAGCCACGTCCAACTCTTTGCAGTCTCATGGACTGTAGCCTGCCAGGCTCCTCTGTCCATGGGATGGGATTCTCCAGGCAAGAATACTGGAGTCGGTTGCCATGCCCTTCTCCAGGGGATCTTCCTGACCCAGGGACTGAACCTGAGTCTCCTGCATTTCAGGCAGATTCTTTACCACTGAGCCACATGAGAAGCCCTGCTCCTAAGCTAACCTGTCATAAATAAATCCCACACATTTTTTGAGTGTAAAATACATACCAAAATGTATAATGGAAATAAAACTTAAACAGAATAGATGTCTATTTTTGCTCATATAAAAGTAGCATGCAGATGAACAGTGGGTGAGCTGGGTAGGGGTGCCCCCAGCGCAGGCTGACAGGGACTGCCCTCTCAGTGTATCTTCCTTTCTAAACCTGAACGCTGTCTCATCCTTCCTTAGAGGACATGACCCAACACCACTCTTACCTAACTGGGGCTCCTGGGTGAAGATGCACCTGGATGTGGTTCATTGTGCTCAAGAAAACAAACTACCCTTGTAGTTCCTAGTTTTCTGGAATTAGACATTTCATGCATATCTTGTGAAGCACGCACAGTGATGTTACATAGTTTTTAAAATACGGTTCCACTTACCTAGGGTCCTATACTTGCTGTATTAACACATGGGAAAGACCAATATTCCTTCAAACTCTCTCCAAGAAAGTTTGATTCACTTTCCAGGTGTACACACACACGCACACACGCACACACACACACACACGCACAGAGTATAAAAATATTAATAAGAACAGGATAAGCCCATTTTTAAAAACACACATCTAAAATATAGCATTTACATATAATAGACAAAAGTCAATCTCATATTTGATATATTTCTCAATTTTCATCTGGATGAGTTACATTTGTAGGGTCAGAATATGGCTATGGTAATTGTCTTTCTTTCCTTCCCATAAGGTAATTGGCTTCCTACCATCAACGTGCAGGGTTTTTTGATTTAGACACAGAAACTGAGCTCTGGGCCTTTCGTTCTTTGTCGATTCCTGTGAACCAGCTCTTCCCTTCCCTGTAATTATCCTCCCCCATGTCTTCCAGCTCCTTCTTGCCATTCAATTCTCTAAATTTAAATGTCACCTTCTCTGGGCACCCAATCCAAGGTCATCAGGCATTAACTATATAACACAGCATCAAATTTACTTTCAAAGAATGCATCAGCATCTAAAATGACCCTTTTTTATGTATTTGTTGTCTGTCTTCCTCTGGCTAAAGCCAGCCCCCTGACAGGAAGGCTTTGTCTGTCTGACTCGTTGCTTTCACTTCCATCACCAGGAATAGTATCTGACGTATAGTCATCACTCTGTAAATATTTAATTAATCGATTAACTAATGAATAAGTCATTCCTTTATTTTGAGCCTCAGCAGCTTCATTCAGGTGCATATGCAACCTGGCCATCAGCAGACTGTAAAGTCCGTAAGCTTGGTTCTCAGAAGCGGCACAGAGGAGTGGTTAAGGGATGAGTTTTATCACCAGTTATCCTTGGGTTATATCGCCAGCTGTCATTTACTATGATTGGCCATGGGACAGTTATTTCATCTTTTTACTCCTAATTTTCCTTATTTGTAAAACTGGAATAATTAAACATATTACCCACAGTAGGTTGCTACATGAAATAAATGTTATAATACCCATAGAATACACAGTTGTTCGGTAAAGGTTAGCTTTGACACTATTCATATTTTTAATTCCAGTATCTCTTGGTCTCTAGGCTCTTTTTTTTTTTTTTTTTTTACAGAAAACAGGATGAGTGGAATATGGAAACAATAAGGCAGCTGGTCGAGGCAGGGCCAGCCGTTAATGTGTCAGGAACTTTAGTACCCATTAGTCTTGTCTCCTGAGGTCAGTGGCTGTCCATGAAGACCCTGCGTTTGTAATGACTTTGGGGATACTTTCATCCCCAGAAGGCAGCCAGATGCTCCTCTAACTTTGGGTACCATAGATGTCTTTAGATTATAAATAGAGGGTGTTCTGTCTCATTAATTATGGGTTTAATAATCACTTCCTATTGAAGTAATAGACAACTAATTGTGCTAATAAGTTTCAATTGGATGTGTGCTTACCAGCTTCAGTGTTTTACTGTTGGCATGGTTTCAAGCAGCAATTTAGCTCCTGGGGAGAACGAAAGCAGCTGGTTTTGTTTTTGTTTGTTTTTCTATTTTTCTTCTTTTCGATTTGGTAGTGGCCAGAAGCCTATTAGCCCCAGCTCTGAACTTACTGTAAAGACTAGTATCTCAGGCTATTACACCTCCTCTTTGAGGTTCAGTTTCTCTATCTTTCAAATGGAATTAACTAGTAATATTTCAAAATGTTTGTATTTGCTACTTGCCAGGCACTGCCGTAAGCACGCTGGCAAGAACACTGGAGTGGGTTGCCATTTCCTCCACCAGGGGATCTTCTACACCCAGAGAGTGAACCCACTTCTCTTAAGTCTCCAGCATTGGCAGGCGGGTTCTTTACCATGGGTGCCACCTGGGAAATGCCTTACTCATTGAAACCACATAGCAGTTCCGTTAGGTAGGTTACTACATCACCACATTTCACAGATGACAAAACTGAATCACAGAAAGGGTTAGAAAATTGTCTAAGGTTGCATAGCACACCAAGGTAGGCTCTCTGCTGTGACATCTGTGTTCTTGACTGCTGTGAAAACGGCACCTCTAAAACGATGCATCCATTGAGAGGAGACGTGGATCCTTGAACCTCTGATTAAAAACAAATATCATATACTAACACACTGTGAAGAAGGCTGAGCACCGAAGATTTGATGCTTTTGAACTGTGGTGTTGGAGAAGACTCTGGAGAGTCCCTTGGACTGCAAGGAGATCCAACCAGTCCATTCTGAAGGAGATCAGCCCTGGGATTGCTTTGGAAGGAATGATGCTGAAGCTGAAACTCCAGTACTTTGGTTATCTCATGAGAAGAGCTGACTCATTGGAAAAGACTCTGATGCTGGGAGGGATTGGGGGCAGGAGGAGAAGGGGACGACAGAGGATGAGATGGCTGGATGGCATCACTGACTCGATGGACGTGAGTCTGAGTGAACTCTGGGAGTTGGTGATGGACAGGGAGGCCTGGCGTGCTACGATTCATGGGGCCGCAAAGAGTTGGACACAACTGAGCAACTGAACTGAACTGAACTGAACACACCTATGTGTAATCTAGAAAAATGATGAACATATTTGCAGGGCAGGAGTGGAGATGCAGGCATAGGGAATGGACCTGTGGACATGGCAAGGGAAGCAGAGGGTGGGACACCGTGAGAGAGAAGCATTGACGTACAGACACCACCGTGTGTGAGACAGATGGCCGGGGCGGCTGCACACAGCCCAGGGAGCGCAGCCTGGTGCTCTGCAAGGACTGAGAGGGACAGGCAGGGGCGCGGGCAGGAAGGAGGCTCAAGGAGGAAGCGATAAATACATACATGTGTGTGTAAACATATTTATGCGCTCACAGCTGATTCAAGTTGTTGTCCGACAGAAGCCAACACAATTGTAAAGCAATTATCCTCCAATTAAAAACAAAATAAAAGTATACTTTGAAGCCTGAAAAAAAAATTCTCTACTATATTAACTTAAGTAATGTTCTTGCAAGTTAATTACAAGGCTTTAGGTAAGAAGTCATATATGGAAAAAAAAAATGGGTAGCGTCTTGTTTACCACAGACCCTTGATATATTTTGTTTCCCTCCCCTCTGTTTGCCCTGTAGGTGAAATGATGGACTAGAAGACAGAGGACTCTGAAAAGCATTTGATTCCAGCCCAGCACCTAAGCTAGAGTGCAGTAGCGAACCCAGACAGCTCCTCAGATGCATTAGAGAGAATCAGGAGGGTGCTCATCTATTCTGTACTTCCAGGAAGACACCATCCTTTGCAGAGGTCTCCTCTCCCATGCTGTTTTCATGTTGTGGACAGGGGACTAGTTATCACACCAGAGGTAAAGTCCAGCTGCACACACTGTGCCACCTGGAGATCCTCGCTGGAAAGGATTTGTCAACACATCCCTTGTGTCCCTGGAACCAGGAATGTCTAATGTGAGGGACGTGGGGCCACTGCATCTGCGATACATCATGTGGGTGTTTTCTGTAAACCTGCACGCGGCTCCTTTGAAGTACAGCCCACTCTTCCTCTGGGGTCTCTTCGTCACCAGCACACCTGGGGAAACCTTCCAGAACATGCCAATACTCTCACTTGGGGGCTCTCTGTCTCAGATTTATAGCAGTAATTTAAATTTCACCTCTCCTTTTCTGGCACAAAATGGAAACGTCCCAAACACCCCCAAAAACAGAGACTAAAGAGAAGGCATGGATCGAGAAATGAGGTGAGAGGACTGGGGTCTGCCATGGGATGGTTTCTTCGTGACCGACCGACAGCAAATTCCCCAGGAGTTATCATGGCGAGGCCCCAGTGAGAGAGACCCCAGCTGGAAGATGCTGGTTTACAAGAGGAAGGCATAACCAAGTGATTTTTCTATCATATCTGCTGAAATGTATTATGATGGGACTCTCAGGGTCCCAGCACTGCTATATGGGATTAACAAAAATTGAGCCACGGGTTCAAAAACTGGACTCAACTATTTTCCCTTTTATTTTGCCCTTCCTCTGTGTTGCTTCTTATCATGGGCAGCTGGAAGCCACACATGTTTTAATCTTCATAAACTCTTATAGGTCTTCCTCTTTAAAACTTAAAAATCTCCTTTTCTCTAACTCCACTGACAATTTCTTCAGAACTTCATCTTTCAGTCATAAATTATCAAGTGATTAAAATAATGATATACCCATATGCTCAGAAGCTTCAGAAAGAACACTGCCCTTCTACCCAGTACCCCACAGGGGCCAGCAAAGAGGGATCTGGATCAAAAGAGGAGACTCCCCCACAGAAGCTGAGCCTCAAGGGCACGACTGATGCTGCAGTCTGCAGCTGCCCAAACTGGAGACAGTTTTCTCTCCATTGACAACCCTGGATTCTTGAATCTTTTGAAAGTCATTTAGTGGAAGTGTAGAACAAGTGGGAGTTTATTACCAACTGTCAGGTTGATATTGATTGATATCAAATCAATATCAAAATATGATATGGATAGAACAAAGAGACTTTTTTTGGTACAGTTCTTCTGTGTATTCTTGACACCTCTTCTTAATATCTTCTGCTTCTCTTAGGTCTATAACATTTCTGTCCTTTATTGAGCCCATCTTTACATGAAATATCCCCTTGGTACCTCTAATTTTCTTGAAGAGATTTCTAGTCTTTCTCTTTCTGTTGTTTTCCTCTATTTCTTTGCATTGATCATTGAGGAAGGCTTTCTTATCTCTCCTTGCTATTCTTTGGAACTCTGCATTCAGATGCTTATATCTTTCCTTTTCTCCTTTGCTTTTGGCTTCTCTTTTTTTCACAGCTATTTGTAAGGCCTCCTCAGACAGCCATTTTGCTTTTTTGCATTTCTTTTTCTTGGTGATGATCTTGCTCCCTGTCTCCTGTACAATGTCACGAACCTCCGTCCATAGTTCATCAGGCACTCTGTCTATCAGATCTAGTCCCTTGAATCTATTTGCACTTCCACTGTATAATCATTAGAAATTTGATTTACGTCATACCTGAATGGTCTAGTGGTTTTTCCCCACTTTCTTCAATTTCAATCTGAATTTGGCAACAAGGGGTTCATGATCTGAGCCACAGTCAGCTCCCGATCTTGTTTTTGCTGACTGTATAGAGCTTCTCCATCTTTGGCTGCAAAGAATATAATCTATCTGATTTTGGTGTTGACCATCTGGTGATGTCCATGTGTAGAGTCTCCTCTTGTGTTGTTGAAAGAGGGTGTTTGCTATGACCAGTGCACTTTCTTGGTAAAACTCTATTAGCCTTTGCCATACTTCATTCTGTACTCCAAGGTCAAATTTTCCTGTTACTCCAAGTGTTTCTTGACTTCCTACTTTTGCATTCCAGTCCCCTATAATGAAAAAGACATCTTTTTTGGGTGTTAATTCTAAAAGGTCTTACACATCTTCCTAGAATTGTTCAACTTCAGCTTCTTCAGGATTACTGGTAGGGTGCTGCACTCAATATGCTGGTTGAGTGCTGCACTCAATATGCCATCAAATTTGGAAAACTCAGCAGTGCCTACAGGACTGGAAAAGGTCAATTTTCATTCCAACCCCAAAGAAAGGCAATGCCAAAGAATGTTCAAACTACCACACAATTGCACTCATCTCACATGCTAGCAAAGTAATGCTCAAAATTCTCCAAGCCAGGTTTCAATAATACATGAACTGTAGACTTCCAGATGTTCAAGCTGGTTTTAGAAAAGGCAGAGGAACCAGAGATCAAATTGCCAGCATCCACTGGATCATTAAAAAAGCAAGAGAGTTCCAGAAAAACATCTATTTCTGCTTTATTGACAATGTCAAAGCCTTTGACTGTGTGGATCACAATAAACTGTGGAAAATTCTGAAAGAGATGGGCATACCAGACCACCTGACCTGCCTCTTGAGAAATCTGTATGCAAGTCAGGAAGCAACAGTTAGAACTGGACATGGAAAAACAGACTGGTTCCAAATAGGAAAAGGAGTACGTCAAGGTTGTATATTGTCACCCTGCTTATTTAACTTTTATGCAGAGTACATCATGAGAAATGCTGGGCTGGATGAAGCACAAGCTGGAATCAAGATTGCCGGGAGAAATATCAATAACCTCAGATATGCAGATGACACCACCCTTATGGCAGAAAGTGAAGAAGAACTAAAGAGCCTCTTGATGAAAGTGAAAGAAGAAAGTGAAAAAGTTAGCTCAAAGTTCAACATTCAGAAAACAAAGATCATGGCATCCGGTCCCATCACTTCATGGCAAATAGATGGGGAAACAGTGGAAACAGTGGCAGACTTTATTTTGGGGAGCTCCAAAATCACTGCAGATGGTGTTTGTAGCCATGAAATTAAAAGACGCTTACTCCTTGGAAGGAAAGTTATGACCAACTTAGACAGCATATTAAAAAGCAGAGACATTACTTTGTCAACAAAGATCCATCTCATCAAGGCTATGGTTTTTCCAGTAGTCATGTATGGATGTGAGAGTTGGACTATAAAGAAAGCTAAGCACCAAAGAATTGATGCTTTTGAACTGTGGTGTTGGAGAAGACTCTTGTGAGTCCCTTGGACTGCAAGGAGATCCAACCAGTCAATCCTAAAGGAAACCAGTCCTGAATGTTCATTGGAAGGACTGATGTTGAAGTTGAAACTCCAATCCTTTGGCCACCTGATGTGAAGAGCTAACTCATTTGAAAAGACCCTGATGCTGGGAAAGATTGAAGGTGAGAGGAGAAGGGGACAACAGAGGATGAGATAGTTGGATGGCATCACCAACTCAATGGACATGAGTTTGAGTAGTCTCCAGGAGTTGGTGATGGACACAGAGGCCTGGTGTGCTGCAGTCCTTGGGTTCACAAAGAGTCAGACAGGACTGAGTGACTGAACTGAACTGAACTGAACAGTCTCTTTACAGCTCATTAACAATGTCCAAGGGATTTCCAAAGAGAAAATAGAGATGCTTTCTTTAATAGTCTCCAAAAGTACTTTTGAAAGAAAACCTTATTTTATATATTAAAAAACACACAACTATTGATATCTTCACCCAATACAGAGAAAAAAAAAAAAAAAAAGACTCATGCAGGACTCTCTGAGAAACCTCTTGGGGAATGCTGTTCTAGTGTAATATCTTCACTTGATAGATGAGGGACCTGAGGAGGATGGGATGACTTGCCTGTGGCCCCCAATTATTTAGCAGCAGATCCATGACCCAAACCCAGAACTTTGTCAGAATAGGTCAGTGTGAATTTCTATAGCACAAAGTTGCCTCTCTGGGCAGCATTTAATCATCTTCACTTTTGTCCTACAAGGTATAAGAAAGCAGGGTTTGATCATGAGAACATTCATGAAGATCCAGAGGATCCTGCATTTCTAAAGGTTCCAGGGCGGTCAGGTATAAGCCAGCAGCTGCAGGACCCAGCAGGGGGAAGATCAAACAAACTTCTTAAGCACATACTATGCACACCATATATCTGGCTAACTGTTTATACATGCTATTTCAGATAACTTACAAATTAAGTCTCTAACATACACACACTTAGCCTTAATTTACATGTGAGGATGTTACGTTTCCAATAGGTTAAATAATCATCATCTCTCCTTGCAGGGAAGTTGTGAATCTGGTTCTCAACTCTTGGTGTATATGGAGACATCTGGAGATGAAAAGACTGAATCAACCTGCCTTTGAATCTCACCAAGAGTTAGGGAACCCCGGTGGAGAAGAGAGAAGCCAAAGTTCTTTAGAAGTTGATTTTTCTATCCTTTTTTGTTTCTTAGGTGTTCTTTTGTTTTTCTCTAATCAACTTCCCTCTCCGGTTCTCTTACCAGGACCCCTGCATACGGCTGGCATATGTTTCATTCTCAGTTCTTTGAGGAAACAGTAACACCCTCACTACTGTGAAGAAGCGACATGAGGTGGCTCTCTGCACGTCACCTCACCTGTGTGAAGATGTGCGTGTGATGGGGAAGCCAGCTGCCTCGTGCAACTGCATGACTCCTGGGAAGAAAAGACAAGGTGAGCCCTTGGGCTTTTCCAGAATCTGCAAAATGCCATGGGATACAAATGCATCAACCTTATGATGTTTCCCCCAATACCCTGTGGCAGTGAGTACTGAGCTCCCATCCAAAACACAGAGATGATGGTGGGAAGTGCAGTTGGTCATCTGAAAGACTTGTTTCAAGAGGCAAGGAGAGCCTCTCCCTGCTTTTACTAACTTTGTATTGTTAGCCATACTCACTGTCGTCCTTGAAGTTATTTTTTTGCTGAGTACCTTATGACAATGACTTGCCACTTCCCTTCGTTTATCCTCTGCTCCATTCACATGATGCTACTTGCAGACACTGATACACACCAGCCATTCCTCTTATATCTCTGTGCCATTCCATATACTGGCTCTCATCCTCTCTCTCCTGCCTAGTGAACTCTAAAAAGCAGTATCAGCTTTTTCATTCATTGTCCAAACTGAGCTGATCCCTTCATGGTCTGAGTTTCCCTGGCACCTGTAGAGATCTCATACCATCTGCCTAGGTTTATACTAAGTTTGGGTTTGTGGATGACCAACTTGCCATATGCTTTTTGTCCAGGTAGAGTTATTATTCATAATGCTCCCATTTACATACTCAAAAGTACATGGTTAGGATGAAAATTATATGATCCCCTGCACTTATCCTGCTGTAGACATTGGTCTATTTCCTCTCCTAGACTGTGAGTCCCTGATGGGTCACGAATCACATTTTATATGGCAGAACATCCCCTGTGGCTACTAGTACATTTGCAGAGTGAATGCAAACAACTACTTCCCAAGGTCACCCAGGTCTGCCTTAATCCATGCTTTCTGTTCTCTGCAAGATGCCGCACTGGAAATGAGATCAGTTCCTACGGAGACACTGGCTGGCACCTTCCTCTTCCTTTGATGGCCATTTGCAGTGTCACCTTCACTGAGGCCGCTCCAGTCCTCCACTCAGAATCGTCACTTCCCTCACCCACCATACCACCGTGCCATGCGTGTGGGATACCCCCCGTCACACTGTGTGACACGTGTGACGATCTGCCCTCCCACCCCAGGCTGCAGTTTCCTTGAAGGTCGAGGATAACATTTTCATCACCAGTGGATATGATACCACAAACACTCCCACTACCAATAATCGCTAACTGTGACTTTGGGCTTTCTGTAAGTTAGATGTGATGCCAGGCAATTCGTGTGTATCATCTCATGTAATCCTCTCAGCAAACCTGTGAGTGGCTCATACATTTTTAGCCAGTTTTACACCCAAGGAAACTGTGATTCAAAAAGTTAAAAATATTATCCAAAGTCATAGCGCTTGTAAGTGGTAGACTTGAGATTCAAACTTAGGTTTTTCTAACTCTAGATCTAGAGTTACTCTAACTTATAACTCGAACTCATATCATATATGTATATATATGCAAATATATACATATATAACCTGATGAGCATTCTTAACTTATATAAATATATACATATATATGTGTACATATATATATATAATTTGATGAGAATACTTAATTTCTTCATTTATGTTGGACTCTTTTTCTATACCTTCATTGATATCTTGCTAGATTTTTTTTTTTTTTTCTCCAAGAAATCTAAACCCTGTTTCAGATGTCTTCTGAAAAAAAAAAGTCAGAATCCACAGTCTTTCTAGCTGACATTTCTGAAAGAGAAGCATCTGGACAGAATTGGCAGTTATTGAATGGCATGTGATTTCTTCACTGTTCTCTATAGAGATACTCATCCCTTGATCCAAACAAAAGGGGAGTCTGATATCAAATTCTGCCTCGCCTTCAGCCCCAGTGGAAGGAATTTAATTCTTGGCTTATTTTACAAAATCCACCAACACATCTTTCAATACTTTAAGCCAGAGACATTGCTAAAGAAATTGTTCACCATGGGTGTCTGGTCCACGTGGGAAGTGAGATTCTGTATCCACTTATAAGCCGTGTTTCACATCGCATTCTATTAATAATGCTGTCTAACTGCAAAGAACAGTTCAACGCAGAGTCCAAACAGGCATCTGTTAACTTTGGACACACACCGAACACTTGACAGTTGACAGTTTTTGTGCATTATCTCGACTGATTCTGATGAAATAGGCAGGGTGGAGATCAATGAGCCTGTTTTCCGGAAAAGAAAATGTTGACTAAGAAAGTTAAATGAAGCAGTCATAAACTAATAAAAAGCAGAAATGAGTCTCCAGCTTTAGTTTTCTAACACCAGTTCCAGTTTTCTGTCTGCTCCTTTTATTCTGTCATGCTCTGTTACAGAAATCTGAAAGTGAGGCTGTTTTACAATCACATCATGGGTTATCTTGAAAAACTAAAATTCAGGAGCCATTTATTTAAAAAGCGTAAGTTGAGGTTGCATACTGAAATAACTCCAGAGACCAGACCATAATTGGAATAAGTGAAAAGTGTGAAGTTAAACCACCAACTGTTGTGAGAGCCATCAGTATCTGTATGAAGCAAGCCAGTGAAAAAACATCTGTGCAAAATAAGACTGATACGTCAGCTCGTAAACTGTTTTAAAATTCAAGATAGTCTCATATTCAAACAAGACTTCCTCAAACTTTTAAAACAAGTGTTCCACAAAAATAATGTTCCAGAGTCAAATACATTTTACAAAATCTGGACTCTATACTTTGCTCATGAAAATTCAGTGTAATTAAAATATTAAAACTTCTGAGAAGCCTTTCACTTAAAAACTACATTTTAAAATGTTTATCTTTGCTACAGAGTTTAGTATTGAACGATTTAAAATTATACTTTTTAATGCATTTTGATAAATATTACTTACTATTGTTGGGCTTCCCTGGTGGCTCAGTCAGTAAAGAATCAGCCTGTAACGCGGGAGACCTGCGTTTGATCCCTGGGTTGGGAAGATCCCCTGGAGGAGGGCATGGCAACTCACTTCAGCATTTTTGCCTGGAGAAGCCCCATGGACAGAGGAGCCTGGCGTGCTACAGTCCATGGAGTTGCAGAGTCAGACATGACTGAGTGACTAAGCATAGCACAGCACTTACTATTGTGGGTGTACGTTTTAAGATCACTTGCCTAATATAGGACATCAGTTACTAAAGGACACTACAGGTTTGAGTTTATATCTCTCTTCATATTGCTTTGTTGTTGTTTTTGTTTAGTCGCTAAGTCATGTCCAACTCTTTTGTGACCCCATGGACTGTAGCCCGCCATGCTCCTCTGTCCATGGGACTGCCCAGGCAGGAATAATGGAGTGTATTGCCATTTCCTTCTCCAGCAGATCTTCCTTACCCAGGGATCAAACCCAGGTCTCCTGCACTGGCAGGTGGATTCTTTATCATTGAGCCGCCTGGGAAGTCCTCATATTATTTTAGCTTCCCTTAAATTCCAGTGATAGAATCTGGAGTAGTAAATCTAGGACCTATAAACACAAAGTTATAAAGAAAACAGCAATAGATTTCTTTCTGGTATATAAGCCATTAGGGTAAATGGAAGGTTTCTGTGAACCCTTGACAGGCACTTTTCAATGAGTTTTACTATCTGTTTCTCACAGCACAGTAAAACCAAGGGAAATCCACACAGTAAGAGGCGGAGCATCTCCTAGTGATGCTCTTCTCTGCAGCAGAGACACCTGGACTACAAACAGAGATATCTGAAACATCACTTTAGGTTTTACACTCTAGTGTGTGTGATGGTCAAGATTCCTTTTTGGAGCTTTAATTTTTTTAATTTTAAAAATGTATCATTTTAAAGTATAGTTGATTTACAATTGTGTTAATTTCTGTTGTACAGAAAAGTGATTCAGTTATACATACATGCATACTCTTTCATTTTCTTTTCCATGATGGTTTATCCAGGATATTGATGATAGTTCCCCATGCTCTGCAGTAGGACCTTGTTGTTCATCCATCCTGGATATAATAGTTTGCACCTGTGAATCACAAACTCCCAATCCTTCCCTCCCCCACTCCCCTTATCCCTTGGCAACAACAAGTGTGTTCTCTGTCTGAGTCTGTTTTTGTTTACTAAACAAGTTCATTCATGTCATATTTTAGATTCCACATATGAGTGGATATCATATGGTATTTGTCTTTCTCTTTCTGACTTTCTTCACTTAGTATGATAATCTTTAGTCCACCCATGTAGAGTCAAGATTCTTAACCACTTTACTATTCTCCTTTCCCAAGGATTCTCTTCTCAGGCAGCAGATAATGAAAACTTCATTCAATGAGAAATGCTGTTCAAATGCAATAGATTCTTTCTCCTAACTATATTTCTTATATGCAATCTTTGTAGCCATTTAAAACAGTATATCATAGTCATTAGGGTATAGACACTAATATTGCTGCTTGGGTTTAAATCTTAGCTCTATCAATTACTAACTGTGTGATTCTGGACAAGTTATTCAATACCACGTGTTCCAATTTTCTTATCTATAAAATGTGACATAATAATAGAACCTACTTCATATGACTGACGGGAAGATTAAATGAGCTCATACATGTCAAGTGCTAACTGCAACATATGCATGAGATGTTACTGCTCTCAGGGTTAGAGATTGAAGGACTGGGGTTTGAGTCTTGCCAGTCATAGGCAGAAATGATACAGCAGGAAGCCATGTATGGATAAACAGTAGCTCTTTGAGCCATGGGACAGGATAACCCAGAGAACACATGCAAAGGATAGACGTGATAAATGCAGATGTGAAACAAATTCATGGTCTCAATCTGGGATGAGAAACTCCCCACCCCACCACCCCCACACTGCCCCGGTTCTAACAGTCTATAAGAGCCATCACTTTTCTCTGAAATGAAATCAAACAAATAAGAAATATAATTGCTCCTTACTGGAAGAATTTCTCAAAGGTGAGTAGAACATTTTCTTTTGAGATTTCAGTGACTAAAGTCACATGCATATACTTAATCTGGATTCAGTCCCCAGCAGTGACAGAAATGAGGCTATTTTATGATAAAAATGTGAAATGGCCAAACTTGAAGGGAAATTGTACAATTTTGTTCTCTTTTCAGCTTGGACAATTGGTGTGTGCAAGCACAGAAGTATATTAAGGAAGCAAAACCAGGATCTTCTTGCTAAACATGAGATTTCCTTAAGTTTCAGATATCCTATGATATCTATCACTTAAACAAATAATGATAATGATGCCTAGGGAAATGGCAAGGTGTAATTAAATGACTCTGAAGACATAAACTGTGGTCTATATTCAGCCACTGACCAGAGCTGAGAGTTTGAACAAGCCCATTTACGTCTCTGCTCATCAGCAGAGAGTTGATGTAAATGGCCTCGTGTTACTTTCAGGCTAACATTTTTTTAACATCTGTGAGGTACCTTCTTGTTATGTTCTTACTGCTTTGGTTGTTGCTTTTTCTTTGTTTCTTTGTTTTTAAAACCAGGGGCTTATAATAATCTCAGATTTTTTTTCCTTAGGGGTATTGCACCAACTCTTCCCCTCCAACAAGACTTTCAACTAATTGATTGACTCCTCAACCTCATGCTCAGGGTGGACACATAATCGAAATCAGTAAGAAAATGATTTTTTTTTTCCTGGCCACAGACCTTAGAAAGACGCTCTGGAAATTTTGATGGCACTATGAAAACAAACCACTCTTTTTCTGCTCCTCTGAATTTTTATTGTAAGAAGAATTTTATTCCCAGAGCTTCTGTGGCTTCATCTGCCATCAATTTGGAAAGAGCTTGCCTAATAATGAAGATACAATCTCTGAATTCCACTCTTTGAACTCATGGATTAAGCCATCCCTAAAGCCAGTGGTCATGTATGGATGTGAGAGTTGGACTGTGAAGAAGGCTGAGAGCCAAAGAATAGATGCTTTTGAACTGTGGTGTTGGATAAGACTCTTGAGAGTCACTTGGATTGCAAGGAGATCCAACCAGTCCATTCTGAAGGAGATCAGCCCTGGGATTTCTTTGGAAGGAATGATGCTGAAGCTGAAACTCCAGTACTTTGGCCACGTCATGCGAAGAGTTGACTCATTGGAAAAGACCCTGATGCTGGGAGGGATTGGGGGCAGGAGGAGAAAGGGACGACAGAGGATGAGATGGCTGGATGGCATCACCGACTCGATGGACGTGAGTCTGAGTGAACTCCGGGAGTTGGTGATGGACAGGGAGGCCTGGTGTACTGCAATTCATGGGGTCGCAAAGAGTTGGACAGAACTGAGCGACCGAACTGAACTGAACTGAAAGCTATTGAAAGCTATTTGTGACTTTGCTTCATTTGCACAAGCTTTTTTTTTTTTTTTTTTTTTGCCCATTTCAAGTTCAGTCACTTCAGTTCAGTTCAGTCACTCAGTCATGTCTGACTCTTTGCGACCCCATGAATCTGTAGCACGCCAGGCCTCCCCATCCACCACCATCTCCCGAAGTTCACTCAGACTCATGTCCACGGAGTTGGTGATGCCATCCTAGGCATCTCATCCTCTGTCGTCCCCTTTTCCTCCTGCCCCCAATCCCTCCCAGCATCAGGGTCTTTCCCAATGAGTCAACTCTTCGCATCAGGTGGCCAAACTATTGAAGTTTCAGCTTTAGCATCAGTCCTTCCAATGAACACCCAGGACTGATCTCCTTTAGGATGGACTGGTTAGATCTCCTTGCAGCCCAAGGGACTCTCAAGAGTCTTCTCCAACACCACAGTTCAAAAGCATCAATTCTTCGGCGCTCAGCTTTCTTCACAGTCCAACTCTCACATCCATATATGACCACTGGAAAAACCATAGCTTTGACTAGATGGACCTTTGTTGGCAAAGTAATATCTCTGCTTTTTAATATGCTATCTGGATTGATCATAACTTTCCTTCCAAGGAGTAAGCGTCTTTTAATTTCATGGCTGCAATCACCATCTGAAGTGATTTTGGAGCCCCAAAAAACAAAGTCAGCCACTGTTTTCACTGTTTCCCCATCTATTTCCCATGAAGTAATGGGTCAACAAAAGAGTCTGAAATGCAGTACTTGGATGCAATCTCAAAAATGACAGAATGGTCTCTGTTCATTTCCAAGGCAAACCAATCAAAATCACGGTAATCCAAGCCTATGCCCCAACCAGTAAAGCTGAAGAAGCTGAAGTTGAATGGTTCTATGAAGACTTACAAGACCTTTTAGAACTAACACCCAAAAAAGATGTCCTTTTCATTATAGGGGACTGGAATGCAAAAGTAGGAAGTCAAGAAACACCTGGAGTAACAGGAAAATTTGGCCTTTGAGTACGGAATGAAGCAGGGCAAAGGCTAATAGAGTTTTGCCAAGAAAATGCACTGGTCATAGCAAACACCCTCTTTCAACAACACAAGAGAAGACTCTACACATGGACATCACCAGATGGTCAACACCAAAATCAGATTGATTATATTCTTTGCAGCTAAAGATGGAGAAGCTCTATACAGTCAGCAAAAACAAGATCGGGAGCTGACTGTGGCTCAGATCATGAACCCCTTGTTGCCAAATTCAGATTGAAATTGAAGAAAGTGGGGAAAAACACTAGACCATTCATGTACGACCTAAATAAAATCCCTTATGATTATACAGTGGAAGTGAGAAATAGATTTAAGGGAATAGATCTGATAGACAGAGTGCCTGATGAACTATGGACGGAGGTTCATGACATTGTATAGGAGACAGGGATCAAGACCATCCCCATGGAAAAGAACTGCAAAATAGCAAAATGGCTGTCTGAGGAGGCCTTAACAAATAGCTGTGAAAAGAAGAGAAGCCAAAAGCAAAGGAGAAAAGGAAAGATATACGCATCTGAATGCAGAGTTCAAAAGAATAGCAAGGAGAGATAAGAAAACCTTCCTCAGCAACCAATGCAAAGAAATAGAGGAAAACAACAGAATGGGAAAGACTAGAGATCTCTGCAAGAAATTAGAGATACCATTTCAGGTTACCTTTGTTTAACTTGACTTTCTGATACGTGCTGGCAAAAGCTCTCTGGCTAATGTAGCTGAATAACAGAAGAATGTATCTTTGAAAGTTGAAATAGAGCCTTCTGACAACACCATTAATCCACAAATGATCTGTAATATCTTGGACAAAGCAGTCAAATATAGTGAGATTTGACTTCTGTATGTACAAAATGATCCCCTATATCTCACTGAGTTATTTAAAAATGGTGACTCTACATTTTATTAAATTTCTATTACTTGTGTTTATACCTTAAATACTTTACAGAACTGTAATTTTTTAACGGTGTGAGTTTATTCAACTTTTGATCTCTATAATGCCTACTATCTAGCAGACAGTGTATGTAGAATGAATCAAATCACTGAAAATCAACCTACGTTAGATTTTTAGGAATTTTTTCATAGGCTCTCTTATTTGGTGAGATGGCAACTGCCTGAATTAAGCCATTTTACCATTTTCCCTTTTGTTTCCTGAGTCTTTCATGGCCAGACACTAAAGTGATAGCTGTCCTCCACTGCAGCACAAAACATCCCTGCAACAGCTATTTATTATTTGGTCAAAATCTATTGTCAGTGCAGAAAACATCACATAATTCTCAACATCCCTCCCATTCAAAATTTTAATTCATTCAATTAATTATAAAAAGAATTACTCTCTCAGCCCTACCACCTGATGGACATCCTAGACAAGATGGAGCCTTCTGGAGTTTTTTGGTATGAGCCAGGTAAGCAGCCTAGAGTCATGAAGAATCACGTACCTCACACTCTCCCAGCTGCTCCGATCTGAATGAATACTGTTGAACTCATCTGTAGATGCAGGTTGCCATTTAGTACGCATGTGTGAGTGCTCAGTTGCTTCAGTCATGTCTGACTGTTTGTGACCCCATGGACTGTAGCCCTCCAGGCTCCTCTGCCCATGCGATTCTCCAAGCAAGAATACTGGAATGGGTTTCCATGCCCTCCCGCAGGGGATCCTCCCGACCCAGGGATTGAACCCATGTCTTCTGCATTGTGGGCAAGTTCGTTACCCACTGAACCACCTGGGAAGCCCTGACATTTGATATGACTTCTTCCTAAATCTTCACTGAATCAGAGCCATATGTGTCACTCATTGACATGTTCTTGACTATGAACCATGAGTGTGTGCTCAATCGTGTCTGACTTTTATGACCCCATAGCCCACCAGGCTCCTCTGTCCATGGGATTTCCCAGACAAAAGTACTGGAGTGGGTTGCGGTTTCCTTCTCCAGAGGATCTTCATGACGCAGGGATAGAACCTGTATCTCCTAATGTCTCCTGCATTGGCAGGTGTATCCTTTACCACTGAGCCACCAGGGAAGCCCATGTTCTTGACTATGGTGGTGGTGGTTTAGTTGCTAAGTCGTGTCCGACTCTTGCAACCCCATGGCCTGTAGCCTGCCAGGCTCCTCTGTTGATGGGATTCTCTAGGCAAGAATACTGGAGTAGGTTGCCATTTCCTTCTCCAGGAGATCTTCCTGATCCAGGAATCAAACCCAGGTCTCCTGCAATGCAGGCAGATTCTTTACCAACTGACCTATGAGGGAAGCCTCGTTCTTCACTATAAGAACCATCAAATAAGCCAGTTGGCAACTTGATGAAGCTTTTTACAGTGGTAAGTGGCCAGGGAAAAGAGTAGAACTCCCACATGCAATGCCAACCCCCAGTTCAGAAAATCAACAGTGCAATCACCTTTTATGCACTTGACTATATTAGTCCTTGAAATCATGCAGGCAGAATGTTCCTGAGAGCTAGGGAAGCATGGGGAACAAGCAGAGATCAGAGGATGCTGAAATTGTAGGGAGAAGCAGTCCAGACGTAGAATGTCTAAATCTTATACTGAGTTTTTTTCCACAGAACTAGCCACAAGTTGTTGCTGCTAAAAATTCTTAAGCTGGGTAAATCAATAACAAAGTGGTTAACAAAAGATTGCTGTTGGATTCCTCCTGGTGGTTCTAAAATTCTACTCCTTGGAAAGGCAAGATTTCATGATGAGCTCTCGTGGAAAGAATGTGATAAGTTGAAGGAAGAGAGCAGTCACTTTAGCAGGAGTCAAAGAGAATATAGCAGATGTCAGGCTTCCTTTCCCCATTTCAACAAAAGAATCTAAATATTTTACACATTGAGTTTTTTTTTTTGTCAATTTCATTTGATAAAAGAAGATAAGGATGATGCAGAAAAATGAGAATCACTCTACCAGGTCAGGTCAGGGGCCAGGGAGAACTTACCTTCCGATCATGATACTGCACAGGCAAAAGGAGAGGTATCAAAAGCACCTATTAAGGGAGATTTTCACATCCATGAGCACAGGAGGATGTGTGTGCTGTTGAGGGAAAGTTCTGTAAGATGACGTCAAAGACTGACAACTGAGAAATGGATGGTGGGGTGCAGACTGCAGCACTCGAGGGCGATGGGCTGAGGATGTGTTCCTTCTACAGGGAGATGTAGGAGCTGTTTGCCCATCTCCCTTGGTTGCATATAGGGCCCCCAATTTTTTTTCTAAACAGTTCTCTATGGTTGTTTCTGAGACTCGGGTATCATTGGTCCGTGTCTTTTGGGTTCATTTGACCATGTTAAGCCAAAATGTGTGTGGAAAATTGCTGAGGCAGTCGATGGACAGATTTCCATCTGGTCTTATTCCTGGGAAACTTTCTGGCTCATCACCCTTTTCTGAAAAACACTAAAATCACAGAATTTTGTTTGGGTGTTCTTTTTTATTGTTTCCCTCCTCTTTTCGCTCCTCTCTCTTTTTTTTTACCCTACATTGTCCACTGATTAAGAAATGTGCCCTTACCATAGAGCATAGGCTTAAGGCACCATCCCTTACCTTAAGAAGCTTGGAGTTTGGTGGAAAAGACAAGCTTGTGGGACACTAACTGCAAAGCACTATGGCATATTGCCAACTTGCCCATCTTTGGTAAAAGAGACAGTCAATGGGAGGTCAGCAGATGAACACCCCTGCTAAAGGCAGTGAGTGCATGCCAGCCTTGCTGGGGGTGTGAAGGAATGTGGGCACTGGGAGGAGATGTACCAAGATGTCAGATTTTCTGGTCCAATTAAATAGTTTGGACTTTTAAAAGTCATTTATTTAAACATGCTAATCAAAGATATGATGTGATCCATTCTGTCCTTACAATTACCTTTGGCTTTTGCGGGGGGCAAATTCAAGGAGGCGAGGCAGGAAGAAGGGAGGGCTGTTTGAGGGCACGGTGATACAGACATGGTGCCCATGGCGGGGGGAGCTGTGAGATGGATGGAGCAGACAGGCCTGAAGGCTCTCCAAGAGGGAACGGTCACTAAGATTTTTTGACTGAATGCAAGGAACTGAGGGGAGACAGGGAAGTCAGAAATGCCATTCATCAAGAAAGTGAACTGGAGAGGAGAGACTTTTATGAGTTCACTTAGTGGAGCTTTAACTGTCCTGTGAATGTCCATGCAGAGACATTACTAAACCTGGTGGACATGAGGAGAGGATTTTGACTAGAGTCAGAGCTAGAGGTCAATTGTAACTTCAAGGTGGGAGTTGTGGTAAAGAACCTGCCTGCCAATGCAGGAGACATAGAAATGTGAGTTTGATCCCTGGGTCCAGATGATTCCCTGGAGGAGGGCATGGCAACCCTCTGCAGTATTCTTGCCTGGAGAATCCCATGGACAGAGGTGGGCTACCATTCATAGGGTCACAAAGAGTCGAACACAACTGAAGCGAATTGGCTCGCATGCAAGAATAAAAAGTTCTCTGAATTAATGAAAGATATACAAATATAATTCAAAATTATCAATATTAGAGGCAAAAGAACCCCAGGAAGGTTCTAAGAGTATCTGGAGATGTGGAAGGACATCCAGAAGAAAAGACAGACAGACAGACACAGAAAGAGAGAGGTTCAAAAAAGAACTAATAGGTAACAACAGTCACTAATTAGTATCACAAATGATATGATGAATGAATATTTAAACTATCCTTAATCAAAAGTAAGACATTAGTGACCCAGAAGAGAACGATTTTATTTGCTCTTCTCTCTCCCCTTTCTCCACATGCACACATTTACTAGAAGACAATTCTTTAAGGATAGAAATTTTGTGTTACCCATCTCTGTGTATTCAGTAGAGGAAACAATGTCCAGCATGGGTGATGCTCAATAAACATTGTTATTAGATTCGTGGAAAACAAATAAGAACAGAACTCTAGAGAATAATTTCCTAGAAATCTTGATTTCCAATGCAGAGGAAGCCTGAAGGCACGGTTGTCTAAATTAATTTTAAAACAACATTAATTTTGAAAAAGTACAGGGATAAACAGAAAATAGTACACTCTTAAATACAGAAGTTTCCATTCAGCCTAGATTTGACAAGTGGGGAATGAAATTGAATGAGATAAAGCATTCTTAACCCTCAGCCAAAATACGCTAAAATCCATCTCTGAAACAGGTCTTAATCACAGTCAAATTTCTCCTCAAAATGCATTAAGGTTATATAAGCCTCTGGGCTCCATTCAATTGAGCAAGAACTCTTTCTGTCTCTTTCGAGTTTTTTCCCACAATTATCATCATCGAGTTATTAAGGCAACAGATCATACTTAAGTATGTTCTTGACAAGTTCTCTCCAATTTAAAATATAAAGCTTCTGTGTGCTCAGTCGCTCAGTCATGTCCAACTCTTTGTGACCCCATGGACTGCAGCCCACCAGGCTCCTCTTTCCACGGGGATTCTCCAGGTAAGAATACTGGAGGGGGTTGCCATGACCTCCTGCAGGGGATTTTCCCAACCCAAAGATCAAACTCATGTCTCCTGCATTGCACACGGATTCTTTACCAACTGAGCCACCAGGGAATACAAAGCTGAGAAATGAGTATTTAAGGAGAACCATCACATAAACTGCACTAAGGAAGAAAGAAAGATCTTCCATTGCAGGAGACCACCTGGAAACTGTGTGTCCTGGTAATACCAGAGCTTTGCTTCCTCTTCTTTGTTTTTTTCATTTGAATTTTTGTTCTCCCATGAAATTTATGTGAAAACCCAGCAATATGAATATGAATATGGCAGGTCAGGGGACTATCAACCACTATTATCAATACTGCTTTATTTTTTCTTAGAAGAAAAGAGAATTCTTCAGACTTTGATTTTCCTTTCAGTCTATTCATAGTACCCACGCTCTTACACCCTGCTTTACCACTGATGTGGTCCTCTTTCTTAAATATTTGCCTTGCCTATTGGGTCGGTGGTAGACACTTAATTTTCTTATCCAACACCCTTTGCACCACGTGACAGGTTTTCCCACAGAGATAGATAGATAGATAGATAATATAGTATCATGAAGTAAGAATTATTTTCCTAACCTCCCTTGCACTAGAGGTAGTTCCACGAAGCATGTTTCTCCAACGAGTCACAAGCAGAAGGTCCCAGAGGTGCTTGGGTAACCTGTTTCTTTTCCGGTAAGAGTGAGACACTCTCCTGGTGTCATGCCTTCCTCTCATTCCTGCCTTGCTCTGCCTGAGATGTAGCATGAGATCTTTGTTGAGTCAAGAGAATCTCATGGTTGCTAACATCATTGGACTGCAGCAAAAAAAATAAAAATAAAAAAATCAGAGAAATTTGTTTTTCTCCAGTTTCTCATTAAAAATGTAAGCCGTTATCCACTGACCCACTGTTGTTTCTTGGTCACTTGCTAATGAAAATCACTCTTGAAAGAGCATATCTTCCAATTTGGGTTTACCACCCCTCCTTTCTGCACAGACTGCAACTCCTCACACATTTCAAGATCCAGCTAAATACAGCTTCTTTCATCAAATGTTTCCCTATGCCTTCAACTGACACTAGTCTCTCCCTAATGTTCGTCATGCTACCGTTTGGTCACTCAGTTGTGTCCGATTCTTTGCGAACCCATGGACCGTAGCCCACCAGGCTCCTGCATCCTTGGGATTTCCTTGGCAAGAATACTTGAGTGGGTTGCCATTTCCCACACAGGGATTGAACCCTTGTCTCCTGGTTGGCAGGAAGATTCTTTACCATTGAACCACCTAGGAAGCCCAATCTTTGTCATACCCTCTATAATTTCACTTCTGTATGTCTGTTTACATGTCTATACAGTTATTTGCATGGCTGTCTCTTGAACATGGAAGAATGCCATCAATGTTGGCATCTTTAATAGCAGGGGTCAGCAAACATTCTGTGCAAAGGACCAGGGAATAATATTTTAGGATTGTAGACCATATGGTATCTGTTGCAACTACTCAGTCTGCCATTGTAGCAAATTGAAAGCAATCATAGACAATATGTAAATGGATGGGGATGGCTAAGTCCCTATAAAACTTTATTTACAAAAACATACGGCAGGCAGGATTTGGCCTATGGACCATAATTTGCTAACCTCTGTAACAGAGAATCTATAATATCCTTAATATTCTGAAAAAAAAATCATTAATGAATAAAAAAACATATGAATGAACTACAACAAACAATTCCTTTTTTTTCCCCTCAACTTTAAGCCACAAATTAATCCTGGAATAAGTAAGCATTAGACAACAAAAGGCAATATTGTGAATTACAGTATTTCCCAAAATGTGGGACAGAAATTACTTCTGTCTACAAATGCATATTTGTAGTTCACAAGATAAATCTAGGTGGTAAGAAACTTTCCATTAGATAGTATAATTTACACAATTTTAATTAAGGTCTCAGTTCAGTGCTAATCTCTTAAACACTACAGTTTTCCTGTTCAAAAGAAAGAAACCCCCAGCAAATAGACAGACAAACAACAATGGAGCAAGTCTTTAAGCAAAGCATATAACATTAATCTTGTTTTGAGTTTATATTTAAAATTCTTATTTTATGTATTAACCCACACTATATATCTACATATTTCTTTTAAAAACATTTATTTAGCTCAATAGAAATAACTTCAAGCCAGGAAGAGATTATGGAAGAAATTTAAATGCATACTACTAAGTCAAAGAGGCTGATCTAAAAAAAGTTACATATTGTATGTGTCCGACGGAGAGGGCAATGGCACCCCACTCCAGTACTCTTGCCTGGAGAATCCCATGGAAGGAGGAGCCTGGTAGGCTGCAGTCCATGGGGTCACTAAGAGTTGGACACTACTGAGCGACTTCACTTTCACTTTTCACTTTCATGCATTGGAGACGGAAATGGCAATCCACTCCAGTGTTCTTGCCTGGAGAATCCCAGGGACGGGGGAGCCTGGTGGGCTGCCGTCTATGGGGTTGCACAGAGTCGGACGTGACTGAAGTGACATAGCAGCAGCAGCAGCAGCAGCAGCAACTATAAGACATTCTGAAAACAGCAGAATTATGGAGAAAATAAAAAGGTCAGTGTTGCCATGGATTGGTGGGGGGATGATATAAGTAGGTAGAGCACAGAGGATTTCCAGGGCACTGTAACTGCTCTGTATGACATCTAATAGTTGATAGATGCCATTAAGCATTTATCCAAAACCATAAAAAATACACCAAGAGTACATCTTTGGATAAGAAAATGGCAACCTGCTCCAGTATTCTTGCCTGGGAAATCCCATGGACAGAGGAGCCTGGTAGTCCATGGGGTGGCAAAAGAATTGGACACAACTTAGTGACTAAACAAATTACCACAATTTTTAAAATCATACTTCACATTAACCATTTAATTTAAAAAAAGAGTGTACCCTAACATAAACTATGAACCCTGGTGAGTGTGATGAATGTACCACTTCAGTGGGGGATGTTGATGTTGAAGAAGGTTATGCATATGTGGGAGCTGGGGACATTAAAAAAGTCTCCATAATTTAGGAATTTTTTCATGAATCAAAAACACCCCTGAGAGAGTCTTAATATATTTAGTAAGCACAGACTATGTGACAGGTGATAAGAATAACAGGGTTGAGTAAGTAGGCGAGGTTCTTCTCTGTGGGTACTTCAGATCTGCTGGGAGTCTGACAATTAAGTACAACAGAATAAATTAGATGGTGTTATGATCAAGGTGTTAATAGGAGCCCTAGGAACACTGTAGCCAGCCAAGCCAATTCAAAAACAGAATTAATGGATTTATTTTTTTAATCATAATTAAGTAACATGCAGGCAAGGTGAATGACTGAAGTTAGAGAAACATTGCAGCTCAAGGGCGCTTGGATTACTCTCTGATCAAAATAACTCTCTCCATATCATGGCCTTGCCACTGACAAGTTCTATGACTTGAGAAAACTCTTAAGATTACATACAGCTAAACTTCTTCTGAAGAAAAGATTGTAGAGGGTCCACTTACATAATGCATATAAATGTTCTTTATAAACCTCTATACAATTTTCAGTTATTAGTGACAAATCTAGTTCACTCTGAATCTGAGAAGCTTTCAGCATGTTTTTCTGAATCATTAATATCTCTTTGCAGGCAGTGCCTGAGACAAAAACAATCAAGTGTTTTATTAAACATGAAGATATCAATATTCTGTTTTAGAATCAATGTACAGACATACTTGACTACGTATTAGTTGAATGAAAAATGTAGGCATTAGTAACTCATTTTGGTTGTAAGATTAGTTATTTAACATATAACCACATTCTAATTTGTAACATGTTTATCAAAATTTAGTGTCTTGTCGAGAATTGCCTTCCTTTATGAAATTTATTGCTCAGTTTTACTCTAGCCTTTTAATATTAGCAATAAATCCAAGAGTAATATTATGGCTTTTTTCAATTGATTAAACTGAAATCATGGTACAAATTAAATGTTAGTGATTACATTTCATTGCTGATCTATAATATGTAATTTACATAAGATACATTTTAAATGGTCATGATGTCAGAATTTTCAGACGATTCATCAAATATACACCTCAGGATACAATTTCCTATGTATACTCAAGATAGTTTCTATCTGAAATATCCCCAAAAGTAAATAAAAAAACTTTATAAGCCAAATGACCTTCATAAGAACAGAAATTAATCATATTAGTGGTGTCTGGCACATGGTGGGAATTCAATAATTGGTAAAGGTCTTACCTTACTTCCCTACTGCCTCAGTAAGAAATGACCAACTGAGTGGCTTGGAGCAACACAAGTCGATTATCTTGGAGTTCCAGGGGTCAGATGTCCAAAATGGGTCTCATTTGGCTAGAAACGTGGGCTTCTCTGGTAGCTCAGAGGTAAAGAATCCACCTGCAATGCAAGAGACTAGAGTTTAATCCCTGGGTAGGGAAGATCCCCTGGAGAAGGAAATGGCAACCGACTCCAGTATCCTTGCTTGGAAAATCCCATGGACAGAGGAGCCTGGCAAGCTACAGTCCATGGGGTCTCAAAGAGCCGGAGATGACAGAGTGTGCATGCATGCAGAGGCTGTCTACATTATTTGGTAGGCTCACGGTCCCTTCCATCTTCAAAGCAGCAGCACACTTCTTCATGTCTCAGACTTCTGTTTCCATCACCTCATCTGCTCTCATTTCAAACGTCTTGCCTCCTTCTTATCAGGACCTTTGTGATAACCTCAGGCCCACTCTGACATCTGGAATAATATTCCAAACTCAAGACCTTCAATGCTATCTCATCTTCAAAATCCTTTATGCTACATAAAGAATACATTTCCTCACCTGAGGTCCCAGGGATTAGGACATTGATCTCTGGTGAGCAAGGGGGTCATTATTCTGCTTATCACAGGTCTGCAAGAACAATTTTTTAATTGTCAAAGTCCAATTTTTTAATTTCATTATTTCAATTCACTACTACTCTTTCTAGATTAGGACAATCATATAACTGTTAAATACTGTCAAAATAGTGTCCCATAAAAATATTAGTGTCTAATGACAACAGCCAGCTTTTAGAGAGCACTGCTTTGAGTGCTTTCCATGCATTATTTCACTTAATTCAAGAAACTGAAAAGATGCCAGATGGAATCACTGATATCTAGAATATTATAGGATGCATGGATATGCTTTTATCTTATTCAAGAAGAAAGCTCATTCAAAGATAAAGTATTGCCATGTATAAGTACACAGCCCGCGTGTGTGCTCAATTGTGTCTGACTCTTTATCACTCCATGGACTGTAGCCCACTAGGCTCCTTTGTCCAGTGTATTAAAAAGCAGAGACATCACTTTGTCGACAAAGGTCTGTATAGTCAAAGCTATGATTTTTCCAGTAGTCATGTACAGATGTGAAGGTTGGACCGTGAAGAAGGCTGAGCACTGAAGGATTGATGCTTTCAAACTGTGGTGGGAGAGAAGACTCCTGAGAGTCCTGTGGAGAGCAAGGAGGTCAAACCAGTCCTTCCTAAAGAAAATTAACCCTGGATATTCATTGAAAGGACTGAGGTTGAAGCTCCAATACTTTGGCCACCTGATACAAAGCCCAACTCATTCGAAAATACACTGATGCTGGGAAAGATTGAGGGCAGTCGAGAAGGGGGCGACAGAAGGTGAATTGGTTGGATGGCATCATTGACCCAATGGACATGAGTATGAGTAAACTCTAGGAGATAGTGAAGGACAGGGACGGGGAAGCCTGGTGTGCTGCAGTCCATGGGGTCACAAAGAGTTAGACACGACTGAGTGACTGAACAACAACAATCCAAAACATTGGTGCCAAAGAAAAAACTGGAAGATAAAGAATTAGAGGGATGCAAAAGGTCAGCAGTAGAGGTCCAGGCAAAGGCAGGACTATATCGACATCTGTGATGAAACAGTTATGTAATTCTGTCTTTGGTTAGAATCTAGAGACAGAATATCCCCAAGATGAAATATTTATCTTGCCTCTTCTAGTTAATCAACCTGACTCTAGAAAATGTATTTAAAAGTTGATTTAATGACATTGTTGTCAGAAACTGGTTTTTGAATTAGGTCCTAAGGCATAGCGATTTGTTTTATTGTGGTAAAAGTCACATAATATAAAATATACTCTATTTAACCATATTTAACTGTACAGCTTAGTGGTACTAGGCACATTATTCACATTGCATTATAACTCTCACCATCACCCATTTCCCAAAATTTTTCACCTTTCTAAACTGAAACTCTGTCCCCACTAAACACTAAGTCCTCATCGTCTCTCCTTTAAGCCATAGTAATTTTATTAAATCTTCGAGGTTAAAGCAGAAATTAAAAGAGTATCACTCTCTTCCCCTATCTCTATAGCAGTATCTTAATTACATGTTAATTTAACATGATCATGACTATTTCCAACCACCTCAACACACATATTGGAGAAGGCAATGGCAACCCACTCCAGTGTTCTTGCCTGGAGAATCCCAGGGACTCGGGAGCCTGGTGGGCTGCCATCTATGGGGTCGCACAGAGTCGGACACGACTGAAGTGACTTAGCAGCAGCAACACACATATACATGGCTGAACTTTCCACCACCTCAAAACACAGTGCACCTTTTCTCCTCCATCCAGTGATACTTTTCTTGCTGCCCTTCAAGCCCTTACCAAGAGTGTCCTCAAGCCCAGCTCTGACTCAGAGTACTAACTGCACCCAAAGCCAACACCTTATTTATGGCAGCATTCTGATTCCAGAGAACAAATTATATTTCAGTGTCTAATGCTATACCATTTTTTAAAAATCTCAAAACTTATTGGCTTTAAAAAAAAAAAAAAAAACAAACTTAAATTTTCCTCATTCCTCATGTGGTAGTTCAGGTATTCAAAAAGAGATCAGCCAGGCTGATTCCCTCTGATTCACAAAGGATCAGTTAGGATACGGGATCACACAGGGCTTCTGAAGTAAAGGATCTTCTCCCAGGATGTGGCCTCATCTAGTGCCTTAATGATCCTGTCCAAACTCTTTTTTTTTTTTTTTAAGATGAGGGAATCTTTCATTCACATTGTACAACAGTGTTATATAAGCAGGAAAGCTGTTCATCTTCATTCTTTATGATGAATGTATGGGGCAATATATCTCCTAATGATCAGCCCTCTGTAGTCAGTTTCCATGGTTATGTGCTGTGTTTAGTCACTCAGTTGTGTCCGACTCTTTGATGCCATGACTGTAACCTGCCAGGCCCTTCTGTCCATGGGGATTCTCCAGGCAAGAATGGCATGGGTCGCCATGCCCTCCTCTAGGGGATCTTCCCAAACCAGGGATCTAACCCAGGTCTCCTGCACTGCAGGCAGATTCTTTACCATCTGAGCCACCAGGTATGGCATCTTCTAATTCTGCACATACCTATGGTGTGGAAGATGGGAAATTCTATCTCTGTTTTGTCATCCGACTCCTTGACACAAGGAAGAAGGTCAGAAGTGGATACAGATGAGCACAATTAGTTTTGACTGTAGGTACCTAAGTGTGAGTCTTGTCTGTCATCCTCATCAACTGCATGACCCATGGAAAACATTCAAAACCCGCTTTTTTTTTTTAATTTTTATTTTGTATTGGAATATAGCCGATTAGCAATGTTGTGGCAATTTCAGGTGAACAGTGAAGGGACTCAGCCATACATATGCATGTATCCATTCTCCTCTCCTGTCCAAGCTCTCTCTCCTCCTGTTTTCCATCCTCCAGGACTTCTCATGGCCTGACTTTGTCACAACAGGATTGATCTCAGGATAGACTTAATCTAGTGCTGCCTTCCCCAACAGCAAGTTATCCAAGAGTGAGTATTCTAAGAGGCAAGTCTCTAAGAGACAGAAAATGAAAACCATCAGTCTCTAAAATACCTAGGCAATGATACTGGCAGCATCACATCCTCTGTATTTCCTTATTCAAAACATACACTCACATTCAAGGGAAGAAACCATGCACCCCAACCCTTCAAAGGAAGAGGACCAAAAAATTTAATCTATCACACTTTGTGCTCCATGGCTCATGCACAAATTATTTAACCCTCTCTGAATCTCAGTTTTCTCTTCTGTTAAGTGTAAACAAGATAAATCATAATTATATCATACTGCTAAAGCTATGAGAATTAAATGAAATAACAAGGGTTCGGTGCCTATTATAGTATACCTGGTATAGAATAATCAATAAATACTATCTGTGATGAAAGGATTATATTAGAAAGAAAAAACATTTCTACGTGTCTGTGTCATCATGGGAGCAGTTTACTTCACAGTATCCACTATTGACAACTTAGACAGTTATTTTCTGATATGTGTCCTCAGCAGACAAGGAAATTCCATTTCAAATAGGAGAAATGTCTATAGAACCATGGGTGGGCCACAAATCTCTTTGCGGATGTACGTGTATACTTTATATCCATTATCTGTTTCTATTCCTTTAATATTATCATTGCTTGTTAAGTCTTGCTGCTGCTGCTGAGTCACTTCAGTCATGTCCGATTCTGTGCGACCCCATAGATGGCAGCCCACCAGGATGCCCCGTCCCTGGGATTCTCCAGGCAAGAACACCGGAGTGGGTTGCCATTTCCTTCTCCAATGCATGAAAGTGAAAAGTGAAAGTGAAGTCACTCAGTCATGTCCAACCCTCAGCGACCCCAGGGACTTCAGCCTTCCAGGCTCCTCCATCCATGGGATTTTCCAGGCAAGAGTACTGGAGTGGGGTGCCATTACTAGCTGGAGTTTATTAAGGTATTATTCATAGGATGTGATGAATAAATGGGCTTCCCTGGTGGCTCAGATGGTAAAGCATCTGCCTGCAATGCGGGAGACCTGGGTTCAATCCTTGGGTTGGGAAGATCCCCTGGAAGAGAACATGGCAACCCACTCCAGTATTCTTGCCTGGAGAATCCCCATGGACAGAAGAGCCATCCATGGGGTCACAAAGACTCAGATACAATTGAGTGACTAAGCACAGATGAATAGATACGCCCCAAATTCTTGATGAAAAGCAACTCAAGACACCAATATCCAAAGGTATCAACAAATCTGCCAAGCATCTTTGGAAATACAGGCACGCACACACACACACACACACCTCCCACAAATTTATTAGAGTAACACAGTAAGAAATCACCACAATGGCCATTTAAAACATGTGTCCATGATGGCTCACTTCTGGGAGGAGGGTGGACCCTTGGCCCTGATGTTAAACTACATTATGCCCAATCTTCTCAAATTTCTGTCTTTCCTCTTCATCTTGAGAACACGTCCTACATCTCTGGACAATGAACAACACTCTCTTAGGATCTTTGCTTGTACTGACATGAAAAGTTTTCTCTGCTTTTTCTAGCTATAATTATGGGACCAGATACTGTATAATGGAATCAATAATGAATGCATTGTAAGAAGAGGTACAATAAAAATCACAAAATCTTATCCAAGATTTTGCTTACTGCTGCTGCTAAGTCACTTTAGTCATGTCCGACTCTGTGCGACCCCATAGACGGCAGCCCACCAGGCTCCCCCGTCCCTGGGATTCTCCAGGCAAGAACACTGGAGTGGGTTGCCAGTTCCTTCTCCAATGCATGAAAGTGAAAAGTGAAAGTCAAGTCGCTCAGTCGTGTCTGACTCCTGGCAACCCCATGGACTGCGGCCCACCAGGCTCCTCGGTCCATGGGATCCTCCAGGCAAGAGCACTGGAGTGGGGCGCCATCGCCTTCTCCAGATTTGCTTACTATTTGTCCTTAATGGCATTGCAACAGTGTATTAGTCACTGCAATCATGGTGCTTCACTAGATCACACCACTGTGTCTACAGGGGTTACGTGGGCATCAAGACATCTGATTCAGTGTCTCACTGAATATAACTGAGTCTTGTCTCTTTCTCTCTTTAGGTTTATCTTTATCCTAAGGCTGGTTCTCCTGGCAATGGAATACCAGTAGCAAATGAGGCTTTTGTTCACAGCCAGGAAAAGAAAGTGTATTTTTGTTACAGCACTGGAAGTGAGAGCTCTCATATTTACCTTGAGTTGACCACACAGCACACAAATCAACCCCTAATAGCAATAATCGTAGCTATATTTTAATGAGCACGTTCTATGTGTCAGGAACTATTCTAAACACTGAACTAATAAGATTTCATTTATTCTTCTCTATAAATATGTAAGAACATTCCCATTTCATAAATAAAGAAAATGGAGCATAAGATTATTAAAGATGCTAGGCTACATTAATACATTTAGGCTGTGAAGCAGCGCAGCCCTAATCCACGCTGCAGATTAACTCCAGATGACTTTTGTTTAACCCTGTGAAACCTTCCTGGCTGAGCCAATAGTTTACATAAATACAAAAAGCACTGTTTGCCTTTAAGATAATCAAGGGCCTCTTCCCAGAAAGCATGGCCCACGTGCAGGAGGAGTGCTCAGATGAATGAAATATTGGTTTAGTAGGAGAACAAGACCACTAGGCATAGAAACACTTTTAATTAGCAGATTTTCCCAAACACTCCGTGTGACTTAGCTTTTTAGCATTTGAAGGGCACTCATATAAAAGAGGAATGATTCAGGCCAATAGATAAGGCTTAAGGCAACCATAGGCAGATTTCAGGTCAGTATAAGGAAGTTTCATTTTATAAACACAGAATGAAGTTCCAGTAAACATGTGTACCCAAAACCGACCGTAGATGAAGCAATGTGGTGTTTGTTCCCTAGTTCAACAAAAATTATTTCCCTGGAGGGATGGCTGTAGCACCAGACTTGAGTGAGTTTAAAGGGAATTAAATATAAAGAGAGGAGCCAGGTTGAACAAAAAGCTCTTCTGAGTTTTACTGTAAAGGAGAACAGAGAATAGAAGCAAAGGTTGAGATGAAGCAAATTATTTTTTACTTGTTTTATTTTGTATAAGGTGGGAGACATTTCAGCCTATTTATCTTCTGATTTTAAGAAGATGCATTCATAAAGTTGGTGGAGAACTTAATTTTAGTTTATGAAAAAAATTTAGTACAAATAAATCATGGTCATCAGTAGCATGGGTGGAAAGGAAGGACATTTGGAAGTTATTGGCTCAAGTAGAAAATAACTTGGGTAAATACAAAGAATAGGACACTCCTCAGGGTCCTTGGAAAAGTTGTGAGCTGGAATGAAATGAGATGCAATCAAACCTAGCTGCATCTCTCTTCTTTAACCAAGTTGAGCATGTGGGAAAAATACAACACAGGATCAACGCAGTGTTTCTATTTTTCCAGGGACAAAGGACCAAGCAGTTGTCAGTGACTGCAAGGGAGAGGTTATAAAGACGGCCTAAATTGTTTTTATATGAGGAGAGCCCACGACAATGTGAAGGCCTGTGGAAAGTAGCACTGCCGGTGGGTTCCATGTCCCCGGGTAGCCCTCCCATTCTTGAGTAGGGGGTGTGGCGGGGAAGCCTCAGAAGCTTTGCGTCGGGTACACTGTTACCTTCTTGTTTAGTTGGTGTTTTAGGTGGTCCTCTCAAAGTTGTTCTAAATACCTCTCCCTTCAACTTTTTTAAGTTGGACATATAATTTAAATATTCAGTGTGCTCTACTAGGTCTAAGAGCACCAGTTTGGTGAAAGAACACTGCCCAAATTAACAGGACACACAATTTATGGCACAGACTTATTTTTGCACCACTGCAATTCCAACACAATAAAGGAAAGCAATAATTTTGTGCTTCAGGCAAGACCTCATGTGTGTCTCAGTGAATGTGTGGTGTGTGTGCATGCATGTGAGCGAGGGAGAGATTTTTTTCTTAATGGAAAAACCTTCACATTAAGCCAGTCTCCCTTTTAATCACAGCAATTCAGTGAAACAGGCCACAGTAATAAGCAGTTTGTTCCAGGTTTTCAAGATTCAATGCAGACTCCATCTTCAATAATTCACATTTTCCCAGGTGTGCTGGACATTTATTGGAGCTTAATCATTTTCTCTCTTTTACGAAATTAATTTTCTAATACATTTTTAGTATAAATGAGACTGTGAGAAAGAAGTGGCCATCACTCCCTGTCAGAATAAAAGGGGAGTTTTAAAGACGCATGACTGAAAAGAAGTTAAAACCTGGCATTTGCCACCACAGCTTATTTCAGTAACTATCTTAAGAGAAAAATAACTATAGTTGAATGTAAACAAATATTTTTAACATCTATTTTCCCCAGTTTTTGTTCTAGACATTAGTGAATCCAAAGTGGGTAGAAAAATAGCACTGCTTTACAAAATGATAGTAATAAAAGTAACAAGTTATTTAACAATAAATATTAATACCCACCTTACTTTTATAATAATGATGATAAGGTTTTGGATTAGTATTACTGTAATGATTATTGTCTTTCTTTTAGTGCACATTGTCAGATAAAAGGACCCAAGGGTTGAATTTTGAGGAACATCAACTGGAATGAAGTTATACCCATAAAAGTGAAAACAAAGAATTATTATATAAATTCTCCCCTCCCACACACATGTCGGATCATGTTTTCTGTAATCCTGTGGATGGATTGAGAATGGGTGAAAGAGTTAGTTGATCTTAAGTAAGTTTCATTACAATACTCTTTCTAGATCTCCGCCGTCTAACTGTAAAACAGCGTCTTTCTCTGCAGATGTACCATGTCCTCCCTACTGCTCAAAAAGCTGTGTGTGGTGTGACTGCACCCTTCCACCACCATGGCCTAGAGGGAGTAAGTTCGTCAATTTGAGGCTAAACGGCAGCGAAAGTGATAAATGGCATAAGAGAATTACATAGTCTCATATAGAACTGGTCAGAGGAATAATCTTAGAGTCAAGATACCTTTATGTGGAGTGAGACAGTCATAATCACATTTTCTTATGAAAGCTCTCTGAGAAATTCTCAAATAATAATGGAAGCACATTTTGTTTTTGTCTTAGATGATAGCTCCAATACATATTAGCTCCAATATATGTCTATTTAAGGAAGATCATAAAACTACATATATGGCTCTTAAAATAAGGCAGAGACTTTTTTCCCCCTGAAACTTCCTTACTTTCTCTAGTATTCTTAGTGGATAACTCAAGCAAAAAAAAGGAACAATGGCTAGAAAGATTTAATTCTCAGTGGCGTTTGTCATTTAACTATAATGACCTCATTACTGGCACACCTGAGCAGAAGCCTGGTGTGTTAATTCAGTAGCCAGTTATCATCTCAGCAGCCCCAGCTAGAGTGTTCAGATTGCAGGTAGGTGTGCCAATTACAACAAAACACTTTAAAATAAGCACAGTCAAGAGTGTTAAGCTGCTTCATGTGTCAAGCTAAGACTGCTTGTCCTTTATTCTTAAAAAGTCAGGAAGACAGCTTACAGGAAACAAATTGCTCAGATCTAGGAAGTACATGTTGAGATATTTCTCCATATGGGATCTCTGGGAGGGGCCATAGTAAAGACACCACTTACATGAATTCATAGCCACATGCTGGATCCTGAGAAACACTGAACCCATGTCAATTCCTTTTGTTAGTTTGAGACTCCTTGGGTCATTCCAGTTCTGTCAGAAGAAAAGAAAAATAATAATGATGATTGGATTAAAAAGAAAAGTTTGGGAAAAATAACCATCATTTATTGAGGATTACATATGTGCTAGGGTTAACGATTAAGGATAAATCAGGATTACCTAATTTTACAACAATCCTACATGGTGGCATTTTTATTATATTCAACCTCTTCAATCTTTCTCAGATATTTTACATCAAATAAAGAATCTGTGGTTAAATCATTTTGTATGAAATATATGGGATCTAAAATATTTTAGGGACTTTCCTGGCAGTCCAGTGGTAAAGACTTAGCCTTCCAGTGCTGAGGGTGTGGTTTCTATCCCTGGTTGAGGAGCTGAGAAACCACATGCCTCATGGCCAAAAGGCCAAAACATAAAACAAGAGCAATATTGTAACAAATTCAATAAAGGCTTTACAAATGTCCCACATCAAAAGACATTTAAAATAAAGAAGATATTTTAAATCAATAACCACTCTGGTGCTTTTTCAGTGACAAACTGTATTAAAAGTTTGTGGTTTTGAAATATAGAGGTTAAATTTGAGGGAATGAAGATTGGCAGTTGGGGGACCATTTATGTGGCTATTGAAAAGTGTAGGGAGGAACTGATGACAGATTAAACTAGAATGAACAAGAGAAGGGATAAGAAACAAATTTGCAAGGAAAAGCCAGAAGTTGGAGACTGGTTGGAAAACTGAGATAGAGAAGCAGTGTGGGTGAAAGGTTAAATGACGACATCATTGGCTGACACCTGAACTGGGAAGGAGAAGCATATTTGAGAGAAAGTCAGGAAGTTTCTTGGATTAAACTTACTGGTTCCGAGACGCTGATAAGGCAACTAAATTATTTTACACTGTGCCCTAAAGTCACCCCAGCAGATGGCAGACCTCCTCACTAGAGCCACTGGATCACAACGCTGCACCTTCAGAGCATTCCTCTGTTCTGGGAGCCAGACCTTGTATTTGACTGCCCGCTCAATTATTTTCCTCAGAAAATATTTAGTGTCTTGTGAATTAAGAAAGCTTTCATTCAAAATTAAACTTCTGAACCAAGTTAAAGTTGCCGTGGTCAAGTTTTCCAGTAGAATCACATCTGTGCCTAAACCCCCCACCTGCTGTGCAGCATGGTTACTCGCCACTGTGACTCCCTGCATCCCTTTCAGAGGGGCCAGCTTTGCTCACTTTGGCTGCTTGTCTTTCCTTAAACAAATCAACTGGAATGTGTTCACCCGCTCCAATCTTCTTCCCTCCACTCCTCTTTTAGCTCATTCTCTCCAAAATGTTCTTCGTCTTAGGTTCAGTAAAATTTTGTGGAGATTTGGCTTCATTGCCTAGACGTGGTTACCTATTTCTAATATCCTCAACAATGCACTACAGTTTTAGCATTGCAATGCTGTGCTGTTGCAATTCAACAGCATTTGAATCCTATGTGTTGAACTGTAAACTCCATGATGACAGAGAAAATGTATGTTTTGTTTTTCCCTGAATTCCCAGTATTTAGCAAAATACCTAACACTTCACGTGTTTTCAATAGATATTTACTGAATGAGAAAATAAGACCAAGCCCAAGACCCATTTTACTTATATCTTCAGTTCAGTTCAGTTCAGTCGCTCAGTCGTGTCCGACTCCTTGCGACCTCATGAATCGCAGCACGCCAGGCCTCCCTGTCCATCACCAATTCCCATAGTACACTTAAACTCATGTCCATCAAGTTGATGATGCCATCCAGCCACCTCATCTTCTGTCGTCCCCTTCTCCTCCTGCCCGCAATCCCTCCCAGCATCAGAGTCTTTTCCAATGAGTCAACTCTTCGCATGAGGTGGCCAAAGTATTGGAGTTTCAGCTTCAGCATCAGTCCTTCCAATGAATACCCAGGACTGATCTCCTCTAGGATGGACTGGTTGGATCTCTTTGTTGCCCAAGGGACTCTCAAGAGTCTTCTCCAACACCACAGTTCAAAAGCATCAATTCTTCGGCACTCAGCTTTCTTCACAGTCCAACTCTCACATCCATACATGACCACTGGAAAAACCATAGCCTTGACTAGATGGACCTTTGTTGGCAAAGTAATGTCTCTGCTTTTCAATATGCTACCTAGGTTGGTCATAACTTTCCTTCCAAGGAGTAAGCATCTTTTAATTTCATGGCTGCAATCACCATCTGCAGTGATTTTGGAGCCCCAAAAATAAAGTCTGACACTGTTTCCACTGTTTCTCCATCTATTTCCTATGAAGTGATGGGACCAGATGCCATGACTGTAGTTTTCTGAATGTTGAGCTTTAAGCCAACTTTTTCACTCTCCGCTTTCATTTTCATCAAGAGGCTTTTTAGTTCCTCTTCACTTTCTGCCATAAGGGTGGTATCATCTGCATATCTGAGGTTATGGATATTTCTCCTGGCAATCTTGATTCCAGCTTGTGCTTCTTCCACCCAAAATTTCTCATGATGTACTCTGTATAGAAGATAAATAAGCAGGGTGACAAAATACAGCCTTGACGTACTCCTTTTCCTATTTGGAAGCAGTCAGTTGTTCCATGTCCAGTTCTAACTGTTGCTTCTTGACCTGCATATAAGTTTCTCAAGAGGCAGGTCAGGTGGTCTGGTATTCCCATCTCTTGAAGAATTGTCCACAGTTTACTGTGATCCACACAGTCAAAGGCTTTAACATAGTCAATAAAGCAGAAACAAATGTTTTTCTGGAACTCTCTTGCTTTTTCCATGATCCAGCAGATGGAAATTTGATTCTCTGCCTTTTCTAAAACCAGCTTGAACATCTGGAAGTTCACGGTTCATGTACTGCTGAAGCCTGGCTTGGAGAATTTTGGGCATTACTTTACTAGCGTGTGAGATGAGTGCAATTGTGCGGTAGTTTGAGCATTCTTTGGCATTGCCTTTCTTTGGGGTTGGAATGAAAACTGACCTTTTCCAGTCCTGTGGCCACTGCTGAGTTTTCCAAATTTGCTCGCATATTGAGTGCAGCACTTTCACAGCATCATCTTTCAGAACTTGAAATAGCTCAACTGGAATTCCATCACCTCCACTAGCTTTGTGCATAGTGATGCTTCCTAAGGCCTACTTGACTTCACATTCCAGGATGTCTGGCTCTAGGTTAGTGATCACACCATTGTGATTATCTGGGTCATGAAGATGTTTTTTGTACAGTTCTTCTGTGTATTCTTGCCACTTTATCTTAATATCTTCTGCTTCTGTTAGGTCCATACCATTTCTGTCCTTTATTGAGCCCATCTTTGCATGAAATGTTCTCTTGGTATGTCTAATTTTCATGAAGAGATCTCTAGTCTTTCCCATTCTGTTGTTTTTCTCTATTTCTTTGCATTGATCACTGAGGAAGGCTTTCTTAAATCTCCTTGCTATTCTTTGGAACTCTGCATTCAGATGCTTATATCTTTCCTTTTTTCCTTTGCTTTTCGCTTCTCTTCTTTTCACAGCTATTTGTAAGGCCTCCCCAGAGAGCCATTTTGCTTTATTGCATTTCTTTGCCATGGGGATGGTCTTGATCCCTGTCTCCCGTATAATGTCACGAACCTCCGTCCATAGTTCATCAGGCACTCTGTCTATCAGATCTAGTCCCTTAAATCTATTTCTCACTTCCACTGTATAATCATAAGGGATTTGATTTAGGTCATACCTGAATGGTCTACTGGTTTTCCCTTCTTTCTTCAATTTCAGTCTGAATTTGGCAATAAGGAGTTCATGATCTGAGCCACAGTCAGCTCCCGGTCTTGTTTTTGCTGACTGTTTAGAGATTCTCTGTCTTTGGCTGAAAAGAAAATAATCAGTCTGATTTTGGTGTTGACCATCTGATGATGTCCATGTGTAGAGTCTTCTCTTGTGTTATTGGAAGAAGGTGCTTGCTATGACCAGTGCGTTCTCTTGGAAAAGCTCTATTAGCCTTTACCCTGCTTCATTCTGTACTCCAAGGCCAAATTTGCCTGTTACTCCAGATGTTTTTTGACTTCCTACTTTTGCATTCCAGTCCCCTATAATGAAAAGGACATCTTTTTTTGGGTGTTAGTTCTAAAAGGTCTTGTAGGTCTTCATAGAACCATTCGACTTCAGCTTCTTCAGCATTACTGGTTGGGGCATAGGCTTGGATCACCATGATATTAAATGGTTGGCCTTGGAAACGAACAGAGATCATTCTGTCATTTTTGAGATTGCTTCCAAATACTGCATTTTGGACTCTTTTGTTGACCATGATGGCTAGTCCATTTCTTCTAAGGGATTTCTGCCCGCAGTAGTAGATATAATGGTCATCTGAGTTAAATTCACCCATTCCAGCCCATTTTAGTTCGCTGATTTGTACAATGTCGATGTTCACTCTTGCCATCTCTTGTTTGACCACTTCCAATTTGCCTTGATTCACGGACCTAACATTCCAGGTTCTTATGCAATATTGCTCTTTACAGCATCGGACCTTGCTTCTATCACCAGTCACATCCACAACTGGGTATTGCTTTTGCTTTGGCTCCATCCCTTCATTCTTTCTGGAGTTATTTCTCCACTGATCTCCAGTAGCATATTGGGTCCCTACTGAGCTGGGGAGTTCCTCTTTCAGTATCGTATCATTTTACCTTTTCATACTGTTCATGGGGTTCTCAAGGCAAGAATACTGAAGTGGTTTGCCATTCGCTTCTCCAGTGGACCACATTCTGTCAGACCTTTCCACCATGACCCGCCCATCTTGAGTGGCCCCACACGGCATGGCTTAGTTTCACTGAGTTAGACAAGGCTGTGGTCCGTGTGCTAAGACTGACTAGTTTTCTGTGATTATGGTTTCAGTGTGTCTGCCCTCTGATGCCCTCTCGCCACACCTACTGTCTTACTTGGGTTTCTCTTACCTTGGACATGGGGTATCTCTTCACGGCTACTCCAGCAAAGTGCAGCCACTGCTCCTTACCTTGGACGAGGGGTATCTCCTCACGGCTGCCCCTCCTGACCTTGAACGTGGAGTAGCTCTTCTAGGCCCTCCTGAGCCCACGCAGCCGCCGCTCCTTGGTCCAAATCCGTCTACACTCCCCAAGGAGGCAGATGGGTGCAAGGGGCTGCTGCTGGTACTAAAGCTCCAGTTCCTCCTGGAGTGCAGTTGAAGGAAGGAAGTCCACTCTGGGGTGCTTCGTTGGTCGCCTTAACTATCGACTAAAAAAAGATGTACAATTTGAGAGTTGTGAGTTAAGTTTTATTTGGGGCAAAATGAAGACTGCAGCCCGGGAGGCAGCATCTCAGAGAGCTCTGAGAGACTGCTCCACTTATTATCTTAGATGTAAAAAATTAATAATGGAATATTATCAAATCGTGTCCATTAGTATAATAAAATAATTATTCAACATAATCAAAGAAAATGTATATGAATATTAATGCCTACCTTCAGTTTAAAAGTTTTATAAACTATGTAAATAATAGGAAGGTAAGTGTATCTAAGTGCGATAGTTATTACAAAAAGTAACAGTAAACAGAGCTTCCCAGGAGGCTCATTGGTAAAGAATCTGCCTGCAATGCAGGAGATGTGGGTTCTATCCCTGGGTCAGGAAGATTCCCTAGAGAAGGAAATGGCAACCCACTCTCGTACTCTCGCCTAGGAAATCCCATGGACAGAGGAGCCTGGCGAGCTGTAGGCCATGGGGTCGCAAAAGCCTCGAACAGGACTTAGCGACCAAACCACAAACAACAACAGTCAACAGGATTAAACGGTGAAATGTTAACGCTTTCAATTTCTGTGAGAAGTCAAGAAAATGTGTACTATCGCCACTTTATTCAACACTGTCTTGGAAGGTCTAGCTAACACCATGAGATAAGAAAACAAAATTTCTATTATAAATATAAAAGAAGGGACAAATGCATCTTCATTTGCATTTGATATGATTGTAAGCATCTAAAGTTCCGGAACTTTAATGAAAATAAATTAAAGGAGAATTTGATAAGATGAATAGATATAAAAAAATTGAAAAATATATCAAAAATAGTCTAAATTATAATTATAAATGTACTAAACCTATGTCCTGCCTGAGTGTGTTGGAAAAGCCACTCATATGATTTGAAATGAGGGTACAATTTCAAGGTTGTAGGAAATGAGGTTAAATAAATCATTATCATGAATATCACTTACTGAGTGTTGACTATGAGTCACATACACTGCTAATTGCTTTAAAGCTATTAACTTGTTCAATCAACATAACATTTTTGACGGGAATTTTCTACCTTTTCAAATTAAGATACCAAGCCCTAGAATGTTTAAGCAACTCAACTGCAATCAGAAAAGCTGTAAGGCAGAGAAGAGGGGTGTCGATTCAAGACCTCCTGAATCAAACGCACAGAAATGAATGAGATCCTGGAGGCTAGGGAGGCCGCCAGGTTCCCAGGATTTAGCACGAGGTTCTTGACTCGGATGGGGGCCAGCTGGGTTCCAGTGACTGCCACTAGACATGTATTTCACCCAACTGACCTCCCCTGGGGCTCATCAGTGTTTGATAGGAAAGCATCAGGGCAGCGGTGAGCAGACAGTGTTTTGTAGAGGCAGGTTAGGCACACTAATGTTCTGGTGAGGCTGCAGCCCACTAAATAGACAAGCAGCCTCAGGAGCTGCCTGCCTCCCTGGGGGAAAAGAGGGAAGAGAGAAAAAGAACAGCGACGTATTATTCTTGTTTGTTTTCTTTTCGCTTGTTTTCTTCTTTTCCCCGAAGCTCCTTGTATCTGAGGAAGTGTCCTCGAGCAATCCACGTGTCAGTGGTTCAGCTGCTCTGGGCTGGTCTTTCCTGGCTGGGGCTACCAGGCTAAAGTCCACGCTTTGACTGAGGGCCACATGAGCACCACAGAGCTTCATCACTCCAGGAATATCAGAAACATACCTCGCACTCTTCTCATGGTAGAGAGGCCCACATGCAAGGAGCCCAAGCTAGACACTGGTGAACATTCCATCAGTAAAAGCAAGCCACTTGAATAAGCCCAAAACCAATGAGAGGAGAGCTTACATCCTTCTTGGAGGCACCATGAGGACACATAATAACACAAAGGATGAAAGGACTGAGAAAAGCAATCCAGTCTATACTCCTGATTCACATCAATGTTGTAGAAATGGAAAAGCATTCTACAGTCCTGTCCTTCCCCAAATTCAGCCATATTAATTTTAGCGAAAGGTATTTTCCCATATGTATATACCACCCATTTGATTACTTGCTTTCTGATTTCATTTTCATTGATTGTTTTGCAAACTCACAGAAATCTAAGTTTAAAAAGGACTTTGCATTGCAACTGTGCTGAGCAAGACTGTATTGCATATTTGAAAGTTGCTAAGAGAGTAATGCAGAGACATTACTTTGCCAACAAAGGTATGTTTAGTCAAGGCTATGGTTTTTCCAGTGGTCATGTATGAATGCGAGAGTTGGACTGTGAAGAAAGATGAGTGCCGAAGAATTGATGCTTTTGAACTGTGGCGTTGGAGAAGACTCTTGAGAGTCCCTTGGACTGCAAGGAGATCCAACCAGTCCATTCTGAAGGAGATCAGCCCTGGGTGTTCTTTGGAAGGAATGATGCTAAAGCTGAAACTCCAATACTTTGGCCACCTGATGTGAAGAGTTGACTCATTGGAAAAGACTCTGATGCATGCAGGGATTGGGGGCAGGAGGAAAAGGGGACAATAGAGGATGAGATGGCTGGATGGCATCACCGACTCGATGGATGTGAGTTTGAGTGAACTCCGGGAGTTGGTGATGGACAAGGAGGCCTGGCCTGCCACGATTCATGGGGTCACAAAGAGTTGGACATGACTGAGTGACTGAACTGAACTGAACTGAAGAGAGTAATTATAAATTCTCCCTCACCAGAAAAAAGAAAAAAAAAAAGTCTGTAACTATGCATGGTGATGGGTGTTAGCTAGACTTACTAAGGTGATCATTTTACAATATATACTGGAGTTGGTGGTCACTCCCTTCTCCAGAGAGTCTTCCCAACTCAGGGACTGAATACAGGTCTCCTGCATTTCAGGTAGATTCTTTACTGTCTGAGCCACCAGGGAAGCCCTTCACAATATATACAAATATCATCTCATTATGTTGTACACTTGATAGTAATATAATAATGTAGGTCAATTACACCTCAGTAAAAAATATTTTTAAAAGTTTTGTTTCATCATATTAAATGAAAAAAACAAACAAAAACTTGTTTTACTCATCATAAATGCAAGATATGGGCTTCCCAGGTGGCACCAATGGTAAAGAACTTGCTTTCTTTTAAATTATCTCAAGACACCTGACTACCAGAAGTGCTAAAGTTCTCTTTCTGAAATATGTAATTAGCAAGTGCTCTAAGAGTATAATATAAACCTTTCTCCTTGAAGCCATCAGCAGAATTTAGAAGAAACGAATGATGATACTGTCATAATTTATTTAATGCTCTATCTTAGCACCACCTAAAATCAACTCGTGTACTGATAAAATTATCCTATGTGTCAAGTTCAGAAAACACTCTCAGAGTAAAATCCCTTATTTCCCATTATGCACATGGGGAAAATCATACTCAAACACTGAGAGACCAGACCAAGTTCCGACAAATGATATCAGAGACAAAACTAAGCATCATTCTTGTCCCAGTGTCTCAGAACACAGCCTACTGTGGCAGATTGCTTCAAAGTACTTCAGGGATGAGTTAACACTACTTAATGAGGCAAGGTTTAGAAAGAAAAGGAGAAACATGACCAGAGTTGATATGGGGGAAGTCGATGAGAACAGGGTTTTGTTTATGGCTCTGGCACTGATTCATTGTTTATCCTTGAGTAGCTCGATTAATCTTCCTGCGTCTCTTTTTCCCATTTGTAAACGAGAGGTAATGAATGGGCCTTACAGAAATGATAGGAGGGATTAATAATAAGGTATTGCATGTTCAGTGACTCTGAGCTCATCAAGGAAACGGCTCTGTGTATAAATGCAGCATGCCGCTGTAGTCAGAAAGGCAACAATGGGAGAAATGAAAAAAGGAAGCAGGCAGAGAGGAAAAGAAGAGGGCTGAAAAAAGAGCAAGTGAAATAAAATGAAACAGAAATGGATTACAAACGACGAAAGGGGGAAGAAAAAAATGAAAAAAATATGTAATAATGAAACAAAGATAGATGCAGAAAAAGTAAGACTAAATTTATACAAATCTTAGAGTCTTGACTCTAAGTAAGAGCTGGAGGAAATAACAAAGTCAGAACATAAAACAATAAAAAATATGACAGAGATGACCTGAGTTGTGGGTTAAGCAGATCTTGTTTGCATCAGCTCCACAACTATGGGAACGCCGTCGTGTGGCCTCTACTTTCCTTGTCTGGAAATAGAGGCTGCTAGAAAGCTTTATGCTATCTTTCAGAGAGATTATTTGAGTCTAGGATGTTAAGAAAAGCTGAAAGCTGTCTTCTGGATGAGTCTTCTGGATTTTCCTCACCATGACCATCTACCCTGTCGTCATCATGGACAGAAGACTCATCCAGATTGTGCTGAGTCACTGGAAACTGCAGGCCAGAGCTAATGGTGGGAAGGATAGTCACAAGCTAGGTTCACTGATAAAAATGAAGATGATGGTGCCATGTAGCAACAGAGGTCAGGTGGGAAGTAGCAAACCAGAAGTCCAGGGGAGGCCAGAGTGACAGTCCAGAGGGCTGGGTCTGCAGAGAACTGTGGAGATGATTAATAATATATGGCATCCTTAGGATCAAAACAGAGGCAAAACAGACAGAAAATGAGGATGATGCTTATTATATATACACTAATAATCTTTTTTTAAAAAAAGAACAGGAGAGCAAGAGGACAAAGGAAAATAGCCTGAGAGAAAGTAAAGGTTGACTGCCCAAATCCTAGACCTGAAAAAGTACAAATAGACAATTAAAAACTCAAAATTTGTACATTGACAAATCTAATAATTTGGCTATACCTAAAAAGACTCAGCAAAATAAAAACAGTATCAATATCCAGAATGCAAAATGATAGATCAATACAGATTCGACACGTATTAAATGCAATAAGAATATTGTTTAATAATAACTGCATGGCAATAAGCTGAAGTTTAAAAAAATACAAATTCCTATATAAAAGAACTTAAAATTGACACAAGAACTAAGAGAATACCTGGTCTTAAATCTATTAACAATAGTAAATCTTAACTACTCTTCCCCTGACTACTTCTGTCAGGAATAAATTATCTTCAAACATTCAAAAAAATAAAGAAATACAATCTCACACAAACTCTTTGAGAAAAGTGGAACAGAGTCAAAATCACTTTATGATGCAATATAACGTCGATACCAAAATATGACAAGGACACTGCAATGTATAAACTTAAAAGACCAATCTTTGCTATGACTGTAGATTATACACACTTTAATAAAACAGAAGCATGCTGAATTCAGAGATATACATAGGTAATAAAACATAAGCTGCATTTATCCCAGTAATTAAGTTCAGTTACCAAAGGGAATCATCAGGTAATTTGCCACATTAATAAAAATGAGAAAATTATATGATACTCTCAATATAAATACAAGAAATCTGTTAAAATTCAACACTCATTCTTAGCACAGCTATCTGACCAGATGTCCCTATTGTTTCTTTAGTGAATAACAGACATTTATTGAGTTACAAGTCTATTTATTGAAACTATATAGAAAAGTCATGATAATCAAGGTATTGAAAATGCTATCTGTGTTCATTTGCAGTATTGTTTATTCAACTTAAGATGTCAGAGTGGACTTGCGGGCCACAACAACTACAATTTATCCCAGTGGATGTGTCTGTTTGACACTGAGTTTCCCATGGCCCTTAATCCAGAAGAGCATCTGAAGTCAGGAAATGGATCATTCCTGTAAATCTTTACCCAATATTAATTAAAAAGTTTATTTATTCCCAAGTACTTGAACATATTGCTTATTTTTGTCATCTGTAACCTAGATATTATATCTGTCTCTTATCCTAACCTTACACATCAGAGAACAGAACAGTGATTTTTTTTTTTAATCTTTAGTGGATTGGAAACAACCAACCACATTATTTAAAAAGTGAATTATTGTTCTATATAGGAATTTCTGGCCTCAGAGAATTGGTAATCTAGTTTTTGAATCACTTCATTTTAATTGTGGGCTATTTCTTAGAGATTTTCTAGTGAAACCTTCTTACTTTACAGATGAGGAAATTGAAGTTAGGTGATAATATCAAGCAAGATTAATTAAGCCTGGGGAAGGACTTAGAAACTCTTGGCTTTTTCTAATGACGTTTTCTCTATGCAACAGATGATCTTCATTTTTCACTGAATTAGCAGAAAAGGTAATTATAAGATAAAACATACCTTTAAAACCTCAAATAAAATAAAAATAAGTTAAAACACATGAAACATTTTAAAACCTATTTTCTTAGTTTTTAATAATTCTCTAATAAATGGACACAAAATAATTGCTTGACGCTAAAAGGTGGAATGACTAAAGGGCACTCTAGGGATTAAAACACACACACACACACACACACACACACACACACACACACACACACACAAAAGTTGGAGATAGGCCACCTAGGATGTACAAAATGTAGCTACTCTAGAGGAGAAATAGTACTTTAGGATGAAAGAAAACATACAGTCCTTCTGATTTAGATCATATTTTGATTTCATCCCAGAGTTAAAATTAGAGAACCAGTAAAAAGAAGGAAGACTGGTTTATGAAAATATAATATTTTCTTTCACCTTTTCAAAAGTGTATCTTGGCAAAAGCAGAGGAAGAGTATAAGCAAGTTCATATTGGAATGAGAGAGAATGAAAAGTTCGGCAAATACAAAGATAACTGGAGTTTGGAAGCAGCCTTTAATGAAGTGAGAAGGCACGAGGTTACAGGCACCTTTGGGCATATGTTGAGGTAAGTTTCTGGGCTGCTAGTTTTCTCTTCTGACTACATACTAGGATTGTGTTTTCTGACTAGTACTGATGAACAGAAGTGGTATTTGAGGACTCATGGCCAGAGTATTTGATTTTATTTTTTACTAATGTAACTTGACATCATGGGTCATCAGGGGACCTTAATGTATTTACCTGGAAATGTGGCTAAAAGGACGGCCACCATCTTGAATGTTTTTGATTACCAGAGAGAAAGAGGGTTCCCTTTGAGAACCTTTGTTCTCAAACCCACACGACTGAATGCCTAAACTGAACTAGAACTGTCTATGGACGAGTTTAGTTATCCTTGAACCGTGATGGGGCAGGCAGCTGTGTGTCCCTCAGGTACCCATTCAGGGAAGAACATGTTGTCATAGCAACAGGTTGCAACCTATCAGCTGTTTCAAGAGATTGTTTTCAGTTCAGTTCAGTTCAGTTGCTCAGTGTCCGACTCTTTGGGACCCCATGAATCGCAGCACACCAGGCCTCCCTGTCCATCACCAACTCCCGGAGTTTACCCAAACTCATGCCCATCGAGTCAATGATGCCATCCAGCCATCTCATCCTCTGTCATCCCCTTCTCCTTCTGCCCCTAATCCCTCCAAGCATCAGGGTCTTTTCCAATGAGTCAACTCTTTGCATGAGGTGGCCAAAGTATTGGAGTTTCAGCTTCAGCAACAGTCCTTCCAATGAACACCCAGGACTGATCTCCTTTAGAATAGACTAGTTGGATCTCCTTGCAGTCCAAGGGACTCTCAAGAGTCTTCTCCAACACCACAGTTCAAAAGCATCAATTCTTCGGCGCTCAGCTTTCTTTACAGTCCAACTCTCACATCCATATATGACCACTGGAAAAACCATAGCCTTGACTAGATGATTGTTTTGGTTGCAAATAAATACCTCATACATGTTCACCTCTGCGGCAACTCACACCTAAGGGCTCATTGCGACTGGGCTTAAGATTTGGACATTTCAGGTTCATTCTTCACAACTGTTCTGAATCAGTTTTGCTCCACTAACCCGTGGGGGGTCAAGGGGAGCTTCCCTGGTGATTCAGACGGTAAAGAATCTGCCTGCAATGTGGGAGACCCAGGTTCGATCCCTGGGTCGGGAAGATCTCCTGGAGAATGGCATGGCAACCCACTCCAGTATTCTTGCCTAAAGAATTCCATGGACAGAGGAGCCTGGTGGGCTACAGTCCATGGGGTCTCAAGAGTCAGACACGACTGAGCGACCAAGGCTTTCACTTTCACCCCGTGGAGTTGGCTGAGGCTGTTCTCAGGCTTAAATCATAGCTCAACTTCTCCCCCTGCCCAAACTGTTTCCTTCTTCTTCCTTCCACAGGTGGACACCAAAACGAGCAATGGAATTCTCCAGAATGCCACTGCAATGCCAGCCCCCTACGGCAACCAGCCTCCGGCCCCCACCCCCGACAATGGCAGGAGGACTCTCCTGCCCCCAACTCTGACCTGCCTGCACCACTCAAGCTCTCCCCAGGCCCCTGGACGATTTGGAAATCAAGTGGCATCTCCAGGGCGAAGTCTGGTAGACTTGATCAAGCCCTGGAGGAAAACGTTAATTCTCATTCCTTCTAGAAAAGACCCTCCAGGGAGGAGGACGGCCCAAGACAGGCCTATTTACAGCCAGGAGGAGCCCTGGGAAACCCCTGGCCGGCCCAGGACGCTTCTGGTCCCGACTCCTGCGCCCCCTGGCACGGCCTTCGGAAGGCTGAGGTCGCCGAAGGCGCAAGCCGGGGCGGGGGCGGGGGCGGGGGCGGGGGCGGGGGCGGGGGCGGGGGAGGCCGGGGGGCCGGGGAGCCGGCGGTGAGGGCCCCAGGCCAGGGTTTCCTTTCCCGCCCGCTGAGGGAACCAACCGGGGCGGAGAGGGCCCGAACCTCCCTGGTGGAGACGGAGGCGGGCGGGAAAGGCTGCGAGGAGGCGAAAGAGGCCGATCCCCGACCCAGGGTCTGACCACGCGGGAGCGACGGGCTAATGATCGAACGCTGACCCGCGCTGATGGCGGGCGGCCACGCGGGCCTCACTCACCGCGGAGCGCGGCCCGCGCCCCGCACCCACCCCCGACCCCGGCTGAGAGAGCTTTGGGCCGGGCCGCGGGGACCGTGCAGGCAGCCTCGACGCCCGGGTTTTTCAGGAAGGTCTCTTCAGCTCAGGCTGTCTCTGCTCCCTGGACGCGCGCGGGAGGACGCGCCCCTCAGCCTCAGGAGGCCGCCCTCAGCCTCAGGAGGCGACGCCGAGGTGCGGTTCCCTGAGCTCCCGGCGGGCGCGGCCCGGGCCTGTCCCCTTCGCCTGTCCTGGGCCTGGGCCGCCGGGGTGAACCGCAGGGCCGCCCCAGGGTCGTCGACGCTGCACGAAAGGAGACCCTGTGTCTCAAGAGCCGCCTATCTTCGTCTCCATTTTACAGATGAAAGGTTATTGTGTTTTGTTTTTTTTTCTCCAGAATATGAGTTGTTCAAGATTGACTAATAAATTATACAGTTAAGTCTCCTACTTCCATTGTAGAAGCTTTTCCTGCCACGTTGTTCTCTATATAAGGATTTTGTCCCACAGAGATCTTCAGAAACCTACTGGTTACACCAAGTTTCAGTGAGATGAGAGTCAGGAGAATAAGGCTTAGGGATACCCATCATGCTTAAACCAAAGTAAAGCCACTTTTATCCATTTTTAACACTGACTCAAATAAGATTTTGTCCAAAAGAGATGGTACTGCTACCAATCAATAAATAAGTAAATGAAAATCACTTCCTTGTTATGACAAAATATAATTCACTGAGCCTAGCAGAAACTTCAAATTTTAAAATGAATTATTTTCAGTATTTTACACACACACCCCCACCCCACCCCCCCCCACACACAACCCCATTGTGACTGTTAGGGCACCTAGAATTTCAAATCACAAAATGACATTTCCTAACACCTTTCTTTATCTTTCCTTTACTTAATTTTGTCATGGTTAATTTTACAAACATTATTGTACCATATGATCTTGGTAATTACAATGTATATAATAATAAAATAACTAAATTTACTATAATATTTATGGGTATAAACATACTGTGAGAAAACAAATAATTTTGAAATTCAAAAACACTTAAGGATATAAACATTGACCTGGAATATAAAATATCTAAAATCATTTCACTTTTGGGGGGTACATTTAAGGACAATGTCACAAAGATAATTATGTACACAGTGGATTTATAGGCTGTCTGGTCATCATTTATTTTATGATGAATGATAATCGTACCTTAAAATATATTGTGACACTTAAACTATTCCAAATTTTATTTTCAGTAATATTGATTTCCACTTTATCAATAGATAATACTTTCAGATGTTTAAATTTACGTATCATTAAATTTATATTTATATCTCACTGTTTTTGTATATTACTCAGTATTTTAATATCATAGTCCAAAATAAAATCAACCAAAATGGAACAAAACAACAAAACAGAGAGAGCTAGGTCAATTCAGTGATCAACGATGATATTTAAACACATTTGACAACCAGATGCTCATATGAGCAATTTTTATTTTCTTCACAAAATAGAAATCTTTAGTGTGACAACTGAAGTACTGTGTGCATGAGAAAGAAATTTCATTCTCAATATTTAAAAAATACAATTCATTTATCTTTATATATTTTGAAAAGCTTCTTGTGAGAAAACAGGGTATCATAAAAAGAGATATTGACAATAAAGTACAAAAACTTCAATTTTAGCAAACTTCAAGACTTCATGTTCCTTACAGATAATCTTGAAGGTTCAACTTGAAAGAGGTATCCACATCCAGTAACTGACCACCAAGATTATATTACAAGTATAGCTGCTGCTGCTGTTTAGTGGCTAAGTTGTGTCCAACCCTTAGCTACCCCATGGACTGTAGCCCACCAGGTTCCTCTGTCCATGGCATTTCCCAGGCAAGAATACTGGAGTGGGTAGTCATTTCCTTCTCTAACAAGTACAGCTAGTAGTCATCCAATATATGAGCAGTGTTGAAAATACATTCTACAAACAAAGGGAGTCAGCGTGAGTTTGGAAAATAGTTTATAAGAGATTATGTGCTGGGCAAGGAAGACAAAGATAAGGAGGTAGAGAGAGAGAGAGCTCAGCAATTTTTCCTTAAGATCTAGAGAAATCTAGAATTCATGCTAAATGATGACCATTACCTATGATTGCGGCCTTCTCTTCTGTATCTCTTTTCTTAAATACTTCAGTAACTTCCAAACTTTTCCTAGGACCTACTCTTAATTCTCTTCAATTAATTCTTAACATCAGAGGCAGAGTGATTTTTTAAAACTGAAAACATAGTTGTGACATTTATTTCCTTAAAACCTTTCAAGGGCTCACCACTGCTCTTTACAGCAATGGCCAAAATCCTTAGCTTGGTCTTTTGTGTAATGTGGACTTTCCCAGACTCATCTGCTTATATGCTGATACATACATTGCTCACTTTATGTTGTCAGGCCAAATTTTCTCAGTTTTTACAAGCTGGCCATGTGATTCCTTCTACCCATCTCAGCTCCCACTGATCATATCTGAACTCAATTCTTAAATTCTTCTGGAAGGCCTTCCATGATGCTTACAGACCAGATGTGATTTCTGATCTATACTGTCAACTTTCATTTTTAAAAAAAAAATCATAATATGTACTTTAGTATTACAAAGTTTTGTGTGCCTGATTAATATCAGACTCTACTAGTAAACTATAGGCTCTGCAAAGGCAGACTTTATATCTATTTTGTTCCCTTTCTGATTTCTATACCAAGCACTGCACATCTCAATAAATGTTTAAGTGATTGTGTGAATGATTAAACAAATTAAATAACTGATTTTTATTAGATATCTGTTGAGTCCAATCCAATCCTGATTCATATAGAAATGTTAGGTTAATCTAAGTATGAACTTATTAATACATTCTGTTCCCAAGAATAAAGTTCATAGTAGAGGCTCTCAAAAAAAAAAAAAAAAAAATCAAAACAGGGAGAGGAAAAATCCAAAGCCACACCGTGTATGATTCCATGGTAGATCATACATGTGTGTGTGTGTTCGTTGCTCAGTCATATCCAACTCTTCAAGACTCCATGGACTATAGCATGCCAGGCTCCTCTGTCCTCAGAACTTTCAAGGCAGGAATACTGGAGTGGGTTGCCATTCCCTTCTCCAGGGAATCTTCCCAACCCCAGAATGATCCCAGGTCTCTTGCACTGCAGTCAGATTCTTTACCATCTCAGGCACCAGGGAAGCCTAGATTTTGCATGGTCTATGTACAATATATGGTACCCCCCTGCAATGGAGGAGCCATACACAAAGCTCCTGGACTACACAGCCCTGACTCTATGAGCTAGTAAAATACTACTAATCTTTCAATGCTACTTCGTACTTTCTCTGGTGCTGGAGAGGGTGTGGAGAGAAGGGAACTCTCTCGCACTGTTGGTGGGAATGCAAACTAGTACAGCCACTATGGAGAACAGTGTGGAGATTCCTTAAAAAACTGGAAATAGAATTGCCTTATGATCCAGCAATCCCACTGCTGGGCATACACACTGAGGAAACCAGAAGGGAAAGAGACACATGTACCCTAATGTTCATCGCAGCACTGTTTATAATAGCCAGGACACGGAAGCAACCTAGATGTCCATCAGCAGATGAATGGATAAGAAAGCAGTGGTACATATACACAATGGAGTATTACTCAGCCATTAAAAAGAATACATTTGAATCAGTTCTAATGAGATGGATGAAACTGGAACCTATTATACAGAGTGAAGTAAGCCAGAAAGAAAAACACCAATACAGTATACTAACGCATATATATGGAATTTAGAAAGATGGTAACAATAACCCTGTGTACGAGACAGCAAAAGAGACACCAATGTATAGATCAGTCTTATGGACTCTGTGGGAGAGGGAGAGGGTGGGGAGATTTGGGAAAATAGCATTGAAACATGTATAATATCATGTATGAAATGAGTCGCCAGTCCAGGTTCGATGCACAGTACTGGATGCTTGGGGCTGGTGCACTGGGACGACCCAGAGGGAGGGGAGGGGAGGGAGGAGGGTGGAGGGTTCAGGATGGGGAACGTGGGTATACCTGTGGTGGATTCATTTCGATATTTGGCAAAACTAATACAATATTGTAAAGTTTAAAATAAAATAAAATTTAAAAAAAATTAAATTAAATTAAAAAAAATAAAAATAAAAAAATAAAAGTTAGGCTAGTCATGGAAAAAAAAAAAAAAGAAATTATTTTCAATTGTGAGTTATTTTCCACTGTATGACAGTAAAAGTACACCAAAGTAAAACTGAATTTTCACAGAACTGAACCTAATCAAGTTTAATAAACAGAATTTTTTCAGAACAAAAAAATAAAAAAATAAAAAAAAGAAAAGAAAAAGTAAAAGCAGAGCTGGAGGAAATTAGAGAAGACTTAGCTAAAGAGGAAGGGTTAAATTTGACAGCATATTTCAATCCAGGTGAATGTAGCACAGCTAGAAAAGGTGGAGTATTTTTCTAACTTGCCTGCAGGTCCTTGAGGAATCATCTGCTTCTAGTTTAAACATAAATTCAATCTGCGTGGTTATAATTACATTTTGTCAGCTGGATTTATAGTTAAGACACTCAGGCTGCAACTAAATTACGGGGTTGTTCAGTGGCCAAAGAAATAAAATTTTATTCTAAATTGGTATTTTCTTTGGGAGCCCCAGCCCACAAATGGAGTTTTAGGGACTTCTACAAGGCTAAGAAACTTCCCAGGTGGCGCTAGTGGTGCTCACGACTAGAGCTATGCCACTTGCCTGGCTATGCAGGAGACACAACAGACACAGGTTCAATCCCCAGGTCGGGGAGATTCTCTGGAGGAGGACACTGCAACCTCCACTATTCTTGCCTGGAGAATCCGGCGGACAGAGGAGCCTGATGGGCTACAATCCATAGGGTCGCAAATAGTCGGACATGACTGAGCAACTGAGCACACACGCATCAGGCCAACAGTGGTACCTGTCACTATGTATCCCAATAAAAGTGTAGTAGCTTTAGGTTTAGAAAAGATTCATGTGGGTCAAGGTATTTGATTTTTATGCATACTTCACAGTGTACATATTAGTAAGCCATTAGATGGATAACCTAATATTTTAAAATGAAAACAAGTTCTGTATTAATATGTTTATCATCATCATCACCATTATCATTTTTATTATCATTATAATAAAACATATTTCTTCTACTTATACCAGAATGTACCACAATTTACTACCATTTAGCAGTTTGTACAGGGGGCAGGTGGGATACAATTGTGTTGATAAAAGACCAAAAACACGACAAACCTGATTGAAAGATTTGGGAGCACATTTCAGTTTTCCTAGCCCCTGCCAGAAACAGGTGCAGGCAGCTCAGCATATCAAACCACATGCCAAAGATAACAGTCCCAAGAAGATCAGTGTAGGATCTGAGGCATCCCCAGTTTAAATCTTGCCTTCCTACCTTTTCCCTTCCACACCTGGAAAAAAAAATTTTTTTTTAAACCCTGAATTCCAAAACAATTCTCAGGGCTGTTAGTTACAGTTTTTTAAATGGTACCTTTCTGAGAAAAAAGAAAAAGATACAAAGATCTTATTATAACTTTAAAAACAGTAGTTAAAACTCACAAATGGTTTTATTCATCTTTATTTTTTCCCCATATTGGAAGGAAGAAAGTAATTAACTATGTAGTAAGTGTTAGGGAGGCTTTAAGGTAGTAATGGGGCATTTGAATTGGGTCTCCTGAAATAGCTCTACAATGTAATATTGCATTTTGTCCTCCTAAGTGTCCAATATGCTAGATTATACTCTGTCTCCATCCTGTAGATAAGAAAATTCACCTGTGCTCACTCACTAAGTGGAGCAGTTGGGATTCAAAAACAAGTGTTCACATTCTTAGACACTATTTCAAGAATAATCTCTCCTATTATAAATGTGTAATCTCCTAATACAAATTTGGAGGAGGCAATGGCATCCCACTCCAGTACTCTTGCCTGGAAAATCCCATGGATGGAGGAGCCTGGTAGACAGCAGTCCATGGGGTCACTAAGAGTCAAACACAACTGAGCTACTTCCCTTTCACTTTTCACTTTCATGCATTGCAGAAGGAAATGGCAACCCACTCCAGTGTTCTTGCCTGGAGAGTCCCAGGGATGGGGGAGCCTGGTGGGCTGCCGTCTCTGGGGTCGCACAGATTCGGACACGACTGAAGTGACTCAGCAATACAAATTAAATGTTATGCTAGGAACAAGGACAGGCCTCTAGGATAAACAAATAGAATAAAGAGAAATGATTGCAACCACAAGAATGAATTAAGAGAAGGACAGATTTGGACCCCAAACCAGTGGGGCTAAGATCATTTAGGACTAGACTATGAAGGCTCTAGAGGCTTCCCAGGTGGCACTAGTGGTAAAGAACATGCCTGCCAATGCAGAAGATATAAGAGATGCAGGTTTGATTCCTAGATTGGGAAGATCTCCTGAAGGAGGGCACAGCAACCCACTCCAGGATTCTTGCCTGGAGAATCCCATGGACAGAGGAGACTGGTGGGCCACAGTCCATGTGGTCACAGAGTCAGACACTGAAGCTACCTACCACACATGTACACTCGCACACATGAAGGCTGCACTCACAGGAATCCCAGTGTACAAAGCCTCCATCTCTGGTTAAGTTTACTGTAAGTAGAGAAGCCACATGTAAATTTGGAGGATAGGAAATAAAGAGCAAAGAGTGGAAGAAGAAGGATATTGGAGAAGTTTGGGAGAGGTTGTGTTTGGGATGTTCTAGAGCATGGGTAATAATTGAGAGGCAAGACATGGACTTGAGAAAAAAAGACAGTGTATGGAGGTTGACTGCTGAGAAGTTCATGGGGACTACAGGATTTAAACTCCTCCTTATGCTTGTATTAGCATTTCTTCACTGTTGTATTAATTCATGAGTGAAAACTGCATTGTAGGGAGACAATGAGGCAAAGATAGTTTATTCATCTCAAGAGATTGAAATGAATAATATCTGCAGTTACCAGTCCTTACAACAGTGTTTAGGATCATCTGTAAACTCATCAGCTGGTATTTTTAATGCCTCAATTAAAATTTCTCATGTCTCTTTACTATCGAATTAGATTTATTTGATATGTGGAATTCATTTTATTTATTGAGCTTTTATAAAATCTTGTCACTCTGCTAAGTATTTTTACAGAAATCATTCTTGCCTTCATTTATTCATAAAAAGATTTTGATTATCCCCAGCACTGTAGGCATTGTAAATGATCCTAAAGATGCAGAAAAGAGTGGCCAGGTATTTTATCCTTCGATGTTTTTGTTCCTGCTGATCTTTCTGTTAGGACCATTTATCTTAGATAAGCAAACCTCTACTTGTCTATTAAAACTCAGCCCCAAAATCACTGTGTTATTATGTGACTGGACCTTTCTAATTAATATATCTACACAAAAGCAATATCCTTGTCTGATTTATTTTCTGTTTCCAACACTAAGAAAACTATCTGAAGTGCTTCCCTGGTGGTCCAGGGGTTAACTCTCCAGACTCCTATGGCAGGGGGCCCCTGGGTTACACCACTGATCCGGGAACTAAGATCCTGCATGTTGCACAGTGCGGGCAAAAATAAATAAATAAAAGACACCAATTTCTTTTGAAAAACAGAGAACTATCTGAACCCAAGTTATAAGGAAATATTAATTGAATTACATATAGAATGAATGTATAAATGAATAAGAGAGGCAGGTGTTGTTTAGGTGGGTTGGTCCTGGCATGGAGAAGAATGAGTCCATCATACTGCAGTGTGAGCACAGATCGGTAAGAAAGAACAAAGAAATAAGGACAATCAGTATAATACAATGGAAGGACACGCGCCTCAAATGGAGTGGTAAGAGAAAACTTCTCAGAGGATGTCATTTTGGCTGTGAGATGTGAGAGAAAGCACCGGTTAACTGGGGAGGTAAGGGTGAAGGAGTAACCAAGCAGAGAAATAGCTTTGAGAGGTTTTCCTTGCTAATATATTGGGTACCCCAGGACTTCTGTGACTGAAGTCTGCTTTTTTAATGTTGTTACTCTGCCCTACCTTCAAATCAATCATCCTAAGTTAGATGAAAAATAGCTACATTTATTGAGACCCCCAACAATATCCCAGATAAAACATATGTATATAAAGATTTATGGATACATAACTGAAAGATGACAGATAATTAGATAAATGTATATATGTAAATGATAGATCAGATGGATAGATAAATACATATATTCTAGATGCATAGAAAGACTATTTTAATTCATATGCCAGTTCACATATAGTAGTCAGAGGCTCAGAAAGGATGTCTTTGACCTGACTCCTACAGTTATGAACGGTTATGACTTTGTATTAATTACAACAAATCTTCTTGGAAACAGATATACTTACATATTTAAAATGTATTTTAAAATCCAAATTGAATTCATACTCTAAAAAACACATTTTATTAACTGCCAAACCTGACAGCTTATAAAAATAAATAACTTTATTTCAACCTCACCAGTCTTTTATCTGCAGCATTAAAAAGCACGAGATAGTCTTAAAATATTTCTTAGATATTATAATAAACTTTCAAGTTATTTGTTATTGAGACCCAGAGTAAATATTTTCTAACATCCTACTGTACGGTTATCTGAACTGACTACAAATGGCATGTAAATGCCACACAACTTCTTTAGCCTCTTACATGTTGTAGACGCAAATAAAAGCAAGAACACATCAAGAGGATATTCTTTTGGGCCTATATGAAGAATTATTGTAATAAAAAATAAGCTTAATTGGTCCATGCAAAATCTACAGACTTGTATGCATCTCTTTAGTGCTTTGGAAAACGAAAACAATAAGTTGCTCAGTTGTGTTCGACTCTTTGTGACACCATGGACTATATACAGTCCATGGAATTCACCAGGCCAGAATACTAGAGTGGGTAGCTTTTCCCTTCTCCAGGGAATTTTCCCAACCCAGGGATCAAACCCAGGTTTCTTGCATTGCAGGCAGATTCTTTACCAGCTGAGTCACAAGGGAAGCCCAAGAATACTGGAGTGGGTAGCCCAGCCCTTCTCCAGCAGATCTTCCTGACCCAGGAATTGAACTGGAGTTTCCTGCATTGCAGGTGAATTCTTTACCAACTGACGTATCAGGGAAGCCCTGAAAAGAATAAATTAACTCCCAATAAGATTGATATTAATGATGAGGAACAATAAGAAATGACATTTAATAAGAACACCAAGTCCCTAAGATGAAAAGCAATATGAAAACAACAAATTCAATTTTGATTAGGCTACAATTTCTGGTTTTTAGATTAAAAGTTTAAAGAAAATGATCTATAATAAGAGTTTTCAGAAATATGCAAAGAAAACAATGGCACTAGATTAAAAAAAAAAAAGTCTCAGAGATGATTCAGCTATGCATTTAGAAGGGATAATTCTGGAGGATGAGTAGAAGTCAAGAAAAATGTTTAAGTAGACATACTATCAGAGAAGGCAATGGCACCCCACTCCAGTACTCTTGCCTGGAAAATCTCATGGACAGAGGAGCCCAGTGGGCTGCAGTCCATGGGGTCGCTGGGAGTCGGACACGACTGAGTGACCTCACTTTCACTTTTCACTTTCATGCATTGGAGAAAGAAATGGCAACCGACTCCAGTGTTCTTGCCTGGAGAATCCCAGGGATGGCAGAGCCTGGTGGGCTGCCATCTATGGGGTCTCACAGAGTCAGACACGACTGAAGCAACTTAGCAGCAGCATCAGCAGCAGCAGACATACTATAGTAGAACAAACTGATGGGCTGTTGACCTTATCAGAGAGTACTGAACTTATCAAAGAGCATAAATTAGGAATTAAGAAAACAGATTTACTGCTGAGGCCATTGCACTTCACCAGAAAATAGATTTTCTCATATTTAGGTATATTGTCGTGAGGCAACTCAATTTCTCTTGGGAAAATAGTTGAAGAAAATACAAAGGAGAAATTTTCTTTTTCTATATACTGGATAAGTCAATGGAAAATGATCAAGTTTCCAAGCAATAATGAGATCATGACTTGGCTATGAATCATAATTATGTAAAGTTATAACTGGGATTTAAACCCACTGGTGGGAGTTAAAGAAGAATTATAATCCATAGTCTACTCTATGACTTTTTTTAATCTATTTTATTCTTTTTTTGCTTTTAGTTAACTTTATTCATAAGAGCCCAAATGCAAAATAGCTCAGATGTCCATCACCAGGAGAATGGCAATCAACTGTGATAGATATGTATATTAGAATATTATTAAAATCTTTTAGCCACCAGGCTGAGCTGAAATAAAATGTGGGTTTATTTACTCTACCTCTTATCTCTCCACAGTCCCACAAGATGATCTTTCCAAATCTCATCTAAATCTCTAAATACTTTTTAGTAAAGACAACCCTATGACCAAGACAAGGGAGCTCCAAGACTCTCTCTTTTAAAACTCCTCTTTTCCTTCTCTCAAGGGCAAGTCTACACCATTGTATGCACTATACCCTCTAAGAATCTGCCACCTTCTATTAATGTCTGTTTCATGACATTTGGATCCAACCATTGCCAGAGCTGATGGCAGAACCAGCTCTGCTCCCAGCAGTAGAGGATCTGAGTATCCAAGGGCCCTGGTATTCCTGGGCCCTGGCTTCACCTAAAAACCTTTTTCCTTTTATTCTTCTTCTTTTTTGTGTGTGTGCATTATAAATGGAATTTTTTTTAGATTTCACACATAGTGCTAGTCATTAGCAATATGTGAGAATAGAATCTACGTTTGTTATAATAATCTTGAATCCTATAATCTTTCTATATATTCTTATTAGTTCCAGGACTTTTATTGTTGTTGTTGTTAATGACTGGGATTTTCTACACAGACAATCATATTATCTGGGAAAAAACACAGCTTTCTTTCGTTCTTCTCAATATGTATACCTTTTATTTCCTTCTACTGTCTGATTGCCCTAGCTGGGCCTTCCTTTGTGATATTAAATGGGAGTGGTGAGAAGACATCCTTGACTTGATCCCAGTTTGAAGGGAAGAGCATCTAGTTGCTCACTACTGACAATGCTGTTACATTGGTTCATCCAACTGGACCGTACCCAGAGGGCAATGAGAGACCAACGGAAGAGGTGGCCACTACAGATTGGTAGGTGGCAGGTTTAAAAAGAAGAGAACTTACTTTCCAGGCTTGTCTTGGGTGACTATAAGCTGAGTAAATCTCTGTGCCTGCCCCCCCCAGAATCTTTAGTTTATATAGAGGCCTTAACAGGGTTCAGTCTCACACATCATCCTAATTGTCTCAAAAACACATTGCTCTCTCGAGACTGTATCCTCAAAAGTGGTTCCCATGGTGGGCAGAGTGTACTTTCCCTGCACGGGGGAGAGGGTGAGGAGCCTCAAGTTGCCAGGGTCCAGCTCTCGATTAACCAATGGTCACATCCTCTCAATGACCTCTTCTAATAGTTGGCTTTTTTTTTTTTTTTTTTTTAATGTATGTGACTGAATGTGAGTGAAGCCGCTCAGTCCTGTCTGACTCTTTGTGACCCCCATGGACTGTAGCCTACCAGGCTCCTCGGTCCATGGAATTCTCCAGGCAAGAATATTGAAGTGGGTTGCCATTTCCTTCTCCAGGGGATCTTTCCTACCCAGGGATCGAACCCTGGTCTCCTGCATTGTAGGCAGATGCTTTACCATCTGAGCTACCAGGGAAGCCCTGTTTCCTATCAAATTGAGGAAATGTCTATTGCTAGCTTGCTGAGAGTTTTTATTATGACTAGCAATTAGATTATGTCAAATGTTCTTTCTGAATTTTTTGTGTGATCATTTGATTTTTTTTGTTGTTGATGTGATGGATTACATTAATTGGTTTCTAAATATTGAACTATTCTTGCCTACCTAGAACAAATCCCAGGTGGTCTTAGTACATAATTCTTTTTGTACATTGTTGAATTCAATTTGCTATTATTTGTTGAGGTTTTCAATCTATTTCATGAGTGATATCAGTCTATAGCTTTCATTTCTTATATTGTCTTTACTTCTAATAGTAGAGCAATCTTGGCTTCATAGAATAAGTTGGGAAGTGTTCCTAATTCTTCTGTTTTCTGGTAGAGGTTATGGAAATTTGGCATCATTTCTTCTTCAAACTCTTCCCAGAATGAAATTTGCAAAAGTTCATAGTGTTGTTAACTCTGATGACACAGGAAGAGGACTAACAGCCTGTCTCTAACAGCCTGAAGCCAAGTGCCCAATCATTTTGCCCTGGGGCTGTTGGTTTCAGCAGCTGCAGCTGCTGGGAAGATAAGCTGGAAGAAAGCAGCACTCCAACTGGGAGCCATTGGGCGAGTCTGTGTTTTCAGTCCTTGTGTCTGATATTTCCAACCTTGGAGAAAATGATATCTGCTTCATTTCTTTCTTCCAAAACATGAGAACATTCATCTTTTAGTGGTATCTAAACTAGACCTCTGTCATATCTACAGAGAAGGAGAATCAGGGAAATACAGTTCCCAGTCTTACGCAAGTTGGATTATCGTGGGATAACCCATCCCGTGAAGTGAAACAACTTGCTAAGCTTTCCTGACTTAACATTCCACCTTTTCTCTTAGCTTATCCTAAATGATAGCATTTGCCCTCAGTGTTCAAGATCCCACCATCCACTCACTCAGAGAAGGAGGAGGAGTACTGTTATGGATCAAGATCAAGATCAGTACAATATTTGTCCACATATTAGATGGTATAAACATCAGTTTAGATGAATAGCTAGTGGGCTACAGTCCACAGGGTCACAAAGAGTCGGACACGACTGAGCGACTTAACTTTAAATGAATATTGTATTTAATTTTCTTCTCTTGTGTCACCTTGCCATACTTGTTCGTAATACTTAATGTCCACGTATCTGGTGTCATAAAATTGACCTAAGAGCATACAGGGCAGAGGATGGTAAAAAAGGACAATGTTCAATAAAACATTTCGTTACATCAAGTGTTTACCTTAAAGAATCTCTAAGATTTAAGAGAAAGTAAGCTTTGTATTTACCTTGTTGCATTTCTTAGATTTGATCTGCCTCCTTTATTTTTTTTCTTGAATCATATGAATGACAAGAACTCTAGGACAAATTAGGTTTTAAACTCTGGAGAATTCCAACATTTGTACTAACTTCTTTCTGTTTAGTTTGCTTAAGGCCTTTGGCCACTTGGCAGAGGAGATCTACTGGATGAGCAGTGCCCAAATTTTACCCCTTCTCTAATATTTCACAAGAGGTAGCCAAAATATCAAACCTCCACTTCAAGTTCAAAGAGACACAAGGGGCACTTTTTGTAGAGATAAATGTTTAAAGGAATGCATATCAGAGCACCCAGTGGGAAGGTCCTTCCCCTGTCTTTTCCTTGCAGCAGTCAGAGTGATAAGGGCCAGAGAAGGCCAGATGTTTTCACTTTGAACTCTCACACAGACACCCCACCGCACCTCACTCCCCCACCCCCCAGGCCACAAGGCGGTTGTCCTGGCCTTATAAGATCTCACAAGTCTGGCAACTTCCTGCCTTTCCCAATCCTCTGATTTCTGATGCATGCGTGGATGTGCTTCCTTTCACTGCCGTGAAAAGTTTACTCTGAACCTGGTTGTAAGAAACCTACGAGCAAGACTTCAGCTGTTTTTATTCCAAGCCAGTCATGCTCATCAAGCTTAGGATGACATAGAGAGCTTCCGTTATTAGACGTCTCAAAGAAATTTGGGGTCAGTTCAGTTCAGTTAAGTCGCTCAGTCGTGTCCGACTCTTTGCGACCCCATGAATTGCAGCACGCCAGGCCTCCCTGTCCATCACCAACTCCCGGAGTTCACTCAGACTCATGTCCATCAAGTCAGTGATGCCATCCAGCCATCTCATCCTCTGTCATCCCCTTATCCTCCTACCCCCAATCCCTCCCAGCATCAGAGTCTTTTCCAAAGAGTCAACTCTTCGCATGAGGTGGCCCAAGTACTAGAGTTTCAGCTTTAGCATAATTCCTTCCAAAGAAATCCCAGGGCTGATCTCCTTCAGAATGGACTGGTTGGATCTCCTTGCAGTCCAAGTTACTCTCAAGAGTCTTCTCCAACACCACAGTTCAAAAGCATCAATTCTTCGGCGCTCAGCTTTCTTCACAGTCCAACTCTCACATCCACAGGAAAACCATAGCCTTGACTAATCTGGGGTCACAGACTTACAAATAATAGCTATTAATATGGTGTGTGTTTTTTGCTTTTTTGCTTTCTACCTCTTTCTTCAGAGATTACTTTGGATAGGATTCTGATATTTTGTGGTCTTCAACAAAAATTTTCACCAGTAGTTATTTCAGGATCCCACATGAGGTCAAATCTTGTGGTAGTCTAAAGTACCATTATTTTCCCCGAAGTCTTGTTTCTTCACATAAACTGTCTAAAGAACTTGCCGAAGTAGTGCACTAGGTTCAAAATGTGGTCATCTTCTCACAGCTCTTAGTAGAAATTTTTCCCACTTTAGAAATTAGAAGCCTGAGTCTGCAAAAGAAAATCAAGTCCCTCTTTTCCCGTAAGTGTGAAGTGGTTCAACTAGGGTTCAAGTGCAGGTCTCTCGTTCTGTAGTAGCTAAGAGCTTTTTTTTAATTTTTAAAAAAAAAATTTTATTTTAATTTTAAATTTAAAAAATTTAATTTTTTTTTTAAATTTTTAATAATGCCTTCTATAGTTTGAGTGATGTCTCAGGAACCTCAAATTCCTCTACTCAGAATGGAGTTGTATAAGGATACTCTTCTTCACAAAGTGGAGATCTTAATATAATTATGGAGCTTAATTTAGTCATAGTTCTCAGAACTTATTCTTGTATAAGATGTATAATTTAAACAATGCCATCCTGTAAATTGAAATATGTTTTTTGCTTTTGTTTTTAAATCAGGCATTTCTATCCTCTTGTTTTTCCTCTGTGAGGACAGTAAAAATGGAAAAGTTGCATAAATATGGGTTTTAGGAAATATTCTTTCTTTTAAACCTTGTTTTTAATCTCTTCTCCATGTTTTGCTTTTAGAAACTTTTTGGTATTTTGGAGGCATTTTCTAAGTTTATTTGGAATCTGCACAAGAGCCCTAAACCTCGAAGGCATGTAACGATGAAAGGTTGAGAGCTTTGATTTGAATTATAATTTTTGGTGACGCAGCACCTTTCATCTGAGAATTCAAAGCCATCCTCAAGAAAATGCATTCATTATTCCAACACCCCTTTGAGGCAGCTAGAACCTACTTAGAGCTGGAGAAACAGAAACATAAATGTGGAAAGAGAAAAACTGAAGATATATTTTAAAAACAGAGACCCAGTCCCAGTGAATACTCCCCACTTCTCATTCTGCTCTTCTGCAACTGGAACTCACTCTGCCTAGAATGAGAGGGTTATGGAGGAGGGTGTTATTTCTCTGGGAGCTCATATTTAAAGCCTCAGTTTCTGCACATGCCAAACCCTATTAGTGAGTGATGCTAGAAGGAATTTGAGGAGAGAGGGTGGGAGAAAAAGAGGCAGACTTCGTAGAAAAATGGCACAATGATTGGTCAGAAAACAGGAAATACATTAGCAAGAAGGAATACCTTTGCAGTGAACCCAACCCCTCATATGCAATATTTAAGTGAAATCCGTTGATTCTAGGCTCCTTAAGCTCTACTCTGGGAACCCTTTTTTTCCTCCCCGCTGTCAATGAGCCACTTGAGTGTTTCCCCTGGGATCTCAGTAGTTTCCTAGCTACTTGCCCTGCTTTAGTCTCTGTTCTCTCCAACTGAACTCTCACCTACAGTCAAAGAGATTTTTCTTAAATATATTTTTACTTAAAATCATCAATTTTTTAAAATAAAATTTATTTTGCCAAAATTTTTTTGAAAGTGCATTGCAGATACCATGGCATTTCACTCCTAAATGCTGCTGCTAAGTCGCTTCAGTCATGTCTGACTCTGTGCAACCCCAGAGACAGCAGCCCACCAGGCTCCCCTGTCCCTGGGATTCTCCAGGCAAAAACACCGGAGTGGGTTGCCATTGCCTTCTCCAATGCATGAAAGTGAAAAGTAAAAGTGAAGTTGCTCAGTCCAACTCCTAGCGACCCCATGGACTGCAGCACATGAGGCTCCTCCGTCCATGGGATTTTCCAGGCAAGAGTACTGGAGTGGGTTGCCATTGCCTTCTCCCACTCCTAAATAACTCGACATATATCCCCTAGGAGTAAGGACATTTTCCTGTATGCCCACAATAAGTTTTCACACCTAAGATAATGAACAATAATTCCATATTAGTTAGTACCCATCCCATACTCTGGAGAAGGCAATGGCACCCCACTCCAGTACTCTTGCCTGGAAAATCCCATGGACGGAGGAGCCTAGTGGGCTACGGTCCATGGGGTCGCTAAGAGTCGGGCACGACTGAGCGACTTCCCTTTCACTTTTCCCTTTCATGCATTGGAGAAGGAAATGGCAACCCACTCCAGTGTTCTTGCCTGGAGAATCCCAGGGATGGCGGAGCCTGCTGGGCTGCCGTCTATGGGGTCGCACAGAGTCGGACACGACTGAAGTGACTTAGCAGCAGTAGCAGCAGCAGCATCCCATACTCCAGTGTCCTCAATTGCTCACATTGTGTCTGGCTTCCCCAGCTTTCAGTTCAGTACAGTTCAGTCGCTCAGTCGTGTCCAACTCTTTGCGACCCCATGAATCGCAGCATGCCAGGCCTCCCTGTCCATCACCACCTCCCAGAATTCACTCAGACTCACGTCCATCAAGTCAGTGATGCCATCCAGCCATCTCATCCTCTGTCGTCCCCTTCTCCTCCTACCCCCAATCCCTCCCAGCATAAGAGTCTTTTCCAATGAGTCAACTCTTCACATGAGGTGGCCAAAGTACTGGAATTTCAGCTTCAGCATAATTCCTTCCAAAGAAATCCCAGGGCTGATCTCCTTCAGAATGGACTGGTTGGATCTCCTTGCAGTCCAAGGGACTCTCAAGAGTCTTCTCCAACACCACAGTTCAAAAGCATCAATTCTTCGGCACTCAGCCTTCTTCACAGTCCAACTCTCACATCCATACATGACCACAGGGAAAACCATAGCCTTGACTAGATGGACCTTTGTTGGCAAAGTAATGTCTCTGCTTTTGAATATGCTATCTAGGTTGGTCATAACTTTCCTTCCAAGGAGTAAGCGTCTTTTAATTTCATGGCTGCAGTCATTGAAGTATAATTGATATACAAAAAGTTCCACATAATTAATGTGTATAATTTGGTGAGTTGGGACATATGCTCACAGTCCCACTTATTATCACCACGATCATTTCTCAACCTCTGTACAGAGCCAGTAGGTGGCAAGCACTGTTGCTTGGGACAGAGCCACCCTAATTAATGCGTCCTTAGCACATGTTTCCGTCCACGTCAGTTGACATTCCTTCCCCCATGCTTGCTGTGCTGTGCTTAGTCACTCTGTCATGTCTGAACTCTAGCCCACCAGGCTCCTCTGGCTATGAGGATTCTCCAAGCAAGAATACTGCACTGGTTTGCCATGCCCTCCTCCAGGGGATCTTCCTGACCCAGGGATGGAACCCAAGTCTACTGCATTGCAGGCGAATTCTTTACCATCTGAACTACCAGAGAAGCCCTCTCCACACTTACGCCAGTGTTATTACTATTGCTTGTTATAAACACTGCTTCAGATATAAAAGCAAGACCTTTATATATGCTGTCTACAACAGATCCACTTCATACTTAGGGACACAGACAGACTGAAAGTGAGGGTTAGAAAAAGATATTCCATGTAAATGGAAATCAGAAGAAAGCAGAAGTAGTCATATCAGATAAAATGGACTTTAAAATAGACCATTACAAGACACATGGACATGCTTACACATAGCAAATGGTAACAACTGTACAAGGGGAAATCTACAGTAACTCAGTAATAGTGGGGGACTTTAACACCCCACACATACCAATGGACAGATCTACGTGCTTGTGTAACAGGCACTGTTCCCAGTTGTATCAGTGTTCCTGCACATAGCTTCGGCTTCCTACTGCAAGTACTTGCAAATCTCTGCTGGCTGTCTTTCTTGGTCAGAACTACATGCTTAGAATGTATTTAAAGTCACCATGGTAAGAAGATGAGCCCTGCAGAAGTAACTCTAAGTAAACATGGATGGGGGTTGCTGTGTGAATCCTCCAGCCTCCTCTCCCTTTAGTGGGAAAGTGCTGAAGAACATTCTGTGCTGTCTCCCAGAGGCTGCCGGAGGGATTGAGCCCCGGCTGCCCAAAACAGTAACCTGCTCATGAACACATTTTAACTTACACCCCTTCTCTGTCTCACTCCCCACTTCCCTAGCAGAGCTTTCTCCTTCCACCTAAAAACCACTTTCGCCAAAATCCTTGCCTGAGGACCTGCTTCTGGAAGGACCCTCCCAAAGACAGCTTATTATCTTTAGGCCACAAAGCCCTCATTATGGAATGATAAATATCAGTTACATGAACCTGACTTTTCAGGATCTTTCTAATGGAGTGGAGTAGAAAGACTGTCCACTCCAGTATTCTTCCCTGGAGAGTCCTGTGGACAGAGGGGGCTGGCAGGCTACAGTCCATGGGCTCACAAATAGTTGGACATGACTGAGAGACTGGCCACTTTCACTTGCAGGAAGGTGTCATAATGCCATACAGCGGGGGATCTAAGTTTGTACTCCAAACAGGAAATCATTCTTCTGATCAAGATTTTAAAATACCCCTCATAATACAGTGCAAATGAGTATACTACCCAAAGCAATCTATAGATTCAATGCAATCCTTATCAAGCTACCAATGGTATTTTTCACAGAGCTAGAACAAATAATTTCACAATTTGTTTGGAAATACAAAAAAGAATAGCCAAAGCAATCTTGAGAAAGAAGAATGGAACTGGAGAAATCAACCTGCCTGACTTCTAGCTCTACTACAAAGCCACAGTCATCAAGACAGTATGGTACTGGCACAAAGACAGAAATATAGATCAATGAAACAAAATAGAAAGCCCAGAGATAAATCCACACACCTATGGACACCTTATCTTTGACAAAGGAGGCAAGAATATACAGTGGAGAAAAGACAATCTCTTTAACAAGTGGTGCTGGGAAAACTGGTCAACCACTTGTAAAAGAATGAAACTAGAACACTTTCTAACACCATACACAAAAATAAACTCAACATGGATTAAAGATCTAAACATAAGACCAGAAACTATACAACTCCTAGAGGAGAACATAGGCAAAACACTCTCCAACATAAATCACAGCAGGATCCTCTATGACCCACCTCCCAGAATATTGGAAATAAAAGCAAAAACAGACAAATGGGACCTAATTAAAATTAAAAGCTTCTGCACAACAAAGGAAACTCTAAGCAAGATGAAAAGACAGCCTTCAGAATGGGAGAAAATAATAGCAAATGAAGCAACTGACAAAGAATTAATCTCAAAAATATACAAGCAACTCCTGCAGCTCAATTCCAGAAAAATAAACAACCCAATCAAAAAATGGGCCAAAGAACTAAACAGACATTTCTCCAAAGAAGACATATAGATGGCTAACAAACACATGAAAAGATGCTCAACATCACTCATTATCAGAGAAATGCAAATCAAAACCACAATGAGGTACCATTTCACACCAGTCAGAATGGCTGCTATCCAAAAGTCTACAAGCAATAAATGCTGGAGAGGGTGTGGAGAAAAGGGAACCCTCTTACACTGTTGGTGGGAATGCAAACTAGTACTGCCACTATGGAGAACAGTGTGGAGATTCCTTAAAAAATTGGAAATAGAACTGCCATACGACCCAGCAATCCCACTGCTGGGTGTACACACTGAGGAAACCAGAAGGGAAAGGAGACACGTGTACCCCAATGTTCATCGCAGCACTGTTTATAATAGTGCTGAGGGACTATACATCAGCAACCTAGATGTCCCTCAGCAGACTTATGGGTAAGAAAGCTGTGGTACATATACACAATGGAGTATCACTCAGCCATTAAAAAGAATACATTTGAATCAGTTCTTATGAGGTGGATGAAACTGGAGCCTATTATGCAGAGTGAAGTAAGCCAGAAAGAAAAACACCAATACAGTATACTAATGCATATATATGGAATTTAGAAAGATGGTAACGATAACCCTATATGCGAGACAGCAAAAGAGACACAGATGTATATAACAGTCTTTTGGACTCTGTGGGAGACGGCGAGGGTGGGATGATTTGGGAGAATGGCATTGAAACATGTATAATATCATATGTGAAATGAATCGCCAGTCCAGGTTCGATGCATGATACAGGATGCTCGGGGCTGGTGCACTGGGATGACCCAGAGGGATGGGATGGGGAGGGAGGTGGGAGGGGGGCTCAGGATGGGGAACAGGTGTACACTGTGGCAGATTCATGTTGATGTATGGCAAAACCAAATACAATATTGTAAAGTAATTAGCCTCCAATTAAAATAAATAAATTTATATTAAAAAAAAGAAAAAAATACCCCTCATATAGTCACAATGTACAGCATGTCATCCAGAAAGGCATCCAGTCATCCAAGAGAATATAGACAGGGTGGAGTGACTGCTCAGCTTAAAGAGAGATGCGATGCACAGAATCAACCTAAAGGTATTTCTTTATAAGGAAAGCAGGTAGCTGGCACTTTGCAGAGCAAATTGGAAGAAAGCAAAATCAACAGACATCAATAGAGCATGTTCTTTGTATAAGATCTTCAGTTAAGATTGAGAGTAAGAATTCTGAGGCAAAGAAGCACCAACTTCAGTCCTGGAAAACTCAGGAAAAGCTACTGAGTTGCATCTGATAAACACACAGGCATACAAAGACAGATTCAAGAACAGATATACCCCAGAGACTGACAAGGTACCTAGCATGTAATCAAAATGCAATAAATGTGAGAAATGAATGAAGTTTATGTGGCGCCAGGACAGAGCCCCTCGAATTGGCTCTGCTAACTGATGATAGTAAGTAATGGTGGTAGACTCCTCTCTCCATGAGATTTTCCAGGCAAGAATACTGGAGTGGATTGCCACTTCCTTCTCCAGAGCATCTTCTCCACGTGTTGCAAGTGGATTGTTTACCAACTGAGCCACCAGGGAAGGCCTGATAACTAACGTTTATCTGTCAAAATGCAAACTAAGTGGCACCTGCAACAGAATCAACAGGAAAAAAAAAAAAAAAAAGATTGCTTGTAATGCTGATTACTGAACGTCACCCAGAATTACTGAGTCTAAATTTCTCAGCAGCGGTCTTGACAAAATAATGGCTTAATCATTACATCAAATGAATAGCTAATATTAGTGTGTGAATTAATTGTTGGGTACTGTACTAATCACTTTACCTGTATTATTTTTAAATCCATAAAACCTTGATGAAATAAGTGGTAATATTAACCCCATTTTACCAGTGAGATGCCTAATGCAAGGAGAGGTTAAAGATCATTTCCAAGGCCATGCAGTTAATAGTGACAAAGCTGGGATTTGAACCCAAGATGCCAGATTCCTTAATACTCTAAACCAAAATATGATGTTGATTCTCCTTTAACATTATTCATTACAATATCTAGTTCATTTTTGTCTCAGGGTGGCTGTGAGGAAGCTCAGGATACAACTGTTAAAATGCAGACTTAAGGAAAAGGTATTTCCCGAGGCATGAATGACTATTAACTCTGTGGTGAGATGTCTTCATCGTGGCATGAGAAACAAAAGTCAAGTAAGAGGGAAAGGGGCTGAGGATGAGACTGATAATGATCTGGAACCTACTCTCCTATTTATTTTTATGACCATAAAAGACACTGTTCTCTTAATCTTTGACACAGCCTTGAAAACCACAGATCAGATACCTTTACCGGGTTTGAGATGTGAACACTGAGTCTCAGTAAAATCATGTGACCCCTCAAACTACACAGCTACTCTACAGGGGATCCAGAATTTAAGTTCAGCTCTGACATCTGGCTATATTTGCCCACTGTGTGGTAAAAGGAGGACATGAGCAGGTCAGAGAATGAGAAAGAATGAGAGTGTTAAAAAATAGTAATTTGAACTCAATTTGCATATCTCGGTTTGGTTCAGTTCAGTGGCGCCGTCATGTCTGACTTTTTGAGACCCCATAGACTGCAGCACACCAGGCCTCTGTGTCCATCACCAACTCCTGGAGCTTGCTCAAACTCATGACCATTGAGTTGGTGATGCCATCCAACCATCTCATCTTCTGCTGTCCCCTTCTCTTCCCACCTTCAATCTTTCCCAGCATCAGGGTCTTTTCCAATGAGCCAGTTCTTCGCATCAGGTGGCTATCACCAGCAAAAAGGAAATTCGTCAATGGGTCCTTAGAGATGCGTACAAAGTGCAAGACAGATAAATGACATCTCTTGAATGATTTTGCTGGTCTTTTATAAAACTGGATTCTGCCTGTAGTTTTATTCAGTTTACCAACATCCATTCTTTAGGATCTGATCACAATGTTTTCAAAGTTGAACATTTTAAACATGTAGACATTGTGCTTTGGCATACTCAAAGTATTAATTTTTAAGTTAAAACTAAAACAAGGCTTGACACCCTCAATAAAATTCAGCTCTGACTAAATACAGTATTTAAAGATGGTAAATGAATTTTAACCTTTCACAGAAAGACGGGAAAACCAACATATATTACGTTAAAACACCCCAGTGGTTTTTCCTCTGTGCATTTTTCAAATGTAATATCCTCCTCCTTCTTCTTGTATCACCCATCCATACAGGCATTGTTTAAATCCTTCTGGTTCCGAAACTTACCATCCACAGTAAAAGAGAAAGTGTTAGTCACTCAGTCCTGTCCGACTCTTTTCAACCCTATGGACTGTAACCCATCAGGCTCCTCTGTCCTTGGGATTCTCCAGACAAGGATACTGGAGTGCGTAAGCCATTCCATTCCTTCTTCTGCATCTGCTCCTCCTATTTCTTTAGCCAAGAGGACTCTCTCTCCTCCTCTGCTCTGTCAATCTCAACCTGCCCTTCAGCTATTTGCTCTTACATCACCTTCGAAAGATCATTCTATCCTCTCTTCTCTTCCTCTCCACTGACCAGTTCCATGAAGAAGTTGAATCAGCTTCTAGACCAAATGATGGCATTCTCTGGGATCACGAGGCACTAGTTCACCAGCCTCTGTTGGTACTTCCCTCACAGAAGTACAACTGTGAGTGAGCATGCGCCCTCAGTTCGTCGTGAGGTCTGTGAGGGCGGGAGTGAAGCTTGTTCACTTCCTGTAGAGCCCCCGGAGCTGATAGATGCCCTGGTGTCCGGTCTCGGCTGTTGTACATGCCTTGAATAATGATCCGGTGTTTTCACCCTCCTCTTTAATGGAACCGTTTCAGCCATGGTAATGAGGAGTTAGAAGTAGCTGTCAGTTCCCCTCTTCGATGACAAGAATCAGGCGAATACGTGATTTCCTCAGAGAATATAGTCCAAATGTGACTAATAGGCAGCAAATTGCTGTCTAGGAAACTTTGCCCCAGTTTCCATTATGAATTCTATAATGTGTTTGCAGGGGGCTCTGCCAACCCTGAGAGATGTGGGCACACAGAAACCGCTCAGACTCTCGCCTCATTGCTAATTCCAGAGAGGAGCCCAAAGGCCTTACTCCCATTCCCCGAATCTGGCGTGTACGCCCGCGTTCCTGCCCCTCAGCTGGCTTGGTGCACCTCTTCCCTTCAGACGCCCCTGCCAGATGTCAGTGACCTCAAGAGAAAGTGAAAGGCACGTTGAGCTCTCAGAATCATGTTTGTGGAAGGTGTAGGTGACAAGTAGGTGAGGACCATTAAAAACTGGGCACAGCATGTAAGTCCTGCAGGTGTGGGGCAGACTAAGCTGAAGCCCATCATTTTACTTTAGGGCAAGGGGTCTTATCCTTCTACAGCACTGAGCCGCTGTCTCCCAATCACATGTTTGTTTTTAGTAGAGTCACAGTCACACGTGTCGGAAACCGCCAGTAGAGTCATTGAGGGAAGCTGACTGGAGCAAGACGACAGAGTATGTGAGGGCACCTGGCAAACTGTGTGGGTGCCCATCCCGATGGTACTCTTTTCAGTGGTCAGACACCATGAGGGCTAAACCATGCGTGTTAATTGGCAAGTGCATTCGCTGGATCAGCATTTTGCAACCAAATACTGTAGGAGACACAGGTTTGATCCCCAGGTTGGGAAAATTCCCTAGAGAAGGAAAACGGCTGCCCACTCTGGTATTCTTGCCTGGGAAATCCCCTGGGGTTGCAAAGAATCGGACACGACTTAGTAACTAAACAACAACTGTTCAGTCTACTTAAAGTATTCCCTAAACCCTAAAATCATAAAGAAAAAAAATACATTGCAGGGGTATAAAGTCTTAAAAATAAGTTTAAGAGGGTTATATAAATAATCAGATGCATAGTAGGTCAAAGAAGACAGATAAACAGGACAATAACATATAAGCATAAGTGTAAAACCTGTAGTTTGTACTACTAATTTTGCACTTAAAAATGTTTTTATTAATTACCAGACAGATAAGGAAAATGTGCAAAATGCATTTAAGATTTGGAAAATTATTATAAAACAAGCTATTCCATTTAAAACCAATATAACCATCAACTTTCTGGTCTTGTTTCAACCCCTCTAAAATTCAATTATCTTTTCCTCATCTGAAATAACCATCATCCTGACATTTGTGTTTGTCACGTCCTTGTTTTGTATTCATAAGCAATGTCTTATTTGGCTTTTAATTTTTTTTTAAACTTCTCGTAAATGACAGAATATTCTGTGCATTACTTTACAACATTCTTTGTTTGCTTAACCTTATGCTCCTGATAATCATCCCTGCTTTTAGTGTGCCTATATCCATCCTTTTTTTTTTTTTAATTGTTTTATAGGCCACTATTTCTCCATCACCTTTCATCCCTGAGGAAAATACAGCTTAAAGCATCTTGTATCTGGCTTCTGGAGCATTTACGCAAGAGTTTCTCTGTGGTTGCTTAGGGGGTACTGGTGGGGTCACACGTTCACAGGACACTTTGTGCAGCGCTGCACAAACTCTTGGTCTCACCTGTGACTTGGAAAACAGCCCTGATAAACCATCTCTTGAGAGTTGACCAGCTTTGTTTTGGCAACACCATATCTTAAACGTGCATCATGCATCTCTCATTTACTGCCTCTTGGTTTTTCTGCAGAATCAGTGGGAGGCCCCTGCAGGACTCCACTCAGCGTTCACCTTTCCTTCCTGCACATAGGTCCTTGTTTTAGGCCAACACACCCCTGGTAGGCATAACCCTGACACTACCAGAGGAGGGCAAATTGCTTCCGAAAGTTCTTGTTATCAATTTTCACTCTCATTGGCAGGGCTTCAGATGTTCTGCCCTTGACAAAACATAATACTGTCAGAGTTTGTGCTTTTTAACTGCACCAGTCTGGAATCTGTGACATGGTATCTGAGTGACTTTAATCATTCATTTCCTTGAACATCAGTGAGACTGACCGTCTTTTACACATTTGGTAACTATGTCTACGTTACGTAGGTACACATCCTATGTGAAAGACCTGTCGAAGGTATTGGTCTGTTAATTCACTTGGTTGATTACTTTCTAATGGAATTGAAGTCATTCTTCAGAAATTTTAGGTACATATATTTTCAGATTTATATTTTACAAAGCTATCCTCCCACAATTTGCAACTATGTTTTCTCCTTTGATGTTTTTTGATGAGCAAGTATATTTGCTTTATTGTCACGGGGACTGCTAATATTTCCTTTGAGTATATTCTTGGTTTTGATTTAAGTCTTTTCTAGCCTGAGGTTAAAGAATGAGGTTTCTATATTACTTTCTACAAACTGCATAATTTTGCTCTCACTTTAGTTAATCCACATAAAATTAATAACTTTGCTTTATGAGAAGTAGGGTTCTGATTTTACTTTATATGGAAAATCAGCTTTCCCTGAACCGTTTATACAGGTATTCTTATTTCCACTAATCTAATACACCAGGTATTCCATAGTGAAGCTTATAGATCATCAGGGATCTCTACCTCCACTTTTATTTCTTCCTATGAATCTTCACCTCTATTTTATGTTCCTGACTTAATGTCTCAATTAATCTGCATTTATATGAATATTTATTATTTGGTAAGGCAATTTCTCATATTCTTCATCTCCTACAAAAATATCTTTATTCTTCTTGACTCTTTTCATTTTTATAAAATTTTGTAGTCCTCTTGTCAGTTTCTAAAATTATCCTGCCATGAATAGTTTGCAACATTTTTGAAATTATGACTTGATTTGAAAAATATTAATTATGATATTAAAATTACCAATCCAGGAATATTATCATTTATTTCTACATTAAGGTTTCTTTTTAGTTAATAATGTTTTTTACAATTTTCTTGATAACTGTGCAAACCTTTTGTTACATTTATACTAAAATTCTGTATGTTTTAATGTTATATAAAAGAAATCATTTAAAATTAAATATTAAAATATTTTTGCTAGTGAGATGTGATTAACTTTTATATATTAATTTTAATCCAGTAAGTAGATAATATATTAAGTCTAGTTTTATATATCTGTGGATTATATTGTTTTAAGAAATCATACCATTATTTAGGAACAAGAGATTTTTTTCATATTCATTATATTTCTTTTTTATTTCCATATAAAAATTAATATGATATCCAATGCAGTGATAAATTCATATGAGAATGATGTTCATCCATGCCTGTTTTATAACCTTACAGGGAATGTGTTCTACACTTTATTATTAAGTATAATGCTTATGCAGTATTTATTTTTTTCTTTCTAAACTATTTTTTTATTGAAGGATAATTGCTTTAGAGAATTTTGTTGCTTTCTCTCAAACCTCAACACGAATCAGCCATAGGTATACATATATCCCCTCCATGTTGAACCTCCCTCTGTACAGTATTTACTTTTGCAGGTAATTTTCATCAGATTAATGAAATGGCACTCTATTCCTAAACTAGCCAAATTTGTATTTTGCCTTTTATATTGTTTTATTTTGTTTGCAATTAGTGGTTGTTGAATTGTATCAAATGCTTTTACTTTACCTGTTAAGTTAATCATATGCTTTTTTTTTTTCCTGTTAGTAGGTGAATTGGAGAAACTTCTGTCTTTACATGAAAATATAAACTTCATCCTGGACAAAGCCAAACTCCACTTTCCCACCTGCCTTTCAGTTACATAAGGCCAGGTATTTGGGTTTTAACTAACAAAATATAAGAAGAAATGATCTGCATCACTATCGGGCCTTGCCTTATAAATCCTCCCTTATCTCTCTTTCATTACCTTTCTCATTCCTACTTGGTGGGGAGGAAAGTACCCATAGCATACTTGAAACAAGGGCTTCCCAGTTGGCACTAGTGGTAAAGAACCCGCCTGCTAATGCAGGAGACAGAAGAGACAAGGGTTCAATCCCTGGATCAGGAAGATCCCCTGGAGGAGGCCAGGACAACCCACTCCAGTGTTCTTGCCTGGAGAATCCCATGGACAGAGGAGCCTGGTGGGCTACAGTCCATAGGGTTGCAAAGAGTCATGCACAACTGAAGCGACTTAGCACTTATGCATGCACTTGAAGGAAAGAAAGCAAAGTCTGCCTCAGGTCAGGAGACTATTCACATGTTATTTTTTTCTTTTTGAATCAGTTTTACTAAGATGTGTTCTAAACAATTATTGATTTTGTATAATTTTTCCAAATTTGGCATACTTTTTGTGTGTGCTCAGTCGCTCAGTCATGTCCAACTCTTTGCTACACTATGGACTATAGCATGCCAGACTCCTTTGTCCATGGGATTTTCTAGTCAAGAATACTGGAGTGGGGTGCCATTTCCTCCTCCAGGGGATCTTCCCAAACCAGGAATCAAACCTACATCTCCTGTGGTTCCTGAATTGGCGGGTGGATTCTTTACCACTGAGCCACCTGATTCTCTTATTAAATATGTCATGTTGATAATATCTGCACTTTTATCTCCTTTTAAAATGCTGATATGTATTGCTTATTTTGTCTTTTAAAAGGAACAATTTTTGAATTAGACTACTTTCTCAAATTTTTTTTATTTATATTTTTTAAAATTTGATTTTTATCTTCATTATTTCATTGTATTTATCTATGTTGGGTTTGTTCTACCATCCTTTACATAAACTCCTTAGATCAAATGCATAGATCATTAATTTTAAACTGCCTTCTCTAAAGTAAGTGTGAAACTGTATATTTTCTTAAAATACTGCTTTAGCTGCAACTCAGATTTTTAATGTGATATGTTATAGCTGAATTCTCAATATTTTTCCATTTATTTCTTAATTGATTCTTTGATGAGTAGGTTATTCATGTATATACTTTTAAACTTATTTCATGTGTTATGAATTTTTCCAAGATTACTTATGCTCAGAAAAAGTATTCTATAAATTACTAGCTATTTCACTAGTTATTTTTGAGGCTACCTCAATGGCTAATATGTGGTCAGTTTTTGTTCAAGAACTTCATGTACTTAAAAAGGATGTGTATTATGCAATTGTTAGATGTTTTATATGTGGACATTAAATATAGGGTTTCCAGAAAGTACAGGATGATACATTTAAGCTGAATTTTAGGTACATATATTTTTATGCTTCAAAATATATGTTGTTTATCTGAACTCAGATTTAAGGAGGCCTTTATTATTTTTTTTTCCTCCTCTTGCTCAATCTGGCACCTCTACTTAGTTTAGTTGTAGTTTAGTCGCTCAGTCGTGTCTGACTCTTGCGACCCCACGGACTGTAGCCCACCGGGCTCCTCTGTCCATGGGATTCTCCAGGCAAGAATACTGGAGTGGATTGCCATTTCCTTCTCCAGGGGATCTTCCCAACCCAGGAATTGAACCCAGGTCTCCTGCACTGCTGGCAGATTCTTTACCAACTGAGCTACAAGATCAGTCCTATTAATTTTGTTTAAAATTTCTATGTTATTATTTTTGTCTGCTTGATCATTTAGTGAGAGAAGAGTGTTAAAACTTCCCTGTGATTTTGGACTTGTCAAAGTCTTCTTGTATTTTTGTCATTTCATTTATACCATTGAAATTATATAGCTGAATAAAAATTCATAAAACATATACAGTTCACGTATTAGTTTTTTCTTAAATTATTTATTGATCCTCTTGAGATCTAGTAATGATTTTTGCCTTGCATTCTATTTTCCCTGGTGTCGGTATAGCTATTGCAGCTTTCTATTTGTTTGTATTTTATTCATTCATCAATTCAACACAAATTTATTGAGTGTCTATTATGTGCAATGCATATATCAAAGAAAAAAATAAGAAATATGAATAAGTCCCTGACCTCACAAATCTTACATTCTAATGGCATGAGATAAAAATTCTGCGTCATTTGATGACATATGCTATAAAGAAAACTAATCTTAGAAGACAGATGACAGTACCAAATTGGCCTCAGTGTTCTCACAAAAGTACGAAGGTTAGACGGAGAGATGAGACACAACCTGAGTTTCCTTAGTTTATTTTAGTGGCTCATGGAACAAAACAAGGACTTAAAGAGTTAAGTTCTGATGATCTCAAGGAAAATATGTGCACTTAAGGTAACATCATTGGGTCATGTGCTGAATAAGTTCTTGCTCTGAGTACTAGGGCCTTGTCTTCACTTTCACTAATAGCAATTGGATAACGGCTGATAGGGGCTTCGAGATGGCACTAGGGGTAAAGAACCCACCTGCTAATGTAGGAGACATAAGAGACATGGGTTCAATCCCTAAGTCAGGAAGATCCCCTGGAGGAAGGCTTGGCAACCCACTCCAGTATTCTTCCTGGAGAATCCCGTGGACAGAGGAACCTGGCTGGCTAAGTTCATAGGGTTGGAAAAAGTCAGACATGACTCAAGAGACTTACCTCGAACTCACACAATGATAAAAGGCAAACCTTTTCAGAACACAAGAGATGCCAAGCAAGTGTCATCTTAATTCCTGACTTTGGAGATAAGGGGTGACTAGGATACATACAAAGTAGAAAGGGCAGTGTGAGTAGGCCAGAGCAAAACTCTTACAAAGGTAAACATTTCTTTTGTCAATCCAAGTGCCACTGACCTTTACTGTATGCTCTTTGCATTTCAAATATGTATTCAACACTTACAGAGATGAGCGATGTTTAGCACTCTGAAAATGACTGTTTCTTTCTTTTTTTTTTTTTAAACTTGAACCTCTTCCTTATAAAACTACAAATTTTGAAAGTTCACAGTGTGGAAAACAATTTAATAAATTTTTAGAGCTGGAGAACTAACATGAAAACGTGTTAGGTGCTCAGTTGTGTCCGACTCCTTGCAACCCCATTGGCAGTAGCCTGCTAGACTCCTCTGTCCATGGGATTCTCCAGGCAAGACAACTGGAGTAGGTGGCCGTTTTCTTCTTCAGGGAATCTTCTTGAACTAGGGATTGAACCCAAGTCTCCCACATTGCAGGCAGATTCTTTACTGTCTGAACTATTAAATCTAGAAATAAAATATTGCTGAAGACTTAGGAGTTCTCATCAGGAGTCACTGTAAGCCCCTCACAGAGGCTTATCCCAGTCCCAACACGCTAAACCTGCAGTGTGTCTTATTTTGTGTAGTTGACACTGGGTTGACAGCACATGTTGTGTGTGGTGTAACATGTATTCCATTTCCTGAGGTCAGGAAGAGGTTGTTTTAAGGTCACATTGAAAAAGAGTGGTTAAGCCAGTAGAAAATTTGAGTCTGAGGAGTTCCAGAGTCTGACCTTCCTTCACTGCCAGCAAGATGCTGGTCCTATCTGAAAATTCAGCCAAGAAACCCCCAAAACAAGACAAAAGCTTCCACAAGACAAAATTTACACATTAGAAATGCAGAATGGCTACTATTAGAGTTATACAATATAAAGTGTGAATGAATCATTTGTCATTTCTTGTTAATGAGCTGATGAACAGGGAGAAATAAACAAGTTCTTTAGAGCAGCCTGCTTAGCAGAATGGAACGAATTCCGCAGCCTCGGGCACCGGGTAGTATTCAGTAAATTATCTTTGCCCATGAACTAAATGGCACCCCTTAAAGAGTTCATTCACCTCACACGGATGAGCAGTTTACATCAGATAACAGATTTTTCACCTCCGTGACCCCGCCCGCTGCTATTATCGCAAAGATTTGTCACTGTCCTTTCACTTCCATTCCTGGATCAGGCTGGGGAATTGGATGGCTTTGAAAGCACAGACAGTTTTTCCTTTGCCAGTCTTCCAGACATGAATGTGCATATGCCGAACTACTTCATGGGAGGGAAAAGAGATGCTTTAGAAATATTTTGAAGGATGGAAGCACACATGTTCTTATTTCATGTAGCATATCACCATGCTGTGCTGTGATTTGGGGTTACTGAAAAAACAAAGCACATTTATAATTAGTCTGTTAATAGTGCTAAGCTAACTTTCATAACATTTATGTTTGGTATCTTGTACTATATATTTTATGTACCAGTATACAATAAGGTACTTTATATGTCAAACACTCACATACCAATATATTAATTTGTTTGATTAATATACATATGTTAATTATTTAATTTTCAATTAACAGATGGTAGATATCATTAGCCAACTTTTAAGTATGTGTTATAGAAACTGAGGTTCAGAGAAATTAATCATGCCTGAACTTATACAAATGATAAGTGCTAGAAATGAACTTAACGTTCAGTGATCTAAAGTGCACACTCTTAAATGCTTTGCCAGGGTCCTGGAACTCGGTCCTTAGTGAGCTTAGACCAGAAATGGGATAGATTAAAAAGATTCAGGGAGTGGAAATTGATCTGATGCTTGGCAAATACAGTGTAAGTAATTAAATTCAAGAGTAACAATGAAATGAGAACAAATGTCAATAAACCTTTTCAACAAATGAAAAATGGAATACTGCTGAACTGGTCATAGATCAACTCAAAATGAAAGGAGATGAAGAGTGAAATAGTTTTCATCTTGGCATAGGACCACTCTTGGCTAATTTCACAATGGCAGTGTAAGTGTGTGTGTGTGCCGTGTGTGTGTCTGGCAGCACTTTGTGAGTCATGTTGGATTTGGTCTTCACAACAGAAGCAGCACCGGGCTTCCCCGGTGACATCAGTGGTAAAGAACCTGCCTGCCAATGCAGGAGATGCAAAGAGATGCATGTTCCCTGTGTTGGGAAGATTCTCCGGAGAAAGAAATGGCAACCCACTCTAGTATCATTGCCTGGAAAATTCCGTAGACATAAGAGCCCAATGGGCTACAGTCAATGGGGTCACAGAGAGTCGGACATGACTGAGCAACTGAGCACATAGAACCAGCAAGGTAGTAATTATATTCACTAATTTATGTGTGAGCAAACTGAGGCAGAAAGAGACTATATTAATTCTGGAAGGTCCAAAGTCAGCATGCAGTCAAGTCATATTTTAAAATCAGGCATCTTTGTGTTAATTTTAGTGATCCCCCCCATGTGTTCCTATGCTTTTGTCAAGTGTAACCCCATGAACAGTATAAAAAGGCAAAAAGGACACTGAAAGATGAACTCCCCAGGTGGGTAGGTGCCCAATATGCTACTGGAGATGAGTGGAGAAACAACTCCAGAAAGAATGAAGGGATGGAGCCAAAGCAAAAACAACTCCCAGTTGTGGATGTGACTAGTGATGGAAGTCAAGTTCAATGCTACAAAGAACAATATTGCATAGGAACCTGGAATGTTAGGTCCATGAATCAAGACAAACTGGAAGTGGTCAAACAGGAGATGGCAAGAGTGAACATCAACATTTTAGGAATCAGCAAACTAAAATGGATTAGAATGGGTGAAATTTAACTCAGGTAACATTATATCCACTATTGTGGGCAAGAATCCCTTAGAAGAAAAGGCATAGACACCATAGTCAGCAAAAGAGTCCTAAATGCAGTACTTGGATGCAGTCTCAAAAATGACAGAATGATCTCTGTTCATTTCCAAGGCAAACCATTCAATATCACAGTAATCCAAGTCTATGCCCCGACCAGTAATGCTGAAGAAGCTGAAGCTGAGTGGTTCTATGAAGACTTACAAGACCTTCTAGAACTAACACCCAAAAAAGATGTCTTTTTCATTATAGGGGACTGGAATGCAAAACTAGGAGGTCAAGAAATACCTGCAGTAACAGGCAAATTTGGCATTAGAATACAGAATGAAGCAGGGCAAAGGCTAACAGAGTTTTGCCAAAAGAATGCACTGGTCATAGCAAACACCCTCTTTCAAGAGAAGACTCTACATGTGGATATCACCAGATGGTCAATACCAAAATCACATTGATTATATTCTTTGCAGCCAAAGATAGAAAAGTTCTATACAGTTAGCAAAAACAAGATCGGGAGCTGACTGTGGCACAGACCTTGAACTCCTTATTGCCAAATTCAGACTTAAACTGAAGAAAGTAGGGAAAACCACTAGATCATTCAGGTATGACCTAAACCAAATCCCTTATGATTATACAATGGAAGTGACAAATAGATTCAAGGGATTAGATCTGACAGAGTGCCTGAAGAACTATGGATGGAGGTTCGTGACATTGTACAGGAGGCAGGGCTCAAGACCATCCCCAAGGAAAAGAAATACAAAAAAGCAAAATGGCTGTCTGAGGAGGCCTTACAAATAGCTGTGAATAGAAGAGAAGCTAAAGGCAAATAAGAAAAGGAAAGATACACATATTTGAATGCAGAGTTCCAAAGAATAGCAAGGAGAGATAAGAAAGCCTTCCTCAGTGATCAGTGCAAAGAAATAGAGGAAAACAACAGAATGGGAAAGTCTAGAGATCTCTTCAAGAAAATTAGAGATACCAAGGGAATATTTCATGCAAAGATGAGCACAATAAAGGACAGAAATGGTATGGACCTAAGAGAAGCAGAAGATATTAAGAAGAGGTGGCAAGAATACACAGAAGGACTATACAAAAAAGATCTTCATGACCCAGAAACTCACTATGGTGTGATCACCAACCTAGAGTGAGATATCCTGGAATGCAAAGTCAAGTAGGCCTTAGGAAGCGTCACTGTGAACAAAGCTAGTGGAGGTGATGGAATTCCAGTTGAGTTATTTCAAATCCTGGAAGATGGTGCTGTGAAAGTGCTGCACTCAATATGCCAACAAATTTGGAAAACTCAGCAGTGGCCATAGGACAGAAAAAGGTCAGTTTTCATTCCAATCTCAAAGAAACACAATGTCAAAAAATGTTCAAACTACCACACAATTGCATTCATTTCACACACTGGTAAAGTAATGCTCAAAATTCTCCAATCCCGGCTTCAACAGTACGTGAACTTCCAGATGTTCAAGCTGGATTTAGAAAAGGCAGAGGAACCAGAGATCAAATTGCCAACATCTGTTGGATCATTGAAAAAGCAAGAGAGCTCCACAAAAACATCTATTTCTGCTTTATTGACTATGCCAAAGCCTTTGACTGTGGGGATCACAACAAACTGTGGAAAATTCTGAAAGAGATAGGAATAACAGACCACCTGAACTGCCTCTTGAACAACCTGTATGCAGGTCAGGAAGCAACAGTTAGAACTGGACATGGAACAACAGACTGGTTCCAAATAGGGAAAGGAGTACATCAAGGCTGTATATTGTCACCCTGCTTATTTAACTTACATGCAGAGTATATCATGAGAAACTCTGGGCTGGATGAAGCACAAGCTGGAATCAAGATTGCTGGCAGAAATATCAATAACCTCAGAAATGCAGATGAAACTGTCCTAATGGCAGAAAGTGAAGAACTAAAGAGCCTCTTGATGAAAGTGAAAGAGGAGAGTGAAAAAGTTGGCTTAAAACTCCAGATTCAGAAAACTAATATCATGGCATCTGGTCCCATCACTTCATGGCAAATAGATGGGAAAACAGTGGAAACTGTGGCAGACTTTATTTTTTTGGGCTCCAAAATCACTGCAGATGGTGAGTGCAGCCATTAAATCAAAATATGCCTATTCCTTGGAAAAAAAGTTATGACCAACCTAGATAGCATATTAGAAAGCAGAGAGATTACTTTGCCAACAAAGGTCCGTCTAGTCAAGGCTATGGTTTTTCCAGGAGTCATGTATGGATGCGAGAGTTGGACTATAACGAAAGCTGAGCACCAAAGAATTGATGCTTTTGAAGTGTGATGTTGGAGAAGACTCTTGAGAGTCCCTTGGACAGCAAGGAGATCCAACCAGTACCTTTTCCTAAAGGAAATCAGTCCTGAATATTCACTGGAAGGACTGATGATGAAATTGAAACTCCAATCCTTTGGCCACCTGATGTGAAAAACTGACTCATTGGAAAAGACCCTGATGCTGGGAAAGAGTGAAGGCAGGAGGAGAAGCGGATGACAGAGGATGAGGTGGTTGGATGGCATCACTGACTAGATCGACATGAGTTTAAGTAAACTCTGGGAGTTGGTGATGGACAGGGAGGCCTCGCGTGCTGCAATACATGGGGTTGCAAAGAGTCGAATATGACTGAGCGACTGAACTGAACTGAATTGATGGAAGGATGCTTACCAGTTGTTCTGAGACTCTCAGTGAAACATCTGTTTACCAGTGAAGCTTAGAAGTGAGGATAGTCAGGAAAATCCCTTCTACAAGTTATGCTTTGGCCAGGCAATGCTGAATTTGAAATTACTTTTGTCGACTGAAAAAATGCGTGCAACCTGAAAGTAGAGAGTTATTTCATTTGGTGAGAATGTTGAGAGACCCGGAGAGAGCATCCCGGGAGCTCTGAGAAAACTGTTCCAAGAAGACAGGAGGGGGAGTCAGGCTAAGTTTGCAACAAAGTGAGCAGGCAGTCCGCAAAGCAAAGATCAGGTGTCAAGTTAAGGAATTTAGCTCTGTATGGGAAGATACAAGCCTCTGGGCTCACTGAATTCATTCCATTCACATGCACCTCGGCTATCTTGGGCCAATCCTGTTACCTCCTACACCTTGCTTCTCGCGTTCCCCCAGCTCCTCTGCAATCACCTTAGGGGGTGGCAGCATCTGCTGGATCACTGTTTGGGGAGCCCTCATTCACATTTGGAGGCCAGAAATCACTGATGACCATGACATTTCTTGTTTATTGGTATGGCCAGAGATACTTTCATTTCACACTTTTATTATTTTAAAGTTAATTAACAGCTTGGCAGGAAAAATATGAGGGAATGGTTAAGAAGTCAAGGCTGTAACCTATCAGTTCAGTTCAATTCAGTTCAGTCGCTCAGTCGTGTCTGACTCTTTGTGACCGCATGTACTGCAGCACCCCAGGCCTCCCTGTCCATCACTAACTCCTGAAGTTTGCTCAAACTCATGCCCATCGAGTCGGTGGTGCCATCCAACCATCTCATCCTCTGTCATCCCCTTCTCCTCCTGCCTTCACTCTTCCCCAGCATCAGGGTCTTTTCCAGTGAGTCAGTTCTTTGCAGCAAGTGGCCGTGAAGGAGGAAAGGAACAGGCCGAGCTGACTCCATCTTGAAAAAGAAGGAAACTCCATCTTACATTCCCACTGAACTTTGGACTATATGCCTGCCTGCACTTTCAGTGAACTTTGGACTATGTGCCTGGTAGCCATGGGGATAACATACCTAGGGCCCAGCTGGCCTCCTGAACTGATAAACACCAGATTCCATACCAAGATTTCCCATCGCCAAAAAGAATCCAATCATCCCCTGTGTAGTCAATCACCTTTGTATTCTTTATGGCATCCATTTGTGTAGGCTACAATGTATAACCAGCTGACCCTTCTGAGTATGAATCATGGCTGTAACCTGATTGTATTGAAGGAGGAAACAGACAGAACAGGCTCCATCTTGAAATCAGGACTCCATCTTGGGCAGGACTGTGGATTTTGAGCTATATGCCCAGTATCTATGGAAACGACATACCAACTGGAAAACCAGATCCCCCGATGGAAGAGCCCCAGGGCTCGTACCTAGACTCTCCGTCGCCTAAAAGAATACCCTAATTATCTGTGTAACTGAATAGAATCATAAATTCTATTATGCTTTCTGGGGTATGACTACAAGCCTAGTGGTAACTGTCCACTATTAATTACCTGGGCTTAAGTCATACGAATCACAGGTTAACTTTGATTATATCTTTCTTTCCTTTGTTCAAACTAGTTTCAGGGAATTTGGGAAGGTGGGTTTGGGCACATACAGCTAGGGTATATAAGGTTTTCACAAAAACTGGTCGGGGTCCCAAGAGAAGACTCTGCCTTGGGCCTGCTGGTGTGATAAACTGCTTTCCACTATCTGCATTGTCCTTTTGAGTGAGTTTGTTTCCTGGAGCGTTTGGCTATAATAGCCAAAGTATTGGCATTTCAGCTTCGGCATCAGTCCTTGCAATGAATATTCAGGACTGATTTCCTTTAGATTGACTGGTTTGATCCTGCAGTCCAAGGGACTCTCAAAAGTCATCCCCACCACCAGAGTTCAAAAGGATCAATTCTTCGGCGCTCAGCTTTCTTTATGGTCCAACTCTCACATCCACACAAGACTAGCTTGGAAAAACCATAGCTTTTACTAGATGGACCTTTGCCAGCTATATAATGTCTCTGCTTTAACCTTTGCTCTAAATGAACATGAAGAATCACCCTCCGGTCATACAGCTCTCTTTGGTTTCACATCATCTTACTTCCACAAGTGTTTATCAGTTTTCGTTGATTTTGCACTTCAATTCGGACTTTCAATGGTAAGTGAACTTTCAAACTTCTTTTAACATAAAACTCAACTTTTTCTTCGCCCTTTCTCAGGATGTTTAAATCTTTTCTGGACTCGATAAAACACTCTCCCCTCTGGGAATGGATACCTGCTCATTGTATTTCTGAAGAAAAGTCCTCTCTGACCTTGAAAACTAGGGAAGGAGACCAGCCTTCACATTTGAAATTATTTCGGCTCCAGCTTTTTGCATATAGTGAAAATTCTTCCTGAGCAGACACCCAGGGCTATTACAGGAGAGAAGAAGAAAATTAGGTTTTTAAAGGTGGGATAAGGGGTTTGGTTCTAAAGTTTAAGAGGCAGGGAGGAGAGGAATAGAGAGAAAGGTGGATGCCAGGAATCTCAGAGCTGGATCTCTGCCAGAAAGGTGTGTGTGTCAGCTGGTAGGTGCTTTGTGGTGGGTTTGCAGGAGGGCCCCTGTGAGAAGCATCACTCAGGCGCTTGGGACTATGATGGATTAGAATATCTTTAAAGGATGAGAGCTTCGTGCTCAACTGAACCCAGGTATGTGCTGGTGACTTGCCATTTTTTAAGCTATAGAGAAATCTATGCTACTGATAATGCACATGTCCTCGCCAGCCACAGGCCAGTCCCTTCAGCAGTGGGACTGAGGGATCTGAGTGATGCCACAGCGCTCACCTGCCCCCTCCAGACACTTTCCGAGAATGCCTCCGTGCAGCCTGCCCCCACCAAATGCTAAGAACATCTGTAAGAGTGGAAGGAGATCCCCACACCTCTGCCAGGGAAAGAGTGATGCTTTCACTGTACGTGGCATTGAATCGGGCATACAGGCGCACCCAGAGCCAGTACAATGCAGCTAGACTACAGAGATCATGGTAGTGAAAGTCGCTCAGTCATGTCTGACTCTTTGTGACCCCATGGTCTATACAGTCCGTGGAATTCTCCAGATCAGAATACTGGAGTGGGTAGCCTTTCCCTTCTCCAGGGGATCTCCCCAACCCAGGGATTGAACCCGGGTCTCCGCATTGCAAGCGGATTCTTTACCAGCTGAGCCACAAGGGAAGCCCTGGTGAGATCGTGGTAAGCATGCTCTGAATCATCACTGACTGGGCATCCTATGGATGAAATGACAGTAAAACTGCAGTGTGCTATGGGCATTGCTATAGTAACTTTTTCTCTTTTATGTCGTTAATTCCCTCTTATTTTAACTCTCAAGATTACACAGTGAGGTAGATATTTTCCTCTTTTCTTTAAAAATAGAAATAGTTGAAGCTTAGAAATTTACAAATTTGCTTGTGATCACTCTCATTCAATGCAAGGATCAGGATCAGACACTTTGTTGTCCTAACATCAAAGCTCTCCTTTTCTTTCATGATACAACCCTGCTTCTTTGTGCTAATTCTCTGAGTGGCTTTAGGCAAATCACTTAACTGCTGTGGACCTGAAACTGCACAACTAAGGAGGTAGAACCAAACGATTACCCTCTACAACGTCTCGCAGATTTGCATTCCAGGGTAGAGGTAGGGAGCCCTAGGCCACCTCTGCAAATACGTTCCCCTCGAGTAACACACACTAGCATATATTGAAAGTACCAAGTATATAAAACCTGTTTCACCTCTCCCTCTCTGTCTCTCATTCCTGCTTTGCTCAATGTGCTTTTCTTGGACATTCTGGGAGAAGGCGGCGGTGCAGCAGACTTCTTAAAGCAGGAGCAGCCTTGCTTTCAGTTTGCTCCTTGGACTAGAAGGTACTTACTCTCATCCTTGACAGGTAATAGAACTGTGGTCATTTCAAACCTATTCTTCTTTCACCATCGTCATCAAGAAACAGACAAGTTCTGAGTATATTTAAGGGGTGTCCAATTGCTTCCTCTCTGTTCTAAGTGAGTCCCAGCTGAAGGGTCATGGTTGATGTGGAAACAACGAGTGGAGGTTGCTTCTCAGTGTTTCTCATGGTGAATCATGCCAGCTCCTCTGTCACCCCCAAGCTGTCTTGTTGGATTGATACAGAGACATTATGAATTGGAAAAAGATAACCAAAGGTAAATTCCGCAGCATTGGATAATGAGGCAGGAGAAGGTGAAAGACTTATAACTCTAATACCATGCCATCATCCTTCCTTGGAGTCAGTTTCTGGAAATGAAGGTCACACAGTCATCAAGGCAAAATAATGGCAGGCTTTGCGTAGAAGTGTCGCTTAGATTTAACAAGTGAAGGGGGAAATAAATAAATGAGGGATGAGCAAACATCCTTACAATCCAAAATCCCTCTCCTTTAACGTGTCACTAATCTCTGCCACTGGCCACGTGAGATGAAGGATGTGGTGGACACTTTGAAAGAAGGGTAGAGGTACCCTCGTGGAGTGTGGTGCTTATGGAGACGTCCCCAGAGGACGTGCTTTGTGTAACATTGTCACGTCCCCATCTGATACATCTGACTACTCTCCTCCCCAGTGAGGAGGTCAGACTGGAAAAAAGAGAAATAAGAACAAAGCCAAAACCTTGGCTTCAAAATATATTCAGATGACAGAGAGAGAGAGAATATGGATCTGTCTTCATTTTTAGTCCCTCCACATTTATTTGAAAGTATCCTTGCTCTTGATAGGATGTACTTTATCAGCTGATTGTATGCTGGCATTGCTCTTGTGTTTACTGTCTGAGCCACCAGCCTCCTTCCGTGGATCTGCATGCTCCACAGTGTGTGCTGGGATGGACAACAGAGGCTTACAAAAGGATGGGATAGGAAGAAGGGCTCAAGCCTTAGCACACCATTTGCTAAGAGCGGTTGAAGATCTCCAGCAGGTGGGTGTGCACTGGATGGAATAACATATTTTTCTTGTAGCTGGAGACACACGGAATCCAGGTACCAATGGGGGTTATATTTGAGGAGAGAAAGGACATGATGAAGCAGTATGTCTGTGGTGCAGCTGTTACGTAACAGACTGGAAATGAGTTCTTGGATCAGGGTACCTGAGGACGGTGGGCAGTAGCAGACAAAGTGAAACAGCTTAAGCTGTAGATTCTAATCGGTCAGAGCCGGGTATGGAGAGTCTGACCCAGTTTGGAGCCCAGGCTTTCTCCCCAAGGAAACCTGTGTTGTAGACTAGGTTGATGCCCTGGTGGTGACATTCAGCCAGTAACTGTAGTACAGCTATAGAGGAAGTGAGAACACGGAGCAAAGGGTGATAGAAAGTCCTTTTCTGAGAACAGCGACCATACTAGTCACAAAGACTGCTTTGAGTCAAACCTGAGGAACCAGCTTGTTTGTGTGCATGCTAATTCACTTCAGTTCAGTTCAGTTCAGTTCAGTCGTTCAGTCGTGTCCGGCTCTTTGCGACCCCACAAATCACAGCATGCCAGGCCTCCCTGTCCATCACCAACTCCTGAAGTTCACTCAAACTCACGTCTGTCGAGTCAGTGATGCCATCCAACCATCTCATCCTCTGTCGTCCCCTTCTCCTCCTGCCCCCAATCCCTCCCAGCATCAGGGTCTTTTCCAATGAGTCAACTCTTCGAATGAGGTGGCCAAAGTATTGGAGTTTCAGCTTCAGCATCAGTCCTTCCAATGAACACCCAGGACTGATCTCCTTTAGGATGGACTGGTTGGATCTCCTTGCAATCCAAGGGACTCTCAAGAGTCTTCTCCAACACCACAGTTCAAAAGCATCAATTCTTCAGCGCTCAGCTTTCTTCACAGTCCAATTCTCACATCCATACATGACCACTGGAAAAACCATAGCCTTGACTAGATGGGCCTTTGTTGGCAAAGTAATATCTCTGCTTTTCAATATGATATCTAGGTTGGTCATAACTTTCCTTCCAAGGAGTAAGTATCTTTTAATTTCATGGCTGCAATCGCCATCTGCATTAATTTTGGAGCCCAGAAATATAAAGTCTGACACTGTTTCCACTGTTTTCCCATCTCTTTGCCATGAAGTGATGGGACCAGATGCCATGATCTTAGTTTCTGAATGTTAAGCTTTAAGCCAACTTTTTCACTCTCCTCTTTCATCAAGAGGCTTTTTAGTTCCTCTTCACTTTCTGCCATAAGGGTTGTGTCATCTGCATATCTGAGGTTATGGATATTTCTCCCGGCAATCTTGATTCCAGCTTGTGCTTCTCCCAGCCCAGCATTTCTCATGATGTACTCTGCATAGAAGTTAAATAAGCAGGGTGACAATATACAGCCTTGACGTACTCCTTTTCCTATTTGGAACCAGCCTGTTGTTCCATGTCCAGTTCTACCTGTTGCTTCCTGACCTGCATATAGGTTTCTCAAGAGGCAGGTCAGGTGGTCTGGTATTCCCATGTCTTTCAGAATTTTCCACAGTTTGTTGTGATCCACACAGTCAAAGGCTTTGGCATAGTCAATAAAGCAGAAATAGATGTTTTTCTGGAACTCTCTTGCTTTTTCAATGATCCAGTGGATGTTGGCAATTTGATCTCTGGTTCCTCTGCCTTTTCTAAAACCAGCTTGAACATCTGAGACGTGTCTAACTCTGTGAAACTCTATGGACTGTAGCCCACCAGGCTCCTCTGTCCATAGGATTCTCCAGGCAAGAATACTGGAGAGGGTTGCCATTTCATTCTCCAGGGGATCTTCCCGACCCTGGGATTGAACCTGCATTTCTCACGTCTCCTGCATTGGCACGTAGGTTCTTTACCTCTAGTGCCACCTGGGAAGAGCCAGTTTAGGGAGAGAGAAGCAAGCTTTAAGTGGAGAATCCAAGCTGGAGTTGGTAGAATCTAAAGCATTGAGCATGTCAGAAAAGGGAGGTACACAAATAGAGGCAGAGAGTCTCAGAGGATGCCCCTGTGACAAGTGAAATGTAAAGAACTCTGGGCTTGTGTGGATGTTGGATATTTGATCGTCGTTCAACTGTTTTGTCCAACTGTTCAAAGGCAAAGAGATAGGATGGACTCCTATTAGGAAGCGATTCAGTCCTTTGAACCACAGTTTTCTCATCAACCCTCCAACCTAATTATATATGAAATAATATAACAGATGTGAGCAATTGTATAAATAATTGAAATATACTTAGTGTTTTACAGTGTGTTTCACATGTTTATCTCATTTATTTCTCCAAAAGCAGAGTGCTAGTGTATCCCTGCTATAACCCTGTGAGTTGCACATGCTCTATCCACAGGAACATAGGCTCAGATGTTGAACATAGGCTCAAATCTGGGTAATTCGTCATGGGTCACACAGCTAGTAAGTAGCTGAGCCAGTACTTAAGTCTAGGAACACTCAAGGCTGTGACTGCTAAGCCCTGTGCCACTCATGTCCTAACCTGTGGGACAATCTGGCAGGATGTCTGCACAGGAGGGTGGTCCAGATGAGGGGCTGTGAGTATTGAAAGGCCTATTACCAAACAAGGTTAGTAAGACATCTGAACAAAGCTTTCCTTCCTGCCTGACTTACCTCCTGCCCTTTTACTGTTTTCCTTAGAGTCTAAGAGGCATCATCACTGACACGTATTTAAAAGACCTGGGTGTTATGACACTTCTCCATTACTTCCCATTGCATCAGATGAAACATTGGAAGGTCCTTTTTTTCTCTTCCATCATCATGCAACACATATTGAATAGGCTGGAATAGCTAACGCTGATAATGATTGACATCAATTTTACCAACTCCTTTAGCTGTTAAACTTCTAAGACCACATCACACACTGAAAGTTTGTGAACCTATGATTAACTGAGCTATTTCTATCAGGCCTCATTAAGACACACAAAAAAGTGTCTCAAGGTTTGATTCCTCCACATGATTATACACTTAAAGTAGTGATGTGAAATGCAGGCAGGCATTTATGATTGCCGCTTAACTAGTGTTTACCTGCCCAGAGTAGATGCTCAAGCATAATACTTCCATTCCCTGTACATTGATAGCGGAAACTAACTAGCATTCACTGTTAGATCTTAGCAAAGGTACAAACACCCAGACACAGTCTGACATGGCAGCTGTCTCACCACACACAGTCTAACACAATGGTTCTACACACAAACACACATCACTGCGTGACTAGAGTCACGTCCACACAGAGTCAGACACACGTGGTCCTCGACAGAGGACACCACTCTGTCCTCTTTCTTCCTCTGTCTCTCTGCTCCTCCCACTTTTCTTTAACAGCTTCCTCATCTTCATGCACTGCTTTCTGTAGGTTGGTTGGCTTGTTTCCACTTTCGTCAAGGTACATTCGTGTCCTAGTTGAGCACATATTTATTCAGTACCCACTGCCTGGGAGGTTATGCTGGACATCGAGGCTGAAAGTATGAATAAGTCACATCAGTTTCTCTCCTCCTGGAGGATGCATTCTGTTGTCAGGAGACAGGAACAAACAAAAGCCAGTGAACAAATATCATCTCCGAACATGAAAAATAAAAGCAAATTTTCACCTTCAGGATGCGTTTTTCATTCTACTCTCTATTCATTCAGCTAGTATCAAGCATCTATTATCTGCCAGGAAGCATATCAGGGACTGAGAATAAAATGGTGAGAAAATGTAACATCCAGCAGGGCAACTCACAGTAGTTCCGGAAGAGGAAGGAGCTCAGGAGACACAGGACTCGTAAGTAAAGCAAGGGGATCCTTACAAAAACAGAGCTGTGTGTCCCACAGGAGACTGCATTAAAACACAGTGAGCCAGAAGGTGACGCACAGAGACCATTAGTCCATGGAGATCGAGGGTCTCCCAGCTGGCTCAGTAGGTAAAGAATCTGCCTGCCAATGTGGCAGATGTAGGAGACGCAGGTTTGATCCCTGGGTCAGGAAGGTCCCCTGAAGGAGGAAATGGCAACCCGTTCCAGTATTCTTGCCTGGGAAATCCCATGTACGAAGGAATCTGGCCAGCCACAATCCATGGGATCACAAAAGAGTCAGACACGACTTAGCGCCTGAGCATGGAGACAGTAGATGTTACAGGGTAAAGTGGAGGACGTGAATAGGGGCCCTCTTATATAGTGTTGATGTAGGATAGGAATTAGATAGACTAGCTGACTTAAGGAGAGGCAGTATGCAAGGATGTTTTTTGAGGTGAGAAAATCTTAACATTTGTAAAGCAATGGATTTCGCCAGAGGAGGAAAGAGAAAGCAAGCAGAGTCAAAGGAGCAGGAAGTTCCGGATGCGAACAGGTTACGTGTTTCCCCTTCTAGACGTTGGAGGCAAGGAAATAGAGATGTGCTTTGTTGTCACATACTTCAAGCCAAGGGGGAAGAAACCCAGGGAGAATGAGCAACTGGCATCCTTGTCTTTGTCCTACGCTTTGTGGGACTAGGGTTCAAAGTCTCTCTGTCTCTTGGTCCCTCATCTCTAAAACAAAAAGATTATAATTCATAGAATGACACTTACAGGACTGACGGGAGGGTGTGAAGAGGTAATATGTGAAAGTGTCATAACAGTGCTTGGCACAGAAGAAGCACAAACTGCTGCTACTATTTTATTATTTATTCTGAAAGTATTTGTTAGTATGATGATGATGTTGACCATGGTTAGAAAACTAACAGTTTTACCCAGTAACTCATGATTACCCTTAGTTCCTTCCTCACCATTTATCCCCAAACTCCAAATCAGGCATCTCTGACGTATCACAAGGCAGCTTGCACTTGCTTTATCATAGGCATGAATTCTAAACTCTGCTCTGCCTCCAAGGCCACTGTCATTGAAACCAAAGCAAGCTGTGCTTCTGGCACTACTAGGGCTCGGCAATATTAAAAGGACATGGGTAACAGATTCACAACACCCTTCTGGTTTGATATGTGGCTACTTGTTATTTCATATGATACAAATAATCATAAAATGAAACAGCATCCACTTATAATTTTACAGCCATTGCTCACATTGCTTTTGCCAGGTTTCCCATAATAACATATAATTAGTATATAATCTTCAGGCATAAATAACACCCTAATTAGCCTGTAATCTATAATTATAAGATACTTACAGGCAAGGTGTATGTATGTGTAAATGTGTGTATGAGTGAACTGAGGCAGTCTGAAAAAAAAAAAAACACAGCCTTTTCAATAAAGCAAATAAAAGGGATTATGTAGATTTTATGTGTGAACTATTCTCAGTGCTATTAAAGAACAAGTGAAATGACATAAACCCTGTTTGATGAATTTCTGTCCTCATGACATTCATGGCAACACCTGTATTTGCAAAATGGCAGTAACAGCTATGTGCATTACTAGTCACGACTGAGCAAGCACAGCTGAACAGCAGATACACAAAGAAGACTGGGCTTCTGGCCTCGTTCATGTTCAGTATGAAGGGCAGAAATGACGTCATTATATAATTTAAGTATTGTTGTAGAATCTTTTTTCCAGATGAAGAGGTATTCAGAGATTAGCAAGTAAACTAATCATAAAAATTAAGCTTGACTTTGAATCCAAAGTTTTTAGTTTAAAATCATATATTCTTGTGACATCAGCATTTAAGATATGAATCAAAGAAAATAATTAAGAGATATCAACCCCCCAAAATAAGCCCAGAAGTTAATCTCTATGTCTGAAGCCAAGTATACAGAAGGGGAAAAGAACTTGGCAGCTTAGCAAGAGGGAAGGGAAGGGGAGGTAAGCGGTGGACAGAATGTTATCTTGTTTTTAAGGTGCTTACCAGAAACATTAATGAAGGAAATAAGGGGAAAAACATCTTCCCCTCATTTTATTAAAAAAAATTCTGCTGTCAATTAACAAAATTTGAGATATGAAAGTCTGAAGATAAAAAGAGTTAAGGAGGAATTACATGTGCCTGAGTACAGCTAAGCTTCCCTAAAAGAACCAGAGAATGACATCAAAAGAAGACAATGTGATTAAGGCTGAGACAGTATTAGGTTAATTCTAGACCGAGTTTATTCCCAGCAGGGCTTGGTCAGAAAGACATTTCTATTCCAGACCCAGCATCTGTTCAATCTAAAGGATGGTTCTGAGGAAGGACGTGTTTACTTCAGTTTCTTAGTTGTTTGCCTTCCACCTGCTTGTGACCATAATTGGATGGAATCACTTATTTGTTCACAGTATCCTGGTTGTCATGATCACTGAGACCTTTGAATATGAATCTTGTTTATTTGGAAGCTTAAAGTTCAGCAATAGCTTTAGCTGTGCAAGCCACGAGCAAAAGCGGTGAATAATACATAATTAATAAAATTCACGTTAATAAAGTTTAGCACCAAAGACACCTGGTATTCTTCACATAGTATCATATGAATATGTCAAATGTGAAACAAAATGCTTTCCTCTTTAGGACAGTTGAACTATGCCAGAATATAAGTAAAATTAATCTATGCAATCATTCAGTCACAAAAATATTTTTGAGTATTTTCTACTTACTTGGAAGTTTAAAGCTAATGGTGACACAAGGAAACTCTGTCCTGACCATTGATATGGAGTTCTACACTTAGGACATGACTGCAGCTGGGTTGGGCTTCTCAGGTGGCTCAGTGGTAAAGAATCTACCTACTAATGCAGGACAGTCAGGAGACGTGGGTTCAGTCCCTAGGTCGGGAAGTTTCCCTGGAGGAGGAAATGGCAACACACTCCAGTGTTCTTACCTGGGAAATCCCCTGGACAGGGAAGACTGGTGGGCTAAAAGGGTCACAGAGTCGAATGTAACTGAGCTAGTGGTCAGTAATACACAGCACAGGGGGTTAAACAACTCGGAATGTTGACTTTCAGGCACCACCTGTGAGAATTTCTAGGCGGGGTCATAGGACTCAGATAAAAAAAAAAAAATCGTGTGCCAGGGAGGGCAACCTGAAGCAAGAAATTTAAGAAATCAGCAGGAATGGGAATTATCATCATCTGGGAGCTCTTTTCTGAGGACTCCCAGGATGGGCTTTATAACTAACGAGTAAACCCTTGACAAAGGAAATGGAAAGAGCAACAGGAAGTAGATGGGACCCAGTGAGAAGCCTGGTTTAGACAAATGGTTCTCTCAGAACCAGCGAGGGCTGTGAACAGAACGCAGGCAGACAGACTCAGATGGAGTATTTGATAGCGAGTGACCGGATTCAGCTCAACTGACACAAATTAGAGTCTCACATGGCCAAAAAGATCACATTTGGGATTAGTTTCAGTCTTAGCAGAATCCGGGACTTCGGATGCTGCCTCTTTCTCTGTTTTTATTTTACTCTCCTCAGTGATGGCTTTACTCCCCGGAAAACTTTCCTTGAAGGGGGAAAAAAAAATGTCACCATGAATTCTGAGACTGTGTTTACTGGCTCAGGTGTTCCAGAGAACTCATTTCCCAATAGTTCCTCCTGGACAGGTCTTCCATAACCTCAGTCTTGACTGTGGTTCACAGGTCTCACTCCGTTACTACTGCTAGGAGCACGCAGAGCCCAAGGCTAGTGGCATCCACGGCACATCAGCCTAGTGTGGAAGGATCAGGGCTCCTAAAGGCAGATCAGGTGTTGGAGCAGGAGACGGGGATGGGTGCTGAGCAGTAAATGCATCCTCTGAAGGGGATCATCACACTTCTCTCTCTCACTTGAGCACATACACATGTGCATGCACAACTCTTAGACTATAATTGCAAGTTTTCTATCAATAAGCAAGTGGTAAAGGATTGATACAGGCAAGAAAAAATATAAGTTCTTAGTTGCACTTGAAAAAAATGTGCTCAAAGGAATGAAAATTAGAAGAAAAAAAAATGGGGCAGCATGTTTCAAACTAATCTAGCAATTGTTCTGTGAAATGAATGGCTGGTATAAATGTGAATTATCACTGGTTAGCTTGGAGCATTTTATTCTTCAACCTGTGTCAGTAAAGTTAAAAAGTATATATATATGCATATATATTGATCTGGTGATATTGATTTTTGGAAATGAACTTAAGGAATTAAAACAAAGGAAGAAAAAAAAGAACCCACTCTATGAAGGTCATTTTGGTGTTATATTTAGTAGCAAAAATGAAGTGCACATGAAAATTAACATTGAGAAAAATTGATTTCTTTAATAGCACAAAATTGTCAAGTTATCTTGAATAAGTTATTCAATCTCTCTGAAACCTAATGTTCTGATTTGCAAAATAAGAAAAACATTTAATGGTATTTATTAAAAGTGAGTTGACAGTGTGTAAAACACCTAGCATAGTGAGTATAGTTGGTTGGGAAATTATAGATTTACTGAAACCAGAATCATAATTAACATTAAGTTTTATATAGTACAAAGAAGAAAATCCATTACATAATGTTAAATAAAAGAAATCAATAGAAAAAAATGCACACACATGAATAAAAATTTAGGGATCCCTCATTACTGGTGACCCACTCCAGCACTCTTGCCTGGAAAATCCCATGGAGGGAAGAGGAGCCTGGTAGGCTGCAGTCCATGGGGTCGCAAAGAGTTGGACACAACTGAGCGACATCATCTTCACTTTTCACTTTCATGCTTTGGAGAAGGCAATGGCAACCCACTCCAGTGTTCTTGCCTGGAGAATCCCAGGGACGGGGGAGCCTGGTGGGCTGCCGTCTATGGGGTCGCACAGAGTCGGACACGACTGAAGCGACTCAGCAGCAGCAGCAGCAGCATTATTACTACTCTTGTGTTAGGGTAGCTGCTTATGAATAGGTTTTTTCCCTCTACTTTCCAAATTTACTGTGGCCCTGTGTCTCATGAGGTGTTTGCAACTCTTAGAATAACTAATGTATGTGAAAGCAGCTTACAAAATGAATAGTGTCATACTAAAAGAGAGTGATGAGAGTGGTTATTTCAATGGGGTGAGCGAGACAAGGGACTTGCAATACTAAATTAGCATGTCACAGTAAAACACAGAAGTATTCTGTATAAAAAAGGAATATTTAAGAGTTTGGCTATCTCTCCCAGCTCCCTGGAGGAGAAGGGCCTGAAGACTGGGTGGTGAGCCAGCGCCTTCCGCAGGGCAGAGCAGCAGGGTTGCTCATCCTTCCCTCCTCAAAGCCTGTGTGAACGCAGATTACTGAGCGCAAATGACAACCGAGTGAGAGCTCAATGGGTTATAAATCCAAACGTGTTAGGGACCCAGTGAAACCCGTGTGGGAGCAAGTTCCCCACACGGGAACTCTGGGAGAGGAGAAAGTGGAGATTTGTGCACAGTCGCTCAAGCTGCCGCTGGTTGTATTTGAAGCGCCTCTAGCCATGGACATGGGGATGGCTTAGGTCATTAGAAGAACAGACCAGAGAATGAGTCCCCAGCAGGCAGAGGCTGGACATTGGAAAAGGCTGCATCCAGGAGACCGGGATTCTGTCCGGGACTGTGAGTGGCCACCAGTGTGGCCTCAGGTGAAAAAGTGCCCTCGGACATGAAATGTGGCCCAGACGGCTGTGCTCCCCGCACCAGTGCTGTGAAGAACAGAGGCGATTAATGGGGACTGCTTGGCTGTCCCTCTGTGCTTTTGCCTGGGGAGATATTCTGGTGAACAAAACATAATCTGAGCAAATAAAGGTAAATTATCAGTAATCTGCGTTCTTTACTTTCTGTATTATCTATACATACATATCTTGTTGTTCAGTCACTAAAGTCGTGTCCAACTCTCTGTGACCCCATGGACTATAGCCCCTCAGGCTCCTCTGTCTATGGGATTTCCTAAGGCAAAAATAAAGGAGTGAATTGCCATGCCCTCCTGCAGGGGATCTTCCTGACCTAGGGGTCAAACCCACATCTCTAATGTCTCCTGCGTTGGGAGGCAGGCTCTTTACCACTACTGCCACCTGAGAAGCCCTCCTCTATGGGATACCTACCTGAAGAATAGAATGACATTTGGACTAGGAAATCACTGGCTTTTTATTGATCAAGGTCTAAAACAATGTTTATGTTTTTGCTTTGAGTAGTTAATGTTCTTTTCTTTCCTCAGTGTCAATTCATTTTTGTTTGGCTGAGCATAGAGGGATGAATCATCTACCATGTACTGAAAAAGAGTGATACAACTTAAGCATGCACGCACGCGTGCTAAGCTGCTTCAGTTGTGTCTGACTCGTTGAGACCCTGTGGACTGTAGCCCTGCACCCTTCTCTGTGCATAGGATTTTCCAGGCAAGAATACTTGAGTGGATTGCTTTGCCCTCCTCCAGAGCATCTTCCCTACCCAAGGCTCATACCAGCGTCTCTTATGTCTCCTGCACTGGCAGGTGGATTCTCTACCTCTAGCGCCACTTGAAAAGCCCAAAACCTAGGACATATGGTGCCAAATATGCCATAATTGCTCTCAGTTTTGAGTGCTGTGTATGAAGCCTATGGGCAGAAAGCTGATACAAAGGGAATTGATGCTTTTTTCCCATTTAAAAATTCCAGGGACCATGGCACGTGGTATCTGCCCAGTATTTGAGTTGCTTAGCTGTTGGATACAGTGCTTTATTTCTCCTGCTAGCAAAGGCTTTGGCACAGAGTGAGTGTTTAATAAATGATGTCTTATTGAATTATGTAGATGTATCAGGATGAGCTGAAACCGTCGCTGTTGCTATCAGGGGCTGATAAGTTATGTGAGATTTAAAAACAAACTATTTGGACATAGTACCAGTAACACCAGATGACTGAGAACAGAAAGGAACATGCCATTAGTCAGGGTTATAATTTTGTGAGTAACAAGGTCAGTCAATTTAATAGGAAGGATATGGATCTCCTATGTAGACTGCAAGGAAACTTATTAGATTAAATTAATTGTTTCTAGTAGAAAATAACTCTAATGGCAGAAAATTGTGTTTTCCTTTACATTTTTAGGAGGAAATGTGCTTCTATGTCACTGGCAGAGAGAAATAGGTTTGTTGCCATGAAATCAGAAAGAGTTTAAACAGAGAAAGGCTCTACTGGACATCCTCCAATGTCTGAGGGGAAGAATTTGCAAGACATAAGAAGGGACTAAATCCAGGTTTCCATTATGTGGTAGAGAGACACTGGCTGGTCCTGCAGAAGGAAAAATAGCTTCTAGGAAACCAAGGGAAGGACTAGGAGTTACTCAGAAACTCTGCAAAGTGGTGACATTCAATTAGTCCACAGTCCAAATACCTACAAACAAGAAAGCAGATTAATTAAAGTTATCATACTTTTTTTAATTAAATAAAATTACTCATACCTCACATTATATTTAGACTAGAGGATGTAAGCAAGGAACTATTCAGAAAGTGAATGATTCTGTGGCCATCTGATACGTGTTACCTGATAAAGTATAAAGCAAGAGACATCCTTGGGCAATGATTCTAGTCTAAGAGACAGGAAAATTGATTCCCTTAATTCTTGGTCCATTAGCCTAGAAGCACACTGGTAGACAAACACTACTGTCCAGAAAAACATGCATTTGTGTCTAAAGACATCTTCTGTATATGGCACTCACAGCCTTAGCAAGAGTAGCATTGAACTGTATTCCTCATCCAGAAATGTATGACATTATCTAGCAGCTCCGTGGATTCTATAAATATAAATAGCATACTGATAGCAACTAAATAACAAAAATAAGTACAACTTTCATTTATTGATTGTCCCTTGTACCTGACACCATAGTTATTCACTGTATTTTCATTTTTTATAAGATACTACTGTATATATAAATTCTAGTATTTCCATTCTATAGGTTAATAGATTATGTCAGAGCCTGTTCTAGAGCTTACTTAAGGCTAATTTTCTATAAAGTAGTTGCCTGGAAAATCCCATGGACAGAGGAGCCCGGTAGGCTGCAGTCCATGGGGTTGCTATGAGTCGGACACGACTGAACAACTTCACTTTCACTTTTCACTTTCATGCGTTGGAGAAGGAAATGGCAACCCACTCCAGTGTTCTTGCCTGGAGAATCCCAGGGACGGGGGAGCCTGGTGGGCTGCCGTCTATGGGGTCACACAGAGTCGGACACGACTGAAGCGACTTAGCAGCAGCAGCAGCAGTGGAGTTGATATTTGAATCACAGTCTGTTTATCTCCAAAGTACATAGGTTTTCTTAATAGAGCATTCTTCTAATACTAATTGATTCTCTGCTAATATTTATAAATATATTCATATCAGCCAGTAAAGAGAGGAAGTCATTGCTAGAGAGATGAAGGAAGTGAGGAAAGGAAGTGCATTTGTCTGGAGTCATAAAGTAGAAAGGAAGAAAAATGATATAAATAAAAGAAACAGGATAAAGGAAAAGTTTCCAACTAAGAACCCAGGTTTCTCACCAGATGGTTCCTAAGAATAAAAAGGCCTAAAACGACTTAGAGAGGATTTTCTGTGAGGCAAAGTTAGGTCTCCTAAAAATTCTCAGCTTGGTAAGTGCAAATTAAATGTAAAAATAGACATTTTTCATAACATCCCCTATGTAATCTTGTACATTCAAACTTCAGGAGAAAATTGGATAAAATTGAGTGGAACTGTCAAAATGCATGACCTAATCTGATGCAGCCCTCGCTAAGACAGGGGATTTGCTGGTTGGAGCCCAGACACTTCTTTCAGTCTTTTAAAGCATCTTTCATGGCTCTCCTCACAACCTCCCGTGTTCCTCGACCCAGAGGGCTTCGTGTCAGGGGCTGGGACGGCTTCTCAGCATCCACCTCCCTAAGCTGGTGCCCAGCACACAGTGGTTTCTCGCTGAGCTTCCCATTTTTCTTCGTATCCTGCCACTGCCATTTACTTTCTGTGTCATCAACAATAGGTTACTCGATCGCTGTAACCCTCGTTGTCTCCATTTCCATATGTGAGTTCAAATAGCAAAGATAATAACTATCTCAGAGCTGTTGACAGCAGTGTTTGAAATAACATGCACGACTCGGTGGCTAACTCCATGTTGAAAAATAGACTCAAGGCTAGGGCCTGGAGGATATGCAGAGTGGAGGAAAATACTTCTCCTGACTTCAAAGAATCTGTAATCCAGCCAAAGCAGAAGGTTCATTGTGAACAAGTTCGTACAGTGGAATGAGCTTTAAAATCAGGCATGAGCTTGAAACCTACTTTTTCCCCTTACTGGGTGATCTTAGAAAGTTACCTAAAATCCCTACACCTCATGATCAATGGAGCCCTGATATTTATATCAGGGAAGTGTGTGAACGTTAGAGATAGTGTAGGTTACAAACTTGGAAAAAAGTGTAGATACTCACAAGAGATGTGCATTATCGTCATCATTAATTCAAATAGCATGAACTCATGAAAGCACTAACCCAAGAAAAAGATATATACATAGCAAATATCACTGGGGGAGCACAGTGTATAGGATGCTATGATAATTTAGGAGAATAGAGGTGCTTTTAGTTGAAGACAAGAGGACATGAAAAATAGTAGAATAGGATTTCAAGAAAAAGAACATGGGGGAAGTTTTAAGAAGAAAGAACAGCTTGAACTAAATGATTGCCTCAGGAAACTTGGCGTGGTTTATGTAAAGTAGTTTGTTCATTTTAAAACACAGTATGGAATGAATGTTGTTGTTCAGTCGCTCAGTCGTGTCCAACTTTTTGGACCCCATGGACAGCACCAGGCTTCCCTGTCCTTCACTATATACCAGAGCTTGCTCAAGCTCATGCCCATTGAGTCAGTGATGCCATCCAACCATCTCGTCCTCTGTCATCCCCTTCTCCTCCTGCCCTCAATCTTTCCCAGCATCAGGGTCTTTTCCAATGAGTCGGCTCTTTACAGTGGTCAAAGCACTGGAACTTCAGCCTCAGCATCAGTCCTTCCAAAGAATATTCAGGACTGCTTTCCTTTAGGATTGACTGGTTTTATCTCCTTGCAGTTCAAAGGGCTCTCAAGAGTCTTCTCCAACACCACAGTTCAAAAGCATCAATTCTTCGCTGTTCAGCGTTCTTTATAGTCCAACTCTCACATCCATACATGACTACTGGAAAAACCATAGCTTAGACTATATGGAACTTTGTCATAATAATGAAGAATATTGAGGTTTGGATTGTGTATTCTACTGGTAAAGGAGAATCACTGAAATTTTGAGAGCAGGAAATATTAATGCAGATGTTTCAGAAGGACAAGCACAAGAAAGCTATAGAGTTCAAATGTAGGGAAATACAGTATGGATAAGAACAACTAGAATAAGAGATCAGTAGTCTAACTAGCAAGAAATGACAGTGGCTAACATGGTCATCTACTATGTGCCAGATAGCTACTCAGTGCTTTAAAGGCAGTGTTTTGTGGTGGTGGTTTAGTTGCTAAGACGTGTCCGACTCTTTTGACCCCACGGACTATAGCTTGCCAGGCTCCTCTGTTTGTGGGATTCTCCTGGCAAAATTCTGGAGTGGGTTGCCATTTCCTTCTCCAAGTGATCTTTCCCAAACCAGGGATAGAACCTGGGTCTCCTGCATTGCAGGCAGATTCTTGACCAACTGAGCTATGCAGGAAGCTTTGTTTTGTACATCCTCACAATTATGTTTTATTTTAATCTATGTTTTGCAAATAAAGGAACTAAAGCTTAGAGCTTAGGGCTTCCTGCATAGCTCAGTTGGTCAAGAATCTGCCTGCAATGCAGGACACGTGGGTTCTATCCCTGTGACAGAAAGATCCCCTGGAGAAGGAAATGGCAACCCACTCCAGTATTCTTGCCTGGAGAATCCCATGGACAGAGGAGCCTGGCAGGCTACAGTCCACAGGGTTGCAAGAGTTGGACACAACTCACGACTTAGCTACTAAGCCACCACCACAGCTTACAGGGGTGAAGTTAAAGCTGTAGGTCATACCTCAGTTGAGTTATTTTGGGCATAGGATTCAAGTGAAGCATGTTTCACACCAAAATCCATATACTCAAAGGTTTCATACACTGGGTTGTATTTTTTAAATTCTAGATGAAGAGACAACATAAAACAAAGGTGTAGTCAGGAGGGTAATGTCTGGGCATTAAGAAAATGTAAACTATTTTGTGCTTGCATTTGTCTGCCTGCTTTGGAACATAACTCCAAACAAGTTAAACACAAAAGAATTTACTACAGTGGTAAACACATAATTATAAATATATATGTACATTATTTGTTGAATGACTAAGTAAACTGCTCTGCACATTTTATGCCAGACCTGTTAGACATGTTAGGTATACTAGCATCAACACTGAGGGCCTTGGGACTTCCTTGGCAATCCAATAAGTAAGACTCCGCACTTCCTCTGCAGAAGGCATGGGTTCGATCCCTGATCTGGGAACTAACATCCCTCATGCTGCGAGGCACAGCCAAAAAAAAAACAGAAAGTCAAGGTCTCTCCCGTGGCTAGGCGTTCTCCCTGCCTGTACATGGAAGAAGCATGTTCTTGGAGAGTGATGTGACAAACCTTCCCGTGTCCACCTTGTTCTTAAAATCCTGCAGTGGCCTCACAGTGGCACCTGAAGATGAAGTTCATCCTCAGGAAAACACAGCGGAAGAGGCTCTTGTGGCAGGGACCCTGGTTAGCTTTCAAGTCTTAACTTTGCTTTTCCCTTATGCCTGCGGCCAGCACACTGAGTTTTTAGACATTACTGAAACATGTCATGCTATTTCATGTTTCCCTAGCTTTTTACTTGTCATGTCTTTGATCTGGGGTGCTTGGACATGTTTTCATGCTGCTTCTTTTCCTGGTAAATAAAGTCCTCTTGCTCTGCTGACTCCCATGGGAACTCTCCCTGGGGCCATGCAGCTCAGAACACGTGGCTGGTCGCTCTCCCTTTTCCAGCATGTGGCCCTTTCCTCCATTCTTTGTTTCGCGCTGTGCCATGAGCACCTCTTTTCTGCTTTCTGAGCACCCAGCATTGTGCTCGGCCCACAAAAGTCAGACAAAATATTCACTCAAGTGAGATACTTATACAGCACTGAGCACTGATATTTTCTTAAAGTATTTAGTTGACTGACTGTATTTGTTTTCTCCATCAGAGGACCATAAACTCATTGAAGTTAGGTAAAATGTTACTGAACTTAGTATCCATAGTCTGTAGATGTTTAGAGCTGCTTATTCACTGAACACACACTAACTGTTCTGGCCTAATTATAATCCTACTCTGAATGTTCTGCTTACTCCATCTCACCAACACTGCAGTTGTTGTCTTCATAACATCTCCATCAGTCTTTCACCATTAACACCACCAAATCATTGTCACCCAACCACATTCTTTGGAAGACAAATTACAAATGATTTGCAATAAGATATACATTTAGAATCCTGATTTACCAGTTACTAGCTACATGAACGGAGAAGGCAATGGCACCCCATTCCAGTGCTCTTGCCTGAAAAATCCCATGGATGGAGGAGCCTGGTAGGCTGCAGTCCATGGGGTCGCTAAGAGTCGGACACAACTGAGCGACATCATCTTCACTTTTCACTTTCATGCATTGGAGAAGGAAATGGCAACCCACTCCAGTGTTCTTGCCTGGAGAATCCCAGAAATGGGGAGCCTGGTGGGCTGCCGTCTATGGGGTCGCAGAGTCAGACACAACTGACGTGACTTAGCAGCAGCAGCAGCAGCTACATGAACCTGCGTGATATCCTTATCTTTAAAATATGTTAACAAATCCAAGCTCATACTTCTTGCCAGGACAGGCAAGTAAATTAGGAGAGGGGTTGTTGGGGCAGGAATAGCAGCTTTAGAAAAGTCAGCGGACCACGAGGATGGTGGCCTAGTGTCCCAAAGAATCATCTTCTCTAAGTTAGAAATCGGGCTTCTCTTACACTGCAAGGGGAGAGGAGTGTGGTTGGTTGTTGTAAACTTCTTGGTTCTGGACTTCTTCATTCTTACAACCATCCAGCTAGGTCAGGTCACAGTGTTCCTGTTCAGTTCAGTTCAGTAGCTCAGTCATATCCGACTCTTTGTGACCCCATGGACTGCAGCACGCCAGGCCTCCCTATCCATCAATGACTCCAGGAGCCTGCTCAAATTCAGGTCCATCGAGTTGGTGATGCCATCCAACCATCTCATCCTCTGTTGTCCCCTTATCCTCCAGCCATCAACCTTTCCCAGCATCCAGATCTTTTCCAATGAGTCAGTTCTTTGCATCAGGTGCCAAAGTATTGGAGTTTCAGCTTCAGCATCAGTCCTTCAATAAATATTCAGGACTGATCTCCTTTAGGATGGACTGGTTGGATCTCCTTGCAGTCCAAGGGACTCTCAAGAGTCTTCTCCAACACCACAGTTCAAAAGCATCAATTCTTGAGTGCTCAGCTTTACAGGATTCCTGTAAACCTCCTGTAAACCTACAAAGCAAATTGTATTCTCTGTTCTACAACTTTTTATCTCTGTGTGAATGGAAAAGTACATTTAAAGGTCAGAGTTTTGAGAAGGGGCCATCTTGTATATTTCAGGCTAAAAGACAATGTTCTTGCATGTGTGCTAAGTCACTTCAGTCATGTCTGACTCTTTGTGACCCTATGGACTGGAGCCTGCCAGGCTCCTCTGTCCAGGGGATTCTCCAGGCAAGAATACTAAAGTGGTTTGCCATGCCCTCCTCCAGAGGCTCTTCCTGACCCAGAGATTGAACCTGTGCCTCTTAGTCTGCATTGGTAGGTGGGTTCTTTACCACTAGTGCCACCTGGGAAGCCCAGTCAATAATTTTAACTTATAACAAAATCAGTACAATTACAGAGGTTAAAGTAAAAGAAACAGATTCAATATGGAGTCAAATTTGAACTTCTTTTTTACAAATAGACATAACAGTACCAATCTACAGATATATAATGATGATGAAATTAGAAGTGACTGCAAGTGCTTAGTTCCGTGATAAGGATTAATTGATGGAAAGGATTAGGAGGGGAGTTTCATCATATGTCGCATATGAGGCATGGGTGTATACAGTGGTTGAAGTCAACAAATAGTATAAAATCTGTACATTTCATCTTAAAAGAGTAATGATTGATTAATCGATTAATTAATTAAAGGGCAGGAGTCACTGGTGACCATGGTTTTCTGCATCAGCCAGCTGGTTAATGAAAGGGCTTGCACTTCAGAAACTCCTATTTCCTTCCCTCTGTTTCTGTCCAAGGTTACTCTTGACTTTGGCCACCTACAAGTCAAAACTTGCCCCCATTTGGGCATGGGGACACATCCACTGCCCACAGTCTTCCACCAACCGTTCATAGCTGCACATAATTAAAAATCAAATGTCATAATATCTCAGAGAAGGCAATGGCACCCCACTCCAGTACTCTTGCCTGGAGAGTGCCATGGATGGAGGAGCCTGGTGGGCTGCAGGCCATGGGGTTGCTAAGAATCAGACACGACTGAGCGACTTCACTTTCACTTTTCACTTTCATGCATTGGAGAAGGAAATGGCAACCCACTCTGGTATTCTTGCCTGGAGAATCCCAGGGACGGGGAGCCTGGTGGGCTGCTGTCTATGGGGTCACACAGAGTTGGACATGACTGAAGCGACTTAGCAGCAGCAGCAGCAGCAACATTCTTGTCCTCCCCTTTTAAACTTTCTTTGCCCACTGATCCATCTAGCTTCTAAACATTAAAATCATGAGTTTAGTTTATGTGTGAATTTGTCACTGAATAAACTGCAGCTCAGAGAAGTTAAGTTTTCAAAGTCCCAGAAATATTTTTAAGTACCAAAATCCAGATCTGTGTGAGCACAAATATGCTTGCTCCACTCTAATGCATGACCTGAGAACAAGAGGGTTTTTAGAGTCATCTTGAACAAAGTTGTGTTCTGGAGGAAATGTTCCAATAGAGCCTACCTGTTTAAAAATAGAGCAGACACTTTTAGCCTTTTAGATTTCTGCATGTGTCAGTATTGAAAAGCTAATTAATCCATGTCAATTAGGGGAAAATTATGTTAATTTGCTGTATATTAAATATGTTTTTGTCTCTGCGTCCCAAAGTAGTAGTGAGTTCAGTGTGTCTAATTTTACTTCCCTCTCATTTAATTTGTGTGTTATTACTCAATAAATATTGATCAATTCATTTATCATTCATCAAGTACTTAATATGTGAAAATCTATACAGAAAAACAGAGTGACTATACAGAAAAACATATAAAAGTATGAGAGAATTCCATAGTCAAAACATAGTTTGTGTAAAGTGCTTTTTTCTTGACTAGATTTATTCAAAATATATCAATACAAAAGATGTATTCAGAGGTCGAGGGGCTAAGGGAAGGTCAATCGACTGAGGGAAGGTAGAATAAAAGGGAAATATTCTACTGTGTCCTCAGTCATGTCTGACTCTTTGTGACCCCATGGACTGCAGCCTGCCAGGCTCCTCTGTCCATCAAATTTTCCAGGCAAGAATACTGAGTGGGTAGCCATTCCCTTCCCCAAGGCATCTTCCTGACCCAAGTATTAAAACCGCGTCTGCTCCAGTTCCTGTATTGGCAGGCTGGTTCTTTACCACTGAGCCACCTGGGAAGCCCAACTGTCCCTTTAGAGAAGGAAAAGCAACAACCTGTGCATCCTTTTAATGGGACTATTCTGCCATGTCTTCCCATTGTTCGTCTTACCTTGAGGATGTACAGGCAGATAATGGGAAGTGGAACTCTCAAAACTCAACAACAACAACAAAAAACAATCCAGTTAAAACATGGCCACAGGACATGAACAGTAATTTCCCCAAAGAGGATACAGAGATGACAAATAAGGATATAAAAACCCTTTCAAGATCATTAACCATTCAGTTCAGTTCAGTCGCTCAGTTGTGTCCAACTCTTTGCGACTCCATGAATCTCAGCACACCAGGCCTCCCTGTCCATCACCAAATCCTGGAGTTCACTCAGACTCACATCCATCGAGTCAGTGATGCCATCCAGGCATCTCATTCTCTGGGGTCCCGTTCTCCTCCTGCCCCCAATCCCTCCCAGCATCAGAGTCTTTTCCAATGAGTCAACTCTTTGCATGAGGTGGCCAAAGTACTGGAGTTTCAGCTTTAGCATCATTCCTTCCAAAGAAATCCCAGGGCTGATCTCCCTTAGGATGGACTGGTTGGAGCTCCTTGCAGTCCAAGGGACTCTCAGGAGTCTTCTTCAACAGAACAGTTCAAAAGCATCAATTCTTCGGTGCTCAGCTTTCTTCACAGTCCAACTCTCACATCCATACATGACCACAGGAAAAATCATAGCCTTGACTAGACGGACCTTTGCTGGCAAAGTAATGTCTCTGCTTTTGAATATGCTATCTAGGTTGGTCATAACTTTTCTTCAAAGGATTAAGTGTCTTTTAATTTCATGGCTGCAGTCACCATCTGCAGTGATTTTGGAGCCCCCCCAAAAAATAAAGTCTGACACTGTTTCCACTGTTTCCCCATATATTTCCCATGAAGTGATGGGACCAGATGCCATAATCTTCGTTTTCTGAATGTTGAGCTTTAAGCCAACTTTTCCACTGTCCTCTTTCATTTTCATCAAGAGGCTTTTTAGTTCCTCTTCATTTTCTGCCATAAGGGTGGTGTCATCTGCATATCTGAGGTTATTGATATTTCTCCCGGCAATCTTGATTCCAGCTTGTGCTTCTTCCAGCCCAGCGTTTCTCATATACTGTGCATATAAGTTAAGTAAGCAAGGTGACAATATACAGCCTTGACGTACTACTTTTCCTATTTGGAACCAGTCTGTTGTGCCATGTCCAGTTCTACCTGTTGCTTCCTAACCTGCATATAGGTTTCTCAAGAGGCAGGTCAGGTGGTCTGGTATTCCCATGTCTTTCAGAATTGTCCACAGTTTATTGTGATCCACACAGTCAAAGGCTTTGGTGTAGTCAATAAAGCAGAAATAGATGTTTTTCTGGAACTCTCTTGCTTTTTTGATGATCCAGCAGACCATTGATTTGACCAACAAATACAAATTAAAACAATTGTTTATCAGTACTCTTCCTTCTATCAGAATGACTACAGATATGGTTATAACACTAACTGCTGGCAAAGATGTGGAAAAACTGAATTGCTTGTGCATTGGTGGTAGGAATGCAGACTGCTGCAGAAAACCTGAAAAACTGCTTGGCCATTTCTTAGAAAACTAACCATGCAACCACCATACTGTCTAGACGTTTCACTTTGGGGGCATTTATCCCAGAGAAATAAATTTTTATGTTCACAAAAAAATATCTGAATACAAATGTTCATACTAGCTTTGTTCATAAAAGCCTTAAGCTAGAAAGGACTCAGATATCCTTCAGTGAGCAAATGATTAAATGAACTGTGGTACATCAACATCATGGAATGCTTCTGCTGCTGCTGCTGCTGCTAAGTCGCTTCAGTCGTATCCTATTCTGTGCGACCCCAGAGACGGCAGCCCACCAGGCTCCCCCGTCCCTGGGATTCTCCAGACAAGAACACTGGAGTGGGTTGCTATTTCCTTCTCCAATGCAGGAAAGTGAAAAGGGAAAGTGAAGTCGCTCAGTCATGTCCGACTCTCAGCGACCCCATGGACTGCAGCCCACCAGGCTCCTCGGTCCATGGGATTCTCCAGGCAAGAGTACTGGAGTGGGGTGCCATTGCCTTCTCCACATGGAATACTACTCAGCAATTAAAAAAAAAAACAAAAACAGATTATTGATACTCACAGCACCTGGATAAATCTTCCAAGAATCATGTTGAGTGAAAAAAGACATTCTCAAAATAACACATACTGCATGGTTCCACTTCTGTAACATACTTGAAATGAGCAAACACTTCTCAATACTTCTCAATGCTCTTATTCTGATAAATAAAATCCATGGTTTTATTTACCAGAAACACACTGTTTACTTGATTTCCAACAAAATGGGATTTTTGTTTGGCAAGCCACAAAGTAGCTTCTTTAAAGAAAGTAATGAAGCTTCAAATGTGAGAAGAAAAATCAAGAGTGTATGTATGGGTGGATATACATGAGGTTGATTTTAATTTTTTTTTTCTATTTAAAAGACACATATATGAATATTTTTTAGTTTATTTTTTGTGTAAGTAATGTGTCTACATGGTTCAAAATTCCAGGTGTTAAAAGAGTTCATGGTGCAGTGATTCCAGTACTTGGTGTTTCCTTTCTTCCTAGACAATTTCTTACTTCATTAATTTGTTGTTATAAAGTGTTTTTGGCTTAGCTTATAGTCTTAAAGTTTGACAAACCCAGACAGCATATTAAAAAGCAGAGACATTGCCGACAAAGGTCTGTATAGTCAAAGCTATGTGTTTTTTTCCAATAATCATGTATGGATGTGAGAGTTGGACCATAAAGAAGGATGAACGCCAAAGAACTAATGCTTTTGAACATCGGTATTGGAGGACTCTTGACGGTCCCTTGGCCTTCATGGAGATCAAACCAGTCAGTCCTAAAGGAAATCAACCCTGAATATTCATTGGAAGGACTGGTGTTGAAGATGAAGTTCCAATACTTTGGCCACCGCTGTGAAGAGCTGACTCATTAGAAAAGACCCTGAAGCTGGGAAAGATTGAGGGCAGGAGGAGAAGGGGACGACAGAAGGTGAGATGGTTGGATGGCATCACCGACTCAATGGACATGAGTTTGAGCAGGCTGTGGGAGCAGGTGATGGACAGGGAAGCCTGGCGTGCTGCAGTCCATGGGGTCGCAAAGAGTCGGACACGACTGAGTGACTGAACAAAAATGCCGTCTTACAACATCCTTCACATGTCAAATAGGGTAATTTTTAAGTATTAACTACACTCTATTACTCACTGAATCGCTCACTTCCAGCTTTTTCAGAAAAAAATGAAACCTTAACTCCTAACAGTGGTGCCCTCTCCATGTCATGTGGCGGGCCTCCCGCCCTCTCTTCTGACATCAGCCTAAACACTCTCCTCTGCTCACCACACGGCAACTGCACTTGCTGTTTCCTCTGCTTGGAATGCTCTTCCACCAGACCTTCTCCTCCCGAGGTTTGTCTGGCTTTCAGAGCTCTGATGAAATATTCCTTTTTCATAAAAGCCTTCTTTATATACACCCTGTCTGAAACTGTCATTCTCCATCCGCATCCTCTCCTTCACTCTGCCAAATTATTCTGCTTCACTTTCTTTGCAGTGTTCCATAATTTACATAATCTCTTTTATGTATTAGTTTACTGTTCTTTTTTCAAACTGACTGATCTCTCAAAAATATGTGTCTAATCAGGATCGGCACAGAGACACCACTCATCTTGTTGACAACTGCATTTTCCTAGAACAGGGCTTGAACACCAAGGATAACTGAGAGCATTTTTGTTGAATGTATAAATGAATAAATAAACCACTAGGTAATTCATACACAAGTTATAAGACCACCACTTGTGTGAATTATGTATATAAGTTATGTAACATCTGAGGGATATTTTTCCATGTCTATCTGGCCTAATATTAATTCCATGATATGTTTTAAACAATAGGTATTACACTGGTGATAACTCTTTTCTCCTTTTCTCCCTAAGATCCTCATAGCTGGGCTCTAGGGAAAGTGAGAAGAAGAAGACAGAGGAGAGAGGCGAAAGGGGAGGTGAACAAGGAAAGGGGAAGAAGAGAGAAAAGGGGGAGAGAGAGGGACAGGGAAGGAGAAAAAGAACTCTAAAATCTCAAGAATAAATACAGTCAGTCCATGAGCGTGCGCAATTCCATTCTGTTATTCAACCACACAGTGTTAAATTAGGGATCCTGCAGAGGTAATGTCAGAGTTTTCACAAAATTTGACATATGTAATCTTATAAATTACAGGGTTTATTTAATCAAAAAAGAGACAGCTATTTTGAGGGGCAAGTTAGGCATTTTTTTAAATAAAAATAAAGGAATAACCATTTGATTGTCTGGGGATCTTAGTACCCAGGCTGTGTATTTCAATGTACAAGCTAGCTTGCGTTAGGACAAAATAGTGTATAAAGCAATATAGATGAATCTGATACCTAGCAGCACTACAAATTCTTTGACTCTCAGTGAGCTTAGACTACAAACCACACACACTTAGCACACACCCCTTAGCACTGTGATATTTCTTCCTTTTCATTCTGCAAAGTGGCATAGTATAACATGAGTTTATCTCCATCATGTACAAGTTGAACATATATTTCACTTTACTTGGTGTTATCCCGACTTGTACTCCTTGTCTCAACATTTTTATTAATAGTTCTCCCTGTTACTGTGAAAGAGTCTGAGTTTGGAAGATAAATTATGTTTATTTTCCCTTGTCAGACATTGCCGGATGGATCAAGAGGAAACTATGCACCTCACCATTCTAAACGTTTTCTATAATGTTGCCTAAGAACTCGTCCTTTGTCACTTCATGGCCTGAGCCTAGAGATAATGCAAACAGTAGTTAGGCAAGATGGTTTGACGCTGCTTAACAGTAGTCACAAGCTCTCCAGACTGCCATGGCTGCACCCTTCGGTCTGCTGATAAAACCTTTCCACTAAGCTAATGTCACCTTTTAGGTTCTCATAGCAATAGCATTCTATTTTGATACTAGATTCTGTATCAGCTAGTGATTGACTTTGTTGTGGTTACTGTCATTGTTCAGTTGCTAAATTGTGTTCGACTCTTTGTGACCCCGTGGACTGCTACATGATTGACTTTGGCTATGTTTAAAATGTACCTAATGAATAGTGGCTTACACAAAAATGCTCATGTATTGTAACAGAAGGAGAATATGTGATCTTACCATCCCATTCTAGGAGGGCAATTTTCAAATTGTGCCTAGGGACACAGAGCTCCCCCAGACCCTTCCAGGGAAGTGATGAAGCCTACACTATTTCCATTATAATTTTAGGAGATCATTTCCCTGTTTTCATTGTGTGAAACATTTGCATTAATGATACAAAAGAAGAGGTGGCTGAAACTATTGGCATCTCAGTACAAATCGAGGCAGCAGAACCATCTATAAGATAAACCACCTGTTTCTTTATTGTCTCATACTTAATGAAAGAAGAATCAAGTCTGTTTTACTTTAAAATGCCTCGATAAAGCTACAGCTATAAGCCAAGAGAAAAGGCTTCAGAATGAAACCTACCTTCCCAGAATCTCAGTCTTGGACTTCTCAGCTCCAGAAGTAAGATAAATGCATTTCTTTTGTTTAAGCCACACAATCTTTGGGAATTTTGCCATAGCAGCCCAAGCTGTAGGCTTTTGGATTAATACATAGAATGATGATAAAAGACATATGTGACCTTGAGTCTTGTTTCTTGGTCTAAAACAGGAGTACCAAGCAAACTCACATTTAAGAGTGTGAACTATGAAACCAGATTCTCTAAGTCACCGGTCCCCAACATTTTCAGCACCAGAGACTGGTTTCATGGAAAACAGTTTTTCTACCGACTGGGAAGGGAGGAGGGAGATGGTTTGGGGCTGATTCAAGTGCATTACATTTCTTGTGAACTTTATTTCTATTATTATTGCATCAGTTCCACCTCAGATCATTAGACATTAGATCTTAGAGGCTGGGGACTCCGTTCTAGATTGACTCTATTTCATAATTTTATAATTATGAATAGGTAAACTACTTCTCTCATTTGCTTCCCCGTCAGAAAATGAGGCATTATAATAAAATCTTCCTTATAACACTGTTTGAGAATTAAAGGAGTTAGCATTTAGTATAATGTTGTGCTGCATAGTATGTGGTCAATAAGTGGTATCTAAGGAGAGTGAAAAAGCTGGCTTAAAACTCAGCATTCAAAACACTAAGATCATGGCATCCGGTCCCATCACTTTATGGCAAATAGACGGGGAAACAATGGAAACAGTGACAGACTATTTTCTTGGCAAAATCACTGCAGATGGTGACTGCAGCCATGAAATTAAAAGGCACTTGCTCCTCGGAAGAAAAGCTAAATGACCAATCTAGACAGCATATTAAAAAGCAGAGACATTACTTTGCTGACAAAGGTCCATCTAGTCAAAGCTATGGTTTTTCCAGTAGTCATATATGGATATGAAAGGTGGGATTTGGACTATAAAGAAAGCTGAGCACTGAAGAATTGATGCTTTTGAACTGTGGTGTTGGAGAAGACTCTTGAGAGTCCCTTGGACAGCAAGGAGATTAAACCAGTCAATCCTCAAGGAAATCAACCCTGAATATTCATTGGAAGGACTGATCCTGAAGTTGGAACTTCAATACTACCAGATGCAAAGAACTGACTCATTGGAAAAATCCCTGATGCTGGGAAAGATTGAAGGCAGGAGGAGAAGGGGACAGTAGAGGATGAGATGGTTGGATGGCATCACCAACTCAATGGACATGAGTTTGAACAAGTCCCAGGAGTTGGTGATGGACAGGGAGGCCTGGTATGCTGCAGTCCTTGGGGTCGCAGAGTCAGACACTACTGAGCAACTTAACTGAACTGAGCTGAAGGAGCAGTGCTGAGCTTCCCAGGTGGCGCTAGTGGTAAAGAACCTACCTGGCAATGCAGGAGACCTAGGATATGGGGGTTTGATCCCTGGGTCAGGAAGAGCCCCTGGAAGAGGGCATAGCAACCTACTCCAGTATTCCTGCCTGGAGAATCTCATGGACAGAGGAACCCAGCAGACTGCAGTTTGTGGGGTCACAAAGAGTTGGACATAACTGAGTGACTAAAACTTCACTTTACTTTCAAGGAGTAGTATGCGTTCAAATAATACTAATTTTCTCTATTTCACTGTATCTTTACATGTTCAATGTTTGTAATTTATCCCTCAGCCTCTGACACACCTTCTTTGACTTCCAGCCTGCAGGGTCCTCAGATCTAGCCTGTGTCCCAAAGTCCTAGAACACCTACAGTCCCCGCAGGAGATAACTGGCAGCCGCAGGGTGCGATTAAAATGCAAGAAATAAACGTGGGAAATATTTTTTTAAGGGAAAAAATGGAGCTGCTTCTAAATTTAGTTTGCCTACTAATTAGCAAAGTAATTAAAAAGCACATGGGCTGAGCTGAAAGATCTCTGCCATGCTGGAGTCCTCAGTGGCATCTTCCTGTGGTGAGGAGGAAAGATTGATGGACCCGTCCTCCCCTTCTTTTGTTTTGAAAGCTCTGAGCTGCTTTGAGCTTTGGCAAAGACATTGCCTGTGTCTTTTTTTTTTCCCCCTCTCCCATGGCAAATGCACAAATCTCAATGTCTGGCCCAAGAATTTCAGCTGCAACAGTAGTGCCTCCCTGCTACTTGCAAAATTTGCAACCCAGAAAGACCTTCAAATATGTAAATGGAACTTCCAAGCAGTTTCCTAAGATGGGCAGGGTGTGTTTTCCCCATTGTACAGATAAGGAAATTGTATTCTATCCCAAATAGACTGTGACCTAGTGGGGAGAGGAGGTCATATTATATTTATATATGGATTCTCAAATATAGGAACCTGTCTGGGGAATGCATGAGTAAATCCGTCAGTGAGTTTGTGTGGGAGGCACACAGATGTCTCAGGGCGGGTGAGCGGCAGACATTTATGTCCAGTAGCTGTCTGTACTGTGGGCTCTACAACTTACCAGCTTCGTGGCCTTCAGTGAAGGACAGACTGTCTGATGAGACCTAATACTTTATTTTCTTGGGCTACAAAATCACTGAGGACTGTGACTGAAGCCATGAAATTAAAAGATGCTTGCTCCTTGGAAGGAAAGGTATGACAATCCTAGACAGTGTATTAAAAAGCAGGCATCACTTTGCTGACAAAGGTCCGTATTGTCAAAGCCATGGTTTTTCCAGTAGTCACATATGTATGTGAGAGTTGGACCATAAAGGAGGCTGAACGCTAAAGAATTGATGCTTTCGAACTGGTGCTGGAGAAGACTCTTGAGAGTCCCTTGAACAGCAAGGAAATTGATCCAGTCAATCCTAAAGGGAATAAACCCTGAATATTTATTGGGAGTACTGATAGCTCCAACTGGGAGTGCTGAAGCTGAGCTCCAATACTTTGGCCATCTGATGCAAAGAGCCCACTCATTGGAAAAGACTCTGATGCTGGGAAAGACTGAACACAGGAGGAGAAGGGGGTGACAGAGGATGAGATGGTTGGATGGCATCACCAACTTGATGGACATGAGTTTGAGAGACATGGGAGACAGTGAAGAACAGGGAAGCCTGGTGTGCTGCAGTCCATGGGGTCGCAAAGAGTCAGGCATGACTGAGCAACTGAGCAACAACCAGAAAATGCCTGGGATGTAGTAACCACACATTAATCCCAGCAGCCTTTATCTTCTGCTTTCTACTCTACCTGCTTTCAGTATTTGCTGACTTTAACCAGCAATGGTGGCAGCTTGCCTGGTTTCGAACATGCACAAATGTGATATGGAAATGTGGAAATGTCTTGTCAATAAAGAGAGGAATTTTGATTTATTAACTCATCATGATCCAACACATGGTAGAATACGCAGTGGACCATAATGTATAAACTACATCATTCAAATGCAAACTAAATATGTTAGACCCTATCCTCATTTGGCATGAATAAGAAAGAGTATAAATGAAGTGCCTACTAAAAGCTAGCCATTGAAATAATTCTTTCCACATATATGCTGTCATTTAATCTATTCCAGCCTGGTAAATAGGCATTCAGTTCAGTTCAGTTCAGTCGCTCAGTTGTGTCCGACTCTTTGCGATCCCATGAACCGCAGCACGCCAGGCCTCCTTGTCCATCACCAACTCCCAGAGTTCACTCAAACTCATGTCCATCGAGTCAGTGATGCCATCCAACCATCTCATCCTCTGTCGTCCCATTCTCCTCCTGCCCCTAATCCCTCCCAGCATCAGAGTCTTTTCCAATGAGTCAATTCTTCGCATGAGGTGGCCAAAGTATTGTAGTTTCAGCTTCAGCATCTAGTCCTTCCAATGAACACCCAGGACTGATCTCCTAACCATAATTTAACAAACATCTATGTCAAGGGTCAGAGAAGATGAATGTTTGTCCCAAGACAGATAGTTAGAAGATGAGGTTGGTATTTAACCAGAAGTATCTTTCCTTCTCATGCCAACAGGCACAGGCACACAAACATGTATACATGTGAACATAGGCCTACTATACGACAGTGCTTATTTTTACATTTTTGTCATCTTGAGCTATTTAAGTTATTATCATAGAAATAATATTAGATGTTTCCTTAATTTTACTCACTGGGTTTAAGGCTTTATTTTTTCCAGGAATAATATATCCATGCAGCAAGTATATGAAAATATTTTAATATGGTTTTATTTTGTAGATAACATATAACGAATTAGCCAGTAGGGTTAATAAAACAACTGTAGGCCTATTTCTCTACATTCAGGTCCTTCTGAACGTTTCTCTGTGTCCTGTGAAGTTCTCATCTACAGGACATGATCATATCAATGTAGGATGGGACCTAGGAGAGGCCAAGGCAGTCCAGGAACTTCTGTAGCTGGAAGATAACAAAGGCACCCTGAGATGCTGGCCAGAGGCAGGGCTGTACAGTTCAGTGAGGAAACAGAAGAGGAGTACTGTAGAGGTCCCCTTTACTGTGTGGATGCTATGTGAAGTGGACCTCATTTCAGCTCTGCTTCTTGCTGGCTAGACATCCTCAGGAAGGACACAACTCTTTTTGAGCCACATTTTCTTATCTATGAAAGGTATGAATAAAATGAAATGCATGTCACAGTGTTGTTTTGAGAACTAGATATGCCTGATGTACAAAAACCAGGGCTCAATAAATATCATCTATTTTTACTGTTTTTATTATCAACAAATTTAAATATTTGCAGTTTACCACTGAGAAAAATTGGATAAAAAGAAAGGAAATGACTTGTTCAAATACACAAATTACTTGTTCAATGGTAGAGCTCTCATAGTGTGTGAGTGTAACTTTTGGCTGAGATACCACTTACCATCTTGGCTACTTCTAGTTGTCTGATCTTGTCTCTCACATTTTCTTGGTCTTGATCATCAGAAGTCAACTGTCCTTGTCTTATTTTCTTTCTGCAGGTGCTTATCACTATCTGATATGCTACATTTTAACTTTCTCCTTAAGAGATGTTAAGCTCCATTAGGTCAGGACGCTTAATCTTTTTTCATTGCCTTACCTTTAGTGGCTGGAAAAGTGTTACATAAGTGACCCCATAGACTGCAGTCCAGTCCATGGCTCAAGGCTCCTCTGCCCATAGGATTCTCCAGACAAGAATACTGGAGTGGGTTGTCTTGCCTTTCTCCAGGGGATCTTCCCAACGCAGGGATCGAACCCGGGTCTCCCGCATCAGCAGGTAGATTCTTACACTGAGCCACCTGGGAAGCTTGAGTGGTAGATGCCCAATAAATATATACTAATTTAATAATAGACAGATAGATAGCTCATTAATGGTAGAAAGGAAAGGCAAGTTCATCTTATTGCTTAGGATAATCAAGTTGAAATTTTATAGAAAATGTAGTCCAAGGAACAAAAAGGCATTTATGACAAAGGCTAGGATAAGTACCAAACAGTAAGCCCATGCATGGACTTGTGCATAGATAAAATGTTTTCATTTGGGAAGACCAGAAAGACCTAAGATTAGCAGACAAAAGATTCTTAATATTTTGATTTTCAAAATATGTATTTCTTGCAAATAATCATAATAGATCTTAAACAAAAAGATTTTTCAAAGCCAGCTTCTCCAAAGTTGGTGTGTAATGTTTTCGTTTTCTTTTCTAGTGTTAAGCATTTGACCATCCATGAATAATGTTTTATGAAACAAGAGCTGGTGCAGCAGAGTCAGGCCCAGTATGGAGTGAGAGAAGGCATTTACTTAGGCACAGAACAGGAGCAGAACTGCGCTCTCAACCACACAGCTTTGCATCTGCATCTGGCGCCCTTTCTTGCCCTGAAGGAGCCTTCACCTGCTCATTAGACAAGCAACAAAGAGCTAGCCTGTGGAGCATGCATTCATATTCATAACTCAGGTCTGCTGGAATGTTTTCTTATATTTTCTTCTTTCTAGGAGCTCATGGCAACAAGGAACAAATAACCAAGCAAAACAAGCAAGACTGATATGTGGGTCCTTGATTCAACCTTTTCCATCCCTACCTCCACACTGTTGTCCAGAGGTCTTTTCAGCAGTTACAGGACTATGTTGGATTTTCCAGGTCACACTAGTGGTTAAGAATCTGCCTGCCAATGCAGGGGACATAAGAGACGTGGGTTCATTCCCTAGGTTGGGAAGATCCCCTGGAGGAGGGCATGGCAACCCACTCCAGTATGCTTTCCTGGAGAATCCCATGGACTGAGGAGCCTGGTGGTCACAAAGAGTCAGACACAACGGAAGAGACAGCAGGCTCACATAGGACTATGTCACTTCCCTACATTAAAACCTTTCAAAGGCCCATATCATCTATAAAATAAGGTATAAGCTTTTTTTAAAGAAAATGTTTTCTTATTATGTAATGATCTGAATTATCTAACACTGCCACAGTCAGATGATTTTTCTTTATATTTCCATAGCATATTTTTAACAGATTATGGTATAATGTTCAAACAAACTGCAGATGTATAAAGTATATATTTTGACAAGTTTTCACCTATGTATATGTCTTTGGAAGCATCAGGAAGAAAATAATGACCCTGCCTCCATCATTTCCAGCAGTCTACTCATGCCCCTTTGCTCTCACTCATCCTGTCCTCATGAAATGACTGAGGAGCTTTCTTTCACTAACCTGCAGTTTATGCTTCCTATAGAGCTTTAATGTGTTTACCATTTCTCCCTTTCTCCCTGGTTCTCTCTTCTTTCATAGCCGACAAACAGAACTGGAAATATAGATATTGTTAGAGCAGCTTACACGGGCTCAGAAGTATCGGATGTGTACATCTCTGCCACTGTCGAGTTACGTCGTGTTGGTAGCCTAGTCACAGGGGTCGTAGAGGTGACATTTACTTCCACAGGAATCATAAAATGCAACAAGGCATAGCTCTTTTTAATAAAAAGTTACCGGTTGAATTGTGGCCTCACAAAATTTATAGGCTGATGTTTTAACCCAGAGCGTGACTATATAGGGAAATAGGGCTTCCCTGGTGGCTCAGAAGGTACAGAATCTGCCAGCAATGCAGGAGACATGGGTTCAATCCCTGGGTCGGGAAGATCTCCTGGAGAAGGGCATGGCAACCCAGTTCAGTATTCTTGCCTGGAGAATCCCAAGGACAGAGGAGCCTCAGGGGGCTACAGTCCTTGGGGTCACAAAAAACCAGACATGAGTGAGTGACTAACACTTTCACTTTTCAAGGCCTCTATAGGGTTCAGCTAAAATGAGGTCACTAGCATGGACCCCAGTCTAATAAGACTGGAGTCCTTATAAGAAGAGTAGGTTAGGATACAGACACACACACATCATGGGAAGACTCAGCAAGAAGACAGCCGTCTGCAAGCCAAGAGGTGAGGCCTCATTAGAAACCCACCCGGCTGATATCTTGATCTCAGAATTCTAGTCTTCGGAATTGTGAGAAATTTAATTTTCACTCACCCAGTCCATGATAGTTGTTGTGGCAGAAAACAAATACAGACGACAAAATGTTAAGATTTATCAGCATATCATTGCTAAAAACCCTTCAAAGGGTATCACAGTGGCTCTGATACAAAGAGCTCCTGAAACTTTAAAAACAGTAATATTCAACATTTATGGGGAGACAGTTTATTATATGCCAGGTGCTCTGCTTGAGGGGTGCTGCCACAATCCTGACAGCCCTGCCTCCCTTTGCAGTGGGGAGGGTAGGGGGATGCAGAGGGGTGGGGGGGCAGGAAGGCAGGAAGAGTAACAGAGAAACAGGGAGAGTGGATGCTGGCACTTTCTTTTTTCAATCACCAGCTGTGCAGTGTGAGACTATTCACTTTACGCTATAGTCCTCATTTTCCCCATCTGTAAAATGGATTCGTGTGATTCCCAACAAGCCCATTCGTGTTTGTCAGTCTTTAAGTCTAAGTTTCCATGATTTTACAGAAGGGTAAGCTCTTGGTAATTCCTGGTAAGGGGAAAAGGCATCGTCACTGCTCTCATGGGGCTTACATATAATTGAAAAATAAATAAAACTATGTAAGGCCACACCTTCGGAAGTAATAGAAACAAAGACATTATCAGTTACAGAGAAAAGGTGGCTGTGGACTCCTTTCCTTGACTCAAAATTCATGTCTTTAATCAGCTCTCCTCCTCCTTCAGTCACCAAACGTAGTACCCATCACAAAAGAGACAAGGTAGCTTCTCGCATTCTCTTGAGAGGTTACTGTCACCTGTGGCCTAGTCGCCCAGGCTGCATGTCGGCAGCAGCCATCTCCCAGCACACGAGTTCTCCATTGCTCCACTGGGATCCAGAGATACAGCACATCCCCAGTCCGTCACAGCCATGACCCCAGCCTCCGGGGTCATCACAGTGCTGCCTGAGCAAACGTTTCTTTTCCAACTGTAATCACTTCTCTGAATGAGGCCAGCTCAATTCAACTTTCATTCTAAGTCAATTATTCCAGTAATTCCCTGGTTGGAATACATTCTATAGGTATGCTGCTGCTGCTAAGTCGCTCCTGTCGTGTCCTACTCTGTGCGACCCCATAGACGGCAGCCCACCAGGCTCCCCCGTTGAAGTGGGTTGCCATTTCCTTCTCCAATGCATGAAAGTGAAAAGTGAAAGTTAAGTCGCTCAGTCGTGTCCGACTTTTCACGACCCCACAGACTGAAGCCTACCAGGCTCCTCTGTCCATGGGATTTTCCGGGCAATAGTACTGGAGTAGGTTAAAAAAAATATATATATATATATACACTTTTAATTTTTAATTTAATTTTAATTTCATGGCTGCAGTCACCATCTGCAATGATTTTTGGAGCCCAAAAACATAAAGTCTGTTACTATTTCCATTGTTTCCCCATTTGCCATGAAGTGATGGGACCAGATGCCAAGATCTTCGTTTTCTGAATGTTGAGTTTTAAACCAGCTTTTTCACTCTCCTCTCACTTTCATCAAGAGCCTCTTTAGTTCTTCTTCACTTTCTGCCTTAAGGTATCTGAGGTTATTGATGTTTCTCCTGGCAATCTTGATTCCAGCTTGTGCTTCATCCAGCCTGGCATTTTGTATGATGATGTACTCTGCATAAAAGTTAAATAAGCTGGATAACAATTTACAGCCTTGATGTACTCCTTTCCCAGTTTGGAACCAGCTTGTTGTTCCATGTCCAGTACTAACTATTGCTTCTTGGCCTGCATACAGGTTTCTCAGGAGGCAGGTAAGGTTGCCTGGTGTTCCCATCTCTTGAAGAATTTTCCAGTTTGTTGTGATCCACACAGTCAAAGACTTTGGCTTAGTCAGTAAAGCAGAATTAGATGTTTTTCTTGCTTCTTGAAAGAAAAGCTATGACAAACCAAGACAGCATATTAAAAACCATAGACAGTACTTTGCCAACAAAGGTCCATCTAGTCAAAGCTATGGTTTTTCCAGTAGTCATGTAGGGATGTGAGAGTTGGACTATAAAAAAGCTGAGCACTGAAGAATTGATGCTTTTGAACTGTGGTGTTGGAGAAGACTCTTGAGAGTCCTTTGAACTGCAAGGAGATCAAACCAGTCAATCCTAAAGGAAATCAGTCCTGAATATTCATTGGAAGGACTGATGCTGAAGCTGAAACTCCAATATTTTGGCCACCTGATGCGAACAATTGACTCATTGGAAAAGACTCTGATGCTGGGAAAGATTGAAGGCAAGAGGAGAAGGGGATGACAGAGGATGAGATGGTTGGATGGCATCACTGACTCCATGGACATGAGTTTGAACAAGCTCTGGGTGTTGGTGATGGACAGAGAGGCCTGGCGTGCTGCAGTTCATGGGGTCGGGAAGAGTCAGACATGACTGAGCGACTGAACTGAACTGATATACATATATATATATATATATATATATATATATATATATATCAGTTCAGTATATATGTATACACACACACACACACACGTTTCTTCTCTTCCTTTTCTTCAGATTTTTTATTGGTTAAGCCTAGCTCTGAAATTAGGTTACTTCTGGCAAGCCTCTGGAATTTCATCCAGAGCTTATTTTAGCCTGTTGAGACTATGAAATTGGACTCCAGTCTTGTGAGAACTGCCATTCCACAATAGAATTTTTAGAAGTTTTATTTTGGGTCAGATGCAAAAAAAAAAAAAAATCCGAGGACAGCTTGTCTGTTGGCACCAATTCTCGTTTAATACTGAAGGAGAATCAAAAACATATATTTTTAATGGAATAGATGTTATAGGTTGATCCTTTATTTTCTACCCTGTGCTAGATACGGTTCTCCCTCTTCATTATAAAAGATTAATTGTGCCACCATCACTCTTGCAAGGAAATAAATCTCATATGAGAAGTATCAGGTGAATAAATAATCACACAACCATGTGCATGCGCCCTTATGCACAACAGTGAAGGGATTCCTTATCTATAATGTTTGGATGAGTCAAGTAAGACTTCACAGGCATATGTCTTAATGGATGTTTCTATTAGGTTAATAGTATAATATAGAAAATAGGGTATGTAGTATACTGTCCTATTTTAAAGATGATACCCAGAAAATCATCTTGTAAAGGCATAAAAATATCACTGGTGTTAAGAAGACTTGGGTTCAAATCCTAACTCTGTCACTTACTGTTCTGTGAAAGTCACTCAGTAGGACATCAGTGTCCTACTCTTTGTGACTCCATGGACTATACAGTCCATGGAATTCTCCAGACCAGAATACTGGCATGGGTAGCCTTTCCCTTCTCCAGGGGATCTTCCCAACCCAGGGATCGAACCCAGGTCTCCTGCATTGCAGGAGGATTCTTTACCAGCTGAGCCACAAGGGAAGCTCATCTATTGTTATAATACCTTGTAAATTGTGTTGCATTGTTATTATTAAGATGGTTTTCCCTCCCACAGTACACTGTGTCATTTTACCTCCAGAAAGTAGAAAAATGGGCCCAGTGGGGTGGCAATGTTGTACAATGATTTGGGATACTATTGATGGCTGCCTCAGCTCTTTTTGGTACTGCAGATGCTGCAAAGTGAATAATTGCCTTTCATCTCTCTGTTCAGTCAGAATGCTTTCCGTCTTTGCCTTGATTCAATTCACTCCTGTAAGCCACCTCTCCATAGCAACTCATCCTCTCATTCTCCTTGGCAGATAGTTGTGTTTTTTTTTTCTCATATTCACTGGTAACACAAAGCTTTTTGAAACCCATTCATGCGATCCTGGAAGCATACAACTTGAGAGAGCTAATTCTTACTCTTTTTCCCCGTGATACCATACGTGTTGTAGTAAATTGCTTTACTGGCACTACAACACTATTATTATAACTTTAAGTCTTCAAACCAGATAGAGTCGTCCAATATTTTTTAATTCTTTTTGAAACCTGTTTCGCTGTCTATGTTCTTTGCATTTCTACATAAAGTTTTAAATCAGCATGTCAACTTTATAAAACATGTTGATAATCTTGATTTGTATTTACATTGATTCTCTTCCTATATTAGGCTGAGAAGAACTGACACTTTAACCTTAGTCTTCCAGTCCCAAAAGCATGATAGATTTTCCATGTGCTTAGAATTTACTTACTTTTAGCAATGTTTGGTAGTTTTCAGTTTGATGTCTTATGCATATAGATCAGTGGAATGAAATCGTAGTTCTAGAAACAGGTCAACAGATGCATGTCAATTAATTTTTGATAAAAATGTCATATTAATTCAAAAGGGGAAACAGTCTTTTAAATAAATGTTTATTCAGCAACTGTATATTCACACGAGAAATAACTTTTTCAATTCTTAATTTACAACATATGGAAAAAATTATCTTGAATCATATACCTAAACATAAAAGATGCAATTGTAAAACTTCTGCTTGCAAACATAGGAAAAATCTATAATCTTGCAGGATCTTGTGACAAGTAACAGTTTCTGAGCCAAAACAATAAAAACTTAAGCCATATAAAAATGGTCAGAACTGAATTTCATCAGAGTTGAAAACTTCAGCTCTTCCTAAGTCATGGTCAGGGAATGAAAGACAATCTGAAAAATGCAAGAATATATTATCAGTCCATGTATCTGATAAAGGATTTGTATTCAGAAATAAAGAATTCTTTCAACTCAATTAGAAGATAGTCCAGTTTGAAAGTGGGAAAACTTTCAGACACTTATCTAAAACATACTAATGGCCAATAATCATTGCTCATTAAAGAAAAAGTGCTTAATGTTATTGGTCATCAGTTTAGCTCAGTCCACTTACTCGTGTCCATCTCTTTGAGACCCCATGGACTGCAGCACGCCAGGCTTCCCTGTCCATCACCAACTCCCGAAGCTTACCCAAACTCATGTCCATTGAGTCTGTGATGCCATCCAACCATCTCATCCTCTGTCCTCCCCTTCTCTTCCCACCTTCAATCTTTCCCAGCATCAGGGTCTTTTCAAATGAATCAGCTCTTCGCATCAGGTTACCAGAGTATTGGAGTTTCAGCTTCAAATCACTCCTCTAGGATGGACTGGTTGGATCTCCTTTCAGTCAAAGGGACTCTCAAGAGTCTTCTCCAACACCACAGTTCAAAAGTATCAATTCTTCTGCAGTCACATCCATACATGACTACTGGAAGGGAAATACAAATTGAAACCACAGTGAAAAAACAGTGTGTATCTACTGGAATGGGCTTCCCTGGTGACTCAGAAGGCAAAAAAGCCACCTGCAATAAGAGAGACCTGAGTCCCATCCCTGATTGGGAAAATCCTTTGGAGGAGGGCATGGCAATGCACTCCAGTATTCTTGCCTGGAGAATCCCCAGGGACATAGTAGCCTGGCAAGCTACAATCCACAGGGTCACAAAGAGTCGGACAAGACTGAACAACTAAGCATATCTACTGGAGTAGCTAAAATTCTAAAAAGCCTGACCGTACCACTAGTGGTGAAGAAGATGTAGAATAATTGCAACTTCTGTACACTGCTTTTGTTAAGTAAAATAATAGAACTGCTCTGAAAAACTGTTTAACAGTTAATTATACACTGAGCATATGACCCTTTGATTCCACTCCTCTGTATTAATGAACACCTTCTATAGATCCCTTCTGAGTATCATTCACATTCTTTTGACTCCTTAGAACTAAAGGCAACCCAATGGTAGTGTCAGACTTATTTTCACTTGCTTTCTTTTCTTCTTCTTTTTTTTTAAACAGCATGTCCTAAAAAGAGAAAACAGCTGTTAATGGACAAATTAATGTTAGCAATTAACAAAACTCAGTGAAAATGCAAATATTTTAGGAAACTTGAGAAAATAGATTAAAACTGGTCTCATGCCATCAAAAGTGCTATGCATTTCTTAATCTCTTGGCTTTCTTTTAGAATATTTAGACAAAACTTATACATTTGTCTAGAGTTTTTCTTTTCTAACAGAAACTTGTGTTTTCTGCTGAGGTGATTCTTCTTTTTCTTCTTCTTCTCCTCCTCCTACCCCTCCAGCTCCTGCTCCCCACTGCCTTAGCTCAGGCCTCTCTCACTTAACTAGCTTTGGCAAGTGATGGATATGTTTAAGGTCTTAAAGTTGATCATGGTTTCATGGGTGTATACTTATCCCCAAACTCACTGTGTGGTATACATTCATATATACAGCTTTTTTGAAATGTTAATTGTAACTCAATAAAAACAAAACAAAAAATATAAAACCAAAAATTTTATCTTTTATAAATACCTATTAAAATATTTAATGATAAAATTATATATCTTCAGTTCCCTTCAAAGTAACATGGGATGGAAAACGAGTGGAGATAGATATAAAGCATGGTTAGTTACTAGTTGGTAATTAATGCATCTGGGTGTGGTACGTAATAAATCATTCTCTCTACTTTGTGTATGTTTAACATTTTCTATAATAAGAACAAAGCTACTGGAGGTGATGAAATTCCAGTTGAGCTATTTCAAATTCTGGAAGATGGTGCTGTGAAAGTGCTGTACTCAATATGCCAGCAAATTTGGAAAACTCAGCAGTGGCCACAGGACTGGAAAAGGTCAGTTTTCATTCCAATCTCAAAGAAAGGCAATGCCAAAGAATGCTCAAACTACTGCACAATTGCACTCATCTCACACACTAGTAAAGTAATGCTCAAAATTCTCCAAGCCAGGCTTCAGCAATATGTGAACCATGAACTTCCAGATGTTCAAGCTGGTTTTAGAAAAGGCAGAGGAACCAGAGTTCAAATTGCCAACATCTGCTGGATCATTGAAAAAGCAAGAGAGTTCCAGAAAAACATCTATTTCTGCTTTATTGACTATGCCAAAGCCTTTGACTGCGTGGATCACAATAAACTGTGGAAAATTCTGAAAGACATGGGAATACCAGACCACCTGACCTGCCTCTTGAGAAACCTATATGCAGGTCAGGAAGCAACAGTTAGAACTGGACATAGCACAGCAGACTGGTTCCAAATAGGAAAAGGAATACATCAAGGCTGTATATTGTCACCTTGCTTATTTAACCTATATGCAAAGTACATCATGAGAAACGCTGGGCTGGAAGAAGCACAAGCTGGAATCAAGATTGTCGGGAGAAATATCAATAACCTCAGATATGCAGATGACACCACCCTTATGGCAGAAAATGAAGAGGAACTAAAGAGCCTCTTGATGAAAGTGAAAGAGGAGAGTGAAAAAATTGGCTTAAAGCTCAACATTCAGAAAACGAAGATCATGGCATCTGGTCCCATCACTTCATGGCAAATAGATGGGGAAACAGTGTCAGACTTTATTTTTTGGGGTTCCAAAATCACTGCAGATGGTGACTGCAGCCATGAAATTAAAAGATGCTTACTCCTTGGAAGGAAAGTTATGACCAACCTAGATAGCATATTCAAAAGCAGAGACATTACTTTGCCTACAAAGGTCCGTCTAGTCAAGGCTATGGTTTTTCCTGTGGTCATGTATGGATGTGAGGGTTGGACTGTGAAGAAAGCTTAGTGCTGAAGAATTGATGCTCTTGAAGTGTGATGTTGGAGAAGACTTTTGAGAGTCCCTTGGACTGCAAGGAGATCCAACCAGTCCATTACAAAGGAAATCGGTCCTGAGTGTTCTTTGGAAGGAATGATGCTAAAGCTGAAACTCCAGTACTTTGGCCACCTCATGCGAAGAGTTGACTCATTGGAAAAGACTCTGGTGCTGGGAGAGATTGGGGGCAGGAGGAGAAGGGGACGACAGAGGATGAGATGGCTGGATGGCATCACTGACTCGATGGACGTGAGTTTGAGTGAACTCCGGGATTTGGTGATGGACAGGGAGGCCTGGCATGCTGCAGTTCATGGGGTCAGGAAGAGTCAGACACGACTGAGTGACTGACCCGAACTGAACTGATAATAAGTTTACTGAGTTCTTATAAATATATGCTTTGAATAGCTTCTAGTATTTAAAAAAAAAAAAAAAGACAAGAAAAAGTCTTCATAAAGGAGAAGAAACTTGTAAGGTAGATTTGAAGGATGTGACCAAAGATAAGAAGAAAGGGAAGATCTGAGGGTCTCTGGGAAGACACTTGGTTTGCAGAACCAATATTTGATAATGGCTTCAAAGCCTCATTTTTCTTACTTGACGGGCTCTTTAAGAGCAGAAATTGTGAGGATAAATAGCAAAGAGAAAGGAAATATGGTTAATTAAGGAGTTGTGAGGACCTTGCAAAAATAGCTGCTTCAGAAATTGGATTAAGCAACATGTCCTTGAAAAATGAGATCATATTCAGATGAGTATAGCCAGATGACAAGCCCTCGGTAGAGTAATTAAGAGAATGGGTTAATGAGATTACAGTCATTTAAAGTTACTTAGGAAGTGTGTAGTGTACCTAGACACTGCCAAAAACAGACAAACAGCAAGGATGGGTATGCTGAACACCCACATGTGCATATATGCACACACACACACCCATGCAACTTCTTCTTTAGTTCTCCAGAAGGCAATACATGCCCTCAAATCATATCTGTACTTTATTTAGTCTCTAGTTTGATGAGATCCCTTGAGGATCAAGTTCGGTAACAGTAACAGGCATTTCTTCTCTATTATATACCTTTTCTTAAATTTTTGCTTTTTTTTAATCAAAACTGGAAATCAATGCACCCTCAACTAATATGTTAAAGAATTTAAGTATTTTAGAAACAAACTTTGGTAAGATGAAATGAGTTTTAAATTCATCTTTTCATTTTTTCAAAGCAGAAGTTATTGATCTCAATATTGAATTTCTTTTCTTTCCATGTGTACGGTGGAATATTTTTTTGAGCTTGAATCTCGGCTTCTGTTCAATGTCACTTACCAAAATGTAACATGATTTTGAAGGGCTTGATCTTATTTTATATTCTCATGTATCACACATGATGAGTTTTTGTCAGGGTGGGAAAAGTTGGCAAGTAGGAATCAGGGAGGAAATGAGAGGCACAGGAGAAAGTGAATGATGGTGAAGAGGATGTAGGATCCATCATATGCTAAAAACACGATTCTAGCCAGGAGTTCTCAGTGTATAAGCTAGCTCAGTAAGGTATTTAGGATTTGAATATCATCATTCCCATTTCACAGATGAGTAAAATGATTTCAGAGATGTACATCCATTATCATGTACAGTAATAGTGACAGTCAAAATTTGAAATCAATCCTGCCACTTTGAATTCACCCTCTCAGCCTGCTTTTATCAAAATTAAATAAGCCCTTTTTATTATAAACATTATTTGCTCAATAATAAAAATGCATAATTAATCAGCTTAACAACATGAATAATCTACAAAGATTCCACTTTCTCCTGCTACTTCTATGAGATTTCATGTCCTGACTTGTGAAATGAAGTGACTTTTAAAGTCCCTTTAAACAGTCCCATTTTATAATGCATGCATGCGTGCTAAGTCATTTCAGTCATGTCTTACTCTTTGAGACCCTATGATGATAACCCATTAGGCTCCTCTGTCCATAGGATTCTCTGGCAGACTGCTGAAGTGGAGGATCACGCCCTCCTCCAGGAGATTGATCTTCTGGACCCAGGGGTCAAACCTGTGTCTCTTACGTCTGCCTGCATTGGTAGGTGCTTTCTTTATAACTAGTGCCACCTGGAAAGCATGATTTTATAATATATGACTCCAAAATTTTGTAGAAAAAAATCTGGATTTATTTTGTGTACCTAGTGCATCTACACGAATTAATCATAGCTTTTTGCCACCTAAGATATAATCAAGCAAACTTTATGAAGCACTGTAATATTCCAGGCTATCTGCCACTTCCTGTAATATACTGGAATATAAAGATAAAAGTCATTCCCCACTATCTTTTACAAGTTCAAAGAAAGTTACATTGAGAAGAAGAAAAACAAAAGCAAGTAAAGAAACGAGCGCATTGTCATGGGAACTCAGAGAAACAGTGATGGCACCTACCTCTAATTACCTTCAGTTCAGTTCAGTTCAGTCTCTCAGTCGTGTCCGACTCTTTGCGACCCCATGAATCGCAGCACGCCAGGCCTCCCTGTCCATCACCAACTCCCGGAGTTCACTCAAACTCACGTCCATCGAGTCAGTGATGCCATCCAGCCATCTCATCCCTCTGTCATCCCCTTCTCCTGCCCCCAATCCCTCCCAGCATCAGAGTCTTTTCCAATGAGTCAACTCTTCGCATGAGGTGGCCAAAGTACTGGAGTTTCAGCTTTAGTATCATTCCTTCCAAAGAACACTCAGGACCTATCTCCTTCAGAATGGACTGGTTGGATCTCCTTGCAGTCCAAGGAACTCTCAAGAGTCTTCTCCAACACCACAGTTCAAAAGCATCAATTTGTCGGCGCTCAGACTTATTCACAGTCCAACTCTCACATCCATACATGACCACAGGAAAAACCATAGCCTTGACTAGACAGAATTGGCAAAGTAATGTCTCTGCTTTTGAATATGTTATCTAGGTTGGTCATAACTTTCCTTCCAAGGAGTAAGCATCTTTTAATTTCATGGCTGCAGTCACCATCTGTAGTGATTTTGGAGCCCCCCAAAATAAAGTCTGACACTGTTTCTGCTGTTTCCCCATCTATTTCCCATGAAGTGATGGGACTGGATGCCATGATCTTCATTTTCTGCATGTTGAGTTTTAAGCCAACTTTTTCACTCTCCTCTTTTACCTTCATCAAGAAGCATTTTAGTTTTTCTTCACTTTCTGCCATAAGGGTGGTGTCATCTGCATATCTGAGGTTACTGATATTTCTCCAGGCAATCTTCATTTCAGCTTGTGTTTCTTCCAGTCCAGAGTTTCTCATAATGTACTCTGCATATAAGTTAAATAAGCAGGGTGACAATATACAGCCTTGACATACTCCTTTTCCTATTTGGAACCAGTCTGTTGTTCCATGTCCAGTTCTAACTGTTGCTTTCAGGTTGCCATTAAAATTAAATGCTTTAAATATTTAAATATTTCATCATAGAACATCTTTGAAATCCAATGTGTGTTTTATATTTACAATAATCTCCATTCAAATTGCCCCCATTTCAAATACTCAGTGTCTATATAGGTCTATCAGATGGGACTGCACTGCAAAACTCTAGAATTTTACAATTATATCTGCCATAATGGAATAGAGCAACTTTATTACAGAAAAGGTGTAATTATTTTTCCATAGTGATAAACAAAACTATGTCACATTCCCATTTGTTTCTTGAGTTAAGAGTTAAATTTTTTTCCTATTTTTTTTGTTTTTTATTTATTTTTTTAAATTTTATTTTATTGTTAAACTTTACAATATTGTATTAGTTTTGCCCAACATCGAAGTGAATCTGCCACAGGTATACCCGTGCTCCCCATCCTGAACCCTCCTCCCTCCTCCCTCCCCATACCCTCAGGTGATTGTTATTAGAACTGTGCTTCCAAACTCATGTATGAACAACAAGAGACTGTATTATGGTCAAATGTTAAAGAAAGTCTAGCTATAGGAGTCACTAATGTATCTTCTGATATGGTTATTTTTGAGTTCTATTCCATTAGGCATAGTGATAAAGAAATTTGATAACCAGATGGTGGAGCAAATTTTTTAAAAACGAATCTCACACATTATTGTCAGCTTGTTTCCTTTATTTCTCCTCATTCGGTGTCTCCAAATGAGGAGAAATGTGCTGAGGTATTTTCATAGATCCAACCAAAACTTCCAAGCCAGCAACAGTTCCGACAAGGCTGTGGGGCAGTGCTAACACATAACATACAGCAATAATCTGGTAACCTTCTCAACATCACATATCAAAATCTCACATACCAGTATTTCATTATTACATTATTTGAAAGAATATGGTATTTTTCCATTATTATTATTATTATTATAGTCATGATGACATATATAGTTTAGGACAGTTATCTTTTGCATAAACTATGCACTGCATGTAGGAATACATTTCCTTCTCTCTGGCTTATTTTCCAAATGCACCCTGCAGCTCTTCACTTGTATGCCTGACCCATTCAATTGAATCTCCTGTTGCCAACTGATGAATTTTCAGGCCCAAATATCTATTTTTCTTTCCCTCTTAAATTTAAAACCAACTAGAGAACAAATCAAATGAGGATGGAGCCCTCATGGTGGGGTTGGAGCCCTTATCAGGAGGAGGATCAGAGAGCGTGGCCTTTCTCTTTCTGCCACATGAGGACATAGGAAGAAGGTGGCCATCACTAAGCTAAAAAGAGCCTTTCTACACAGAAATTAATCTCCCTGCACCTCAACCTCAGATGTCCCTGCCACCAGAACTGCAAGAAACAAATTCTTGTCGTTTAAACTACCCAATCTATTCTGTTTTGTTATGGCAGCCTGTGTTGACTAACGTGTGGAAAACTCTGAAAGAGATGGGAATACCAGACCACCTGACCTGCCTCTTGAGAAATATGTATGCAGGTCAGGAAGCACAGTTAGAACTGGATGTGGAACAACAGACTGGTTCCAAAGAGGAAAAGGAGTACATCAAGGCTGTTTATTGTCACCCTGCTTATTTAACTTATATGCAGAGTACATCATGAGAAATGCTGGGCTGGATGAAGCACAAGCTGGAATCAAGGTTGCTGGGAGAAATATCAGTAACCTCAGATATGCAGATGACACCACCCTTATGGCAGAAAATGAAGAGAAACTAAAAAGCCTCTTGATGAAAGTGAAAGAGGACAGTGGAAAAGTTGGCTTAAAGCTCAACATTCAGAAAACAAAGATCATGACATCCAGTCCCATCACTTCATGGCAAATAGATGGAAAAACAGTGGAAACAGTGTCAGACTTTATTTTTGGGGGCTCCAAAAATCACTGCAGATGGTGATTGCAGCCATGAAATTAAAAGACACTTACTCCTTGGAGGGAAACTTATGACCAACCTAGACAGCATATTAAAAACCAGAGACATTACTTTGTCAACAAAGGTCCATCTAGTCAAGGCTATGGTTTTTCCTGTGGTCATGTATGGATGTGAGAGTTGGACTGTGAACAAGGCTGAGTGCCGAAGAATTGATGCTTTTGAACTCTGGTGTTGGAGAAGACTCTTGAGAGTCCCTTGGACTGCAAGGAGATCCATCCAGTCCATCCTCAAGGAAATCAGTCCTGAATATTCATTGGAAGGACTGATGTTGAAGCTGAAACTTCAGCACTTTGGCCACGTGATGCGAAGAACTGATTCATTAGAAAAGACCCTGATGTTGGGAAAGATTGAAGGTAGGAGGAGAAGGGGATGACAGAGGATGAGATGGTTGGATGGCATCATTGACTCAGTGGGAATGAGTTTGAGTAAACTCCGGGAGCTGGTGATGGACAGGGAGCCCTGGCATGCTGCAGTCCATGGAGTCACAAAGAGTCAGACACGACTCAGCAACTGAACTGAACTGTTGACTAACATGTCTTGTATCTATCCCCCAACCCTTCATCATATATAAGGTGGGTATCAGACACTCCATCCCAGCATCCTTGTTGGATTGTATGGAGGGACTGAGAAACAAACAAGATCATGTCCTAAAAATTGCTTTACAGCCTGTGTGTGTGTGTGTGTGTGTGTGCATGCTCAGTTGCTAACTTGTGTCTGACTCTATGACCACATGGACTGTAGCCCACCAGGCTCCTCTGTCCATGGAATTCTCCAGGCAAGAATACTGGACTGGGTTGCTATTTCCTTCTCCAGGGCATCTCCCTGACCCAGGGATTGGAATCTCATTTCCTGCACTGCAGGCAGATATTTTACTGCTGAACCACCTGGGAAGCTCCTTTGCAACCTGTACAAAAGCTATAAAAGTCAGTAAAAAGACTGACTACCAATAGCGTTTCAGTGTCTCTTGTTTTTCCTCTGTAGAATTTCCATCTTTCCAGGCTTGGCCATCTGCTCAGTCCATGGTCACTTCTTATTAAGGAGTGCTAGTGACATTAAGGTAACATGATCAGCGATCATGGCATAGATTAAAAAGCAGCAGTAGCTCTACTGGGAAGTATTCTTGCCAAGCACTGTTGTTAAACTGAATTAGCATCCCATGAGCAGGAGGAGCACAGCAGAGATTCCGCACAGGCCATCCATCAATGGACACTATCAGCGGACCTCCGTTAGAAACACCCCTGTACTGATGGCCCTGTGTAACCTTGGCCAAATCACTTAGCCTCCCTGAACTTGAGTAGTAAAAGCTGCTAAATTGTATTAATAGGAACTCTTATCTTACAAGCCTAGTGAGGAATAAAAATCCTCCAAAGTCCTGACAATTCCTTTGTTCAAGGTGAGGTCCAGGAATAATATGCTGATGGGAGGAAGGGGAAGAGTCAGCAGTGCCTGGGGTGAGCTCTGGATCCAATGTGTGTGGATGCACATCCTTGGCTGCATCATTCAACCACATCATTGAACAGATACATAACCCGTGGTGCTGGGGATACGATATACAAAACATACAAAATTCTTATCCTCATGAGAAGCAAACAGAGAATAAATATATCAAATATTCTATACAATCAGATGCAACAAGTACTATGTAAGAAAATAAAGATACGATGAAAAATACAGAAGTTAGATGTGGAAAGAAACCCCTGTGGATTGAAGGTAAAAAAGTATTCTAAGGAAGGAAATCACCAACTCGACAGACGTGAGTTTGAGCAAGCTCCAGGAGTTGGTGATGGAAAGGGAAGCTGGCGTGCTGTAGTCCATGGGGTTGCAAAGAGTCCGACATGACTGAGTGACTGAACTGAAGAAAGGAAAAGTCAGTGAAGAAGCCCCGGCAGAAAAGAACATGATGTTTATGAAGAAAAACAAGAAAGCAGGTGTGGCTGGAGCAGATGTGTGAGGGAGGTTGTGCCAGGAAATAAGAAAGGTAAGGCAATCAACTTCAAGTTCATCAATTTTGGAAAGCTTATTATACATTTTAAATTTATTTCTGCAGAATCCAGTATGTTACACCTAATGACTGGAGTTTCGTCAGGATACCATGAAATACTGTATGTGAAAGCACAGTGCGTCTTGAAACTGTAGGAAATCTTCTAAACGGTGACAAATCAGCTGAGCATGCTGCCTGGATCCAGTTCTGTTCTTTCCTGATGAATAACCCACTAGCTACTCTTCTACTTGCTGTTGCTGTTGTTCAGTAGCTAAGGCATGTCTGACTCTTTGTGATCCCGTGGACTATAGCCCACCAGGTTCCTCTGTCCATGGATTTTCCACAAGAATATGGAGTGGGTTGCCACTTCCTTCTACAGACCCTTCTACTACTATGACTTAGAGTCTCAAACATCTTGCAAGAGTGATGCACATTCTCTGAATTAACTCAAAAGTTCAGCTGAATTCTTAAATGAGAAAATAGACACAAAGCTTTTAGAAGAGTTCCAGCATTGTCAGTTTTAGCCACTGTTATTATATTCTCAACCCAATCCAGTGTTCTTGCCTGGAGAATCCCAGGGATGGGGGAGCCTGGTGGGCTGCCATCTATGGGGTCGCATAGAGTCAGACACAACTGAAATGACTTAGCAGCATAATATTCTCATTACTCTTGTAAGATGGTCAGAAAATGTACAAAAGGACTTTGCAAAATCCTTGCTTTGGACTCTCTCCTTAAAGAGATGAGTGGACACTGGCCTCCGTATTTCTTCTTCTCAGTGATACAATCATAAAGGAGACAGACACTCATAAATTAGTTACAATTACATTTCTAATAAAGGATGAGAACTTCAAGAAATTATTTTTTATGGAGCCCCAACATTTTTTAATAAATGTGAGTAAGGTTGATCCTTAAGGTGAGGGTAAAAAGTGAATAAGGATGATGGGGCAGTACTAGTTTTATATATATATATATATATATAATGGAATGGAATGGAATGGATGAATTTAATTGAAATGACCATTATATCTGCTACTGTGGGCAAGAATCCCCTAGAAGAAATGGAGTAGCCATCATAGTCACAAAAGAGTCTGAAAAGGAGTACTTGGATGCAATCTCAAAAACAACAGAATGATCTCTGTTCATTTCCAAGGCAAACCATTCTATATCACGGTAATCTAAGTCTATGCCCCAACGAGTAACGCTGAAGAAGCTGAAGTTGAACGGTTCTATGAAGACATATAAGACCTCCTAGAACTAACACCCAAAAAGGATGTGCTTTTCGTTGTATGGGATTGGAATGCAAAATTAGGAAGTCATGAGACACATGGAGTAACAGGCAAATTTGGCCTTGGAGTAGAAAATGAAGCCAGACAAAGGCTAACAGAGTTTTGTCAAGAGAATGCACTGGTCATACAAGAGAAGACTCTACACATGGATATCACCAGATGGTCAATACTGAAATCAGACTGATTATATTCTTTGCAGCCAAAGATGGAGAAGCTCTATACAGTCAGCAAAAACAAGAATGGGAGCTGACTGTGGCTCAGATCATGAACTCCTTATTGCCAAATTCAGACTGAAACTGAAGAAAGTAGGGAAAACCACTAGACCATTCAGGTATGACCTAAATCAAATCCCTTATGATTATACAGTGGAAGTGAGAAATAGATTTAATGGACTAATCTGATAGACAGAGTGCCTGATGAACTATGGATGGAGGTTCGTGACATTGTACAGGAGACAGGGATCAAGACCATCCCCATGGAAAAGAATGCAAAAAAGCAAAATGGCTGTCTGGGGAGGCCTTACAAATAGCTGTGAAAAGAAGAGAAGCAAAAAGCAAAGGAAAAAAGGAAAGATATAAGCATGTGAATGCAGAGTTCCAAAGAATAGCAAGGAGAGATAAGAAAGCCTTTCTCAGTGATCAAAGCAAAAAAATAAAGAAAATAATAGAATGAGAAAGACTAGAGATCTCTTCAAGAAAATTAGAGATACCAAGGGAACATTTCATGCAAAGATGGGCACTATAAAGGACAGAAATCATATAGACATAACAGAAGCAGAAGATATTAAGAAGAGGTGGCAAGAATACACAGAAGAACTATACAAAAAAGATCTTCATGACCCAGATAACCACAAGGGTGAGATGATTCACTCACCTAGAGCCAGACATCCTCAAATGCAAAGTCAAGTGCGCCTTAGGAAGGATCATTGTGAACAAAGCTAGTGGAGGTGATGGAATTCCAATTGAGCTATTTCAAATCCTAAAAGATGATGCTGTGGAAGTTTTGCACTCAATATTCCAGCAAATTTGGAAAACTCAGCACTGGCACAACACTGGAAAAGGTCAGTTTTCATTCTAATCGCAAAGAAAAACAATGTCAAAGACTGCTTAAACTGCCACACAATTGCACTCATCTCACAAGCTAGCTAGCTTGGAGAAGGAAATGGCAACCCACTCCAGTATTCTTGCCTGGAGAATCCCATGGATGGGAGCCTGGTGGGCTACAGTCCATGGGATTGCAAAGAGTCGAACACGACTGAGCGACTTCACTTCACAAGCTAGCAAACTAATGCTCAAAACTCTCCAAGCCAGGCTTCAGCAGGACATGAACCGTGAACTTCCAGATGTTCAAGCTGGATTTAGAAAAGGCAGAGGAACCAGAGATCAAATTGCCAACATCCATCGGATCATCAAAAAAGCAAGAGAGTTCCAGAAAAACATCTATTTCTGCTTTATTGACTATGCCAAAGCCTTTGATTGTGTGGATCAAAACAAACTGTGGAAAATTCTTAAAAAGATGGGAATACTAGACCACCTGACCTGCCTCTTGAGAAATCTGTATGCAGGTCAGGAAGTAACAGTTAGAACCGGACATGGAACAATAGACTGATTCCAAATAGGAAAAGAAGTACGTCAAATCTGTATATTGTCACCCTGCTTATTTAACTTATATGCAGAGTACATTATGAGAAACGCTGTGCTGGATGAAACACAAGCTGGAATCAAGATTGCCTGGAGAAATACCAATAACCTCAGATATGCAGATGACACCACCCTTATGGCAGAAAGTGAAGAAAAACTAAAGAGCCTCTCGATGAAAGTGAAAGAGGAGAGTGAAAAAGTTGACTTAAAACTCAACATTCAGAAAACTAAGATCATGGCATCCGGTTCCATCACTTTATGGCAAATAGATTGGGAAAAAATAGAAACAGTGAGAGACTTTATTTTGAGGGGCTCCAAAATAGCTGCAGATGGTGACTGCAGCCATGAAATAAAAAATGCATGTTCCTTGGAAGAAAAGCTATGACCAACCTAGGCAGCATATTAAAAAGCAGAGACATTACTTTGCCATCAAAGGTCTGTCTAGTCAAAGCTATGGTTTTTCCATATATGGTCACGTATAGATGTGATATTTGGACTCTAAATAAAATTGATCACCGAAGAATTGATGCTTTTGAACTGTGGTGTTGAAGAAGACTCTTGAGAATCTTTTGGACAGCAAGGAGATCCAACCAGTCCATCCTAAAGGAAATCAGTCCTGACTATTCATTCATGCTGAAGCTGAAATTGCAATACTTTGGCCACCTGATGCAAACAACTGATTCATTTGAAATGACCCTGATGCTGGAAAACATTGAAGGCAAGAGGAGAAGGGAAAGACAGAGCATGAGATCATTAAATGGCATCACCGACTCTACAGACATGAGTTTGAGTAAGTTCCAGGAGCTGCTGATGGACAGGGAAGCCTGGTGTGCTGCAATCCACAAGTTCACAAAGAATCAGATATGACTGAGCGACTAAACTGATCTGACTGATATATATATAGATATATATGCACATATATAACAAAATATATGCACATATAATTATTAGTATTTGTTCACAGTGTTTAATTGAGGTATAGTTGACTTACAATGTTATATTAATTTCAGGTGTATAGCAGAGCAATTCAAGATCTTTATATGTTGCACCCATAGAAAAAAGTTATTATAAAATGTTGACTGTATTCCCTGTGTTGTACGTCAAGTCCCTGTGGTATATTTAGTTTAAAAATGTTAGTTTTCACCTCTTAATCTGCCTCACCCATATCAACTCTCTGGCAACGGATAGTTTATTCTGTATCTTTGACTCTGTTTTTGTTTTATTATATTGTTCATTGATTTTGTTTTTTAGATTCCTCATGTAAGTGAAACATATGGTATTTGTCTTCTTTTGTCTGACTTACTTCACTAGGCATAATACCTCCAAGTCAATTCATGCTGTTGCAAATAGCACGATTTCATTCTTTTTATAGTTGAGAAATATTCCACTTTGCATGTGCACACACCCACACCCACACTTACACATTATACCGTACTTCCTTTTTCCATTCATCTGTTGATGGATGCTTCGTTTGCTCTCATATCTTGACTATTGTGAACAACCCTGCTGTGAACACTGGAGTGCATATTCTTTTCAAATTAAAGTTTTTATTTTCTTTATAGAAATACCCAGGAGTAGAATTGCTAGATTAAATGGTAGGTCCATTTTTAATTTTTTGAGGAAACTCCTTACGATTTTCCATAGGGACTATGACACTTTAAGGCCCACTAACAGTATACTAGGCTTTCCTTTTCTCCACATCCTTACCAAGACATTGTTTTTTGTCTTTTTGGCAATAGCAATTCTGGAAAGTGTGAGATGAGACTTCATTGTGAGTTTGACTTGTATTTCCCTGATGACTAGTGATGCTGAGCATCTTTTCAGGTGCTATTGCACGTCTATATATCGTCTTTGGAAAAATGCCTATTCAGGGCCTCTGTTCATTTTTAAATAAGATTCGTTTTTTTAATGTACTGAGTTGTATTAGTCCTTTATGTATTTAAGCCCTTATCAGACATACTGTTTACAGATAACTTCTCCCATTCAGTAGGTTGCCATTTCATGTGTTCAAGTATTGGGAAAAAATAATATTGTTAAAATGCCTATGCTACTCAAAGAAAGAGAAGGAAATGGCAACCCACTCCAGTACGCTTGCCATGGAAAATTCTATGGATGGAGGAGCCTGATGGGAGGGCTACTGTCCATGCGGTCACAAGAGTCAGACACGACTAAGCAACTTCACTTTCACCCAAAGAAATCTATAGATTCATTTAAATTCCTATCAAAATATTCATCATTTTTTTCCTACAGAACTAGAACAAATAGTCCTAAAATTTTATCAAAACATAAAAGACCCCAAACAGCTAAAGCAATCACGAAGGAAAAAAGAACAAAGGTGTAGATATAATGCTGCTGCTGCTGCTAAGTCGCTTCAGTCGTGTCTGACTCTGTGCGACCCCATAGATGGCAGCCCACCAGGCTCTGCCGTCCCTGGGATTCTCCAGGCAAGAACACTGGAGTGGGTTGCCATTTCCTTCTCCAATGCATGAAAGTGAAAAGTGAAAGTGAAGTCGTTATTTGACTTCAAACTATGCAATAAAGCTATAGTAATCAAAAAAGCATGGTACTGGTACAAAAACAGACACATAGAGCAATGGAAGAGCACAGAAAGCACAGAAATAAACCCATGCACAAATGGCCAACTAATCTACAACAAAAAAGGCAAGAATGTGAAATATGAAGAAGATGATCTCTTCAATAAGTGAGGTTGGGAAAACTGGACAGCTACATGTTAAAAAATGAAAGGTCAACCATTTCTCACATCATACGCAAAACTAAACTCAAAATGGATTGATATTTGGCAAAACTAATACAATTATGTAAAGTTTAAAAATAAAATAAAATTAGAAAAAAAAATGGATTGAAGCTTAAACTTAAGACTTGAAATTGTAAAATCTCCTAGGAGAAGGTATAGGCAGTATGCTCTTTGACATCATTCTCAGCAATATTTTGGGGGGATCTGTCTCCTCAGTCAAAAATAACAAAAGCAAAAATAAACAAATGGGACTACAATTGGTATTTTATCTAAGAATAAACTTTTATAATTTCATCAATATGATTCTCAAAAAAAGTGAAAACACATTGTATTGATGTCTTAGTCTTCACCATCGGTATTTCTTTTTCATGTATTTGAAAGGACATTTTATTCATAAAAAGAAATCTGAAAGGTTACTTTGGTTTTAAAAATTAATATTTAAAGTGTTAATATTGTCAAGTTAACTCAGGTTCTTGTGCTTTTGAATTTACTAATTTAATTGACAGTTCATTTTATGTTCTACTTATAAATATAGAAAATACTAGTAAAACTTTAAAGTCAGCCTTTACACCTTAATGTTAATTAAACATTTTAAACATTATAAATTTAATGTGCTCATTTTTATTTTTAAGTACTTCAACTCTCTAGTAAGCTAAGCTTCCCAAGCACTTAACCAACTTCTATAAATTTAATAAATCAAAATCATAAGATGTCCTAATACTTTTCACAGATGTAGTAAAATTTTCCTAGACTATTCAACTTAGAATGACAAGCAAAATCAAATTTTCAATTCCACATTTTAAGTTGAAATCGATTTAATCTACTAGGTACTCTACAATGTCAAATTATACTTTAATATGCCAAATTTGCCTGTTATAAGTGATTAAAATGTCAAATAAGCTCAGATTATTTTCAAACTTAACATGAAAATATTAACACTATGCGTTATAATTCATTTCAGCATTTTCCAGAATTAAGCCTATTATTCCCTGCAGTTAAACCAGTCACTCACACTTCAGTTCATTCGTACAACCTTCATTCAGTATGTCTGTAAACTCTGCCCTCTCCAGGCTTGTCTGAAAATGCAAATATTGGGTAGGGGCAGTATTTTAAGATCAATCACACTTTATTTTTTCTTGATCTGAGGGAGCTAAGGTAGAGAGAAAATCTTTGGACTTCTCCAAAAGTTAACAAAAGTGTTCCATATGAGTAAGCAGAGTGTTCAAAGACCAACTTTGCTTAATCATGGGGCTACTGGCTTTGTTCGAGGGAGAGGTAATCTTTCCAGGCTGTGTGTAACATGGTAGGATCACACGTCCTTTCTCTGAGCTTAGTCTCCCATTTATCCAACCACCTCTTCTGTGACCCACGTTGCTGAAAAGAAAAAAAGACAAATGTTTTCTGAGGGGTCCAAGTGTGTGTGTATGTGTGTGTGCACTCAGTTGTGTACGACTCTTTGTGACCCCATGGATTATAGCCCACCAGGCTCCTCTGTCCGTGGGATTTTCCAGGCAAGAATACTGGAGTGGGTTGCCATTTTCTTCTCCAGGGGATCTTTCCCACCCAGGGATTGAACCTGTGTCTGTTATGTCTCCTGGACTGGCAGGTGAGTTCTTTACCAACTGGGAAGCCCTGAAGAGTCCCTGTAGTATTAGATAAATACATTTGTGGAAACCTGTGCATTTTACTTAAAATCCACCCCATCCCAAAGCCCTCTTTAAGGCTGTTTTTGCACCAGTTTAATAGTGCTTGAGGCTAGAAGGGGAAGAGTGACGGTTGCAGGAAGGGCTGCTGTGAGTTGGAGGTACAATCTGAGCAAAGGCAGAAAGAGGAAAACTTGAACGCTAGATTCCCAGCTAGAATCACAGTCAGGCAGTGTGAATTCCTTAAATTCATTAGGAAGGGTGAACTTGCATTTAATATCGTTTACATAGCAAAGGAGAAACAGGTGCAACCAACGTGCAAAGTTAAAACAAATCTAGTAAAAAATGTCTGAATGAAAAGCTTTAGTCCTAAAATGAGTACATTTCCAATCATTTGGAAAACTATTTTCTGAGTATTTCAAACAGCCTAAGTTTTGCTGTAGAATAATATATTATTACAGAAAGCTTCAAATCCATTTTCTTTAAATGGAAACAGTTCCAGAAAAGTTAGGTGATTTTTTTTTTCTGACATCATACAACTTATTAATATCAGAACCTCGATTAAAACGAAGTTTAACAAAAATGTCCAGAATGGAGTTTTACTCTACTGCTTTTTGAGTTAACATCTAATTTTCCATCCTGTGCCACACCATGATTATGGCTATGATTTTTATAAAAACTAAATTAAAATGGAATTTGCTATTTTTCTTATTTGTTTCATAACATGTTTAATTTTCATTTATAAATGATCATCTGAATCAAGTTTTATCTTTCAAGGACCACATGATCTGAGGACAATTTTGGACTTGGCTATTTTTGCCACATCCTTAGTGTTCTCTAATTAGCCAGATTGTTCTCTTTTCTTTTAAGGCCTAATTTTTTTAAAGCATCCTATATGCAGCTTTGTGTTCTTCCCCATTAAGTAAGTCTGTCTTCTTACTTAATGTTGGCTGGTTTTACTGTGTTTGCTCCAATTTCTTTTCTCTCAAGTGAAGAGCTTCAAAAGTTTATTTCTTTTAACGATGCCCTATACATCTTAATGGGTATGCATTTTGTTTCATTTTCTTTCCCACTCTTTTATTCTTAGTATAAACTTTTGTAACCTACAAATAAATGTGGGTATAAAAAAATAAGAACAAACAAAAAAGTAGTATTCTGAGACCGTCCGTTTAATTTCCGCATCAGGGTTCTTTTTTCATGTAGTCATCTTGTTTGCTAGTGAAATATGTAATTACTATAAATCTAACATATTTCCAAACAATTTGTTTCATTTTAGTTTGGGAATCTGGGAGGCCTCTTTCTAGAATATTTTCCTGTTCAGTCTTACAATAACCTGATCTAATGGACATCATTAGTATTATCAGGGAGTTCAAGACCCACTAAGTGGCAGTCCTAAAGACATTTCTTACTTCCTCCTCCAAAATGTTCCAGTGTTCATGTCTATCTCCAGTCTTTTCAGAAGACCATAATTATGACTGAGAGTCAACAGAGAAAGCATTCTTTTTTAACGGATATTATCTAATAAAGGTCAGTTGCTTGAAAAGACAGTTTTTTTTTTTCTTTTCTCATTTTGAATATTTGTGATATAAGGATTCCAGAAACATACCAAGCAATCCTGGGTATTCTTAATAAAATAAACTGCACATTTGGTCACCTTTTCATAATGCCTAAAAACCACCATAATGAATAGTACTTACCGAATTACTATGTTTAACCCATGTGTCATCTCCACTCACTGCCATTTAAACTCTAGGTAAGATCAGCTGACACTCCATTCAATGCCTTGTGTGAGGCTTAATGTTCTACCCAAAACTTATGCAGGTTCAGAGCCTCAGTTTCCTCCTCCGGTTAGACTGACATTTCATATGATTGTCTTCTCTATATGTTACCCCTCTTCATTCTTCCTATCACAAATTGAAAAACAAATGCCCAGAGTTGCATTTGAGTCGAGTTTAAAGTGCTGGGCCTGCAGAGGGCTAGGTTCTCAGCATAATAAAGCCAGGGCTCTTGCATCAGCCTGTGGGAGGCAGGGGTGTAAATGTGCCTGAGTCATTTCCATCACAACAGCACTCACTAGAGCAGAGGAGCCTCTCCTCTGGTACCATGTGGTCATATTCATGGGTCCTAGCATTTTCCAGTTTAACAAAGAAAACCTGAAAAATACTAGCTTGTTTTCCTCCTTTTTATTTTCTTATCTAGGAAATGTGTTTCTTTGCTATACTGATTTTCAGATTTCATGGTGCAGAATTTGGTTTGGGGAGACAAGGGCAAGACCAGATATCTTGTTTTACTAACATCACTTACACATCCATATGTATTGTCTTTCTTTCCTATGAATGTGGAGTCCCATCTGTTTTGTTAATTTTTCTACTTCCTGTGCCTAGAATGTTGCCCGGCATACAGAAAGCATTTAATAATGAAAAGTATAGTTTGCAAGTCTGTTTTTCATAAGGCAATTACATTTATACCATTTCCTAACCATGAGCATGTACAAAATCAATTAGCCCAGAGAAAGAAAACAGGAGGGCAGAAGGATCTATTATTTATTTTGTGCCCCTTAAATTTCAGGCACTCTATTAGGCATATTATATTTACCTGAATGTGTAATTTAATTCTCATAACTTCCCAACAGAGTAATCACATTTAGAAATAAGGAAACATTAGCCTAGCTATGTTAGGCAAGTTCGCCAAAGTCTCATAGATAGTAAATAGGAGAGTAGAATACAAATTCAAAAATCATTTTTCCTGACTTTTATGGTTTTTCACACTGATTTGCTAATTTGATCAACACAATACAATAGTAATATTTGATCAGCCCTACAGTAGCATGTGGGCTTCCCTGTTGGCTCAGTGGTAAGAATCTGCCTGCTAATGTAGGAGACACGGGTTGGATCTCTGAGTCAGGAAGATCCTCTGGAGGAGGAACTGGCAGCCTGCTCCAGTGTTCTTGCCTGGGACATCCCGTGGACAGAGGAGCCTGGCAGGCTACAGTCCATAGGGTCACAGAGAGTCAGACTCGACAACAGCAACAAAAATAGCATGTATCCATTTGCTGACAAAGAAGCTGAGACCAGGAGAGGAGAAATAACGACTCTATAGTGGTGTGGCTGTGTGCCCTTGAACACAGTTTCTTTGGTGGTATGTTAGAGCCCTCTTCCTCAGATTGTGGCAGAGATTCAACATCAGCAACGCACGGTAGCTGATGCAGATACCATGTCTGAGGGTCCACTCCAGGAAGACTGGGAATTGTACTAGTGGTCTGTCACTCAAGAGCCAAATGAGGCCTCTGGATGGTGTGAATCCAGTGACGACACGGAACCCAGATCACACGTGACAAGAATTTCAAGTCAACACACCAGCCTAAAACCTGTTCACTATAATCACTGGTACTGATCTCCTTAGAATATTACTAATAGAAACTTCAGAGGCCCCAGGAAGAGATGACACATTAGAATTTAAGGTTTGGAAAATCTTGGCACATGGTTTCAGGACAGGACACAATTTATCACAGAAATTATAATTTCCCTGTGCTTCTTCTCCATCTAAAATGAAGCAAAGGCTGATGGAAGATGCTCTTGGCACTCTATTAATGGATGCTAATTAAAGTCTTGCTTTGGACAAAATAAAACAGATGAAGAAGGCAGAACACAATAGAACCTCACAGATGGACTCTGGGAATAAGCAAGGTGGGCTGGAGAGAGCTTTGGTGATTAAGACACAACACTGTGGAACTTTTAGCAGCTGAAGCTCTTCTGTTCTTCATCTTGACACAGTATGAAAGTAATTATTCATATGCAAATTGAATGATTTTTTTCTCTGTCCTTAAAAATATGGGTTTATTCACTGTAAATACAAACCCTTAACAAATGAATCCAACTGAACGTTACTCTGCAGCTTTTTTTTTTTTTTTAATTTTCTCCTCTCTTTTTTGTTTTCTGTGTTTAATGGCGCTCTCCTTTTAGATGTGACTTTGCAAATAAGAAAGCATGTAACATCTGGAACTGCTTAAAATCAATTTCTTTTCTCCTTTATTTTTTTTCTGTTCTATAACTAAAAATGGACTTTCCAATTCACATCATGCTTTTCTCCCTCTCTCTCCTTTATAAAATAAATAAATAAATAAATGCCATCTGGTCTAACAGCTCAGTTGCCAATTACAAGCCTGAGGCAATCCAAAACTGCCAGATAGTCAACGCAGAAAATATGGTTTCAAGAAGAAATGCTAACAGAGCCCTTGCTGCAGTATGGCTCGGCGCTCTGCCAAATTACCACCCCGTGCAGACACTGTCTTATCTCCTAGGGACTTGCAGGAAATCCTGGCAATCTGCATTATGGTATATCAGCACCTTGACTTATCTTAATGAAGATGTCTGGAAAACTCAGTTGTTTCATAGCTAGTGAAACATACTGACATCTCAGAAAATCAGATCAGCACTCTTTGGATGGAACTCTGAAATTTTCAAGTGACTACATTTTCAAGTGTTTCATTTTCCTGGGATCACAGCTCCTTTTTGGGTGTGGCCAGAGGGGAATAGCAGCAGCTCCCTGCTGTGTCCAGCTGAACGAAGGTCACTGGGTCCACTGATAATAGGTATTCACTCAAAGTGAGTCTCACAGAAAATGGTCACTTGTCTACCTAACCTGAGTACTAGTTTGGTTGCTTATTCAAACACATCAATGAAAGGTTTAGAGACACCATAGAGCCCTCATCTCCCTTTTTTTCTCCATGTATAAATGAAGACAAAAAATCCTAAAAATTCTACTCCCAGTATTGACCCCACTCTTTTCCATCTTCACTTCCACTCTCAGAAAGTGAAAGTGTTAATCACTCAGTAGTGTCCAGTTCTTTTCGACCACATGGACTGTAGTCCACCAGTCTCCTCTATACATGAGATTTCCCAGGCAAGAATACTGGAGCAGGTTGTCAGTTCCTTCTCCAGGGGATATTTCCGACCCAGAGATGGAACCTGGATCTCCTTTATTGCAGGCAGATTCTTTAGTGTCTGAGCCATCAAGGCAGCCCACCACTCTCTAGATTCAAGCTATTAAAAATCCTTTTCTGGCTGCCATTCAAAACCTTGCATATCTTGTGTATGCTCTTACTAAGTCTCTTTTCTCTACACAGTCAGTGTAGTCTTCTGAAAATATAATTCATCTGCTTAAAATGTGGCAGTACCTTTCCATTGCACTTAAGAATAACATCCAGAATCCTTAAATTGGCTATAAGTTCACTATGAACTGATTTTCGCTCTTAGACTATCTTGATCCTTTTACTATTTCTCTCCCCAAACTGGTCTGTTGGATCCAAAACAGCAACCACCACATCTAATTTTGTTCAACATTCAGCACCTCACAATGTCAACATACAATAGTCTCTCAACATATCTTCTTTGAGTTAATTCAGATTGAATGTTAGTTCTTCAATTAACATTGAATTGAATGTTAATTGAACTTGGCAATTGACCAAATTCTTAGCCAAAATTACCTTATCTATAAGATGAGACAACCAATCACTTACCAGAGTTCTAGTGCGAAGATTAAATGCGAGTATGTTTGTGAAGTTCAGTTGGCTTCACATACACAGAATGCCTCTACAATGTCCTTTCAAATTACATCTTCTCACTTCATTTTGGTAACTGATGTTTCTTAATCTACATTAAGTATCTTACATGTGCTCTATCTTTTTTCTACCCTAGCAAGTATTATGATCCTTTTGAAGATAAAGAAACCATCTACCTTGTCCATCCAGCCTAGTACCTGCTTGCTGTATGATTCCTAAATAAATATGGGTTAAAAAATAAAACTAAAATTCTAGGTGTCCCAACTTTATGTCCCCAAATGCCTATGTGGAATATTCCAGTCCTGTTTGAGCCAGTCCTTCTTACACCTGAGAAGAAATACATTTGGATGCTGGGGGAAAACAAAACAAAATCACCTTTTACATGAAAAGGTTAGTATTGTATCTACTTTTCTTGCAACTTATTAAAACAGAAAGTAAAGGAACTTAGGTAACTTCTCAAGGCATCATGTCTTCATCTGAGAAATAGAAATAAAAGTAGCCACCACATAAAATTAGGTAGATTAAAATACTCATACAGTACTTATCAGAGAAATGTCCATTAATTTTGTTCTCCTCTCTTCTTATATTAGAATGTAGACAGAATATAGTACACAGCATTGCAAAATATGCCAAAAACAAAATTTTGAAGTAGACTCATACATAGCCACTTGCTCATTTTATTACAGAATGAGGCTTGAGTTCCCTTCTTCCTTGAAATGCGGCAAACCTTCAATTTCTACTGTACATCTAGGTAGATATGAAGCATGGAAGAATGTCCTTCCTACCACCCACAGGGAAGTGCTTTGAGCCTTCAGGTATAAGGCCTAATTATCATTTTCTTACCTTGCCTAGATAAAAATGTTGTGATAGCACATGGAATTAAATATCATCATTTTCAATCTGTTGACATCGATTGGCTTCATGACTTAAAATAATATAAAGGATAAATGGAAATATGAGAGAGCTGAAAGAAATTCCAGGCAGTGGTCTTCATAGCCAAGAGTCGCATTTTCACACTCCAGGTGTTTAGATGAGCATTTTTGTATACAATGAAGCAGTAGAATGGTAATTATACTTGGAGGAGTCGTATTATGTTTGTTAAACTCTTCAGTTATAATAAATATTATTTTTTTCATTTAATAACTAACCAAACCTAAATTATTTGTTTATTCAGGCAATGATATATCACTCTCCATTATTTACTGGGACATCACTGACTTCATGAATACAGTGTCTTCCTATGAGGCAACTATACAAAGCACACAATTATCTTGTTCATTAAGATGTAACTGAAGAGAACATCTGTTAGAATTGTGGAAACTTGAATGAAAAAAAATAGGCAATGCATTACTTGTCACCATGGTTTTCATGTGCATATTGCAATTCAACTAGCAAGCTATCATTACTGGGATGAATTTCATGGAACTTCTTTACTGATGTGTGTGTGTGTGTGTGTGTGTGTGTGTGTGTACATGTGCACATAGAGTCATGTGTGTCCACCTCTTTGTGACCCCTGGACCTCTGTCCATGGAATTTTCCTGGCAAGAATACTGGAGTGAGTTGCCATTTCCTTCTCCAAGGGGTCTTCCAGACTCAGGGATCAAACCCACATCTCTTGCATCTCCTGCATTGGCAGGCAGATTCTTTATCACTGAGCCACCGGGGAAGTCCTTCTTTACTGAGGTGAACTTAAATTCAAGAATTTATTTATTCAAAACATTTCTATGGACTTACTATGTTCCAAACACAGGTAAACTGATCAAAGATACAGAGATGAGTAAGTCATTTTCTTAGCAAAATTTGTGAAGTTTTCTTTAGGGCCAACATACCACCCTGTGGTAACTTCTGTGGGAGAAGTATTAAGAGCACTGAAATGTCATGGACTTATAAGAGGTGTTCAGAAACCATTCAGTAGAGGAATGAAGGAAGTAGAAGTTTCAAAAAGAAGAAAATATTTGGGGTTGAATCTAGATCAATAAGAAACACCAGGGATGATCATGGGAAGGTAAGAGAGGAGAAAGAAACCATATTTTAGGCAAAAGGAAGGATTATTTACAAGACATGGATGTATGGTTATGCTATTTTCAGGGAATTTTAAGTCACTTCTTCTTGGTGAAATGTTAGGTGTGAGGCAGAGTGTGGCACAAGACGTAAGTTGATGTGAGGCAGACCAAATAATCTGAATTATGAAGGGCTCCCCATATTAGGATATGGACTTGGAATATTTTTCCCAGAAAGCTAAAGGGAGTCATCAAAGGATTTTCAACAGAGATGACATGCCATTGGATGCTGGTTTAAAATTAGTGTGGAAAATGTGTGGAGGGAGAAGCGGACAGATCCAGGTAAGAGGCCAAGACCAGGTGGAGATGATAGTATAGCAACTCAGTGAGGAATGATCAGTCTCCTAATACAGGCATATATGCATGGAGGAAATAGACTCTTCATGGTTTGAACATTAATCACATGTGGTGGTATTTGGCAAGGCTTGGAATTGGACAACAAGATGGATGGTGCTACCATTGTGAAATATAATAAGAGCAGTAGATTTGGATCACTGCCATGAGGAGACTGAATATTTTATCTGAAGACATGCTTTATGGTATTAATTATAGTTGCAGTATGAATTTTTTAAAGTGAAGCATACCATATCTTATCTACTCATGAAATCATAGGGTTCTAAATTATTGAGATTTTGCCTTTGTTATAGAAAGGAATTAGTGATTTAAAGGGAAATGAGTTATCATGTGTTCCATCAGCCTTACTCTGCAGAAAGTAAAGTAAGGCTCAAGAGGAGAAAAGTATGTCACCAGAGATTAAGAGTCAAGGCTTCTACCAAACTGAAGACTGACCAGATTATCTGCAAATCCAGTGTCATTTCCAGATCAAGGAAACCTGTTCCTGATTCTTTAACGTGTTTCTTCACCTCTTCCTCCACACTCTGAAACCAAAACTGCTCATGTAGCCTTTTGAAGCCATTATCTCCAGCCTTGAATCAATCTTAAAGAAAGCTGGAAAAACAAAACAAATGTGATGTGATTTCCCAGCTCGAAGTCTGTCAATGGACAGAAGGCAAAACTTCCAGGTGTGCCTGAAAGCAACGCTAGACACACCTTCTGCTGTGTGACCTGCAGTGTGGTCTTTTCAGAGACATCCCTTGCTTCTCCGGATCTCAACCACAAGGAGCTGCTGGCAGAGTGTTAAAGGCACTGGCTGTGAGGTTCAAAGAGGCTGGAGTTCACCTCCCCAGGGGTGACCCTGGGAAGATAACTTCTCTAAGTCTCAGTCTTTTCCATAGAACAGGGATAAGCAAGGAACACACCTCTGGGGAAGTACAATTGGGAAAGTGTGTGTGATACAGCATGGACTTGAAAGCGGGTAAATTTCTCATCCTATCATATTATCACTTATTGAATATTAGTTAATAACTTCACGAGATTAGGTCGTTCTTACTAAACTTCAAAATCCTTCAAGCTAGGCTTCAACAGTATGTGAACCGAGAACTTCCAGATGTACAAGCTAGATTTAGAAAAAGCAGAGGAACCACAGCACCTGCTGGATCATAGAAAAAGCAAGAAAATTCCAGAAGAACATCGATTTCTACTTCACTGACTCTGCTAAAGCCTTTGACTATGTGGATCACAACAAACTGTGGAGAATTCTACAAGAGATGCGAATACCAGACCACCTGATCTGCCTCCTGAGAAATCTGTATGTAGGCCAAGAAGCAACAGTTAAAACCAGACATGAAACAATGGACTGTTTCCATATTGGGAAAAGAGTACATCAAGGCTGTATACTGTCACCCTGCTTTCTTAACTTATGCATAGAGTACATCATGTGAAATGCTGGGCTGGATGAAGCACAAGTTAGAATCAAGATTGGCGGGAGAAATATCAATAACCTCAGATATACAGATGACACCACGCTTATGGCAGAAAGTGAAGAAGAACTAAAGAGCTTCTGGATGAAAGTGAAAGAGGAGAGTGAAAAGGCTGGTTTCAAACTCAGCATTCAAAAAACTTAGATCATGGCATCCAGTCCCATCACTTCATGGCAAATAGATGGGGAAACAATGGAAACTGTGACAGGCTTTATTTTGGGGGGCTCCAAAATCGCTGCAGATGGTGACTGCAGCCATGAAATTAAAAGACGCTTGCTCCTTGGAAGAAAAGCTATGACCAACCTAGAGAGCGTATTAAAAAGCAGAGACATCACTTTGCTGACAAAAGTCCGTCTAGTTAAAGCTGTGGTTTTTCCAGTACTCATGTACGGATATGAGAGTTGAACCATAAAGAAAGCTGAGCACAGAAGAATTGATGCTTTCCAATTGTGGTGCTGGAGAAAACTCTTGAAAGTCCCTTGGATTGCAAGGAGGTCCAACCAGTCAATCTTAAAGGAAATCAACCCTGAATATTCACTGGAAGGACTGATGCTGAAGCTGAAGCTCCAATACTTTGGCCACCTGATGTGAACAGTTGACTCACTGGAAAAGACCCTGATGCTGGAAAAGATTGAAGGCAAGAGGAGGAGGGAGTGACAGAGGATGAGATGGTTGGATGTCATCACCGACTTGACGGACATGAGTTTGAGCAAACTCCGGGAGATAGTGAAGGACAGGGAAGCCTGGCGTGCTGCAGTCCATGAGGTCGCAGAGTCGGACACAACTTAGCAACTGAACAAAGCAAACAAGGCTTGTCTCATTTATTTACTTGTTTATTTATATCACTTATTTCTCTTTCCCTCATATGTATGTCAGTTTCATGGAAAAGGAACTTAGACCAGCTCCAGAAAAACAGAGTTGTTAAGAACACAGCGAGTAGATGCAGATTTCCCAGGATTCATTCCTGGTTTCATCTCTGAGTAGTTGTGTGACTCAGTAATTTGTTTAACCTATTTCTCATCTGTAAAAATTCAACTAATTATAAAGTGCCTAATTTAGAACAGCATGCTTAGCACATAGTAAATTATCTGTAAATGGTATTACTCAAAGTATTAGTCTCATCCTCTCACCTGTAATAGTGATTTTGTTGTTGTTCAGTAGCTAAGTCGTGGGCACCCCATGGACCACAGCATGCCAGTCTCTCCTGTCCTTCACAATTTCCTGGAGTTTATTTAGATTCATGTCCATTGAATCTGTGATGGTATCCAACCACCTCATCCTCTGCTGCCCTCTTCCTCTTTTGCCTTCAGTCTTTCTCGGCACCAGGGTCTTTTCCAGTGAGTGATAGGCATACAGAAAATATAAACGAAGATGTACTAGTGTAGTGCTTGAACAACAATCAGTGTTCAACGAATGGAGTTTGCACATGTTACTGTTAATAATACTGCTGCTGCTGCTGCTGCTAAGTCGCTTCAGTCGTGTCTGACTCTGTGCAACCTCAGAGACGGCAGCCCACCAGGCTTCGCTGTCCCTGGGATTCTCCAGGCAAGAACACTGGAGTGGCTTGCCATTTCCTTCTCCAATGCATGAAAGTGAAAAGTGAAAGTGAAGTCGCTCAGCCATGTCTGACTCTTGGCGACCCCATGGACTGCAGCGCACCAGGCTCCTCCATCCATGGGATTTTCCAGGCAAGAGTACTGGAGTGGGGTGCCATTGCCTTCTCCGGTTAATAATACTAGTGCTGGTAACAAAGATAATAATAATACCATTGCTCATCAACAGCAACATTAACAACTCTGAGTGTCAGGATTTTGTGAAGATCTACAGAAACTATGAACTATCCTACTCTTGCTTTACTTTTCTTATTTTTTTTCCTTCACACACAGATCTCAATGCCTGTAAGATGTTTCCAGAAAGCCTGGAAATGCAGAAGTTAATAAGCTAGAGTCCTTGTCCACAAAGCTCACACTCCAGTGCAGATATAGACATTTAGAACAATCGCTCTGCTCTTGCAGAAATAGGGATACAGTGCTTTGAAATCTTAAAGGAAGCAATTCCCCGTTCTTCCTAAGGGGGGCAGAATGTTTTCACAGAGTAGGCACCAAATGAATTGCAGTTGGAATAAAAATTAGGACTTCTTCAAGTAAAGAAGACAGGAAGGTGATTCCAGGAAGATAGAAAAGATCATGATGGTTTAAAAAAAATCACTATTCAGGGAAGCATGAGCTATTAGGAGGAATTGCAGCAGTGCACAGAGAGCAGGAAATAGACTGGGGATTCAATTGCTATTGAGGTCAGATCACCAACTGTAACAATTTTGGGATTGAGTTTTGTAATACAGTCAATGGGGGAATATCAAAGGTTTTTAAAATATGAAAGTCAACTGATCATATTTGAGTTAAATTAATTACCTTAAATTAAATTATTAATTTTAATTAATTCATTATAATTAATTAAACAAGAATAGTAGGTTTTTTTTTTTTTTTTTGGATGAGCAGGAAAAGAGTAGATAGAAGTAAGAATATCACTTGTGAAAGCTTTTGTGATATTCATAATTAGAACTGGGCTCAAGCTGCATCAGTGCAGAAGATAAAAGGGAAGCAGATTTTAAGAGTATTTAGGACAGAGGGTCAAACAAGCTTGGCAACCCTGGGGATATAGTTATTAAGAGAGGGAGAAAGCCAAAGATGCACTGCTATATACGTTCTGGAAGGTAACTTCTGTATGCCAGTTGTGTATGTAGGGAATGTGAGACCAGAAATAGGTTAGCGGCACACAAGTCTGAATTTGGAAATGCTACTTGTGATTTGTGAGCCATTGATCTGCAAATTTTTAATTTTAATTTCACGACTGAAGCGACTTAGCAGCAGCAGTAGCAGCAGTAATTTATTAGCTGTTTTCTATGTGAATATGTTTGTGGAAGGGTTTATATATAGGGTAACGATATCAATTTAGTTAGGACAGTGCTGAGTTTTGACATTATCCTGGAGTAATTATTAAATCACCCCCTTTTCTTCACTAAAGTATCCTAGTTTGCATCATAGTTAAATAATTGAGAATTATAAACCTCAATTGAAATTTATAATCTACTGTAAGATGTAGACATGTTCAAATATTTTTTTTTCACATGTTACCAGAATGAGGAAAAACAGGAATAAAAAGTGTCAAGATCCCAAAGGTAAGAACCACTTTTAATTTCCATTCCAGCTTCATGGGTGATGCTATTGTGATGTTGAATCAACAAATTACAGTTTTTACAAAGGATTGTTATTAAATGTCTTTCCAGGAGGATGGCCTCTGGTAGGGACTAGCATGATATGCTGGGCTTCCCTGGTGGCTCAGTAGTAAAGAATCCTCCTGTCAGTGGAGGAGATGTGGGCTTGATCCCTGGGTTGGGAAGATCTCCTGGAGGAGGAAAGGACAACTGACTCCTGTATTCTTACCTGGAGAATCCTATGGACAGAGGAGCCTGGTGGGCTAAAGTCTATGGGGTCGCAAAGAGTCAGACACAACTGAGTGCGTGCACACACACACACACAGTGTGATGTACTAGATACCCCGAGAAGCCCTCCCAGATGTAGTAAAATGTAGGCATAATTGTCTCCACTTAGAGGTGAGGATCCTAGGACACTGAGAGGTAAAGTATTAATAACTAGTCACACAGAGACAGCACTTGAATTCCTCAAGCCTGATGTCAAAGATGGCTTTCTTTGCGTGCCACCAAATTTCTTCCACTTTAGAGAACTAAGCCTCACCCGGAAGTCTGAGAGGAGAGATGCATGAAGCCAGGTCTCAACTGAGGGCCCAGGTACCACGTCTGTGCAGAAGGAAAGAGCCTCTCTTTGGGAGAGGTGATTGCTGTCAAGCACACATGAGTGAAACCCACTCAAAACTGATTCAGCTAAGCTGCCATAACATCCAAAGTGATCTAGGAGGATGCTGTAATCAACAGTGTCAAAAGCAGCATTCAGATCAAGCAAAATTAAAATACTCAAACTGTCAGATGTGGCTGCATCAATAAACCATTCATCACAAGGAAAATCTCAGGCAAGGGCTGCCTCTGCCCTGAGTGAAGCGATGAAAAGCTGGATTCAACTTTCTCAGAGAGACTATGTCCCTTTCTTAAAAAGAATGTGTTCCTTCTGGCTGTGAGCGTTCATCTGATCCAAAGGAGCCCATTCAGTCCCTGACTACACATAGCACAGCCGTTCATTTCCTGGGATTTTATTGTCCCCTCAAAAAGACTGAAGAGCTGAATTCATTCACTGAACAACCATTTATCGAGTTTTGACCTAGACAAGCACAATAACAAGCACTGCGTAGACAGAACTGACTACAACACAACCCCTGGCCTCAAGGTGCTATGACCGTGTAGACTCTATACCTCTTTATTAAACTTAGTAAACGAGGTAAGGACTTCTCTGTAGCTCAAACGGTAAAGAATCTGCCTGTGATGCAGGATACCAGGGTTCAAGCCCTGGGTTGGGAAGATCCTCTGGAGAAGGGAATGGCAACTCACTCCAGTATTCTTGCCTGCAGAATTCCATGGACAGAGAAGCCTGGTGGTCTACAGTTCGTGGGGTTGCAGAGAGTTGGACACAACTGAGCGACTAACACACACACATGCACAGACAAGGGAATCATTAATAACAAAAGAGTCAGGATATTTGAGAAACGCAAAGAAGGATTAGATACAGTCCTTACAAATCCCTTTGAGAAGAAAAGGAAAGAACTCTGCCAAAATTTAAAAATACAATTCTAGGGGTCATACTCAGTGAGATGACCGCAACATTCATGATCTGTTTTAGTCAGCTTGGGCTGTTACAACAAAATGCCTTGAACTGGGGGTGGAGGACTATCAAACAATAGAAATGTGTTTCTTATAGTTCTGGAGGCTGGAAGCCAGGGGTCCTGGTGCCAGCCTGGGTGGATTTGGGAAGGTCCACTTCCTGGTTTGCAGATGCCACATTGCCTTGTACCCTCACATGGCAGACAGCAAGGACAGGAAGGAAGCTCTCTCCTGTCTCCTCCTGTAAGGGCACTAATCTCCATCTTCTAACAACCCCACGTTGAGGGTTCAGATTTCAGTGCCTGGCTTTTGGGAGGAACAGCAACATTCCGTCCACTGTCATCCAAAGTGGATTTTAAGATAGAAATGAGGTATTAATGACCACAGTAGGACAACAGATACACATGGGCACTGCCCAAGTAGGTCTACAAGACCACTGGGGAGTCACCGAACGCTGTATGCGAGACCATCATTGTCTGTGACCGGGAGAGATTTCTTTACGTTTGGCAGGTAGACAATGTAGCTGCCACACACCTGACTCAAACTGTCTTTTTCTTTGTCTCAGCCCTACTGTTACACTTAGATGAAGTTGAGTACTGAAAACTACTCCCCTCTCAGGCTAATGTTCTTACTTATCCACTTCTCACTTTGATAGGATATAGGAGGGAACTTGAGCGGCTGTCTGCATTAAAGCCTTCACCCTGAGGTACCCTCATTTAATCTATCCCTGGTCTTCCCAAGAGGACTTTGGAGCCTCATTCAAAGAGATCACCAACAGATTCTTTGGCTGGACCACAGATGTACTAAGAAATTCACTGTAGTTGCTTGATACCATACCCACTCAGGACATTTTACAATCTGTATTCCATTTGCCTAGGTTCCTTCTGCATCAATGACTAGTAAAACCTGCAGCAATAATAAAATTATGCTTGCATATTATGGTTATTATATCACTTCTATTATCAATGTCACAATGATATGTGAAATTGACACAATAACATTATGTGAAATTATGGCTTTCCTTTTCTGTTAGAGCTGCTAGGGAAATCTCTGAGTATGAGGAACTTGGGCTGAAATGGATGACAAGGAGGGCAGTTTCTATAGAATCGCTGGTCCACAGCTTGAAATCAGATGTGGTCTTGCTTCATTAAAATCACATATTAACCCTGTGTGTAACCCATGTAACCTCTGGGGACATGGGTATCTTTAAGAGTGCTACTCTTAGACGATCAGTCAAGCCTTGATTTATGTGCTACCTAGTTCAACAAAAAGTTTTAATTCTGTATCATTTATAAAATCCATTCTTTTATTTTGGAGATGAAAAAATCCTTTCCTGAGATATAAATATTTAATAGCCCCTTTAAATATTAAATGATTCTACTTTGTACAACATATTCCAAAAACGGAAATACTTCGGTGAAAATGGCCTGAAAATTTTTTGCCTGTTTTGTGAATCCTGTTCTCAATGAATATTGTCTCATATTTAGCTACGTTTTTGCCATAACTAAGAGCTGTTGTACAGAAATACCTTCCATAATGATATAATGATCCACGTAACATCCACATCACTTCAACCGTACACTTCTGTTCCTTGAAACATGAAGTCTCTCATCCGGATGTGTTCCCTGCGTGCGTCCGTGCATGCTAAATTGCTTCAGGCCATGTCCAAATCTTTGCGACCCTACGGACTGTAGCCCACCAGGTGCCTCTGTCCATGGGTTCTCCAGGCAAGAACACTAGAGTGGGGTTGCCATGCCCTCCTCCAGGGGATCTTCCCAACCCAGGGATCAAACCTGCATCTCTTATGTCTCCTGTTAGCAGGCAGGTTCTTTACCACTGCTACTGCTGCTACTGCTAAGTCGCTTCAGTCGTGTCCGACTCTGTGTGACCCCATAGACGGCAGCCCACCAGGCTCCCCCATCCCTGGGATTCTCCAGGCAAGAACACTGGAGTGGGTTGCCATTTCCTCCTCCAATGCATGAAAGTGAAAAGTCAAAGTGAAGTCGCTCAGTCCTGTCCGACTCCTAGCGACCCCATGGACTGCAACCCACCAGGCTCCTCCACCCATGGGGTTTTCTAGGCAAGAGCACTGGAGTGGGTGCCATCTTTACCACTAGCACCATCTATGTTCCCTGGGGTGATCTGAAATACAATCCTAAAGGCTTTTGATAATCAGTGCCTGAAGAGCTTCATCTTGTCTCAGCCTTCAAAAAGGCTTTCTCTACTGGCTTTGACTCCTACTCCAGACCTTTATTTTCCATTTGAAAATGTGGTGGGAGAAATAATGTGTTGTTTAATAATCTGACTGTGGAAATCCAAACTATTGAAACATATCATCTTATTTTCTGTTTTAGCCAATCACAGCTGTTGCTCATACTGTAAATAGCTGAGAAATGTGTATTGAATAAATGAAAGAACAAGTGAATGTGTGATCTGAGCAATAAACTTGTGTAAACCCATTGTAAGAGTAATTCAATGTAACATTTAGACATTCTCTTCAATAGTCCCACCATTGTATTAACACAGCGTTTGAAATAAATAACCTTTACACTAAAGGCATTCTTCCAGCTTTCATACCACATGAAAGCAAGGGCAAAAGGTGATATGGAACTTACCTGACTTGGGCACACTCCCTGTGAGTAGATAAACCTCAGTGATGCAGATAGGGGGTGAGTAGGACTGCAGGCCAGAGATGGAGCTGACAAAAAGGAGTCAGTGTAGTTCAGTCACGTGGTATCACGGCTGAGTTATCGACATCAACAGAGTTAAGATACAGAACATTTCCATCACTACAATGATTTCTCATGATGTCATGTTTCAGCCGTGCCTGCTTATTGCCCTCCATCCCCACCGTCTTCTTAACCTTCGACAACCAGTGGTCTGTTTTCCATTTCTGCAGTTTTTTCATTTCAATAATGCTCTACAGATCGAATCATAAAGTGTGTAACCTTTTAAGACTGGGTCTTTTCACTCGGCATCCTTCTGTGGAACTTCACATGTGGTTTGTTGCATTTCACTTATTAATGTGTTATTGCTTTTTATTGTTGAATAGTACACCGTGGTGTAGATGTACTACAGTTTAACTGTATAAGGACACCTGGGTTGTCCCCAGTATCTGTCTGTTGCAAATTAAGTTGCTAAAAGCAGCTGTATACAAGTTTTAACATGAATGTAAGTTTTTAAAGAGACTGCCAAAGTATTTTCCAGAGAGGCTGTGCTCTGTCACAGTCTCACAGTCTGATTTTCACAGTCAGATTATTATTCTCAAGGAGGAGTATGATCCAGCTTTTCCACAATCTTTGTGAGTGTAAAAGCATTGGCTATAGTCATTCATTTTTATTTTAGCCTTTCTGATAGGTGTGTTGTGATATCTGATAATGGTTTTAATTTGCACTCCCTAATGGCTAATTGGCAACCCACTCCAGTATTCTTGCCTGGAGAATCCCAGGGACAGAGGAGCCTGGTGGGCTGCCGTCTATGGGGTCGCACAGAGTCGGACAAGACTGAAGCGACTTAGCATGCATGCACGAAACGGCTAATGATATTGAAAATCTTTCATGTGCTTATTTATCCTCTGTATATTCACTTTGGTGAAATTTTTGTTCATGTTTTGTACCTATTGTTTATTTGGATTAATGCATTCTTTTTTCATGTATCTTAAAAAATATTCTAGACACTACTAGTCTTCAAATATGAGATTTGCAAACATTTTCTCCCACTCTGTAGCTCATCCGTCTCTGCTCTTTTCAGGGTCTTTCCTAGAGCAAACATTTCTAATGTTGATGAGTCCAGTTTATCTATTTCTTCAGTGATTTGTAACATCATTGTTATTTTTCATAAATATTTGATAAAATTTGCCAGTGAAATTACCTAGCCCTGAAAGTTCATTTTGAGGGATTTTGTAATTACAACTGTGATATCCTTAATAACTATGCACATGCTTAGTCACTCACTCGTGTCTGACTCTTTGTGACCCCATGGACTGTAACCTACTAGGCTCCACTGTCCATGGGATTCTCCAGGCAAGAATACTGGAGTGAGTTGCCGTTCCCTCCTCCAGGGGATCTTCCCAACCCAGGAATCATATTTGTGTCTCCTTCACCTCCTGCATTGCATGCAGATTCTTTACCCCCTGAGCCACCAAGGAAGTCCTGATGTCTGGTTTATTTAATATTTATATTTATTTCGATTCTTAACATATTTAGTTTCTACTCCTACTTTCCTTAATGCCATATTTTCATACTATATCCTTCCCTGTTTTTTTTTTTTAGCTTTCAGCCTTCCTATATGTTTATATTTGAAGTAAATTTCTTATAGACAACATACTATTGGTTCATATGCTTTATTCTACCCTGTTTTATTCTCTGTCTATAAATATAAAAGAGCAACAGCACAATGAGAGTCAAAGAAATACTTGATTAATATCTTAAGTGAATAAATTCTAAAACAGAGAGCTCTGATATGAACTGGAGTGGAGCATATCTTTTAGTTTGAAGATCTAATCTAAGTCTCCTATTCCTACTGTAGCTAAATATTCAGCGTACTCAGGCACATCAGTGGAATGATGGATGGACAGACTCTGGTCTGATACTCCCCTCAAGTTATAGGTATGCAGAAACATGCAGAAAAAGGGAACTGGCTGTCTCTACCCCTACAGATCTTGCCTCAGTCCCTTTAGAAGGATGGTGATTTCCAATGGACCAAAACTCTGCTTACTGATAAGCTGGTCTTGCAAATGTCCTCTCCCTAAGCAATGAGATAATTATGTAGTAGATAGGTAAGGAAGCAGTGTAGGAGACCAATGAAGGGATTTAAAAATCTTCTTTTCTGACAAGAGATATTTTTATTATGGCTGACTCTTTTTCTTCAGGCTAAACTTCAAAACTTTATATTTATTCCTATTTCTTTTCATCATTTTTTTCCCCACTTCGGACAGACACATTTTCCAATAGATTTCTGTATTTCATCATCTTCCCTCTCCATGTCTCCCTTTCACACGTGATATTCCAGAGCTTTCCTGAGAAGACCAGGTGCCCATGGTTGCTGCCCATGGCAGAGAGTGGCCTTTATTAGAAACCTTCCTTATGATCTCCTTCAAGGCTGCATGACAATTTTATTGTGCCTGAGAAGTGAGCAAGGCTCTTCCCTCTCTTCTAATTAGCTATCTGGACATTGCAGCAGTTCAACAATGGTAGAGACTGAAGTAGGTGGTTTATCACAAAATGATTCCCTGGGTGATCCAGGCCTGTCTGTCCAAGTTGGGAGGAAGACCAGTGGTAACCAGTATAGTCACTCAGACAAGTTTTTGATGATTCTGCAACACCAATTAAATCAAGAGTAATTTATACCAAGAGCCAAATGATTGTGTTAGGATATCTTCCAGGAAATTTAAAGTGGGACTGCACAAGAGAAGACAATTGAGAGGCCCCCTGTACCATTTGTAACAAATCAGTGATTGATTGATCAAGAGAATTCCAATTCGGAAATGCATTCTTTCAATAGATATGGTTATTTCTCACAGCAATACTCCCCAAAAGTAACAGGGTCACCACCCTCTCTCCTTAGGCAGAAAAACATTACTCCATGGCAAGTACATTCTTACTTAAAGATTTTTAAATTACTTTTATTTAGAACACCAAACTTGCACCTTAGAATGCCAACATGAGATGGACGGAATGTGGAGTATCACTATCTAGTGAAATTAAAACACAACAGTTTAAATACGTTACTAAAGGCAGTGCTGTTCAGAATTGATGACTGAATTTGAATCCACGATTATTTAACTTCAAGTTCCGTGATCCTCAAATGTCTCTTAAAGACGTGTTAAAAAGGGACAGAGGAATCAGAAAGAGGGCAGCCCTTCTTGCTAAAGACTGGTCTGTAACAATCATGTGGGAAGATATCAAACTCAACATCAAATTAAAAAGCAGAAGAAGGTAAAAGAAAATGTGGGAGTGGTAGAAATAATGATTCAAACACAAAGATAATGCATAAAATTGAGTAAAAATGATTTTGTTAAGCTTTTAAAATACCTCAAGTACCATACAAACTCTATGGCTTTGGGGCCCCCAAGATAGGAACCAAGGTATATGCAGTAGTCGAATAACCGGACTACACTAGTGTTACTGGGACTGTTCCAGGTTTAGCATTGAAATTTCACTTGAAATTTGCAGCCCTGTGCAAGCCAGTGTGTCTGGTCAGCCTGTGTATTAATAGTAGAGAAGGACCAAAGGTTAAAGGGGGTGCCTGGATCCATTACCAGTTCCAGCCCAAGACGCCCATGCTTGTTGTCAGCTTAACTCACTGTGAGTTTCCCTATCTGTCAAATGTAGATCTCTTTACCTGGTTTAGGGGGCTTCTCTGGTGGCTCAGACGGTAAAGCGTCTGTCTACAACATGGGAGACCCTGGTTCGATCCCTGGGTTGGGAAGATCCCCTGGAAAAGGAAATGGCAATCCACTCCAGTACTATTGCCTAGAAAATCCCATGTACAGAGGAGCCTGACAGGCTACAGTCCATGGGGTCGCAAAGAGTCGGAGATGACTGAGCGATTTCACTTTCACTTACCTGGTTCAAGTGCTGTGAAAATTAAATACAACGTTATCTTTGTCAAAAAGCTATCATTTGGCAGGTCAATGCTTTTGTGTTTCAAGGCTGTAAAGAAATGTTGCAGGGCCAAAAATCAAGGGAGGAGAAGAGATGCTCATTGAAGAGTCCCTTCCCAAGACAGAGAGAGGGGAGGTCATAGAAATAATGGCAGGTCAGAGGTACAGAAGTTGTAGAGGTCTGTGCCACGCTTGCCTGCTGCCCCTGAATTATGGGTGACTCCTGGATATCAGCAAAGACTAGACGTGAAGACCAGAGGCCTCCAAGAGCTGTGTTGAGGGTCTCTGCACCAGCACTCTGAGAGCTAAGGATTGAAGCACAATGACCTCAACTCTACAGTGACAAGCACTGTGGTGGATGGAGCCAAGGCAAGGATGGCGGCCACAGCGACTCACGACCACACCCTTTTCCTACTTTAGATACACGCACTTATCGTCTTAGGAAAGACAGGTGGTCCCCACAATATGATAGATTGAATTGGCCACTACCTTGGTCAGTGGGGGCTCAGTTTGATTTGATTTAAAATAAATAGAGTAAGCTTCTATTAATCTAAATGTTATAAGGCAACATTTTGTCATTTACTCAAAGAAAAATGAGACATTTTTCTGGACCATAAATATTCTCAGAGAATAGTATAGGAGAAAGACACGTGTATAGGTAATTGACACATAGGAAGGTGAAATAAGATTTGTCAACAGGTGAGGGTTTGGGGAGAGCTTAGGGAGAAACGCTCTGCTTGTAAATTTCCAGACAGATAGGTGGGCAGAGCAGTTCTGAAATTCTCTCTCCCTTGGTAATCCCTGGGACAAGGGTGTCCTCTGAGATCAGTTACACAGGCTAAATGGGACAGATGAAGATGGTCCAAATGTCATTTTTATGCATAATAAAATAAACGCAAGCACATAGAAACAGTATTCCACTCCTGTTGATCTTTCCATTCCCAGCAGAAGTGCCCTGCTGCAGTAGGAAGGCGAGGGAACAGCTCCCTTGCAGAACACTTGAACATGTAGCTAACACTTTGGAAGGTACTAACCCTCCTGATTCGACGGAGGAGTTAAAAACAGCAACAGCCATCAAATGTCAAAAAACTCCCTTTGTTCCAAATGGGCTACTTTTAACCACATGTGTTATAATCTATTGCTAATTCCACTGAGGGTATGAGATTTAGCTTCCCCTTAATTGGCAATTGCAAAGAAGTCTCCCCAGGAAGCTTCCTTCTAAGGGAAAATTTTAAATTCCATTAGTGACAATGACAGCACTATAGCTGAGAGGAGGTAAGGTTGGTCTAATCTTTAGTCTAAAATATTCAGAACAGTTGACATCAGAGAAGAGGAGGGAGGGAGGAAGAAATAGAGACACAGATTGAGCAAGCAGGAGAGCGCATTAGTTGAATGATTGATAATGGAACGTTTCTAATTACATCAGCCCTTTCCAGAGGAGACAGGTCATGGGGAACTTATAGATCCATAGCTACAAGTTTAAGTGTTTTTGACAAATAGCTATAATTTAAAATACAATAATTAAAAGATAAGACAGATGTGAACAGCTTGTTTCTTTTTTTCATGTAGAAGTCAGACAGGGGCAGAGAAATTTTGCTACCATAATGGAACTAAGAGTTACAACTTCAGTGAATGGTTTGAGGTTGGTAAAGTTAGATTATAAAGTACCAAAACAGTGAAACTGAAGTTATCTTTAACTTCAGTCAAAGAGAGAGAAAAATGTATGTCCTCTCATTTTTAATACTCTAGAGATTTAAAAATAGTATTTTATTTTTTGGTTGTAAATGGCATATACCCTCCTTGTAGAAGTTAAAATAAAATGAAATAAAGTAAAATAATAAAACAAAATAAGATAAATAAAATAAAATACCTGCCAAAACCAATTCTCAGAGCTAACTACTGCCATGACTTTTTTCTGAGTACCTTTATATGGTTGAGATTTTATATAATTCATGTAGAAGCCTTATTTTTGTACTTACTTAAAAACATTTTGCAATGTCATTAAACTTTTTCTACATTTAATTTTAATATCTTACAGAGTATCTTGACACTTCTGAATTTGTAATTTCAATTTAATAAAATGAAAAAATAAGCTAACAAAATGTACTTCCTAAGATTGCTAGGAGGCATTTAATTTGTTTACGATTGTAAATAATTCTCTGAGAAATTAATTTTGTTAGGGAACGTTAGTTTTGCCAAATTGCTTTCTAAAACCTCTGTGCATGTTCTGTACCTTCCCCACATCCCACCAAGAAAAATTAATTTATATGTTTTAAGTTCCTGGATAAGTTCATTGACAAGGTGAATTACTAATTAGCAACAGCATATTCTGGTTTGGAAAAATGTCTGTCTTCCAATTCAGTTGAGTTCATCAGGTTTCCTGTTTTAATTCCATCACTCTTTTTTCTTTCTCTTAAAGGTTCTTCCACATCAATTGTAGGGAAAATAAGATCTTGGCTTTACCTCAAGCCATCAGTTTGCACCGTCAGTCTTCTAACTTCAGAGGACTTTCTTTTTTCCCTGGGTTTGCTGTTGCTGTTTTGGTTTTGGTAGTTGTTTACTGTTGGAAACATGATGATGGCTGATTTATACAATAGAAATCTTCACTGCTAGATATCATTTTTTGCTAATATTAATACAGATAGTAGCTAATTTGTACAGAGTTTTTACTATATGCAGGGGCCATGCTAAGGAATATATACATTTTTTCCCCTCCAATTTAGTTGTCACAGTAGGTAGTGTTATTTCTGATTTGTAAATGAAGAAGCTGTAACTCAGAGAGGTTGGGTGTCTTTGCAAAGTTACACAGCCACAGAACAAGATGGGATTTAAGCCAGGATTTAAGCATCGTGACATCAGAATTCATGCTCTTTCAGCATGTAGAATTTGAAACATAAATTAAGCAATTCCTATTTCAATAATGTTCTGGATGTATAAAGGGCCAAATATTGGATTTCTTAGGCTTTTATGTCTAAATTGCCCTTGGTCGTGACTTGAAACATGGATGGAAAATAGTGTCTGTTTTACTTGAATCAGGAAAGTGACTATTTCAAGTTGTTAAAGCTGCTTATCAAATCCTATGTTCCTTCTTCCCACCCATATCTACTCTTTAAATGGTAAATACTTGTGAATCTGGTTGTTTCCTCAGTAAGCAACTAGAAAGTGAGATCTGAATATATTCATTTTAGGAAAATAATCATTGTTAATGGAGATATGGTATAAAGAGCTATAAAGCTGGTTTTATCAAGCTATGGCTTGATAAATTTGGACAAATCCCTATACCTTTCTGTCCGTCAGTTTTATAGTCTGAAAAATAAGGACCATAGTAGGTTTCTCATAAATTATAAGGATTTTATGAGATAATTGATCTGAGCATGCTTTATTAAAGCATGGTGGTGGTGGTGGTGGTTTAGTCACTAAGTTGTGTCTGACTCTTGCGACCCCGTGGACTGTAGCCTGCCAAGCTCCTCTGTCCATGGCATTCTCCAGCAAGAATACTGGAGTGAACGGCCATTTCCTTTTCCAGGGGATCTTCCTGACCCAGGTATGAATCCTGGGTCTCCTGCATTACAGGCAGATTCTTTACCAACTGAGCTATGAGGGAAGCCCTTATATAGTAACATGATAAATACCTGTCCAAAGAAGAGAGATTGTCCAGCTTTCTTATTTTGCTGAAAAGAAGGAAAATAAGCCCTAACATTTGTTCTTATATAGGGCAAGTTCTCTGACATGCTGTGTCAGTAAGCCCCACACTACTATCTGAAATGCATCCTTGATAGATGGAGAATCTGAGGCTCAGAGAGATTAAGTCAGTGCCCCTTCCCTGTTTACACATGTGCTACATAACCTGGCCAGTATTTGAAGCCATTCCTCTTTCTAGAAAAGCCATACTCTACCCCAGTGTCCCACTCTTCACTTTCTTCATCTTAAAGACACTATCTCCTGCGTTTGACCACCTTCTGATTCTGACCAGGCCATTTCCTTGGGATATATTGGAAGGCAATGCAACCACCACATTCAAGACTCATTTTCTCCTCAGCATGCATCTCTCTCCCTGGAGCTGGGTCTTCATCCCTTTCCCAGTTGTAGAAAACATTATCCTTGCTCAGTTCTCTTCTCTCTCCTGCACAAAAGCTCCCTGCCTAATGGAAAACCACAGGAGTTTAAGTTCCCATGATGTATGGGGTCTGCCTCCAACCACAAATCACCAAGTATAATTAAAGCATAATAAAACACCAGAGTCAGTCGGGGCCTAAAGGGACCTTTTCTACAATCATCACCTCCAACATTAATTCTCGAATTATGCAACCACACTTCATCTTTCTATAAGCCCAGTTCAGTATCTTAAAAGAAATTAATTGTATATATGGCTTATATTTGGAATATAAATAGCTGCTGTGGGTGACAGGGCTCAAGAAAGGAGAACAGAGAAGAAATCCTTACTTTGCAAAATAACACTACATATTTGGAATATGTAGTCCAGACCCCTAGACAGTCACTGTATTCCTGTCATCATCTTTCAACAACAGCAATATTAACAACAACATTGTCATCTATACATTTAACTAAAGTAAAAGTGTCCTTCACTCAGTAGTGTCTGACTCTTTGTGACCCCATGGACTGTAGCCCACCAGGCTCCTCTGTCCTTGGAATTCTCCAAGCAAGAATACTGGAGTGGGTAGCCTTTCTCTCCTCTGGGGGATTCTCCTGACCCAGGAATTGAACTTCGGTCTCCTGCATTACAGACAGATTCTTTACTACCTGATCTATCATGTAGTCAGAGATAAATCCTGACCACCTCCTGTGCCAGGCACTGTTCTAAGTGATCAGTGAGCCAAACAGACATGATCCTTCCCTTTCAGGATTTATGTTCTAGCAGGGGAGGTAGAGTTGGACCATAAAGAAAGCTGAGCACTGAAGAATTGATGTTTTTGAACTGTGGTGTTGGAGAAGACTCTTGGGAGTCCCTTGGACAGCAAGGAGATCCATGCAGTTCATCCTAAAGGAGATCAGTCCTGAATATTCATTGGAAGGACTGATGTTGAAGCCGAAACTCCAATCCTTTGGCCACCTCGTGCGAAGAGCTGACTCATTGGAAAAGACCCTGATGCTGGGAAAGATTGAAGGTAGGAGGAGAAGGGGGTGACAGAGGATGAGATGGTTGGATGACATTACTGACTTGATGGACGTGAGTTTGAGTAAGCTCCGGGAGTTGGTGATGGACAGGGAAGCCTGGCGTGCTGCAGTCCATGTGGTCGCAAAGAGTCAGACATGACTGAGTGACTGAACTGAAACTTAAATCAAGCAGCATGTTGAACTTGGATTTCCCAGCCTCTGAAACTGTGAGAAAGAAATTGCTATTGTTTAAGCCACCTGGGCTATGATATTTTTGTTATAGAAACCTGAACTAAGACACAGGCAGTAAAATAAGTCATTTATATTTAACTCTCAACAATTCTGCCTGTTAACACTAGCAGCTTTATTTTACAAATGAGCACAAAAAGGTTCTGAGACATGAAATGCCACAGGAGAGATGGTCAAGACGAGACAGAATAGCCAGCCCGTAGCAGAAACCCACTGCACACACTCCACACCTCACTGATTCTCATCCAGCAACTTTCCCATGCAGGTCCCCAGACACTCCCCACTCCTCACTTTCAGATTCCTCTGGATTCTGCTCTTTCAGAGCTAAGCTTAAACAGAATGTCTTGGATAGAGCCAATTGTGAACACCCTAGTTAGTACTGCTGCTTACAACCCCTTCTTGGTTCTTTCATAGACTCTTTCATCCAATCTTTATCTATTTATTTACTGATTCATATTCTATCTGCTACACTGAATATAAGCTAAATTACTGTAAGTGATTTGTGAATATTGCCAACCTAGCACAATGCCTGGTATTTTGTGGGTGTTAAATAAATATTTATGGAAAGAGAGAGTAATGAACACCTAAAACAATATAAAAATAAACAAAAACTCATTTTTTGCTATTTTTACAAATGAAGCAAGCATGGTTCGTCACTGCCTACAGAACCATAAGCTGTACCGTCCTTCACAGCTTGGCCAGAGTGTGTTTTTATGGGATTTTTTACAGGATATTCTGCTTTGTTCTCCCCACTAGGAGGCATCTCCATTATATCCAGGTCATCATTGATCATCAGCTACCCTCCAGGAGGCATATAATTCCTGATATGTTACTTTTCTCACTAGAATTAAGCTTCTCAGGAATAGACTCTCTGGTTTACTTCATAAATTATAAATTTACTGTAGCAAATTATGGTTTAAGTTACTAACTCAGTGAACATTAAAAAATACTTAATACATAAAAATACATAAAGAATATTACACTGAAATGTTTAGATTTATGAAGAGGAGGTTAATATTGGTTATTCATATTATTATTCCATGAGCTCACCTTTTAGTCAAGCCTTTCAGTATTATTGAAGTCACCCCAGTTTCACTCCAGAGTCCTCTGCAGTAGACACTACGATCGTTATCTTGTTTCAGAATCAGGAAAGCTGAAGTGCTGGGGTGAAGGGGAGAGGTAGAGTCACTTGTCTAAAAAGACTTACCTGGTAAGAGTTTGAGCCAAGGCCTCTGTCATAAGAGCCTGTGCATTTGAATCCAACAGGTTAGTACACATAATAGAAGGCAGCAGAGCCCCTGTTTTCCAGATGGGGAATCTGCTTGTAAGTCGTAGAGAGACTACCACAGCCCACTCTTTCCATGATATAAACTTGCTTGCCCAAGGCTTAATTTGTTCTCGGGTATGTGTGAAAATTGAGGGTTCTAGAGTTACCAATGTTACACTGAAATTTTCTCAACAAACGAAAGAACAGCTGCAATAACCTCATGCAGGTGTGTATAACAGCAAAATGCCATTGTAATGCATCCCCCTGGAAGATCCCAGTAGAACTGAGAATTGTTCAGCTAAATGGGACCATATTTTCAAAAATGAGAACACTGAAGGCCCACAGAAAGTCAGACACTCGTTACATACCACAAAGAATGGACCTTCCTCTGCCAATCCTGGAAACCCCACTTCCCTTCACTTAGTCCTGAGTTGCCTCTTCCACTCCTTGAAAGATCCAGGTTGATTGTAAGTCATTAATTTGGTGCCGGGACAGACTGAGTCATCTTCTCTAAAGTGACATTAAAGAGATAGACACGTCCAAAATGTCAAGTGACCCAGCTGAAGCAGAGACCTCACTTATTTGATTATTATGATAATACTGACAGTTGTAATAATCCTTGCCACAGAACAGATGCTGGCTATTCAATAAAAATTGAATAATGTGGCACGGTTTTCTGACATTGCTGCCCTGCTTAATGGAAACAGCACGTAGGAACACAAACATACATCGTTATGTAGGTCTGGCAGAGAAATTACTGCAAATGTGGAAAATTGAACAACACATTAATATCAATGTTAGGCCTTAAAGGATCTAAGAAGTAGGAGGAAGCAGGGGGTCTGGAGTGCCCCCTACCATTCCTAGTGTGAGAACTCTCATATGAATAGATCAAAATCAGTGAAAGAATACTGGGCATGCTCCTTCTGACCATAGCTCTTGGCCACTCCAGGAGACATCTCCTGTATCATAACAGTTCATCCACCAGAGCCTCAGAGGGGAAGGCACGTCTGCAGGAAAGAATGAGTCTAAGTGGACGCAGTCGAAAGTCAATGGACCACAGGTATGGCCCATAATGGAACACTAGCAGCAGTGCTAAGATAAGGTTGCTCAAGGAACCTTACGTGACATCTAAGAGTAGAATGGGGTAGAGATTCGGAACTAGAAAATATAATTTCTCAACCATTTTTTAAATAGCAGAGCCCAGCATCAACTATCCATAAGCCTTTTCCTAGGGGAAAGATTGAATAAGGAAAAAAATAAGGCCTCTGTCTTTAAGGATATTGCTGTGTGTAACTGGTAGGAAGAAAGATGAACAAATGCAGTGTAATGTATTTTCTTGCAATACAAAGAGAATGTTCTTTGTGTTAAGAAGGATCCTCTATTCTGCCTAAGGGAAGCAGAAAAATGTGAACAGTGGAGAAAATATGCCACTAAATTAAATATAAGTCTAAGTCAGAGGAAGGGGCATCATTTTGAGTGTGATAAGACATACTGATGGAGGTAGGAGGTCACGACGAGTTGCATGCTACAGGGGCATAAACTGAGGAGGTTATGGCTGGGGTGGAGAGTGGATTGTGAAAGTCACTCAATTGATGTTTTGCGAGTCCATGGAGGTATAGAATTCTGCAGGCCAGGACACTGGAGTGGGGGACCTTTCCCTTCTCCAGGGGATCTTCCCAACCCAGGGATTGAACCCAGGTCTCCTACACTGCAGGCAGATTCTTTACCAGCTGAACCACAAGGGAAACCCAAGAATACTGGAGTGGGTAGCCTTTCCCTTCTCCAGTGGGTCTTCCCAACCCAGGAATCAAACCGGGGTCGCCTGCATTGCAGGAGGATTCTTTACCAAGTGAGCTATCATATAGTCACAAAAGGGAGACTTAATGACTCAGGAGAAAGCGAGGATCCAGGAAGCACCAGAGAGACTAGGCAAGTTTTAAAGAGGAAGTCAAAGGACAGAGAACACTTTTAATATATGCAATTTCATTTTATAGAACAAATAGTTTAAATGGGTTAAAGTGTGAAGATATGAGACTTTTTAACAGATGACACAGTTTTCATTATTTTTGGCAATAAAATCATACCATGATGGAAATATTTCAAAACATTGCTTACCATATGCTCCTTTTGTCAAATTATTTTCTTTATGGAAAAGAGATATTAATTGCTAAGATGCCTTCTTTTCCCTAAAAGAAGATGGATATGAATATAGATGGCAAAGAGGTAGAGATACAAACATATAGGTTCATACTGATATAGATTTGTAGATTTATTTAGCCATCTATCTACTTACACAGATATCCATATACCTATAAATTCCTATACACGTATGATGATAGGTGTAGAGACAAAGAGGTATAGACAAGATAGATAGATAGAGATAGACAATTTTCTACAGAGAAATGGGACCAATGTTAAGAGCTTTTGTGCTCTGTGTCTGTCTGGCTTTGCGTTTTGTAAAACTGCACTGGTCATAAAGTGCATGCAGGAGGCTTGCGGGTTGGGGATGGGTACAGCAGATTATTGAGATGACCCAGGCAAAACAGGCAGGAGAATCTGGAGCGAGGCTTAAGGCAGGTGGTCCAGCGGCCGTTGGAAGCTTTACATGAGCAAGCATATGATGGCTGGTTTTGACTAGGGTTTAATGAGCTCCATTGCTGCTACGAAAAATACGGTAACAGACCCACACTACCTATGGCTTATGCTGACGGTGACACAGCGCAATCTCCAAAGCTTCTCAGCATTTGAGAACTTCTCCGAAGTGCCCCTCCTCTGGGGGATACTGGAACCATGCCCAGCAGGAGACCCCAGGACTCGGGAAAGCACTGTGCTGAGGCTTCACTAGGACGTCCCTTACCTGGAAGGACTCCTGGTACAGTGTGGGGCTCTGGGATGTAATAGACCAGCCCCGGCTCTGAATCTGTCGTCTGTTAGCTCTGCCGTGATGCCGGGGCTGTTCTGCTCTGATTCTGTCACCCTCTCTGGCGTGCCCTGCGTGCTGCCGCAGGGTTTACGTGAACTGACGCATCGCGTGAAGCACTCAGGATGCGCAGGCCATACCTGGCTCCCTGTGCACCTCCCTCCCTGAGTGTTACTGATAGAAGTGTGTCCATAGCCTCATCCTATGTGATTACCGAACAGAAACATAGGAGTTGCACACCCTGCACGTGGAACAGAGATTTGCTAGGCAGTCTCTAAGACTGCAAATATCCATCTTAATTAAAATAACACATTCCTGTTTATGCGAGCCTAGTACTGGACTTAACCTGAACCCCATCGTCTCAGCCCAGAGAGACAAAGTAAGCAGATACCTCTTGTCAGTCGTTCTGTAATTGCAACAAAGCTTTGATGTCAGCTTCTTAGGGTCACCTACAGTCTGCATATTAAATATGTGCATCCCAGCCATATCTTGTTTTATTGAGCCTCGCAGATAATGCATTTTTTACAAACTGAAGGTTCATGGCAACCCTGTGCTGAGCAAGTCTATTAGCACCATTTTATCAATAGCACTTGCCCATTTTGTGTCTCGGTGTCACACTTTGGTAATTCTCATATTTCAAAGCCTCCACAAGCAAAAAGATTATGACTCGCTGAAGGCTCAGACAATAGTTAGCATGTTGTTAGCAATAAAGTATTCTTATGTCAAGTACATTGATTTTTTTTAGACATATTATGCTATCTCACATTTTAAAGACTACAGTATAAGGTAAATATGATTTATATGCACTGGGTAAACAAAAGATAAGTGTAATCCCCTTTATGACAACACTCACTTCTTTGGGGTGATCTGACAGCAAACCCGCAAGTGTCTCCAATGTCTGTCTGTAGTTGAACCATATAAATTGCCATTTGTGAGGTCAAAATAGTCAAATATTGGCAGCAGCATCTGGCTAAACCTGATGCTATCTTTGTGGTGGATTAGCAGACCATTAAAATAGAAACATTTTTAAATTAAACTAAAAATGCCCTTCCTTATTCCTGACAGTCAGTTTAGTTAGATAGATATTCAGTGCTATGAGCCAGGCATTGGCTCTTTATTGCAAACAGGAAAAAAAAAAAAAAAGCTTGCTTCCAAGGAATTTACAGCTTAGTGGTAGAAATAGAGTCAGACAGATGGTCTGTGGACCCTTTAAGTAGCTGGAGGTTGAATGCAGGTGGCAGTGAGGTGCCTGGGAGCAGTTTATCAAGAAAGACCCCACAAAAGGCCAGCACTGAGGCAGATTATCACGACGGTGACCATCAGCATCTCTGTGCAGTGGAAATTTGCTTTTATTTTCGGTGGGTCAGCAAACATATTTCAGAGTTTTAGTGAAATATCTCTATTTAAGTCTTGTTGGGAGAAAAAAAGTGTGCGCCTCACAGCAGAAGGCAAATAGGAGAAAGCTCTTCCCTCCTCTCCTCAAAGCAGGCACATGGCCACTGGATCTGAACTTGACAATCAGCTGCTTCACGCTCAGTTCTTACTGTTGAGCAGTCGGCGCAAGGACAGAGGGGCAAACCGCAGTCCAAGGGCGAGAGCAGAGGTAGGGGAGGGTCCAGCAGCCAGTCTGGCAGCGACTGCGTTTTGGAGAAACAGTGACGGTGGTGTCCTTGTCAGCTTCCTAAACAAACACTTCTTGGCTGTGCCCTCCTGTGCTGTCCTTCATGACCCCACGTCCATCTGGTTCCTGCTTGATTGAGCAGCCTGGTTTTCAGCCTTCCCCTAATTCTATCAGTCACCAGAAAGCCATCTGCTAAAGAGCTTTTCTGCTCCTCCAGGGCTTTCTGTCGCTCGCAACCCGGAAGCGTAATGATATAAGCCTTTTCGTTAAAGGTAATCAGAATGTGGCAAACAATGCACCAGGGCCCTTTTTCTTTTCTTTTCTTTTTTTTTTAGCATTTAGTCCTCACAAACAAATCCTATAGGGCCTTTAACCCCGTTGCACAGGTAGAAAATTGCAGTTGAGAAGTTGTGTTGCTTACAAGTTAGGTTTAAGGTCTCTGGAGCTGGAATACCTCAAAGCACAGTGAGTTACCATAACTACCTAAGAAGTGGAAATAAAAATAGTATTTCTCTGAGGCAGCTTTGTGAAAGGTAATTGTTTATATGTACAAACCACTTAGCAGTGTCTGGCAATAAGAACTTTTCAGTAAGTGTCAACTATCAGCTCAGTTCAGCTCAGTCGTGTCCAACTCTTTGCGACTCCATGGACTGCAGCGGGCCAGGCTTCCCTGTCCATCAACAACTCCTGAAGCCTGCTCAAACTCATGTCCATCGAGTCAGCGATGCCATCCAATCATCTCATCCTCTGTCGTCTCTTCTCCTCCCGCTTTCAGTCTTTCCCGGCATCAGGGTCTGTTCCAAGGAGTTGGTTCGTCACATTCGGATGGCCAAAGTACTGGAATTTCAACTGTCAGTACTGCTAGGTAATTTAGCTCAAGTCTTTGAGCTGATAAATGTCAGAACTGAGGTCAGAATGGAGTTAGGATCTTCCTGACTGTGAACGCTTGGTCTCTTTCTGGGAAAATGTGCAAGAATGAATGTCTCACATCCCAGAGATTGTTTTTACAAACAAATCCTTTTCCTCTGGAGTTAAAATTTAACTCCATGAGTAAATGACTCATGCTTCTGTTTTCCTGATTCATCCACATAGATGACAAGAACAGGAAGAATTTGATAAACCATCAAAGTTGGTAATAAAAGCACTGAAAGAAGCACCTCACATTTATCCACTCCTTCTGTGCATCAAGATACATTAAAGAGGTGACCATTTAATATTCACAATAACATGATGAGGAAAAGATGCTCTCTTAGCAGGTTTGAATGAGTTGGTGACTAGTATGCTTCTAGTTTGCCAAATTTTGATGAGCTGAGGTACACAAAAAAGTGAGACTATGGAGATCAAGATATACCTTTATGCTAATAAATGAGGTGCTGAAAAAATGCTTATTTCTGCATGGATGTGGACTTTCTTATACTGAACTGCAGGATTAGACAAATGTACATACCAAGCAGCAGTGGACCACTGAGGGAGACTTGAACTTGGGCCCATGTGGGTTTTTGGACCTGGGTTCTAACCACCATGGCACACTTCCTAACACTTGCAGCTGCATGGAGCCTCCTTCGGAGCCCAAAGTCTCAGACTGAAGACCCTGCCCGAGGTGTAGCACTTCCCTATCCAGTTCCTGGCCAAGCTTCACGTCACTGTACCCCTATGGTTTTCCGTCCAGCATCTCTCCTGTCTCCACCTGAATTCTGTGTGTCCAGAATTCACAGAGCCCTGAGCAGATAGACTCTCACCTCAACCAAAGGTGCTTCTCTGGAGACCCCAGGATCTGTCTGATGTTTACCTCTGCAGTGATGGTTAAAATGGGGAATCCCTTCTATTTCACATGCAACACACATTTATTGAGTGCCCCTCACTGGCAGGTACTGACAAAGGCTCACAGTCAGAAGCTTTGGTAGGAGTGGAGCAGGACATCCAAGTAGGTTGCACAGAACATGCAGGATAAACCAAGGGAGTGCTACGGCAAAAAAAAAAAAAAAAAAAAAACTCAAAATGGAGCCTGCATCTTATTAGGCTGTTTTCCTTATAAAAATTAACTCAAGAATCTGCTTGCCTGAAGCCAGAGGCAAGGAACACTGTGTCTCTATCTGAGAACAACTTGGAAGGTCATGGACAAGGTCTTCACATTGTCTTTACCTGTTGTTCTTGCCTTTAGCCTCAGATGGGAAAAAAGTAGAGCTCTCTAAGCCTCATTAGCTTAACATGTATCTCATGGAAGGTGCAGAGAAGGCAGTGACACCCTACTCCAGGACTCTTGCCTGGAAAATCCCATGGACGGAGGAGCCAGGTGGGCTACAGTCCATGGGGTCGCTAAGACTCAGACACGACTGAGCAACTTCCCTTTCTCTTTTCACTTTCATGCACTGGAGAAGGAAATGGCAACCCACTCCAGTGTTCTTGCCTGGAGAATCCCAGGGACAGCAGAGCCTGGTGGGCTGCTGTCTATGGGATTGCACAGAGCTGGACATGACTGAAGTGACTTAGCAGCAGCAGCAGCATGGCAGGTGAAAAACCTTTCAACCCTGATCCTCTTATTTACAGACAGAGATGATAGTTATCAGGATAAGTGAATGCTTTAAAAAGGTCAGAAGAAAACGGACTCTGGACAGAAAGTTCTCCATCAGCCAAGCTATGCCCATTCTGTCATTTCTAGTAATATATATTGAAACATGGAAACCATTTCCCCATGGTGTTCTCAATCATTGACCTTTCTCAAAGAGTTAAAAGCACAAGCATTCATTGGACACTTAATAAGGTGCCATTCATTGGACACTTAATAAATTTTTCTAATGAGAAAACGGAATTTTTATTTAAAGCCAAGAAAAGTAAAGGGCTATAAGAAAGATATCTTTATGTATTGAAAGGGCTTCTTGCAAATAAGAGAATAATTTTGTCATCTGATCAGTCCAGATAGATTTCTGACAGCAGCTTAGAGATTATAAGTGATGCAAATTTCATGTCACTGTATAATTTTACTGCCCTTTGATTACAAAATAAATTGTTTTTTCTTGTTATTCTCATTTTATTAGGATGCACACACTCTTTGGGGACACTTGATCATAATTAGTTGTCATTCAGTGCACTGGAATATGTCCTCCTCTTCCTAAGAGTTTCCGGGCACACTACCTTAAGTCTTCTGGGAGAAAGAAGACAGTCTTCTGGTTGCATGTATCTTATCCTACTGCACTGCTGCAGAAGTTAAATGCCCTCATGGCATGGTTGCTCTGATGAGCACAGCTGTCTCCACTGATAAGTGCAGCGACCCCCCTCCCCCACCCACTCCGGCTTGAGGGATGGGTCACTTGCTTCCTACTTGGAGGATAAAGCCAGTCTGCAATCATCATTTGCCAGTGAGAACAGAATTCAAGGACGGCTTGTGTCATAGGACTCTCAAATTGCTCTCTAAGGTGTGGGCACGTCTAATAAGTGGATGTGTTTATGTTTTGTTTTGTTAATTCTTCCATGGCAGCTGCCAGTAAGAGAGAGAGGAAGAGAAGGGGAAGGGGGAAAGGGAGAAGAAGAAAGAAGAGGAGGAGAAAAAGAAGAGAAGAAAGATAAGGAGTGGGGTACGAGGAGGTGAAGGGGAAGGAAGGAGACAGGGCTTACACTCCTTTGTGTTGCAGCCCAAAATTCTTTAATTTCCATCTTGCTGCCACTTCTTGTGTCCATAACTCCCTCAGGAAGCCTGAAAGAGGGGGGTTATCAATAAGTTGTCGCCACAATGATGTTCTATAACACGACAGATGTAATTCAGTGGCATAGAACAAAAACGATATATTTTTGATCATGTGTTTTCTTGTCAGCTTGGTCCCCAGTTTCAGATTCAGCCCAAGTCTATCCCATGTCTTCTATCCTCCCTGAGCCAGTAGCTACCCTAGGCAAATGTTCTCACATCAAGAGGAGGAGTGAAAGAAAGGTGGACAAAGCCACTAGATGCTTCTTCAGGCCTAGTCTTGGAAACGATGACCCAAATCTCATGCAAGCCAACATCAATGAGGTGGCCTCTAGTAAAAGGAGTTGCAAAGTCACAAGGCACAAAGTTAGGAGCAGCAAAGTATTGGAAAAATAAGATAATCCACCATAGGTGAGGTTCAGGTATTACTAATTGTCAATGACTTTATCACTTGAAAGTCTCTAAACTTTACCCCTTTCCTAAGATTGACATCATATAAATTTAAATGCTGTTATTTTTAACCTGATAGAAAAATGGGTAGATTAATAAATTATGCTAAAACTAGTTAACTTCCTAATTAGAATTTCATTAAGGGTAGAAACTGAGCCTTTACCTACTAGTGCAGTCCTATTGTGTGACATATCTATTTATTGAGAAAATGAATCAAAAATCAATTTACTAAAGACTTCCAATCCTTTCCTAAACAGCTTTTCTTTTAAAGTGGCTAATGAGCAACAACACTGGATAAAACTGAACAATACAATTTTTCCAACTGATATAGGTCCTAATTGATAAAAAAATAAAACCACCTGTGAGTTTGACTCGTCTAAGAAGGGATTAGAATAATGGATTAGCTGGATAATCAGAAGCATCAGAAGTATATTGTGTAATATTAAATGAAAACTTCACTAAGGAAAATTACACCTCTTTCGATTGGTTGGCAAGGGATCCCAAAATATTAAAGGGAAATTTCTGCCTTCAGAAATCTGTTTACAACATTCATAATATGCTGTGTTTCCTTTTTACTGATCACTGTTGAAACTTTTATGGAATATGGAAGATAAACACCCTTTCCTAGGAAACACAGACTTGATGGGGATGTGAAGAACTGACTCATTGAGAAAGACCCTGATGCTGGGAAAGATTGAAGGCAAAAAGAGAAGAGAGAAGCAGAGGATGAGATTTTTGGATGGCATCATTGACTCAATGGACGTGAATTTGAGCAAACTCCAGGAGACAGTAAAGGACAGGGAAGCCTGGTGTGCTGCAGTCCATGGGGTCATAAAGAGTTGGACATGACTTAGCGACTAAACAGCAAAGGCTATACCCTCAAGAAACAGTTAAAGAAGAGAAAGGGGGCTGTTGTGTCATTAACAATATCAGTGTGGGAGAAAAGTTGAGAACTTGGAGAAAGGAGAAGGACCATAACAAGACTTTAACTGTAATTACATCACGAAGTAGGATATAACAAGAAATATTTGTCTGGTCAGGGAAAAAAAAAGTAAAAATGTACAGTTTGAGAACTCAGATGCATCTTGTTGTGAATGAACGTCTATGTACATTATTTAAAACTCACCTCCTTTCCTGTGTTCTTTAACTCATGGTAATATGCTAGATGGAGAAGTAGTTAGTATCCCAAAAGGAAACCAGGGAATTCCGCTTGGCATTTCCTCTCCCCTCAACCAAGAAGCTCCATGATGTTTAAAAAATGTCCTTGACTACATATTTTTACATATATTCTCTTTGTTCAATTTTGAGAGATTACACCTGGGGGTTTGACCTGGGGGCTATGCCTGCATGTGGGGATCAGAAGTGTCTATCAAGGGAAGCAGGAGGACGCTTGTCAGGAATTAGGGAATTTCGGGGCAGAAAGGATGAAAAAATAGTATGTCATGAGGAGGGGTTGTTGTTGTTCATCGCTAAGTCTTGTCCAACTCTTTGTGACCCGATGGATAGCAGCACACCAGGCTTCCCTGTGCTTCACTGTCTCCCGGAGTTTGCTAAAACTCATGTCCACTAAGTCAGTGATGCCATCCAACCATCTCATCCTGTTTCCCCTTCTCCTCCTGCTCTCAATCTTTCCCAGCATCAGCCATTGAATGAATTGGCCCCACCAGGGAAGCCCATAAAGAGTGGTAAGAATCCAGTAAGGGAAAATCAGAATTATCATAGCCATTTGGCTTTACCATGTGTATTTGCATTTTCAATTCTGTTCAGTAACCCTGTGCTGGGTCAAAGACCTGGGAAGGCTCAGGGCTCCCAAGTGTACCTGTGGGCCACTCATGTGGGCAGCTTCCTGCTTGGCAAGGGGGGAAGATCTCCCCAGTGTTCAAGTTCTTAGCTTGATTGAACTTCACCAGTCTTCTTCCTGATTCTAGTGTTTTTACTTTCCTTTTCCTGGAGCATTTATTTTAGGTAGCGCTCCACTGTAAATTCCTCCCTGATCCTTTGGATGTAAATCTTCTCCCCACCTCTTGCCAGTTTTACTGCTCAGGAATGTCTTTTGTAAGGTTCTGGGGGCCATCCACCTCTTTGAAATGTAGTCATTGCAGGGAACGTGCTTGCTCAGTGACTCAGTTGTGTCAGACTCGTTTGCGACCCTGTGGGCTGTAGCCCACCAGGCTCCTCTGTCCATGGGCTTTTCCAGGCAAGAATACTGGAGTGGGTTGCGGTTTCTTCTTCCAAAAGATCTTCCCCACCCAGAGATCGAACACTAGTCTCCTGCATTGGCAGGTGTATTATTTTACCACTGTGTCACCTGAATAGTGCCCACCTCTTTCAGATCTCTGTGGGAAGATAGGAACCTGAATTTGATGGTCCCAATTAACAAACACCGATGACCTAATCACATAGACCAATCTTTTTCTAAAGTTCTCCAGTACTTTTCCACTAGCTCACACCAGTGCTTAAAAACCCTTTTCCTTCAATTTCAGTGGAAGTGAAGTAAAGTGAAGTTGCTCAGTCGTGTCTGACTCTTTGCGACCCCATGGACTGTAGCCTACCAGGCTCCTCCCTCCATGGGATTTTCCAGGCAAGAGTACTGGAGCGGGTTGCCATTGCCTTCTCCAGGGGACCTTCTGACCCATGGACCGAACCCAGGTCTCCGGCATTCCAGGCAGACGCTTTAACCTCTGAGCCACCAGGGAAGCCCTCAATTTCAGTGGAGTCAAGTCCAATCCCTCTTCCCTACTGCAGTAGACTTGAATAAAGTGTCCCTTGTCTAATAGTCTGATGCATTTTTTTTCCTTTATGGGGGATGCTGCTGCTGCTGCTGCTGCTGCTAAGTCATTTCTGTCGAGTCTGACTCTGTGCGACCCCATAGATGGCAGCCCACCAGTTTCTCCCATCCCTGGGATTCTCCAGGCCAGAATACTGGAGTGGGTTGCCATTTCCTTCTCCAATGCATGAAAGTGAAAAGTGAAAGTGAAGTCACTCAGTTTTGTCCGACTCTTAGTGACCCCATGGACTGCAGCCTACCAGGCTCCTCCGTCCATGGGATTTTCCAGGTAAGAGTGCTGGAGTGGGGTGCCATTGCCCTCTCCAATGGGGGATACTATTGGTTAGCAAACTTGTTCTTGGATAATCCACTGAGAAAATGTGCCCAACACAACAAAGGATTGACTCTGGAATGAAGGAAAGAGAGTCAACTCAGGGATGAGATATCTTCCCTGGTGGCTCAGATGGTAAAGCGTCTGCCTACAATGCAGGAGACCTGGGTTCAATCCCTGGATGGAGAAGATCTCTTGGAGAAGGAAATGGCAACCCACTCCAGTACTCTTGCCTGGAAAAACCCATGGATGGAGGAGCCTGATAGGCTACAGTCCATGGGGTCACAAAGGGTTGGACACGACTGAGTGACTTCACTTTCACTTTCAGGGATGAGACAAATGATCACCAACTTGGAGGACAAGTTGACAGTTGTCTGAAAAAGTAAGGCGATGTGCAAGAGGGGCACGAAGTCTGACGCTGCGTTGTGGGCCCACCACATGCAGCTGAGGAGCTGCTTTCATAAACAAGCTACGTGTGCTATTTTGCTACAGCCAGGAATGACCTTGACAGTGGAGAAAAGGCACCAGATAAAGCTGACACTCCAAAGACATGAGTTAAGCAGGGTGGGTGCTCAACCTGACTGAACTGAAACTCACTGACCTTCAATGAACCTCGCTTCTCCCCTAGGTGTCCAGTGGCTAAGGGCATCAGCCTGCCAGGGCTCCCCAGGCAGACCCCTCCAGCACCCGAAGCTTTTCCTCTTGCTCCTCTCCCACCTCAATGGTTCCCTCTCATTCCACAGCAGAGCTTCAGGGAAAAGCCAAGCCTAGGAAATCAGAATCTTTCTCCTGGCATTATGCTCTTTGCAGCCAAGTGACTCATGCACAGAAGGAACAAGGTTCAAGTTCACGAATCAGCAGGCTTTCCATTCACTTCTGTGTTAATGGTTCCCTCCTTGTCCAAAAGCAAGGCTGGAGCTAATGGATGTACCGCTCCCATTTCCTTCTAGCTTCTTTTCTAACTGTGAGAAAAGGGAGGGAATTGGAACTTTGTGAACTTGTAGGAAAGTATTGTGGCCAGGCTCTAGGCATAACAGCTTGTGTATATCATATAATTTGTCCCTCCAGGGAAGAAAAATTATCTTATATTCAAAAAAGATGAAATTCAGACTCAGAGGAATTTAGCAACTTGTTAAGGATCACAGAGATTGTAAGAAACTGAGTCAAGATTTAAAACCAAGTCCTCTAGGCACCAGGGCTTCCCTGGTGGCTCAGTTGGTAAAGAATCTACCTGCAATGCAGGAGACCCCTGTTCAATTCCTGGGTTGGGAAGATAGGCTACCCATTACAGTATTCATGGGCTTCTCTGGTGGCTCAGATGGTAAAGAATCTGCCTGCAAAGCAGGAGACCTGGGTTCGGTCCCTGGGTTGGGAAGATCCCGTGGAGGAGGGCATGCCATCCCATCCATTATTCTTGCCTGGAGAATTCCATGGACAGAGGAGCCTGGCGGGCTACAGTCCTTGGGGTCACAAAGAGTCAAACATGACTGAGTGACTAAGAACACACACACACACACTCTCAGCGCCAAAGCCGGTTTGTGGATGAAGACTCTGCACGGTGAAGCCTTTTCCTGGGTAACTGCTTCTTCTAAGACACACTGTGTTTTCCTTGCCCTCCCTTCTGGCCTCACCAGGAATACTTGGGTTCATTAGGATGCTGGATCTTTATCTCAGGTGACTCGTTAGGCATTTGAGTGCTGTGCATTTGTCAGCAGTCCAGGTTAACTCGCTCTTTCTAGTAAAACCCTTTCTAGCAAAATTCATTCCGCTTGAAAAAATTCAATAAATACTGAGAGATGGGGGAGCAAGATTAGAAGATTGAAAAGGAAACTAGATAACTAAGGAAGAAGAGTCCCAATAAGCCCATATTTCTCTCTGATCGGAGAGTATGTGAAAGGGCTGGATTGGCAGGAGTGAAAAAGAAAATCTCCTTTTTTATTAAGCTCACCTGTGTAGTATTATCTCTTCAGAGGTGTTTATGAAAACATTCACACAGTAAAACTTGCCTCCCTAGACCCACATTTATTGAATTTCTGCAGCTCTCCATCAAATTTTAAAATCCCTGCCTATTACTCCATCTCTACATAAATCATACCCCGTGTCCATCAGACTTGAGCTTGGAGGCAATTCTCTCCAGCTCCTGGTAATTTGATGTACAAGGGTATATCACGCTGAGGAGGCACTGATATCTTGGGACTCTGAACCACCCAAGGAGGCATGGTGAGTGATTGCCTTGTCTCATTTCTTGTTGGGGAGTGGGGTGGGGAATGAACCATGATCCAGAGGAAGAAATTTTAAAAGGCCACCTGCAATTTTATCACTACAGACCTTCAATTATTCGGGTACCGAGGACCCATCCTCCACCTTAAGTGCCGTCTCCAACCTGCTGTATCCATGCTCAGGGCTTCTGCGGGACTTCTGTGTCACTGACCAGTCCACATCCCTCAGGGATGGAGAGGGTAATGCCAGAGAGGGTGGAGGGGTAACAATATCATTGACCTATTGAGTGAAGGAGTGGCTTAAAGGAGGCACTGCTGCGGATTCCAGGAGTGAGAGATGAGAGCAGCCCCGGCTTCCATAAGCTAGGACTAAGTCATATTTTGTTTTGATTGGCTTTGATGACAGACAATGGGCTACTGGTCTTCAAATTTTTACAATTGAAAAAAAAAAAAAAAAAGCTAGAGTATTCCTCTCCCAGACCTACTATTCTTCTATGCTCATTGATTTATTCATCATTCATTGATTCCTTCATTATTCATTCATTCAGGAAGCCTATCTTTCAGCTGTTTAGCCAATATAAAACAGTTAAACATCACTAATGTGCCCATGGAGTATAGGTGTTGGATATAATGGCAGAAACGATAGACATAATTGTTCTTCTCCTTATTTACTTACGTTCCAGTGAAGAATGCATCTAAGAGAAGAACTTGATGTAAACTCATGAAGTCCAGCACATGCATATTATACAGATAAAGCCAATATAAGAAAAACTTTCAAAGTTTTTAAGTTATAATGGTGCATTTCCCTTCTATGGAGAGGCTACAAGTCCCAAATGAGACTGAATATTGGCCTATGGATTTCTTATTCCCACCAAATGTGACCATCCTAACATTAATTTGCTGGCACCAAAGTATCTCAGAGTCTGAACACTGCAATGACTCAGGTCATCAACCCCACATGTTGAGCCACCAGGGAGAAGAGCTGGCCCTGGGGGAGAGATGGGGAAACAATTAAAAATTGAGAACATGTGTTTCCATTACTGGAAAGGCTTCTAGAGGTTTTGTTCTCCCTCCTTTTCTGAATATTCTGTTCTATTGTAGCCACTGTCTGCAGGAATAGGAGCACACTCATCTGTGGTGAATCCCTTCAACATAATAGCAGTTCAGGCTCTATGACCCTTCCATCTCTTGAAGCTCATTTCCATAGCAATGAGTCTCTCTCTGGCCACATGGCCTTACTTCTGCTTTCCTACATTTTCCCTATCACTGTGGTCTCTCCTGCTGTGCTCTCTCTTCTGGAGCAGTCAGCCCTCACCATGGGCTCTGAGGTCGTCAAGGGCTTTTGCCCACTGCTTCCCTCCTCCATCACTGCCCTGGACTGTGGTCTTTTCTGCTCCTTTTCTTCTTTCTACCCACTGGAAAATCCCTCTTCATAAAGCCAAAGTTGCACAGGACACTGAAGTGGAGGAGCGCTCGGGCTCTCACAGCCATCCCCACCAAAATGGTAAGACTGCTACAGACTCCCAGGAGGGGCAGCCTCAATGCCCAGCAGTGATTTAGTGGAAGATGTTCAAAGGAGAAAAGAGACCGGCTACAACACAGGAGAACCTCAGGCACCGATTCACATGCCCAGCAGTGATTTAGTGGAAGATGCTCAAAGGAGAAAAGAGACCGGCTACAACACAGGAGAACCTCAGGCACCGATTCACTCAAAGAAGTAATAGCTGAGCTCAGGAAACGAGGTTTAAAGGCAGATACTTGGCCAGGTAGAATCAGGCTTTGCTCAGTTGGATAAATGTTGATGCAGAGGTCATGAGCAACATGGTAAGACACCAGGTATTTTCTGTCATAAGATAGGAGCCACTCTTAACAACTTCCAGGGAACTTGGAAGAAAAGCATGACTCCATAATTGTTACCGAATTGGTCAACTGGACCCACACTGGAGTCCCAACCCAGCCCAAGACCCCCTATCCCAACCAGGGAGGTTCTTTTTTCAACCGGATTCTCACAGCCAATAAGGAAACCTATGCTGAGACTGAAATAGCACAAACTTCATTCAGTGGCCAAAGAATGGAGAAGTAGTAACCTAGTTCCTGGATCAACTTCTCAACCCAAATCAGGCAGAGACACTAAGTATATAGGATGTGCCGAAGTGAAAGGGAGGGAAGTGGAAGATGAGGAAATATTGATGCTGGCACCTAGTATGCCCTAAGGAGTTTAGATATAACATCTGGTTCAGTCTTTAATTTTATTTCCAAAATAAAAATATGCAGGAAATATTAAAACTTTCCATTTTATAGGGATGGGGAATACATTTTCAAGAATTCAATGAATATATCCAGGTCATAGAATTAACAGAAGTCAGAACTAAAATTTGAGTTTACCTCATAGGGTTTTAGCGGAGAAGGCAATGGCACCCCACTCCAATACTCTTGCCTGGAAAATCCCATGGATGGAGGAGCCTGGTGGGCTGCAGTCCATGGGGTCACTGAGGGTTGGACATGACTGAGCGACTTCACTTTCACTTTTCACTTTCATGCATTGGAGGAGGAAATGGCAACCCACTCCAGTGTTCTTGCCTGGAGAATCCCAGGGATGGGGAGCCTGGTGGGCTGCCGTCTATGGAGTCCCACAGAGTTGGACACGACTGAAGTGACTTAGCAGCAGCATAGGGTTTTAGAGAAGATTAACTGAGGCAGTGCATCCCAGACACATTTTTTTAGCTAGACACCATAGTAGGAACTCGATGGGTGGTTTAGTCACTAAGTCATGTCTGACTCTTGTGATCCCATGGACTGGTACCTGCCAGGGTTCTCTGTCCATAGAATTCTCCAGGCAAGAATACTGGAGTGGGTTGCCATTTTCTTCTCTAGGAACTCAATAACTGACCACTATTATTCTTATAGGCATGCTTATTTAAGCTACTTTAATTAATTCTTCTAAAGTTGTTGTCATATCCCTCTTATCCGGTTATTTCCTACACTTTCTTTCTGGACCCAACCCCAGGCATCTCCAGCTAAAAGGACTGTGGTTTATTAAATGCAGTGTGGATGTCTCCAAGTGGAGCGGGTGGCCCCAGGCAGTGAGGAGGCTGCGGGCTGTGGGCCAGGCTATTCTCAGTGAGCCTCCTGACTCCGTGCTCCAGCTGTCTGATCTTAGGAGGATTAAATGCAGTGTGGATGTCTCCAAGTGGAGCGGGTGGCCCCAGGCAGTGAGGAGGCTGCAGCTGTGGGCCAGGCTATTTCAGTGAGCCTCCTGACTCCGTGCTCCAGCTGTCTGATCTTAGGAGGAACTTTGGACCTCTCAGCCGTAGCAGACTTAAAGTGAGAAATCATACCTATCCCATCATATTTTTGAGAATTTCAAATGCTAAAGTACCTGCCCAATATTTGGTGGGTAGTGGGCAGTTAATATGTGTTCCTTCTACTCTCAGCCTCATCCCAACCAGGATATCGTGAACAGAGATTTTTAAAAGGCCATGGGAGAGGCCTTGGAGCCACTGGTGATTATGTCTTCTTGTTTCCAGTTTTCTTCCCAGGCGTACGGCTCTTCTCTGTCTTTGGATGTTCATGTTGGCCATGTGGCTGTTGGTGGCCTATCAATTCTATGGATTCCCAGTGGAAGCGCTACACCATTTTCACCATATCCCCTTTCCTAGGAGGCAGTGACTTTGCAGTGTGTATCAAACTGGAGGCTCTGACATGAATGTTTGAATAACTGTAGTGGGCAGGATTCCTCGATGAGCTGGACTGACATGAGCTATGAGCGAGAATAATGCTTTTGTTGTGATAAGCCACTGAGATTTTATCAACCACAGTATAACTTAAATATCCTGACTAATACAGGCAAAGTCTACCTTGACCTTCCCTTCCGTTTTATTTTTCACCCAAGAGGCTGATTGTAACTTTTTTTTTTTTCTGTTTACTGAGAGGCCCAGAGGAGCTTGGAAGCAATCTGATCATGTAAGTGAATGATTTATCACTCCCGTTTGGCCCTAAGCAAGGATTTGCCCTGTACCATTCATCTCTCAAGATATAATTAGACTTAAAATTAAAACTGCATTACCTTCCAATTCATTGAGAGGAAACCAGTGGTTTTGACTTAAACAGCGGTTTCAAGCAAGGTATCTATTAGGAGGCTATGAAAGATTGTTCCAGTCTGTTATCCTCAGAGCCAGCAGGAGAAATGAATTGTTTTGCACAGAGAACCTGATTGAGCTTGAGGTGCTGAAGACACAGTGGGGAGGGCCACAGACCCCAACCTGCTCAACCCCTTAATCAAGTACTTCAGGATGGGGTGTACGAGCAGGCTGGGGTCTTTGACCCTCTCCACTTTAGCCCAAGCTGCTTCATATGAATTTATGCATTTATTGTGTTTCATCCTGAGATTTTGTTTGTGAAAATCTTTAATTGCTAGTGTGAATCCACCGCAAAAGGCACAAACAAAGAGGTTGGGGTCTAGGAATGTGGAAACAGACCGAGGTCAGAGCAGACTTCAAAGGCCCTATCGAATGAGGGTGGTGGTGTAGACAGGGTCTGTGTCTCAAGATCACTGTGGTCTGTCCCTTGAGTTCAGGAAGATGGTCCGAGTAGACACCTGACGGGGGCTGCTTCAGTGTTTGAAAGCATACGCATGCCGCATCTTTTCAGGGAAAAGGTGTGGTGTATATATATATATCATTGTTGTTCAGTCCCTAAGTCGTGTCCAGCTCTCTGCAACCATGGACTGCAGCATGCCTGGCTCCCCTGTCCATCACCCTCTCCTGGAGCTTGCTCAAACTCATGTCCATCAAAGCAGTGATGCCATCCAATCACCTCATCCTCTGTCATCCCTTTCTCCTCCTGCCTTCAGTCTTTTCCAGAATCAGGGTCTTTTCCAATGAGTTGGCTCTTCACATGAGGAGGCCAAAAGTCCTGTTAGAGAATAAAATAAAGATCTAAAAACAAAGCTGAATTTATTTGTCCCATCAAGGGAGAAAGGGTCACTCAAGAGACAAGTTTTGTCAGGCCTCTGCAGTTGAAAGCAGAACACCAGATCTAGAAGTAAACGAGGGAGCAAGGAGGACTCCAGGCGTGAAGCTCCGATTGGGTAAGGGGAGAGGATTGTGAGGGATGATCCTGGAACTGGCCGTTGTTCTAAATCACAAAAGTCCTGGAGAGTGTCACAAGGGGGTCTAAGAAGTTTAGACAAGCTACACAGGCGGGGATGCTCAGAGTTGTGAGACACTTAGTTGCAGCTGCTTGGTCTTGACAATGTTTTCTTTCAGTGGTCTCAATGCAAACTCCTGTGAACACTGGTGTCAAGCCTAGTGGTGCCCTTGCTCCCAGGAGCTTGAGCTTGAGAAGTGATGGATGGGGGTCCATGCAGACTGCTGGGAGAGTGAGGAGTCATTGCGGAGCAGAGGCACAGAGCGCAGACTCTGAGTCATGCTCTTGGTCCTGAAAGATGGCTCAGATTCTTCTTGCTAAGTGTCCATAGGCGAGTGGCTTTACTTCTTTGTCGAAGCATCCTCACTTGAAATATAGGAATAAAAGCAAGCCTATTTCATAGGACCTCTTCTGAATATTAAAGAAGCACATTTACATAAATCACTTAGAATAGTCCCTGGCAGAGGGTGAGCACTTAATACATAGTTGTTATGCTAACAAGCATCCATTCATTCAATGGAACATAATTCAGCCACGCTGGGTACCTCAGGAATATTACAGGTTAAAGGAACTCACAAATGTAATTCCGAGTTAAGCATAGGACAAGTCTAGGTACAAAACTGCAAATATTAAGTGGTCAGAAAGTGCTAACTATTATTTCTACGTAAATCAGACGAGGGAAGCTGTCTCTGACACAGACATAATAGGAGCTGCTTAGATGCCAATTTCCCTTCTTTAGTTTTAAGCATTAACTTTCCTGACTGTCTATACCTTCTGTTTAATGCACTTTGTATTCCCATCGTACATCCTGCAGTGCTTCTTCCTTCCATGTCTTTACTCAAGATCTTCTGTCCCCCTCAGAGCTTCTCACGTTCCCTGGTCTAGAGACAAATCCCTTCTGGCTCTTAAGACTCAATGAGACCATCACCCAGCAAACCTTTAGGTGGTCCTCTCTTAATGGCTTCATGGGCTTCCCTGGTGGCTCAGTGGTAAAGAACCTGCCTGCCAATGCAGGAGTCACAGGAGACTCGAGTTCAATCTCTGGGTGGGGAAGTTCCCTGGAGGCAGAAATGGCAGCCCACTCCAGTATTCTTGTCTGGAGAATCCCATGGACAGAGGAGCCTGGCGAGTTACAGCCCATGGGGTCGCAAAGTCGCACACCACTGAGCAGGAGCTTGAGTGCCAGCACTTTCGAACTTTTGCTTCTGGAACATTCACCATGCAGTATTGTAATGGCATCTCTGAGATTCCTTGTCCACCCGTGGACTGTAACGTCTTCAAGGTCAGAAATGCAGTTTTACCACTTTCGCAACCTCAGAAACTAGCACTGGACTGGTGTGAAGCAGTTTGTCATCTGTGAATGTTGACGTGATGCCTGGATCTTACTTCAGAGCAGGCTGACCTCTCACTCCTCCAAGCTTATTAATTTTATTTGTATCTTTTCCTCAGCTGAGTTTTCAGCCTAGAGTGCAATATTCTTTTGCACCTCCCCTTTTCCATTCAAAACCTAGCCTTTCTGTAGAAATTCAGTCCATAGTCAATCTCATTATGAAGACACACCAGCAGATCGTAATTAAAATCTGGTCTGGTCTGTTCTTGCTGAGTAGCCTTAGACAAAACTTCTCAACCTCCTCTCTCTTTCCTCAGTTTTTCTAAATGGGGAAAAATCGGAAGGAAAGAAAGGAAAAGATAATGTATATACATATATGTATATATATATAATATATCTCATCTTTTTCAAATTCTTTTCTAAGATTGCAAGACATTGAGTATAGTTCCCTGGACTATACAGAAGGAAGGTCCTCATTGTTTACCTGTTTTATATATAGTAATACAGTAGAGTATATCTGTTAATACCACACTCTTAATTACCTTTCCCCTCCACCCCTCCTTCCCCTTTGGTAACCAGAGGTTTGTTTTCTATGTCTGTGTGCCAGTTTCTGTCTTATAAATAAGCTCATTTGTATACAAAGTTTGCTGTACACTTGAAACTGGCACATTGCAAATTAACTATTACTTAAATTTTAATTTAAAAAGGAAAAGAAATTTTTAAAAAAGGAAAAGGTATGTCTATATCATGTAAGGAATACAAATATTTATAAGTATGAAATTAGCAGCAGTACCATGTCCATCACAGAGCAGGTATTCAAGCAACAATTGAAATCTGCTGCTGAAACCACTCATCTACCAACGGTTTCCCATGGCAGTGGTACAACACTGAGGTTCAGCACTCAGTTCAGTTCAGTCGCTCAGTTGTGTCCGACTCTTTGCGATCCCTTGGACTGCAGCATGCCAGGCTTCCCAGTCCATCACCAACTCCCGGAGCTTTCTCAAACTCAAGTCCATCGAGTCAACCCTCTCGTCCATCCACCCATCTCATCCTCTGTCGTCCCCTTCTCCTCCTGCCTTCAATCGTTCCCAGCATCAGGGTGTTTTCCAGTGAGTCAATTCTTTGCATCAGGTGGCCAAAGGATTGGAGTTTCAGCTTCAGCATCAGTCCTTCCAGCGAATATTCAGGACTGATTCCCTTTAGGATGGACTGCTTGGATCTCCTTGCAGTCCAAGGGAATCTCAAGAGTCTTCTCCAACACCGCAGTTCAAAAGCATCAATTCTTTGGCGTTTAGCTTTCTTTATAGTCCAACTCTCACATCCATACATGACTACTTGCTTAAAACATAGCTTTGACTAGATGGACCTTTGTTGGCAACATAATGTTTGTGCTTTTTAATATTCTGTCTAGATTGGTCATAGTTTTCCTTCCAAGGAACAAGCATCTTTTGATTTCATTGCTGCAGTCACCATCTGCAGTGATTTTGGAGCCCCCAAAAATAAAGTCTGTCACTGTCTCCATTGTTTCCCCATCTATTTGCCATGAAGTGATTGGACCAGATGCCATGATCTTAGTTTTCGGAATGTTGAATTTTAAGCCAACTTTTTCACTCTCCTCTTTCACTTTCATCAACAGGCTCTTTATTGTACAGGACATTGTACAGTGACATTGTATAGGACATAGGACAGGACATTGTAGAGAAGACATTTATTGTACAGGAGACATTATATAAATGAGACATTGTACAGGAGACATTTATTGTACAGGACATTGTATAGTGACATTGTATGGAGGAAGTGATCAAGACCATCCCCAAGAAAAAAAAATGCAGAAGAACAAAATGGTTTTCTGAGGAGGCCTTACAAATAGCTGAGAAAAGAAGAGAAGTAAAGGAAAAGGAGAAGAGGAAAGATACCTCCATCTGAATGCAGAGTTCCAAAGAATAGCAAGGAGAGATAAGAAAGCCTTCATCAGTGATCAATGCAAATAAATAGAGGAAAACAATAGAATGGGAAAGACTAGAGATTGAGATCTCTTCAAGAAAATTAGAGTTACCAAGGAAACATTTCATGCAAAGATGGGCACAATAAAGGACAGAAGCAGGAGATATTAAGACAAGGTGGCAAGAATACACAGAAGAACTATACAAAAAAAGATCTTCAGGGCCCAGATAACCATGATGGTGTGATCATTCACCTAGAGCCAGATATCCTGGAATGTGAAGTCAAGTGGGCCTTAGGAAGCATCACTACAAACAAAGCTAGTGGAGGTGATGGAATTCCAGTTGAGCTATTTTAAATCCTAAAAGATGATGCTGTGAAAGTGCTGCACTCAATCTGCCAGCAAATTTTGAAAACTCAGCAGTTGCCACAGGACTGGAAAAGGTCAATTTTCATTCCAATCCCAAAGAAAGGCTATGCCAAAGAATGCTCAAACTACCGCACAATTGCACTCATCTCACACGCTAGCAAAGTAATGCTCAAAATTCTCCAGGCCAGCCTTCAACAATACATAAACCATGAACTTCCAGATGTTCAAGCTGGATTTAGAAAGTCAGAGGAACCAGAGATCAAATTGGCAACATCCGCTGGATCGTAGAAAAAGCGAGAGAGTCCAGAAAAAATCTACTTCCGCTTTACTGACAACACCAGAGCCTTTGACTGTGTGGATCACAACAAACTGTGGAAAATTCTTAAAGAGTTGGGAGTACCAGATCACCTGACCTGCCTCTTGAGAAATCTGTATGTAGATCAGGAAGCAACAGCTAGAACTGAACATGGAACAACAAATTGGTTCCAAATCGGGAAAGGAGTACGTCAAGGCTGTATATTGTCACCTGCTTATTTAACTTCTATGCAGAGTAGTACATCATGAGAAATGCTGGACTGAATGAAGCACAAGCTGGATTCAAGATTGCCGGGAGAAATATCAATAACTTCAGACATGCAGATGACACCACCCTTATGGCAGAAAGTGAAGAAGAACTAAGCTCTCTCTTAATCTCTACGTCCTCATTTCTCTGCATAACTCACAAGCACCTCATTTAACACGTCCAAAACTACACTCATCACCTTTATTCTAAGTCAGCCTTTTCCAACTAGCTAATGCTAATCATTTTCCCTGCTGCTCAGACTTGACAGCTAAGGTTTCTTAACACCCCTTCTCTCTCTTGGTCAAAGTCTGTGGTTGTAGATAATGTGACATAATATGGCTGAGAGTCTTGTGGGAATAGTCTGTTCCAGAGAGGAGGAGTGTGTTATCACCAAGATGATTTAGAATTACTGGCCCATGGTGATAATAAGAAGCAGAGTTACTTCGTGTTACTCTTATTATTGAATCTTAAGTTATCTGCACATAATGCACCTCCTTATTATCTATACCTAGTGAAGTCTGCTCCCACCTCTCCACCCATGGTAGTGCTCTCCCGTGGCTTCAGCCTGCAGTGGCTTGGGGCGGGACTTGGGTTCCCAGCTGGAGACTGAGGCTGGGTCTCAGCAGTGAAAGCACTGGACCAGTGGTCAATGACAAGGGCCCTGGCCCTTTAAGAGAAACCTCACGAAGACAGAAAATAGTGAAACAAGTATGTATTAAGAGGAAAAGAGTACAGTACGAGTGGATAGGCACATGGGCAGACTCAGAGGGAGACACACTGAGTTGTGCCCTTGTAGCAGTTTGAATTACTTTCCTGAGGCCTTTCTTCCAATTTTCCTTTGTCCAATCATTCTGATTTGCCTGGTTCATAGTCCGTATTTGGCATATCTCAGGATCCTGCTATGAGTGCCCACGCATCACTTAGCCAAGATGGTTTCTACTGACAAGGAGTCTGGGTAGGGCATCCCTTGGCGTTACTTCCCTTTGGCCTCCAAGGAGCTTTTTCTGCATATGTGTGGTCAGGGAGGTCTCCTGACTTAGCAGGAAAAAAATATGTGGTCTGGGCAGTGCCCAGCCTCTTTCCTTAATTGCCCTGCTGTTCTTATCTTGGAGTTCTGATTCACAGAGACTAAATCTCCAATCGCTTTACCCTGAGTTGGGGGGAGCAGGAATCTACCTCCTGCCTCAGTAGGTCTGCTGCTATTAAGAGATATTTGATGGCTCACAGAATGCCTGAGATGGCCTTAGGGATATATCTAACCTGGGCTTCCAAGCACAGCACCTGCCATGATGTGATCTGTATGGGGCTTATTACTGCCAGAACTCCAGTATACAAGGAACATGAGCAATGTCACCCACCACCTCTGGTCCCAGAGACCCTCAGCTTCATGTCAGGATTGCTGCAATGTCAGAGGAATCAGGGGCCTATGCCCAGGCCTATTCCCATATCCTCATATGTCTCACTTCCAAGTCAAAGACGCATGGATAAGATTAAAGTAGGACAACCTGAGTCTCGTGGCTGCAGCCAAGCAGCACGTGAAGCTGAGGAATATAACACACACACACACGCGCACACACACACACACACACAGAAGAAATTCTGGCTTTGCATGCCTCTGTGTAAATAGAAACTTGTACATATGGAACTGTGTCCTGTTACAGAATTCCCTGTCACTGCTTGAAAGGGGCAAATCAAGGATACAGCTCCCCTCGGCGTGAGTTTCTAATAATACAGAATCCTGCTAACATGAGAGCTGACTGTATGTATGCATGCAGTGGGAGGATTCACGAGACGGGCATGCACAGGAAGAGAGTTCATAATATTAAACATCTACTGAAGATGGGTTCTAGCAGACCTTCCCACTGTCTTCTACCTAGTCATCACAGTCTGTTGATTCCACCTCCAGCACATTCCTTCCTTTCTGTCCTTAACCTAATGCTTCAGGGCAAGCCCTCATCACTGCCTTACTGATAGATGCTGGACTCTTCTAGAAGTCTCATTTCCTTGGCTCCAGTCTCTGCATCCCTGCTTCCAGAGTAAATTTCCTAGCACATGACTGTGGCTATGTTGTACTCTCAGTGAAGTGATTGCATGTCCTAATCACCATTACTCGTTCCTAAGCACGCCACTCTACTATTTCTCAAGGGAATTGATTGGCCAGATTTAGGTTGTATGCAATCCTATCAATGCCTCCTAAACCAGTCCAAGGTATAGTGACTGATATCATTGAGAAGTGGTCAGCTCTTACTGGCCTGCACTGGGGAGAGTACAAGGAAACACTTCCTAAATGAAGAGAGAATTATTCCTGAAAGAAAAGAAGGCTCCTGGGACTCCCCTGGTGATCCAGTGGTTAAGAATCTGCCTGCCAATGCAGGGAACATGGGTTTGATCCCTGGTCCTAGAAGATACCACTTGCCCAGGGCAGATAAGCTGCTGTACACAGCTACTGTGAGCTATGACTACTGAGCCCGTGTGCTCCAGAGGTCATGCTCTGCAACAACAGAAGCCACCACAATGAGAAGCTCAGGTGCCACACCTAGAGAGTAGCCCCCATTTGCCATAATTAGAGAAATGTGCCCATGCACAGCCAAAAATAAATAAATTAATAAAAAAGAAAAGTTTCCTAAGCCAAAATGCAGCAAGTATCCATTACAAGTTTCACACAATGAATGTATTTGACAAGGCTCTAAACTCTCTTTTGTCTCAATTTCCTCCCATTCACCTTCCTGCACCCTTGTTTATGGTTTTCTTACACTTTGAAGCCTGGGCCCTGTCTCAGGACATGGTTCTTCCACTTCCCTGAATGCCATCCTCACACCTTTCTGGCTGTGAGATCCCTGTCCTCTTCTTCTTCAGTAACTGCATTTAACTGGCCCTTCACCGTTAAGTTTCTTGTGGCTTCATGGTTGGACTAAGTAAGGATGGGAACATGTTCCTTTTGCATTGTTGTTGTTCAGTCACTAATTTTTGTCTTAGTTTTGCGACCCCATAGACTGAAGCACTCCAGGCTTCCCTGTCTTTCACTATCTCCTGGAGTTTGCTCAAACTCATGTCATTCAGTAAGTAATACCATCTAAGCATCTCATCCTCTGTTGTCCCCTTCTCCTCCTGCCCTAAGTCTTTCCCAACATCAGGGTCTTTTCCGGTGAGTTGGCTCTTTGCATCAGGTAGCCAAATAATGTGGAGCTTCAGCTTTACCATCAGTCCTTCCAGTGAGTATTCAGGGTTGATTTCTTTTAAGATTGACTGGTTTGATCTCCTTGTAGCCCAAGGAACTCTGTAGAGTCTTCTCCAACACCACAGTTCAAAAGCATCGATTCTTCAGTGTTCAGCCTTTACTGGTGTTTACTGTTAAATTTCTTGTGGTTCCATGAGTGGACTAAGCAAGATTGTTACCATATTCCTTGTGCATATTATACACCTAATCCCAAGGCACTGTAATTGTCTGATTCTTCCACTGGACTGTGTCCCCTGCTCAGGATTACTCATCTCTCTACCTCCAACCATGTTACCTATCTCAAGTTAAAGGGGTGAGAAAGGAATCAAATTGTATAGCAGTTGTTCAATAAAGTCCACTGTAATCATAGTTTATTCTTTATATATCAGGGATACTGGAAAGATAGCTGTTGTGCATAGACTAGATTCTATCCAACTGGGTAAACTTTATCTAAATAAGTTTGTTTTATTGAGTCTTCTTCTATAATCAGCAATTTACAAATGTGGAAAAAAATGAAGCTTAATGAAACTAAGAAAGTTTCCCATAGATTTATCCCTGTAAGTAATAGATATATACATTTAGAATCTGGGTCTAGACTCCAAAGTGTGATTTCTTTTCATAATGCGGCATTTTACATTAGAAGAACAATAGCTCCTTTAAAGAAAAGTGAAACTTAAGAACTGAAAATCTATCGCAGACATTTTAAGCATACCCAACAGAGATAAAATATGACCATCTACTTCAGCAATTGTATTGATTAACCAATTAATAGCCAAGAAACCGCCCAGCAAACCCATTAACTTGGACCTGAAAACACAAAGGAGGGCCTGATGTTTGCAGAAATGTTGTTATTGATTAAGTTATTGTCAGCCTGGACTTAGAGATGTGTAAAAGGGTTGTGTGACTATGGAATCGCCAGGCTCCAAATGGTAATTCTATCAAACCACTCAGAACCCTAAGGCACTATTGTGACACGAATATCCCTCACCGGCAGGGTTCTTTCTCATCTAAAGAATCATTTGGCTCCCAGGCTCAGGTCTTCTTGTTTTTATTTATTTAGGAATCTGTCTTCTTTTAGTTTCAAATAGGCTCTAGTCTCCTTCTCTATTTCTTGCATTGTGTGTCTTCCATAGGAGAATGCACCCTACAAGGAAAAAGCTGCTAAGTGAACCTGTAGCTAGCAATACAAAGTCCTGGATGGGCACTCTTTTACTTTGTTATTTATTTATTTAAGGCTAAGACTACAAGCACTTGCTGTGCTGCCAGAATTAGGAGTCCAGGTGTAAAAATGAGTATACCTGTTAAATTGCTGGAGTAGGAACTTCTCAAATTTTAATAGGCATGCAAGCAAAACGAGTAAAATTCAGGGGGAGAAAAACTTCATGAATAGCTGAAACAAAAAACATCTGGTTGCAGCATTTTCCACCCTTTAACAGAAAATCTTACCAAGCTTATTCAATCAGCAAGACTTTAAGATACATACAAATGTGAAACGTCATGTATGAAACGAGATGCCAGTCCAGGTTCAATGCACAATGCTGGATGCTTGGGGCTGGTGCACTGGGACGACCCAGAGGGATGGTGTGGGGAGGGAGGAGGGAGGAGGGTTCAGGATGGGGAACACATGTATACTAATTAAATAATTTTCTATTAAAGAAAAAAAAAAAAAAGATACATACAAAGAAGGAACATTCTATGCTCGGAGAAGGGAATGTAAAGGTAAGCCTCAGACATCCATCCTCACCTGGGTGATGCTATGAGGCGCTTCTGCATGCTCAGTGGCTCAGTTGTGTCCTGTCTTTGCGACCCCATGGACTGTAGCTGGCCAGGCTCCTCTGTCCATGAGATTTTCCAGGTAAGAATACTAGAGTGGGTTGCCATTTCCTCCTCCAGGGGAATCTTCCTGACCCAGGACTCGAATCTAAACTTCTTGCATCTCCTGCATTGGCAAGAAGATTCTTTACCACTGGTGCCACCTGGGAAGCCCATGAGGTGCTTATGGGAATCAGTAAAGTAGGGGAGGGTGTCTGATGGATTTAGGCACATGGGGCAATCTGGATGTGTGTGTGTGTGTGTGTGTGTGTGCGATGATAGCAGAAAGGACTTCAGCGGAGTAAGACTGGAGGCTGAGACATCATTTAAGAAGTGATATCGGCCAGGATTTGCTGTTGTTCAGTCGCTCCATCCTGTCTGACTCTTTGAGCCTGCCAGGCTTCCCTGTCTGTCACCATCTCCCAAAGTTTGCTCAGGCTCATGTCCATTGAGTCAGTGATCCCATCCAACCAGCTTATCCTCTGTCATCCCCTTCTGCTCCTGCCTTCAATCTTTCCCAGCATCAAGGTCTTTCCCAATGAGTCAGTTCTTCGCATCACGTGGCCCAAGGATTGGAGCTTCAGCTTCAGGGTTAGTTGAAAACAACATGAACTGTCTGGCAAATTTAAGAATGAGACGCACTTATTAAAGGAAACTGAAGGATCTAACTTATTTCTGGAGGTTCAGAGACTTAGACTTGAGTCTCTGCAGTCGGGAACAAAGATTTCCTCACGGACTCTCAGGATCTCATCCTGACTTACCCACCGTTGTCCTAAATTTAAAGCTTAAGGTCTCCTGTCCTGGGACACCCTTTCTTCCAGGCAAACTGGTTAGAGGTGGTCATCCTATTCTTATGGCAGAACTGGGCCTACAAAGACACCACTGCCAAGATTAATGGGGACATAAATTATAGTTTGCCCATCTCTGATACTGGGCATAAAATCTGCTACTAGAACCTGGATAGTCATTCTTCTAGGCCACAATCGATTGCATTGCCATCATGTCATCACCAGAGTTAGTGTTGACGGGTCTCTGATTTCTGGTGTTCCTAGCTCCTGATCATCTAATCCCTGGAGGAGGAAATGGCAACCCACTCCAATATTCTTACAGGGAAAACCCTATGGGGAGAGGAGGCTGGCAGGCTACAGTCCATGGGGTCGCAAAGAGTGGGACATGACTGAGCATGCACATACCATCATCTAGTAGATCCTGAGAAGGACTTATTGGAGCTTTCAGTTTAAGAATAAGAGGACTCTCCAAACATAAAAGAGGTCAAATGTTGCATTTCCCTAAAACAGTGACAACTTTCAACTCTGTCAGCTTTTGCAGTGGACTCAGAGAAAGACAGTGGAAAGATGAACAAAAATGGAAAGAATATAAGTTGATTGGTTTAGAAAGAATTTTGTAAGGTCAGCTGGATGTACATAGCCAAAGACAAAGAACCAACTGTTACCCCAAGATTTCTAGATTGGGTGCTTTGAAGGATTTTGTTGCAGTCTTACCTGATGTGAAGAACTGACTTATTTGAAAACACCGTGATACAGGGAAAGATTGAAGGCGGGAGGAGAAGGGGACGACAGAGGATGAAACGGTTGGATGGCATCACCGACTCAATGGACATGAGTTTGAGTGAACTCCGGGAGTTGGTGATGGACAGGGAGGCCTGGCGTGCTGCAGTCCATGGGGTGGCGAAGAGTGGGACACGACTGAGCGACTGAACTGAACTGACCAAAATCAAGACTTAACTGGGATGGACATGTACACACTGCTATATTTAAAGTGGATAACCAACAAGGCCCTACTGTATAGCACAGGGAATTCTGCTCAATGTTATGTGGCAGCCTGGATGGGAGGGGAGTTTGAGGGAGAATGGATATATAGGTACAAGTGGCCGAGTCTCCTCACTATTCACCTGAAAGTAACATTGTTATCAGCTACTCTCCAACACAAAATAAAAAGTTTAAAAAAAAACTTTAAGAGAGAAAGAGTGTGTATGTCTAGAGAGGTAATGAAGGTATTTGCACCGAGTTTGAGGTACCTCTGGGATGTTCTGGTGGAAAGACCCATTTGGCTGAAGCTGACAGAAGTGCTAAATGAGCCAGTTCACAGGAGGGGAAAGGATTTAAGGACAGCGTGTAATGTGACCGAAATAATAAAGACAGAAACAGTGTTTACACCTAAATCTGATTCCAAGTCCTTGATTTTTCCAGTGCTTCATACTGCGAAGAAGACTTTTATACATACATGGTCCATGGCATAAATATGCCTTTTTGATTTCAGAAGAGAAGAAGGAAAGATAAGGAATATTTAATAATTGTCTCAGAAGTGACAGTATGTGGTAACCATCTAGAACAAATTCAAAGTGAAATATTAGTTTACAGATGATGAAAGTGTGTTTCTGAGAGATTAATATGCTTGATATTAGCTGGTAAGCTGAATTAGATGAGCTTTTCTTTCATTTGTTGTTAAGTTTGAAGAGCTTATGGCTTATTGCGGTGGTTCTGAAAGTGTGGGCCCAGGGCCAGCAGGATCAGCACTACCAGAATGTCCTTAGAAATGCAAATTATCTGGCCCCACCCACATACCACAGAATCAGAGACTCTGGGTGGGGTCACAAAAGCTGTGTTTTTAACCCACCCTCCAAGGGGCTTCCCTGGTGGCTCAGACGGTAAAGTGTCTGTCTACAATGTGGGAGACCTGGGTTTGATCCCTGGGTTGGGAAGATCCCCTGGAGAAGGAAATGGCAATCTACTCCAGTACTATTGCCTAGAAAATCCCATGTACAGAGGAGCCTGGTAGGCTACAGTCCATGGGGTCCCAAAGAGTTGGACATGACAGAGTGATTTCACTTTCCAGGTGATTCTAATTCATGCTCAAGCTTGAAAACCACTGGCTTTTTATCAAATTTATGAAGAACCATTATGTGCATTTTCCCAGTGGTCATGTATGGATGTGAGAGTTGGACTATAAAGAAAGCTGAGTGCTGAAGAATTGATGCTTTTGAACTGTGGTGTTGGAGAAGACACTTGAGAGCCCCTTGGACTGCAAGGAGATCCAACCACTCCATCCTAAAGGAGATCACTACTGAATATTCATTGGAAGGACTGATGCTGAAGCTGAAACTCCAATCCTTTGGCCACCTGATGTGAAGAGCTGACTCATTGGAAAAGACCCTGATACTGGGAAAGATTGAAGGCAGGAGGAGAAGGGGATGACAGAGGATGAGATGGTTGGATGGCATCACTGACTCAATGGACATGAGTTTGAGTGAACTCTGGGAGTTGATGATGGGCAGGGAGGCCTGGTGTGCTGCAGTCCATGGGGTCACAAAGAGTTGGACACGACTGAGCAACTGAACTGAACTGAACTGACTGTGGGTGCATGCTAAGTCACTTCAGTCATGTCTGACTCTTTGCAAACCTATGGAATAGAGTCCACCAAGCTCTCTGTTTATGGGATTCTCCAGGCAAGAATAATGGAGTGGGCTTCCTGGTGGTGCTAGTGGTAAAGAACCTGTCTGTCAATATAGGAGACTTAAAAGACTCAAGTTTGATCCCTGGGTCGGGAAGATTCCCTGGAAGAGGGCATGGCAACCTACTCCAGTATTCTTGCCTGGGAAATCCCATGGACAGGGGAGCTTGGCAGGCTAGCATCCATGGTGTTGCAAAGAGTTGGACATGACTGAATCGACTTAGCACTCTTGGATATAAGAAGGACAGTTTTAAAATATTTTTTGTCTTGTTTTGGATGAGATAAATAATTTAACTAAGATACCATTTATAAAGTCCTTAGCAGTGTGCCAGGTATATATATATTAGATTCTTAATGACTCTAATTTAAATATGATGAAACTAATAACTCAAAAAAGCCGAACAAACCTCACCAAAGACGTTTTAATATTCTTACACTGAAAAAAGCTGTAGTTTGAATTTATAATGAATGTATGTATTTTATGTATTTTGATTCTTTTTTTTTCTATAAAACTTTTCATGGCTTCAACTAATTTAAAAATATTGCATATGTAAAACTATTTGTTTTTAAGATTTCTGATAAAGCCCACTGCCCAGGTGGTGCTATTGGTAAAGGACTCAACTGCCAATGCAGGAAACATAAGAGATGTGGGTTCAATGCCTGGGTCAGGAAGATCCCCTGGAGGAATGCATGGCAACCCACTCCTGGGTTGCCTGGAGAATCCCCATGGACAGAGGAGCCTAGTGGGCTATGGTCCACAGAGTTGTGAAGAGTTGGACAGGCCTGAGTGACTTAGCATGCACGCATCAAGTCTGCTAACAACAAGAGTTAGGAAATGAAAACCTGGACATCTGAAGGTGATTTTAGGAAATTTGATCTATTTATTCCTGTACATGTTAACTTTCTGATCCCAACACACAGTCACCCACTTCTCTTAATATTAGAAATTTAGCACTCAGAGAGTCACATTTATGGTCAATGCAGATAGTTTTTAAAAAGGACTAATGGTCATTGTTCGGAGAAGGCAATGGCACCCAACTCCAGTACTCTTGCCTGGAAAATCCCATGGACAGGGGAGCCTGGCAGGTTGCAGTCCATGGGGTCGCGAAGGGTCGGATACGACTGAGCGACTTCACTTTCATTTTTCACTTTCATGCATTGGAGAAGGAAATGGCAACCCACTCCAGTGTTCTTGCCTGGAGAATCCCAGGGATGGGGGAGCCTGGTGGGCTGCCGTGTCTGGGGTCGCATAGAGTCGGATATGACTGAAGTGACTTAGCAGCAATGGTCATTGTTGGTAACCCAGAAGGGATGCATGAATTGACTAGAAGAAAACACCACTTTCCTGGCTCCTGTCCAATCCAGAGGTTCCAGTTTTCAGGGAAGTCTGTGCTGTACCAGTGGGGACACTGCCCAGGGTGCTGCCTCCTGTGTTCTGAGCTGAGTTCTGCTATTTTCCATGTAGGAAACCCTCAGGTGATGACTTAGTGTCTCTACTCCCCAGGTCCTTCTTTTTGAAATAAAGTCCTTAGGTCCTGGGGCTTCCCTGGTGGCTCAGTCAGTAAAGAATCCACCTGCGATACAGGAGACCCAGGTTTGATCCCTGGGTTGGGACGATTCCTCTGGAGAAGGAGATGGCTGGCGTGCTACAGTCCATGGGGACACCAGAGACATAACTTAATGACTAAACCTCCACCTCCACTTAGGTAGTAGTCAGCAAAGATTCTTGCCAGCATGAGTCTAAAAAAGAAAGATTTGCCAAATAACAAAGAAATGTTAGATGAGGAGAGAGAGAGAATCTATTCACTAATGTGTTGCACTTTACTGAAGAGTGTAAATTGTTCCCCTGGAGATGCAGATGTTATTCATGACACTGTAGATCAATTCAGAAACGTAGTTTACCCTGATTTAGCATTATGCTTAATTGTTCTGAAGACTAATGCAAGGCAGTCATCTCAGCGTGCCGCTTTGTGTAGTTATATTTTAAAATTAAATGCTGCACTAATATGCTTTGTGAGACTGCTCTACAGGAGAAACTTCTAGGTTCGTAGCCTCGAGACTCAGAAATGAAGGTATAGCCACACCGGGGGATCTAATTATAAGAGCTACATTTTTCTTTTTTTTCAAGCACGTACTTTGGGCCTGCCAAGTGCTAAGATTTAGAATGATAATGTATTGTTACTAATCCTCAGAAAGACTGTAGAGGAGAGCTTAGCACCATATTGCAAATTAAGACAGCGAACTCAAAGCAGAGACATGAGTTGTGGTGGACACTCTGAAAAGTAAAAGGTAGAGTTTGGGTCCAAAATTCATGTTCACTTGACTCTTGCCCCAGAAAAACACACAAGGAGACTTAATAGAGCATGTACTATCTGCTGTATACCAAGTCTTTGATATTTATCTACCTCATTAGCTGTAACACCTCCAAGTAGGTCTTACAGTTGGCCCCATTCTACTGAGCAGGAAATTGTTTGTTCTGGGTCATGGAAGCTGATCTGAGAGCCTTGGCTCTCAACCCACATGTTGGAGTCCTGAACCCATGCTCCACATGCAGTGCAGACCAAAATCAGAAAATAAAGAAAGAGTAGTGCTAAAATCACAATGAAAATCAGTCTGTGTTCATCTAGCTGAGTGCAGATAAAAATGGTTTTGTAATTTCTTCTCATATAACACGACATTTTGCAACGTTAAGTAATAATAAAGCCTGGGAAAATATCTCATTATATCAGAACAAAAACTTCTCAAAAGTATTCTCAGGATCAGTGCTTGTCTTTTAGCAGGCATCAGGTATTCTCACCAGTTAGGGATACAGATTATGTTTCAAATAATAAAAGCATTTGGAGAAAGATATCTTGACTCTATGCTCCCCTTTTCCTTCTGATTATGTCTGTTGGGGAAACACTGAATAATCATTCTACATTGTTTTGAACGACAGTGGCAAAATACCACTAAGGAAAATTAAACAGTGCTGACCTTCCCTCCCCCACCAATGGTAATAAATAAATTATATAAAATTTGGAAATCATGTGAAAGTATGCCTTTTGAAATTATTGTTATGATTATTAAAATAATCTAGTTTTGAACCTAAAAATTGGGGGCCAGTTCCTCTGCTCTTAAATGATAAAAATGGCTAGATCGGGTTATTCCTAGGTCATAATACTGTTAGCAGTTAGACTGAGAAAGGAATACACACCTCCTTGAAGTGTGAGCTGCTCATTCTGTTAGATTTCATCATACCAGTAATTGGATTATTATACCACAGTCCGTGTGAAAAACAAAAACTGTGGTTGAAATTCCAGCTTCATGTGGTTCAAATTCCAGCTTCCTGTATGTACAAGCTGAGCATTTTACATATTTACCTTCTATTAAACTGTTAGTTTATCTTCAAGCTATAACTCATACCTCATACCATTTCTGTGATATTTAAATAGACTGAGTATGCCATATTTCTAGCACAATAAAAGAACTCCAAAACTTTTCATTCCTTGCTCTTCTTCCCGTATCTTCTTCTAAATCACAAATAATTACAAAGAATAGTGGGTAACCTAAAGAGCACTCTGAGGGGACCATGGGTTCATTGAGCGCAGGCAGGCAGCATCCCTGTTGTTTATGAAGAGGGATGGCTCCTTGTAGTTCAGAAACTTGTAGTAAACCTCTACTGACAGATAAACTCTCCTGGAGGTGGGTTTATTTCAGAGAAGCCAGGCCCTGGTCTGCGCAGTTGAATTGCAAAGGTAACTCAGAACCATTCGCTATGCTAAGCACGAATGACAAGTGCTGATGAGGTTAAGAAAATGATTTGAAAAGAAATCGAGTAATCTCTACTGCAAATGAGAGTAAACCTCGGGTTTCTATACTCCTCAGAAGGATTATATTTATAAAATCCATGAATAAAAAGGTTCAGCAGAGAAGGACCAAGGCAGTAGTAAGAAAAGACCATGGACTCTGGTGACGTAGGACTGGACTGTAAGTCCCAGATATGTCACTCATACAAAGTGTGGGACTACGTGTGAGTGGGTTAGTATTGCAGTTCTACAGATCTAAATTAAGCTTGGCAAAGCTCACTCATCTATCTTTGGGCAGATGCAGATCAGCCAAGCAGCTTTTCTAATCCTGCTATGACTTTCTCAAAAGCTTGAGGTCTCACCTGGGATAATCAGGCTACACAGGTCTGTTCCAGAGGTCTTATCTCTTCCGAAGGCTAACTGGTACATGTTCTTCCAGAGAAGTCAGAGGGAACAATGGAGAGAAAAGAAATTCACAAGGTCTACTGAGGTGTAGGCTTGGTAACTGAGAGACACTGATGTTCCATATTCAGGTCAGTCTGTGTGAATAAGATTCTGATGAATATTTTATTATTAGCTAGCTATGATGCACAAATAGGTTTGAAGACAGTGTCTTTGCTGTTTGCATTGTGTATTGATCGTAATACATTTTTATTAAAATGTTATAAATAAGCCAAACAGAAAGTAAAGCAACCAATAAAAAAATGTCTCTATTACCTCTCACAACTGAAATTTTCAGGGATAAATATGATTTTTGTCGTGCCTGGATCCACGGGTTCCAAAGATATAGTCTTTGTTTTTCTTTCTTCAACTACTTGCTCAGCTTTCGGCTGTGGAAGTCACACTGCGAATGTAGGGTCTTTGTGTATTGTGGTGAAAGTGGCCATCAGCACTTAAGGAAGTGGCCTTAGAACTGTATTAAGTACAACAAAAGAGAAAAGAGGGAGACAGAGACAGACACACGGAGAGAAAGCTTCTCTTTTTTGACACTCAGATAAAGTCTACTATGAATTCTCACCGGCTCAACTTGTATCACATGTCCTCCCAGGAGCTTGGATGAGTGCATTCAACAGATCTGGACTAGAATGGAGGAGGTGTGCATTCCCCAAAAGGAAGTCAGAGCACTATTACCAAAAGAAGGAAAGGGGAAACAAAAAAAAAACACACACAAAAAAACAGAGACTGGACAGGCAAAAAATAACAGATGTCTACAACAAATGACATAGTCTACATCTGCTTTTCTGCAACATGCTATTATATCCCTTTTCAAGCTGATGTAATCAAGTATTTTATTCTGAATTATACACTGTTGTATTATTTTCTTGAGCACAAGGAAAATGGATTGTATCTTGTCATATCAGTATCCCTAGCACTGTGTGTGACTCTTAAGTAGGCCATTGGTGTATCTACTTTTTAAAGAGAGTTTATTAGGAGTCCCAGTCTCTGATTCAGAAGGGGCACATGTATGATTCTTACTTTTTCTGATTTTTAACACCTTTGGCTCCAACTCTGTATTTCCATGTGTTCTATAGCCCTACAGAGATGGGTGAAACAGAAGCCCTCCATCTATCCTGACTGGAATTGTGTTAAGTAACCTGATTCCTGAACATATTCCGCTAGATTTACATTTCAATCTTGAACAGAGAGATTCAGAATTCCTAGTTTTCTCAAGGTGTTAGTCAATAAGAGGAGACAAATTTTTAAAACCTAGAGCAATCTGGTCTATGGATCCTATTTCCATTCTACTCATACTTTGATCCACTATTCCAATTGTGGATTGACTTTCAAACAGACATTAGGATCACCTGACCAGGAAAAATCTACATGACTGGTGTCAGAATGGAATGAAGAAAAGCACACAGACATTCAGCAGACCAGACATCGCAAAAGGGTAGACCATAAGGAAAAAAGAACTATTCATATTTTCACTTTTGAATGAAAGTTTCAGACACTGTATACAGCATGGCTTTGTGCTCTTCATCCAAATCAAGTCCATCTCCTTGTTTTCTCCCGTTCAAGATCCTGTTTGAAATCTTGCCACTGTCACACGATCATCGGCAACCAATTCCATGACAAGTCCATTTAGTCATCAGGGGGCTATCAATTGTAAGTGGTACTTATCCCAGCTGACATAAGCATGGAGTTCTGCTTCCTGAGACACCTATTGGCATTCTAATTCTTCCCACCACCACTAGACATGGGTAATGTAATTCACCCCAAGTCTCCTGTAAGGAGTAGGAGACAACTCACAGATATTAGGCAGTGTGTTCTAAGTCACTTTAGTCGTGTCTGGCTTTTTGCAACCCTGTGGACTGTAGCCGACCAGGGTCCTCTGTCCATGGGATTTCCCAGGTAAGAATACTGGAGTGGATTGCCATTTCCTCTTTCAGGGAATCTTCCTGACCCAGGGATCGAACCCCCATTTCCTGCATTGGCAGGTGGATTCTTTACCACTGAGCCACCAGGGAAACCCAATTTATTCTAAATACAGCCAGCCTAAAATTTAGAGCTTCCACATAGGAATTTTGGCCAGACACATGCATTCAGTTCAAAACAATATTTAACCAATTAAAAAGGGCAAAAAAGAATTCTAAGAAATAAAGAATTATTAACAATGGGGAGTGGCCTCCACCCCTATGGATAGGAAAAGGAAAAGAGAAAAAGTAAAAGCTCAGAGAAGGAGGCCATGCCAGGCTGATAGTCAGCCCTATGACAAGAGGGCATGGCTGACACAGGAACACGTTGTCCAGCGCGGTGAGGTAGAGCACTGATGATTGAGAACCACTCTCTGTTTCTGGAAGAAACTACCCAGTGGGCCCCATCAGCTGACCCCAAGGGAAGCCTGCCTCTTTGGTGATGGTGCCAAGGACCGCTGCAGGCAGTTGCTCTTTCCACTGTAGAGAAGCACGGGGACTGTGTGGTTCCTTCTAGCCTTGCAGTGCGTGCCCAGGACTGGCTGCTGGCAGACCCTAACATAACATAGAACCAGCTGGCAAAGGAAAACACGGTGTGCAGTGTCTGGTCCTTCAGATCACAAGCATTGCAAGGCAGAGTAGTTTAGGAGCTGAGAGGCAGCAAGTTAATTATCTGCAGAGTCCACCATTTGGGACACACAGCATTCATAAATACCCCTCTGCACAGTCTTGGACTTCTATATTAAAGCAAAACAACTCTGCTTTTACCTCACAAGAGGCTGCTAGCCTCTGAACAAGTGTCCAAGCTCTCATATTTTCCCCCGAGCGAGAAGACCCACACTCTTGACAGTCATTGTGTTAACTATTAATTGCTGACCACATTATTTACCCCTCAGATTAATCACAGCCCCATTAAATATTCTGATACTAAGTAATGCTATGAAACCTAATCTGCAACAAACTTATACAAAACTGTAAGGATAAAAAGGGAAAGAAAAAATTAATATGTAGGAATAATTATAAACACACAACACAAAAAGAAAACATGCAAGCTGCCTACACTTCCTGTTTCTACAGCTTCCTCTGAGGTCACCATTGATATCTATGGCTTTCTTCTCCACTATCCAGTCCATATTTCCACTACCGTCAGCAGGAACCCATCTGATTAAAGGTCTGCACTGAGAGAATGATCCAAACCTTTATTTCTGAAGGGTCTGAATATTTTATGGTCATCTTATTTTGTTCCTAGCAGTTTTCCATTAACTTCTACTATTGGAAATGGAAATATTAATCATTTCAGAATATCCCCTGGCTCTCTGACACAGCTCTCCTTGTCTGTATGTGGAGCAACTGTCCAGTTTCCTCTTAATAATATGGATCAGTCACTCTAGCCCATAATAATAACTCCCCTCCTTGTCTTTTATTTAATTTTTTCTTTGCCTTTTGGTTTAATGACAGGATCACCAAATGACCAGAGGTCTGTCTCAACTTTCCATTTACTGGCATCATTGTTATGTGTCCTACTGGAAGCATTTCTTGTTTTTGAGCTAAGGTCTTCAAACCAGCAGAGTTTGGAGTTGCCAGGATGGGAACTGAAAATTCTGTGAGTGGGCTGAAAGTGAAAGTCACTCAGTTGTGTCTGACTTTTTGTGACCCCATGGACTGTCCATGGAATTCTCCAGGCCAGAATACTGGAATGGGTAGCCGTTCCCTTCTCCAGGGGATCTTCCCAACCCAGGGATTGAACCCAGGTCTCTCACAGGGCAGGCAGATTCTTTACCAGCTGAGCCACGAGGGAAGTGAGTGGGCTCTTTGGATTAATAAGGACAGGAGCCACCCCAGTACATCCCTTTTCCAATCCCACCTACTTTTGCAATGAGGAACTAAGCATCTTATAATATGGTTCAAATTGTTTCAAAGCATATTAAGCACTGTGTAATATAGAACTTAATTCTTTTAGAGTTCTGTCTCAAAACTGACATCATAACTGAGTCCTCAGTAAGTCAACCCCATCTCCCCGCTACACCCATACTTCTGAATGACCAGGTATGAAGTAAAAAACAAACAACAGCAACAACAACCACAAAATGCTTAATTCTATGGACAAAAGCTTTGCTGTACTTTCTTTGCTGTGAGATGAATTTCTTGATTAGAAGTAATGCTATGTAAATAGAAGTAAAGCAACTTCCTGGTGGTTCAGATGATAAAGTGTCTGCCTACAATGCGGGAGACCCAGGTTCAATCCCTGGGTCGGGAAGATCCCCTGGAGAAGGAAATGGCACCCCACTCCAGTACTCTTGCCTGGAAAATCCCATGGACGGAGGAGCCTGGTTGGCTACTGTCCAGGGGGTCGCAAAGAGTCAGACACGACTGAGCAACTTCACTTCACTTAATGCTATGTACACAATTTTGACCGTGAATGAGGCATTCTTTGAGTCCACAGATGGCCCTGCTGGAAGAGGCATTATGACCAGGAATGATAATTCTATTACCAGAATACATGTCTATTCTAGAAAAGAACCCCCGCCCATACCTACACCATGATGAATGGGGCCTCATGTAGTAAAGCAGGTTATACTGATCAGCTGCTTTAGATGAATGCAGATTCATATTTCTGGCCATCTCTCAGTCCAGACAAAGTAGCTCATCTAATGTGCTCCTTGAAATTCTATCCACTATGGTGTTTTCCTTAGGCACTAGGTTTCATGGACACTCCTGAGTGGGGTACCTATACAGAAGCTGTCCAATAACCTGTGAATCAGTCAACAATTATTTGCATAGTCCCTACACAAGTCATGTATTGTGCCAAAAAGTATAAGGAATACCAAAAACTAGTTTTGCAAAACTAGAGAAACCTGGGGAGAGTATGCAAAAATAATTCTCCTTGTATTATTCTTACAAACACTTCAACAAAAAATTTATATAAAAAGTTCAAACATGATTCCTTTCCTTGGGCTTTCACAATTCTATGGGGGAGATAAAGCACGTGTAGAGATAAGCATCATCTGCATGAGACAAGAGTAAGTTAAGGATCTTTGAGAAATGGAAGGGAAAAAAAGGAATAAAATGTCATTCATTAATTGAGTCACAAGTAGAACTGTTTTGAACACAATATAAGCAGACACTGTATACAGCTGGAGACAAAGGGATGAAAGATATTTTATTACATTTTCAATTACTGCATTTCAGTATAAGACAAAATAGAGGTGTGTACTGCATGTTATTGGAGCTCAGGGGAGAGACGCCTAATGTAGGTGGTGGAAACTGGTGAATGTTTCCTGGAAGGTCATCTTAAAATCCTGCACAGATTAGTAGATATTCTCTATAAAGGCTTAGAAACAATAGATCAGTAAAGGACTCTAAGACATGTGAGTTCATACATGGTGAGAGATGAAGGTGGGTTTGCAGGAAAATTAAAGTTCACTGAACCACATGGTAGGTCTGCACCTATGTGAGGCTATCGAGATTTCTGCTGTCTGTGTAACTGGTAACTCTTAAAGGATTTTAGAAAAAATGACATCACTGGGTACTTATTTCAGAAGAAATCTCACTGACTAGTCTATAAATAAAAATAGATGTGATGGGATGAAAATTAAAGTAGAAGAAAAAGACTGTTGCAGTAATATGAGTGAGCTTAATGGTATCTGTAACTGAGGGAGTCCTGAGAAATATGAAGGAGACAAGTGGATTCCAGAGATTTTAGGAGACTGAATCAATAGAACTTAGAAACTGTGCACACAGAGGGTGAGGAAGGAGAGCCAGAGTAAAGAGTGAATACCAGGTAAAGACAGGCATCTGAATTTATTACATGGAAGACATAAGAGCTTCCCAGGTGACTCGGTGGTAAAAGAATCTGCCTTCCAATGTAGGAGACGCCGGAGACTCAGGTCTGATCTCTGAGTAAGGAAGATCTCCTGAAGAAGGAAATTACAACACACTCCAGTATTCTTGTCTGGAAAATCCAGTGGGCAGAGGAGCCTGGTGGACTGCAGTCCATGGCGTCACAAAGAGTCAGACACAACTGAGCTACTAAGCACACACACACACAAGACGTAAGGCAATGGAATTAATCAGAGGCAGTTCAATATCAGAGGTAACGTTAACTGGTGCTCTAGAGGCCAAGGGTCGATGATTCTCTGTTGGTTTCCCTGAAGCCAAGTGACTCCATTCAAGCTCCCTGTGAGTTCACTGAGGATAGATGTAGTATGCTCAAGGGGACAAAGTTACCCCTGAGCAACAGTCACCATTTTCAAGTTGGTTGTTATTAACTACCTGAACATTAGTCTTATTCAGGGAAACAGAATTAGGAGAAGTGGACTTTCTAGAGCTTGTTTATAGGTGGTGAGACTCAGGAAAGCAGTGAGCTGTGATTGGCAAAGTGGACGGGTAAATGATAGAGTCAAGGGTTGAATCAGGACTGATATGATTTCAGTGCTTATGGTCTTTCACCTCTACTAACTCACGAGTAGAAAAGATTTATAGGGCATCGCTTCCCTGGTGGTTCAGATGGTAAAGAATCTGTCTGCAATGCAGGAGACCTAGGCTTGATTGCTGGGTAGGGAAGATCCCCTGGAGAAGGAAATTGCCACTCACTCCAGTATTCTTGCCCAGAGAATCCCATGAACAGCCTGGAGGGCTGCAGTCCATGGGGTCACAAAGAGTTGGACACAACTGAGTGACTAATACACACACACACACACACACACACAAATGTTTGGAGGCTTGCCAGGTGGTGCTAGTGGTAAAGAACCCGCCTGCCAATGCAGGAGACATAAGAGATGCTAGTTTGACTTGGGTAGGGAATGATGCCTGGAGGAGGAACTAGCAACCAACTCCAGTATTCTTGTCTTGAGAATTCCATGGACAGAAGAGCCTGATGGTCCATATAGTCACAAAGAGTCAGACATGAATGAGCAACTAACACTTTCACTTTCACAAGAGTTTAGTACTAATATTATAATCATGCTCAACACAAGAGTGCCCAAATGTATTTCCATGAATTGTAGGCATGTTGAAAAAACGGAAAATTACAGATTTTACTTGCTGCTGCTTTCTCCATCTTCTTCATGGGACATAATCTCTGCAAATGGGTAAAGCCTTCCTTTGTATACAGCCTATCAGAAGTTACCAAGTTAGTCAGCAAAGCTAATACACGGAAGAGGCATTGCTCACACAAGAATCAGTCATGGTTCAGAGCTGGTTAATCAAATCTAATTAGACAACTCACTAATTGATCCCAGAAGCTATCACCATTTGACCTCTGGTGAAAGGGCCTGATACATTCAAACTCCTCTGGAGACAAGTGAATAGAAATTCTCATTGGATGAAACCACATAATTCAATTAACCTACTTAGTGAACTCAAGGTTTAGTCAAATCATTCAAGTGTGTATTGGGTTTCAGGAAGAGATTGAATTGGAATTTATCTTTTTCTTGTCTTATGATGAAAACTGTCTGGATTGCAACTTTCAAGAAATGATAACATAAAATATGGTTGGTCATTGGTGGTAATGATTTTAGTTGCTAATCTGTGCCCTTCTCTGTAATGACATGGACTAAAGCCTGCCAAATCGTTGGTCACTACTGCCTTGAAATTTATTCTTTACTATTTCCCTTCCTTCCTTCCTCCTTTCCTTCCTTTTTCCTATCTTCTTTAATTTTCAAAATCCTGCAAACCTAGGTTCTTTGATAACAGAAAAAACATAGATTAATTCATCAGAGTAGAAGTGATTGGAATCTATAATCATCCAACCTTATAAAATAAAAAGGTAAATTACAAATCACCAAAATACATGACAGACTAGATTAGTGAATAGGTGAAATCTGTCTTACCAATAAATGAGGATTCATAGATATGTAGTCAGGAAAATGAGTAAAGAGTGTAACTATTCCATTCAAGAAATAGTAATGGCTGCTATCAAAAAGTCTACAAACAATAAATGCTGGAGAGGGTGTGGAGAAAAGGGAACCCTCTTACACTGTTGGTGGGAATGCAAACTAGTACAGCCACTAGGGAGAACAGTGTGGAGATTCCTTAAAAAACTGGAAATAGAACTGCCATATGACCCAGCAATCCCACTGCTGGGCATACACACCGAGGAAACCAGAATTGAAAGAGACACATGTACCCCAATGGTCATCGCAGCACTGTTTATAACACCTAGGACATGGAAGCAACCCAGATGTCCGTCAGCAGATGAATTGATAAGAAAGCAGTGGTACATATACACAATGGAGTATTACTCAGCCATTAAAAAGAATACATTTGAATCAGTTCTTGTGAGGTGGATGAAACTGGAGCCTATTACACAGAGTGAAGTAAGTCAGAAAAAAAAAAAAAAACACCAATACAGTATATTAATGCATGTATATAGAATTTAGAAAGATGGTAACAATGACTGTATATGTGAGACAGCAAAAGAGACAGATATAAAGAACAGACTTTTGGACTCTGTGGGAGAAGGCAAGGGTGGGATGATTTGAGAGAATAGCATTGAAACATGTATATTACCATATGTGAAATAGATCACCAGTCCAAGTTTGATGCATGAAACAGGGCACTCAAAACCGGGGCACTGGGACAATCCTGAGGGATGGGACAGGGAGGGAGGTGGGAGGGGTTTCAGGATGGGGGACACATGTACATCCATGGCTGATTCATGTCAATGTATGGCAAAAAATATTTTAAAGTAATTAGCTTCCAATTAAAATAAACAAATTAATTAAAATAATAAAATAAAAGGCAAAAAAAATAGTAAATGGAAATAGCCAATGTAAATATGGAAAATATGGTTTTTGAAATCCTCATCAAGGAAATGCAAATTAAAGCACAAATAATACCACACTGACATCAAAGTGCTAATTCATTTTAAGCTTCTAACAAATTACCTTCTAGTAAGATGGTACCATTTACAAAGGTACTGATAATATACACCAAACCCTGTTACAAAGTTAAATATGTTTCTGCATGTAAAGATATTTAATTTTTATCAGTTTTGAAGTACAAAAATTGGGCTACAAATGAGACTATAGAAAACAAATTGCACTTTGTGAGTTAAAAAAAAATATATATATATATGGGCTAAAAATGCTGCAAAAAGCTAATAGTGATTCTTTCTAAATGATAGGATTTTAAGTCACATTTAACTTATTCTATTTATTTGTTTCAATTTACTACAATATTTTAAATGGGTGTTACTTTGGGGCTAAGAAAAGTTATCTGTTTTATTAGGGTATTTAAAGAGGAAATGTCAATGGTAATATTGACAAACATCTCTGGGATTTTATCTGTCGTCCTCCCATCACAGCATATCAATTTCTCTCAATTTCTTCCTCCTGGACTCTCCAGTTTCTGTTCGTTCCTGTATAAGGCCTTTGATTTTTTTTTTCTTTTTTCCCCACAGATGCTTCCAGATTTTTAAAAGTATAATTTCAGTATAGCAACCTCCCTGTAAAAAATCCTAGTCATCCCTACTTTCCCTTCCTACTCCCCTGTGATCCAGTTAAACTGACTTGGTCTCTTTACTAATCAGAGAAGCATCAAATTAAACAACTAGCCGAAAAATATACAAACTGAATGCCAAGGAAGGAAAAAAAACATTTAATTTACTTTTCTGACTCTACAGAGAGATATTGTGCTCTGGTTCTGAGAGTAGAATTTGTATTAAAGAGTAAAAGGTAACTGAGTAAGGTTTGGATTCAATATGAACATTTTCCTCCACAAATTAGTTTCATTAAACTGGAATAAATTGCCTCAAGACATTCAAATTCAATACACACTAGAGTATAAATATATTAGGTGGCTAGTCTCCTGAGCACTTAGGTTTGTAGTCTTATATTTATGCTTTACAGCCAGCTGGTGAATTGTGCACTGTCTCCATCTACTAGCCCAGTTAGTGGTGCTCGAAATCAGGAAGAGATTCATTTAGGGCCACGAGTAGGTGGCATAACTAGAATTTTATGAGGTCCTGAGACTCTGCTTCTTTCCCTTACTTCACGAGTAATTCCAAAATACAGTGAGGTATCAGGACAGTAAAAGTGAAGATGATATAAGGCAGAAAAGAAGAATGTAATCCCAAAGAATAAAAACAAGGGGAAAAAGAGTTTTACAGCAAAAGCGATGAGAGTAGGAGTGACTGGAGGGCTTCACAGAAGAGAGGTGAGTGTCTGCTTAGTCCCCCCACATCGGTTAGACTGCTGGGGCTGCCATGAAAAGAGTTACAAACCAGGCAGCCCTGACAGCAGAGTTGCTCACAATTCTGGAGGCTGGAGGTCAAGATCAAGGTGTCAGAAGGGCTGGAGTTTTAGGCTTCTCTCCTTGGCTTACAATCGTCTATCTTTTCACTGTGCCTTCACATGGTCTTCCTTCTATTTAGGTCTGTTTCCAAATTTCCTCTTATAAGACACCAGTCATGTTTTATTAGGGTCCATTCAAATGACCACGTTTTAATTTGTGTGTGTGCATGCTGAGTAGTTCAGTCATGTCCGACCCCTTGCAACCCCATGGACTATAGTCTGCCAGGCTCTTCTGTCCATGGGATTCTCCAGCCAAGAATAGTGGAGTGGGTTGCCACTGACTTCCTCCAGATCTTTCTGACTCAGGGATTGAACCCTCATCTTTTATGTCTCCTGCATTGGCAGGTGGGTTCTTTACCACTAGCGCCACCTGGGAAGCCCTGCATTTTAACTTAATTATCCATTTAAGAGACTTCCAAACAAAATCACATTCTGAGGTACTGGGTATTAAGGATTCAACATATGAATTTGAGGGGAACATAGTTCAGCCAATAACTCCTTCTATGTGGTGCAGGGCATACTACCTCTAATATTCCTTCTTTCTAAAGAAATTTTCTAAGACTCAACTCCAGTACACAATAGTCAATCCCTCATCAGCATAAACATTTAATTATGTGTTGTCTTTTGAACATATCAGTTCACTCTGTATAAGCATTATTTGTTCTCAGTCTTTCTCATCAGAATTTCAGTTCCTAAAAGATATATCCAGTATGTTATCTTTATTACCTAGAATTCAATTCAGTTCAGTCACTCAGTCGTGTCCAACTCTTTGCAACCCTATGAATCACAGCACACCAGGCCTCCCTGTCCATCACCAACTCCCAGAGTTTACCCAAACTCATATCCATCGAGTCGGTGATGCCATCCAGCCATCTCATTCTCTGTTGTCCCCTTCTCCTCTTGTCCCCAATCCCTCCCAGCATCAGAGTCTTTTCCAATGAGTCAACTCTTCACATGAGGTGGCCAAAGTACTGGAGTTTCAGCTTCAGCATCAGTCCTTCCAATGAACACCCAAGACTGATCTCCTTTAGGATGGACTTGTTAGATCTCCTTGCAGTCTAAGGGACTCGCAAGAGTCTTCTCCAACACCACACTTCAAAAGCATCAATTCTTCGGTGCTCAGCTTCACAGTCCAACTCTCACAATCCATACATAACCACTGGAAAATCCATAGCCTTGACTAGATGGACCTTTGTTGGCAAAGTAATATCTCTGTTTTTCAATATGTTATCTAGATGGTCGTAACTTTCCTCCCAAGGAGTAAGTGTCTTTTAATTTCATGGCTGCAATCACCATCTGCAGTGATTTTGGAGCCCCAAAAAATAAAGTCTGACACTGTTTCCACTGTTTCCCCATCTATTTCCCATGAAGTGATGGGACCAGATGCCATGATCTTCGTTTTCTGAATGTTGAGCTTTAAGCCAACTTTTTCACTCTCCTCTTTCACTTTCATCGAGAGTCTCTTTAGCTCCTCTTCACTTTCTGCCATAAGGGTGGTGTCATCTGCATATTAACCCACTCCAGTGTTCTTGCATGGAGAATCCCAAGGATGGTGGAGCCTGGTGGGCTGCCGTCAATGGGGTGGCACAGAGTCGGACACAACTGAATCGACACAGCAGCAGCAGCAGCAGCAGCAGCAGCATCTGCATATCTGAGGTTATTGATATTTCTCCTGGCAATCTTGATTCCAGCTTGTGCTTTATCCAGCCTAGTGTTTCTCATGATGTACTCTGCATATAAGTTAAATAAGAGGGTGACAATATACAGCCCTGATGTACTCCTTTTCCTATTTGGAACCAGTCTGTTGTTCCATGTCCAGTTCTAACTGTTGCTTCCTGACCTGCATTTAGGTTTCTCAAGAGGCAGGTCAGGTGGTCTGGTATTCCCATCTCTTTCAGAAATTTCCACAATTTATTGTGATCCACACAGTCAAAGGCTTTGGCATAGTCAATAAAGCAGAAGTAGATGTTTTTCTGGAACTCTCTTGCTTTTTCAATGATCCAGCAGATATTGTCAATTACCCAGAATAGTAGAAACTAAAAATTGAACAGATAGGCCCTATATGCTGCACACAACTCAAGGACAAAGGACACATTTACTTTATTAAAAAAATAAATATACTCAGAATCTAGTATCTGTCATGGAAAATGACTGGTTGAATCAATATATGAATAAGACAATGAATTAATTAATGAAGTGAAAGAAAAAACAGTAAAACAGAGAAGAAACAATCAGAGAGGGGAAATTTTTCAGGAAGGTGGCACCAAATTGCATCTCCTTTCAATGATCTGTAAATAGTATCTTTGTTGTCACTAAGTTCTTCCAAATAATTCTGATATAAAGCAAAGTCTGAGAGGTCCTGACCAATCCAGATACTCTCTGCAAGTGTTTACAAGGTGATGACTTAATTACCCGAAAGGTTGCCTTGCTTGTCTATGTTATTTTATTTTATTTTTGTGTAGACCTGCTCTGGACTCCAGATTTCTAAAACGAGCACCTTGGAGGAGTTCCATGGCAATCTCCCTGGAGACAGAGTTGGGATTATTAATATACTTTTGGAAATAACAGCTCTTAGACACTGTAACTCACATTAATGTGCAATATCCAGACCGCTCACTCTGCGGATGGGAATGCAATGTACTCATTCTGGTTTATTATAAAAGCATTAAAATGTGCTCTGTGGGTTAATCATGATGACACTTGCATCTGTTTTGGAGGTTTTGAGTTGTTTTTTGTGGGATTTAATCATACTCTTCTTGAACTTTACCTTCTAGAAATAAATCCAAGACTTTTGGGGCTGGATCCAAGCAATCCATGTCTTCAGCATATGCTTTTTTTGGCATATTAGAGCCTGAATCAAAACTCCTTTCAGAAGCATGAAACTTTATTTAATCACTGTGTACCTATTTTTTACTAGATACCAGGGAGATATGTGTAGACCTTGACAGTGTAATCTCTCATGTAAACCTCAAAACAATAGTGTGAGGGGAAGGAAAATTGTAATTCAACAATTTAAAACCTGAGAATTTTCAGTTCATCAATTTAAAAGATAGGAAAACTGAGCCTCAGGTAGGTTTATAAATCAGTTCAAGTCATTGAACAGATTTCCATCATCTTTCTACTTTACTCTCTTGACTCTTAAGACAGTTCATGAGATGACTGGAGTCCACGGTTCTTGAAAACTTGGGCTTTTCCTCTCTATTTCTGTTTATTGATGCTTATGTAATATTGGGTTGGTCCAAAAGTTCATTCTGTTCTTTGTGTGTTTTTTTTTTTTATAGAAAACCCAAACAAACCTTTTGGCCAACCCAATAATTATTAAATGAATAATTATTTTAAAGTAAAAGGCCAGAGAAAAGTTCAGTTGTGAAACTTAATTCTTTGGACATTTTCATTGAACTATGAAGATATTTGAGAACATGTAGCCTGTCATATGTCCCTAATATCTTCCCACCACTCCCAGTTACCATGTAAATTTACAAGTTTGATTTCAATTGCCTTTACATTTTATTTGTTCCTTGGGGCTTCATGAGGCTGATAAGATGGACCAAATTCTTCCTGTAAGATTTAGTTGAAGAGCTGAGATTTGCTGAATATTAAGTGATCATTCGTGGACATATAGAGAGATCCAGTTTTGTAGTGACTGCACCTTTTCCAGATATAATAATCAGAAAATGTTATTTGAATACCAAAATATAACAGATAATACTCTAATCGAGGCGGTGGCAAATGTTTCCTATAAAGAGACAGACAGTGAATACACCAAGGTTTCTGTCACAGTCACCCTGTCATTGTGTGAAAAGTGAAGTCGCTCAGTCATGTCTGACTCTTTGTGACCCCATGGACTGTAGCCTATCAGGCTCCTCCATCCATGGGATTTTCCAGGCAAGAGTGCTGGAGTGGATTGCCATTTCCTTCTCCAGGGGATCTTCCTGACCCAGGAATCGAACCCAGGTCTCCCGCATTGCAGGCAGATGCTTTACTGTCTGAGCCGTCATTGTAGTGTAGAAGCAGCCAGTTTGTAAATTAATTAGTGTGGCTGCATAATAAACAAAAACAACCTCTCACATACACATGAACAAGCTTTATTCATGGACAGTGAAAATTTTTCACTTCAGTCCAGTCATTCAGTCATGTCCAACTCTTTGTGACCCCATGAACTGTAGCAAGCCAGGCTTCCCTGTCCATTGCCAAGTCTTGGAGCTTGCTCAAACTCATGTCTATCGCGTCAGTGATGCCATCCAACCTGTCGCCCCCTTCGCCTCCTGCCTTTAATCTTTCTCAGCATCAGGATCTTTTCCAATGAGCCAGTCCTTCACATCAGGTTGCCAAAGTATTGGAGTTTCAGCTTCAACATCAGCTTCCAAGGAATATTCAGGACTGATTTCCTTTAGGATGGACTGGTTGGATCTCCTTCCAGTCCAAGGGACTCTCAAGAGTCTTCTCCAACACCACAGTTCAAAAGCATCAATTCTTTGGTGCTCAGCTTTCTTTAGAGTCCAACTCTCACACCATGTTAGGAATTCTATTGTCAGTTTTCTTTCAAAGTGACTTCAGGCTCTCATTCAGATGGACAGGATGGGTTGAAGATAGTAGAACTGTAGGTTTGCCTGTCTCCCAGGAGACAACTACAGGGGCAGCTAACAGATATTGCGCCATTGCCCAAGCCTTCCCCAGTGGCTCAGTGGTAAAGAATCTGCCTGCAATGCGGAAGACCTGGCTCAGGAAGACCCTGGCTCAGGAAGATCTCCTAGAGAAGGAAAGGGCAACCCACTCCAGTGGAGTCTGGTGGGCTACAGTCCATGGCGTTGCAAAAGAGTTAGATACAGCTTAGTGACTAAACAACAACAAACCATTGCCTAAACATTGCCATGTGAATACACAAATGCATGCACATGCACACACACAAGCACACACACACACATTCCCATCAGGCTGATTAATCATAAAATGTTATCTCTAACAATGGTCAAGAAACACAGGGAATTAGTTAATTAGAAAACATTTCACAACGTGTTCAGGGTTTTAGGCTCCACATTTGCATCTGTCAAAGGTGTAATTATGTCAGATAATATACCCGGTGCCAAGATTTTTACATAAACACTTGTGGTCTAGTTCAGAGTTATCTCCCCTGTATGGAGCAGCTGTTGGGAGAAAAATATAAGCTATTAAAAGCAGTTTGAATTAGATGTGGCCTAACTTGCTTAAAATATACAATGCCTAGTCACTTATCAAGCAGAGGAGTGAGTTACTGTTTATTTATTCTGCAGAATGTGTGCCTGGATAAGGTATACAAATTAAGTGCTCTGTAGAAGAGCATGTTACCAGTGCTGCAAGACGCTTAATAGTAAGTCACTTTAAATATGCATTGCAATTCCAGATAAAGTCTTCATCCACAGGCCCACAAATGAGAAACAAATATTGAAGGCCTATCACCAGGGAATGAAGCAATAGAAATTTCCTCTCTTTTTTTCACAATGGTCTTTTAATTTTACTTGGTGACCGTAAACATGATTGCCCTGCTTCCACGGGTAGTCTTTAGAATATAATGGAAAGGCTATTTTTAAACCTGTCCAGTTAAGGTTTAATCAGGGAAGCAGAAGCCGTGTATGTATTATGGAATAAGAACTTCATATCAGGGATTAGATCTTACACGACTGTAGGAGAAGATGAGGAAGGAAAGTTCTCAGAAGAATCAGAAAATGTCTGAGCACATTTTTGTTCTGCTTGAGAGAATGAGCCATCATTTCTGGGACGATGGGTGCCTGCAGTCGCTGGGATGTAGCCATGAAGGCAGGTATAGGGTGAGGGTCGGTCGAAGGTCTTCGCGGCTCCTCCCTCTGCAAATTCACAGCTGAGCACCTGGAGATGTTCTGGGGTTGCTGCTGACCAGCAGGGTGAAACTGGGGAAGGATGGCTAGCTGGAGGTAGGCAGGGAAAGAAAAGGATACTTGTTGGTTACTTTTTCTATGAAATCACAACTTTAAAGTGTTTTTTCTAATCAATAGAACTTATTTTTAAAGCAGTTTTAGGTTTATAGAAAGAAAATTGAGCAGAAAATAGAGAATTTCTGTATATTCTCTTTCTCCACCCCAAGTTTCACTTATTTTCATTATCTTTCTTAGTGTGCTACATTTAGTAAATTGATGAACCGATATTTATTATTATTAACCAAAGTCCATATTTATTTCAGAGCTCACTCCTTGTGCCACCTAGTTCTATGAATCTTGACAAATGTACAATACAATGTAATGTATCCACTATTATAGTGTACAGTATTGTTTCACCACTCTAAAGACCGTCTGTGCTTTCATCTAACATATGCAAATGTGCTTAGTCCCTCACTCAGTAGTATCCGACTCTCTGCGACCTTATGGACTGTAGCCCACCAGGCTCCTCTGTCCATGGGGATTCTCCAGGCAAGAGTATTAGAGTGGGTTGCCATGCCCTCCTCCAGGGGATCTTCCCAACCCAGGGATCGAATCCAGGTCTCCTGCATTGCAGGTGGAATTTTTTATCATCTAAGCCACCACGGAAACCCAAGAATACTGGAGTGGGTAGCCCTATCTCTTCTCCAGGGTATCTTCCCAATCCAGGAATTGAATCAGTGTCTCTTGAATTGCAGGCTGATTCCTTATCAGCTGAAGTACCAGGGAAGCCCAACATATGCTACTATCCCTCCCATAAATAAAAACTTGCTAAACCTCTCCATTAAAGAAAATGCCAAGTCTCATACATCTTTTTATTCATCTTTGTGTAATATTAATTCCTTTTCAAATGGTGTTATGTTACCTGTTAGATGTCATTTAATGCAAACATTGAGATATAATGTTAATGGTGATTAACATATCTACAATTAGGGCATGGAAAAGGAAAACAATTTGTTAATATAATCACAAATGTATCCATGTTAAAATTAAATAGAAATACTAATAACTACTACTTATTCCTGTAACTGGTCACATGTTTGTAATTTACAGTTATAATTTCCTTCTGTCTCTACTATTCTATATTTCCTTTGCCCTCAGCAAACATACATTAACTGGTGTTTAATGTTTCCTTAACTAGTGTTTCCAGATCTTTGTTTCTAAAGACTCTGGGCTATTAGCAGTCTTGTGTATTGTATTGTGTACAGTTATACTAACTTTTATCAGAAAATATGAAAATATTGAGACATCCAAGGAGATTTCCTGCATTCCAGATATAACCTTCTCTACCATGATCATATGTAGGAACCAAATTCTTCCTTATTCTTATTCTGTGTATTGGCTTGGCCAAAAAGTCTGTCTAGATTTTTCCATAACATGGTACAGAAAAGCCCAAATGAACTTTTTGGCCAACTAGGTAGTTAAGACCAGCCAGGACAACAGTTCCCTTTTTCCCTTGGCTTACTGGCCTGAGAAGTGCTAAGTGGCCAAATGACCCCCTCATGTTCAGTTCAATAGACTGCTACTGCTGTGTTCCCTGATGAAAACATTTCTTTTTCTTAGGAACAAAGACCTTCAAACCAGCAGATTTCAGTGTTGTGGAGATAAGAAGAAAATGATCACTATTGAATCTTCAGAGTCAGTAGTGAGAGGATCCACTCCCATTTTCTCTTTTTGATTTTAGACCCATGGGTGCTGGCTAGGGGGGATGTAGCCCCATATACTGCCTGTGGATTTAGGGCACATGTACCTCCTCAGGACATTGCATCAGCCTGTAAGTTATTGCCTCTCAGCTGGCACTGTAATTGAGCCTCCAGAAAGGCCATTCAATTTTCTCTCAGGCTCTCTGCTTTCCCGTGATGGGGAACATCAAAAGACAAGTGAATCACATGGGCAAAAGGCCATTGTTGCACTTTATATTCTGTAAAATGAGCTCCTTGGCCATAAAGAATCCTATGTGGACTACAATGATAATAAATAGAGAATTATGTAAGTCCAAAGAAGGTGAGTTGACACAGAATTTGGGGCACAGTCAATGCCCTGAGTGAGCAGTAGTAAACCATTGCCCGTCCCTAATAGACGTGGTCAGATATAATCAAGCTACCCTGAGGTGACTGACGGACCCCTCTGGAGAGTGATGTTCATCTGTGCTGTTAGCAGTGCGGCCCCTCAGCAGTGCTGTAGCCAAATGAGTGTTGGTGAGAGGAAGCTGTGTAGCTGAGCCCATGCATGTCTTCCGCCGCCGTTGTCAATTCCATTTGGTCCATAAACCCGTTGTGGAAGAACACACGTGACTGGGAAAGAGGCTGATTGACATCCACAAGATGGACTGATTTACCCAATGGTGAGGAAAGTTTTGTCATTTGCTCAATGATGATGAAAATTTTTCTCTTCTGAGATTTTTCTTTGGTAAGCATTCATAGGCATATTTTATTCTTTCCAAGTCATTGATATTAAGCCAAACTATTAGTCACTAACTATGATGGCATCACTGACTCGATGGACGTGAGTCTGAGTGAACTCCGGGAGTTGGTGGTGGACAGGGAGGCCTGGTGTGCTGCAATTCATGGGGTCGCAAAGAGTCGGACATGACTGAGCGACTGATCTGATCTGATCTGATCTGATGAATCAGTGTATAGCCACGCTTCTGGTCATCTCTCTGAAGAGAAAAAATGAGAAACTTGCTTGCCAGACCTAAAGATTTTAGCTTATCCTAAATATTACAACTTTAGTTGGCTGCCCACTAATTTTTGTCTAGGGACACAAAGATCAATTAGCCAATACCAAAGACCTCTGCTGGTCAAACCATTGGTAATCGCCATGTCATGTCACTTCTGCCCATCATAGTGATGATTTCCACCCTCTCTTGCTGTTTCGTGCTTGGTCACTCAGTCATGTCCAACTCTTCCAACCGCATGAACTGTAGTCCGCCAGGCTCCTCAGTCCATGTAATTCTCCAGGCAAGAGAACTGGTGTGGATAGCTGTTCCCTTCTCCAGGAGATCTTCTCAACCCAGGGATCAAAACTGGGTCTTCTGCATCGCAGGCAGATTCTTTACCATCTGAGCCACCAGGGAAGCCCTCTTTTGCTGTTAGGGGGCCACCATTTGACCCCTGGGGAATCTTATTATCACCATTGACCCCTGGGGAATCTTATTATCACCATTGACCCCTGGGGAATCTTATTATCACCATTGACCCCTGGGGAATCTTATCAAATATAAAATCTTACATTTGTTCAGAAGGTAACACTTCCTACTAGCTTGCTGAGAACACAACTACAGCATTCTTCAAAAAAGTTTGCTCTCCTCACCAACATGACAAAAAATAAATAAATAAAACAATGCAGATATTTTTATTTTTTGGTGATTATGTTTTTCTTGGATACTGTGAGAATAGAGAATGATTCCTTCTCTCCCCAAAACTATTTTATCTTCATCGCAAGGGTGATAAATCTGGACCCATTTGTCTCCTATTTAGTATAAACATTTTCTCTCAATCCAAAGGTAATGAAATTTTTCTTATATCCCTCAGAGCTAAATACTTGCATTCTGAAGTAAGGACCTTCCTCTAGTTTCTCCAGAGAGGAATTATTTACATTAAGGGCAAAGTTTTTGCTTTTCTCTAGATGTGAGAAGGGGTATATATGTGGTCGTGGTTTAGTCGCTAAGTCATGTCCGACTCTTTCGATCCCATGGACTGTAGTCCTCCAGGCTCCTCTGTGCATGGGATTCTCCAGGCAAGAATACTGGAGTGGGTTCCCATTTCCTTCTCCAGAGGATCTTTCCCGACCCAGGAATCGAACCTGGGTCTCCTGCATTGCAGGCAGATGATTTACCAACTGAGCTATCACAGCTCCTATTAAAGCTCCAAGTTTTGTAAGTTTGAGGCTTTTTCCTGTAGTATCAACCACTCTGTACATAGAGGATGACACCCGCCTTCACCACATCACCCCAAAGATGAACTGGGGCATAGAGAAACTACACAAGGTAAATAAGAGTAATCAAAACATTTAACAAGAAACCCCACATTCTCAGTTACAAAACAAGTCTTAATAAATTTAAACTGATTGAAACTAATGAAGCATTTCTCTGACCACAACTGAAATAAATTAGAAATCAATAGGAAAAAAATCTCCAGAAACATTCCAAATATTTGAAACTTATCTCCTCTTATAAATAACCCATGGATCAAAGGAAAAATCAAAAGAGAAATTAGAAAATGAATCTACTTACTATTAATTAATCTCATCTTAAGAACACCTTCACAGAATATTTAGAATAATGTTTGAAAACTATCTGGGAACCATGACCTAGCCAGTTTGACACATAAAATTAAGCGTTGCAGTGTATATTTAACTGGTAACCAACTGCCAGCTTATTTCCAAGTACTGTTTTAAACAGGCCTTCACAGTATTTGAGAATTCTGGTCCAGGTGTTCCATGTCCTTCACTAGCATTCAGTATAGTCATTTTTAAAAAAGATATGCAGCTAATAGTATCAACTCGTGGCTTTAATTTTCATTTACTTGAGGAGTAATGACTTTGAATTATTTATAGCAGATACACTAGCCTTTTGTGTATCACATTGCAAACAATTTTGCTATGTTTATTAGCAATGTTTTTATTTGTAGCATTTTTCAATTCAGTAGGGATCAGTGTGCCATGGACCACAGCTACTGTTAACTCTCACAAAATGTGCTATTTTAGAAATCAAACTACACAAAACTCAACTGTACACCTTGCGTTGAGTAAATATATTTTTAAGACAGCATGACCAGAGTATGCTTATGTACACAGATGTGTATGTGAAACATGCTGTACCTCTTCCAGCATCCTCAGTTCCTTACCATCCAAGCATGGCCAGTCCCCAGACTCTTATTTAATGGCTGGGATTTATTAGAACACGTGGTAAGGAGAAAGGAATAATTCTGCTTCAGGTAACTAGTGCATTGGAGTCTGCATGAGTAGCTCTATGGATATATTTTTAAACCAGTAGATGTAATTGATATGTGAAGGGCACATTTTAAAAGAGACACTCTACTAATGTAGTTTCTGTGTTGCACTTTCAAGAAAGCAGTTTATATATAAAAATAACTTGCTTAGTAATTAACAAAAGACCCTGATGCTGGGAGGGATTGGGGGCAGGAGGAGAAGGGGACGACAGAGGATGAGATGGCTGGATGGCATCACTGACTCGATGGATGTGATTCTGAGTGAACTCTGGGAGTTGGTGATGGACAGGGAGGCCTGGCGTGCTGCGATTCATGGGGTTGCAAAGAGTCAGACACGACTGAACGACTGAACAGAACACTGTTATGCCATTTGCAGTTAAAATATTTCCGTATCTATTGTATTACTGTTATTCCTATTTTATACAGGAAAAAGAAAAAAAAAACCTAGGAAGTTCTAGTGATGTGTAAAAGTAGGTGGTAATTATGTCCACCATTGCATAAATATTTTGAATCATTGGCATGTCTGTGTCTGAGCTAATTAGGAGCAAGACTCCAACAGTGATGGCCATGATGCAGCACATGTGCCCCCATAGCTCCCAGTTTGCTAAGAGAAATAAGATAGTGCAGATAGATTTATGGAGTACAAAGGGTAGAGACAAAAGGGTAGAGCACACATAAAGCCTTGCTCAGTAGATGTAATTATCCACATTTTGCAGCAAAGAAATCAAGCCTCGACAAGGTTAATGGACTCGCTCACAGTGCATAGCTACCTGGCAATGGAAGACACAACAGAATTTACCTCTGATTATTAGAAAGAACACTTTCTTTTGATTCTTCCTCTATCCATTAAGTTCATTCCTCGTAAGTTTCTTGTGTTGCGGGCTCTTGATATGGTAGTGAGCTCTATCTGCACCTTTGTGTTTCAGTTAGATTACACTGTTCTTGGGGTTAAGCACCTTTGTTACAAGTGTATTTTGATGTTGCAGACATGACTCATGCCTCTTCTGCTTCCCCTATGGCCCCCAGCAAAATCTGAGGGAATAACAGATCGTGAGCAGATAGATTCTTGAGAAGCAGCTGTGGCATATGTAGAACAGGCAAGATATACAAGATATATAGAACAGGCAAATGAAGAGCTGGACTCCAGACCAGTATTCCCTTGGGAACTGCACAGACTGTTTGTAACTTTTTGATTTTTATTTTTTTCTTTCGAGAAATGTAGTTGATACCACTCGAGTCATCATGAAATAAAGTAGGTGCTACCCCAACTCATCCTTTCTACATCACATGGCATCATTTGAAGTCAACCACTTAATTATCATGAGACGTTGGTCTTTTTGCATCATCTCTGATCATTTCAATGTCTCCAATCTGTAAAGTGACAAAGAAAAATCTACTGGTCAGGGTTGTTTATAAATTAAGGAACTAACTATTAACAAGGTGACTAGCACCTAGAAAGCATTCAACAAGGTACAACGTCCTCCTGCCACCAACCACCTCTGTAATGTAGTTGTTGGGAAGTTCACATTTAAAAAAAAAAACTTATAAAAAGCCTTTATATCATGTAAAATGCTATCTGGATCATCTCTTTGTTACTTAGAAAAATAGCTCAGACAACATGGGTTGTCAATAGATTCCTAAAGTTACAGTGTGTTACTGAATCTTGAGTCTTGGAGCCCCACACGGTTCACGCAGCCTGCCTCCCGAGAACAGACTCTCCCAGGAGATTCTGAACACTTCCTTGAATAGCTCTGGACCAAAAATACTTCCGTAACAGTTGGCTCTTCTGAACGTACTCCCAGTGGGAAGGGGAAGGCAGGAAGCAAATAAACAAAGTGAATGTGAAAATATCATAAACCTTAAAATATGTCTGTTTGGAAATAACTTTTCCTAGTGTGTGGCAACATGAGCATTCTCTGGCCATTTCAGTCAGACAGCTCGTTAACCCTGGGCAAACACCGAGGGGCGCCTCGTTTTTTGCTGACAGAAATGACCCCCTTAAATAGAGTCTAAAATCGGTAAGAATCTTCTTTATCTTAAAGGCTTGTTGCTTTAATTAGAATTCAAATAATGTACATACATTGTTTTCACTTGTTATATAGCATGTGTGCTAAGTCGCTTCAGTCATGTCTGAGTCTTTGAGACCTCACGGACTGTAGCCCGCCAGGCTCCTTTGTCCATGGGGAATTCTCCATGCAAGAACACTGGAGTGGGTTGCCATTTCCTCCTCCAGGGGATCTTCCCGATCCAGGGATTAAACCCACGCCCCCTGCATCGACAGGCAGACTCTACCACTGACCCACCTGGGACGCCTCTCTGCATTTTCTGCAAATCACTAATAAGATCTAAGGACTTGGTCAGTTTTAACCCTTTGAGCAAGACTTTCATCCAGCAGAAGGCACACCAGGTCTGATTGCCTCTTTTATGGTGACGTCTGCAGTCACTGATAATTATTGGCTATATCCGTTCTTTCATTAGGACTTGCAAAATAATTTTATTCTAATTTTTTGTATTCATTCTTCATTTGGGGGTTATTCACTACTAGTCAATGAGACAGAAGACGGTTCTCCTGGGAACAGGAGCAGAGTGGGCTTCTAGGCAAGGCATTGCTTGCTAATTAAGAGCGGTGCCATGGTGACTGTGCTCCTATTTTGCCACGACAAGCATTGCTTTATGAGGTCCTAATCCCTGGAGCTGTCATAGGCATTTTCCCATCATGTCTTACAATCTGTTGAGACATTGCCAATAGATTAAGGAGAGAGATTTTTTTTTTTTCAATCAGAAAAGCCTGGAAATTTTATGACTCATTTGAGTAGTGAACCAAATTTCTGAGCTGTTATCTCTTAAAATAACCCATGTTATTTTAAGCCACGTTGATTCAGTTATTATCTTACGTGCAGCCAGAAGCATGCTGAGCATGTAACCAGTCAGAGGCAGACGGGTTATAATGTATGGTGCCCTGGTACGCTGGGACACCAACACCCATCCTGGCTGGCTACACGGAGATCCACAGGGCAGTGTACTCTATTGGGGACTTGAGTTACAGGACTCTACTTGGAGGTGAGAAATACCAACAAATGTAATATTTTCATTATCCAGAAGAAAACCAAAAGAATAAAATGATTGCATGCCCGAGTGTGGGACCAATAACATGATGATAAGGAAAGTCCTAACGTGGTGCTATTGATATTTCATCTGTGACTCCTTTTAGATTGATTCTTTGCCAAGACATCTATTTTTACTGAACCTGGTTCCACCTATGCCATATACGGTCTTGTGACATCTCATTCAGTTCTTGAAGGACCAAATGCTAACTATCCCCTCACCCAGCCGAGATTCTCAGACTCCTTTCTGCATCTGAGATCGTATGGTTATATAGGAAAATAACACAGATTCTTTTCAACTAAAAATAAAGAATCTTAATTCAGAGGAATTTGTAACTTCTTTAGAAAAGTGAAAGTTGCTCAGGCGTGTCCGACTCTTTGCTACCCCAAGAGTTCTCCAGGCCGGAATACTGAAGGCCTTTCCCTTCTCCAGGGGATCTTCCCAACCCAGGGATTGAACCAAGGCCTCCTGCATTGCAGTCGGATTCTTTACCAGCTGAGTCAACAGGGAACATAATCTGTTTTCCCCAAATTTACGATAGGAAAAGACCTTCTAGGCTTCTTCCTATGTAGGTCTGTCTCTGCCCATTTCCTTGTAGGTCATCCCCAGGGAAGAAGAAATGTTTTTCCTCTGTCTGTTTTTGCATGCTTGTACTTAATTTTAATTTTAAAAAGTTAAATTATAATTAAAGAAAATTTTTGCCATTTTCTCTTTTATCCTGTTTCTCATTCAGAATTAGAGTTGTGAGCATGGCAATTAAAAGTACAGTCTGCCAAGACTTGAAAACATTTTTTTTCAAGGAAGACGTACAGATGGCTAATAGGCATATGAAAAGATGCCCAATATCACTAATTATTGGAGATATGCATATAGAAATAAAAATGATTTCTATATGCATGTCTCACAACTGTCTCACAACTATCTCACAACAATTGCATGTCTCACAGTTGCGTAGCATCACCTCACATCTGTCAGAATGGCTATCATCAAAAAGTCTACAAATAACACATACTGGAGAGTGTGTGGAGAAAAGAGAACCCTTGTACACTATTGATGGGCATGTAAATTAGTGCAGCCACTATGAAAAACAGTATAAAGATACCTTAAAAAACTAAAACTAGAACTACCATATGATATAGCAATTCAAGTTCTGGGTAGATATCCAGAAAAAAAAAAATGAAAACACTAATTCAAAAAGATAGTGTACCCTAGTGTTCATAGCAGCACTATTTACAATAGCCAAGAAATGAAAACAACCCACATACTACCCAATAGATGGTTGGATTAAGAACATGTGGTCTATAAATGCAATGGAATACTGCTGTTGCTGCTGCTGCTAAGTCACTTCAGTTGTGTCCGACTCTGTGTGACCCTATAGACGGCAGCCTATGAGGCTACCCCATCCCCAGGATTCTCCAGGCAAGAACACTGGAGTGGGTTGGCATTTCCTTCTCCAATGCATGAAAGGGAAAAGTGAAAGGGAAGACACTCAGTCGTGTCCTACTCTTAGCGACCCAATGGACTACAGCCTACCAGGTTCCTCCATCCATGGGATTTTCCAGGCAAGAGTACTGGAGTGGGGTGCCATTGCCTTCTCCACAATGGAATACTACTCAGACTTAAAATATAAGGGGAATATTGCCATTTGCAAAATGTGAATGGGCCTAGAGAATAATGTTGCTCAGATGATAACTTGTGTCCAACTCTTCTGCAACTCCGTGGACTATACCTCACCAGGCTCCTCTCTCCATGAGATTTCCTAGGCAAGAATAAAATGGAGTAGATTGCCATTTCTTTCTCCAGGAGATCTTCCCAACATGGATTGAACCTGCATCTCCTGCATTGGCAGGTGGGTTCTTAACCACTGAGCCAATAAGACAAGCTCCCAGAGAATATTAGACTTAGTGAAATAAGTCACACAGAGAAAGGCAAATACTATATTATATCACTGATATGTAGAATCTAAAAATGATACAAATGAACAAATGTGCAAAACAGAAACAGACTCACAGATGTAGAAAACAAGCTTGTGACTTACCAAAGGGGAGTGGGAAGAGGGGAGGGACAAGTTAGGGGTATGGGATTAATAGATACAAATTACTATATTCAATGTTACTAAATTGAAACATATAAGTAAACAAGAAGATACACTGCATAGCACAGCTGACTTATATCCATTATCTGTAAAGAAATATAATCTGCAAAAATACTGAGTCAATATTGTACATATGAAACTAACACAATATTGTAAATTAACTATACTTTGATTTTTTAAAAAAGGATATAAGAACATTTGAAAAATATAGCCTGCCCAGCTAAATTTGCATTTTATATAAAAAGCAATTTTTAAAGAAAGTCTGTGCCCCCCTCCATTTCTGGGTTCATACTTTGAATTAATTAATTATCTAAAATTCATATTTAGATGTGTGCCTTATGTTTTATTTGGCAATTCTATCCAGAACAGCAAATTCCAAGGGTAGGGGGAAGGGGTAAAATTTTAAGAATGCCACAGAAAAAATGAAGTCCCAGGAACTTAAATTTTGAGTCAAGGTGAGAGTTGAGGAGGCTGAACAGTCACAGCTCAAGGCTTGGAATGCCCTCATTTCTTACAAGGGTGGAGAAAACAGAGAGGGTGGCATGAGGACAGTCTGATGGGGGTGCCCTGTGTTGCCTCTAAAGCCAGAGGGCATGGATTGGTTAGGGGACTGAATAGGATCTAGGAAAAGCAAGAGAAGTGTCTGTTTTACTTAATTATTTTTTAATTTTATTTTTTAAATTTTATCATTATCCTTGCCAAGATAACGTTACTGTCTTCTCTTTGATGCGAGTAACTTCGGCCAGATAGCGGTTTTACTTCGGAAATGCTTTTGCTGGAAGGTCACACTGGATTGAAAACAACGGGTTGTGTATGTGTTTGCTTGCGTGTATGTACACTGTGAATATACGCATAAGTGTTGGTGGCTATTTTATTTGAGGGTCCCTGGACCCAATTCTAGAATGGGGGTGGTGATTCCCCCATCAACAAGGACAGATCCTCTGTGACACCAGCTGGGTGGCCTACACCAGCTTAGTGTCACTTCCTCCACTGTGACTGGCTCCCCTCAAGAGATCATCAGATTCCACAGCAAAGAGCTCAAGACGGACCCCTCTCCACTCTTCCCCTACAGACTTCAGCCACAAGCCTAGGTTGCTGCCAGTACCTTCGGACGGAATCAGAGGTTCTCAACCCAGCTTGGGTACAATTAATTGGCTAGAGTGGCTCACAGAACTCCAAGAAATATTTCATTCTCTAGATCACTAGTTTATTGTAAAATGAAAGCACTCAGAAACAGCCAGATGGAAAAGAGGCACAGGACATGGGAGGGCAGGAGGGTCTCGCGCCCTCTCCAGGCCTGACGCACCTCCAGTGCCCCGACATGTTCACCAACCCGGAAGCTCTCTGAACAGTGCTTCCGGAGGCTTTATTACATAGGCATGATTCATTACATCATTGGCCATCCGGGACTGATTTAACCTCCAGGTACTCTTCCCTCCCCAGAGGTCAGGTTTGTAAGACTGAATATTCCAATCCTATATGCAGAGTACATCATGAGAAATGCTGGGCTGGAAGAAGCACAAGCTGCAATCAAGATTGCAGGGAGAAATATCAATAACCTCAGATATGCAGATGACACCACCCTTATGGCAGAAAGTGAAGAGGAGCTAAAGAGACTCTCGATGAAAGTGAAAGAGGAGAGTGAAAAAGTTGGCTTAAAGCTCAACATTCAGAAAACGAAGATCATGGCATCTGGTCCCATCACTTCATGGGAAATGGGGAAACAGTGGAAACAGTGTCAGACTTAATTTTGGGGGGCTCCAAAATCACTGCAGATGGTGATTGCAGCCATGAAATTGAAAGACACTTACTCCTTGGAAGGAAAGTTATGACCAACCTAGATAGCATATTAAAAAGCAGAGACATTACTTTGCCAACAAAGTCTGTCTAGTCAAGGCTATGGTTTTTCCTGTGGTCATGTATGGATGTGAGAGTTGAACTGTGAAAAAAGCTAAGCACTGAAGAATTGATGCTTTTGAACTGTGTTGTTGAAGAAAACTCTTGAGAATCTCTTGGACTGCAAGGAGATCCAACCAGTCCATTCCAAAGGAAATTAGTCCTGGGTGTTCATTGGAAGAACTGATGCTGAAGCTGAAACTCCAATACTTTGGCCACCTCATGCAAAGAGTTGACTCATTGGAAAAGACTCTGATGCTGGGAGGGATTGGGGGCAGGAGGAGAGGGAGACGACAGAGGATGAGATGGCTGGATGGCATCACCGGCTCGATGGACATGAGTTTGAGTAAACTCCAGGGTTTGGTGATGGACAGGGAGGCCTGGTGTGCTGTGATTCATGGGGTTGCAAAGAGTTGGACACGACTCAGCGACTGAACTGAAATGAACTGAATCATAAGGTTGGCTCTCCGGGTAGTGAGCCCGCATCTATGCTTGCTGCTGCCACTGCTAAGTCACTTCAGTTGTGTCTGACTCTGTGCAACCCTACAGATGGCAGCCCACCAGGCTCCCCCGTCCCTGGGATTCTCCAGGCAAGAGTACTGGAGTGGGTTGCCATTTCCTCCTCCAATGCATGAAAGTGAAAAGTGAAAGTGAAGTCGCTGAGTTGTGTCTGACTCTTAGCGACCCCATGGACTGCAGCCTACCAGGCTCCTCCATCCATGGGATTTTCCAGGCAAGAGTACTGGAGTGGGGTGCCACTGCCTTCTCCACATCTAAGCTTAGGTGGGTCCAAAAGGTGACATCAAAGAGACACCTTTGTTGCTCTCATCACAGAGAACATCCCAAAGAGTTTAAGAGCTCTGCGCCAGAAACAGGGTTAAGATTTATATTTATTTATATAGCTATATAAATTTATAAATTTTATTATATTATATAATTTATATATTTATATTTATTATAATATAAATCATAGTGCCACCATGGTGAGTTAAGAGAGAATGTGTGTCTGTGTGTCTGTGGGTGGGGTTATGTGTGGTATTTTGGTGGCAGTGGGGGTTGATATCTGTGTGTATCCATGTGTATGTGAGTGTGTGATGCTGGGTGGAGATACGAAGGTGTGTGTGGGTGTGTAGATGACTGTGTAGCAAGCCGTGTGACAGTATTTCTTTCCATTCGATCTTTAGAAATTATTGAAAACTTGCTTTAAAAAAGTTCACAAGTGATTTTCCCTGGCTCCTGAAGCTCCCTGGCTCCTTAATTAGAATTTTGTAAAAATACCATTCATACTCCCTCTCTCCTGTCTGGGCTTTGTGGCTTCAGCTTCTTTCCTCTTTTATTGCCCCGTACTATAAGCCAAATGTTAAATGCATAACATCAAGCAGGATAAAGGCACTGTTGACAGATTGTATATTTGATCTGAGAGAAAATATGTGTTTCAGACAGCCTCCTTGTCCTAGAAAATATGTGTGTTGTCAGAAGTTTTGTGACTGAGGCAGGAGGCTCCAGAAAGAAAATGGGATATTAAATTGTGGAGTGATTTGGACAAGATTCACAAAGTACCTTCAAGTTTCAAGAACTCAGCAGCCAGCTCCACACATGTCTGCCACAGAACATTAATATTTCAGTAAACACAAACCTTTTATCACATGTTCTATTTTGTTTTCCTCCCCTTTGAAATCTTCACAAATTTGAGTAGGAACAAAAGATACAGCTTGATCTGAAGAACAGCCATAAGTTGAAGGTTTATATCACTTAGAGTGCATAGGACAACAACATCAGCTATTTACAGCATAAAATACAATGTGTTAATATTTTATTTCATGTCAAAAGCCACATGGTATGTAGATGTTAGAAGTTTCAGAGGTATTTGAAAGTGATGTGTGAGATACTCGATGTAAACGGTAAGCATGTATTTTCCTTTAAATACAAAAATATATATAATGCAGAAGAGCTTGAGTCAAATTTATAAGATAAATATAAAGAACAAAATTATTTTCAGTTCAGTTTAGTCACTCAGTCGTGTCCAACTCTTTGTGACCCCATGAACCACAGCACGGCAGGCCTCCCTGTCCAAGTTCCAAGTCCACCCAAACCCATGTCCATTGTGTCAGTGATGCCATCCAACCATCTCATCCTCTGTCATCCCCTTCTCCTCCTGCCCTCAATCTCTCCCAGCATCAGGGTCTTTTCAAATGAGTCAGCTCTCCGAATCAGGTGGCCAAAGTATTGGAGTTTCAGCTTCAACATCAGTCCCTCCAATGAACACCCAGGACTAATCTCATTTCGGATGGAGTGGTTGGATCTCCTTGCAGTACAAGGGACTCTCAAGAGTCTTCTCCAACACCACAGTTCAAAAGCATCAATTCTTCTGCACTCAGATTTCTTTATAGTCCAAGTCTCACAGCTACTTAATTCACAAGTCTTCTTCTTAGCACAAGATGGGATGATGCACTATACAAAGCCATGGCAGTGGAGGGACCATCACTAGGACATTCCTGGGAGGAGAGACAGAGACATGCCCCCACTTCCAGGTGAGATAGAAACACCAGCTCAGAGGCCATGTTGGTTCCCTATCTGCACTTGAGCAAACTCAGCCTCAGTTCAGTTCAGTCGCTCAGTCATGTTCAACTCTTTGCAACCCCACGGACTGCAGCATGCCAGGCCTCGCTGTCCATCACCAACTGCCAGAGCCTACCCAAACTCATGTCCATTGAGTCGGTGATGCCATCCAACTAGCTCATCCTCTGTCGTCCCCTTTTCTTCCCACCTTCAATCTTTCCCAGCATCAGGGTCTTTTCAAATGAGTCAGGTCTTCGCATCAGGTGGCCAAAGTAATGGAGTTTCAGCTTCAATATCAGTCCTTACAATGAACACTCAGGACTGACTTCCTTTAGGATGGACTGGTTGGATCTCCTTGCAGTCCAAGGAACTCTCAAGAGTCTTCTCCAACACTACAGTTAAAAAGCATCAATTCTTCAGTGCTCAGCTTTCTTTATAGTCCAACTCTCACATCCATACGTGACTACTGGAAAAACCATAGCCTTGACTGGATGGACCTTTGTTGGCAAAGTAATGTCTGCTTTTAAACACAACCTAGTGAAGTGTTAGTCACTCAGTCAGGTCCCATTCTTGGCTACTCCATGGACTGTAGCCCACCAGGCTCCTCTGTTCATGGAATTTTCCAGGCAAGAATATTGGAGTGGGTTCCCATTTCCTTCTCCAGGGGATATTCCCAATCCAGGGATCAAATTCAGGTGAGATCGAACCCAAGTCTCCTGAATTACAGGCAGATTCTTTACCATCTGAGCCATCAGGGAAGCCCCAGCTTAGTGAAAGGTAGAGAAAATAATAGTGAGGAACTAAATTGATTTAAAATGTGATTCACTGAAGAAAGCAAGAAAAATATCAATATCTGAAATAACAAAGTAAATTAAATTAATTTAAAAGGTATTTCACACAGTATTTGCATAATTCAATTCATATTATTTTACATTTTTATATATTGCAAAGTATAGAAGTTTCTTGGGAATAATTTCTCATAAAAATACTTTTATATGATTTAGATAAAATGAATGTCCCTCTTCCACACCTTCATCTACTAAGGGAAGGATGAGATTATGTTTTATATAATTTATGTTTTACCGTCTCTATCCTCACTTTGCTGCTGCTGCTGCTAAATCACTTCAGTCATGTCTGACTCTGTGCGAACCCATAGACGGAAGCCCACCAAGCTCCCCTGTCCCTGGGATTCTCCAGGCAAGAACACTGGAGTGGGTTGCCGTTTCCTTCTCCAATGCGTGAAAGTGAAAAGTGAAAGTGAAGTCGCTGAGTTATGTCTGACTCTTCTCGACCCCATGGACTGCAGCCCACCAGGTTCCTCCATCCATGGGATTTTCCAGGCAAGAGTACTGGAGTGGGTTGCCATTGCCTACTCTGATCCTCACTTTATGTATATATATATATATATATATATATATATATATATATTATATAAATATGTAAACAGTTCTGCATTTGTTTCATGGATTTATATACTACACTTTAATTGACAATATGATTTTAAAATATGATTTTTAAATCATAAATATAATATGATTTTTTTTAAAAAACTGCTTTCAAGCAGCATAAAATTTGAAAATCTGGTTAGTGTACAGAGCTATAGTCCATTTTCTCTAATTTTTTATGATATGGATTAATGATCATTTATATTGTAAAAATCTTCCACACATAATAGAAAAATAAAATGATACTTTATCAAATTTCAATCCCAGCAGCATTGAGAATATATGTATATATCAGTTCCATCAACTTGCTAACAACATATATAATTCAATTAAAAAGAAATAGACAAATCTATTTTGTAAAAAAAAAAAAGTACCTCATAATTTTACTAATTAGTAGTTAGGTTAAGTAACTTTTTAATTTTTATTTATAATTTGTATTTTCTTTTCTTTGTAAGAATATTTAAATTGTGAAACTTTTAAAAGTTATATTATTTTCAGATTTATTTGAAGAGGTTCTGTACATAACTAGGGCAATTTGATATATTGCAGCATATATTTTTCTCAGTGCTTTACTTACCTTTCTGTGTGGTTTATGAGACAGTTTTTCACAGAAGTGAAGTTTGACTCAGTTGAATTTTTTTTTTCCTATATTGATTCTGCTTCCTGTGGCTTTTTAGAAACAATTTCTTTATACAAACAATATAATCATATTCTCACATAATTTCTTTTAAACTTTTTGGAATTCTTTTTTAAGACTGTATTCTTAAATCACTGATTTGTCTAAATGTATGAAGTGTTGACTAGCTGTATTTGTTCTTCAAATGCATGACTTAATGACCCCACGCCATGTAAAGAACTAGTTTGGTGGTGCTCGTGCTGTCTGACCACGAGTCGCTCAGTCGTGTCCGACTCTTGCCACCTCATGGACTGTAGCCCGCCAGGCTCCTCTGTCCATGGGATTCTCCAGACAAGAATACTGGAACGGGTTGCCATGTCCTTCTCCAGGGGATCTTCCCGACCCAGAAAGGCTGACTGAGCTATGAGGGAAGCCCAAGAACTGGTTTAAAGGAAAGGAAAGCAAAGTGGCTCAGTCATGTCTAACTCTTTGCAACCCCACGGACTGTAGCCTACCACGTTTCTCCGTCCATGGGATTTTCCAGGCAACACTACTGGAGTGGGTTGCCATCCCCTTGCCATCCCCTTCTCCAGGGGATCTTCCCGACCCAGGGATTGAACCCGGATCTCCCGCATTGTAGGCAGAGGCTTTACCGTCTGAGCCACCAGGGAAGTCCCTAAGAACTAGTTCCCTCTTTTCCAAAGAACTTTCTTGCAGGACCCTGCAGATAATGCATGGTCTCCCTCACTAGGGGGCGCCATTCACACAACCCTCAATAGGAACTCACCCATTAGGGCTGTGTAACAGATGCTTCCCTCTTCAATGTCAACCATTAACTGAATTTCCAAATGCAAGACAATCTATTAATGGACTCATCTGCTCTACTGACCAGTCTGTATGCAGTTCACACATACGTCACTATCTTTTAATTACTTAAACTTTAAAATAACTTATTTCTGATTAAACAGCAACATTTCTATTGAAATATTAGCTAGATTATTCTGTTTTATTGAAGTATAATTGACATACAACATTATGTTAGTTTCAGGTGCACAATATGATGACTCGATGTTTGCATAATTTACAAAATGATCTCCACAATGAATCTAGTTAACATCTGTCATCATACAGAGTTGCAAATGTTTTTTCTTGTGATGAGAATTTTTCAGATTTACTTTCTTCAGTTCAGTTCAGTTCAGTCACTCAGTCGTGTCCAACTCTTTGCAACCCCATGAATCGCAGCACGCCAGGCCTCCCTGTCCATCACCAACTCCTGGAGTTCACTCAGACTCACGTCCATCGAGTCGGTGATGCCATCCAGCCATCTCATCCTGTCGTCCCCTTATCCTCCTGCCCCCAGTCCCTCCCAGCATCAGGGTCTTTTCCAATGAGTCAACTCTTTGCATGAGGTGGCCAAAGTACTGGAGTTTCAGCTTTAGCATCATTCCTTCCAAAGAAATCCCAGGGCTGATCTTCAGAATGGACTGGTTGGATCTCCTTGCAGTCCAAGGGACTCTCAAGAGTCTTCTCCAACACCACACTTCAAAAGCATCAATTCTTTGGTTCTCAGCCTTCTTCACAGTCCAACTCTCACATCCATACATGACCACAGGAAAAACCATAGCCTTGACTAGACGGACCTTTGTTGGCAAAGTAATGTCTCTGCTTTTTAATATGCTATCTAGGTTGGTCATAACTTTCCTTCCAAGGAGTAAGCGTCTTTTAATTTCATGGCTGCAGTCACCATCTGTAGTGATTTTGGAGCCCAGAAAAATAAAGTCTGACACTGTTTTTACTGTTTCCTCATCTATTTCCCACGAAGTGATGGGACCAGATGCCATGATCTTCGTTTTCTGAATGTTGAGCTTTAAGCCAACTTTTTCTCTCCACTTTCACTTTCATCAAGAGGCTTTTTAGTTCCTCTTCACTTTTTGCCATAAGGGTGGTGTCATCTGCATATCTGAGGTTATTGATATTTCTCCTGGCAATCTTGATTCCAGCTTGTGTTTCTTCCAGTCCAGCGTTTCTCATGATGTACTCTGCATATAAGTTAAATAAGCAGGGTGACAATATACAGCCTTGACGTACTCCTTTTCCTATTTGGAACCAGTCTGTTGTTCCATGTCCAGTTCTAACTGTTGCTTCCTGACCTGCATACAAATTTCTCAAGAGGCAGATTAGCAACTTTCAAATTTGAAGTGTAATATTATTGACTATAGTCACCATGCTCTTCATTACATCCTCATGACTTATTATTTTATAACTGGAACTTTGTACCTCTTGATAGGCTCTGCTATTCTTACACATTTTCCTTTCCATATGAATGTTAGAACACTTCATCAAATGCCATGAAAAAACCCTTTTGGGATTTAATTAGGATTGCTTTGGATGTAGAAATCAATTTAAGGTCTTTACAATATCGATTCTTATCGTCCTTGAACTAACTAGATTTCTTCATTTACTCAAGTATGTGTTTTCACTGTCTACTTAGATGAGACTATTTTGGTTTTCTTTAATAATATTTTAAGGAGATGAAATATATTGGTGTATTTTCTAACGTGAAATATTCCTTGCGTTTTTGGACTAGAACGGTGTCCTTTAAGCTTGGTCTTTTACTGCTTTTTAGCATGTTGCTGAGTGTGTTACTAATGCAAGGACGCTCATTGGCTAAGTACTCATATTGTGAGGTGGCACATGAGGTTGCCTAGGAAGAAAAGAAAAGAAAATACTGACTTGATGAATTATATTAATCCCCACTCAAACATCCCTCTCCATTTAACACTGGGTTTCTATCATTGTTCACATAATAAAACTTTATGTCTAGTGATTGTCAGATATCCTGGTTATGTGATGAAAACAGTATGCATATAAACAGTTTGCAAACTGTAATTGTAGATGTCACAGATGTAGACATTTAGGAGTCAATAAAGGATTTGCAGAAAGCCCAAATCATTAGTTCATTCAATGAATATTGATGAATCAACAACTATATATCAGAAATTATTTTATCTGCCAGGATATAATAGCGAAACCAAATGGGTAAGATCTCACCACCTCACTGAGATTATACTTTATTGAGTGATAAAAGTAAAAAAAGTTGGCTCAGTGGTTAAGAATCCACCTGCTAATGCAGGAGAAATGAGAGACACAGGTTTGATCACTGAGTTGGGAAGATCCCCTAGAGAAGGAAATGACAACCCACTACAGTATTCTGGCCTGGAAAATTCCATGGGCAGAGAAGCCTTGCAGACTACAGTCTATGGGGTCACAAAGAGTTGGACAGAACTGAGCACATTATTATAATATAAAAATTTGAAGTAAACTTTATATACGTTGAAGCATTGGAAAAGACTCTGATGCTGGGAGGGATTGGGGGCAGGAGGAGAAGGGGACGACAGAGGATGAGATGACTGGGTGGCATCACCGACTCGATGGACGTGAGTCTGAGTAAACTCAGGGAGTTGGTGATGGACAGGGAGGCCTGGCGTGCTTCGACTCATGGGGTTGCAAAGAGTCAGACACGGCTGAGCGACTGAACTGAACTGAACTGATATACATCTTAAGTGCGTGCTCTTAACAAATACATGCGCCCATATAACCTATCCCTCTCTCAAGATAAAAAATATTTCCATGAAGTCTCTTCCCAGTCAGTTCCCACCCCGGCAGAGAGGCAACCACTTTTCTGATTTTTATCCACCATAGGTTAGTTATGCCTCTTCTAAAGCTTAACATTAATGGAATCATAAAGAGTGCATTCTTTTGTGTTAGACTTATTTCACACAGGGTAATTCCTATAAATCTCATTCACATAGCTGCTAGTTCACTGGTCTCTCTCTCTAAACATCAGCTGTAATCTCTTCTCAGTACTTCCAGGTTCCAGCTTCTGTTTCTTCACTGGGTCCCTTGACATCTCCCACTGTGATGCATAGTTTAAAGACAGGGATTACATGGGGGATGTTAGCACTTCTGCCTCCCTTTTATTACAGCTGCTTCCCTTTTATTCCCCCACTAAACTCCCTCTGTTCTTCCAGTCTCTCTCTCCTTTGATACCACAAACCAACAAGATTGTAACTTTCTACTTTCCCAACAGTGTATGTAGATTGAAGAACAAAAGAAAAGAAAGCTAGTTACTCAGTCGTGTCTGATTCTCTGTGACCCCATGGACTGTAGCCCACCACGTTCCTCGGTCCGTGGAATTCTCTATTCAAGAATATCGGAGTAGGTTGCCATTTCCTTCTCCAGGGGATCTTCCCCACCCAGGGATCAAACCCAGGTCTCCTGCATTGCAGGCAGACTCTTTCTTGACTGAGCCACCAGGGAAGCCAGCTTGAAGAATAATCTTGTGTTTAAAAAAAAAAGCTACAGAAGGTTACATCTCTGTTAGTACAGTGGATACCTTTCTCCAATTTCTTCCTACTTTGGTTACTTTCAGAAAGGATGGTGGTGGTGGTTGTTTTAATCTTTTGTCCAGATTTTATAAATGTGACTTGTGGGCACAGTAGTTTCGCCAAACCACTTTATCATTACTAGAAGCTGTGTGTACATTGCATTATTTATAAAATCTTCTTTGCGGATAGTAATCTGTAAATGTTTCCTTTCCAAGTATCCATCTCTTTGACTTTTTGTTTTATTTCCCAGAGGCTTTCTTCGAATTTGTCTTTAAACTGTTGAATTGATATTTATTCTTACTTCAAATGATATTGTTCTCATTTTTATAGAAGCAGCATCTGCTCTAATCTTTCTGGGGACATCAATTATTTTTCAGAAGGTTTATTCTGTATTACGCACAAATATTTCACAAGAGAGGAAGCAGGGAATGGGAAGCTTGGGGATTCAATCTGGACCTATATTTATTTTCACCTCTAAAAATCTATGGGAATTTGGGAAAAGCTGCTGTGTGAATCAGAGTCCAACCAAAGAAGATTAAAATATTTGCCATAAATAATACAGGTGGGTTTTGTACAGGGAATTGGATTCACAGGTGACAGGAGAGGCGGAGGGGCCCAAGCAGTGGAGGATGAGGCAACTGAGGCTTTAGAAGGAGAGGAAGCTTATGTTACCTCTCAGTGGAACAAAGCAGGGGGTGTTGTTACCAAGGTCTGTGCAATAGACCTGAAAGAAGAAAGTAAGGTGGCCCTGCCTGGAGAGAGAGGAAGCTCCACTTCAGAGGCAGCAGCTGTTAGACATACAGCCCGAGGCAGAAAAGCAAAACGAGAAATGTCCTTGGCGTGTCTTTTCTCCTTCTGTTCAGTGTATTTCTAGTGCCTCCTGTTGGCCAACCCTGGAAGATAGCTGACGCAGCTGCTTGGGAAATGTGGCCTAAAGACAGGGACCAGAACAGGGGAAGGGCCAGGAGAGGACGTGAGAGCAAAGACTGCTGCCAGCACCCGCACCTCTCTTTAAAACTTGACTTACTTTGCTTTGAAGTGGGGTCTTCACGCCTACCATTATGCATCTGAGAGAGTTTTATGTAAAATACTATGCACCACTTCCTGGCTCTAATCTAACAAATGATCAATGCTAGGGAAAAATTTCTCTTATAAATTGCTTATAGTGGTTTTGTTTATTGTAAAAAGAGATAAACTGTTAAGGAAAGCACATTATACATGTATCTGTGGTGTAGATTGCAAAAAAAAATGACTACAAATTCCTCCCATTCCTTTATGTATTATTATATTATACATTGTATATTTTTATGTATATACTTTTAAAATGTTGATACTGTTTCTTTCCAACTTGATCTAGAGATTAAAACTTGGCCCAAATAAACATGTGAAAAGATGCTCAACACCACAGGTTCCAGGAAATGACAGACTGACCCAGTGAGATATCATCCCTCGTCCACTAAAATGGCTAAAATCTAAACCACTTCCAACACCCAGTGCTGGTGAGGATGTCAAGCAACAGGAACTCTCATTCATTGTTGAGGGGAATGCAGAGTGGTAGAGCCATTATGGAGGATAATTCAAGTCAATTCATTAAAAAAAAAAAAATAGCTTGCAGTGTGGAAAAAAAAAAAAAAATGTGATTTTTGCCATGCCTTTCATCAAGTTAAAAATCTTTCTCTCATCCATGAAATCTGGCCTTGACCACGTGATGTGATCTGCCCAACAGTATATGAAATCAATGAACATGAAAAGAGATTAGACTGAGGATTACCTTCTCTACCACCATGAACTCTACCATGACCAGGAGAGGAAGCCCAGGCCGGTCTAATAAAGGAGGTGGCATCATAGAACAAGACAAGCCATCCCAGCTCAGAAACCCTAGGTCAGCCAACCCATTAGTGGACCTACAGAGCAAAAGTTACTCTAAGCAAGCCCAGCAGGAAAAGCACCCTGCTGCACTAAACTGATAATCTACAGCATTATGAGTAAACGATGTGAGTATGGTTTAACGCCACTGAACATGGGGTGGTTTGCCACCCAGCAAAAGACAGCTGATACCTCTCCACCAGCCATTTGTAACCCTGAGGAAGTCACCCGGAGGTGTGGGGCCCAGGTTTGTTGACTGTAAAATAAAGTAGCAGAGTAGAGAGCTAGGAGAGGCTGCACTGATTTCTAGTTTTCTTCCAACTCTAAAATTCTGTGATGATGCAGGAGGAAGTTTGATTTTTTTTTCCTTGTTTTTTCTCCTCAAAGTTATTCAAAGATTCGTTTCCTCTTTCCAAATAATCTAGCTTGGAGGATGGTTTATAAATATCTCATTGTGAAAGCACAGATCTGCTGTCAATGAAATGAGCTCCAAATGTCTACATTAAAAAATTTACAAGAAGTTCAAAGAACTCTCAGAGCCGACAGCTACATCAATACTAATGCTGTCTGTTTCCAACAGTGTCATCATTACCGCGTACTGTAGGAAACGGCTTGGCTTTAAAATCTGAATGATTTAGGTTTGAATACCAGCCCCGTGGCTCTGTGATTCTCAGAAAATTACTCAATATATGGTTATTGGCCAGAAGATACATATAAACATATGAGGATATCTTCCTCTGAATTAGAATTCAGGGAAAGACAATAAAGATTGTGAGACATCATTGCTCTGCTATTCAAGTAGTAAAAGTGGAAAGTAAAAATTCCAGGGGTTAGAAAGATTGTGCGTCAATAGAGTATCCAAAAATACAAAAAATCATGAAATTTCTCAAATTCACATTGATGGGAGAATGGAAAAATGATCTAATGTACATTAAGCATAGTGTTGAAGTTGAAATGGATAAACTATCCCCCCATTCAATAGTGTGAATAAAAGTGAGCAGCATAATTTTCAATCAAAAAATAAATTCCAAAGGATTACATATAACATGAGATATTGTTTTCATGATATTAGAGAAAAAAATATGCAAATATACTATCATATAGATGTGAAAAAATATTTAAAATGCAAACAAGGGAATGATGAATGCAGAATTTACAAGTGTTTACTTGGGTGGGGACATGGGGCTGGAAAGATAGAGGGGAATCAGGCTGAGGGATTTATGGCCTTTGTTGGGTATCAAAATGGGTAAGGGAACCTTGAATGAACCAATGAAGGGAGTGTTATGTATCAAGGATTAAAATTTAATTCATTTGTGTGCACTTGTTGACCTTGAACCCATGAGAAATAAAGAAATAGTTAATACCCTGAAACCAAGTAGACTTCTAATTTTGAGTGGGAAAATGCATCAGATTACATATTCAAGAGGACGCCAAAGTCATACAGTGGCAAACAGAGGTGAGGGTAGGAGAGGAGACGCGAGGCTCTGGGTCATTTCTTCATTTGCCCCCAAACTTTATCTGTGATCTGGTGATAAATGAAAAGGTTTTTGGATGAATGGGGCTGTTGCTTTCTGCTTCCTTACATTTTACCATCAGTCTTCACATATTTGAATTATTTTTTTTTCCTCCACCTCTCAATGTCTGGCTCTATAATGGGTGAACAGTAATAGATAAACTTTATTGAATGCTTATAAATACTTCTTAGGCATTCATTTATTGAATTATCATAAATATTCTTTTTTTAACCCTCATTTTACAGAGGAGAAAAAGACTTAGACAGGCTAAAGAAATTGCCCAAAAAGTGACTGGGAAGGGAAATTAATCTAGGCAGTGTGCTCCAGAGATGGTCTTTTCAATTGCTGCATCTTCCTGCCTCTTGGTACCACATGCCTTTAATACTGAATATATCGGTAAAGAAACCCAGAGTCCCCTATGTCCTAATGAACATGGAGTGTTTCTCCTGAAGAGAAGCTGTGTTAGCAGTCCCCTGAATTCTCTAAATAGAATCCAGCTCCTCCACCAGATGCTCACTGCTGAGGTCTGTCTCGGCATTCTCCATGCCCAGAGTTACATACCGTATTATTCCTGACATGCACAAGATACAGTAATGCTTCTGAATACATTGTTTAGGGAGTGAATGGCTCTCTGAATATCTGTTCCTTGGGGCTAGTGTCTGTGGCTCCTGCCTTCTGAGTGAGGAGATATTCACAGTCTATGGTGTAAATGACCTATTTGCTCAAGGATATCAATAGGCACTGCTCTCTTGGTTCAGCTGACCTGGAGCCATTAGCACCTGATGCTCGTGCCAGAGTCTTCCCATCAATAGAAACATCTCTGTCAATCCATGTTTCCACTTTAAGGAAATATATCCAGGAGGAAATGAACCAGAGGATCTAGCAGTAGACGACCTCTATGACCATATGGTATTATTACAGACATCAGAGAATGCTTCTCTCTCCAACCTCCTGAAGTGGATCTTGGGGTTCTGGATGCTCCCAGCAGGTACAGAAACATGACAGTCTAAGCTACTGAGACCTCATAAGGCAAAGGCTGTGCAAGGTATAGTGGGCTGGGAGGGGTGTGAGCAGATACTGAATTCCAGCAGCTCAATCTATTGGCAGTTTCTACTTAAGTAATTTGGATAGCCTTTTGGAGCCTCAGGTGCCTCCCTTGCTAAATGAGAATCTTATACCAAATATGAGGTTTCATGAAAATGAAACGAAATGAATGAAATGAGATGGTTCAGTCTTACTTTCTTCAAAGTAGTTTTAATGAGGTGATCTACCTGTTCACTTACATGCTTAGTAAATATTTGTGGAAATGCAATTTCTGGGAAAATACAACCTAGGTGATGGTGAAGGACAGGGAAGGCTGGCGTGCTGCAGTCCATGGAGTCACAAACCATCAGGCGTGACTGAGTGTGCTGCAGTCCGTGGTACTACAAAGAATCAGACACAACTGAGCTACTGAACTGCAACAATGCCTCCTTGGTGGCACAGTGGTAAAGAATCTGCCTGTCCGTGCAGGAGATGCCAGTTCTATCCCTGGGGTGGGAAGATCTCCTGGAGGAGGAAATGGATATCCACTCCAGTATTCTTGCCTGAAAAATTCCATGACAGAGGAGCCTGGCAGGCTACAGTCCATGGGGTCACAAAGAGTCAACTATGACTCAGTGATTGAGCACGTGCAATATCCTAGGTAGGAAATCAACATAAGGAAACTGTGTATGTATCATCAAAACATAAAATAGATAGATACGGTATATAAAATAGATACAGTAGATAATAGAATTGGGAGAAAAGGCATGAGTTTAGAATTAGGCATGTTTTCAAACCTCAACACTGATTTTTGTGTAGTCTGGGTAAATCAGTTTGCTTCTCTGTCCTTAGGGCTGGCTTCCAGGTTGAACGAGATGGTATCAGTGAAAACATGGAGCACCACTTCTGACTCTCAGTAGAGCTGAAAGGTGTAGTCGCCTTTCCTCATGCCTTTTGCCCACAGAAGAGCAGTCCAACATGTTGGCAGGCATCCAGGGGTCTTAATTATCCAGGTCAGGTTTAGCCTCACTCCCCATCCCTTTGCAGTTGGCCAGTTGGTCATGACAGTCAGTTTACTCCTTCCTCTGGACCCAGAAAGGACAGCTGTGACTTGAAGATGGCCCCTGCCCCATGAATAAGTGGAACTTTGGACAGAGATTCTCTGGTTCCATCCTTTCCAAGTGTGACCAGACATCTGCCTGCTGTATTATCAATATTCTATGAGACTTAATAACTGCCCACCTTCATGCACAGGTCTCTAGGATAATAACAACTAGTACCAATCAATCTTTACTGAACCACAAACAAGGCACTGTAGGAAAACTACTAAGATCTCTTTGCAATAAAAGAGAAATCTGAGGCTTAGAGAGCTTAAGTCATGTGTGTGTCATATATGGTCGGAAATGAACCCAGAGACGTTACTTTGCCAACAAAGGTCCGTCTAGTCAAAGCTATGGTTTTTCCAGTAGTCATGTATGGATGTGAGAGTTGAGACTATAAAGAAAACTGAGCGCCGAAAAATTGATTCTTTTGAACTGTGGTGTAGGAAAAGACACTTGAGAGTCCCTTGGACTGCAAGGAGATCCAACCAGTCCATCCTAAAGGAAATCAGTCCTGAATATTCATTGGAAGGACTGATGGTGAAACCGAAACTCCAATACTTTGGCCACCTGTCTCATTTGAAAAGACCTGATGCTGCGAAAGATTGAAGGCAGGAGGAGAAGGGAACGACAGAGGATGAGATGGTTGGATGGCATCACCGACTCAATGGACAGTTTGAGTAAACTCCGGAAGTTGCTGATGGACAGGGAGGCCTGGCGTGCTGCAGTCCAAGGGGTTGCAAAGAGTTGGACATGGCTGAGCAACTGAACTGACTGAACTGACTGAACTGAATGAACCCAGTTGATCATATTATACTATGGACTCTGCTAGAGTTTTTGATCCATGTCATATATTTTACTGGAGAAGGAAATGGCAACCCACTCTAGTATTCTTGCCTGGGAAATCCCATGGGCAGAGGAACCCGGGGAGCTACAGTCCATGGGGTTGCAAAGAGTTGGACATGATTAAGCATACATGTGTTTTACAATTTAAAAATTTCTGGAAGTTTCCACATTCTCTGCTTCTAAAGCCAAACCCTTGCCCAGACACCTGCAGGGGCCAACTATTCTCATTTTAATCCTTAAACATAGCCCTAGATCTCACCTGAGTTTGAGTCACAGCGGTTTCTTTGCTTTGAATTCCTTCTCTTCCCTGGGGATTCCTTTCTTCACATCTCATCTCCACTCCACACTGACACCGTATCAGCTGCAGTTCCTGAGGCCTGGTTGATTTAGCAGCCTCAGCAGCACGGCCTCCCAGATCCACAGAGCTCTCCTCCTTCCCAGCAGACTTCAGAGTGGGTTTGCACGTTATGGTATTCTCCCTGTTTGGTTTTCTGCACTGTTCCCGCACCTCCCTGGAGGAATGACTCAGCTCTTGGTGTTTCACAGTTCAATCTCTTGCCTCTTGTCTCTTATGCTAGGCTAGTGCTCACCCTGCTTCTATGAAACTGCACGTCGGTAGTGACATGTGAGTGCATGCAGTCAGGCTTAACCCTATGCAAAGTGCTTTCATATATATTGTTTAGTCACTCAGTCGTGCCTGACTCTTTTGTGACCCCATGGACTATAGCCTGCCAGACTCCTCTGTCCTTGGGATTTCCCATGCAAGAATACTAGAGTGGGTTGCCATTTCCTTCTCCTTTCATGTATATTTTATATACATACATACATATATATATATATATATATTAAATCTACTTCACAGGAATAATATAAAATAAGAAAATACGTGGAAGTATAAATTTAAAAAGACATACAGAATCCCAAAGAAACTTACCAGCATTGTAAATGAGGTTTCTCATTTGATCATTATAGCTGAGGTACTCATGTATTTTGGCATCCCGTTTAGTTTAAAACCAAATTTCTTTTCCAGTCCTGCCCTTCACTTACTACATCCCTGGGCTGAGTGTCTCTTATCTTCTCTAAGTTTCCATATCCATACAACAAGAATCATATCAACCTTTCCAGGCTACGGTGACAATTAAATCATTTAAATACGAATAGTCTACTCGTATGTTTTGTACTTTTTCTTTTTTTCATGGTTAGTCGTGTCCAGCTCTGTGACCCCATGGACTGTAGCCCACCAGGCTCCTTTGTCCCTGGTGTTTTCCCGGCAGGAATACTGGAGTGGGTTGCCATTTCCTCCTCTGGGGATCTTTCTGACGCAGAGATGGAACTTTTTTTGCGGCTCCTGCTTTTGCGGCTCCTGCATGGCAGGTGGATTCTTTACCTTTGTGCCACCTGGGAAGCCTTGGCATTTTTTGGTGGGGGGAAGGGGGATCAAAAATTATTCTTGTTTTGTAAACAAGATATCAGAATCACAGAAGATCAGGGCTCTGCAAGTTCATAGGGTGTATTAGCCTTCCTTTCTCCAAAGCAGAGGTCAGCAAACTTTGCCCGTGGGTCAGATCCCGCCTTCGGAAACAACGTTCTGTTGGAACTCCAGCTCCCTTATTTGTTGGTGTGAAGTCGAAGGCTGGTGTTGCTCTCCAGGGTAAGCTGAGTAATCAGGTGTGGAGATCACGAGGCCTGCAGAGCCTTAGCCACTTACCATCTGACACTTTAGGAACAAGTTTCCTGCAACCTGGTTCCTTGCATGCTGACTCTTCCCTGCTTGGCATCACCCCATGTAGACAGGGAGGTCAGCAGAGAGTCCTGTAACAGTGAAAACAGACAGGACGCTGTTCGGCTTGCTTGGCATTTCTAGGCTGTGCCCTCCTCGGGCCTCGGGGACCTCAGAGACACCTAATATTTTCAGTTGCTCCATCTTAGAACTCAAGCAGGAAATCAACTTGGCTGTAGAATTCTGTGTGAAACATCTTATGTTTCTGACTCCAGTTATGACTCAGAGAGGTAGGGCAGTAAGAAAGCTACTTTTATCTTGTGCCAAAAATGAAAACCGATACATTCACAAAAAAAGAGAGAGAGGAAAAAAAAAAAAAAGAGGAAAACGTGAAAGGAGACTTAACAAAGGTTTTGTTTTTCTTCCCTCCAGACCTCACAGGGCTGTCTTTGGCTGAGGGCCACATTTGGACCGCCAAGTCTTCAACACCACAATCCCAACTTCTCGAGTGGCTCAGACAGTAAAGAATCTACAATGAGGGAGACCTGGGTTCGATCCCTGGGATGGGGAGATCTGCTGGAGGAGGAGCCCCCTGCTTGTAAGGGACTTTCTGCTGCTGGCCACCCAGTTCCTACCCCTTTGTGAAGGTTTTGCTTCTCTGCAGACCTTGTGTTCCCTTCCCCAGAGAGTGAGCCGTAGGACCCACTGTGTCCTGAGATCCTTGTCTGCCCAAAATGACTGGCAAGTTCCCAGGACCTATCAAAGAAGACTTGTTTGCCAATTTCAAGACACCTGGAGGATGTTCTTTGCTGTAAAGTATTTGAAATTCCTTCGAAGACAAACAGCAAAATATACAAATGGAAAAAGAAGGGAAAAATCCATCTGGTCACAGAAAGAGTAGTGTCTTTGAACATCGATTTTTTTCACCCAGTCATTTATTGGATAAATACTTACTTCAGAGTTATTCTATAAAACACAGTTATTCTCTGTCTCTGTTTTGAGACAGAGAAACATGCTGGTTCTGACTCTCGTAGTAAGAATGTTGAGTGGGAACAGATATTTTTAAGTATCAAGAAATACTTGCTTAATTAAACCTGTAATTAAAACTATAGGAAATAAAACCAGGGTGCTTTGATTTCAAAAAACATCTTGAATTTAAAATATGATTTGGGGTTAAGAACGAAGGATAGATGGTGCATGAAGATCACATGCAAAGTCCTAAGACATGATAAACATGTCATGACATGATAAACCAGGCACTTAGAGTAATAGAATCATAAATACAGCAGTGATGAACTTAGTACTCTGTAGGCTGTGTTTCCTTAGTGTGTGTGTGTGTGTGTGTGTGTGTGTGTGTGTTTCCAGATGCACAAAGATGACTGGACCTTTAAAGATTGTCTAAATTTACTGTGTTAGTTGCTTGATTCAACTCAAAGCACCCCAGACAAGATGTCATTCCTTTGGTGCTTGAAATCTCCAGTGACACGTTCATTTCCTTAGACAACATTTAACTGCCTTTGGAGGGATTTTCTACTGGAAGCTTCTTCATTACGTTAGCATGGATTTAAGTTGCCCGGGACCTCTTGGCTTTGGTCTTTGTTCTACTTCTACCCAGGAAGTCAAACTCATCTTGCACATGACCACCATCAGGCCTTCGGAGGGAGCCTTCAAATCTGCCTTCAGGCTAAGAACAACCAACTACTCTATACCAAGAATCTTCTTTTTTCATGTGTTTTAAGTGTGCTTTCTGTACTAGACACTGTGATGTGGGATAGGAAGTTGTTATTGTTGTTGTTTGGCTAAGTTGTGTCTGACTCTTTCATGACCCCATGGACTATAGCCCACCAGGCTCCTCTGTCCATGGGATTTTTCAGGCAAGAGTACTTGAGTGGGTTGCCATTTCCTACTCTGGGAGATCTTCTTGACCCAAGGATTGAATCCACATCTTTTGCATCTCCTGCATTTTCAGGCAGATTCTTTACCACTGAGCCACCAGAGATAGGAAGACAGCTGACAACTGGAACAGAGTCATACTTGGAGAAGTTCACACTCTAGGTGGGGCGTGAAACATCTAAATCGGTCAATTATTTTATATGACAGTTTGTGCTGCTGAAGAGGTGGGCCATAGGAGCAAACTGCAGTGAGCATCTCATTTCCAGGCACTGGATTCTTTATGAAAAGTCCACATAGAAATGGCCTAAGGAGGTCCTACCTTGAACCTTGAACCTTCAGATTTAGGTTCAGTGGGAAAGAATGGAACCAAGAACCAAGCTGGAACCATGTTAGCTCCAGGAAGTACTCTTGTGCCTGGATTATAGAAATGCTTCTATATTTATCCCTCTTCCATGGACAAGTGAGCTTGTTTGTCTGTGTATGTATGTGTGTATGGGTGCACGAGAGAGAAAGAGACAGAGATTTAAAGGAAGAAATAGAGAGCATGTTAAAGGCATAGAGAAAAAGCTGGAAATAGAGGAATGGGAAAGAAATATTAGCTGTACTTTTCACCACTTGAGTTCCTTCACAACTGGTCAAAGTACTATATTTGTGAGTGACAGAGGTGCCCACTCCCATCTGCTGGCTCCAATATGTGGAGCCATTCCTGTGGCTGATTTAAATTAAGCTCAGGCTGCAGAGACATATCGTGCATAAGAAATAGGTTACGTCGCTTATATAACTTCTCTTTCCCAAATTACCCCACGCGTTGCCAGTCCACAGGCACACAGCACAGGAAGCTGGTCTCGCCCTTCGCAGTGCGGTAGAAAGGGGCAGGGCAGAAGCAGAAGCAGACAGATCTGAGTTTGCATATTCTCTCTGCCATTTATTAGCTCTGTGACCTAGGTCGAATCACTTGACCTCTCTGACTTCCACAATTGTAAAAAGCCTCGGATGTGCGCCGAAACTCCCTGGGTGCTATTTTTCACAGAAAAGGATGTTGAGATTATGCATATTGAAATGCAATGTGCTGAAAGATGCAGTTTAGAAAGATTTTTCTAGCAGTCTGTCTCAGGGAAGGGCAGGTGCTGCTGGCGGAAAGAGATCATAGGCGAGTTTAAAGTCTGTTTCTGGTTTCCTAGGTGAGAATCTTTCAAGAAAAGGTGAGTTTTCTGACACCACGACACACAGCTGCCTGCCTTGCAGCAGGAACACAGAAGCAACTGGAATCAACTTTGCCTGGAAAAGGCATGGATAGCTTGACAGGGGAGGTTCAGCACTTGGACGGTGAATAGGAGTTTTATAAGCAAGAAAATGATGATGAGGCATTCCATGATGAAGGGAAAGAGAATACTAAGGGAAAAAAAAGCACAGAATTGTCTGCCTTATGAAGACTGTTGTTGTTTAGTCACTCACTTCAGTTCAGTTCACTCGCTCAGTCGTGTCCAACTGAGACACGTTTGCCACCCCATGGAATGCAGCACGCCAGGCCTCCCTGTCCATCATCAACTCCAGGAGTTTACTCAAACTCATGTTCATTGAGTCAGTGATGCCATCCAACCATCTCATCTTCTGTCATCCCCTTCTCCTCCCACCTTCAATCTTTCCCAGCATCAGGGTCTTTTCTATGAGTCAGTTTTTCACATTAGGTGGCCAAAGTATTGGATTTCAGCTTCAGCATCAGACCTTCCAATGAATATTCAAGACTGATTTCCTTTAGGATGGACTGGTTGGATCTCCTTGCAGTCCAAGGGACTCTCAAGTGTCTTCTCCAACACCACAGTTCAAAAGCATCAGTTCTTCAGTGCTCAGCTTTCTTTATATTCCAACTCTCACATCCATATGTGACTACTGGAAAAACCATAGCTTTGACTGACAGAATTTTGTTGGCAAGGCAATGTCTCTGCTTTTTAATATGCTGTCTAGGTTGGTCATAACTTTTATTCTGAGGAACAAGAGTCTTTTAATTTCATGGCTGCCGTCACCATCGGCAGTGATTTTGGAGCCCAAAAAGATAAAGTTTCCGCCATTTCCTCATCTATTTGCCATGAAAGGATAGGACCAGATACCATGATCTTAGTTTTCTGAATGTTGAGTTTTAAGCCAACTTATTCACTCTCCTCTTTTGCTTTCATCAAGAGGCTCTTTAGTTCTTCTTTACTTTCTGCCATAAGGGTGGTGTCAACTGCACATCTGAGGCTATTGATAATTCTCCCGGCAGTCTTGGTTCCAGCTTGTGCTTCTTCCAGCCCAGCGTTTCTCATGATGTACTCTGCATATAAGTTAAATAAGCAAGGTGGCAGCATTCAGCCTTGACGTACTCCTTTCCCTATTTGGAACCAGTCTGTTGTTCCATGTCCAGTTCTAACTGTTGCTTCCTGACCTGCATACAGATTTCTCAAGAGGCAGGTCAGGTGGTCCAGTATTCCTATCTGTTTAAGAATTTTCCACAGTTTGTTGTGATCCATACAGTCAAAGACTTTTGCGTAGTCAATGAAACAGAAGTAGATGTTATTCTGGAACTCTCTTGCTCTTTTGATGATGCAAGAGATGTTGACAATTTGATCTCTTGTTCTGTTGCCTTTTCTAAATCCAGGTTGAATATCTGGAAGTTCATGATTCATATACTGTTGAAGCCTGGTTTGGAGAATTTTGAGCATTACTTTGCTAGTGTGTGAGATAAGTGTAATTGTGTGGTAGTTTGAGCATTCTTTGGCATTGCCTTTCTTTGGGATTGGAATGAAAACTGACCTTTTCCAGTCTTGTGGCCACTGCTGAGTTTTTCAAATTTGCTGGCGTATTGAGTGCAGCACTTTCACAGCATCATCTTTCAGGATTTGAAATAGCTCAACTGGAATTCCATCACCTCCACTAGCTTTGTTCATACTGATGCTTCCGAAGGCCCAGTTGACTTCACATTCCAGGATGTCTGGCTCTAGGTGAGTGATCACACCATCATGATTATCTGGGTTGTGAAGATTTTTTTGTACAGTTCTTCTGTGTATTCTTGCCACCTCTTCTTAATACCTTCTGCGTCTGTTAGGTCCATACCATTTCTGTCCTTTATTGTGCCCATCTTTGCATGAAATATTCCCTTGGTATCTCTAATTTTCATGAAGAGATCTCTAGTCTTTCCCATTCTATTGTTTTCCTCTATTTCTTTGTACTGATCACTGAGGAAGGCTTTATCTCTCCTTGCTATTCTGTGGAACTCTGCATTCAAAGGGTATATCTTTCCTTTTCTCTTTTGCCTTTCACTTCTCTTCTTTTCATCACTATTTGTAAGGCCTTCTCAGACAACCATTTTGCCTTTCTGCATTTCTTTTTCTTGAGGATTGTCTTAAACCCTGCCTCCTGTACAATGTCAGGAACCTCTGTCCATAGTTCTTCAGGATCTCCGTCTATCAGAGCTAATCCCTTGAATCTATTTGTTACTTCCACTGTATAATTATAAGGGATTTGATTTAGGTCATACCTTAATGGTCTAGTGGTTTTCCCTACTTTCTTCAATTTAAGTTTGAATTTGGCAATAAGGAGTTCATGATCTGAGTCACAGTCAGCTCCCAGTCTTGTTTTCACTGACTGTATAGAGTGTCTCCATCTTAGGCTGCAAAGAACATAATCAATCTGATTTCGGTGTTGACCATCTGGTGATGTCCATGTATAGAGTCTTCTCTTGTGTTGTTGGAAGACGGTGTTTGCTATGCCCAGTGTGTTCTCTTGGCAAAACTCTATTAGTCTTTGCCCTGCTTCATTCTGTATTCCAAGGCCAAATTTGGCTGTTATTCCAGGCATTTCTTGAATTCCTACTTTTGCATTCCAGTCCCCTGTAATGAAAAGGACATCTTTTTGGGGTGTTAATTCTAGAAGGTTTGTAGGTCTTCATAGAACCATTCAACTTCAGCTTCTTCAACATTACTGGTTGGGGCATAGACTTGGATTACTTTAATATTGAATGGTTTGCCTTGGAAACGAACAGAGTTGATTCTGTCCTTTTTTTTTGACTGCATCCAAGTACTGCATTTTGGACTCTTTTGTTGACTATGATGGCTACTCCATTTCTTCTAAGGGATTCTTGCCCACAGTAGTAGATATAATGGTCATCTGAGTTAAATTCACCCATTCTAGTCCATTTTAGTTTGCTGATTCCTAAAATGTTGACATTTACTCTTGCCATCTCCTGTTTGACCACTTCCAATTGGCCTTGATTCATGGACCTAACATTCCAGGTTCCTATGCAGTATTGCTCTTTATGGCATCAGACTTTACTTCCAACACCAGTCACATCCACAACTAGGTGTTGTTTTAGATTTGGCTCCATCTCTTCATTGTTTCTGGCGTTATCCCCCTACTGATCTCCAGTAGCATATTGGACACCTACCAACCTGGGGAGGTCATCTCTCAGTGTCCTATCTTTTTGCCTTTTCATACTGTTTATGGGGTTCTCAAAGCAAGAAGACTGAAGTGGTTTGCCATTCCCTTCTCCAGTGGACCACGTTTTTTCAGAACTCTCCACCATGACCCGTCCATCTTGGGTGGTCCTACACAGCATGGCTCATAGTTTCATTGAGTTAGACAAGGCTGTGGTCCATGTGATCAGATTGGTTTGTTTTCTGTGATTGTGGTTTTCAGTCTGGCTGCCCTCTGATGGAGAAGGATAAGAAGCTTATGGAAGCTTCCTAATGAGAGAGACTGACTGAGGGGGAAACTGGGTCTTGTTATGATGGGCAGGGCCATGCTCAGTAAATCTTTAATCCAATTTTCTGTTGAAGGGTGGGACTATGTTCCCTCCCTGTTATTTGACCTGGGGCCAAACTATGGAGGAGGTAATGAAGATAATGGTGGCCTCCTTCAAAAGGTCTATGAACGCACTGCCCCCCTCAGTGCCCCCGACCCCGTAGCAGGCCACTGCCAATGCACGCCTGTGCCAGAGACTCCTGGATACTCATGGGCAAGTCTGGGTCAGTCTCTTGTGGGGTCACTGCTCCTTTCTCCTGGGTCCTGGTGTGCACAAGGTTCTGTTTGTGCCCTCCAAGTGTTTATTTCCCCAGTCCTGTGTAAGTTCTGGCAGCTCTATGGTGGGCTTAATGGTGACCTCCTCCAAGAGGGTTTATGCCATACCCAAGTCTGGTACACCCAGAGTGCCTTCCCTGCAGCAGTCCACTGCTGACCTGTACCTCCACAGGAGACACTCAAACACTGTTCTGTTTTCAGTCTCTGTGGGGTCTCTGGGTCCTGGTGCACACAAAGTTTGTTTGAGCAGTCATGTCCAAATCTTTGAAACCTCATGGACTGTAGCCCTCCAGGCTTCTCTGTCCATGGGATTCTCCAGGCAAGAATACTAGAGTGGGTCACCATGCCCTCCTCCAGAGGATCTTCCCAAGACAGTGATAGAACCTGCTTCTCCTATGTCTCTTTCACTGCAGGCAGATTCTTTACCCATTGAGTCATCAGGGAAGCCCTTTGGTTATCCCATGTTTGTGAAAATAATTAATTTTGATGGTTTTCACACTGTGCTTGCATATTTCACATATGTAGTCATATGAAAGCCATTTACCTGCACTCACACAATTGATGTCCTTTTCACAGTTTTTCAGAGTATCTTTCATTCTTTAGGTAAAGACATAAGGTAAGAAAGCTTGTGTTTTCCCCAATTTTATTGTAATTAGTGCACAGGATGCATGTGGTGGAGAGGGGCCTGGGTGTTCAATATTTCCTGGGAGTTACTCAAGTGCTCTCTCCACCAGCCCAGAGAGTTATTTTTACTCTTCATTCAGGTATTACTTATATCTCTTATCTCCACATTGTAGACCATAGAACCTAGTTTGTTAGTCATTCTGTTGTGTCTGACTCTTTGTAACCCCATGGACTGTAGCCAATCAGGCTTCTCTCTGTCCATGGGATTCTCCTGTCAAGAATACTGGATTGGGTTGCATTTCCTTCTCCAGGGGATATTCCCAACCCAGGGATCAAACCTGGGTCTTTCACATTGAAGGTAGATTCTTTAATGTCTGAGGCACCCAGGGAAACTCTGCAATAAACATGGTTCTATAATAAACGTAGAACTCAGGATGTCATTAATTTCTATACCTGTGATGTTAAAGATGAGAACTGAGATAATTTTCCTAAAGCTTTTTTTTTTTTTTCCATTTGCCATAAAAGACAGAGACAAATGAGATCATTACTCTTTGGGCTTTGGGAGTGGGTGTGATGAGATTTTAGTATTGAGTGGAGAAGTACTCATTTGAGACCATATTGATGGGAGAAATGAAACAATTATCTCAACCATTCTGGATAAGACAGAAGTAGGGGTTAAAGTCAGGGCATAGATCTTGAAAGATTATATCAAACAAGGTAAATTTTGACATGAACAAGATATCTTTAGTGTTCTCTGTACAACTCCACAGGACAAGAATGGGATTAAGTATGTAGGAATTCTCAAAAGCACTGTGTTTACATCACATAACTGCACAGCTTTGTTTTATAGAGTGTGCTTTGTGGAGAATGATGATTCCATCGTTTAAATAAAAATTATATCAAATCCTTGGCAGAGAAATTGAGGTTTTTCACTCATTTGAGAGAAAAAAAAAATGAACTGTTTGATAAGTGCTAGTGATGGTGTAGGCAAGTAGGTATGTGTTCATTGCTGGAGGAAATGTAGATTTATATAGCCACATTGAAATTGTTTCAAAAAGTATATTACAATATGAAATTCATAATCAACATGCCCTAAAATGGTCATTTCTGCTGGCTGCTCTAGAGAAAAATGGGAAGTAAGGCACAAGAATGCTCATTAAGGCACTGTTTATAATACTGAGCATTAAAAACACATCTAAATGTCTAACAATAGAGAAATGGCTAAGTAGACATATGCATTCATCCTTTATAATATGAAGAAACACTTAAATGATATAGCTGTACATGCTGTTATAGAGAGTCATCCAAGATTTATTGTTGATAAACACAAGTGGAGCAATACATATGATGTGATACGACATATACACATGTTCATATAGTAAACATTCCGTATTTTTACAAAGTACATTAATTAATCATTAATTAAAGGTCTGAAAGGGTATGCACCAACCCCAAGTAGAAGAAAGTCTTCGAAGAGGATTTTAGCTCACAATAGATTTTTCCTATTAACTCTGATCCTCCCTCCTCCAAATGTCCATGCCCTGAGACTTTTCCGTTACTCTCACTAGTGGGCAGCGTATTTGTATCAATACTCGCTACTTGGTGCTGATTGAGCCATACTTGCTTTGGAGGAGAAAACTGCACCAAGTCTGAATTTAGACCTTAAGACATCTTACATGTTTCTGCTTCCCCTCTTGCCTTCTGCCATTACGATCAGAAGAACATTTCTGGGACAGCCCACTGGTCACAGACAAGGAATGAGAGGAACATGGGTCATTGCTGCTCCAGTCAGCCTTCAGACATTCAAAGAGAAGCAGAGCAGAAGGCAGATGAAACCAGCTGAACCCACCAACCTGCACATGCAGGGGTGATAATAAGACAGCTGTTTTAGGCCACTGAGCTTTGGGCTGGCCTGTTATACCTCATTATTGTGGTCATAGTTGACTAATACGTAGCCCAATTTCTGGTATTTATTTTTCTAGGGAAGGACAATAAAACAAAGCATACTAATACCATGCATAACAGTAAATATTAAAGAAGAAAGTCAGCTAACATTTGTCTACTTGCTTTTTATTGTCTTCAGTTCAATTCAGTTCAGTTCAGTTGCTCAGTCGTGTCTGACTCTTTGCAACCCCATGAATCGCAGCACCCCAGGCCTCCCTGTCCATCGCCAACTCCCGGAGTTCACTCAAACTCACGTCCATCGAGTTGGTGATGCCATCCAGCCATCTCATCCTCTGTCATCCCCTTATCCTCCTGCCCCCAATCCCTCCCAGCATCAGAGTCTTTTCCAATGAGTCAACTCTTCGCATGAGGTGGCCAAAGTACTGGAGTTTCAGCTTTAGCATCATTCCTTCCAAAGAAATCCCAGGACTGATCTCTTTTAGAATGGACTTGTTGGATGACACCACAGTTCAAAAGCATCAATTCTTCAGCGCTCAGCTTTCTTCACAGTCCAACTCTCACATCCATACATGACCACAGGAAAAACCATAGCCTTGACTAGATGGACCTTTGTTGGCAAAGTAACATCTCTGCTTTTCAATATGCTATCTAGGTTGGTCATAACTTTTCTTCCAAGGAGTAAGTGTCTTTTAATTTCATGGCTGCAGTCACCATCTGCAGTGATTTTGGAGCCCCCCAAAATAAAGTCTGACACTGTTTCCACTGTTTCCCCATCTATTTCCCACGAAGTGACAGGACCAGATGCCATGATCTTTGTTTTCTGAATGTTGAGCTTTAAGTCAACTTTTTCACTCTCTTCTTTCACTTTCATTAAGAGGCTTTTTAGTTCTTCTTCACTTTCTGCCATAAGGGTGGTGTCATCTGCATATCTGAGGTGATTGATTTATCTCCCGGCAATCTTGATTCCAGCTTGTGCTTCCTCCAGCCCAGCATTTCTCATGATGTACTCTGCATAGAAGTTAAATAAGCAGGGTGACAATATACAGCCTTGACGTACTCCTTTTCCTATTTGGAACCAGTCTGTTGTACCATGTCCAGTTCTAAGTGTTGCTTCCTGACCTGCATATAGGTTTCTCAAGAGGCAGGTCAGGTGGTCTGGTATTCCCATCTCTTGAAGAATTGTCCACAGTTTATTGTGATCCACACAGTCAAAGGCTTTGGCATAGTCAATAAAGCAGAAATAGATGCTTTTCTGAAACTCTCTTCTTTTTCCATGATCCAGCGGATGTTGGAAATTTGATCTCTGGTTCCTCTGCCTTTTCTAAAACCAGCTTGAACATCTGGAAGGTCATGGTTCATGTATTTATTAGATGTGCAAATGGCAGGCTGTCTTCTAAAAGCTGAGGGTAGACAGGACATATTGCAGAATAAAATGTGTACAAAATTTGTGTATGTAGGTACACATATCTGTACTTTATCTGTGAGCGCAAGGAACCTGTGTGACCATGTACAAATCATTTCTCACTATTGGCGCTTCTTTTCTCTTCAGGAAAATGGAGATGAAGGGCTGAGATTAGTGATCTACACTCTCTCAGAGGACACGCAACCTAAGACACTGTACCTGCCCAAAGCTTCACTGTGACTTCTTATTTTTCAGCCCACAGAAAGGCAATCTCCTGCTTAAAACAAAACAAAAAATCTTTGACATAATTGTCTTTCTTTTTACCTTCCCCAAAGGCAATTGTATTGCCAATTTTTTCATGAAAGAGAATTAAAAAACATCTCACGTTTAGTCTTCATTACCATATTAGAAAAAGAAACTAAGAATTTTATATTATCAAGTTAAAGTATTTATCAGGGTACGGGCAAGACTATTTTTACATAGATTAGAAGCAGTGTGACACAGTTAGCACCAGCTCAAGGTCTGAAATTAAAGACTGCTTCTAACTAGTATGGGCCTTTGAAAATCAACTTCTTTGAGGCCTTGTGGGTAACTTGTAAAATGAAAATAATATCAATAATAACATACACTTCAATGACTTCAAATGCTTCATTTAAGAGCATTAGATGAAATAAATACAAGTTAAGAATTTGGGAGACAGCTAGGGTATAATAGCAGAAAGTCAATGGCTCTATTGTCCAACACTCCCTACAATGAGCCTATGAGGTGAATTTTATTAAACATGCTTTATAGATAAAAATTTTAGAGTTCAAAAAAATGTAAAGAATTTGTCCAAATTAATATGCTATGGTCAATTCCACGGTTAAATGTCTCAAGGATTGCACATCCAGCCAAGTAACAAGTAGAAAGCCTTCCTTCATGCCATAAATAATGAAAATAACTAGACAAAATAAGTATGAAGGAAAAAAACAACACTGTTGTCTGACATGCATGCTCAGTCGCTTCAGTCATGTCTGACTCTTTGAGACCCCATTGATTGTAGTCCGTCAGGCTCCTCTGTCCATTGGATTCTCCAGGCAAGAATACTGGAGTGGGTTGCCATGGCATCGTCCAGGGGATTTTCCCAAACCAGGAATTGAACCCATGTCTCCTGCATCTCCTGCATTGCAGATGGATGTTTTGCCCACTGAGCCACCTGGGAAGTCTTACATGGGAAAACTAAATTTTTGTGGATTAGATCATAGATCATGGCAAGCCCATGATCCCTAGGGGAAAATATAAGCCATGAGACGAAGTCATCCTCCTGCCCAGAGGGAAGGAATATCTGGAATGCAGAGCAAACAGAGTACAAGTTCTAACTGAGATGAACCAGAAATGGGAACTCATGGAGGGCAAATATGCTGGTATTTGTGGGGCAGAGGCATAGATTAGAAGAAGTGGTGTTGAGAAAGAGTTCCAGAAATATACACACATTTTCCTTGTGATGTTGCCTGAATACTAAGCTGATCATAGAGTGAAACTCCTTCAAATCCGGGCAAAAGTCATATCCTAAGGAGCTGTAAGCTGAACTCCAGAGAGCCACATATTAAGGATAAAGTGGACTTAGATTAAGGCTGCTCTAGAGCTCAACATTCAGAAGGTGAAGATCATGGCATCTGGTCCCATCACTTTATGGGAAATCGATGGGGAAACAGTGGAAACAGTGTCAGACTTTATTTTTGGGGGCTCAAAAATCACTACAGATGGTGACTGCAGCCATGAAATTAAAAGACGCTTACTCCTTGGAAGAAAAGTTATGACCAATCTAGATAGCATATTGAAAATCAGAGACATTACTTTGCCAACAAAGGTCAATCTAGTCAAGGCTATGGTTTTTCCTGTGGTCATGTATGGATGTGAGAGTTGGACTGTGAAGAAAGCTGAGCACTGAAGAATAGATGCTTTTGAAGTCTGGTGCTGGAGAAGACTCTTGAGAGTCCCTTGGACTGCAAGGAGATCCAACCAGTCCATTCTGAAGGAGATCAGCCCTGGGATTTCTTGGGAAGGAATGATGCTAAAGCTGAAACTCCAGTACTTTGGCCACCTCATGCAAAGAGTTGACTCATTGGAAAAGACTCTGATGCTGGGAGGGATTGGGGGCAGGAGGATAAGGGGATGACAGAGGATGAGATGGCTGGATGGCATCACCGACTCGATGGATGTGAGTTTGAGTGAACTCCGGGAGTTGGTGATGGACAGGGATGCCTGGTGTGCTGTGATTCATGGGGTCACAAAGAGTCGGACACGACTGAGCGACTAATTGAACTGAACTGAATTGAAGAGGGAAAAGAAAGAACTTAAAAAGAAGCCTTAAAAATTAAGAAATTCTGTGAGTGGCTAAACTAAATTCCAAAACTGGACTCAACACTCTATAAAAAGACAACTAATACTGACATTCAAAATAAAAATATTCAAATGTAAAATATAGAATTGAGAAGAAAAAAAAAAAAAGGAAAGTGAAATTCGCTGTCATGTCCGACTCTTTGCGACCCCATGGACTATAGAGTCTGTGGAATTCTCCAGGCCAGAATACTGGAATGGGTAGCCTTTCCCTTCTCTAGGGGATCTTCACAACCCAGGGATCAAACCCAGGTCTACCTCTTTGCAGGTACATTCTTTACCAGCTGAGCCAGACACTAAAATAATTCAATAAATATGGATTCAGAAGTGACAGAAATGATAGAATTAGCAAATAAAGTCTATAAAAACAATATAAATGTTTTAAAGTGTGTTAGTCACTCATTCGTGTCTGACTCTTTGTGACCCCATGGACTGCAGCCTGCCAGGCTCTTCTGTCCATGGAATTCTCTAGGCAGTAATGCTGGAGCGGGTTGCCAGGCCCTTCTCCAGGGGATCTTCACAACCCAGGGACCGAACCCAGTTCTCTTGCATCGCAGGCAGATTGTTTACCATTCGATCTAGCCAGGAAGCCCCAACAAATGCTTCGGGTGCGTTTAAAGGAAAATATGAACACAGCAAATAGATAAAAGGAAGATGTGAAAAAGAATAAATTGAACTTCTCAAGCTGAAGAAAAAATACTGTACCATTAGAAATGAAAAATCTTAACAGATGATATTAATAATAGAGTAGGTAATAGCAAGAACCAGGAAACCTGAAGACCTAGGAAAAGAAAGTATACAAGCTGAAGCACAAGGAGGAAAGATAAATTTAAAAGAAATGGAAAGAATCACTGATCTTTGGAAATACATTGTGTATTAATTGAAAATTTTAGATGAATACTATAAATCATGTACAAAGGAATATAGCAAAAGCCTCACTGACTTCTCACCAGAAACAATGCAATTCAGAAGAACAAAACATTGAATAAAATAATAAATGAACTAAGAAATAATAATATAATAATATTAGAAATTATACTGAACCTAGTTAGTTTCATACATGATGAAAACATAATTTCAAACAAAGAAAGGCTCTGAGAATTTATCATCATGTGACATGTACTACAGAAGATATTAAAAGAATTTCTTCAGGCAGAAGTGATACCAAATGGAACTCAGGTCTACATAACTGAATGAAGAATGCTATAAATAGGGTAATAGATGGTAACTAGATCATGGTGATCATTTTGTAATATAAAAAATATCAAATCAGTATTTTGTGCACCTGGAAATAACATAGCGTGTGGATCAATTATACTTCAAAAAATTAAAAAATAAACAGAAATATAATGCACAAAAACTTTAAAAAAATCATAAATAGCAAGCATGTAGATCAATATAAACCACGTTTACTCATAAGTTTTTAATCAGCTGTTTAAAGCAAAAATAATGATATGTTTAGTGAGGTCTTACCTATGTAGAAGAGAGTACTTGTAATAGTAAAAAATATAGAAAGAGGAAACAGAATTTTGTCACATTTCATATATAAAATATAATTTTATTATTTGAAGGTAGACTTGAAGACTTAAAGATGCATATTAAAGCTCAAGAGAATAATTAAATGATTAAAAAATGGATACATACCTATTAAGTGAGGAAAAGCCATAACATAAAATACAAATTAAAAAATTTACTGCCAAAAAGTTTTTGGAAATGATTAAAATGGTAATCAAGGTGGGCCTTTTTTTTGGGAAAACTGGGAGATTTGAATATGGATTAAATATTAAGTGATATACATGGATTTTATTATTTTTTTCAGGGGTTACAAGAGTAATGGTTACCTAGAATATCACTTTTATCTCTAGAAAAGGTATGATTAAACACTGAAAGCTAAAATACCATGATGCTTGAAACTGATTTTCAAATGGTTCAGCAAAATGTGTGCAAGTGTGTGTTTCCACGTGAGTAACAGTTCAATTCATTGTTAACATGTGTTTTCAACTTCTTTTATTTTTTTTGTATGTTTGAGAAATTTTGCAATAGCTAGAAAAAATCATGAAAAGTGATTTTGTATACTGAAGCTACATTTTCATGGGACACTAAAATGTGTAACATAAAAGTTTCATTAAGTAACTTTAGGGTCTACAGAACTGATCTTCTCTATCTAGAGCTAGGGAACAAAGACAGCTCTCAACCAGCCCCCTGACACGTTATATCTTCTCTGACTTTCATCATCACTGTGGATCCAAGGCTCTAATTAAGGGCTATCCAGGAGAAGTTATATAATCTGAGGCATCTAGGGCAAAATGAGGATGCAGGATCCCTTGTTCCATAATTACTACCCATTTCAAGACAGAACAGTAGAGCATGAAACCAATGAGAAGCTCCTTGAAGCCCAGGGCCCCATGTGATGACCCAGGCAGCAAGCCCATGGCCATGGCCCTGGGTCTATCCTGTCTTATCTGGAACCCTCCCACACATGAGCTAATACATTTCAAGCTGACTTAAATGCTTAGTTAAAATGCCACTAGAAGACAGGACAGTCCTCCTTATGGGCAAACATCCTGTATTATTTTCTCTTTCTTGCAGCATACCTAGCATTATGCTTTACACTTTGTAAGCCCTTAAAGAGAGGGAGATGCAGTGATTAGTGAATTTACAAGGAGAAGATGTGGTCAAGAGCTATGACTTAGTAGATATGTTTCTGACTGAATCTCTTAAACTCCTCACAAAAATGAATAAAATCCCCATCTAATAGAGATCTTGCATGAGAAAATATGAGATTATTTAGCTGTATTGTCTTACTGCTAGAACACTTTATGATTCTTGGTGCATGGATGAGTGCTTTGATTGACACATGTAATGTATGTCTACACTGTATGGAATAAGGAGTGGGGAGTGTAGCAGACTGTGACTTTCCTGTGATGGTGCCCATAGCCAAGTCCATAACACATGTCCTGTGATTCCCTTCCATCAAGGCCAGCAGGAAGTCATAGCCAAACCCAATCTGAAAGTGAGCATAACAACAGAGAGCACTGCACAGAGCGACTGCTGAGTCCCAGTCTCACCATTACATTGATGCCATGTAGTTCATCTAACAGCAGCAATAACAGTATCATCACAGCTTTTATGAATGAATTGCAAACAGTAGCCTATTAAGCACCGGATCCTATTAATCATCATCTCAGAAAGTCAAACTTTCCTTTTGCTTTCATTTTTTCTTTCATTCTTTGAATTTCTCATAAAACAATTTAACTCAACAGAATTAAAATATACTTCTGGCTTTCTCTTATTAGGGCTTGTGTCATCCTGTTGGTCTTTTAAGAGCTGAAGTTCCTGGGTCTTATCCATGATTTCACTAGTCAATGCCTTGATAGAATTCTTGTTAATGTCAGACCTAATCTAGCTCAGTAGTTTTATAGAGCAGATGGTGATTATGGTGGCATTTTCTATTTTACAAAACTTAAGCACTTTATTTTACATTTTTAAAAGTATCATTTTAAAATTAGAGGTCACTTTACCCATTATGGTCTTAGTGTATAAAGGGTACTCTCAGTATGGTACACTGGCAATTTTTTTTTTCAATTTACTCAGGAGAGAAGATCACATTTTCAAAATGCAGAGTCTAACTTCCATAGAGAATTATTCAGAGACAAACGTTTTCTTTCATTCATGTATACATTCAGCCTATTCAATCATTTATTCTTGATTCATTCACAGAGACAAGCGTTTTCTTTCATTCATGTATACATTCAGCCTATTCAATCATTTATTCTTGATTCATTCAACAAAGGTCTATAGACTGTATTTCCAGCACTGTTTTAGGTGTTATTCAGACAAACAAGATGAAAATACTTGAGTTTTTCAATAAATGATTTCACTGTCTAGAACAATGTGATCTGAGTTCTAATTAAGCCTTTCACAAATGCACAGAGATCCAGAAGGAGGGATGCCTAGGTCTACTTGAAGGCAATAGGACCTCAAACTTGAAGACTGAAGTTTAGAGAAGGCAGAGACTCGATCATTCCAGGCAGAAGGCAGCATGAGAAAAGATAGTCTTAATTTGTATCAATTAGGTCTGCATCAGTTCAGTTCAGTTCAGTTCAGTCACTCAGTTGTGTCCGACTCCTTGCAACACCATGAATCAAAGCACGCCAGGCCTCCCCATCCATTACCAACACCCAGAGTTCACTCAAACTCATGTCCGTCGAGTCGGTGATGCCATCCAGCCATCTCATCCTCTGTCTGTCCCCTTCTCCTCCTGCCTCCAATCCCTCCCAGCATCAGAGTCTTTTCCAATGAGTCAACTCTTCGCATGAGGTGGCCAAAGTACTGGAGTTTCAGCTTTAGCATCATTCCTTCCCAAGAAATCCCAGGGCTGATCTCCTTCAGAATGGACTGGTTGCATCTCCTTGCAGTCCAAGGGACTCTCAAGAGTCTTCTCCAACACCACAGTTCAAAAGCATCAATTCTTCGGCACTCAGCTTTCTTCACAGTCCAACTCTCACATCCATACATGACCACTGAAAAAACCATAGCCTTGACTAGATGGACTTTTGTTGGTAAAGTAATGTCTCTGATTTTCAATATGCTATCTAGGTTGGTCATAACTTTCCTTCCAAGGAGTAAGCGTCTTCTAATTTCATGGCTGCAGTCACCATCTGCGGTGATTTTGGAGCCCCCAGAAATAAAGTCTGACATTGTTTCCACTGTTTCCTTATCGATTTCCCATGAAGTGATGGGACCAGATGCCATGATCTTTGTTTTCTGAATGTTGAGCTTTAAGCCAACTTTTTCACTCTCCACTTTCACTTTCATCAAGAGGCTTTTGAGTTCCTCTTCATTTTCTGCCATAAGGATGGTGTCATCTGCATATCTGAGGTGATTGATATTTCTCCTGGCAATCTTGATTCCAGCTTGTGCTTTCTCCAGCCCAGTGTTTCTCATGATGTACTCTGCATAGAAATTAAATAAGCAGGGTGACAATATACAGCCTTGGCGTACTCCTTTTCCTATTTGGAACCAGTCTGTTGTTCCATGTCCAGTTCTAACTGTTGCTTCCTGACCTGTATATAGGTTTCTCAAGAGGCAGGTCAGGTGGTCTGGTATTCCCATCTCTTTCAGAATTGTCCACAGTTTGTTGTGATCCACACAGTCAAAGGCTTTGGCATAGTCAATCAAGCAGAAATAGATGCTTTTCTGGAACTCTCTTGCTTTTCCCATGATCCAATGGATATTGGCAATTTGATCTCTGGTTCCTCTGCCTTTTCTAAAACCAGCTTGAACATCTGGAAGTTCACGGTTCACATATTGCTGAAGCCTGGCTTGGAGAATTTTGAGCATTACTTTACTAGCCTGTGAGATGAGTGCAATTGTGCGGTAGTTTGAGGTCTGCGTAGTGGTTAAAAAAAAAAAGCCATCTCATGAAGTAATGGACATCCTCTGTGTAGAGATGTTTAAACAATAAATCCAGCTACCCAGTAGACATATTGTAAAAGATATGTGTTGGTCTATATGTCTCCATAATCACCTTAAATCCTGAGATTTTAGGTAGAATTATAGTGGCATGCAGTTATTCCAAATAATTATTGGGAACAAAGTGAAAGTTGCTCAGTCGTGTCTGACTCTTTGTGACCCCATGGACTTTAGCCCACCAGGCTCCTCTGTTCATTGTATTCTCTAGGCAAGAATACTGGAGTGGATAGCCATTCCCTTCTCCAGGATCTTCCCAACCCACGGATTGAACCTAGGTCTCCCGCATTGTAGGCAGATTCTTCATGGTGTGAGTTACCAGGGAAGCCCCACTGGGAACAAAGGTAAGGAATGAAATTTTTTTTAAAAGACTTTTTCATTTTTATTTGTTTATTATTAATTTCTGTGGCTACAGTTTTCTAATTTTCATTTTCCCTTCATTCTTCTTTTAAAATGACATGCTGGGCCCACTCATCTAGTGGACTCAGTTCTCTATTTTTTTAATTTATTAATATTTTAAATAAAATTGTCATGTAGTTCAGACAATATCATCTGAATTTTATGGAGGACAATTTCATTCATTTATGAATTGGCTAATTTACTGTCATGGAGGCTAAAGTTCAACAAAAGAAAAGAGGCGTTTAATTTGGGAAGAAGAGACTTCGGGTTGGAAGGCGGGGTGTGTGCTTAATAACAAGTGCCTGAAAGACTACTGCCACTGGTTACAATTTCAGGAGCACTGATGCTAAGCACGTCCATTGCAATATGTCATTTTTTTCCTATACTCAGTGAGCAACAAACCACCCCAACCCAAATAAGAGGATGCAAAGGATCCAGAGGTTAAGTAACTCCGACAAGCCCACGCAATGGGAAAGTTTAGGTTTGAACTCAAATACATTCTTCCGAGTTACAGAGTCTTCATCCCTAAGCTGTCTGCTAATGAGTAAAACTTGAACCAACAAGAGCTTTCAGAAGCTGTCTTTGCTGGCCCTCAGGAATATGAGAAAAGAGACGTTATCTATTTTAATGAATATTACTGGATTTTATTTAGCAAAAGCATTTCATTTTGAAAACATACAGACAGGTTTTGGAGAAACTGTTACTGATTCTTTCCAATTCTGGAAGTGAAATTTCATATAATGATGTATACTGAGAGTTATCAGAGTACTACATAAAATTATATTTACTTAGAAGAATTAATCTGAACTAAAACAAATTCACCAAATTAGAAAAATTCTAAAAACCTAAATGTGTTTTTAAAATATTTATGATGACAAAATATGGTTTGGAACTTTTGAATGATTGCTTGGTCAAGCAAAATGGAGAACGCAAAGCCGGATTCCCCTGTGGATGACAACAAAACCCAGTGGACGCATAAGAAAAGTACTGTGACTCCTTTCTGCACGGGGTGTCCCACGGCATTAGTAACTGAGTTGTTGCTGGTAAACTGTTGAAATCACTATCAGAAGGGAAATACAAACAGATAGCAGCTTAGTGAGCTGCAGGGACCTGAGTGGGCACAGACATTCCCTGACATTCTGATTCACCTGAAGCCTCAGTTTCTTAATATTTAAGATGTAGGCCATAAATGGAAAGGAAGTTTAAAAGAGGGGATATATGTGTATATCTATGACTGATTCATTTTGCTGGACAATAGAAACTAACACAGCATTGTAAAGCAACTATTCTCCAATACAAATTGATTTAAAAAATAAGAAGCTTTCCCAGTGAATGTAACAGGTAAAAACAAATAAATGAATGAATAAAATAAGATAGGTGCCATGAAACATGTGGCTGTATGATGCTCCTTCAAGCCCAAACATACATACTAGGAGGGTAGGATTTCATGTATGTGTGAAAATGTATTTCAGTGGTTTCCAAGAAAGATCATGTGTGGTGGTTGTGAAATTACTAAAAGGGATCCTGGAATTATTTTCAATAATTTAAGCAACCAAATGTAACAGCGTATTTAATCTTTAAAAAAAAAAAAAAAAAAAACTCCCTCAGTGAAATACCAAGTTATTTCATCTTGGCTGCAATTACCACAATTTGGTGTGGCAACCTCAATTCTCCCCTCTGACCAAGAAATCTAGTAAATAGCATATATGTCTGATTAACAGTAAAAATATAGAATTAAAACACCATAAACTATTTAAAAGGGCTTAGTTTTTGTATTGGGTGTATTTGCTTTTAATAAATGGAGGACTTGGTTCTGGTATACGTAGAGTGAGCCTGCTACTGTTACTGTGCATTTCTTCTGGAAAATTATTTTATATTTTAAAAATCATACCTGTATTTGCTCCAGCATTCTATCCCTGAGGACCTAGGTATAGAAAATAATATGAAAGGGAAAGCTACATACATGGGAATGCCCACTTTCTCTGGAACATTATACATGAAGGAGAACATAAATGACCAAGTGGGAATTGGTTAAACCAACTCTGTGTAAGCATTCCTTGCAATGTTGTGCAGGAATTGCAAATATTAATTAGAAGTAGCATATAGAAAACTAGAAAATATTTTTTATATAATGTTTAAAATTAAAAAGTAGATAAAATACATATGCATTGCTTATAACTATGCAAAATACACATAGATAATAGACTGGAAGGGAAAACAAAACATAAAATAATTTTTAAAAATAAGTGTCGATTCAAAAATATGCACATAGAGTGTGCATATTCATAAAGAATGGCTGGAGTGGAAAATTCAGATCTGGAACTAATTTTTTATGATGTGGATCCATGGGGTCACAAAGAGTTGGGCACGATTGAGTGACTAACACACACACATTAGTAATAGTATTGTCTCTTTTGAATAGTGTGAAGATCAGTGTGGTTCTTTTTTAAATTAGTGTGGATATTATTTATCAGTGTGTGTATTTCTCTTACTGTTTCCAAATGGTTGTGATGCCTTTATATTAGTTTTATAAGTAAAATATGAAAGTAAAATTGGAAATTGTTCATTTGCATATACATATTTTGGTTAGCAAAAGACTGTAAAATATGGGGACTGTTTGAAGGATTATTGTATGATGTATGATGCAGGGAAAACGGACAAAGTGTTTACATTATCTGTGTCCTGGGACTTCTGTTATTGACTTCGTATTTGGCAAGAAGTTTTTGCCTCCAGATTCCCACACCGTGTCTGGCTCAGAGACAGGGCTCAATATTTGCTAAATGAGCAGTATCAGCTTCCAAACCCCTCACCATTCGAGATTCAAATTACAGGAGTGAAGGACGTGCCTGGACCCACAGCGGGGGTCACAGTGGCCGTAAAAGAACGAAGCCCAGGTTTCCCACATTCTTCCGCAGTGATGGATTCATTGCACTAAACCCATGCCTTCCACAAAGGTCGTTTTCCCTGTAGTGACATTATCATCAGGAAATTTTCATCTATTCTGGAAAAAGACCTTCATTAAAATTTAACACTCTCCTCCAGGTGAGAATACTTGGTACTTCAAACCTTATGATGGTTTCTAGCTACAAAAGACGAGCTGCCCTTTCAAATTATGCCAACAAAAATTGACTTTATGTGTGTCAAAGTTTATTACCAACTCCTAAATTCAATAGTAGTCATCAGGAGTCCGGTTCTTTCGATGGGAATCTGGGATTCTAAGTTCCCGTATAATGTGGCACAGGACAGAAAAAAAAACAAACAAGTCACCCTTCAAGTCTGGTCATCTCACTTAAAGGGGGTGAGAAAACTCAGATACCATACCCTTTCTGTATAAATAGGTGTTCTTTTATATCATAATCCCAAAGTCATATGTAGTTCATTGCCTTTACATCAACTCTCAATTATCTTCAAATAAATCACAATGAAATTAATAATTTATGTAAATCATAGAGTTGAATGCCTGAAATAAGACACATTTTTAAAGTCTCATTGATTAACTTTTTGTAATAATACTCATTACAATTGTATAATGCATTGCCATTTACACAATGTCTTCACATGCATGCTTTCATTAAATTCTTCTAATAATCCTATGAAGTACAAATTTTAAATCTTATTACTTTACAAATGAAAAATGTTCAGGTCTCTAAGACATGTTTGAGAAAATTACTATAGAGTCCCAAGAAAAGAAATTAATTTTCACAGTAATTCCTACACTATTTTAAATGGGATTAGAGATAAATGTCTATGGTATTTTCCAAATATGTGCCAGGCATTGTGCACTGGGTATTATACCTTAAATAAGAGACATATAGACCATGTATGTCATATATGTGTTCATATATTTTGCAAGTCAACAGGGAGACAGTAGGGAAAAAACAGATTAAAACTCACTAAATTTAACTATTTTAAACTATGATAAAGCAGAAATACAAGGTACTATGGCAGTGAATTTTAAGGGACTGACCTGATCTGGGGTGAACAACAAAGATTTCCTTAACATAATTACTGAGGTTTGAAAGATACATGAAAATTTGCCAGGTGACTATGCAGAGCAGCGTACTGAGAATATATCTTCAGTTGATGGAAATGACACGTGGGAAGTTTCTCAGAGAGGAGCATGGTGCATGGGAAAAGGGGAAGGAACACAATACAGCCCTAGGCAGACAGTGATAGGGAGCGTGGGATTGGTCGACGTTGGGGAGGAAAGCGGGACCCCGATGGAGCCTCCTTTACAGACCAAGTTAGGATATCAGCTTTTTCCTTAGAGTGATGGGAGGTCATTTTGAGCAAGGGAATGCCATGATTAACTTTGCATTTTTGAACAGCTCACTGTTACTTGTTGTGTAGAAACCAAGAAGAGCAAAAATAAACCATGAAGACAGGCCTGGAGACCATGCACAGGGAAACAGGTCCTTACCATGAGGAAAACATATTCAAACCTAGCGGCCAACCTCACTCAAAACAGTGAGTACTAACTCTGTTGCAAGAAGCCAAGCGAGGATTCTGACAGGAGTCATCTCACAAGGAGGGATGAAGAACTTCAGACAAGAGAGGAAGCGACTCTCCTAAGATTCTTAGATACCCTGGCTTACATCCACAATGATGGCTGTTTTCCTTGATTTCCCCTTTATTTCTGGACACACCTGAGGAAGGGCATGTGTTAATCATGCTTTTTGATTATCTATTTCTGATGCTTTAACATCTGGTGCCTTGCTGACTTCGGAGAGGTTGCTCCTCTCAAGGTCCATCAATTTCTAGAGACATTACAGGACATGCCTGCGAGTGCACCTCTCATATGCAAACCAACCACACCCCCAGTGCCTTCTTTATGGGGCTCTTACACTTTGGGCCACTATGCATCTGTCTTAATCACCCAGGGCCAGGCGCCAGAAGGTTTTACCAGATTCAGCCTCTACTCCCCAGAGTCTGCTGAAATGATTCAGATTAGCCCATCATAAACCGACTTACACTGCGTCCACAGTAAAGGCTCCTGCCCACCTTCTCTCTCTTCTCCCTCAGCCTCCAGACTGACCCTGGCACTCCCAGCCCCAGCCTGTGTGATCCCCTGTGCTGTGAGCCCCCTCCCTTGAGACTCTGAGTAGTGAACTGTCTTTTTAAAGGCAGTTGCCTTCTCTGTTGGCTCCACCCTACCTGACTATGATAAAACCTGCACTTTCACAAACTTAACATAAATCTTTCAAGTGAAGCTCCACTTTCTGGCAAATAGTGTCCAGCATTCGCAGAGGGCGTGCTAAGTGTTAGGCATTGTTCTACACACTTGGCCCGCAGTAACTCAGCTAATCCTCACAAAACCATGTTATTACTATTTAAGGGGTCTATCCTTACCCCATTTTACAGATGGCAAAGTTAAGGCACAGTGAAGTGAAGTGAGGACTTCCCAGGTGGCTCAGTGGTAAAGAATCTGCCTCCCAATGCAGGACACGTGGGTTTGATCCCTGGGTCTGGAAGATCCACTGGAGGAGAAAATGGCAACCCACTTCAGTATTCTTGCTGGGATATCCCCATGAATGGAGGATTCTGGTGGGAGTCCAGGGGGTCACAAAAGAATCGGACATGACTGAATGCCTGAGCATGCACACAGGAGATGAAGTGACTCTCTACACCACACAGCTTGGAAGTGGAAAGCTCAGCTCCAAGCCCATTTCTGTCTGACTTCAAAGCCCTCTCTACTGACATGACAACTGATTCTTCTGAGGAATGTGGGGGAAAGAGTACAGAACCTTCTTCAGAGAATAAAGTGCATGAAAGAGAGAGAGAGTGCAGCTCTAGGATTGTCTATTCATGGGGCCACGGATGAGAAAAAGGGAAAACAGGAGTCATAAGGGCAGTTGCACACACACCCAGATAGGAAAACCGCGCCCGGCAATGGAGACATAGCGGAATTTTCCTTAAATGAGCATCAGGGCCAATATGATCACTCTCAGAGGCCGCATTTACCTCTTGGCCAGTTCTAATTATCAGCATCGATGCTTTCTATCGGCAATTATCCAGGCTCAGGGAGCTGCCTCAGTAAATAATTGGAGTGCAGGGGGCCCCGGAAGGTTATTCACACAGGCACACTGGCTTTGCTCCCCAGCTCTGACTTGCAGTCAGCATGGCCTGAGTGGGAGCAATATGGGCCTCTGCAAATCTGGCCCAGGGCTGTTGAGCAAATTGCAAAGCTGATCTCTCTGCATTAAGAGAAGCCCATTAGCACAACGGAGCTATTGTAGCTGTCAGATCACTGGGTGCCTGGCCGAACCTGCCTGCTCTTCCTCCGAGGAGCCTGGCTCTCAGGGGACCTGGGTATGCCTTTGAGATGATCAAAGGGAAGTTGTTCTCCACTCACTCTGACTTCTCAGTGAAGGAGGACTTACCCAGTAAATTAAAACACTGGTTTTCCTCCTCTCTCATCAAATGCGTGGGTTTTTTTTCCCCTCCCTTGAAACAGTTCTGACATTAACTGTGCAGAGTTAGCACAGACCCCAGAAGTTAAGTGGTCCCACAGGACTGCCCTCATTTCAGATGGATGATCGCATGTCTAGGAGGTCACCCATGCTCCTGGCTTATAGGTTATAATTTGGGGGTTCCTATAATCTTCCCTCCACCCCAAGCTTGATGGTTTGTTAGAACAGCTCACAAAAGCCAGGGAAATACTTTACTTGGTATCACTGACAAATTCCCAGGTGGCACAGTGGTAAAGAACCCTCCTGCCAGTGCAGGAGATACAAAAGACGTAGGTTCAATCCCTGGTCAGGGAAGATTCCTCCAGAGTAGGAAGTGGCAACCCACTCCAGAATTCTTGCCTGAGAAACCCGATGGACAGAGGAGTGTGATGGGCTACAGTCCATGCGGTCACACAGAATCAGACACGACTAAGCAACTGAGCACACACTGATTTGTTACAAAGGATGCAACTCAGGAAAAGACCCTGATGCTGGGAAATATTGAAGGCAGAAGGAAAAGAGGGCAACAGAAGATGAGATGGCTGGGTGACATCTCTGATTCAATGGACATGAACCTGGGCAAACTCTGGGAGATGGTGAGGGACAGGGAAGCCTGGTATGCTGCAGTCCATGGAGATGTGAAGGGTGACACAGGACTTGGTGACTGAACAACAGCCACAACGACTCAGGAACAGCCTCATGGGAGAGATGCCCAGGGCAAGGTTGTGGGCAGGGGCACAGAGATCCCGTGTCCTCCCCAGATACGTCCTCTCCTGAGACCTTGATGTGTTCACCAACTCAGAAGCTCTCCAGGTGCCTTTGGTAAGGGTTCTTACGGAGGCTTCTTTACCCAGCCCAGTTAATTTAGGTGTTAATCATTGATGAATAATTCAACCCCTGGCCCATCTCCCTTCCCTGGGTGGCGGGGGAGGGGGGATGGCCCTGAAAGTCCCAAGCTTCTAATCATCTATAGTCAAGTGGTAACCAACTCCTCATCTTTGGGTGCTTTCCAAAAGTCACCTCACTAATGTAAACTCAGACATGGATGAAAGGGGTTGTTACAGATAACAAAAGACCCTTCTTTCACCATTATCACTCCAGAGCATCTCAGAAGCCAGGCAGGAAGGCCAAGTGTACATTTTTAATTATTTCATAGTATGACATGGGATCAGAGGCACAGAATAGGAATAATTCAATTTCTTTTTAACACTTTTTGGGTGAGCTGTTCTGTTGTCCCAGAAAATGTACCATACAGGAGAAATATACAGACTAAAATCAGGATGTCTCTGGTATGGGCCAGTCATGGTTGGTGTGGTCCATGAACAGCTGGTGAAGTTGCCCTGCAGTCAGGACTGGGGAGAAGGCCTGGGAGACCTGTGTATGTAACAGCCTGACCTGGTACCACATGGTCAGTGGTAAGATAAAGAGTGTGATCCTTAGCCCAATCTGCTTCCTGTTTCTCAGACTTGTCTTTCAAATGTGGGAACCTAGGCTGTGTTTCCCTAGTACACCTTCTAGAATAAGCTTCAGATGTCCTCTGCTTCCATCAGCACCTTCCCACAGAACAGCCTGACTTCCCACTCTAAGACCAGGGAAATAAGGGAACTCTCTGGGGGTCCAGTGGTTAGTCCAAGTGTGTCGGTCACTCAGTCATGTCTGACTCTTTGTGACCCCATGGACAGTAGCCCACCAGGCTCCTCTGTCTATGGGATTCTCCAGACAAAAATACTGGAGTGTGTTGCCATTCCTTTCTCCAGGAGATCTTCCTGACCCGGGGATAGAATCCAGATCTCCTGCATTGCAGGCAGATTCTTTACTGTCTGAACTTTCAGTTCCTGGGCTGAGCTTTCACTTCCTGGGTCCAGGTTCAATCTCTGGTCAGGGAACTAAGATCCCACAGGCCACAGGGTGTGTCCAAAAGAATATAAAGTAAAATCAGAAAAATGAACCATCTTATCCAACACATTGCCTCTGCATCTGACCCTTCTCCCACTTATTTAATATCCACTTTTCTGAGCACGATTACTCTGGATATGGGAAACTTTTCTTTGCCTGTTTTTCATGGTGGAGAAACATCTCAAAGTCACCAACAATTTCTCTTTGTCTCTTTCTTTGCTTCTCAATGCTGTTTCTATTCTCATCATCCCTCCCACTTGGCTGTAATAAGACGTTTCCCAAGAAATCAGAATCGTTCTTCCTTCTGCCGTCTCCTCACGTCCTATTCATCTGCCGGTTCGCCTCTCTTCTCTCCACAAGCTGTGTCTCCGTTGAATAAAGATGCTACATTTTCAGCAGCACTGAAATAGACACTGTTTCTGGAGCTTTTGAAAAGACAAGGTGGGTTGGCACCCAAACATTCCCTAGGCTTTGTGACTAGGAAAGCCGCATCTTTTTTCCTACTCAGCCAAGCCAAATACACTTTCTGTTTGCCTTTTAATTTACATCCTTCAGAAAAATAAATTGTAGTACACAATTCCTGAAAAGTGGGTGAAGAGTGATATTTTAATAAAATAAGATTGTGGGAGTGAATCACGGCTGCTAAGGACTGACAGGCGGGATGGAAGGGAAATGATTCTCTGATGTACAATTTAATTGCATGTTTCCTGGTTTTCTAGCATTTCCCATCTCTAGTATCCTGGGAACTTGTGCCTGAACCCAACACAAGTTCACCCACCTTCCCATTCTTACCTACAGCCCCTGAGAAACATCTGTTATATAAACAGAGTGACCCCGGTATTTAACAAACGTACAGTAACATTCATTTTGTTCCTTCAAATTATTTTCTGACAAAGACTATTTCACTCAAACCACAATGGACTGTTGTCTTTTTAGGAACTGTATCCTAAAAGATCCAGGGTTTCTACCCCATTGCTTCTTGCCAGCATTAGCTACTTAACTGGATCTCAGTTAATGAATTCAGAGCCAACTCCTGCATCTCATAGGAAGTATAGTTTTGTCATTTTGTAGTTATGTGTTTAATTCCCATGATGTTTTCAAGTATAATAAGATCATTTTATTTTCAAGATCGAGCTCTATCAACTTTTTATTAACTACACATACTCTTTCAAAGCTTGGAAGATTGAAGACATCACTGGTGAAATTAAAAAGAAAATGCTGAGGAATGTTGAAACATTTGGGGGATAACAGTAGAGCTTTGAAGAAGACAATTTAAGTAGGATGTCCAACTTTGAGTTGGTAAGTCCTTGAATGTTTAATTTGAAGATGCCAACCATCATACCCACAAAATTACTACAGGTATTGAAAGTAGACAGTCCTGGGGATTGAGCCTATCTATGACCTTGGAGAAGGAAATGGCAACCCACTCCAGTACTCTTGCCTGGAAAATCACACGGACAGAGGAGCTTGGTGCAGGCTACTGTCCATGGGGTGGCAAAGAGTTGGGCATGACTGAGCGACTTCACTTTCACTTTCACTATGACCTTGAAAAACTGCATGGAATAGTTTATCTGAGCCTTGGTTTTCCAAAGTACAAAGTGGGAGTAATTGTGCACAGAGGGTAGAGTTATTGTGAGAACAGAGACATGAATGAACCTAGATCAGAGTTCAATCAGGAGAATAAAACCACAGTAAGTGTCTCAAAAAGAGGGGACCAAGGGCACATGATTGGCTGCCCAGGCACTGGAAAGCTGAGAGAGCAGATTAAAACTAGTAACTGCAAGTCAGTGTCTTCCCATGGAGCTGAGGGAAGAGACCGGATGAGGGATAGTACCAGAAACCTGAGCCTATACAGGGAGTAGAACGTTCTGAGCTTCAAATGCCTGATTTCATTTCCCAAAGGACTGATGGGAGGAGGAACATGGAACGTTCTTACAGCGGTGAAGAGTTGGACCCTTGGACCAGGCTGTCTGGGTTCAGATCCAGCTGTGGCACTTAACTTGCTCTGTGTCTTGAACAAACCATGTAACCTCTTGATTCTTTAACATGCACATTGGTGAAATGGGGACAAAAATACCACCCATCTCATAAGGACTCAGTGAAACAAAATATGCACCAGATATAATACATATAAAGTGTGACATGTGGTCAGTGCAATATGAGTTCTTTGCTAATATTGTTAGGAATATTATTTTACTGTCATTATCACTCATTTTTTAATCTTTTGGCAAAAGCCCCTTTTACACACGGAAACTGGAAGAATGTAAAGTAAATATTGTCTCCACTGAGTTGGCCTGTCCTTTCTGATCAGCTGTCCACCACTTGCTCATAAGCTCATGAAAGTGAGAATCCTTTCTTTTTTGTTGCAAAGTTTTCTATGACTGATAACACTGTTCCTGGTATAAGAGAGGGATGCAGTGAGCATTTACAGGCTGAATGAAATAGATGGAAACTCCTGATTTCTGATTTAGGCATCTGGGTAAATGGTGGTGTCATTCCTTTATTTAAGGCCATATTGAGAGAGATCAGGAAAAATTCAATATAGAGATGGAACAGTATATAGATCAGGAAAAGTTCAACATATATAGAACTGGACAGTGTTGCCCAAAGAAAACATATGAAACAGGAAAGAGTGTGTGTGCATATATACAATTAGGCATATATGTATATATATGCCTTTACTGTATGCTAGGCACTGTTTCAAACACTAAAACAATTGTGAAATAGAAGTAGGTAAAACTTCTTGCTGTCACCAAGCTATGTGGGGCATTCTGATGATGAATGTGATAAAAGAGTGAGTTACATGGACTGTTCAGAATTAAGTAAGTGCCATGGTAGAGGTTGAAATTTTATTTATTTTTTAATTAAAGTATGGTATATTTACAATATTAGTTTCAGGTGTACAGCATAGTGATTTAGTATCTTTTTAGATTATATTCCACTAAAAATTATTATAAGATCACGGCTGTAATCCCTTGTGCTGTACGATAATCCCTGTGACTCGTCTGTTTAATACACACTGGTTTGTATTTCTTAATCCCTAATGCACCCTCCCCACTTCCCGCTCCCCACTGGTTACCACTTGCTTGTTCTCTGTATCTGCAAGTCTGTTTCTGTTTTGCATATATGCTCACTTGTATTAATTTTTAGATTCATCATATGATGATATCATATAGAGGTTGAAACTTTGAACGTCTTGATCAGAGTAGGCGTAAGTGAAGACATTTGCACAGACTTAGAAGTGAGGCAGTGGGCCACATGGACGTCAAAAGAAGATGAAATGACAAGTGTGAGCCCCCTGACACAGAAGCATGTCTCATTTGCTCTAGAATGAAGAAGAAGCCTCTGTGGACACCACAGAGCAAGCAGGAGGGCAGCAGATGAGTCAGCAAAGTGGAGAAAGCCCAGACGGCCAGGGCAGTGGATGCCCCTCTGAGGATGCGGCTTCGTTCTGAGTGAGGCGAAGGGTGAAAGGGCTGAGTTGGGGCCTGAAGTGGACTCACATTTGAAAGGATCCTCCAGCCCACTGGTTCACGATAGCACGGTGCCCAAGTGTAGATGCAGGAAGAGCAGGTAGAAAGTAGCTGCAATGGTTCTTGTAAGAGACAAAGGCTGGCTTGGACCCCAGTAGTAGCAGAGGAGTCAGAAATAGGTCAGATGTGGGTAAATATGAAAGCCAAGCCAAGTCAACAGGATTTACTCAAGGATTGGATGTGGATTATTAAAAAGAAAAAAAAAAAAAAATGTCAAGGGTATCTCAGAAGTTTCTGACCCCCAATGCTCAAAGAGTAGAGTTGCCTTTCATTGTGTGAAGAGCAGAACTGTGTGAAAAACTAGAATTTTCCCAGCTGTAAAACACATTGATATTTAAGGAAGGAAAAGAAGACAAACCAATAAAGACCCTGGATGGGAGAAGCCAGAAAAGGCAAAATAATATTGAACTATATTTCTAAAGAGAACAAGAAAGTCAATGATGGCTTAGTTCTTAAGAGGGAATATGGAATAGTATCAGCATTTTTCCACGTTATCCCATTTAACCTGGGTTGTAGACACTGAATTTATCTCAACTAATGCAGAATAAGCTTTCCTTATAGAGAAGAGCCAAGGATTGGTGAGTGGAGAGGTAAGCCTTGAAACTGACCCAAGGAAGAAAACATGAAAAGTGAGGGGAGAAAGAGCTTAAAACTTTATCACCCCAGGATTGTAGGGTGGTAATGAGGTCACCACTGAAGTGGTGTGCTTTGCCTTCTGTGCCTTATGGTGGGAAATAACAAAATGTATACGTAACGAAAATCTTACAGGGAAAAAAAAAGGCTTGGGACAAATTCATTGGTTTTCTATTACTCCTGAAACAAATTACCATAAACCAATTATCAAAGCAGCACAGATCTGTAATTACACAGTCCTAGAGGTCAGGAATCCAAACTTGGTTTCACTGGGCTGAACTCATGTCAGCAGGGCTGTGTCATTCTGAAAGCCCTTCGGGAGGATTGTTTCCTGCCTTTTCCAGCTTGTAGAGGCTCCCTGGTTCATTCATTCTTTGGCTCATGGCCCCTTCCCTCCAGTTTCAAGAGAGCTTCGTAGCATCTTCTCATCTCCTCTGTCTCTTACCCCTGCTTTCTTTTCAACAGTCCCCTTCTATCCCACACTGGGTCTCCATGAAGAAGGAATTCATAGGGGCTGGACTCCATCTTAGGCCTATTCATGCTGATCATGCTCAGCCACCTTTCCAATGGACTCTGAACTCTGTGTTTGCTGCTGCTGCTGCTAAGTCACTTTAGTCGTGTCTGACTCTATGCGGTCCCATAGATGGCAGCCCACCAGGCTCCCCGTCCCTGGGATTCTCCAGGCAAGAATACTGGAGTGGGTTGCCATTTCCTTCTCCAATGCATGAAAGTGAAAAGTGAAAGTGAAGTCGCTCAGTCATGTCCGACCCTCAGCGACCCCATGGACTGCAGCCCACCAGGCTCCTCCATCTGTGGGATTTTCCAGGCAAGAGTACTGGCGTGGGGTGCCATTGCCTTCTCCAGAACTCTGTGTTTAGTACCTATGAAAATAACAACAGAAGGATAACACCCCCTCCACACAGGGGAACCTTGAAGATCATATCTAGGTTACACATCGCCTAAGAGAAAACACACTAATCACCCCTTCCTCCAGACAGGCCATAAATTTTTCTGTATCTATTGGAGTGTAACCTTGGGTTTACTGATTATTGACTAATTGTTTGACTGAGCACATGAGCACATAGCACATGAATGATGGGGTTATTGGGATTGTATTTTCCTTGGTTTATGTAAGTCTCAAGGAATTTGAAGTGGTGGGTTCAGACACATACACATGGGGTATAAAAGATTTTCACAAATGCTGGTCAGGGTCCTTGGCTAAGAGGAGACTCTACCTTGGGCCCACCGGTGTAATAAGCTGCACTCCACTATCTGCATTGTCCTTCTGAGTGAGTTTGTTTCCTGGAACGTGTGGCTACAACATCCAGACTTCATGCAGAATATCACAATGAAACCAAGACCAGGCATCAGCAGTGAGCATGGAGTTTTCTTCATAATAGTCATTGGAGACAGAAGTTGTCCTAATTCTCTGTCCAGCTGGGTCTTGGGCTCTTTGAGAAGCAGGGTTGAGTAGCCTTGTGGGGGTGGGGGAACTGGCGTGTAAGCCACTGTTTCAGAACCAACAGCCTCCAGGAACTGCAGGGATGCAATGGTGCCCAAAGGGATTGTCAAGGAGGGAGAAATTTTCCTCCAACCTTTTAGGTTCTTCTGGCTGGTCTATGAAATTGGCATGAGACAGATTACTAGGAGAAAACCAAACAGAGGCTCAATAACATACATACATGGGAGAGACCCAGGAAAACGGTAGCTCACCAAATGGCCAAAACCTTCACCTTAAATACCATCTTCAGCTAAAGACAAAAGAGAATATTGGGGGTGATGGTTGGGGACCTCAAAGAGCAGGAAGGCAATTGACATGAAAAGAAAATGTTTGGTAAATAAATGTTTGCTGAGCTGGGCTGAGACAATGGACACAGAGAGGAATTTTAACAAAAGACAATTTGCTAGGTTCCTCCCTGTTTATAGGCTTCCCTGAAAGCTCAGTTGGTAAAGAATCTGCCTGCAATGCAGGAGATCCCGGTTTGATTCCTCGATTGGAAAGATCTGCTGTAGAAGAGATGGGCTCCCCAGACCCCAGTATTCTTGGGCTTCCCTGGTGGCTCAGCTGGTAAAGAATCCACCTGCAATGTGGGAGACCTGGGTTCGATCCCTGGGTTGGGAAGATCCCCTGGAGAAGGGAATGGCTACCCACTCCAGTATTCTGGCCTAGAAAATTTCATGGACTGTATAGTCCATGGGCTCTCAAAGAGTCGGACACAACAGAGTGACTTTGACTTTGACTTTCCCTGTCTACACAGAGGTCACACTGGTGTTACCTCTAGTGACAACGCCCTTCCTGGAACGGGCGTTGCAAAAGAGTCTTCAGTCTTTGCAACCCCAAGGAGGCAACAATACTGTAGTGAGTTGCTATCCCTTCTCCAGAGGATCTTCCAGCACAGGGATCAACCTGCATTATAGGCAGGTTTTTTTTTACCACCTGAGTCACTAGGGAAGATCCCAGTAGGGGAGAGGGTCAAAAATTCTTTCTGTCTTTTGGGTCTGGATCATTTTAAGCTCAAAATAATCTGCATGCCCAGGAGATATTTGGGGGTGGCGAATTTTGCTCCTCTCTGGGATATTTAGTAACTAAGATGAAGAAGTGAGGAAGGCTGAAGCAGTGACCAAAAAAAAAAGCATTCTGTTTACCACTCCTACATGTGGCACTAAATGTGTGAAAACTGATAGACGAGAGCAAAGGAATATTAGGAACTAATTACCAAGAACCATGGGTAAAAACAGTGATATTGACATGCACACAGCTATGTAAAATAGATGATTAATAAGGACCTACTGTATAGCACAGGGAGCTCTACTCAATACTCTGTAGTGACATATATGGGAAGAGAGTCTAAAAAAGAGTGGATGTATATGTATATGTGTAACTGATTCACTTCACTGTATAGCAGAATATAACAACATTGTATATCATCCATACTCCAATACAAATTAATTTAAAAAACAAACAGAAAACCAGCTAGAGTCCTGGTCAGACCTCTGCAGAAGAGAAATCCTTCCCAACTGAGCAAAACTAAAAATCATAATTAAAGTGAGTTCAGTGTGCAGGAGTCAGAATCCGTCATGAAATTAGAGCCCACAAAAGCAAATTCCACCCAAATATTGCAGGTAAGTTAGAGGCACAGTATGCTTGCCTTTACCCAGGCAACTTGCACCTAAGGACAGAGAAAACCTCATCACTCCAAGGACAATGTAAAGAATATCCTATTCATTCATTTTTAATTCACTGTTCTCCCCACAGAAGCTGCTAAGTGTAAGCAGGTGATGAGCCACGGAAATCTATGACAAAACCCAGATCTTGGGGCTCATAGCTTGTCTGGTTGCTCAGAAATGTGACCCAGTTCCTAAAACATTCCTGAGTCCTGGGAGTCTGCAGCTCAGAAGCAGAAGTGAAGGTGCGAGTGAACTAAAGCAGGAGGCGGAGGTGTGAGAGGGACTGGCTCATCTCACTGTGTCTGCAAACCCCATCACTGTGCAGGTGCTCTAGGCTTATGGGAAAGCCCCTAACAGCCCTCCAGATGCATGACCGAAAATGCTAAGTCACCTGCCTCTATTCTTACCTAGCTCTGTCTCTGAAAACAAGTTCATGGGGTTCTCAAGGCAAGAACACTGAAATGGTTTGCCATTCCCTTATCCAGTGGGCCACTTTTCTTCAGAACTCTCCACCATGACCCATCCGTCTTGGGTGGCCCTATATGGCCTGGCTCGTAGTTTCTTTGAGTTAGACAAGGCTGTGGTCCATGTGATCAGATTGGTTAGTTTTCTGTGATTGTGGTTTTCAGTCTGGCTGCCCTCTGATGGAGAAGGATAAGAGGCTTATGGAAGCTTCCTGATGGGAAAGACTGACTGAGGGGAAAACTGGGTCTTGTTCTGATGGGTGGGGCCATGCTCAGTAAATCTTTAATCCAATTTTCTTTTGATGGGTGGGGCTGTATTCCCTCCCTGTTATTTACCTGGGGCCAAACTATGGTGGAGATAATGAAGATAATGGTGGCCTCCTTCAAAAGGTCCCATGCATTGTACTGCTAGACTCACTGCACCCAACCCTGCACCAGGCCACCACTGACCCATGCCTTCACTGGAGACTCCTGGACACTTCCGGGCAAGTCCAGGTCAGTCTTTTGTGGGGTCACTACTCCTTTCTACTGAGTCCTGGTGCACAGAAAGTTCTGTTTGTGCCTGCCAAGAGTCTCTTTCCTACTCCTGTGTAAGTTCTGGCAGCTCTATGGTGGGGTTAATGGTGACCTCCTCCAAGAGGGCTTATGCCATACCCAAGTCTGCTACACCCAGAGCCCCTGCCCCTGTGACTGTCCACTGCTGAGCTGTACCTCCACAGGAGATGATCAAACACAGCTCTGTCTCAGTCTCTGTAGGGTCTCTGAAAAGGCAGAGGAATCAGAGATCAAATTGCCAATACCCACTGGATCATCAAAAAAGCCAGAGAGTTCCAGAAAAAAATATATATTTCCGCTTTATTGACTATGCCAAAGGCTTTGACTGTGTGGATCACAACAAACTGTGGGAAATTCTTCAAGAGATGGGAATACCAGACCACATGACCTGCATCAGGAAGCAACAGTTAGAACTGGACATGGAACAACAGACTGGTTCCAAACAGGGAAAGAAGTATGTCAAGGCTGTATATTGTCACCCTGCTCATTTAACTTATATGCAGAGTACATCATGAGAAATGCTGGGCTGGATGAAGCACAAGCTGGAATCAACTTTTCTGGGAGAAATATCAATAACCTCAGATATGCAGATGACACTACCCTTGTGGCAGAATGCAAAGGAGAACTAAAAAGCCTCTTGATGAAAGTGAAAGAGGAGAATGAAAAATTTGGCTTAAAACTCAACATTCAGAAAGCTAAGATCATGGCATCTGGTCCCATCACTACATGGCAAATAGATGGGGAAGCAGTGGAAATAGTGACTGACTTTATTGTTTTGGGCTCCAAAATCACTGCAGATGGTGACTGTAGCCATGACATTAAAAGACGCTTCCTCCTTGGAAGAAAAGTTATGACCAACCTAGACAGCATATTAAAAAGCAGAGAAATTACTTTGCCAACAAAAGTCTGTCTAGTCAAAGCTATACATTTTGCAGTAGTCACGTATGGATGTGAGAGTTGGACTATAAACAAAGTTGAGCACCAAAGAATTGATGCTTTTGAACTGCAGTGTTGGAAAACACTCTTGAGAGTCCCTTGGACTACAGTCCATCCTAAAGGAAATCAGTCCTGAATATTCATTGGAAGGACTGATGCTGAAGCTGAAACTCCAATACTTTGGCCACCTGATGTGAAGAGCTGACTCATTTGAAAAGACCCCGATGCTGGGAAAGATTGAAGGCAGGAGGAGAAGGGGATGACAGAGGATGAGATGGTTGGATGGCATCACTGACTCAATGGACAGGAGTTTGAGTAAATTCCGGGAGTTGGAAATGGACAGGGAGGCCTGGCGCACTGCAGTCCATGGGGTCACAAAGAGTTGGATATGACTGAGCCACTGAACTGAACTACTGAAAACAAACAAACAAAAACCAAATAAATCAATAGCAAATAACTCACCTTCAATCATCCCCTGTCCTCCTCCCTCAGAAGCCTCCCCGCATTTGGTCAAAGTCACTGTGCTGCAGAGGAGGTGAGGAAACCTCTAAGTGTTATGAGTAACAAGGGGGATAACTAACAACATTAATGTTCTAAGGTATTCTAAAAGCTGTGTATATAGCACATTTAGTTCAATTCCATCAATACGTAATCAACGAGGAAACTAGTATTATTATCTCATTGCATGGCATGGCTGTGTTGGACCTTGGATTCAAACCAGTCTAAAAGCATTTAAGAAGCACGTATAAAATCAGCATTTATCTTGCTATTGCCTGGCTCTGCTTCTAACAAAAGAGAACTAAAGAGACATGGTTCCAAATAAGAAGGCATGATTTTGGCTTTGCGTAATTGACATCGTTATCTGTCAGGTGGCTTGACTCAGCCCAGGGGCCATTATAAGATCATTAGGAAAGGCAAGCCCTAGGTCCCGAAGGCCAATCACTGGTGCTCTAATCTCAGGAGAAGCAGCGTCCCTGACAGGGGCCTCGGGGAGAAATGTATTGAAGCAGAGACAAGAGTGTAATGAGTGAATCAAGGTGGGAAAATCGCTGCCTGCGCACCAGTGAACAGGATCATTTCCGTGAAGATGCAGATGAGCTCCAGGGCAGCCTCCCCGCCACCCTTCTCTTCTTTTCCCTGGTCCCACAGCAGCAGCTGTCCGAGATGTCAGAGAGCTGAGCAAGGACAGGGGCAGGGGAAAGGCAGGTGTCCCTGACATCAACAGGCAGGCTCCAATCAGCAGATGCCAGCCTAGCCCAGAGTCCCTCCCACCACTGACACGGCGACCGTTAGGGTCAGAGTCTCGTGCGTTTCTTTCAAGAACACAAACTTTGCTTAGAATAGGAATGGGACTTGAGGAAGAGAATGAGAACACAGCCTCCTAATTGCAGCAGAATCTAATTTTAAAATCTCCTTTTCAGTAGGCATCTGGATGTTCTGTTTTAATGCGACCAATTACCTGGGGTCTATTTCCTGCCCAGCAGCCTATGGAGAGAAGTACTGGAGGAGAAAATGATGTAATGAGAAGCAGGCCTAGGACAAGCCTAAGTGTCTTGCACAAAAGCATACTGGCTGCAGCAAGGGGCTCCTGATTACCACACATCTCAGAAAACCTTGGCACTGGGCTGATCCAAATTAGATGTCAACATCGGGGAACATTTCTTTTCCATGCTTTTTTTTTTTTTTTTTTCCTTTCCTCTTCAGAGTGATTAGATGTTGAACGGTAAAAGGAAAATATTTCAGTCGTGTTACATTTTGTAAAGAACACCTTGAAATCACCATGGCTGGATAAGCCTGGTTCACCCCTGCTCTAATGTTTCCCAAACCATCTTTTACCAGAATGGTGAACATCTTGCAAAGTCTGGTCTATGAGATAGATCGTTTCAATGATGTTTTGCAGTATTATCATACTCAGCATGCCAAGGCACACAGAAGTTAGGGAATTCACTACAAACCAGTTTGTAATCAAAGTTTACCTTTATTAAGGTGCACTGTGCACCATGCATGGGGATAGTCACTCTGCAGAGATGGTGCTTCTGAAACCCACCAGCAACCTCTTAAAGGGGATAACATTATCATTTTTTTATAGATAAGAAATCATAGACTAAGATGGATTAAATAGCTTATTTAAACTCATACAGGGGCTTCCCTGATGGCCTAGCGGGTAAAGAATCTACTTGCAATGTAGGAGACACAGGAAATGTGTTCAATCCCTGGGTCAGGAGATCCCTGGGAGAAGAAAACTCACTCTATTATTCTTGCCTGGGAAATCCCATGGACAGAGGAGCCTGGCCAGCTGCAGTCAATGGGGTCGCAAAATGATCAGACATAACTAAGTGACTGAGTACTCAAGCCACACAAACTCATACAAATAGAAAGGGACTTAGGACAGGAGTGTGGGCAGTATAACTGTAGGGCTCCTTCTAAAGTTCATGCTGGACTGCTGCTGCTGCTGCTGCGTCGCTTCAGTCGTGTCCGACTGTGCGACCCCAGAGACGGCAGCCCACCAGGCTCCCCTGTCCCTGGGATTCTCCAGGCAAGAACACTGGAGTGGGTTGCCATGCCTTCTCCCCATGCTGGACTACTGGTTCACAAAGACCAGGATCGAACCTGGTGCCTCTGCATTGAGATATGTTCCCATGATATGCAATAATTTCCTTAAATCTGTGATCCACACCATGATGTAAACAGAGCTGGCACCACTGCCTTCATTTTACTGGAAGGAACTTGAGATGGAGAATCACTGAGTTGTTAATTATAAGGTCATGTTTATGCAACTTTAGAGTCTCCAACGTTTAATTCTCAAAGCCCTGAGAAGCAGAAGGTTTATTATTATCCCAACTTCATTAGATGTGGAAACAGGGCTCTGAGAGGTCAAGTAAAATGCCAAGGTTCAGACACACAGGTATAGGGATGCCAGGATTGAAATTCTTTTCTCCTCACTCCATCTCTTTTTTCCCTCTCTCCCCTGAGGGCAGCACCTGGAGTATTAGAAGTTCAGTGCGCAGCTGCTAACTAAATGCATAATAAATAACTTATGTTCTCTTGCACTGTTTAGAATGGGGCAAAGACATTTGGCTTAATGTATCTAAAACACATCTTTACTTATTTATTACAAATCATGGAAGCATAAATTTTCCTCTCCTTAATCTATCAACATACATTTTGGCTTATTATGCTATAAATCTCTTTTTTATCTGGAAGAACCATGCAACCATTCCACAAAGGTAACAAACGTACCCACTGCTGGTGAGATGTTTGTCCTTCAACCCCACACTGGGTTTCAATTTGAAGACAGCAGGCTCCAAAATCATCCCGCAGACAGATAGTTGAGCATTTTGTTTCACAAGAGCAGACCTGTAAGGATGTCCTGAGGGCAACCTGTGTTACCCTTCTCATTAAATTGCTCAAGCCATTGCTGGTGCTTGTGATGACTTCAGGCCTCTACCAAGGTGTGCTTTTCAGTTCAGTTCTATGCAGAAATAAAGCTGATTGGGAGCACCCACGATGTACCATATTATGCTAGGTTTGGGTTGGGGTGAAAAATAAATAAGATACGGGCACTGTTGAATAGAGTCTTCCCATCTGAGTGATCGCAGGGAAAGTTCCAAGAGATACTCAGGAGACGCATGACAAGACAAGTAAGCAGTGAGAGTCTGCAAGGTATAAACTCTAGTGGGAGGCTAGAGGGAAAAGATCATTTTGTGGTGAGGTTAGGTTACATTCTTTGACATGAATAAGCTGCCCAGAGAAGAGGTAAGGAAGACATCACAGTGGCACAGTTGAATTAGCAAGGCCATTTGTTGTCATTCAGTTGCTCAGTCATGTCTGACTCTTTGCAACCCCAGGGACTGCAGCACACCAGGCTTCCCTGTCCTTTGCTGTCTCCAAGAGTTTGTTCAAACTCATATCCATTGAGTTGATGATGCTGTCTGACCATCTTATCCTCTGTCGTTTCCTTCTCCTCACGCCCTCAACTTTTCCCAGCATCAGGGTCTTCTCCAATGAATCAGCTCTTCACATCAGGTGGCCAAAGTATAAAGCTTCAGCTTAAGCATCAGTCCTTCCAGTGAATATTCAGAGTTGATTTCCTTTAAGACTGAAGGCAGGAGGGGAAGGGGAAGACAGAGGAGAAGTTGAATAGTTGGATGGCATCACTGACTCAATGGACATGAGTTTGAACAAGCTCTGGGAGATAGTGAAGGACAGAGAAGCCTGGCATGCTGCAGCCCATGGGGTCACAAAGAGTCAGACACAGCTGAGCGACTGAACAACAACAAGATTGACTGGTTTGATCTCCTAGCTGTCCAAGGGACTCTCAAGAGTCTTTTCCAGCACTACAGCTAGGAAGTATCAATTCTTCAGTGCTCAGCTTTCTCTGCGCAATGCCATGGAGTCAAAGCATGTAGATGTGGTGAAGGGTAGGAGTGCCAGGTGGCTGTAGCATGAGTATGTACAGGTAACACACTTGGCAAATTGGGAAACCAAGTCAAGGATGTTACAGAGCCATGAATATCATGCTAAGGAGTGAGTCTTGTATAAACGTCTCACAGTCTTACACAGGCAACCACTGATTCCTGGGTCTCTCATTGCCAACAGGTAGCCTATATCCTACTGCACAAGTATTTTCCACTCCACCTCACATATCCATTTTCAGTCCTTCTCTACCCTGCGCTATGCTCCCTCAAGCTGATCTTTAGAGACTGAGTCATCCAGACTCTCTTGCATTTGAGCTTCCCATTGGGTGTGGCCAGTGTAAGTCATGGACTGAGGTTCAAGGGCAGAAAAGGGGATAGGAGAAAGTACCCCCTGCCAGCTCTCACCCCTGCTGGGCTGTGGTCAGCACTGATTACAGTCCTCTGCATAAGATCACAGCTGAGCTCACTCAGCACTAGCTTACTCGAGACCGAGAGGTTTCTCCAGACTTGCCATAGAAAACTGGGAAAGGCCCAAGCTAAGCTGGGTAAGTCAGTTGCCCTGGCCAACTCCTATCTTGTGGCCTCTCTCCTGTAGATGCATGTATTACTGCATCCTGAAGTCTCCCTGGGCTCTGACCATTTCAGTGGCTTTCCTCGATGCTAGTATCCAGACACTTCCCTGACCCTTATCAGTTCCCATCACTTTGCCCATTTCATGAACAGTCCCTCTATCTCCCTCTTTTTCAATGAACTCAATTCCTCCTTTGAATGTGATGTCTACTTCCTGCTAGACTTTGACTGATATGCTTAGAATTTTCCACAATCCATATTATACTTAACTGAATCCACCTTCTTTAAAAATCTCTACCATCAAGAGGGATTCTTCCATCTGACTCCTGGAAAGGCAGTGTTGTTTTTATTCATTTGCTAAGTTGTGTCCAACTCTTTGCGACCCCATGGACTCCAGCACACCAGGCCTCCCAGTCCTTCACTATCTTATCTTCCAGAGTTTGCCCAAGTTCATGTCCATTGAATCAGTGATGCTATCTAACCATCTCATCCTCTGCCACCCTCTTGTCCTTTTGCCTTATAGTAGGTGGTGAAGTAGAGGCTTATGAGCAAAATCTGAGATCCCAATTTTTATGGTGGGTGAGAATAAGCTTTTCCATCACTACGGGTTCTTTGTCTATAAAATGAGAATCATCACATTCATCTGATGTACTTAGCATGGGATTTAAAAAGCAGAATGAATATAAAATATGTAGGTCCATGCTTTAGCTCCTGTTATAAAGCGCATTTTACAAGATTCCTGGATTGGGAAGACAGCTAACACTTACAGATATGTAGGCATATTTAGTTGGAAAAGACCCTGATGCTGAGAGGGATTGGGGGCAGGAGGAGAAGGGGACGACAGAGGATGAAATGGCTGGATGGCATCACTGACTCGATGGACGTGAGTCTGAGTGAACTCCAGGAGTTGGTGATGGACAGGGAGGCCTGGCGTGCTGCGATTCATGGGGTCGCAAAGAGTCGGACATGACTTAGCAACTGAACTGAACGGAGGCATATTTAGTTTGGGGGGGAGTGGTACAAATGTATCCATACAAGAAATATTCGCCGCAGGTTTACTCTGCCCAGGTGTTGTTTAAGGTGCTAGTTCTTTTCATGTCTGTTGAGAGCCCACCGTGTGTCACACACCAGCCACCCACCTTCTCTTTTCATCAAGCCTGCCCAGCACGTGCCTGTCTTTAGCAAGTGTACTTGCTGCTTCCTGTTTTGAATATTCTCCCTCCAGATGTTCAAAGGCCATGTCTTTTTCTTCACTCAGGTCTTCACTCCAATGAGAACACCAGGGAGAGAGTCCCATAAGTCCCAGAGAAAATAAATCCCCATTCTCCATCTCAGTGCTATCTCCTGACCTCAGAGTACTTACCACTGCCCATTAAATTATCTGTTTATTTACTTGTTTATTGCCTATCCATCTCCCTAGAACTCAGGAGTACAGAGATGAATAAGATATGCCCTGGGTCATTACAGTTCTAGAGACCTGGAACGGAATATGAATTAGAGGCAGATACATGGCTGAGGAAAGGGACTAACTGAACAATTTTGCAAGCCCTGCTAAGAGCTTTTGACATTCAGGAGACATGAGCTTCTTTAAATATCTCTTTTCTTATCAAATGGAGAAGGCAGACTTGAATATGGAAGATTCGATTAAGCACGGCGAATTTATCTTTCATTGATTGTCTCCTGATTGAGGGAGCCTAGTTGTAGCCAAAGGAACAACAGTGGCCTGGGATTGTGAAGCTGACTTATGGTTAATTGATGCTTCTGCACAGGGAAGCAAATGAATATTTGAAGAACACCAGGATGTGAGCTTGCACAGGATGCAGTGCTCTTGTTGGCTCTCTGCGTGTACCCAATTTACACTCTCAAAAGCTCATCCTGCCGGTTTTAGAAAAGGCAGTTCAGAGAGGCCCTTTCATCTCTTTGACCCCAGCTTCATTTACAGTGAGACATAAACTGTGTTGTGCATTGTGTCCCCCTTGTTCTTATCTGCCATAGTCCATCAACGTTTTTGCATGGATGATGGCAATAATAGCATCATGTCATGGAACCTGACCAAAAGTCCTGGAGCCATGTTTGGCTCCAGCAAGTACCAGCTGTGTGAATGAGGAAAAGACGCTTCATACCTCTGTTTTCTCATTGCTACACAGAGATGTAAATTTCACATGAATTTTTTTAACTCATTTTGTAACGTGTAAAATAGTTTTTAACAGTAGTTTATAAATTCCAAGTCAATGGAATATTCCATATGGAATGTTTATGCTTTGTGGGTATATAAAAATGCGCACGCAAACGAAGTATATTGTTTGTAATTAATTAGGAGCATTTTTTCTGGATTCTGTCTCCATGCGGGCTCTAAAGCTTTTGCTAGATTCTCAAAGCTATCCTGATGCAAAAAAATGAAGCCTTCCCTCTGTAAAATAGTATAAGATATGGGGACTGTGGGACAACTATAGCAGGGTCATTTATTAATACTTTCGGTGCTCAAAAAGGAAAAGCCAGTTCATGCAAATTAGTCTTTAGAATTCTTTGGATTTTTTGATAAGTATTCTCTACTTGCTTTGTACTCAAAATTCATGCACAGAAAATTGATTGGGGGAATGATTAATTAGAAAGGTAGGGTCTAATTTTGACAACTCAATGTACTATATGAGCCGTGTTATCAAATAAGGCAGCCACAGAAACACCTAAATTTCACCTTTTTCTTTCATTTGTTTCTGCTCATATTTTTTTTGTATTCATTGGCACTCATAATTTCTTAGAGTAGTTGCAATATTTTCAATGTGTCATCTTAATTTTTACATTAAGAGCTTTTTAGGTTAATCATCTTGTAAGGATGAACTAGTCAATTCAGCAAAAATAAGTTGGACTATATTTACTTATGTCCCTAAAATAAATGAGCCAGTCTTGAGTTCCTTGGATGAGTTGCTAAATTCCAGTGACTCTCAAGCATACTCATCTATGAAATAGGATGTTTGGACGAGATTCCGGTTTTTATCCATTCTCGAGCAATAGATCGTCTTCTACCAACTTTCCACAGCTTCTGCCGTCTGAGCTGAGTCTGTGTTCTCCTCAGGTTCGTCCATCGTGCTTTCTCTTGCTGGATCACAGGTCTATCTTTTTCATCTACTAAAAACTGAATCCTAAAATCTTAAGTCAAATGTTTCCCAGGTTTTTCTATTCACACTTTATTCTTTTGCCAATCTTCTTCACATGTAAATTTCACCTCTATTTGGGACAGTCCATCACACAGGAAATGTTCAGTATATACTGATGGACGGATAAACCTTAATGTACAAAAGGAATTCAACCGAGACACCCCTCTGTCCCAAGATGCAGAGGCCTATAGCACCCAATGATTCACATTCGTTAGAAGCCATGTCTGCTGGTTTTAGTGTGTCTCATCAGTAGAGAGAAGTATACTGTGACATAGTAACTAAGCAGAGAGAAAAAAGTGACGAACTGGACTAAGAGGAGTTTGGAATTTGGGAAATTAACCTGTGTTAACAGAAACCTATGTATCTATGTCTCCTTTAAGTGGGCCACCTTGGGATAAGGTCTCAGTACAAATGAGGGAGTGAGAGGCATAGAAGAGAAAAAATAGCAAGGGAATGGATGTATCATTCAGGGGAGAAGAAACTGACCTCTATGAACTGGGTCGGCTGAGTGAGAAAGAAGAGAATGCAGACACATAAAGCACTCCCAGAGGAAACCAGAGGCCATGGTTTGGGTCCAAGCTGTTTCCTTTCTGGGTCATGTGATCAAGAGCACATTGCTTCATGTTTTGGAGCCTCAGTTGTCTTGTCTATAAAGCAGAGATAGACTTACACTCAGCATTTTGTTTTGTGCATAACATAATAAATGTAGCTGGATAGCCCAATGTCTTACACTATTCATTTTTTATTTTAGACATCCTTTGAGTAATGCATTCAAGGATTATGGCCAATAGCATTTACTTCTGATTGGTACCAGATGGTGAGGTTGAGTGGCTGGCAATTTCCCATCCGGGTTAAACTTTACCCATGGGCTGGAATGAACCTGGAGGGCACAAGGGTGCATGGATTGGCCCATGATTATATGCAGCTGACAGGCGGTGGTCACTGTGATGGTCAGAGAGAGAGAGATGCTGGGGCCTGGGCGTGTTCCACTCTATCATGCCAACCATGCTGCCAGCCCTTGATCTCCATAGTAACCTCCCCTCTACATACACAAATACCAAACATCTAGGATTCTTATTTTAAGCAATAGCTATTCCCCACCTTTTTTTCAGTCACTTCCCCAGAGTTATAAACTTCTGTAATGCATGATGGGGCTTCCCAGGGGGTTCAGCAGTAAAGAATCCGCCTGCAAATGCAGGAGACACAGGAGACGTAGGTTGTATCCCTGGGTTGATACGATCCCTTGGAGGAGGGCATGGCAACCCACTCCAGTATTCTTGCCTAGGGACAGAGGAGCCTGGTGGGCTACAGTCCATGGGGTTGCAGAGAATCAGACACAACCGAGTGACTAAGCACAGCACAGCATCGCACAATGCATGATAAGCTGCATCTGCCTAATACCATCAACAGACTATTCTGCCAGGAAAAGAGATGCCCAGTGAAAGCAAATCAATGGGCCATGGAAACAACTCTTCCCAGAAATGACCTAACCTGCCTGCTTCAAAAGAAGGTGAGGAAACAATAATTTAGTTGCAGGATGGGATTACTGGAAGCAGTCATTTTATATGCAGCAGCGTCCTCATGTTCTTGTTATAGAAGCTACAAAGACAAGCGAGGCGGAAGAGATATTGCAGTGAGCTTGAGTGCTGGCCCTGAGGCTTACCTGTAGAATTAATCTGCTAAATCATGTCCCTAAGCCTCAATTTCCTCATCTGTGAAATGGTAAGGGTGAAATAGCTACCCAACCAACCTCTTCAGGCTTTGATTGCTTTTAAGGTGTGGTAGCTAAAAATTTTAGGGCTTCCCAGGTGGCTTAGTGGTAAAGAATCCGCCTGTAATTCAGGAGCCACAGGAGATGTAGGTTTGATCTCTGGGTTAGGAAGATCTCCTGGAGGAGGAAATGACAACCCACTTCAGAGTTCTGCCAGGATAACCTCATGGACAGAGAAGCCTGGTGAGTTACAGTTCATGGGGTCGCAAAGAGTCAGACATGACTGAATACACTCGCAGCCAAAAATTTTGTACACGTCTCTTACTATACAAACATTAAGTTTTTGTTGTGCATCGCTCTTTGATCATGCTTTAATTTTTAGTAGGAGTCTAAAGCTAAGTGTTCTCTGGCTTCCTCTCTTAAGCTGAGAGAACTACTAAGTAGGGAAAAGTGTAAGTATACTGAAGGCAGGGATTTTATTTGGTGTTGTTTTTTTCCCATATGACCAGCCTCAGAACAGGAGTTAACGGGTGTGTGTGTTATGTTAGTCATGTCTGACTCTTTGCGACCCCATGGACTGTAGCACACCAGACTCTTCTGTTGATGGGATTTCCTAGGCAGAGTGGGTTGCCATTTCCTCCTCCTGGGGATCTTCCCAACTCGGGGATCAAAACCAGGTCTCTTGCACTGGCAGGTAGATTCTTTATCATTTATCATCAGGGAAGCCAAATTTGTGTAGGCATGTGGTAAATTTGCTGTGTGGATGTATTTCTGTCCTGGTTTGGGGTCTGTAGGAGCAGACTGTAGACGAGGATCTGAGCGTCAGTAGTTCACCTGGGAAGTGGTCTCAGGAAACAGCCGTGGGGGAATGAGGAGGTGCATCTGGAAGGAGTCAAGGGAAGCAGCCATCGAAAGGGTATTAACAAGGAAGCAATGACCACAGCTGGCAACTAGAGCTTAATCCTGCTAGAGGACAGGAGAGCCAATGTAGGACATACCCGAGTCATCCTATCCAAGGCACAAGGGAGCTGGTGTACTGAACCAACCCCTCCCATTAGCTGATGGGTTAAGGCCTCACCCAGGAGGCACTAGGGCCCTGACACTTCTTGCCCACCCTTCACAAGGACAGAGAGAGGCTCTGCAAGCCAGGGAATGACCTCAGGGGAAGAATTGTGGGTGCTGGCAGTTGAAGTTGGGCCAGCATCACAAAAATACTTAGGGACTATAGGCCGCCACCAATGGCATCAGTTTCAATTGTGTATCAGGAAATTCATGTAAATCATCTTAATTTCTGTGACCCAGGTGGAGTTGTCCATTGCTCTGTAATTCTAAAATGTGTGATCTATGATCTGATGTTATTCATGTTGGACGTAGGGAGAACATAAGCTGAAGAAGCAGTGTCTAGATTGCTATGATACGGGACCATCCTGTGTTTGTGTGTGTGTGTGTGTGTGTGTGTTTAATAAAAGCCGTTGTCTGTTGTGACTAAAGAGCAAAGTGTTTTGGTGAAAAACTTAAAAAGGGCACTGGATTGGGTTTGAGTGCTTTCCTAGTCATCAACTGATAGGCAATCACAAACAATTCACTTCTCCTCAATTGCAAAACTAGAGTCTTGCACAGAACAGGGATTGAAAACTGTATTTTAAGGCATGTGGTGCCTCCACTCCATTAGGGGTGTCTGCCTAGAGTGCTCTGTTGAGAAATACGAGACCATGTTTAGGTCTGTGGTAGGCAAGCCTCTTCACTGTCCGCTAATGCCAACAAGGAGCTGTGAAGGGTCATGTCTCCACCCCCCTGGTTCTAGAGGGTTGCTATGGCCACTGTCAACTTCTTTCACCCACCCTGCCCTGTTTTTGTTCTGTAATCATCAACTTAATAGAAAATTTCCACTTATGAGAGACATAGACTAGGAATTTGTTTTTAATTCTCAAATGCAAAAAAATAAAATGCACTTATGAGCACTCACTGTAACACTTGTATCAGACGCTCTTCCCCTCGGGGTTCAGAAGACCCATCTGAACTGATAATACTCAGGGTCAGTAATGTGGACAGAAAACACCACTGCTGTGAGGTTAGAAGAAGACTGGGTTAATACTGATTTCTATTTCCTGACAAGTAAATGAGCTGTTATCACACATGGGTTCAAAGGCCAGAATTGAACAGGAAGATAGATACAGCATATTGTATCTATATACAATGAAATACAAAAATGAAACAGAGGTCACGAAACCCTGAGGAACACGATCCTATATCTTCAACAGTCATTTAATAATTACAAGTATTTATAATTTTAAATAGACATTCATATACATTTTCATAAATGGTTCTCAAAATAAACACTAAGACAAAGCCCAGGGATGCAGTACTCATATCTCCTTTATTCAATATTATATCACCATTATCTAGACAAATTTTCAATAAATATTTGTTGAATTAATGTGCTATTTCCCTTTTTCTAGACAAGATGAAGCAGTTTTTTATCAGCTCATACAGCTTGTAAACAAAACAACCATTGCTTTAACACAGGTTTTCAATGTATGCACCAGAGGTTGTACCTATATATAAGCATGGTTAATGTTCAGTACTCTCTTAAATCATGTCATTTATTGCTTACGCCCTGATAAGAGTCTAAGCTCTTATCTGTCTCTCTCACACCTGGGACTCTTGTACCTAGCCTAGAGCCTTAGATATAGCAGCTGATCAAAACTTAATGGTTGTAAGGATTTCTATTTTAATGATAACTCAGAAAAAAATTAAGAAAGTAGATCAAAGTCATTCAGAGAATGAATGACAGAGGTTTGTCTAGAATCCAGTTCTTTTTCTTAAGTCCTGATAGAAGTATAATAACAAATGCAGCACAATTTTAGCCACCAGTTCAAGTTCTGTCTGATCTGGATATAAAGGAAGGAATAGTCCCCCAAATGGCACCCCACTCCACTACTCTTGCCTGGAAAATCCCATGGACAGAGGAGACTGGTGGGCTGCAGTCCATGGGGTCGCTAAGAGTCGGACACGACTGAGAGACTTCACCTTCACTTTTCACTTTCATGCATTGGAGAAGGAAATGGCAACCCACTCCAGTACTCTTGCCTGGAGAATCCCAGGGATGGGGGAGCCTGGTGGACTGCCATCTATGGGGTTGCACAGAGTCGGACACGACTGAAGCGACTTAGCAGCAGCAGCAGCAGTCCCCCAAATACCAGTTGCAAATTAGTTGGTAGAACATTTTTTTTTAAGTTGCCCAAACAGTCACCGTGAGTCAAAATGCTCTCAATTTGGGGTGATATATGTTGCCTTTTAAGGTGATCTCTGGCCTTATTGAGCCTAATGAATGGTGACTCCAAATGTCAGATTTTCCTCTTTTCCATTTGACCCTTAAGTTTTAGAGTGAATCACATTTATCACAGAAAGGTCAGCAGAATCTTTGAAGTGAAATATGTGCAGAGAAAGAGGGAAATTTAATGGTTAATGGGAAGTGGCTTTTCAGGATCCTTGCCAATGCGAAGCATGTGGTCAACCCTCTAGCTTTAGGAGAGGGGGATGCAGCTAACACGAGCCTACACACTCTGAGGGCAAGCGCAGTCCTCGAAAACACAGCTCGGAAAGAGGGCGAGTGAGGGCATGCCTATCCTTAGCCTTAACGGATAAATGTTACAAACCGTCTGTGTGTGTGTGTGTGTGTGTGTGCATGCACACACGTGCACATGCATGTTCAGCTACTAGGGCAGGGTACATAGCAAACTTCCAGGAACAATGTTTAAAATGTTGACTTAATGGCTACCGTATGCACTAAGTCTTGAATTTACAAAGATGACTGAAGATAGCCCCTGAATTATTAGGGCTCAGGATTCAAAAGATGATAGATGTCTAAAAATAGATTTCCCTTTGGCTTTCCTTGTGGCTCAGCTGGTAAAGAATCCGCCTGCAATGCGGGAGACCTGGGTTCGATCCCTGGGTTGGGAAGATCCCCAGGAGAAGGGAAAGGCTACCCACTCCAGTATTCTGGCCTGGTGAATTCCATGGACTGTATAGTTCATGGGGTTTCAAAGAGTCAGACACGACTGAGCAACTTTCACTTTCACTTCACTTTCTGTTATCTTGGGAAACTATTGCTGTTTCAAAACTCATGTCAGAAGTCAGTTCTCTCAAAAAACTTTCTGACTTCCTTCCAACTCTCCCTTTACAGATGTCCTTATCATTTGTTTTTTAATACATGTGCTTGTGTCTGTCCCCTTGCTAAAAGGTGAGCCACTTGGGGGCAAAGACTTGTGAGTCCAAACCTCACATTCATACATGACTACTGCTAAAATCATAGCTTTGACCAGACAAACGTTTGTTGGCAAAATAATGTCTCTGTTTTTTAATATGTTGTCTAGGTTGCTCATAGCTTTTCTTCCAAGGAGCAAGCAAGGATTCTCTAAAGAGGTTTGATTTAAGGAATCAGCTTATATATCCTTGAAACATTTAGTAAATGGTCTTGTCCAGCTCTGCATCTCCCTTCCTTCCTTCCTTCTTGCCTTCACCCTTCCTTCCTGCTTCCCTCTCTCCTTCCTTTAGTTAAACGAGTTCTTCCTATTGCTACTCCTGTAGGCAACTTCTGTATCTTTGCAATTCTATGAATGAGTAATATCTCCAGTCCTCTAAATACAAATGGATATCCAATCGCCTTGAAAGACAGTGGGTCAAATTTCTGACTACTGTATCTTGGGCACTCTTACCACTCACTATTCCTGTGGAATTGATTTTGGAGCCTGCCATTTTCAGGATAAGCCAACTCTCAAGGAAGATAGTAGCTAATGGCAACCACAAAGGAGATGATAACAGGTGGATTACCAAACGCTGCTATGAAATAAGAAAAATAACAAATAGCTGGCCCCTAGGCTGGTGAGGTAGCTGCAGTTGTATGGCCCAATAGCAGGCATGTTCTATTTTCTATCCAATCTGGAAACCTCAATATCATCTTGTCCCTGGTCCGAAGTTTCTGGCACAACTGCTCCCCTCTTGCACACTGCCATTCTCACTCCAAATCAATGCATGTAATCAAACACCCAGGCAAACTGCCTGGCTCGTTGAACACTTGATGTGCACCTACAGCCAATTTTTTTTTCCCATTCTAATGTTGTCACTCATTAATCATGGCTGTAAAATGTAAGGGTAAGATCACACTGTTGGTCAGCAGTTGCATGTTTTCGTTGTGAGCTGGCTGTGGACCATTTTCTTTAGGAATGAAGGAAGTCATCCTGAACATACATTCATTTCTAGTAATTGCTTTTTCTTTTATATCACAATATGCCGGAGGATGCGTTTTTTGCTGTTTTTTGCTTTCCTGTGGGTTCCATTGCTTATTAACAGGTTTTGAGTTCTGTGTCTTCAGGTTTATTTCCTGATTTGAGGCAGGGACGTTTATAGAGAGCACTGCTAGGCTTCAGTGAGAAGATCTTGAGGGCAGATGGAGATAGAACACTTGGTCAGATACTTGGTCAGAAAACACGAGAAGAGTCTAACTTTGCAAAATGTGTCCATAGATAATATCTACTGCTCTTGTCTCAAAAACTCTGTACAACTGGAAGATCAGGTTTTATTATACTGTCTTTACCAAGTCACTGGACATGAGTTTGAGCAAACTCCAGGAGATAGTGAGGGACAGGGAAGCCCTGTAAGCTGCAGTCCATGGGGTCACAAAGAATCCAACACAACTTAGCAACTGAACAACCCAACAACAAGATTAAGAATGAACTCTGGGAGGTAGAAGTGACAGCCAAAGTTATTTACATGAAGAGTGGTGGAACTTACTTATAACAAAATCAAGTCCTGACTCCTGTGAATTCTTTATTAAATAGACCAATATAAAAGTTACAATAATGCAAACAGACCAGTTATAATTAACCAGATTTTTGCTTTATTCCAGAGGTCTACTGTGGCACCACCAGCTTTCATCTTTGTAACCTAAAAGACAGGCACTTTCCATCACAAGTTGAAGAACCCAAGGGAAGAGCTCTGTTGGCTGAGCTTAATGAAAAGCACAGCCCTGAGACAAGAAGAATGAATGACAGGCAGCATCTGGGTTACACGCTGAACCTGGGGTCAGAGGATAAAGTCCTATGATTGGTCACCTCATGAATCATGTTACGGCATAGGAGACAAGACGGTGCCCAAGAAAATGCAGTGCTAGATGGAGAAAAATATCTTCTGTGTGCTACAGAAAAGCTCTAGTGCAGTAATTGATGGGTGACAAGAAATGGAAATGATAAAGGATGGAAAAGAAAACTGGTCTGGGAAATCAAGTAATCTGGATTCTATTCTATCACTTCCTAGATGTGAACAATCATTTTTTCACTTCTCTGGGCTTCAACTTAGCCATCTGTAACATGAGGAATCCCCAAAGTGGCTGCGTAGGAGAATAATTTTGGAGACTTTAAAACATATACTGTATTATTGAAAAGTCCAAACATGAGAAAATTATACACAGCTAATGAGGAAACTTAGAAAAATAATTATCTCTTGGTCAGAAATCAAGGACTACTACACTAAGTGACCTCTCTGGACATTTCTTATCTAAATATTTTATGATTATTTAAGATAAAGAGAAATGGGGGAGAGAAGCACAGAGAGAGAAAGAGAGAGACAGGATGAGGAATAAGAACAGTTTCATGGCTGACCCAAGCTAGCTGTGCCATGTGCCACTCCATACTCCCAGTATGGTCTCTGCTGATAAACAGTGAAACCCTGCCACATGCTTTCAAGCAAAGAAGATTCTCAAGACTTTCCAAATAAAGATCAATGGGCTCATTCTGCATGTAGACAATTTCATCAACAGAAACACACCATAGAAATAGACTACTCCCCGTGGTTTCCTGCCCTCCAGCTTTCATAGAGTCATAGCAGATGCTCGACAGCCTTATGGAGTCCCAGACTGCCAGCAGCTGTGCCTTGACTCCTGCTAATTAAGCCACCTATCACCTGACCAACAGTGCATTCCACGTTAGGATTGCTTTAGCTGGGGCAACAGTCACACTAATCATTCACCTTGAGTGGAGAAGGTTTCAGACACAAAACAAGCCTCTTCCAGCACTGTCTGCTTCTACAGGGAAGGCAAAAGCTCCAACTGAAAGCAAGGATACTGTTTGGTAGGGATTAGTGGCATAGCTAGTGTTGAGTGTAAAAACAAATAGCTCAGAGATCATTCAGAGAAGGCAATGGCACCCCACTCCAGTACTCTTGCCTGGAAAATCCCATGGATGGAGGAGCCTGGTGGGCTGCAGTCCATGGGGTCGTTAAGAGTCAGACACGACTGAGCGACTTCACTTTCACTTTTCAGTTTCATGCATTGGAGAAGGAAATGGCAACCCACTCCAGTGTTCTTGCCTGGAGAATCCCAGGGATGGAGGAGCCTGGTGGGCTGCCACCTATGGGGTCGAACAGAGTCGAACACGACTGAAGTGACTTAGCAGCAGCAGCAGAGATCATTTAGTCAAGGAGTTCTCTACCAAAGTTTATGTTTGAATTACTTTGGGATTAGGGGTGACAGATCCCTGGACACCAGCCTGTCTGTATCAGAATCTCATGGGGGTGGGACTTCCGCGGTGCTCCAGTGGTTAAAAATCTGCCTGCCAATGCAAGGGACATGGGTTTGATTCCCTGGTCTGGGAAGATTCCACATGCCACAGGCAACTGAACGCATGCACCCTGCACTCTAGAGTCTGAGAGCTGCAACTGCTGAAGCCCGCACACCATAGGCCCTGTGCCCCACAAGGGAAGCCCAAGCACCATAACTAGAGAGTGGTCCCCACTCGCTGAAGACCCAGAACAACCAAAAAAAAAAAAATACTGTGGGGGTGGTCACATGTGTAGACTTAGGAAAACCCTTAGTTTACTCTGATGTGCTTACAATTGACAACAGAATCCCCAGCTCTGTAACCAATATGGATACTGAGATCTAGCCTCATAAGGGGTTAACTTGAGAGTCGAACTCTGACTTTTTGAAAATTAAAAAAACAAAAAAATAAATAAATACAAGGTGAAGATTTGAGGTTTGAAACTATTGTGCAGTGTTTTGGTTTTTTTTTTTTTCCTTTTTTTCTTTAAAAGCTAATTTAGACTTCCAGGGTTTTCCAGTTGCTAAGATTCCAAGCTCCCCACGCAGGGGCCCTGGGTTCAATATGTGGTCAGGGAACTAGATCCCTCATGCTGCGACTAAGAGTTTGCCTGTGGCAACTAAGACCAGACACAGACAAATAAGTAAATAATTAATCAAAACTAATTTTAAAATATGTATTTTTGTAACAGACAAGGTAGGAATGCAGCAATGACAATAAACCTCAATTCAGGGTCTCCTAACTGGCTTCTATTCTGCACGTCTATATATACTTGGAACAATATTATGAACGCACACACACAACTAGTTAATAGCGTTTATCTAAAAAAAAATGATGCTACTTCCTAGATTTGAATTTCAACCCCATCACTTCCTGTGAAGTTCATTAGCCTCAGAGTCCTCAAGTATGAAATTGGGATAACGGTAATGCCTACTTCACAGAATTGTTGTGAAATTTGATTTTTTTTTTCAAAGTTATAGATGTAAAGCGCTTTGTTCAATGCTTGGCCTGTAAATGCTTGGACAATGTGACCTATGATTACGATTCAAAGCCTGAGAAACATGTTTCCACTTACAGTAGACACCAACGTCTAGGCCACCTGGGCTTAAATCCTGACCATGCTGTTTACTAAGAGCCATGATCCACTTGTCAGCCCTGGTCAGAGCAGGGTCTGGACCAATGTGAGTCTGAAGGAGGCTAACAGGGTGGGAAGGAGAAGCTGGAGCCAGCAGCCCTAACACTTTCTACTCAAAGTGTGGACCATGGGGGCATCGTGACATCCAGATCACCTGGGAGCTTGTTAAAAAAGCAAGAATCTTGAGCCCCGCCCCAGACACACTGAATCTAAATATGCATTTTAACAAGATCCCTAGGTGATTCATACATATTATACTAAATTTTGAGACATACTACTTTCATGGCCCCAGTCCAGGTAAGGAAGATGCTGAAACAACAGCATAACAGTGCAAAAAAAAAAAAAAAAAATGACAAAACAAAAATAGAATTTTCCAACAGTGGGTAAAGACAGTCTCAGAGTAAACCCACTAACAGGTAACTGACAGGTAATTTTACAGGGACAGAGCCAGTAAATGGAATTCTGGATTAGAAGGTTTTGCTATCTGGGACTATTCTTTAGGGTCAGTTCACTTAAAAGGGTCTATAATCCTGATCAGAGAGGTCAAAATATGGAGTGTAATACAAAAAAAAAAAACACTTTCTGATTTCATGCCTCAGAGGCAAAATGAGAAGCTGAGGCAAAATTTCTGAGCTGGAGAAGCATCTGGGGCAAGAGAAAAGCTGAGCAGTCAGAGCAGGAAGAAATGGAATGGACTGCAGGAGTGGGGAGAGGTTGGCCCAAGAGTAAGGCGTTTTGGAAGAGTCGAGGGCACCCTGTCTCTCTCTCATACATGAGCAGTGAGGCACATACAACGTGGAGAACGCGATCACCAAGCAGCGGTCGTTTGGGGAAAAGCAAGAATCATGAGACACTCGAGAGATTCAGGGCTCCTCTAGCCTAGCAGCACACTACCATGGTCAGGGAAAGTCTCAGAGGGAAGCGTCTGCCCCGGAACACTGCTCGACTATCAGGGGCAAGACGCTGACATTTCCAATTTCCCTAGAGGGCCCCACGTGATGCCACAGTGAGAAAGTGTCCTGGGGAGAAGGAGGAACATACTCCAAAGCACCCTCACGGTGAGTCATCACCAGAGATGAGTGAGGGAGACGCTGATCGCATGAGGGAGTGGGTTCAGAGTGAGCCAGAGACAGAGACCAAGGAGAGGCCACTGATCAGTCATGTCTTCTTTCCTGGACTTAAAAATAATAGTAGCCATTGTGTGTGTGTGTGTGTGTGTGTGTGTGTGTGTGTGTGGAGGTGAGGGTGGGGGCAGTGGGTGGCATTCAAACCCTAAGCCAGTCATGAAAGAAAAAAGTATGAAAGTGAAAGCCACTCAGTCATGTCCGACTGTTTGTGACCCCATGAACATGCCAGGCCCCTCTGTCCATGGACATTCTCCAGGCCAGAAAACTGGAGTGGGTTGCCATGCCCTCCTCCAGGGGATCTTCCCAATCCAGGGATCGAACCCAGGTCTCCCTCATTGCAGGCAGACTCTTTACCAGCTGAGCCACCAGGGAAGCCCAAGCCAGTCATAGCTGTCCTTTACTGCATGTTGTTCTAAGTATGTTGTTCTAAGTATCTCGTATACATTATCTCAGATCATCCTTTAGAACCACCTATAAAATGAGTACTATTATTATTTTCATCTTATTGATACAACATCGAAGCACAGAAAGATTAAATATATTTCCTGGGTCCACAACTCTGAACCTGCAGAGCTAAAACTCAGCAAATCGAGGATGAAGTGCTCTGTGCTTTGAAGCTCCATGCCACTTGCCATCTCTCGGTTGGTGGACTATTGTTTCCCTTGCTTTCCGGCCAGGTAGTACCACGGCCTTGTAGTGGTGCAGAACTCTAGGAAAGACTCCTCCAAGGATCCCAATAAACTTACGGTGTCCAGTGACAGATGGCGTTGTAGGAGTGAAGCCAACATATACAGGAAGCTCCATGTTTGCTCTCCTCTGATTTCCTGTTGTGGATAGGTTCATGATAGGATGTTAAGGATGACTCTTCCTGTGGTCTCAGATTCTGCAGAAGTCACAGATGCTGACAACGGAATTAACCAAGTCTAAGTACATTGTTGCAGTGCAGGTCTTGCAAACGTGATGGCCCTGTTGTTGTTCAGTTGTTCAGTCATGTCCAACTGTTTGAGATCCCATGAACTGCACCATACCAGGCTTTCTTATCCTTCACCATATCCTAGAGTTTGCTTAAATTCATGTCCATTGAGTCGGTGATGCCATCCAATCATCTTATCCTGTGTCACCCCCTTCTCCTCCTGCGTTCAATCTTTCTCAGCATCAGGACTCTTTTCCAATGAATCAGTTCTTTGCATCAGGTAGCCAAAATATTGGAGCTTCAGCTTCAGCATCAATCCTTCCAGTGGATATTCAGGACTGATTTCCTTTAGGATTGTCTAGGTTTGATCTCCTTGCTGTCCAAGGGACTTTCAAGAGTAAGTCCCCAGCACTGTAGTTCAAAAGCATCAATTTTTTGAGCCATAGCTGGTGGCTATATCAGAACTAGTCCATCTTATAAGTAGAGGAGCTCAGAAGTTGCAGACTTGTAGTGTAAATGCTGACCATTATTTTCTTGTTGTTTTTATTTGTTTTTTTCCTTTTCCTTTCTTTGGTAATTGAAGTGCCTGACTTACCAAAGGCATCCATACCAAGGAGGCACCATTTCAATGAGGTTTCTTGAATAAACACAACTATAGCCTAGACAGAGTGCCAGATGCACCCTCTCTGAGGCTTCCTTCCATTTCAGTTACTGACCACTTGCATTAATTTTTTTTTTCTCTTCCCATGATTTAAATTCTCACTCTTACGTTTTAATTCACCAATAGAGAATGAGCCCAAAAGACCCTAGATCTCAACCCTTGACTCCAATGAGAGGAAAATCCAGGCATGCTCTTCCCTCCCCCGACCCCCCTCCCCACTGGACATCTCTATATGGTCCAGTGGACTCTCTGTGTAATTCCAGGTCTTGCAAGTAATAAGCTTCCATTTTTTCAAAGTTTCTGATGGTTATTTCTTGAAGGCAATCATAATAAGAACCACAAGGACTCATCCAACCGTGACATTGGTTTTTGACAGGCTAAGCACAGCTGGAAAAGGCTGGAAGACCTACTCTGACCAGGGTTGTAGGTCTGTAAATTCTTGCTCACCAGGAGGAGAAAAGGGCTTTCTGCCCTTTCACCGTAAAGCTAAGGGCTTCAAGGGAATCAGAGAACTGGCTGTGTGTTCCTTGAAATCCAGGGGGCTTAAGGATTGATGCCTGATTCAAACAGAAGTCTAAAGACAAAAGGTGTTTGCTGGAGTGATGAGGATAACCACCGGAAGTGAAGAATAAGGAGCAGAGACAGCAGCCGGGGCAGACCACCCTTGCCAAGGGGCTGACCCAGACCTTCTTGCTTGGGGAGGTTCCACTTTGAACCACCTGGGGAGGCGCCAAGAAGGACTAACTCCCACTGAACATCTGCAAATCACAACGCTGCTGGCCACGAAACAGCATTTCCACCTTCCCACTACCACTCCTCTCCACCTGCTCTGTCCCAGGAAGATCAAAGGCAGTACGGGGAGAGTGAGAAGGAGATGAAGAAAAATAGAATGAACAGGTGAAAGTACCTTTCTCAGCCTCTTCCCGAATGTTTTCTGGTCTGAGACAGAACCAGCCAAGGGGAAGAGAAAGGTTTTAAATTGGATGAGTGACCACGTGGGTGGAACTGGACATTTTAACACCTGAAAGTTACCAGGAACGTTATAAGATACAGTCCAGACCCCACCCACAAACTACAAAAAGCTTCATCAGAACTTTGCAGACACAATGTGACACAGCTGGTCTGCCTGCCCCCTGGCAAGTCCAGCTCCCGCTTTGTTACCTTGAGGATTTCGTTGGATCCCAGCTCAGTCCCTGCTCTGCATCTTTTAAAGCCCTCTGCAAACCTCCAACTTCATGCCAGTCCTTGCATGCACATACCCAGTGCTTTCAGATGGCACATCACGGCCCCACACCTCTATTCTGGGTTTTCTCATATTTTCTAGGTTATTACGGGAAGAGATGGCAAAGGACTGGAAATAAGGCAGCAATGTCCTGTTATTATATCTGAAGCTCCATTTGAAGGCATGTAAACACGCACGAGTGTTCTGTATAATCACACATTTGTATGTATTATCATTTGCTATTAGTTTTATTTCTCTTGTTTTAAACGTTATTATCCAAACAAGCTGGGCACAAGCTTTCTGTACTTGTCCCACCATAAATAAACAAAAACGCCTAAACACAATTTGTAATATGTCATCTCCAGACCACAGCTAGGATGCTGCATAAGTAGAAAACCAAAATTAAATCAAACTGGGCACCATGCCCAGACCACTGGCTTCCGGCAAACAGACGCAGAGGGAGAAAGAAAGAAAAGACTAAATTGTAAGAAACCGGTGAAATAGCAGGGAAACCATGGTAATTAACCCTAGGACTGGTTTGTCTGTTCTGGAGCCCACCTTCTAGTTACCTCTGGAAACTTGAAATGTTGAAAATTACCTATTTTTGTTTGCAGTAAATCTCCATTATTGGCATTTCCCAATTTTCTGATGGGAAAGCTAGAGAAAAAGCACATTCTTTGTTATTCTGCAGGTGCAGGTCATTTTCTTTAGCCATCTAATACTTTCTTAAAAAGTAAAATAATAGTAAAAGTAGGGTCAATAATAGTAATCACAATGACAAAATCAGTAGCAGCGGCAACTATAGTAACAAGATCTGCTCCCCTTACCTGGTGAATTTAGCAGATGCCAGGGTTAGGGTTAAGGGTTAAGGGTTAAGGGTTAGGGTTAAGGGTTAAGGTTAAGGGATAAGGGTTAAGGGTTAGGGTTAGAGTTGAGGGTTAGGGCTGCCTCACTCACACCCCTCAGCGCATCTGAGTCTTCCTAGACCTGGCAGGTGGGCAGCTCCCAACCTCAAGCATGTGGTCCTTTCTCTTCTCTCCTCTGCCTAAGGGCTTACCCAGCACCATGAGTGCTGGAGCATGTTCCACTGGAGGCAGTCACAGATCGTGGGCAGAAGGAATAGACAACCAGGGACCAACGATTAATCAACTTAGGATGGCAGTCCCTGGGTTAAAACTCCAGACTTTCTGGTCTGTTGTTGGACAATTTGAAGTTTCTTTAGCAGACCTTGGGGGGCTCGAACCCGAGTCCCACTGTGGAATCCCGCCCACGAGTGTGCCTTGGCTTTTCTCTCCCCTCTGTATCATTTTCCCTCCTTGTAGGATCACCTCCCCATAAAAGGGGTTTAAATGGTAGAGCCCTTGAAGGCAAAGACAAGAGCAAAGCTCTGGTCATACATTATCCTTTGACTTCTAATAGCAGCGCAATAAAAGAGGCACTATTAATATTTTTAATATTTTACATATGAGACTAACACTCAGAAAGAGTTAGCAACTTACTCTGTGAAACTACTTGAGAAGCAGAGCTATCCATCTAGAAAATAGAAGAGTGGACAGAAACAGAAGTGTGAAAGATCAGCGATACCACAGTTAAATCCGTGCCAGGAACTGACTAGTTCCAGACTTCATTTAAATGGATATTATAAACCCCTATTTGTTTAAACCATTTTTAGTCATGTTTTTTGGTTACTTGCAACCAAAACCACCGATTGAGAGTAATTACATATTTACTGTAAATTAAAATCTAATATACTGTTTAAAAATCTCTCTTTCAGCATAAAGCATTTGCAAAGAAGATCATATGCATTTCCCAGTATCATCTTATGATTTGTATGACTTTTAGTGGAAAATAATAAAGTACAATGAGGACGCTTGCCTACTAATTTGCTTTTGCCCCATAAAACAACATTCTCCATACAAAATGCCCCCTTAGAGTTATAGCTTCCAGAAGTGAGAAAGTAGAATAGAGACCACCTTGTTGTAACCACCGCCTGATATGAGCATCCCTGCATTTGGGCGTGCTTGTCTCTCGTCTCCCTGAGCATGAACTAACCACTGTGTGTGTTTAGTTGCTCACATGTGTCCGACTCTGCAACCCTGTGGACTATATAGCCTGCCAGGCTCCTCTGTCCATGGAATTCTCCAGGCAAGAATACTGCAGTGGGTTGCCATGCTCTCCTCCAGGAGATCTTCCCAACCCAAGGATCAAACCCATGTCTCCTGCCTGTTGGGCATTGCAGACAGATTTTTTACTGCTGAGCCATCCATTATACTGGACAGCCTATTTCTTTGATATGGATATATAATACTTTATAAAGTTCTTTCCTTTTGAAGGATTAAAGTCTATTACCTCTCTAGAATCTCATTTGTCAAGCCTGTTTCTGACCCCTACGGCTAAACATAAGTTTATTAATTCTCCTATATTTTACAAAGATAACTATCTTGCCTTTTCACCGCTAAAAATCAACATACCCTTTCATTCACTCAGTAAATATTTGTCATCTATTATGTATCAGGTACTGTTTTAGATACCAAGAATAGAATAGTGAATAAACTGGGCAATGTGCCTGCTTTCTTGGAATGAAATTCTAGCAGAGAGGAGCAGATGATAAATGAATAAACAAGATAGAAGCGTCTGTTATAAAGACTGAAATCAAAAAGAGAGGAATGTTGTAATATGCAGAGGTTTCCAGGGGAACGTCTTTAGATGAGTTAGGCAAAGAAGTCTGACCCCAAAAGGTAACATATAACCTGAACTCTGAGCGCTAAGAAGTAGCGAGTCATAAGAAGATGTAGAGGAAGAATTTTTCAGGAAGAGAAAAAAATATAATGTAAATCCCTGTGTGTGTGTGTGTTTTCAAGATTGCTTTAGCTATTCAGGAACTTTCTGTCATTCTACAGACATTTTAGGATTTTTTTTTTCTATTTCTGTGAAAAAAAATTCACAGGATTTTGATAAGGATTGCACTGAATCTGTAGATTGCTTTAGGCAATACGGACATTTTAACAATGTTAATTCTTCTAATCCATGGGGCAGAATATCTTTCCATTTCTTTGTGTCTTCTTCAATTTCTTTTTTTATGCTTGCACTAATTTTTAAATTGCATTTTACTCCTGGCTGCGTCGGGTCTTGGTTGCTGTTCAGGCCTTTCTCTAGCTGCAGTGAGCAGGGCCTGCCGTCTGGTTGTGGTGCCGGGGCTTCTCACTGCAGCGGCCCCTCCTTTTGTGGAACGCGGGCTCCAGGGCATGCTGGCTGCAGTGGTTGCAGCCTGCGGGCTCCTTGGCTCTAGAGCACAGGCTTAGTAATTGTGGTGCAAGGCCTTACATGCTTGGCTGCATGTGGCATCTTCCAGGATGAGGGACTGAACCCGTGTCTCCTGCGTTGGCAGCTGGATTCTTTATGACTGAGCAACCAAGGAAGCCCTCATCTTCAATTTCTTTCAACCACGTCTTATAGTTAACAGGTCTTTCACCTCTTTGATTAAATTTATGCCTAGATATTCTTTCTGTTGTGATTATAAATGAGATTATTTTCTTAGTTTTCCTTTCTGCTAGCTCATTGTCAGTAGAGAGAAATAAGGTAGATTTTTGTGTAATGATTTTGTACTCTGTAATTGTACTGCACTCATATAGTATTTGCAATAGCTATTTGGTGGAGCTCTTAGAGTTTTCTGTATATGAAATCATGTCATCTGCATATAGTGAGAGTTTTACTTTTTCCTTTCCAAATTGTTTGCCTCTTATTTCTTTTTCTTGCTTAATTGTTGCATCAGTGGCAAGAGTGGGCATTCTCATCTCACTTCTGATCTCAGAGGAACCTCTTCCAGTTTCTCACCTTAATAACTGAGTGTGATGTCAGCTGTGGGTGTGTCATATATGGCTTTCGTTATGCTGAGGTACAGTCCTTCTGTAACAATTTTACATGTTTTATGAAAAATTATACAATTCTATGAAAAATATTTTACATAAATGGGGTTGAATCTTGTCAAGTGAACAAAGCTGGAAGTATCACACTCCCTGATTTCAAATTATGCTACAAAACTCTGGTAATGAAAACAGCATGATTCTGGCAGAAAAACAGACACATAGACCAATGGAACAGAACTGAGAGCCCAGGAATGAACTCACAGATATATGGACAGTTAATTTTCAACAAAGGCGCAAAGAACACACAATAGATATAGGATAGTTTCTTCAATAAACACTGTTGGGAAAACTGGACAGCCACATACAAAAAGCAAAATGAAATTAGATCACTATCTCACACCATATACAAAATCAGCTCAAGATAGATTTAAAACTTGAATGAAAGACTAGAAATCATAAAACTCCTAGAAAAAAACAGGCCTCTTTTGCATTCAATTCAGTTCAGTTCAGTTCAGTTCAGTCGCTTAGTCGTGTCCAACTCTTTGTGACCCCGTGAATCGCAGCACTCCAGGCCTCCCTGTCCATCACCAACTCCCGGAGTTCACTCAAACTCACCTGCATCAAGTTGGTGATGCCATCCAGCCATCTCATCCTCTGTCGTCCCCTTCTCCTCCTGCCCCCAATCCCTCCCAGCATCAGAGTCTTTTCCAATGAGTCAACTCTTTGCATGAGGTGGCCAAAGTATTGGAGTTTCAGCTTTAGCATCATTCCTTCCAAAGAACACCCAGGGCTGATCTCCTTCAGAATGGACTGGTTGGATATTCTTGCAGTCCAAGGGACTCTCAAGAGTCTTCTCCAACACCACAGTTCAAAAGCATCAATCCTTCGGTGCTCAGCTTTCTTCACAGTCCAACTCTCACATCCATACATGACCACAGGAAAAACCATAGCCTTGACTAGATGGACCTTTGTTGGCAAAGTAATGTCTCTGCTTTTGAATATTCTATCTAGGTTGGTCATAACTTTCCTTCCAAGGAGTAAGCGTCTTTTAATTTCATGGCTGCAGTCACCATCTGCCATGATTTTGGAGCCCAGAAAAATAAAGTCTGACACTGTTTCCACTGTTTCCCCATCTATTTCCCATGAAGTGATGGGACCAGATGCCATGATCTTCATTTTCTGAATGTTGAGCTTTAAGCCAACTTTTTCACTCTCCTCGATTAATATGCATAATTGCATCATCTAATACCAGATTATCTAATACTTATCTCAAGATATTGACTTTCCTAAACTTCCTAAGAGTGTCACCTTACAGATACTACCAAGCTCTAGGTTCAGATTTCTCATCTGTAAAAATAGAAGACCTGATTAGACTACAAATTCTTTTGAAGGGTAAATGAGGACATAGAGATATATAAATGCTTTGTAAATTTCAGAGTGTTATTTACATGGGTACAGTTTCCAGTGTTGCATTTTTCCTTCTCTAAACTAAATGTTCTCAATTCATTCTCTCTTCCTTATATGACATATTCCATAGCTCCCAGTTTCCTCTTTATCCTGGTCCCCCACTTCAATGCTTAATATACAATATTTATAGCAACTGTGTAATTCCAAGCATCAGTTTTCTTTCTGTTGGTTCAAATTTGTCTCGAACTTTTACAAAGAGCATGGCAGGATAGCCTACAGTGTCTGAGAGCAAGAACAGAGACAGAAATTAAGGCCACTGGATTCTATATCGGGTAGCAACATAACCTCTTAGTGGGACCTGACACATTCTCACTGATCTTGTGGTGAGTTTATCCACTTCTGTGATGGGCATAACAGCTATCAGGATTAATTGGATGAAATGAATGTGAGAAGAACTCCTGAACTCAAGGGACACAGGTAATACCAATATTATCCCTGATCCATCCTCTTATGGAATTAGCAAATTGTCTCTTAATGGATCTGAAGGTACTGCGATGCCATAGTGTACCCTTAGCAGTAATTTGTTCAGTGAAACCTGGTACAGTGGCCGTGACATTTGAGTGAAGCACCTGGCACACAGCAAGGCATTCTCTCTCCTCTCACAGTGATCTCAGTAACACGGGCTGAGGAAAATGAAAAATTCCAAATATACATACGCCTTACAAAAAAGAGCTTATCCTCTGACAGCCTTTTCTCTAAGCAAAGCACACTTATGAATGAAAGTACTGTGAACAATTATGTATTTATAATTACAAGTATATACATTGTATGCAAATTATACATATATATATATATATGCTGTTGTATCAGCCTATATCTATCATCTGTTTATCTACCTGCATATCTAGAGAATGGCATTTATATATATTCTTCCTAATTCTCAAAACAAATTCATGAGGTAGACCGTATTATCGACATTCCCCATTTCATAAGTCAGACAGAAAAAGATAAATGCCCTATGACATTGCTTACATGTGGAACCTAAAAAATACAACAAACTAGTAAATATAACATAAAGTAAGCAGACTCACAGATATAGAGAACAATTTAGTGGTTACCAGTGAGAAGGGGAGGGGCAATATAGGGGTGGAGGAGCGGGAGGCATGAACTGTCGGGTGTGAGATGGACTCGAGGATGTGCAGTACAATAAGAGGAATACAGCCAATGTTTTGTAATAACTGTAAGTGGAAAGTAACATTTAAAAATTGTGCAAAATTAAAAAAAATCCCCATTTCAGAGATAAAAATACAGAGGATTCGAAGTTTTACACAGTCAAGTTACCTAGCTAAAACTGAGGTCTTAAAATTTGAGCCTGATTTTGTTTGGTTTTAACGTCTGTGCTTATTCCATTGCCAAGCGTTTATTTGCTTTTGCCCTATTTCTCTCCTAATAAAACTCTCATCAGTATCTCCACCACCATCATCAGCATCATTATTTTTAGCATATGCCTTTTGTTGGGTGTCTACCGTGAACATCATTTCACTTCCCCGCAAACACTCTGAGACGGCTACTTTTATACAGAACAAGGGGATGAATCCTAGAAAGATTCATTTTCTTCTTTCAGATTAATATCCAGCAAATGTAGATCTTTGATACAAACGAATCCCCATCCATCACAAACCTTTGTGCATTGACTAAAGACAAGATTTTTTTTTAAAAAACTGTGAAAATAGAGACTACTAGATATGTGATAAATTAAATTTTAGGCCTTTGAAATAAAGAAGAAATATATATGAAACCATTCCTCTTAGTCTCAATCAAATTGTGTAAAATGAGCCCTCAGCCAGCTAAGATCAGACTGGACATGACATATAGAGAGTATATAAACTTAAAAAAAGCACAACTTTTCCAAGAGGAGCTAAAAAATATTAATAGAAGACTAAGGAAAAAACATGATGAATTTAGGAGATTGCAAATAGTTATGCCAATCTAGGTGAAATAAAAGAAAACTTAGAGTTTAAATCCTAGAATACTTGGCAATAGGTTTTCAATGTGGCCTGTGAGTGATGGTTTTTATTCCATCCTCTTCCTCTTCTCTTTCTAAAAGTATTTTGCAGAGAAACAAGCAAAGATTATAAATTATATTTTAAACCTAGTATCAGAATTTATCTTATGAATAAGATTGCATTTTGTTTAGTAAGACATTCTGGCAGATCTTTTTAACTATGAAAAATAGGTTTCAGATTATGTCCCAAGAAGGAGGAAAGTAGGTTAAGAAAATAAAACAAAAAACAAGAATGCATTGTATACTAATAGGTATTGATAGTAAATTAGTTAGCTCTTACTGTAAACCACAAGTATTTATAGATACATTATCTGCTTATATGCAATAAAATTCCTTTAATTTTTGTAATCATATGAAGTAGGTTGTTCCCAGCTGGTGCTAGTGGTCAAGAACCTGCTTGCCAATGCAGGAGACATAAGAGACGCTAGTACAATCCCTGGGTTGGGAAGATCCCCCGGGAGGAGGAAATGGCAACCCACTCCAGTGTTCTTGCCTGGTAAACTTCCATGGATAGAGGAGTCTGACAGGCTACAGTCAAAGGGACTGAAAAAGTGTTGGACATGACTGAGTGACTGAGCACGCACGCACGTGCTATACCATAGGACCACAGGACTGTCAGTGTTGGGGGCTTGAAAACACAAGAGAAGTAGTCATCAAGGGGATATAAAGATTTATGTCCTCAGGCTTTGAGCGTTGCCCAGGATGAATCTCAGAAAAGATATTGGGACGTTTGTGCCCATACATTTAAATAGCATCTAAATCTTTTAATCTAAACGAGGTTCTCTAATTCTCTAGTTAGATGAATAGATAGATGATAGATAGAATGTTTTAATTAAAAATAAAGCATTAATCATTATCTCTTGATAAATTTAAAATGCTTCCTCATTTATTTCAATTGTTATTTGGTTTTTCCCCATTTTTATTTCTAATATAATATGATATGCAAAACAAATGTCAAATACCAACATGACTACACATTCCTGAACCGTTGGATCACTGAGTTAAAATTTTTCCAGCAAGCAATATTGGCATGTTCCATAAAAAAATTTTGGCAATTAGGTAATTTTATTCATTTATTCATCACTTCACGGTAAATAGATGGGGAAACAGTGGAAACAGTGACAGACTTTATCTATTTGGGCTCCAAAATCATTGCAAATGGTGATTGCAGCAATGAAATTAAAAGACACTTGTTCCTTGGAAGAAAAGTTATGACCAACCTAGACAGCATATTAAAAAGCAGAGACATTACTTTGCCAACAAACGCCTGTCTAGTCAAAGCTATGGTTTTTCCAGTAGTCATGTATGGATGTGAGAGTTGGACTGTAGGGAAAGCTGAGTGCCGAAGAATAGATGCTTTTGAACTCTGGTGCTGGAGAAGACTCTTGAGAGTCCCTTGGACAGCAAGGAGATCAAACCAGTCCATTTTAAAGGAAATCAGTCCTGAATATTCATTAGAAGGACTGATGCTGAAGCTGAAACTCCAATTCTTTGGCCACCTAATGCAAAGAACTGACTCATTTGAAAAGACCCTGATGCTGGGAAAGATCAAAGGTGGGAAGAGAAGGGGACAACAGAGGATGAGATGGTTGGATGGGCTCAGTGGACATGAGTTTGAGTAAACTCCAGGAGTTGGCGATGGACAGAGAGGCTTGCTGCAGTCCATGGGTTCGCAAAGAGTTGGATACGACTGAGCAACTGAACTGATTCATTTATACACTTATTCACCATTGCATGAACATTTCTTCACCACATTTTCCCAAAAGATATACTAGGCAATAGAGAGGTCAATATTCAATGGAAGCCTGGTAAGATGTTACGGTGCTACTTGTCCTAATGGAAGATGATGTGAGTAACAAGATGAAATGTGATTAAAATGGTACTCTATTGGTATTCTGGCCAGGAATTTAGAAACAACCTGTTTTTCCTGGCTGCACCACTTCTGTTACTGGAAAGGAAATGCACACAGGGCATGGGAAATTGGCCCTCACTCATTGTGCTATGTTTCTGTCTCAAGCCCCAGATAGGAATCAGTAAACTCAACTAAGCCATTTGGTGGCCTTGCTGTGTCTATACCAAGAAGGCCTACATTTGGCTAAACAGAAGCTATTCATAAGGCAAGTTAAGGTATTTTTCCATAATGATGCTGCTAAAACCTCAGGTCTCACTACTATTCTGATGCAAAAAAAGACAACCGAAGAACATCTGCTGCTCCTGAGTTCCTTGCAGGTGCGAGGCAGCCAGAGAGTATATGTTGGGGCTGCAGATGAAGATGGAGCCGCTGTCTGCTCCATTGCTCTTCTGGACGAGACAGCAGATTCGCACTCAGCGGCAAGTTTTCAAGGATAGATACACCAAGGGAATGACAGAGTGTGCACTAATGAGAAAGCCTGAATCAGTTCAGCAAACCTAAGGGTCTTGATCTCTCAGTGTGTGTCTAAAAGCAAAACTGCAGAGCAGAAGAGGAGAACTAGTCATGCCTAGTCTAGACTACAGAACATTCACTAACCTAATTTGTTGTTGCTGTTCAGCTTAATCTGGACCACAGAACATTCACTAACCTAACTTGTTGTTGTTGTTCAGTGGCTAAGTCATGTCTGACTCTACCAACCTAAAGACACCCCTGAAGTGTTACTGCCTGTCCCTGCTCTGGGGTCTGCCCCTTAAAGGGGAGAAGAAGAGGCATGATTTCTATGGAGGCCACAGGAATATATACAAACATTGGGCTGGAAGAATGAGAGAGACCTACGTGCCCATATCACAGCACAGGGAGAGTCAAAAGGAGCAGAAAAGTAATAAGCAGGTGCTCACAGCCAGGACATGGAAGCAACCTAGATGTCCATCAGCAGACGAATGGATAAGAAAGCTATGGTACATATACACAAAGGAGTATTACTCAGACATTAAAAAGAATACATTTGAATCAGTTCTAATGAGGTAGATGAAATGGAGCCTATTATACAGAGGGAGGTAAGTCAGAAAGAAAAACACCAATACAGTATACTAACACTTATACATGGAATTTAGAAAGATGGTAACGATAACCCTGTATGTGAGACAGCAAAAAAGACATAGCTGTATAGAACAGTCTTTTGGACTCTGTGGGAGAGGACAAGGGTGGGATGATTTGGGAGAATAGCACTGAAACATGTATATTATCATATGTGAAACAGATTGCCAGTCCAGGTTTGATGCATGAGACAGGGTGCTCAGGGCTGGTGCACTGGGATGACCCTGAGGGACGGGATAGAGAGGGTGGCAAGAGGGGGGTTCAGGATGGGGGACACATGTACACCCATGGCTAATTCATGTCAATGTATGACAAAAAACAACAAAAAAAAACTACAGTATTGTAAAGTAATTAGCCTCCAATTAAAATAAATAATTTTTTTTTTAAAAAGAGTTCCTGTCAACCATCCTCTCGGGCTGCCTGATGGTCCCAGGACTCTGAAACTCAGCTATGAACCACTCCTATGTTGCATGAAAGAACCCTAACATAATGAATTTGTACACTCACTGCCTTTAATGATTAACAAATGAAGAAGATAGGCAGATAACGTAGTAACAGTCATATCAACTCTTTGAGAGGCTGTCATGACCTCTGTGCTTCAGCCCAGAGAATTGAGAGGCAGGATCATACTTTTCCAGCAACCACAGAAAGAAACTCATAGCCCTGAGCTTCCTACCCAGGACTTGCTGATCCTGAAGAGAAAGCTGTTCCCAGCAGAACTGGAGATGATTCCAAAGGAAGTCCCTTCCTTAGCACCTCTCAGAGGCTCCTCTGAGTCTATGAAAATGGACTTGAACATTCTTCCACGGCCTCAGATCTCTTATTTTGAAGTTGCATTTGATATTAGAGGAGCAAAAAGACAAGTCTCTCAGAATCACTGAATAACTCAGGTGGTAACCGGTGCCTCTGGAATGAAAAAAGTACCATGGATGAAATGGGAAGGGTTTCACATGTGTCTTATGAAATTTCTCTGAAAACATTGCTACAAGAGAAGTTTGATGTGTATCAGCCTGCATATTTCTTAATGTCACCAGAATAACCTAGGAAATTTGACATCAGCTAAGTGTGAGGTGGCTCAGATGGTAAAGCATCTCCCTGCAATGCGAGAGATCCAGGTTCGATCCCTGGGTAGGGAAGATCCCTGGAGAAGGAAATGGCAACCCACTCCAGTATTCTTGCCTGGAGAATCCCATGGACGGAGGAGCCTGAAAGGCTACAGTCCACCGGGGGTCGCAAAGAGTCAGACACAACTGAGCTACATCACTTTCACTTTCAAGTGTGAGGCAAAGAGCTCTGTAGATACAGAAACACTGAGATCTACATACTGCCCTGTACTGAGCTTATAGGATGACTGTATCCGAGTTACTTCTTCTTTATAGAACTCAGTTTCTCATTTGAAAGTGAAAAAATCAGCTGGAGAAAGAGTGGGTCTTTGAGGATAGCTCATTTGTAAGGCTTTAGGTTTGTATGTGCATCCTAAATCATTTCAGTTGTGTCTGATTCGGTATGATCCCATGAACTGTAGCCCACCAGGCTCCTTTGTCCGTGGGGATTCTCCAAGCAAGAATACTAGAGTGGGTTCCAACGCCCTCCGCCAGGGGATCTTCCCAACCCAGGGATCAAACCCACTTTCTTACATCTCCTGCATTGGCAGGTGGGTTTTTTATCACTAGTACTACCTGGGAAGCTCTAAAGGCTTCAGGTTTGCATTCTGCTAAAAAGTTGGGGTGAATTCAGTGTTAGCGTAGCACATTTTTTTTCTCTCTTCACTCTCTCTAGAAAGGAAAAACACTTAAAGGAATGAAAGAAAGAGTTGAAGATGCAGAAAAGGGCATGAGTTCACTCCCTGCAGGCAGCTGGAGAGGAGATAAGGCTTCTCCTATTTGTGATTTGCCTTCTCCCCTCCCACATAGCTGCGGTGGCAAATGAGGCTCATTAGAACCTCCTATTGATTAAGTGTCTGCCTTTGGAAGGTCATTTGGGACTAACTCAGTTTGCAGAGCAAGAAAAAGTGGGATGAGTGGCTCAGACTGGTTCTACACTGTTAGGGAATTGGGGGAGTGTTTTATGTGCCTCCCAAAGTTACCAGGGACACAGGAGACAAGGATGACCCAGAGAGATGCTGGTAAATGGAGTCCACAGTTGCTCTGTCCGTCCCCTCTGCCTTATGCCAGCAGCACCCAGCGAGAGGACACTATCTGAACATGGAACTATTTACCAAGTCCCAGAAATTTAGCTTATCTGGAAGTTTGTGTTTAACTGTAATTGTCTGCATGGAGCCTGCTGAGAATACACACTTTTGGTTTTAGAATGGGCCCAAGAATAACCATGTTCCAGCATTACAATTCTTTCCATTATGAATACAACACCCCAGAGCAGGTTTCTAAGGGCCCTGACAACTTGAATTACTGTCTTTTCCTACTCAGCCGCCTCAGATTGAGCTGACAATGAAATGGCTTTAAACAATGTCATGCCTTTTTACCCTCAGACTCAGCCTCCAGAACCTCAGTCACACTCCAGTGCCACATGCGAGGAAGGGAGTGTTGGATCAAGAGGCAAAGGGTTCAGGGATTCTCTGGGCAGCTCTGTGGCCGATGAGCCATGCGACCTTGGCAAAGGTCATCCCCAGCTCTGGCACCCACTTTCCATCTCAGAGCAAAATGAGAGGTTAGATAAACCAGAGAAGCTTTCTGACTCTTTCCGATTTCTAATTCAATTCCACAAACATTTGCAGAGTTTATATGTGTTCCAGTCACCGTGCTAGACAGCTCCCAGCTGTATAATTTATTTTTTATTCCATTGAAAACTAGAGTCAGGTAATTTTCATGCAATTTTTAGCACAAAATCACTGGACTGGGAGTCGCACGCCTCAGGTTTTACTTATAGCTTCATCACTAAATATTTGTGTGATCTTTCCAAAGTTCCATCAGCCATCTGGGCTTTAGTTTCTTCATCTGTAAAAGGAGATGGAAGAATGAGGGGCTATGTTGAGAGTTCACAGCAGCCTGAGAGTACTTTTTTGTCCACCAGTCCTATAATCACCACCCTCTGAGTGAACATTCTATGCCAGGTGGTTGGATAAGAACTGGGGGTGCAGAGAAAAACCAACTATCTGGAAAGTTGTTTAAAGCGATCCAAAAGGACGAGCAGTTACATTTATTCCATTTTGACTCGGCCTTGTTCTGGACATCTCCCTGGAGCGCACTGTGCCCACGAAGCCAGCCACTTACCTCCTTTCACTGTGCTGCTCTGGGACAGTGGTCTCCAGTCCACGTTCACTGGGACCTTCAGAATTTTGCAGGACTGTCACATGAGAGACGATTTATATTGTTGAGTCTAATTCAGGAGGTCAGAATTTAAATTCTCATTGCTTGCTCCTTCTCTCCCTCCCCACCCTGCATCCCTCCCTCTCTCTTACCATTTCTCATCATCCGGCTGCTCTGTCTTCTAGACACAAGGACACTCCCTTGATTCTTCACAGACTACACCCTTTGTTCTGCCTTGGTGCGCATGCCTAGTCACTCAGTCGTATCCAACTCTTTGCGACCCCCTGGACCATAGCCCACCAGGCTCCTCTGTCCATGGGATTCTAGGGGCTGGAATACTGGAGCAGGGTTGCCATTCCCTTCTCCAGGGGATCTTTCTGACCCAGGGATGGAACCTGGGCCCCTGCACTGCAGGCGGGTTCTTCACCATCTGAGCCACAAGGGAAGCCCTTGGAGTCTTTGCCTTTGTTGTTACCTCTGCTTAGAAATCTTTCTCCAGAGGTTGTTTTCTTTCTTTCATTCAAAAGGACTGACTCTTGGTCAAAATTCTGATTCTAAATCCAGCATTTCCTCCCAAGGGAACATTTTTCCCCATGAGTCATTTACAGTGATATGTTTCAAATATATATAAAATACATATTTCTAATATATATCTTTATTTTTCTTGTTCCTATTCTTAGTCCACCTAATTTTAAATTCCATACTGTTTTGGAAGCCTAAGCCTAGATAAATGACTGGAAACTAACAAGCATTCAATGGTGATTTCTTACACACATACACACAGAGAACTAACAGACATAAAGTCTGAGGGCCCAGAGTCGGCTCAATAAATGCCAAATTTATCTAAACCAAACTTTCCTGGAAATGGAAAGGGGATATTCATGAAACTCTGAGGCAGAATGGAAATGAAAGGTCAGGGGTTGGGCGGGGGTGAGAGATGAGACAGGAGATGTCCCAGGGGGTAAATCATGTAGACACTTGGCTGTCACAGGAATAGATCACATTTTATTGTTTAGATAATATAGAGCCTGTGAAGGGTATATTAATCAGGGTCGTTGTTTAAAAAATAAAATCAATCTAGCTATCTTAAGCAGGAGAAGAAATATTTATTATATTTCAGCACTCCCAGAATCTCTGGGGGGATCAGATTTCCCGGGAACAGCCATAAATACAGCAGCTCGGCACATCGCAGGTCCCGTCTAGCAGAAACATGCTGCCCTCACTGTCCTGGGCACCTGTGACTCCATAACTGGATGCCAGAAATACCACCATCACTCTCTCAGAGCAATAGCTCAGGTGGCTCACATCAGCCTCTGGGTTTCAGAAAGCACACCTGCTTTGCAGAACCTAGGAGCTACATGAACTCTAGCTGCAAGAGTGTCTTGGAAGTATAGATCTTATCTTTTCAGCCTCCTCAACACAGAAAGATTTATTAGGAGGCTAGGGATGGGTGCTAACGGAGCCAGCCCACTCTAGCTTCCGTCTGGAGTCCCCCCTCAGGAGCATGACTCAGTCTAGAAGAGAATGTCAGACAACCGGGCGAGTATTTCAGAGAAGGGATGTCTGCATGGGGTGGGACTGGCCACTTTCTAAGTCACCTTCCAACACTGAGATTCTCTGTCTATTTGGGGATCAGCTTCTTGAATAGGATATACGTTAGGAGAACAACATTATTCTTATTGAGCAATTACTATGCTCCCAATGCTGGGCTGAGTATCTTGCTGGTACTGGTTCATAAAATCCTCTTAGATACCCTATGAGGTATGTGATGAAAACCCTCTCTACCCCTTTATGCTCCCTCTGCCTGTCTCAACACACATCTTCCCTGGGCCGGAACTGTCTGTCCCAGATGAGAAGTTGAGAGAAGCTGAAAGTCAGAAGACATATTAGGCTGCACACTTTTCCAGGAAACCGGGTTATTGTCTTTGAAGGTCACCATCAGTCCCCCTCTTACATCTCCTGATCTGATAATGAATGGCGAGCTAAAGGATGCTCCTGTGTGCCCACTCTGGACGCTTCAGGGCTCAGCAACTTGAGACAGAGCCTACTTTGTCCAGGGCAGACCTAGTCTTGTCCCTAACTTCTCTGAGTGTTGTGTTCTCTCTGGAATGAAAGTGCATGAACTCTGAAGATAGAGAAGGGGAAATGGAATTTCACTGAAACCTGCAGCCTCACCAAGTTTCTCCAATCCAGTTTTTACCCAAGATCCCCTCATTAGCAGTGTTAGGCTTTTGTTCAGACATGAATAGATCCTGTATTTCTGTGTATAACTCCCTCAGATAGAAATTTTAGAGAAAGAAAAAGTGAATGCTACAATATGAGCGCCAAAACGTTACGCAGGATCCCTAAAAGCAGGTATTTTATTTTATTTTATCGTGCCAATACCATTTTTCTGGTTGCGATATTGTCACAGATGATCATGCAATCCTGCACTGAGGGAACTGAGGTGGGAGGCACACAGAACCGCTCTTACTCGCTTTGCAATGTGAATCTATAATTAGTTCAAAACGTCATCTTTTTTAAAAAGAAGGTATCAAAATCGTCAGCAACGAGGTTTGCAGAATCACTGGTCTCCTCCAGAGCAGGGAGGGCTCAGTCTTCAAAAAACTCAAGGCCTGTTTCTTACATCTTGAAAGAAGAGGAGACCTTTTCATTACTTCCTGAACACATGTGCTGCCAAAAGAGATAAATGACTGGAAAATAGAACAGGTTGAACTTGGATGAAAGAAAGAGAGAGGGAAGGAAGGAAAAAGATAGATAGACATTTTATGTCTACTTTCAGTGGTAGAAACAAAATCTAAGAGTAACTAAACAAGTTGCTCAAAATTATACAGTTGGAGCTACCTGTGTTTGGATTCAAACTTAGATACTTATGTTCCTTTTTTCACTCATTCTGACCTGGGAGGGTAAAGAATGCAAAAACAACTCACCCTTGCTTCCAGAACAATGCTCGGTTACTACAGGGAAGAATTAGACCGATTCCCTGTGCAAAGCCCACTGCACAGCTTCCAAGGGAATGACTCGTAGCCAAGGGACCTTTGATCCCTGAGAGCATCTGGACCGAAACACGACAAGCATTTCTCTCTGTCTATTTCAGAGGCCTGCTTATGAACCGCACCTTGCCAAGAGTAAACCAGTGTGAACACCCAGAGACAGAAGGTGTGAGTCCAACAGTCATCTCCATAATGTGCGGTTATGCCATAACCCTGCAGACACTCTAGTATCGCAGAGGGCTCTGACGTAGTGGAGAAGGAGAAGGTGGCCAAGGTAGGATGCGATATGAAGAAATGGAAAGGAATCCTGGCTTCTCTAAAAACTTAAACACCCTGTAATCAAGTGTCTTTTCTTTTATAACTAGCACTGAGTGTGCATGTATGAGCATGTCTGTTCAAAAGGAAATATGGTGCATGGGTGGAAGAGAGGGCTTACAACTCTATGAGACGTAAGTTAACATCTTGTTTAAAGGTGTATTTTCTCCGGATAGCTTCCACACTTAAATACAGGAAGGACATTGATTCAGGGATTTGGGCTGGAAAATGTGAACAGAGGGAAAATCAGAAGTTCAGCTGCTAACAATACATAAAGGATGACAAAATGAGTCAGGAATTGTGGGTCTAAGACCTGCTTGCCTCACAGAGTAGCTATGAAACCCAGAGCAAACCCTTTTTTCAGTCTCTTTCATGAAACATCATCTTGGAACAGGTATAAGGATGAATACAGTAATCTACATGAAAGCAATTTATAAAAGGTGAGGACTTCACGTATTGAGTACTTGCTGAGTGCCTCTTGTATGTCAGTTTGCTGTCTTTACATAATATCCCTTGAGCTCGCCAACCAATCCTCTGCTTAGTGTCTTCTGTCTGTTTCCTCTGTCTAGAATACTCTTCCTACTTACTGTTTTTCTTGCTGTCTCCTTTTATTAATTCAGTTCTTCTTCCCCAAAGTCACCTTCTCTGCAATGCCTTTTCTGACTCAGTCCCTGCCACCTCTCATTTTCCAGCTTTACTTTGTTTCATATTTATAATTGTTTTTCTAACAAGAAAACTGAGGTCAGTAGGCATCTCCTTACCTAATAACATAGCTAATGTTTACTGAGCACAGATTATGTGCCAAGCTCTAGTACAGGCACTTTGAATATCATAGCTCATTAACCTCTATCTGGTTAATTTGCAAGTGTATTTCCTTCTTTAAGGAGTTAAAAAGGGAGAAGTGAATTAAAGACAAATCTCTTCCTTTAGAGATCTGGCCAAGGCTCCCTGCCTTGGATGGTGATGCGCTGGCTTGTCTGACTCCCCCGCCTAACTGCACCTAGGTCACAGTTGTACCCCTGAACCTCGCACACTTCTTGGCATATCATAACTGATTAATGCATGGTCATTGATTGAAAGGAAAAAAAAAAAAGCTTTATTGAATGTAAATAATCTTGTGCTATGCCTTGAAGACAGCAGGTAAATATCATTTGCATTATTATGCTGAACTTGTCATTGCGTTCTTCACTTGTGCTTAGTCTCTCAGTCATGTGACTCTTTGCAATTCCATGAACTATAGCCTGTCAGGCTCCTCTGTCCATGGGATTCTCCAGGCAAGAATACTGGAGTGCGTTGCCATGCCCTCCTCCAGGGGATCTTCCTTATGCAGGGATCAAACCCAGGTCTCCAGCATTCCAGGTGGATTCTTTACTGACTGAGCCACCAAGAAAGCACTTGCAGATGCTATATTTCCACGAACCTGATACAACCTAATCAGTACACTCTGTGATCCACATTTTATGTGTGAACATTCTGATACTTATGACGGTTAAGTGACAAACTGGCAGACATCAATTATCTAAACCACCTCCAACTCCATGTCTAACTTTTTTTGCCATCTACATTCATTTCTCCTTTATGAAACTCAGGTTCCAGCAGACTCTAAAACTGTCTCTTTCACTGGCCCAAATGTCTGGAAATGGAGCGTAATCTGTCAAAGAAAGCCCATCTCGTATTTCCTTTGGAAATGTCTTCAACATTCACTCAGCAGGAAACACGGAGTTTCTGCACTGTGCCAGGCAGGGTGCTTGTCGTTTAGTCACTGAGTCGTGTCCTACTCTTTGCAGCCCCCAGGGACTGTAGCCCAGTAGGCTGCAATGTCCATGAGATCTGCAGGCAAAAATACCTGGGCAGGTTGCGATTTCCTTCTCAATACCCAAGAAATGTGCTGGATATTGAGAAAATCTGGAGGTGTTAGACTAGTCATCACCTTCAAGAGGCCCTCCACCTAAAGAGCGAGACCATCATATAAAAATAAATGCTGACGCCATTTGGTCAGGCATTTGTTGATGGTCAGGGCCTTTCAAGATGATATTCCAGTCAGGAGTAAAGCCCTGCAGAGGAGATGAACCTGATCCTTAAGCCCCTTCCAATTCAATATCCTCTAACTTCCCTTCCAGTCACCTAGTTCACTCCCTCTGCCTACTTTAGGAAAATTCACAGCTTAATAATGCATGAGGGAACATTACCTTAAGGTATAATTATGCTTTTCCCCAAATGACCTATGCAATTACACCAGAGTGGTGAACAGTGACTGCAGACAGGAGTTGGAACAAGTGCCCAGGAATATAATGTTACAAAATGACCCCTGTTTCAATTTTCCTTCTTATAACTACATAAAAATTACATTTGCTTCTATCACAGAGATGTGCAGTAAAACATGAAAAAGACCCATTAGATTATCAACTCTCATCTCCTCCTAGGAAGTTGTTGTTTTTTTTTTTTTTAACTGTGATAGTCTTTCGAGGGACTTGAGGCTGTTAAATTATTCCAAGATAATAGGGATAATGAGGGAGGAAAGACCTCCCAGCACAGTGTTTATACTTCGTAAATCTGCACATTGGTACCTGGCGGCAGGTAAACCTTCATGGCCAGATCATGAGTGGACAGAGCTCAAAGAAAGGTGGGAAGTTGAGCCAGGAGATCCAAGGCAAGGCTGGGATTATAAAATTAGAGCTAGCATTAGAGTCAGAATAAATAGTCACAGCTAGATAAAAGAGAAGGGCTAGTTAGTGGTCATGTGGGCAGTTCCAGACCTGGGAACCAGAGATTTGAGACAGCATGTTTCATATAAACACTGATATTAATATGACATTAATGTAGATTATTACACATATATAAATATTTTATGAAACTTCCATCACACTATGAAGTATTCTGATTCTGTTGAATATTAAATCCATTCCTTAACCAGAATCACTAAAAACACCCCGAAATGATTACCTAAACGCCCTAATCATTCTTTTAAAACTTATTTTACTGAAATATAGCTCATTTACAATACTATATTAGCTTTAGGTGTACAATACAGTGCTTCAATAATTTTTATAGATTAGACTCCATTTTAATTTAGTATTAAATATTGGCTGTATTTCCTGTGCTGTAAAATATATCCTTGTGACTTACACATTTTATATTAATACCTCTCAATCCTCTTCCCCTAATTACCCCCCATCCTTGACAACTCTTGATATCATCAGGCTTTTTAGGCTTTAGCCATGTTAGTGTTGGTATAATAGTAATATCATTGTGGTTTAATTTGCATTTCTGTAATGAATAATGAACATGAGTATCTTTTACTGTGCTATACATGTTTTAAATCCTTTTAGTTCATTTAATTTCATAAATAAAATATTTGTAAATAAATATTTCTCTATTTATGAATAACAATAATTAGTGAATATTAACCTTTACATTATTGACTTATAAAAGATTTTTATTTTTTATTAATAAATATCAGTATTTTACCAGATATATCTGTTGTGAATATTTTCTCCTAGTTTAGATTTTATCTTTTAATTTTATTAAACATGGGTTTTAAATAGCAGATGTTTTTAATGTTTTTAAGTTTGATGAAGTCAAAAGTACCTGTGTCTCCTTTATGGTGTTTGTTTTTTGTGTCCTATTTTGAAATACTTGCCTAACCAGAACATCATGGAGATTTCTGCCTGTTTTTCTCTCGAAGTCTTATACTTCTAGCAGTTACATGTGGATTTCTTATCTGTTTTATTTTTGTATATGGTTTGTGGCAAGAAGTGGTTTTAGAGAAGAGAGGGAGAAAGAGACAGACAAACAGACAGATAGAGAGGGAGAGAGGAAAGAGAGCTGAATATGTCAAATGTCATCATTTCAGCATATGAATTCATCGCCGAGCAAGTTGACACCTGTGTGTAAATAAAGCTCAGTGACTTTGATCCACTTGTGTCAAATTTAACATCAAAAAGTATGATTATTCAAACTGGACCGTCTTTGCCTCCATCAGTGCTCTGTCTAACAGTAATCTGGATTAGCGGGATGGTTTTTATTATACCTCTCCCTTGATTTGGCAAGGACTAATGACTGCCCCTCATTATCCTTTCCCCAAAGTACTTGAATCATCCGTGAGAAATGCCACCATAAAAACTCCAACCTCCCAACAATGCATTCATTTATGTGAGATTGAAATAAAGTTTTTTTTTTTTTGTCTTATTTGCTCATTTTATTTATTTATTTTTTTTTCTCTAATTTTATTTTATTTTTAAACTTTACATAATTGTATTAGTTTTGCCAAATATCAAAATGAATCCGCCACAGGTATACATGTGTTCCCCATCCCGAACCCTCCTCCCTCCTCCCTCCCCATACCATCCCTCTGGGCCGTCCCAGTGCACCAGCCCCAAGCATCCAGAATCATGCATCGAACCTGGACTGGCAACTCGTTTCCTACATGATATTTTACATGTTTCATTGCCATTCTCCCAAATCTTCCCACCCTCTCCCTCTCCCACAGAGTCCATAAGACTGTTCTATACATCAGTGTCTCTTTTGCTGTCTCGTACACTGGGTTATTGTTACCATCTTTCTAAATTCCATATATATGCATTAGTATACTGTATTTATGTTTTTCCTTCTGGCTTACTTCACTCTGTATAATAGGCTCCAGTTTCATCCACCTCATTAGAACTGATTCAAATGTATTCTTTTTAATGGCTGAGTAATACTCCATTGTGTATATGTACCACAGCTTTCTTATCCATTCATCTGCTGATGGACATCTAGGTTGCTTCCATGTCTTGGCTATTATAAACAGTGCTGCGATGAACATTGGGGTACACGTGTCTCTTTCAATTCTGGTTTCCTCAGTGTGTATGCCCAGCAGTGGGGTTGCTGGATCATAAGGCAGTTCTATTTCCAGTTTTTTAAGGAATCTCCACACTGTTCTCCATAGTGGCTGTACTAGTTTGCATTCCCACCAACAGTGTAAGAGGGTTCCCTTTTCTCCACACCCTCGTCCAGCATTTATTATTTGTAGACTTTTGGATCGCAAGCCATTCTGACTGGTGTGAGAATGGTACCTCATAGTGGTTTTGATTTGCATTCTCTGATAATGAGTGATGTTGAGCATCTTTTCATGTGTTTGTTAGCCATCTGTATGTCTTTTTTGGAGAAATGTCTATTTAGTTCTTTGGCCCATTTTTTGATTGGGTCGTTTATTTTTCTGGAGTTGAGCTGTAGGAGTTGCAAATGAAATAAAGTTTTATTTTCTGCAAGCAAATGTCATATGAGATTTCTGTTAGTTGCATATGAACACAATTCTAACCTGGTATATATTTTTCAATCCATTTACTTTCAACCAATTTCTGTTCTTTTGTTTTAGATATATCTGTTATAGCAACATATAGCTGAATTTTTTTCATCCAATCTGCCAATATTTTAACTCTTTCTAATCTCTTGTACGGAGAAGGCAATGGCACCCCACTCCAGTACTCTTGCCTGGAAAATCCCATGGATGGAGGAGCCTGGAAGGCTGCAGTCCATGGGGTCGCTGAGGGTCGGGCACGACTGAGCGACTTCACTTTCACTTTTCACTTTCACGCATTGGAGAAGGAAATGGCAACCCACTCCAGTGTTCTTGCCTGGAGAATCCCAGGGACGGGGGAGCCTGGTGGGCTGCTGTCTATGGGGTCACACAGGGTCGGACACAACTGAAGTGACTTAGCAGCAGTTAGCAATCTCTTGTAACTGGACAATCAGACCATTCAAATTAATTGTGCCCACTGATATATTTTAATTTATTTCTAATATATTATGTGTCGCTTTCTGTTTGATTTTTATTGTGATAGTGTCTTAAAATTTTCTTTCCTTTTGGATTCTCTTATACTGATTTTTATTCTCATTAAAAATTTAATTTCTCTACTAATTTTGAATGTGTATAACACAAAATATTTGCATCATTTTTTAATGACTCTAAAAATTTAAACTTTACATAATCTTAAAAATCTGAATTTAAGCAATATCTGGATTATACTCTTAGAAAATGTGTGTATTTTAAGCGTAAATCCAATTCACCTCCTTAGAAAGCAAATGTTAATTTCACCTCAGATCAAATTTCTTTGTGGAACTTTACAACTCTGCATAGTAAGCATTATTGTCATTACTTTGAAATGTCAATGCATGAGTAGTTGTATTCAAATGTTTAACATTGTGTTTGCTTACCACCCATTTCTTCTTAAAATAGCTTTATTGAAACAAAATTCATCAACCTTATGCTTCACCTGTATAAAATGTATGATCCAGTGGTTTTTAATATAGTTACAGAGTTGTACAACCACTACCAAAATTTAATTTTAGGATATATTCATCATGCCCAGAAGAAGCCACTAATCTATTAGAAGTCATTTCACATTTACCCTTTTCACTAACCAACCACTAATTTACTTTATGTCTATAAATGTGTCTTTTCTTGACATTACACCTGAGTGGAATCATACAATATGTTGTCTTTTAGAACTAGTTTATGTCACTAATCCTAATGTTTAATGTTTCTCTCCCTACATTATCAATTTTTTCTCTTCGTTCAATTATTTCTCATCACATACAAATACGCTATAATGCCTCCTTCTAAGAAGTAATATGCATCAAGTCCATATCCCTAGGCCCTTCTGCCATATTTTTCTCCTCTTCTTAAAAGCAAAATTTCTCAAGTAACTTTTCTCCTCTAGTTCATATCTCATTCTGTCTTTTTGTCACATCATTTTTTTCCTCTACCACTATACTAACTCATTCTTGTCAAAGGCATCAATAAATTCCATTTTTTATGTTTATTTGGAAAACTTTCATGAGCCTCCGGGTGACCCATTTTTGTTAATTATTCCTTAAATATTGCAACACTTTTTTTTTTTTCACTTAGTTTCTGGAATTATCTTGGTTCAGCTCCACATTTGGGGATATTTTCTTATGGAAAATCCTCCACAAGCAACAATGACCCTTCAGATCAAAATTCCACATGAATGGTACCTCGCACTGAACGAAATCTTAAAAAATAATATATTTTCCAGTCAGAGTTCTGAAGCAACTTGAGTGAATATAAAAGATTAAAGGGATGAGATTTTCTTAGTGCACTTGGGATCTTTACCAATAAGTTTACAACAAAGCTGAGTCAAACTGAAAGCACACAATTTCTGTGAATAGACAAGGTCACAAGAAAGGGTAACAGGAAGAATAAAACCGTACATACCCTCTCCCAAAATTGTTCATCATGGAACTTGCCTCATTTCCTCAACCTCAGTGAATGATGGAGAGAAGACAGAACTATTTTACTGATGGATGATCTCTACGTGAAAAGAAATATCATGAGTGACAAACAAACCTCCCACTCTTCCAACGTGACCAGTTCTTGAACGTCATATGCTTAGTTGCTCAATCATGTCTGACTCTTTGTGACCCCGTGGACTGTGGCCCGCCAGGCTCCTCTGTCCCTGGGGATTCTCCAGGCAAGAACACTGGAGTGGGTTGCCATGTCCTCCTCCAGGGTCTCTTCCCAACCCAGGGATCAAACCCAGGTCTCCACATTGCAGGCAGATTCTTTACCATGTGAGCCACAGTTTCAGATAAAACTTCAGTGGATCTTTTAAGTAAATTTTTAAAAATACCTTCTATCTGGTGTTCATTGGAAATTAGATACATTATTTTTTCCAAGAAAAGATGAATATAACCCTTATACTCATCCCTCTAACCCCTTTCCTTATACTGCTTTTATAAGTCTAAGGGAATTGCAAACAAGTACAGGGCTACTCTGAGGGGATAGCTGAAAATATAGTGAAAGATGGCATTGCCTATAACTCCACAGAATTCAGTAGGTTACAGGATAAAATGAGGAGATGGACCCACCCTCAAAGTTAACAAGTTTACAAATATCTTATTTGATATCTGGTTGTTTGGTTGGTTGCTAATTCCATAGGTCAATGACAGAGGCTTGGAAATATCTTGGTTCATTTAGCACAATGAAATACAAATATTCATTAGATAGGAGGAAAAATGGAAACTTTATTCTTCTCCAAAGAGGGTGTTTACCATGTTGGTGTTTTGGTCCTGATAGTTCAGGAGCCAATATTGCTTATGGCCGGACATTGTGCTCTAGCACAGTTCCAAATACGGCTAGGTTAACATGTGTCATGGAAATAAAAACAAATATTTTTAGTGCAAGTACGCTCTAAGCACTCTGCTAATTGCTTTACAGAGAATACCTTATTTAATCCTCTTCACGGTTTGTTGAGGAAGGTAGTATTACTAACTACATTTCATAAATAATATAGTATGCTCCAGGGAGATTATAACTTGTCCACTCCAGTAAGATGGCATATGCCGATGCTTATATTTAAATTCAGAATGTTGGATTCCCAGTTTTATGTATTTAATTACTTTATAAGACAACTTTTCAATACACGCATGTGCTTTCTCTGTGTGTGTGTGTGTTTGTCTATAACAGTCTGATGAAACAATAATCATTTACATTCAAACAACACACCGTTTGAGTTAAAAAGAAAAAGGCTTACAATAAAATTGTGTGAAAATAAAAGTGAAAAGTATCAGTCACTCAGTTGTGTCAGACTCTTTGGACTCCATGGACTGTAGCCCATCAGTCTCCTCTGTCCGTGTAATTTCCCAGGCAAGAATACTGGATTTGGTTACCATTTCCTTCTCCAGGGACTCATTCCAACTCAGGGATCCAACCCCATCACTTAGGTGGTGCATAAACACTTCAGGAAAAACACTTCTAGAATGGTAAAACTTTGCCTGGTTTTTACCTGCTGAAAGTGGATGAATGTCATGAAGGAATGGAAGGTTTACTCCATATTATCTAAGATTTATTGAGAACCTAATGATTATATTAGGAAAATTATATATGTGATTATATGTGGAAAATTTTTCAAGAGATGGGAATAACAGACCACCTGACCTGCCTCCTGAGAAATCTGTATGCAGATCAAGAAGCAACAGTTAGAACTGGGCATGGAACAACAGACTGGTTCCAAATTGGGAAAGGAGTACTTCTAGGCTGTATATTGTCACCCTGCTTATTTAACTTACATGCAGCGTACAATGGCACCCCACTCCAGTACTCTTGCCTGGAGAATCCCATGGGTGGAGGAGCCTGGTAGGCTGCAGTCCTTGGGGTCACTAAGAGTCAGACACGACTGAGCGACTTCACTTTCACTTTTCACTTTCATGCATTGGAGAAGGAAATGGCAACCCACTCCAGTGTTCTTGCCTGGAGAATCCCAGGGATGGGGGAGACTGGTGTGGGCTGCTGTCTATGGAGTTGCACAGAGTCGGACATAACTGAAGCTACTTAGCAGCAGCAGCAGCAGCATACACCATGGGAAATACCAGGCTGGATGAAGCACAAGCTTGCCGGGAGAAATATCAATAACTTCAGATATGCAGATGATACCACCCTATGGCAGAAAGTGAAGAAGAACTAAAGAGCCTCTTGATGAAAATGAAAGAGGAGAGTGAAAACGTTGGCTTAAAACTCAACATTCAGAAAACTAAGATCATGGCATCTGGTCCCATCACTTCACAGCAAATAGATGACGAAACAGTGGAAACAGTGAGACTTGGGTTTTTGGGGGTCCAAAATCACTGCAGATGGTGACTGCAGCCATGAAATTAAAAGCTCATTGGAAGAAAAGCTATGACTAACCTAGATAGTGTATTAGAAGCAGAGACATTACTTTGGCAACAAAGGTCCATCTAGTCAAGGCTATGTTTTTTTCAGTGGTCGTGTATGGATGTGAGAGATGGACTATAAAGAAAGCTGAGCGCCAAAGAATTGATGCTTTTGAACTGTCGTGTTGGAAAAGACTCTTGAGAGTCCCTTGGACTGCAAGGAGGTCCAACTAGTCCATCCAACTAGTCCATCCTCAAGAAAATCAGTCCTGAATATTCATTGGAAGGACAGATGTTGAGGCTGAAACTCCAATACTTTGGCCACCTGATGCAAAGAACAGACTCATTGGAAAAGACCCTGATGCTGGGAAAGATTGAAGGTGGGAGGAGAAGGGGATGACAGGTGGTTGGATGACATCACTGACTCAATGGACATGAGTTGAGTAAGCTCTGGGAGTTGATGATGGACAGGGAGACCTGGTGTGCTGCAGTCCACAGGGTGGCAAATAGTCAGACACGACTGAGGGACTGAACTGAACTGAATGATTACATTTTCAGCTGCTGCCTTTGTGCAGTATTAGCACAGACATTTCTAAGCTCATATCCTGTACTCACCATGAACTTCACTTGTTGGTAACTGAATTCTGCTTCATGGTTCTACTTTCCTAATGTTTATTCCAACAACAAAATGGTCCCATGTAGGCCTTTCTTTTTTTCTTTAAACTAGGCATCTACACAGGCTTCCCAGGTGGTGGCATGGTAAAGTATCCGCCTGCCAATGTAGGAGATGAAAGAGATGCTGGTTCAACCCCTGGGTCAGGAAGATCCCCTGGAGGAAGAAATGGTAACCCACTCAATATTCTTGCCTGAAAACTTCCATGGACAGAAGAGCCTGGTGGGCTACAGTCCAAGGGGTCTCAAGGAGTCAGACATGACTGAGCACACATATGTGCACTCACACAAACACACATACACACAAACAAGTGATGAGCATGCAATAATGAATGAGAAACACTGTTCCTCACAGGGACTCTGCATTCAGGATGCAAAGTACAAGGGCATCATCATCCAGAAATGCACCAATGTCATTGCAGACGAGGCAAGTGCCTGGTATTCTCCAGTACCAGGTTCAATAGTCTTGGGGGCCTGACTCCCCAGGGAGATGCCATTTAAGCTGAGGCCTGTTGAATGAAACACAGTTGCAGGTGAAGGAGGCAAAAGGTGAAAGGTTGGGGAAGTTTTTTCCAAAGGCCCTGTGATGAAAAGGCAGAGGGTTTGTCAACAGAGGGAGGAGGTACACTAGAGTCTATTAAGCAGAAATCATCAGGCATGGCAAAGCCCTGAAATTTAAAGTAGGTGTAAAGAGTGAATCCCACTCAAGTGCTGATGGGATTGTGGTGGCCGAGGTGAGCCGGCAGGTAGTAAAGTGGTGTTGGGTAGGCTTGGGAAGGCACACCTGGCCGGACACCAGCAGGAGATTGAACTAGTGGAGCCCACAATTGCATGCCAGATGGAGAAGGAAGTGGCAACCCAGTCCAGTATTCTTGCCTGGAGAATTCCACGGACAGAGGGGCCTGCTGGGCTACAGTCCATGAGGTCACAAAGAATCAGACACGACTGAGTGACCAACACATGGGAAGCCCCAGAGAGAGGACAGGATGGCTCCTGGACCCCCGAGGGTGAGGATGTGGGTCTGGCCTCATCAGCATCACAAATCCACGCTTCATTATCCATAGAGTGAAGGGCATGGCGCTACTTCCTGCTCCCTTCCCGACTGAAACATCCGGCTTCCAAGATGGTGAACCCATACCTGTGAAGGGAGAATGAACATTCAGCAACTCTTGACATGAGAAAGCAGAAGTTACAGGTGGGCTGTTAGGGTCCAAAGGAAACATGCTCATCTGGAAGTAAACAAAACAAGATTTAAACTGAGGATGGCACCTACAGGTCCATCTCAGATCAGACATACAACTAACAGTGTATCTCTAGTTTCTTGCACGTTAAAAAAAAATCGAACTATATTAGCAGTATGCTTATCAGGAACAATACTTCCAAAATGCTGTTCCTCAAAGCATGATCTTCAGGATGCAGACCTCCAAAGCATCTGGAGACATCTCCAACACTCATGTCCTAAGGCCCCCACCCCAGGGTTCTGATTCATTAGGTCTTATTATCTGTGTTTTTAACATGATACTTGGGCAATTTGTCCAATGCTTGGGTACTTCTAAGACCATGTTTTGAAAAATACTCCTTAGATACGCTCAGCCAAATCCCAACTCTTATCCCTTACGCTTTTCTTTTTTGGCCACATACCATGGCATGTGGGTCTTAGTTCCCAGACCAGGAATCAAAGCCTCACCCCTTGCCTTGGAAGTGCAGAGTCTTAACCACTGAACCATCAGGGAAGTCTTCTTTTACTCTTTAAGAAACTTTTTCTTTAGGTGATTTGACAAAAATGTTTTATCACTAACAGAGGGTGGTTCAAAGTCAAGTACATAGGTACCTTAGGAACTTGGTTCTAAATCCCTGATACCTTGACGCTGATCCTATGCATTTTAGCTAAATGGCATTCTTCACAATCTAATTATAACAAGGCACTGATGATTATAAGGAAAGTCTCTACCTATTTAACTATATCCTTCACTGTCTAGATAGGGGAACCATCTATCAACATGGTTCTTTTCTTTCTGTAAGGGCACATCATTTTCATCTAAGAGCAAATAAAATGAATCTATAGGACAAATCAAATTTTAAAAAGCACCTGTGCTTCTCTCCACAAATCTAATCTCAATAGAAATAGACATACTAATTAATAAATGTGTACAAAATAAATTAGTACTGATGATAGATTAATACAAGAGAAATATAAATATTAAATAAGCCATCTTCTTCTTTGTTGGAAGTTAGCTTGGTCATGGAGTTTAAAGACTACCAAGAAAGAGGAATCTGCATTATATCAGTCCTAATCATCTCCCTCTTTGCTATTTTCTTTCTCTTTCTCTCTCTCTTTTTTTTAAATTCCCTTATTGTGACTAGAGTTTATGAAGCACTTACATCATGAATGTCCTATTTATCATGCACAGCAACCCTACATCATCTGGAAGCAGATACTGTGGTTGAGGAAACTAGATCTCATAGAGGGTAAGTGTCTCTGCCACATCCAGACAGTGAAGGAGAGGCAAAAAGATATTAGAAGCCAAGTCATTCGTTTCCAAATTCATTGCTCGTTTATCTTGCAGCAGGATTTTAATCTTTTGGAAAACCTTATTTTAAAACCCAAAATGTCCAGTGACACAGTACAAAAAGCAGCTTGTTTGCTGGGAGATACAGTGGCGATGAGTCTTGATATCCAGGGAGAGGGTGAAAGTGCTAGATTATATCCTTTCGTAGCCTAGAATGATGTCAGATGATGGATGCTTCAGACTGAGTGGATCTGAAGATCACCCAAGGTTGGCACAATAAACAATGACCAACGTAAAGATATAACCCAGATCACTGCCACTGACAAGTCCATAATTTTTATCATGGCCTCCCAGCAAGACAGCCTAAGTCAGCCATTACTCACTGCTCAGCAGTGTCAGAGGTGAATATGACTGTGCTTCTGACCTCTGACATCATCTCAAGTCTGTGCCGAACTGGGGCCCTTTGTCTTCCACAAATGTTGATCTAAATCCTGAACCCTTCTGTTATCCAAGAGAGATGCAAGTCTCTCTGAGTCATTAGGAATGTTTAAAAATGAAACAAAACTGAAGGCTAATATTCCAAAAACATCAGACATATGACTAAACAAGAGCTCCCCAGTACTAAATGTTCAACATGTATCAACAAAAACATGCAAAATGCATCCCTTACCCTTTGGAGGTCACTAGTGCTACCTCGGTTTTTGCATAAAGCAGTTGGGATCTGAAAGTCTAGGTCACTTGCTCAAGGTTGAATAGCTGATAGGGGCAATCGTGAGGCTCTGAGCCCAAGTCTGACTACAAAACCCAAGTCCTTACCACCTTGCCATAATGCCTCTTAGAATGAGATAGCATCAATCAGAACAAGGCACAGGATCCTGGGCAGAGAGGGATGAACACACATTGGAAAAGAAAAGAAGGGCTCATTCTTACAATTGCCCCAGACTAAAGCACCAGGATGATGGCCATGATCAATTCTTTCCCCCAGAAGGAATATCCCTGGGTTCTAATCTGTAGGTAAGGCTTGCATACAATTTTTTTGGTATTATTACAGATCCTTTAAGTCTGACCAAGGTGATATTTGGAAAACCAGAAACAGGCTCAGACTGTTTCTGCCACTGCAGACTGGAGCAACCTGATAAAAATAAATGGTGATTTGGAAGCTGAGTCTGGCAGAACAATGAAGAAGGGATTAAATTAGGGAGGTGGGAGGCAAGGAGACAGGTTAGAGGTCATTCCAACCATCCAGATCCAAGAACATGTCTGTAATTGATGTTCATGTGGTCAGCCCCAAATTACCACAAGCCCTGGCTGCCGCAAGCTGATTCTTCCTGACATCAAGGGCAGAGAGGGAGGGACATTTATGTCTGGCTGTAACCCCCACATGGGACAACCTGTGAATAAAGCAATCTGTTCACCCATATGGACCCCACACATTTTATAAATGTGAGTAAATTCACTCTCAACTTGTGTTTCCTATGATCAAATTCAGCAGAGATTAGCCATCAGAATGACACCATTTGTAATTCCCTATTGTAGGGAGGGCTTATCAATTAGGTAGAAACACACATAGTCACACACACACCACCAACAATAATGACAAAATTCTTTATCTAAAATTATCTAACTGTTCTATATTCTACAAGGTACCTTTAATCAATAAAACCACAGGCAATCTGACACTTGAGGTCGTGAATATGACTATAAGGTCATTAGAAGGCCTATAAGATCAATATCTGATCATTGGCTAGTTCTTAGTTAAGGAGAGTAAACTGATGCTGTTTGAGATGGAAATGTCCCTCTCTTTCCCTAAATAATGTCAAGCCTGTCAACCTAAAACATACCCACGGGAAATATATTTCTTTATAATCATTCAGTCAGTCATTTACCGAGTCTATATTAAATGTCTGGTTGCATATGACACAAAATTGTGACAAATGTGATAAGGATGATCTAGGTTGTGGGGAAATAAATATAAACATAACAAGATTCTTGTCTTTGAGGAATTCAGGGTCTATTGTAATATGTTATCAAGTGCCACAGGAGGCAGGAAGGTTAAGGCATATCAGGTTCTTGAAAATCAGTAAGTATGTATTAAATTCCTGTTATGTATAAGATCTTAGGTTAAAGTGAAAGTGAAAGTGACTCAGTTGTGTCAGACTCTTTGCAATCCCATGGACCATACGGTCCATGGAATGAATTCTCCAGGCCAGAATACTGGAGTGGGTAGCCTTTCCCTTCTCCAGTGGATCTTCCCAACCCAGGAATGGAACTGGGGTCTCCAGCATTGCAGGCAGATTCTTTACCAACTGAGCTATCAAGGAAGCCCAAGATCTTGGATCCATTACCATTATTTATAAATAATTGAAAGATGAAACTTAACAATCTTTCAAAATTCAGAAATATCTATGGGTTTTCAAAGTAAGGCAGTAATAGTAGATACATTTCTATTGATACTTGTCATTAAGCAATAGCTTTATTGAGTACCTACTGTATTCCAGGAACTAAGGTAGATATTATGCTGCTGCTGCTAGGTCACTTCAGTCATGTCTGACTCTGTGTGACCCCATAGACAGAAGCCCACCAGGCTCCCCCATCCCTGGGATTCTCCAGGCAAGAACACTGAACTGGGTTGCCATTTCCTTCTCCAATGCGTGAAAGTGAAAAGTGAAAAGGAAGTCGCTCAGTCATGTCCGACTCCTAGCAACCCCATGGACTGCAGCATACCAGGCTTCTCTGTCCATGGAATTTTGCAGGCAAGAGTACTGGAGTGGGGTGCCATTGCTTTCTCCATTTAGTGACAATTAAAATATGGTCTGCACCCTAGTATATCATTATCTAATGAGGTATGTCTGTCAGGTTAAATGATCCCACACAAACAACTTCAAAGGCAACAGAGATTTCTTTCTCAGTCACATCATGGTTCAGCCTCATCTGTGCTTCACATAGCCTCGCATATAGGGGAAGTCTGATGAGTAAGTGTCTATCCAAGAAATCTCTGCCCTTGTGGTAGAAAGAGGAGAAACAGAGCCAAAAGGGACACAGGTCACTTCTGCTCACATTTCAACAGCCAGTGGGGTGGGGAAAGAAAATCATCTCACAAGACGTGGCTTTAGAGGGAAGGAACTGGGATATTTGGTGAACAGCAATATATCTACCACAGAGTGAGGTCACTAAACCCACAAACCCTCCCAGTAGTACTTTTCCTAGTTCTCAAAACTGTAATCAGTGTGGACATGCTTATCAGTTGGCAGAAAGGAAATGTCATCTGTTTACCCAAGAGCTGTTATAGTAGGAAAGACCAAGTGCAAACCCATGAAATTACCTCAATCCTCTAATGCCAAGGACAAAATAAAATACAATAGCCCTTCACAAGGGTAATGACCCAACAGGAATTGGAAAGTTCATTCTTCCTGACCCCATAATTTTAAGTTCCATCTTTCCAGAGGTTCTGGTTTCCAGTGCAAGAAAAATTACAATAGAGGGGGTCACGAAATTCTGCTAAACTTAAAATTAGTCAAGTCTTCTCTCATACTGAATATTGTTTTTGCTGCTACTGATATTACTACTACTACCATCACTCCATCACTGTGGCCACCACCATCACCATCCCCACGACCACCACACCATCACCACCATCACCATCCCCACGACCACCACACCACCACCACCATCACCATCACCACGACCACCACACCATCACCACCATCACCATCACCATGACCACCACACCATCACCACACCATCACCACCATCACCATCACCATGACCACCACCACATCACCACCACCATCACCATCACCACGACCACCACACCATCACCACCATCACCATCACCACGACCACCACACCATCACCACACCATCACCACCATCACCATGACCACCACCACCACCACCACACCATCACCACCACCATCATCGTTACCATCATTACCACCACTACCATCACCATTACTACCACCATCACCATCACCATCACCATCACCACCACCACCACCACCACCATCATCATCGTTACCATCATCACCACCACCACCACCATCACCATTCCTACCATCATCACCATCACCATCATCACCATTCCTATTATTACCCCTTTCGTTACCAACATCACCACCATTGCCACTGTCACCGTTGACTAAAGACTCCTGTGTGTCGTGCATGTATTTTTATTTAATTGAATGTACAATGGCCCAACAAGGTAGGTATTATGGTTTTTATCATGTTATAGCTAAGGTAAATGAGGCTTAATGACATTTTTTAATTGCTCAAGTTTCCATAGTTAATGAATACTAGAATTGGAAATTGAAACTCTAGAATTCTGATGCCAAACCTCAAAAACTTACCCAGCATATAAATTACCTTTAAGGAATATTGAATTATTTTAAAAAATCCACCTCTCTCTTTTTTAATGATGGCACAAACAGAACAAGGGTTAAAAAAACAAACAAAGCAGTGTTCCACTTCTTTCACAACTTTTGGATGATAGTAGGAAAATCACAGGGTTTCTGCCAGAAGATGTCTTTTTTTTCTGTTCTAGTTTCACCGCCAATTGACTGTGTGAACTTATAGAAATCTGTTAACCTCTCTGAGGTGTAGCTGTAAAATGGAAACAATAATCTTGGATCGCCTTACCCAGTGCTGGTGAGAAAGATCAAAATATATTTGCGACATCACAGTATGAACCATAATTCCTGTAGAGGTGTAAATTACTATTATTTCTGCTTGATTTCCCCTCGCTATGGAAAGTTAGCCTCCCCTTATCTCACAAGAACTTAGATTATGGTCTCTAGTCCATGGCTGGAGAGATATTTGTAATATTTACTACAAAGGATAATCATAATTATTTGAAGATACTTGCTTTTCAATGATAGAACAATGACCATTTTTCATTCTGATGTCTAGAAAAGAAGGCTGCTGCTGATTGGCCTAGGACCCCCAAGGGAACAGGGCCTCAGGGAATTTCCCAAATGTTTCCAGTTCAATGGGAGGACAGGTGATGAGGAAGAAGTGGAAGCCTCTATTGTTCACCCTAAAGAATCATTTCAAAAGGGAGGATTTTTTCTGACTCATGAGCTGCCAACAGTTCTTCAATTATTCAATTCACGAATTGGCAGTTCCATTATTCCGTCCAGAAAGAAAATAGAGGGGAGATTATGAAACACCACAGGACAACTCCTCATTAGGCTTGTTTTTCACAAGCAGAAAGGACTAAGGTCCTGCACAGAAAGACCTCAGAGACACCTGCCTGGTGCGTATTCGAGAATGAAGTACCACTAGAGAGGATACATTATGCTGGCTTTTCTGAATAAGTGCTGCGCTGCTCACGCCTCCTGAGTCACCCTGAGCTCACCTGTAGGCCCTCACTAAGGACAGACCAGTGCTTGGGATGCTGGAGAAGAATCCACGAGATTCTACAGGACAGAACTTTGTCCCACCCCCTTGACGTGGGAGCAGATACCTACAGAACCTTCCCTAGAGTAGGGAAGACCTCCTTCTCTGGATAAGACTCATTTTTAAAACTTATTTTAAATGCACTGATGGACAGCCATGGGATGTTAAGGCATCAGAAGCCGTCAAAGGGTGGCTACTCTTCCTTGGCTTCATGCCACATATTCTAAGCGATGCTTAGACATTGCCTGCATCCAGCTCATCAGTCCGGCAAAGGGGAAATTATTTTAAACTTAGGAGCCATACTAGGTCCTGGCCTGGCTTAACCTACTTGTATAAATGAGTCAGGACTTCCCAGGTGGCGCTAGTGGTAAAGAAGCCACCTGCTAATTCAGGAGACATAGGAGATGCAGGTTCTATCCCTGGGTCAAGAAGATCCTTTGGAGAAAAGCAAGGAAACCCACTTCAGTGTTCTTGCCTGGAGAATCCCATGGACAGAGGAGCCTTGTGGGCTGCAGTCCAGAGGGTTTCAAAGAGTTGGACATGGCTGGAGACACTTAGCACCCATACACAAATAAGTGAATGTTGAAGAGTTTACCTGTAACCCTCAACCAAACTCCTGGGTTCAAACAAGCAGCTGCCTACAAGAAGGAAACCATTCTGATGTCTTCCTTTCCTCATAGGGACCAGAAATGATGTGCAACAGAAACCTCTATTTATAATTCTTTTATCATTTTGAACACTAAGAGAGATTTTTCTATATTCTCTAATTGAAGCAGGCAAATCTAATTTCTGGCATAGAAAGTATATTCATAGATATGTTGCCAGCTTTACACTTTATCTTCCTTTATTTCGAAGTGTATAATTTATCTCCTAGGCAATGGAACCCATATCTTAATATGACTTATGTAAGAAAAATAGCCCACCGTCACAGAATATTAATTGTTTCTGCTTTCCCCAGAAGTAAAGAGAGAAAAAAAGTTATATGCCTAGTGAGAGCAGATCCAACTTCAAGTTTTTAAACTTAATTCAATATTTCCCATAACATCTTTCTAATAAATGTTGGGTCAAGATGTCTTCCTTGGTAGTTAAATTTGGTGCTCCCTATTCTGAAGGAGATCAGCCCTGGGATTTCTTTGGAAGGAATGATGCTAAAGCTGAAACTCCAGTACTTTGGCCACCTCATGCGAAGAGTTGACTCATTGGAAAAGACTGATGCTGGGAGGGATTGGGGGCAGGAGGAGAAGGGGACGACAGAGGATGAGATGGTTGGATGGCATCACTGACTCGATGGACATGAGTCTGAGTGAACTATGGGAGTTTGTGATGGACAGGGAGGCCTGGCGTGCTGCGATTCATGGGGTCGCAAAGAGCCGGACACGACTGAGTGACTGAACTGAACTGAACTGAACCCTCCTCTTCAGGGGTCCCTGGTGACTCAGACGTTAAAGAATCTGCCTGCAATGCAGGTACCTGGTTTCAGTCCCAGGATTGGGAAGATGCCCTGTAGGAGGTCATGGTAATCCAATCCAATATTCTTGTCTGGAGACTCCCACGGACAGAAGAACTTGGTGGGCTACAGTCCACGGGGTCGCAAAGAGTCAGACACGACTGAGCGACTGACACACACACCCTCGTCTTTGGGCTTCCAGGTGACGAGATGGTAAGAATCCACCTGCCAATGCGGGAGATGCAGGTTAGATCCCTGGGTGGGGAAGATCCCCTGGAGAAGGAAATGACAACCCCTCCAGTTTTCTTTCCTGGGAAATCCCATGGACAGAGGAGCCTAGCGGGCTACAGTTCATGGGGTTGCAAAGAGTTGAGCGTGACTGAGCAACTAACATTTTCACTTTTTTTTCAGGCCTCCTTCATGCCACACTGACAGCAGACAACCAGGCCCCAGCACAGCAGAAGCTGTAAAAGCCCAGCACTTGGTCTGACCAATCCCATTATTCAAGAATCAAAATACAGGCTGGTGCTGAAGAAAGAGTGAGCCTTGCGCAGAAAATTAGAGGGGTTAGCTCAACTGTGATGTAGGCCAGAAGGCTAAACATTTTGCTAAGTAAGAAACAAATCCAACATTGTTACAACTGTTTTGCCCCTACCAGTCTACCCGCGGAAGTCAGCATGACCTTAAATTCCCAGGGCAGGACACACACGAAAGAAGGCTTGGCATTTTAGCAACTCTGCAGATGTAAGAGAGTAGGTTATCAAAATCGAGTCCACATTTCATTATGTTACATAAAAATAAATTGGCTCCAAATAACACAAAATCACTTTCGTCATTATGATCCCTTTTAAAATAATACTGCCTCTGTCGTGAGTTTATTCTCATATGTGAATGATCACACTATAATAGTGTTGCCTAAACAAACAGACCCTTCCCTCACAGCCATTCACACACAACCCTGCTAAGTCACTTCAGTCGTGTCTGACTCTTTGGGACCAAATGGACTGTAGCCCATCAGTCTCTTCTGTCCATGAAATTTTCCAGGCAAGAAAACTGGAGTGGGTTGCCATTTCCTCCTCCAGGGGATCATCCAGACCCAGGGATCATACCCACATCTCTTTTGTCTCCTGTTTTGGCAGGCAGGTTCTTTACCACTAGCGCCACGTGGGAAACCCTCACACACAACCCTGCTGCTGCTAAGTCGCTTCAGTCGTGTCCGACTCTGTGTGACCCCATAGACGGCAGCCCACCAGGCTCCCTGTCCCTGGATTCTTCAGGCAAGAACACTGGAGTGGGTTGCCATTTCCTTCTCCAATGCATGAAAGTGAAAAGTGAAAGTGAAGTTGCTCAGTCATGTCCAACTCTTAGCAGACCCAGGGACTGCAGCCCACCAGGCTCCTCCATCCATGGGATTTTCCAGGCAAGGGTACTGGACTGGGGTGCCATTGCCTTCTCTGACACACACAACCCAGAGACACTTAATAATGAGCCAGAAGCTACCAGAAGCTACCAACAGATTCTTCTCTTCCCACACCCCCGATGGATGCGTAGAGAAGAACCTATGCCTGACCAAGTCAAGAAGACTCACCATGTTGTGCTATTTGCTAAGTTAACATAAGGGGAGAATGGCCAAGCAGAAGTTGAAAAGAATGTCTTTAAGCCACAAATCACTTCTTGTGGTTTAGTGTTTTTACCAAAGACATATATGAAAAGTCTAAAGACCCAAAGAACTCCACTAATATTCCTAAAAAAGAATGTCAGCTCCTCTGACTCTCAGGTGGCTGTCAGGTGTGGGCAGAGTAGAGAATGACTTGCCATAAAGTGGCCAGAGACTTTCCAGAAACACCTGCATTGACGCATAAAGTGTCAAAACTGCTCCTGAGTCAGTATTTAAGTGTTGACTTTCACCGCATGGCATCTTGTAATTGTTTGGAATGAACACAAGTTCTTGGGAGCCCACTGGATCTGAGCATGAATTTACACTCTGTCCTAATGGGCTGGGGTTTCCCAGGTGGCACTAGTGGTAAAGAATCCACCTGCCAACACAGGAGACATAAGAGACACCAATTTGGTCCCTGGGTCACAAAGATTCCCTGGAGGAGGGCATGGCAACCCATTCCCATATTCTTGCCTGGGAGACCCCATAGACAGAGAAGCCTGGTGGGCTACAGTTCATGTGGTCACAAAAGACTCAGAGATGCTGAAGCAACTTAGCATGTATACACTGACAAGCTGGAGGAGCCTGAGTTTCATCCTTTACACACTGGTTGTAACACTGCTGTCTGCCTCACATGGTTGCCGTGTGGCTTTACCAAGCTGATTTCTAAGATGCTTTGTTTAACAGCGCCATTCCTCCCTGTTTGGAGAACTACCCACTCCCTCTCACCTGCCTGCATCTTTTTTTGGCCCATCCCAGACAGATCTACCTGGGAAATGCCACATTCTTTTGGAGCCCTCGGCCATGACTAATTAGGCCAAGGTGGGGTCCCAACAGGGATGTTTTGAATCAGAACTTGGAACAGTAATTAAGGGCTAGTGCTATTACTCTTTGGATTCAAAGCTGCAAGATAGCAGCATAATGCTGCCAGCAGCCAAGTTCATAGTCATTTGAAGCCCGAGTCCCATTCATTCAAAATTAATAGAGTTGATCATAATCTTCATTTCTACTTGCATACCTCAGGTCTCCTTTCAAGTAATTTTATTCAGGTTTTTGCCTCTACTTCCTCACAAAATCTTTTCTTATCAAGGATATAATGTCTTCCATTTTGCCAAACCCAACAGTTGTTTCTCCGTTTTTATTTTTTATTAAATTCAGAAAATCCTCCTTCTGTCTCAAAACACTCTTTTCTGTTGTTACTTCCTGGACTCCCATCTTTTCTTGTTGACATACCCAGTTTTTGGTCACTTTCTCTCAGCCTCTTCACTGACTCTTTCTCCAACCAACTCTTGCCTGTGAGAATGTCAGCACGGGGTCTGGATTGCCCCATCCTGGGTTTCCACTCTCTTTCCAAACTCTCTCTTCAGATAATCTCAGTAGGCCTGGTCTTTAAGCATCATTGAAACTGTGACTGCATTTGCAGACAGAAGAGGTGATTAAGTTAAAATGAGGTCCCTAGGGCAGGCCCTAATCTAATGTGACCAGTGTCTCGATAAGAGACAATGAGGTCACAGACACACACAGAGGGAAGACCACATGAAGCCACAGGAAGATGGGCACCTACAAACCAAGGAGAGAGGCTGCAGAACCAATCCTCTGACACCTGGGTCTTGGGCAGCCTGCCTCCAGAATTATGAGAAAATAAACCCCTGTTGTGTAAGCCACACAGTCTCTGGCACTGTGTCATGGCAGTCCTAACAAGCCATATGGTCACTCTGGTAGATTTCATAAGGTCCAGAACTCCACGAGCCACTACTGCAGGGGAATAGCTCCCCACCAGACCCAGGCCTGAAGAGATTCTGCAGAATAGAGGGCATGTAGGTGGTGGCTCAGATGGCAAAGAATCTGCCTGCAATGCAGGAGACACAGGTTCAACCCCTGGTCAGGAAGATCTCAAGGAGAAGGGATGGCAACCCACTCCAGTATTCTTGTCTGGAGAAGTCCGTTGACAGAGGAGCCTGATGGGTCATAGTCCATGGGGTCGCAGACAGCTGGACACGACTGAAGACTTCACTTCACTTCAGATGGAAGAGAGGGGCTTCCCTGGTAGCTCAGTTGGTAAAGAATCTGCCTGCAATGCTGGAGACTCCCATTCAATTTCTGGGTTGGGAAGATTCCCTGGAAAAGGGATAGGCTACCCACTCTGGTATTCTTGGGCTTCCCTAGTGGCTCAGATGGTAATGAATCCACCTTCAATGCAGGAGACCTGGGTTTGATCCCTGGGTCAGGAAGATCCCCTGGAGTAGGAAATGGCAACCCACTCCAGTATTCTTACCTGGAGAATCCCACAGACAGAGGAGCCTGGAGGGCTACAGTCCCTGGAGTTGCGAAGAGTCAGACACGACTCAACAGACTAAGCACAGCACATACAGAGATGGAAGAGAAGACAGAGTCTCCAGAAGAAACAATGCCCCACTTGCTCTATAGCTCAGTTCTTCCCACACCAGAACCCTGGAAACAAGCGCAGGCGAAGACCCAAGGGCCCGTGTTCTAGGCCTGGCAGTCGGTAGCCTGTAATGCTGGGTTAGGCTCCTGATGTGTGTAAACTTCAGTCACCTCTTTGGTAAAATGGACTCAGCCATTTGAACCTTCCAGGAAGCTCAAGGGGATGACAGACAGTAAGCCACTCTGCTAACTTAGACGTGCTCTACAGATGTGAGGGGTCCTTCTCAGTATTTTCCCTCCTGTTTCCATTTAACAAAATCCAACCAGCGGCCCGGGACAAAAACGCATTCAGCCGCACTGATGGATGCCCCCTGCCTCCAAGGTTGCCTCCTTCATTTGTTTCCATTTCAAACACCCTGTGAGCAGAGTAATTGAGTTTGAATTGCTTGGGGGATCCTCCCCCCTCATGGTTCCATGCAAGGAAAGGCTCACGGTTGCTAATGATTTATTATTTCACCTCCTAACTGTATTTGTTGCTTGTGCTCAGCACGGTTGCCATGTAAGAGGCACACACACTTGCCGTCGACTCCAATACGGATGTGAATAAATCCAGGCCGGCCCTTCTGCCTTGGTCACTTATGGAAGCAGCTCTTTCACCCTCTAAAATGGAAATGCTTTTATCTCACAGCCCGTCTCTGGGAGCTGTGTCTAAATTAATCTGGTGTCCTCAAGTGCCCTGGCTCCCACCCAGCCTTCAAGACTTCCTCTGCTCTGGGAAAGGTTTAAGGCTTCAGGGATTTTGCAAGCTCTGAGATATTCCTGTGAATTAGAGTTCACATATAAACAAAAGCTGCTCATATTTTAGACTACTCTTCATATGCTAAGCATTTTACAAGTATAGCCGTTTTAAGACTCACAGCCTGATGAGGTAAGCATTGCTCTTGTCTCTTTTTGTAGGTGCAGTGGTTTTCAAACATGGCTGTGAATTCTTAGACACTCCATGGTGAGATGGGGTCTGTCTCTTCCCCTCAGACCTGGGTGGACTCTGACTGTGCTGACCATTAGAGAAATGACCCACGAGGTGCTCAGTCGCTCCAGAAACGTGTCATACAAAAGCCACTCTTTGTCCACCTTGACTGTCAGAAGTCTCACTCTTGGAGCCCAGAAACACCATGTAAGATGTCTGACCTTCATGCCAGAAAATCTGCACCTGCCTTTCAGTCAGCTGTTCCATACACGCCCAGCCTCCCCATCACCCCAACAAGGAGTCAAGCATGTCAGCAAACTCATCTGGGATCCTCACGACCAGGCCATATGCCAACTGAATAACATCATGTGACCTCCTTTGACACCATGTAGAACAGAAGAATCATTCAGCCAAGCCCTGCCTATGTATATTGCACCAAAGAATTGATGCTTTTGAACTGTGGTGCTGGAGAAGACTCCTGAGAGTCCCTTGGACTGCAAGGCGATCCTACTAGTCCATCCTAAAGGAAATCAATCCTGAATATTCATTGGAAGGACTAATGCTGAAGCTGAAACTCCAACACTTTGGCCACCTGATGAAAAAAGCTGACTCATTTGAAAAGACCCTGATGCTGAGAAAGATTGAAAGCAGGAGGAGAAGTGGACGACAGAGGATGAGATGGTTGGATGGCATCACCAACTCGATGGACATGAGTTTAAGCAAGCTCTGGGAGTTGGTACTGGACAGGTAGGCCTGGCTGGCTTCAGTCCATGGGGTTGCAAAAAGCTGGACACAACTGAGTGACTAAACTGAACTGAACTGAAATTATGCAGCATATTAAAACAGAGGTATTAAACATATTAAAACTGGGGACAGTATGCACACAGCAGTAAAGACAACAAACATCAGTAGAAGAAACATAGGCGGAAAAAGTGAAGACCTTTCCAAGGTCACATTGATGACATACCATGGATCTCGGATTGGACTCCAGAGAGTCTGCCTCTGCGGTCTGGCTTTTTGACAAGCTATAACTGTAAGATAATTGCATCATGAATAAGACTGGAAGAAGAAGTAGGAATCAGTTCAACAAAACAAACTGCTTTCCTACGGTTCAAGCCACCAACACGGAAATTGAGGGGGGAATTCAGCATTTAGAGAAATGTCCAATATGTGACTTCAAATCTTTCCCCACCCCCGTATCAGCTGTGTGACCCACAAGAACTCAAGTTCTCTAAACCTTTGCCTTCTCACTTGTAAAGTGGCAAGATAATAACTGTGAGGTTCAAATGAGATCAAACCTAGCAGAGAGTACACACTAAATTTGAAGTGCTGGGGAAATCCTCAGAAGATAATTTCCTCCCTCAGGGATGATCAGCTAACAGATGCTGTTAAGCAGTGCTTGGGACACTTGGCAGTGGGTGAAAGTACTTTTCATTGTCATGATGGAGGTGGTGCTACTGCAAAGTGCTGGGTAAAAGCTAGAAATTCTGTGGAACATATGACAGTGCCCAGGATGGCAACCTCTCCTTCCCATGCTGACAACGAATTATCTAGTCAAAAATGTCAGTTGCAATGCTGTTTGAGAAACACCCTCATAAAAGAATCTCCACAATGTTAGAAGCTAAAACAGATAACACCTAAGATCCCACAATGATTAAATTGCATCTCTCAAAAATTCTATTACACAGGTTTTTAACATACTATGATTCTGCCCTTTAACAATTCTATGATCCCTAGGTGATAAGATCTAAAAGATTTTATGTGTTATGATTCTAAGAAGCTACACTTCTAAATTCCTGGGACTCTATTTGTTACTCTATGGTACTTTAAATCCACTACTTTTCTAAGCTTCTATGATGCTAAGATCTTAAGCCTTTAATCTTAGATTCTAAGGCATCTTGAAGTTATATTTCCAAAAAGCTCCATTCTAAGAAATAAAACTCCTGTGTTTTTACAGTATCATCATGCTACCATTCTTAGATGTTAATGCACCATGATGTACATTTACAGATCCAGTGTGTCCGGAGCATGGAAGCTTACCATGTTAAAGGAACTCGGCTTCATCTTTAAGCTTAGATTCCCAAGCTGTTTCAGTTCAGTTCAGTCGCTCAGTCGTGTCCGACTCTTTGCGACCTCATGAATCGCAGCACGCCAGGCCTCCCTGTCCATCACCAACTCCCGGAGTTCACCCAGACTCAAGTCCATCAAGTCAGTGATGCCATCCAGCCATCTCATCCTCTGTCATCCCCTTCTCCTCCTGCCCCCAATCCCTCCCAGCATCAGACTGTTTTCCAAGCTGTTTAACCATCTCCTTTTACAATCTAATAACAACGCTTGAGGAATGGAGATTTCCATTGAAATGCTTGTTTCGGTAGATGAAAGTTCAGTACCCACAATGCTACATAGAGCTCCTGGCTCAGTTCTGACTAGGTCGCAGACTCTTGGATATAAAAAGGATACTAAAATTTGTGTGCATTATGCTGAAAAAAAAAATGTACTTGTGGGCTATAGTCTTAAGGTAACTTTATTGCTGGTCTGGTTTTGTCTTTCTACATATACCCTGTGAGGATAGTTATGCTCTGTTCCTGGGTTATATTTAGGGCCATTGTTATACTCCTTCAGGTCAGATATGAGTAATTAACATACAGCTAATCAAGAAGCAGCTTGTCTCTTACAGTGAAATAATCAAGACTTAAACTTCAATCAAGTTGCAGCTACTTCTCTTTCCTGGACCTGGCTTACTGTCCACTGGCCACCTGTCCTCAGGGAGACATTCATACTGACTCCCTTTTTCTTTCTCCACATGCTCTGGTACTATCCTGTCTTCCTAGTCCTGAGGCCAGGCCCCTTAGGGCTCAGGAATAGGGATGCAAAAAAAGGAGAGAGGGGAAAGGTAAGAGATGTCTTCCTTGACTGAACTGAAGAGGAAAGACTCAGGTTCTCCTTGGGGCTGGTGTGTTAAAATCACCTCTCTCAGGAAACAGCTGTGAATTTCTCAGTTTTGCCACCTCTTCTCCGTGGCTTTCCCTTCCCTCTTCTCCCTTCCCTCCATGTGTGTCAATGTATCTCCATTTCAGTGGATCATGCAGGGCTTCTCTGTGAAACTTGAGCCACCCATGGTATGCCTCTGGTTTCTTTCAAGTCCACTCTTCCCTCTCAAGCAAAATCTAAAGCAACTCTCTTGCAAGGAGCCCACTTTATAGGAGACCATGACCCATCCTTCATCCTTAGAAATTCTGATAGTTTAAGTAAGTCCTGACTCAGTTCCTCCTTTCTTAGAGCCTTGAGTCAGCTGGTCTCTTGCCATTTAAGTGTCTCAGATGTGAGTCTGACATTAGTTCACTGACAGCCCTTCTCCGAGTGATCTCTTCAAGCCCCCTCTTTCACCTAAGGTAGAAGGAAGATGCTCCCTACCCCACCCACCCTGAGGCTGGTTATGGAGAGAATCGGGTAAGATATTAAGGTAAATAAGTGGCTTTATCCCAAAATCCCCTTTACTCACCAACATTTTTTTTTCTGTTGCTCTGACATCTTTTGTAGTTCAGAGCAGGGGTCAATAATGTATAACCTTCCAGAAAACTCTGCCCACTACCTGTGATTATAAACAAAATAATATTGCAGCATAGCCAGGCTCATTCACACTTACATAATGTCTCTGACTGCATCTGCTCTTCAACAGCAGAGCTGAATAGATAGATTCACCAAAAACTATGGTCCACAAGCTCACACCGTTTACTGTCATGGCTTCACAGAAAAGTTGGTGAACTCTGGCCCATCAGGGTGCAAAACTGATCTTCTGCTCCCTTCTCTTTCAGGGATAGCATGATCCTCTTTTGCTTCTCTGTTTAGAAGGTAGCATCCACTATGCTGCGGGGTTTCCCTGAGGGTCAGTGATAAAGAACCTGCCTGCCAAGGGGTCCAGAAGGTCTCCTGGAGAAGGAAGTGCAACCCAATCCAGTATCCTTGCCTGGGAAATCCCAGGGTCAGAGGAGCCTGGTGGGCTACAGTCTGTGGGGTCACAAAGGGTTGGACACCATTTATCAAGTAAGAAACAACAATTATTGGGACCTATATGAAGCTGAGACTAAAAATAACTTTAATCTGCTATTATTCTGTTCACTTCTAAGTACCTACTCAATACACTGTCAGACCTAGACAGCATATTAAAAAGCAGAGACGTTACTTTTCCAACAAAGGTTCGTATAGTCAAAGCTATGGTTTTTCCAGTAGTCATGTATGGATGTGAGAGTTAGACCATAAAGAAGACTGAGCACCAAAGAATAGATGCTTTCTAACTGTGGTATTGGAGAAGCTTCTTGAGAGTCTCTTGGACTGTGAAGAGATCAAAATAGTCCATCCTAAAGGAAATCAGTTCTGAATACTCACTGGAAGGACTGATGCTGAGGCTGAAGCTCCAATACTTTGGCCACCTGATGTGAAGAGCTGACTCATTGGAAAAGACCCTGATGCTGGGAAAGACTGAGGGCAGGAGGAGACGAGGATGACAGAGGATGAGATCATTGGATGGCATCACTAACTCAATGAACTTGAGTTTGAGCAAGCTTTGGGAGATAGTGAAGGACAGGCAAGCCTGTCATGCTGCAGTTCATGGGGTCACAAAGAGTCAGACATGACTGAACAACTAAGCAACACCAACATTCATCCAAGTTACCTTGCTTAATCCTTATAAAGATATGAGGCAAGTAATTGTTCTCCTTTCACAGAGGGGATATTCAGCTTCAGTGAAGCTTAGTAACTTGTCTAAGAATGCACAGCTAATAGCCAGCTAATGCGGGACTCAAACCAGGTCTGTCTGAGTCCAGAGGAAATGTTCTTTCAAATGCCTCAATTCTCTCTAGCTCTATTTTCCAGAGACTGGAAACTGCATTGTGAAGCCCACCTCTTCTCATGACTGATGCTTCATTTCCTGTCCCTAGGGGATTTCAGTGTTGTCACCAGCTCTGGAGCACAGGAGCCTAGCATGCTGGAGGCATGCCTTTGCTGAATAAGTGAGAACTATTCATCCAATCATTCCCTTTCAGATTAGGGTTGAGCCGGATGCTGTCCAGGTCATCATTTATAAAGGTGAATTTCAGCTTAGACTCAGAACTCTTCATCAGGAATCTCCTGCAGGATTGTGAGAAGTGTCACTGAAAAAAAAAAAAAAAAGTCCCTAGGAAATTAAACTTACATTTTGCAAGGGAAAAGTAGAATAATTAAGAAAGGACTTTTGACATAATCTGGACTATTCCTAATCCAACTTTTCCACTGTTCCATTATTCAGATGAGAAACATGAAGTCTAAAGGAAACCAAAAATAACTGGTACCAAATGCCAGAGCGACTCACTACTGAGGTTAGAGAAACTAAATTTCAGGTTCCAAGCCTAGTTTTCTCTCTAGCATCACTGGGACAATAGGTAACTACAGCTAACAATGGAGCCTATAGTTCTTTTCCATTTTGCTGAAGAATACTCTGTGTTCACCAGTTAGATACAGAGGTCTTTTATTTTGCTGTAGGAAATATTGATTCATAAAGAATCAATATGTCAGAAGCTAATAGAAGGGGTTACATTTGTTTAATGAGAAAGGTCATCAAGCCACCCCTGGAAGAAATAAATTAATCCAGGATTTATGGAAAGGGGAAAAGGATCCATAAGAGCCACAACAGACAGAGTCCAAGGAGAGTTTGAGAGCAAAAGACAAAAAGAAATTTGGTTAGATTGAGGGTGGGAGGCTGGAGGGGAGTCATCACCATGCTGTATGCACGACTTTGACAAGATGAGTAGACTGTATTTCAGATTGTGCCAAATTTTCCTTTTCCATTTTACTGAGAGAACTTGTAAATTCTTAATTACTTCTGTCTCTTTTTTAGATGTTGGACTGGTGTTTCTTTTTAATAGACACATGTTGTGACTTGACAGACGAGTCATTTTTGCTCAAAGTTCTTTCACATTCATTGGCCCCTCTGTCCTTCCCTCCATGTAATTCACTTCCTGATTCACACCACATATATATCCTGATTCACAAATATGTCTTGAGTTCTCTACATTGTCTTCTGCATAACTCTCCCTCATTCCCTCAGACATTTCCTTTAAGACAACTCTCTGATCACAATTGCTACAAGCTCCCTCTCTTGATTGTGTTTTTATCACGCCCACCACAGTGTCTGTTCCATTGCAGGCCTCCAAGAAATATTGCTATGTGATAGTGAGTTGGACTGTAACCTGTCTGGAGTTCTGGGGGCCAAGGTGAATAAGTCACAGATTTCATCATTGAGCATCGTAACATCTGGCACTGAGAAGTCGAGGAAGGAAAGGGAAGAAGGTGAGGTGAGTGTGGAGGGAGGCTCCACTCCAGGCTGGCCCTGTGCTCACTCATCCTTGTATAGATGAAAGCAGAAAGGCTACTCGGGCTGGCCCGGACAGAGACTCATCCTTAAAGGCAGCACAAAATTAGAATTCTGAACCTCTCAGTCCATGTGTTGCCAAGTATACTTCTCCGATTACTTATGTTCCTTGACTGTAAGAGGCTTTGACAAGCAACAAGTGTGGAACATGCTGGGAGTTGATTATTCTATTGAATAGGTTCTGGATAAGTTGGATAAATGAAAGGCATGCTGCTTGCCTCTGAAATCTGGGCTGAGGAAATAAAGTGAAATTGGCAAATACACCATTTCAAATGAACTCCAGCCACCACCTTCAAAGACACCAGAGTGAAACCATTATATTAGGTTCATAGGAGACATCGCAGGTGCTCAGGGTCTATTAATTGGCAATGTCACTCCCGAGTCCACATTACGTGCAGATATATTGAATCTCAATTCCAACTCAACACACATTTATTAAAGGCTGGCTCTTCATTTATTTATTCATTCACCACTCATTGTACAAATGCTTTGTGTGCCCAGAAGTAGGCTGGGTGCCATAGAAACAGGATAGAGCTTAACCAACATCGCCCTACCTCGAGGAAGCTCGCGATGTAGTGAATGATCCACGCAGTAAATAGTCAGTCAAGATCTGATAAATACAAGGAAGGAAAAGACAGAATGTGGAAAGAATGTATAATCAGGGGCTCTCATCCAGTTTTAAAGTCAAAAGATGTCTTCCCGAGGAAGTGATGTTTAGGAAAGGACAGGAGAATGAGGTGGAGGGAGTCAGGTGACCAGCTGGGTTCTCTAGTCAGGAGATGCTTACAGGTCCTCTGTCACAGTCTGGTGGCTGTGTGTAGAGAGGTGGAGAGACAAATGAGACCAAGGACGACTGCCTTCAGTCATAATGCTTTAAAGGCAAGTAACAGAAACCTCAAATTCAAGTGCATATGAACAATAAAGGAATTTATAATCTCACATAAGTGGAAATCCAAAAGTTGGGCAGCCTCTAGGAGAAGAACACCCAAAATTTAATAAACACGTGGATTCTTCCGATCAGTCTCTCTCCCGTCCTCAGCCCCAGATTCCTCCTGAGTTGAATCTTGGTAGCCCTTGAGTAGGCTTCCCAGGTGGCACTAGTGTTAAGGAACCCACCTTCCAATGCAGGAGATGTAAGAGATATGGGTTCGATCCCTGGGTTGGGAAGATCCCCTGGAGGAGGGCATGCCCACCCACTCCAGTATTCTTGCCTGGAGAATCCCATGGATGGAGGAGCCTGACAGGCTAAAGTCCATAGGGTCACAAAGAAGCGACTTAGCACACACATATGCATCCCTTTTGTACTTTGGCCACCTGATGCAAATTAAAAAATTTAAAAAAAAAACTTTTTTATGCAGATTTTTATGCCAAAACTTTTTATGCAAAAAAAAAAAAAAAAACTCATTGAAAAAGACCCTGATGCTGGGAAAGACTGAAGGAAAAAGGAGAAGAGGGCAACAGAGGATTAGATGATTGGATGGGATCACTGATTCAATGGACATGAGTTTGAGCAAACTCCGGGAGATAGTAAAGGACAGGGAAGCCAGGCATGCTGCAGCCCATGGGGCTGCAAATAGACTGAACAGCAACAACCAAGCATCTCAGCACATCATGCAGATCTGTGCCTCCGTGTCTCTTCCAGACCAGGACTCCTGCCCTTCCTCCTACCCAGCCTTTTGTATGGTGGCGGTTTGGTCTCTAAGTCATGTCCGACTCTTGCAACCCCATAGACTGTAGCCCACAAGGCTCCTCTGCCCATGGTATTTCCTAAGCAAGAATACTGAAGTGGGTTGTCATTTTTTTCTCCAGGGGATCTTCCAGACCCAGGGATCAAACCCAGGTCTCTTGTGCTGCAGCCAGTCTCCCGCTTTGCAGGCAGACTCTTTACTGACTGAGTCACCAGGGAAGCTCACAACTTCTTGTATAGCAGATGTTTATCCAAGGAATAGTGACAAAATGATTGATTTAGCAAAGCTGATACCTACTAGAGCTTCATCTATAATACAACTGAATAAATGCATCTATATTTTTCATTCCTCTCCTCTCTTTCTACTTCCCCCTCTCCGCTCCCTGCCCCTCAAGTGTGTGTATGTGTGTGTTTGTGAAAAAGAGAGAGAGAGAAGGAATTCTGAGGGATTTCTTCTTCCAGAGTAGTTGAGATTAGTGTAAGTTGAATTGTTGGTTTGTGACTATACCGGAGAGTTCTGAGTATCCAGGAGAGTCTCAGTAACAGATGATTATCCTGAAATGAAGCCAATAGTCAGGACTATGCCGTCAATACACCTGGGTGTACGTTTCACAGAATAACATTGTGAACCTGATGGTCAGGCTTCCATTCGTCACTTTCCTTATGGGTTTGCGCCAGTCTCATCCAGATCATCTTACCCTACATCCCCACATTCCACAGCCGTGGCCATGGGGGCCCCCTTTTTTCCTTTGAGTCTTGATTTAAATGTCCCTTTCTTTGGAAGATTTCTTATCCAGACTAATCAAAATAAAGCTGATCCTTTTGAACATAATTTCAGCCTCTATTTTTTCCTTCGTAATATGTATTTTAGCTCACAATGATTTTTAAATATTTAGCTTACAGTGATTTAGTTCACAATGATTTATAAATATATGCCCGCTTGCTTGAATATGTTTTTTCTAGAGTAAAATGCAAAATTTATCAAGTCTGATTTGGGTTTGTTTTTTTTTTCATTGTTGTTATTCAGTTTTGACCTCATTACATAACATTGTCCATGATGCTTAGAAGGTAATCAATAAACATGTGCTTGGGAGAAACAACAACAAAGATGGGGAAACGAGGAAGGAAGGAAAGTGGGGTGGGAGGGAGGGAAGAAGAGAGGGGAGGACAAATAAACTAATGGACAAATGAGAGGGAATGAGATGGAGCAAAACAGTAAAGAAAAGAAGTCAGTTAGGCAGGCACCTGATTTAACAGAGCCTCACGTTACTCTCCTGTATTGGGACTCCTGAGTGGAATTAATTATCAAGGATTTTTTGTGTGATTATCAAAGAATGCAAGTTGTAAAACTGCACATCAGAGCCACTAGGGCTTGTCAATGGCTCTTCCTGCCACCTCTGCCCCAGCAGTGGCTTCTGCTCTGGGTACCTAGACATACTTGGAGCTGCTTCCTTCCTTCTGCCCTGAGGCCTTTCTGTTCTGCCTTTATTCCTGCTCACCCTTTAAAACTTCCTCTAGGACTTTTCCATGCCGCCCTGTTTTCCTGCATTATGAGTTAGGAGTTACCTACCGGGTGGTAATGAATCTACCTGCCAATGCAGGAGATGCGAGTTCAATCTCTGTGTTGGGAAGATCCCTTGGAGGAAGAAATGGCAACTCACTCCAGTATCCTTGCCTGGGAAATCCCATGGACAGAGGAGCCTTCGGGTCTGGGGTCACAAAAGAGTCAGACACGACTTAGCAACTAAGCAACAATAACAAATAAATAGGAATATTAGGAATAGGGGTTCCATGAGCCTATGGTGACTGAGGGCAGGGGAAGGGGCAGAAAGCCACTACCCTGACCACATGGTTTTGTAAGAATCTCTTTAGAAGAATGGAAGGTCTTATTCATTATGATACCACAACTTAGCCAAATAATTGACATATAGCTGTAAATAGTGAATCAATAAACACAAAGTTTTTGTGAGTGAATTGAATGAGAGTATGTGAGTGAATGAATAAACATTTTACACTTGCTGCACACAGCTTTTTTGTGAGCATTCTCATACACTTTCTAGCATTTAGTGTCTTAAATATAATAGGTACAGAAATGTATGGCTGTGCTTTATTGGGGGGGAGACTTGTTGTTTTCCTACAAAAGATTCACTGTCTCTATAGTCATGTGGCCAAGTCTGACTGCAAACAAGAATGCCGTGCTCATCAAGAGAGGACAGCGGGTCTTAATGTAGAGACAGTCACTGCCTGCGTAAGAACTGAGCCCTTAATTTACTCTGACAACTACTTTTAAGTAGCCAAAGTGAATTGGAAACCTTCCCTTGAGACATTCATTGGAAAACACAGTTTGGATTAGTCCAATAACCGAATGTCAACCACCTCCTACAACAAAGCAGTGAGACATGCTTCCCTCTCTACAGATCAAGTAACCCAGAAGCGTGCAGCCTGGGTAACCGCTAATAAGGGTTCTCAGAGAATGGAGGCCAGTAGAAGAATTGTTTTTCCCCATAGTAAAAGTCCAAACACCTTACCTTAGCACCCACTGCCCTAAATAAGTCAGTCCTGACCTCCCCAGGCATTGAAGACACTCAGTGAAATCCCACAAGCATTTCTAAAAAAGCGAAGGGGACAGGACATTCCCAGTTGAAGGAACAGTTAATTTTTTTGTAATTTCTATTCTTTTTTTAAATTTTATTTATTCATTTATTGATCTGTTTTTGGCTGCTTCGAGCCTCTGTTTCTGCAGGCGGGTTTTCTTTATTTTCAGTGAGAGCCGGGACTCCTCTTCGGCTCTGGTGGCCGGCTTCTCACTGCAGTGGCTTCGCTCGTCGTGGAGCACAGGCTCTAGAACACTCAGGCTGCAGCAGTTGGGGAGCTCGGGCTTAGCTGCCCCTTGGCATGTGCAGCCTCCTGGACCAGGGAGCAGACCTATGCCCCTGCACTGGCAGGCGGGTTCTTCACTACTGGACCACCAGGGAACAATTTAAATAAATGCAAGGAAGTCAGTTAAACTTAGCAACCCAGTGACTCCATATGACACATACGTGGAGGAATTAATAATAAAATAGGGAAACGAAGGTCTTATACTGAGATGTCTTGGTATAAATGTCGCTCGGTCTTCTGGTGTGAACTCGCTGTTGTTGTTCAGTTGCTCAATCGTGCCTGATTCTTTGCGACCCCATGTACTGCAGCCAAGAATATTCTGGTGTGAAGGATGGCATAGAGGTGTTTTCCTATTCCCTCTGCACTAAGCATCACTATAAGCTCTGGAAAGGGTGCAAGAGACAACCAAGGAGAACTCTGAGAGGTGTAGGAGGAAGGCCAGCAGGCTCTGGCTCCAGGACTGGATGAACGGCTCAGGGGGAGAGCATCTTGTCTTCTCTCAGCCAATAAAAGAAAGTCACCCAAGCCTGGCCTTCACCAATCCCTGACCCACCAACCGAGGAACGCACAGGCAGACTGGTTCTGTCCCTGGGTCACACAGGAGTCTCTCTGAACAAGCAGATTATTCAGACACCCTGAATGCCCAGAGGATAAGCAAACAACTCACTCCCCACTGGGCCTGTGTTGCCTAAGGGAGGAAAGATAGCTTTTTAAACACGTGGTGCTGGAGCATTTGGACCCCCATAGGCAACACAGCATAAAAATTAACTCAAAATTAATTATCAGTTCAGTTCAGTCGCTCAGTCGTGTCCGACTCTTTGCGACCCCATAAATCGCAGCACGCCAGGCCTCCCTGTCCATCACCAATTCCCGGAGTTCACTCAGACTCACATCCATCGAGTCAGTGATGCCATCCAGCCATCTCATCCTCTGTTGTCCCCTTCTCCTCCTGCCCCCAATCCCTCCCAGCATCAGAGTCTTTTCCAATGACTCAACTCTTCACATGAGGTGGCCAAAGTACTGGAGTTTCAGCTTTAGCATCATTCCTTCCAAAGAAATCCCAGGGCTGATCTCCTTCAGAATGGACTGGTTGGATCTCCTTGCAGTCCAAGGGACTCTCAAGAGTCTTCTCCAACCCCACAGTTCAAAAGCATCAATTCTTTAGCACTCAGCTAATTATAGACAAATACAAAATACAAAAATACAAAACTTTAAACAACAACAACAAAAGAGAAAGTCTTCAGGGTCTAGAGCTGATTGCAGAGTTCTTGACATCAAAAATATGTCCAAAAATTCATAAATTGGGCTTCATCAAAATTTTAAACGATTTTTCTTTTGACAATCCATGTGAAGAGGAAGAAAAGACAGTTTATAAACTAGAAAAAAATATTTTCAAACCTCATAGTTGGTCTTTAGAATATATAATGAACTCTCTAAACTCAACACTTAAAAAAAAAAATGAGACATTTCACTGAAGATATACAGATAACAAATGGCACATGAAAACAAATTTTCAACATCATTACCCAACAGAGAAATGCAAACTAAAATGGCAATAAGATATCACTATATACCTATGAGAATTAATTAAATTAAAAGCAAAAAATACCAACAACATCCGATGCTGGTGATGATGCAAAGAAAAAGAATCACTCACACAATGCAGCTGGAAATGTAAAATAGTATAGCCACTCATTAAAAGTTAGCAGTTTCTTGCAAAACTAAACATAAAAATCACCATATGGCCAGGCAATCGAATGCCTGGGCATTAATCCCAGAGTAAGGAAAATTTATGTTCATGCTGTGGAGCCTTGTACCAAGGTCACAGGTTGCCAGGTGGAGCCCTATATGAAGGAAATATCTCAACTGACTAAACCTCATAGCAACTGTTGCCATGAGCTTCCCCTCTCCCCAGTCTAAACCACCCAGCTCCCTGACCCCATATTAGGTACAAATACCCACCCTATTACTCATCCTATAGCACCCTAACCAATCACCTGCTGCCACCCATCTAGCAGGAATTTTCTCTGTCTTGAGGCTATAAAAATTGGCTACTAGCCCACATAAGGTGACTCTCCCTTTAACTGGTCTGCTCTTCTAAACAGCATCTCCTACTCTAAGGCTGTATATTGTCACCCTGTTTATTTAACTTATATGCAGAGTACATCATGAGAAATGCTGGGCTGGAAGAAACACAAGCTGGAATCAAGATTGCTGGGAGAAATATCAATAAACTCAGTTATGCAGATGACACCACCCTTATGGCAGAAAGTGAAGAGGAACTAAAAAGCCTCTTGATGAAAGTGAAAGTGGAAAGTGAAAAAGCTGGCTTAAAGCTCAACATTCAGAAAATGAAGATCATGGCATCTGATCCCATCACTTCATGGGAAATAGATGGGGAAACAGTGGAAACAGTGTCAGACTTTATTTTGGGGGGCTCCAAAATCACTACAGATGGTGACTGCAGCCATGAAATTAAAGGACGCTTACTCCTTGGAAGGAAAGTTATGACCAACCTAGATAGCATATTGAAAAGCAGAGACATTACTTTGCCAACAAAGGTCTGTCTAGTCAAGGCTATGGTTTTTCCAGTGGTCATGTATGGATGAGAGTTGCACTGTGAAGAAGGCTGAGCGCTGAAGAATTGATGCTTTTGAACTGTGGTGCTGGAGAAGACTCTTGAGAGTCCCTTGGACTGCAAGGAGATCCAACTAGTCCATTCTGAAGGAGATCAGCCCTGGGATTTCTTTGGAAGGAATGATGCTAAAGCTGAAACTCCAGTACTTTGGCCACCTGATGTGAAGAGTTGAGTCATTGGAAAAGACTCTGATGCTGGGAGGGATTGGGGGCAGGAGGAGAAGGGGAAGACAGAGGATGAGATGGCTGGATGGCATTACTGACTCGATGGACATGAGTCTGAGTGAACTCCAGGAGTTGGTGATGGACAGAGAGGCCTGGCGTGCTGCGATTCATGGGGTCACAAAGAGTCAGACAGTCTGAGTGTGATCTGATCTGATCTGATCCTCTCATTCTGCCCCATGTCTGGGAATTCTTTTCCAACCGACATACAGACCAAGACACACACAAAAACCTGACATGAGTATTCATAGTAGTCTTATTCACAGTAAGAAAAAAATAAACCAACAACGGATCAGCTAGGCTGTCCTGCAGCAGGCGAATGGTTAACAAAGGATGGTATGTAAGTTTCACAGATTCCTGCTCATCAGTAAAAAGGAAAGAACGACTTGGATGAATCTCCAGGGAATTATACTGAATGCCTAGCAGATTACCTTTTGTATTATTCCATTTTCATAGCATTTTTAAATGATCACATTTTAGTGGCCAAGATTTGAGAACAGAGCTGAGTTGGGGGCTGTGGCAGGAGATGGGGACAGATAAAAAGGCACAACGTGAGAGGTGGACCATGAGGGGATTACTGGAACTGTTTAATGTCTTGACTGTGGTGGTGGATACAGGAACCTATAAAGATAATAAAATTGTATGGAACTTCACACACACACAGTGCATGAAGCAGAACTGGGGAAATTGGAGTGAGATCAGAGGATTGTGTGAAAGTCATTGTCTGTTGATGTTTAATATAGTTTGGCAAAGTTTTCCTACAGAGAGAGAAAAATGGTCAATGGATATATAGGTAGTATTTATTACAGTTGTATCATTGTTCAGTCCATAAATCATTTCCCAATCTTTGTGACCCCATGGACTGCAGCATGCCAGGCAGCCCTGTCCTTCACTATCTCCTCCAGCTTGCTCTAATTCATGGCCATTGAGTCAGTGATGCTATCCAACTATCTCATCCTCTGTAGCCCCCTTCTCCTTCTGCTGTCTGTCTTTCCCAGCTTCAGGGTCTTTTTCCAATGAGTCAGCTCTTCACATCAGGTGGCCAAAGTGTTGGAGCTTCAACTTCAGCGTCAGTCCTTCCAATGAATTTTCAGGGTTGATTTCCTTTAAGATTGACTGATTTGATCACCTTGCTGTCCAAGGGATTCTCAGGAGTCCTCTCCAACACTGCAGTTCATTCACAATTGTATGTGAATCTGCATTTATCTCAATAAAACTTTCAAGGAGAAATATTGTTTGCTCTAACTTAGGGCAGACCATGGGCTGGCTAAGCCTGTAAGCTCTAGAGGAAGTAGCTAGAAGGCAGCAGTGTGAATGTGCATTGGCTTCTATTAGCTGACATTCAGTTCAGTTCAGTCGTTCAGTCGTGTGCGACTCTTTGGAACCCCATGAATCACAGCACGCCAGGCCTCCCTGTCCATCACCAACTCCCGGAATTCACTCAGACTCACGTCCATCGAGTCAGTGATGCCATCCAGCCATCTCATCCTCTGTCATCCCCTTCTCCTCCTGCCCTCAATCCCTCCCAGCTGACATTAGGAAAGGTTTAAAAGAAAGTGGTGAGGAACTTCCCTGGTCATCTCATGGTTAAGACCTTGCTTTCCAATGCAGGGAGTATGGGTTTGATCCTTGTTCAGGGGGCTAAGATCCCACACACCTCAAAGGCCAAAACACCAAAATATAAAACAGAAGCAATATTGTAACAAATTTAACAAAGACTTTAAAAATTGGGCCTCATCAAAAAAATCTTGGGGAAAAAAAGTGATGAACTTGGTCAAGATTGGCTGATATTTAAGAGGAAAAAGAAAGAGATGAGTCAGTTCAGAAATTTGAGATATTGAAAAGTTGGAAAAATGAGTATTTCTGGACTCTCACCATAGGAAATGAGGTTGGAAAAGCTTGGATTGACAAAGACACATCAAGACAGCCTTTCTGTGAAAAGTATTACTGTCTCAGGCTAGCTGTCTTAAAAGCAGAGCAAGAGACAAAGTTTTATGTCCAGGAGTCTTATCTGAGTAGGAATGAAGATCAAGAGAGACATGCAGGGAAGGAGGAAAATCCATTCTGGGAATATGGACCACACGTGTAGGTGTCATGTGTCCAGACACCACGTGACTTTCTGAGAAGTTTTACACAACCTCCCTCAAACTGCCAACCCATTAAGTGGGGAATAGGTGACATTAAAACAAGGAAGCAATAAATCAAGCTTAAGAACTGTGTCTCTATTGTGACGGCTGGCACATGTAACTGACTGGAGAGAAATAGATCTTCCTAAGCGTCGTATGTTTGAGGGTAAATTTCATTGTCAAAATGTTACCAAAGATCCTTCGACTTTGAGACCTAAAATGGCTCTTGAAACTCCACACTTGGGTCAGCAGAAGTGGGCTTTACAGATTTATAGAAACTTTGCAGACCTATAATATGCACCCTGGAGGTTAATGAATAGAAGAGAACTCCTAAAGAACAGAGCAAAGGTCTGTGGAGAGTAAAGGACAAGGAGGGTTCTCCCAAACAGCAGAGCAGGGTTTAATTCAGAAACATCCCCATTTCCAAGTTGGAGGATCTTCAAAAAGGCTGCCCAGCAGAACTTCAGAATTGATACAGACCAGAGCCTGCTGTGGCCTCCTGTTCTTCCACTTTCTGACTGAGGATTTCCTTGCAAAGGAGGAGGATGGGGAAGCAGACAGTTCACTCTTTATTTGTAACTTATTGAACCATGAGCAGACATATCCATGGGGAACCCTTGAGACTCTGAACATCCACCAGACTTTGAGCAGAATGCAGTGGGATGGAAGAGACCTGGCTTGGCTTCCCTGGGGAGGGCACAAGAGACTTCTGTGTGAGAGGAGAATGAAACATTTTTTTGGGCGGTGACCAAGAGACTAAAAACAATTCCACACTTTCACTTCTCCTTGGGCATATAACTAGATGACATTTTTTACCCTCCAATCAATTAACCAGTAGAATAGGAATTGAAGTAATTGACTCCTACATTTAGGCCTGACCCATTAAATATAATTTTTTTCATAGATAATTTGCAATTCTCTGTTTCCATCTGTTAGCTTAATATAGAAATCTTGAAGCTGGATATAAGTGGAGCCGAAAATGGAAAGAATTTGGAACCCAAACATCTTAAGCCACACACAGTTCTCTTACTGTGATTTTTGCTATTTGGCAAAGTGAAGAAATTTTGCAGATGTAATTATTAAAGTCTCTAATCAGTTAGCTTTGAATTAATCAAAAGGAACTTTATTCTGGGTGGAAGTGACCTAATCGCATTAATCCTTTATAAAGGGGTGTAGATGTCAGAGTCTTGAAGCAGCAGACTTTCTACCATTGGCTTTGAAGACACAGGCTGCCATGAATTCTATAGACACCAGGAGACGAGGCTGCCCGCAGCTGGATGGAGCTTGGAAGTAGATTCTAGTCTAGTTGTGCTGACACCTGCATTTCAGCCTTGGGAGACCCTGAGAGAGGGTATATTTAAGTTATGCCAAGACTTCTGACCTACAGAAATTGTTAGGTAATGGCTGTATGTTGTGCTAAGTTGCTAATTTGTGGTACTTTGTTGCATAGCAATAGAAAATAGAATACAGCTACTTTGCATAACATACATCTTAATTATTTTGTGGCAAAAACATATCTCTAGAATTTTGTCAGAGAAAAGAGTTTTATTGTATTTTCCCTTATTAATTTATTTTTGCATTTCTTTTTTTTAATTTATTTTTTTAATTGGAGGATAATTTCTTGAAAATGTTCTTGGTTTCTGTCATGCAACAATGCAAATCAGTCATAATTATACACGTATCCCCTCCCTCTTAAGCCTTCCTTCCCTCCCTCCACCCCACCCCTCTAGGTAATCATAGAGCTCCACTGAGCTCCTTGTGTTATGCAGCAGCTTCCCCCTAGTTATCTATTTTATATACGGTAGTGTATATGTCAATGCTACTGTCTCAGTTCATCTCTCCTTCCCCTGCTGTATCCACAAGTTCATTTTCTACATCTTTGTCTCCATTCCTTCCCTGCAAATAGGTACATCAGTCTCATTTTTTCTTTTTAGATTTCATTTATGTATATAGATAGATAGATAGATGTTAATATATGATATTTGTTTTTTTCTCTTTGTGGCTTACTTTACTCGGTGTACAGGCTCTAAGATCATCCACCTCACTCAACTGACTCAAACACATTCCTTTTTATGCCTGAGTAATATTCCACTGTATTTATCCATTCATCAATCAATGGATGTCTAGATTGCTTCCGTATACTGGCTATTGTAAATGGTGCAGCCATGAACTATGTGTCGTTTAGAATTGTGGTTTTCTCAGGGTATATGCCCAGTATATGCTGAGTCATATGGTAGATTTGTTCCTAGTTTGTTAAGGGATCTCCATACTGTTCTCTATAATGGCCCTTATTTTCTGAAGGCAACCAGGATAGCTTTCAGTAGAAAAGAACCCCTGATGGGTAAGATGGTTTTGGTCACATCCTTGTCTGTATTGAGTCTAACTGATACATTAATGGTATTAACATTACCATTATTACCACTACCATGGCTTTACCACCTTGGAGCATCATCTGAGATAAAATTAAATAAATGTATTTTCTTTGTACATCTCAGTACAGATTTACATTTTTACTTATGTAAATTTATGTGAAGAATGTATTAGTTATGGTGACAGCAGCTGCTATAAGTGACAAATCCTCAAATAGCATTGGCTTAGGATAAAAGTGTATTTCTACCGGTGAAACATTCTAACAATGGATATTCTCCAGGAAACTCTGTTGGCCCAGGTGACAGTTGCCAGTGTCTGAAGGCTTTTGGTTATCACATTAAGAGGAGGGCTGCTATTGACATCTCCTGGGTGGAGGCCAGGGATACTGCTGAGTACCCTATGATACATGGGACAGCCCTCCCCGTGCCCCACAAGAGAAATTAACTCCCCCCACAGTACAACCAGGGACAAGATTGAGTAACCTGGTGTACAGTAAATAGCAACAGATTTGTAAATCCTTGATACTTTGTATTCCTACAGGAACACTTCTTTAGCATATACTATGTGCTGGGCACTATTCTATATTCAATGATGCAAAAGTAAATGAGACAGCTTCCTTTCCCTAGGCACCTACATTCTGGCTTATTACATATGTGAACCGATTAATCTTCCTGGAAGTTCTGTTTCTCACTTATGAAGTAGGCTCACTTATAAATATGACTCATATGACAGGTACGGAGTTTAAATGAGACAATGCATGTGTAACAGGATGCTAAAATGGTGTTCTTCATGCTTCATGAGGCATGAATTCAACAGATGTTACAGTCCAAAGTGACCTGGAGACAGAACACCATGGAAAATAACTGGTGTTATATGACTACACAAAATGTGGATATACGAGCGGATGAAGGAGTGATCCAGGAGGGTCCTGCAACGGGGGATTAGGGGAGGTCCTTGGAGAAGGCGATGGCACACCACTCCAGTACTCTTGCCCAGAAAATCCCATGGATGGAGGAGCCTGGTAGGCTGCAGTTCATGGGGTCGCTAAGAGTCGGACAGGACTGAGCAACTTCACTTTCACTTTCGCTTTGGGTCCAGTGAGAACGTGAAGGGAGGAGCCTGATAAGAACACAGTCAGATTTAATATGTACCCAGGGACGGATGCTGATTTGAGCCGGAGAAGCTGTAACTTTGGGCTTCAAGGATGGAGTGAAGCATCTTGGAAGTAATTGCACTCCTGAGTGTCAATCAAACAGGCATGGGACTTCGCACTGAATGAGGTAGGATGGGAGCTTGCAACAATTTCCAAAGGACTCCTGCCCCAGTGGGCCACCTTCCAGGCTGATAAGACCCAGCACTAATGAGATAAGGAGCTTTCTTTGAGGACAGAAGCCCAGAGGAGATTTGGGAAGAGGCAACTGAAGGAAGTCACTTCATAGGGTCTGAGCAGGGGAGATTCTGAAGAATTCACCGTGACATTCACGAAAGAAAGGGCAACTCTGTTTATATGCCAAATAAGAGAATTTTAGGACAACACTAGATAAGAACTTTCTTGTTCCCCTTATCTCTCTTCCCTACATTCTGCTTGGTGGGGTCAGAAAATTATTTCACATGTCTGAAGGAGGAGAAATTCCAGGTAGAAGAAAGAGTAGGAGAGTTATACTAACCTCTCTTGTTTTAAATGAGCAGCGTAAACCCACTGTCTTCTTGCAGAGAGTGAAAGATTTAAAAGTAATTCAATTTCAGAAAATTGATAAGAATAGGATAGGCTATGATGAGGTAACAAATAAGCCCATGATTCCAATTAATTCACACAGCAATATTTTTTTTTTATATCTTCTCATCTACGTGTCTCAATTATGATAGTAGGTTTGTGTTTCTCATCTACATGTCTCAACTATATCTGGGGGCTCCAGAGCTCTGTTTCACTGATTGAGTGAAATCTCACTCAATTGAGGGAATCTCACTGATTGTGGTTCCATTTCCTCATTACTATCTCAACAAATGACTTCCAAGGTTTCTGAAGCACAGCAAGAAATATCTGGAGTGTCACACATGGACTTTTATAAAATGACCTGGAACAGTATACATGGCATAAATGACTTTTCTCCATATCCCATTGGCCAGAAATAAGCACTATTGTAGCAAACCCAATTGTACCAGAAGCAGGAAATGTTGCCTTCCTATGTGCCAGAGAATGAGAGAGCTGGATATGATTGAGCACTAGACCCCTTTCAACCTTCTAAGTTATAATCCACTTGTACTAGCCATTTTTAATTAAACCGAGAAACTGAGTTTCCATTGAAGAGCAGAGGAAAGCTAAATAGGTTAAAAAGAGATCAGTTCAATTCAGTTCAGTCGCTCAGTCATGTCTGACTCTTTGCAACCCCATGAATCGCAGCATGCCAGGCCTCCCTGTCCATCACCAATTCCCAGAGTTCACTCAAACTCACGTCCATCAAGTCAGTGATGCCATCCAGCCATCTCATCCTCGTCCCCTTCTTCTCCTGCCCACAATCCCTCCCAGCATCAGAGTCTTTTCCAATGACTCAACTCTTCGCATCAGGTGGCCAAAGTACTGGAGTTTCAGCTTTAGCATCATTCCTTCCAAAGAAATCCCAGGGCTGATCTCCTTCAGAGTGGACTGGTTGGATCTCCTTGCAGTCCAAGGGACTCTCAAGAGTCTTCTCCAACACCACAGTTCAAAAGCATCAATTCTTTAGCACTCAGCTTTCTTCACAGTCCAACTCTCACATCCATACATGACTACTGGAAAAACCATAGCCTTGACCAGATGGACCTTTGTTGGCAAAGTAATGTCTCTGCTTTTCAATATGTTATCTAGGTTGGTCATAACTTTTCTTCCAAGGAGTAAGCGTCTTTTAATTTCATGGCTGCAGTCACCATCTGCAGTGATTTTGGAGCCCCCAAAAATAAAGTCTGACACTGTTTCCACTGTTAGATGCAAAACAGTAAAGCAGTTTTCATTAGACTCCACAAGGTCTACAAGTCCAACTTTCTGGTAATAGACATAAAGCCCTGGGTACACTGAGTTACACAGAATGGGTACCACAGGACCATCTCCCTATTTCTTTCTCTTTTGTATGTACAAGTAAAGTTCCTGTACCTTTCTACTCCTGATGAGATAGAAAATAATATCCTATATGATCCTGTTTCTATAACAGCAACACCTGCCGTTTCTCTTGCATCTACTATATGCCAGATGCTTTGCCAACACTTCTTCACAGGCCTCCAGTGGGTGGTTCCATGGTTCCATGAGGGGGTAAATGGAGAAAATTCTACCGAGTGTGACAGATATGCAGGGTCATAATTTCCTTGATCAACATTTTTACTCAAAGAGTGGGTAGACAACATCACTAGCACAAAATACAAAATTGAGGATATTGTTTTATATTAGAATTAATGTGAGAATATCTTTGGATTTTTAAGCTTTATTGAAATATAATATACAAAAAATATACACATTTAGTGTGTACCTTTCAATGAGTTTGGGCATATGCATACTCTCACCACAGCTACAGTAATAAGAATATTCATTACCTCCTAAAATGTCCTTTTATTCTTTTGTGTGTTTTGCTTCCTTTGGTGAGAATACTTAACAAGGGAGCTATCCAGTTAACAGAATTTGAAATGCACAATATTCTGTCCATAACCATAGGTTCTATGTTGTACAGCAGATGTCTGAAACTTTTTCATCTTGCATAACAAAGGAAATCAACCTTCACTATTCATTGGAAGGACTGATGCTGAAGCTGAAGCTCCAGTACTTTGGCCACCTGATGTGAAGAACTGACTTATTGGAAAAGACCCTGATGCTGGGAAAGATTGAAGGCAGGAGGAGAAGGAGATGACAGAGGATGAGATGGTTGGATGGCATGACCGACTCAATGGACATGAGTTTGAGCAAGCTCTGGGAGTTGGTGATAGACAGGGAAGCCTGGCGTGCTGCAGTCCATGGGGCAGCAAAGAGCCGGACACAACTTAACGACTTCCATTCTGAGACTTAGCGACTGAACAACAACAATAAAATGGCATATCCATTTCTCCCTCTTCCTAGACCATGACAACCACCATTGTGTTCTCTGCTTCATCAGTTTGACTATTTCAGATATCTCTTTTAAGTAGAATTAGGCAGTATTTGTCCTTCTATGACTGGCTTGAGAACTGTTGAGTGTGTGCAGCGCATAGAAGGAATTTATTTTTTAAAATATGTTTTTTTCATATTTATTGTTATTTATTTGGTTGCACTGGGTCTTAGGTACGGTATGAGGGATCTAGTTCCCTGACCAGGGATTGAACCTGAGCACCCTGTACTGGGAGCACAGAGTCCTAGCCACTAGAACATCAGGAAAATCCCGTATTTCTTTTACTTTCCATTTCTGTGCAGAAAGCTTCTCGTCCCTTCCTCTTCCCCGCTCTCCCCACCACACCAGGGATCAGACACAGAGCTGTCTATGTCCATCAGAGCATTGCACAGGTATTTCCTGGAGCAACTTGGTTAAATCTCTCCTTGCACTTCACTGTCTTAGCTGAAGAATCGGGAGCACTACCTTCACAGAACAGGTACAGACAAAATTCATACTTTCTTCAGGGTTTGAAGGACAACTATGAGAAAAGTTAGGAAAATGTAAGTTAGGAAAATGTAAGTGGAGAAAAGAATAGTCAGGGAGAAATACGAGACTGACCAAGATAGACAGGAGCTAATAACATTATCTTCGTTCCCCACTTTCATGGAGTTTCTCTGTGCTCGGGTATCCATTAACTTCACTTCATTTAATGTTCTAACAACATTTTGCTGTAGATATTGTTATCTGAAGCCATGCGCTCAGTAGAATTTAGACCCCCACAAGGTTCAGCAAGGTTTTCAAAGTCACTGTGACTCAAGACCTCACATGTTATGTCCACTCTCCTCCCCTGCCATATGAGGTTCCCTCTGTGTTGCATCCTTGCTCAAAAGCTCCCACACCGGATTCTGCAAATGCCCATTCATCTCCCCACCTTCTTTTTGCCAGAGGGAAGTAATAACCTCTGATTCATTCGTAGAATTCATGAAGGAAGATTTTAATTCCAGGTCAAACAAATCCATTAGTGTAAAAAGCCCCAAACAAAGCAAAACTATAATGATCTTTAGTGCACTGATTGCTTTAGATCTTTTCTAAAACAAGGCAAGCTATAAATAAATACCTGAAATGATAGAAGCTGTAAAAATAATAGAAACCACCAGAAACAGTATAAAGCCATGTTTTCTAAACTAACACCTCATGGGACACAGGCTCAATAAAAGTATCTTTTAAAAAAAGACGATATGGTTATGTAGTTTGGAAAATGATCTGCACTTAAAAATTCATGTGGGCATTGTAAAGATTCTGAGACATCTGGAAATATTATAGTTAACCTGGATTAATTCTGTCAATGAGAATTTCAAATGCATTTAGTTATAAAACCATCTTTTCTCTACAATGAATGCCCTTGATATAAAATATACAGTGTACGGACTTTCCACACATGTGGAACTGTGTGGAAAATGCCAGTGGGAAGCTGGGTCTTCCCAAATGGCTCAGGGGTAAAGAATCTGTCTGCCAGTGAAGGAGATAAAAGAGATTCAGTTTCAAACCCTGGATGGGGAAGATCCCCTGGAGGAGGAAATGGCAACCCACTCCAGTATTCTTGCCTGGAGAGTCCCATGGACTGAGGAGCCTGGTGGGCTACAATCCATTGGGTCACAATGAGTCGGACACGACTGAGCACGCACACACACACACACACACACCACAGGAAGTTCTTTCTTTCTCTTCCTCAGTGCAAGCCCTTCATGTGACAGTTCTAAGCCTTGCCCCACCTGGCCGAGCACCACAACCAACAGAAGACTTCGCAGCGCGGGCAGCAGAGGTCCCCATCCCATCTCCGCCAGGCTGCTTCCACCGCGTCTCCCGCTGGACTTCTCTCTAGCTTCTCTGACTTCTTGCTCTTCAGCTGGGATACTTCCCTTCATTCACTGGACCAGGATTTTTGGATTATCTGGTTCGGGCTGAGCTGAGTGAGGTACCCTTCAAAAACCCATTACCTGGTCTCTGACCTAAGAACTTCACATTTGGCCTATTGTTCATCCAACAGTCAACAAGGCTTTACTGAGAGTCCACACTGAACCAAGAGAGATGAACAGAACAGACAGGTACTCTGCACAGTTTGTTTATAACTGAGAGCTAGACAAACAGGCACTCCCAAGGCAGTGCCGCAAAGCATTATGGGAAGGAAGGAATGTGCTGATGAAGAAGAGCTTCTAACACAGACCTGGGGATTAGGAGATAGATTCTGAGGAGGAAACGGCACAGACTCTAAAGAATGGGGGGTAAATAGGAATCTATAACAGAAGTGAAAGAACACAGATGTGGAAGCAGGGCGTAAGTGTTCCAGATGGATAGAGCCACATGGGAAAGAGCTTGAGCTAAAAGAGAGAAGATGATATTGAAACTGAAATGATTTCCAGTAACTGAAATATGGCATTTAAGGAGTAACAGGGCACAAGGCCTCAGAGGAAAGGAAAGAAAATGTTCCCTGGTCAGCAACCTAGGGGTGGACACGTGGCCAGGCCAGGCTCCCAGGCCAGTCCTCACTGAGAATGGAGAGGAATCGTCAGATTCAAGAGCTCTGTTCAGCTGCAGGCATTGATCATCTTTGCTGCAGGTCAGAGTCCTGCCCTTTGCCCAGATCTTCAACAAGTTAAGCTCTGGGCTTACGTCAGGAGGCCCTGCAGTGCCACTCAGAATGGGCCACAGAGGAGGCGCACGGGGCTGAGGCCAGGACTACTGTCCACCTGGGGCCTCTGCAGTATTCTCCTCATCTGATCCCGCTTCTATCTGAGGATGTGGATATTAGAAGAGATTAAGTAGCTCGCCTAAGGATATATAGATTATAAATCACAGGATCTAAACACTGGTCTACCAAAACCCAGCCTCTTTCTATCACACTGCCTCCACGAACACATGTTTGTTTCCTGGTTGGTTTATTAAGAGCAACGGGAGTCAGATAATAGCACCTAACATTGATTAAATGTCTTCTTTGGATGAGGGCCTTTATTAGCTGTTTCGTATTCACCATCGCCCTTAAACCCAACAGTGGCCTATGAAATAAATATCATGATGCTTAATTTACTGAGGATAAACCTATAGTGGAGAAAGTGTAATTTCTCTGAGGTATATGGTTATTATATGGAGGAAGTCAGGTTAAAATTCAGGTTCTGTAACTGTGCTCCTTCCGGATGGAATAACTGAATGAACAGGGACAAGCAAAATGCATTCACAAAAGCACTTTAAAAAAATGAAATCCATTGAATTTCCTAAATGAAAGAAAACACCCTTCTACTCTCTTTTGAGAAGGTAGACGCATCCTAGGGGAGATCTTTGGGGTGTTGTGTGCGGTTTATCCATTATGGTACAAGAGATGCAGGTGTCAAAGGCCCCTACATCCATCATGGGTCTCTTTTATTTTATTTCCAGGTAGATAATGAGCATCCCATTTATGCTAGGCACTTCTGTTGATGACATACTAGTTGCCATAAAATCTGGAAAGTAAGATCAATTTTATGAGCAATTAAATGGGATCTATCCAGAGGTAATTAATTTTATGATGGAGGTTGAACAAGGTGAGAGGAGAGCCTGTTTTAGATGCATTGATGATAGGGAGGAATAATGGCTCATCAGCTATGAAACAGTTCCAAATTACCTGGCTTTCGGGTCATTATTTATATCAGTATTTTAAGTCTGCTGCCCTCCCTGTTTGCATCAGGAACAGAAAGAGTATTGTTATCCACAGCCTTTTAGGGAGTGATCCAAACTTGCTCTCAGGAGCGTAATGGAAACCGGACAGTTACGAAACTAACTTTGCTTTCCTGTAAGACAGATGTTCTCTGATCCACAGTTGAAGAAACAATGAGGCCATTTATCAGTGAAAGGAGCTGCTTCTATCTGAACTCAGGAAATTGATAGCAAATGGCTGAGAAACAGGTTGTTGGCAGTTATGCCCGAGTAGAATTAATTAATCTATACATTCACTAGACAAATATTTATTGATAATATTCTGTCTGTCAGACACCATGATAAGTACTGGGGCTATAAAATAAAATTAATGCAATCATTGGGAAGCTTGTGAGTCTCTGTTAACTGTGTTTCTCCTTGGGATGATTCAATTTAAAAAAAAATGGCTCTTGAATAGGTTTGAACATCTCAAAATCCAAGAGTTTCAAAACACATGAGTAACGTGGCTTGCCTCCCATGTTATTGATAATGCTTGCCTTTGTCCTCAGAACGGTGTTCCTGTCACAGAAAGAGACAAATTTAATTGTGATCACCAGGGACAGTGTAGCATTATAAAAAATGCCAGAGGACATTCTACTCACCATAGTTTATCAAAGCTTTACTAGTCCTGCATGTCTTCTTTATGAAGCTTTCTGTGTTTTCAGAGCATCCACCCCATTCTCTGTGTCACCAGGGACATCAGAGCCAAACTAATCTGACCCTAGTTGCCCTAATGTGTGTGTGCTTGGTCGTGTCTGACTGTGTGACCCCATGGGCCAGGCTCTTCTATCCATGGAATTTTCCAGGCAAGAATACTGGAGTGGGTCGCCATTTCATCCTCCAGAGTTGTCCTAATACGAGCTTTGATTTAGGCAAGAAAGTGCACCTTGATGACCCTCCCCACCACACCCTATAACAAGTCTATAATTACAGGTTTTTAGTGAGAAGATACCCAACCCAATGTGCTGCAGGGAAGACAAAGAAAGGCTTCACTAGACTGCAGGACTGAGACGTCTGGTGGACAATGGCAATAAGCACAGCTGTCTTCATAGTCACCTATGCAGCTGATTCCACGTCACCCGTTCTCCATCACCTCTTTGCTTTCCTTTTTCTCCAGAGGGTTTCTCAGATGGTGACCTCTGATGTCTCCACATGTGCATTATCCTTATTGACTCTAATTCCTCAAGGAAAAAAAGTCCTCACTGTCTGACTTGCTCAAAAAGACATTTATAAGATTCACTTTGCCTACAAAGGGCCATCTAGTAAAATATATGGTTTTTCCAGTAGATGTGAGAGTTGGACCATAAAGAAAGCTGAGCGCTGAAAAATTGATGCCTTTTCATTGTGGTGTTGGAGAAGACTCTTGAGAGTTCATTGGACGGCAAGGAGATCCAACCAGTCAGTCCTAAAGGAAATCAGCCCTGAATATTCATGGGAAGGACTGATGCTGAAACTGAAGCTCCAATACTTTGGCCCCCCTGATGTGAAGAACTGATTCATTGGAAAAGACCCTGATGCCAGGAAAGATTGAAGGCAAGAGGAGAAGGGGACAGCAGAGGATGGGATGGTTGGATGGCATCACCAACTTGATGGACATGAGTTTGAGCAAACTTCAGGAGATGGTAATGGACAGGGAAGCCTGGCATGCTGCAGTCCACGGGGTCGCAAAGAGTTGAACGCGACTGACTGAAATGAAGATTCACTCTTATTAGACTAAATTGGGTCTCATGTGTCACATCAAACCAACAGCTCTGATGGTTCTGTTCTGGGTGGTAGACCCACCCCTCAAAATAAGGGCTGAGATGAACTCAGTCAGAATCCCATGGACAAGGAGAAGGATAATTTCCCAAAGGGAATTATGAGTGCTGCTTCCAAAAAAGGGAGGCATAATTTACTGGGCAGACACAAACAGCAGAATCCATTCTACCTATTTTTTTTTCCTGAAAATCTAGCAATTGAGCCTCATAAAGTTGTTGGAATAATTAAAATAAGTGACTGCAAATTATCTCACTCAGTAGGTAGCACAGAGTAGGTGTTCAGAAAGTCCATTCTCTTTCCTTTCTTTAAAAATGAAATGCAAAAAAAAAAAAAAAGAAAAAGAAATGCATTGTTTCATGCTTTCCTGTCTCTTTAAACAGGAAGCAGAAGGCTTTTGATGAGGTGCCAACTCATGTTTATAGCTTTGTCAAGATCAATCAGTCCTGTGGCTTACACTGAATGATAGGTGTGTATTTTTAAAGGAAAAGTGTTTATGCAAGCACAGATTGAAATTTCTAGAGAAGTCTAGAGAGATTTCTTGGAGAAGATCACTCATGCTGCTATAGCTGACTTAACTGGTCCTCTTCATCACCACATCATGGCCCAAGAAGGATTCACCTTGAACTCTAACTGAGAGGGAGCTTAAGTTCCCATGATAGGAATGATACTACGATTGGAAAGAAAATATTCAGGAGTCATATCTGACCCAAACAAAAGTCATGCAAGACACAGGGGCTTCCCTGAGGCCTTGACAAACAAAAGTTGTGATGAAGGATCACATAGTCATTTGTTCTTTCAACCAGCCAAGAAGGAATTTGTCCTGGAAACACATCTTGCTTCATCTACATAAACATCACCAGTCAAGTAGAACAGTCTGTGACTAAGATAAAAGAAAAAGCATCTGACTGTCTAGAACAGCCCTAGCTGGACTTTAAGACATTTTCTTAAGACCTGGGCTTGGTAATCAAAGCTTCTGGCTTTAGGATCTCCTGCAAGAACTAACAACCCATTCTGCTTCTGGTCCTCCCCTGTGTTATGATTGGCCAATGCCTCTTTTACAGAGACTTTATAGGAACCCACTAATTCCCCTCCCTTGGACAATAATATTATACCCAGAAAGAAAGATCAGGAGGGGAACCCTATGGCTTAAGGGATTCTCAGAGAGCCTGACTAATTAGGAGGCAGTAAATAGAGGAAAGCTGAGGATATAAGTTAAAGCAGCTCAATAATCCAGACTCTGCACACTCAATCTAGTTTCCACCTGCCGACCCCCATCTTTGGACACTGAAAATCACGACCCAAATGCCCTCCGTCTCATTGAGAATGAACATGTCTCTGCAAACATTTTTGTCAGTTCCTCTCTGTGCTAATCTTCCTGCCTGTCACGCCTAGGTAGCAAGTCATTGCAAAGTTATGATCTGTAAGTCCAGAAATGTATAATGCAGTTTGAGCAAAGAAAATACTGAAAACTATTTGCTACTTACTGGGCAGGATTATGGTGTGCAGAAGGAATTTGAAATATTTAGATGTCTCAGAATTACAGGTGGAGATTCATCAAGGTCACGGTGGCTTTTCTTTTCCCAGAATTAAGCAAAGCAAGCCATAGAATTTCACCGGGCGGCAGCTTCTTTGACAGGATATTAAAATCACTAGCTCTGTAGTCTCCACTGCCCCTGAAATAATGTTAAATCTTTTATTTATATCAGTCGGCTCGTAGATAGGACTAGACCAAGAGAGCTCGGGGAACAGTGAGGGAGACTTAAGAGAGATGGCAAATCGGACTGAGTGTATGTTATTTGGTAGCGATGTTTTTGTTCTCCTACCACGTGCCACCTTTTGTGCCTGGGCTGGTGGGAGAAATGGGCGGCATGTTTGCCCTGGAGGGAGTCCCGAAGAGGCAGAGCCAGCTGGTAAACCCCAAGATCATCCTTCCTCAGTCCTTCCGTCCTTCTCACTTGCACGTCGGTTCTGCTCCGGTTCTGCTCATGCTTTTTACTCACTGTGTGCTCATTTTTGGCCTCATTTCTGCCCATACTTGCTCACCCCTAAAATTTGACCACTGTCCTCTCCACTGCTAACACCCTGATTTCAGCCACCATGGCTTTTCTCTGGGAAACAGAGAACTCTCCCACATGGCCCTCCTCATACTACCCTCATGATCTTGAAATCCCCAAATTCATTTCTCCACACAGTAGCCAGACTCACTTTATCTTCAGAGTAGTTTGACTCAAGCCAGCTCACGAGGGGCCTGAAGGAAGAAAGGGTGTACCCTTTTCTGGAGGCAAATACCACCTATTTCATTATCTGTTGTATTTTGTAGAGGATGTCTGGCAAGTGATTAAAATTTGGAGCACATGAAAAATGTAAGAAAATATGACTCCTGATCAAGAGAGAAATTAGTCAATAGAAGCAGGTCTGACATTGGATGTAATTTTGGAATTAGCACGTTATGACTTCAAAACAGGTATGAAAAATATATTAAATGATCTAGTAGGAAAAGTTAACACATAGGAACAGATGGGGAATTTCAGCAGGGAGGTGAAACCAATAAAAAGGTTCAGTGAAGTGCTAGAAATTAAAAATATAACATTATTTCATGGGCTTCAAAACAGTCTGAGTACATATATCAAGGAAAGGATCACTGAGCTTGAAAGTGAAAGTGTTACTCGCTCAGTTGTGTTTAACTCTTTGCGACCCCAGGGACTGTAGCCTACCAGGCTCCTCTGTCCATGGGATTCTCCAGGCAAGAATACTGGAGTGGGTTGTCATTCCCTTCTCCAGGAGATCTTCCCGACCAGGGATCAAACACAGGTATCCTACAGTACAGGAGATTCTTTGCCATCTAATCCACGTGGAAGTCCCCTGAACCTGAAGACAGGTGAGTAGATGTTACCCAACATACAACACAAAAAGAAAAAGGGATTCAGTAAAAATGAGTTTCAGCATTCAAGACCTTTGGAACAAAATGAATGATATATGTAATTGAGGTACCAGAGGAAAGAATATAGAGAACTGGAGACTTTACAATAATTTTCCAAAATTTTTGAAGGACATCAACTCGCAGAACCAAGAAAGTTCAGCAATATACAAGCAAGATAAATACAAAGGAAATCACACATACATGGTTCATAGTTTTTGAAATGAAATCTTTAAAGTGCTGAAAAAAAAGAAAAATATCAACTCAGAATTTGTTTAAGTCTTCATTGAATCTGTTACAATATTGCTTCTGTTTTATGTTTTATTTTTTTTGGCCGGGAGGCATGTGGGATCCCAGCTCCCTGACCACGGATCAAACCTGCACGCCCTGCCTTGGAAGGCAAAGTCTTAACTTTCTCCTTCCAGGGAAGTCCTATCTCAGAATTTTTGATATAACCAAATTACTCTTCAAAAAGGAATGCAAAATAAAGACATTTTGAAATGGATAAAGGGTGAGAAAATTTGTCTACAATTTTGCTGACCTAAACTGAAAGAATGCTAAAAGATACCATGTAAAAGTCAGATTGCAGGAGAAAGCATTAAAGTAACAAAAGGGTCAATATACCTTTTTATTGTACTCACACACACCCACATACACACATGCGTATGTGTTTTTATAATTTCTTTAAAGTTGATTGACTGTTTAAAATGAACATAATAGCAATGCACTGCAGGTCCATAGCATAAAACAATCAGACAATCAGAGTGGGAGGAGGGCTGAGGGTGAGGTGAATGAGGCACTGAAAACACAAAATCTAAGGACTGAGGCCGTGTTTGCACCTCATGCACTTCACCTTGGTCCTTACTCTGAGTGGGAGAGGGAAAATGGAAAATACCATTATAGGAATCTTACATTTTCATGTGATGCTATAATTTTATTTGCAGAAAAATGTAAAATGTTAGCATGCATCTTTGTAACATCTAAAGCAACCAATGAAAAGTCTGAGCTATAACAAATAGGTGAATGAGGTAAAATAGAATACTACAAATTCAAAACTGGAAGAAAGGAATGAGATGCAGAGAAACAAAAAGTAAATGGGATAAACAGACCAATAGGAATTACAGTAGAATTCAACCGAAACATATATATTTATATTGAAAACAAAGAGACAAAGCAATCCAATTTAAAGGCCAAACTTGTAAAATTGGATACAAAGCAAGACCTGGTTACAGGTTATTAACAAGAGACTTCAAACAGGCTGATAATAAAAGGATAGAAACAGTACATTATACAAACGTTGAGAGAAAAAGATGTAACTCTATTAATATTCATCAAAGTAAACTTCAAAAAGAAAGAATATTACTAAGCAAATGCATTTAACAATGGTTAAAGATTACATTAATCAAGAAGGTGTCAGGATCACACTCTGTACTAAACTAATAATAGAGTTTCAAAAAGTTTTACAAAACAAACATTGAAACATATGCACTGCCATATGTAAAACACATAGCTAGTGGGAAGTTCGGAGAAGGCAAGGGCACCCCACTCCAGTACTCTTGCCTAGAAAATCCCATGGACGGAGGAGCCTGCTGGGCTGCAGTCCATGTGGTCGCTGAGGGTTGGACACAACTGAGCGACTTCACTTTCACTTTTCACTTTCATGCATTGGAGAAGGAAATGGCAACCCACTCCAGTGCTCCTGCCTGAAGAATCGCAGGGACGGGGGAGCCTGGTGGGCTGCCGTCTATTCGGTCGCACAGGGTCAGACAGGACTGAAGCGACTTAGCAGCAGCAGCAGTGGGAAGCTGCTGTATAACAAACGGAGCTCAGCTTGGGGCTCTGTGATGACCTAGAAGGGTGGGCCAGGGGCTGAGGTGGGAGGGAGGTTCAAGAGGGAGGGGTCATATGTATACTTACAGCTGATTCACCCTGGGGTACAGAAGAAACCAACACAATATTGTAAAGCAATTATCCTTCAATTAAAACAAATTTTTAAAAAAATTTTAAAACCAAACATTGACAAAACTAGAGGGACATATAGACAAATCTACTATCAAGTACAGAGATTCCAACATTCCTCTTTTGGTAATTAACAGAACATAGATAAAAATACTGACAACATCAATGCTTGTAGAATTTTTCTAAATCAGCATTTAAAGGGAGTAGGAGGGACTTCCTTGGTTGTCCAGTAGTTAAGACTTTATGTTTCTACTGCAGGGGGCATGAGTTCAGTCCTTGGTCAGGGAACTTAATATCCTCAGGTGCCACTTGGTGTGGCCAAAAAACTTTAAAAATTAAATAAAAAGAGTTGGAATGGCTTTAAGTGCTGCAGTATAAGAAAGGAATGGTATAAAGGCAAAGGCCTAAGACCGTAACTTAATAAAGATACACACAAACAAAGCAAATTAGACCCAAAGGAGAAAAAAGAAGGCAATCGAAATATGAGTCAACATTAATGAAATAAAAATTAGATAAAAACAGAAAAAAAAAGCAACGATTATAAGTTACTTGAAAAGATGAATTATGGTGATAAAACTTCTAAAGCTGATCATCAAAAGAGCAAGATACCTGAAAATAGCTATGTGACTTGTGAAAGGGGCAAGAAAAATATTTGAACTTGATGAGCAGATGTACAGCTCAGAATGTTGTTCCAAGTCAAAAATTGACCCTGGCTGCTTCACACAGAGGTGATCTTGTAAGACAGTGGTGATGAAGTCTTCCCAGCGGGCAGGGTACTGTGCCATCCGCTTCGGGTAGAAGTGACCACATGGATGGTGGCACACAGAACCCAGCAATCTCCCAATTGCTCTAGTCTTCACATTTTTTATCTTTAAAATTATGTGAGATGTTAACTAGCTTCTCCAATATCTTTCAGACCTAATGAATTATAGACTCAGGAATTTTTGTTGTTGTTTAGTTGCTTAGTTATGTCTGACTCTTTGCGGCCCCACCAACGGTAGCCCACCAGGCTCCACTGTCCGTGGGATTTCCCAGGCAAGAATACTGGAGTGGGTTGCCATTTCCCAACCCAGGGATCAAACCTATGTCTCCTGCATTGCAGGTGGATTCTTTACCACTGAGCCACCAGGGAAGCTCTAGGAATTTTTAGGCCTCCCCAGATTATTTTATAGAGGGTTTTGTTTGCAGCTGCATGTACAGATTTCTCTGAAGTGGGAAGACAGTAGTAAACTTTCTCCCCAGATGATTTAAGTCCATGAACTACTGCTCTAAATTATTGTCATCATTGCTAAATTATTCAAATAATGAAAGGACAGCAAGCCATCTTCACATGAGAAACTCAGCTTCAAAGACACTCAAAGTGTGGATAAAGGCTGCATTAGAAGACAGGCACTTATACAGCTAAAAGGATGTCTTTATAGCCAACATTTACGGGCTGCTCACAGGGACCCACTGGTGACTGTACTTAGCATTTTACATAGATTGGTTAACCTTGATCTTTTGAACAACCATGTGAGGTACTCACTTTAATTATTGCAAATATACATGATGAGAGAAAATAGAGGAGGAAATGAGATTTTCAAAGGTTAAGCAATTTTCTTAAGGTTACATACCTGGGATTTATATAGGCAGTCTGATTCAACCTGACCACATTCAACATGATGCCACTGTTTCCAGAATTCGCTTGCTCCCCAGCATCTACCAGAATTGTGTTCAAATATACACACAGACAGATTTATTGCCTAGCTTCCCTGGATGGCTGCTTCATCAAAACCTTCACAGCAGGTATCTGGAGATGTATATTTTTAACAGTTGCCCTAAGAAGAGCTGAGATTCAGTCATCTCTCTCTGGTGTGGTTACACTACATATAAAGATATTGAAATAATTGCATCATGTTTGGTAAATAAGCTAGTCTCAAGCTCCTCTTCACCTAACCACCCTACTTCCCTGAACCCTCTGACTTTCTCGAGGTCTAGTAAGGAATATGTAAATGCCCAGTTCAGCACGTGACCCCCAGCTCCAGCTCCAGCAGCAGCATTCAGCAGCATCCCATCTGAAGAGTCTGGTGATAAGGCAAGGAGGATACCACCAGGAAGTTCAAGGAAGGGACACAAATAGCTGTGACTTTTCAAGGCGCCATCAAATAGGCCCAGGTCCAAGTCCCAGCTTCACTATCGCCTTCCCCGCCTTGGATGAGGTTCTTCATGGTTCTGAGATTGCTTCTTCATCAAAATAAGGCAAAATAACTTGGGATTATCATGAGCATTGCACAAACTAATTATGTGAAAACACTGTGGTAAGTTAGCAACACTCTACAATGGTGAAGAGCTTCTATTTTTATTCTTAAAAGAGCGAGCTTAGACAAATATTTACCTAGAAAATAAAAGGAGAAACCCAACTGTATTTCAAAGGCCACCCTAAAATACCACATATCCTCTTAGGGCAAGTAAGAGGCTCTGTCATCAGAATTTCTGGGTCTTTCAGCTGCATCCACTCTTGCTTTGCAGATACCAAGTTTTCTTCCTTTGTCAGTGGAAAAAGTCTTCCGCCTGTCATTTAGACTTTGAGAACCTGAGCATATGGACTCCTACCTTCAGCGCCCTGCATATTTCCAGGCAGGAGACAAATTGCCAGGAAGCCGCGCTGAAGACATTTCTATCGAATCGCTGTATTTCCAGTGAATGGCCCAGTGCCTGACACATCTGCTCGTTGTCTTTACATTTCCTCTCACTCTCACACAGCTGCCTTCGTCAGGTTTCCAGCAGCACTGCGAAGGAGGCAGGAGCAACAACATGCTTAACACTTTCACACAGAAAAGGCTTATACTGACTATATTCCTGCTAGGAGTCAGACATGCTACTAGTGGTTTGAGGATTTAAGTTGCAGATAGATCGTAGTTAGACAGATACGTACATACAAATATACATACATACATATGCATGTATTTGTGAACGTGTATGTGTACACATATACCCATTTGTGTGTACATATGTCCATCTCTGTCTATATATAAGACACTCAATAAGTATTACTTACTTTTCTTTATTTTCCCATGTGGCACCAGTGGTAAAGAATCACCCTGCCAATCCCCCGGAAGAGGAAGTGGCAACCCACTCCAGTATTCTTGCCTAGAAAATTCCATGGACCGAGGAACCTAACAGGCTACAGTTCATGGGGTCGCAAAGGGTTGGACAGCAGCGCCATGCACATATGCACACACTTTTCTAAAATCACAAAGAAAATGGAGTGACCAGACTCCCCACCAACTGCTATTCTGATATATCACTTTAGTGCTCTTTCCTCACACCATAAATACAACGGGAAATCCAAGAAGCAACAGTTAGAACCAGACATGGAACAACAGACTGGTTCCTAATTGGGAAAGGAGTACACCAAGGCTATATATGGTTATCCTCCTTGTTTAACTTGTATGCAGAGTACATCATGAGAAATGCCAGGCTGGTGAAGCACAAGCTGGAATCAAGATTGCTGGGAGAAACATCAATAACCTCACATATGCAGATGACCACCTTTATGGCAGAAAACGAAAAAGAACTAAAGAGCCTCTTGATGAGAGTGAAAAAGTTTGCTTAAAGCTCAACATTCAGAAAATTAATATCATGCCATCAGGTCCCATCACATCATGACAAGTAGACAGGGAAACAATGGAAACAGTTCAGTTTAGTTCAGTCGCTCAGTCATGTCCAACTCTGTAACCCCATGGATTACAGCCTACCAGGCTTATCCATCCATGGGATTTTCCAGGCAACAGTGTTAGAGTGGAGTGCCATTGCCTTCTCCCACATCCATACATGACTACTGGAAAAACCATAGCCTTGACTAGATGGACCTTTGTTGGCAAAATAATGTCTCTGCTTTTTAATATGCCATCTAGGTTGGTCAAAACTTTTCTTCCAAGGAGTAAGTGTCTTTTAATTTCATGGCTTCAGTCACCATCTGCAGTGATTTTCAGATCAGATCAGATCAGATCAGTCGCTCAGTCACGTCCGACTCTTTGCGACCCCATGAATCGCAGCACGCCAGGCCTCCCTGTCCATCACCAACTCCCGGAGTTCACTCAGACTCACGTCCATTGGGTCAGTGATGCCATCCAGCCATCTCATCCTCTGTCGTCCCCTTCTCCTCTTGCCCCCAATCCCTCCCAGCATCAGAGTCTTTTCCAATGAGTCAACTCTTGGCATGATGTGGCCAAAGTACTGGAGTTTCAGCTTTAGCATCAGTCCTTCCAAAGAAATCCCAGGGCTGAGCTCCTTCAGAATGGACTGGTTGGATCTCCTTGCAGTCCAAGGGACTCTCAAGTTTCTTCTCCAACACCACAGTTCAAAGGCATCAATTCTTCGGTGCTCAGCCTTCTTCACAGTCCAACTCTCACATCCATACATGACCACAGGAAAAACCATAGCAGTGATTTTGGAGCCCCCCAAAATAAACTATGTCACTGTTTCCACTGTTTCCCCATCTTTTTGCCATAAAATGATGGGACCAGATACCATGATCTTAGTTTTCTGAATGTTGAACCTAAGCCATCTTTTTCACTCTCCTCTTTTACTTTCATCAAAAGGAAACAGTGAGATGTGAGAGACTATATTTTGGGCTTCAAAATCACTGCAGATTGCGACTGCAGCCATGAAATTAAAAGAGGCTTACTCCTTGGAAGAAAAGTTATGACCAACCTAGACAGCATAATAAAAAGCAGAGACATTACTTTGCCAACAAAGGTCTGTGCAGTCAAATCTATGATTTTTCCAGTAATCATGTATGGATGTGAGAGTTTGACTATAAAGAAAGCTGAGCACTGAAGAATTGATGCTTTTGAACTGTTGATTGCTAGGAAATCAAACCAGTCTATCCTAAAGGAAATCATTCCTGAATATTCATTGGAAGGACTGATACTAAGCTGAAACTCCAATACTTTGGCCACCTGATGTGAAGAACTGACTCACTGGAACAGACCCTGATGCTGGGGAAGATTGAAGGCAGGAGGAGAAGGAGCCAACGGAGGATGAGATGGTTGGATGGCATCACCGACTAGATGGACATGAGTTTGAGAAAGCTCCGGGAGTTGGTGATGGACAGGGAAGTCTGACACGCTGCAGTCTATGGGGTCACAGAGTCAGACATGACTGAGCAACTGAACTGAATTGAACTGAACTGAATGGTTATATCATTGAAAATCATAAAAATTGTGGTTCTCCAGATGTGATTGCCCAATGCTGGTATGAGAGCCTGAGGCATAAATTCTAAAATGGTGGACATGGATAAAATGGCAGGTGGTTCCATTGGGAAGCAAAATAGCTTCTTTCCCAAGGGGCTAAAAATGATGGCCCATTCTTCCCACATCATTGACTCACAAGACTATAATGAAATTATAGTGATCCATCATGTCAGGGAATACTGCTGTACAGGGAGCCCTTGATGCTTGAGCTGTTGGCATAGTGCGCTGTGAGGAAACATTAAGGTACAGCTTGCCAGTGTGCCCAATACTAGGAAGTCACAGCTCCCAGAAGGGTCGACTTCTGCCTGCTAATACTGAGGGCTCCATTCCTGAGACACAAAGTTAAAGCTGATGTGGAAGAGGTTTTCCAGACAAATTATGACACTGTTTCTTCATGGGGTGGGAGCAGATGGAGAAAAAAGAGAGGGAATGAATAAAATTCTATTCAAGCAATTAAAAAAATCAAAAATATCCACCCAGACCTATATCGCTGTCAGGTCAATCAGCCCACAGGTGGCTATTAGGCCTTTAGGATGAATGAGATATGAAATGATATCTAGAAAGAATATCCTCCTTGGAGTACAGACTGGCATTTTTGATCCCCAGATTCATAGTGAAATCCTAACATGCAGTGTGATGGTATGAAGAGGTGAGGCCTTTGGGAGCTGAGTGGGTCGCAAGGGCGGAGCCTCATGAATGGAATCACTGCCTTATAGAAGGGCCCAAAGAGCTCTGTCTCTCTTCTTTCTACCATGTGAGAATGCAGGGAGGCATCAGTAGTCTGCAGACTGGCAGAGAGACCCCACCAGAACCTTACAAGATGGCACCTTGATCTCAGATTTCCAGCCCCCAGCAATGTGATAAATAAATTCCTCTTGTTTATAAGACATCTGATCTGTGATGCTTTGTTGTAGAGGCCCACACTGATAGGATGCTTGCTCTTTGCTCATGTAAGCATCTCCTGTGTGGTGAAGCAGGCTTCCAAGGATGTAGCCGTGGAAATAAAATAGTCCAGTAGACTGGCTTTGCATCCTGTTCCACCAGCTTCTCACCTTAAGATCTTGGGTTGAGAATTTGAGTCTAATTGTCCTCATCAATAAATAATAAATAAAGATTATCTAATAAATGAGATTAAATTGTTCTATAATTTAGGTACTCAAAACCAGAAAGTTTCTTTCCTATTTTCTACTTTGATTCATAGGCACACATTTGAAAGAGTTGATGTGCTCACTGTTTCAACTTTCTTACCTCCCAGTCGCACCTGACCTATTCATTTAGGTTTTCACAGCCATTATTTCACTGAAATAGGCTTTTCAACATCAGTGATGATGTCTATCTTGCCATATCTAATGGCCAAGTTTTTCTTTTTCCTTAACTTGGTCCACCAGTACATTTCCACATCATTGATCTCTCTACTCCTTGAGACACCTCCGGCACTTGATTTCCAGGACAACACACTCCCCTGGCTGGCTGTTTATCTCACTGTCTCCTTTTCTGGGTCCTTTTCCCCTTCCTGATCTCTACAAAGTAGAGATCCCAAGAGCTCAGTCCTTGGACCTCTTCTTTGCTCTCTTTATATTTGCACTCTTGACGACACTACTGCATCAGGTGTCTTTAAAGTAACATATGTACAGAGATGGTGGTCAACTATTGTCTCTAGTTTACCACTTTCACAGGTGGCAACCTTTCACCGAGGCATTCCAGAGAAGAAAAGAAAATTATCCTTGGCGCCTCCATTTATCTGCTAATCACAGTCTACCAACAATATCTTCCATTTATACCTTTAAAACATCCAGTAAAGCAGAAACAAACAAGAATGACCAAAAAAAAAACTACTCATCATGCCCATTGCTGCTCACCTGGCCCCGAGCGGCCCTCATCTCTCAGGCACATCAGTGTCATTGTCTCTGAATTGGTTCTTTGTTGGCACTTTTCTTCCCTACAGCCAAGTTCCAGAGCATTCTTTAAAGTCATAAATCATTTTATGTCATTTTTCTGCTTAGAACATTTATCATTAAAATAAAATTCAAACTCCATAAAATTTGTTACAAGGTCTCGTAACATCCTACATAATCTTGTCCCCGTCTCCTCTCACTCACCTCCTGCAATCCCACCTGGTAGTCACTGCACTATTGCTGTGGTGCCATCCTGCTTTGATTAAAAAATGTCAAGACTGTCCCCACAGCCTCTCTACTTGTTCTCCCATATTTTGCACAGCTTGCTCTCTCAGTTCCCCATTCTCCAGGGAAATTTCATGTCCTCAGGGAAGCCTACTCTGGCCACCTCAACTCCTGTTTCCTCCCTCCCCCTCCTCCTCCTCATCACATCAAGCTAACTCTCTGCGATAATTTTTTTTGCAATAATCACTATCTGAAGTTATATTATGTATTGATCAATTGATATAATAGTTTATGATAGTGTATTACTTCTTCACCCAACTTCTGTAATAATGTAAGCTCCAAGAGGATAGAGTCTTTGTTTTTGTTCTCTATTTTAAGCCCCACATGCTTAAAACAGTCCTGATCATGAAACAGTTTGGATCATAACATAATCCATGCATATATGTATACCATATGTATACTATGTGCATATGCACACATACACAATCCATTTCTATTTAGATTTGCATTCATACTGTTAAATGAATAAAGGAATAACTTCGCGGACACTTGAGTGTGTAGAAGTGAACAAGCTGAGCTGTGTCCACAGTGTGTTGCTTCCCCTGACCACTCTGGGTAATTGGAGCTGCTCCAGAATGCCAATCAAGAAGCCTCTGGGCTGCGGCTAACAAGGAGCAGACCTCTATCCAACAACAAGACCTTTTGGAATCAAGTCTCAGCGGGTCCTTCTGAAATAACACAGATACAGTGCAGTAAAAACAGCCTGCAGAAACAGCATTTATAACTCTCTTTACAACTGAAGTCTATCACAGGAAATGCCAAGAAAACACATATAAATAAAAATGAATTCTCAGATTTATCTGCTGAGACTGTAACAACCTAATAAGGTTTCCCCAGCAAAGTCAGGGGTGCAGGGAGGAAAAAAACACACCTCCATTTCTTGTTTTCAGCCCACAGTTCCTACTTGTTTCCATCCAGGCCTCCTCTGGTCACACGTAAGTGGTTCTAACTACCTTTGATTGGAGGTGAGAAGGGCAGAAACCATGGTCCTACGTTGCTCAGTTCTCCGGGGCACATGGTGCAAACAGGCCCCTGGGTTCCCAGGTTTCACATCCTTCTGCACCCACTGATGGGACTGATGCACCATCATCTGAAGGTCTGGCCATCCAAATCGCAAAAGAAAGAAGTATATTTATGTATATATTCATGTGTGCTAAGTCACTTCAATCATGTCCAACTCTATGGATGGTAGCCTGTCAGTCTCCTCTATCCATGGGATTTTCCAGGCAAGGATACTGAAGTGTGTTGCCATGCTCTCCTCCAGGGGATCTTCCCAACCCAGGGATCAAATCTATGTCCCTTAAGTCTCCAGCATCAGCAGGCATGTTCTTTACCACTAGCACCACCATAAGGAAGCCCTTATGTAGTATGTGTGTGTGTGTGCATATAGTCTGTTTCAGTCAGGAAGTTCACACACACACACACACACACACACACACACACGTTACCTCTGTTGTCAACTCATTCTCTGACACATGAGCCTTAACCATATGCCCCGTTCTAATAGCTATATTCTAGTTTCCTTCTCTGTGCATGTGCTCCAATTTCCCAGTGCCCTCAAGATACATATACCTTACCCTTAGGATTTCCATCCCAGGCATGGTTTGTATATTCTTAACTGTTTTCTGGACTCACCTTTTGCCATTCCCCCTTAATAATCGCAGGGGCTTCCCTGGTAGCTCACCTAGTAAAGAATCTGCATGCAATACAGGAGACCCCAGTTTGATTCCTGGGTCAGGAAGATCCCCTGGAAAAAGGATAGGATACCCACTCCAGTGTTCTTGGGCTTCCCTGGTGACTCAGATGGTAAAGAATCTGCCTGCAATGTGGGAGACCTGGGTTCGATCTCTGAGTTGGGAAGATGCCCTGGAGAAGGAAACGGCAACCCACTCCAGAATTCTGGCCTGGAGAATTCCATGGACTGTACAGTCCTGGGGTCGCAAAGAGTCAGACATGACTGAGCAGCTTTCACTTTCACTTAATGTCCCGTACAACCACAACACTGTACTCTCTGCATCCTGCCTTCTTCAGAATCCAGCTTGCTTCCATCCATCATGAAAGTACCAGGCCTGGGTATCATGAGCACCTGAGCAGTGATATCTCAAGATATAGCAATAAAGCAATGAAAATAGGAGGTCATTCCAAGTCATGGGTTATGCTAGAAAAGAACCCAAGTTGTGGGTCCAGAAATTTTAGGGAGCCACAGTCATTAGCAGGAGTAGATGGTTCTTGAATATTAGTTTGGGGAAAACAGAAAATTTTGAATAAAATTACTCAGAGCCTTGGAACATATTCCAGAGTTTGCTAGGCTTGAGGGAGGGGCAGCAGGCACTAGGGTTACAATGGAGGGAGACATAGGAAATCAGCAAATGGGTAAAGCTTGGAAGGAAATGAGTGGAGGAATGCTAACTCATCCAATTGTCAGCATTTCCTGTGATCTATAACATGTGGAGGGCAGTCCCGTGCTCCAGGGACAAAGCTCAGCACCAGCCATCATAAGAACAGAGCTGAAGTGAGGTGGTAATGAATAAGAAAACTGTCAATTCTAATACTGTTATCGCCAGCAAGATTTTTATTATGCACAGAGCTGCTGAGGATTCTTATTCAATATAAGAGACTGAGCTGACATACGAATTCTCTATCTCCAAGCTAAAACAAATAGAATGCTGGATAAAACCTAACCAAAGTTTCTTATTTTTTCATACATAAAGTGAGGTTAATCCAATAAAGGGATGAAGAGCAAACACATTGGTAACAAGATGACAAACCTAAAGGATTTATGGGAGAATCTGCAGCAAATATGAAATTCTATGCCTGGAGGAGACATCTTTAGCATCAGGAAAGGTGGTGAGGTACCAGCCAGGGTTGCTGTGCACACCAGAGCTGCCTGATAGAGACCCCAAGGCACGAATGTCCATGCTCTATGTGGCTGTGTTCGGTCGATCAGTTGTGTCCAGGCAAGAATATTAGAGTGGGTTGCCATTTCCTACTCCAGGGAATCTTCTCCGCCCAGGGATCGAACCCAGGTAGAGAACAAAACTCCCTGAAGTACTTGACAAATAGTAAGAATCTAACAACTGTTAGCTGTTATTATACTATTTTGGGGTTTCCCTGGTGGCTCAGTGGTACAGAATCTGCCTGCCAATGCAGGAGACGCAAGTTTGATCCCTGGGTTGGAAGACGCAGGAAGATCCCCTGGAGAAGGAAATGGCAACCTGATCTAGTATTCTTGCCGGGAAAATCCCATGGACAGAGGAGCCTGGCAGGCTCAAGTTTGTGGAGTCACAAGAGTCAGACACAATTTAGAGACTAAACAGCAACAACAATGCTATTTTGATGCCAGAGAAAACCAACCCATGATAAGCATTGATACATTTTGATTCTTTTTTCAAAAGATGGGATTATTTTAAATTCTGGAAGATACCACCATTCAAACCTTTAAATCTTTGGAACTCTAGGGAAATGATATCTGTCTCCTTTCACAGACAGATAAACTCAGGAAGAGAGGGAAGCATTTGTTACATTGATGAGGGATGGATGGTGAGGATTATTCCAGAACCGCAGTAAGTAAAAGCTGTTCAATCAATTTCAACCAACAGGTTAACTGTGATAGAGAAGAAGAGTGTTCAGACATGCGATTTGGAACGATTTAGGGATAAAGCTCCTTGGAAATGTACATCCCTTCTGTCCTCTAATACCTCCAGAAGGTTGATTAACTCACTAAGCTGGGTTTTATGAGAAAGCCCCTGTGATATCTGTGCTTGAAGCCGTGCTGAAAATGACAGAGTGCAGCATCAAGGGCAGTTAATCTTACCTTGTGGCTGTTTGATGTCGGTAGCATCTGATAATGTTCAGGTGTGTTATCAATGCCCGGTGAAGTCACAAAGGCCACCAGCAGTGCCTTTTCTATGGGACAATGACGACAGCGAAGATGCTGGCAATATTGCTCGGCTAATGACTATATATGGGATTTCCAAGGTGACGCTAGTGGTAAAGAATCCGCCTGCCAATGTAAGAGGCACAGGTTTGATACCAGAATCAGGAAGATCTGCTGGAGTAGAAAACAGCACTCCAACCCAGTATTCTTGCCTGAAAATTCCATGGACTACAGTCCATGGAACCTCAAAGACTCAGTATAGCACACCAATGACTATAAATTGGGGCTGTAATGATATCTTCATTTTACAGTTCAACAAACTCAGACTCAGAGAGCTTAAGTCACATTTTGAACAATGGCAAAAAACTTCTGCATGGAATCTGCTGTAAAATAATCAAATCAAGGAAGTCTGTAAATAGATTTTCTCCATGTTACTCTTCCTCAGTCAAAAAATAATAATAATGATATTAAACGAAAAGAAAACATAGTCAACCATATTTGTAAATATTATGAAAAAAGATGTTTCAATAATAAGATGCTTCCACTTGAAAAATTACTCTTGCTATTCTGGTATTTTATTGGTGTATTATTTATCTATACTGCATGCTTGGTTTCATAAACACTTTCCACAATGCTCGTATGTCCTTAATAAAACAATGTGGCACTTGCATTATGGGCTTTCCATAAATTAGTTTGACAGCCAGTAAAAATCATGTTAAGAAAAATAAAAATCTCAGCATCCAAATTGTGGTGGACATTTATTTGGACATTTGACAAGAATATTTGAACATCTGGAACACACACCCTGATTATAGTTTACAATTGTTTAGCCAGATGTCTCATTTCTTTTGCCACTGGGTGTCATTCAGACACATATCTTAATCATTCATGAGTTTTGTGGCCACATGCCAGGAGGAGCAAATAACGGGGCCACCCTTCTTTCTTGAATGTTGTCAGATAAGGTGTAGAGTCCTTGGATGTCTGAGATGAAAGAACTTGAGTGATAATTTGTCCAACTATACCCTATTACAAATGAATAAACCAGGGCCTACAGAGAGGCTGTGATCACTGTATTTGTCACAATAAGGCAAGGTTAGATTGCAGCGGCAAGCAATCTCATGTCAGTGCTTTAAAAAACAAAAGCCAGGGGTAGAGGGAGTGGAAATTCCCTGGTGGTTCAGTGATTAGGGTCCCTGAGCTTCCACTGCAGTGGATATGGGTTCAATCCCTGGTTGGGGAACTAAGATTCAGCATGCCATGCAGCATGGCCAAATTAAAAAAAAGGTGGAGGAGGCAGGGGGTATTTCTGCCTATGCTACATGACTGAAATCAGTCAACCAGGTACACAGGCTGTAAGAGGCCCTCCTCCCACGTGGGCATTCCCTGTCATCACAGTGAGATGAGCACAATGCAAAATGTACCCTGGGTATTCTTCTTTCTATTTTTTGGCAACACCAAAAATGGCATGCAGGATCTAGGGCCTTGACCAGGGATTGAACCCATGCCCCCACCATGAAAGTACAACATCTTAACCACTGGACCACCAGGGAAGCCCCTGTACCCAGGGTCTTAAACTTTCTTTGATAAAGCAAAGCTTGTCACCTCTGCTTCATTTTGTTGGCTAAAAGACTCCACATGTTTAACTTCAAAGGGAGAAGGGACCTATCATCCTACCAAGTACTAAAAAGGTATGTTTTTGAATTGCAATAAGTATCATAATCCACATTAACTATAGCTCACAATGTGATATTAGCATAGACTTTAGTGCAAGGCGTGACTCCATTAGAGGTTAAAGCAGAGACAAGGGTGCTCTGGCAGACTTAGATGGACAGTGACAGAAGGCCAGGTCACAGGTAACACCTGAAGTCGGAAGGAAAGCTGACGTCTATTCTAATAATCTCTCCAATTGGGGCAAAGGACTCTCTGGCTAGTCCGGAACATCTGGCTAGCTCATCTGGCTAGCTCTGCCCAGTTCTGACCCTATAGATGGAGAAAACCATGTTGGAAGGATGGAAGCACCAAGTAAGAGGGTGCTGGGGATGAATCAACCTCCGCTGTAGGCTCAGGAGATGTTGGCAAATCGAGAATTCAGATTAGGGTGGAAAAGAGTCAAAGCTGCAACCAGACTATGTGTCAACGCTTGTGATCCAGACTAAAGTGTGCTGAGGGTAAAGAGAAGGGGATGGAGAGCCGGATCCCATATAAGGAAGGGATCAAGGCCGACTTTGACACTAATTCCAAGAGATGGTAAGGGACAGGGAGGTCTGGCATGCTGCACCCCAAAGGGTTGGACATGACCTAGCGACTGAACAACAAAGCCAACTTATCACACGAAGAGAGTCAACACAGAGAGGACATACGTTCCCTTTCACACGGCCCTTGGCGTGTGTGTCTCCTGAAAAGAGGGACAGGCAGGCAGCATAGAGATCGGAGGAGTCCTGATAGTAGAAGCCTGGTCTCCAGGCTCCATTCTTCGGTTCAGAGAGAACATTTGGCCTTTGTGAGGACCCAGGGGAGAGTGAGGCCGGGTTCTAGTCCTAGGGAGGGAGGAGCAGAGAAGCAGAAGGCAGAGAACCCCACACCTAGCAGAGAACCACCTCTGTCTAAGGCAAGCCCTGGAATCCCAGATAAAGGTCCTCAGGTCACTTCGAGACCCATTCCCTGGCCCTGGAGGGTGGTGAGGCTGCAGTTGTTCATACGTGGTTTACCTGATTCTGTCGCGTTGATTGGTTCATAATTGGCTCACAGCAGAGACACGAATATGTCTTGATGTAAAAACCTGGGAAAATTTAGGGCCTGACAAAAAAAACCAAGCAAGCAAGCTAATGAATCCCAGGAATATGAAGGCATTTCTTCCTTCCTTCAGAAGAATCCACCCACCAAATATTGTTTAATTTCCCTTAAAATATGAGGGCCTAGGTGATGATATATCCTAGTCTGGGCATAAGGTAATGGCTTGATCGACACATTACGCCATCTTGTTGGTGAATGGAGCATAGTTACTGCTTGTTGGCAGGACCTTTGTTTTTCACTCATCAGTTTAAGAGAAACTAAAGCTGGAAAGGAAGTGACCATAACCCACTCACATACGTGAAGCAAAAAGTGTGATGCCCTGAGCCCGTGTGTCTGTGTGCCCTGGATGTGTTGGGCTTTTCAAGCTGGCTGCAGCTTAGACACTGCGCTTTAGAAAAATGGAAGAATTCTCTTAGGAAGACAGTTGTTCTTGGTTTAGGAAGATTCATGAATAGATCTCTTTCAAAATATAGATTGAGATCCAGAAGCTGAGCTGAGGTATACACTAGGAGGGACTCTTCTCTACATAACAAATGAACAGGGCCTCTGTCAGTCCTCCAAATAGAGGATTTTGAGGATCCCTAGGGCAGTTGGACCAGAGGGGTTCGGGATAAGTAAGGGCTGTCGGTAAAGGATGAAGGGTGAAGGGCTGGCACCAGTCGCAGGATGATTGGCCAGGTCATGTGGGGAAAGACAGCCAATGAGAGTCAGCCCAAGGAAGCTTTTAAGTCACGGTGCAAGCTATAGTAATGTCTCACCTGTTCTGTCCTGAGACATGGTCCCGCTCCATCATCCTTGGTGCTCAGGAAGTCTGTGGTACACAGTGGCTTCATGTTAGGAATTTTGGAAAGTGTAAGTCGGGTGAGTATTCTTCATTTGGAAACAAGCAAGACAGAGAGTGGACAGCAGCTTCTGAAAGTTATGTGGAAAGCAGTGCGTGCATGCTAAGTTGCTTCAGACCTGTCAGACTCTTTGAGACCCCGTGGACTCTAGCTTGCCAAGCTCCTCTGTCCACGGGATTCTCCAGGCAATAATACTGCAGTGGGTAGCCATTCCCTTCTCCAGGGGATCTTCCTGACTCAGGGCTTGAACCCAGGTCTCCTGCATGGCAGGCAGATTCTTTACCATCTGAGCCACCAGGGAAGCCAAGGGAAAACCCCGAGGGGAGTGTGATTTGAGGGCTCCCTGCTGCACTGCTTCATTCAGTGAATGACACTGAATCAAGTGCTCATTCACTAGAACTGTCTGGGTCTCTGCTTTGCCAGCTACCCCTTCTTCCATCCTAACCCAACAGATCTGTTCAGGGCTACTCCTTGGCCACAGGATTTCACATTACCTGCTTGTCTGTGTAGATGGTCACTCACAAAGACTGGAGGATGTTGGGAAAGTCTCAAGTCCTGCAAAGGAAGCTGAGCCTCATGTGGGATTAGAAATAGGCACAATAAGTCAATCAGATGCCAAGCACCTCACGGCCTCTCCCCCTCTCTACCCATCTTTCTCTTCACCTTTCAATCTCTCATCTTCACTCTTCTCAACTCCCTTATGTGAGAGAGTGCTCAGTCGCTAAGTTATGTCCAACTCTTTGCAACCCAGGCAGGTCCCAGGATTTCTTGACAGGATTTCTCAGGCAAGAATACTGGAGCAGGTTGCCCCCCCTCTCCTCCAGGGGATCTTCCCGACCCAGGGATCGGACCCACAACTCTTGTGTCTCCCTCATCAGCAGGCGGATTCTTTACCTCTGCACCACCTAGGAAGCCCTCCCAACTTCCTTACTTGGTCTGAAAACAAATCTAGCCCCTCATCCCACACTTTTACACAGTTTTGCCCAGACAAAGGGCACAACACAGACCTATAAGGCTCCGCGTTCTGAACTCCAGATTCCTTGTAGGCAGAAGCCAGTTGGCTTCATTTGGGCACTCAGTCTGCACTGGCCAGACCAGCAGTGGCTGGGGGCGGAGTCTAAGGGACCCCAGAACACATTCTTAGGAGAAGGTAAGTGATGCTTAAGGAGTGCATGAACACTGAGAAGCAATGAGAATTTCTAGTGTTCGACTGTGAAGAGTCCGTGCATCCAGGCACCATGGTGGGTGCACTGGATAAACTGTTGTATATAATTCTCACAAGAACCAGGCAGCTTAGCCACTGTTAGCCCATTTTACAGATGAGGACTGAGAGATGCGGCAGACAGAGTCCAGCAGAGAACAGATGGCACACTCCAGCAGGGCTCAGACAACATCAAGGGACGATGTTGACCCAGGAATCAGCTTCAGTGGGTATCTACTGCCACCCCCGGACCCAGGGTCAGGGCAAGGGTGAGGTGTTCTGGGACCTGGTGGGAGCTGAAACTTCCCCCTGGGAGCTGTGGCCTTGGGCAGAAGCACCACCTGCCACCCAGACTCTGGTTCAATGGGGACAGAGCAGTGAGAGCAAAGACGGCGGCCACTTTCATGCCAGTCTTCTTCTGCTGGGGCCTCCCTCCAGTAACGAGACCCTAGAAGTGCTGCTCAGATGAGCAGCTCAGTACACAAGGGCAGCCTCCTGGGGCACCAACTCAGGTAAAAATGGATCTATCAGGCAGATGGAGAAGAACTGAACACGGGACTTGATGGTCCAGGGCTTTTGGGGTTCAGCCCTTATTTTTCACCTTGCAATATTTCTCATTGCTTCAGCCTCCTTTAGCACTTGACTCTCTCCTGTCACCTAAACTCCAACCATGTTAAGTGACTTGGGTCACTGATGCCTTGCTGCTCAAAGCAGGGTTCACAGACCAGCGGTATCAGCATCCTCAGGGAGCTGCAGAGTTTCAGGCTCCATCTCACATCTGCTGAGTCCAGATCCACTGTGAATCGACATCTCTAGATGATTCCTGTGCCCAGGGAAGCATAGGGGGTGCTGCCCTCATGGATCATGCCCGCAAGAACTCCAGGACTTCATAGGGGATGCACTTGCCTTAGTCCAGAAATAATCCTAAAGGGGTGCCCAACATGATGTGGATGTTAATTACTAATACATGGCTGATCTCCCCCATCTTAAGGGCATCTCGTGATTCAGGCTGACCTGGGTGCATAAACTGCAGAGTCCAGAGACAAACTCCAGAACAGTGCTTCTAATCACCCGCCATGGCTGAGGGAATACATGAGTGAGCAAGAGAGCAGGAACATGGCCCAGCCTGGACCTCTCGGTGTGCTTTCTCAGGGAACTGATATGGATCCTGACAGAGGAATCACTTGTATAAGGACCATGCAAGCCTGAATCAGTTTAGGGTCCTCCACTTGCCTAAATAAGAAAAAATCCAAAAGAGATAAACAAGAAAATAAAATATATGTTATATGTTTAAGAACAAGAGAACTGAAGACATTATCTCGATCAGGTTTCCATCCATACCAAGACACTCCCTTGAACCCCTCACTTAGCACAGCCAATAGGTTATTTTTTGTGTGTTTGCTACTGCTACTGCTAAGTCACTTCAGTCATGTCCGACTCTGTGTGCCTGGGATTCTCCAGGCAAGAACACTGGAGTGGATTGCCATTTCCTTCTCCAATGCATGAAAGTGAAAAGTGAAAGAGAAGTCACTCAGTTGTGTCTGACTCTTAGCGACCCCATGGACTGCAGCCCACCAGGCTCCTCCATCCATGGGATTTTCCAGGCAAGAGTGCTGGAGTGGGGTGCACTGCCTTCTCCGTTTTGTGTGTTTAAGCTTATCTTTTTGGTATTCCTACTCAAAATCTGAATAATATCAGATTAATTATTCTGGATGTTCTATATTCATAGTCATCTTTCTGGAAGAGCTGAAGTGTCTCCTCCTCCAGGAAGTCTGCTGTGATACTTCTTCCCTAAGCAGAAATAAGTGTCTTTTCTCTTTGTCAACATGATCTTCTGAATGTATCTCTGCCACAACACATATCACATCACAGAATCACAGCCTGACCCAGCATCTTTCTCACTGGACTGAAGTGAGGGCCAAAAGCAAGCACACAACTGTCTTTTCACCACTGAAACAGCAGCATGTTGAAAAGTGTCTGGCATATAATGGACACTTACTGTATTTGGGGGTTTTTTGTTTTTTGTTTTTGTATTAAGACTGCTGAAATGCTTGCTATGGAATTTTTATTTATGTGCTGTTTTTCTTTTTACACGGCATGCTTTTTTTTAAATTGATACATAGTTGATTTACAATGTCATACTAATTTCTGCTGTACTCGGTTATACACATATATACACTCTTTGGTATGTTCTTTTCTATTAATATAAGTTGAATAGAAAATCATGGGAAATAACTGTTCCACATTCTATACACATGCAGAATGTGTTTTAAGTCCTTGTGAAAATTTCAAATTAGTAGTATTTCAGCAGAATTGGACAAATTCTCCTGGGCAGGTCCAATAAAAAGAAAAGAACAATGTAATCACCCACTCTTTTCAGCTTCATTAAGTAAGGAATTGGAGGTAAAACTGAGAAGCCAGACAGCATTTGGGAATTTGATACATGTCTTTTAAAGGACTTAAAAAGAACAATTACAAAGACAGGGTTCCGCAGTTAAAATGAATCTTAATTGAATCAGTCTGGAAAGAGAAGCCTGAATTAGATTTAAAGAGAAAGTTTAAGGGATTCTTCATAATTAGGTAAGTTAATTCAAAACATTCACAGTCTAATAGTTCCATCCACTCCTAGGGCTGGGTTGAGAGGAAAGAGAACAAATTAGTAAGAAGTACTTCTATAAAATCGATACTATGTAGTTGAATCTCCTTGCCTCCATGGACTAGGACCTGAAGTGGTGGAGAAATTACATGGTGGGAATAAGATGATGCTCCAAAGTGAAGATTGGGAAATGCAAATCAAAGGAGAATTAACAGAGGCTGCATTTCCAAAGGCAAAAATCAATGAAAACAGCCCAAGTCATATTAACAAACCTAAAGAAAATCTGAAATGAAGAAGCAAATGCAGCTGTCTTCCCTGGAGTACCAGAAACACAGATGATCTGATGTACATCTAGACGTCACTGCCAGGCACTTGCCAGAATCAGTTCACGGAAGCTGGGGCATTAGACAAAGTGAAGATGTGAGGCCACCTGAATGTTCATTGCAGAGCTGTTAAACAACCAAGCACTCTAAATGTTTATCAACAAACGAATGAATAAAGATGTGGGACATAGATACAATGAAATACTACTCAACTATTAAAAAGAATGAAATAATGTGCTATTTTTACTCTTTTCATTAATAATAATGAAAATAATTTGCAGTAACATAGATGGATCTAGAGATCATCATACTAAGTGAATCAGACAAAGATAAATATCACATGATATCACTTATATGTGGAATTTTAAAAAATACAAATGAACTTATATACAAAAAAGAAACAGACTCATAGACATAGAAAACAAACTTCTGGTTACCAAAGGCGAAAGGTGTGAGGGGCAGTGACAAATTGGGAGTTTGGACCTGACATGCACACACTGCTATATACAAAATAGATAACCACCAAGGACCTACTGTATAGCCCAGGGAACTCTACTCAATATTCTGTAGTAACCAGAATGGGAAAGAATTTGAAAAAAATAAAAAAAACCCTGCATGTCTATGTATAAAGATTGTGAAAAGATAGAAGGCAGGAGGAGACGGGGATGACAGAGGATGAGATGGTTGGATGGCATCACTGACTCAATGGACATGAGTTTGAGCAGGCTCCGGAGATGGTGAAGGACAGGGAAGCCTGGCGTGCTGCGGTCCATGGGGTCGCTAAGAGTCAGACACGACTGAGCGACTGAACTGAACTGGTACGTATAACTGAATCACTTTTCTGTACACCAGAAACTAACACAACATTGTTAATCAACTGTTCTCCAGAATAACATAAAAACTTTTTAAAAAATTGAAAAAAGAAGATGCTAGGCATTGATGAAAGGAGAGAGGATAACATGGGGTTCCCCAAACACAAACTGTCTTGACTGTTACTTTGTTTGTACAAGATGGTAAAAGAGACTGTGTGCCTCCTGTGTACACACCTCTGTTAGATGCTAGGAAATTCAGAAATTAATATGACTCTTTTAACTTCTCCCAAGAATGCATTTTTATTATCCACTCCCAAAGCTTATTGAGATGGAGTAGAGTATACTTAATTTTATGAGGGATTACGGATATGCTGAGATAAGTAAAAGACAGCCCCTGCACTGGTGATGCGTATAATCAGGTAGATGTAACACATGACACCAGAATGCAAGCCTGCCAGAAAAAAAGCAGTGCAAGACTTCTTCACAAAGCAAAGTTGGTCAGAGATTAATTCTGATCCAAGGAACAGGATGTAACTGAGTGATCCTTTTGCAGCCAGCATTTCAATAGGGAGTAAAACAAAGAAAAGTGACCTCAGGTAAAGTAACCAGCACACATCTCCTGGATAGAAAGATGTATACATATCTGAAGGATATTTTTGCCACAAGAGAGAATATATATGATTCTCTTACTACAACCACTGCATACCACTCTCTGTTACAAGGCATTCTTCACAAAACACTTCATATAATGTATTTTACTTTATTATCCTCTTCACAATCCTGTGAGATGAGTAAAACATAGGATTTGATTCTCCTTTTACATATGAGGAAACTGAGGTTTAGGAAAATGAGCCAAAAATAGCAGAGCCAAAGCTGGAAAGCTTTCTACCCTCAAATCTGTTGCTTTCTGCTGTGCTATAGACCAGCAAATTGGACCAGTAATGAAATAGGCTGAAGGAGTGGTCGTAACCACATCATGTGACATCTTTAGTGTTTCTCTAGACAGTCTAGAATGTAACATGTAGGTAGTTAACAATCAATATTTCACTATTTCATTAATATTTGAAGCAGGGACTATCAGTTCCAATTCTGTTGCAAATCTACTTCGGCAAAGAAAAACAACTTGGATCAGACATTATTTTCATGCTCATGGGTCATCTCCAGAGGAGGCCAAACCCCTCCCCACCTGTATCCTTCTTGACCTGCTCCACCAGAGGAAGCCTGAGATGTGTTGTGGTGGGCAGCCCCCAAGGTGACCCCCAATCATCCCTGCATTCATGACTTTTTACAATACCCCCTCTCCTCCCTGTGGGCTGGAATTACTAACTCGTTTCTAACAAAGGGAACAAAGCTGAACCAACAGCATGCCACTCCTGATTAGGTTTTAAAGATGGTGGCTTCTGACTTGGACACTTTCTTTCGCTCTTTGAAATTTCTCTGTGTACCATGGTTTTGGGGTGCCCTGTGGAGAAGTCCATAGGGTAAGAGATCAAGGCTTGCAAACAGCCACATACATGAGCTTGGAAGTGAATGTTCTTCTCTAAATCAAGACTTCAAATGAGACCACAGACTTGCTTGACAGCTTGACTGAAACCTCACGAAAGGCTTTGAGCCAGAGACACTCAACAAAGTTTTCCAAGAGCTGTGACCCACACCAGATCATAGAAGCTTGTTGTTGGAAGTTGGTAAGTCTGGGGCATTTTGTTATACAGCGATAGGTAACTCATACAAATTTTGAAGACTGCAAGGACTTTTCAAGAGTATATAAGCTGACCATCCTAATATATTGGCATTTTTAATGGTTGATATTTCTTTGGTTCATTTGCTTATTTTTTCTAAAAAGGACATGGTGTCTTGTGAAGAGAGTAAGATTCAGCCAGATTAAGGCAGGACTCAGATATTTTCATTTTCAAAGTGCTGCATGGGTGATTTTGAAGGTAACCAAAGTTTGAAATCCATAGTTTCAGTGGAAATGTCCTAGCCTTTGGGACACTAAGAGTTGGGTTCAACCCTAGGTCCATCATATACTAGAAGTAACATTACTTCCAACATTATTTGTTTAAGTTGTTGGAGTTTCATTCCCTAAATATATAAATGGGAAGAAGTCTGTCACCCTCTCAAAGTTATTGGCAGAACAGATAAACATAAGGGAACTGCAAGGACTGGTGTTTGGCACATAGTAAGGACCCAGCAAGATTTCATTTTCTCCCTGGTCCCCTGAGTTTGGCCTCAGACCAGGACTGCATATGCATGATGGTTAATTTCATGGTGTCTACTTGACTGGGCTCAGCAATGCCTGGCCACCTGGTAACATATTATCTCTGGGTTTGTGTGTGAGAGTCCTTCCAGGAAAAATCAGCATTTGGTGAACTGAGTAGAGCAGAAGATCCTCCCCAGTGTGGGTGGGCATCACTCAATCCTTAGAGGGTCTAAGCAGAACAAAAAGGCAGAGGAATTCTCTCTCCGCTTCAGCTGAGATCCCCATCTTCTCCTGCCCTCAGGCATTGATACCATCGGTACTCCAGATTCTCTGGTTACTGACGCAATTGTTCCTATTGTTATTGTTTAGTCTCTAAGTCACGTCTGACTCTTTGTGACCACATGGACTGCAGCACTCCAGGCTTCCCTGTCCTTCACCATCTCCCAGATCCTGCTCAAATTCATGTCCATTGAGTCGGTGATGCCATCCAACCATCTCATCCTCTTCCGCCCCCTTCTCCTGCTGTCCTCAATCTTTCCCAGCATCAGGGTTTTTTCCAATGAGTCAGCTCTTTGCATTGGGTGGCCAAAGAATTGGGGCTTTAGCTTCATCATCAGTCCTTCCAATGAATATTCAGTGTCAATTCAATTTCTTTTAGGATTGACTTGTTTGATCTCCTTGCTGTCCAAGGGACTCTCAAGAGTCTTCGCCAACCACAACTCAAAGGTTTCAATTCTTTGGCACTCAGCCTTCTTTACGGTCCAACTCTCACGTCCATATATGACTACTGAAAATATCATACCTTGACTATATGGACATCTGTTGACAAAGTGATGTCTCTGCTTTTTAATATGCTGTCTAGGTTTGTCGTAACTTTCCTACTGACTGACAGACACTTAAACCATTAGATTCTTGGCCTTCAACTTGAACTGAATTATACCACCTGCTTTCCTCTTTCTCCAGCTTAGAGACAGTAGACTGTGGGACTTCTTGACCTCCAAAACACTATGAGCCAATCCCTAGAATAAATTTCCTTTTAAATCTGTCTATCTATCTATCTATCTATTTATCTATCAGTCTACCTGTCTACCTCCCGTTGGTTCTGTCTCTCTAGAGAACGCTGATTTACACAGTATGTTAATATTCACTGGGGCAACACTGCTAGAGCAGAAAGCCTGGGGAGTGTAAGTTTATTGCATCTCCGTTAAGGACTGAAAAAGTCTGTCATCTGATATTTATCTCTTTTAGGTCAGAAAATAGAGAGCAATGGGAAAAATAAGATTGAGCCAAAAGTAGCCACCCAAACCTCTCAATCCTCAGCAAGTATGTTATTCCTGAGACTAAGAAAACCTTTTTTCCCCGTGAAGTAGCTGAGAGAAAGATGCAAGATATGTGAATATGCATGTACACATTTGTAAATATATGTACACATATATACGTGTATACACGTGTATATGTATACACGCGCAAATATATGTGCATAGATACATACATATATGTATATACACATCCATATTTGTATGTACAGATCTGTATGTATCTGTGTCTTATGTGTAAACACACACATAAGGCCCTGAAATCAAACTAGAGAGGGACTATGTTGCATTGCCTAAGGATGTGTGTTTTTTCTTTAAACACACAGAAGCTACCTGCCTAGAGAGCTGTCTGCATGGATTTATCACCCTGGAACCAGGGCACCGACAAGTTCTAACAGACGTTGTGGAATTATAGTCAAACAAAGACATATGTCACCTGAGAGCTCCCACACCACATGGCACAGTGCACTGAGTGGAAGCGTTTTGTCTTCTCGTCTCACATTTGGCAGCCTCCTCTCAGGGACCTCCCCACCAGCACACTGCCCTGCATTGCTCATGCCTCCTTCTTGCTGTTTATTCCTTTTTGCCACAGCTCATTCCACTCAGGTGTCATATGACTTTTGGTTTTCCTCCACTTGGGGGCATGCAAGTAACAATGTGTGCTTACTGAAGACCAAAGACACCAGTCTGGTTGGAGAACGCAAAAGCTGGCTGAATCCCAGGCCTGGTTTTAACTCAAAGACATGCCTACATTTCTGTCTGTTCTCTATTCTTCTTTTTATTTTTTTGTCTGCACCACAAGGGCAAGCAGGATCTTAGATCCCCAACCAGGAACTGAACCCATGCCCCCTGCTGTAGAAGTCTGGAATTCTAACCACTGGACCAACAGGGAGATCCCTGTTCTTTTTACCACACGAATGATTTTGAACATGTCTCTTAACATCTTGTTCATCCAAATTCATTGGGTTATCAAGAAGATTAAAGAAGAACATCCATGTAAAATGATGGTATGTGGTAAGAACCCTTTAAATGCCACTTCATTATTGTTGCTGTTTTTATCATATTTTATTTTATAAGTAAATCAATTTTCTAATGCATCTCCATGGAGCTATTGAAGCAACTGAATGAGGTAATCTATGCATTGTGAGCACTATGGGACTAGACACATTGTAGAAGCTCAGAATAAGCTACTTCTATTTCTTTGTCTTCCTTTCACTTATCTTCTGAAATCTTCCAGGAAGTAGAAAGGTATGTCAAAGATAGAGAGATGAAATACAGCATTCCAGAAAAGTGTCAGCTACTATAGCAACCCTAAGACGGTTTTTAAATTCTTCAGACAGGCCCTGGCAGTGCCCAGTTCTTTGTGACAATTTCCCAAACTCCCAGGTTCCTCCACATCCAAGAATATAAACTGAATTTTCATTCTGAGAATAATAACCAAAAAGAAGCCAAAAATAAAAGCAGGAACTAGGATTTGCTCTAGAGTTTCCCATATCTCAATCTTACTTGAAACAAAGTGTGCTGAGATTATGAATGTAGATAACAAAGTTTATTATGACAAAGATCAGTTCCTCTTTGACAAGAATCTATGTTTCTGTTCCATGATATAGAGGTGTTTCTGGGACACAGATACTGTTGCAGGGAGAAACTTATCATTGTGTTCTTGCCAACAGTGGAAGCAATTTATATCACATCTTGGCTTGACCCCACTCAACACCCTTCTGGATGATCCTATTTTCTCACTTCTTCATTCACCTGCCAGATGAATGTTAATAATCAATGTAAACTTGAAAACCAAAATTTCATGCTGTTGGATCCTCCTCTAGTCTGGTTTCCAAATAAATCCATGGAAAAAGCTACTCTCACCACTATCACCCATTAAATCACCCATTGGCCAAAGTCAGTCTCACAAATGACATCCCTTGGAATTTGCTGGAAATGTTGAGAAAGAAACTCTTTCCAGCTATTTAGCTGTACGATCCAGACTGAGATCAGTTTATGGTCATCCTTTCACTTCATTAGACCAGCTCACCCAAGAGCAAAGCCCCTGCATAGAAAATCAGGACTAGCTAAGAGGTGAACAGAGGCAGCAACTTCATAATGGATTTTTCACAAGCATAAGCCATTTTTTTCCCCACTAAACTGTTTCAGCCATTTCTGGTTTTTTGTTTTTTGGGTTTTTTTGGCCCTACCCTGTGGCATATAGGATCTTAGTTTTCAAACACGGATCAAACTCATGCCCCTTGCACTGGAAGCATAGAATATTAATGGATCGACAGGGAATTCCCCAGTTTGAGCTATTTCTATCATATGCTGTCTAGAGACTTCTGATGAATATAACTGTATCTATGTATTATGTTTAACTTCCCTGGTGGCTCAGACGGTAAGGCGTCTGCCTACAATGCGGGAGGGCAGGGTTCCATCCCTGGGTTGGGAAGATCCCCTGGAGAAGGAAATGGCAACCCACTCCAGTACTCTTGCCTGGAAAATCTCATGGACAGAGGAGCCTGGCAGGTTACAGTCCATGGGTTCACAAAGAGTCGGACATGACTGAGTGATTTCACATGAGTTCACATGTATTGTGTTTATTCAAAAATCCTTATAATATGATTCCTTGTCTTGTGATATGTCAGAGTCACAACATAGCAAAATGGAAAGAACACAGTTCTTTTAATTTGTTATTTAATAGCTCTGTGACCATGGCTATATTACCTAATGTTGCTAAGTTCAAATGTCCCATTATAAGTTGTGTAGATAAAAATATAACAATGTACAGGGTTTCTGGGATGAAGAAATGAGATTGCTGGATTCTAGTTCTGACATATGGTGGATTGAGCTAACACTGTAACATCGATGTCCCTCTTGCATCTTCCATAGAAATAATGGATAAAATAAATTCTTTAAAGATTAGATATATATGTGAACATAAAATCCAACGAGGACCAGGAATACCCAGGTGCTCAAAATCAATGCTATCAGTTTATGACCTACTCTTGAAGTCTTTGAAGCCTAAAGATACAAATTAAAACAGACATTCTAGAGGCTTAAGGGGTGTTAACCCCAGAGAAGGGAAGAAGATTTGTTATTTGGCCATAACATCCAGAGAGTTTGAAATGAATATCCAAAGATGTTGAAATGACTTTGCTACTTAAATGCCTAAGTCAAGGAGGGGCCAAGAAAAGAGGGAACAAAGTTTGTCTCCAGCTAGACCTCTGGCTGAGAATGAAAAAAATGAAGAAGGCCATTCATGAGGAATTCTTAAACATACAAGTCTGTGGGGTATGTTGGTTTTACTCTATCTGAAATGCTCGTGAGTGCATCCATTCTAGTCAGTCATATCTGACTCTTAGCAACCTCATGAACTATAGCCTGGCAGATTTCTCTGTCCATGAGGTTTTCCAGGCAAGAACACTGGAGTGGATTGCCATTTCCCTCTCAGGGTGCTCTTCCCAACTCGGGTATCAAACCCGAGTCTCCTGTGTCTTCTGCCTTACAGGTGGATTCTTTACCTGCTGAGCCATCAGGGAAGTCTCATCTGAAATGCTCAGTAATCTCTAAACCAATAAATTAGCAAATTAACCCAACTCAAACCTGGAACACTCCTGGGACATCCAGGGGAAGGAAAATCAATTTTTTTCTGAGGCTACATTTCCAAAATCTAAGCGTCTCCCATCAATACCCCAAATAAAATACCCCTTATGAGGATACTATCTTTGAAATCAATATTTGGATACCTCCCAAGTGGAGCAGTGGTAAAGAATCTGCCTGCCAATGCAGAAGACATGAGTTCGATCACTGATCCAGGAAGATCCCCTGGAGTAGGAAATGGCAATGCATTCCACTATTCTTGCCTGGAAAATCCCATGGACAGAGAAGCCTGCCAGGTTACCATCCATGGGGTCACAAAGAGTTGGACATGACTGAAAGACTAATATTACTACTACATTCTTTTAACATAGGCCAGAAAGATACTAATTAAGCGAATGCAGAAAGCATTAATATGGATAAAGGTGACCTTTATAAATGATAAAATGAATAATTCACCAGAAAGATAATATAATCTTGCATCTATGAGTACGTAAAACATAGATGCTAAAAGTTGAAGTAGAAAGGACATTTGATTAACTTAAAGAATACTCAATAGAAAGATGTTAACACATCTTGGTAAGAAAATTATAAATCAAGTAAACAAAAAATACTAAGGATACATCCATGCTACAGAGTAGTGCCAAAAATTTAGGGGTGAAACACTGAAGACAGAGTAAGCTTATTATACTGTTAACAATTTTTACCTAGCTGTCTCCTGACTTATGAATTTAAATCAGTTCAGTTCAGTCACTCAGTTGCGTCTGACTTTTTGCAACGTCATGGATGTTGCATGCTAGGCTTCCCTGTCCATCACCAGTTCTTGGAGATTGCTTACATTCATGACTACCAAGTCGGTGATGCCATCTAACCATCTCATCCTCTGTCGTTCCCTTCTCCTCCTGCCTTCAATCTTTCCCAGCATCAGGATCTTTTCCAATGAGTCAGTTCTTCACATCAGGTGGCCAAAGGATTGGAGTTTCAGCTTCAGCATCAGTCCTTCCAATGAATATTCAGGACTTATTTCCTTGAGGACTGACTGGTTTGATCTCCTTGCAGTCCAAGGGACTCTCAAGAGTCTTCTCCAACACCACAGTTCAAAAGCATCAATTCTTTGGCGCCCAACTTTCTTTATGGTTCAACTCTCACATCCATACATGACTACTGGAAAAACCATAGCTTTGATTAGACAGACCTTTGTCGGCTTTTTAATAGGCTATCTAGTTTGGTCATAGCTTTTCTTCCAAGGAGCAAGTGTCTTTTAATTTCATGGCTGCAATCACCATCTGCAGTGAATTTGGAGCCCAAGAAAATAAAGTCTCACTGTTTCTGTTGTTTCCCCATCTATCTGCCGTGAAGTGATGGGACCACATGCCATGATCTTAGTTTTCTGAATGTTGAGTTTTAAGCCAGATTTTTCACTCTTTTTCATTTTCCTCAAAAGGCTCTTTAGTTCTTCTTCGCTTCTCCATGTCAGAATACTGCAATGGGTAGCTGTTCCCTTCTCCAAGGGATCTTTCCAATCCAGGTATCAAACCCAGGTCTCCCACATTGCAGGCAGATTCTTTACCAGCTGAGCCACCAGGGAAGCCCCATGAATTTAAATACCAACTGTTATTCTTGAATTTGCTTCCTTTGTCCCCAGAAGAGCGTCTTGCCCCAGGTAAGATTGGCCAGAACAGGCGGGCCTTTGCAAAACCAATCTCCAGTGGCCCATTTCCCCTCCTAATTATTGGGTATAGAAGCAACTGCACAGTATGAGAAAACAACAAACTTATGTAATCCTGCTTTTAATTTATGCTTGCAATAAGTTTAGGTTGTGTCTAATTGCCCGTGGCAAACACAAAGTCACAACGGGAGGAGAATGACAATGCATTTCTAAAAATAGACTTTGGCTGAGATCGCCGATGTATCGAGCAGATGAACTCTGAAGGTCTGAAGAATGGTAGTTTGCACATAATCAGTGAACAACTCTTAGGACTTTAAAAATATACATGTGTACAGATGATCTGTGATTTTTCCTACTGGTGTTTCTATTGGCTTCTCTGACTTGAAACACACAAATCATGTGCCTGAGTCAGTGACCCTGAATGTGACAGTAACATAAGCAGAAAGGAATACTTTTCTGGAGACTTCAAGGAACACAGTCGTCCCTCCCCATGCAGGTCAAGCTTCCTCTGATGAGACTGCACAGACCAGTGAAGTGGAGGACAGATGCTCTTCTACAGCACTGGCTTTCTCTCTGCTTGATCATCTGAAACGGAGACATTGTGTGTTTGTCCTTCAGGGAGCACTCTGAAGGTGATATGACAGCTATATGTACCACCTAGGAAAGTGGAAGGTAGAAATCAAGTGAAGAAGGTAGAAATCATATGGCTCAGTGTTCATTTCCTATGGTCCTGAAAGATATTACTGTACATCTAAAGTATGTCCCTTAATAACTGTCTAAGAGTGGGTCAATCATTTAACCTTCCTAATTTTTAGCTTCCTCTCTCATACGTGGGAGAAATAATGTCTCTCTCTTAGTGTCTGCAAGGGTGACATATAAAGTACTTACTGGTGTGTAAGACAATTCTTGGGCTTCCCAGGCGGTGCTAGTGGTGAAGAACCCGCCTGCGAGTGCAGGAGTCATAAGAAACACAGGTTTGACCCCTGGGTCAGGAAGATCCCCTGGAGGAGAAGATGGCAACCCACTCTAGTTGTCTTGCCTGGAGAATCCCATGGACAGAGAAGCCTGGCTGGCTACCATCTACAAGGTCACAAGAGTCAGACATGACTGAAGTGGCTTAGAAGCAAGAGAGTTCAAGTGTTGGGTTGGCTGGTGCTTTGAATCAATAAGCTCTGTCATGTATAAGGAATGAGACAAAATGCTTAAAGTGTTCTTAGTGTAAAACTTTCTGAATGTAATCCTCACCACTTTGTGAGAGTGTGGTGGTGGTTTAGTCACTAAGTCATGTTTAGCTCTTATGACCCCATGGCAGCCCACCAGGCTCCTCTGTCCATGGGGTTCTCCAGGCAAGAGTACTGGAATGGTTTGCCTTTTCCTTCTCCAAGGGATCTTCTCGACCCAGGGATCGAACCCAAGTCTCCTGTGTCTCTTGCATTGCAGGCAGATTCTTTACTGACTGAGCCAACAGGGAAGCCCTTGTAAAGGCGTGATCTTGTTCATTTTACATGTGTGAGAAAATAAAGGCTAAAGAAATTTGTGACTTGGCCAACCTCACACAGCTGGTAATGAGGTGAGACCTGGGCTCAGACCTGTGAATCAAATGAAGAAATTGCCCCTGTACTCAACCTGAGAGTAGAATTGTTTTCTCAACTCTTCTAGAGACTCTGGAAAACAGTGTGAACAAATGTCAACAGCATTGCCTCACTTAAGTTGTTTTTTTTACTTGAAAAATTGTAAATATAAGAAGAGTGAATTCAGTCTATAGGACAAACTATATTCTGCCTAAACTTGTGATTTATGGATATTTTCAACAAACATTTATTAGTACCTTCCACACACCACTTAACCATGTACTGAATACGAATGATGTCCATGCTGCTGCTGCTGCTGCTGCTGCTAAGTCGTTTCAGTCATGTCCGACTCTGTGCGACCCCATAGACGGCAGCCCACCAGGCTGCCCCATCCCTGGGATTCTCCAGGCAAGAACACTGGAGTGGGTTACCATTTCCTTCTCCAATGCATGAAAGTGAAAGTGAAAAGTGAAAGTGAAGTCGCTCAGTCATGTCCGACTCTTAGCGACCCCATGAACGGCAGCCTACCATGCTCCTCTGTCCATGGGATTTTCCAGGCAAGAGTACTGGAGTGGGGTGCCATTGCTTTCTCCAAATGATGTCCATAGACACACACCAATGTAATAAAGTGTCTGTCTATATAGGCTTTAATAAATATTAGGTCAAATCTTTGTTGTTTAAAAGTCATATAGAAGCTTTCCTGCTGGTCTGGGGTGAAGAATCTGCCTTGCAATGCAGGGAACACGGGTTCCATCCCTGGTCAGAGAACTAAGATGGTGCATGCCAAGGAGCAGCTAAGCCTGCAAGCTGCAGCCAGAGAATCCGAGTGCCTCAACAAGAGATCACACGTGGTGCCGCAGCAAAGATCCTGCATGTCACAACCAAGACCCAACACCTCCAAGTAAATCGATGAATAAATATAAAACTATTAATCTAGGATTTAAAAAAAAAAACTTCATAAAAATGTAATATAAGAATCACCTAACTGTGGGTCTCATGGTATTTACCAATTTTACCTCACTGGGACTTTGGATGAGCCCTTAGAAAGCTAAAGGTAGCATCTATGTCAGCCAATACTAATGTCATATTTATTTATTTATACTGCACATTAGTTGGGCTTAGCATTAAATAAAGTACTAGTCTTTGGGGGATACATTTCCTCAAATGTTAGCTTTTAAAGGAATTGTGCTTTAATTACCCAGAATTCATAAACTGTCTCCCTAGGTCTTTGTTTTCATCCCAAATAGCTATTTTGTAAATCTATGAAAATGACAAAATTCAACAAGCGTGGCTCTCCTTGAATGTAAAAACATCACAATAACCTCTATGAAATGCTACGGAGCTGTAATGGGAGGAGTTTAATTACCCTCCCCGGGTTTTCAAGGAAAAAAAAAATTATTTTCCTGACTGACTACTGCCCAGAATGCACACCCCATAACTAATGTACCTTTGCATTTTGCTTATTTCCTATCTACTGCCTTCAAATATTTCTCCTCCTCCCACCTCTAGCCTCCTCTATCCTGCCCAGCCCAACTGGGGCAGACAGAACATCAAGTCATACAGAATCACAAAGTGCTTTCTTTCTCGGGATCTGCTTTGCAATCAATCCATGTCTGCTCCATGGGAGTTCAATTGAAAACATATGAAAATGCAATTGCATTGTTCTGGCTTTTCATTTCTTGTCGCTAATGCATATTTTGCTATAAAAATTCAAAGATACATATGTGGGTAAATAGGAATAATCTCTAAATTATGCATGGAGTATGCATTTCTATAGAAAAATACTGGTAGAATTATTTATTACAAAGGAGTGAATTCTTCATATATAATATAAAAAATAAACACTGAAAATGTGAGAACAAGGACAGACTAGATGTATGTAAATATACAGGTACATATATTGCTTCAATCACTTAATAAATATGAGGGCTTCTATGTCAGGAGGGTGCTAGAGAAGACTCTTGAGAGTCCCTTGGACTACAAGGAGATCAAGCCATTCGATCCTAAAGGAAATCAACCCTGAATTATTCACTCATTGAAAGGATTGTTGCTGAAGCCAAAGCTCCAATACTTTGGCCACCTACTTCAAAGAGCTGACTCATTGGGAGAGACCCTGATGCTGAATAAGATTGAGGGCAGGAGGAGAAGAGGGTGGCAGAGGATAAGCAGGTTAGATAGCATCACTGACACAATGGACATGAATCTGAGCAAACTTATGGAGATAGTGGACAGAAGAGCCTGGCGTGCTGCAGTTCATGGGGTCGCAAAGAGTTCAACATGACTTAGCCACTGAACAACAACAGCATGTCAGGCAGGATTACGTGTGGGATGCAGAAATGAGGAGACACATCCCTGCCCTCAAGAAGCTCACTTTGATGAAGGGAGATAAACAAACATATGGACACATATAACATGGAAACTATTTTAAGAGTAATCTCAGAGTGTCTGCAAGTATATCAGGGCCTCCAGGTTTCTTGAAAATATTAGACTAGTTCACATCTGATGTCAAACAACTGACCCATAGAAAAGTCATCTGTTCTACAGTTGTCAGATGCATGAGTAGGAGTTAGCATTCCTCTCTCAAGAGGGATCACTGGCAAGATGCTTGGGGGAAAATTGTTAACATTTTTTAGAGAGTCAGACAGTAATTATCCTCTGAAAAAAATGAGGAATATGACAAAATAATTTAGGATGGGAATGCTATTTTGTTATCAGCTTCTGTTTATAAACAATTCTAGTGCATGTGTGTGAAGTCGCCCAGTCGTGTCCGACTCTTGTGACCCCATGGACTGTAGCCCGCCAGGCTCCTCTGGCCATGGGATTCTCCAGGCCAGAATACTGGAGTGGGCTGCCATGCCCTCCTCCAGGGGATCTTCCCGAATCAAGGATCAAGGTCTTTTTTGTCTCCTGATTGGTGGGTGGATTGTTTACCGCTAGCACCAGCTGGGAAGTCCAACCAATCCTAGGCAAGAAGAATAAAAGAGCAACGTTTCTTGTTTCTCTCAGACTTTTCCTTTTGGAGTTTCTTTTTCCTCCTGAACAATCTAAACGACCAAGAAATGAAGGAAAACACAAGCACTTGTAGACACAAGGGCTTCCCTGGTGGCTCAGCTGGTAAAGAAACTGCCTGCAATGCGGGAGACCTGGGTTTGATCCCTGGGTTGGGAAGATCCCCTGGAGAAGGCAAAGGCTACCCACTCCAGTATTCTGGCCTGGAGAATCCCATGGACTGTATCGTCCATGGGGTCGCAAAGAGTCAGACACGACTGAGCGACTTTCCCTTTCACTTTGCAGACACATACAGGCACACACACCACCATCATCATCATCATTAACATGTTGCCCTCAGGCATGAGAAGTCTAACATAATACAGTTTCCCTAAAGTCAGGATGCATAAAGATCTTTATGTTGAGCAAGAGTGTTGCAGGAGGAAGGATGAAAAAACCACGTGGGGAGACAAGAAGGAACATTAGGGCACACACTTGTGGTATGTATGTGTGTGTGCTGGCAACTCATAGGGACTGATGTTTAGCAGGTTGTTCTATAAAAGAGAAAATCTTTACCGGATTGAAGCTAATCCCTTAATCCCTTCCATTTGTACATCAATTTACAGTCTTCAAGCACTTTTCCAACCATTTATCACATTTAATCTTCACAAATGCCACGAAAGAACACGGGACAGGGATTAATCAGTCCTTCTAATGCAAAAGGAAAGGATGTGATTTGGCCAAGGTCACGAAGACAAGGAGGGACAGAGCTGGCGGAAACTCTGTGCTATTTAGTTTTATTTCTAGGCATGGTCTCTCCTTTTCCTTTTTTAAAGCCTGGAGGTAGATATTAATTTGGGCCATGGGGAGAAATAAAGTAAACAAATGATAGTTTTATGCCAAGCAGTCATACCAGGTGAAAATTGACTCCTTCTAAGATCCTGCCTGTTCTCCTAAACTCAGTCAGAAGAGACTCCAGAAGCATGGCCCAAGGACCTCTGCCAGCCACAAAAAGTGTGTTTTCATTCTGCAGTGAGGAAAGGGGTTTGTGCTTGAATGCATTCGTCACATTGGGGTGGCATATTTTTTCATGGCAAGGCTTGGTCGATCAAGGAGGCTGTGCATGGCATGGATGTTGGCATAGACTCAGGCTCCCATCATGGTCCTGGAACCAGCAGCCTTTTAAACAGTATGGCTATTGACTAATGAAACTGATGACACTGAATTAATGAAACTAATGAGATTCCCTCATGTGGGATTTCCAAGTGCCCTTTCTCCTGCTAACAGTTTGAGTCCCTGTGGAGAACCTGGAACTCGGGGAGCCTCCAGTTGAGATCTTCCTCATAACTTCCGTGTCTTCCCCACTCTCTCAACTGGAATAAGTACCCATTTATTCAACCACACCCTTTTGAGCCTCTGCTTCTTGGCAGCTGTGGACTACAAACAAGCTGATGAGGTCCACTAACATGGAAAAGAACATTAATGCAAGAAAGTGAGGAGGGCTGAGAATGGAGAAATGCATAGATGGCTCTGGAAAGACCAGGCAGGAACCGATAAACTGGGAGGTGAGGGAAGATCTTCAATAAGACACCCAAGAGGAAGTGATGACTGTACCAAGCCAGATGAGTGCTGGAAATTTACAAGGCGGAGGGAAGTGTGTATCTCACAGAAGAAACAGTGAGTAGAAAAATCTCAAGGGCAAACTACAATGTGCTCACAGAACCACGAGCAATTTACTACTCAGTGGGGAGAGGTGCATGGCACAAGTGGGAGAATCCTGACCATAAAGGGTCATAAAGGATCTTTTATGACAAAGTAAGAGGCTTAGTTTTCATTCCGTGGGCAGTGGTAAGCTGCTGAAGGCATTTTTGCAGGGTTACAGAGGAATAAGGTCAAAGTTTTTAGAGACTATCTCTCTGAAAACTGTAAGACTGTTGGAGGAGGCTTAATAGGAGAAAGAAATTAACGGCCTTTTGCAGCAATCCAGGAGGGCAGGTCTGGCCAAGACAGAGACAGTGGAGACTTGGGAAAGAAATTTGAACATTCTAAGAGGTTGATCTTGTTAATTAAAGATAATATTGGGTTGAAGAGTGTTGAGAGAGCATCCAGGGCAACGTAGTTCATGGTTTGTGCCATGTGTCGAACCGTAACATACTGCTTCTCAGCCCAGCACTCATTTCTCTGGTAACAAAGCAAGTTGCATGCAAATGTCAGGACCGACCTACCAGTGTCTGTTGACCTCTGCCCTGCACCGGCCAGGTTGTGCATAGCAACCAAATCGGGCCAGCAACACAGCCAATCACAATGACCCTCTGCACTTGCTCACAATCTACTCATCCATGGATCTGGGGTCCCACAGCAGCTTCCTGATCCTGGGCTGTCTCATGGTCCCCATCTCATCCCATCTTCTCAGCCTTGGTGGTTGCTTCCATCCTCTGCCCTCTGCCTCTGCCTCTCCCCAGTGACCACGGGTGGGATAACCCATTCTGCCTGTTTTGAATTGCATCGGATGAAATGTCCTATCTAGCCAGCACTCAGGATCCAGGGGTAACTGATCCCAGCTTGCCAGCCAGCCTCCTAGGCTCAGCTGAGTGACTCTGCACTGTATTTATGTCCCAAATGGCCTTGTGTTTGCTCTGTCTTCCCTGAAGACTATGGGGCAGCCACTTCTCTTGGAGACCACGTAGCTCCGAGGGAAGGTTTCAGGACCTAATTTCTCAGCTGTCCTGGTAAGGCCCACAGTCGACCATGGCTCTGGTTGCTGCTTTGCTCCCTAAAGGTGAAGGAAAATTGATGCTCACAGAGCACACGTGCCTCGTGGATGAGGCACCAGGAGGGCCAAATAACAACGTCTGGCTCACAGGTGGTACCTGAATCCTCACAACCAGTGTGGTTTCTTCAACATACATTCCATGCTTATGCTATGTACCAGATACTGTTCAAGGGGTCAGAGATGCAGAAGGGAGAGAAGAAGGAAAAGTTTCTTTTTGGCTGTGGAGTCAAAATTTTAGTAGACAGGAGAGGGACATGAGCAAACAAAAAATTCACTTAGTGCTAAGTTTTATGACGAAAATAAAACAGCCTGAAGAGATAAAGGGTTTTGGCAATTCTGAGTCTTTATGGTTCCATATTAAATTTTAGGAATATTTTTTCTTGTGATAAAGGTCATGGGTAATTCGATACATTAAATCTATTTACATTAAATCTATGGATTGCCAGGGGAGAGGGAGGAGGGGAGGGATGGAATGGGAATTGGGGATTAGCAGATGGAAACTATTTTATTTAGAATGGATAAACAATTAAGTCTTACTGCATAACACAGGACTTTGTATTCAATATCCTGAGAGAGACCATAATGGAAAAGAATATAAAATAGAATGTGTGTAAATATATATATATATATATATATATATATAAAACTAAAAAACCTAAGACAACATTGTCAATCATCTATACTTCAGTTTTAAAAAGGAGATAAAGGACAGTGGGAGAGAGTGTTTAGGGCGGCCCCTCTGAGCAGGGGTATTTGAATTGAGATAAGCAGGGGTCAGCCCTGGTTCCTGAGAAAGTCAGTAGGAAAAGTCTTTAGTTGGAGGGGGCAGCTGGTACAGACACTAAGGTGAGGACCAGCTTAGCTAAATGCAAGGAACCCATGGTAAATTCATCGTGGACACCTATGTAAAAACTGGATCTTGTTTCCAAAATTCTGCTCTGGAAGAAGACTGCTGCTTCTCAATTTCCCAGTATCTTAGTACGTGTTCTAAGGGACATGTTATGCTTCCTCTCTGCTTTGTCCTATCTTTGTTGCCTATACGCATGTATTAGATCATTTCCAAATGTGCCTTCTTTGCGCTATGTCAAATTTTTCAAATGCAATCTATTAAACAATAAAATTATCAGAAAAAAAGAAAGCAGTTTGTTGAAAACCACCAAGCCATGCACAACTGAACTTAGTACGTCTTAGATTTTGACCTGGGATTATTTTCCAGTCAAATCAACAGAGCCATACAGAACGCCAGAGATGGGGAAGGAACTGCACTGGGAGGGTGTGCTGGACAGAGCCAGGGGCTTCCAGGGTCCTGGGACCCAGGAACCAGGCAAAAGGAGGCACAGAGCTGGCATGACTCGGGCACCTCTCGCCCTGCCTCCACTCAGCTTCATCGGCTCCATGTGAAGTGAGGGGCTCACTGTTTTAATAGAACAATGTGAAGCATCACTCAGAGGGTCTGAGAGCAGAAACTGGTCATCGGCAGGTCACTAATACACGGTGGAGGGGTGGTAGTTCTGGCGAGTGACCTGCTAATGGTTAGCCTTGGCCTTTCCCTTTAGAAGTATCGGATTTCAGAGCACTCCACGCAAGCAAGCACAAGTACTTCAGAGGACTATTATTCACACAGGTATAGGCCAAATGACCCTGGAAAAAGAAACCTAAGACTTTCATTAAATCATCCAGAAAGAGCAGAAAAACAGACTGCAAACTCATTGTCTGTGCTCTCTGGACTCAACAAATGGATTTTGGACTCAGCCATTGGCAACACAGGCTCCACTCTAACCAATCGATCCAGAGCAGGCGACTGGTAATTTTTTTTTTTTTAAACCAATCACTTATCTTTATGTAACTGCACGGCTTCTGCCTTTGTAAGGACAGGTCTTCACTGGACTGCTCTCTCTCCTCCTTGCCCATGTTGGGAAAACCCCCCAAAGCTTTAAAATCATTGTTCCTGATTCATTCTTTGCAGTTTAATATTCATGTCTACTTTGCCTTTGTTTCACTTGTATTAGTACATTCTGACATGTCACACTGAACAGAGATCTGCATTTCTTGCTGATTTCTCCCAGTAGTATTTTTGAGAAATATTTTTTGGACCTCACCACAAGGCATGAAGGATCTTAGTTCCTAACTAGCGATTGAACTCATGGCCCTTGCATCAGAAGTGTGGAGCCTTAACCACCAGACTGCCAGGGAAGCCCTTTGTCTCTTCCAGTATTGTTGATACGGGAGTATACCTATTCACACAGCAAACAGTTAGGCAGTGATCTTAAGCCGTGTCCTATGTTACACACCAGATTTGTAAATTGAGTAAACACCCCTGGTACTAAGTGTTGATAATACAGTGAGTTGGCAGGTACAGGGAAAGAAAAACAGGGAATAACGCAGGCGTGAATGCGCTGTGAGAGAGATGTTCGTAAAGAACTGAGAGAGAACCGAGATGCTCAGTCCCCAGCCCCAGGGGAGAGGGCTGGGTCAAAGTGGCCTTGCAGAAAAGGGGACTCCTGTTCTTTGTTTTTGCCAGTTCTTTATTCTAGTGAACATCCAGGAATGGCTAAAATCTGGCTACAAATGTTTGCTTACATAATACCAGCTTTCCAAATAAGGGAGAGTGTCTCTAGGCACCACTGAATAAGGGTTTTAGGTATCAAGCACCTGGGGTAGCATTAGGAAATCTTAGGAAGATTTGACATCCATGGTTCTGATGCTCAGAGATGATCTTTGATCCCAGTTGGCCTGACGCTTGCTTTTCTCACCTTTGAGAGTGTTGCTCTAGGCATCTTTAGACCTACACAGCGTTTTCCCTCGGCCATGCTGTCTGTCTCTCCCTGAAGGCACACCTCTTTCCAACACAAGCAACTGAAATTTCAGTGGGAAAGCAAAAGAGGTGAGGAACAACTTTCTTTTGGACCTGCCAGGTTTAATCAAGAATCCATCGTCTCTCCAGCTTCCAGACTACGTGGTTCCAGAAAAGGAAATATAGATGAGGAGCTCCCTTTAGCTATTTCATTCACATATTCACATCCACGGGAGAGGACGATGCGGTTTTATCAGAGCAAGAGGTGAGCAGAGAGCACCAGCACAGGTGTGCCAGCTGCTAAGGTTCAGGAACATAGGTTTCGGTGTCAGCAATAAAGGAGTTCACCCCCTGGCCATGCCAATCACTGTGAACTTGGCTGTGTTATTTAACCTGCCTGATGCTGTTTCCCCTCATAGCATGAGAATGAAACTTGAGAGTCTATGGTGAGGAGGGCTTTTGCTAATAGTTTTTCTTATGTAAACGTTCATCTCAATTGTAGAAATTTATCCTTAGAGCAAGTTAAGCATGGTTAGTGTTTGAAAAATTGGAGGAGATTCTCATGATCAAAGAATGAAGCCAACCTCAACAGGAAGAGAAGTAATGTTGTAAATTCCAATTGGAATGTCTTTGATGAAAAGCCAAGGGTGGAGAATTTTCACCTAATGCTGATTCAGATGATGTGTTCTGCAAATGGTGTTGTTTCCAGAAACAGCTTCAGGTCTTTGCCATTAGCAAATACTGCTCAGACCACTTCGGGGAACACAAGGGTGAACTGATGCCTTAAGAGCATGGATTGTGTTTATTCATTATTATCTGTCAGATAATAGATGGTAAATAAACACGCTCCAAATGAAGGGACTAGAAAAGGCTTCAACTTGATTCTTATTATTTATTTTTTAAAACAAGTGTGCAAATAACGATAAGGCAGTGCAGAGAGTGGTAATTGCTCCAAGTTTGATACTGGAGAAGAGAGATGGGATAATACCAAAAGTGTGATGGATCAGGAGGAAGAGGGGGAGATTTATAAAACATCTCGTCTCTGCCTGTACAACCTCGAGAAAGTTAGTCAGTTCTAATCAGTGTTTATTGAACATCCATGATGCACCAGAAATCTACCAGACTTCTTAACGGAGGGTCCCTGACATCCCCGTCTATAAAATGAAGGTGCTGGCTACACTGAATTCCTTGGCTCTTTGTGAGGCATTAGTGAAACAGCATATACAGAAGCACTTTTTTAAACTAAAAAAGTGGTTTTAAAGTATGCATCATTGTTGTTAAGTCTTCTGCTCTGGGAATTGATTAAGCAGAAAAAGATGACTTCCAGATGGTGCAATGAACAGAAATGGCTCCCACATAGGGACCAGAAACTTAGCTGAGTCCTTTTACCTTATATCTGTGGAAACATCATGGAGCATTGCTGAACGTTTCCAAAGAGAAAAGAGAAAAATGTACTAATTGAATAAAAGCTGGATGTTTATTGTAAAAATGTCATTCAAAAGGCTTTGGAAAACATGCTTGGCTAATTAGCTATTATGATCAGGTATCTATGGAAACAGCTGTATATCAAAACTCAAAAGAGACAATGATTTAACCATTTAACAGAGAAGACCACAGAAGCTAGCCTTGTTGAGTGATTCTTGTAACATATAGAATTGGAGAAAATGTAGGATTGGAAAAGAAAAGAATAACATTAAAATAAAACGGCTCCAAGGTGCGAATGGGGGAGTAGAATAAATAAAGGAAACCATGTGCATGACTAAAGGCCATGCCTGTTTTATGTACGTTAGCACCATTAGCTGCAAGGCAAGTTGGGCCCTTGATAAGATAATAATCTGTAGGAATATTTCATATATATAATCGATAATACAAAAACCATCAAATTTTACTGAGGTTGTCTAACAAAACAAAGATGAAAAGGATCAGATCTCTGTCCTTGAGGAATTCAGAGTATGGAGATCAGGAGGCAGATTTAATAGGAGAGATACATGTCGGGTATTCTGGGAAAACAGATGAGGACATTATCAATTTGGTGTTTGAGCTGGGGGTCAGTGAAAACCACAGGGACAAGAGGCATGAGAGCGCAGCCTTAGAGCCAGAGAGACAGTCATTCAAGTGGACAAGATGGGCGAGAAATGGCACTGGCAACTTGCCATGACCTCAAATTACGGGCACCATGTCTCGGGAAATGACCAAAACCGTGGGTTTTGAGGCTTTCTTGAGACTTTAAACACATTACCAATATATACTAATTTAAGCTTCATAACAACCCTATATTGGGCATGATTATCAGCAGGCAAATGTTACAAATAATGAAGCAGATGCTCAGAAATATTCCGTGACTTGTCCATGATTGCCTGGCTGAGAGTCAAGATTTCATTTAAATAGGTAATTGCCTGACTTACAAGCCTGGAGTCTGCAAGCAGCTTCCCACTCTGGTTTGCTCCCTCTTGAGCCTCCCTCCCAGCTCCCGCATCTCACCCCTCTAGGTCATCACAGAGCTGAGGCCCCCTGTGCTGTCCAGAAGCTCCCCACTAGCTGTCTATTTCAAATCCCATGGATGGAGGAGCCTGGTAGGCTGTAGTCCATGGGGTCGCTAAGAGTCAGACACGACTGAGCGACTTCCCTTTCCCTTTTCATTTTCATGCATTGGAGAAGGAAATGGCAACCCACTCCAGTGTTCTTGCCTGGAGAATCCCAGGGACGGGGGAGCCTGGTGGGCTTCTGTCTATGGAGTCGCACAGAGTCAGACACGACTGAAGCGACTTAGCAGCAGCAGCAGCAGTGTATACACATCAGTGCTACTCTCACAGGTTGGCCCATCCTGTCCTTCCCTCACGGTGTCCTCAAGCCTCTACATCCATGTCTCTATTCCTGCCCGGCAAACAGGTTCATCGATACTGTTTTTCTAGACTCCATATTTTTCAGCCTTGAAAAGGAATGAAGTTGGGTCACTTGTAGTGATGTGGATGAACCTAGAGTCTGTCATACAGAGCAGAGTAAGTCAGAAAGAGAAAAACAAATATCCTACATTAACGCAAGTATATGGAATCTAGAAAATGGTACTGCTGAAGTTCTGTTTTAATCTGGAAACTTCACTTGCTTGTGACTTCTTTAACAACAGGTGTGACTGTGCTAAGGACAATTGTTGACTGGATAGACGACCCTTGGTCTTGGAGTAGATGTCCATGAGGAGGCTTGGCACAGACAGAGCAAGTGAGCACCAGGGCACAGCCAGCAAGACCTACAATAGCACCTGGTCAGTTTCGGTGAAAGGCTGCCTTTGGAACAGAATGGAACTCCAGTCATTTTTAGTCTGCTTTTGATGTATGTAAATGTAATACATGTGAGAAATATAACCTAAGGAGGAAAGGTAAAAATATTAATTTATATGAAATATTCATTCCAAACTGACTGTGAAAGATATGACAGGTATAGATGCTGTATTACCTAAAAGAACCAATAAGAAGGCCCCCCAAAAGTATAACTCAAAAGCCTATAGATTAATTAAAATGAAATGCTATTCATTTCATATTAAAGTAATCCTAAAGAAGGAAGTAAATGAGGGATGAAAGAACAAAAACCAAAGGAGACAGGTAGAAAGCAAGTCATTAAGTGATATACTTAAATGCAGTCATATCAATATTTACGTTAAATGTAAATAGTCAAAACACACCAATTAATAGATGTCAAATTAAATTGGTGGGGAAAAGACCTATTTCTATCTATAAAATACCATTGTTAAATAAAATAATACAGATAAATTGCAAGCAAAAAGATGAAAATGATGTATTAAGCAAATGTTAATTTTAAAAGAAAAAAATGGAGTGGTTATTAGTATTAGATCAAGAAGACTTGATGTGGTTTTCCCTAGTGGGAGTTCCCTGGTGCTCTCGTGGTTAAGACTCTGTACATCCACTGCAGGGGGCACAGGTTCAGTCCTTGGTCAAGGAACTAAGATCCCAAATGCCACAAGGCACAACAACAGGAAAAAAAAAAAAAAAGTAGAAAAATAAAATTTAAAGTGGTTATTATTTCTTAGGGCAAAAAAGAAACCTTACCAGGAATCAAAACAGATATCATTGATAATATGGACAATTTGCCAAGTATGTTGGTTTGTGCAGGCTGCCATAGCTAGGTACCACAAACTGAATGACTTAAACAACAGCAATTTATTGTCTCCCAGTTCTGGGAGCCAGAAGCTAAGACTCAGTCTCAGAAGGCTGACTCCTTCTGAGAGTCGAGGAAGAATCTGCTTCCTGCCTTTTCCCTGGCTCCCGTTGCTCTGCTGGCAGTCTTTGGTGTTCTTGACTTGTAGAAGGATCAGCCCAATCCCTGTCTTCATCTCCACACAGGCTTTTCTGCTTGTATACATGTCTGGGTCCAAGTTTCCTCCTTTTACAAACCAGCCACTTGTACTGGGTTAGAAGCACAGTCTGCTGAATTATGTCCTCATCTAACTACATCTGCAACCATTCCCCAGATAATGTAACATTCTGAGATACTGAGGGCTAGGATTTCAACACACAGATTTGAGAGGGACACAATTTGATTCATAATATCAAAAAACATTGTAACGCTAAAATGTCCATGAATATAAATTCAAATTTTCAAGCTACATGGAGCAAAAACTGGTAGAACTAAAAGGAGAAATGGACAAATTCACAAATATAATCTGAGATTTATGAGGGACGGGTTAAGGCCAGACGATGACATATATCCAGATGAACAACAATGGCCCTTGCGAAAGCAATAAAGAGTGAGGGAGTAATGAGAGAAAATCGTCTTTGTTTACAGATGGCATGATTGCCCATGCAGGAAAAATCCAAAGGAATCTACGAAAAGGCTCCTAAAATGAATGATTGAGTTCTGCAAGGTCACACTTTACAAAGGTAATATAAAATATTTCTATAAACTAGAAATAAACAATTGGAGATCAGAAAATTTTCAAGTAGTACTCACTATAGCATCCAAAAAGGAAATATACATACAGATACATACTTAATAAAGTTTGTATTAAATATGTATCTTAATAGATACATACTTAATAAAATATGGGCAGGATCCAAAGGTTGAAAACTACAAACCCCTAGTGAAATAACCAAATATGATCTAAGTAAACAGAGAGAAAAATACTGCTTTGTGGATTGTAAGACTCCATGTTGGAACTCTTAAATTCATCTACAGAGTCAATGCAATCCCAGTTATTATCTCCTATTGACAAGTTGATTCTGAAATTTGTATAGAAAGCAAAGGAATAAGAAGAGCCAAACAATTTTGAAAAATGACACATTTGCAGAACTCACACCACCTGATTCTTCATTGCAAGATGTTCTATAAAGTTACAGTTAAAACAGTTTGTTATTGGAGAAAAGATAGAACTTTTGTGTACCTGGATTATGTAAGAAATTAATCCTGACTTCTGCCCCCAAACTCACCACATTTTTCCTTCCATACCTCAACCTAGTCTTGCTTCTCCAACTAAAACATCAGTAGTTGAGTATTACAGACCAAGCCAGAATCACAGGAGCTAAATCATAGGATTTCCTACACAAGGACAGAACTGCCATGAAAGTGAATCTTCAAGGCCAGTAAATTTCCCAAGCAATCTTGTTTTCCTTGATCCCCCATATCTTTACAAGTCCTGATGGGGTTCTAGGATATTACATGAACAATCCCATAAGAATCCAGTGGCACTACCCTGCCCCTAACATTCATCTATTAATGCAAGTCACATCTCTAACATTGCACTTTGAATCACAAACCAGGAAATAAAACAAGTGTAAAATACTAAATACTTTATGTTTCACAGAACCTCTGAATATATCTAACTATTTTTCCACTCAGCACAACCCTGCAAGAAATAATTTCAGTAATTGCAACTCCACATTTCTATGCTAAATACACACATATGTACATACACACACATAAACACACAGCCACAAACACACCAATTATTTATCAATGCATATGCATTATAACCATATTCCAAAATGGGTAAAATGTACATATGTAGATGTGAACTTTCATTATACATGTAACCAAAAATAAACTGTGATACAAATGAGCATATTTGATAACTACATTTAGTATGAATTAAAAAGCTAGAAATAAATTATGCACTATTAATGAAACACATTGGCTGGAATTACAATCCTTGTGTCAATAGTAGTGAATAATTTAGATCTTCCAAATATACCAACCCAAGGTATATATAAAGATCTGATATGACCTGATTTGGAAGTTTATTAAGGCAATGTCTTAAAAATTCCTTGAGCACTCGGAGGCACAGTTTCCTCATTTACAGAACGAAGGAATAATAGTTACTCACCAGTGCATTTGAGTTTCTATTGAAGTCTTACTTTCCAGGCACTGTTCTAAATGACTGGTACGTATTTGCAGACTTTTGATTCTCACATAATCCTATGAGGGAAGTATTAACCCTGTTTGACAGTTGTGGGAACTGAGGCAGACTGATGGGGAGTGACATTGAGTTAGTGCCAGGAGCATGATTTTAAACCAAGCCTTGGAACTCACCTGGCAATTACTACTGCTACTACTTGATACTAGATTTGAAATGCTGGTGGGTTTGTCTTGCACCTGGAACACTCATACATTCTTGATGGAAATATAAGTTGGTACCACAACATGGGCCAGCTCTGTAGCAGCATATATTAAGGGTGAGGATGTACAGATGCGGTGACCCAGCAATTCTACACCCAGACTTAACACCCAACAAATACACACTCATTCACTAAAGATGAGGGACAAGACCATCCATAGGAACATGACTAACTGAAAGCTTTAAATAGAATATCAGGTATTAAGAATTAAAAAAAAAAAAAAAGAACCTGTAAATTTTCTCAAATCCGTGATGACTTCCACAAAAAAATGTAGAGGTATACTGAGTGAAAGATCCCAGGCATGAAAAAACATAGGATATACGTATATATTTTATACCAAGTTAAAAACAGGTAAATCACATATGTACGGTGGTAAGAGCTGGACCATAAAGAAGGCTGAGCACTGAAGAATTGATGCTTTCAAACTGTGGTGCTGGAAAAGAGTTGAGAGTCCCTTAGACTGCAAGGAGATCAAACCAGTCAATCCTAAAAGAAATCAATACTGAATATTGATTAGAAGGACTATGTTAAAGCTGAAGCTCCAATACTTTGGCTACCTGTTGTGAAGAGCCGACTCATTAGGAAAGATCCTGATGCTAGGAAAGTTTGAAGGCGGGAGGAAAAGGGGACCACAGAGGATGAGATGGTTGGCTGGCATCACCAACTCAATGGACATGAATTTGAGCAAGCTCCAGGAGGTTGTGAAGGACAGGGAAGCCGGGCATGCTGCCATCCCTCAGGTCACAAAGAGGCAGACACGACTTAGCAACTGAACAACCAACCACATAAGTGATGGTACAAGTCAGGGGAATAGTTATCTTTAGGAAGAAGTGTGATTGGATGGAGATAGGAGGGCCTTCTATCATTCTGGTAATGTTGTGTTTCTTCATCTTGGTGTCAGTTACACAAATGTGTTTAACCTGTGAAAATTCACATTAATTATTTGTGGACTATACTAGACTTCTGTTATATTGTACTTCACTATGGGGGAAAAAAATTGAAATGTCTTCTCCTGCCTCAAAATGTAATTTGGAGACCTAATTCCCCCCCACCCCTGCCGCCCCATGCTCTCTGCTTGCAGGATTTTAGTTCCCTGACTAGGGGTCAGATCCAACCATGGCACTGAAAGCTCCAAGTCCTAAACCCTGGACTTCCAGGGAATTCCCAAGGAGTTCTATTTTCACTACATACTCAGCAATTCCTGGAGGCACTCTGCAGGCACACACACACACACACTCTCACACAAACACACACTGAGGTGCACTCTGGGACACTCGTGTGCCAATACAGGAAAACACACAATGACAAAGGCTTACTCACACATATGTACACACATGTGTACATGCACACATGCAGATACAATCCACCCATGCACACTGGGTTTTCTGCAATGTTTAATGATACCAGTGGTGCCAACCTTCACTCTCTCCCAGCCTCAGCTGCTAAGCCCTTCTCACACAGGAATTCTGTGCTTTCTTCTTTTTCTGTCCCCTGCTGGGCCCGCCTCTTTGTCCAATACATGAACAAATAATTACATGTTTATTGCTGACCCATTGAAGTCTGCAGAGTTTTTAACTTGGCTCTTAGAAATCTCAACACTGGAAATGACAGAAGTTGGCTTCACCCAGAAATTGGGTGTGACCACATTCTAGTCTTTCCACAACTTAAAATAAAAACAAAAAGACAATGAAAACACTTCAGGATGGGTAAAGAGGTCTGTCTTGGTAGCAGACACTTCTCCCTTCTTCATACCTCACATGGATTCATCGAGGAATTCACTCATGCACATTGCAAGGAGCTGAAGAAAGATCTCAGCTGAGTGGAGAAAAGGAAATAGGGACAAAGAGAATGAAGAAGAGAAAAGGGAGCAAAAGAGAAGGTAGTCAGAGAATTCCTCGGTGGTTCAGTGGCTAAGGTTCCGTGCTCCTAATATAGAGGACCCAGGTTCAATCCCTGGTCAGGGAACTAGATCCCATACGCTGCAACTAACAACTCCTTACATCCACTGTCATAGTACTCAGCGTATTTCATTGTATACGGTGCTGGTGGTTTAGTCGCTAAGGCGTGGCCAACTCAACTCTTTGCAACCCCCTGGATGGCAGTCCACCAGGCTCTTCTCTCCATGTGCATTGACGTTTTCTTCTCCAAGGGATCTTCCTAATCCAGGGATCGAACTCAAGTCTCCCGAATTGCAGGCAGATTCTTTCCTGTCTGAGCCACATCCCCATGACAGAAGGGAGTGTCTTCCCCACTCACAGCTGCAGCCCAGTGCCCAAACCCTATTTCAGCACCTTGCACTAGCATATGCATGATATGTATTTATGTAAGACAGAAGTATTTTGATGCACATAATTGTTCTGGAAGTTTATTTTAAAAGTAGATGTGTTGGATTCTGTGGATTTGTGACACAATCCAGGAATTTGCATTGGGTCAATCATTTTTCAAATTTCAAGGCTGGAAGATAGTTTGCATGTGTTTATTGAGTGAGTTAATGTTTAAGTGGATGGATGGGTAGGCTGATAACAATGAATAAATATTGTATTGGCCTAAAGATTCATTCAGGTTTTTTGTAACATTTTACAGAAAAACCTGAATGAATTTTTGGCTAGCTCAATTACATCCGTTGTTATTATTGTTGTTGTTTAGTCACTAAGTTGTGTCTGACTCTTTGCGACCCCACGGACTGCAGCGCACCAGGCCTCCCTGTCTTTCACCATCTCCTGGTGCTCATACTACATCCATTAGCCATCTAATTAATGAATGAACAAAGAAACATAATGTTGAGCTCAGGCTAGATCTGAGATGATGTTGACCCCATTAAGATTCATTTTACTCTTCCCTGAGTTTAGTCTAAATAGATGGCGAGTCTTCCCTTTGACATCTCTTTAAAGCAAATGCTCTGGGATGAATGATAATCATCATTACATTTTACTCACCGCACCAACACTCCAGATGAAGACTTTATGCTAAATATTTACAGAAACAAACAGTTGGGAACTAGCAAAAGTCTTCATCAAATTGGAAGTAAACACTGGCTTGCCATTTAAATAACCATCATTTCCCTACACAAACTGCTCAAGACCAACACTGAATAAATGCAGAGAACACCTTATCAGTGAAAAATGAAGAAAATAGTACTTATGAAATGAGTAATTTGAACTTGATGACTGTTTATAAATGTGTTTACATATGAATTGAATATTAACCTATAGCTTGAAAAGGTTTAATTAGCCTTGGAATATTGTTTTGGAGCACAAGGAAAAATAACCAATTCACAAAGGGAAAGGCAGAGGAGATCTGCATGCACAAATGAGGTCAATTAATTAGGCAATTTGCATGTATTTGAATGGTTATTCTCTGGGCTGTTTTTTCGACATTTGGCTCTTCCTATTCCCATATTGTGTTTTCAACTTTCTATTTATACAACACATCAATCACTCAGCTGCTCTGAGTGCATCATGATTGGCTCAGTTGCAGCACTGGAGACCATAGTCTTCCTGAGAACTAGTTATCTCTACACAAAAGACACAATTACTTGTCCAAATAAGCCCTAGAATGACAGGGAAATCAGGTTTCAACCAAAACAATGAATTTGATATTGACCCCCAAAATACTGGGCTTCCCAGGTGACTCAGTGGTAAAGAATCTGCCTAACAATGCAGGAGAGGCAGGAGACATGGGTTCCATCACTGGGTCAGGAAGACCTCCTGGAAAAGGAAATGGTAACCCACTCCAGTATTCTTGCCTGGGAAATCCCATGGACAGAGGAGTCTGGCGGGCTACAGTCCAGGGGTCACTAAGCGTCGGATAGGACTGAGCAACTAATGCTTTCACTGAGGAACTGGGAACGTGAATATTTTGGGGCGGGGTACCTCGGGAGCCTAGTTTGCAGTCACTCTAGTCTGTTCCTTAGGGCTTCCCAGGTGGCGCAGTGGTAAAGAACCCGCCTACCAATGCAGAAGACCTGAGAGACACAGGTTCAGTCCCTGATTGGGAAGATCCCCTGGAAAAGGAAATGGCACCCCACTCCAGCATTCTTACCTGGAGAATCCCATGGCAGAGGAGGCTGGTGGGCTACAGTCCGTGAGGTCACAAAGAGACGGACATAAGTGAATGAGCACACGCGCACATTAAACAATTGGTAAACAATGAGGAGAATATAGTAGACACTCAGTAATGAATTGTTGAAGGAGTAAATACATGAATGAGAGCTATCTTGGATTTCGAGAATCATTGAATGCAGTATTTTTTAAAATCATTGCAATAGTCTAATTTAAACCTTTTAAAACCCACCCTCTCAACAATGCTTTAGCCCTCTGTGTGGTGCACTGGCCCATGCCTCAGGAAGATTTTGTGAATCCTTGCTGTCCTCCAGTTTCTTTATAAAAATAAAATGGATACTTAACATGTTTCTACAATGAGTTATTTGGGTCCTTTAGGTTTTGAAAATTCCCTCAAGGGATCCTCCACCCTCCCAATGTCAAGGCAGTTTTATAGAGAGTCCTCAAACAGCTATTTAATCAAATAGTGATAAGAATAACTAGATAGGCAATGATACCTAACTTCTCCTCCCTGCCAATAAATGCAGAAGGAAGTCATTGTTAAGCAAATGTCCAAGAATTAGAAGTCAGTCTAGGGACAAATAATCGCCCCATCAAGAAAAAACCCGTTCTTCATAGGTTTTGTAAAGTATCCAATTGTGCAAAGTGCTATTACACGAACTATTCAATATCAATTTATGGAAGATGTCATTGTCCTCATTTCAAACGAGAGGAAATCTGCTCTCTTTACTGGAGTGGGATAGTCAAAGCATTATCACCGTGACACAATTCTGATCCTCAAGCTTGCTCAGTCTTAAAGGCCAATGAATGGTCCAGAGAGCAGTGCAGAAAGAAAATCCATTCATTCAGAACGGGTTAGCATTTAGTGCTGTATCCCTTGTGTGTCATAATTGTAAGGAAAGTGCTCTGGCCATCCCCCACAAGGGTTCCCTAATTTGCACGAAAATATATTAAGTGTTTAACTACAGTGAGAGCATCTCTTTCCAAGGGGTGATAAGAATGAAGAAAATGATACTGCTAGGAACAATCATTATTTATGCTATGAATAAAAACAATCACAATAAAAGATGTCTAGTACTCTTGCCTGGAAAATCCCATGGACGGAGGAGCCTGGTAGGCTGCAGTCCATGGGATCACTAAAAGTCGGACATGACTGAGCGAGTTCACTTTCACTTTTCACTTTTCACTTGCATGCATTGGAGAAGGAAATGGCAACCCACTCCAGTGTTCTTGCCTGGAGAATCCCAGGGATGGGGGAGCCTGGTGGGCTGCCATCTATGGGGTCACACAGAGTCGGACACCACCTAAGTGACTTAGCAGGGCTAATAGTAAAGCATGTCTTTCAGTAGTTTTTGGTTAGGTGGAAGTTTAGACAGAGCCTGATAGAAATACATTCTTCAGATGAGGTGGTTGGAGAGAGTTTTTTTGAAAGAAAAAATGATTCATGAAAGATATGCTACTATACTGAAATCAATCTTTGTCCATTCTCCAACTTCACCAAGATATTCATCTAGGTAATCTTTTTTATTATCCTATCAATCAAATAGTTGCCATGGGCCTACTGCTTTAGGTGATGTGAATGGTTGAGAGTGTAGTGGGAAGACTGAAGTTGGAGTGACATCATTTTGTTAAAAAGAGTGAAGAGTTCATCTGTTGATGGACATTTAGGTTGCTTCCAAGTCCTGGCTATTGTAAATAGTACTGCAATGAACAGTGGGGTACATTGCATTATTTCCTCAGGGTATATGCCCAGGAGTGGGATTGCTGGGTCATATGATAGTTCTATTTTTAGTTTGACTTCCCTCATAGCTCAGTTGGTAAAGAATCTGCCTGTAATACAGGAGACCCCAGTTCAATTCTTGGGTCAGGAACATCAGCTGGAGAAGCGGTAGGCTACCCACTCCAGTATTCTTAGGGCTTCCCTTGTGGCTCAGCTGGTAAAAAATCCACCTGCAATGTGGAGAGACCTGGGTTCGATCCCTGGGTTGGGAAGATCCCCTGGAGAAGGGAAAGACTACCCACTTCAGTATTCTGGCCTGGAGAATTCCAGCAACTATACAGTCCGTGGGGTCACAATGAGTCGAACATGACTGAGCGAACTTCACTTTCACTGTATCAATTTACATTCCCATCAATAGTGCAAGAGAGTTCCCTTTTCTCCACAGCCTCTCTAGCATGTATTATTTTTGTAGATTTTATGATAATGGCCATTCTGACCAGTGAGAGGTGATTCTTCACTGTAGTTTTGATTTGCATTTCAGCTCTGTGCTTTGTGATGACCCAGAGGGGTGGGGTGGGGGTGACAGGGGAGGGAGGTCTAAGAAGGAGGGAATATATGTAAAACATATTGCAGATTCACTCCCCCTTACAGCAGAAACTAACATAATACTGTAAAGCCATTATGCTCCAACAAAAAAGAAGTTTAAGAGAGTGAAGAGTTAATATATATTAAGAGCCTGCAATGCACCAGGCATTGTACTAGGCTTATTAGCATACACTACCTAATTGAATTGGCACAGTTACGCTTTGAGGAACAAATTATATCCATTTGTATTTATTTTGCAACTTTAGGCTCAAGGAATGTTTAAGTGTGTCCAGTTTCCCTTAAGCAACAAGCAGCAGAGCGAAGGCTGGAGCTCAAATCTGCCTGACTCCACTTCCTGGTGATGTGAGATCCACTCACACAGTTCCACTGAGCACCTTGAGCTCTGATGACTTAGGTCACAGGAGGACAGACAGCTTACTCCAGGCTCTGAGAAAATAAAACCTGAGACTGATTTCCATCTTCTCTTCTACATTCAGGTCAGAGAATTCACAGATTCCTGGCACAACAACCATGTCCCAGAAACTGGAAAGGAATGTTTGTTGCAGTGAAAAGGAAAGAAGGGGAAAGAGTTTTTTGGTTTTTGTTTTCTTCCCTGAGAACAAGGAATATAATGACAACAGTGAGCAGATCTGAACATTCCTAGTTTTCCTACTTTAACTGCTCCTAACTCTGCATGTCTGTAACTGAGTTTGCTTTCCAGCCCCCTAATTCTGCAGGAGTTACACTTTACACCTATTTTCCTTTGACGTATGCTAAATGCATCCTATATCTGGTGTTTACCCTTACAACACCCCTCCCCTTGTAGTTACATATCAGAAAGAAGGCCACAGAGCCACCGAACTGCCAAACTCAATTACTGGGTTACTGAGGCCAGTTTATGACTGTCTTTGAAACAATGCAAGAGGAAGAAATCAAGATCCTAACACCTTTGTTTCCCATCACCTACTCCTGACTGCAAGCCCTCATCTTATATAAGCCCCTAGACTTGGACTTCCCTGGTGGCTCAGATGGTAAAGCGTCTGTCTACGATGCGGGAGACCCGGGTTCCATCCCTGGGTTGGGAACCCTTGGAGAAGGAAATGGCAATCCACTCCAGTACTATTGCCTGGAAAATCCCATGGACAGAGGAGCCTGGTAAGCTACAGTCCATGGGGTCGCAAAGAGTTGGACATGACTGAGCAACTTCATTTTCATTCATTCAGACTCCTCAGGGAGGGGGGACACCATTCTTAAAGCATGAGCCCACTCTCTGCCAGCTGAGAATTAAAGCTGACTTTCTATTTCCTCCAGACTCTGTCTCTGTATTTTTTATTTGGTTTCAGTGGGCAGAGAAAGCCAAGATTTTGGCCAGCCAACATGCTTTCCTAAACCCCACTCCCAAAACACACACACAATTTCCCTTAGCTATAATCTTCATCTTTCCTTCCCTCCCTTCCCTCCCATTTTCTATTCATGATCTCTGGTCCCTGACCAATGGCCCCTTATTTCCTCATCTGTGAAGGCAACACGGAGCAGGCAGCAGACTAAGATTTAAGAATCAGACCGAAGTGGGCTCTAATTGCGACTGAAAGGCTGATTCTTTTGGAATCCTGCACAAGCTTAGTTCTCCCAGTCTTTCCTTCCTCATGCATTAAACAGAAAATAATATTTTATTTTTATTATTTTTTTTTCAAATATTGTATTGGTTTTGCCATACATCAACATGAATCCGCCACGGGTGTACAGGTGTTCCCAATCCTGAACCCCCCCTCCCACCTCCCTCCCCATACCATTCCTCTGGGTCATCCCAGTGCACCAGCCCCAAGCATCCTGTGTCCTGCCTCGAACCTTGACTGGCGATTCATTTCTTATATGATATTATACATGTTTCAATGCCATTCTCCCAAATCACATCCCCCTCCCTCTCCTAGAGTCCAAAAGACTGTTCTATACATCTGTGTCTCTTTTGCTGTCTCGCATACAGGGTTGTCATTACCATCTTTCTAAATTCCATAAATATGTGTTAGTATACTGTATTGGTGTTTTTCTTTCTGGCTTACTTCACTCTGTATAATTGGCTCCAGTTTCATCTACCTCATTAAAACTGATTCAAATGTGTTCTTTTTAATGGCTGAGTAATACTTCAGGCTCTACTACAAAGCCACAGTCATCAAGACAGTATGGTACTGGCACAAAGACAGAAATATAGACCAATGGAACAAAATAGAAAGCCCACAGATAAACCCGCGCACCTATGGACACCTTATCTTTGACAAAGGAGGCAAGAATATACAATGGAGAAAAGACAATCTCTTTAACAAGTGGTGCTGGGAAAACTGGTCAACCACTTGTAAAAGAATGAAACTAGAACACTTTCTAACACCATACACAAAAATAAACTCAAAATGGATTAAAGATCTAAACATAAGACCAGAAACTATAAAACTCTTAGAGGAGAACATAGGCAAAACACTCTCCGACATAAATCACAGCAGGATCCTCTATGACCCCCTCCCAGAATATTGGAAATAAAAGCAAAAATAAACAAATGGGATCTAATTAAAATTAAAAAGCTTCTGCACATCAAAGGAAACTATAAGCAAAGTGAAAAGAAAATATTTTAAGCCAAGTATTCTGAGTGTAAAATGTCTAGTTTGCAAATCAAGCTAGTACTGTTTGTCTCCTTATATGATATCAAACAGCCTACATGTGTAGAATCTGGCTTTTATATTAGACTAAAGTGTTAGTCACTCAGCTGGGTCCCACTCTTTGCAACCCCAGGGACTATAGCCTGCCAGGCTCCTCTGACCATGGGACTCTCCAGGCAAGAATATTAGGGTGGGTTGTCATTCCCCTTCTCCAGAGGAATCTTCTCAACCCAGAGATCAAACCTAGGGCTCCTGTATTGAAGGCAGATTCTTCACCACTGAGCCACCAGGGAGAATTCAAGCCACCGATCCAAGAAATAGGAATGTCCTGGTTTGCTCCATGGCACATCGCTGCTCACCCTCTGGTCTCTTATGGATGTCCTTGCCTCCTGCTCCTTGCCTCTTACAGGCCCCAGGCACCTGAGACATTGCACTCTTGGTTCTAACCTCCCAATGTGTTTGGATCATGCCGGTCTCCACTGTTCCCTTCTCCATCCTCTCTTGGATGTGACATCCTGATGTGCATTTTTGGAAGGAGATTCATATCATTTGCTCTCAGAGAACCATCCCAGGAGTTCAGGGCTAGGCTTTGGGTATTCTGGTGAAGACAACACTAATTTTTCCATTTAGAGAAAGTGTATCAAATGTGCATCCTTTCATTGACCTCCTGTGGATCTCTATCCTGTGAGCTTTCCTTAGAAACAGATGTCAGTGTACATGCTCTTATCCCAAGGCTAGTTGGAATGCCCTCAATGTTCTGCTCTGCCAAAAAAAAAAAGGAAAAACATAACCCTTACACATCTTTATTAGCAAATACTGTAGTTTAAGTTGGGCTGCCCAGGTAGCTCAGGGGTTAAAAAAAATAAAAATAAAAAAATCAGCCTGCCAATGCAGAAGATGTAGAACAGGTGGGTTTGATCCCTGGGTTGGGAAGATCCCCTGAAGGAGAAAATGGCAACCAACTCTAGTATTCTTGCCTGAAAAATCCCATGGGCAGAGGAGCCTGGAGGGCTACAGTCCATGGGGTTGCAAAGTCAGGCATGACTGAGCATACATGCAGTTTAGGTTGCTGCTGGGTTTGGGTAATTGTTCTCCCACCCTGCCGCCCCATCTGCCTGTCTATCTAGTTTTCTTTCTTTCAACAAGAATAGGAAGTAACTGGAAACCAATATCTGAGAATCTGTTTGCCATCCATTACTTCTGAGACAAACACCTCTGTTCCCAAAACACTCCTTTTCTAAAGGCTTCAGAACCAGCCAGTCTCCTTCACATAGCTCTGTTGATTCATTCATGCCAACAAATGTCAACTCCAGAGTTCATCTATTCTGAAAAATAACTTCCATATGAAGTTGCACTACCGTGTCTCGAATCAAAAACTGCCTAAAATTTCAACTAAATCAACTTAACCAAAGTTTGGTCATTCAAAGCAGAAATATATTTTCTAAAGTCAAAATCCTAGTAACTCTCAACCATAGGAAAAGGATATTAACATGTCCATGTATAATTTAAGATTCAATATAAATTCCAAATATGCAGTTATTCTGAACAAACTTTATTCTTTATTATAGATGTTTTCGTAAGAAACAAACTCCTGCAGACTAAGTATCGCCTCTGAATGTTATACTGTAGAAAAGTGGAACTCATTGGCTTTACATTCCATTAGCAAATTGAATGGCAGAAGCTAATCAACTTTATGAAAGGTATTAGGCTTATTAAATTTTATTAAAATTTAAATAAAATTTGTTAATTATGAAACTAAAAGGTTTAATTATAATAAAACATAATCAAATTTGACAATAAAAGTCATACATCAGATATAGATGAATTGCTAAAACTTTAAATGAGTGCAACTAGGAAGGGTGTGGTTTTTAGTTGTATGATTTTACCCATTCATTCATTTACATGCTAATGATCTAGCTACTGTGTTCTACATTTTATGTTAAGGACAGATATAAGGACCCACAGTCCTTGGAGGAATTCCCACTGAGTCTGGAAAGGGATTCTTGGGTCACACAATGGTGCCCGGTGTGCATGTAACTCAGCGGTTCCACGGAGTCTTTGTTACCTTATCCTTGTAGTAGAGTGGACTCCTGTAGGGCAGGACATGTTGTATTGGGACCAATGACCTGTCACCAGGGGAACTGCCATAAAGTAAGGAGCTGTGGAGGGAGTGAACACACGGGAGGGAGAAAGTGACATATGACATATACACACATGCTGGGCATTGGGGTGGCCGAAAGGTTCATTCAGGCTTTTTTGTAACAGCTTATGGAAAAACCTGAACAAACTTTTTAGCCAACCCAATATATGGCTATATACAGAGAAACATACGTTTATAAAATCTATCCAGTCCAAAAGTTAGCACCGAGGAGAGAGTCCATGGTACTAAATCCTTACTTGTAAGAAAGGGAAATGTGGTCTGAGGAGACAAAGAGTTTTTCTCCTGACTTCAGAGAAGCTTCTTTCTGAGACGGAGATAAATTTGTTGTTGTTTAGCTGCTCAGTCCTGTCTGACTCTTTCTGGTGCAGCCTACCAGGCTTCTCTGTCCATGGGATTCTCCAGGCAAGAATACTGGAGAGGGTAGCCATTGCCTTCTCCGGGGGATCATCCTAACCCAGAGATCCAACCCAAGTCTCCTGCTCTGGCAGGCAGATTCTTTACCACTGAGCCACCAGGGAAGGGCTGAAGTGCTTCTATGGCTGACTTGGGTACTCATTCTGCTTCGTTCCTGCCTGGTGCCCTTTGCCTCCTCAACAACAGCATCCTCTTCTCTTGGGGAGCAATTCTGCCCCCTCCTACCTCATGGTTTGTGGCAGAAAAGGTTAAAGGCAGGCTAAGCCTTAGACGTGTGTTGACTCACAACCCAGTGCTTCCCAATCAGAGTGCTTCCTGGGATTTTTCTGAATCAGAGCTAGTCCAACGTGGAGACAACTTAACCTCAGAGGTGCCTGGATTCCATGCACCATCTTCAGAAAACCAGCACTCATCTGCAGGATGAAGCAGAAGGCACTGAAGGAAGGAAATGTACTGCTACTCACTGGCTTTCTGGTTTAGTTTACTTATAATGTTAAACTGCATCACTGCTTTCTGGATTTTAATTAATTCATCCAAAATAATTAGGATATTATACTTCCACATAATATATTTTTAGCTTGCTTTCTGACATTTGTCTGTTTGGTTTTTTTTAAAGTGTCATTGGATTTGATTAAAAACAACCACGCTGAAACTTCCCTGGTGGCCCAGAGGTTAAGATTTTGCCTCCCAATGCAAGGAGTACAGGTTTGATCTCTGGTCAGGGAGCTAAAAATCCCACCTGCCTGGCAGCCAAAAAAAAAAAAATACACATAAAGCAGAAGCTTTATGTTGTAACAAAATTTAACAAACTCTTAAAAAGTGTTCTTATCAAGGAAATCATCAAAAATAATAATAAAAACAACAACCCTGCTTCATGTGAGCTCCCTCTAAGACAATTTTATAAATTTGTTTCTGCAAACACATACATAACACCTACCATGGGCCTGTGCTTCTCTGGGTGCTAAGAACAGAGTGGGAAATTAAACCAGATTCAGCTCCTAGTGAGGAAGATAAGAACAATGAAAGAGACATGCACTGTCTTAATGGTATAAAAAAATAGGTTTGATACAGTCACAAATGCCAGGAAGGGACTCTGAGAAAATGGCACTAGAATTAGAAGTTCTTGGGGTCCATTCCTACTCTAAATTATATTTTTCTCCAATCCCTGAGGGAGGCGAAATGTCAAGCACTCCTTATCTCATGATGTCACTTAAGGAATAAAGAGTAGTTTGCAGTGTCCTCTGCCTCCACCTTCCCTCTAAGGCTTGCTGCTTCTTTCAGCAGACCTGACACATCTAACTTGATTTTCTTGAGTTGGCTGAATGGCCACCGTCCCCTGATGAGCCATCTCTACTGATTCCCGGGGGACTTGAATTACGCCAGCAACTTAGCACTCAGCGGCTGTTCTTTGGGGATAAGGAACTGAACTACACCATCCTTCTCACTTTACTGCCTGCTGGGTTTCATCTCAGTTTCCAAGATACACCCATTGCTGCTGTATCAGTTAACTCTAAGAGTTAACCGATAACGAAAATGCTTCCCTAACACTCCTCCTGTTACAGTTCCAGGTACCAGACCTGGATGGACCACATAATCAAATATTTACTAGGTCTGAGGCAGCAGGACTAGTTATTAGAATAACAAGAAAGGCAGACATTATAGTTCATTACCTAGTTAAGCTGAGTCGAGTATGATATGGTTTCAAATACTTTTGAATGAGTAAGTGAGTGAAAGTCGCTCAGTCGTGTCCAACTCTTTGCGAGCCCATAGACTGTACAGTCCTTGGAATTCTCCAGGCCAGAATACTGGAGTGGGTAGCCGTTCCCTTCTCCATCAGATACTTTTAATTGCTTTTAAATAGATCACATATAGCTGTGAATAAACCACTAATGTTCCTAGGTTGGCTAGGTGTTCAAAATAACCATCTTCCCATAATTTAATCTTGAATCTCTCCTGCCTCTTTCAACGTCTGTAAGATTCCTTTCAAGAAACCTCTTCAACTATCAACTAGATTTCCCCAAAATGGGCCCAGAGGGGACAGAGCAGTGAGGAAGCATGTATGTTTGAGGGCTTCCTTTGAACCAAACTCTTGCTAGATATTTTAATAAGGTCCTCATATCACCACAACAAGCACTTTCTTCCTAAGATATTATTATGCCAGGCGTGCAGGTGAGGAAAACTACTTGGGCAAATTCCCCAGGTAGAGAGAGATGGAGATTATATCTGGGTCTGTTTAGCATCTAAACCTAAAACCTTTGATTCTCAATACACAGCCCAGAAGGTCACTTCCATTGGCTTTCTACAATGTAGCACTTAATCTCAACCAGGTAACCTGCCTCTGTTTCACATATATTGCCTTTGTGTCTCCTAAAGAGTCTGTGTGTAGAAAACATCATATCTTACTTGCATACAGTTAGGCAGGATGCTCAGAATTATTGGAGGTACAAAGTGTGATGAAGTGAGGAGAGAAGAAACTTAAACTGATTCAAGGAGATGGTCTCCTGCATTAGACAAGAAAACCCACATATAATGAAGTGACAGTGTTAGTTTCTCAGTTGTGTCCAACTCTTTGCGATCCCAAGAACTGTAGCCCACCAGTGCATGGAATTCTCCAGGCAAGAATACTAGAGTGGGTGGCCATTCCCTTCTCCAGGGGATCTTCCAGACCCAGGGATCAAACCAGGGTCTCCTGCATTGCAGGCAGTTTCTTTACCATTTGAGCCACAAGTGGCTCCCCAGACCTTAAAGCAATTGTCATTATTAATAGGATATTCTGAGAGAAATGTGTCTTTCTTCATCATGTTATGTGGAATCCCACTGCAGTATACTCATTTTTTTTTAAGTTTTCTCAACCTAGGTCCCTTTGAATGAATCCCTTTATTTTAATCAATATGATTCTATGACTCTTATATTAACCCAAATTTTTAATACTAATCAGTGAAGCAATCCTACAGTTATAAATATTATCTCATGAAAATGAAGAAACTTTTTTTCATAGAAAATAATCATTTGACATATAATATTTGCATATTTACTTTTTTCCTGACTTAAAAATGATCAATTAATTCCTTATAGCAGTCAAATTCATAGTCTTTCCCAAGAAACATATGTGTTTGAATTCAGCATCTCCGCTCAACTTGGTACAAGGTACATGACCTTGAACAAATTATTTCACCTCCCTAAACTTCCGTTTTCTTATCTAGAAGATGGAGGTGATGACATCTTTTTTCAGAGCCTCTTTAACTGTAAATATCATACAGAATCTTTTAACGTAACACTTAACACATAGAATTCAGTAAATCTTGGCAGACTCTGAAAAAAAGTGTTGGTGGCAAATCTTAAGGTTTGAGATTTCTGGTCATCTAAAATTTTGCCTCAAAGCTCATCATTCTGAACCTGTCATAACCACCATCAACACCCAGCACGTGAAGTCTCAGTTCAGAGTCTCTAGATCATATTTAGAGATGAGTAACTAAGTGCTGCTTGGTTTCCTTTGATCACACACACGCACGCACATACACATGACATATTACACAAATATTTACTCAGCTCCTTCTGTGTGCAAAGTTTTATAGACAATAAAAGGATAAATCAGACATGTATACCCTGTTGGCAGGCATTTAAATTTAAGCAGGGGAAATAAAAAAAACCATAAATCACTGGAATGTGAGGTTGAAATAGATAATAATAGCTACAATTTATTGGACAACTTCTGCCTACCTGGTATTTTTCGTTTGGCAGTTCTGTTTCAGAAATCAAGCTTTTTTTTTTTTTTTTCCCCTGAGGGTAACTCTTTGTTTTCCCTCTCACATTCCCCATCTTGGTTAATACAAAAGGGATTTTCTCTGTCCCTTTGCACATTCCCACAGGTACTAGGAGAAGATACTAAAATACCAAAAAGGATGCTGAGGTACTAGGAAGAATGTTGAAGTGTAGACAGAAGGCGGGTGCCCCTACTTTCTCTCCATTCCCGTTCTCCTCGGTCTCCAAGACAACAAAGCACGTTTAATCCATTGGACCAAGTTACCATTGGCTGCCTGAAAAAATAAAATAAATTCCACCACCTAGGTCTCTCTCACTCTTTGTCTTGTGGGTCAATGTAAAAGAGAATGTATTCTCTTACCTGCCATGTAAACCCTCTGGGAGGAGGACTAAAGGTCCACCTTCCACCTTTGTCTCTTCCAATTTTGGCGGTGCTTCTGCCTGTGTGACTTTTGTCTTAGCCACTAGAAGCAAATAAATTATTCCATGTAACTATAGTGTTTCATCTGAGAATTTTGATGTCACTGCCACGTGGGAGGCAGCCTCGAAGACAGCAGAGAGGGTCAGTAATCCATCTCACCTTCAATATATTGAGTGTTTACTGAGCACCAGGAATTGGGCTGAGTGCTGTCTACTCAGGATGCTGACAACAGCCCTGAAGTGAAGTGAAGTCGCTCAGTCATGTCCGACTCTTTGCGACCCCATGGACTGTAGCCTACCAGGCTCCTCGATCCATGGGATTTTCCAGGCAAGAGTACTGGAGTGGGTTGCCGTTTCCTTCTCCAGGGGAGCTTCCCGACCCGGGGATCGAACCCAAGTCTCCCGCATTGTAGGCAGATGCTTTACCATCTGAGCTACCAGAGAAGCCCATTGAGGTGGCTAATAAGAGGTTCCATTTGACCAAGGGAGGCTTCCCTGGTGGCTCAGTTGGTAAAGAATCAGCCTGCAATGTGGGATACTCAGGTTCTATCCCTGAGTCAGGAAGGTCCCCTGGAGGAGGCATGGCAACCCTCTCCAGTATTCTTGCCTGGAGAATCCCATGGACAGAGGAGCCTGGTGGGTTACAGTCCATGGGGCTGCACAGAGTCAGACACGACTGAGCAACTAACACACTTGATTGATCTCCAAGAGGACTACCACCACATCCTCCAACCCTGGCCCGGCAGTTTGGTTCAAAGGTTCAATTTGCAGAATAGAAAGGTGTACTGACAGTGCTTGAGGACATAGAATTCATAAACATATGATGAGATACACTGGCGAGGAGGGAGGCAGGGAAGAAGGGTCAAGGAAAGGTGAAGCTTTCAACTCCGACTCTTGCAAAACTTCTCTGTGATAAAGTGCTCTTGCTGTGAAACTTTTGGCTCCTCTGCAGATTTGTGACCAGAACTTCCAGGTAAAGGTAAATTCTGTTAAAGTTTTAAGTCTCCTCTAGCACTTACAGCATTTTAGACAAAGCGTGTTGCTCTGAACATTGCATGTGATCATCTATAATAATATGCACCAGAGAATGAGCACTGAGCCACACCAGAGCTGTGGTCGACAACGGTTCTTATGAAGAAAGTCTCCTGGAGCAGAGTGGGCACCCAATCCACTCCCTCCATCTCTCAGTGTGCTTGGGAGAAGTCAGAACTGATGAGTTTCAACTCTGATTTTAAATATGCAAAGTAAACACAGGAATAATAACCATCTACAGTTCACTGAACAATCCCACGCCTGCTATATTGATTCTCACCACAACCTTATGAGACCACTAGAGAGAATATAATCTATTTTTATTATTATTTTCAGAAGCTAGAGAGCAGAAAGAAATTTTACAAGAATGCAGGCCTTTAAAGTGTTAGTTCAGGTCAGTTCAGTCACTAAGTCACGTCAACTCTTTGTGACCCCATGGACTGCAGCACACCAGGCTTCCCTATCCATCACCAACTTCCAGAGCTTGTTCACACTCATATCTATCAAGTTGGTGATGCCATCCAACCATCTCATCCTCTGTCATCCCCTTCTCCTCCTGGCTTCATTCTTCCCCAGCATCAGGGTCTTTTCCAATGAGTCAGTTCTTCGCATCAGGTGCCAATAATATTGGAGTTTCAGCTTCAACATCAGTCCTTCCAATTGAATAGTAAGGACTGATTTCCTTTAGGATGGACTGGTTGGATCTCCTTGTAGTCCAAGGGACTTTCAAGAGTCTTTTCCAACACCACAGTTCAAAAGCATCAATTCTTCAAAACGCAGCTTTCTTTATAGTCCAACTCTCACATCCATACATGATCACCGGAAAAACCATAGTTTGACTAGATGGACCTTTGTTGTCAAAGTAACGTCTCTGCTTTTTAATATGCTGTTTAGGTTGGTCATAGGTTTTCTTCAAAGGAGCAGTCATCTTTTAATTTCATGGTGGCAGTCACCATCTGCAGTGATTTTGGAGCCCAAAAGATAAAGTCTCTCACTGTTTCCATTGTTTTCCCATCTATTTGCCATGAAATGATAGGACCAGCAAGAATCCCTCAGAAGAAATGGAGTAGACATCATAGTCAACAAAAAAGTCTGAAATGCAGTAGTATTTGGATGTAATCTCAAAAACAACAGAAAGATCTCTGTTCGTTTCCAAGGCAAACCATTCAATATCACACTAATCCAAGTCTATGCCCCTACCAGTAATGCTGAAGAAGCTGAAGTTGAACGTGCTATGAAGACCTAAAAACTTTCTAGAACTAACACCCAAAAAGATGTCCTTTTCATTATAGGGGACTGGAATGCAAAAGTAGGAAGTGAAGAAATACCTGGAGTAACAGGCAAATTTGGCCTTGGAGTACAGAATGAAGCAGGGCAAAGGCTAACAGAGTTTTGCCAAGAGAACATATGGGTCATAGCAAACACTCTCTTCCAACAACACAAGAGAAAACTCTGCTCTACACATGCACATCACCAGATGGTCAACACCAAAATCAGATTGATTATATTCTTTGCAGCCAAAGATGGAGAAGCTCTATACAGTCAACAAAAACAAGACTGGGAGCTGACTGTGGCTCAGATCATGAACCCCTTAATGCCAAATTCAGACCTGAATTGAAGAAGGTAGGGAAAACCACTAGACCATTCAGGTATGACCTAAATCAAATCCCTTACAATTATACAGTGGAAGTGACAAATAGATTCAAGGGATTAGATCTGATAGACAGAGGGCCTAAAGAACTATGGACGGAGGCTCCTAGCATTATGCAGGAGGCAGGGATCAAGACCATCCCCAAGGAAAAGAAAAGCAAAAGGCAAAATGGTGGTCTGAGGAGGCCTTACAAACAGCTATGAATAGAAGAGAAGCAAAAGGCAAAGGAGAAAAGGAGGGATATGCCCATTTGAATGCAGAGTTCCAAAGAATAGCAAGGAGAGATAAGAAAGACTTCTTCAGCAATCAATGCAAAGAAATAGAGGAAAACAATAGAATGGGAAATTCTAGAGATCTCTTCAAGAAAATTAGAGATACCAAGAGGCCATTTCATGCAAAGATGGGTACAATAAAGAACAGAAATGATATGGACCTAATACAAGCAGAAGATATTAAGAAGAGGTGGCAAGAATATACAGAAGAACTATATAAAAAAGATCTTCATGACCCAGATAATAATGATGGTGTGATCACCAACCTAGAGCCAGACATCCTGGAATGTGAAGTCAAGTGGGCCTTAGGAAGCATCACTACAAACAAAGCTAGTGGAGGTGATGGAATTCCAGTTGAGCTATTTCAAATCCTAAAAGATGATGCTGTGAAAGTGCTGCACTCAATATGCCAGCAAATTTGGAAAACTCAGCAGTGGCCACAGGACAGGAAAAGGTCATTTTTCATTCCAAACCCAAAGAAAGGCAATGCCAAAGAATGCTCAAACTACTGCACAATTTCACTCATCTAACATGCTAGTAAAGTAATACTCAAAATTCTCCAAGCTAGGCTTCAGCAATATGTGAACCGTGAACTTCCTGATGTTCAAGCTGGTTTTAGAAAAGTCAGAGGAATCAGAGATCAAATTTCCAACATCTATTGGATCATAGAAAAAGCAAAAGAGTTTCAGAAAAACATCTATTTCTGCTTTATTGACTATGCCAAAGCCTTTGACTGTGTGGACCACAACAAACTCTGGAAAATTCTTAAAGACATGGAAATAGTAGACCACCTGACCTGCTCCCTGAGAAATCTGTATGCAGGTCAAGAAGCAACAGTTATAATGGGACATGAAACAACAGACTGGTTCCAAATAGGAAAAGAAGTTCATCAAGGCTGTATATTGTCACCCTGCTCATTTAACCTCTACGCAGAGTACATCATGAGAAACACTGGGCTGGAGAAGCACAAGCTGGAATCAAGATTGCCGGGAGAAATATCAATAACCTCAGATATGTAGATGACACCACCCTTATGGCAGAAAGCGAAGAACTAAAGAGCCTCTTGATGAAAGTGAAAGACAAGAGTGAAAAAGTTGGCTTAAAACTCAACATTCAGAAAACTAAGATCATGGCATCTGTTCCCATCATTTCATGGCAAATAGATGTGGAAACAGTGATAGACTTTATCTTTTTGGGCTCCAAAATCACAGTAGATGGTGACTGCAGCCATGAAATTAAAAGTCACTTGCTCCTTGGAATAAAAGTTATGACCAACCTAGACAGCATACTAAAAAACAGAGACATTACTTGGCCAACAAAGGTTGGTCTAGTCAAAGCTATGGTTTTTCCAGTAGTCTTGTATGGGTATGAGAGTAGGACTATAAAGAAAGCTGAGCGCAGAAGTGTTGATGCTTTTGAACTGTGGTGTTGGAAAAGACTCTTGAGAGTCCATCCTAAAGGAAATCAGTCCTGAATATTCTTTGGAAGCATTGATGCTGAAGCTGAAACTCCAGTATTTTGGCCACTTAATGCAAAGAACTGATTCATTTGAAAAGACCCTGATGCTGGGGAAGAGTGAAGGTGGGAGGAGAAGGGGACGACAGAGAATGAGATGGTTTGATGGCATCACCGACTCAGTGGACATGAGAGTGAGTAAACTCCAGGAGTTGGTGATGGACAGTGATGCCTGGCATGCTGCAGTCCATGGGGTCACAAAGAGTCAGACATGCCTGAGCTACTGAACTGACTGAACTGATAGGACCAGATGCCATGATCTTAGTTTTTTGAATGCTGACTTTTAAGCCAGCTTTTTCACTCTCCTCTTTCACTTTTATCAAGAGGTTCTTTAGTTCTTTCTGCCATAAGGGTGGTGTCATCTGCATATCTGAGATTATGGATATTTCTCCCAGCAATCTTGATTCCAGCTTGTGCTTCATCCAGCCTGGCATTTTGCGTGATATACCTTGCATATAAGTTAAATAAGCAGGGTGACAATATACAACGTTGACATACTCCTTTCCTGATTGGAACCAGTCTGTTCCTCCCTGTCCCCCCATTCTATGTTGCTTCTTGACCTGCATACAGATTTCTCAGGAGGCAGGTAAGATGGTCTGGTGTTCCCGCCTCTTGAAGAATTTTCCAGAGTTTGTTTGATCTACACAGTGAAAGGCTTTGGTGTAGCAGAAGCAGATGTTTTTCTAAAACTCTCTTGCTTTTTGCATGATCCAACGGATGTTGGCAATTTGATCTCTGGTTCCTCTGCTTTTTCTAAATCCAGCTTGAACATCTGGAAGTTCATGGTTCACGTAGTGTTGAAGCCTGGCTTGGAGAAATTTGAGCATTGCTTTACTAGCGTGTGAGATGAGTGAAATTGTGCAGTAGTTTGAGCATTCTTTGGCATTGCCTTTCTTTGGGATTGGAATGAAAACTGATCTTTTCCTGTCCTGTGGCCACTGCTGAGTTTTCCAAATTTGCTGGCATATTGAGTGCAGCACTTTCACAGCATCATCTTTTAGGATTTGAAATAGCTCAACTGGAATTCCATCACCTCCACTAGCTTTGTTTGTAGTGATGTTTCCTAAGGCCCACTTGACTTCACATTCTAGGATGTCTGGCTCTGGGTGGGTGAGTGATCACACCATCATTATTATCTGGGTCATGAAGATCTTTTTTATATAGTTCTTCTGTATATTCTTGCCACCTCTTCTTAATATCTTCTGCTTGTATTAGGTCCATACCATTTCTGTCCTTTATTGTGCCCATCTTTGCGTGAAATTTTCCCTTGGTATCTCTAATTTTCTTTCTTTTTTTTTTTAATTTTATTTTATTTTTAAACTTTACATAATTGTATTAGTTTTCTTTAAGAGATCTCTAGAATTTCCCATTCTATTGTTTCCCTCTATTTCTTTGCATTGATCACTGATCAAAGTGGTAGAGTCAGTGTCTAAATTGATTCCATAATTTTTAGTGAAAAAGTTCATGCAAACTAACTGAAAATTGCAATTATGCCTGTTGTGCTGTCCTACCTTTGTGTGTAGATAACCAAGATTACATTAAGAACAAATAGTGGTGGACTTCCCTGGTAGCTCAGTGGTATAGAACCCACCTGCCAATAGACGAGTTCAGTCCCTGGTCCAGGGAGAGTCCGCATGCCCAGAGTGACTAAGCTCATGAGCCACAACTATTGAACCTTTGCTGGAGAGCCCAGGAGCTGCAACTACTGAAGCCCGAGAGCCGTAGAACCCATGATCCATGCCAAGAGAATCCACCACAAGGAGAAACCCGTGCACCACACTAGAGGGTAGCTTCTGCTCACTGCAACTAGAGAAAGCCCGTGTACCAACAAAGACGCAGTGCAGTGAAATTAATCAGTTAATTAACTACTTGATTAATTAAAAAAGAACAAATCACAGGTACTAAGTACCTGGAGGAAGATGTAGAAAGGGTGTCTTAACGCTCAGTGAAGGTTGGGTTTGTAGGATGCCCTGCGTCTTCCTCAGTTGACTTTGTAGAATCAACGTCTGACTCTGCACCCTGAAGCCTGGAGAGGCAGCAGGAGGCGTTGTGGCTGACAACATTAGCTCCTGATGTGAGCAATCGGAGCCTTCCCAGAGCCCCAGGATGTGCCTCTGACAGCGGTGTTCTCTTCACAGGCTGCTGTGGGAGCGTGGCCGGCTTCCCCACACTTCATTAACCACGCTTCTATTTTTGCCTTTTGTCTTGTTTCCATTCAGTGTCAGAACGGATGCTCACCCTGGGGTCAGAGGCATTTGTGAGAGCCACAGTCAGAAACGCCTCTGTCTTCGTGTAGAGGACTTTTTCTTTTGGGGTTCCTTGGCCAAAGTGGAGTCATCTGGGTTTCCTGATGGAAGAGGGGGTGACAGTGGAGCCTTTTTTTCTAAACACTCACAGGCTATGATGTTGCCTTCCTTGCTTCCTTCCTCTCCCCCTCCCTGCCTTGCTTCCTTCCGTCTTTCCTTCCTTCCGTTCTTCCCCTCTTTCATGCCGGAGCATAAAGGTAAGTGAAATTTACCTCTCCTCCTTGAGTTCCCAATAGTTAACTGGGGAAGACAGGTACATCAAAACAAATGATCACAGTGACAGCCTGATAACAGAGGTGTGCCCAGCATGCTAGGCAGAAGCTCAGAAAAAGGAGGTCTCAACTCTCACCAGGAAGACCAGGAGGGGTACAGGAAGGAGAGATATCCCGTTAGATGGGGCAGGTGTGTGTGAGAGACACAGGAAGGAGGAATGCACACGTGGTCTGCGTACCAGGTGAAGACCTGGAGCGTTAGCCTGGAGCTGGTGGTTTTATGGAGAACAGCCACATGGGGCATGAGTTAGAGGAAAATGATTCTGGTGTCAGTGGAGATAGTGGGTTGGAATCAAGTGAGACAGGAACGGGGGCCTGTAGACACTGGGATGGATGCAAGTCAATGAGGGTAGACAGAGCAGGGTTATTTCCCGTAGACTTCCCAGACCCTGAAAAGGCTATTAATACTTATTCCCCCATACCCTTAGCTATGATTCAAAGGTATATATAAATACAGTATTACGACATAAATTAGAAAAAAACTATATCCATGGTGAAATTAAAATGTCTTTCTAGGTTTTTATCTGAAGCAGATAATTTTGTACAACCTCATTGAAGTCGAACTTTTCTCGTTTCCTTTTTTGAGCCCTGCCTTAGATTCCCTAAGTGTGAGCAGAGTTGATGTGTGAAGAGACGAGGTCCCCGGTGAGGACTCACAGATCACAGCCTTGAATGTCACAGCCTGCCATCAGCATCAGAGGTCTGGCCTTCCCACCGCCCCCCGGCACACAGGCTTGGGTAGTGACTTCTGAACCCCAGGCTGGAGGGGCGTGGTGTGGCTGCTTTGTGAGTCTGGCATCTCGGCCTGTCTAATGGTAGAAAAAATACATGGGATATCTGTGTACAGGCATGTGCAACAAGGATGTGAACTGGTCTGGCTCAGTTAACGTTCAGTCACTAGCCGTTGTTACTGTGATGTGGGTACAAGCTCACTCTTGGCTCTTGAGATGGCTCCTTGTGCTTCGTGGGGACTTCAGCAAAAGCAAGGGGGTGGAGGGATTCTTTGGCAAAGGCAGCTAAATAAGGCACAGTAGAGAGGGTGGAGGACATGATTACAATCCAGGAGAGGGATGGTGGCAGCTCCTGAGGGGCTGACAAGAGCATTACTACAAACCACAGTCCCCTGAAGGAGAGACCAAGGCTCTTACCCAAGCCCGGCTTCCCTAAACGCTGGATTATTTGAGTTTCTGGCTCTTGTGAGATGACTTGAGATAAAGGAAACACCTTCCCCATCACCTCCCCACACTCCAAAACACGGCTGCCCTGCTCTATTCCTACTCACATCTGAGGCTGCAGGAATTCAGGTCACACAAGGATCCAGAACTTAATTCCTAGGATGGGAGCAGCATATCTTTTCCATACTGAGGCCAAGATCTCTCACCTCATCTCGGATAATAGCAATGTGCATGAGTGCATGCTCAGTCACTCAGTCATGTTCGATTTTTTGTGACTGCATGTACTGTAGCCTACCAGGCTCCTCTGTCCATGGGATTCTCCAGGCAAGAATACTGGAGTGGGTTGCCATGCCCTCCTCCAGGGGATCTTCTTAACCCAGAAATCAAACCCACATCTCCTGCATTGGCAGGTGGATTTTTTACCACCGAGTTACCTGGGAAGCCCCTAATATTGAAGTAAGAGCTCTTAATTTATTCATTTTGAATCATGACTTGGATCACTTTGGTTCTGGTCTCTCTCTCTGTCTCTGGGTCTGTCTGTTTCTCTTTCTATCCCTTATATTCCCTCACTTCTGTGTCTGTTCTCAGTATAGAATTATTTGCATTTCTTAAAAAAGGGCCATGCTCTTTTCCGACTTTATGGTGATCAAGTCTTCCTCCTTTTCCATAGCTATTTGTTCTTTAAATCTGACACCACATCCTCCAGGAAGCCCCTCTGACCCTTCCCAGGCTGGATTAGCTCCTTTGCACTGCACCTTTATAATCAAGTGGGACCCCATGGAGTCTTTCTAGGACAGACTTCCATTTCCTCAGCCTGCCTTTTGTTTATTGAAAATGGTTAGGCCCCTAGGCCTTCCCTCAGTTCCAAAGAATAAACTTAATCACAAAAGTGAGGAAAATGTAGAAACAAAGGAAAACAGTCAAGCAACACACAATGATAATTGCTTAGCCATTAAATAAAATCAAGGGCCTTTAGTTCTCCTTCAAAGACTATAGATGATATTTTGAGCCATATTTTTGAGCTGTTTTTCAGATTCAGAAACTCCCCCAGGTGGAAGAAGTTAACTGCGCACTGAGCACCAGCACATAGAACTTGGACCAACTGGAATCAGAGGGTTGACAATGCTGATGCCCACTTACCTTGCCACCAACCAATCAGAATGCTGTCAACTTAAAAAATATTCACCGCCTAGAAGTTGAGACTTTTGCTGTATTTGGCAGAAATTTTTAGGGTTTAGGCCTGGGAGCGGAGAAGGCAACGGCACCCCACATCAGTACTCTTGCCTGGAGAATCCCAGGGACGGCGGAGCCTGGTGGGCTGCAGTCCATGAGGTCGCTAAGAGTCAGATACGACTGAGCAACTTCACTTTGACTTTTCACTTTCATGCATTGGAGAAGGAAATGGTGACCCATTCCAGTGTTATTGGCTGGAGAATCCCAGGGCCAGGGGAGCCTGGTGGGCTGCCGTCTATGGGGTCGCCCAGAGTCGGACACGACTGAAGTGACTTAGCAGCAGCAGCAGCAGGCCTGGGAGGCAGCATCTCAAGTAACCCTGAGAGAACTGCTCCGAGGAGGTGAGGGGAAGACCGAGGTTACATAGAAGCTTTGCAACAAAGGTCGAGTACTCTGAACATCAAAAGATCATTGGTAATTAAAGAAAACCAGGTATTCCAAGTTAAGGAATTTAGCACTTTTCTATGTATGTGTGTTAGTCACTCCAGTTCAGTTCAGTTCAGTCGCTCAGTCGTGTCCGACTCTGCACTCAGTCATGTCCAAATCTTTGCGACCCCATGGACTGTAGTCTGTCAGGCTCCTCTGTCCATGGGATTTTCTAGGTAAGAATACTGCAGGTGGGTTGCCATTCCCATCTCCAGGATATCTTTCCAACCCAGGGATCAAACCCAGGTCTCTTGCATTGCGGGCAGTTTCTTTACCACTGAAAGAGAAGCCCCCTTTTCTGTGTACAGGAAGATGCAAGAGTCTGGGCTATCTGAAATCATTCTTTTCATATGTATCTCTGCTATCTGGGACCAGTATCCTGTTCTCACATCCTGAGCTTCCTTTCCTCAGAGTTCATTGTAGGGAGAGGCTCTAGTCTGATGGCTGCTATACAGCAGGTCTTCTTCTCCTTCCTGAATTCCCTTTGACAGTGGAGGGCTGCAATTACTGATGCCTGTGACATCTTTGTTTACTGATATGGCAGAAAATATTCCATTTCTCAATGTCCACAAGCTGATCACAGTCAACCACTCCCCTCTTTGCTTGATGCCCTGAAATAAAGGTGCACTTTCCTTCACTACAATCATGTGTCAGTAGATTGATTTTATTGTGCAAGGGCAAGTGGGCCCAGGGAGCTTCCCTGGTGGCTCAGAGGTAAAGAATCTGCCTACAATGCAGGAGACACAGGTTTGAACCCTGAGTGGGGAAGATCCCCTGAAGAAGGGAATGGCAACCCACTCCAGTATTCTTGCCTGGAGAATCCCAGGGACAGAAGAGCCTGGTGGGCTACAGTCCATGGGGTTGCAAAGAGTCAGACATGACTGAAGTCACTGAGCTTGCACATATGATGCAACTGGACCCAAGATTTGTTCCATAAACTTGAAACACAAAAGGACAGCAGTTCTGAGTGGGCATTCTGCTTAGGCTCATGGGCCCCTGGTCAACGGCAGCTCTTGGATCCTGTCCAGCAGCTGCCCAAGCATCTTTGTCTCAGCAACAGCCCCAGATACTGACCAATGACCAGACATCACTGGCTCATAGTGCTTTCAGTTCTGTATTAAAAAAATAAAACAGAAACAAGGCTCTAGCCTTAGTCTGGTCTGGTCTGGTGTGGTCTTCTGGACATGTCCTGGTAAGTAACGAGGTTCAAGTGTAAGAATACTGCCTTGATATTATCTTGCTTTCTTGGACAGCAAACTCCATACAACTCTGTTGTAAAAATCTTCAATTTTGTTCCTGCCACTAGAACGGGAGTTTCTTGAAGGAATTTTTTATTTTAATATATCGCTGATGGTAAAACACAACCTTAGTTTAATAACAATGTTTTGCTGATTAAAAAAAATCCTTCCATGAGAAATATAAGTATTGATTATAAAACACACTCCAATTTCATAACACTAAGACGGAAAACAATGTGTAACTTTATACTGAGAAAACACGGTTTGCTCATGCAAGTCTTCCTTCTTAGCACCTGGCACGTAGTAGGGTTGGCAGAGGCTGTAAATGTCCTCAAAGGTCCATGCACTGGTCTTCATTTTCCCCAGCAGCCACACAGCTAGGGGATGTCACATGACTCTGTCCTCCCATGCAACACAAGCAGAAGCGATGGGCCAATTCCAGGGAGAGATGGTTCTGGCTAATCTAGACTTTTCCACACTCCCATTCATGAGACTGGGAATGAGGCCCCTGAGGTGGTTGTGTCCGTTACAAGTTAGACTTGATCTGGGTCTCTGCTTCACTACATTCAACCCACACAAGACTATGGGGGAAGCAAAAGTAAACCTTTGCCGTGTTAAGCCACTGAGGTTTCATGTTGCTTCAGACCGTTGTTGCTGTTACTACACCATAGTCTATATTTTCTTTATTATACCCATTGGGCTTCCCAGGTGGCTCAGTGATGAAAGTATCCACCTGTAATGCAGGAGACACAGGAGATGTGGGTTCAGTTCCTGGCTCTGGAAGATCTCCTGAAGAAGGAAATGGCAACCTGCCGGGAGCCAGCGTGAGGCACTCCACCCGTGGCAAAGGTCATGAGGAAGGAGGCTCGGCATACGCAAAGGCGGGATCGAGCCTCAGGAGTCCCCCTGGAAATTCTCGAGCATCTACCCCCAAAACCAGAGTCTGCCTACTTTACTGCTTTGTGCTCTCACCTACACCTCTGACTTTACGGGGGGCTGTACTGGGCGTGACAAGAGTGTAGTTCACAACTGTGAGAGGCATGAGATGTTCTAAACTGTCTGAATACAGATTCCTGTGAGCAGTTAAAAGATTGATTAGAAATTGTATTGGTGAAGGGTTTTTCACTTGTTGGACCAATGTTTGCTGATAAGTTTCCATATCCCTTACCTGCTGTGTCCCTGGCAGTGTATTGATTAATATAATTGGTGTAAGTAGTAGCTTTAATGTTTGTAACCTTGGACCCTTGAGTTAATTCTTTTTCTTGTTATAGCCCACCACACCTTTGCCTTGTAGGAATGCAACTTTATCTAATGCTTTTGGAGGGTGGCGCCTGACTAATCACCTTTAGAGAAAAATAAGTTTTCTGAAGAAAGGGTCTTAAAATGTTAACAGGCCTCCAGGCCACAAGATGATGCAAATCACCTAAACTTTTGCATATGATAAGTTTGCAGGAAGAAAGCCTGGCTTATTGCATGACTCCACCCCTTCCCCCATTATCCTCTATGCATAACTTAAGGTATAAAAAGTACTTCGGAAAATAAAGTGCGGGCCTTGTTCACCAAAGCTTGATCTCCCCATGTCGTTCTTTCTCTCACCTTCTGGCTGAATTATTCAGCCTCTTTTCCCCACTGAATTTCCTCACTGAGCTATCCTTATTTAACCACTCTTTATATCTTTAATTAACGTTTAATTAAGCAATTGTTTCCTGATCCTCGCCGATGCCGTCCCCGCTTCGAATTCCCTGGATCCACCGGGGCTGGACCCCGGGAACAACCCACTCCAGTATTCTTGCCTGGAGAATCCCATGGACCGAGGAGACTAACGAACTACAGTCCACCGGGTCACAAAGAATCGGACATAACTGAGCAATTAAACCACCACCATCATATATTTTATTTATTAATAACATAGGTCAAAACAAGTGTGTTATAAGTATCTGCTTGAATCCTAAAATCAGACAATCAACTGCTATGTTAAGGACAAATGAAGAACGGTCATGATTTAGTTTTAGAAGCTGAAAAGTCATGTGTAAAAGTGAAGAGCTTTTCTTTCATGAATACAACTGCTGATGTGTTCCACACCGTCTATTTTAATTCTCAGAGCATCTCCAATGACGTCATCTCCCGGTGCAGGTGAGGAGTTTGTTCTTCACAGAATTTAAGAGTCTTGTTCAAAACTCTACATGTGCAGCTAGTTAAGTGGTGGAGTCCAGATTCCCAACCTACCCTTCCATTTAAAGCCCATGTGGATTCCCAACTCTTCTGCAAAAAAAAAAAGAGAGAGAGAGAAGGTGTTGGTGGCACGGCAACACTTGGGGTCATCAGGAGTGCCAGCTGTGTGCACAGGAAGGAAACTTACACATGAGGAGAGGGTCTGGATCAAAATGTCCACACTGCTCAGCAGGGAGATGATGGCTCAGCATCTCTCGTGAAAGGGGCTGAGAGTGAAGTACAGAATTATTATAGTTAAGTATAGAACTATGCTGTTTGAGTCAGCCTGCTTTGCTCGAGCCCCGTGTTATCCCCAAAATGCAGATCCTTTTTATGTAAAATGAAATTAATACATCTACTTAATCATGCTGCTGTGAGGACGAAGGTAGATGTTTCATGTGAACCAGCCAATAGAGACTGCTACCGAGTGAGCCTTCAGGAGAAGTTACCTAGTAATCATGCTGTTAGTATAACCAGGAAGTGTAGGGCACCAGGCTTGTGTGTACCAGGGGATAGACCCAGCATGTGCAGTCAGGTTTCCAAGGAAATGGCATTTAAAGTAAGATCTGCTGGGACTTAAGAATCTGCCTAACCAATGCAGGGGATGCAGGTTCAATCCCTGGTCAGGGAACTAAGATCTCACATGCTGTGGAGCAACTAAGCCTGAACACTACAACTACAGAACCGCTGTGCCACAGCTAAGACCCAATGCAGCCAAAAATAAACATTTTCTAAAATAAAGTAAAAAAAAAAAAAAAATCAAGTAAGACCTGGAGAAAGTGTGAGGATTAGTTAGGTGAAGAGTTCTGGACAAGTTTCCTAGAGCACTCCAAGGAGAGAGGATGTCATAAACAATAACTTAGGCACCAGAAATATCGGTGCAAATGAAAGACACAGAGCTAAGTAGGGGCAAGGTAATGAAGAGAATTTGAAGCTCAGTTACAGACTTTAGAATGTATCCTTTGTGCAAGGCAAGTCCCTGAAAGGCTATAAACTTTCCTTATCTAGTTGGCATCTGATTGGATTTTTCCAAGCTCAGGAGGCTGCTGATTCCTGGTTTCAAGAGTTCTGTCACTCAAGCATATAAGGCATGACAGTATATCTCCAAATTGTATCCCCAAATTTGACCACATCCTTTTCTCCGTGACCATGAAGCTAACACACTTTCTTCTTGGATTTCCAAACCAACCTCTGAAACTGCTTTCTCCTACTCAACACCTCCACCCCAACCAGCTTAATGCCCTGCACTCAGCAAACATAGTAATCTCTCTAAAGCATGATCAGATTATGTCATCCCTTGAATAAAACCATTGAATCATTTTCCCTTCTATTTAGGAAAAAAAAATTCCAAAATCCTTACCCTGCTTTACACAGTCCTAGGTAATAAACTAAATTCTCCTTTTTGTTCTTAACCTTTTCAGTTTCCATTTGAAAACCTGTTTCTCAAGGAGACTTTTTCTGAAAACTCTAGGTAAGACAGTGCTGGATCTTTCATCTCCACAGAATAAAATTTATTTCCCTCTGTATATAATTCCTGGTATCATTTTCGGAGATTTTATCAGTATCCAGACCTATCCCTGAATTCATTTGTCTACCTGTTTGTCATTTGTCTTCCCTCTCTGGTAGATAAATTATGTTGGGAATTTTCTCTGTTTCATCTGCCCCCATGTCCTCAACACATGGAGGAATTTATGGCCCAAATTAAAGAGGAAATTTTAGTTTGGTTACCCACTAAGTAGGTAATTCTTCTAATCAACATTTAGGTCCCCAGGTTGTTTTGTTCACCTTTATGTTCGTCTTAAACCTTCATGCACCACAAGACCATGAGACAATGAAGCTCTGATCAGTCTAAATTCCAGACCTTCTTGGATCTGAATTCATCTGACTATTACTGCTACTTCTAACCATCACCATCAGCACTACCAACATCACCATCACCACCATCATCACCAACATCATTGTCACCATCATCTCCACCATCATGACCATCATCATCACCAGCAATGTTTATCAGCACAAGCAACACCACCATTCTACAATAATAGCTGCTTCTATCAAACACATTTCATGTGCCAGACATTCTGCCACTTTCTTATTTAACCTTCACAATGAGAGCAAGTTGACACCATTTTCTTTATTTTTCAGATGGAGAGACAGCAGCTCAGAGTTCAGAAAATTCAAATGAGTTGTTCAAAATGACATAGCTGAGATGTGAGGGAGTGGGTTTCAAATCTAGCTCTGCTTGAACCCAGAGGCAGTGCTTTCCACAAGGAAAGTCTACTCTCTGGTTTTATCCCAGATTTTCTCATTTCGTGACCATTGACTGGATCTTCAGAATTCCAGTTTATCAAGACCTTTTGGAGTAGGACATTTCATCCTACTCTTTTTTCCTGCAAGGACTGTGGCTTGGAATTGACATCTGGCTCCTGTGGTCTCATCCACCCTGGACAGAATCCCAAGTCCACTCTAATTCTCATTCCAAGTAGAAAACATGAGAATGTTTGTATAACTGGATTGGTGAAATCAAGTTATTAAGACAAATTCAGTGATGGTCTCTCAGGGTCCACATGTGGTCTTTTGTTGTCTACACTAAGTGCTGACTCTCTTGATTTTAATACAAAAGATTGAAGCTCAGACAATCCAATATCTTGATGGGCACATCCATCAGAACTGGCGACTGGCACAAGCCTGCCTGCCAATTCCTTTGCAAAGATTTCTTAATAGAAATCAAGAGATCTTCTTGAAATGAGCATGATGGGATGGTGCTTTTTGCTCTCATCACGTTAACCACATTAGAGCCTGGTGCATTAAGCCTTGCTTTTGGAATTACATTAGTAATAAGCCAAAGAGCTGCAGATTTGAGTTAAATCTTTGACATCTCAAGAGATAAAAAAATAGAAAAACATGCCTCACATTTTCTCTCCCTTGTCAGACAAATTGGTATTCTGTTGATCTTGTTTTTGAAATATCTTGCATTTCAAGCCATTAGAGAGAGAAAACACTTATTTGTCATCACTTTCCTATGATACTTAGATGTGCACTGTCAAGGATGATTTTTCAGACATAATCCAGCCCTGTGAGGATTGCTATTCGTGTTAATTAGCATGTGACAGCTTGGATTCCTCCAGAGGACCTTCCAATTCTTATGGCTTATTTAAGGCAAGGAGAAACAAATCTACTGTGCAGCCAGTGGCTATGGACCTAACATTTCCTCTGCATGACCCCTCGCTCTAAGTGGTTTTATAAGATGTTTATCGCAGATGTGGTCAAGTGTGTTTTTGTGTGGTCAGGCTCCTTTCTCAACACCCGTAGAGACTATCACTTCTCTGCAATTTTGAAATCCGAAATTCTGAAGGCTTCTTTATAAGCATTTTGCAGTAAAACGTTACCTGACTCGACAGGAGGCTTTTTTCAGTCTTTATCCCTCTAGTGTGGATGGGTTTTTTTGGCTAGTGCATAAATATCTATACTTCTTGTCCCTGACCCCACTGAGGACATGACCTTTCTGAAAATAAAGGAAAGAAAGAAAGAGGAAGGAAAGCGGGAGAGAGGGAAAGAAGAAAGAAAGAAGAGAGGGGGGAATTCAAAAGCACAGGCTCGAAAGTGTCCAGATATTGACTGAGAAACGGTGCTTCTATGTTGGTGGTACTGTATGGATGTAGATTAATATTAAACCCTGAGTTCCACTGGTAGATTGATGACCAAATGCCAAGTTGGTAAAAACCCCAACTTTGTCTTGGGTCTCCAGGCAACCTCTCCTCTCTTCCCTGTCAACATAGAAAACCTCCTTTGTTCTCCATAACCTGAAAGTCTCACCATATTGCAAATCCCAAATTCACTCCCCAGTGACGTATTTCCTAACACAGGGATTGGCGCTACTCTACTGAGTGTGATGCAGGTACCTTTATCACATTCAAACTTTGACTTATAGTTAACTGCATTTCTCGCACACTTGACTGTAGAGTTTATTTATTCATGCAATGACTCAAGTTTTAATGCCAGCCTTATACTTGGTAATTTTAATATTTTGTTTTCCAATTAATCATTGCAGAAACCTTGGTTACACTTATCAATGCTTCAATTTTCACAGAAGAAAAACTGAAAACTGAGGCTCAGAGAGTTTAGACAACTTGTTTAAGGGCATGCAGCTTATAAATTGTACATTTAGGATTTTAACCCAGGTCTTTCTGACCCAAAAGCCCATGGTTTGTGGATTCTACACAGTGTTTGGGGGACATATTGTCCTGTTTGCTTTGTTTTGATCATGATGTAGTACATTATTAAAGTGGTTTTTAAATAGGTAGTTAGACATATTGCTCATTGCTTCCATTAGATGACTCAGAGGAACACAGAGATCTCCTGCATAACTGCCTGATACAGTTAAGGAATTATGCCCTGGTCTTAGAGTTTGACCAATTGTTTCCTGTACTGACCTTGTTTGTTGACTTTTCCTTTTAATGCATGTTCTAAAAAAAAGATACTAGCTAAAGCAGAATGCTGCTTAAACACAAGAGAATGTATTATTTTTAATTTGAAGGATAACTTTATGACTGGCTACTCCAAAAGTCAGCTGTAAGATCCCAGAACCTGCTCAGTCAGGGGGTTATATTTCCCCAGGCACCCCACCACCGAAGCTGCAGTACAATTGCCATGAATCTATTGTTCATCCTCTAGGATACAGTCAAGAAAGGGAGTCTAAAACTTTCTGTTAATCCAACCTGATTGTTTGTGTGGTTAATTTCCACAAGGAGTGTGCATGTTCAGTCATGTCTGACTCTTTGTGACCCCATGGACTGTAGCCCCCCAGGTTTCTCTGTCCATGGGATTCTCCAGGCAAGAGTACCGGAGTGGGTTGCTATTTCCTTCTCCAGGGCATCTTCCTGACCCAGGGGTCAAACTCACATCTTCTGAATCTCCCGCACTGGCAGACAGATTCTTTACCACTGAGCCACTTACGGGAAGCCCCATAAGAATACTGGAGCCAATTGCTGTTTCTTTCTCCAGAGGCTCTTCCAGACCCAAGGATCGAATCTGCGTCTCCTGTATTGGCAGGTGGATTCTTTACCACTGAGCCACTAGGAATCTCTTGCAATTGACTTTTTTTGCTCAGCATCATATAATGTGACTCATCCTTGTTGATATGCATAGCAGTGATTTGCTCTGCTTCACTGTTACGTTTGTAAGAGGGTACCATAATGAATTAATCCACATGATGAATTTCTAGACACTGCATAATCATAATCAGGTTTTTCTAATTTTCTTCTTTTTTTTTTAATTTGCTTATCCATTAATCTATCCAACAGGTAGTCATTGAGGGCCTATTCAGTGACAAGCAGTCTTCTATGCCCTTAGGAACACTAGTAAACCAACGGAGCAGTGCCCTTAGACTGCTTAAATTCTTGAGTGAAGAAGCAAACAAAAATAAATGTGAATACTCAGTATGTCAGGTGTGGACAAAAAACAAAGTGGGATAAGGGAGATTAGGATTGTTGCAGTTAGAAAATGTAGTGTAGTCATATGTTATACAGCATAGTCAGGGCAATTTTCATTGACAAGGTGGCCATTTGTATAGCAATCTAAATCTGGTGCTCTCTGGAGGAAAAAGTATTCCAAGCAGAATATAAAGGCCTAAGTAAGTAGGATTTTGGACTATTTGAGGCATGGTAAGTGAGCTATGGTGCCTGGATCAGAGAGACTATGAAAGAGTGGAGAAAAGAGGTCAAAAATGCTACAGGGAAGTAGAGGCACGCAGAACTTGATGGTTAGGATAAGCATCTTTGCTTTTGCTCTAAATGGAATGGGAAGTCCGTGGGGAGATTTGATGAGAAGAGTGGCATGGTGCTATTTACTTGTTAATAAGTCACTCTGGTTGCTGTGATGAGTGTGAACACCAAAAATCCAGATATGAATCAAGGAGTCTGTTTGGCGGTTATTGTGAAAATAAACTTCAAGGATGATGGTGACTTGTACCACTAGAGTGGTAAGTAATCCAATTATATAAATACAGTAGCATATTGATGTATTAGTGGGTTTGACTTTTCATATCTTCCTGTGTCCATGCTGACATTGACTTTGAAGTTGACATTTGATTTATTTTAGCCAATAGGATAGTATCAGGTTGAGATTAAAGGAGATTGAAAAACTGCTTATATACTTATGCTTCCTGGTCACCAGCCTATCAAAAAGTCTGGATGAGCCTGCTTGAGGGATGTGAGAGATGTGAAAAAGAACTGTCACTGAAGCCCATGCCACCAAGGCTAGTCACCAGCTGACCACAAATACGTGAAATGAAATAAGCCAACCCGGATCCAAATAATCAAAACTGCTCTGTTGATCTATAGGCATATGAGAACATAGTAAATCATGACTGTTTTAAGGTTTGGAGCAGTTTGGTAAGCAGAATTAGCTAGTTGATCTACGTATGAAGACAGAGCAGACGTGTTAGTGAGAACCTTTTCTGTTTGTTTCTACTTGTTCTTAGAGGCAGAAAATAAGGAAGGTCACTGAGAATGAGGATTAGGTACCAAGCTTTCAAGGAGGTTTTTGAGTGAGTGAAAGTGAAGTCTCTCAGTCGTGTCTGACTCTTTAAGACCCCATGGCCTGTACCCTACCAGGCTTCTTGGTCCATGGGATTTTCCAGGCAAGAACACTGGAGTGGGTTACCATTTCCTTCTCCAGGAGATCTTCCAGACCCAGGGATTAAACCTGGGTCTCCTGCATTGTAGGCAGATGCTTTACCATCTGAGCCACCAGGGAAGGGAGGTATAAATTATTCATCTAGAAGGATGAGAGAGAAAACAAACAGTAAAATTCAGTAAAAATCACTTATTTTAAGATCTCAGTTGGGATTAACACTTAACAATGTAAAGGGAGACAGGGCAATATGCCTGTGTGTTTTTCTTCAGAGATATTGAGCTGCATGAGATAGGAAGAAAAGACTTGGATTTAGGCAGGCTTATTTTAGTTCTGTTTTGGAAAAGAGGGGAGATGGTATCAGGAGTCAGCAAACATTTTCTGTAAAAGGAGATACAGTAAATGTTTTAAGCCTTGTGTGCCGCAGGGTCTCTGTAGGGACCACTGAACTCTGCCATAGCAGCATGAAAACAGCCACAGGCAATATGTAAACAGATGGCCTGGTTCTGTGTTTCCAATAAAACTTTATTTACAAAACATATGACCCTGCCCCAGGTCTAAAGAGTTGGAGGTATCCAAAAGGGAGTGATTATAATGTTGGTTCATGTAATCAGATTGGGAAAAGAGATTATTGAAGACATAAAGAATGAACACTCTTACACATGTCAATTGGTACAAGTGTGTGTATGTGTGATGTGCATGTGTGTTGAAGTATTACTTGTCTGATCAACATTACTAGGTAATGGTAACTTGTTTTCCCTACTATCTACACCATTTTATCCTTCCAATAGCATATTAGGAAAACAAGGATGTTTCCCTACATCCTTGTCAATAATTATCATTTATAGATTCCTCTCTCTTTCTTCTATTTCCATTTTAGTACATCTTCTTGGCTCACCATGTTTTCTGGAATCTCAGAACGGCCATCCTGCTCACTCTGCAGGATGAATGGATGTGCAGAGAAGCTCCACACACACTCCAGGCCACTGCTCATTGAGAGTCAGACCTCTGTCAGGGACACACACATGGCATGATGCACGTGTTCAGGTCTGTTCCAGGCCCCAGGCCAACCCTGATCAAGATGGAAAGTACTTTGTGACCTGAGGCCAATTATTTGATGGAATCTAGAAATAAGTCATTGAGCTCAATGCATTATTTACTGAGAGACTTCCACAGCGTCTTAAGCATCATCATGCTTCTATTCATAGTTATGGAAATGGCTCCTACTGGGATGCATATTTCTGAGTATTAATAAAAACATGAAGGCCCATAGTGACTTGGATCTTCCCTTTATAGCATCTATTTGCCGATGGGCTTAAGGAGAGGGTCTCAATGCCAGCATGTCTCATCCATAGAAACCAATGAATATTTTATTTTGTCCCTCACGCAAACTTTATCTGGTGAGCATTTTTAATAGTTACAGTTGTACAAAAATTAGCTGCTCATTTTAAAAAAATATAAAAGCAGAGAAAATGACAAAAAATAAAATCAATGTATTCAGAGCACCACCACATAGCAATGTAAATGCTTGATTATCCTGTACATGGGTATTTCTGGCTCACACACACACCACTCTCAGGATACATTATACAAGACGTAGATGTTGCTGTACCTTACAAACAGTGACAATCTGCAACATACAATTTTTTAACCACTTTTGTTAAAGTTTTTTTTTTTTTGGATGCAGAGCATTTTTAAAGTCTTTATTGAATTTGTTACAATATTGTTCTGTTTTATGCTTTGATCTTAGCTCCTAGACCAGGGATCAAACCTGCATTCCCTGCATTGGAAGGTGAAGTCTTAACCTCTGGTTAAGATTTTCATTAACCAGGAAAATCTCTTAACTGCTTTCTTGTTATTTGTAAGCCTTGGCTTGATGTTTATTAGATAATATCATCCTCTTCCCAAAGGTTGGAGTTTCAGAGTACCTAGTGGGAAATGATGAAACATGCATGGCTTCTAGGAGGACCCAAGAGGGATCCTTGCCCTTGTCACTTACCAGTCGTGTCATAGCAACAAGAAAGTCAGTGGTTAAGATGCGCTGATGTCATGCTCGTTGCTGGGAATTGTCCTCAGTACCTTTGTGGTATTGCCTGTAATTCTCACAAGGTAATAAAGTCATAACACTGTCTCCATTTTACATAGGAACATATTGAGGCATTGGGTAACACACCTTCTCTCAACGCCATTACCTATAAAACAGGGGATATTAGTCAGGGTTCTCCAGAGAAACAGAACCAATAGGATATATATAGAGAGAGAGATAAGAGGAGATTGATTATGGGGACTGGCTCACATAATTATACAAGCTAAGTCCCACAATCTGCCACCAGTGAGCTGGAGAACCAGGAAACCAGTGATGTAATTCAGTCCAGATTGCAAGGCTCAAGCAACTGAACCTCTGATAACTGATCACCAAGGACAGGAGAAGATGGGTGCCCCAGATCAAGAAGAGAGAAGATGACCTTGTGCTCCCTGTGTCTTTTTGTTCTATTTGGGTCCTCAGAGGGTTAAATGATGCCCACCTACACTGAAAAGGGTGATCTTTACTCAGTCTACCAACTGAGATTGAAATTCTAATCCCTTCTGGAGACACCATCACAGACACGCCAAGAAATAATATCTTAACAGCTATTTGGGTATCCCTTCATCTTGTCAAGTTGACACATAAAATTAACCATCAGGCAGGGCAATAATATATTCCAAATTCTGATGATAATATACAATAATTAAGTCTAAACCACCAAGCAATGCCTTTTTCTCACAGTATGTACTGAGGAAGTATTCATTCTTTTTCTTCTTCCTTTGAGGAGTCAGGTTTCCATAACTGATAGCTCTGATAGTACAACCTTCCAAAAAATTTAAATAAAAATATCCATGTGAAGAGAAGAAGAGAAATTAAAGCAACATATTCATTGTTCTCACAACCTTTTGACTTGATAGCCAGATGGGGAATCTTGCAGAAACAATGCTCTTGGAGGGGATGGGTCTGTTGGAACCACACTATCCATATTCACCAACCTTACTCCAGTCAAGTGAAAGATCCTAACAGTACTTGCAATGAAAGAGCAACCTTCCAAAAATAATGCAAAAGTCAGATGATGCAGACAGATGTCTGCAACTTGGTGGTCCCAGAAGTACACCTTGAACAAAGATTGGCTCAGAGGTAAAGAATCCATCTGCAATGCAGGAGACACAGGAGACACAGGTTTGATCCTTGAGTCAGGAAGACCCCCTGGAGGAGAAAATGGGAATCCACTACAGTATTCTTGCCTGGAAAGTTCCATAGATAGAGGAGCCTGGCAGGCTACAGTCCATAGGGTTGCAAAGAGTTGGACATAACTGAGCAACTGAGGATGCACCTTTCCATTCAGATGGGGAGAGTTCTCAGGAAGCACCATAAATGAATGGGGAATTGAGGTGAGGGTGGAAGGAACACAGTGAATCATGCATTGATGAGCAAGTCACTTCTGCAAGCAAGTGGGAGGTGGGGCAGGAGGGAGTCCATACCACTGAGGACTGAACAGGTCCAGAGATAATTATTGCTGAGTTATGTCACCCAAAGTTAAGGACACTGGGGTGAAAATCCACCACTTCTGAATGTCATCAGTTGAGGGTTTTCCTCAGGGGAGCTGCACCCCAGCAATCTGGCTACCTCTGCCCAGCAGTTTGGGGAGGAAAGGACTCAGCTAGAGTCCCAGATATTTTCTGCAGACAGGCCTCAGGCTAAGGAAATGGTGAGTGATGAAGAGAAAGGGACCAGACAGCAGCAGTCCTAGCTGTAAATAAATGAGGTGACAGGTGGGTTTAATATAGCAAGGCAGCAACTGCAGCCAAGACTAGCCTCGCCACAGTTACATTATAAATATTATTACCAAAATGCACATTAAAATGAAAATAACCTTCAGTATGTAGGTGGGGAGACAGAACAATTATTAAACTGAGGGACATAACAACTCATTGGAACAGGTGTTCGGCTTTCTTCCCTCAGGTTTTTTTATTTTTTTGTATTAAATTTTATTAAAGTACAGTTGCTTTACAATTTCTGTTAGTTTCTACTGTACATCAAAGGGAATCAGATATATAGATAGATATTGATCGAAGACAGGAGGAGAAAGGGACAACCGAAGACAAGATGGTTGGATGGCATCACTGACTCGACAGACATGAGTTTGAGCAAGCTCTGGGTGATGGTAAAAGACAAGGAAGCCTGACGTGCTGCAGTCCGTGGGGTTGCAAAGCGTCGGACATGACTGAGCAACTGAACAACAACAAATATATATATATATGATTTCTTTCTGAAGCTTTTTTAAAAATGTGCAGTAAAGAGGTTTTTTGCAATGAAGGAATTTCGCCAAATGCCCTCTGTAGCTTCCTATAGGAAGATCATCTGAAATGTTGAGTAAGCTAAATAAAATATGCTTTGTATACATACAGAATGTACTAAAAAGGAGAAATAAATCTAAGTCCTTAATTTTTATCCATTATAATTGTTTTTAATGTCATGTATTTAATTGCAAGTTTATATTTCTGTTTCAATACTGGTTTTTATAATCCAGCTCTCAATGCCTCACTTTTCTGATTTCAAATCCTACACTCAATTGCTCTGTCTTTGAGAGAGTTTACTTGGTTGCTTGGATAGGCCCCTGTGAGGCTTTTGATTATCCAAGTTCTATTTTCAGTAAGACAAAGCATTTTCTCCTCTCTTCTATTTTTAAAAATTTTCCTTTATTTTCTGTTTTTAACTGTGGTAAAAAAAAAAAAATATATATATATATATATACACACACACACACACACATGAATAAAGCGAACCATCCTCACCATTTCCAAGTGCACTGGTCAGCTGTGTTAGATGTATTCACACAGTTGTGCAGCCATCACCAACATCCTTCCACAGAACATTTTTTATCTTACAAGACAGAAGCTTCATGCCTGTTGAATCACAATACCCCATTTCCTCTCCCTCCAGACCTAGCAACCACCATTTTACTCTTTGTATCTATAAATGAGACTCTTGTAAACACCTCATATGAGTAGAATCATACCCTAGCCCATTTGCTTTTTGTAACTGACTTCCCTCACTTCGTTTGCCATCCTTAGGGTTCATCCAGGTGGTAGCATGTGTCAGCGTTTCTTTCCTTTTTGAGGCTGACTACTACTCCATCGCATGGATGGACTGCCTTTCTTCCCCCATCCATCTGCCGATGCTCACCTGGGAGCCTCCATCTTCTGGCCATTGTGCAAAATGCTGCTGTGAACACAGGTGTCCCGTCTCTCATTTTTGCAGGTGGGGAGACCGAGTCTGAGTGACGTGATGAAATGACTGTCTGGTTCCAATGGCCTCAGGCAGCAGGACTTGGGCTCTGCTCCAAGATGCCTGAGAACCTGTCCTTCCCATCCATTTAACCAACACGTGCTTTTTGGATTAGTTCCTGTCGCCAGGCCCTCTGAAAGATGCTGGGGATGGAGAAGTAAGTAAAACAGACTCAGTCCTTGCCCTTTCCATGTTCCAAGGAGGAAACAGATGACAAACTGGCAAAAAAAAAAAAAAATAGACTGTGATATGTTCTATGAAAAAAAAGATGTTGGGCTCTGTCACAGCTGAGCAGAACCTCTTTACAAAGGGACTTCTTCTTCAAGGGCATGACCCTTGAGCAGAAACCCAAAGGATGAGAAAAAGCCAGGCAGAAGAGAAGCAGAGAAAGAGGCTTCCAGACAGAAGGAGCAGCAAGCATGCCTCTAGGATGGATGCAGGCTTGGTGAAACCAAGGAACACACATGATTGCCATGTAGCCAGAGCATCTCGAGCAAGGAGTTTAGGAGTGTGATATGAGGATGAAGAAGAGGCAGATGCTAAGTTACACAGGGGCTCTACTGAGGCTTTTATCCTAAGAGCAACAGGAAGCACTGGCAGGGTTTCAAGTGTTAGAATGCTGTAATCTGATTAACGTTCACCACTCTGGCTCTGTTACACTTTATTAATAATCACCATCATTAGTAACTTTTACTCTATACTTCCCACATGTCAGATATTGGTTTAAGCTTATATTAACATCTTTAATTCTTACAACTCTCCTAAGAAACTATTCTTATCTGAGACACAGAAAGGTTAAGCAATTTGCCCAAGGTCACACAGCTGAGAAATAGTAGAAATAAAATCCCAACCTTTGAAATTTGACTCCAATAACCATCTACTTAGTGAAGACAGAAAGTCAGTAAAAATATTTGGATATAAATCTGTTTGGATGAAGCTTTTCATTTGTTTATTTTACAAAGACTTGTTGAACTGGGGCTTTTTGGACAATAAAAAGAGTGCCATCTTATAGTTATGAAAGGTTTCCTGGTTAATACCTGTTTTGTTTTTCAACATTTATTTAAGTATCTACTTGCATTCTCTGCCCCCTTTATTTTTTTCATGGTGTTGCTGTTGTTTTATTTTTATTTATTTATTTTTAGGCCGTGCCATGTGGCAAGAGGGATCTCAGTTCCCTGGACCAGGTATTGAACTTGTGCCCCCTGCGTTGAGAGGGAAGAGTTTTAACACTGCACCATCAGGGAAGTCCCTGGTTAGCACAGTGTTTTTATATATAGATACTATTATTCGGTTTGATCCTCTCAGTGACATAAAGATGCATGTTGCTAGATGCTGGTGAGCAGGAAGGAAAGCTGCTTTCCACACCTGCCATTTCCTCCAAGTGAAGGCAGGTCACACCGCCGGTTTCTCTTTTCAGTGTCTCCTTCACTGCTCCTTGGGCAAGTCTAGAGACACGTTATGAGCAAGTTACAAGGAGAAACTCGAGCCAGCCTAGCTCATGCACTGCCTCTTCTTTTCTTGAGAGCAGGCTGCCAGCAGATAGCTGGAGGTCTTGATTGTTCTTGGACCCAGGGAACTCGGCAGTAGAGGCTGAGAAGAATGCCAGACCTCGAAGTCTGGTGACCAGGGAACTGAGCCCAACTCATTCCCTGGATCTGAGTTAGAAGCTTCAGTGACTGAGACCTGCCATCTCCCTGCACTGATGCAGGGCCAGGGGGATGTTCTGACTTTTCTATCCCAGTGTGGATTTCTTTTCTTCATTCCTCAGCTTGTTTAGAACTCAGGGAAGACAGGCATTGCATCCTCTGACTTGCCAATTCCAACTCTAGGCATATAATGATGACTGAGGAATTTGGGAGTCACTTTTAATCTTCAAAGAGCTTCAAGGACCCCCATCAAGTCACACAACTCACCAGGGACAACTGACATCAAGCCCATACCTGTCCTCTGTGCCCCAGGGACTTAATAAGCCAATGAAGCAATGAGCACATACAGAGCTCTTGGGGCTTCCCTCATGGCACAGTGGTCAAGAATCTGCCTGCCAATGGAGGAGACGCAGGAGACGCAGATCCGATCCACCCTGGAGGAAACAACAGCAACCACTCCAGAACTCTTGCCTGGGGAACCCCATGGACAGAGGAGCCCGGCCGGCCACAGTCCATGGGATTGCAAGGAGTTGGACACACGCTCTAGAGCTCTTGGCTTCTCCAAGCCCCCTGGGTGCCCACCACAATGGCACACATTTCAAAAGAGTCAGATGGAGAGCCCTCCTGGCTCAGCCGCAAGGGTTTCCACAAGGCAGAAGCCCCTCTGGCTCAACTCTGAAACACAGCTTCTCCAGCTTTTCTAGCCCAGAGCCCTAATTGCTCCAGGCATCGTGAGCCCAGTGCCGAAATCACCATCAATAATTTAAGTAGCCAGAGAAGCTGAGTGCCTACTGTTTTGCAAGAACACTGCCCTTTCTGCGGCTCATAGCCCTTCAACCCTCTGCAGTCTTGTCAAGGCAACTGTTTTCCCCAACAGGTGGGAAGCAGTCAGTCTTAAACCTGGAATACCATTTTCTCTCTTGCCAGAAAGAAGTAAAAATAAACACTGTCAATGGTAGATGACATCAGATCACACTGGAATATTATTATCCAAAGGGCAGAAGGTGGAGCCAAATGTCACAATACTGGGAGGAAAGATTGCTTTTTGGATGTGGACATCTGTGGTCTCCCCTGATACCTCATATGCTGCCAAATGCTTGATTGCTGTAGAGAAGACCATGGCCTTAGGAGAATCTTATTTGGCTTCATTTCTTGACATTTTTTCCCCCCTTGTTCTCTTTTGTAAGAGAAAAAATGGGAAATAAGTTCCAATTTTTAAAAACAAACCTAATCTTTGGATATTCATTAAAATAGTTGCTTTTACTGTGAATGAGAAGGGGCTTTCTGAAATGTTGTCTAATTGCATTGTATACACTTTATTGGGAGAATGAAGTGAAGCAAAAGAATATAGGGGTAGGGGATTAAGAGGTACAAACAACTATGTATAAAATAAGCTACAAGGATACATTGTAAAACACGGAGGATATAGCCAAAATTTTATAACTATAAATGGAGTCTAACCTTTAAAAATTGTGATTCACTATATTGTACACTCTTGCCATCTCTTGTTTGACCACTTCCAATTTGCCTTGATTCATGGACCTGACATTCCAGGTTCTTATGCAATATTGCTGTTTACAGCATCGGACCTTGCTTCTATCACCAGTCATATCCACAGTTGGGTATTCTTTCTGCTTTGGCTCCATCCCTTCATTCTTTCTGGAGTTATTTCTCCACTGATCTCCAGTAGCATATTGGGCCCCTACTGACCTGGGGAGTTTCTCTTTCAGTATCCTATCATTTTGCCTTTTCATACTGTTTGTGGGGCTCTCAAGGCAAGAATACTGAAGTGATTTGCCATTCCCTTCTCCAGTGGACCACATTCTGTCAGACCTCTCCACCATACCCGCCCGTCTTGGGTTGCCCCATGGGTATGGCTTAGTTTCATTGAGTTAGACAAGGCTGTGGTCCTAGTGTGATTAGATTGACTAGTTTTCTGTGAGTATGGTTTCAGTGTGTTTGCCCTCTGATGCCCTCTTGCAACACCTACCATCTTACTTGGGTTTCTCTTACCTTGGGCGTGGGGTATCTCTTCACAGCTGCTCCAGCAAAGCGCAGCCATTGCTCCTTACCGTGGACGAGGGGTATCTCCTCACCGCCGCCCTTCCTGACCTTCAATGTGGGATAGCTCCTCTAGGCCCTCCTGCGCCCACACAGCCATGGCTCCTTGGATGTGGGGTTGGTCCTCCCTGCCACCGCCCCCGGCCTTGGTCGTGCGATTGCTCCTCCCCGCCGCCGCAAGTGTGAATGTTGACATTCTAGGAATCAGCGAACTGAAATGGACTGGAATGGGTGAATTTAACTCAGATGACCATTATATCTACTACTGCAGGCAGGAATCCCTCAGAAGAAATGGAGTGGCCATCATGGTCAACAAAAGAGTCCAAAATGCAGTACTTGGATGCAATCCCCAAAACGACAAAATAATCTCTGTTCATTTCCAAGGCAAATCATTCAATATCACAGTAATCCAAGTCTATGCCCCAACCAGTAATGCTGAAGAAGCTGAAGTTGAATGGTTCTATGAAGACCTACAAGACCTTTTAGAACTAACACCCAAAAAAGATGTCCTTTTCATTACAGGGGACTGGAATGCAAAAGTAGGAAGTCAAGAAACACCTGGAGTAACAGGCAAATTTGGCCTTGGAATACGGAATGAAGCAGGGCAAAGACTAATAGAGTTTTGCCAAGAAAATGCACTGGTCATAACAAACACCCTCTTCCAACAACACAAGAGAAGACTCTACACATGGACATCACCAGATGGTCAACACCGAAATCAGATTGATTATATTCTTTGCAGCCAAAGATGGAGAAGCTCTATACAGTCAGCAAAAACAAGACCAGGAACTGACTGAGGCTCAGACCATGAACACCTTATTGCCAAATTCAGACTTAAATTGAAGAAAGTAGGGAAAACCACTAGACCATTCAGGTATGACCTAAATCAAATCCCTTATGATTATACAGTGGAAGTGAGAAATAGATTTAAGGGCCTAGATCTGATAGATAGAGTGCCTGATGAATATGGAATGAGGTTCATGACATTGTACAGGAGATAGGGATCAAGACCATTCCCATAGAAAAGAAATGCAAAAAAACATGTGAATGCAGAGTTCCAAAGAATAGCAAGAAGAGATAAGAAAGCCTTCTTCAGCGATCAATGCAAAGAAATAGAGGAAAACAACAGAATGGGAAAGACTAGGGATCTCTTCAAGAAAATCAGAGATACCAAAGGAACATCTCATGCAAAGATGAGCTTGATAAAGGACAGAAATGGTATGGACCTAACAGAAGCAGAAGATATTAAGAAGAGATGGCAAGAATACACAGAACTGTACAAAAAAGATCTTCACAAAAAAAAAAAAAAAAAAGATCTTCACGACCCAGATAATCACAATGGTGTGATCACTGACCTAGAGCCAGACATCCTGGAATGTGAAGTCAAGTGGGCCTCAGAAAGCATCACTATGAACAAAGCTAGTGGAAGTGATGGAATTCCAGTTGAACTATTCCAAATCCTGAAAGATGATTCTGTGAAAGTGCTGCACTCAATATGCCAGCAAATTTGGAAAACTCAGCAGTGGCCACAGGACTGGAAAAGGTCAGTTTTCACTCCAATCCCAAAGAAAGGCAATGCCAAAGAATGCTCAAACTACCGCACAATTGCACTCATCTCACACGCTAGTAAAGTAATGCTCAAAATTCTCCAACCCAGCCTTCAGCAATATGTGAACCGTGAACGTCCTGATGTTCAAGCTGGTTTTAGAAAATGCAGAGGAACCAGAGATCAAATTGCCAACATCCACTGGATCATAGAAAAAGCAAGAGAGTTCCAGAAAAACATCTATTTCTGCTTTATTGACTATGCCAAAGCCTTTGACTATGTGGATCAACTGTGGAAAATTCTGAAAGAGATGGGAATACCAGACCACCTGATCTGCCTCTTGAGAAATTTGTATGCAGGTCAGGAAGCAACAGTTAGAACTGGGCATGGAACAACAGACTGGTTCCAAATAGGAAAAGGAGTTGGTCAAGGCTGTATATTGTCACCCTGTTTATTTAACTTATATGCAGAGTACATCATGAGAAATGCTGGACTGGAAGAAACACAAGCTGGAATCAAGATTGCCGGGAGAAATATCAATAACCTCAGATATGCAGATGACATAGCAGAAAGTGAAGAGGAACTCAAAAGCCTCTTGATGAAGGTGAAAGTGGAGAGTGAAAAAGTTGGCTTAAAGCTCAACATTCAGAAAACGAAGATCATGGCATCCGGTCCCATCACTTCATGGGAAATAGATGGGGAAACAGTGGAAACAGTGTCAGACTTTATTTTTCTGGGCTCCAAAATCACTACAGATGGTGACTGCAGCCAAGAAATTAAAAGACGCTTACTCTTTGGAAGGAAAGTTATGACCAACCTAGATAGCATATTCAAAAGCAGAGACATTACTTTGCCAACAAAGGTTCGTCTAGTCAAGGCTATGGTTTTTCCTCTGGTCATGTATGGATGTGAGAGTTGGACTGTGAAGAAGGCTGAGCGCTGAAGAATTGATGCTTTTGAACTGTGGTGTTGGAGAAGACTCTTGAGAGTCCCTTGGACTGCAAGGAGATGCAACCAGTCCATTCTGAAGGAGATCAGCCCTGGGATTTCTTTGGAAGGAATGATGCTAAAGCTGAAACTCCAGTACTTTGGCCACCTCATGTGAAGAGTTGACTCATTGGAAAAGACTCTGATGCTGGGAGGGATTGGAGGCAGGAGGAGAAGGAGACGACAGAGGATGAGATGGCTGGATGGCATCGCTGACTCGATGGACATGAGTCTGAGTGAACTCCGGGAGTTGGTGATGGACAGGGAGGCCTGGCATGCTGCGATTCATGGGGTTGCAAAGAGTCGGACACGACTGAGCAACTGATCTGATCTGATATTGTACACTTGTAACATATAATATTGTACATCAGAGATACTTTAATGAAAAGAAAAGATTCCGATTAAAATGATAATCTATTGCTAGAATAATAACAGCAAAATGACTGCATGTACATGGTTTTGATGGGCATCTAACCGCCTTTCTTCCATATAGGTCAGGTAATGATACTTTACTCCATACAACCTTTAATGAGTCTGAATACTGCAGGGTAAAATATTGAAGTCATGGTTCACAGTGCCTTGAATCTTCTCAAATGTTGACTGTATCTCCCCTACCCTGGACAAAAATCCCAATTACGGACCAGTCTTCAGAATAAACCATATAGGACTTTTACAAAATCTGACTCCAATAAAATATTCAAGACTCAACATCAAAAATATGTCTCCCCGTCTCCTTACCCTTCCCTACTTGATGTCCCTGAAGAAGGAGATGTGTCTGCAGTCAGGATGTGTCTGGCTCCCAGGCATCTTCACCCACACACCTGGACAGAATACCTGAGGCTTTGTGGATCTTTCTCTCTCTCTCTCTCTCTGTCTCTTCGTGTGTCTCTTTCTCCTTCTCTGATGCTCTGGTCTCTCTACAAGGTCGCTAAAGGAGGTTCTTTCCAACCTGGCCTCAGATGTCACATGGCTTCAATTCTGCCACATTCTATTAGCCAAGGGACTCCCCAAGCCTGCCTAGGTTTAAGGGGAGGGACAGAAATGCTCCCTCTTAATAGATGGTGTGTCCAAGAATGTGTGGACATGTTTAAAAGCCACCACGTATGATCACCCATTGACTGAACACCCTCTGTGCCCAGAAGCTGCACATAACCCTGTAATGATCTTTTTTTTTAAGATTTTTATTTTATATTAGACAATAGTTGGTTTGGCTTGGTGGTAAAGAATCCTCCTGCCAATGCAGGAAATGCAGGTTCATAGGTTCAAACCCTGGCTCAGCAAGATGCCCTGGAGAAGGAAATGGCAACCCCACTCCACTACTCTTGCCTGGAAATTTTCATGAACAGAGGAGCCTGGTGGGCTATAGTCCATGGGGCCGCAAAGAGTTAGTCACAACTGAGTGACTAAGCACAGCACTAGTCAATGGAATGCTTGAATGAATGAACATTGGATTTCAAATCCTTCAAACATTCTATAGTGTCTAACACATCTTAAATAGCACAAACTTTTCTCCTGGGCACTAGACACTGTTTTTATATTTTCAGTTGCTGGCCTGGATTATTTATTTATACAAGTATGTCTCCAACTTGGACCTATTTTAGACTATCATCTAGAACCTTCTGCCAGGAGCTAAGGGGAAGCAGTGGACAAGCCCAGCACAGTCCCTGTCATCAGAGAGTTTATATTGTAAAAAAGGAAGATGACATAAAGAGACAATATCACGGGTTAATTAACTATAGGTGTGGCAAACATCATAAAGGGTAATCTTGGGGTTGTGATCGAAATAGAATTTTTTCCTTCAACGATAACACTGTTACCAGGAGTTTCATTATGGCTTAGAGAGGAGCTGGTGCCCCATCTCTGCTAACAACACCAGCGTCCAGGCAACTGAAGGTAACCAGATCCCTTGGAATAAGGTTGGCAGCACTGCCTATGGGTGTCTGTTCTGCGGTTATTAGATTGTGATTACAGCATTATGGTGAATCAATGGAATTGATCACTGGTCAAAGCCCAATTTCTCAACCGTGGCTCTAATGACATTTGGGCAGGATTATTCTTTGTTGTGGGCTCCCCAGGTGGTTCAGTGGGTAAAGAATCCACCTGCAATGCAGGAGATGCAGGTTCAATCCCTGGGTCAGGAAGATCCCCTGGAGGAGGGCATGGCAGTCCACTCCAGTATTCTTGCCTGGAGAATCCCATGGATAGAGGAGCCTGGCGGGCTACAGTCAGGTGGCAAAGAGTCAGACATGACTGAAGTGACTGAGCGCATTCTTTGTTGTAGAGGCTGCCCTGTGTATTGGAGAATGTTCAGGACACCCTTGGAGAAGGAAATGGCAACCCACTGCAGTGTTCTTTCCTGGAGAATCCCAGGGACAGGGGAGCCTGGTAGGCTGCCATCTATGGGGTCACACAGAGTTGGACATGACTGAAGTGACTGAGCGCATTCTTTGTTGTAGAGGCTTCCCTGTGTATTGGAGAACGTTCAGGACACCCTACACCTCAACACACTATGTGCCAAGAGCAACACCCATCAGGGGTGACGATCAGAAATGTCTCCTGTTGCTGTCAAATGTCCTTTGGAGGACTCAGCATACTAGGATTGGAGACAAACAGATACTGGGGCAAACCTAAGGACTTCTGATTCCTACCTGTGAGGACTTGGAAAAGTCACTTAACCAGCCAAGGCTCAGTAATAGCATCCACGAAATGGGCATATGCAAGATGATCTCCTCATAAGGTTTGCATAAGAACTTCAATAGCTCTTGCTAACATTTATTAAGTATTCATGATAAGCCTGGCGCACTATTAAGAGGCTCTGCACATTAATTCATGGAACCCCACAGAAATCTCACATGGTCACTATGATATTTTTTATCTCCATATCCCACACAAGGAAAGTGAGAGACTGTAGCCCTCTGGTCCATGCTCTGCCAAGTGCTTTATAGAGATGACACGCTATTTTTAGCCACAATATGCACCATTACCAGCCTTGTCCCAGATGGCCATTACTTGCCTGACAGATCCATCCACCAGAGTTATAAGAGGCTTTCTGAGAGATCAAGTAAAATAGCAGGTTCATGGGAAAGTTAGAAATCATGGACTATGTTCTCTGTTCTTGGCACCATGTCAAGCGTTGGGAGTCTAGAGATGAACAAAGCCCGTGCCCTGTCCCAAGCCTGCCGAGTTCCCTCTGAACTCTAAACAGAGGGCTCACGCTCTCTCCACCACGCCACAGACGTCCCATGGGTGCTTGGACACCAGCAGGATCCCGTGTCCTGAAGCTGGGGGTCAGAAGGAATCAGAGAACACACCCGACCACCCAGTGACAGCCTGACAGTCCAGTCTTGAGAAAGCCTTAGAGGAAGAGGGACTGGATCAAGGAAATCAGCTAATGAAGATGTTACAAGTCCCTGGGAGGGGAAGGGATGCCTTCATCAGGCATGAACCATGTGGCTTGGAAAGGGAAATAATTTTGAGTCAGTTTCACCATCAACAAAATCATGACAATGGTACTAATTTATCCAGATGCCATAAAGATTGAACAGGATCAAATCAGACAGTGCATGTATCAGAGGACAACAATGAATCCTCAATCAGTTTCAGCTACTATTATAATTACCATAAAGCACAGAGTAGGTCTGAAAGCCTGGTAGTTTTCTTGCCCAGTACCTTTCTCTAATGCTTCCGATCTCTCTCCTATGCCCTGAGGATCATGTTATTGTAAACACTGACCTAATAAAGTTGCACAGAAACCTCGTTTCATACATCGAAGCAAAGTAAAGCAAAACAAAGTCCAAAAAGGCAAAGCAATTCTCTTTCATGTTTTGCAAGTTCCGCTGGGATTTCCTTTCCCAACGAAGATATTCTATTTCTATTCCAGGAAATAAAGATATTGAAAGTAAGAAAGTTCCCCTTAAGATTCGCTATTCAGTAGCTCAGCAGGTTTGCCTTTTTATTTTCTCATTTCCCCGTATATCATCTGACTTATATTCACCCTCCTGTGTTCTCTTGCCAAGAACATGCTGAGTACATTTAAAGAGGGAAAAATAACCACTCAAAGCATCCAAATCTAATAAACATTGGGTCTCTTATTTATTTATACAGCAAATAATCATTGTCTACCTACTACGTGTTGGGTATGTTCTGGGCTTTCAGGAAACACATCTTGTTTTTTTAAAGTCTCTGCTCTAATGGAGCTCCTACTTGAGTCCGGGAGGGACACAAGCAAACAAATAAGCAATATGATTTCAACTAGCAGAATACTGAAGTGGGTAGCTATTCCTTTCTCCAGGGGATCTTTCCCATCCAGGGATTGAACCCGGGGACCTGCATTGGAGGCAGATTCTTTACCACTTGAGTCACTACATGTACGCATGCGTGCTGTCATGTCTGACTCTTTGCAACCCCACGAACTGTAGCCCACCAGGCTCCTCTGTCCATGGGATTCTCCAGGCAAGAAGACTGGAGTGGGTAGCCATTCCCTTCTCCAGGGGATCTTCCCAACCCAGGGATCAAGCCCGCGTATCCTGCATTGAAGGCAGATTCTTTACCATCTGAGCCACTACATGCTAGCCTGAATGCTCAGTGGTGTCTGACTCTTTGTGACCCCATGGACTGTAGCTCACCAGGCTCCCCTGTCCCTGGGATTCTCCAGGCAAGAACACTGGAGTGGGTTGCCATTTCCTTCTCCAATGCATGAAAGTGAAAAGTGAAAGTGAAGTCACTCAGTCGTGTCCAACCCTGCAGCCCAATACTGAAGGCTATTCATACCAGAAGTATTAATGGCAAAGACTGATGGGAAGAGAGTGGAGCTTCCTGAGACAGGGAGAGAATAGGAAAGCCTTTTCTGCAGAAGTGGTCTTTGAGTTTAAACTTAATGAGCTCAGAAAGCAAGCCATAGGAGGGACTTGCCTGGAGGTCCAGTGTCTAAGACTCTGAGCTCCCAATGAAGGGTGCCAGGGTTTGAACCCTGGTCCAGGAACTAGATCCCAAGCCCACAACTAAAGATCCTGTAAGCTGAGACAAAGATAGAAGATTCTGAGTCCTGCTAATACCCAGTGCAGCCAAAAAAAAAAAGCCATAGGAAGCTCTGGGAAGGGCAGTTCAGGTAGAGAGAAAGCAGTGAAGCTCCCAATGTTAGAACCTGTTGGGGGTCTCTGAAGAACAGCAATCCTTACATTGCACAAGAATGAGAAAGAACACAGGGGTAGGTGGTGACCCTGGAGAGGAGCAAGGGAAGGTCACACAGCACCTCCTAGGCCATGGTAAGAATCACTTTTATCCTAAGAGAGATGAATGGATAATTTAAGAGGAACCAGGGGACTTCCCTGGTGGTCCAGTGGTTAAGGCTCTGCCCTCCCACTTCAGGGGGTCCAATCCCTGGTTGGGGAACTGCATACTATGAGGCATGCCCCCCCCGCAAAAAGAATAAGATAACAGCAGAAAAAAAAAAAAAAGAGGAACCATAGAAGGTGCTCAGGGAACAGCTTTACATTACAAACAATCAGACGGAACACTCAGATGGGCTGATACACAGGGAAGGAAATAAATATGATGAGGACAGGTCAGGTGCTATTAGCCAGAGATGACAGTGCCAGGCAAGGGTCACAAAGAAGATGTGCCCACATTTGGGATGACTAGAGTCAGAAGATTTGCAGCCAGACTAGAGGTAAGAGAAAATAAAGGCAGAACAGTTTTGTCTGAGCCATAGCATGGACGGTGACACCGTTTCCTGAGATGAGGGAGATTAGAGGAAGAATGGGTTTCGGAGAGCAGGGATGCAAGCTGCAACTCAAGATGCCTGTTTTGAACAGATGACGTGAGAAGGAAACTGACTAAACACCCGTGAGAGCTGGCAGGAGTCACTGGGCATGTCCGTACGGGGTTCAGTGGAGATGTTCAAGCTCTAGCATCTGCTGACTCATTGACTAAGTGAGCTTTTATTAACAGTAAGCATGTGGCATGCACCTGGAACAGCACACAGTAGGACTCAGGGAAAGAAAAATGCTAAAGACACATCCTCTGCCCTCAGGGTGTTTACAGTGGAGAAAAGACACTGACTTTTATGAAAGATGAGCAGGAGAGAATGAATTTTTCAAAGAAAAGTAAAAATGTATGTGTCTTGGAGAAAACAGCAGGAAGTGAGAGACGGAGGGGACATTTTGCCAGGAGTTGAGAGATGATGAAAGCTGAATTGGGTGTTAGATGAAGAACTGGAGTTCCTCGGTTGGGAAAGAAGAGGCAGATGAAAGAGGATTCCTGAAAGTGATAAAGACATGGTGTACGGGTGCCAGCAAGCCCCAAACCTGCAGGGTGGGCTGGTGACCTGACTACAGGAGCGTCAACGGTGCAGACAAAGTCTGAAGTCAGTCTGGGGGAGAATGATCTCCTGTTCAAGCACACAAGTGGTTTTGTTCTACTCCGACCTTCAGCTGATTACACCAGGCCCATCCACATTAGGGAGAGCAACAGTAAGAGCGTGAGCCAACCTAACACTCTGCACGGGAGCAGAAAGTCCTGGCTGGAGCTGAGAAAACACATGATCAATACTTGGATACTGGAACAACCACGCAGGGGCGTAGGTAGTATTTAAAAGCCTAAGTATAAATAGCATTTAAAATAGTCAACAATAAATAGATAGCAAAGAATTCTGGTTCGGAAACTGTGTTTGGGGGAATGTAAACAGGAGGTGCTACGAAAGGTGGAAGAGAAAGTGAAGAAGGAGGAAGAAGGAGGTGCCGGAAGCGGTCACAACCACAATGTTGTTCTTGTTACAATTACCTGAATGGCACCTGGGGGCAAGGTGATGCGATGAAGAAAAGAGCACTGAACGTGAAGGCAGAGAACTTGAACTTGAGGCTTGGTTCTGACAACAAGCAGTCGTAACCTTGAATAAATCACGTCTCCTTTCTGGGATCCAGAGTCTTGCTTTCTCACACAAGGGAGTCAGGGCACACACACACACAAAAAAACCCAAGCGTCTCTCCCTGCACTAACATTTAGTAGCTTGATGCAAATTAAAAGTAAACAAGGAACCATTTTAAATCTCTGCTACCTGCAGTCCAGGTAAAGCATCAGATTGCAAAAGCAAGAAGATTCAAAAATGGACTGGAGGCTATAAATGAGAAGCATCCACCCACAATTGACTCCATGTGGCCTGAGGGATGCAGGCACCTCGGAGCCAGAATGAATGTTCTCCTTTAAGAACACCTGTGGGGACCCCAGTCTCCACTTATAATCATGTCCATTAATTTATTCAAGCTGCTTGCACTATTCTTTTCCTATTGTCCGGAATCCATCAAATTATTCTGCCCTCTCACAAGAACTGCTGATAGCAACTGATCGATTACTTTGTTTACAGAGCTTTGCAGTGTCCCAGCTTTAAAATAAAATTAAAATAGAAAAAAAAAAAAAAGTCCTAAAACAACCCTGCAGCAATCGGGAAATTAATCGTATGCTGGTTTCCAAAACATGCTTGAGGCTGAGATTAAAAAACATCAGCAACCACTGCCCCCCTCAAAGGATCATAGCATATAAGGGCCTCCACTCACCACCAGAAAATTATTCTGGAGTTTCCAGTGGAAACCAAGCCACTCCAGGAAGCATTCCCCACACCACTCAGCTTCCACACTGATGGGAACCTGTGGGTCACGGTTGCACAAAACAGAGCAATTTGGAAGCCATTCTGATAAATGAAACCTCCTTTTCAGAGACAGCTGGACACACAGGTGCTGTCACTTCTAAGTGTATCTAAATTGTCCGGCACGGTTCAGGCGTCATTTAAGTTCTAGGAATGTTTTGTCTGATTCTGAAACAGGGAGCCGCTTAAAATGTAGGTCTTCAATTTAAGGGGGAACACCCCCCTCCCCGACTAAATCCACATTCCATTCAAGTAAGAGCCCTATTGCCCTAGATGACATGGTCAATAAATTGCTGTGACTAATAGGAAAACACAGACACCTAAGAGGGCTCTTCCTGACAATGACTGGTTGTCAGTCTTCCAGTCTGAGTGGGACCAGGGCAATAAACCTAGAGACATCACTTTGTGGACAAAGGTACATGTATTCAAAGCTGTGGTTTTTCCAGTGGTCATGTATGGATGTGAGAGTTGGACTATAAAGAAAGCTGAGCACCAAAGAATTGATGCTCTCGAACTGTGGTGTTGAAGAAGATTCTTGAGAGTCCCTTGGACTGCAAGGAGATCCAACCAGTCCATTCTAAAGGAAATCAGTCCTGAATATTCATTGGAAGGACTGATGCTGAAGCTGAAGCTCCAACACTTTGGCCACTTGATGTGAAGAGCTGACTCATTTGAAAAGACCCTGATGCTGGGAAAAATTGAGGGCAGGAGGAGAAGGGGGCGACAGGATGAGATGGTTGGATAGCACCACCGACTCAATGGACAAGAGTTTGAGCAGGCTCCGGGAGACAGTGAGGGCGGGGAGCCTGGCGTGCTGCAGTCCATGGGGTCACAGTGCATTGGACACGACTGAGCGACTGAGCAACCACAAGGCAGGAAGGAAACCTGGAACTACAGTGCTTCTTTTACTTGGCGCCAGCCTCTGATGCCTGGCCAGACCTTTCAGGATAGAGAACATCGCCTAGGCAGCGGTACCTTCAGCAGGTTTGGACTCACTCAGAATGTGGGTCCATAGCCCTGTTCTGCCGCCCAGTGGCTTTGGAGCACCCCGCAAGCTCCTTAATTTCTCTGTGTTGTAATTTTCTCATCTCTAAAATGAAGGAAACAAAACACTTCACATTCCCATAGAGCTCATTTTCAAAGCCCCAGCACGTTCCATCTTGTTCTTCAAGTATCAATTCGCTTCTTGTCACTATGATATTAAATGCCCAAGGGCCCTCAAAAATTAACATTTTATGAATTAGGAAAGTTTAGAGAAATTAGGAGAGTGTGCCAGAATCTAACAGTCAGTTTGTATCAGAGTCTGACTAGAACTCAGGGTATCTAATATTAATATCAATTTTAATATTAATAATTATAGTAACATGAATTGAGTGCAGCATTTCAAACTTGATTATACAGTTAATTAGTTTTGAATAAGTCATCCATTAAGTTTGTTCAAAATCAAATGTATAAAAGTATTACAGTGAAAAATCTCTCTTCCATGTCCCCCTTTCCCCAACAAGTGACCCTAATTAATACAGTGTCTTAGCTTTTCTCCAGAGTTTCCCTATGCATAAAAAAGCAAATGAAAATATATTCTTGATTTTTTCAACTTTCCACAAAAAGATGCAATGCTACATTATTTGTTTTCTCAAATGTACTACTATATTTTAGAGATATTTCCACATGGACATTTTCTCATCCTCTTTTATAGCAACTTAGAATTTGGTTGCATCAAAGTATCATGATTAATTGTTGTACAATGATGTTGTGCAACATAACAATGTCACAGTGAATAATCCTATGCTTCAATTATCTTGCACATAAGTAAGTAATGCTATAAGATAAATTCCCAGAAGTGTAATTTCTGGAAGAAACAGCATATGAATTTATAATTCTGATTGACACTGCCCTTTGTATGGGGTTCTGCATTTCTACAAGCAATACGTGAAAGTGCCTGTTTGCCCACAGTTTTGCCAAAGAGTCCATTAACTTACCTTTTCCATCTTTGACAAAATGGTGAGTAAAAATATAAGTATAATTTTAACTCCCATGTGTCTCACTGTAAGCAATACTAAGCATCTTTTCATGTTTAAGAACCTTTTTATGCAAACTCTCTATTCATATCCTTTGCATGTTAAGGCTTCTTCATTTTAATCTATAAAACGAAGATTTCCCCTTAGTTTCTAATTTACCTTCTTTTTCTTTTTGACAATGCAAAGTCTTCACAAGGCCTCATCTCATCTCATTGAAACTTGACTGGGTGCCAGCTTGGAAATCCAAGTTTGGTTCTGTTTATGGACTGAGACTTGGGGCATGGGGGTTTCTGAGTCATGTTCCTGTGATGAGTGATTTTCCTGTAATTTAAATCCTAATTCTCCTCTGTTGCTTTGACTTCTCTGATCTCCACAACGGTGAATATCTGGGGAGCTTCAGGTAGGAAACATTCACTTGAGATTCAGACTTAAATCTAGCTACATCCATGCTCCATCTGCAGGATGAAGATTCAGGCAGGTGGATGAGGTGGGGGTCCCCCACTGCCTTTCTGATTCTGCCCTCAGTTTCCTCCAGTTTCTTCTTAACACCAAAGGCAGATACCATTCTGAGAAAACCATCTAAATGCACACATTTCGTTTTGAGTAGAAACACAAATTTGACCAGGTCCCATTGCCTTCCTCAGCTCTCTGACCATACCTCTTATATTCTTCTCATTTTATTCAGCCACATTGACCCTCTTACTATTTCTCAAACTCTACAAGTACACTTCTCTCTTTGGGGCTCAGCACTTGCTACTCTGGGATTCCCAGGCAGCTCAGTGGTAAAGAATCTGCCTGTCAAGTAGGAGACACGGGTTCGATCCCAGGTCTCAAAGAATCCCTGGAAAAGGAAATGACAACCTACTCCAGTATTCTTGCCTGGGAAATTCCATGGACAGAGGAACCTGGCAGGCTATAGAGTCCATGGGGTCTCCAAAAGAGTCAGACACAACTTAGCGACTAAACACCAACAACTTGCTTGTCTTACAAATGCTATCTGTTCAATGAGGCTTTCTAAGAATATATTATTTACAATTACAGCCCCTCTGCATCCCATCCTTCTCCCTGCTTTAAGTTTTTCTGACACTTCAGCATCTAATCACACATACCTATATATGCAGGCATACACACATTTATTTAATTTTAATGATTATCCTTCTTCCCACTATAAATTTCATGAAGGCAGAGATTCTGCCTGTTTTGTTTACTACGGTATCCCTAGTGTCTCAAATGATGTCTGTCATAGATTAGATACTTAATAAATAATTGTTGAAAGAATGGATTAAAAACATGCCAACCAGGAGGGGTTATCTAAATATTAAAGACTATTCTGGCAGATCCTACAAGTTGGGCAGATAAGGAACTAATTAAATGAGGTTTGGGTGGTCAGATTTTGAGTTGTGAATGACATTTGAAAGTGTTGTAATAGCGTGATTGTTTAGAGAAAACTTTCACTTCTCTTTCTTTGTCAGAAGAGAAAACCACAGTCCTCTTATCTTAAAGAAATATCTCTAGCCGAGGACGAAAGATCCTCTGAAATGAGAAATACTGAAAACTGAGAGTCCCAGAATATAGGTTATTATAGAATTACAGAATATAGGTTATCTGTGGCAGCATCACTAGACTACTGGCTTTGAAGTCAAATATTTAGTCCAGAGTTCAAATCTTGGCTCTGCCTATTACCACGTGCATGAGGAAATTCACATTCTTTAAGTTTTAGTATGCTCATCAGTACCGTGGCAACACCTCCACTTCATGAGGAATCAGTGGCACAATACAGGTTCACTGTAAAGAGCTCACTACAACATAAATTGCTTCAGTAGTGACAATGATGATAAAACAGTCCAAAATCCCATGGTGACATTTCTGAAATCTGAAGCTTTTGGTCAGACTATTTAATGGAACAATTTAACCCAACCTGAGCCTATCTAGTAGCATTAACTACTGCAGCCTGGCAAGAGGCTCTTTATAACCTTTATTCATCCTACTTGTTGTCAACATCCCTAAGTCCGTGTCAAGAAGATTGCTGTGCTTAACAGCAAAGTGTTCTCCCAGGTCCCTTGGAAAATATGTGACATAGTATACCCATTTGTTACTTCAAAAAACTTTTAAAAAAAGCATTTCAAAATATATCTGGCTCCAAGGAGTTTAAACACATGGCTTTGAACCTGTATTTTTACAAACAGATCCAGTTGAAATAAAAAGGATTATTGTGAAGTTCAGAATTTAACATTGTTGGGGCAATGTGTTATTGTGGCACCTATTTCTTAGGTCTAAAATGAATGTGTCAATAGTTGATTGATGATTTCCCTTATTCCTGGAAATGAATTATTGACTATGATACAGCTCAAAATGCTACCTGTAAAAGTCTAAATACGTGGTATGGGACTGGGGTGACAGTCTCAGTAGAGACAATTTTAACCTAAAAAGTGTGACTAGTGAATTAGGACACAAACTAAGAATGAGCATTCAGATTTCATGAACAATTCTCTAATATTTTGGTGGCAGTTAGTCATTTTATTAAAGCCTTCTTTTTAAAATATTTATTTATGTATTTAATTTATTTATTTACTTGGCTGCACCAGGTCTTATTTTCAGCATGCAGGATCTTTAGCTGCAGTATATGGAATCTAGGTACCCTACCAAGGATGGAATCTGGGTCCCATGCATTGGGAGTGTGGAGTCTCAGCCACTAAGACACCTGGGACGTCCCTATTAAAACCTCCTCAGGTGATCAGTTCATTCATTTGACCAGTCTTTCTACTCATTAATTATCATCTTCTATTTCCAAATGCAGGAGTGGACTGGACTTTCAGAGGTCAAGACTCTGAGCCTCAGAAAGGGAGATGAAATCAGACGTGTCAAAAATGATCAGCGTTCAAAGACTCAATAGGTGAGTTCTCTTGTTTCCTGGAGGCACTGAGAACCTAATTTGCAATATAAAACAATATGACAGACAGCATGGGGCAATTAAGTGAGCTCAGAAAGCAGAAAGGCTTTATTTGAATGAATATGGTTGGAGTCCAGATGACATGAAAATCCAGGAAGTAGGAATTTTTGAGGGAAAGTATAATATTCAGATGTTCTTGTTGTTTAGTAGCTAAGTCATATCTGATTCTTTGTAATCCCATGAACTGTAGCGCACCAGGCTCCTCTGTCCATGGGATTTTCCAGGGAAGAATACAGGAGTGGTTTGCTATTCCCTTCTCCAGGGGATCTTCTCCACCTAGGGGCTGAACTCGAATATCATGCTTGGCAGGCAGATTCTTTACAGCTGAGCCCCTGGGGAAGTCAATATTCAGATGGGTGATAGTGAATCTCAGGATATCAGTTGAGCTGAAAACCTTGAGACAGCAGCAACTTGAGTCAGGATCAAGGAATTAGTTTGGGAAGAAAAGCCTACTGATACAGAAACATCCAGGAGGTCTAGGAGGGTCTCACTCTGGTGATTTAAGGTTTAAGGAGACATTGATGTTGCAGAACAAAAGAGCAAGTCCTAAGGAAATTGATTTTTAGATCACAAAAATGTAAGCAGAGATTTTATTTTGAGATAAGAAATTCTTGGTTATCCAGCTGGAGAAGACTCTTGAGAGGTTCCTTTGACAGCAAGGAGATCAAACCAGTCAATCCTAAAGGAAATAAATTCTGATGCTTCATTGGAAGGATTGATGCTGAAGCTGAAACTCCAATACTTTGGCCACCTGATGTGAAGAACCAATCATTGGAAAAGATCCGGATGCTGGGAAAGATTGAGGACAGGAAGAGAAGGGAGCAATCGAGGATGAGATTGTTGGAAAGCATCACCGACTCAATGGTTGTGAGTTTGAGCAAGCTACGGGAGATAATGAAGGACAGGGAAGCCAGGGGAGCTGCAGTCCATGGGGTCTCAAAGAGTCAAACACCACTGAGAGACTGACCAACAACAATGAGAAGAAGAAAATCTTCCTTTTCCTGGTGTTGGGACAGAATGGAGGCAGCCAGCCTTGGAGACTTGTCATGCTCAGGGGAAACCCTTTGCGTTCCACCCTCTTAGATTTTAGGAAAGTGAGCTAGCTAACACTGCTCACTGCCTGAACTGGTCTCTTGCTCACAGCATCGTCCCCTCCACTAAGAAGACTTCCTGCCTGCCCAGGACATACACGTGTCCCCATTCCCTTGACCTCCAGTCCCAGCTTGCCTATTCAGTGATGGAATTTTTCTTTTATCCGTTTCTGGAACATACTGTGTAGACCCTGAGGGCAGGCACCAGGTTACATCTTCAGAGGTCCAAGGACTTTGCCTGCAGAGAACATGCTCCCCCTCAATGGAGCCTCTCCTAAAGCCGATGGAGAGTAACAGCTGGCATATGTCTATTTTCATGTCTGCATCAGAAGACACTGGGTGGGTTTTTCTCCCACCCGGTTTCATCTGCTGATGAGTAATCCATTTGACCTGAAGAAAAAGATTTTATTATTAGGAATTTGATTAACTCTTGGCTCCGTGGGTGTGAGGACACTGTGTACCTGATATTAAGGTTAGAATATCAGTGTTGGAACTAATTTAATTTTGATGTCTCATTTTTCTCTACTTTTTCTCCTGGGTAAAGTGTCAACAAATTGAAAGTTAATTCTGTTGCTAAAATTATCCAAGATAGTGCAACAGATTTGTTTGCAGGAAAGAGACAGGTGATCACCTGATTCTGCAACAAGGCTGATTGGACCAACGTCATGATATGCTATTACTATTTTTAAAACTGAGTTCTGTGTGTTAGGTTTAATGCAGTCAATGCTGCTATTTCTCAAGCAGAAGAGGCTAACTTGCTCAGATTTCTGGCTAATAAGAGCTTCTCTGTCCTAGGGCAAGTGCTGAAGAAAGGATGCCTTTGTAGCGTGGGGAATCTGATGTATATGGATAAGGGCTCCATACATGTGGATGAAAAGAAGGAAGATAAGGGGGCTGGAGGAGGCAAGAAAGGACAGAGATAAAGGGCAATTATTCAGTATCTGTATGTGCTAAATACCTTACATTTTATTAAAACTTATTTAGTTCTCACCATAAACTTTGGGATGGTTACTGAAAGACAAAGAAATGGAGGCGTAGAATCGGCATGTAAGTTGCCCGAAGTCAAGCCCATGTCTATATCACTTTATCCAATATAACCGAGCAGCAGTTAAGAGCAGTTAACGGACTCAGAGAGAAATCCAAGACAGGAAGTTGAGCCCGCCAACACGTCCCTTTGAGCCTTAGTTTCTTTGTACATAGTACAGGATGGAGAAGACCTACCTCCCATGGGTGTCAGGAGGGATCAGTGCAGTGAGGCTCATCACGCTCTAAGCACAGAGTCCAGCACAAGGGATTGCTCGGTACGCAGTCCCCCAAGTTGTAATGGCATCGGAGCTGCTTGGGATGCCGTGTTTAGGACTATTGCCTTGTTGTGTCCTCCCAACTGAAACCCTCCTAGGACCAGCGCCAGGTACAAATGAAGCATGAATGATGCTTCAACATAAAACCCCACAGAAGGAGGACTGGCTCAGAACTGCTTACGGCCCCTGTTCTTGTGGGTGGAAGATGAGGGGAAGCAGACTTGGGCTCAGCTGACAATAATAAATCACATCTTAAAAGCACCCGACAGAGCAAGGACCATAATTGCTTCCTTGGTTTTCCATGAATGTTCATGATGGCTTGGAAAGGGCCCCAGATCATAGAGGGACCATCTGACGTAAAATATCACTAGCCTCATCTCTTATTAAATAAAAGACAAAATATTTAAAGAGCTCGATTCTCAAATTTTAAGAACTTACAAGTCCCTGTCTCCCTGTGCTCCACTCTGCGCCCTCACCCTCGTGTAGGACTGAAAAGAGTTGGGGGAGAAGGTTTCTAGAACCAAAGCTGTTCATAGCATACAAAACAGTGACACCTTAGCATGAATACGGAACCTCCAGCCTTTTGTCCCCAAACACTGAGGAGGCACCTACACCACAGTCTGTCTCCAAGTGAAGCCCGTGCCCCCGCCTGTCCCAGCCACTCTCCACCTTTTCCTCTCACCTAGCACCTCTACAGCACCCCATGCAGGGCAGAGGGAAGTATTCACAGTGCCTTTGCAAAGGTCATCGGTCTGAATGTCTCACTTTCAGGTGTGGGGAGAGGTTAGCTTCTTGTCCAGCCTGGAATAACATTCCTCCAAAAATCCAGGGAGAGAACTGAGCCAGGGTCTGGTTCATAACTGAAAAGCCACTGGTGTCTCCTCTGCACTGCATGGTTTTCACTCTACTCTGCTTCAGGTGGCCTTACATTTGTTCATATCATGTTAATATCCTAACACAAATAATATTAATAAGGGTAAAAAGTGTTACCAAAGGAATGATACATACTAAATGTGCTCCAGGCACCATTCTAAATACCTTATATGTAGTAACCAATTTCCACTTCAAAACAAAGTGATCATGTAAGTGAAGTGAAGTGAAGTCACTCAGTCATGTCTGACTCTTTGCAACCCCATGGACTGTAGCCCACCAGGCTCCTTGATCCATGGGATTTTCCAGGCATGAATATCGGAGTGGGTTGCCATTCCCTTCTCCAGGGGGTCTTCCCGACCCAGGGATCGAACCCAGGTCTCCCACATTGTAAGCAGACGCTTTACCATCTGAGCTACCAGGGAAGCCCCCGATCATACAAGTAGTACATCCATTTTGTAGCTAAAATAACTGAGTCACAGAAAAGTGAAAACACTTGCGTTGGCTCACAGAACCCATGATCTCAGAGTCTGAAGACGAGTATCTGTATTTCATTTTTATTTTGGTTGGAAGTTAGCATCAGCTGAGATCAGAGTGACCCAGTCTCTGCACTTGACACATTAAGGGAAAGTCTCATGCACAGCACATCTGGCTTGGCTTGACGGGGCCAACTGGTGTTTTGTCTCTTCTTAGAGAAGCGGTAAAGTCTATCAGTTAAGTGTGGGTTTCTCTCCGGAATATGCTACTTTATTCACCCTTTGTTTCAGTTTCCTCTGCTCTAAAGTGTGAGGATATTGTGAGGATTAAATGAATAAATGATTGTAATGAGCTTACAAGGGAGACTTGTCCATATTAAGTATTAGCAAACCTTTGTTGTTATTTCACTTTTAAGACCGTAGGAGCAGGTTGAAAGTACAAGCATCGTGCAGGTAAGAACATGTGCAATCCTGCAAGGGACTGCAATAATTCAGCCAGGGCAGAGGATGCTAAAACTGGAGAAGGCAGGTAGGTGTTTCATGAGATCTTGAAGACCCCTTAACTTAATCCTGGATCATTTAGGAATCACTGAGGGATCATAAACAATGAAGTAATAAAATTTTTTTTTAAGAAAAATTACTCTGATCATTTCCAGTTGGATGAACAGAAATGGCTTAATGTAGCATCAGTGGAGTGACAAGTTCCACAGCACTGGGCCTTGCATCTGGCCAGAGATACATTTTAATTATTGCTGCTTCATCTAAAAGCCCGTTTTCTGCAGCCTTTGGCTTTATATAATAGAAACGCGGCTGCAGTGACACAGCTCCTGACCCTCTGATCCATCTTTCTGAGATGACCCTGCTGAGGAACACTCCCTCAAATTGATGACAGATGTGTCACAACTGCCCAAGGTCCCTTGCTGTGACAACAGTGGCCCAGGAACTGTTCTTAGTTCCTTAGACAGTAAAAGGCACTAAACAATGTACTTGATTGTTGCAGCTAAATACGGGTCAATCAAAAAAAAAAAAAAATAGAAAGTTTATCCCAAAGTTTGCTTTTTAAGGAAACGCACAGGGCTTCCTGGTGAAAGTAACGGTCACTCAGTCGTGTCTGACTCTCTTTGCAACCCCATGGACTGTATAGTCCATGGAATTCTTTAGGCCAGAATACTGGAGAGGGTGGCCTTTCCCTTCTTCATGGGCTCTTCTCAGCCCAGGAATCGAACCCAGGTCTCCCGAATTGCAGGCGGATTCTTCACCAGCTGAGCCACAAGGGAAGCCCAAGAATACTGGAGTGGATATCCTATCTTTTCTCCAGGGGATCTTCCTGACCCAGGAATCGAACTGGGGTATCCTGCATTGCAGGCAGATTCTTTACCAACTGAGCTATCAGGGAAGCCCTAGGTGGCGCAATGGTAACAATTCCACCTGCCAATGCAGGAGACATAAGAGATTCAATCCCTGGGTTGGGAAGATCCTCTGGAGAAGGAAATAGCAACACACTCCAGTACTCTTGCCTGAGAAATGCCATGGACAGGGGAGTCTGGAGGGCTACAGTCCATGGCATCACAAAAAAAATCAGACATGACTTGGTGACTAAACAACAGCAATTGGAGGTGGGACCCAGACAGGGTCCTCTATTTGCAGTATGCAGGTAACCCCAAGAACCTCTGATTTAGGCCATGAATGTAAGATATTAACTGGTCTCTCCTCAAAACCATAATATCCTTACATTCTAATCAATCTTCTGTCACTCTGAGGAGCCGAGTCCAAGTCACTTGATACCTCACAGCCTGAGTTCATTTCATCACCTATGAAGCAAGAATAATAGCAGTCATGTCACCTACCTTATTGGATTCCTATGAGACAAACCTGGATGGTCTCTATGAACAGGATACTGCCGTGTACATCTTAAGGTGTTATTAAACCCCACCTGCTGAGATTCCTCATTCAGCAGAAGGCCCAGAGGAAAGAATGGGGGTGATTTGAAGCAAAGAACTGCAGTTTCCAGAAATAAACACATAAACAAGCTACTTATCTTCTGACAAGGAGGGCCCCTACCATCTTCACGGCAAACCATAGAAGGCCCTGGGTTTAAGCATGAGTCAGAGTACAATTCTGATAGTGCAGAAACTTTCTAATGAAAGTTGCCTTCTGTGTTTGCCCCTGTAAAGTAATTCATTTCCCCTGACTCCCCGGAGTTTCTGCGCCCAGGGAAAGAAGGGCAAGGGGAGGATGGGCCTCCAGGATGGTGGGCTCTTTTGTTAGGAAGGCTGCCAGGAACGTGGCTGGCCCCTCTGCCCTCCTTCATACTGGCTAATTGATTTAATGGAGACACTGATGGAGGTATTCCAGCTCCACAGGGGCCCATCCACCTGATTTATGTAACACAGGAGAAACTCCGCTCTTCCTGGTCCCTTTTGTAATTGCTACTGAAGGGAAGGAAGGCGTATCGCGTTAAGAAGAAAGAGAGTCATTCATCAGCTCAACAATGGCTCTTGTTCAGAAGGTTTCTACCTTAATAAAAGTCCTGTTTCTTAAAGAGAAGGCTCTGGAAGGCACGTGTAGAAATAATGTCAGCAGAGAGAAGCCGTTTCTGTATCTGCCGTCTCCCTGGCTTTTGTCCTCAGCCAGGGTGTATGTCTGCGTGGCCCACTGAGAAAAGCAAAGTGTCCCTCCTCAGTGGTCATCTGAAGGGCCCACCAGTGTCGGCCAGCCAGCTCCCACCCAGCACCTGCACACGGTGTCAGGGAGCTCCCCAGATCAAGCCTCTGCACTATTGACATTTGGGGGCCCATGAGCCTCTGCGGGATGGAGCTGTCCTGGGCACAGCAAGACCTCCAGAGCACCTCTGACGTGTGTGCTCAGTCACAAAACCATGTCTGACTCTTTGCAACCCCATGGACTGTAGCCCACCAGGCTCCTTTGTCCATGGAATTTTCCAAGCAAGAACACTGGAGTGGATTTCCATGTCCTTCTCTAGAGGATCTTCCTGACCCAGGGACTGAAGCTGTGCTTCCTGCATTGGCAGGTAGGTTCTTTACCACTGTGCCACTGGGGAAGCCCTCAAAGTTGTGACGACCAAAGATGTCCTCAGACATTGCCACACATTTCCTGGTCAGCAAAGTGCCTTCTCTCCCCAACTAACCATCACTGGTCTTTGGAACATGGAGGTAGACAGTCACCTTATCCCCTGATTCTGGCCCCATCATGGGGCAGATGGTATCACATGACAAGTCACTTTTTTCCTCAGACACCCAGGTCCCTTCTTGAATACTCATCAAAAGATTGAATGTAATAATGTGTTCGAACATGTTCAGTGAATTTTAACACATGACCAAGTGACAGTTTTGATGACCACAAAGATGCCTACCGTATGATGTCCTCGGTGTTTCTAGGAGCTCCTAGCAGCAGAAAAGCTTCAGTCGGGTGTGAATGCTTCACACACCTGGTTTCAAGCAGGTGGCTGTTCAAAACCATCGTTTTCAAATCTTGCTTGCTATAGCGTCAAAGGGCTTCTCTTCATTGCAGCCAACCAGCCAGCAGTGTCCCTGTGGGTAAACAAGGGTGTGTATGTGTTCACTGGCATAAATGCGTGTGTATGTGCATCACAGGGAGCAATGAGACGTGAGGCACAGACTGTATAGATTTGTACAGTGTGTGAGGGATGGGGGCAATGGGGCACGGGGGCCGGGGAGTGGAGTGTGAATGTGTGGGAGATGTGGGGTCATGATGAACACAAGAAGGTCCCTCATTCGCAAGATGTAAATGTGCATTTATTGTGCTTTTGTAGATGAATGTATATGAGTGATGAGAGTAACGTGGGAAAGTTCTGTATAAAACTCAAGTATGTGTGCTGGTGTGGTGTGTGTGTGTAAAGCACATTTTTGATTTGGAGTGTGCATATGTGAATGTTGGTGTAAGGATGTGGACTCTGGGTTTGGAGGCACATAGGTGATGTTGATAGCGGGCAGGATATTTGTCATTTGTTCATCGCATCGTCTATGTGAAACTCAGATGCTCTGCACTGGTGCAGTGAGATGTGCTGGGTACATATCTCTATAGAAGTATTCACGTGCATATGTGTGTGTGTGTTTATCCAGTGGTTATGTATGGATTTGAGAGTTGGACCATAAAGAGGGCTGAGCACCAAACTGTGGTATTGGAGAAGACTCTTGAGAGTCCCCTGGACTACAAGGAGATCAAATCAGTCTGTCTAAAGGAAATCAGTCCTGAATATTCATTGGAAAGACCTATGTTGAAGTTGAAGCTCCAATACTTTGGTCATCTGATGCGAAAAGCCGACTCATTAGATAAGACCCTAATGCTGGGAAAGACTTAAGGCACGGGGAGAAGGCGATGACAGAAGATGAGATGGTTGGATGGTATCACCGACTCAATGGACATGAGTTTGGCCAAGCTCTGGGAGATGGTGAAGGAAGGAAAGCCTGGCATGCTGCAGTCCATGGCGTCGCAAAGAGTTGAACATGACTGAGTGACTGAACAACAAAATATGTGTTTATCAATACTGTATTTTAAGCTTTTAAATCTCATTTAAAAGAAAGAATGTACTGTAATGGAATGAAGATAAAATGCTTCCCTGGTCCCATTGATCCCAGGCCTCTTTCATGACCTAACTCTGAGACAGATCTTTGCAGGTTCTCAGCCCCACTTAGGGTTCTCCACTCCTCCATGAAATCTTCAGCACAGCAAAAGCTTTCTGCTTTGGGTAATGTGTCTCCCAATTTTGCTCTCTCTTGAGCTTCCAAATGGATTGGATCCATCAATGAGGAAAAAGTGTTTTTTCTGGTTGAATAACTTGTTGGCCCTGCTCCCCATTCTGTTTATGGTGTGGTGCAGGCCCTTAACAGGGAAAGCACTGGAGAAATAATGGCAATAAACTGTGAGCTCTGACTTCTGATTGTATTTTCCACATCCCATACTCAAGAAACTACTTCTAGGTACAGCAAACACCTTTGGGGGCTCTTGCTACATGGTATGTCTTCTGAGCATTCTAGGAACTCAAGGATAATCAAGACGTGACTGTCTGTCAAAAGTTTTCATACTAAATTAGAAACAAACAATAAAGACTGACTTCAGTTTGGAGTGGGGCCCATGTGAGGCTGTGGATGGGATTATCCACAAAAATACAGTATTGATAAACACATATACTTAGCCTGGGGTCGGCTAAGTTTGCTAGTTTGGGGAAAGCATGGGACCACTTCTCACACTACAGGGTGAGTGATACTGAGACAAGCCGGGACGTGGGACCCTTTGCAGCAGGGCTGCAATGCTTGCACCTGGACACACCTCTCCTCGAACAACTAAATATTAATACAAAGAAACTGGATGAGACTAAAAACTGTGTGCATGTGCAGTTGGAACAAATGCTGGACCCAAAGAGACCAAAAAAACAAAAACCCAACTGCCACTTCTGAGAAGCCTGGAGCAAAAGCAAGGGGTCAGGGGCAAAGGCAGAGTGCTGCATGTGCCCCCTGCACTCAAGGCACCTAAGGGGCCATAAACCACCCAAGCCACTCCTCGGGTCCGAACCCTGGACACAACCCTACCCTCCCCCCACATAGGGAATGAGCTCGCCCACCTCAGGGCTCCGGCAAGCAAAGCCTGTTATTTGTTCTCACTTCCTCCTGCTGCAGCAGGGACCCCAATAAAGCCTTGCCTGAATTTTTATCGTCCGGCCTCTAGTCCCTGTCTATTGACGGGAGAGGGCCAAGAACCCTGGTCATTCTACTGACAAGGCGAGAAGGGAATTCCAAAGAGAACAGCATGAGAGTAAGTGTCCCTCCAGTAACTGACAAACACCTCAGAAAGGTGGGTGAGGACATGCGTTAGGACAGAGAAGAAAGCATCATTGAGAGACTGGAGAACCTCGTTTATGTCAAGAGCAGGACTTGCATTCTATACACTGAAGACAGTCACTGAGGAGCTCGTACAGAGAAATGGTATGAACAACTGTGATTCTAGTCCTTTCCTTTCTACCTCTGATGTCCTACGTCAGGAATTTAAAAAATGCATTCCCTTCTGAGGCAGAAATCGTCTGTTCACTGTCCTCTTCTGCCTGGTATGTCCAAATGAGCTGAATAAATCCCCCAATGTCATCTGTATCATTTGCTTTTGAGAATAAACCAGCTCTAATCAATATCCAAATACATTATTTGAATTTATATTTTAGAACACTAAACAAACAGTGTCTGAGAACATTTGTGTCAAAGACAATCTGTAAATAGAGCTAGAAAGTTGCTGTTGTTGCTGGGGAGTCATTTTTAACTTTTGGCCAACACCAAACTTCCTGTGTAAAAATGTGTAGGGGATAAAATGTGCTTTTTAATAATAGAATGAAAAAAAGATACTTCTGATTGAATAAAATATATATAATCATGGTATAAACTGGCAGTGTGGGCATATTTTTTTTCCTGGGCTTCATCTCAAATGTGAAGGATGGAAGAGAGGAAATCTAAGAACTGCCCATGGGTGAGGAACACCATCATTGAAAGGTGGGACAACAGATAAGGCAGAAAGGACTCCCCAGGTGTGAATACCCATCCCTCATCACTCTCAGCATCTCTTTATTTGAGGAGCTCTGAGTCTGCAGGCAAGAGACCAGCCTCTACCCCGATGTTTCTGCATAGATTTTAGAGCACTGGCTGTCAAACTTTAATGTGATGACAATCACCTGGAGGGTGACTGACACCCCCAGATTGCTGGGTCCCACCCCAGAATTTCAGATGTGTTATGTCTGGAGCACAGACTGAGACTCTGCATCTCTACCAAGTGTCCAGGTGATGCTGATGTTGATGCTGCTACTTGCTGGACCACACTTAGAGAACCGCTGCCTTGTGGGGTCATCATCTCTTTATGCCCCTTACAATGGATATCTTAGAGTGAGAGATAAATTTAAAACCACACTTCCAAAAGTTCTTACAACGTAAATAGGCATTCAGTCATTGCGACCTGAAATTACACAGCACGAATTCAAGCAAGTCATACACACTTCATGGCTGCCCCAGTGACCTCTGATCAAAGGAAACAGGCTACGTCCTCCTCTAAAGAGCTTTCTATTACTTTATTTTATACTGAATTCAGCCTAAAATCCATGAGCTATATTCTAATAGTGAAAGGCATTTGGATTCACAATAATATTTAGAAAGGAGTTTTATTTTGTGTAAGACCATATTCAATTCCTGTATCACTGACATATTTTAAGAATTAGTGAAAAATGTATATTTACCTAGGTGGTTATTTCTGTCAAGGTTTACCACATATAATTAACATTTCCATTGTTTAATATTTGCACTTTTCAAAGAGAGTTGCATTTGAGATTAAACTAACATTATTTTTCAATTATAAATCTCTAGAATGTGATGTAGACAGAGCTAATATATTAAAGGACTGAGAATAATGAAGTAGCTCCTTCTAAAAGAGAGAGAAATAATATAGAGCTCAATGATGACTGTGATCAGATGGCTTTCTCTGGTAATTAATCACTAATGCATTGAAGAAATAGAAAAGCAAAGCTTGACACAAAAGAGGTGACCTAGACTTCTTTACAATGACTACTGCCAGGTTCCAAGGTTGGATTCTGTGCTTTCCAGGCTAATTCAGTCACTTTCCTGGGACTTGGGGCCTTATATTTTGATAATATCTATTTTTAAGGGGCTTCCCTGGTAGCTCAGAGATAAAGAATCTGCCTGCAGTGCAGAAGACCTAGGTTTGATCCCTGGGTCGGGAATATCCCCTGGAGGAGGGCATGCTAACCCACTGCAGTATTCTTGCCTGGAGAATCCCAAGGACAGAGGAGCCTGGCAGGCTACAGTCCATGACATTGAAAAAAGTCAGACATGACTTCATGACTAAACAACAATAAAAAAAAGTTTTAAATGTTTATGCTATTGGACACAAAATTTTCACTCTGTTGGATCTGTTGACAGACACCTATTTCAAAAATGCAAGTACAAAAAAAATATGGTGACCTTGTTTGTAAAAGCAAAAATAGATGTGACAGAAATGTTCTGCAGTAGGGGACTGAAAAAAATTAGTCATAGTTCATGTACACAGTGGAGAACTGTGAGTGCTTAGAAAGTATAAATCTGTCTCTTTGGGGTGCTACAGAGCCATCCCCGAGATAAAGGAGAGAGAAAATGCTATGGCAAAGTGCACACTACATGAAGAGGAGGAGGGTATGTGAAGTAGCCACACCCACACCCACACTTAAACCTACACCCACAGCTATGGCTGCATCTGTATGTACAGTTTACCTCCAATTACAGCTATATTTTTAGTTCTATCTCATCTACAGATGCATCCGTATCTATATATACAAGTATATCTACATTGACACCTACATCTCCCACTTAAAATTGTATCTACCTCCACATCTACACCCACATTGGTAATATCAATGTATCTCACCTGCATCTACACCTCTATCTGTTGATCACCTAAACTATTCCTTATGTCTGCAACTACAATCGCATCCATATCTACATGTGTATCTGTATCTCATCCACATTTATGGCTAAACCTCTGTCTGGACCTGGACCTGCCTGTGGACTAAGTCGCTTGAGTAATGTCCAACTCTTTGCAATGCTATGGACTGTAACCCATCGGGATCCTCTGTCCATGGGGATTCTCCAGGCAAGAATACTGGAGTGGGTTGCCATGCCCTCCTCCAGGGGATCTTCCTGACCCAGGAATTGAACCTGTGTCTCCTGTGTCTCCTGCATTTGCAGGCAGGCTCTTTACCACCAGTGCCACCTGGAAAGCCCTCCTGTATCTGCACCTATACCCATATCTACATCTCATCTACATCCATACGTGTCCCTTTTTGTATACAATTTAAAATCTTTGGAAAAGTACATGAATGATTGCTAATAGTGATTGATTTAGAAGTGAAACAGGAGTATGGGTTAAGACAAGGTCAGAAAGAATGTTTTGTTCACTATTTTGTACAGCTTAAAGGGCTAGCTAAGTATGCATCTCAGTTTTTCACCATTTTCTTGGCTCCAAAATCACTGTGGATGGTGACTGCAGCCACGAAAGTAAAAGACACTTGTTCCTTGGAAGAAAAGCAATGACAAACCTAGACAGCATATTAAAAACAGAGACATCACTTTGCCGACAAAGGGACATGTAGTCAAAGCTATGGTTTTTCCAGTAGTCATGTATGGATATGAGAGTTGGACCATAAACAAAGCTGAGTGCCAAAGAATTGATGCTTTGAAATGGCGGTGTTGGAGAAGACTCTTGAGAGTTCCTTGGACTGCAAGAAGATCCAACCAGTCAATCCTAAGGGAAATCAACACTTAATATTCATTGGAAGGACTTATGCTGAAGCTGAAGTTTCAATAATTTGGTCACCTGATGAGAAGAGCCAACTCATTGGAAAAGATCCTGATTCTGGGAAAAATTGAAGGCAGGAGGAGAAAGAGATGACAGAGGATGAGAAGGTTAGATGGCATCACGATTCAATGGATATGAGTTTGAAAAAGCTTCAGGAGATGGTGAAGGACAGGGAAGCCTGGCATGCTGCAGTCCATGGGGTCACAAAGAGTCAGTCAGACAGGACTGAGCAACTGAAATGTACCTGAAATGAACAGGTACATAGACTCTGAAAGAGAGTGCAAGATGTAGTCATCCTATAAAATGGGAAGGAAATCCAAAAAAGAGGGGATGCGTGAGTACGTATAGCTAAATCATGTTGCTGTACAATAGAAACTAACAGATCAAACAGAGTTGGACGAAGAGTTGGGCAAAGAGTCAGACACAACATAGCAACTGAACAACAAGAAACTAACACAACATTGTAAAGCAATTAAACTGCAATAAAACTAATTTTAAAAATGCAATCTTTATTTAAACACAAGTCCTTCTCCCACATGTTTTGTGGTTTCTGTGTCTTCCTTCCAGGTCAGGATGGGGTGGATTTGACCTTGAAATTCTCTATGGATTCCTGGGTCCCTAGAGCCTCTGTGTGGATTTTACTTCTACTGTTTAATTTTCTAGCCCAAGCTTGTTTTGACAATCCTGATTCAATTTTCACTTGGTTTCACTACTATAATCAGGACCAATACTACAAAGACAAGGAGACTGGGTTCAGAGAAGGCAAGTAACACTCTCGAGTCATCACCAGACATTGACAGAACTGGAACTGGAATCAACTCACTGGGGATACAAACCCTGTTCTCTTTCCCATGCATGCAGCTCCACTTTCAGTGTGTTCCTGGATGGATCTCGAAACTTAGAACTCATCATGATCTCAGGCGCAGACAATTAGGGATATTCAAATGAAAACCTTGCCAGTGCTACGTGCGTGGTCTTAATGACAGACTCTTCCCCTTCCTCACCTCACTGCCCCATAAGCCTCCTATTGGTCCTTCTACCTCTCTCTCTCTCCAAGTTCGTTCTTTTCCCCCTATCTTCTGTCTGGTGTCAGATTAAAGTGCACACCTATGCATTTTTCATCAACCTGGCAAGTTCCTTAAACACTTGGTATAAATAAATCACCAACATATAATTCATTATGAATAGCATCAAGCCAGGGTATGATTTTGCTACAAAAGAGTCAGCATGTTTTACAACTTCCAATAGGAGAATTTCCTCTCTCTCTCCTTTCTTCTGAAAGCAATTTTAACGTGTTCCTCATATACATATATGTTAATGTCATCATTCTTTATGCTCTTCAGCCATTCATCTCAGCTGCCTCCATTCAGCTCTGTCATACATGAGGGTAATGGATCATCTCGGTCCTCATTCTCAAGAGAAATGAAGAAGAATGGGTCCATGTGGTGGCCATACAAATAAACACCCGAGGTGAGGCATGGTTCACGCTGGCAGGTGGGTCGGAATTCTCCTTTCTTTTCATGATCTCCTCCTGCAACTTATAGGGAAATGACCAGCTGTTTTAAATGCTCAGGATAATAGTAGAAATACATGACAGTTGATGCTGCTACTGTACCAGGCCCTGTGCTTGCTGCTTTCCAGTGCTTTTTTTAAACCTACTTCAAACCTCAGACCCACTCTATGAGATAATTTTGCTTCTCATTTTCTAAGGAAACTGAGCTTCAAATGCTGAAATCGCTGCTTCAATGCCACACACTGTTAAGAGGCACTCAAATCCAAAACCATTTACTGCAAAAATTTGATTGGTATGTATTTCTGTGTCACCCACAAATGTAGGGGTGAATCTATCTCTGTGTCACCCACAAATGTGGGGGTGAATCTACATAGAATGAAATGCAATGAATGCAGATTTTTTTTTAAGTTGCTTATGAAACACTCACGCTTGTACATCTTGCCTGGATTTCTGCCGTGATGCAATTACCTTCATGAACATTTTCCAAGTTGGCAAGTTCTCCTCTCTTAGCCCTCTTGAGGAACTCTACTGATTCCCTTATAGTTGAACTGTATTAATATGCTTAATTAACATTAAGCAGCACTAGCTCAGTAGTTAGTGTTTGACCTGGGAAAACTCTCTTCTCCTGTGTTACAAAATGTCAGGACTTGTGAGAGTCTGACACAATTTATGCTGCTTGACTATGCATGTCAATGTCTGGTGACAGATGTCCTAATGTGTGGTGACTCCGGACACTGCGGCCCATGTCAGTGACGGTCGAGCCTCTCCCAAGCTTGCCCTTTCTGGATCGGTGGGTCCGTGAGTATTCAGGGCTGGATTAAGCAGCACTTAGTTCTCACTCTAAGACCTTTGGTGTAAAGTTCACATGCCTCACCCACACCTGTTTCTGCTCTTGATCCCTTTACCTGCTTATCACCAGACGGTCCGCTCAGTGTTCTGTGGCAGCATCTCTGTTCTTCAAGCTATTTCTCTCTAACCGGTCTATGGATTCTTTCCCAGAGGCATCCCCAGCAACACATGGCAGGGGCCCTGCTATCAGGAGTTGTCTGCAGCATCTGACCAGGGCAAAACCCAGACCAGGGTAGCAGCTGGATGCACCAAAGCAGGTGAAGTTGGGAGACAAGAGTCCAGACAGTTACTTGAGATGAAGCAAAAGAGACTTTCCTGGTGGCCCAATGGCTAAGACTCCATGCTCCTAATCCAGGGGTCCTGGGCTCGATCCCGGGTCAGGGAACTAGTTCCCACGTGCTGCAACTGAAGATCCCACCTGCCGTAACGGTCCCTCATGCCACAACTAAGACCTGGCATAGCCAAATAAATACCGTTCTTGAAAAATAGATGGAGAAGTGAGCACTTTAGCAAGAGCAGCTGATCAGAGGTGGGTGACTCAGAGATGTGGACATAGGAAGGTGAGTCCAAAAGGCAGATTCTAAACTGGGAACTGTCGTGTTTGCTGTTATCCCACTGGCTGAAATTTGCATGGCCAAGCTCAGTAGCAGTGTGGTAGGAACCACCCCTGGGTGTGGACACAGAAAGGCGTGAACAAGTCAGGGTTCATCAATGGAACAGTCCATCAGAGTCAACTCAGAAATGACTTCACTGTCTCACATAGCAGGTCTTAGGAATAGACAGAAACTCTAAAAGCCAGAGAATGCATGAGAAAGGCCTAGAAAAGGCTAAGTGGCAGGCAGTGCGAGCCAGAGCAAAAGTGCTCAGGGCACAGCCTGGGAGTCTGGAGCTGGAAAGAGTCACAGAGAGCCACCGGTATGGACAAAAAGGTATTCGGGATCCCAGCCAGGGAATCAAGCCATGCCTCAGTGAGAGACGAAAGAAAAGGCTGTCTTCCCTGTAGTACCAGTTAGGTAATTAATGCTGGCAGGAAGGAGCGAGGGTCTGAGCACAGCTATGATCTATTCCTGAATGTGTTCACAGGAATTATTAAAATGATTCCCACTGAAATGCCTGGAAAAGGAAGCAGCTGGTTCTGCCCCTGACACTTTCCAAAACTGCAAAACACCAAAGAAGCAACTGACTTCATCTCTGAGAATGTCTCTGCTAAATAACAGAGATGCTATATTGTCAGGAGTAATCACTGAAGAACTATAAATCCAATCCATCTTCACTCATTTAAAATGATTACTGGGGTAGGAGCGAAGTGGGATGAATTGGGAGATTTGGATTGACATATATACACTTGTGTGTACGTCAATCGCTTACTTATGTCCGACTCTTTGCAAGCCCATGGACTGTAGGCCCACCAGGCTCCACTGTCCATGGAGTTTTCCAGACAAGAATACTGGAGTGGGTTGCCATTTCCTACTCCAGGGTATCTTCCCAACCCAGGGATCAAACCTGCATATCTTGCATCTCCTACATCGGCAGGTGGATTCTTTACTACTGTGCCACCTGGACCAGGTTACACTGCTATGTACAAAATAGATAACTAATGAGAACCTTTAAAAAATATTTCTAATCTTATTAATTTTATAAAGATTTAGTAGACTCAATTTGCATTGATCCCACCTATCCAGGCTAATTTCATATTAGACTTGTTATCCTGCCTATAATATTAGCAAGTTTTATATATAGATATTTGTGTGATTATTGGCCTCATACTATCAACCTGAAGTACCATAAAGCAGATTTTAAAAATTAACAGAGGTATAAAAAATAAAATAAAATGATTACTGAGCACCTACTGTATCAGTTCAGTTCAGTCACTTAGTCGTGTCCAACTCTTTGTGACCCCATGAACCACAGCACACCAGGCCTCCCTGTCCATCACCAACTGCCAGAATCCACCCAAACCAATGTCCATTGAGTCAGAGATACCATCCAACCATCTCATCCTCTGTCGTCCCCTTCTCCTCCTGCTCTCAATCTTTCCCAGCATCGGGGTCTTTTCAAATGAGTTGGCTCTTCTCATGAGGTGGCAAAAGTATTGTAGTTTCAGCTTCAACATCAGTCCTTCCAATGAATACTCAAGACTGATCTCCTTTAGGATGGACTAGTTGGATCTCCTTGCAGTACAAGGGACTCTCGAGTCTTCTCCGACACCAGTTCAAAAGCATCAATTCTTCTGTGCTCAGCTTTCTTTATAGTCCAACTCTCACATCCATACATGACCACTGGAAAAACCATAGCTTTGACTAGATGGACATTTGTTGACAAAGTAATATCTCTGCTTTTTAATATGCTGTCTAGGTTGGTCACAACTTTCCTTCCAGGGAGTAAGCGTCTTTTAATTTCATGGCTACAGTCACCATCTGCAATGATTTTGGAGCCCAGAAAAATAAAGTCAGCCACTGTTTCCACTGTTTCCCCATCTATTTGCCATGAAGTGATGGGACCGGATGCCATGATCTTAGTTTTTTGAATGTTGAGCTTTAAGCCAACTTTTTCACTCTCCTCTTTCACTTTCATCAAGAGGCTCTTTTGTTCTTCTTCACTTTCTGCCATAAGGGTGATGTCATCTGCATATCTGAGGTTATTGATATTTCTCCCAGCAATCTTGATTCCAGGTTGTGCTTCAACCAGCCCAGCGTTTCTCATGCTGTACTCTGCATAGAAGTTAAATAAATACAGGTAACCTACTGGATACCAGACACTATAAATGTGTGATGCCTGCTATCCTGGAGAATATTCACTTCTAGGAGGGTTATCTACTCCTTCCATAATTCTCTTATGGTAGCACAATTCATTCTTCTTCCCCAATGTTACTGACACAGCCCCTACCCTCCCTTGAGAATCACTTTCCACTTAGGAAACAAAATATGGGAAGAACTTTTTCTTGTATGTTCCTCTAAGTGAGATTCACATTTCTACGTAAACACCAGAGTATCATATTCAAGTGCCTCGACACTAATTTAGCTTTTTTTAATTGAGATATAGTTGATTTCCAACATTACATTAGTTTCAGGTGTACCACACAGTGGTTCAATATTTTTATACATTATACTACATTTAAAGGTATTATAAAATAAAATCTCTGTCTCCCTGTGATGTATGATATATCCTTGTAGCTTACTTATTTTTTATCTAGTGATTTGTGTCTCTTAATCCCCTGCCTCTATCTTGCCCTTTCCACCTTCCCTCTCCACACTGGTTAACTACTAGTTTGTTCTCATATCTGTGAGTCTGTTTTGTTATATTCATTTATTTGTTTTATTTTTCAGATTCTGCATATAAGTGATAACATAGAGGATTTGTATTTCTCCATCTGACTTATTTCACTTAAGCGTTATACCCTCCACGTTCATCCACATTGTTGCAAATGGCAGAATGGCATTCTTTTTATGGCGGAATGATATTCCACTGGATACTGCACTAATTTAGTTTTTTTTTTTTTTAGTTTTATTTTATTTTTTAACTTTACAATATTGTATTGGTTTTGCCATATATCAACATGAATCCGCCACAGGTAAACACGTGTTCCCCAACCTGAACCCTCCTCCTTCCTCCCTCCCTGTACCATCCCTCTGGGTCGTCCCAGTGCACCAGCCCCAGGCATCCAGTATCATGCATCGAACCTGGACTGGCGACTCATTTCATATATGATATTATACATGTTTCAATGCAATTCTCCCAAATCATCCCACCCTCTCCCTCTCCCACAGAGTCCAAAAGACTGTTCTATACATCAGTAAGTCAGCTCTGGAAATCCTCAGTGTAGACCCAGCTCAGAAGCTTATCATCAGGAAAATGGACAGGCTGAAATCAGCTAAGTCTTTAGCAATAAGCCTTTAATAACATCAAAATGATTGATAGTAGTGATATTTAGGGAAGAAATGGGCTTCCCTTGTGGCTCAGCTGGTAAAGAATCCACCTGCAATGCGGGAGACCTGGGTTCAATCCCTTGATTGGAAAGATCCCTGGAGGAGGGAAAGGCTACCCCTCCAGTATTCTGGCCTGGAGAATTCCAGAGACTGTATAGTCCTTAGGGTTGCAAAGAGTCGGACACGACTGAATGGCTTTCACTCACTTTGGTGTTTGTCTAAATCTTACTCTTCCTTGGCTCACTGTTTAAACAAAATTAATGCTTATAGATTATGAACAACTTACGCAAAATTAAAATACTTATGTTTTGTAGAAAAGTCAATAACTGCTTGTATTCGTTTTTTTCAACAGATTCAGTTACTTACAGTAAAAAAAATTTCATTATATGCCCTAAGATAACACTTAAACCAGAAAAGTAAGCCAGGGAGGCTTGAAAACTAGCACAGAATCTTAAGAATTCCTTCAGGGAGATCTCACAGTTTCACATAGTCCATCAGGATCATAGTTACATTGATCTAGATGTTTCTTCAAAACTGTTTTTGTTTTTGGGTTTTTCAATTTACCAATGAAGGTAGGTTCTCATTTCTAAAATACTCTCATGTCGAGTAGGCTACGAATCCTTTCTATATCGCTACTCTTTTTCCTACCAGAGAACATAATCACCATGTTTTTGTAAATGACTGTTTTTGTTTGTCCGTTTCTGTTTTGCCCACACACATTCCAAACTCTGAGCTCCTTGAGATTAGCCATGATATGCAGCCATTTTATATTATGGTTTTCAAGTCATAATCACCATCGGAGACCGGGCACATAGTAGTTCCTTAGTAAATGTTCTCAGAAAGACAGTTGCAGGACAAGTCCAGCGAGCACGTGTTTTTGCATGTTTTCCATAAACTAAAGTTATAGAGTGAGTTTCCTAAGACTGATTATGCTGTCATTGTTTAGTTGCTAAGTCATGTCCGACTCTTTGCCACCCCATGGACTGTAGCCCACCAGGCTCCTCTCTCCCCGGGATTTCCCAGGCAAGAATACTGGAGTGGGTTACCATTTCCTTCTTTAGGCTGACTATAGGAATGCCTAAATAAAAAGGGTGAAAAGAACATATAACCCTGGCACGTGAATACTGTTTTCTTTTCTAAATCAGGTTTTATTTAAAATAAAAAATCGGACAGCTAATTCTCCTCTCTGAGAAGAGCTTGGGGATAGAGACCAGAGCTGCATCACCTGCTGAGCTCTCTTCCAGCACATCTCCATTGCCTCCTGTGACCTCCAGGGCAGAGATGGAGCAGAAGGATGTTACAGGGAGAGGCGTGGCGGGTGGGGGGCAGGGGATGAGGGCTGATCAGGTAATTTAGGAATACTCTCAGCCCTGCAGTATTGGAAGTGTTTAATACTATTTAAATATAAATCTAATCATATCCATGTACATACAGAACCCCCATCATATTTAACACCTATTAATCCCCCCCACAGAAGGTCTGCATGCTTGGGGAAACAGTACTTACTTTCTGCCTCTCTCATCAATCACTGTTTAAAAATCTTCCTATCCTTCCCTCTCTGGAAAGTGTTGCTTTGTCTCATCTTGATTTTCAGAAATTGAAAATCACATTTAAGTCCTGACTCTCCCAAGAGGCTTGTATGGTTGGCATAGGAAGCTGAGTGGTACCTTTATCAGAAGGAGGTGTCAACTGCGTGTCTACAAATCACATCCAGATGAAGTCTGCTTCCAGAAGCCACCACTGCTCCTATTCGGAAAATAACACCCTGGTGCCTGGTGACCAGTAGGGAGGTAGAGACAGTGCAAGTGTAAAATACACCAGCAGCACCTACCAGAGTAAAGCGTTCTTCAGCTGCACCTGGGGCTTCCTACTAATGCTGGTGGCTTATTTAGCGATGTGGGTTAACCTCTCATCCCAGTGAATATGGCTTTGTTGTTGTTTAGTTGTAAAGTCGTTCGATTTAATCTTCAGGGGCTAGGATTGTCATCCTCACTCTACAGATACAGAAGGGTAAGCCCGAGACCCTCCCGTCTCAGCCTGGCCACTTCCTAGCTGTGTGGCCTTAGGGTCCTTTACCTCCTGGGTTAGAATATGCACAGCAAGGAGTTTCCATCACTGTCACCATGAGCTAAATGTGGGGCACAGGGCAGAGGTAACGTAGCTACGTGGTGTGTGTTCAATTGCTCAGTCGTGTCCAACTCTTTGGGACCCCATGGACTGTAGCCCGCCAGGCTCCTCTGTCCATAGGATTTCCTAGGCCAGAATACTGGAGTGGGTAGCCATTGCCTCCTCCAGGGGATCTTTCCCACCCAGAGATCAAACCCACGTCTCCTTCGTTGGCAGATAGATTCTTTACCACTGAATCACTAGAGAAGCCCAAATACACATTTAGCTTAAACTACAACTGCTTTTTCCTGAGGACACAAGCTGTAGCTTTGGGATTTGAAATAGGATCTTTTTACAGAAGCCATGATTATTTTCCTGTGAAAAGCTTACCGCACAGCTTAACTGAACAAACAACATTAAACACACTGAGAGTTAGTTTATTTATTGAAAAGAATTAAACAGATCTAGTCTTCACTTTAGACTCTGTTATTTAATATTCATATCACACTGAACATGACTCCCTTCTCTCATAAGAACTGGACTAATAAGATATATCTCAGGGTTTTGCTAAAAGGATGTAGTAACACGAGGAATGTACAGCTCCTGGCCTTGTATACAGCACAATACAGGACAGATCTATTTATCTAATCCCCTGACACACACCCAAGAAAAATGAGGGTGGATTATAGTAAACAGTATAATGAGAGATTGGTGAATGAACAGAAAACACAATGGCAGTGCAATGAAAAGAAAGAGGGATACAGATGTTCTATAATGAAGCCCCCAATCAAGGCATCCGGAAGCCAGACCGAAGACACTCAGGATAGTGTCTTTAGGCCAAAACATCTAGGAGTCAATTCCAGTCTCACACAATCCTGAACCACCACCATCCTGATCACCATAATCTTCATCATTATGCTTGCTCAGATCTCAAGGCGCTTAACAACTAACAAAATCCTGGGACTTCCCTGGTGGTCTGGAAGTTAAGACTTCACCTTCCAATGCAGAGGATGCAGGTTCGACCCCTGGTCAGGGAGCAAGGATCCCACATGCCTCGTGGCCAAAGGGCCAAACATAAAACAGAAGCAATATGGTAACAAAAATCAATAAAGACTTAAAAAAATTTTTTTACAAAGTTCCTTTTCCCACTGGATTGTCACAAGAGTCCTGAGATTTAATTGGGGTTCTGTATTATCCTTCACCTACAGAGTGAAAATGTGAGGCTCAGAAAGGTTAGGAGGCTGCCCAAAGTCACAGAGCAAGTGTCAGAAGAACTCAGATCCCATCTCTGCTCTTACAATCCCCCACTCAGTTCATCTCAGTTCTCTGCTACCCTCAAGTCCACAGTCACTCTGCATGACAATGAACCCACCTTTAAAGGCTGACTTCCCTCAGGAAGTAGTAAGGGTGCTGCATTCCTGTGACATAGCTCCTGGTTTTCTCCACATCTCTGCTTTTTTTTCTGGAGAAGGTTTCTACAAAGCCTCCTTCAATTGCTGAGGAAATTGGCTTCCTAACTCACTATTAATTACTCGGAAGAACCCTGGCCTATTACAGAGTATCAACACCAGGCGGAGTCCCTCTGTTAATTTATTCATTCCTTCATTCTGCATTCTGGCTGATGGACCCTCTTGGCATTATAAATCCAGAGCAAGTAATTAACAAGCACACTTTGAACCCAATTCTCTTTCTTTTTTTCTTCCTAACTACCTCTGCCTTCTTTGATTTGGTTCATTCTCTTAATTAACTTATGTGCCTGCCAGACTTGTTTCCTCATGTCTGTGTAAACTGGGGCGCTTTGGAAGCATGAGAGTGAAGCTGACTTTATGGCCAAGAGGCAAAAAAGGTCATGGCCACCACCACCACTGCAGCAGCGTAAACTCCAAGAAAGAGCAACTAACAACAACCTCCATTATTATAAACTCACCACTCACTAAACAATCACCACATCCTTTACTTCTCATCCTCATCATCTCCTTGTGAGAAAGGTACCAAGGCCATGCCCACTACAGAGATCGGTGTGCATGTGTGTGCTAAGTCGCTTCAGTTGTGTTCAACTCTTTGTGACCCTATGGACCGTAGCCTGCCAGGCTCCTCTGTCCATAGGGTTCTCCAGACAAGAATACTGGAGTGGGTTGTCATGCCCTCCTCCAAGGGATCTTCCTGACCCAGGGATAGAACCCACATCTCTTATGTCTCTTGCATTGGCAGGTAGGCTTTTTACCACTAAAGCCACCTGGGAAGCAGATGGGCAATTAGCCTCAAAGAAGGTTAAGAGGTCTGCTCAAGCTCTTAAAGCTAGGAAGTTACTTCAAAACTATTATCTGTCCTACCAAGATGTTCTTGTAGGGATGGCCTAAAAGTTGGGTGGACAGCAGTCCAGTATTGAGTGTCCAGTGATGCCTAATCATGGGTGGCCCTGAGAACAAGAGGGATGAATAAAACTCAGAGGGTAGATAGAGAATTAGATACAGAGGAGCTGGGCTCTTCTCCAAGTCCATCAATTCTGGTTTACCAACCTCTCTGTAACTGACCTCACACAGGGCTTCGTGGTACAGAAGCTGGGATGCAGAAAAGTGACGCAAGCAATCAGGAATTTTTCCAGACTCCAGACAACTAAGTAAATCCAAAGTGAAAATGTCAGACCCAGTGGAAGACTAGAGAAACTCAAAAAACTCAAGGCAGGGGCCAGGTCATATGGTGGGGCTTCAGGAAAAGTGTCTAGGTTCCCTCGGGGTGAGTCGGCCATCAGGCCCATAGTTGCAGAGGCAGTCAAGCTTCTGGATGGAAGATACCCTGCAGGACAGAGGCTCAGACCACAGTCTTCAGGGTCAGACACTCCTGAGCCTGATCTTGATTGTACTGCTCTGTTCATGCGCTGTTTCCTTAACTCACTTGATATGTGTGAGTTCTGGTTCTCTTCTCTGTAAAAGTGGAAAGATGGAGCCAGTCTCATGATGGCAGGTGGGCTATGACAAAGTGAGTTAGTGTGTTTAGAGACCTGAGCATGGTACCTGCCGCATGGTCAGCAGCTTTAAGGTGGTTTCCACTTTGATCACGGCTCATTCTAACACTGGACAGAGCTGGACTTGGGCTTGATGGGTGCACGATTTATCACTGTGTGTGTGTGTTCAGTTGTGTCTTGATTTTTTGCAATGCTATGGACGTGAGTTTGAGTGAACTCCGGGAGTTGATGATGGACAGGGAGGCCTGGGGTGCTGTGATTCATGGGGTCGCAAAGAGTTGGACACGACTGAGCGACTGAACTGAACTGATGGACTGTAGCCCCCAGGCTCCTCTGTCCATGGGATTCTCCAGGCAAGAATACTGGAGTGGGTTGCCATTTCCTCCTCCAGGGGATGTTCTTGACCCAGGGTTTGAACTCATGTCTCTTGCTTGGCAGGCAGATTCTTTACCACTGCACCACTGGGGAAGCCCCCATTTATCACCCATGTGAGCAATGATTCTCGGCCAAGGCTGAGGCATGAAGGCTTACTCATTCCTTATCTGTCTCCTCCATTACTTGCTGCGATGATGCTTATATCAAGAGCCTAAGAAAGAACATGTTACTTGATCATTTACTTTCCTGATACATTTAAATGATCTATATAAGGTTTTTTATACAAAGGAATGAATCAATTTATAAAAGCATTTATACCTCCAGTGGCCCTAAACATTGATTATCCTCAATAGCATTTGACAGTCCTGAGTCTGGACTCCAGATAAGATAGCTCATGAAGGAGAGACATAAACCTCCTTATGTCCACAAGGAAGGTTTGAACACAGTCGTGTCTAACCCAGCTGGTTAGAGCTGCAGTGACCTTGGCATTAATCTAACCCCCAAACAGAGGCTGCTAGGGGATCGATCACCCAGGCCACAGAACTGGTTAACGTTAAGAATCAAGGTCTCAGCTCGCTCCTCTGTCCTGAGCTCCAGTCCTCCATGGGGAATTTTTCAAAAATGACTATTGGAATAAAGAAAAGTAAGAGGACCACAGAGCCTCTTACTGTGAATATTCTATCCATAGAATAGAATATTCTATCCAGAATAGCCAAAGGATCTGATCTTCTCCAGGGTAAGATCATGGACTTGCATCCTTTAACCCCTTGGTGAGAAGGCTGCTGGAACATGGGTGACAAAGTTCATGGAGCCAGGGCTCTTCTTCCTGGACATACAATTTCCTGAGTGAGGAAGGGGCTGTATATCCTGATGCTTCTGAGAGGGGTTTTGAATTCGCCCAGATGAATCTTAAAGTGCCTTCCCAAGGTCTGTTGAGTTAAATACATGGGCTTCCCAGATGGCGCTAGGGGTAAAGAACCTGCCTGTGAATGCAGGAGACATAAGAGATTTGGGTTCGATCCCTGGATTAGGAAGATCCCCTGGAGGAGGGCATGGCAACCCACTCCAGTATTCTTGCCTGGAGAATCCAATGGACAGAGGAGCCTGGCGGGCTACAGTCCATGGGGTTGCAAAGAGTTGGACACGACTGAAGGGACTTAGCATCCATAACTATGACCCTTTCCTCTCTTATGCACCCGTGTTATCCTCTGCCTCAGGGGCCACAAGGACACAGGAAGGAGGCATCAACCCTCCTGTTTCTACACCTTTGCTGAGAATTACTTCTCCTTGTGCTTGTGGCCAATAGTTTTCCACTGAAGCAGATGGAAAATAGGGCAGTAATCACAGGCTGAGGTCGAGGCCACAGACTTCATTTGTGGGTGTTATCTAATATGTGGTCAAATCTCAGCTGATCAGAAGGCTTGGGCAGGAGATGGTATTGAGCTAGAATTGTTCCATAGAGTGATTATCGATTATGCCTCTAATAGCACTGCAGCACATTGACCGTGAATCCAATTAGACGTAATTATACGCTTTACACGAACGTGTCCAATTGAAAGGGGTGGAATTTGCAGAGACTCCAGCAATTCTTGAGTGATCATGGGATATGCCTAAAGAGAGGGGAGTTACTGAGATTTGTCCAGGGAAGTATTAGACTCTGCAAGGCTCTGTTGGCAGGAAGTGTTTGTTGTTAACGGATGTCAGAATCCAAGAAACCTCAGAAGGATGGCAGGCAGCCAAGTCCAGTAGACAGACAGATGCCAGTCACTGCGATCATCATCATCATCATCTCGACAACAGCTATTATTTTATTAGGTACTTTCTATGTTCCAGACACTGAGCTGAGCATTTTACAGATAGCATCTGATTCAACGCTCTTGGACAAAGGCTGGCAAACTACAGCCCAAGGGCTCGATCCAGCCTGCCCTGTTTTTGTAAATCAACTTTACGAGCACACAGCGGTGGCCTTTTATTTGCATACAATCCATGGTGCATTTCACCATGTGGTCAGAGTTTGAATTTGTCCCAACCCGTTCCCTTTAGGAGAGGGCTATTGTGCCTAGCACGCCCCTGCCACGTTGCCAATTCTGCCTTCCAGGCTTCACTTTCCCTCCCTCCAGCCTGGAGTTCTCAGCTTGCTTCAGGACAAAGACTTCGATGACTGTGTTTCTGACAAACTGTGGAACAAAGAAACTACTCTGTTCAATTGAACCCATTTTCCCTTGAGATAATTCTTGAGTGTACAAGTCACTGGAAGTTAAAAGCTAAGCCTTTTGGAGGATCATGTAATAATAGACCAAACTCAACCGCTTGACTACATATAAATACAATGAGATAGATCCCGCTGATGGAATGGAAAGCAACCCATCAGAGGCATCATTGCCGTCCAGTGTTCATGACACAATGCTAGGCGTAAAGGGAATAATGGAAAAGTGAGTCTTTATAATAAATTCAGTCGTCACAATACTTCCACTGTGATGCCAGGAACATCATCTGCAGTGATGTTCTCCACCTTCAGGGGTTCCCTGGTGGCTCATTTAAGGCAAAATACCAGTGAGGGCTGACTTTTTTTTTGGCTTCCCTGGTGGCTCTGTCGTCAAGAATCCACTTGCCAATGCAGGAGATACAGGTTAAATCCCTGGGTGGGGAATATCCCTGGCTTGGGAAGATTCCCCTAGAGAAGGAAATAGCAATCCACTCCATTATTCTTTCCTGGGAAATCCCAAGGACAGAAAAGCCTTCTGGGCTATAGTTCATGGGGTCACAAACAGTTGGGTACAACTGAGTAGGCAAGCACAGCAAATAAGGAGGCTATTGATGGGAGATAAAGTCAGAGAGATCAGGAAGTCTCCAATGTAAGACTGTGTTTGCCATGCCCATTAAGGACTTGAGATTATTCTGAAAACTCTTAAGGCAATGTCTCTAATTGACTGGGGAGAATGGGCAGTAGGGGAGCAAAATAAAAATGCAAAAATGACACAGCTGTGATGATAGATGAACACAAAGTTAAACCACTTTGGGGACTTCCCCGGCAGTCCAGTGGCTACGCATTCATCTTCCAATGCAGTGCATGCAAGTTCAATGCCTGGTCAGGGAGCTAAGATGTCACATGATTTGAGGCCTGAAAACCAAAACAGGAAATATAAGCAATATTGTAACAAATTCAATAAAGGTTTTAAAAATAGTCCACATCAAAAAAAAATAATAATGATCTTAAAATATATTAAACTACTTTGATTTATTTGGGGTTAGACTTTTTAAAATATTGTCTCTATTTGAAATTCTCTTCATGTTTCCTATATAATTATAGCTGTTAAAAAATAATTCAATTACTCCCAGCCAAAAAAACATAAAATGAAAATGATGAGGCCATCAGCTAGACTGGATAAGTACCATCCAGCGACACTTCCTTTCCTGAAGGAAGCTCCGGCCCCAAGCCTGCAGCTCCTCCCTCCACTCACTTGCCCTGCTCCGAGGTTCTGGTTCCTGCCCGGAGCTCCTCCGGGCTCCAGATTGTACCCAATGAACAGCTTTCGCCATTGATTAAATGCTGCCGCTCGCCCAGAGCCATTAATCAATTTCACCAGCTGTTTACAGCTTTATTTACTACAAAGGAAGCAAGGTAATCCCTGTAAACTCAATAGATCTAAATTAACTGCGTGTTCAGGAGCCAGCTTAGAAAGAATTATTGCTCCCTGACTCAGGGGGACAGAGAAGAAGAATGAACACAGGAGCCTGTGACAGAGGGTGACAGAGGCTGTGACTCACTCCCTGGTGTCCAGAGGGGTCACATCACAGGGGGCACTTGCTGGTTGAGTCTCTATTAACCAGGTCGTTGAGCCGAGAGTCCAGCTAAAGCCCTTGCTTGTTTGGAATCAGCATTTCCTGCCATTCATCTTGCATCTTTCATTTCTTTCTTCCCACTCCTCAGCCCAGAATTGCCTTCCATCCCTTTTATTCTATAGGAAGCATCCCTCTGCCGTGATAACAGTTTTTTCTACATTCTTTCATTTGTGAATAATCATGATAATCTTTGATTTGTTTATATCTCTTTCATGAAACTATATTCAGTCCAAATTGACTAGGCAACAGCTGAATGCCTGGGGAAGAAACTAATATTTATATGCCAGGAATGAGTCATATAAATGCTTTTATGTAATTGGATTTTTTTTTTATCTGCTAGAACAACCCCGTAAGATAAATGTTAATGTTCTCATTTTAAAGATAAGAATACTAAGGCTCAAAGAGATGAAATGCTTTGCCTAACATAACAAAATTGCCTAGTAGATGACCCTGCTGGTCTTCACTCTGATTTTCCAATACAGTAAGTCCCCTACATATGAATGAATTACTATTTGAGAATGCATTCATGTCCAATTTGTCCTTAAATTCAACAAAGTTAGCCTAGGTACTCAACTAACACAGTCAGCTATATATTACTGTACTGTAATAGGTTTATAATACTTTCCATGCAAATAATGCATGGAACACATTAGACACAAAGAATAAACATTTTTAATGTTTAACATTTTTAATCTTACACTACAGAACCCTGAAAAGTAGAGTGGTGGTTTAGGTGCTAAGTCATGTCCAACTCTGCATTCACATGGACTGTAGCCAACCAAGCTCTTCTGTCCATGGGATTCTCCAGGCAAGAATACTGGAGTGGGTTACCATTTCCTTATCCAGAGGATCTTCCCAACCTGGGGATCAAACCTGGGTCTTCTGCATGGCAGGCAGCTTCTTTACCATCTGAGCCACAGGGAAAATCTAAAAGTATAGTACTAGAGTACAATGGAGAAGGCAATGGCAAGCCACTCCAGTACTGTTGCCTAGAAAATCCCATGGATGGAGGAGCCTGGTAGGCTGCAGTCCATGGGGTCACTATGAGTCAGATGTGACTGAGCGACTTCACTTTCACTTTTGGCTTTCACACAATGGAGAAGGCAATGGCAACCCACTCCAGTGTTCTTGCCTGGAGAATCCCAGGGACAGCAGAGCCTGGTGGGCTGCCATCTATGGGGTCGCACAGAGTCAGACACGACTGAAGCGACTTAGCAGCAGCAGCAGCAGAGTACAATAGCTGGCATAGAGGGGCTGACATCAAGTGAACAGGCAAGAAGAGTTACTAACTGGAGGAGAGAGAGGAGGTGGGAGATGGTAGAGCCGAAGGATCGTCAGCAGTTGGAGACAGAGGGCAAGCTGCAATTTCACTCATGCCTGATGTAATGGGACATGCAAACCCATGTTCGCATATTTGAAAGTTCACAACCTGAAGGTTCATATGGAGCGGATTCACTGTACATGCTTCTCCTTGGTCATCCTTCTAGGTCAGAGCACCCAGTGCTTAGCACTGTAGGGTCAACTCACTCCCAAGTACACAGAGAAGGTGAGGAAAAGGAAATCCAGGGTGACTTGGGGTCAATAACCCCCTTTTGCTATTTTGCCTGACCCCCACCCAGAGCCCCTGCTTCTAGGACCCCTTAACCGCCCACTTCTCTCAGCCCATCCTTTTACCTACTCGCTCTCACCTCTTCCAACCTCCCACCATCACTACTGCACAGTCTAGACTTTTAAACCTCAAAAGGCTTGTGATACCACCACTAGGCAAACCTGCCTTTGCCTAGGCTCTTTCTTCTAAAATGCTGTGGCTTCCTTGCCTCCCTGGTGAGGTCCTGCAAAACTTCCAGATCTATCTCTGCCACCACCTTGAAAGTGAACCTTGCCTCTTCAGCCCTTTCCTGTCCTAGAGGGGTTAAGCATCCCAGATCTGAGCACCTCACACCTCCACATCTATTGCCCTGTTGTATTTATCCTCAGGTCTCTGCTCCTCAAACGTGTGACTGGCATGGGATTTGTGTCAGTCACTTCACTTCCCAGGTGGCACTAATGGTAAAGAGCCTGCTTGCCAACGCAGAAAATGGAAGAGAGGTGGGTTCCATCCCTGGGTCAGGGAAGATCCCCTGGAGGAGGGCATGGCAACCCACTCCAGTATTCTTGCATGGGTAATCCCACGGACAGGGGAGCCTGCTGGGGTAGGCTACAGTCCAGGGGGTCACACAGAGTCAGACATGACTGAAGCGACTTAGCACACACACACACTTCACTGAAGGGCATGAAAGCAAGGAAGAAGACTCTGCCCTTCAAATGCCCTAGGGAGACAGGCCTTAAATACAGGCAGAGCCCTGAGACAGATAAACAAGCATATGAGTTTGCATCATCACAAAATTATTATCTTTTCCAAAGATGACAACCTCATCTTTTTCAAAGTGTCATGACATCAGGCAAAACAGCAACAGGGGGTTATTTATCCCAAGTCCCTACGGTTCTCCCTTCTCTCCCCGTCCATGCATGCGTTTGTTCCTGGCAAGCTAAATAGGAGCAGATGGATGACATAGCACCCTTCGCTTCCTCCAGAGTCTGAATCCAGTGTAAATTCCAGTCACAGTGTAATTGCATGCACTTGCTGTCTTCACACCCTTCCCACCCTGAGCTAAAAATGTTCACGTCCATCTTTCTCAGTGGAATCATCATGACCTGCCATCAGCCTCTGAGGTCAGAGGTTCCCTGTGCTAAGAGATGTTCTCATGTCCTGTCAGCTGCACTAACCTATGAACAAGCCGGCCAGGGCTCACCAGGATGCTCCGCCCTTTCACACAGATGCTGCTGAAACTGTCTAGAGCCCAGGTGTGTGAAGTGCCCTGGGTACAATTTACAAGCATCGGACAGTAGCCCTGGCATCTCTTGATCCAGACAAAAGACAGTAATTATGACTCATCAAAAAGAGTTTTAACTGGTGCTCAGGACTCTGCTCTTCAGTTTTTTAGGTTGTTTTTGTTACTCATGCCTCTTGAGTCTTCTGCAAATAGGAGACTCACAATACACAGATACAGAGAGGGTGTTTTGTTTATCAACATGCTGGTAAAAATAAAAACATGAAGTCAGCTAGAGCAGGGTGTAGCTCCAAGCTCAGCTATTTTCTAAACACTTGATTTGGGAAGTTATTTAACCTCTTTCAAACTCAGTTTTCCTCTAAAAAGAGTTATCATATGATCCAGTAATCCCACTCCTGGACATGTATCTGGACAAAACTATAATTCAAAAAGATACATGCACCCCTATGGTCATAGCGGCATTATTCACAATAGCCAAGACATGGACACAATGCAAATGTCCATCAGCAGATGAATGGGTAAAGAAGATGTTGTATACACACACACACACACACACACACACACACACACACACAATGAACTACCTTTCAGTAATAAGAAAGAATGAAATAATGTCATTTGCAGTAATATGGACGCACCTAGCGATGATCATACTAAGTGAAGTAACTCAGGAAGACAAACACTATATGATATCACTTACATGTGAAATCTACAATATAACACAAATGAACTTATCTGTCGAACAGTAACAGGCTCACGGACACAGAGGACAGAATTGTGGTTGCCAAGGGTGGGAGAGGAAGGACGGGTTGGAAGTTTGGCATGAGCAGATGCAAACTATTATATGTAGAATGGATAAACCACAAGGCCTTACCATATAGCACAGGGAACAGTATTCAATATCTGGTGGTAAATTATAATAGAAAAGAAGATGAGGAAGAATATATATTTATATGTGTAACTGAATTACTTTCTGTATAGCAGAAATTAACAGAATATTGTAAATTATACTTTAGTAAAATAAATTTTAAAAAAGAAAGAAACTCAGTTTCCAGTTCTGTAAAGTGGAGACAGAGCATCTTCCTCACTGAGCTCATTAATTCAATGAATCATTAATTCAATGATTAAATGAGGTTAAAAAAAAAAAAAGGTGCTCAAATAAAGTTCCCTGCGCGAATTAAGACCTCAGTAGCTAAAACAACTCATAGGCTTGTCAGAAAGGTTGAGTGAGCAAAGGAACACAAAGTGCCTGGAACGGCTGAACAGCAGCTAATTCCTCTTTCTTGGCCTCCTCCCCAGCGAGGTTAGGGAGGTGATACAGAAAAGGCAGTGGCAACCCACTCCAGTACTCTTGCCTGGAAAATCCCATGGGCGGGATTGTAGCCTGCAGTCCATGGGATCACGAAGAGTCAGACACGACTGAGTGACTTCCCTTTCTCTTTTCACTTTCATGCATTGGAGAAGGAAATGGCAACCCATTCCAGTGTTCTTGCCTGGAGAATCCCAGGGACAGGGGAGCCTAGTGGGCTGCCATCTATGGGGTTGCACAGAGTCAGACACGACTGAAGCAACTTAGCAGCAGCAGCAGCAGCAGTGGGGTGAAAAAGCTACTTTTCAAATAGGAACCTTCTAGGCAATTTAGCAATCAGTAGGTGGTGGTAGTTTAGTTGCTAAATCGTGTCCGACTCTTGTGACCCCGTGGACTGTAGCCTGCTATGTTTCTTTGTCTATGGGATTTCCCAGGCAAAAATACTGGAGTACGTTCCCATTTTCTTCTCCAGGGGATCTTCCTGACCTAGGGATCGAACTCACGTCTTCTGCATTGCAGGCAGATCCTTTACCATTAAGCTACCTGGGAAGCCCTTAGCAACCAGAATCGGGAGACAAAAGCATTCCTAATCATCAGCCTAGCAATAATATTAGAAGACATCTATCCTAGGAAATGTCCCCACTTCTCAAATAAGACAAGCTATGTGGTAGAGTTGTTAAATATCAGTGCGAAAATACTTAGAGGAGCATAATATCTAACAGAGAATTGTTCGTTAAAGTCAGTGGCATGATAAGTAGGCATTAGGAAGCATTCTTATAAGTATGCTACAGACCCATGAAAAAATTACCACGTTGAGTCCCTAAAGTGAGATGGAAAATTGTATACAGTCTGATTGCAAGAGTGCAAAATTATATAGGCATCTGGACAAGCCAAGAAATGAACCTACAAGAATGAAAATCATCGTTTTAGGGTGATGAGATGGAGGGTGATTTGAGGTCTATTTTCCCTCCTCTTTCTCTTCTGTGGTGACACTGACTTTACTGTGGAGAAAGGGAAAGCGAAATAAGCACCTTCCGCTACTCAGGCTTTGACCTCAGCTTCAGCTAAAGTGTTCTGGCCCCTTTGCTTCTCTTGCAGGAAAACGGGGCCTGAGTGCCAGGCGAAGATAACAGTAATCGGAAGTTTTCCGGGCGTAATAACCCCTTTTTGAGACAAACTCTCTTTCTTTAAACAAGACACAACAATCCTCTAAAGATAATGGTCCTCCCTCACTCTTCTTTTTGTCACCTCCGGGCCATTTCTGTCACCAAAGTAATCGTTTTAAAGCATATGTCTCATCACTTCACTCTCCAGCCACGAGACACTCGGCTTGTGTCAGAATCTTCTGATAAAGCCCAGAAGCTCTCAAACAGCTTTACTCCAGCCGTCTACTTCTGTCTAGTCCTCAATCAGGTCCGGGCTCTCACCCTCAGACCTTCACCCGTGCCCATCCTTCTGCTCCAAATTCTCTCCCTCACATTTCTTCTTTCAAATCTCTTCTTAGCAGTGAATTCCTGGGACTTCCCCGACTGTCCAGTGGTTAAGACTTTACCTTTCAAAGCAGGGACTGCAGGTTTGATCCCTAGTTGGGATCCCTAGTATGGGAGCTAAGACTCCACATACCTTGAAGCCAATAAGTCAAAACAGAAGCAATATTGTAACAAATTCAACAAGGACTTAAAAACAAAAATGGTCCAGGGCCTCCCTGGTGGCTCAGTGGTAAAGGATCTGCCTGCCAATGCAGGAGACAAGGGTTGCATCCCTGATTCGGGAAGATCCCACATGCTGTGGGACAACCAAGCGCGTGAGCCACAGCCATGGAGCCTGTGCTCTGGAGCCCTGGAGCTGCAACTGCTGGAGCCTGTGCGCCCTAGAGCCCGTGCTCTGCACCAAGAGAAGCCACTGCAAAGACAAGCCCAGGCACTGCAACTAGAGAGGGAGTCGCCCCCACCCACCGCAACTAGAGAAGAGCCTGAAGACCCAGCCTTGCACTGTGTGCTGTGCTAAGTCGCTTCAGTCATGTCTGATCGTTTGCAACCCTATGGATTGTAGCCCGCCAGGCTCCTCTGTCCATGAGATTCTCCAGGCGAGAATACTGGAGTATGTTGTCCTTTCCTTCTCTAAGGGATCTTCCCGACCCAGAGATCGAACCTGTGTTTCTTACATCTCCTGCAGTGGCAGGCAGGTTTTTTTTACCATTAGTGCCATCTGGGAAGCCTGAGGATCCAACACAGCCATAAATAAATAAAACTTTTAAAAAATAATCCACATTAAAAAAAAAAAAAACTTAAAAAATAAAGTGAATTCCTGACATCTCAGCATGGCCTCTCTTGCCCAAAACAAATACACAAGCCTGAGCATGAAGCCATATGTGTTTTCTAAATGCTCCTGCTATATTTTTTTCATGGCACCTAATATACACATGACAGTGAGCTGGGTGATAGAGTGATATTTTCTGAGGAAACAGAGGCTTAGAGCGCAGAGGAAGCTGGTCTTAAATCGCTGAGGTGGACAAGCTGAGCTGGGAAGGAGGAGACGCAGGATGCAGGGCTCTGAGGCTGAGCCCTTTGTAGTCCAGCCCGAGCCCATTTAGGGTCACCAGGAGCCTGAACAAACGCTCTTCCTTTTCTCTCCCTGGCATGTCTGATCAGTACGATCATAGTAGATGGCTTTGGGGAAAGATACAACTCACCACATAAAAATGTGGGGGAAAGATACAACTCACTATGTAAAAAGATGTGGGCTTCCCTGAAAGCTCAGTTGGCAAAGAATCCGCCTGCAATGCAGAGACCCTGGTTCGATTCCTGGGTTGGGAAGATCCAATGGAGAAGGGATAAGCTCCCCACTCCAGTATTCTGGCCTGGAGAACTCCATGAACTCTACAGTCCATGGAGTCGAAAAGAGTCAACCCAACTGAATGACTTTCACTTTCACATAAAATTAGTTCAGAGAAGTTGCTCCTGCCTTCAAGGAGACATACGGTCTTTTGTTTTCAAGACCATCTTAGTCAGAATATTTCATTCCATTGTCATGACACCTTTGAAGATGGGTGAGGAAATTTCTCAAGTTACCCAGACCCAGACTGGTCTCTATCATAGAGTTTATGCAACATTAACCATCCAGCTTGATTTACTGTATGGTTATTTGAAGATATTTTTGATTTACAGTCACAAGTCCAGTAACTCCCTACAGACATGTGTGCCTTCCTGACTAGGCTGTGAGATTCCAGAATTACAAGAAGACTCTATTCTGGGCTTTCTTGGTGTCTCCAATGGTAAATAAGCTGCCTGTAATGAGAGAGACCTGGGTTCGATCCCTGGGCTGGGAAGATTCCCTAGAGAAGAAAATGGCTATGCACCCTAGTATTCTTCAGTATCCTTGCCTGGAGAATTCCACAGACAGAGGAGCCTGGTGGGCTATAGTCGATGGGGTCATGAAGAGTTGGACATTACTGAGCAACAACTTCCTTCATTCTGGGAACTGCAGTGTGTAGAATAATGTTTGGTTTGTTGTGGGTGTACAATAAAAAGCATCTGACAAACATATAAGTGAATTAAACAATAAACAAATGAATATATGGAACCAAAACACTCTCAGTTATTTCAAAAAAATCACCAAATTTTAGCAAAAGATGTGCACCTACTCCAGTGGGTCTTACACTTGAAATCTCTTGGGCACCCCTAAGAAAAGTGGGACAAGAAAATTCAAATTTCAATAATGAAGTTTTTTCACTTGAGGTAGTTGATACAGATGCAAATACTGTGGCTAAATTGTAAGAATACCTGGACTCTTAGTTATGCATACACAGAACAGAGGTATCACTTTCAGCTTTTCATAAATGTTCATTTAATAAAAACACAGAATTTGAAAATTCTCACAGAACACTCAACTACTCCAAGAATATGCTCCCCAATCTCGTAGATCCATGAATCCCAGCGTACCAAGAAACACTTGGGTACCACCACCTTCGGCTCACAGAGCAACAGACCCTAAACGTGAATGACTTTCCCAACGTCACATACCCCTTTAACGGCAGAGCAAATTCTAGAGGGCAGGTGTTGGGACTCCTAGCACAGTGCTCTGTTCCACAAACTGAATGACCAGCAATCGGTCTGACAGTTGGTTAATGGAATGTTGTCTGTGGCATCAAATTAAGTGGTACAAATACTATATTTGGAAAGCAAACCAATAAACAAAGCCTCATTACCACTGGCTCCCGATTGGCTGGCCCCTGGTCCCCAGCTCCATCAAGGTCATTGGAAAAACCCAATGCAGAGGAAAGAGACCCACTGCTCTTATTCACGAGGCTGTGTGGAATCACTGCTAAAACTCATTGCATGATTTAAGTGCAAGGACTTCAGAGTTTTCAGTTCCCCTGAGGCACTGTGCTTTTTCTTTGTTTGTGAGGGAAAAATGAAGAGTAAGCAAAATTAGTACATTATTTTCTATCCAATACATTTAGAATCATTATGTTGATCAGTGGAGGCTGAAATACACTTTAGTCGTCTACTGCATTTTCAGGATTTGGCTGATACATAATGACACGGACTCAGGCTCAGAACAATAATATTCAGGGCTGAGATTAATTGGGCAAATGTTTTGCTGTTTGACAGAAAAAGCAGACAATTTTATTCCCAAGTTTCAGTAAGAGAAAGGCACAACAATGAGAGAATGGAAAATCCCAGGGTGTGTATGGTTTTTTCCTTCTGATATTTTTGCACAGCCCATAGCTAAAAGCAGTAGGTTAATGATCAAAGTCAGCATATATTTTTGCATGATGTGTAAGAATAGAAAGTTATTTGGGCCATAAATTATTAACTAGAAGGGGAAAGCACCAGCACGCTCACCCCTTTTTGCTGGTATTTGCGATGCTCAGGTATTGTGCTGTTTACGAACCTCCTGTGTTCCCTCCTTTGCTGAAAGTTGTCAGGTTGTGCTGTGGTGGCAAAGCCTGCCAGTTCACAAACCCGCCCTCTGATATGTGAAAAGGTGAGCCAGCAGGTAAGTGACAATGTATGGGAGCAGCTGCTTCACCCGTACCCTCCCCAACAGGGTGACAGACTCTCCCTGTTTGCTAGGATTTTTGCACTGAAAGTCCCATGTCCAGGATAAACCCTCAGTCCTGAGCAAACTGAGAAAACCATGAACTTGACTCCTAATTTTTCCCAAGAATCTGCCTGTGGACCACTCTCACCTGAAACATACTAGCAAGAGGATTCTGGACTATGCCCTACTATGCCCATTCCAGATGGACTCAGTTGACTCATTACCAGAAGGCTCAGTGGTAAAGAATCTGCCTGCCAATGCAGGAGATGCAGGAGACATGGGTTCCATCCCTGAGTCTGGAAGATCCCCTGGAGTAGGAAATGGCAAACCACTCCAGTATTCTTCCCTGGAAAATCCCATGGACAGAGGAGCATAATGTGCTACAGTCCCTGGGGATCGAAAAGAGTCAGACATGACTGAGCACACAGCATGCTAGACTCATTACAAAGGCACCAGAGAAGCCAACTACTGGTCATCTTTTCCTCTCTTTAAATGCAATTCTTTATTCAAATCACAATAGAAACAATTTTAATATATACAACATAATACGTAGCTAACGATATATATAAAAACAATATTAAAAATTAGTAGCCATGAGTTTTGTCCCTTACTCTATTTTCAATCTCTATTTAACCAAATTTTTGGCTGCCTTTCTACTTTCAGGGATTGCTTATAATTTTCTCTCACCTCCTGTGCTCTTAGATTGAAGAGCTCCAGGCCCCAAGACCAGAGCTGATAGTGGCTGACAGATGTGAGCAGCTTGGGCACAAAAGTCCTTGTGGACATTCTTCCTGCTGTCTTGTCAATTTTCAGCCCGGTTGCTTGAAGCTTTGCCTCGTGTAGATGCCTCTGGCCAAAAGAGACATATCTAATGACTGGCATGCTAGCCACTCATGCCCGATGACCCCATTGTCTATGCACCTTCACTGGTGTGTCAGAGAGGAGGGAACTTTTCTCTTCTGGGTCAGAATGCACATGACTGAGGCAAGACAATTTTACAACTGTCATCTCCCTGGTGGCTCAGATGGTAAAGAATCTGCCTGAAATGCAGGAGACTTAGGTTTGATCCCTGGGTCAGGAAGATCCCCGGGAGAAGGGAATAGCTACCCACTGCAGTATTCTTGACTGGAGAATCCCACGGATAGAGGAGCCTGGTGGGCTACAGTCCATGGGGTCGCAAAGAGTAGGACATGACTTGGCAACTAAATAACAAACAACAAACTCTATCCAGCTCTACTACAGGCTGAATTCACTCTAAAACAGGATCAAGAAGTGAGTTTGAAGTGATCCTTTAAGTGTCAGCCTCGCAGGGCACAAAGAAGGCTAGTGAAACTGGAAGGAACCAAAGGAAAAAGTTCAGCTCAGGGCTCCTTACAGTGACATTCAAACCAGCTTTTCCTAATTTCCAATAAGTAAAGGATTATCTTTGCAACAATGTTACTAACCCAGTTAATTAAGCCCTCCAAATCCTTCATTGTCCAATTAACATGGTCACAACTTTGCAAAGCCCTCTAACTCCAAGATGCATTCAGATCAATATGCCCTTAAAGAATTCATGGATTTATTTTCTCTAGATTTTTTTCTCAAAAAAAAAAAAAAAAAAGAATGCAAGTAAGGCAGAACAAACGAAAAGAGGCTATAGCCCCCTCATGTCTGCATTCGGAATCTATGCTTTGAGACAATATGGCAAATGAAATCATATAGAAAGGCATTACCAATAATTAGCCTAGTTAAGGCCCTAGAGCCTGAGAGAGGCTGATGAAGCAGTGCAGAGGGGCTGGAGTGGGAAGGGGTGTGTTCGAGCCAACCTGTCTGCCACTTGGGAGCCTGTGACCTTTGACACGTCACTACATCTCTCTCAATCTCCAACCTCCTCACCTGCTCATGGAAACAGTCATTCTTTTACATGTAGTTATGAATTACAGATAAAAAAAATACACCTAAGTACACTTGAGACATTGCAAAATCTATATGAGGATGTATTGATCATTGATGGACAACCAAACCTCAGCAATGGGTGGCAGGTTCTGGGACATCTCAAATTTATGTCCCAGATATGTGCTGAAAGGAGAAAAGGTCATTACAAAAAATCACTTTGCAACATTTCTTTAAACATTATAAAGAGTGTATATCATTAACTTAGGAATGATAGTATTACATTTGAGCATTTGCCTTTTTATAATGCTTTACTGTATTTGCCTGTTTCTCTGAACAATCCTGGGAGGTAGACAGAGCACAGTATTACATTTTTTTGTTTTTGTTTTTGTTTTTTTCCTTCTGATTGGTTAGAAAATCCAAAGGTTAGGTTGTTAGTGGAAGTAAGAATGCAGTGCAGACAGCTAAGGTCCTAGATAAATCCATGAGATGAGGTTCTCCCAGAAAAACTGGTGTGAAAATTGACCTCTGGAAGTCAAGGCCACTCTCCTATCTTCCAGAAAAAGGAACAGACTCAACCCCTATCTCTGTTCCCATCTGTAAGTTTGACCATCACCATACCCACCATACCCACCTTGATGGCTATGAGATTTTTTTTATGAAATTGCTTAAGAGTTTATGGCACAAGCAAGTGATAATCTTAAGCACCACCTGAATCTGACTTTGTATTTTCATGAGAGGATTCTAGACATCTTTCTTAGATATCTTGGACTGAGGACACTTGACCATGGTGTGCATTTTATTTCATACTTATTTTCCAAGATAGTCTTAGCTTTTGCCCTCCTGTTCATTAGAGGGATGCATATTGTCCTCTCTCATCAGCACAGATAGTCATCATTCATTTATAGTTGTGTTCATGCCAAAAACATTGAATGATAAAGATCCCATGAATATCCATATCCAAGGATTGTGGTAAGCGCTATATAATCATTATCTCATTTAATTTCACAAATTTGATGTGTTCACTGTCATTTCCATTTAGATTTGGAAAACTGAGCCCTACGGATGGGGTTCATCCATTCAGTCATGCATTCATCCATCCACTGGGTGATGAATCCAGTGTATGAGCACCATGCTCTTCAGTGTGCCGTGTATCAGCTTCAGTGTGATCCAGCGTATCAGCTACACTGTATCAGCACCACGATCTTCAGGTGGGTGGGACCTCCCTTCATGGACATCACACTTCGGCAGTTTATCTTCTTGCCCAATTACACACTGGTAAGTGGTAGAACCAAGACTAACATTTAGTTCTCAAGACTTTCCTAGTGGTCCAGTGGTTGAGATTCTATGATTTCACTGCAAGGGGGACAGGTTTGATCTCTGGTTGAGAAAAAAAGATCCCACCAGCTGCAAGATGTGGTCAAAAATAAATAAAATAAGATAAAATTGTCTTTAAAAGAACACATATAGTTCTCTCTGGCTCCAAATCCTGTGCTTCCAACCACCGCACCTTATGACTAATTGTTCTTGGTAATGACACAGCACAATGAAAGGTCACTTCCCTATAGACTGTTTCTCCTACAGAATGCTTCATGGATACTATGAGGTCTGAACGGATCCTGAAGGTGATACAGAGACTACCAAAAATAAGAAGAAAACAGATCCTCATTACAGGTATATAAGCTGATTGAAAGAACATGGCAAATTGAGGTCAAGGTGCAGAACCTGAAGCTGGGGTAGACTTTGGGGCTCCAAGAGGATTTCTGGGTATCCAAGTAGTGACCTATTTCTGTGTAATGGACCACTCCAAAGCTTCAGTTCAGTTCAGTTGCTCAGTGGTGTCCGACTCTTTACTACTACATGGACTGTAGCACACCAGAGTTCCCTGTCCATCACCAACTCCTGGAGCTTGCTCAAACTCATGTCCATCAAGTTGGTGATGCCAGCCACCTCCAAAGCTTAGTGACTTCAAATAACAGCCCATTATTTCTCATAATTTCATGTGTGGATCTATATAGAAATCTTTCTACCATGGCTATAAGTTAACTAAGAGGTGAGCACAGAATAGGTAGGGCAACAGACCAACAGGTCATTACCTGAAATGGTAAATTGAAGTATTACTTGAAAGTTGAGAGGAGAACCAGTCCCAGAAGGATATGATCCATTGCCAAGTCTTCAGCAAGAAGTGGACATATTTAGTGGGAGAGTTGTGGCTCAGATGGTAATGCATCTGTCTACAATGCAGGAGACCCAGGTTCAATCCCTGGGTCAGGAAGATCCTCTGGAGAAAGAAATGGCAACCCACTCCAATACTCTTGCCTGGGAAATCCCATGGACGGAGGAGCCCAGTAGGCTACAGTCCATGGGGTCACAAAGAGTCAGACAAGTCTGAGCAACTTCACTTCACTTCACTTCATTTCATTCATACTGGGATTTTCTGTCTGAAAGAAGGGTCAGGTCAGCAGATTTAATGAAGGCGACCTACCACTTCTAAGAAATCAAATCATCTCTGGGACCCGAATTGCCAGGGTGGCAGACAGTCATGTCTGAATCTGCAGCTCACTCTGGAAGGCACCCAGCTTTAGACAAAGTTTCAGCACATGAACCAGGCAGGTTAAAACCCAACATGGAAGCACCGCCACAATTAATCACCTTGGACGGAAAGCTGGTGACCTGAGGGCCAGTATCCGCAGTACCTGCATTAGAGGAACTATACAACCCTTGGAAATTCTCCTCCCATGAGGGTCCTGGCGCAGAGCAGATGTTTGCACATCATTTAGCCTGTCGGTGATGAATTAGTTTTTAATGGCATTCTCGTGTACTTGTTATAAATCATTAAGTATCCAACAGACTGTCTCCCGTCTTCACAGACTTGGTCTGCTGGGGTTCCTAAGCAGTAAAAATTCTCAGAGATGGGAACAAGGCTGCCTCGCCCAGCTGAAAACTGTAATCCTCCACTCGCCTTCTCCCTTGTGTTTGACATCTGTTTCTCTCCTCCTCTCTCCTTCCCACCTCCCCGATGCCCAACCACACCCCCTGTCACTGCCCAGGGCCCCTGCCCTTTCTACCTCCTCAGGCTTCTTTCCATGCCTTCCCAGCCCCCCTCACAATTCTGCATCAACTGTTATCTCATTCCTCCCTCCACCCTTTTCCCTACTCCTCTTTTTAGCACCCCAACCTTCCCTCGGCATTAGAAATAAAATCTGTTTTCTTTCAATAAGCCGGGCGAGAGATTCACATGCGGACACAGTATGATTCTTAACACCAGTAATAAATTCATGGTCAGCCTTTCCTGGAAATGCAGGAAATTAGAGTTGGGTGGGGACAGGGAGCGAGACCAGGAACCAACCTGAGAAAGACGGAACGAGTTCCAAGTCGGTTGAACAGCATGGGTCGGCATTAACTGTATGTGAGACAGTGTGCCAATCATGAGAACGAACAGCGCAGTATTTATACCGGAGAACGGTTCCTCCTCTGGGAGAAACATGCAGGCCTGCTGGAGACATGCGAGTGATGGTTTGAACTGTGGGTGCAGTTTCCCAGGTGGCGCTAGCGGTAAAGAATCCTCCGCCTGCCAATACAAGAGGTGCAAAAGACACCAGTTCTATCCCTGGGTTGGGAAGAGTCCCTGGAGTAGGAAATGGCACTGCACCCAGTAGTCTTGCCTGGAAAATTCCATGGGCAGAGGAGCCTGGCAGGTTTCAGGAGCTGAACATGACAGCGACTGAGCACATGGGTATGCCACTTACTCACCCTGTGACTCTGAGACTTTGGGAAATCTAGGGTCAAAGACACTGAACTTATTTGCAAAGAAGAAATAGAGACACAGATGTAGAGAGTAAATGTATGGATACCAAGGGGTGGGGGAGGAGGGAGGAATTGGTATTGACATATACACACACATTTACACACACTAAGTAATGAGAACCTACTTTATAGAACAAGAAATTCTAGTCAGAGCTCTGTGGTGACCTAAATGGGAAGGAAAATTTTAAAAAAGAGTGGATATATGTATATGTATAGTTGATTCATTTTGCTGTACAGTAGAGACTAACATAAAATTGTAAAGCAACTATACCCCAATAAAAATTAATTTAAAAAAAGATCGTAGACAGAGTAGGTGTTTCAAAATAATTTTCCTTTCTCATTTTAGTGTCTACTTGGGAGTTAGGAAAGAGAGGAAGATTAGCGAGAAGTAATGCTCAAAATTCTCCAAGCCAGGCTTCAGCAATATGTGAACCATGAACTTCTGGATGTTCAAGCTGGTTTTAGAAAAGGCAAAGGAACCAGAGATCAAATTGCCAACACCCGCTGGATCATAGAAAAAGCAAGAGAGTTCCAGAAAAACATCTATTTCTGCTTTATTGACTATGCCAAAGCCTTTGACTATGTGGGTCACAATAAACTGTGGAAAATTCTGAAAGAGATGGGAATACCAGACCACCTGATCTGCCTCTTGAGAAATTTGTATGCAGGTTAGGAAGCAACAGTTAGAACTGGACATGGAACAACAGACTGGTTCCAAATAGGAAAAGGAGTTCGTCAAGGCTGTATATTGTCACCCTGTTTATTTAACTTATATGCAGGGTACATCATGAGAAATGCTGGACTGGAAGAAACACAAGCTGGAATCAAGATTGCCGGGAGAAATATCAATAACCTGAGTATGTAGATGACACCACCCTTATGGCAGAAAGTGAAGAGGAACTCAAAAGCCTCTTGATGAAAGTGAAAGTGGAGAGTGAAAAAGTTGGCTTAAAGCTCAACATTCAGAAAACGAAGATCATGGCATCCGGTCCCACCACTTCATGGGAAATAGATGGGGAAACAGTGGAAACAGTGTCAGACTTTATTTTTCTGGGCTCCAAAATCACTGCAGATGGTGACTGCAGCCATGAAATTAAAAGACGCTTACTCCTTGGAAGGAAAGTTATGACCAACCTAGATAGCATATTCAAAAGCAGAGACATTACTTTGCCAACAAAGGTTCGTCTAGTCAAGGCTATGGTTTTTCCTGTGGTCATGTATGGATGTGAGAGTTGGACTGTGAAGAAGGCTGAGCACCAAAGAATTGATGCTTTTGAACTGTGGTGTTGGAGAAGACTCTTGAGAGTCCCTTGGACTGCAAGGAGATCCAACCAGTCCATTCTGAAGGAGATCAGTCCTGGGTGTTCTTCGGAAGGAATGATGCTAAAGCTGAAACTCCAGTACTTTGGCCACCTCATGTGAAGAGTTGACTCGTTGGAAAAGACTCTGATGCTGGGAGGGATTGGGGACAGGAGGAGAAGGGGACGACAGAGGATGAGATGGCTGGATGGCATCGCTGACTCGATGGATGTGAGTCTCAGTGAACTCCAGGAGTTGGTGATGGACAGGGAGGCCTGGCGTGCTGCGATTCATGGGGTCGCAAAGAGTTGGACATGACTGAGCAGCTGATCTGATCTGATCTGAAGTCAAATTCAAATATTGTTAAAAGCAGGCAGTTATTGATGGCACATTTATTACTGATATATGTTAGACATGATTTCAGGTTCAGTGAAGGTTCTATGTATTCATCACTACCATGGGCTTCTGCTGCTACTGAAGCTGCTGCTAAGTCACCTCAGTCATGTCCAACTCTGTGCGACCCCATAGACGGCAGCCCACCAGGCTCCCCCATCCCTGGGATTCTCCAGGCAAGAACACTGGAGTGGGTTGCCATTTCCTTCTCCAATGCATGAAAGTGAAAAGTGAAAGTGAAGTCGCTCAGTCATGTCCGACTCTTACCAACCTCATGGACTGCAGCCTACCATGCTCCTCTGTCCATGGGATTTTCCAGGCAAGAGTACCTGAATGGGTTGCCATTGCCTTCTCCGACCATGGGCTTCTAACCCTACCCAAACTAAGCACAAAGCTCTATTTTGTCATTGTCAAGTTAATCTAATTTTAATCCAAGGCTTTTACTCTTGGAAAAACACTAGAGCCTTCCTTCACTGAGATGAAGACTCTGACATTTGAGAAACTTAAACTGCCAACCCTGATAAAGAGTTTCTGCCCATCACCCTCTGTCCTGCCCTCTTTGTCACCAAAGCCTACAGGGTGACTCCTACCTGCACCCCAAACCCTTCAAAGATCTCCGTGTCTAAGCATCTCCCTTTCTCCACCCTTCATCCTGCAGATCCCTGACAATCCATGTTGCAGTCTGCTCCTGAAATGGCACTGAAATTAGTACCAGTTCCTCAGCCTTTTGTTCACATGTCTTCATGCTCTTTCTCCGCCCAGACCTCAGCATTTGTTAAGCGGCTGATGTGTAGAAGCTGTGCTAAGGGACACACACTGTGCACCTGCATTTGTGTGAGTGATTATTACACTGTCTGACAAACAGCAGGTGCTCATTCCATTGGAGATCTCAATAAATAATAGCTTCTTTCATTATTACATTAGGAACCCCAAGTATTTTTCTCCTATAAGAAGGGAGTGATCATATATAATTCAATGAGTTACTGTGAAGATGAAATTAGAGAATATATTTATAAAGTTGAAGACATTATTTACGAAGCTCATGGTGATACCACATTGATATTAGTTTCCTTCCAACTTCCATGAGCCTGGGACTGGTGATTACTCTCCAGGACTTTAAATTTTGAGTAGAAATCCATATATATTTTTTCCTTTTATTTGGCTACAGGGCACATCATATGGGATTTTAAGTTCCCCAACCAGGGATGGAACCCGTGCCCCCTGCAAAGGACCGCAGAGTGTACTGCTGGGTCGCCAGGAAAGTCTTGATATCCACACCTTGATTCCAGTGCTTGTTGTTCTTGTTCACTCTCCAGTTGTGTCTGACTCTTTTCAACCCCATGGACTGGGGCACGCCAGGCCTCTCTGTCCCTCACCGTCTCCTGAATTTTGCCCAAGTTCATGTCCATTGCATAGGTGATGCCATCCAGCCAGCTCATCCTCTGATGCCCTCTTCTCCTGTCCTCAATCTTTCCCAGCATCAGGGACTTTTCCACTGAGTCAGTTCTTTGTGTCAGGTGGCCAAAGTTTCGGAGTTTCAGCTTTAGCATCAGTCCTTCCAATGAACACCCAGGACTGATCTCCTTCAGAATGGACTGGCTGGATCTCCTTGCAGTCCAAGGGACTCTCAAGAGTCTTCTCCAACACCACAGTTCAAAAGCATCAATTCTTTGGTGCTCAGCTTTCTTTATAATCCAGCTCTCACATCCATACATGACCACTGGAAAAACCATAGCCTTGACTAGACGGACCTTTGTTGACAATGTCTCTTCAGGGGACCCGGGTTCCATTCCTGGTCAGGGAACTAGATCCCACATGCTGCAACTGAGAGTTTGCATCCGGAATGAAGATTAAAGATCCCACATACTGCAACCAAGACCTGAGGCAGCCAAATACATAAATATTTAAACAACCACAACAAAACCCAGCCAAGTTCTTGCCCTAGACACATAGATGAAAATAGCATAATACTGACACGTACTGAGATGCCAAACTTCAAGATCTTTTGACTCTATTATAAATATTTTTATATTATTTATTTAAATAAATATGAATGTGTACATCTATGTGTGCATGTGTGTGTGCATGTGTGTACACATATATGAGATGTACAAGTATACACACATGCATATATACATATATGCGTGTATACATATATACATATGTGTATACATATATATATATATACACACACACACACATAAATACATACAAGTGTGCATGCTAAGTTGCTTCAGTCGTGTCTGACCATTTGCAACCCCATGGATTGCAGCCTGCCAGGTTGCCCTATCCATGGGATTCTCCAGGCAAGAATACTGGAGTGGGTTGCTATGCCCTTCTCCAGGGAATCTTCCTAACCCAGGATGGAACTGGCATTAACAGGTGGGTTCTTTACCACTAGCGCCACCTGGTATGTTACTGGGGACAAAGACCAGCACACAGGAAGTGCTGCCCAAATATTTCCAGTGCCCCCTCCTTCAGGCACCTGGAGGAGTTGCACTTCCCTTAGGGGTGATCATGTGATGGGCTTTAGTCAATGAAATGTGATTGAGATTGACAGGTCAGTTCCAGATAGAAGCTTTTATAGCTGGTACATCCTTCAGGGTCCTTGCTTCCCTTATGCCACTGATAACAAAAACCATCCAGATTACAGCTGTTTTGTCTGCCTGGGTCCTAGAGAGATGGCAGCATGAGTCAGGACCCTTAGACAACTTTGAGTAGACAAGAAGGACGAATGAGAAATAAATCTTTACTGTTTGGGGCTCTGAGATATCAGGACTGTTTGTTACTACACTGCAGCCTAGCCTCTCTGTTTCTGTTGTTGCTGTTTCTGCTAGTTTCTTATTCTTATTGGTAGTAGTAGCAATGTCATCATCATTATTCGATTTTGCCATCCTCACTCACGTTTGTGAGGAACAGCCAACATGCCTAGTGTGAGCCTGGGAACACTGCATATATTAAAGTTTCATTATACAGACCATGAAGTGTGATTCCAATTCCCCTTACCACACTCCACGTGGGAACCTCAAACGGTCTCCAGTCAATCCCCAGGAGAGAAGAGACAAGGGGTGTAGGCAAGGCCAGGACTGTTTAATCACGCTCATTAACTTCAAGGTAAAAGTTGGGTTTATGGCGTTATAAAATGCAGAAGTACTCCCTAGCCTAACGCCTTAGGAGAGAGGCCTGAAAGTCATTCTTGGTTTATTTCTCTGGGGAATTAACTGCTTGGATTCCTTCAGAGTTTAATTAAATTGTCACATAACACATAAAATAGCAAATAAAACAGGCTTTTCCTATGTCCTGGTGTTAATTTTATGTCATCAAAATTGTTTAGCTTGTTAGCCGCCTAACTCTGGCCGCCCCAGTTACCAATTACGGGTTCTATGTGAGTGCGTCTCTCCCATCTGAACACCAGATCCAGCTGCACTCTTGTTAAACTTCTCATTTCCTTGGGGTTACAACTTCTAATTTTTTAAATAGGTTCTTGGTCCTTTAAATTTAATGCTGTGCATTTTTTGATAGCAGAAGAAAAATTGGAGAAGTTTGACTTAAGGAAAAAGGATCAACAAGATGAAGTGCTAGTAGAAAGGGACTTTACAGCTTAAGATCTCTAATCTGCCTGTGGTGTCGAAGAAAGCGAGGTTCAGAGCAGTGGCCTGAGCTGTCAGTGGTCCCACAAAGAACTGATGGCCAAGATGGGATTATAATCCAGGAAAGCAGATTCTCAGCTTGATGCTTTTATGAACGTACATGGCTGCCATTTTGCCTGATAACTTCTTCTCCATTCAGTGACATTTCCCAACTGAGGGTCCAACCATCTTTCAGGCAGGCTGTTGATGTCATAATCTTTTTTTTTTTTCCTTTTTAATGTAGGACCAGAAACTATAAAACTCTTAGAGGAAAACATAGTCAGAATGCTTGATGACATAAATCAAAGAAAGATCCTCTATGATCCATCTCCTTGCCTAATGGAAATAAAACCCAAAGTAAACAAGTGGGACCTGATTAAACTTAAAAGATTTTGCACAGCAAAGGAAACTCTAAGCAAGGTGAAAAGGCAACCCTTTTTTACCAGGAGAAAATAACAGCAAATGAAACAACTGACAAAGGATTAATTTCCAAAATATACAAGCAGCTCATACAACTCAATACCAGAAAAACAAACAACCCAATCAAAAAGTGGAAAAAAGATCTAAACAAACATTTCTCCAAAAATGTCATAATCCTTTTAATGGTGTCCCTGATTCTAGGCACATTATAAGGTAGACACTCTTATCTGTCCCCATCCTTCCTCTTCCTCTTCCTCTCCCTCTCCACAGCTCAGTTTCCATAAGAAAGATGAGAAGACATTCATTTCACTCCCAGAGGTCGGGGGAGCAGAGTTGGCCTGAGGACCCCAGGTCATGTGGCCCCACCTACCTCCCTTGCCTCCCATGGGAAGGGGAATGTCCCCACATGCTTAAGGCATCTTTGAGGCAAAGGGCAGAGCCACTGCCCTGAAAAGCTGTTGCAGACCTGGACACTGACCGTCTCAGCCCCTCTGCTCCACAAGACACTGGGCGTGTGGACAACAGTATGACCTGTATCCCAAGGGCTGGGCCGGTGTCTTCTTGGCCGATCACACTCTCACCTCACATTCTCTGCTTCTGTGACTTGTGGAGAGGAAGGAGGAAGCCTCTTTTCGACTTGGGTTCAAACTTATTCCATAAGTTTAGTTCTGTCAAGGAGCCCTAAACACTAGGTTATAATGTGGGGAAAAGTGATATTGCATTTCTGCCTCCAAGCCCATTTTTTAAAAAAATTTTAGGCTGTGTTGTGTGGCAGGTGGGATCTTAGTTCCCTGACCATGGATCAAACCTGTGCCCCCTGCATTGGGAGCAAAGAATCTTAACCACTGGACCACCAGGAAGTCCCTCCACGCCCATTTCCAAATTATTAGAAACCAGTGGGAAGGAGGGGTGAGTGGTGGGATCCACAACTTTCCAACACAAATTCTTCCCATTTATCCTCCCTACTTATACCCAACATATCACTGAGAGGTTAAAACCCTTGAGTATGTCCCCAAGGCTTAAAATTGGCATAAAATTAAAACTATTTAGAATAATGATAAAAGATGTTTCTTATATGGCCCTTCTCTACCTATCTACTAATCTCTCTCATCATCCCCCTCCTTTCAGCCTAAATCTCAGTTACACAAGGCCACTTGAAGCTCCCTCTGAAATATTGCAGTTTTTGGTGCATCTCAAAAATACCCCTCTGCATGGATTGTGTACCCACACTGGCCCCCTCCATCTCCACTTCCACACACACATAATGCATACTTGGCACACTCCTTCCCTTCCCTCCAGAATATGCTAAAAGTCGACAATTTCAATGAACAGACTAGATTCCAAGTGACTTGATTAGCAAGGAGCTCAGGTACACAAAGTCCACTTACTAGTGCTTTAAAATTCTTCTTTCAGTTTCTCTGTTTTTAATTACAACTCAAAAAAGTTAATGCTATGGTAAGAATACCTCACATATTACTCTGTTATATTTTTAAGTGTGCAAGATGGCAGTGTTATCTATAGGCACATCAGATCTCTATGTGATTCTTAACCATCTGACCCATTAGAACAATCATATAGATGATCTTATTTGCAAAGCAGAAAGAGAAATACAGACATAGAGAACAAATATATGGATACCAAGGTGGGCAGGGAGGGGTGGGAGGAATGAGAAGATTGGGACTGCCACATATGCACTGTTGATTTGGGCTCAGTCATGCAGTCGTGTCTGACTCTTTGTGACCCAGTGGACTGCAGTCTGCCAGGCTTCTCTGTCCATGGGATTCTCCAGGCACAAATACTGGAGTAGGTTGCCATGCCCTCATCCAGGTGATCTTCCCAACACAGGGATTGAACCTAAGTCTCCCACATTGCGGGTGGATTCTTTACCATCTGAGCCACCAGAGAAGCTTTATTGATACTAAGTATAAAATAAATAATAATGAGAACATACTGCATCATCCATTTTTAAATTAGGTCATTTTTTTTTTTTGCTATTGAGTCATAGGAGTTCTTTATATATTTTAGAAATTAACCAGTTATCAGATATATGGTTTGCAAATATTTTCTCTCATTCCATAGGTCGCCTTTTCACTCTGTTGATTGTGTCCGTAGCTGCACAGAAGGCTTTAGCTGTAGCCCTATCTGCCTAATTTTGCTTTTTTTGCCTGAGCTTTTGGTGTCATATCCATTAAATACATTTCCAAGACCAACGCCAAAAAGCTTTCCCCCTATTTTTTTTTTTTTTGGTAGAAGCTTTAGTTTCAGGTCTTACATTTAGGTCAATAATCCATTTTGAGTTGACTTTTGTATGTGTTATAAGAATCCAGTTTTACAGTTTTGCATGAGGATATCCAGTTTTCCCAACACAATTTGTTAAAGAAACTATCCTGTCCCCTTGTGTATTCTTGGCATCCTCGTCAGGGATCAGTTGATCATGGATTTTTTTCTGAGCTCTCTGTTCTGTTCCATTTGGTCTAAATGTCTGTCTCTGTGCCAGTGCCATACTGTTTTAATTTAATAATTTTAGAAACAAATAGCACCTCCTCCTCTCCCCTTCTACTTCTTGGAGTCAAATTATTCCCTGGACCTGCATTGCTTAGCTTGTCCTTTCTTTTTTTTAAGGTTTTTTTTTTTTTTCTTTTTGATGTGGATCATTTTTAAAGTCTTTATTTAATTTGTTACAATATTGCTTCTGTTTTATATTTTGGCTTCTTGGCTTCATGTGGGATCTTAGCTCCCTAACCAGGGATTGAACCCATACACTCAGCACTGGAAGGCAAAGTCTTACCCATTGGACCCCCAGGGAAGTTCCTTGGCTTGTCATTTTAATTTAGTCAGTACTCCACTGAGATAGAGTAGGGATATCCCAGACTATTATAATAAAGTCCTTTCTCATGCCTGTTTCTGAACAGAAAAGGTAATAGCCTGAATGTCATAAACTCATGTATTAACATCATAAATTCATTCACTGATTTTATTCAACCAGGTTTAATTACTTTATGTCAAGCCTTCTGCTATTTGTTGAAGATTTGAAGATGATTAATATATAAGCCTATGCCTATGAAGTTCACAAATTAGAGGAGATGGAATTTAGATAAATGTAATACAATGTAAGGGAGTGATGGATAGAATTCAATAGGGCTTCAGTAACCATAGGGTGGGTAGGAAACTTTCTGAGAGGAACTAAAACTCAGTCTGGGCCTTGAAGGATGAGGAATAATTTGCAAAGTAGATAGGAGAAGATAATGCAGCCCAGAATCTGAACATGAATGAATGCCAGCAGGTAAGGCAACCTGCTAGCATTCATTAAAATTAAAAGATGCTTGTCCCTTGGAAGAAAAGTTATAATAAACCTGAAAGAAAAGTGAAAGTGAAGTTGCTCAGTCGTGTCCGACTCTTTGCGACCCCATGGAATGTAGCCTACCAGGCTTCTCCGTCCATGGGATTTTCCAGGCAAGAATACTGGAGTGGGTTGCCATTTCCTTCTCCAAGAGATCTTCCCGACCCAGGGATTGAACCCTGGTCTCCTGAATTGTAGGCAGATACTTTACCATCTGAGCCACCAAGGAAGCGCCCATATAAACCTAGACAGCATAATAAAAAATAGAGATCTCTTTGCTGACAAAGGTTCATACAGTCAAATCTATGCTTTTTCCAGCAGTCATGCATGGATGTAAGAGTTGGACCATAAAGAAGGTTGAGCATTGATTAACTGATGCTTCAAATTATGGTGTTGAAGAAGACTGTTGAGAGTCCCCTGGACAGCAAGAAGATCCCACCAGTCAATTCAAGGAAATCAATCCTGAATATTCATTGGAAGGAGATGCCAAAACTGAAGCTCCAATACTTTGGCAACATGATGTGAAGAGCCAAGTCCCTGGAAAAAGACCCTGACACTGGGAAAGATTGAAGACAAAAGAAGAAGAGGGTGACAGATGGTGAGGTGGTTAGATAGCATCACTGAATCAGTGGACATGAATTTGAGAAAACTCTGGGAGATAGTAGAACCTGGAGCCTGGACTGCTGCTGTCCATGGGGCTGCAAAGAGTTGGACATGACTTAGCGATTAAACAATAACACAACTAGAGGAAAAGCTTCAAAAGAATATTCTACAATCCAGTGTTCAGAAGATTCTGGTAACTGTTTAAAAATCCAATTATATTAGCCAGTATGAAGCCTTAGCAAAGATCTCTATAAAATGGAATGCCTATCATTTTCAATAATTATTCTCAGCAATTTCTACAATGATGGGGCTAGTAACTAATATTAGGGAGAAATTTCTTCGTATGCGTCCAGCACTCAGCTAAGCACTTTCCAGGTATTATCTAATTTAATATCGGGAACCAATCTGTAGGGTAAATACTATCATTCAAATAATTATTTCAATTAAAACACTTGGGTCTTACTCAGCTGCTAATGGGGAAGGTGACTGACTATTGGAAAAATAATACTCATTTGCAGGCTGGGAAAAGAAGCAGAGGTGATGTGTTCAAGAGAAGAGGAGTTGCTGTGGGCAAGTACACCTGCTGTTCGGAAGCACGTTAGGAGCTGTAAGCAGCACCGGTCAGAGTGTGGGTGTACACGGGCTCCTGGGGGGTAGTTAAGGGGTTAGACAACTCATCAGGAGCGTGGTAGCCACATGATTACAAAGTTAGAGAACTCAAGACTGGGAAACTTTCTCCCTTGGACTGACTGCTCCGGGGAGCTGTGCTGCCACGTAGCTTGTCTGACAATGTCCCTCATGCCATTCATGAGTTATATGTTTCTGTGACCGCATGACCACATAACACAGCTCCTTCTGTGTCTGCTCTCCTTCCATGACTCACTTTGGTACTTCACCTCCCAATAAAGTCTTAATGTGCAATGCCGATTTCAGCTTTTGTTTTCTAGTGGAACAGAGCTAAAGCCACACTTCTGAACATTAATCTTGAATGAGGCTTAGCCAAAGAGAATAATCATTGAGGTTATTCAAAGCTTTTCACCTTGAAAGCGCCCATGATAGTCTTCAGTCCCAACTACGGGGATCCTATTAAGCAGAAATAAATTAGGGCTTTGAGATCAGACAGATCTAATTCCAATACTTGGCTCTGCCATCTGCTTAACCTGGATGGATCACTTATTCTCTCTGAACCTCGGTTCCTGTATTTAAAAAATGGAAACAATCATATCTGTTTAATAGGGCCATTTTTAAAAGGCAGCAAGGCCACATCCAAAGAGCTGGTACATCATTTAGCCCATGATAGGTAGTCAATAAATATTATCTTCCCTAGTTTGGGATCCTAACTCCTAGGTATAGAGAACTGTGGATATTCAGAGTTTGCTAGCTGCTTCTTTTTGTATAAGTTCTATACAGAGAAGCCATATATCAGAAGAGACCAGTGGTGGCTGCCAGGGACCATGCATTTTCAGAATGGCATCCGTGTGGAAAGGGACTGACATTTCTGGCACCCAGGTGGCCCATTTCTTCCCAGATGCCTGTCACTTCTTAGGGACCTTCTGTCATTTGTCAGAACTGTCTTGCCAGGGGACGTCCTCCACGTGTGGCTTCTACCTCTGCTCTCCTTTTGGCAGAAGACAAATGAGAAAATAGAATTCACAGTCATTTTTACACAGTACAGAAAAAGCAGCTTGGTATTTAATTTGGCACTCCTGCCCAATGAACTTCTCCTGAATCCTAGGATCAAGTTCTGTGAATAAATTGTCATTTCCAAACCTTCTGTGTGGGATAGTCTTTCCCATTGAATCCAGGAATATATCTACATAAGTATGAATATTAACATGCAAATGCATGGAAATGAGGCCCAAACAGGGCTAAATATAGGGCTGTAAAAGAAAATTAACTTGTACATGCGAGCATATAAATGCTGTATATGAAAAAAAGGCATTTAGCTATTGTTCTCTACATTTATGAAATATGCTCAGCAGGAAATTGCCCACAACAAGAGGCATCTTAATTAAACACAGGAAGAACTTCTTGATTTTTCTCAGGGCAGGAAGATAAACAGAACTCTAGAATGGGCTACTATGGAAAAGTATGGCATTTTATTTTTTTTTTAGCGTGTTCCCTGACTAGGGATCAAACCCATGCCCCTTGCAGAGGAAGCACCATGAGAGAATTCCCCTGCTGTGTCCAATTTAGTCAGAATGCAGAAAACATTTAGATTCCAATATGCCTGGAGGCATGAAGAAGGGAAAGATGGCTTTGATTGAGGGAGAGATGTGACTGCACGTGGACGCAAGCCCTTCACCAGCCTGTTTCCTATGTAAGAAAAGTAAGGGTCAAGGAAGCGAGTCTTCGCCCTGCAGAGCTTCTGCTGTTCTCAGGGGGATTGGTATGTTCTAAAAACTAAAGAGAGACAGAAGCTCAGATGGAGTCTACATTTTCTCTTCTAGGGTAAAAAAGTCCAGTCACTTAGAGGAGTGAAACAGAGGATTGAGTAAGAGTGGGGACTGGATCTGAATGTGTCCAGTGGGGACAACACTGAGTGTGCTTGAACGTGAGGGCCCTGCCCATCCCTTCTGTGTGCAAAGAGGAAATGTTCTCGTTGATTTCACACCTTCTGGATGGACTCAGAAGAGTGAGAAGAGTTTATCAGGAAGACACCAGGGAGGAGAAGGGAGGCAGAGGCTGGGAGGTATGCAGGAAGGGGGCTGTTTGGGGAGCTCAGCATATCTACTAATTCTACCAGGAACCTAGATGGGGTCCTTCAGATGACTCCTCAGAATTGTACCATCTGAGCCAGATGGTTGGGTAACAAGAGGGTGTTGAGTCCTCCCTCCCTCCCTCCGTCCCTCACTTATAAAGGACCAAGAAGACAGAGCACCTTTGCTGGATCTTGGCCCAGGGAAACAGGCCCTGCCAGGGTCTGCTTGCTTTCCACGAGGGCACAAGAGAAAACATGGAACACATGGGCTTCTGCCCTTATGGAAGGAAGACCTGCCCTCCCTGGCCCAAGGCCCCCCAGTGCTTGTCTTGGGTTCTGACCAGTCCTATTCCTCCTCCTGCCTTCCAACACGGTTGCCAAGAAGTGGGTGGGCAGCTGGCAAGAGCAGATGGCTCAGCGCCCACCTCCCGCATACTTGGCATCCAGAAGCAGGCAGCAGTAGGCAATTCCGTACATAGAAATAAGAAAACAAAATCACAGAAACAATAGCTCACATTTACTGAAGCAGTGATGAGGCATGGATGGAAAAATATTTAGCGTATTTTACTGATGCTGCATCTATGATTTGTTTTAACCCTCACAAAAACTCCATGAGATCTGTGTTACTAATATCTCTGGGTGACAGATGAGGAAACTGAGACACAGAGAGGCTCTCTAGCCTGTGGTTCAGAGACTTGCAGAATGTTCTGTAAGCTCATGAAGATATGTATATATGTGTGCATGTGTGTGCAGGGGTCATGCAACCGAATCTAAAGGGGATAGAGTATATGATAAAAATAGGGATGGTGGTGTCACCCTAGACTCCCCCCTTTTCTTTCACGTCCACATGTCCTCTACAAGAAAACAGTCAGTTCTACCCTGAACACATTTCCGTGCTCTGACCGCCTCCTAGACCTCTCCCTTCTCCTGCTCTGGCCCAAGTGAAAGTGAAAGTCACCCAGTCATGTCCAACTCTTTGTGACCCCTTGGACTATGCAGTCCATGGAATTCTCCAGGCCAGAATACTGGAGTGGGTAGCCTTTCCCTTCTCCAGGGGATCTTCCCAACCCAGGGATCGAACCCAGGTCTCCCACATTGCAAGTGGGCTGTTTACCAGCTGAGCCACCAGGAAGCCCAAGAATACTGGAGTGGGTAGCCTATCCCTTCTCCAGTGGAGCTTCCCAACCCAGGAATCGAACCAGGGTCTCCTGCACTGAAGGCAGATTCTTTACCAACTGAGCTATCAGGGAAGCCCTGGTCCTCATCATCTCCTGTCCAGCTCTGCAACAGACTCCTAACTGGTCTCTCTCCTTCCACTCTTGCCCTTTCCAGCCCCATTCAACACAGCAGGAGAGCCAGCCTGTTAGCATGGGAGTCAGTTCACATCACTCTTCCATTGAACTTTCCTACCTCACCCAGAGAAAGACCCAAACCCTCAAAATGGCCAAAAGTTCTGACCTCCAGTTTCCTCTCTGACTTCATCTTCTTCTATTTTTCTGTGCTTTCCTTTGCCACGTTCCAGATGCACTGGCCTCCTCCCTACCCCTGGAATAGGCCAGGCTCGCCACACCACCATTAACACCCACCCCCTGCCACACCTCCAAAGCCTCTGCACGGCCTCCCTTCCTGGAATGCTGCACCTACAATTATCTGTATATCTTGCTGCCTTCTAATCTTTTCTTAAAAGTCATCTATTGGGGAGGCTTGCTCATTTTCCTCCTTGGCACCAAGGACTAACACTCACCATGCTTCATCATGGCTATAAGATGATTGTTTTGTTTGTTTTAACATCTTTGAAATCAGGATGTATCTTGCAGTTGATGGTGAGTCTTGGCTTGGGTTCTTCTAACGAACAGGATTGGGCTTGAGGCACTGTATGCCCACACCCAGGCTTCCCAGGTGGCATTAGTGGTAAAAAATTTGCCTGACAATGCAGGAGACATAAGAGAGGCAGGTTCAATCCCTGGGTCAGAAAGATCCTCTACAGGAGGGCATGACAACCCACTCCAGTATTCTTGCCTAGAGAATCCCATGGACAGAGGAGCCTGATGGGCTACAGTCCATGGGGTTGCAAAGAGTTGGACAGGACTGAAGTGACTTAGCATGCATGCCTGCCCACACCCATACCCCCATGTCATTAACACCCCACAGTCAGGGGTACATCTGTGGTCTCAACTAAGCAGTATCTTATGGTCCTAAAAATGACCATGGTGCCCACAGGAGGCAGGCCTCTGACCAGTCCAGTTGTGACCCACCACAGCTGCACAGAATTCATGTGACACCTGGGATTACAATGTCAATTACCACTCAGCTTCCTGGGCACCACTTCTTTCTTAGTGGCCCATAGAAAGTAATGCAAATTACAATCAATATTTGATCATGTCTTTGACTTGATGAAAGATGGTAGTTTTCTTACTTATTGTGCATGTCTGTTACTAGAAGCCAGTCTCTATGATAGTACCAAGGTTGGTGGAAGAAGAACAAGCTGCCCTTTTTAGATATGCCTGGCACAGTCGGATTTAACTACTGTTAAATGAATGAAGCAACTGAATAAATAAGTTCTATATGCAAATGCATGAACGAATCACAGGGATGGTCTCTTAAAACTCCAATCACACAGTCTAAAATCATTTAGCAGGATTGTCATTACTCTCTGACCAGAGGTGGTCTTCTTGATAAGGTTAGTGACACTGGTCTCGAAGGAAGTTCTAACACCCTCTCCAATCAAGGCCACGGACGTTATTTGTTACCCTGGGGAGTGGGTGTGACTCACTGGGTGTCAGGGGTGAGGTGGAAGGAGGGACTTCGGAGGGAAAAGAAAAAGTTAGGTGAAGGCTCTTCATATGAGTCGTATGGTCTTCCTTCTGGCATGCCTTTGCTCCTTTAGGATGTATCTTTTCTGTCTGCTCCCACACAGGGATCTGCTATAGCATAAGGGGCCAGAATAAGGACCATCACTCATCCCCTGAGATGCCCAGCAGAAATGGCCCCAGGAGCAGCAAGCAGCCCTGTCTAGTCTAAGGGAGAAATGGTCTCTTTCCCTCATGATCTGGCCTGGACCACATGCAATTCACAGGTATTCCTTTGGGCCCAGTTCAGCTCTGCATGTTGGAATTCCCTACGGGAAACAGTCACCACTCGTGATTTTTTTATCCACCTGTATCTAGTATGACACATCAGTTGGCAGCTGCGGGAAGTGGCGAGAGTTTGACATGGTTTGAATGTTTCTCTCAATCCAAGGAAACTATACAAACTCAGACTCCACAAAGGGATAGACCAGTGAAGGTGCTTTGAAGGACTCTTACCATCTAGATTCCCCATGTCCAGAATCTACTATGGTGCCCTCAAAAGAATAGCTCTTCAATAAAGTTGCAAGAGAGAGTCAGGGGAAAGCTTCATGATAATAAATAAATCATCTTTGGTGTTGTTTAGTCATTCAGTCATGTCCAACTCTTTGCGATCCCATGGACTGTAGCCCACAAGGCTCCTCTGTCCATGGGACTCTCCAGGCAGTGGAGTGGAGTGGGTTGCCATTTCCTTCTCCAGGGGATCTTCCTGACCCAGGGATCAATCACACTTCTCCTACACTGGCAGGCAGACTCTTTACCACTGAGCCACCAGGGAACCCTTCACCCCAAAAAAGTCAGCACTCACTGGTATTTTGCCTTAAATGTTTCTTTCTGGTGTTTAACATGGAAAAACTAATATACAAAACATGGCTGTGTTTAGCATTGGACAAGCCTCTTCCCCTTCTGAGTTTCCATTTTCTCATCTATAGAAATAGGGCATGATCCATATATCTGCTAATATCCTCCCATCACTGTTTTCTAATGGATCTCTGTGGTTCACTTTGCCTGATTTCCTATGCTTGGTTGTTCTTCCCAAAACTCAACAGGCCTATGTCCCTTTAACTACAACCCACACAGAAATATTACATACCTTGGTATGAAAAGGAGAGAGAATCTGGAGAAGGGAAAAGTTCCTGAAAGCACTATTTTGCTCTGACTCACCATTTTACACACCCCCTCCCCAAATACTTCTGTTTTCAAAACACAAATGAAATCCTGAATTTTTCTTTGGCATTTTAGCTCTTTGGCCTCTTCTATAACCATGAAGCACTTTGTGGTATCCATGAAGCAAAGAAAGGCGAGAGGCCTGGCTCATGCCAGCCCCACTCCTGCTTTCCTTCTGTCTTTTCCACAGTCTTTTCCACAGCCCCCCTGTGCCTACAGCCTGAAATCACAGCTCTAACTCACATTAAAGGCCCTTTGCCCTCTGGCCTCTACTTGACTTTGTCAGTCTCACCTCATAGCACTGCCCTTCACTTAGGCTTCAGCCAAACTCTCTTTCTGAAAACACACACAGAAAGAAGGACGCATCCTGCAGCTGATGGGATGCTGCTGCTGCTGCTGCTGCTGCTAAGTCGCTTCAGTCGTGTCCGACTTTTGCGACCCCAGAGATGGAAGCCCACCAGTCTCCCCCGTCCCTGGGATTCTCCAGGCAAGAACACTGGAGTGGGTTGCCATTTCCTTCTCCAATGCATGAAAGTGAAAAGAGAAAGTGAAGTTGCTCAGTCGTGTCCGACTCTTAGCAACCCCATGGACTGCAGCCCACCAGGCTCCTCCACCCATGGGATTTTCCAGGCAAGAGTACTCGAGTGGGGTGCTATTGCCTTCTCCGGCAGCTGATGGGATAGGAGAGGTTAAAGGGGTCAGGGGATAGAGTCAGCTCCTAAAGATGAGGCTGGGGACTTCTCTGATGGCCCAGTGGCTAAGACTTCACCCTCCCAATACAGAGGGCCCAGGTTCAATCCCTGGCCAGGGAGCCAGATCCCACAGGCCACAACTAAGGGTCTGCATGCCACAACTAAAGATCCCACGCACCGCAAAGAAGATGGAAGGTCCTGCGTGCCACAGCTAAGACCTGGTGCAGCCAAGTAAGTAAATAAAGTAAAATAAAAATGAGGCTAAGTGAGCAAAGACAGCATCACCATCCATGCAGTTCTCCTCACGGGCAAGAAAGTTAAACCAAAGAACAGCACATAACCCCTGGAAATGTGATACGAGATGTGGTGTTTCATGAACTAAGGAGCTATTTATGTGGAACACACTGAAATAACTATGTTAAAACCGCACAACTTGTTAAACAGAAACTCTAACATACAAACCCAGGTGTAACGCCAATGGCCTTGCTCTTTTTTCTGCACGACATATTGCCCAGAAATATCAACTTTAAGTAGGGTCCACACGATTGAGCAGCGGTAGATCAAAGAACCACTCCAGAGGTTGAAAGCATCAGCCCAGCATCTGAAGAGTTAACACTCTTTTTCATTCCCTCACTGGCATTTCTTGAGATCAACTGTATTTCCCCCATTTAACAGATGAGCAAATCCAGATAAGCCTAGAATGATTCTTGATTCGTTCCCATCAGCACAGCATTTTTGTTTGGGTTTGCCTTTGGTATAACATAACCGCCATGACCTAATTGATTCCATATGTATCCATTAGGGATGCTTTTGTCTGCAGGTAACGGGAAACCCAACATAGAATGGCTCTAAGCAAGAAAGACATTAAATTAGCTCATGGAACCAGAAGACCCGAGCTTCTGTTCTGAGACTTAACCAGGTTAGCAAAGACTCAGACTCTCTCTAATCTTCCTGGTTAGCTATCCTTAAGGCCCTGGCCTTTTCCTTGTCTTTGTTTATTGCTTTAGGGTCGCGAGAAAACTTCCACAACTCCAGACAACATGTCCTTTGAATGCTATTTCTCTCAGGAAAAAGTGAGAAGATGCTAAATGCTTTCTTTCTTCAGGTTCTGCTTTTTATTTGGAAATTAAGACCTGAGCAGACTTCTTCATACATCTCATTGGGCAGAATTGGTTTATACAGTAGACTAAATGCGGGCAGAGAATATGAGATTTCCACAGCAGCATTAGGTCATTGAAGACTGATTCTCTAGGGGCTAGGGTGGAGTTTGCTTTCCTAAAAATCATTGAATAAGTCCTGCCAGTCACACAGAGAGTACAATTTGGGTCTCCTGAGTCCTCCATGCCATGAATACAGCATCAGCTCCTGGAATCTGACCATAAAATATGACCAGAAAATCAGCTGCTCAAACTTGACAGAAATTTTCATTATTCACTAAATTATTTTGAGGCTCATGTTTTACTGTAAAAATCGGAATAAAGCGTTTGTCCTGATGTGTTTGGCAACTGACAACTGACAGCAGAGGCTCACTCAAGATGAAGGCGGAAATGATGCTTTCGAACATACCTCTTGGCCTCAATACTGTTTCACAGTGATCTGACTCTGTCATGAGGTTCTCAGCCTCCTCCAGCATCCAAACCAACCCAGCCCTCCCCAACCACACATTGTCCTTTTTGAGCGGATCCAGACTGAGTATCAACACAGGGACATCTGAAGAGCCTAAATCCAGAGTGAAAGCCAGGTCAACACCAGGCTCTGCCACTTATAACCTCTATGAACTGCAGCTGTTTTGTGTAAAGACAGGGAACTCCAAAGCGAGGGCTGTACCATAGTCACTCCAGCTCTGGGTTATACCACATGCCTAGGATATGGCTGGGACTCAACAGATGCATGTATTCATTCATACATTCATTCATTCATCAGTGTTATGTACGTTCTAGGTGGTGGAGATAAAACAGCGAATAAAACAGATTGATCCCAAGTCATCAAAGCATACAGTACAGCTAGCTGAGATACAGCAAGGAAATAAGCTGTTACAGTGGAGTGCTATAGATTCTCTATGAGGGGAAGGGATCCTGCAGGAACACACTGGAGGGATAGTAGTTAAAATTCCAAGAAATCCTCATTTATGAGGGGATGTATAATCGGAGGTCCAAGGCATGAGTTGAAATTAGCCAGGTGAGGAGTAAGGGGAAAGAAAGAGCACCCCAGAGGGAAGATAGAATCTGCCTGCAATACAGGAGACTCCAGTTCAATACCTGGGTCAGGAAGATCTGCTACAGAAGGGAGAGGCTACCCACTCCAGTATTCTGGCCTGGAGAATACCATGGACTGTAGAGTCCATGGGGTTGCAGAGTCAGACATGACTGAGCGACTTTCACTTCACAGAGGGATAGAACAAAGATTTGAGAGCAAAGGAGAGCACAATGCTTTTGAAGAAGTAAAAGTAACTCAGACTGACTAGGATTTAAAGTATATGTGCATTTAGGGTTGGGAACACAGTGGGGAGGTGGTAACTTGTATTAAAAGTGTTCAGAATAGCAAGACATGCAACTAAAGAAGCAAACAAACACCAGATCAGAAAGGTCTTTATGAGGCCCTGAAAAAATGTTTACTCAGGATCCCAAATTCAAGGAAGGGCTTTCAGCAGAGGTACAAAATCATCATATTTACATTTTTTAAAATATCCATTTGGTTTCTGTGTAAAGCATGGATTAGAGGAGGCCAAGACAGGTTATACGAAGATTAATTAAAAAGTTATTAAAATTGTCCAGGCTAGAAATGATGAAATGAAACTATAATATGGAAATGATCTTAACTGACCCATCTACTTCGTGTGTGTATTTATTCATTCATTCTCATTCATTGCCCAGCTCACTCATTCAACCATGGTTTACTAAATCTCTCCTCAAATACCCCTGACTCCTTACTACAGGGAGGGAGATGCTCCCATCACTGCCATCAAGGATTACCGTCCGGCGAAGGAGACAGACTGGTAACCAACATTATGTTCATGTGGTAAATGTTAAGGTCAGACTTGTAATACAAATGCTTTGTTTGCTGGTTTGTTTTTACTTATCTAGCTTCCCATTCCCCTCCTCTGGAGAACAGAAGCTTTCTTTCCTGTGGGAGACCCATCTTATATGGTTTGGGTAAAAACGAGCAAACAAATCTGCTCCCTGTCTGCAAAGGGTATTTAAATCTGTGCATCTGTATCTACCAGGGACAACTGAGTCCCCACCATGAGATTTAGCATATGTACACTGAAACAGAGAGGGCGTCTGTTCTCTAAGATTGTGACTTGTAAAGACGATGGAGACTTGCCTCCACCTCAAGACCTGCTGAGACTGAAGTTGAGGTTGTTGCAGCTTAGTTGCTATGCTGGGTCCAACTTTTTTGCAACTCCATGGTCTATAGCCTGCCAGACTTTTCTGTCCATGGGATTCCCCCAAGCAGGAATGCTGGAATGGGTTGCCATTCCCTTTTCCAGGGTAACTTCCTGACCCAAGAAACAAACTCATATCTCCTTCACTGGAAGCTGAGGTAAATGGAGCAGAAAGGTAGAGAAAGAGAGAAAGTACACCCATGCCCTAATTATAATGTTTCAAAGGCTTCAGCAATATGTGAACCATGAACTTCCAGATGTTCAAGCTGGTTTTAGAAAAGGCAGAGGAACCAGAGATCAAATTGCCAACATCCACTGGATCATCGAAAAAGCAAGAGAGTTCCAGAAAAATATCTATTTCTGCTTTATTGACTATGCCAAAGCCTTTGACTGTGTGGATCACAATAAACTGTGGAAAATTCTGAAAGAGATGGGAATACCAGACCACCTGACCTGCCTCTTGAGAAATCTATATGCAGGTCAGGAAGCAACAGTTAGAACTGGACATGGAAAAACAGACTGGTTTTAAATAGGAAAAGGAGTATGTCAAGGCTTTATCCTGCCACCCTGATTATTTAACTTATATGCAGAGTACATCATGAGAAATGCTGGGCTGGATGAAGCACAAGCTGGAATCAAGATTGCCAGGAGAAATATCAATAACCTCAAATATGCAGATGACACCCTTATGGCAAAAAGTGAAGAGGAACTACAAAGCCTCCTGATGAAAGTGAAAGAGGAGAGTGAAAAAGTTGGCTTAAAGCTCAACATTCAGAAAACGAAGATCATGACATCTGTTCCCATCACTTCATGGCAAATAGATGGGGAAACAGTGTCAGACTTTAATTTTTGGGCTCCAAAATCACTGCAGATGGTGATTGCACACATGAAATTAAAAGACGCTTACTCCTTGGAAGGAAAGTTATGACCAACCTAGATAGCATATTCAAAAGCAGAGACATTACTTTGCCAACAAAGATCCAGCAATCCCACTGCTGGGCATACACACTGAGGAAACCAGAAGGGAAAGAGACACGTGTACCCCAATGTTCATCACAGGACTGTTTATAATAGCCAGGACATGGAAGCAACCTAGATGTCCATCAGCAGATGAATGGATAAGAAAGCTATGGTACATATACACAATGGAGTATTACTCAGCCATTAAAAAGAATACATTTGAATCAGTTCTAATGAGGTGGATGAAACTGGAGCCTATTATACAGAGTGAAGTAAGCCAGAAGGAAAAACATAAATACAGTATACTAATGCATATATATGGAATTTAGAAAGATGGTAACAATAACCCAGTGTACGAGACAGCAAAAGAGACACTGATGTATAGAACAGTCTTATGGACTCTGTGGGAGAGGGAGAGGGTGGGAAGATTTGGGAGAATGACATTGAAACATGTAAAATATCATGTAACAAATGAGTTGCCAGTCCAGGTTCGATACACGATACTGGATGCTTGGGGCTAGTGCATTGGGACGACCCAGAGGGATGGTATGGGGAGGGAGGAGGGAGGAGGGTTCAGGATGGGGAACACATGTATACCTGTGGCGGATTCATTTTGATATTTGGCAAAACTAATACAATTATGTAAAGTTTAAAAATAAAATAAAATTAAAAAAAAAAAAAAAGGTCCATCTAGTCAAGGCTATGGTTTTTCCAGTGGTCATGTATGCATGTGAAATTTGGACTGTGAAGAAAGCTGAGCATCGAAGAATTGATGCTTTTAAACTGTGGTGTTGGAGAAGACTCTTGACGGTCCCTTGGACTGCAAGGAGATCCAACCAGTCCATTCTGAAGGAGATCAGTCCTGGGTGTTCTTTGGAAGGAATGATGCTAAAGCTGAAACTCCAGTATTTTGGCCACCTCATGCAAAGAGTTGACTCATTGGAGAAGACTCTGATGCTGTGAGGGATTGGGGGCAGGAGGAGAAGGGGATGACAGAGGATGAGATGGCTGGATGGCATCACTGACTTGATGGACGTGAGTCTGAGTGAACTCCGGGAATTGGTGATGGACAGGGAGGCCTGGCGTGCTGCAATTCATGGGGTCGCAAAGAGTCAGACATGACTGAGCGACTGAACTGAACTGAAACCTGAACAATCATCCCCACCATCTCCTTATCCTAGTTACATAAGCTGACAGTTTCATCCTTCTAACTATACAAATTTGAGGCAGGTTTTTGTCACTTAAATCCAAAAAGATCCTAATACAAATGGATCCATGAGAATACAGAACAAGAGCAATATACAACTGCTTGTAGAAAACTAAATTTCCTATAACTCGATCTTGACCTGGTAACAGTGATTGGAGGGCACACATCATGTGGAAGGAGTAGAAGATGATGGCACTGTAGGCAAGGGGAATGGACAGAACGTGAAGACATGAAAGAAGAGGAATGTCCAGGGAGCCACAGGCATTTTAAAATTGTCGACCACATGAGTGTCTATGGGAAAATGCCATAGGTTGGTAAGGAGGGGAGGATGGAACCTTAGGGAGAATCCAAAGATGCCTCCCCCTTCTCTTGCACACACATCTCCCCAAACTCACATATACTGGACAGGACAATGTTTGCTCTAACCAGTTCTTAATTGACATAAACTTTAGGATCATCTTGGAGAAGGAAATGGCACCCCACTCCAGTACTCTTGCCTGGAGAATCCCATGGATGGAGGAGCCTGGTGGGCTACAGTCCATGGGGTCACAAAGTCAGACACGACTGAGTGACTTCACTTTGGGATCATCTGGGTTTGCTGTTCTCTCATCCTTATATCTGGGCTTCCAGATGGAGGAGCCTGGCAGGCTACAGTCCATGGGGTCACAAAGTCAGACACGACTGAGTGACTTCACTTTGGGATCATCTGGGTTTGCTGTTCTCTCATCCTTATATCTGGGCTTCCCTTTGTGACTCAGTTGGCGAGGAATCTGCCTGCAATACAGGAGACCTGAGTTTGATCCCTGGGTCTAGAAGATCCCCTGGAGAAGAAAATAGCAAACCACTCCAGTTTGCTTGCCTGGGAAATCCCATGGACAGAAGAGTCTGTTGGGCCACAGTCCATGAAGTGATAAGAGTTGGACACAACTTAGTGACTAAAATCAGAAACCATCCTTATGCCTACAATCTGTTTTTATGTCCCTAAGCCTTGTATATAGCATCCTGTAGATTTTTAATCTTCCTTATTTTTCCTATTCTCTAAAATCTTTTGGGACTTAACTTTGAGAAGGATGTCTTAAGTTTTTAAAATTTATATATTGTTATCCCTCTTGATTTTACCAGGCAGAATTTGTGCCTCTTCCTCTGAGCACCCACACCCTTAACCTGTGCCTCTTTTAAGCACTTAGTTCATTCTCTCTCCTATGACTCTAATGTTTGAATTAGTTAGTTTTGTGAGCTCTTGGGCAGCAAGGGCCTTTACTTATTCATCTTTGTGCAACCTAGCACAGTGCCTCGTCACAAGAGTTGTCGCATACATGTTTCAAAAAATGGTAGACGTGCCAGCAATATAATTTTAATCAGTTGAAAGAGTTTCAGAATGAGCCCAAGAGCAATATCAACAATGAAAATCTAAAGCTACAGAATATATTTGAACTTTCTAAGTTGGGAGATAATTACAAATCTCCAACTTCTGAGGCTTTTCATTAAACAACAGGGAAGAAGTGCGAGACTGGCTCTGCTCACAGTATTTCAGCTTGACAGTTTCTGGGCTTGACTGGACTCCATGAAGGGATTTAAATAATGGAAAAAGTCCACCCACAAGGTCTCTTAGAGCAAGAAGAAGAGTAGGGGAGCCTGACCATCTCACTTCTGGGCTTTGGGGATGGGTTTTAAAGTGCCAAGCAGTCAGGTTAAAAGGGAGGAATTCCAGTCATCCTGCTCCAGATTTGCAAATAGTACACCTGGGTCTTGGCATAGTAAGGACCTTCATTTCAAAGCCCAGGTCATTTTTCATCTTTTATACAGATATTTTAGTACCAAGCAGACTGAGCTTGTCAAGATATTTCTGCCAATATGGCTGTTCACTGACCATCGAAGGAAGAAAATATGAACTGGATTCCTTGAGTGTAAAGGAGTCTGAAAATACACAACTTTAAAGCCTTAAGTCTTTAAGATCTGGAATTTTCCTCTGTCTCTTTTCCACACGATGTAAAAACTCGTCTGGATCCAGCAGAGCACCTTGATGACCTGCCAGAGTGGTGCAAGGGATTAGCAGTCATGAGTCCTAGATGCTGTATTAGGGAAAACTTCCAGGGACAAGTCAGGAGGACAAGGCACAAGACCTTACGAACTAGAACCCAGGCTTTACAAATAATGTCCACAAAACTTTCATACAAATACAGACGATGCTTACATGGCGAAGTTAACTGTAAAATAATGATTCTAGTGTATCTGACATCAGACACCAACTATACACACGCACTTACACACGGGTATGCACATATATGTGTGTATGTATTTATGTACATATGTGCATTTACATATGTGTATTTGTTTCACAGGAGAAAAACTATGTCTTAAGTCACAATAAAGACTCCATTTTAGCAAAAAAAGAATCCATATGTTTCTTACCCAAGACATTCTTGAGATATAGAAAAAGCCCCTATAGTAATGAGAAGATTTATGAGTATCTCAAGACTCTTTCAGTTGCAAATGGAAGAAATCCTCACCCAAATAACTGATTCTTCCAAAAGACTATTTCCAGGCAGAGCTTGATCAAAGACAGGACCTGGTCACCTTTTTGTCACCTCTCGGCTCTGCTTCCCTGCTCTGACAAGAGATCTCTAGACACAAGAGTGCTTCAGTGGCTTCAGATCTTATATCCTCACAAATGAAGTACTGCAGAGAAACAGTGATTTCATTTTCCAGAAGCCTGTGCAAAAATTTGTTGTCTCTGATTATGTCATATGTTTGAGCCCGACCAAGTGACTTGGGAAAAGTAATGCCTAGCTGCGCTCAGTCCCTAGAGTGTCAAGCTCCACCCACACCACTGGAATTCAGGACCCGGGTGACCAAAGTCCATGACTGACTGCCAAGGTCACTGTGACAGCGTGGAATTAGCATAAGTAGAAGTGGGTTGTCCTAGACACTTGTCTGCAATGCTGACAGGCTCCCTCCGTGAATAGATAAATATCATGAATTAGCCATAAACAAATCAGTATTCTCAGTGATGCAAGTGACATTCAACTCCATGTGACCCTAGAAAGATCATAGGGGTGCTCTACTGACTACACTGCCGCATCTGATAATACAAAATGTTGGCATTAAAATAAACCCTGGGGAAAAATAAATCTTTTTTATTTCATTTATCTTTGCTGAATACATGCCACGTTATAGACACTGATCATACAGAAGTGAATGAGAAAACTGTTACCATCAAGCTGTGTATAATTTAGAACAGGAAAAGGCAAGAACAACAGTGATCATTCGTAGTGGGAAGAGCAGTGAACAAAGAGAGACTCCCTTCTTTTCTCCTCCTCCCTTAACCTTATTTCTCCATACCCTAAACTTCTCATTCTTCCTCAGTTCAAAAACAGAATATTGTACATATATCCATGGAGCACTCATTCATGTCTGACTCTTTGTGACCCCATGGACTGTAGCCTGCCAGGCTCCTCTGTCCATGGGATTTCCAAGTCCATGAGATTTGCCAGGCAAGAATACTGGAGTATTCCTTCTCAGGAATCTTCCTGACCCAAAGATCAAACCCATGTCTCCTGCACTGGCAGGTGAATTCTTTACAGAGCCACCAAGGAAGCCAGTTGTGAAGCATTTGCTAAATATCAGCTTGGAGGGGCCAGCAAGTTATAAATCTGCAGGGAGATGGATCTGGTCTTGGTCCAGCCTTTGTGTACAACAAGAGCTCACTGCCTTCACCTCCCTGGCTGGCCCATCCTCATGAGTCACTGCTAGAAGGTGTGTCCATAGTCTGGTTTTCCAAAATGAGGAAACTGAAGTCTAGAGACGAGAAGTGACTTTCCCATAGACACAAAGCAAGAAGCATCAGCTCTAACACTTGTATTCTCCACTGCTGATTCAATCACAGAAATATCTCATTCCTTTCACACCATGCCACCCTGCCCTGCCTCATTTTTCCTCCACCAATGGGCACAGATTTTCTTCCTGCCCTGCAAATAGGCTAATCAGTACCAGTTATCTAGATTACACATATACGCATTGATATATGATATTTTTTTTTCTCTTTCTGAATTACTTCACTCTGGATAACAGGCTCCAGGTTCATCCACCTCATTTCAACTGACTCAAATTCATTCCTTGAATGGGTGTGAAATAGATGGCTAGTGGGAAGCTGCTATGTAGAATAGAGAGCTCAACTCAGTGCTCTGTGATGACCTAGAGGGCTAGGATTTCAGAGGCAGTGCAAGGGAGAGGGAGAGAATATACATATACATAGAGGTGATTCACATTGTTGTACAGCAGAAACCAACACAACATTATAAAGCAACTATACTCCAATGAAAAGTAAATTTAAAAATAGGCACAAAATTATCCTGAACTTTCCTTCCTCATAGAGCACCTGTGGGTGTACCAAATGGCATCCTGGTGAACGATCACAAGGTTCCCGTGCTAACAATTAGCCCCGAGACCACCCAAAAGCCAGATTTATGAAAGGGCCATGGAAACCAGCATTAGCACTTGCCCTACTGGCTGGCTTTCCTTGGGGATTTCGACACTGCCTCTGGTCATGGTGATTGATGAGTTAATAATGAAGATGAAGGTTTCTGGGTGCTTGAGCAGAGGGTAGCTGTCCACCAAAATGGATGAGCGTTGTCCGGCTGGTGTGGTCCTGAGGGGAGCCCTGCTTTATGCTCTTCTAGGGACCTTGTTTAGCACCGATCACCTTGTCGTAAGGATCTATTAAAGGGAAAGCAGTCTGGGCTGGCTGCTCAGAAATGCTGACCTCTGACTGCCTGAAAATTTTGAGTTTGCAGAGCAGATCCTGCCCAAGGGGAGGGAGGTCAGAGGGGAGACAGAGGCCCAGCTTCTCTGCTTCCTCTGGAGCCAACAGGGTATGGGGTGACTTGTTGAGAAATCACCTCTCTGAGCCTGTGTCCTTACATATGAGTAAGAGTATGGGACTAGGTGATCCTTCTAGAAGGACCATCCAGGATCCTTCTATTTAAGCCACTATGTAAACTGTCAGTAACAACAGCTCACTGTCACCTCCACACATATTTGCTGTTTAAAATGAAGCCAAAGCCTTCAGTGAAAGGCTGAGTTTCCCAGTTGGACACAATGAGAATGATCTGAATTCAGAATGTTAAATTCACCAAGTTTCAGGGGCTACCCCAGATGGAAAGAACTATATATACAGGAAGATGCCTGGGTCCCTTAACAAAAGCCTTTTTGGAAGGGGGTGGATTATGCAATTTGGGAAATGCTGGGGTAGAGAACTGCAGTCCTGATGATGTAGAATTGCAGGTCCAAGGTCCACAGTTCTTGAGCTTGGGCGCAAGGGAAGCACCCAGAGCTTTACCGTCCCTACCACCTTGATGCCAGAAATTTGCATTAAGTTGAAATGAGGTTTCATTTTGGGGGTTTTGGGATTTTAAGGACTTCCCAAATGATGCTCATATGCATCCAGAATCGAGAACCTCTGCCCCAAATAAACTGGGAGTGACTTCTACATCCTCAAGTTTGCTCCTCCACTACCAAGGGTGTAAACAGAAGTCCTACCAAGTTCTGATGTTCTTGTCAGGGCTCCACTGGGCAATCCAGCACCTGATGGAGACTTGGAAGACCAGAGGGCCAAGTTCTACCACACACCAGCATGGGGGCGAGAGACAGGAGGCTCCGTGAGCCAAATAGGGGCATGGATTCCTCCACATTGCTGGGAGGCGGGCCTCATTCAATGTCTATTCACATCCTAAGTACTCAGTGGATGCTGGCTAGATTGAAATCAGGGAAGAACCACCAGGGCTTTTAGGAGATGACAGGGATCTTTCAGTCCAAAGATACTTGGCAAATAGCTGTCAAGAGCATGTTGATCATTTTATTCAATTTTAAAAGCAGAAATCATAGTAACTTTAGCTGCCATTTTTTGAGCTCCAATCATGTCCGCTGCACTGGGTTAGACCCAACAGTTAGCACCACCAACTCTCACACCATCCACGGAAAGTAGGAGTCTGGCCCCAGGTGACCTAGGCAAGGATGCTCAAGGTCAAAGACGAGAAGGCTACACAGCCAGCACAGGCCAGAGGTCCAAACCCACCTCTGCTCCATTCCACACCAGCCCTGCCCTTTATTCAGTGGGTGGTTTTATCTCTGTGGAATTAAGTCTCTCCCTCTGCCCATCCCCTAATCCCGTATCATTTCTGTGAGCACTCTGTCCCTGGAGCACCGTCTCCGGGGGAGCCGGCAGCCCTTCCAGCCTTCTGAAATGTCTAGAGCTGGAGCAGGCGCCTGGCTGTGGGAGGCTGTGCTCACGCGGTCAGCATGAGACTATGTAGGGAGGAGTGTCCACTTGGAGGGTGACTTGACATTTTTAAAATGTCTATTTGTCATCTACAATATCCTTTCAGACTTTTCAAAATCGTATTAAAACCAACAAAATCAGCCACAATGTGAGTCACACTATGTTCCCTGTCACTGCCTGAATAGTGCTGTTCCAGCAGTGAAAGGGGATGTGTGTTTATGCGTGTGTATGTGTGTGTGGGCATGTGAGCCTGTGTATGCGCACCTGTCTCTCTGTATGACTATGTGAGTATATATATGTGTGTGCATATGTATGTGTGTATGTACATCTGTTTGTGTGCATGCATGTGTGGGCATGTGTGTAAGTGCATGTGAATACATGCATTTGAATATATGCATCTGTGTGTGTATATATGCATAGGCAGGCACATATGTGAGAGCATATGAATGTGTTTGCATGTGTGTGAGATTACATGTATACAGAAGCACATGTGTATATGTGTGTGCATATATGTATGATTTAAAGCCTATGGATTTACGAGCCTTAGGGACTAGGGTGTGTAGATCAGACAGAAAAGTCTCCAGCAACAAAGTGGACGCAGGACAAAATCGGAAGAACCCGATTCTACCCACTCCTCTCACTACAAAAGAGAGAAATGAGCAGAGATATCAGATGCAACCAGCCCTCAAATCCCAGCTCCCCTCTAGTAATTTATCAAATAGGTTAGGATTCAGAATCCTCAACTGTAAAAGGAAAAGATAGCTGAATGTGGAATCAGCTCCCACCTTGATCACTCGCAACCCTCAGCAAGTCATCTAACTTCTCTGCGCTTCAGTTTCCCCATAGGATTACTATGATGATTAAATGAGCCAATAAACATAAAACAAAATACACAGCATGTAATAAGCATGGCTATTATTCCTAACTCAAAAATACTATTGATTTGTTCCGCTTCACTATCCTAGGAAAGAGATTAAAGACATATTTCCTTTAGTATTCAAATTAGAAAAACTGCCACCCTCATGACTATGAGTCGACAGAATATCTAGCCTTTCTCCTGAGGTCCCCTCTCCCTGCAATTACTATGATTCTCTGAACATTGTTTAAAAGCTTTATTAATGCACTCTGTTTGCAGCTTTTTCTTCTTTCTCCAGCCATCTACTCTCCAAGTTGTCATTACTCTGCAATTTATTTCACAGAAAGTATCCTGGTTTGTTCTAAGCTTGGACACAATCTTCTGCATTAACTTTTCCCCTCAGTATCTCAGCACTGCTTGGGGTTTGGTAACCTTTACAAGGCTGAGACACATGTGATCTTTTGGTTAGCTTTCTGTGACTGTGATTTTCATTCTCTTGGCTGTGGGATTATAAATCTTGCATCCTGGTGGGAGGGACTGGCTGGGGAAAACTGGGTCTTGCTCTGGTGGTCAGAGCCATGCTCAGTAAATCTTTAATCCAGTTGTCTGTTGATGGGCTGTGCTTCCTCCCCTAGTTGTTTGGCCTGAGGTGACTCAGTCGTGGAGTCTGTGGGCTCTATGGTAAGGCTACTGGCAGCCTCCAAAAGAACTGATACCAATATGCATCTTTCAGGACTGCTGCTGCCACTGCCCCTATCACCACAGCAGGCCACTGCTGACCCATGCCTCTCCAGGGTCCTTACCCCTGCTAGAGCAATAGTGAAGAATAAAGCAACGATTGGTGTAAGTTTCTCCTAAGGTTGTTCCTGGGTCTTTCAAACTGTTTTAACTCAAACTCAGGGTTTCATTTCACAGCTGGTGGACTTCTTTATGGAGGAGGCACCCAACCCTGACTGGTGAGATCTCCCTGCCACTCCCTCCTTCAGAGACCAGACAGCCACTCCTTGGTACACAGAAAGAAGGTCCCTTCTGCCTCCCTGCCCATACATGGCTCAGTTCAGTTCAGTTCTGTCACTCAGTCGTGTCCAACTCTGCGAACCCATGGACTACAGCACACAGGCCTCCCTGTCCATCATCAACTCCCAGAGTTTACTCAAACTCAGGTCCATTGAGTCGGTAATGCCATCCAACCATTTCATCCTCTGTTATCCCCTTCTCCTCCTGCCTTCAATCTTTCCCAGCATCAGGGTCTTTTCCAATGAGTCAGTTCTTTGCATCAGGTGGCCAAAGAATTGCAGTTTCAGCTTCAGCATCAGTCCTTCAAATTAATATTCAGGACTGATTTCCTTTAGGATGGACTGGTTAGATCTCCTTGCAGTCCAAGGGACTCTCAAGAGATTTCTCTAACACCACAGTTCAAAAGCACCAATTCTTCAGCTGACTTCTTTTCTGACCTAGAATCTGAGACATCAGGGAGCACCCCTATATTCAAGACACACCCTGCTCCTCCCTCCACAAGCAGGATGGAGTCTGATGGCCCCGGACAGACAGAGCTGTCACTGTTGTTGACATTTGTTTCTGGGCTTAAATAGCTCCGGATGAGAACGTCAAGAGTCCAGCATAAATACATATTTAGAAGGACTAATTCTTCAAGGGCTGAGTCAGGAGAAACACACACTAGACTAACATCAAAAGGTCAAGCACTCTGTTCAGCAGAACAATTTGTTGTTGCTGTTGTTCAGTCACTAAGTCATGTCTGACTCTTTGCGACCCCATGAACAGCACACCAGGCTTCCTTGTCCTTCACTATCTCCCTGAGTTTGCTCAACAGGTGCTGGGTTTTCCTGATACATAACTAAAGGGACTTAGCAGTAGTTTTCTGAAATTGATGTTTCCCAACTGCAAGGAGCAAATGTTATCAGTGATCCCAAAATGTCCATATTCCAAATGAAGAAGAAAATTCAAGACCCTCTTCCTTGTACACCTCATCAACAGAGATGTGGTAAAAACAAAGCAAAATGCACTTGGTGAATTTCAGAACATTTAGCAAATTAGGGAAGAGGGAGCCCTCGGGAAGAAGACACTGACTTCTTCAAATCCGGGTAGTTAAACCCTAGAGCAACGACTCAAAAATTTAAGAAACATCCATGTGTTTTTCCCCCAAGCTTGTGTCCCCAGCCACATGGGGAGTGTGAGGGAGGTTGCCTACCTTGCAGCTGTTGTGAGGATTAAATGAGAATCAGATGGGAAACCTCAGTGTAAGAGCTTGTTCTACCCCCATTCCCTCTCTTATTTCCACAGTGCTCAGAACTGCACTTTACACACTGGAAAGCTCCAGGCAAGTTTTGTACAGTGAGTGATGAAGACAAAGTTGGAGTCTGAAAAAGAGGTGAACAGCATCCTGTTACCCCAAGGTCAAAGGAAGTGAGGACTCAAAGGGGCTCCTATCCTGCAGGAGAGGGAAGCTGTCTTGAGTGGCCAAGGAGCCTTTCTATAGCCACACAATGAGCCTCCTTATTCTCACACAGGAGGTCACCCAGCCTCCTCTTACACTCCAGAGCTCCCTGAGGGATCAGGCTGAGGCTATGACTCCTCCTGAAATGTCAGCTTTGCCTGTCTCCTACCCCTCCCCTATCTTGTACCCTCTACCTCTGCCAATTCTTTTACTTGGAGACTTCCCTTTGACAATCCCTTGCTCTCAGATCCTTGGCTTGAAGTATATTTCTTCTAACACCCTTCTAAGGGATGTCTTTTTTGAAAAATGAAAAACGTTATTTTGCATCCCAGTTTTAATCCTTTCATGCTTCACTTTCTTTTTGTTTGCTTTAAGTTTTATTGGAGTATAGTTACTTTACAATGTTGTATGAGTCTCTTCTGTACAGCAAAGTGAATCAGCCACATGTATACATGTACACATACACCCCCTCTCGTTTGGACTTTCTCCCCTTAGGTCACCACAGAGTTCCCTGGGCTCTACAGTAGATTCTCATCAGTTATCTAATGCTTTGTAGGTTTAGGAAGTATCTGTAGAGTTTCAAAGCTACTCTGGCTATTTTGGACAAAATTGGCAGTTTTCAAACTGTCTTTGGAAGCAGCAACCAGTTTTTAGATGAAGCAAAACCTTCTTTGGAACCACAGTATAGAAATCAGAGACAAGCCTCTTGCTCAGTCAACAAATAATAGTAGCACTTGAAGCCCCTTCTGTCTGTGTCCACTTTACTTCCCCCCACCCCGTCCCCCGCTAATTATTCCCAAATCACCTCTCGAGGATGTGAAGATTCAATGAAACCCTACTGGCAAACAAGCAAATGGAGCTGTTTTCTGTGATCCCCTGTGATTTGACTGTGACGCCTTGTGATGCAGTTCTCAGATCAGTTTCTATTTTTGTAGAAGAAAAGCAAGCAGGGCTCCCATCTCTCCCCACTGCTTCCACTCCTGGCACCATACCCAGAACCCTGGTGGCTCCTACCCCACCGCCTTGCCAAGCTTTACCATCAACTTCAGGTGACCGGGCGTGTTGCAGTCTTCTTTCCTTTTATTGCAGTTTGGGGTCTCATACATCACGCTGCCAGATATGACCACAAGCTTTAGCAATCAAATGCCCACTGGCATTTTCAGTCTGAATTCTGAAGTGGAGAGAGACTCTTTCCTGGAGCAAACCTGCCTTTCTGCAAATAAGAACTCACCATCCCTCATTTCACTGACCAGTCCTCTCTCAAAAATAAGTTGAAAGCCTTGAACAAAAGTAATGTAGCCCAGCGGTGTATTGTAACAGAACAGCATCTGCAGGGAAATGTAAACAAGAGCAGTAGCAACTTGATATCCCCCACTCATTTATAAACTTATTTCACATTCCTTAAGTCATTCCTATCTTATAGCAGAAATATTTATGTCTGGGGTTCTTTGAAAACTCCTGTATATACTTTGGCCACCTGATGCAAAGAGCTGACTCATTGGAAAAGACCCTGATGCTGGGGAAGATTGAAGGCAGGAGGAGAAGCAGGTGACAGAGGATGAGATGGTTGGATGGCATCATCGACTCAATAGACATGAGTCTGAGCAAACTCTGGGAGATAGCGAAGGACAGGGAAGCCTGGCATGCTGCAGTCCATAGGGTTGCAGAGTCAGACAGGAATGAGTGACTGAACAACAACAAAATACTTCAAAACCCAAATGTGGTACTTGGGATGTGCCAGGGAGAAAGTGACCCAGAATGGTCTTGGATGCTTGGACAGTAATGGGCTCCCATGGCTGAGAGTAATAGTCTTACCTCAAAGGCCATGGCTGTTGAAAAACTCTTCCCACTTCATCAGCTCAGAGGAGTAGGTAGGCATCATGGCAAAAATGAAAAAAAAATACCACTTCCCCAACATTTGTGTAGATTTGTGTTGTCACAAATAGAAACAGACATAGAACCTTTGAAAGCTAGCAGATTGATGCAGCCTCAAATGTACGGTTTGAACTTTACATCACTGCTGAGCAGAAAGAAGAGTTTTACATTCTCAGGGCATCAGCCCAGTTGGAGGAAAGCTCACGTTTGATAAAAAATGACAGCAGCAACGTGAGACACACAGCCCACACAGGAGTCTGGAACCGGCAGAAGACAGGGCCAACCTTCAAAACAAAAGCAGAACCTGCCAGCGCTGGTGACTCTTCTCTCAAGGCTTCTTTAGGACTCCTGGGAGGCAGGATTATTATTTAACACCTGAATGACACCTCAAAGAAGTGATCTGAGAGGCAGAGGCTGTGGGGACCTGACAAATCTGAGTTTGCCCCCGTGACTTGCTAGGATCTGACCCAGGAGAAGTTAATCACCGCCTCTAAGCACTCGCTTCATCTGGAAATGGGAGTCATGTCTAATTCATGGGGCGGCTGCAAGAATAAAATGCTGCTTGCAACTTTTCCAACATAATAGCTGATATAAAAACAAGTGGTTGAGAATGGCCACTCCTCTTTTTCTTCTTCTGGTGTATTGTGTGATTGGTACATCTTCTCGCCATTTCTCAGCCCAGAGACACCATCACTACCCTCTTCCTCCAGGTCTTACACCTCCTCCACTTCCTCTCTCATAGAAGTACCGAACTTGTTCAAGACGTCTTTCAAAAATATCCCAAAGCTCTGACGGCTCAGAGCTGTCTGCTGGATGCAAGATCAGCTCTTTCATGGTCTTCCAGAGAAGCTTTGAGCACCAGCCTCATGCCAGGAACTATGCCAGTTAGCATATAAAGGGGTGAGTGGAGCTGATCTCTGCCCTCAGAAGCAAAAATTCTGAGTGAGGAGATGTAGAGGACAAGTCAATAGAGCTGTTGATATTGGGCTGAAGGTCACCCCACAGGAAAGATGCCTTATGGAAGATGGTGCTGGTGGAGCCAGATTGAGAAAAGACACTCCTGACATTGTCATGGGGACGACCTTGAGCACAAGGACTGTACCAACAGACGTGTTCTGAACACACCCACCCCCCTAGTTTCCTGCCTCCCTGCCTCTGTCCCCCGTGTTCCCTCTGCAAACAGTCCACCCCTCCCCTCCTTCCAGATACAGCTTTCTTAGTGTGGCTTCTTCCAGGAGCCTCCCCTAACACACCCAGTGGGAATGAAAGCTTCCCTCCTGAGGGACCGTTCACAGGCAGGCCGCAGAGCGATCTATTTAGCTGTCGTTGTATTTTCTGTTCCTGTTCGAGCCACTTGTTTACAGTGACCCCAGCTCAGCTGTGGGCTCTCAGGGCAGAATCCAAGCTTTATTCGTCTCCTTCGTTCCCGCAGCCCTAAGCACAAGGCACTGCATCTAGTAGGAAATCGATAAATAGCTGCTAGATGGAAGTGTACTCATGGTCAAGCCTTATTTAAAGACAGTAGCTGAGGTTTATCCTTTGACGGCGTTCAGGGAGGAACAGACTATGGAACACATGATGATGCCTTACCCTGGGCATCCCCAAACCCCGGACTTCCTGCTCATGACCCAGTGTGCATCCTTGCACCTTTTCTCCATGTAACAGCCTGTCTGCAGTCTCCACTAATCCATACCCTTGAAATGTATGCAACTGGGATTCTCTGTTCTGTAAGTGGATTCTGTCCCTTACTTTGCCTGTAACTATTCTGCACTTTGATTTCCTCGTGCTTTTTCAAGCATCACTACAAATTAGTCCGGTGTCTTCCCCGTTTCTTTTCCTTCCTGTGTCAAGCTCCTCTTGTTGAGGCCTGTGTTTGTTTCCCATCCGTGAAATAACCTTTTCCTTTCCCCAAACTGTACATTGTCATCTTCTTTTCCCCTGAAAACTGATCAGAGAAAATATAACCCTCAACAAAGCTGTCATCGGGGAACAGATGTTTCTCTGCAAAGCCTCTCTCCATGTGGTCCAGACTGAGCACTCAAAACTCACCCTCTTCCTCCCCAGATCTTTGGCTCCATGCATCTCAAGTTGAACACCCAAAGCATCCTTGCTGACCAGTCTTCACACACACATTCTCTCTCTGATCAGCTAACCCCCTGGCAGCTCACAGATAAGGACTTTTCTTAGTCTGTACCTTCTATCTAGGCTCACAGCCTGTTTGGCACATTTTCCCGCAATTTGTTCTCATGAGTCAACCTCCTTAACAGTTTTTGAAACTTCACCACTATCTCCATTCCCATTTCAGTGCCTCACCTGGCTGAACCTGACAGCACCTCACCCCTATCAAGTTTTAACCTCTCTCCAACCCATTCACTATAGCAGCAGTCTCCTAACTTATATTTGATTATATTTGATTGAGTTCTGACAGTAAAAATCATTCCAGCATGCTCTCTCATCCTCAGTATCTATCTATCTATGATTAATGAGTTGCACAATATAGATTTATCATTATCATCCCTTAATGTCTCAACCCAAATCTCGTACATTTAACTGAGACTCACCATGAACAATTATACACATAAATGCACATTCTACTTATGCTTATTCAGAATCACTTACACACTCTTCCTGGATAGTAGGCAGCAGACTCCTGCATGGGGCAGGGGCTGAGCCAGGTGTGATCACAAACTCAGAGCTGGAGGTAAGTCAGGCACGTTCAGACACCTCCACCCCCGAGTCCTCTGGGCAGTGGGTTAGACCTTAGTTTCTCTATTCTCGGGCGCCTTCATCCTCACGTAAATCCCGCAAAGCGTGGCCATGCTCCAGGGCTCCAAGCAACCTGTGCTTAGAGACACTGTGACAACAACCAAGGAGGCTCACGACCCTCAGTCCACGGATCCGCCACTGCTTGGGGAACCTGCAAACCCGCAGGATCCGATGTGGACACAGGACTCCTGAGAGCAGGATCTGCTCCGTGTTTTACTGTAGTTGTTTCACTGAGCCTGAGAATAAGGAATCTGAAGCAGCCTTGGCATCAATTTATGGGGAAGTGCGGGGGGAGAGGGCTGCTGCTCCTCAGGCCACTTCCAGAATCTTTTTGCTCCTCCTCATCTCTCGGCCTAGGGATGCCCCTGGGTTCTGTCCTCCAACCCATTCACTTTTCATCACACTCACTCACTAGCCAACCTCCTATACTCCTGTGATTTTAAATGACATCCATTTTTCAAGTTTTTTTTCTTTAATTCAGATAATTTAAAGTTAGATGATGATTTTTTACAAACATATACTTGCACAACTAATATTGCAACCCCAAACAAGATAAAAAAATATCTCCATCACATCAGAAACTTTTTTTTGGACCTGCCACGCAGCATACTGGATCTTACTTCCCTGACCAGGGATTGAACCCATGCTCCCTGCAGGGGAAGTGTGTCTTAACCACCGGATTTCCAGGGAATTCCCCAGAAACTGCTTTCATATTCTTTCCAGTCAATTCCTGATCCTCCCCCAGAGACAGCCACTCCTCTGACTTCTTCCCTCCCTGATTAGTTTTGCCTATTTGTAAACTCCATATGAAGAGAATCATATAATATATACCCTTTCATGTCTCTTATTTTGCTGAGCATAAAGTTTTCAAGAGTCACCCTGTGCATGAATTAGCAGCTCATTATTTTTCATTTCTGACTAGTATTCCATTGCACAAATAGAGCACAGTTGAGTTTCAGCTCAACTTGCAAAGAACTTAGACGTTGTCGCTCCCATCTTTACAACAAGAATAAAACTGAACCATGAAAATCACTGATTTCTCCCAGATCCATCAGAGAACCAAGATTACGAGGAAAACTATGGCCCCAGAATCCAGAAAGATGGGCGAAGGCAGACTCCTATCCTAGCACAGAAATGTCTGAAGACATAAACTGGCAGGAACACTTCAGTGATAATTTTGACAAATTAGCGGAGTGTCTTAGGCAGGTGCCCAAACCTTTGCAGCTTTTACCTCCAACAACCCTATTGGGTTCTCACACCGCAGAGCTGAGAAAGGTAACCTTGTGGCTCTGGCAGGTTGAGGAGGAGAGTAATCCTTGTGAAATACCCCAGCCGCTTTTTCACAAATAGAGCCCTACCCTCCAGGGGGAAATAGTTCACCAGAATTCTACTCCACCTTGGAAAAGAGCATTTGCAACCATACATTTCCGGTAATAACTTCTGCAAGTCAGGGGTGCAAGCCCAGGCTGACCCTTTCTCCTTGACCCTTGACCCCTTTTCCTTGACTCCTGACCCCCTTGGTGGGCACCAAGAATGCCTCCTGCAGCCCCTGGCCCAGCCCTGTGTTTACAGGTATGACATTACATTCAAGATATCTGCCTATATAATTGTCTTCTCATCAGAATATGATCCTCAAGGCAGAGGCAATGCTTTGTCCATCTTATTGTCTCCAGGCCCGGGGCAGGACTTGCACTCAGAGATCCAGCAGCTCAAAGTGTGAATGTGGGAATAATTAGAGTTGAAAGATTGTCTTTGTAATGAGGGGGAAATGAGCCCCCAACTCTTCAGTTTAGGAACACATGAGTTTCACAGAAATTCAGCTCTCTGTCTTGATCTCATGTGTATGAGCCTCTTCACCACCTAGACGTATATGACACACGATCCTTGCTTCCTCCTGTCCCACTTATTTTATATTAATATCACGCTTCCCTCATGGCTCCGATGGTAAAGAATCCTCCTGCAATTCGGGAGACCCAGGTTCAATCCCTAGGTTAGGAAGATCCCTTGGAGAAGGGTATGGCAACCCAGTCCGGTATTCTTGCCTGGAGAATCCCAAGATCAGAGGAGCCTGGCTACAGTCTGGGGGGTTCCAAAGAGTCAGACATGATTGAAATGCAAAGAACATCACTCTCCAAGGCATGGCAATGACTTCTAAAGCTTGAGCTCTCAGGTGCCAAGGGAAACAGCAGGAAGTTCACCAAGTATAAATACAAATGGACAATAATAGTTATATAAAAATATTTAGCTGCACTAATTATAAAAAGCTGTGCTCATACAATAACATTAAAATATCCTCTTTTTTTCTTTCAGTAAGAGAAGTCTTTTTAACTAAATGCTCCCAGATGCTGATGTTCAGCAAAACACAATCTCCAAAGCACTAAAATATCAATGCCCACAATGACCCGGTTACATAGATGGGATCTCTATTTCGTATTCAGGAAAATGAGGCTTCAAGAAGATAAAGCCTCGGACTGTTTAAATTTTCCACCCCCAATCCCAAATCCTCTTCATCTCTTAAGACTATCTCCAGGTATTATCTCTTTCAGGGAACCTTCTAGGACAGAGCATCTTAAGCTGGGCTTGGTATATCCCCTAATCCCCTGTGCATCCCCGCATCTCCGAAGCTGCACAGTATTTCATATGCATTTGTTTAGAGATCTTATCTCTCCTCATGGACTGTGATCATCATGAAAATAATGACTGCTTCACTTAATCTCCCCCATCTCTGCCCCTCACATGCCACAAACTGAGCCAGTCGCAGTGAGTGTGTGTTAAGGACTGAGAAAGATGGTGAGCCAGAGTTGAACCTCTGCCTTTCTGACCTCAAAATCCAGCTTCTGTCTAATACATAAGGCAGTCTTGCTGAATTTATAGAAGTCTAGCTTCTGATGGGCTTCGAAATACAGCCTAAGGGGCAGACAAGCCAAGATTCCTCTCCTTTTCCTGGTATGTATGATACACCCTGCCTGGAGAAAGCTTGCTTCACCTTTCTCTTAGGTAGACAGAAGCCCAGCCATCATCGTATTCTGCAGGGAAGGGGCACCCTCCTGGAAACCCATCTGGCTTTTAATTGCCAGGCAACCAGAGGGTCTTTCTCAAGACAACCTCACTCAACATAATTGGCATCTTCCTCCTAGCTTCTCTTTGTTTCTATATGCAGAGTGCAGGCTCCCCTGATACATGAACTCGAACAATTTCTTGAGCCTTTTTAAAGCTCCAGGCAAATAAGTTATTTTACCAGTTTTATCACATTGAACTGCAAACTAATTCTGCAAGGAAGACTTTAGAATATTTTTTTTTTCCCAAGCTGAGAAAACTGTGGTTCAGAGATGTAAGAAACTTAGCTCAAGGTCACCCAGAGAGGAAGAGACTCAGGGTTTTAACCGGCTCGGTCTGACTCCTGACCGCGGCGCCATGTGCCAGTCCTGGCCCCCTGCCTTTCCCATCATGCTTTGCGATTCCATCCTGAAACTGGAGCCCGGATACACTAAAGCCGCCATTCTGCAGTAAACACGCTATGTGCCCCCACTTCCAAATCCGGTCACTTATGGCCCTGGGTGACAGCAACTTCTGCCCCCTGGAAGCAGCACCCCGCCCCTCCTCCGCCCACTTAGAACTTTTCCCAGCTTCTTCCTTCTCCAGATTCAGCACAATCAAATTTCCCCATTATATTAGCCAGCTGCCGGTCAGCACCTCTCTCAAATAGAAAATTATTATAGATAGGCCCCATTTTATTTTCCCTCCTCTGTGTGTACCTTTCGGAAAATAGAGATGTTTTATTTCTCCACCTCCTCACAGTCTCGAGCAGCCGAGATGGACGAGTGGAACCCAGGCCGTGATTTCTCCGCTAGTTTCCTCCAGCCAGCATCTTCCCCACGATGGTTGTTATTTGTTCAGTTGAATTTAAAATCCCAGATGGAAGTAAATATATGCCAGGCGGCAGGCAATTTCCCAGGAAGAAAGAAAGGGAGGCTGCCAGGCAAACGAGACAGTTAAACTAAATTTAATTCCGTTGGACACCCACAGGGGAAGGACAGAAGGAAAGACAATGAGCACCTACTATGCACCCGGCCAGTGGTAGGTGCTTCACAACCTCACCGTGAGACATCCTCCCCATCTTTAACAAGGAGGGACCTGATATCACCCCAACATGTGGGATGGGTGGGTATTTGTCAGAAACTAAGTTCATAGCACACCATGCATACCCACTAGGGAAGTCTGAAATGCCTTCTGCAGTCTTAGGAGCCAGCCAGCCAGCAGTATCAACAGGTCCCACCATAAGACTTGGGTTCCCAAAGCTCAAGAGAGCACCGGAAGTGCATCAACACCCCCAGGCAGCAGCAGGGTGTCTGCAGAGCCTGGGTCCTAGACTTGGGGACCATTCAGCTCCACCCTGCCCCTCGGGTTTAGTCCCTAAGATTAGGTCCCATCTCCTGTCTAGGCTCCTTGTTAAGAATTTGAAACCTCTGGCCTTACTAATCAGACTTCCCCTGAAATCCACATGTTGCATTGCAAAATATTAATAGATTGGATTACAGGATTCTGCCTAGACTCTACTCAGCGATACATGTGCACGCTCACGCTTAGCTGCTTCAGTTGTGTCTGACTCTTTGCGACTCTGTGGACTGTAGCCCACCAGGCTCCTCTGTCCACAGGACATTTCAGGCGAGAACACTGGAGTTGCCATTTCCTACTCCACGGGAACTTCCCGACCCAGGGATCCAACCCATGTCTCCTGTGTCTCCTGCATTAGCAAGTAGATTCTTTACCCACTGAAGCACCTGGGAAGCCCCAGTGACACTCAGTATATGCACGGCATTACTTCTCTAAACTCCAGAAAACAGAATTCTTCAAGGTACGCTTCTCAAAGGATACAGATAAGAGACTGCAGAAATACAAGGCAGTCCCTCCAGACCTGTTGGCGTGAGGACCCAATGGAGGGACGTGCAGGCTGAGTGGCCTCTGGTTTTCAGTCCTCCATTCTTCCCCACCACGAAGGAGATGTCCCAAACCGCTTCCTCCCGCAGGTCTAGAAGTGACACTTGACCTGAAAAGTGCCCGGGGGTTGGGGGGGGGACAGCAGGAGAGCTTGTGGCCTTGTGATCATGCTGGTTAGGACACCCTTCCTTGCAACCTTCTCATTTACTCTCTTCACCCATGGTTTACATGCGTTTGCTTCTCTCTCTGTTCCCTTCCCACCATCACACAGCACCCCAGATATTTCATCATGCTTTTGCCACATTGTATTCCTGAGGGTCCCAGCAAGTGCAACAGGACACATTTCAATAAAGGAGGATTTTAGGGGAGTTTAACAAGAGGTTTATTTATAGAGGTGAAAGCAGGGCGTGGGCAGACCCCAGGGGCACCCACTGCTCTGGGCTATACCCACCCACTGGCAGGGATTAGGGAAAGGGAAGATAATCAAAATCCAGAAGGGCAAAGTCCTATGGAAAAGGACTCCTTGGCCTTCCTTCTAAAGACACAACCCAGGGGACTTCCCTGGTGGTCCAGTGGCTAAGACTCTATGCTCACAAGGCAGGGGGTGAGGGAACTGGATCCCATATGCCACAACTAAGAGTTTGCATGCTACAACTAAATATCCTATATGCCTCAGCTAAGACCAGGTGCAGTCAAATAGCTACATAAATATTTAAAAAGTAAATAAAGATACAGCCCAAATGAAGTGTGAACCTCCAGAGAGGGAGTGAAGATGTATCTTGATGCTACTTCCTTTCCTCCCCTGGAGCTCCCACTGGCTGAACCCACCACATGTTATGTGATCTAATCCCTACAGGTCAGCTTCCTGGGGCAGATTGGAGACCGATGACGTCACCTAGCAGACTGGTCCTCACCCAAGTCATTGAGTCAGGAGAGAGGTGGCTCACGGCCAGCTTGCCATGGATGTGATGCATGGCAGGAGACATCCGAAGATATTTAAATGCACTGTAATTGTCGGTTTTACTTGTTGGCTTCAGGCAGCTCCAGGTAAATAAAGAGTATTTTTGCTCATCTTCCCATCAGCAGTGCCTGGCTCCAAACCTAGGATGGAGCACGTGGTCAGTAAACTATACAAGGAAGAAAGTATAAAGACAGAGGTTGACCAAAGTGAGTCACGTGTCTGCTGATTTGGGTTTGGTTTTCCCTCGTCAGTAAAGAATCTTCCTGCAGTGCAGGAGACCTGGGTTCGATCCCTGGGTTGGGAAGATCCCCTGGAGAAGGCAATGGCGACCCACTCCAGTATTCTTGCCTGGAAAATCCCAAGGACAGAGGAGCCTGGTGGGCTACAGTCCATGGGGTTGCAAAAAGTCGGGCACAACTGAACGACTAACACTTCACTTCACTTTGGTTTGGTTTGGGGTGTTTCTTTGAACTGAGGGTTTGGACTGGATGATCTCTAAATCCCGTGAGAACACCGGACATCCTCATGGCCATGACAGTAACATCATTTCATTCATCTTTGTCAACGAACTTTAAAAATGCCTTTGGTTGTTATTCAGGCCCTGGGCATTCCGGTTGGCCCACAAAGACCCTAACAGGAACCGAAGCATCAGGCAAAGTTAACAAGTGAGCCCAGATCCTCCACTGCCGAACGCCCTCCCAGCTGAAAAGCTCATTCATGCCTTTGTTAATTCATGGCTCCCCCTGTCCCATCTGTCCTGCTGTGGCCTCCACAGCCAAATTTCCAGCTATTCAGAAAACCACAGCTGCCTCGGCTGCCCAAGGACGCTGATTTCTGGAGAAGCCAAGCATGTTATGTGAGAGAGAGACTGTTGGATTCAGCTCATCTGGGGCCTTCTCAGTTTACAAAAAACCTGATCTGTGCGCAAAAACCTGATCCTAGCATGGAGGAAGGAACTAGCATTTATTAAGCACCTGTTCTGTTCCCTCACTGAATCCCTGCAAGAGCCCTTAGGTCCTGAATTCCCTGCTATGTAAAGAGGAGGAGACCTGCCCAGTCTAGACGAGGCCCCAAGCAAGCAGGTCACTGTCAGGGTCTCGCAGAAAACCAGTGGCTGAGCAAGGGGATAAAAGTCTAGCCTCCCCGATCCCAATCAAGCACTATTTCAGGAAGTGTTTGTCAAATGCTTACTACATTCAGCTTTCACACATCTGGGCCTTTCAGTGTGCTGAGCACGGCTCCTGGAACCAAAGACGCGTGGAGACCTCTGCTCTTGCTGCTTGGTAGCTAATAAAATCTACTGCAGGTGCTATGACAGTATAGTGTATTAGATGATGTGCAGTGATGTGGATGAACCTAGAGTCTGTCATACAAAGTGAAGCAAGTCAGAAAGAGAAAAACAAATATCGTATATTAATGCATACATGCGGAATCTCGAAAAGTGGTACAGATGAATTTATTTGCAGGGCAGATGTAGAGAATGGACATGTGAACAAGGGGAGGAAGGGGAAGGTGTCTAGACAGACAGATTTGAAAGAGGTGGGAGAAGAGACTGAGCTGAACAATTCAGTATTTTTACCCCAAATTTTCTCATCAGTTAAGTTACGTTTGCTTCAGTCTTGAATTGTTCATTTCACATTTTCCTCTTTTGGGAAGAGAAGTAAAATTCCCTTCTTACTATGAAAATTTATTCAGGGGCAAATAAAGTTAACCTATTCTGACATAGGTCTGAGCAGTTCAGGACACTCATACTAAGCACAGGAGTGAAAGGAGATTTTTAAAAAACCAAAATACTGTGATTTTCATATTTCAATTTGGAATCCAGAGTTTAGAGTGTTCTAACACCCTACCTTTAGCATGGATTCCCACCACTCCATGCTTGTTCACTTCTTGGTTGATTCTGCCAAAAGGTCCTTTCAAAGGGTTAGCTGGTCAAATTCAAATGGTGTTTCTCAGATAACCTTCTACCCTTCCAGCCAAGGTCAGCTCTTGGCAATAATAGGTCCTTAGTAAATCACTGTTTACCATGTCTTTGCAACTTGCAGTGCACCCCCAACCCCTACCCTCTACTCTTTGTGCTTCTCTGAAATGAATTCCAAGTCCTAGGGGACACCAGCCTGAGTCCCAGGGCCCATGACGAGGCACCATCCCACCCCTCTGCATTGTGCATTTATGACAATTCTGGATCTCTTCTCATCTTTCCCCTCTTGGCTGGAGATCCACCTGCTCACTGTCCCAGCTGCTTCTGCCAAATCCTGTCCCCAGGGAGTGCACTTGGCTTTTTGGCAGTGCTTGCTCTCATCCAACTGCCAAGAATAAAGGAAGGTAAATGACACAGTTCAGCTCAGTCGCTCTGTCATGTATGACTCTTTGTGACCCCATGGACTGCAGCACGCCAGGCCTCCCTGTCCATCACCAACTTCCAGAGCTTACTCAAACTCACGTCCACTGAGTCAGTGATGCCATCCAACCATCTCATTCTCTGTCATCCCCTTCTCCTCCTGCCCTTAATCTTTCCCAGCATCAGGGTCTTTGCAGATGAGTCAGTTCTTTGCATCAGGTGGCCAGAGTATTGGAGTTTCAGCTTCAACATCAGTCCTTCCAATGAACACTCAGGACTGATCTCCTTTAGGATGGACTGATTGGATCTTGACACTGTACACAGATGAAATGAAGCCTAATGGCAGAAATCATGCTGCATTTTTTAGAAGTAGATTTAAAAAATTAGGCAAGTCAGGAAAGACCTTCCATAACATCTGACCCATCCTAACTTTCCATGTTGAGAAAGATAAGACTGAAAGCATTTGTGGGATGGGGTCCCTCATGGTTGCCCAATGAGGAAGGTCATGTCTCTTTCAGCATCACCCTCCAAAGCACTCATGAATCAGAGGCTGCCCATCTCAGAAATACTCTCATATTATAAAGATAAAAGCAAATATTTAAATTCATCTTAACAGTCAGCGTACTGGACATCTCAGTTAACGAATATTGCCCTTACATCGGGTCATCTAGTCTAGAAGAGAGATGTCTCCATAAGCATATCCACCAGTCCCTTGGTCTTTCTCTTTCTCTCTTCCCTATTCCCATTGATCCTATTGATTCTGTTTCTCTGGAGAACACAGACTAAGACAATTCCTCAATTAAAAAGCTAATGGTGCAGCTTGATACCCAGTTCACGAGGCCGCCGTTAACTGACACGTTCCTCTCCTCCACACCTATCACCTCTCTCAAACGATTTTTTAAAATATTCGTTTATTTGACTGTGTCAGGTCTTAGCAGTGGCCTGTGGGATCTTTTGTTGCAACACGTGGGCTAGTTGCCTTGGGGCACGTGGGATCGTACTTCCCTGACCAGGGATCCAAGTGAACCTGCGTCCCCTGCTTTGCAAGGTGGATTCTTGTTGGACCATGAGGGAAGTCCATGTCTCTCAAAGTTTAAATCTGCATTTTCTCTTCCCTAGATTCTTGCAACTACTTAAAACTTCTCCCTGCTTCCTCTCCCATCATTTTCAAAACCATCTTCCACATTATTATAAAATTCATTTGTTAAGAAAACCATTTGCCTAACATTTTTTTCCCTCTAAGAACCCATGAATAATAATAATACAGCCACACTCAATTTAAAGCACAATTCTAAGTGTTTTATGTAATTCAACTCTTTAAATTCTCCCAGCAACCCTATGGAGTGAAATTTTCGGGATTCCCATTATTGCAGATGAGGAGATCCAGGCAGAGGGTGGTTAAGTAGCTTGTGCAAAAACACCCTCTGCTTAATGTTATGTGGTAGCTTGGATGGGAGGGGAGTTTGGGGGACAATGGATAAATGTATGTGTACGGCTGAGTCCCTTCACTGCTCACCTGAAACTATCACAACATTGTTAATTGGCTATACCCCCATAGAAAATAAAATGTTAACACACACACATACAGCGAGGGAACAAAGCTGTAAGTCCTGTTAGCACAGTGCCTGAGGCTGTGATCTTAACCTCTGTAAGTCTCACTTCCCTTCGCCCACAGGAGAAAACCCATGCTCCTTGGCATGCGGGCATTCTTGACATTGCCTTAGGGCTCCCACGCTGAACACTCCAGTCATATCACTAACAGCCTAGTGCACCTTCTCATGACTAGGCAGCTGACACCCTTCGAATGCTGCATAATTCCGAAACAGATCAGATTCCAACTTCAATCCGTTTCCACAGGCACCTATCTTCATCTGAAATGTCCTGTCCACAGCCAGCTCACTGGGAAACCCCCTCTTTCAAGTCTCCTCTCATCGTTTGTTGTTGTTTCCTTTAGTCACTAAATCATGTCCGACTCCCCGTGACCCAGCACGCCAGGCTTCCCTGTCCTTCACTGTCTCCTGGAGTTTGCTCAGATTCATGTCCATTGAGTCAGTGATGCTATCTAGCCATCTCATCCTCTGCTGCCCCCTTCTCCTTTTGCCTACAGTCTTTGCCAGCATCAGGGTCTTTTCCAACGAGTAGGCTCTTTAAATCAGGTACCCAAAGTATTGGAGCTGCAGCTTCGGCATTAGTCCTTCCAATGAATATTCAGGGTTGTTTTCTTTTAGGATTGACCAGTTTGATCTCCTTGTAGTCCAAGGGACTCTCAAAAGTCTTCTCCAGCACCACAGTTTGAAAGCATCAGCTCTTTGGTACTCAGCCTTCCTTATGGTCCAGCTCTCACATCCATACATGAACAACCCAAGTGAACTGGACCAATTCACTTCACACTTCCTCTCTTAGGACTCTCGCTGGTATAGAACCATTCACTAACTCAATAAACTGAGTAAGTGATTAAATGAACGCCTTATTAGGTTTGTTGAAACAGAGTGTTAGAGATTTCAGAAGATTCACAAGAACCATAGGGGCAAGAGTGATCTCATTCTTGGATATAGACAGACACAGGGCAAATTCTCAGAAGTGCTACCCTATTGATTAGTTAAAGCCTACAGTTCCACCATTAACATTTGACTCTTGTAGCTTGAAGTCAAAACCAACTTAAAAAGCAAGTTCTCCTCTGAGGGTTACGCCTAAGATGTAATCATTCAACTGACCCGGTACTTCCCTGAGAACAGGTCAGGAAAGAGTCAGAATCAGTGGAGAGAGAAGAGAGAGAAGAGGGCAGAAGTTGAAAGAGACCCTGGATTAGTGAGTCATTTTCCTGAGCATGTCAGATGAAGAGTTAGGGTAAACAGCCCCAGCTCAACATTTGGTGAGTTTCTGATGACCTCCCTTCTGGCAGACACACCTCTCCCCCACTCTCTGTCCCCAGGCCACCTAAATCTTTTACTTTGTGAAGCTAAAGGAGGTAGTGGAGGCAAAGACCCCAACACAAGCACTGGTTCTGCCATTTCCAGGCTGTTTGCTTGTCCTGGGAAAGTTGCTTTAACTACCTCAAGTCCTGTTCTTCCTCCAGGCCAGGCCCTCTGCTCAGACTTCACAACTCCTGTTTCTGGTTCCTGTAACTCTGCGAAAGAGGAAGGGCTCTGTCATTTGACACATGGGGAGACAGGGGCCCAGGGCCATGGAAGGACATGGCCCAGGGCCCAGGACCAGCAAGTGGACAGATGGAGACCCCAACATGGGTCAGCTCACACTGACCCCCTGCTCCGCCTGCGCTCCCACGAGCCTCAGTTTGTTCATCTGTAAAACGAAGGGGTTGGAATGATTGTCTTTCCAGCTCTTCCTTTTTATGACTTGATGTTAGCTCGTGACTGGGGCAGGTTTCAAATGACTTCAGAGATCTAGCATCTGCCAAATCATAATCAAATTGGCTGCCTGATCGGAAGTCTGATGAAAAATCCTGTGCTCGTGCCCATGACTCAGCCTTGCTTGGTGATGGCGGTGGAGATAGCATGTTTCCAGGGGTTTTGGAGCCCACTGGGGGACTGGCCTAGGTCACTTCATTCCTCACACTCCACACAAGGTGATACCAGCTCTTCAATATACATCAGCATGTCCCCTTGTGCTGCCAACAGAACCTCTGTTCACGCGATGACTCAATCACTGTGATTTATTTTAATTGAAAAGTCCACCAGTCGCCTTTTGCCAAAGCATCTGGTCTTGTCCTATTTGATTCCTACCAGAAAATACCCAGCTAGGCAGCAGCGATTAAACTGGCTGCCCAAGGGGAGGGGGAGAGTTGTAGAAAGCCATTTGGCTTCAGCCTGACATTTCAGAAGATGCTCAAATTTAGATTTTAAACTTTTTCCCCCAAAATGATAATATAAAAAAAAATCATTGCATGGATTTTTGTAGCAGTTTTTAAATAGTTATCTATAAGAAGTAGAACCCAATGCTTCATACCATTTTTTTATATTTTTATCTTAAAATTAGTGAATGCATCAAACAAATAAGAGAAACCAAGATCTCCTTGGTTCCTGAGATAGTGGGGTGGTCCAGGTTTCACACTTTCCTGCCCTGCGTCTTCAGACATGTTGCTTAATTTTTTTTTTAATCTTGGTTTCTTCATCTGTAAAGCTGAGAAGTTGAGATACTACTACCTACATGTGAATGGTTTGAGTTTTCTTTTTTCTTTCAACCTTTTTTTTTTCTTTCTTTACACCCTCCACTCTGCAAACTTGTTCTCTTTTTGGTGAGGACTAACTGAGGAAGCATCGAAACACATCTTTGCAAATTAAAAAAAAAAAAAACAGGTGAAATTAAAAGATTCATATTGTGATCCAGGATAGTAGAGGAGAAAACACACACACAGGGGGAAAATGAGGGAGAAAAGAAGGAGAGAAGGGGGCATGAAGGAAGGGAAGATGAAAGAGGGAAAAGGAGGGGCAATAACTCTTTACAGGGACTTCCCCAGTGGTTCAGTGTTTAAAACTCCACATTGACAATGCAGGGGGCACAGGTTCAATCCCTAGTCAGGGAACCAAGATTCCACATGCCATGTGGCCGAAAAAAAAAAAAACTAATATGAAGTTCTTTCATACTTTGCCAGTTGGTCTTCATTGAATTTTCAAAACAAATGCCCAAGAAAAACAACTTATTATTACTATTATACAAATGAGGAAAATCAGGCTTGAAGAGCTTGCAAGATCTGTCCCATGTAACTCTCTTGTGAGGAGAAGGATTGAAATCTAGCCCCCACCCCTTTCAGGGTCAGGCTGCACCCCGCCTGAATCACAGTTCAGTGTGGGAAATGATGCCCTGCAGAAGATGCTGCTGTGTGAGGAGTGAGCGCCTTGTGGCCATCACACGGGGTAAAGGGCTCGCTTGTCCATGACTTTGTAGGGAGGAGTCCTGCACTGAGCAGAAGCTGGATGAGCTCCCTTCCACCCCTTCGTGCTGTGAGATGATGAACTATCCGAATGGATTTTGTTTCCCCTTTGTCCCATCCTGGTAACTGCCATGATTTCTTTCCAATATTTATCCACCTGCTAAGCATGCCTGACTCTCTGCAACCGCATGAATTGCAGCATGCCAAGCTCCCTTGTCCTCCACTATCTCCTAGAGTTTGCTCAAGTTCATATCCATTGAATCAGTGATGCTGTCTAACCATCTCATCCTCTGCCACCTGCTTCTCCTCCTGCCCTCAATCTCTCCCAGTGTCAGAGTCTTTTCCAATGAATCAGTTCTTCACATCAGGTGTGCAAACTGTTGGAGTTTCAGCTTCAGCATTAGTCCTTCCAATGAATATTCTGGACTGATTTCCTTTAGGGTGGACTGGTTGGATCTCCTTGCAGTCCAAGGGACTCTCGAGACTCTTCTCCAACACCACAGTTCAAAAGCATCAATACTTCGGTGCTCAGATTTCTTTATAATCCAACTCTCACATCCATACATGACTACTGGAAAAACCATAGCTTTGACTAGATGGACCTTTGTTGGCAAAGCAATGTCTCTGCTTTTTAATATGCTGTCTAGGTTGAACATAGCTTTTCTTCCAAGGAGCAAGCATCAGTTAATTTCATGGCTGCAGTCACTATCTGCAGTGATTTTGGAGCCTGAGAAAATAAAGTCTATCACTGTTTCCATTGTTTCCCATCTATTTGCTATGAAGTGATGAGACCAGATGCCATAATCTTGGTTTTTTGAATGTTGAGTTTTAAGCCAGCTTTTTCACTCTCCTCTTTCACTTTCATCAAGAGGCTTTTTAGTTCTTCTTTGCTTTCTACCATAAGGGTGGTGTCATTTACATATCTGAGGTTATTGATATTTCTCCCAGCAATCTTGATTCCAGCTTGTGCTTCATCCAGCCTAGCGTTTCTCATGATGTACTCTGCGTATAAGTTAAATAAGCAGCGTGACAATATACAGCCTTGATGTTCTCCTTTCCCAATTTGGAACCGGTCTGTTGTTCCATGTCCAGTTCTAACTGTTCCTTCTTGACCTGCATACAGATTTCTCAGGAGGCAGGTCAAGTGGTCTGACATTCCCATCTCTTTAAGAATTTTCCACAGTTTGTTGTGATTCCCTGGTGGCTCAGCTGGTAGAGAATCCATCTGCAATACAGAAGACACTGGTTCGATTCCTGGTTTGGGAAGATCCCCTGGAGAAGGGATAAGTTACCCACACCAGTATTCTTGGGCTTCCCTGGTGGCTCAGCTTGCAAAGCATCTGTCTGCAATGCAGGAGGCCTGGGTTGGGAAGATCCCCTGCAGAAGGGAACAGCTACTGACTCCAGTATTCTGGCCTGGAGAATTCCGTGGACTGAATAGTCCATGGGGTCACAAAGAGTTGTGCAGAACTGAGCAACTTTCACTTTCATACAGCCAAAGGCTTTAGCATAGTCAATGAAGCAGAAGTAAATGTTTTTCTGGAATTCTCTTGCTTTCTCTGATCCAACGGATGTTGGCAATTTGATCTCTGGTTCCTCTGCCTTTTATAAATCCAGCTTGAACATCTGCAAGTTCTCGGTTCATGTACTGTTAAAGCCTGGCTTGGAGAATTTTGAGCATTACTTTGCTAGCCTGTGAGATGAGTGCAACTGTGCACTCATGTGTTTGAACTCATGAGTTTGAACTCATGTGTTTGAACAAAATTCATGTGTTTGAACATTCTTTGGCAGTGCCCTTGTTTGGGATTGGAATGAAAACTGACCTTTTCCAGTCCTGTGGCCACTGCTGAGTTTTCCAAATTTGCTGGCACATTGAGTGCAGCACTTTCACGGCATCATCTTTTAGGATTTGAAATAGCTCACCTGGAATTCTATCATCTCTGCTAGCTTTGTTCATAGTGATGTTTGCTAAGGCCCACTTGACTTTGTATTCTAGGGTGTCTGGCTCTAGGTGAGTGATCACATCATTGTGGTTATCTCGGTCATGAAGCTCTTTTTTGTATAGCTCTTCTGTGTATTCTTGCCATCTCTTCTTAATATCTTCTGTTTCTGTTATGTCCATACCATTTCTGTGCTTTATTGAGCCCAACTTTGCATGAAATGTTCCCTTGGGATCTCTAGTTTTCTTGAAGAGATCTCTAGTCTTTCCCATTCTACTGTTTCCCTCTATTTCTTTGCACTGATCACTGAGGAAGTCTTTCTTATCTCTCCTTGCTATTCTTTGGAGCTCTGCATTCAAGTGAGTATATTTTTCCCTTTCTCCTTTGCCTGTCATTTCTCTTTTTTTCTCAGCTATTTGTAAGACTTCCTCAGACAACCATTTTGCCTTTTTGCATTTCTTTTTCTTGGGGATGATTTTTATTATGGCCTCCAGTACAATGTTATGAACCTCCATCCATAGTTCTTCAGGCACTCTGTCTATCAGATCTAATCCGTTGAATCTATTTGTCACTTCCAGAGTGTAATCGTAAGAGATTTGATTCAGGTCATACCTGAATGGTCTAGTGGCTTTCCCTACTTTCTTTAATTTAAGTCTGAATTCTACTCACAGGCATCCAAAATTTCATTTTGTTTTGTTTTCCTTTAAATTGGAAACATATTGTATGGACTGTACAAGGGTGAATATATATAAAGTACCATTCAGTGGACATGCTGCTGATATGTCTTTAAACTTTTCCCCCTTAAGGGACATATAGGTAGATCTGTTTGCTAACATAAATAATGCTGTGGGAAGCATTCTTATAGATAAAATCTTATGCAATCTGTATTTTTTAAATTAATTATTTGGAGCAGAATTCGGTTTTAAAAAGAGAATTTCTCTTTTGTGCTTACTTTAAGCTGAGCACAATCCCTCTGGTAGAGTACTACTGCATGTATGATAGAACAACTGTGCCTAGCAAATTCTTTACCTTTTTCCAGATAAATCTATGAGGGCAGATGCCTGATCTGACTCATGCCTGGTATCCCAGGGCTTAGAGAAACATCTGGCGTATATTAGACACTCAATAAGTACTTAGTGAATGACTGAGTGAATGAATGAAATGAAAGTAACTTCACTGAGTCTTCTTCAGGAGAAGATTCTCATATTCCCTGAGGTTCCTGAGAAATGAGTAACTGTATGTATGAAACAAGGGCAGATAAGTGTACCCTGTTGTTTGACCCTAGGACACTCTGGCTCTCCTGGCTCTCCCCTGACTTCCTGTTCCAGCACTGGTCCCAACACATATGGGAAAATCACAGGATTTAGACTCCAAGAGACTTAGGATACCAGCCCATATACCATCTGGCCATGTACTTGTTGTGCATACGCCAGCTCTGTGCGTACACGTACATATATGTTCACACGAGTTGTGCATATACAAGCTAGAGCAGACAAGGTTGACACTCTAGGCGGCAGTCCCTCATCATCACAGCAGGTCAGATCAGATGATCGCTGCGTAAAATCTTCTCATTTCATCTGAGTTCATAAGAGGGCTGTTGGTGTCTCTCTGAAGGTGTGCTGTACTGTGCTGGATTAAAAAACACGAAAGAAAGGAATCTAATGCTTCTTAACTGTGAGGTAGAGCCTCAGTTAGTTGATAATCTCGTTTCCATTTCTACAGCACTTCCAGTGCCTATACAACTTAACCACACAGGGCTCATATAAATAACTTCATAAGATACATCTTATCATTCCCATTTTGCAGATTAGGAAAGTAGAGTCTGAAATTCATTCCTTTAATGAACTCATGACCACAGAGGGAGTAAGTGCCAGCACCAGAATCGTGCCCATCTGAGAGCCAACCCGGTGAGCCCTCCACTGTAGCATCCTCCTATGGACCTCGCCACCTGCCTCCCCCTCTCACCTCCCCCTTCTAATGTGCTCCCCCACCTCTGCATTTCCCCAAGGTCTCCAGGCACACATGGCTATGCTCAGACCCACTGATGGAGGACCACAGGCCCCTTCTCTGAATGGCCACATCCTGCCATCTGCCTCAAGGACCAGCCAGGTCCACACAGAAGAAAGGCTTGGTATCGAGTCTGGCCCGTGATAAGAACAAAAAACAATCACTCATTAGGGCTTGGCCTGAAGGCGTATCATGTCTCAGACACACTGCAGCCCAGCTGTCCAACAGAAGCAATTTTTTTTTTTTTTTTTTATTCTCAGAAGCAATTTTTATCACCCTGAATCTGGACCATTTGCAGACCAGTGACCTCAAGGTAAAAAGATTCAGCCAAGCAGTTCATTACCAAGCCACGGAGCCTTTGAAGCCAATCACCCTGCCTCAACTTGCTTGCCCAAATATGGAATCATTTAGAGGATGCGGTGAAGGGTGCCATCTGCGGTGATGAATCTAACTGGTGTCATCTTTCCTTCCCAGGGGGAGCTGTGTGCATTCCAAGTAGGATAGAGAGGTTTCCTGGCCCAGCTTTGGAATAAATCAAAGACAGCAGCTGAGACCTCAGCTTTCAGGGCGATGGTGCTAAAGCAGGGAACACTTCCTTGATCACTCGGAGATTAGGAATGGCCAGGGACACTGTGGATGGCCTTCCCCAGTAGCTCTATAGGTAAAGAATCTGCCTGCCGATGCAGAAGGCTCAGGAGACATGGGTTCTATCCCTGGGTTGGGAAGATCCCCTGGAGGAGGAAATGGAAACCCACTCCAGTATTCTTGTCTGGAAAATTCCATGGGTAGAGGAGCCTGACAGGCTTCAGTCCACAGGGTCGCAAAGAGTCAGATAAGACTGAGTACAGCACAGTGGCATTTGGAAGTTCTTGGGAGGGGTCAGTCCCAAGTAGAGATGAAAGGTTGGTCATGGCCAGAGTCTGAGAACCAGGGCATCTGGCAAGGAGGCTGGCAGGCAGACACAGTTGTGGGAGGACTGCCAGGCAGAAACGAGCCAATGGGTAAGAAAGGACAGTTGCACCAGTGAAGTTCAAGAGCAAAGGCGGAACAAAAATGGATCCACCTCAGGAAATTCATTCATACACTCACATATTCATTCACTTACTAAATATTTACTGAAATGCTGTGCTGGGTCATTAAAGTCTGTCACTGAACAAAATCAACAAAGATCCCTGTCGCCAGAATACAGATCTCTGTATTCTGTTAGAGGAAAGACAGAGGAAAGACGACTAACCTAAGAAGTAAATAAATTACATAACGTGTTACCATAGACACAGAGCTAAATCTCAAGGAAGGGTTTTATCCTAAGATAGAATAAAAGGTAAACGCGTGTGCAGCTACCAAAGGGAAGCACTCAGAGGTGAGACTAGATGGACCAGGGTGGGCAGAGGAGGAGACCCTGGGGTGTGGCTGGGCAGACGTGGAGGGTGGGTTTGTTCCGATGCCACTCAGGGTGTTGTCACCATTTACTCACTCATTCAGCCGGCGAGCGTACCTTGCCCACCCATGCGTTTGAGTCACTCTGCCAAGCACACAAGGAACTCACTTTCCAGAGAAGTGGTTATGAACATCCTTGACATCATCGCAGGAAAATATTAAAGTTCAGACTCTCAGACCTCACTTCTGAAAAGTCTGACTCTATTGGGTTGGCCAATTCAGGTTTTTCTGTAAGCTGTTATGGAAAAACTCAGATAAACCTTTTGGCCAGCCCAATATATCATTGGTATTTTCAATAAGATTTCCAGGTGGGTCTCTAGAGACGGGTTTGGTATGTAAATAGTTAATCATAAATAGGGAGAGCAGAGACAGACATACTGCAAATTCAAGGAGTAATCAGCAAGGGCTTCCTGGAGAAAGAACATAGATCCAGTTCTTTAAGGTCAAGTAGGAGCTGCGAGGCAGGAAGTCAATGTGACTAGAGACAGTGAGAGAAAATTAGCCAGGAGAAGTCTTACTGAACAGAGTTCAGTAAGTTATGAGTTCTGTTAGTTCTTTATTCCACAAGCGCATCTTTTTTCTGGAAGAAGACAGTAGGTGAGACTTCTGACGTGGACTTGGCCAACCCTTGGCCAGGATTCTCAGCTCACATACCTTTGGCTTTAGCCTACTTGATGATTCCATCCACCATTAAGCACTCGTGAAATTAATCAGAAAGAGAAAAACAATATGGTATGTTAATACATACATGTTATACATGTATGTTACATATACATATATGTTCATACATATATATAGAACCTAGAAAATGGTATGGATGAACCTATTTGCAGGGCAGGCTACCTTGTGTAAAATAGATAGCTAGCAGAAAGCTGCTGTATAGCACAGGAGGCTCAGCTCAGTGCTCCACCAGGACCTAGAGGGGTGGGATGGGGGTGGGGTGGAGGGAGGCTTAAGAAGAGGGGATGTGTGTATACTTATGACACTCTGTTGTGCAGCACAAACTAACAACACTGTAAAGCAATTATATTCCAATAATAAATTTTAAAAGAACATTAAAAAGCTAGTAAGAGCTGCCTCAGAAGAGAAGAGCTAATCCACACATTCGTCAGTAAATTCATTCCACAAGCAGTGGCTGGGGCTGGGAGATGCTGCACAGACATGATGCTTGAGCTGGATCTTAAAAGTCTGCCAAGGGTACTCTCAAAAAACCCAGAGGACATAGAATGCAAAGAATGCTTTGAGAAGCTCTGATGGAGTATGGTGGTTCAGTAATTGTCAGGAGAAAATAGGACATGAGGCTGATTGAAAGAAAAAAAAAAAGATTAAGGCCAGGTTTTGAAGTGTCTTGACTGACATGAAAAGGGGCCTATTCTGAAGATAAAGGGGCCATTGGTTGTTTTGGAAAAATATGTGTTGAACATCTGTTATATATGGTTTGGTCTCATAAAAACTGAAAACACACTGATTATTAAAACAGAGTTCTGTCTTCTTGGAACTTACAGTCTAGAGGGAAAAAGGGACAGAGGACAATGCATCGGGCTGACGGCCTAGCAGGACTCCAACTGGATGAGAGAGGCTAAGCGGGCCACCTCAACAATATCTGATGGTCATCCCTTTATGCCACCACTAGCCCTCCAGGAGTCTTGGTCCTGCCTTCTATTCCTAGGGAATCCCAGGTGTTACAGGACACAGAAGGCACTGAGCTCCCAGGCAGGTGAGATTGAGGACCTAACAAGACGCAGGACTCAGACAAGTCTCACTTCTGCCTGCAAGTTCAGCAAACAATCCACCGGAATCCATAACAGAAAAGAAAACGTGGCGCTGCCTTCCTCGTTCCTCTGGCTCCCCGGTCCCGGTGGCGGGGACTCTCTCCAGTGCGCAGGCAGGGATGCTGTACCTAGGACTGACTTTCGGCATCTTTCTGCCTTATATTGCAAACTGTTTTTAAATCTCAGTAGTGAAGTACACCAAACAAATGCAATCACAAATGCCAAGAAGCAAAATCCACATAAATAAATGATCGCTTTCCTTCTCACCGCTTTCAGAAAGCTCATTATATCTGAACTCACAAAACAACATTTCACAGACTGTATTTGTCTAGCTTGTAATTAAAGCACTAGTTTTTCCCCAGTCTGAAGTCAAGCAAGGGGGGAAAACTTCGCAAATTGTTCTCAAAATGGCATTCTTTTTAAATTACTTATAAAATTTACATTGCAATCGACTCTCCATTAATAGAGTATATATTTTAAATTTGTGTTACTCTAGCTTAATTAGCTATTTGCTACTCACAAAAAAAAAAGCAAGGGATAGAAAATACACAATGTCTATGTTTAATAACAGTTTAATGATCACACTGGAACCTTCATATTTAAACAACTCCAGGACTCCAAATGTACTGGAGAAGAGTGGGGAAATAGCTCCAGAATGAATGAAGAGATGGCATCAAAGCAAAAAAATGCCTAGTTGTGGATGTGATTCATGATGGAAATAAAGTCCAATGTTGTAAAGAACAATACTACATAGGAACCTGGAACGTTAAGTCCATGAATCAAGGTAAATTGGAAGTGGTCCGACAGGAGATGGCAAGAGTGAATAATGACATTTTAGGAATCAGTGAACTCAAATGGACTGGAATGGGTGAATTTAACTCAGATGACCATTATATCCACTACTATGGGCAAGGATCCCTTAGAAGAAATGGAGTAACCCTCATAGTCAACAGAAGTCTGAAGTGCAAGTAATTGGATGCAATCTCAAAAATGACAGAATGATCTCTGTTCATTTCCAAGGCAAACCATTCAGTATCACAGTGATCCAAGTCTGTGCCCCAACCACTAATGTCAAAGAAACTGAATAGTCCTATGAATATCTACAAGACCTTCTAAAACTAACACCAAAAAAGATGTCCTTTTCATCAAAGGGGACTGGAATGCAAAAGTAGGAAGTCAAGAGATACCTGGAGTAACAAGCAAGTTTGGCCTTGAAGTCCAAAATGAAGTAGGGCAAAGGCTAACAGAGTTTTGCCAATAGAACGCACTGGTCATAGCAAACACCCTCTTCCCCCAGCACAAGAGACAACTCTACACGCAGACATCACCAGATGGTCATTCCCAAAATAGGATTGATTATATCCTTTGCAGCCAAAGATGGAGAAGCTCTATACAGTCAGAAAAAACAAGACCAGGAGCTGACTGTGGCTCAGATCATGAACTCCTTATTACCAAATTTAGACTTAAATTGAAGACAGTAGGGAAAACCACTAAACCATTCAGGTATGACCTAAATCATATCCCCTACAATTATACAGTGGAGGTGACAAACAGATTCAAGGGATTAGATCTGATAAACAGAGTGCCTTAAGAATTATACACAGAGGTTTGTAACATTATACAGGAGGCAGTGATCAAAACCATCTCAAGAAAAAGAAATGCAAAAAGGCAAAGTGGTTGTCTGAGGAGGCCTTACAAATAGATGAGAAAAGAAGAAAAGCCAAAGGCAAAGGAGAAAAGGAAAGATACCTCCATCTGAATGCAGTGTTCCAAAGAATAGCAAGGAGAGAAAAGAAAGCCTTCCTAAGTGATCAATGGAAAGAAATAGAGGAAAACAATAAAATGGGAAAGACCAGAGATCTCTTCAAGAAAATTAGAGATACCAAGGGATTATTTCATGCAAAGATGGGCTCAATAAAGCACAGAAATGGTATGGACATAACAGAAGCAGAAGATATTAAGAAGAGATGGCAAGAATACACAGAAGAGCTATACAAAAAAGAGCTTCGTGACCCAGATAACCACAATCATGTGATCACTCACCTAGAGCCAGACACCCTAGAATACAAAGTTAAGTGGGCCTTAGCAAACATCACTACAAACAAAGCTAGCAGAGAGGATGGAATTCCAGGTGAGCTATTTCAAATCCTAAAAGATGATGCTGTGAAAGTGCTGCACTCAATGTGCCAGCAAATTTGGAAAACTCAGCAGTGGCCACAGGACTGGAAAAGGTCAGTTTTCATTCCAATCCCAAACAAGGGCAATGCCAAAGAATATTCAAACTACCTCACAATTGCACTCATCTCACAGGCTAGCAAAGTAATGCTCAATATTCTCCAAGGCAGGCTTCAACAGTACGTGAACCGAGAACTTGCAGGTGTTTAAGCTGGATTTAGAAAAGGCAGAGGAACCAGAGATCAAATTGCCAACATCTGTTGGATCATTGAAAAAACAAGAGAATTCAAAAAAACACCTACTTTAGCTTTATTGACTACGCCAAGCTTTTAACAGTGTGGATCACAACAAACTGTGGAAAATTCTTAAAGAGATGGGAATACTAGACCACCTGACCTGCCTCCTGAGAAATCTGTATGCAGGTCAAGAAGCAACAGTTAGAGCTGGACATGGAACAATGGACTGGTTCCAAATTGGCAAAGGAGTATGTCAAGGCTGTATATTGTCACCCTGCTTATTTAACTTATATGCAGAGTACATCATGCAAAATGCCAGGCTGGATGAAACACAAGCTGAAATCGAGATTGCCTGGAGAAATATCAATAACCTCAGATATGTAGATGACACCACCCTTATGGCAGAAAGCAAAGAAGAACTAAGGAGCCTCTTGATGAAAGTAAAAGAGGAGAGTGAAAAAGCTGACTTAAAACTCAACATTCATAAAACCAGGATCATGGCATCTGGTCCCATCACTTCATGGCAAATAGATGGGGAAACAATGGAACCAGTGACAGATTTTATTTTCTTGGGCTCCAAAGTCACTGCAGATGGTGACTATAGCCATGAAATTAACTGATGCTTGCTCCTTGGAAGAAAAGCTATCACAAACCTAGGCAGCATATTAAAAAGCAGAGACATTACTTTGCCAACGAAGGTCTGTGTCATCAAAGCTATGGTTTTTCCAGTAGTCATGTATGGATATGAGAGTTAGACCATAAAAAAAGCTGAGCACTGATGAATTGATGCTTTTTAACTGTGGTTTTGGAGAAGACTCTTGAGAGTCCCTTGGACTGCAAGGAGATCCAAGCAGTCAGTCCTAAAGGAAATCAATCATACCCTGAATATTCATTGGAAGGAGTGATGCTGAAGCTGAAACTCCAATACTCTCTGGCCACCTGATGCGAAGAACTGGCGCATTGAAAAGACCTTGATCCTGGGGAAAATTGAGAGCAGGAGGAGAAGAGGATGAGAGAGGATGACATGGTTGGATGGGATCACTGACTCAACAGGCATGAGTCTGAGCAAGTTCCGCGAGTTGGTGATGAACAAGGAAGCCTGGTGTGCTGTGGTCCTTGGGGTAGCAAAGAGTTGGACATGACTGAGTGACTGAACTGAACTGATTGAGCACTCAAAAATTTATGAGTGCTGGCTTTTTGATGTTGGAGGATTGGCCTACAGATTAGTATCTGGGATTTCTTAGAAGGAAAATGCAAGGTAGGATTGTAAACTTTGTCCTGATAGCTATTATACAGTGAAACAGAGCAAGGTGGAAGCTGCAGTTAGAAGAAGTTATATCAGATAAGATAAGGTACATTTGAGAACAACTAGGAAAATCCCATGGACACAGGAGCCTGGTAGGCTGCAGTCCATAGGGTCCCTAAGAGTCAGACATGACTGAACGATTTCACTTTCACTCTTCACTTTCATGCATTGGAGAAGGAAATGGCAACCCACTCCAGTGTTCTTGCCTTGAGAATCCCAGGGACGGGGGAGCCTGGTAGGCTGCTGTCTATGGGGTTGCACAGAGTCGGACACAACTGAAGTGACTTAGTAGCAGCAGCAGCAGCAGGTGTCCAAACTAACACTTAAGTAAGAATTAAATTTCTCTCACCCATGAAAGAGGTATGAAGATTGGCAGCATAGAGCAGGGTAGCTTCTTGAGTTTGTCAGCACCAATTTTCTTCTATGTGCCTGCTCTGGCATCCTCAGGACACAGTCTTTACCTCAGAGTCCAAAATGGCTGCTCAAGTACCTGCCATCACATCTCCCAGCAGGATGAACAAACATATGCTTCCTTTGGAAATGTTTTCTCTAAATCACACATGTCACTTTAAGAACATGGTCATTTCCATACATTGTACTGCATGGGAAATAGATCTATTCAGGCCAGGTGCACACTCAGTTAAAATTTGCATGTTTGAGATGTTTATAAATAAAGAAAAATCAGTCTGGAGACAGGAAGTAGCATACACTCTCTTAGCCCAGAAGGAGCACCCACTGTCAGGACTGGAGGAAAACTAGCGTGAGCACTGGCTGGGTACAGGAAGCTTAGTGCTTCCGGAACACATCAACTTCTTTCTCCTGTGTCATGGGGTCCCCTAACCTCATTTCCATTCCTCTCACTGGAAAAAAGGAGAAACACAAAGACTGTTTGCATATCCCCGAAGGAGACTTTTGTCTCCTTCCCCATCCACACTAGCTGGTGACATCTTCCCTTGTTCAGTGTGTGTGTGCTCAGTAGCTCAGTCACGTCCAACTCTTTGCAGCCCCACAGATTGTAGCCTCCCAGGCTCCACTGTCCATGGGATTTCCCAGGCAAGAACACTGGAGTGGGTTTCCATTTCCTTCTCCAGGGGATCTTTGGGCCCAGGGATCAAACTCGTGTCTCCTGGATTGGCATGCAGATTCTTTACTACTGTGCCACCTGGGAAGTCCCATCTGATTCAATGAGATGGAGGTTAAATCATTTCACATTTCAGATGGGATTTTCATATACATAGATTAATTTTGATCTGATGAAAACACATGCCTGGTGTGGTTTTCATGCCCCTTCAAATGACATCGGTAGGCTGTGGGCAGGCAAGCAAAAAAAAAAAAAAAAAGTGACTGTCAATGGTGAAGACATCAGGCACTTGCTAGGAGGGGAAATCCAGGCATGCCAGAAATGCAGCTTCTGGGAAACCATCCAAAGATCCTGCTTATCCCTGCTGCTCAGAAGAGACTGCCCCTCTTTTTACAGATGTGCCATCCTTTGTGGGTATAAATTCTGCACATACACATTCTTGAGAGGAGGAAGAAAGCAACAACGCAATGTCAAATCTCATCTCAGATTCACAGAGTTGAAATCAGAAGGGAAATCAGGATCAAGTGTGGCTTTGTTTAAAGATAAAAACCTGAGACTTCCCTGGTGTCTCAGGGGTTAAGAATCCACCTGCAGATGCAGGAGATACAGGCTCAATTCCTGGTCTGGGAAGATTCCACATAGCATGGAGCTACAAAGCCCACGTGCCACAAGGACTGAAGCCCTGGAGCCCTGGAGCCCGTGCTCCACAGGAAGAGAAGCCACCACAATGAGAAGTCTGAGCCCCGCAATGAACAGTAGCCCCTACTCGCTGCAACTAGAGAAAGCCGGGGCACAGCAGTGAAGGCCCAGCACAGTTAGAAACAGTCAACCAATAAATACTATTTTTAAAATGTTTAAATTAAAAAAAGATAAAAACACAACTGCTGCTAAGGGATGGTGTCAGAGTCAGGGCCCTTCCCTGGTAGCTCAGTTGGTAAAGAACCTGCCTGCAATGCAGGAGACACAGGTTCGATCCCTGGGTTGGGAAGATCCCCTGGAGGAGGAAATGGCAACCCACTCCTGTATTCTTGCCTGAGAAATCCCAGAGATGATGGGTCAAGAATCTCTCATTGCCAGAGGTATCACTCTTTGAACCAGGTCTGTGTTTATTACACTAAATCAGGTTTTATCATTTTTAGAACAATCTGGATTCATTTCAGATAATATGGAAAGAAAAATACAAATGAAGAAGTTACAATTTCCTATTACGGGAGATGCTCATTAAACCACCTTCTACAGGGCCTCTCTGACCACCAAGTTTTCCATTACTTTTCAACTGAGATTTGTGGACTGGAATCATTTCATACCATTCTTAAGCAAAATATTCTAAGGTCTACATGGCATGTAATGGCGTGTGATCCCTGGAGCTATACTGAACATAAGGATACTTCTAGCAACCTGGAGAAGGCAATGGCACCCCACTCCAGTACTCTTGCCTGGAAAATCCCATGGATGGAGGAGCCTGGTAGGCTGCAGTCCATGGGGTCGCTAGGAGTCAGACACGACTGAGCGACTTCCCTTTCACTTTTCACTTTCATGCATTGGAGAAGGAAATGGCAACCCACTCCAGTATTTTTGCCTGGAGAATCCCAGGGACGGGGGAGCCTGGTGGGCTGCCGTCTATGGGGTCTCACAGAGCCAGACACGATTGAAGCGACTTAGCAGCAGCAGCAGCAACCTGAACCATCTAAGGAAAGAGAGGTAAGCCCCTCCTGTTATAAAATCATGTGCACACTGGGAACTTATGGCACACAACACAGAAGTGAACTCACAAGAAAGGAAGGGAATTACTGGTCTTCAGTGATAAAGGAAAGTAAAACCAGCATGATAAGCCTGGACTGATGCTGAAATGGCCCTCGGGGCTTTGGACCAAGATAGATGATGAGAACTAATGTTTTGCTTTTCAGGAAAATAGAAAAGATACAGCTTTAAGTCCATGACACTGTGAACAGGAACTAAGTCTTCACATAAGTTCCAGACTCCTAAATCCCTTCCACAAAAACTCTGCTGGCTGCTCTGGGAAATAAGTCTGTCAAGGCTATTAGATATGGTTTACAAACACTAATGAGAAAACAAACCCAGGCCTGTGTTATTAAAATCATAAATTAACATTAAAAACTAGTCTGATAATGATGGATACGTGTCATCATGAAAAAAGTGAAAGTGTTAGTTGCTCAGCTGTGTCTGACTCCTTGTGACCCCACGGACTGTAGCCCGCCAAGCTCCTCTGTTCATGGAATTCTCAAGGCAAGAACTTGTCCGAACTCACAGACTGCACGACACTGAGAGAGAACCCTAATGTAAACTATGGAGTTTAAGAGATTACAGTGTCAGAGTAGGTTCATCAGTTGCAAGAAATGCACCACTCTGGTGGGAGATGTTGGTAATGGGGGAGGCTGTGCATGTGTGGGGTAGCGGGTATGTGGAAGAGCATGGAACCTTCCTCTCAATTTTGCTGTGAAACCTAAAACTGTTTCAAAACAAAACATAGTTTGGTTCATTAAAAACCAAATGCTCCAGAGTCAATTAAGAAACTTTATTCAGTGCTCTCACAGGAAAAAAAAAAAAAAAAAAACTTAATGAAAAAAAAAGAAAAACTCAGAAAAATTAACAACCATATAAAGAAGCAAACTACCATGATGGATTATAAGGTGTAAGAAATATAAGAATTACTGCCTCAAGAATGGCTATTCTTAGAAAACAAACTTATGGGGAAAGTGGGGAGGATAAATTAGGAGTTTGATATTAACATGTACACACTACTATATACAAGATAATCAGCAAGATTCTACTGCATAGCACAAGGAACTCTACTCAGTATTGTGTAATACCATATATGGGGAAAGAATCTGAAAAAGAATAGATACATGTGTATGTATAATTGAATCACTTATTCATCAAGCTGAGAATCCTCTTTTCTTCAATACAGAGAAACTGTGATTGTGTTGCTGTACATCTGACTAACAGCATTGTAAATCAACTATACTCCAATATAAAATAAAAGCTTTTAAATAAATAAAAATGTTAAGAAAAGAACTGGCTATCATAGAAACAACAATGGAAAAAAGAGTACTAATTAAAGACATAAAAGAGATTAAAGGATAAATGCAAAAAATAAACTAAATAGAAATACAGTGTGAAAAAAGCAAGCAAATTAGAAAATGTCCAAAATCTGGCTTTTATTAATAAAGATTTATTTAAATAGGATAACTTTAACTAAAATTAGATATGATTGAAGTAATGTTTAGTAAATTGACAGACCTGAGGGAAGCATCATGAATGTAAGAGAGAGCGGTGGATAATCTGTAGCAAAGAGAGATGGGGGAGATTAAGAAAGTTCAACATATATCTAAGAAGAATTAAAAGTTTAAAGAGAATGAGAGAGGCTCATGTTTGAGAAAACACAATAACAGTTTCTCTGTATTGAAGAAAAGAGGAGTCTCCAGCTTGATGAATACGTTTTCAGCAAGATAAACACACAGAAATGCTAGTTTCTCCGTGAAAAACAAAATGGAACATCAAAAGAAAACAACTGGAAAAAACACAGGTTAACTCCAGGGGCAACAAATAGACTGTCAACAGACTTCTCATCAGCAATAATAGATAGCAGAAAGCAATGAAATAGAAATGTTATTGAAGTATGTCAGAAAAGCAAACAGTGTATTTTTTTTTTTATTTTATTTTTAAACTTTACATAATTGTATTAGTTTTGCCAAATATCAAAATGAATCCGCGACAGGTATACATGTGTTCCCCATCCTGAACCCTCCTCCCTCCTCCCTCCCCACACCATCCCTCTGGGTCGTCCCAGTGCACTAGCCCCAAGCATCCAGTATCGTGTATCGAACCTGGACTGGCAACTCGTTTCTTACATGATATTTTACATGTTTCAATGTCATTCTCCCAAGTCTTCTCACCCTCTCCCTCTCCCACAGAGTCCATAAGACTGTTCTATACATCAGTGTCTCTTTTGCTGTCTCGTACACCAGGTTGTCGTTACCATCTTTCTAAATTCCATATATATGCGTTAGTATACTGTATTTATGTTTTTCCTTCTGGCTTACTTCACTCTGTATAATAGGCTCCAGTTTCATCCACCTCATTAGAACTGATTCAAATGTATTCTTTTTAATGGCTAAGTAATACTCCATTGTGTATATGTACCACAGCTTTCTTATCCATTCAAATAGCCAGGACATGGAAGCAACCTAGATGTCCAAACAGTGTATTTTAACACACACATATGGAATCTAGAAAAAATAGCAGAGATGAGCCTGCTCGCAGGGCAGGAGTAGAGATGCAGATGTAGAGCGCGGACTTGTGGACACAGCTGGGGAGGGGAGGGTGGGACAAACTGAGGGAGAAGCAAGGGCTTGCATTCATTAGAGACAGCCAGCGGGAAACCACAGCATAGCCTGCGGAACCAGGCTCCGTGCTCGCTGATGCCCTAGGGGCAGCATGGAAGCGGGTGCGAGGCTCAAGAGGGAAGGGATATATGATACTTACAGCGAATTCACGCCATCGTACAGCAGAAACAAACACAAGGTGGTAAAGCAATTATTGTCCAATTAAAAACGAACAACAACAAAAAACATTTTCAAAGGGTGGAGGAAAATAGCTGTCAGCTCAGAATCCTAGAGCCTGATGAATTACCATTCAAAGGTGAGGACAACATAAAGACATTTTTAGATCACTTCTCAAAGCTCTAACTCAAAAATGCCACATTACAAATGCATTTCAGAAAAAAGGAATTGGAGGACAGGGGGAAAAGCATCAAGTTTCATAAGTACAGGTGAAAAAACTGAATCTGTAAGTTCGTGGGTGTAAAAGAATTGCTTTTGACTCAGCTACAGCACATTCTTCCTCACCGTAAGGGGATGTACTCCAAATTTATCATTAATTTTAGGAAAGCATTTGAGTCTTGGCTTCAGTTTATTGGCCCAGCAGTGCATTGTTTTCCAGGCAGTTACAATTTTTTTTAAAACCATAGTGCCCCATTTCAGATAGAACAAATTTAAATAAAAATTAGTTTTAACAATAAAAAAGATAAAGATGATCATTTGGATTGGTTTAAAAACAAGGTGGAACTTGTACAGTTGATTGTACTTTGAAAGAGGGTAAATGTGTTGATTAACTTTAGACTTGGTAAGAATGCCTAATAATGATACAATTGAAAAGAGTCATGTAGAGGATCATGTCATCTGCAAATAGTGAGAGTTTTACTTCTTCTTTTCCAATTTGGATTCCTTTTATTGCTTTTTCTGCTCTGATTGCTGTGGCCAAAACTTCCAAAACTATATTGAATAGTAATGGTGAAAGTGGGCACCCTTGTCTTGTTCCTGACTTTAGAGGAAATGCTTTCAATTTTTCACCATTGAGGATAATGTTTGCTGTGGGTTTGTCATATATAGTTTTTATTATGTTGAGGTATGTTCCTTCTATTCCTGCTTTCTGAAGAGTTCTTATCATAAATGGGTGTTGAATTTTGTCAAAGGCTTTCTCTGCATCTATTGAGATAATCATATGGCTTTTATTTTTCAATTTGTTAATGTGGTGTATTACATTGGTTGATTTGCGGATATTGAAGAATCCTTGCATCCCTGGGATAAAGCCCACTTGGTCATGGTGTATGATCTTTTTAATGTGTTGTTGGATTCTGATTGCTAGAATTTTGTTAAGGATTTTTGCATCTATGTTCATCAGTGATATTGGCCTGTAGTTTTCTTTTTTTGTGGGATCTTTGTCAGGTTTTGGTATTAGGGTGATGGTGGCCTCATAGAATGAGTTTGGAAGTTTACCTTCCTCTGCAATTTTTTGGAAGAGTTTGAGCAGGATAGGTGTTAGCTCTTCTCTAAATTTTTGGTAGAATTCAGCTGTGAAGCCGTCCGGGCCTGGGCTTTTGTTTGCTGGAAGATTTTTGATTACAGTTTCAATTTCCGTGCTTGTGATGGGTCTGTTAAGATTTTCTATTTCTTCCTGGTCGAGTTTTGGAAAAATATTACCCAATCAAAAAATGGGCCAAAGAACTAAATAGACATTTCTCCAAAGAAGACATACAGATGGCTAACAAACACATGAAAAGATGCTCAACATCACTCATTATCAGAGAAATGCAAATCAAAACCACTATGAGGTACCATTTCACACCAGTCAGAATGGCTGCGATCCAAAAGTGTACAAGTAATAAATGCTGGAGAGGGTGTGGAGAAAAGGGAACTCTCTTACACTGTTGGTGGGAATGCAAACTAGTACAGCCACTATGGAGAACAGTGTGGAGATTCCTTAAAAAACTGGAAATAGAACTGCCTTATGATCCAGCAATCCCACTGCTGGGCATACACACTGAGGAAACCAGAAGGGAAAGAGACACGTGTACCCCAATGTTCATCACAGCACTGTTTATAATAGCCAGGACATGGAAGCAACCTAGATGTCCATCAGCAGATGAATGGGTAAGAAAGCTGTGGTACATATACACAATGGAGTATTACTCAGCCATTAAAAAGAATACATTTGAATCAGTTCTAATGAGGTGGATGAAACTGGAGCCTATTACACAGAGTGAAGTAAGCCAGAAAGAAAAACACCAATACAGTATACTAATGCATATATATGGAATTTAGAAAGATGGTAACAATAACCCGGTGTACGAGACAGCAAAAGAGACACTGATGTATAGAACAGTCTTTTGGACTCTGTGGGAGAGGGAGAGGGTGGGAAGATTTGGGAGAATGACATTGAAACATATAAAATATCATGTAGGAAACGAGTTGCCAGTCCAGGTTCAATGCACGAAACTGGATGCTTGGGGCTAGTGCACTGGGACGACCCAGAGGGATGGTGTGGGGAGGGAGGAGGGAGGAGGATTCAGGATGGGGAACACATGTATACCTGTGGTGGATTCATTTTGATATTTGGCAAAACTAATACAATTATGTAAAGTTTAAAAATAAAATAAAATTAAAAAAAAAAAGAAAAAGAAAAGAGTCATGAAATATCTGCAATAATTATGTTTAATTTCCAAACAAGAAATGTGAAGTACATTTAGATAAAACTCAATCTTTTAGCAGAAGGTTAAAAAAAATAAATAAAGGGGGAAACAGAACCAAATAAGTTAAATATAAAATGCAAAATAACAAGTAGAAATAAGTCCAAACATCTGCCTAATGACAATAAATATTAGATTCTCAGATTTTATTTTAAAAACATGTTGTTTACGCTTATTCATAACTAAACAGAAATTCCTGTTTGAACAGATATGGACGATCTATCCACAAGGCACTGTGGATATACCAATGAACAGAATAGATTATGCTTTCTCTTTATGGAATTGATATTTTAGAAGGATGAAGTCGTAGTAAACAAACAAACAAGACAGACAAATACTTAATATTAAATACATATGAGCCTGTAGTGGGTTGAATAGTGTACTCCCAAACTCATGTCTACTCGGAGCCTCAGAATGTAACCTTGTTTGAAAACTGAGTCTTTGCACAGATAATGAGGCAAGTTATCATACTGATGTTGGTTAGCATCTAAGTTGTGCCTGACTCTTCTGTGACCCCATGGACTGTATCCGGCCAGGCTTCTCCGTCCATGGAATTCTCCAGGGGATCTTTCCAACCCAGGGATCGAACCCACATCTCCTGCCCTGGCTGGCGGATTCTTTACCACTGAGCCACCAGGGAAGCCCACTTCCACATGTAGAAATAACAATAATGACAAAGCTGTAACAACTGCCCCAGTTTTTAGCACACTCATATGCTACACACTGAGCTAAATACATGCAGTGTCGCCGTCTCAGGGTCACAAACTGAGCTTAATACTAGTATCTCCTTTTCACAACTGAGAATGGAAGCTAACAGAGGTCCAAGAATTTGTCCAGGGTCACACAGCCAGTAGAGGACAATTAAAATCCAAACATGGTCTGTCTGCTCCTGAAGCCGTGGACTTCACTGGTATTTTGTACTGGCAGTTCCTGATGGCTGAAGAACAGGTATGGGTGAGATCTTTCAAAGCATGAGCACTAAAAACATCCCGGTCCCCATTCCAATGGGTAATTCAAATAAAGCACCATGAAACCTTAACAAACAGAAGTGACACATATGCAGACATTTACATGACTGACTTCTAGGCTTTTCTGATTGCTGCATCACTTCATGGGAAATAGATGGGGAAACAGTGGAAAGTCAGACTTTATTTTGGGGGCTCTAAAATCACAGCAGATGGTGACTGCAGCCATGAAATTAAAAGACCCTTACTCCTTGGAAGAAAAGTTATGACCAACCTAGATAGCATATTCAAAAGCAGAGACATTACTTTGCCAACAAAGGTCCGTCTAGTCAAGGCTATGGTTTTTCCTGTGGTCATGTATGGATGTGAGAGTTGGACTGTGAAGAAGGCTGAGCACTGAAGAATGGATGCTTTTGAACTGTGGTGTTGAAGAAGACTCTTGAGAGTCCCTTGGACTGCAAGGAGATCCAACCAGTCCATTCTGAAGGAGATCAGCCCTGGGATTTCTTTGGAAGGACTGATGCTAAAGCTGAAACTCCAGTACTTCAGCCACCTCATGCAAAGAGTTGACTCATTGGAAAAGACTCTGATGCTGGGAGGGATTGGGGGCAGGAGGAGAAGGGGACGACAGAGGATGAGATGGCTGGATGGCATCACTGACTCGATGGACGTGAGTCTGGGTGAACTCCGGGAGTTGGTGATGGACAGGGAGGCCTGGCGTGCTGCGATTCATGGGGTCGCAAAGAGTCGGACACGACTGAGCGACTGAACTGAACTGAAGGTAAGTTAATGCACTCATAGTCTGCCTTTCATTTCTGTTCTGGTAGCGTGCTTAGTACCTGTGCTCAGGCTGTCTGAAATCATCCTGAATGGAGAAAAACCAAATGAAGCTGCAAGTCCATCCAGTTTACTTGTCACTGTGAGGCATATTGAACTGGTTGTTGTTCAGTCAGTTATTGCAACCCCAGGGACTGCAGCACGCCAGGCTTCTCTGTCCTTCCCCATCTCCTAGAGTTGGTGATGCCATTCAGCCATCTCATCCTCTGTCATCCCCTTCTCCTCCTGCCTTCAATCTTTCCCAGCATCAGGGTCTTTTCCAGTGAGTCAATTCTTCCCACCAGGTGGCCAAAATATTGGAGCTTCAGCTTCAACATCAGTCCTTCCAATGAACATTCAGGGTTGATTTCCTTTAGGTTTAATTGGATTGATCTCCTTGCAGCCCAAGGGACTCTCAAGAGTCTTCTCCAACACCACAGTTCAAAAGCATCAATTCGTCAGTACTCAGCTTTCTTTATGGTCCAATTCTGACATTCATACATGACTACTGGAAAAGCCATAGATTTGACTACACAGAGCTTTGTTGGCAAAGTAATGTCTCTGCTTTTTAATATGTTGTCTAGGTTTGTCACAGCTTTTCTTTCAAGGGACAAGAGTCTTTTAATTTCATGGCTGCAGTCACAATCTGCAGTGGTTGTTGAAGCCCAAGAAAATAAAGTCTGTCACTGGTTCCATTGTTTCCCCATCTATTTGCCCCGAAGTGATGGGACTGAATGCCATGAGCTTAGCTTTTTGAATGTTGAGTTTTAAGTCAGCTTTTTCATTCTCCTCTTTCACCTTCATCAAGGCTCTTTTACTTCCTCTTCACTTTCTGCCATCTGCATATCTGAGGTTATTGATATTTCTCCTGGAAATCTTGATTCCAGCTTGTGCTTCGTCCAGCCTGGCATTTCTTATTACTTACTCTGCATATAAGTTAAATAAGCAGGGTGACAATATACAGCCTTGACATATTCCTTTCCCAACTTGAAACCAGGCTGTTGTTCCATGTCCAGTTCTAACTATTGCCTCTTGACCTGCATACAGGTTTCTCAGGAGACAGGTAAGGTGGTCTGGTCCTCCCATCTCTGTAAGAATTTTCCAGTTTGTTGTGATCCACACAGTCAAAGACTTTAGCATAGTCAATGAAGCAGAAGTAGATGTTTTTTGGAATTTTCTTGCTTTTTCTATTATTCAACAGATGTTGGCAATTTCATCTCTGTTTCCTCTGCCTTTCTAAATCCAACTTGAACATCTGCAAGTTCTGTGTTCACATACTGTTGAAGCCTAGCTTCGAGAATTTTGAGCATTACTTTGCTAGCGTGTGAAATGAGTGCAATTGTGCAGTAGTCTGAAATTCTTTGACACTGTCCTTTTTTGGGATTAGAATGAAAACTGACCTTTTCCAGTATTGAATTAGAATGAGGCCTAAATCTAAAGACTGATACCCTTATAAGGGGCTTCCCAGGTGGTGCTGGCAGTAAGGAACCAAGCTGCCAGTGCAGGAGATATGAGACTCAGAATCGATACCTGGGTCTGGAAGACATGCTGGAGGAGGGCATGGCAACCCACTCCAGTATTCTTTCCTGGAGAATCCCATGGACACAGGAGCCTGGCTGGCTACAGTCCATAGGGTTGCACAGAGTTGGAACCCTATGATGATGGAAGCAATTTAGCGTGCCCACACAAAGGCATCCTTAAAAGAAGAGAAGAGCCCCCACAGAGACACACACAGGGAGAAGACAGGTGAGGATGCAGGCAGAGACTGGAGGGAGGTGCCAATTAGCCAAGGAAACCCCAGTATTGCCAGCAACCACCAGAAGCTGGAAGTGGGGAGAATGGATTCTCCTTTAAAGCCTACAGAGGGAGTATGGGCCTGCTGACAGCTTCCTTTCAGATTTCTAACCTCCAGAGCTGTGAGAGAATACATTTTGTTGTGTTAAGCCACCCAGTTGTGGTACTTTGCTACAGCAGCCCTTGGGATCAAATATTATGGAGCCTTCTTCATGTAGAGATGACCAATTCACCAATTATGAACATTATTTCCAGCCCTTCTTTCTTCCCTGGAGTTGAAAACCCCAAGTTTCTGTTCATGGCTTGGTCTTCCTGGTGACCAGACCCCCATCCAGAGGCATCCAGGAGCCCACCCGGTCACCTCATTAGAACCAAAGAAACCACTGGTGCCCTTCTCTTGCGAATTTATGAGGGTTTTAGGAGCCCAGTGTCAGACAGTGGGCACAAAGACCAAAATACATACTTTCTGTTTTCACACAGACATCAAATGAGTATGACTTAGACTTAGTTTCCTTTGACTTAGTTCCCTCACCTGTAAAATGGGTTTAATAATAGTATACTTCGGAGAGGGATAGACTGGGAATTTGGGGTTAGCAGATACAAACTATTACATATAGAATGGATAAACCGGGTCTTGCTGTAGAGCACAGGAAACTATAGTCAATATCCTGCGATACACCATAATGGAAAAGAATGTGTATATATGTATTTCCATACAGCAGAAATTAACACAGCACTATAAATAGTTCAGCAAAAAAATAATAGCATCTGCTTTAAAAGTTTATTGTGAGAATTCAATGAACTAATACAGGGAATACATTTAAACCACATTGGGACTCATGATAATTACCTATTCGATGTTAGCCTTTTTTTATGATAAACACTCAGGCCTCCAGGGTACCTTGTTTTACCTTATTTTCATTATAAGTTACCTCAGACAATTAAAAAATATATATTTTATTGAGGTTTTGTTGACTTACAAAGCTGTGTTAGTTTCGAGTCACTTTGGCTGCTCTCCGTATACCGCTGCTGTCCACCTCCCCTGCCCCTGGCCACCCCAAGGACCGCAAGGTTTCCCCATGCCCACACTCCTGATTGGCCTCTCAGTACTAACCATTCCATTTCCTTAAACGATCTCTCTGCTCAGGATCACATTAATTTTGGGAGGTCAAGGGCTTCACATCAGAAATATTTACTGATCTGTTCCCTTCTGCTTCACCCTGTTACCAGCCTCTTTGCATCACTCATTATCCTTCAGACCAACCCTTTCAACATCCTTTTAGGCAGTCCTTGATGGCTTCAGCTACTGATCTTCCACAAATTCAATTTGCTTTCCCAAGTAATTATCCAGTTTTCCATAATAATATGAGTCCATTTCATATTTTTCATAATTTAATTCAATAATATTTACCTAGTTACCTACTTGATACATCTAGAATGACTTTTTGTAGTATAATTTAAATTTAATCACATCTCTTATGACAAATACATCAACCAGTGCTCAGAGGAACCCAGAGGAACCCAAGCCCCTTGCAACAGTGCATACAGTCCTCAAACAGGATCACACGAGCCAGAGAGAGTTACTGCTCTGATTCTTTCAGGAATCAGGTTCCCAGGCCTTTGCAGGTAGTTCTCACCCTACCTAAAATATTTTTCCCTCTCTTATCTATCTAGAGGTCACCAAAATGACAATACTGTGCTTCTCAATGTATCTTTTCTGTTGACTTGTGTCTTCCTCACTGCAGAATATTCAGTCAATGTGGTTTTCAAAAAGTATAATTAAATGTCTCACAAGTTTATCTTTTTTGTGACTTTTATTATTTAAAGGGTTCACAGTTCAGAAAAATAATCTGTTGGCAAGTCCCATGTCTCAATGTTGGGTTTGTACTGAGAGGCATGGGGCAGGTATTCAAGCTCGACGGAAACAGGCAGGGAGTTTCGGATTGTTTATTCCAAATCCAAGCCTCAAGGACCCCCCTTTTTTTTTTTTTGAGATTTGTATTTTGTCTATGACCACAGAATTTAATGTCCTAGCTTGGATGAGAAGATTATCTAACCAGCTTTTTCTCAATTTGGTGAATCAATGAACAAATCAAAAATCTGGATTAGCTTTCCCTAGCAGGGTCCATAGGTCTGGAAACATTAAAGGGATTTTATAAAAGAGAGAATAAAAAATAAAAGTGGAAATCAAGGTCTACACCTAGTGCTTGGGATAATGAACTTGAATTACTGTGTGTTCAGGAAACACAAAATAATTATACTTGTCTAATGCATACCAGTCTTGTTTATCTAGAGTAAATTAACCCAAAAGACTCTAATAGCATGGATCTTCCTTTCTATAAAACACAATCTTAGTGAACCAGCATCAGGCTTCATCTTATGTAATATCAGGATAGAAAAAAGATATGGGTAAGAGGCTGTAGTCACTATGGCTTTGCCACTCCTAGGTACCAGACATCACACAATATATTGTAATGGACCATCTCTGCTAGGATGGCTGTGGTATGTCTATTTCAGCAAGAAGGATACTGGTTTCCAGAGAAGTTAAGAAACTTGACTCAAGCCACACAGCTTGTAAACCATATGTTTTGAAAATTATACATGCTAATGCATACAAAGCACTTAGAAAAATGACTAGCACGTAGCACGCCTTTAGTAACAGTGGGCATTAATATTCTATAGAACATACTGGGAAAACTTGACTTTTGCAAGCTATATGTAGTTATGGCTATTAAATCAAGTTTCAAAATAACATCAAAGAAGAAAAATTATGTAGAGAAAAGTAAGAAACTCCTAGCAAGAAAGGATATTAGAGTTTCGGTGAGGATGCATGCGTGTATGCTGTCACTTCAGTCGTGTTCGACTCTCTGCGACTCCATGGACTGTAGCACACCAGGCTCCTCCACCCATGGGATTCTCCAGGCAAGAATACTGGAATGGGTTGGCATTCCCTTCTCCGAGGGATCTTCCCGACCCAGGGATCGAACCCACATCTTTTATGCCTCTTGCATTGGCAGGCAGGTTCTTTGCCACTAGCATTACCTGGGAAGCCCTTTGGTGAGGAGTTCGGTTCAGTTCAGCCACTTAGTCGTGTCCAACTCTTTGTGACCCCATGGACTGCAGCATTCCAGGCTTCCCTGTCCATCACCGACTCCCAGAGCCTACTCAAATTCATGTCCGTCAAGGTTGGTGATGCCATCCAACCATCTCATCCTCTGTCATCCCCTTCTTCTACTGCCCCCAATCCCTCCCAGCATCAGAGTCTTTTCCAATGAGTCAGTTCTTCACATCAAGAGGCCAAAGTAGTGGAGTTGCAGCTTCAGCATCAGTCCTTCCAGTGATTATTCAGGACCGATTTCATTTAGGATGGACTGGTTAGATCTCCTTGCAGTCCAAGGGATTCTCAAGAGTCTTCTCCAACACCACAGTTCAAAAGCATCAATTCTTTGGCACTTAGCTTTCTTTATAGTACAACTCTAACATCTATACATGACCACTGGAAAAACCACAGCTTTGACTAGATGGACCTTTGTTGGTAAAGTAATGTGTCTGCTTTTTAATATGTTGTCTAGGTTGATAATAGCTTTTCTTCCAAGGAGCAAGCATCTTTTAATTTCATGGCTGCAGTGACCATCTGCAGTGATTTTGGAGCCCCCCAAAAATAAAGTCTCTCACTGTTTCCATTGTTTCCCCATCTATTTACCATGAAGTGATGGGACCGAATGCCATGATCTTAGTTTTCTGAATGTTGAGTTTTAAGCCAACTTTTTCACTCTTCTCTTTCACTTTCATCAAGAGGCTCTTTAGTTCTTTTTCACTTTCTGCCATGAGGGTGGTATCATCTACATATCTGAGGTTATTGATATTTCTGCCAGCAATCTTGATTCCAGCTTGTGCTTCACCCAGCACGGCATTTCTCATAATGTACTCTGCTGCTGATGCTAAGTCGCTTCAGTTGTGTCCGACTATACCATCCCATAGATGCCAGCCCACCAGGCTCCCCCACCCCTGGGATTGTCCAGACAAGAACACTGGAGTGGGTTGCCATTTCCTTCTCCAATGCATGAAAGTGAAAAGTGAAAGGGAAGTCACTCAGTCGTGTCCAACTCTTAGCGACCCCATGGACTGCAGCCTACCAGGCTCCTCCATCCATGGGATTTTCCAGGCAAGAGTACTGGAGTGGGTTGCCATTGCCTTCTCTGAATATACTCTGAATATAAGTTAAATAAACAAGATAACAATATACAGCCTTGATGTACTCGTTTCCCGATTTGGAACCAGTCTGTTATTCTATGTCCAGTTCTAACTGTTGCTTCCTGACCTGCATATAGGTTTCTCAGGAGGCAGGTCAGGTGGTCTGGTATTACCATCTCTTTAAGAATTTTCCACAGTTTGTTGTGATCCACACAGTCAAAGGCTTTAGCGTAGTCAATAAAACAGAAATAGAGGTTTTTCTGGAACTCTCTCGCTTTTTCAGTGATCCAGTGGATGTTGGCAATTTGATCCTTGGCTCCTCTGCCTTTTCTAAAACCAGCTTGAACATCTGCAAGTTCACAGTTCACATATTGTTGAAGCCTGGCTTGGAGAATTTTGAGCATTACTTTGTTGAGGAAGGATGACTTAATTTAGTCATGTGTTTCCACAGTTTGAATTTTTTAGCATATATATGTATCCTCTTATTAAAAAAAAAAAAAAACATAATGTTCTTTATCCACTATAGATAAGATAAGAATATAGATTCCAGTTTTAGCTCTAAGGGTCTCAATAGAAGAGGAAGACATGGTGAATTATAATTTAGGTTTGGGGAGGTTGTGGCCTGGGAACAAAGGTCACACGATGTTTAATCTGAAACTAATTCATCATCTGTTTCCATCTCCATCTCCAAGTCCCTCACACTGTATCCAGTATCAAGCCGCAATCCTGTCTTCCAAGTTCTCAGGCTCAAAATAGATTTGCCCACAGATTCATTCAAGCTAAAAATGGTGACACTGAGCTTCTGCTTTGCAAGTGTTCATTAAATCTTAGTCCTATGCATTTTGTTGAATTACTTCCTTATTTTGCTTCAAATATGAACTACTTCATCATACTCAATAAACTTTTATTTATGTTTTATGTTCCATATTTTTAAGAGCTTTATGGAGGCTTAATTGATATACAGTGAATTGCACATATTAAAAGCATACAATTTGATGAGAGTGTGTGTGTGGGTCAGTTGCTCAGTCGTGTCCGACTCTTTGTAACCCCGTGAACTGTAGCCCACCAGGCTGCTCTGTTCATGGGATTTACACCAAGCAAAAATACAGGAGTGGGTTGCCATTTCCTTCTCCAGGGGATCTTCCCAATCCAGGGATTTAACCCCTGTCTCCTACATTGGCAGGCATATTCTTTACTACTGAACCACCAGGGGCACCCTAATAAATAAATCCTATTTTTATTTCAGTTTAATAAAAGGAAATGGAAGTTTAGGGTAACCCATTCAATGTAACACTGTGAGCAGAGGAGGCAAGACACAAACCCAACCTGACTAGTTTCTAAGACCCATAGCTCAACATCACACAATGCTGCCCCAATAAATAAATTCTTCCAGATTTTAGCTCTGAACCATTTTTAGAGTCATTGGATTCTCTCATATCTGTGAAAAACGTTTTAAGTATCCTAACAACCACTGAAGCAACCACTTCATTTTTTTCACTCCTTACATGTCTGACCATTACCTGTAGATAATGCAGAGCCTGCTGATCTTTCAACCCATCTAATCATGTTGCAATGAGCATGCATTGTAGACACAGACTCAGATAGCCTCCAGACTATTTTCCTCCCTGCCTCCTTCCAGCATCGCTGGGTAATATGTTCTACGCTTTGAGTTGGAATGATGAAGGGTACTTATCCTGAAATGAGACTAAAACATATGCTTTCACCTCTCCCTGATATAACCCTGAAATTTGAAACTCTCCCATCAAGCCTGACTTAGTTTGAAGCCTGGTGGTGAGGTTTTGTTTTGGGGGTTTTTTTTCTCTTTTTCTATCTCCACATAGAAGCTGAAAGCCTGGCTCTGGGCCCAAAATTGTATCATATTTCCTTTCAGTTCGAGTTTTGCTTTATTCCATCCTCTCTGCTGTGGAGTGATTCCCTCCCAGAGCTGTGGAGCTTGGGTGCCATATAAATTAAAGTTTAATGTGTGTTATTATGATCACTATTATTATCATTACTGTTATTAATAATGTTCTTTTTGGCAGCATTTGGAAGCCATTCCAGCAGTGACATTTGGCTCCTGGGATAATGGATCTTTTTATGTACAGGCCTGTGGACTTGATGCCTGCTGTTTTCATTGCAGGGAGGACAATTTCCTGACATCAGGAGGCTGGTGGGAACCAATAAACTGTGAGCGTTAGTTGGATTTTCCAACGTGGACCGAAGCTCCTTGGGTGACCAAGATGGAAGGACTCTGCCACAGTCACTGATGAAAACATCGAATCCACGCAACTACTTATCCATTCATTTATCGAATAAAAGTTTGCTGTTCACTTGTGGACCATTTATTTTATTCTTTTTAAAGTAAAATATGGACCAACCACTGTTGCAAACACTGGGAATGATATGGTGAGCAAAATCAATTATTCTTCCTGCCATCTGGAGCTCAGAGTCTTGCAAAAATATTGTAAAACATGGCAGAGACAAGGGCTATGAGAGCTGGACCCATGCGAGTAAGGGAGGCAGAATCTGCAGGTGTCAGAGATGATGTCTTTAAGCAGAGACGATGGGTCTAGAATCTGAAAGGTGAGTAGGAGCTTACCAAACACAGAAAAGAGGAACATTCCATAAAAATGAAACAGTATGTACAAGAGCCTAGTGTGTGAAAATGAGAAGTCCTAGTGCTGATTCATCTGAAGATGCTGTGCCAGCAAGGGCATCTGATGAGGGCTGCCATTCATGAACTGCCATTAAAGAGACATGTGCATGTGAGCTCAGTTGCTTCAGTCGTGTCTGACTCTTTGCAACTCCATGGACTATAGCCTGCCAGGCTCCTCTGTCCATGAGATTCTCCAAGCAAGAATACTTGAGTGGGTTGCCATGCCCTTCTCCATGGGATCCCCCCAGCCCAGTGATTGAACCCACATCTCTTATGTCTCCTGCACTGCAGGCAGATTCTTTACCCACTGAGCTACCTGGGAATACACAGAGCTGTATTTAAAATGGATAACCAACATGGACCTACTGGATAGGACAGGAAACTGTGCTCAATATTATGCAACAACCTAATGGGAGAAGCATTTGAAAAAGAATAGATACGTGTGTATGTATAACTCAATCACTTTGCTACACAAAGTTATCACAACGCTGTTAATCAACTCTACTCCAATATAAAATAAAAAGGTAAAATAATAATAATAGTAAAAAAAAAATGAATCACAAAGATCCATCCTCTCTTGCTCCTTGTTCAGTAGGGAGATAAGACACGCCTGGCAGTGTGTTAAGTTCCACATAGAAGAGAAAGTCTGATACAGATTTCAGAGAATAGACAGTTAACAGCTGTAGACAGTTGGGAAAATCCCCAGAAGCGTGTAGATTTGAACATAAAAATGCCAGTCTAGCACCCAGACCAATGTTGGGTCTGGTGTGGGGGCGGGCATGGAACTGGGAGTCACCACCAAGATTTCACAGTGGGCATCAGGACAAAACATGAGTTGGGAGGCTGCAGGGTATGAAATGATGAAGGGCAATCAGGGGACAGCATTTGGGGAGAAAGGACCCCACAGGGAGACAGATCAACTAGCTGAGCTGTGGCCTGGACAGAGGAGCTCATTTACAGGTTGGTGGGATAGAACCCAGGCGTCAGAGAAAAAGGAATATGCAAAGTGAAAGGTGGCAGATGATGCTTGAAAAAACTGCTTGGTCAGCAGGAAACAGCTCAGCTCTGTTTTTGTCAGGCTCTGGCATGGAATACAAGGGAGCCACGAAAGGTCCCACCAGACTGGACGGCTGCCCCACAGCCCAGGCAAGAGGCTACGCTGCTTTGGCAGCTGGAACTGGGACAAGCATCTCCATCACCTGATTTTCAACCCAATGTTACTTTCTGGCTTTGTCGTATCTTGATTTATTCTCCAGTTGCTAGGCCGAGAACAACTCGGCTTTTCCAACCCCGAGGCTACGCGCGAAGCGGCGGCTATGGAGAGAGAAATCTCCGAGGTCCAATATGCAAATGGCCACATTTTTCATGAGCCTGAGGGTCCTCGGAACGGTAACTTCCAATAGTTAAATATCCTCCGGAAAGTAGCGGAATGGAAAATGACTTTTTTCCTTTGTGTGTTTAACCTAATTTATAGAGAATGAATTCCCTTAACCATTTTAAAGAGTTTCTGATTCAGGTTCACTGCTAAGTTACTTTCAGAGTTAAACCCAGAGCGTTCTCCCCATTACGCTGACAGCTAGGAAGCCCGAGAAGACTGACCTGGCGTGTCTTCACGCTGCCCCGTGAGCTGCGTGCTAAGCCGCTTCAGTCATGTCCGACTCTGTGAGACCCCATGGACCGTGGCCCATCAGGCTCCTCTGTCCATGGGATTCTCCAGGCAAGAACACTGGAGTGAGTTGCCGTGCCCTACTCCAGGGGATCTCCTCGACCCAGGGATCGAACCCATGTCTCTTATGCCTCCTGCACTGGCAGGTAGGTTCTTTACCACTAGGGCCACCTGGGAAGCCCTTCACGTGGCCCTACATGCGCTCAAAACCTATTCAGCAGCCTCTTCTAGTCACATTTTCTTTGTATAGATTGAAAATGGTTTCACAGCACTTGACGGCAAACTCCAGGAGATACTGAAGGACAGGGGATTCTGGCTCAGTCCATGGAGTCACAAAGACTAAGACATGACTTAGTGACTGAACAACAACAAAATAAATCAATATCCATTTTTTTGGCCACTTTTATGGGCTAATCCCTAATTTTTTTAATAGACTTTCAACTCCCACCTCCAACACAAACCATCCACAGAAGACACACCTCTTAAAGCATTATCCTTCTCACAAAAGATAACAGAAATTTTTCAATTATTTTCCCAACCTACGTAGAAAAGGGGGAAATGAAGAAGAAGAAGAATCAGACCTAAAGGATGATGCAGATGAAGTCAGCATTTTGGCAGGAAATTGAGGAGTTCCGTGCAGGCTGATGCTGACAACTGCGAGCTACAGGATAAAGTTGAGATGGCAGATGCAAGCCATAAACCTCGGGCTCCAGCACCGAGCCAAGACTTTGAGGGGCATTGAGGTGGTCTCTGGCTTATAGCAACCCCTGGAAGCCAGAAGATACATCTGAACTTTAGAGGAAAGTTTCCCCAGTATTGTTCTTATAGATTCTGACAAATTAAGATCGAGCAATGATCTCAAAATCAAAGCTCAGTGAGCACCCTGGATAGCAAAGCACCATGGGTGAGAGTTTGCAGAACGTAGAAACACATTTAAGTCTCTAAAGATTGCAGTTATTGGAATTGTGAGATACAGAATCTTAAATCACCACATATAAAGTGCTTAAAGAAATAAAGATATCATCACAAAGATGAGCAAACAAGGCCATTAGAGAAATTAAGGGACAGATGTGAAATACATTCCACCTTCTAGAAATGACATATATTTGTAGTATTGTGTAATAACCTAAATGGGAAAAGAATTTGAGAAAGAATAGATCTGTGCATGCTGCTGCTGCTGCTGCTAAATCGCTTCAATCGTGTCCGACTCTGTGCAACCCCATAGACGGCAGCCCACCAGGCTCCCTCATCCCTGGGATTCTCCAGACAAGAAGACTGGAGCAGGTTGCCTTTTCCTTCTCCAATGCATGAAAGTGAAAAGTGAAAGTGAAGTTGCTCAGTAGTGTCCAACTCTTAGCAACCCCATGGACTGAAGCCTACCAGGCTCCTCCATCCATGGGATTTTCCAGGCAAAAGAGCATTGGAGTGGGGTGCCATTGCCTTCTCTGTAACTGAATCACTTTGCTCTACACCCAAAATGACACAACATTGTAAATCAACTGTAGTCCATTATAAAATAAAAATTTTTAAAGAAAAAAACAAAGGTCTTTTAAAAAAGAAAAAGGAAAGAAATATTTATAGAAAATAAAAATGCAATGAATAGTGACTTCATGTGGCTATGTGAGAGCTACTGTTACCATACGTATCTTACTACCCTAGGCAACAACAAAATGCATCATCATCACCATTTTTCAATCAGCTTGTTGATTTCTACAAAGAAGACATCTGGGATTCTCATAGGGATCACACTGAATCCGCAGTTTAGTTTGGAGGAAACTGCCATCTTAGCAACACTAAGTCTCTCAAGCCGCGGATATGGGATGTTTTCCATTTATTTAGAGGTCCTGTAATCACTTTCAGCAATTTTTAAACTAATTTTCACAGTGTAGATGTTTCACTTTTGTTTTTTGTTTTTGTTATTTTCTCTCTTGAATGAAATTGCTTCCTTAGGTTTGCTTTTGTATTGTTCATTGTGAGTGTATAAAAATACAACAGATATTTGTATGTTGATTTTTTTCACCCCACAACCTTCCTGAACCAATTCATTCTAATGGTTTGCAGTAGATTCATTAGAATTTTCTGTATACCAGATTCTGTCAGCTGTGAATAGAGGTTGACTTCTTCCTTTCCAATCTGGGTGCCTTTTCTTTCTTTTTCTTGCCTAATTTCCCTGGCTAGAACCTCCAGTAGATGCTGAATTTGTTGTTTTAGTTGATATGTTGTGTCTGACTCTTTGAGACCCCATGGACTGTAGCCCGCCAGGCTCCTCTGTCCAGGAGATTTCCCAGGCAAGAATACTGTAGTGGGTTGCCATTTCCTTCTCCAGGGGAGCTTCTCAATCCATGGATGGAACCTAAGTCTCCTGCCTGGCGAGCAGATTCTTTACCACTGAGCCACCTCGAAAGCCCAGATGCTGAACAGAAGTGGTGAAAGCAGACAGGCTTGTTGTCTTTATCCTGAGCATACAGGGGAAGTACTCAGTCTTTCATCATCTTCTTCCCTTTTGCATGAGCCTTTAATATAGCCTCCTTTCTCTGAAATGCATCTTCTCAGGTACTAAAGATATGCCAGGACCAAGGGCACACTCATTTTATATTAAAATGACTTCCTATTCCAAAAATCCTCCAAGTTTATTTGGTTATCTGTGCTTGGAGAAAGATGGCTGTATGAGGGGAAGAGTCGTGTGAGGGGAAGAGAGGTCATCGGGAGGCACCCCGCTTGTGGATTTAAGGAAAAAACAACTTGTGCATTCCGAGAGGACAGCTGTGCTCTGAGTGGCTCGGAGCTCTGCTTTCCTTCTGGGTGCCCATTAACCTCAGATTTACTGTGGGGAGAAGATGTACCAGCCTCAGATCAGCAAAGCTAAGAGGCTTCTTGGCAAGAAACAGACAAAGAAGACTGGAGGCAACAAAAAGGGCCAGAGAAAGACTGGGAGAAAATGCCATACTAGCAGCGGTAAATAATTTGGCTAAAAAGGATATTTGGCTAAATTGTCTCCCAGTGTCTATTCCCACTGGGCTTTTTTGATCAGAAAATGCAGAGCATCATGAAAAGGCTTCAGAGATGAGGGCTGTATCTCACTGAGAACCTGTCGGGGGGTTGCAAAGGAGGGAGCTTCATTGCTAGAGTGTGCACAGGGGCTTCAACCGCACTGCCTGATGTACCAGCTATATGACCTTGGACAAGAATAGATCCACAAGTCTCCATCTTATCATCTATATTACAGAGACTACAACCTCTCTTTTACAGGGATAAAGGATTAAATCATGTAATCAGGAGTAAAGAACCCACTCGCCAATGCAGGAGACATAGGCTTGATCTCTGGGTCGGGAAGATCCCCTGGAGGAGGAAATGGCAACCCACTCCAGTATTCTTGCCTGAAAAATTCTGTGGACAGAGGAGCTGGAGGGCTACAGTCCATGGGGTTGCAAGGAGTCAGACACATACACACACACACACACACACACGATGCCTGGTTCATGGTAGGTGCCCAAATTATGCTGGTTTCCTTCACCCCTTCTTCTGAGAGCATGTAGAAAATAGCAAATGTTTCTTTTCAGCATGACCCATAATATCTTCATAAAACACCTACCGATTATCAAGAATTTCCAAGACTTAGGAGTCCTGCCTTCTGAATCGAATAGTAAACCGTCAGCTTGTTTCGATCACCTCTCTCTTTCTCTCTGAATCTCAGTTTCCTAATCTATCACCTAGGGGAAGGGATGGCTGTGATTGTTTAACTCTCAGTTTTATCCCCATGCCTGGTCCATAGCTGGTCCATACAAGACACTTGGTCAATGCTGACGGAAAGAATAAGGCATTGGTTGAACCTTGAATAATCCTACCAACAGGTGGGCTCCGGCCACCAGTCAGTATGAGTGGTGCTAAGTCTCTTCAGTCGAGTCTGTTTCTTTGTGACCCTATAGCCCCCCAGGCTCCTCTGTCCATGGGATTCTTCAGGCAAAAATACTGCAGTGGGTTGCCATGCCCTCCTCCAGGGGATCTTCCCGACCCAGGGATCAAACCCCTGACCGGCTCCTGCACTGGTAGGCGGGTTCTTTATCACTAGCACCGCCTGGGAAGCCCTGACCACCAGTGTATCAGGTATCAATTCTGGGATCTTGGACTAGACTCTAGAAGGAACAGGCAAAACACTCACTGGTTTAGGCTTTCTAAGGGGGCTGCAAAACATTAGCATCTGGGGGACTTAGACAAAACACACATAACTTCTTTATCTTGTTCAAATTCTGACTTTAATTTTATATCTTTTTTGGCTTTCAGATTTTAGAAAGGGTTGCCCCTCACAAAGCAGAGGTCACAGAGAGCTTAAATAAAAAGTTCTACTTGCTTCCATGTACCACTGGGTCTCCTCTTCTTAAGACTTTTTCCTACTGTTTTTCTCTTCTCCTCACATCTTCCTTCTCTCACATCTGCCTTACCGTCTCCCTGTCCTCACTTTGACTCTCATTCTCATCTGTATAATGGGAACAACTGAGATTTCTGCCTATTGAGGATAGCAGGGTTTTATGGAAATTAAATAACTTGGGTGATTAACTTATCATAATGCAAATAGTAAGCATTGTGGCACATAGTAAGACCTCAAGAAATGATCTGTCAGTATTTCCATCCCATTTAACCCTTCTAAGAAACTTAGCAGGTGAAAAGAGACCCACCAGGGCAAACCAGAAGAATCTGGATCTGGATACAGAGGTCTTCTGATTCTACAGCCCATGTTGACCCATCATCCCAAGCTGGAAAGGAAGATAAAGAGGTGCCCGGGATCACATTTGCCCACTGAGACAGACAGAAGGAGCTGGGACAACCAACCCAATCATATAGTGTAGCCCAGGACCACAGAAAAGGCACAGTAAAAACACCACAGGTATATTCACAATATAAGTGGGCAGCGGGGTACAGGGAGCCAAGTTAAGCCAGGTCTCCAATTTGCAGGGAGCAGCTGTATTGGGTTATAATCAAGTCCAGGAAGACAGGCAATGTCGAGGAGAGGCCTCCAGTCTTGAACGTTCAGAGACACAGCTCTAAAAGACAGAAGAGTCTAAGGTGAACCAGGACTGCACTGACAGGAATCACAGCCAATGACCAAGGCTATCGCCCTATGATAAAGACAAAGGCTCTCCAAGGATGAATGAGGATTAGGAGGAAGAAAGTGAAGTGACTTAATAACGGAAGATTTATTTCATTGACCATCTGTTATTTTCCAGGTGTCTTACATTGTGATTTGATTGATTTCTGACATCATTTTAATTTATTTCTATTGCCTCTTTACAGCAGGTATGATTGTCTCTAATAGGCAGACATAATGAGGTCCAGAGAAAGTAAACAATTATATAAAACTTATTGGTCAGTAAGTAAATAAGAGCTAGAAATTCAAAGTCAGTGCTATTCGATGCCAAAATTAGTGTTCTTTCCTCGTTATCACTGACTTTATAAATTACATTCAAGGTATTCAGAGCCTCATTTCTTAGTCTAGACTATTCTGGGGGAAGACCTTTGACCATCAGGTCAGGAGGGAGGGGGTTAGTGGTCTAATGGTCACACCCATGGGGAAGAGCTGAAGTCAAGAGCTTTTTTTGGAGCTTTCCTTCCTTCTTCCTTCCTTCCTTCCTTTCCCCCTCCCTCCCTTCTTTCTTTCCCTCCTCCCTTCCTTCTTTCCATTCTGGCCCTGCACAGGCTTCTTCCCTTGAACAAAATTAATTGTGCAAATGTCACTACAAATGTGCTTTCCTTACCCCTGCAAAGAACATAACCTTCTCCTTCAGCCCATCTCCCGTCCCACTGTGACTTTCTGCCCTCCCCCTGCTTCTGTGGAAGGAAAGCCCTGGTCCCACCTGAGTGCTTCTCTCTGAAGACACGCCACCAGACTGTTTCATCAAACAGAGTCATCCAAGCAGAAGGAAAGAGTGATGAGCTCTCAGGGGGTTGTTCCCGTGGAGATGGAGTCAGGGCAATCCATCACCGGGGGGGAGGATGCAGGACAACCCACCTCACACTGTGACCTTCACTGCAACCTCCTGGGGGCAGTCCTGACACCTGCTGTTCAGACGGGTAAAGCCTCTCTATGATCACATTGATTTTCTCATACACAGCCAATCCCACGCAGAAAAAAAATAGCTAGATATTTACTCCATGTGTTGATTTTGTAGTCTGATGAATCTTGTACAAATAAACTTTTATACCAAAAACAAAAAGCAGAGTCTTTCTAACCAAAGTCTTCACTTGGGGTTAGTTGAGATTAAACAGTAAGAGAAATTAACCTCATGTAAGCCTCACAGTAGGACTTCCCTGATAGCTCAGTTGGTAAAGAATCCACCTGCAACGCAGGAGACCCTGGTTCAATTCCTGGGTCTCAAAGATCCCCTGGGGAAGGAACAGGCTACCCACTCCAGTATTCTTGGGTTTCCCTGTGGCTCAGAAGGTAAAAAATCCACCTGAATTCAGGAGACCTGGGTTCAATCCCTGAGTTGGGAAGATTACCTGGAGGAGGGCATGGCAACCCACTCTAGTATTCTTGCTTGGAGAATTCCCATGGACAGAGGAGCCTGGTGGGCCACAGTCCATGAGGTTGCAATGTGCTGGACATGACTGAGCAACTAAGCACATCACAAGCCTCACAGCTATCCTCTGAACTTTACATCAGCATCCCCATTTTACTACTGGAGGCACTTGGTTTGGGAAGCAGGTCTAGATTCAAACTAACTCTGAGTTTCATCACTTTGGGGACATGATTTAACTTGTCTGAGCCCCCAGACCCTCAACAAAAATGGATGGGAAGAAGTCATTCAAATGAAGGTATAATCCTTTTCATCAGCTATTACTCTCGCCATTTGTCACTGCTGTCAAAGTCCCTGTCTTTCACAGGATTGAGCCCATGAAACATTCTCAGAGCATTAACAAAGACCCTCCAAGTCTGACAGGAGCTCAGAGTTTCACCATTTCATCTCAAGACAGCAGCCACGAAGAGGAAAGACAGGAGTAGGAGATATCCTGTGTTGAGTTTCATCGTTTGGATTTTTGACCATGTGGAGTTTGTGTCTTCCTGCCAACATATTCTAACCAGCATAATGGATAGCACATTAGTCCATCATATCTTTGTAAAAACGATTGTGCAGTTTTTTAAAAGACTGTAACTGGACTGCCAGGAAGTCACTTTCAGATTGTCATCCCATCTTTAGGAGGGTAAAGCCATAAGAATAAAAGGCCCAGAACAAGTGCCATCCCCCGGCCCCAGCAGCCCTGGAACCCTCCTTGGCAGCTGTACCCAAGCCTTCAGGCTGCCCATTCTCTACCTCCTCATCCTTCCCTCCCCACCCGCACCTACTGGAGCATATTTTTGGAGACCTAGCAAGTTGTTTCAACATTGCAATAATTAAAGAGCAATCACTGAGAAAAAGCAAACATATTAAATCCAAATGCATGTGGGATGTGGCACATTAGGAGGCTGTTTCTAGTTGGCAGACAAGAATTTATTTTTAAAGTTCCGAGACTGTGCTTCCAAACTCGGTTCCCTCAGCACCCAAAGACCTGGGGGTTTTTTCAGCGAGGGCAGCATTTTTCTCTTGCAGGAAATCCACTGGGACTGATGCTGGTTGCAAACTTCAAAGGGACTCAACAACTTGATCATGCCATGGGGCTAGGACATAAATATAAGTACAAAGATATTGCCATGCACTCAGAAGTCAGACTTAGCTCAGATATGCAAGAAGGGTCACGCTATCCATAGGGAAGGACTCCGACCAGGAGGCCAGGAAAACTACAGACAGCACGATGGAGCACACACAGTCCAGAATCCAGAGGCAGGAAGTCTCTGAGCTTAACACAATGTTGTTATTGTTGTTTAGTCGCTAAGAGTGTCCAACTCTTTGCAACCCCATGGATTGTAGTCCACCAGACTGCTCTGTTTGTGGGATTTCCCAGGCAAGAATACTGGAGTGGGTTACTGTTTCCTTCTCCAGTGGGTCTTCCCAACCCAGGGATCAAACCTGCATCTCCTGCATTGCAGATGGGTTCTTTACTGACTGAGCCACCAGGAAAGCTGAAACAACTTTACTTCCTATAAATCCTTTTGGGGGTGCTAAGCCTTTAGCTGTAGCTGACATTTATTATTTGCCTGGAGAGAAACTGGAAAAAAAAAAACAAAGATTCTAAAGCACAATTTATAAACTTTGTGAGTTGCATATCATAACAGAGGAACAATCCAACTAATAATTCTTTGTTAACAGTAAAAAAAATTATTTTCTGCATATATTGCCTTCAATTCATGAATTGTCCAATTATTTTTAAAATTTGAAAATGAAAAGTAAAAAAGAAAGATTTAAGTTCGTGACACTTAAATCTTCCTCCATGACTTGAATGGATTAAAAAAGAAAGAAGAACATCCAATGGATGTTAGCTAAAATTCTAATGGACCGTAATTTTAAAATTTCTTCCTCTAATTAAAATGGAAATGAATGTTCCAGTGTTGAAGGGAAAATTTACTTCTGGTTATAGGCAACCAGAGAAGTAACTTTCTCCAGTAATTAGTAACTTTCTCCTCAGTCAGTTCAGTCTCTCAGTTGTGTCTGACTCTTTGCAAGCCCATGGGCTGCAGCACGCCAGGCTTCCCTGTCCATCGCCAACTCTCAGAGCATGCTCAAACTCATGTCCATCGAGTTGGTGATGCCATCCAACCATCTCTTCCTCTGTTGTCCCCTTTTCCTCCTGCCCTCAGTCTTTCCCAGCATCAGGGTCTTTTCCAATGACTCAGTTCTTAATGCACTAATTTTCTCTTCCTTTCTCTCTCTCTCCTCCCATTACAGCATGAACAAATAATAACTATAACACTGGTAGAGGCAACCTTGGCTAAAAATATTAAGAATAATTGTTATAAATATATTAAAAGGGAAAATAACCCTATTTTTTGTTTAAAAAAATCAATGAGGAAAAATTATTCATTTGGGGCAGAGCATCTAGAACGTGTCATTGTGTTTAGCAGCTTATATTTCTCTTCCAGCAGCATGTGGTATCCTGTTAAAAACTGGAGAATTCAGCAAAGGCAAAACTATACGTTCAGTGGCTAAATCAAATTCTAGCAGAGCCTTAATAATAAGTTAAAGTATTCATAAAATGTAGAAGGTAAATGTTACATTATGGTAGTGTTTATTGACAAGGAAAATAATATTAATAATAAACAATTCTCTGCTAGGCCTTGGGCTAAGGAGTTTTATGTTCTTTAAACCTTGTTAACAAATCCAAGTGAGGTACCTACAAAAAAATGATTGTCTTTATCCCACAAATAAAAATAATGGCACAAAGAGTCACCTCCCAGCTCATAAATGATGGAGCAGGTATTTAGACCTCCATAGCCTGACAACCTGTTGACAAGATGAGTTGGAAGCTCTTTAGATGAGTGTGATTGTACCTGGCTGAGCTGCTGGTTGTACTGAAATTTGCATCTTCTCATCCTCCCCGCTGTACAAAAATCCCTGACTATAGCTGGGTCCATAACCACCCACAGAAAAGATGCCCAACTTCACCTGCAACCAGGTGTGGACATGTGGTGAGCTTCTGAGCACAGACAGTCCAGGAGAAGGGGTGCCAGGGTGAACCTTTAGAAAGGAGGACCACACCCCAATCCTGCCCCCTGCGTTTCTCCCTCCGCCGGTCCCCTGACACCATGTCTGGGTGTGGGAAAAACTAAGATCATGGCATCTTGTCCCATCATTTCATGGCAAATGTAAGAGGAAAAAGAGAAAGCAATGACAGATTTTATTTTCTTAGGTTCCAAAATCACTGCAGATGGTGACTGCAGCCATGAAATTAAAAGACACTTGCTCCTTGGAAGGAAAGCTATGACCAACCTAGACAGCATTTTAAAAAGCAGAGACATCACTTTGCCGACAAAGGTCCATATAGTCCAAGCTATGATTTTTCCAGTAGTCGTGTATGGATGTGAGAGTTGGACCATAAAGAAGGCTGAGTGCCAGTGATTTGATGCGTTTGAACTGTGGTGTTGGAGAAGACTCTTGAGAGTCCCTTGGCCTGCAAGGAGATCCAACCAGTCCATCCTCAAGGAAATCAGTCCTGAATATTCATTGGAAGGACTGATGCTGAAGCTGAAACTGCAATACTTTGACCACCTGATGTGAAAAGCTGACTCATTGGAAAAGACCCTGAAGCTGGGAAAGATTGAAGGCGGGAGGAGACGGGGGCAACAGAGGATGAGATGGTTGGATGGCATCACCCACTAAATGGACATGAGTTTGAGCAAACTCCAGGAGACTGTGAAGGACAGGGAAGCCTGGAGTGCTGCAGTCCATGGGGTCGCAAAGAGTCAGACATGACTGAGTGACTGAACAACACATTCACTCATTCATTCTTTTTTTTTCTTTTTTTAAACAGAGATAGCAGCTTTTTTCTGAAATGGAAGAATTGGATGCACAGACTTTTTCGTGGCTAGATGTGCTGGAGATTAAAGAGGTAACTGTCCTTCATAATTCACACGCAGAAGTGGTGAAAAATAATCCGTTATTATCGAATGAAAAGAAAAGGAGTAATTTATAGCCAACCATGAATACTTAATCATTAGGCACAGTGACGTTGCTCATATTAACTCAGCCAAAATAAATCAGCCGTAAATCCACAGCTGACGTCAACGTGGCATCAGGAAGATAAATCTATGGGGCCCAGCATGAAAGAGTCTGTCTATGAAACAGAATTATTAATCAGTGGTAACCCGCCACCCGGCCCTTCTGCCGGTACTCAGGCCAAAACCACATCAGCCCAGCAGCAAAGTAACGTGACTGCAGACTTTTATAACCAGCAATTAGAATACCACTGCAATTCCAAACACATTAATTACTCCTAAAAGGCCCCAGGTTGTCTTTCTGTTAATTTTCCAGTGGATAAATTCGCTACTAGGCGACAAGTGGAGTAAAACTTCATTAATTGAGACTGCCCAGGGGACCACGGTCTGAGTTAGTGAAAAGTGCAAATTTCACTTTTATAATCAAGGAAATGTGTTGCTTGTGCTTCTGAGAACACTGGGTAATTGGAAGTAGATTAGCAAAAGCTTTATTTGTGTCACTCTGTATATTTGGAAGCAAAAGGAAAAAATATTGATTTTTTAACCTAAACGTTACTTTTTAGAGTAGAGTTTCTTGGATTTGTTTTAATGAAAAAGATTCTGTTTATAATTTGTTCTTGTTGTTCAGTTGCTAAGTCGTGCCCAACGCTTTGCAACCCCATGGACTGCAGCACACCAGCCTTCCCTCTCCATCACCAATTCCTGGAGTTTGCTCATGTCCGTTTAGTGGGTGATGCCATCCAACTATTTCATCCTCAGTTGCCTCGTTCACTTCCTGCCCTCAATCTTTCCTAGCATCAGAAAAGACTGACTCTTTTCCAGCGAGTTAGCTCTTTGCATCAGGTAACCAAAGTTTTGTACTTTCAGCTTCAGCATCAGTCTTCCCAATGTTTATAATTGGCAGAACAATTATTTCCAAAGGCACTACACATAGTCAGGAAATTTTAAAACACTGTTTGAAAGTTTCTCTTCTCTTTCAGTTCTAAAGTCTTTCAACATTATATAATCTGTTTAACAATCTTCTGTGTCTTGGATAACCTTCAGGCTAGTGTTTTTCCAAACTAGTTCTTAGTCTATAAGCGCACTAAAATGCATGTGGTCATATAACATGGATTTCTCCTATCTGCCTTCCTCGTCCTGGTCTGCACTGACTCATTTGATGAAGCCATGCAGATCCTGCCGTGGTTGCTTCCTCTAAGGATTTCTTAAAGCATATGTATTGTTTGTCCATCCAGGAAGATCCCCTTCTTCCCGTCTACCTGTGCAACCCTTGGGACTTCCCTGGTTGTCTAGTGGCTGGGACTCCACTCTCCCAATGCAGGGGGCCCAGGCTTGATCCCTGGTCAGGGAACTAGATCCCACATGCCGCAACCAGGAGTTTACATGGCACAACTAAAGATTCCACATGCTGTAACTTAAAAAAACAAACAAACAAACAAACAAAACAAGATCCCACATGCTGCAACCAACAGCCAGTGCAATCAAATGAATAAATAAATATCAGCAGGAAAAAAAAATTGTGCGACCCTCAAACAATCAGGCATATCTCATCAGGACCCGTCAGGAGCACAGGAATAGGAGAGGGAGCAGGTACCTCTGAACAGGAACACTTCAGAACAACCCTCTGAGCCACGTGTTCCCATCACTTGGCAGACGAATAATTGAGAGCTGCAATAATGACCCAAGTGTTCTCAAGATGTCACCGTTAATACCTGACTGATTTGAGATTCAAACCCAAGTCCATCTGAACCCAAGTACCATGAAGAGAGCAAAAGCTAACTCACTGGGTATCCCTCAGAGACTCAATTCAGCTTCAGTCCTCATTGGAAATGGTTCTTCAGGACATCAAACGGTCCCCTGCCAAGGGAGAATGGAGAACATAGATGGCCCTCTTCGCACGCTGAGGAGCCAATGAGTGTGAAGCTCTTACAACCTGAGGCAGTAGAAGCAGGAGGTGCAGGAGATTGGACAGACCTAGGCTGGTTCCAAGAAAAACATATGGAGATGACTGCTTGAAAACAAACTCCTGAAATCAGCTTCCCATGTTTTAACTTCTGTAAAACTTCAGCCAAAATGAGTGGAGACATCCCTGAGTATTTGGACTCTATGGGAGAGGGAGAGGGTGGGAAGATTTGGGAGAATAGCATTGAAACATGTAAAATATCATGTATGAAACGAGATGCCAGTCCAGGTTCGATGCACGATACTGGATGCTTGGGGCTAGTGCACTGGGACGACCCAGAGGGATGGTATGGGGAGGGAGGAGGGAGGAGGGTTCAGGATGGGGAACACATGTACACCTGTGGCGGATTCATTTTGATATTTGGCAAAACTAATACAATTATGTAAAGTTTAAAAATAAAAATAAAAAAAATAAAAAAGAATCTATTCCTTTATATAAAAAGGGATGAGGAGGCAAAATCATATGTGATAAAGAGCACAGATCTTGGAATAAAAGAAGTTTGATCTCAAAATGTGTATCAGTTGCATTCTAAACAAGACCTCTTTGTCTCAGTAACTTCTGGGTAAAACTTTGAGTCGACAATAGCTATGCTGTGTAATGATTTTCTGGAGATTAAAAGAGACAGTACATACAGAAAGTCTCCCTCTCTAGCCGGCATAGAGTAGAGATACGAATTACTCCTTCCCTTCTTCCTTTTATTTCCTTGCATCTAAAAAAATCATATAAGTGTCAACAGACCCAGATTCAATTATTAGGTCTAGAAGGGAATGAAACATGTTCTTAACAATCTCTGTCACCTGGGACATACATCCTCATGAAAAAATATATGAATGATAATTCTTACCATAAAGAATTCTTACCATAGAGAGGGCCCAGGACAATGCCTGGCAGACAATCTTCTCTACTTTTGACTTGAATAAATGATGTTAGTAAATTATATTCATTTTTAGGACCTCAATTTTCTTACATTTATTTATTCTACAAATTATTACAGAGCACCTTCTATGTGACAATGCCGGGGATGCAACCACAAACAGGTAGGATAAGGTTCACGGTCTCAGGAAATGACATTCCAGTGAGAGAAGCCACAAGAAATAAGTAAACAGTCAAAGTAATGTGGGACAGCAACTCAAGCTGGGAATAAATCACCAGGATGATGGGACAGAGAGGCACCACACAGAGAGCAATGTTCCTCTGAGGCTCCTTCCAATTCTAACATCCTGGCGCCGTACCTTCCGCTGGAACTTGGACTCCAGGATGCTGTTGCTGTGTGGGTGTTCTCTGCCCTCACCCACTGCCTGTACATGCCCTGGGTTCTGGAAACAGGACAAGCCTTCTGACCTGGACAGTGAGGCGCCATCATGAAAAAAGCTCAAGTTTTGACTGGGAGGAGTTCAGGGTCTCATCATACTCTGTCATCTCCCAAATAGGAGGAAATGAAGCACATAATGGCCCTGCTGAGGCTCACTTCTTTTGTTCGTGGGGCAAATATTCTTGAAACACTACTTTAATTTATAGATGCTTTAGTTGTAATTTCACCATTTATCACTACCCACCTCCCAATCAGATAGCTAGAGAAGTGCTTCTCAGATTTAAGATTCTTCAAGGAATTTTTTCAAATGCAGATTCTGCTTCAGTAGGTCTGGGACCAAGTCTGAGAGTCTACTTTTAACATGGCCTTTCAATGATGAAAGTGATGTGAAAGTGAAGTGCTAGATGCTCAGTCATGTCCAACTCCTTGCCACCCTATGGACTGTAGCCCACCAGGCTCCCCTGCCCATGGAATTCTCCAGGCAAGAATACTGGAGTGGGTTGCCATTCCCTTTTCCAGGAGATCTTCCTGATCCAGGGATCGAACCCAGGTCTCCTGTATTACAGGCAAATTCTTTACCATCAGAGCCACCAGGGAAGCCCATCTACTACTGCAGAGACCAAACCCTGAGCAACAAGAAGCAGACTACTCTCTATGTGAATTGCTTCTAGGAAGAGATGGGGGACAGAGAGCAAAGGGGGAGAGGAAAAAAATTCTTCAGGTGGTTTTAAACTCCTAAAGATCAACTTTTCCACCCTCTACCCTAGCAAAGAAGATGACTCCCACAGTGGGGTGGGGGGAAAAGAGGATAATTGACAAGCAACCAAAACCATCAAGTTAGTGAAGGATGGACTCCAGGAAGAGGCAGATCTGAGAGATGATGGGGAAAGGGGCTGGGTCTGACTATGTAGACAGCCTAGCCTCCCTTCTTCAGGGCACCTCTGTGCCAGCTCCCAGGAGTGGCACTGGCATTGAGATGCCTCTCAGGTGAGTGTGCATCACTGCACAAGGAGCTATCAGTAGTGGGGATGATGGTGGTATTTACTGTGGTTGGTTAGCTGTAATGGTGGCCCTGATGGTAATGTTGATGATGCTGGTGATGTGGGTGGTGGTGGAGATGGTGACAGTAATGCCAACCGCAGAGGTGGTCATGATGGCGGTACCAGTGGTGGTCACGACAGCGGTAGCATTAATGGTCACAGTGGTGGTAGTGGTAGGGGTAAGGATGAATATAAGGGTTTCCCAGGTGATGCAGTGGTAAAGAATCCACCTGACAATCCAGGAGACACAGGAGAGACGCAGGTTCGATCCCTAGGTCAGAAAGATCCCCTGGAATAAGAAATAGCAACCTGCTCCAGTATTCCTGCTGGGAAAATCCCATGGACAGAGGAGCCTGGCCAACAACTGTCCATGGGGTTGCAAAGAGTTGGATACAACTGACCATGCATGCACCAGCAGCAAGGGTGGGTATGGGAAGAGTTGTGATGGTGGCACTGAGGCTATTGAAGACTCTGATGCTGGGAAAGATTGAAGGCAGAAGGAGAAGAGGGTGACAGAGGAAGAGATGGATGGCATCACCGATTCAATGGACATGAACTTGGGCAGACTCTGGGAGATGGGGAGGGACAGGGCAGCCTGGCGTGCTTCAGTCCATGGGGTTGCAAAGAGTCAGACATGACTTGGTGACTGAACAACAACACTGACAGTATTCTTTACTTTCATGGTTTGAAAGGGAAAGCCTCTGAACCAACTTAAGATCCCATTCGGCCAGAGCATAACAAATTGCAGCTCCATCACGTCCATGAAATGGATATTATGAACCCCAACTCATAGGCTTGTTTTGCACAAAATGTGAGCCTTTGTCTACTGCAGAGCCTGAAGAAATAAAAGACTATGCATATACATTTTATCGTTATAAATCATTATAAACCTATGTGCCCAAATCACAAAGAATCTCTCATTGTTTATCTCACTCCTATTTGCCTAGAAGTAGCTAGCCTGGGCTGACAAGTCTTCAAAGTAGAACTTCCTGAGAGCAGGTTCTCTAACACTTGATTTTTTTCCAAAGGAGGTATTTTTGGCCCAGGGCTCTGTTCAAAACATCTTCAGATCACACAGCCCGGGTCACTGCCTATTCCTCCCACTCCCTCCCCCAAGTACGCTTACATTTCAGATCCTATTATTCTTCCCAGGGGATGATAAGAAGAAAAAGAAGCTCTTCTCAAAGTTCTCTCAATAAATGTTCAGTGAACAAGAGGTCAAGAGGTGTGAGGAATTAATTATCAACACTCTATACCTTGTCTTTCCAGAATGCGAGAGGGAAAAAATGAATTTTTAAAATAAATTTTAGAAAAAACAAGCTTATCTCAAATGGAAGTTTTTCATGAAAAGTCCTCTTGACACAGGCTCCAGAAGGATTTATTGAATAAATGCTTCAGATTAAAGCCATGAAGAATGGCATCAATCTAGAGGCAGCTCCCAGTGGATTTGGGGGTAGTTGTGAGCTCCACTGGTTTCCCTGGTGGCTCATTGGTAAAGAATCTGCCTGCCACACAGGAGATGTGGGTTCAATCCCTGGGTCGGGAAGATCCCTTGGAGTAAGAAAGAGCAACCCACTCCAGTATCCTTGCCTAAGAAATCCCACAGATAGACAAGCCTAGCGGGCTATAGTCCATGTGATCTCAAAGAGTCAGACACAACTGAGTGACTGAGCACGCACATTCGTGAATTTCTCAGACTGTTAAGTTGTTTCTTCAGAGGCAGTGGCTGACCATCAAACATGCTGGAGCCTTGCCACCAACACCATCATCCCCTGCAGTAACTCCTGCCTCGGTGTAACTAATGTCTAAATCAGAGCGTAGGTGCAAGGCCTATGGTTGCGAGCTCTTCATTTAATTTGGGCCCCCTTCCATCTCCCATTATACCCTCCAGATACAATGTTCTCAGATACAATTCTACCACTCTCGTTCCTTTATTTCATTTATCCATCTATCTCATTATTTTTTTATTTTATTATTATTATTATTACTTTACAATATTGTATTGGTTTTGCCATACATCAACATGAATCTGCCACGGGTGTACACGTGTTCCCCATCCTGCACCCCCCTCCCACCTCCCTCCCCATACCATCCCTCTGGGTCATCCCAGTGCACCAGCCCCAAGCTTCCTGTATCCTGCATCCAACCTGGACTGGTGATTCATTTCTTATATGATATTATACATGTTTTAATGCCATTCTCCCAAATCATCCCCCCTCCCTCTCCCACAGAGTCCAAATTGTTCTATACATCTGTGTCTCTTTTGCTGTCTCGCATACAGGGTTGTTGTTACCATCTTTCTAAATTCTATATATATGCGTTAGTATACTGTATTGGTGTTTTTCTTTCTGGCTTACTTCACTCTGTAAAATAGGCTCCAGTTTCATCCACCTCATTAGAACTGATTCAAATGTATTCTTTTTAATGGCTGAGTAATACTCCATTATGTATATGTACCACAGCTTTCTTATCCGTTCATCTGCTGAATATCCATCTATCTCATTATTTGATTTATTTGTTGTACATATACTACGGTCTGAAGGGTATACAAAATGTTAAAAAGGTAGATATTCCTCTGCAGTGATGTTCAGAGAGATTAGATAATACCAGAAATGTTGGTTCCTCCTCATCTTAAATTGTTGCTAAAAGATACCCAGAGGACTTCCCTGGTGGCCCGGTGGTTAAGACACCACACTTCTACTGCCAGGGGTGTTGGTTTGTTCCCTGGTCAGGGAAGTAAGATCTCACATGCCAAGTGATGCAGCCAGAAATAACATAAAGACACCAGAAAATCTTAGATGGAAGAGCCAAGAGATGTCCTCACTCCACTGGAAAAGCAAATCACATTATTCGGTTAGGACAGAACAGGTTATAGTGAAGCAACAAATGCACTCCCATTTCTCACTGTGTTGAGACAATCAAAGTTTTATCACTCATGTCAAAGCCCTGTGAGGGTCATGCAGCTCTTAGGGCCAATCTTCTCAATGGTGATGGGGCACAGGTTACTTCCATCTTGTATGGATAACCTCTGAGACACATGTCTTCCAAGGAGACTGTAGGTAGGTGTGAAGGCTGAAGGATTTGCAAAATGAGTTTAAGGGCCAACCCTTGAAGTTGCTTATAATATATCTGCCTACAGCTAACCATCCAGAACCTAGACATAATGCCCCAAGACATCCATAAGTGTGGCTGGGAAACAGAGAGGTGCCCGTGGGCATTCAACGAATACCAAAAGTCTTGCCGCATTCGTGGTCCAGGAGTCTGACCCAAACTCTCCCTCATCTGAATTCTACAGCAGCAGCCCCACACTTGGCACCCACTGTGTGAACTACACTTGCATCAGCAGGCGCTGGAGCACACTCGACCTCTCACACTTCGCGTCGCCTCTTTAATAAAGGGAAGAACAAGTGGCGAAGAGCTGGGATTCCCTCCTATCTCCCCTACCTGTCCACCACATGCCCTTGAGCGAGCCTCTCGACTTCTCCGAGCATCCTTTTTGTCCTCTACAAAATGGCAATGATCCTGCCTCCTCGGAAGGTTGTTATGAAAGATGAGTGAAACAATACAAGTAAATGCTGCACAAGGAGGTGTACACAGATTGCTACTGATGTTTATTGTTGCCTGTGACAGATTTCCACTCTTCCACATTGATCTCATCCTCCTTGTCTTGACACACTGAGAGCAGATGCCCAAGGCAAAGATATGTCTTGCCATTGCTCCTCGTGTTGACAGAATGATATACTTTCATAGCATGGATCCGTCAGCGATGCGGCAGTGAGCTTTCACTCTCAGGCCCAGGTCGGCGGAATGGTTGGAAATAGTCTGCTATAAAAGTGTTCGCTCTGGGGTCTTGGCTCAAGAGGTAGGAGTTCTACCCAAGAGCTCGTTCTCTCCATGGGGGCGGATGGAAGCAGAAGAAGGGCAAATGGAAACCCCCCATATTTCTCAAGGCCAGGGCTTGGAAATGGCACTCTGTCCACCCACTCACATCTCGGATGCCAAGGCAAGCCACAGGGCCATGCCCAGTACCCATGGGGTTGGGCAGATGGAAGTGAAGGGTCCTAAGGTAAAAGTATTGGAAGGGAAGAAAAATCAGAAATATTTCTATCATTTACTTCACCCCCAAATGCCTGCTAAAAAGCATTCCCAAACTTGGGAAGTAGTGTACAAGCTGGAAATAATTTTCCCTTAAAACACCACGTTATGGGGCTTCCCTGGGGGTCCAGTGGTTAAGAAGCTGCTTTACAATGCAAGGGACACCGGTCCAGTCCCTGCTGGGACGATCCCACACGCCGCAGAGCAACTAAGCCCTGCAGCAGGGCTACTGAGCCGGTGCTCTAGAGCCCAGGAGCCGCAACTGCGGAGCCCACCTGCCACAAGTACTGAAACCCGCGTGCCTAAAGCCGGTGCTCTGCAACAACAGGAGCCACGGCAACGAGAACCTGCCCACGGCAACTTGAGAGTAGCCCGTGCTTGCTGCAACTAGAGAAAGCTTGTGTGCAGCACCCGAGACCCAGCACAGCCAAAAACAAAAATACAAATACATCTTTTAAAAAAGCTCCATTTTATAAATAAACAATGAAAGGCCCAGAGAAGGCATCAACCCACTTAATCCAGTGCCTGGTTGAAAATGCCAGCTCTTGACTATCAAAGGGCCTCCGAAGCAAGAAGATGGTTGAAACCATTTCACCAAGCCTCCGAGCCCATCTGTGTCAGATGTACCGTGATCTAACTGACAGGACAACTGTCATGTGAGTCTCTCCACTTTACAAACTGGGAGGGGAGTCAAATTACATGGAAAAACGTATTTGAAAGCTCCTCATTCTTTTTAAAAAACTGTGTTCAAACTGTATTTGCTAGTTTGCATCACTTGGATTATAGGTTGATCTTAAATGTGCAAAATAATATATTGAATCAACACTGAAAAATGAAATGAGGGACTTCCCTGGTGGTCCAGTGGTTAAGACTCCAGGTTTTCAAGAGGGGGGCGCTGGTTTGATCCCTGGTCAGGGAACTAAGATCTTACATACTTTGCAGTACAGCCAAAAAATACAAAACAAAGTAAAAATATTTTTTTAATTTAAAATTATTTAATTAATTAAAACTTCAAAATAATGAAGTGAAACATGGGAGAATGTGAGGCGAGCCTTGTCTGGGGAAGGCACTGACAAGAAGAGAGGGGAAAGTGCTTTTTCCATTAACAATTTGTAAACATTTAATTATGGCTTGATTTTGGTGACTGCAATTAAAACACTTTCTCTCTTTGGGAGCTAGCATGTCAGAATCTCAATCTAGGTTAGGTAGACACTGTTTTTAATAAGAAGTCTGATGAAAAATAAGAAAAGACCACCCCCATATTATAAAGGTAAGAGGTATTGAGGGCTGGGCAGAGCTATATAACTTCCTTGAGAAGACAGCTAAACCCTATCAGTCAGCAGTCTTTAATTGGCAAATCTTCCCCACTAGAGAGATGAAGACATAGAGACACAAAGAGGCTAAATAACTATAAGCCAGGTCACAGAGCTCATTCCTCTGTTGAAAAAATACTTCCTGGGATTTATCTGTGCCAAGCAGTTCACTTGTCTCTGGGCCAGAGACAATTAAGTTAGAAGTCTCTGCACTCAAGGAACTGATGGTCCAAAGAAAAAGACCATCACGGAAAAAAAAAAAAAAAAAAAACAGGTGGTCATGACGTCCCTGGTGATCCAGTCACTAAGACTTTGCCTCCAGTGCAGAGGTGCAGGGCTTATCCCTGGTCACTGAGCTAAGATCCCACATGCCTCAGGGCCAAAACCCCAAAGCATAAGACACAAGCCATATTGTAACAAATTCAATAAAGACTTCATAAAGGGTCTACATCAAAAGAATCTTTTAAAAAATAGATGGTCAAAAATGCATACTCACAATATTATATATATTATGTAAAATATATGTTAATATAATATTATATGTAATATATAAATGCTCTTTCCACTAATATACATATCACAAGGCTATTAATTCATATGCACTCCCGCTACCCAGCTCCATGTGCTAAAGCACAGAACTCTCATGCTGTCATAGACTCAGGACAGACCCATAAAAGTTATGTTCACAGTGGCAAGATTCACAGCAGCTCCAAACATAAAACTGCCCAAATACCCTGAGCCAAAAAAATATGTAAATAAATTATAGCACATTCACCCAGCAGAACACAAAACCGCGATGAGTGGACACGTTACAGCACACACAGCAACAGGGATGAACTTCTCAAAGTGCGCTGAGTGAGAGAAGCCAGGCACAAAAGTGTGCGAGCAGCATGATGCCATTCAGAGGAGACAAGAAACATCCATCCCCGCTGGGGCAAGCCAGGGCCACGATCATCCCTGGGCGGGGAGAAGACCGAAGGATGGAAAGAAAGCGTTGGGAGGATTCTGGCAGGTGGTCATGCTCGGCATCTTGATCTGATGATGCTGGGGACAAGAGTGATTTCAATTTATGGAAATTTATTAAGCCAGGCCCTTATGATATGTGTGCCTTTCTGGGTGAATATTATACATTAGTTGAAAGTATTTTTAGAAATGCAGTGAACGATGGCCTCATCCACTTCATCTCTTTAATAATTCTCTGATTTGCTTTCTTTGTCCTGGGCATAGCCAGAGCTCAGATTGCTATAATATACCACAGTATCCTGGGTTAATAGAGCAAGTAGACATTTTTATTCCCATAACAAATCAGCAGGCTGATAAACAAGTGTATTATTGAATGTGTATGCGTCTGTTTTGCCAGTGCTTTAATTTTTTCACTCCTTTAACATAAAGACCAATACACCCTGGGTCTTAAGATTCTGCTCCAAAGAAAGCCCATCAAGTTCTGATTAGCCGCAATCCAGAATGAATCTTTTCAATGAATGAAAATGAGGCGAGCTTTTATGGGCCTATTACCCGGGGGCATCCAGTGGTATTTTTACTCTCCATATTTGACCTTAAAAATGTTTTGTAGTTTGTCAAGGATATAATTTTCACCCAGTCAGGCTGCAGGGGCAGCTAATTAAGTGGTGTTTAATGACATTTGTTCCTTAAAGGAGGGCTGATTAAATGTACCATGTAATTTTTTACCAAATCAAGCAATTCACCCAATTTTCAAATGTGCTTAATAAGCCAGGCCCAAGTCATTACGGCCTGCCAGCTGGGTGACGGATGTGGCTCCTTCGGCGGCAAGAGCTCTCAAAGTGCTTCAGCTTCCTCCCTCCGGGCCTTTGTCCGGCATCCCTTCCAAGTGGACATTCTTTTCTGTTCCCCCTTTACCTCTGCCAGTCTGACTCATTCTAGAGAATGCATATGAAATCTGACTTTTTTCCTTGGAATTTCCACCATCTGAAACTTTCTCCAGTTTAGCCAAGATCAGCTCTCCTTCCTTCAAACTCCTATGACTCCTGGCATTTGCCCCTTAGCTTTGAATCCGTTCCTCTTCATCCCTGTGCCCCTCATGTTCCCAGTTAAATTATGACCAATGTTGAGGGTCCCTTAGACTGCCAGGAGATCAAACCAGCCAATCCCAAAGGAAATCAACCCTGAGTACTCACTGGAAGGATTGATGCTGAAGCTTCAATACTTTGGTCACCTGATATGAAGAGCGAACTCATTGGAAAAGACTGATGCTGGGAAAGATTGAAGGCAGGAGGAGAAGGAGATGACAGAGGATGAGATGGTTGGATGGCATCACTGACTCAATGGACATGAGTTTGAGCAAACTCCAAGAGATGGTGAAGGACAGGGAAGCCTGGTGCACTGCAGTTCTTGGGGTTGCAAAGAGTCAAACGACTTAGCAACCGAACAACAACAACAAATATGAGTTTCAGAAACCATTCTGCTATTGGGTTGGCCAAAAAGTCCGTTCGGGTTTTCCTGCCATGATGCTATGTTAAAACTGGACGAACTTTTTGGCCAACCCAATACTTTTTCCAAACCTCAGAGTCGCACAGAGTCAGACACGACTGAAGTGACTTAGCAGCAGCAGCAGCAGGGGCACAGAACAGCTCACATTTGGGAAGAACTGGACGACTGCTTTAAGAGGACACACAGATGTTGTAATCTCTCCACTTAGTCTCTGTGTGGCCTTGGGCAGTTAATCATTCATGTTCTTTAAGCCTGAGGTCCTTTACCTGTAGAAGGATATATATAAAAATCCCCTAGTGTGATTCTAGTGGGAGTTAAATAAGAGAAGGCAGAGGCTCTCAAACTCTGCTTTGCCTAAAATTATCAGAGTGGTTGTTAAAAATGAAAAATCCTAGGCCACTCGCCTTTTCCCCTCAGAAATTCTCACTAGGGCTAGAAAAATGCTCAGAGATCTTCAAGCATCTGTCACCCCCATATACAACTCCAGTGCAGGTGTTCAGAAGGATCAGCCTTTGAAAAACACTGAGATATGAAACAATAATAGTAACAATAATGATATTTAATATTATAATTATAAAGCAAGTTGATGTCAAAGAGCTAATAAATAGCTCTTCAACTTGGCACCCAATTTAAAGACAAATTTAAGAGATAATGAAGCAATAAAATGAATACAGTTTGCAATGTCACCCTCATTTTATAATAAAAGCTCATAATAGACAATGTGGTTGTGCCTGGAGTTAGAAAGTTCCTGCTTTGTCACTTTGGTTGGGTTTCTTTGGTTGTAACAGAAAGAGCCCTTGATAAATACCATGTTTCCACACCTCTCTGCAATTCTTAGCACACAGGCATGATGCTGTAGCTCCAATACTTCAGCCACCTGATGTGAACAGCTGACTCATGGAAAAGACCTTAATGCTGGGAAAGATTGAGGGCATGAGGAGAAGCGGGTGACAGAGGATGAGATGGCCGGATGGCATCACCTACTCAACGGGCATGAGTTTGAACAAACCCTGAAAGATCGTGGAGGACAGGGAAGCCTGATGTGCTGCAATCTATGGGGTCACAAAGAGTCAAACAAGACTTAGTGACTGAACAACAACTTAGAGCAAGTCTCTAATTTCTGGAAGCCTCAGTTTGCAAGGCCGAAACAACGGTCATGAGTATAATTAGATAATTCAGACTTAACCATTAGAACGGATGCCGGTATGCAGCAGGGTTTTACACGTGAGTTCCTGTTGCATGAGGCTTACACTCACTCTTTCTGAAGATGAGAGGAGGAGGTGTGCCCAGGGACACAGGCTGGGACTTTTTGAAGTGGCTTGTGGGCTCATAACAGAAACCAAAAGACTTCTAAGACAGCGTTGCATCCCTGGATGCAAAATAAAAGCCAGCCCAGCCAGAAGACACACACGTCAGTGGCTCGAATACCCGCCATCACTTTGCTTTTTAAGTTTAAGAGAAAAATCAACCAAACAAAACCTTTCTCTCATTTGGTTCTTTTCATTCCTAGGTCTTTCTTCCATGCCTCACTCACCCCAAGTCTCTCTCTGTCAAGATCTGTTTTTATCACCACTTCTCCCAAGAAGTGCACTCCCTGGAACTGCATCTGGCTCCCTGATGGTGACACAGACATGCTGGCTCCAAACTCAGCCAGGACCACTCTGCAGAGGTCCTCAGAGGGTGAGGACGCTCCTGAGGGCAGGTGGTGCCTGGATGGATGGCAGATACAGGACTAAGCATTAAACAGATCAAAGGCAGAGACTCAAGGTGGGGGCACTCACCAGCCTGCTGTGTTCATGGTAGGCTTCCAAGAAGAGGGGTCCATGCTTGTTAGTGAGCAGTAGCAATGGCTGCATCAGGAGATTTATTTTAAAACTTGGAAAACATTTACAGTTATTTTTACTTTCCCACATCACCAATCATGGATAGGAATGGCTTCAATCTCCATCAAGAAAACACAGCACCATGCAGTGACTATTGCATCCACTGGAGAACTCCATCTTTGGTCCAGCGTTAAAGGCTCCTGGATTTGGTCCAGGAGATATTTATTGAGCACCAACCATATACCAAACCCTGGGTTCTCATGAAGAGTTGAGCACGTGCACCCACAGCAGTTGAAGAGAGCAGGTATGGGGGCCAAGTGACAGGCTTGGGGAGCACAAGTCGTGGAGTGGGGAGGGGAATGGGGGAACTGGAGCACTGCAGGCAAGGGGGTGTGGCTGGACAAGAGCACAGGGGACCTGGAGGTCAGACTTGTGTCCTAAGAGAACTCAGTCCCTGTGCAAACAGAAAGGCCAGGGTCACACCACCCAGGATGGCAGAGCTGTGCTTGAAACTAGGAGGCCCAGCTCCCCTCTCAGGGCTACTCACAACATGCGAGGGCTTCCCCAACCATTTCTTTACATCCTGGCAAATAACAACAGCAACAATAATAACAGCAACAATGGTTAATGTTTACCAGGTGGTCACTGTATGCCAAGTGCTATTCTAAGCACTTGACGACTTTATTTCTTACAACAATCCTATTTTAAAAAATAATAATAATCATTAACCCTTATCTCACAGAGGAGTCTTTAGAGACACAGAAAGGTTAAACAACTCAATCAAAGCCACACAGTAAGAAATACAGCTGATACTCATTCTGATACCCAGCATTCTGAATCCAAAATCCATTTGCTGACCACCTACGTTCTGCTGGCAGGCTAAGTCCATGGTCCCATCTCTGCACTGATAAAAGGAAGGCTGGGGGCCATCCTGATGTCTGAATTTCCCATCTGCCCTTTCCTTCAAAGTAATCAGAGACATTGACTTGATGTTGCTAGCTTTGACCTCCTCTAGGACACAAGCAAGATGCTCATTGCAGACCTGGCCCCACACCTGGGCAGGCGAGTCAGCAGTGACACTGGGCTCTGTGCCAGGAGGGGCTACCACCATCTTTTGAGCCTTGAATGCCAACACCGTGCATCTTTCTACTATAATCCCCAGCTGGAAACTGGCAGGCCAGTTGAAAACCATGTAAGCAGTTGTCTGGGAGCAAAGGGAGAAAGGCGGGAAGATAACAAAGTCTCACTGAAAAGCAGCAGGCACCCAAATAGCAGTCGGAACTATCAGTCTGGGGGCGGCATGCTGGTTGTGTTATTTTGCAGAAAGACAGACAGTACATCAGTCTTCCTAAATGCTTTGAGCCTTTGCTTCCTGGCCTGCACAGTGGAAGAACTGACCTAAATCCCTTTCTTTAAAAGAAGCCTGCACAAACCCTCATAAAAGGTCTGTGCTGGGCAGGCCAAGATCTGAGGATGGAGAGCAGGGAGTGAAAGGGTACTTGCTGAGTGTACTGCTTGCCAGGCACCCCTGAAGGGTCTTGTATTCATTATCTTTTCTCATCTTCTGATGTGGGTGTGATGAGTGTGCCTGTTTCATCGACAGGAGGCCAAGGCACAGATGGTTCGGGAACTAGTGCCGGGGCCCACGCTCACAGAGGCGGTGTCAGGTTAGCCCCAGGGCCCGGGTTCCACCCACCACACCACCAGCCTCCCCCACCAAGGCTCGGGCCAGGATCGGAGAAGCTTTATTATTCTCGTGTTCTGTGACTCGGAGCCTTGTGCCCTGGTGATCCATCTGTGGGCTCAGCACCCGCGGATCCATGATGGAGCACACACCGGCTTGGAAATAGACAAGCAAGAGGCCTGTTCCCACCTCAATGAGATCACACCAGGGGCTGTGACACAGACATGGGCAAGAGCAACTCAGAGCAACACGTGCTGACCAAGTCCATCCAGAGAGCCCACTGACCCCCGACTCAGCCCGTCTCTGCCCACTGCCATCCCCTCCCCTGGATTCCGTATTTCCATTGTGTATGTTCATTGCTCAGTTGTGTTCAACTCCTTGTGACCCCATGGACTGTAGCCTGCCAGACTCCTCTGTCCATAAAATTCTCCAGGCAAGAATACTGGAGTGGGTAGCCATTCCCTTCTCCAGGGGACCTTCCTGATCCAGGGATTGAACCCTGGTCTCCCGCATTGCAGGCAGATTCTTTACCTTCTGAGCCACCAAAGAAGCCCCTCCATATTTCCCTTAATTACAACTAAATGCAGAGACAGACAAGCTGGAGAGCTAACAGCCTCTCGCCTCTCCCAGGCTTCTCTTCTCTCAGGTACAATCAGGGCTGCTGTTTCCAGAGCACCAACATCTCTGCGGGATGACCTGGCCATGCCTGGAGTTGGGCTCCTCACTGCCCGCCTGCACCCACCGACGTCCCTCTGTCTGTCCCACTTCCCTCCTGCAGCCAGGACCCCTCCATCACCCTCTGTAATGACCCCAGCTGGTTCCCCATCACCTACCACAGGGGGTCAACTGCGATGGCAGACTTGAGGTCCCTCCTACCTCTGTGGACTCCCTCCAGGGGTCTGACCCCAACTACCAGGTTGTCCGTAGACAGCGCCATCTTCCTGAAATAATGAGGATACGAGGTGACACATCAAGAGCGGCTGCTGACTCTGCATTGAAGGCTGCACAGGAATTACCTTGTTTAACCTCACAAGCACCCAACAGGTGCAGTATACTTTGAGACCCACTCTAGAGCCAAAAAAGAGAGGCTTCGAGAAGTCCAATAACAAGCCCACAGAGTGAGTAAGAGGTGATGACGGGTCTGACCCCAGATTTTCTGCCTTCAGAGCCCGTGTTCCTAACACACTCACCCAGGACTTGCTGAATCAAGGCCCCTTTGCCCTTCAGCCTGAGCCTTAACACCATCTCTCTTTGGGAGGCTCCTCTGTGCCTGAGTGGACACATGCCTTCTTCATGGTGGTCCTGAAGTCCACCTGTGATGGCGGCTCCATCACAGTCTCCACCAGGGAACCGAAGACTCCATAGAGTTTAATTCTAAGCACAGCTCCTCCTGAAGCCAGTCTCCACTGGTGTCTGAGCAACTCAAGGATCACCCTTCTCTCACATGCCTTGCCCAAGGCCAACTAGGGCCGAGGGACCAAATTAATTCATTTGATGAAGGCACATGAGAGCCTGGATACTCTCTGGGCTGTGGGTTTGGCGGGTATACTATCTTATTTCTTGCTCTCTTTTCTCTCTAGTTTTAGTTGTGGGTGATTTTTTTTTTTTTTTTTGGTGGAGGGAGTGGGGAAGTTAGTTGAGGGGTGACCCAGAACGAAGGAAACAGAGAACTTGTTGCTGAGTCCTGTACGAGGCTTTAGGCTTTAGGAGAGAAAAGGACGTTCACCAAGCAAGGAGACCCCAAGGGCCAGGTTGTCCCACAGTGTGGGACCCAGACTCAGAGGCCAGGCTGCATGCTTTCAATCCAGCTTGGCCACGCTCACCAGCCGTGTGATCCACAGCAGGTCATCTAACCTCAACAAGCCTCCTTTCCTGATGGACAGAATGCGGGCAAAGTATCACTCTCATTAGAGTTGCTGTGAGGGTGAGATGAGTTAATAAATGAAGCAGTCTCAGAAATATGTCTAGCTGTATTATTATTTTGAAATTGCAAGTGTAGTCTCAACTCTCAAGGGCTACAGAAAACTTGAGAGAGTTTTCTCCATCCATTTAAAATAATCTCTCTACATTTTAAATAATGCAGGATGGTTTATAATGAAATAGTCATTGATCTGGATGGATGCAACTCATATAACAGAATAACAAAGTAGGAATCAGGAGAGCTGAGTTTTCAACCCAATTCTGTCTCTAACCAGCCACGTAACTTTGGGGCAAGTTTCTTAACCTCTCCTACCTGCATTTTCTTTGACTACAAAGCAGAGATCATGGTGATGACTTGGATGCTTTTGGTAAGAATTAGAATAGACAGTTTAGTCTATTTTTTAGTACTTAGCCTAGTTGAAGAGTGTCAAGATCACTCTATAGAGATAGAACAGACTTTTTTGACAAATGATGTTGAGACAGCTGGACATTGACTTGCAAACAGAGGCAGGTGGACTCTTACCTCATATCATATACAGAAATTAACTCAACTACCATACAACCCAGCAATTCCACTCCTGGGTACAGATCCGAAAAAAAAAAACAAAATACAAATTTAAGAAGCTATGTGCACCCCAGTGATCACAGTGGCACTATTTACAATAGCCACGATATGGAAGCCACCTAAGGCTCTACTGACAGACGACTGGATGAAGAAGATGTGTTACATATACACAATGGAATACTACTCAGCCATAAACAGGAATGATATTTTGCCATCTGCAGCAGCATGGATGAAACTGAATAACATTATACTAAGTGAAATAAGCCAGACAGATAAAGACAAATATTATGCAATATCACTTAAATGTGAAATCTAACAAATACAACAAACTAGTGAATATGACAAAAAAAGAAGCAGACTCACAGAGAACAAACTAGCAGTTACCAGTGGGAGGAAGGAAAGGGAAAGACAAAGAGATACAAACTACTAGGTATAAAATAAGCTACAAGGATATACTGTACAACATGGGGACTCTGCCAATATTTTATAATAACTTAAGAGGAGTATAACCTTGAAAAATTGTGGATCACTATATTGTACCTCCCTTGGACTGCAAGGAGATCCAACCAGTCCATTCTGAAGGAGATCAGCCCTGGGATTTCTTGGGAAGGAATGATGCTAAAGCCGAAACTCCAGTACTTTGGCCACCTCATGCGAAGAGTTGACTCATTGGAAAAGACTCTGATGCTGGGAGGGATTGGGGGCAGGAGGAGAAGGGGATGACAGAGGATGAGATGGCTGGATGGCATCACTGACTTGATGGATGTGAGTCTGAGTGAACTCCAGGAGTTGGTGATGGACAGGGAGGCCTGGCGTGCTGCGATTCATGGGGTCGCAAAGAGTCAGACATGACTGAGTGACTGATCTGATCTGATCTGATCTGAACTTATGCCGAAGAATTGATGCTTTTGAACTGTGTTGTTGGAGAAGACTCTTGAGAGTCCCTTGGAGACTCTCAAGGAGATCTAACCAGTCCATTCTAAAGGAGATCAGTCCTGGGTGTTCTTTGGAAGGACTGATGCTAAAGCTGAAACTCCAGTACTTTGGCCACCTGATGTGAAGAACTGACTCATTGGAAAAGACTCTGATGCTAGGAAGGAGAAGGGGATGACAGAGGATGAGATGGCTGGATGGCATCACCAACTCGATGGACATGAGTTTGAGTGAACTCCGGGAGTTGGTGATAGACAGGGAGGCCTGGCATGCTGCAATTCATGGGGTCGCAAAGAGTCAGACACGACTGAGCGACTGAACTGAACTGAACTTACGTAATATTATATGACAACTATACTTCAATAAACAAATAGTTTTTTTTTAATTAACTCAAAATGGGCTAAGGAATTAAATGTGACAGCTAAAACTTTATAGTTTCAGAAGAAAACATAGGTGTAAATCTTCTTCCCACACGGAGTAAGTTCAGAGGGCTTCTTGGGTCTGGTCTGAGCAAACCCAGCCTTCAAGTGTTTCCTCTGAGAGAAGACAGAAGCACACAGGAAGCGTTAATTCTCCTTTCCTGCTCCAAGGACCAGGCTCTGGCCTTCAGAATCATTGAAAAAGTTTCCTCTCAGTCCAGGTGTGTTTGGCTAATGTGGGATTCAGGTTTAGGGAAGCCCCTGACCCATACATAATGACATGAGTCACTTTCTGTATGCATTACAGACGCACTGGCATCCAACTGCCTTACTCCTATAGAATTCTCAATTGGTTCAAAACTCAGGTCGTTAGTAACAAAGTCATCCTCCGAGCCCCTCCATATCCCCAACAACTACTTCTAAATGCCAGGTAAAAGGGGCTTTAGCTGAAGTGCCCATAGAAGAAAATAAAGCAGGCAAAATGAAAAGCTTGACTCCACTAGGTAGATAGAGGAAACCCACCACGGGGGTGATAGCTGAGCAGAGGATTTTCACTAGCTAAGGGAGCAAAGAAGGAAACTCCAGAGAGTGGGTTGCCTTGAGCATTGTCCCAGAGGTGAGACAGTAGAGAAATATTCATAGAACAGAGAAAAGCTTATTGTGGATAAACCCAGATTTCAAAGGGAGATGAGTGGAGAAGACTCGTGGGTGATGTCATTTTTTCATTGAGCTATAATTGGCATGTAACACTGTATACATTTGCGGTGTACAGTGTGTTGATTTGATACATTTCCATATTTCAATATGATTGCTCTGACACCTCCCTCATGTCACATAATTACCATTTCTTCATGTGGTAAGAAAACTTAAGGTCTAGTCTCCCAGCAACTCAGAGGTATAAAATACAGAACTGTTGCCTACAACCACAGTTCTGAGCCCTCCAGCTCCAGAACCTATTTATCATCTAATTGCAAGTTTGTACCCTGTGACCGATATCTCCCCAGCTCCCCTACAGCCCCCTGGTAACCCCCATTCTACTTTCTGTGTCTCTGAGATCGGCTTTGTAGAGTCCATGGATAAGCAACATCATACGGTATTTGTCTTTCTTTGTCGGACTTATCCCACTCAGCCTCACATCCTCAAGATCCATCCACATTGTCACACACGGCAGGATTTCCTCCTCCCTCATGGCTGAATAACACTAGTTCATTGTGTGTGTGTGTGTGTGTGTGTGTGTGTGTGTGTGTGTGTGTCCCACATCTTATTTATCCATTGGTCCAGTTTTTCCACTGACAGACACCTGCTTCCATCTCCTAGGCTTGTGAGTAATGCCTCCATGAATGTGAGAGTGGGTGATGGCACTGCTGATAGAAGGAGAAAGGCATTCACTGTTAGGGACACCCTGGGGACCCGGTTAGGGAGTTTGGGGATGAAAGTAACATGGTAAGGTACCTGCTTTCTCATTAAAGATCACTGCAGTAGAGGCTAGAAGTTGGGATGAAGGCTGACTGACTGAAGGCAAGAAAACCACCAAGCAGAAGCCTATCAGCAAGGCCCCAAAACAAGCAACAGCGAATCGTCAAAGGTGCTGCAGGGGAAGTGGGCAAACACGGATGGATTCAAAGCCCGTCGCGGTCAGGGATATTTGGGTGGCATCTGTGATGCTGCCACTTGCCAGCCGTAGGAAATAGGACAATCATTTCAACTCTCTGCTCAGTATTAACTGTTGGATCCACTCCCAAGGTGAGGTCAGGATTAAATGAGGGAGTGGATACCTACGTGCTTTCTTCTAACTGTAGTAAAATTCACGCAATGTGAAGTCCACCATGTTGAAGTGTGCAATTCAGTGGCTTTGAGTATACTTGCAACACTGTGCAACCATTGGCACTCATTTCAGAACATTCTCATCACCCCAAGACGGAACCATGCACTCATTAACAGTCAGTTCCTGGCCTCTGGCATCCACTAACGTACTTTCTGTCTCTATGGATTTGCCTATTCTGTATATTTTATTTAAATGTAATCACCTGAAATGTGGGCTTTCATGTCTGGCTTCTGTCACTTATCATGGTGTTTTCAAAATTCATCCACATTGCAGCATGTATCAAGACTTCATTCCTTTTTGCCTTAATAATGGATTTCATGGTATGTATATTCCACATGCTGCTTATCTCTTCATGAGTTGATGGACATTTTCCATTGTTTCTACTTTAGGGCTATTAGGAATAATGCTGCCCTGAACATTTTATGTACAGGTTTTTGTTTCAATGCCCTTTTTTAAACTAAAAGACATTCATTCACTTCATTTGATTATTTACTCAGCACCAGAGGGTGTGCTAGGTTCTGGGGTTAGAACCATCCACAGGACAGGTAAGATGCCTGACCTTTGTGTATATACATTTTATTGGAGGAGAGAAGCAGTAAATGAGGAGGCAAGTAAATAAACCAGGTATCAGGCTGGCCAAAAAATTCATTTGGGTTTTCTCATAAGACTTAATGAAATTTTTGGTCAACCCAATAATGCAAATAGTGATGTCTTATGAAATGGAAACAGAGCAATGAGTGAGCACAGTAATTGATGAAGAAGAAGTGAGGATTTAGGCAAGATGACCCATACATTGGTCAGAGTTCCAGAGAAAGAGTAACATTAGAATGTGCATATACAGAGAGAGATTTATTTTAAGAAATTGGTTCGTGTGATGGTCATGGTTGGCAAGTCCAAAATCTGCAAGGTGTGCCAGCAGATTGAAGACCCAGGGAACAACACATGTGGCAGCTCAAGTCCAAAGGTTATCCACTGACAAAATACCCTCTTGCTTGGGGAGGTCAATCTTTATTCTAGAACAAGACCTTCGACCGGTTAGATGAGGCCCACCCACATCACAGAGGCAATCTGCTTTACTCAAAGTTCACCCATTTACAGGTTACTCTCATCCACAGAAACACCATCACAGAAACATCCAGGATAATACGTACTACATCAGTCTCAGGTATGATGGCCTCACCTAGTTGACAAGAAATTAACTGTCATAATCAAGAAAGGTGTCCTTGAGGAGCAATAATTCTGGCTGTGATGTGAGGAGCAGGAGCCGTCTATGCAAAAAGCTAGAGGGCAAGCATGCCAAGCAGAAGGAACAACACATGCGAAGGCCTCAGGGAGGCAAACTGTACAGATTAACTGGGGGTTGAGGCAGCTCAGAGCCATGATACCAGGAGGTGAGCAGAGCAGACGCAAATGGAAGGGCATTCTTCTTAGAGAAGGAGGCGGGCTCGTGGTCACTCCTCCATACTCCACTGCATCAGACAATCAACCTCCAAAGCCACATTCTGCTGTGGGAAGTGGGCTGGAAACAGCATTTCCAGGCAGCCACACAAAAAGAAATCACCAGGGCTTTTGAAAGAAAACACCAGGAAAGGTAACATAGAACATAAATATGATTTCTCATGGCTGTTTCCCACGCTTCCAGAGACAGACAAATTTACTTCTAAACAGTCCTGCTGAGTCTACCTCTATCGCCAGCCTTAGGAAGGCTGCATCTGGGCCAGCTGGGATGCGGGTCGCCTTCTGTAACGTTCGCATTTCATGGCTTAGACAGCACCTCAGCCCCCAGAAGCTTGATTTCCCCCAAGATCCCAGCAGCAGCCCATCACCTTGATTGCTTCTGATCAAGGCAAATGGAGAAAAATGAACAAGAGACATCTGTTCTCTTTCTGTCACTTGAGCCAGCAAACACCTGCAGTCAGTGCGGTCACTCAAAACCAACGTGAAAGTCAACCCCCAACACAAGGAGCCCTGATGCAACACGAGGAATTAAAACTTGGCTCTGTCCTCTGTTCAGAAGGAAAAATCACAGGCTGCCTTTCGCCAGAACCTGCTGCTTGTGTGTCTCAGTCACACAAGTCTGCCAGGGGAAGTGCTGGCTTGTCCTACCTCTTGACCTCGTCTTTGCCACTTGTCATCTGTCCCCACCTGTGCCAAATGCATGCCAGCACCATCTGTTAGGAAGCATTCTGCACCATTGCCTCTCACCTGACTGGCCATGCAGCCTCCTCCTGGGCTCCTTGGATGTTCCCCAGCCCCTCCTTGAGTTCTCCATGCTGCTGGCCAGCCATGGTCCCCTCCTGCCTCCTCCTTGTCTCTTCAGACCTCACTTCAAACCTCCGGTCCAGCCCCAAGGCTTTCACTTTTTCCTGCAAGTCATGCTGACTTTCACCTCTGCACCTTTGCACAGGGGTTCCTTCTACCAGAAACATCCCTCCTCTGCAGCCCCCTTCCTTACGGTTATCAATGAGTTAACCCTGATCCCTCCATCAAGTCTCAGCTTTGGAAACCCTGTTGTTTTCATTAGAACCAAAATCTATGGTACAGAATGAAGTAAGTCAAAAAGACAAAAACAAATAGCTCATATTGATAAATATATCAGGAAGATCCCCTGGAGAAGGATATGACAACCTACTCCAGTATCCTTGCCTGGAGAATCCCATGGACAGAGCAGCCTGGCAGGATACAGTCCACGGGGTGGCAGAGTCAAACACAACTGAGTGGCCAACATACAACCATATATTACCATATATACCATACATGGAATATAGAAAAATGGTAATGATGAACATATTTGCAGGGCAGAAATAGACACACAGTTGTAGAAAAGGGACTTGTGGCAGCCTGGCAGAGTCAAACACAACTGAGTGGCCAACATACAACCATATATTACCATATATACCATACATGGAATATAGAAAAATGGTAATGATGAACATATTTGCAGGGCAGAAATAGACACACAGTTGTAGAAAAGGGACTTGTGGACACAGCAGGGGAAGAGGAGGATGTGACAAATTGAGAGAGTGGCATTACATATACACACTATCATGTATAAAACAGATAACTAGTGGGAAGCTGCTGTATAACACAGGGAGCTCAGCTCGGTGATCTGTGACAACCTAGGGGCATGTGATGGGGTGTGGTGGGAAGCTCAAGAGAGAGCAGATATATGTGTACTTACAGCTGATTCACAGAAACCAAGCCAATATTGTAAAGCTGTTATCTTTCAATTAAAAACAAAGAACAAAAGTCCCAGATGGTTGTTGGTGGTGTTGTTCGGTCACTAAGTTGTATCCGACAATTGTGACCCCATAAACTGCAGCATGCCAGACTCATCTGTCCTCCACGATCTCCCAGAGTTTGTTCAAACTCATGTCTATTGAGTTGGTGATGCCATCCAACCATCTCATCCTCTGTCACCCTCTTCTCCTTTTGCCCTCAATCATACCCAGCATCAGCGTCTTTTCCAATGAGTCAGCTTTTCGCATCAGGTGGCCAAACTATTAGAGCTTCAGCTTCAGTATCAGTCCGTCCAGTGAATATTCAGGGTTGATTTCTTTTTGGATTGAGTGGTTTGATCTCCTTGCAGTCCAAGGGATTCTCATGAGTCTTCTCCAGCACCACAACTTGAAAGCATCAATTCTGCACACTCAGTCTTCCTTATGGTCCAACTCTCACATCCAAACAAGTTCCTGAGGCACTTGACCAAACACGAATCCCGGACATCAAAACAACCTTCACACGTATCCCCACCACACTGCTCACTGTGGATCCCCAGGGCCCAGGAGGGCACCAAGCAAAGGGCATGTGTATATCACTACTTTTTGAAGGAATGAGTGAATGAATAGCACAGCGACAGTCTCTGGGTATACAATGTTAAAGACTCGTAAGACCATCACTGTGTCATCCATTCATTCAGGTCAGTTCCCAGGCAGGAATTGAGGTCATTCATTCAAATACAACTGAGCGACTTCACTTTCACTTTCATGCATTGGAGAAAGAAATGGCAACCACTCCAGTGTTCTTGCCTGGAGAATCCCAGTGTCGGGGGAGCCTGGTGGGCTGCCGTCTCTGGGGTTGCACAGAGTCGGACACAACTGAAGCGACTTAGCAGCAGCAGCAGCATTCCCACCTCAAGGCCTAGCTACTGACCTCCCTGGGCTATGATTTTCTCCTTTGCCAAGCCCGGTGGATGTGCCCCCAGCTTGCATTGAGTCTGGATGGAACGGCACTGAGGGGCCCTTGAGGCTCTGCTTTGCTGTGGTGATGTGAGATGCTAGTCTATGAAGCTCAAACATGCCTGGAGAAGTTCTGGCGTCTCACATTAATTCAAGGAAATGGAGAGATTCCATGAGGACAAATCCCCTTAAAATTTTTAAGTCAGAAAACCACATTACATGAGTCAAGTGAGTGTTAACAAGAACTCCTCTGCTTCAAAGTTTAAGCTCTGGCAGCACTATAATAGGTCAGACCTAATGAAATTGGCATTTCTGCAAATCGAAACACTTAGACTAGCAGCAATTTTAGATCATTTTATTTGATGGGCCCCTTTACAACCCAGGACTTCTCTTGCCCCAAACCTTCATCCATGCTGTGCCCCTGTTTTCAACATCCTTCTGCCCACAGCAACCCACTTAGTCCTCCCAAGGCAGACAGTCCCCAACTTATGATGGTTCAGCTTAGGATTTTTTGACTTTAGGATGATGCAAAAACAATTAGCATTCAGTGGAAACTGTACTTCACATTTTGGATTTTAGCCTTTTCCCAGGCTAGCTGTATACAGTAAACCCCTCTGTCATGATGCTGGGCAGTGAAATTGTGCCATGGCTCCCAGGCAGCCCTTTAAGGGGTAATCTTTGCTTTTTTGTACTTTAATTTTTTTCTTTCATCGTTCCCTTGCGGTACTTTCCCTATAGCACCATGTTTAGAATGTCTATCTCCTATACTTTAAATTAGAGGGTAAATGTTTTATTTTGTCTTATTTTGGTTATTTAATTAGGAATGGAGTTGTGGGCTAGATTTAGTTCAAGACATTCATTGTACATGAAATCTTCTAGGTGTAAACTAGGTGCTTTGTTTAAGCCATATCTTGGTTTGTCCAAGCACACTTTCCAGTATGCTTACCTTGTTACGACGTGTCTTCTCTCATACGGTTGATACCTGTGAATAGATTTAGGTGCATCGTGTTTATCTGAGGAAGGTGACGGTGGTGTTGATCACAAGAGTAAAAGACCAACACTCTGGCAAGCATTTTGTACCCAGACAGCTGTACTCAATTACGTGCCACTGTCCACAGTTCATCATAAAGCAGACTTTGTGTTAGGTGATCCTGCCCTACCGCTGATGTTTCGAGCACATTTAAGGTGGGCTGTGATGTCACGTCAGGTGCAGTAAGTGTATTTTCACATTTTTTTTAGAGAAAGAAAGTTGCTTCAATCGGAAAATTCAGAAAAAAAGAAAAACATATATTAATGCATATATGTGGAATATGAAAAAATTGTACAGATGATCTTATTTACAAAGCAAAAATAGATATACACCTATGTAGAAAACAAACATATGGATATCAAGGGGGAAAGATGGGTGGGATGAATTGGGAAATTGGGATTGGCATAGATACACTATTGATGTGTTGTGTTAGTAACTCAGTCGTGTCCGACTCTTTGTGACTCCATGGACTATTGCACCTCTGTCCATGGAATTCTCCAGGCAAGAATATTGGAGTGGGTTGCTATTCCCTTCTCCAGGGGATCTTCCCAACAGGGATCAAACCCATGTCTCCTGAATTGCAACCAGCTTCTTTACCATCTGGGTCACCAGGGAAGCCAATGCACTATTGAAACTATGCATAAAATATACAACTAATGAAAACCTACAGTTATAGCACAGAGAACTCTACTCAATGCTCTGTGGTAATCTAAATGGGAAGGAAATCCAAACAGAGGGGATGTATGTATACATTAGCTGATTCATTTTGCTGTACAGCAGAAACTAACACAACAATGTAAAGCAACCTTACTTAAAATCTTTTAAAACAAATATTTTAAAAATAAATAAATAAAAATCTAAAAAAAGAAAAGCTAGCAACCTGGGAAGAAGGTGGACTTACATCCTAAGACCAACTCAAAAGATTCTATGCAGCCATGGTGATGTTTAAAGAGAGAAAAGGAAGTCAGGGATTCAACAAGGCAGGAGGTTGGGTTCTGCATCCTTCTCCACTGCATGCAGACTGGCTTGCTCTTCAGATGTTACCTTGTCTATATGATTGCTAAGGGGGCTATTGGAGATAGAGAGCCAACTATTCTTTAACTGATGATACTTTCAACTTACAATGAATTTATGGAGACATGACCTCATCATCAGTCAAGGAAGATCTGTAGCACCTAGCAGAGACGTTACTTTGCCAACAAAGGTCGTCTAGTCAAGGCTATGGTTTTTCCTGTGGTCATGTATGGATGTGAGAGTTGGACTGTGAAGAAGGCTGAGCACTGAAGAATTGATGCTTTTGAACTGTGGTGTTGGAGAAGACTCTTGAGAGTCCCTTGGACTGCAAGGAGATCAAACCAATCCATTCTGAAGATCAGCCCTGGGATTTCTTTGGAAGGAATGATGCTAAAGCTGAAACTCCAGTACTTTGGCCACCTCATGTGAAGAGTTGACTCATTGGAAAAGACTCTGATGCTGGGAGAGATTGGGGGCAAGAGGAGAAGGGGACGACAGAGGATGAGATGGCTGGATGGCATCACTGACTCGATGGATGTGAGTCTGAGTGAACTCCGGGAGTTGGTGGTGGACAGGGAGGCCTGGCGTGCAGAGTTTCATGGGGTCGCAAAGAGTCAGACACAACTGAGCGACTGAACTGAGCTGAACTGAATTCCTAATTATCCTTTAGGGCACAGTTCGGGCATCACTTCCTCCAGGAAGTCTTCCTCAAGCACAGTATTAGCTATCTATTGCTACATAATGGTATTACCACAAATTTAAGGGGTAAACCAATATACACTGTATTGTCTGACAGCTCGTATGGGTCAGGAGCCCAACCATAGCTTAGCTATGTTTTCTACGAGGTTATCACTGAAGTATCTGCCAGGGCTGAGTTCTCATTCCAGCCACTGATGTGGTGGCTGGAAAAAATTCCTTACTGTATGCATCTCTCCAAAGGGCAGTTAACATGGCCACTTCCTTCATCAAAGCCAGGCAGGTAGCAAGATGGGCATTCTACTCTTATTTAACATAATTGAGTGTTATCAGTTACCTCTGATGTTTTCTACTGGATAGACAGAAATCACAGGTCCTTTGTGGGGAGGTCATTACTCAAGGACATGAGCGCCAGACAGTGGGGAAAAGGAGAGGGACATCTCAGAGTTTATCTACTATAGCCAACAGGACTGAATTATGGATCTTCCTTGGAGTACCCACTGCCTCAGGCATGCCTATACCTTTAGCTTTGCTATATAAACCTAATGATTTTCCGCTTATGTGCCTCCACTCCCCCAATAACTTGTGAGATTTTTGCTGGATGGAAAAACTACCATAAGTATCACAAGGCCTGGCACATAGCAGACACTAAGTATGCCCTTGACAAACTCGCTAATTGATGGCGTGGATGCTAAATGGACAAGTCACTGGACAACCCAGACCAAAAGTATCTCCTAGGCTGCATCCATGTTCAGTCAAGCCTGGGTATACTAAACCCAGTCGTTACATTCCACAGTTAAACTACCAAATTGAAATTAGGTGAATGAAATAATTAGAGGAAACTTCACTGCACTAAAGAGCACAGGCACTAATTGAGATTTTGTGACACCCCATCAAAGATTGGTTCTGGATGCAGCTGAGGTGAGCATTCTGATTGCAGAACTAAATGACCCAGCAACGAGCCCCTCCTCAGATGTGAGTTCTGGGGTCAGTATTGCTATATCATGATCATTAAAACAGAGAAAAAGCAAACACGAGAATAAAGAGGGGCTGGAAAGGAAGAGAGGGCAAAATTACTGGCAAGAACAAGGGAATGAGATGTAAAAATATTAAAATTAAGATATTTAGTGTGCAGTAGCCAAAGACACTCCAAAGAAATGGATGGGGCTTATGGAGATAAAAAGATGGTGGAGGGTCAAACCCAGCTTTTTTAAAAAAAGTGACTAAACCAGGGAGAACCTCAAACTCACATCTCTGCCTGGATTTAGGGTGTTTGATTTAGGATTTATGATACTTAAAACTTCCTGTTTATGAAATACCTATGATAGGGCAGGCTTGGTGCTAGGAGCTATGGACACAGTGGTATCAAGACATTCCTGGCCCCTGCACTCATAGAGTGTACACCCTGCCATGAAGAAGACTGATTAGAAACAACATGTGAGTAAATGACCGCAACAATTTCAGCCTGGGACTGTCTACCCAGTAAATGGCTTTGGTGGCAATGGTAAAGGTTGTTCTCTATAATCACTAGTTTTACTAGCTCAGTTACTTAATCTGTGTGACCATCAGTGTCTTCATCTGTAAATTGTGGCTAACAATCTCTATCTGCCAAATCAGCACTGGTATTAAGTCAGTGGCTCAGATGGTAAAGAAGCCACCTGCAATGCAGGAGACCTGGATTGGGAAGACCCTGTGGAGGAGGGGAATGGCAACCCACTTCAGTATTCTTGCCTGGAAAATCCCACAAAGAGAGGAGCCTGGGGGGCTACAGTCTATAGCAGGTTGCAAAGAGTCAGACACGTCCAAGCGACTAACACACACACACACACATTCAGTTAATGAAAATATAAACCACATAGTACATGGCATTGAGAAGACCTTTAATGTCACTGCTATCACTATCCAATTTAATTGTCCAGTTGCATTTCCAATTTAAGTCCTACCACTATGCTGGACTATTAGGAGATGCTTGGTTTATGTGGGTTGAGCTCTGAGACTGGGCTTTTTGACAGAGCACGCAGGCAGCATTGCTGTTTAGATACAGATGTGTGTTTTCATAAAGAAAACTATCATATTTCTTATTTTATGAGCCCGGGGAAGTTATTAAATTAAATAGTTCCCTTCCTGATTGTCAACCATACTATCACTACCCCCCAGCCAGTCATGCTAAAATTAGTAACAACCTTACTGATTCAGAAACCCAAACCGGTATACAGATAAATCAACAAAATAACATGTCTACATGATATTATGGTCCAAAAAAGAAAAACAAAACACCTGTCAGCAGACCTGGTTTCCAGTAAAAATAATGTGCCATTGGCTCATCTATGATATTGAGAAAATCACTTTCCCTCTTTAGGTCAAAGCACACTCCCTTCAAATTTAAATTAAGTAAATTAGAAGTCAGGCTCAGATAGTTTCCTTTCTTTTTTTTTAACAGATAGTGTACAGAATTTTCAGAAAGATAGCTGGTAAGGTAAGAATCTCTAGGGTCTCTTGGCTCTTTGCTTGTAGACGTATGGCAGGCTTGTTATCCCCATCCCTGATACAGTTACATACATTCATGTGACTTGTTCTGATCTATGGATGTGAGTAGAAGTGACTTGTGTCACCACCAGTCATAAGGTTCAAGGTCTCACATGATTCACCCCAGTCTTTTTCTCCCTATGACATGGGTGATTTCCAACATTTGAGATGGTATTGTTCCATCAGCCTGGTCTCTGAATGCCCTCCATGCTGACCAATGAGATCACGGATGTGTTGTTACTGCAGCATGACCCATCCTATCCCAATAGAGGAACTGTGATGAGGGAGGGAAAGATAATCCAAGTCCAAAGAGAAGGAGTCTGGTCAGAGGAAGAACTAACAAAATCAAGAGCTGAAACTGTCCTTGAATGGCATTCAGGCCCAGCTATCAGAGCAGGTCACCTGAGAATTATCACTAGAACACACAAAAAGACCCTCTTTCCCCAGGGACTTTCAGACCTGGAATCATTGGTGATGTGGCTGGTGTTTGGGTGGGATCTGGGAAGAGCTGGTAGGTTATCAAGGTCAGTGGCTGTGGAGTGTCTAAACCTGGAATCATTAGTGATGTGGCTGGTGTTTGGGTGGGATCTGGGAAGAGCTGGTAGGTTATCAAAGTCAGCGGCTGTGGAGTGTCTAAATCATGTGTGTCTCCAGTCTACAGGGCAGCTGCCATTCTCCTGGCCATTCCAGGCAAAGGACAGACAGAGCTGACTGGTGACATCCTGGTGCCTTAGACAGAGAGCAGGACCATCTGGATTGGAGGTCTTGGTACACTTTTCTAATTCTGGCAGCTCATGAATCTGAGATTCAGTTGTGCTGGAAAAATACAATGCAACCAAAGCTGCCTGTCCGGAGAACCCTCTAAATTATTGGTCCCCAAGAGTTTTGGCATCAGGGATCAGTTTTATGGAAGACAATTCTTTCATGGAACCAGGGGGCAGGGTGGTGGTGGTTTGGGGATGATTCGAGTACATTACATTTATGTGCATTTCATTTCTATTATCATTATATCAGCTCCACCTCAGATCATCAGGCATCAGATTCTGGAGGCTGGGGACCTCTGCTCTAAATAACAAACAACACCAGTTAGAGAGGTGACTTTGCAACAAAGTAGGGAGTGACTGGGTGAGTTATTCATCTTTTCATGAATAAGGCCGGTGCTGTGAGCCTGAAGGGGGCAGGCTTAATAAATGGCAGTGGGAGAAATGTAGGTTAACCCCAGAAGGAGGGCACGTCGGCGAGGGTTATGAAACACCAGGAGGAGTGACGGATGAGGTTGTGTCATCTGCTCTCCCTGAAGGTCCCCAGCAAGGAGATGGAAAGTTCTCCTCAAAGTCAGATGTTGAAGGACAAGTCCAGGCCCCGTCTAGTGGGAGGTGGGGTTGGGGTCTCGAGTAAGGGGTAGGTTGCATTGTGGGGAAGTGATGATAATAAATTCCATTCCTATTTCCTACTCAGGCTCTCAACAGACTGAGAAATCAGATGAATAGCAAGGCAGAGGGAGGTCAGCCTATAACCTGGGAGTGAGGGCCACAGAGGTCTGTGCAAATGCCCTGCATGAGCAGACCAGCCAGCAGCGGCCCAGCAGCCCTCCAGCCACACACAGGGACAGAGCCCTGGAAGGGCCCCTTCCAAGGGTGTCTCTGCATGTACCCTGCTCTCTAAAGCAGAGTAAGAGCCGGGCCAAGCTGAGCATGCCCCATGTGACCTTGTCCACTCTCCACTCCTGTGCCTGGGACAGAGAAAGAGGACAAGCAATGGGATCGTGTCCAATGGGATCACTACTAGGGAAGGGGCTCCCAGGGGAGCAGGAATACCCCCTCCCCAGTTCCAGTCACTTCCTGCCTCTCTCCACTGTATGATGTCCACGTGTTGTCCAGGACCTTCAAGCTCATTATTGCATTTAACCTCTTGACAACCCTGGGAGAAAGGTATCAACACCACACACAGCTCACAGATGAGCAGACTGAAGTGCTGAGAGGGTATCAGCCAGTGGAGACAGGCCAGGCTTCTGATCCCATTTTATCTGTCCCTTGTATTTTTTGTAATGCCTAAGAATGAAAGTGAAGTCGCTCAGGCATGTCTGACTCTTTGCAACCTGATGGACTATAGCCTACCAGGCTCCTCCATCCATGAGATTTTCCAGGCAAGGGCACTGGAGTGGGTTGCCATTTCCTTCTCCAGGGAAGTCCTGGCAAAGAGCAATCCTTTACTTTGGGAAAATCTTACCAATACCGTAGGCAGAAGTTAGATATCCATACCGATATTAAACTACTCTCCATCCCTAAAAGCCACTCTACCCATAAGACCAAAATGGTTTTATGGTTTTACAGGGAATGTTACCCAAAAGTATCTGAGAGACACAAGAGGGGAAGAGAGGAAAGAATCTCCGATGCCCAGAGTTCAGATCCCATCATTTGAAAGACCAAAAAAGACCTGCTGGGGAGAAAGGGGAGGTGGGTCAGGGAATCCAGCTGCTGAGTCTCAGAGCTGGGAGGTAAACCCCGTAGCTGTGAATCCCAGTCTTTATTCCTCGCTGGCTTCCTCCACCAGGACACAGGCACTTGTGGACCCATATACACTCAAATGCACAAGGACATGGTCTGAGCCACAGCTTTAGGGACCCGTCACTCTGTAACTTTAGGGAGGTCACCTAGACACTTGATTCTCAGTTCTTAGACCCAAGCAAGAAACCATCCTAATATCAGGTCCACCTGCTCACAAATTCTCTTGTGAGAGAATAACCAGGAGGAGTTATACAAGTAACTAAGATGGAAAATAAAAATTAAAGTTGGGGCTGCTTCTGCAGAGGGCAGCACTTCCAAGGAAGGGAATGGTATTGATTCTGCATAGTTACATCACCTCCTTTGCTCCGGACCAGGGTTGAAGGGACTTTCCCTCGACCCCCTGTGGCTTTGTCCAGGTTTAAGGCTTGAAAATTTCTTCTTAGTTCCTTATACTTACAATCTTTTCTATTTTGTGACCAAGACAACTCAAGCTTTAAATTCAGGCTGAGAGCTCTGGAAAGCACCTCTTCCCGCTGCCCGTGGGAACAGCCCCAAGGCCTAGAATAACCCTAGAGGCAGGATAAGGACTGGTTACAACTGACCTACACTCTGTACCCGCTTATTTTGAAAACTCATTTAAATCCATTTTAAGTTAAAAAAAATCCCCTCAAGGAAAGAAAGGTAGTGAAGCAAAGCATCCAAACAGCTTACAACTGAAACATTTTGTTGCAGAAAATTTTTCCCCCAAAATGTGGTGATAATGCAGCAAGAGGAAAGGAATATTCTTAAAGGTTATGTCACTTCTGCGAGCAGAAGTTGGGGTCATCCATCAGTGCTTGAAAATTATATAGATTCCCCCGCAAGCCAACGAATGTCCACCTACTGTGGGTGGAAATGGACATTGGGAGGCACAGGAATGGATAAGTGAGAGGGAGGTCAGCGAGGCTTCCTGGTTGACAGCCTGGGTATCGAACAGAAGAAATCAACCAACTGTATGTATTTATAAAGACCCGTGAAAGGAAATGATCTCATCCAAGAGCTCACACATGACCCGGAGAACAAGCCCCACCTCACAAAGCACATCCTTGTGGAATGAGATGGACCTCCACCAAGTGAGCAAATAATTTCAGTGAGTAACCAGTGCTAGGGCTTCCCTGGTTGCTCAGTGGTTAAAAAAAAAAAAAAAATCCACCTGCCAGTGCAGGAGATGCAGGAGCCAGGAGTTCGATCCCTGGGTGGGGAAGATTCCCCTGGAAAAGGGAACAGCAACCCACTCCAGTATTCTTGCCTGGGAAATTCCATGGACAGAAGAGCCTGGGGGGCTACAGTCCATGGGGGTGCAAAGAGTTGGACACGACTTAGCTGCTAAACAACAACAGTAACAGCCAGTGCTATGGGAAAAATAAATCAAGTGAGTCTTTGAGGGTACATGGGCTGAAAGGCTAGTGCTGCGTAAAGTTAGCTTATCATCAGCATCCCTGGGCCTCAGTTTCCCCATTTGGCAAATGAGAAACTGGACCAATTTCTGAGGGTGCTTTCAGTTCTGAGACTGCCAAGCTAAAGAGGGGTCAAGGCAGCCCACTTATTTTATAGGGTGTGTGCAATGGCACCTACAACTGGGAATGCATTAAACCGAGAAGACTAACATTCTCTTCTTGGTGATGGTTTAGTCACCGGGTCATGTCTAACTCTTATGACCCCATGGACTATATATAGCCCCCTGATCTTCCTTTCTCAGGGATCGAACCCGGGTCTCCTGCATTGCAGGCAGATTCTTTACCACTGAGCCAGGAAAGCCAACTTTATATAGGGCTTTGCTATGTGTATGTTCACACACATTTTCCTATTGATTATTCATGCCTCACCCTCACCCTCAGGGCGACAAGGCTCCTCTCATTATCCTCATGTATGAACAAGGAAAACTGAGGATCAAGGAAGTCAATCAACTCACCTGACGGCTTATGAGAAAGGAGCCAGGACCTAACCTAGACAGTCTGACAAAATCGCCCCTCTTCCCGCTGCACAAGGCCCCCTACACTTTCACTGGACCCCCAGGTCCACACCCTCAAAATTAGAAATTGTTTCTCAGCCTTAGGCCAGGTCACTTCTATTAATAAAACAAAACCAGGTTCTTTGGTCTCTACAAATCAGGTTAATCTCTCATCACACAACATTGTTCTAAAGAGATTTCAAGGGGCTCATGGAATTAAAAACAAACAAGCAAAAAAAAAAAAATCAAACTTGTAGAAAAGTGGTTGGTTGCCAGGAGCTGAGGGGTGGGAAAACAAGGAGAGGTTGGTAAAAGGGTACACCTTCCAGCTATAAGACGAATAAAGTCTGAGGCTCTAACATATAATGTGGGGGTTAGGGTTGCTATACAACACGGTATTGTCTAGCTGAGACCTGCTAGGAGAGTAGAAGTTAAATGTTCTCACTAAAAATAATACTAATAACAACAGAACACAGATTCACAGACATAGAGAACAAGCTTATGGTTGCCATGGGAAAGGATGGGGGGAAGGGACAGGTAGGGAGTTTGGGATGGACATGCACACACGGCTCTATCCGAAATGGATAACCAACAAGGACTTACTGTACAGCACAGAGAACTCTGTTCGATGTTCCACGCCTGTCTGGATGGGAAGGGAGTTTGGGAAAGACTGGATACATGTATATATACGGCCGAGGCGCTTTGCTGTGGGCCTGAAACTATCGCAACATTGTTAACAGGCTCTACTTTAATATAAAATAAAAAGTTTAAATAATAAACAAATAAATCAATATGTGATGTGAGGGATGTGAAAATTAACTAGATGAAAGGAACCCTTTCCTAATGTATATGAATACCAAATCATCATGATAAACACTTTAAATATCCTCCAATTTTGTCAATTATGTACTTCAATAAAACTGAAAAAAAAAAAGGCCAAGCAAACCTTGGGGAATAGTATCTGGGGGAAAAAATGAAGTCAACCGCTGGGAACCCACATTTTTCCCTCTGTGTCAGCATCTCAACAGTCCTAACACATCTGCAGGGCAGAGCTCATTAACGGAGCTCGGAGATGAGCACTCCTGGCACGGAGCATAATTTATTTCACTTCGGTTTCTTGTCTCCTGCAGATTGAGGCCTTCTTTACATATTATATTTTGCACTTAAAAAAAAATACACAGGACGATGATATCTCTGGTGGAGACTTTTTCTTTTTTTCCATCAGGCTGATGTTGAGAAAACCAATCTGACTCCCTGTCCCTCTCCTCCTCGGCTGTGAAATCACAAATCAGGCATAATAATAGTGTTCTCCTTAAGGATGCACCCGAGCGTTGCCGCCAGCTTGGTGTACCAATAATGAAATTTGCATTGTGCTTACAGGACTGTTTTATTGATATAAATGGACTTTTGTACCCAAATGACCGAGCAGCTGGTTCCTCTGCCTTGGTGTGTATGGGGCCTCTTGTTCTCTTCCTGGGTCCCTGGAAAAGGCCAGCCGTGCGTGACCACAATAGCGTGAGCAGACAGAGACCGCTGGTGATGCTGTCTGTTCCAGGGAGAGAGTCATCTGGCTCTGGCCATGTCCTTCTTCTGTCCCTCTCCTCAGAGTCCACAAGCCTTGAGAACTGCACTTACTCGTGCTTCCCTGAGGACTGCAATGGGTGAGCAAGTGCAGAGATGGACCCCGGGGCCCGGGGCCAGCCACGGGGGATGGATGGGGATGGAGTGTAGCCACAGTGCGTGTGCTAAGTTGCTCAGTCATTCATGCAACCCTATGGACTACAGCTATAATCTGTCCATGGGATTCTCCAGGCAAGAAGACTCGAGTGGGTTGCCATGCCCTCCTCCAGGGGATCCTCCCAATCCAGGGATCAAACCCGTGTTTCTTATGTCTCCTGCATTGGCAGGCGGGTTCCTTACCACTAATGCCACCTGGGGAGCCCAGCATAAGTGAAAGTGTTAGTCATTCGGTTGTGTCTGACTCTTTGAGACCCCAAGGACTGTAGCCCGCCAGGCTCCTCTGTCCATGGGATTCTCCAGGCAAGAATACTGGAGTGGGTTGCCATTCCCTTCTCCAGGGGATCTTTCCAACCCAGGGATTGCACCTGGGTCCTCCTGCATTGCAGGCAGATTCTTTACCATCTGAGCCACCAGGGAAGCCCAAGCATATGTCGTCAAATATTCAGATGCTTCAGTCAACAGGAAGCTCACAACTGCAGAGTCTAAAATTTCATGTGTGGCTGCCTTGACATCTTTGAGTCCCATGGAACTCCAAAGATGCAACCAGCTGTGCCCCCACCTGGCAGAACAGCTCCCCACCCAGCTTGTTCCCTTATTGGCCAGACCAGCTGCTCGCTACCCCGTCTTCCACCTAACAGCTTTCCCTCCTTGCCAGCTCATGAAATCATTCTACCACACTGGCCACATACTTCCACAGGAACCAGTGGTCAACCCCAATCTTGTCACTAGAAAGTCTGCCTCCCACCACCCCTGCTGGCTCACTTTGTTCCCAAGGACAACCTCTTCGTGGCCCTGCCTGGCTCAAGGTATTCTCCTCTGGGCTCTGAGTACACATGATTCATAAATTGCTGCCAGTCTTCTCCATCTGGCATCCTGTGTTTGACCATCATGTATTGTTAAGGGCAGGAAATCCCTCCCTCTCCAGTGGTGTGAATAGGAGACAATAAAAACAGCTTTTTCCAAGGACTTCCCTGGTGGCTCAGAGGCAAATTTGCCTGCCAATGCAGGAGACACAGGTTTGATCCTTGATCCGGGAAGATCCCACATGCTGCGGAGCAACTGAGCCCCTGCGCCACAACAGTTGAGCCTCTGATCCAGAGCCCAGGAGCCACAACTACTGAGACCACATGCCCTAGAGCCTGCGCTCTGCAACAAGAGAGGCCACTGCGATGAGAAGCCTGCGCACCACATCAAAGAGTACTCCCTGCTCTCTGCAACTAGCAAGCCAAAAATAAACAAAATTATTTTTAAAAACATCTTTTTCCAAATTAAAAAAAAATCCACAATTCCATTTTAGTTGCATTAATGGATGGAGAGGAAATGGGTAATCTGCCCTGCACTCCTCTGATCAGTGGACATCTGGAGCCCAGGTCAGCCCAGGTCAGCCCTAGGAAGCACGTTTTTAGGCAAAAGAAAGAAAAGTGAAGTCACTCAGTCGTGTCCGACTCTGTGACCCCATGGACTGTAGCCTACCAGCGTCCTCTGACCATTGGATTTTCTAGGCAAGAGTACTGGAATGGGTTGCCATTTCCTTCTCCAGGGGATCTTCCTGACCCAGGGACCGAACCCTGGTCTTCCGCATTGCAGGCAGACGCTTTACCTTCTGAGCCACCAGGGAAGCCATTAGCAAACTGGAGCGTGCTCAGAGAACCCTGCTCAGCCGGACCACAGGGGACCAGGGCCCAGACCTAGATGGGACTCCTTCACTCAGCAGCGAGATGGGAGGGATGAAGCAAGACTGCAGATGAGCAAACTGAGGCCCATTCCACAGAGCACCGGGAGCAGAGGCTGGCAGTGCTCTGCCTGGTCCCTCCTGCCTCTGACACTCCTGCCCCAGCCCCTAGCTTCAGTGTGCTTCTTTCTAAACATCTCACTGTGAAGCCTCATTGAAAAGATGACCCTTGTGGTCCTGGAACTACTTTCTTTAGGCACACTGGGAGCCAAAGCTAATGACCGCAGAGCCGTCCATCACCAGTGACTGGCTGGTACGAGGTTGCAGAGGAACCCTTGCCTCGAGGAGATGAATGATGCACAGTGTAACTTACACTCCAGAGCGCCTCCCCTCAGGCCCAGCCCCGGTCAGGGACTCGCGGAAGCTGTACTACTGTCCCATCACCCGGCTTCTATGCAGATGCTCCCAAAGCACTTCCCTCATAAATCACCCTTGCACAAATCTTCATCTCACAGAGCCTGGGGGACCTGAATGAAGTCAGTATCCAAGGGTCAGACCTCAATCAGGTAAATACATGATGCATCAGAGACTGCAGGTGGGTGTGGGTGGACAGAGAGGCAGAAATCAGGCAAAGTATGCCAGACAGGGAGAACGGACCTGAGACAGTCCAAACGGGTTCATCACCAAGGATGTGTGACCCAAGGAGCTGATGCATCGTCATCACAGAGAATTGGGGTATTGCAGGGCCACCAGGACCCCGGGGTAGGAAACAGGCAATGGCAAACAATAAACCATCAAAATGAGAAGGTCATCGACTTGACTCGGTCAAATGTATTTCCTGGGAATCCAAGCTGAATATCTTAGAAAAGAAGCATGATAACCAACTTCAGATACTTGAATAACACCCATGAAGAAGAAGTCTGTATTGTTCTCTGGGATTCCATAGTGGTAATTTGGATCCATATATGGAATGAAGTAGAGATAGATTTGGGCTCAGTTTTAGGAAGATCATTCTAGGAGCCTACAGGAAATCCTAAAAGAAATCAACCCTGAATATACACTGGAAGGACTGGTGCTGAAGCTCCAATACTTTGGCCGCCCGATGTGAAGAGCCAACTCACTGAAAAAGACCCTGATGCTGGGAAAGATTGAGGGGAAGAGGAGAAAGGAGCAATAGAGGGTAAGATGGTTGGCTGGCATCACCGACTCAATAGACCTGAGTTTGAGCAAACTCTGAGAGACAGGTAAACCTGGTGTGCTGCAGTTCACGGGGTCGCAAAGAGTCAGACACAACTCAGCGACTGAACAACAACAGCAAATTCTAAAAGCCATAACTGTTCAAAGGTGGCATGGTCCTCCCAGGAGTTAGTGAGTATTTGGTCACTGGAAATGGACCACAATTTCTACGCATACAACTGAGCATGTGAAAGCATCTCTGAGAGAGGCTATGGAATTAGAGAACTCGGAGAAGGCAATGGCACCCCACTCCAGTACTCTTGCCTAGAGAATCCCATGGGTGGAGGAGCCTGGTGGGCTGCAGTCCATGGGGTCGCTGGGAGTCGGACACGACTGAGCAACTTCACTTTCACTTTTCACTTTCATGCATTGGAGAAGGAAATGGCAACCCACTCCAGTGTTCTTGCCTGGAGAATCCCAGGGATGGGGGAGCCTGGTGGGCTGCCGTCTATGGGGTCGCACAGAGTCGGACACGACTGAAGTGACTTAGCAGCAGCAAGGTCCAGCCAGAGCCCAATAAATTGCAGTTTCTTTCTCTACTCTCAGCCCCACAACAAGCTGGAACAAACAGACCAGGGCTTCCAGCTCCATTTATTTCCCTCCGCGTTTCTTCAGCACTTAGCAAAATTTCAGCAAGTAAAAAAAAAAAAAATCTCCAAAATGAACAATCAGTTCAGTTCAGTTCAGTCGCTCAGTCATGTCCGACTCTTTATGACCCCATGAATTGTAGTACACCAGGCCTCCCTGTCCATCACCAACTCCTGGAGTTCACTCAGACTCACGTCCATCGAGTCAGTGATGCCATCCAACCATCTCATCCTCTGTCGTCCCCTTCTTCTTCTGCCCCCAATCCCTCCCAGCATCAGAGTCTTTTCCAGTGAGTCAACTCTTCACATGAGGTGGCCAAAGTACTGGAGTTTCAGCTTTAGCATCATTCCTTCCAAAGAAATCCCAGGGCTGATCTCCTTCCTGAAAATGAACAATACCCTAAAACAATGGATACAACTACTATATATTTCAGATTTCTAACAAAAAATAATAGAATGATCAAGGTACAGCAACTCGTTATTTTGCTAGTACTTATCATTAAAAATAAAACCTAAAATCCATTTTTTAAAAAGTACTGCTTTTCCCCAAATAGGTAAGCTGGCAGTATTACACCGGCCTATAGATGGTGAACAGGTGAAAACTTCATTACATACTAATCTTGGTCCACAGGCCAGTACTTGGAACCTTTGCCCTGAAAATACATGTCCATTCAAGTCTCACCATATCTCTGTTTCTGGTTTTCATGATTTAGAGGATATATTTAGGTAATAAAAGGTCTCTTTCAAGCTTCCATAACTGAATTCAACATTCCAGTAATAAGAGTTAAGACTGTTAGGATTCTTTGCTGTTTCATGTGACACCTCACAAATCACTAGAGCCTTGAGTTTTTAGAACATTTTCACATCATGATTTCATGCGGCAAGCAGCCCCATGCTGGTGTCCTTCCTGCTGGGAAACAGGTGCCTGGGGTCCAGGGTGGCTGTTAGCTGGGCACAGACATGGGGCTGTGAGGAGGTGAGCACCTCTGCTCTTACTCAGCTCCCTGAGCTGGGGCGTGGGGTGCATGCACCCTCGAGAAGTGCCTGGGGAGTGGGAGAGGGGAGAGGATGCTTGGGGTGGTGGGGAGGGGGCGCACTCCTGCTGTTCTAGGCAGAGGAAGGAGGGTTAAACCAGGTTAGCAACTGAGTAACCCCACCCTGATAGCTCTGTTGGTAAAGAATCCACCTGCAAAGCGGGAGACCTGGGTTCGATCCCTGGGTCAGGAAGATGCCCTGGAGAAGGGAAAGGCTACCCACTCCAGTATTCTGGCCTGGAGAATTCCATGGTCTGTATAGTCCGTGGGGTCACAAAGAGTCAGACACGACTGAGCGACTCACTTTCGCCCTCCCATTGGTCGCTCTCGAAACACCACCACCTCTCACCCCTCACTTCTCTGTCGGGATGCGATCGCTCTCTGTGTCCTTCCTCCAGCTCCGGCACAAGCTCGCTTTGTTTGTCTGTGTATTCCCAGGGCTAAGCACAAGCACTGGTACACTGTAGGAGTAGAATTAAATTATTTTAATTAATCATAAAAATAAATAGAAAAATTAAGAAATGGATGATCAAGAAAGACAGGGACACTAAAGAGTTTGAAGGGTTCATGACTGAGAAGGAAGTGATGTAGAGTTTCAAGGGGGATCTGGTCAGCTTCACAGTTGAGAATAGCAGGACCGGGGGTACACTGGCTTGGCGTGGAGAAAGGAGTCAGGGCTGTCAAGCTGCTACAGTGAACCAGGTGTTCACGACCGGACAGCGGGCAGCCATTCCCTTCTCCAGGGGATCTCCCCGACCCAGGGGTGGAACCTGAGTCTCCTGCATTAGCAGGCAGATTCTTCAGCCTTGAACCACCAGGGAGGCCATTCCAAGTATCATATAAATGGACTTATTATGAAGAATTGTCTCAGGTGATTATGGAGGCTGGGAAGTTCCACACTCTCCCATCTGCAAGCTGGAGGCCCAAGAAAGCCAGTGATATCGGTCAATCCTAGTCCAAAGGCCCGAGAACCAGGGGGAATAAGTCTCTGTTCCAGGGCAGGAGAAAGCCACTGTCAGGTTCCCACAGTCAGGCAGAAGGAGTAAATCTCCCTTCCTTCTGCCTTTTGTTCTCTGCAGACCCTCCGTGGATTGGCCAGGGCCCAACCACACTGGGCAAGGCCATATGCTTTACTGAGTCACTTCTCTCAGAAACACTCTCACAGACACACCCATCAGTTCAGTTCAATTCAGTTCAGTCACTCAGTCATGTCCAACTCTTTGCAACCTCATGAATCGCAGCACCCCAGGCCTCCCTGTCCATCACCAACTCCCGGAGTTCACCCAAACTCATGTCCATCGAGTCAGTGATGCCATCCAGCCATCTCATCCTCTGTTGTCCCCTTCTCCTCTTGCCCCCAATCCCTCCCAGCATCAGAGTCTTTTCCAATGAGTCAACTCTTCACATGAGGTGGCCAAAGTATTGGAGTTTCAGCTTTAGTATCATTCCTTCCAAAGAACACCCAGGGCTGATCTCCTTTAGAATGGACTGGTTGGATCTCCTTGCAGCCCAAGGGACTCTCAAGAGTCTTCTCCAACACCGCAGTTCAAAAGCATCAATTCTTCTGTGCTCAGCTTTCTTGATGTTTAACCAGATACTCAGGAAGTTCATAGCCTAAATCAATATGACACATGAAATCAACCATCCCATGCCATAACAATCTCCTGGTTTCTGGCGGCTCCTGGCGATTCTTGGCATTTCAGGCCCTGCAGACACACATCTCTAGTCGCTGCCTCTACTCTCCTCCTGGCCTCTCTCCATTGTGTCTCTACATCCCAAACTTCCCTCTACCTTTCTCGTGTTACACACCACGTCATTGGACTTTGCACGGATGCCCATTCAGTAGTGTCCAACTCATGGTGACTCTGCACTGTAGCCTGCCAGGCTCCTCTGTCCACAGGGTTTCCCAGGCAAGAATACTGGAGTGGGTTTCCATCCCCAGTCCAGGGGATCTTCCCAAACCAGAGATCAAACCCGAGTCTCTCACATCTCCTGCATTGGCACATAGATTCTCTACCTCTAGCGCCTCCTGGGATCCAGTCACTGGACTTTGGGTCACCCTAAACCTAGAAAGCTCTTATCTCCAGATTCCTAACTTAATGACATTTGCAAAGACCTTTTTTTTTTCAAATAAGATCACAGTCACAGTTACTGGGAGGCTAGGGCTTAGCATTGACTCATTGGAAAAGACCCTGACGCTGGGAAAGATTGAAGGCAGGATGAGAAAGGGATGACAGACGATGAGATGGTTGGATGGCATCACCGACTCAATGGACAAGAGTTTGAGCAATGGTGAAGGACAGGGAAGCCTGGCGTGCTGCAGTCCATGGGGTCGCAAAGATTCAGACATGACTGAGCAACTGAACAACAAGGTCTTAGGTGGATCTTTTGGGGCAGGGGGAGCACTGTTTAACTCACTACACAGGCAATATGGAAAGTGGGCTCTCATAGTCTGTTCTGCCACATCTTAAAGACGCGAGAGGAAGAGCAAACGAATGGAGACACATGGTTAAAACGACACCTCAGACGTCCTTAGCGACAGACGGGGTTCAGCAAAACCATCTCAGCACCGTTTAAAACACACGGATCTGCACTGGGCCCATCTCTTTCCCCTTTTCATTTCCCTCAACCACTTGATTTAAATACCCAGCTTTGGCATTAACTCACCAGAATAATTGACATCTCAATATCTTCCTCTCTTTGTCACCCGTTACTAAATATACATTCTCTTCAGCAAAGTTTTCAGATTGACTGCTTCTAACAGACAACACAGATTTCAACATTTACACAGAAGTTGTCTGTCAAAAAAAAAGGAAGAGGAAAAAAATGCCCTATTTTAGGATGTCTCTTTGCTTAAAACGCAGGAGAGAGGGGAGGGAGAAATCTCTCCTGGTGCAGAACAGCAATTTATGCCGGGATGCTCAGTCTGGCTGGAGAGGTTGCTAGGCAACTGCCTGGCAGCATGTCGGGGGCAGAGGGAGATGGAAGGTAGAAAGGTACCCAGGCCTGGGCGCTGCAGGACACCGCCCAGGACACCCCCCTCGCCCCCTTCCCCAATGGCTTGGGTGATTGGAGGGGCGAGTTTGAAGCTCTCCCTGTGGCCTTGAAGCCAATAAGAGAGATTCCTCTCTCAAAGCCCAGCTTGGAACACAGCCATTGTTGCTGGCATGGTGTCTGCCATCTTTTGTGCAGTGGAACAAGCTTGGGAGTCTAGCAAAGCTTGGTTTCTCCATCTGTGAGGTGGTGATTATAACTGTGCTACATCACAGTTTAGTGCTGAGAATTTACTGCACTTTCCAGGTGCCCAGACTTACCTTTCTGGCGAGTTACCATCCACCGAGTTACACTGAAAGCCTCTGTTCCTGTCTGTCTGCTACCTGTGGGACTGCGGAGACCGCGTTTTCCTCATCCATCATTGCCTGGTGACAAGGACACTGCCTGGAACACAACAGGGAGTCATTAAGTAATTTTATTTTCTCTGATCTGAATCAGGGCCTCCTAGAGCACCTTATAAGACCATTCGTGCTCCAGCTTCACTGACATCTCTGCCCGCATCACCAACTATCCCTGTGTCTTCAACCCATCCTCCCAACACCAGCTCAACCTTCATTTTATCAGCACACGTACTTCTTGAATGAGCCAGGGCTTCTGAACCATAGTTCCCTCTCCCCTATTACCTTCTAGTCAACTCCTACCCGGGCTTCCCTTGTGGCTCAGCTGGTAAAGAATCCGTCTGCAAGGCGGAAGACCTGGGTTCGATACCTGGGTTGGGAAGAACCCTTGGAGAAGGGAAAGGCTACCCACTGCAGTATTCTGGCCTGGAGAATTCCATGGACTATAGAGTCCATGGGGTTGCAAAGAGTCAGACAGGACTGAGCCACTTTCACTTTCACTTTCAACTCCTACTCATCCTCTGAAACCCGACTCAAGCATGGCCTCCTCCATGAAGGCCACGTGAATTGACTTAAGCGTCTAAGCTGCAGGTGGAGAATACAATGATATGGACAGAAGGGACTGTGGCATACCAGAAACCCATTCTGAGTTATTTATATGCAGATAAGAGGAGAGAAGGGCTTCCCAGGGGGAGCAGTGGTAAAGAATCTGCCTGCCAATGTGAGAGACTCAGGTTTGATCCCTGAGTCAGGAAGATCCCCTGGAGGAGGAAATGGCAACCCAATCTAGTATTCTTGCCTGAAGAATCCCATGGACAGAGATGCCAGGCCAGCCACAGTCCATAGGGTCACAAAGAGTTGGACACAACTGAGCAACTGAGCATGCAAGCACACACACACACACACAGAAAGAAACAGAGAGAGAGCTGTCCTTTTATGACCTCTGCTTTTCCAAGTCTTGGTGTTGTTATCAATATCTGGCTTCCTGAAGATCATAGAGAGAGTAACTGGTGGTCAGATCTAAGACAAAACCCAGTTCTATCTGGTCCCAAATATCCGGCTGCTGCTGCTAAGTCGCTTCAGTCGTGTCCGACTCTGTGCGACCCCATAGACGGCAGCCCGCCAGGCTCCACCATCCCTGGGATTCTCCAGGCAAGAACACTGGAGTGGGTTGCCATTTCCTTCTCCAATGCATGAAAGTGAAAGGTGAAAGCAAAGTCGCTCAGTCGTGTCCGACTCTTAGCGACCCCATGGACTACACATCCCTTTAAATAATAAACTGCCTGGTAGATGTAATGTAAACTATTCCTTCACTAATTCCAACATGTAATCATCATTTACTAAGCACATGTTTTGGACTAGTTGTGCAGGCTGCCAAACTGCTGAGTATCCATTTATTCATTCAGTTCCATCATTCATGCTTTCATTCAGTACAAGGCACCACACTAGTCTCTGGACATTCAAAAATTAATTCCTCTGCTCCCAAGCTGCTCAGGCAAATGTGCATGTACGCTCAGTCACTAAGTCGTATCTGACTCTTTGTGACCCCATGGACTGCAGCCCCCTAGACTCCTCTGTCCATGAGATTTCCCAACCAAGAATACTGAAGTGGTTTGCCTTTTCCTTCTCTAGGACATCTTCTTGACCCAGGGATTGAGCCCAAGCCTCCTGCATCTCCTGTACCAGCAGGCAGAGTCTTTACCACTGAGCCACCTAGGAAGCACTCAGCTAAGCACTATAACACAATTCCAGGCTGGTTTGTTTCATGTATGTGATGGGTCTTATCTCCACACCTGGACAGTCAGCACCTTGATGGAGTCCCAGGTCCATTATCCTGCCTTTGGGCAGCTGCTGGCTTGGGGCTTAGGACAACAGGAGGTGGTTAATATCTTCTTGTTGGTAGAAGTGGAGCTGCTGGTAGTTTTCCTTAACCTAATTTGTGAGATTTGATTCCACAAAGGCAGGGGTAAGGGAGTAGCCAGTATGAAGAACCCAACATGCACCTCATCCTGTGAGTCCCTACATTTAATCCCTCAACAGCTCTTTGAAGTGGGGATCAGGATTCCTGTCTTCATCCACGAGAAAGCTGAGCTGGGGAGGGGGGGAATAAACAATGTGCCCACAGCAGGTCACTGGCAGAGCCAATGCTGAAGCCAGGACTCATCTCGAAAATCTCTGTCCCTTTGGTGACAACCATGCTGCCTCCCACAGGCCTCAGAAGATGGGTCAGATTTCCAGACATAGGCTAGGAACAGGGAGATGTCAGTGGAAGAACCAAGGGCAGAAGCATGAAGGTTCATCACATTAGGGAAACATGGAGATCAGGAAGTGCCCAAAGATGGACACGGAGAAAGTGGCTGAGATGCAGGATGGAACATGAAATGCCTCGAGAATCCTTGGTGTCTCATGGTTCATCCCCCCATGAGTATTCACTGATCACAATTGTGTCTTTTCCCTGCGAAGGCCACAGGTGGATCTAGGAAAGCACATTTATTCTGCTGTGTTCATGAATGTTACCTTTATCTGGCCCACAGCAGAAGCTGCTTGGTTCTTACAGCCGTGATCTCGCCACACCCTGATCGCTTTTCAATCCATCTCCCCTGATTGGTTGTGAGCTCCTGGAATGGAGATTTTATTTTGGATGTGTCTCTGTGAAGCCACTTCCTGGCAAGATGCTCACCCCATGACACAGGCTAACCTTGTGCTCTATTTTTTTATGAAAGAAACCATGCTTTATTTCCTTTTTACTGTGATGAAATAGACGTTAAAAATTTTGACATAGCATAAAATGTATCACTGTAAACATTTTTAAGTGTCATTGCCAGACCCTGCGCTATATTTTTTTGGTCAGTTTTACATTTATTAAAAGGAATTTGTGCTGGAAGACATTTTCTTTTACTGTTTCCCATACCTCAGAGCTTCTCAGGTGGCTCAGTGGTAAAGAATCCACTTGCCATTCAGGAGACACGGGTTCAATCCCTGGGTAGGGAAGATCCCCTGGAGAAGGAAATGACAACCCACTCCAGTATTCTTGCCTGGGAAATCCCATGGACAGAGGAGCCTGGAGGGCTACAGTCCATGGGGTCACAAAAGAGTCAGACACGACTGAATGACTCAATAACAAATACCTCAGAAAAAGCTTAAGTTTTATTTATCAAAGTTAAAACCAAAGTTATCCTTTTTTTTTTTTTTTCTCTACCATTTGAGAATCTTAGAGCATATCCAATATTATAAGTCACCAAGAAGGAGAGAGTCAGGCTGTGTTCCGAATGGCAGAATCATCCTTTTACATGCCTCGGACACAATTTGTCTTTCTCAATGATCAAGGAATACGAGATCATAATGTGACAGATTGAATATTTCAATATGTCTGTCAACTTTCGGTTTGTACAACTAAAATACGATGATTGAGTCGAGACCTTCGAGTTGGGGGCACCGTGAAGTTTTATCTGTAGACACTATCTCTGGACCTGTGAGACAGATCACAAAGATCCTTACCAATGCAGTGATGCAATGATTTGAGACTCTGTACTCTTGTGTTGTTGTTTAGACACTAAGTCATGTCCGACTCCTTACAACCCCACGGACTGTAGCCCTCCAGGCTCCTCTGTCCATGGGACTTCCCATGGCAAGAATACTGGAGTGGGTAGCCATTTATTAATAAGCAAGACCCAGAATCAGTGACCAAGTGAAACAAACCATTTTTTTATTTGTGTGTAAATATGAGCAACTCAGGGCTTCCCAGGTGGCGCTAGTGGTAGGAGACATGAGAAATGTGGTTCGATCCCTGGGTCAGGGAGATCCCCTGGAGGAGGGAAACCCACTCCAGTATTCTTGCCTGGAAAATCCCATGGACAGAGGAGCCTGGCGGGTTATAGTCCATAAGGTTGCAAAGAGTTGGACACCACTGAAGTGGGTTAGTACGGACACAACAGCAATTCAGAATCTTGTGAGAAGGCTATCTTACACTTGAGGAAGTACTTAGTACACGGAACCCCCTTCGTACCTGATGAACCCCCTTTGCAAATACATGACAGAGGATGTGGCAATAAAGTCCCACTGAGCCTGCAGTGCGGTCTGATCTGGCTGCTCTGGTGTGATGTCCACTCCAGACCTCAAGGCAGAGGGGTACCCTTGCCGGGCCTGGGGAGGGACAGACTCTGAGATCTGACTGCTAATCAGGCTGGTCTTAATTATAGCCATTCTTCATGCTGCAGAGTGGGAAGGGGAGGTAGGGAAATCGAGGGTTTTATTTTTAACAACTGCACTTTTTGTGAGAAGCGTGGCCCCCATTTACAGCAGCGCATGGAAGCCACGCCAAGGAGATGGGGCTGAATTATTAAGTGCAAATAATTAGGCCCTTAGTTACTGGACTTGGGAAGAGGAACAGCACAGGGGTGGGGAGAGGACCATCCATTCTGAGTCTCTCATCATTTAGGATGATAATTAGTGAGAGATAATGTGCCTCCGTAGCCAATTTCGCCTCTGATTATTTACTTGAATATGGTAATTGTGTGGTTTTGTTTTGCACTCTCTCCGACAGGCTTCCTAAAGTCCTTGTGATGTTTTCGGGGCTGTGGGACTCATTATGATCTCTGAGAGTAACCATGGAAATATATAATTAGACATTATTCAGGGTAGAACGACCCAGGTAGCGGGAGTCTCCGCGGAACTGTGGATTTAACCATGCGAGGACATGCCTGAGAGCAGCTGGGGTTTAATTTCCCGCCGACTCAACAGTCCCAGCATGGAAGGCTGTAGAGGAGCCCACATCCAGGCCACGGGAGACTTGCTTTCTGGTCCCAGCTCTGCCCCTTTCGGCAAATGGTTTTAACCTCTCTGGAAACTGGGGCGAAGGGGCCCCTGAGTAATTTCAAATTCAGCACCAAGTACCTGCACGTGTGCTATTTTGTACTCCGTTTACTTCTTTCAAGCAGCGGGCCCTTGTCAAATTTCTTCTTTCCATCAGAACGGCTGAGTGCACCAAAAATAGGGGGAGGGGAAATTCTGTGTTTGTTAAAAGATAACTATTTATTCTGTGCATCATGGATACAGAAGGAGATGAAGAGGCACTTTAAAATGTGCTCTAGGGGCTTCCCCAGGGGCTAAGACTCAAGTTCCCAGTACAGGGGGTCCAGGTTCGATCCCTGGTCAGGGAAGCATATCCACACGCCCCAGCTACAAGATCCCCCATGACACAACTAAGAGCCGACGTGGCCAAATAAAGAAACACCTTTTTGTTGTTCAGTCACTCAGTCGTGTTGAACTCTTTGCGACCCCATGGACTACAGCACACCAGGCTCTCCTGTCCTTCACTGTCTCCTGGAGTTTGCTCAAACTCATGTCCATTGAATCAATGATATCATCCAACCATCTCATCCTCTATCATCTTCTTCTCCTGCCCTCAATCTTTCCCAGCATCAGGGTCTTTTCCAATGAGTCAGTTCTTCACATCAGGTGGCCAAAGTATTGGAACTTCAGCTTCAGCATCAGTCCTTCCAATGACTATTCAGGACTGATTTCCTCTAAGATTGACTGGTTGGATCTCCTTGCAGTCCAAGGGATTCTCAAGAGTCTTTTCCAACACCACAGTTCAAAAGCATCAATTCTTCAGCACTTAGCCTTCTTCATGGTACAGCTCTCACATCCATATACGACTACTGGAAAAACCATAGCTTTGACTATACGGACCTTTGTCAGCAAAATGATGCCTTTGCTTTTTAATATGCTATCTAGGTTTGTCATAGTTTTTCTTCCAAGGAGCAAGTCTTTTAATTTCATGGCTGTAGTCACCGTCCGTGGTGATTTTTGGATGCCAAGAAAATAAAGTCTCTCATGGAGGAGCCTGATAGGCTGCAGACTGTGGGGTCGCTAAGAGTCGGACACGACCGAGCGACTTCACTTTCACTTTCACTTTCATGCACTGGAGAAGGAAATGGCAACCCGCTCCAGTGTTCTTGCCTGGAGAATCCCAGGGACGGTGGAGCCTGATGGGCTGCCATCTCTGGGGTCGCACAGAGTCGGACACGACTGAAGCGACTTAGCAGCAGCAGCAGATGGGACTGGATGCCATGATCTTAGTTTTCTGAATGCTGAGTTTTAAGCCAGCTTTTTCACTCTCCTCTTTCACCTTCATCAAGAGGCTCTTTGGTTCCTCTTTGCTTTCAGTCATTAGAGTGGTATCATCTGCGTATCTGAGGTTACTGATATTTCTCCAGCCCAACATTTCTCATGATATACTCTGCATGTAAGTTAAATAAGCAGGGTAGCAATACACAGCCTTGACATACTCTATTCCCAATTTGGAACCAGTCTGTTGTTCCATGCCTGGTTCTAACTGTTGCTTCTTGACCTGCATACAAGTTTCTCAGGAGGTAGGTCAGATATTCCCATCTCTTTAAGAATTTTCCACAGTTTCATGCCAAAAGGAAAAATAAAAATGTTTTCTTAAATGTGGATGAAGTAAGTTCAGAGACTCAGGTTTTAACAAAACTGCCTAGGTGTCTTTACTTCCCAGAATATTCCAAATACTAAGTGGTGTGGTGGTTCCCAAGATGGGAACACAGTAAGGAAGATTCCCCAGCCTGTCTTCTCTGGCCCCACCAGCCCAGCAGTGTGTGCGCCCCGGTGTCTGTATCACCTGTCAGAAGGCCTCCTGTCGCAGAGTGTGTGCAGGGGATATGCAAGTGCCCGTGGGAACAGGAAGCCTGGGAACAGGCAGGGTTGATGCTTTGCCAAACCAAAAGCTTATACAATTTGAGAAACTACTTTAAGAAAGGTACAGAAAAGTCCTGTGTGTGTTTTACAAAAATATATGATTATGCGAATACATAAATAAAGACCCACTTTTAAATCAGGCCCAGGCTGCTTGACCATTTCTGTGTTCTCTGGAAAGACATTCCCACAGAAGTGCTCCGGATTTACTCAAGTTCAAGAGCTTCTGGAGGTAAGAACTATGCTTTTTTCAGCTCTCTGTAGCCACTGCTCTCTTCAGTAACCACTGTTTGTATCCAAGAAATATGCCAATATATAGTAGGCACTCAAATAATGGCTGATTGATGAAACACCGGAAGGGATGGACATCCCAGGGACAGAGGGGCCTGGTGGGCTACAGTCCATGGGGTCGTAAAGAGCTGGATATGACTTATCGGCTAAACAACAACGAGGTTTTAAGGATGGATGGATGGCAGAAAGGAACGGAGCGAGGGAGGGAGGGAGGGGGGAACCTGACTTGGTTTATTCTCTAAGCAGTAGAATCTTTAGAGTTTCTCATCACAGGAAGTTCACTTAATGGCAGCACAGAAGATTTATCAAGAATTTCTCTTTTTAAATTAACCAGAGCACAGCATAAAGGTCAGCAGTGAGTTACGTTCTTCAAAACACTCTGATGTGCAACAGAGAATCCAGCTTCTCTTCTTGGATCTGTCAAATCCACTCTTTTCTGCCTGGACCTTCAGGAACCCATCACCTCCCAGGTTCCTGCCCTGTCACAGGAAGCTGGGGCGACTCCACGCTGGGGACTCACATCAGAGCCTGAAACAACACTACCCTGAATGTGAGTTACATCCGTGGATAATCCAACCCACGGGAGCCTAGCAGGGAAAACGCGGGACACAGAGTCAGTAGCTGCACACAGCTGAGTCACCTGGGACACTCATTAAAAACACGTCCTCAAGTCCCACTCCAGACCAATGAAATCATATTACCTGGCAGAGAGGCCCCAGCACAAGTGTGTATTAAAAGCTCCTTATGAGAGTACAACGTGCATCCACGTTGGAAAATTGCTGGGCTACAGAAGTGAACGCTGCTTCCAAGCTGCTGTTGTGGTTTAGTCACTCAGTCGTATCTGACTTTTTGTGATGCCACATAGCCCGCCAGGCTTCTCCGGGCATGGGATTTCCTAGGAAAAGATACCAGAGTGGGTTGCCATTTCCTTCTCCAGAGGATCTTCCCAACCCAGGGACAGAGCCTGTGTCTCCTGCCTTGGCAGGTGGACTCTTTACCACTGAGCCCCCAGGGAAGCCCTTTCAAGAGCTGCCCTTAATTCCTTAGGTGAGCACAAGTAGGTTCATGACATTGTCTGGACCACAGTTTTCTCATCTGTGAAATATGTGGGATGAACAACATCATTCCTAATGCCCTATTTAGAGAGAAAACGGTTAAATCTCCATACATGGTGTATAACAGACACTTCTGTAGCTACCACAAAGGCAAGACTCTGGGGACTGCAAAGACACAGGTGTGGCCTCTGCCCTCGGGCAGTTTAGAAACAGTTCCAAATCCATTGGAGTAATAGGCAGAATGGCATTTTTTGGCTTGATGGATGGGTGGATAGATAGATAAAAGAGAGAGAAGAAGAGGAAGGAAGAGGAGAAGAAAGGGAGGAGGAGGAAGACGAAGGAAGGAAGGAAGAGATGTTTTCCTTCTGAAATACCCCACATATTATTGTGATTCCTTACCTCCCCTTCTAACTTGTAGCACTATCCTGATGTGAATCAGGAGAAAATAAAACACACTGTCATGGAGGTTACAGGAAGATGTAAATCAAAATTTTAGTCTTGTGTTGTTTACTTTATGGACCTAAAGCACACAAAAGTCATAATTCTTGGCTCAAGAAACATGATCATCCATGGCCCAGTGAAGTGAAGTCGCTCAGTCACATCCAACTCTTTGCAACCCCATGGACTGTAGCACACCAGTCTCCTCCATCCATGGAATTTTCCAGGCAAGAGTACTGGGGTGGGTTGCCATTTCCTTCTCCAGAGGATCTTCCTCACCCAGGGATCGAACCCGGGCCTCCCTCATTGCAGACAGATGCTTTACCATCTGAGCAACCAGGGAAGCCCCATACATATGGCCCATGCCTTCTATTATTTCATAGGATTTAGATAAAATCCTACCTACCTAATAGGTAAAGAGCATCCATCACCTAACCCATGAGTAAGAACATGACCATTTACTTGACCTATGGCTCTTCTCATCCCATTCCCTTGCCTTCCCAAGTCCACTCACCCAGGTCCAGAAATGAAAGTGACTTTAAGCTTTGTGTCTTTCAAACTTTCATTTTAGAAAAAAAGTTTCATCCTAACCCTGATGATTGCCAGGAAGAAGTCTAGAAAGGGTCCATTGGAATTACCAAGGAAGCCAGTGTCGGAGCCTCGGGAAACGCCATGGCAGTGGAGCAGTGAGGACCAGAGTCTGAACATCCCAGGTTGTACAGGGCACATTAGGTGAGGATGAGAAAAGAGCGGCTGATAGAGACAGACACGCGAAAGAGCGGTAAGTAGAAGAAACGTGGGCTTACATAAATCATCTGTTCTAGAGATGCAGAGGCTAAGACTCTGTGCTCCCAACACAGGGGGCCTGGGTTCAATCCCTGGTCAGGGAACTAGAGTCCACCTCCCACATGTGACCATGAAGATTGAAGATTCCATGTGCCAGAGGAGCCAAGTAAATAAATAAACACTAGAAATACTAAAGATGCAGAGACTTAAACATATTAAGAGGCTGAGGAGAAGACATTGGTGGAAAGAAATTTGAAAATATAAGAACTGCCTTTCCTTGACAGAATAAAACCCTTCTGAATGGGGAGAATTTACACCCTCTCCCCTTAAGCTGGAAGTTGGGTAATCTTTTCTTGGAGTTCATTGGAAGTATCCTCAAGTCGCCAGCCTATTCAAAGGAGTTATTCTAAATAATCAAGTATGATTTCTGAGCTTTTCAGATCCAATATTTGTAAGTTTTATTAATACAGTATCACCCATTATTTCCTAGAGTCTGAGAATTAGAATCATATGGTGTCTGACCATCTCATTTTACTAAAGAGAAAACTGTCATCCTAGAACTTTATTCCACTTAGTCAAGGTGATAATAAATACTATAATAAATTAGTGATGATTCCCAGGCTTGTGAATTCCAGTTTAAAAACAGTCCATTCAGGGAGTTCACTGGTGGCCCTAACCACCTAACTGGTGGTTAGGATTCCAGGCTTTCACTGTCATGGCCCAGGTTCAAATCCTGGTTGGGGAACTGAGATCCCACAAGCCACATGGTATGGTCAATAAATAAGTAAAAATAAAAATAGGTCATTCACTCACTCAACATACACTGACCATACAAAACTCATACCAAATCCCTGTTCTTGTGGCTAATACAGGATGATTTCCACTAAACCAACCTGTCCTTACATGTTTATTTCAATGTCTCTTCAAAAAATAAAACAACAAATTCCCTGGACATTTTTAATAATGACTAGAGTCAATTCTTACCTCATTATGGCAGTGAAGTCTTTCAGCCTCCTTCGACTTAAGCAGTCTTAGCTTCCCAGGTGATGTTAGTGGTAAAGAATCTGCCTGCCAATGCAGGAGACATAAGAAACTCGGGTTTGATCCCTGGGTTGGGAACATCCCCTGGATGAGGAAATGGCAACCCACTCCAATATTCTTGCCTGGAGAATCCCATGGACAGAGGAGCCTGTAGGGCTACAGTCCATGGGTTGCAAAGAGTTGGACACAACTTAGCGATGAAGCCACACATGAAGTAATCTAGGTTTTGTCCTGCCGACAATGGAAAGTTATCAAAGTTTTTTAAGAAGTGACATGATGAATCAGGGTTGGCACCAAATACGTGTAATAATTGGCAGGTACCAGGACTGGGGAAAGAGTTCGTGCCCTCCAGATGAGAGTCTCCATTTATCTGGTGAGCTCTATTTCTGAATTTAATAAACCTTGAAAATGTTAACTTTCAATAGACATGTTAAAATGATCAGAGTCCACCAAAAAGGCCAAGAGATGTACAAATTCAGTTTTCACAGTCCTGCCCCAGCTTCAGCGGGATCCTGAGTCCTTGAAAGCACTTGGTATGCATTGAGTTGATCAAAAAACATCAGGGAAAACATATTTCATCTGTGGACATCATTTTTCTTTGGTACAGAGTGACTTTCACTCCTAACCAAAAAAAAGGAAAAAATGAAAAGTAAAGTCTTCATATCAAAGCCTTATTGATTCTTTTCATTTACAAAAAAACTCAGTCATGCCTGTCTATTAAAAATAGAATGTCTAAGGGCCTGAACTTAATGTCGTGCCAAGAACCCAACTTTTCGCTGACTTCAAGGAGATTTTTTGGGTTGGAACAAAGCAGAAGAGGCCAAAAGAGGACTCAAAAGTCAAATCCCAGACCCAGGTCTTCAAAACCTGATTTTCTTATTCTCTCCCTATGCTCCACACAGGGTGGAGTTGAAATATCATGCAGGAGGTATCAAAGGGCTTCATAAGAGATGCTGTTGTGAGTGACAGCAAGACAGTCAACAGATATTTGAGGACCTGTACTGTGCTGCATAACCCATGACTTTCAAACTACCTTTCCAGACTCATTGCCCATCACTCCCCCTACCTACACTATATGCCATCCAAAGTGCAACCTGCAGTCCAAACCCAAACATGGCATTGACCATAATATCGTCAAACCTTTGCCTGCTTACCACCTTGTCCTACCACGTCCAGCCCAAACCACCTGAGATCAGTCTGTGCACACAGAAATTATGTATACATGTCAGCTTTACTGTTTGAGCCACCAGGGAAGCCCTTCTTCCATAATAATGGAAACTAACTCCACAAAGACACCAGGCCTTATTCACTTTGTACTTCCAGTACTCATCAATTTCCTTGAAAAAAAAATATAATAGGTGTTTCAAAAAGAATGCAGATAAAGAAAGGATGAGGTAAGCACTTCCGTGGTAGTCCAGTGGCTAAGACTCTGTGCTTCCAGTGCAGAAGCTGGGTTTGATGCCTGGCCAGGGAACTAGATCTCACATGCTGCAATGAAGATGCAAGATTCCTCAAGCAGCAACTAACACCCTGTGTGGCCAAATAAATACATTAAAAAAAAAAAAAAGAAAGGATAAGTTAAACATAGATTCTGCTATCAACAAAGTCTCAAAGGAGAAGTAGTAACAGAATAATATACACAGAAATCTTAAGCAAAGTGATAAGTGTGATGAGAGATGTTTAGAGAAAGTCTTTAGAAGCAGGGACTAAAAAGTAGCTACTGAGGGAGAAGAAGAGAGGTGTGGTCACGGAAAGCTTCATGGAGGAAGTGGCATGTGAACCAAAGCTTGGAGGATGTCTGGGGACTGAACCAATTAAACCAAGCAGGGCACCTGTAAGAGCTAAAGGCAGCATAAGCAAAACACCAGGTCCTTAATGAGAGCTAAATAAATGGCAGCTAATGAAATAATAGCAGTATATGTGCTCAGTCACTAAGTCATGTCCGAAAATTTGTGACCGCATGGACCATAGCCTGCCTGGCTCCTCTGTCTATGGGATTCTCCAGGCAAGAATACTGGAGTGGGTTGTCACTTCCTGCTCCAGGGGATCTTCCCAACCCAGGGATTGAACCTGTGTCTCTTGCATTGGCAGATGGGTTCTTTACCACTGAGGCACCCGGGAAGCCAAGAATAGTCTAGCTAGTCTCAAATGGATATGTTAATGGTTAGTGCTTCCATTTCATTTCTTCTATACTTTATCTTGACTGGAGTCTCAGGCTGTATGAGTCTGAAATTGGTATGTCTCAACAGTGAAGAAGTCAACATGTTAACAGTTTCTGTACAGACAGTCATGTAGGAGACTGAGCTCCTGGTTTGCTCAGCCTTGAGCTTTGCCTAGTTCCTAGAAGTTGGCTGAACTGGCAAGGCCGTTGCTGTGCTCACACTCTACGCTTTACAGCCAAGAGTCAGCTCAGGTATTTATTCTCCCACCAAGGGGGCAGACATTCCTCCTTTCCACCAAATGCTCCTACCTCTAAATGAGGACCCCAAGACTCCCTTGCACTTTCATTTTGATGATCTCGATAATTAGCCAACAGGGACGCAGGGCTCTTGCTCTTCATATGAGATACACAACAGGGGTTCCACCTACTCCTAAAATGGCTGTGGCCTTTTTTCGACCCACATATGTTTACGAGGGAGCTGTATCTTTCTCAGCTGTGAATGCAGTTCCAGCAAACATGGACGCAGTTCTCCTGAAGGCTCCCTGCTCCTCCCTACAGTCCAGCCTCACGACACCAGCATGGTCTTGCTGACACCCAGACATCCTCAGGCCACTCCTCTGTTTCAAAGCCCTCTGGCATCCTGTCCTTTGCTGCAGCAGTTTTCAAAATGGGATCTATGGAGTCTTAGAAATCCCTTAGCCTATGAATAACTTCTTAGGGGGAGAAAAATGGAGGACAGAGCAGAGATATGGACTCTGAAATGACAGGTTTGCAGTTTAAAACCAGTTCAGTTCAGTTCAGTGGCTCAGTCGTGTCTGACTCTTTGAGACCCCATGTACTGCAGCACGCCAGGCTTCCCTGTCCTTCACCAACTCCTGAAAACCAGTAGCCCACTGCTTTAAAAAAAAAAAAAAAGGTCAATAAAACTCACTGAAGATCACTCAAGCCCTTTGCAACCTTGCTGCTCTTCCCTCACCCCCCTAATCCATGGCCATGCCCGTGTACGCACTTAATGCTTCTACGAACTATCCTATGTCTTAGAAGTACTTGCCCAGGCTCACGTCAGTGACATCTGCTACATACACCCACCCGCACCCAACCCCACCCCTCCCCGGGACACTCATGTTCACGCTCTAACCCCCAGGCCACATGCCTTGTGCTCAGTCCATCATTCCTCAGCTCTCCCAGCAAAAATCCCCTGCTCCCTCCTCTCGACCTTCCCATTGACCTTCATACTCAGACAAGACAGAGCCTCCTCTGAGAACTTGATAGCTATTCTCCACAGTTACAAAGCTGAATAGAGAAGCCCAATGATCTTACAGAAATAATCATTATCAACTGTTTAAAAGAAAACAGTTCTTGTCACAACACGTGGCTCTATTCCTACCATCAGCTCTGGGTTCTTGTTGATTATGCCATGCCTGGCAAGCATCTCAAAAGGAAATTGTTTGCAAAATTAAATTGTAATTCTTACAAAGATACAGAATTCTGTGAGCTTAATAAAAGTGATGTTGGGGAACTACTCAAAAGAATAGGATACCACTGACAAATGATGATCTATTAATAACTCAGAGACAGTTGTCAAGCAAAAGGATAAAATCTGTAGCTAAAAAACAAGAGTTTACTGTAAAGCACAGGTAACTATATTAAATATCTTTTAATAACCTATAATGGAAAGGAATCTGAAACAGAATATACATGTGTATGTATAACTAAATCACTTTTGCTGTACACCAGAAGCCAATACAATATTGTGTATCAACTATACATCATTTGAAAAAAATAAGAAGAAATCTTCAAACTCAACGGGCAGTTCACAAGAGGTTTATATGAATATTGCAGAGTTAAAAGTAGCCATTGTTAAAATTAGGATTCCCTGGTAGCTCAGCTGGTAAAGAATCCGCCTGCAAGGCAGGAGACCCCGATTCAATTCCTGGGTCAGGAAGATTCCCCTGGAGAAGAGACAGGCTACCCACTCCAGTATTCTTGGGTTTCCCTGGTAACTCAGCTGGTAAAGAATCTGCCTGCAATGCTGGAGACCTGGGTTTGATCCCTGGGTTGGGAAGATCCCCTGGACAAGGGAAAGGCTTCCCACTCCAGTATTCTGGCCTGGAGAATTCCATGGACTGTGTAGTCCTGTGGGGTCGCAAAGAGTCGGACACGACTGAGCGACTTTCACTTTCACTTTCCTTGTTAAAACTGGTGAATCCCTTAGAAAGCTGGACAGTTTAAATTCATAAAGATAAGCTAACTATTGTAACAAACAACCTCAAGATTCTCAGGAGCTTTACATGAACGCAAGTATGTTTCTCACTCAAGAGGTGGTCTAAGGTGAGAGGCCAGGGGTGAGACGGGACGGGAAGGAAGTCCTCCTCCAATCTGTTTCCATACATGTCTCCTAAGACCAGAGGTGGGCAAACTTTTCCTGTAAAAACTAGATAGTAAATCTTTTCAGCTTGCAGGTCACCTGGTCTCTGTCACAACTATTTAACTCTGCCATTGTAGCATAAAAATGGCCATAGACAATGCATAAATGAATGGATTTGGCTGTATTCCAGCAAAACGAAATTTACAAAAATAAGCAGCGGGGGACTTCTGTGGTCTTCCAGAGGCTAAGATTCCACATTCCCAATGCAGGGGACCTGGATTTGATTCGTGGTTGGGAAACTAGATCTCACTTGCACAACTAAGACCCAGTTCAGCCAAATAAATAAACAAATAAGTAAATGAACATGTTTTTAAAAAGCAGTAAGTCAGTTATGGACAACTGGCTACGGTTTACTGACTTCTGTTGTAGATCTTCTCTTTATTCAAAAGGGAGAGAGGAAAGACAAGACACACCTCATAAGGTTACTAGCACTTATACAGTCCATGCTAGAACATTAGCTCTAGAGATATTTCCTGTTTTCATCACTGATCTGAAATACACAGAGGAATCCATGCAGGTAATCAATCAATATCTATTCAATGAAATTACTGAATATGTTTATTATAATAAGATTTTGAAAAGCAAAATGAAGATTTGATAATTTTGCTCATTCTAAAAATTAAAAATAGTAGCTAATGTTTATTGACTGTTTAACATATACCAGGTACTGTTCTAAATCAATTATGTGTAATATGCCATTAAGTTTCTCACAACCCTGAGACGGAAGTTTCATTATTTTAACCTTTTTCTTTTTTTCAGATGAGAGAACTAAGTCACAGGAAGGGTGGTCATAATTTCAATTATAACATAACTGAATCATTATAAGTAAAATGTATTTACTTTCAAAATTTTGAATTTTATGTTGCTAAATCGAAATAGCATTGAAAGCCTTTTTCTACCCAACTTACATTTTCTTCTAAAAGTAAATTCTCCTTGGGTGTCTTTCTCTTGGTACCAATTATTCTTCCTGACTGAATGCCTTCTATGATGGTTTATAAGTGTGTCTGTTATCAATTGATTGCCTCTTGAGTGCAAATTAATTCTTCAGTACCAATTCTGGAAAAAAAAAAAAAAGGGAGGGGGCGGAGCTGAGCGCTTTAACTATTTTTTCCCCATTGTGAACTTGCCAACAGAGGGCGCTGAAGAGACCTTGCAGGAGGAAGGAACTCCTAAGCCAGCTCCAGCTGCAAGGTGGCTTCCAGGCACCTCCCAGGGCTGTTCAAGGATGACTTAAAAGAAAAATGGAATGTAAAATACTGACATACAGTTCATGCACAAGCAACCTCGTATCCCTCTCTTAATAAGTAATTATACCTGATTTCAATACTGTGGAGGATTAGCAACAGAACGTGGGGATAAAAAGGGCGTAGAAAGATTTTTTTTCTCTCCCCTCTGTTATTTTAGAAGGAAAAATACCATTGCCCCACAAAACAAATATTTATCTCCTTTACTAAGATCATAAATTTACAGGTCAATGAACAAACATTCCCTATGTAGTCCTTTTGTCTCCAGAGAAAAATAGAATCAGAATCACATATTCGAAATATTTTGTCCTGTAACCTTACTTTGCCAGACTTCCATTCATCTGGGAAAAAAGATTTGGAGGTTGAATGTTGTCTCATTTTTATCAGGAGACTGCTTTTATGGAATAAGAAAAACTAACGAGGTATTCAAAATGTGTGCAATTATTTATCAAACTTGCAAAGCAAATCATTTCTGATCATCAAAGTAACAACAAAAGTTAAGAGGTATAATTCACACACTACAATGAGGAAATGTAGCTCAAAGAGTTTATGAAATTTACCCTATAGCACAAAGATTAATAGTGACACATCTAGGATTTGAACCCCAGATGCAATTGGCCCAGAACAGACATTTTGCTCTGACACTGTCATACTTCTCTCGCAAACTGTCAATGACAATAACACTTGATGAAACCGGATCATAAACCCAGGTCTACCTGACTCCATAGCAAACACCTTCTCCATTATAAAGGGCAGCGGATGGGAGGTGAGGTGGGCAGGAAGTCAGAACCAAGCACAGATATTTATCATGCACTAAGTCAAGAAGTTTGGTCACAAGTGACAGGATTCTAAGACCAATGAGCTCAGCAAGTTGCAATGAAGAGAATTTATTGACTCATGGCACTGGCAAGCCCTGGGACAAAGCTGCCTTCAGGCACAGCCCTGGATAAGGGTTCAGGAATGACTGTAGCTCCCTTTCTGTCCACTCATGCCCATCTCTGCTTCCCTTTGGTGACTGGCTTTATTTTCTAATTATAGTCAAGTTTTCTCCATGCAGTAGTCAAAATAGCCACCACCAGCCCCACGCCTCCATGTTTACTGCCCTTGATTCAAAAGAGAAAACTTCTCATCTACTGCCAATATGGAAAATTCCAGGAAGGTCCTCAACTGCTGAAAATCACTAGATTCCTCTAATTACTTGGGAGTAGAGGGAGGAGGGGAACCCTAAACCATGAAATGTTGACCAGAAGTTGTCACTACATCCCTAATACCCCCTGCATCTGAGCCAGAATTACATAATTCTAATGTCCCCAAAATTGAATATTCTAAGAGGTAAAACATGGAACATTTTCATACAGCCAACAGACAAAATCAGCTAAATGACAATCACATTGTTTTGTTGTAGAAGTGACATCATCAAGGTTTCATCCAATGAGAAACCAAACAAAATATGAAGTATTAACTGTGTCTCACTGAGAATTCTACCATCTCTATATCGGGTTGAGCCTTGCCAATCGTGACTCCTTGGCTTATTGTGCGAGCTTCAATATTATAAAGTGTGTGCAATATTGTGTGATGCTATTTTTGCCCAACTGTGAACTCCGGGAGTTGGTGAGGGACAGGGAGGCCCGGCGTGCTGCGATTCATGGAGTCGCAAAGAGTCGGACACGACTGAGCGACTGATCTGATCTGATCTGATCTATGATCATTTTGATCTTTTTTTTTTTTTTTTACTGCCTCTGATGCATCATGAAATATTCTACTGTGAAATAGCAAACACAGAGTCCCTCTTTAGAGTCCCTCTTGGAGAAAACTCTTGAGAGTCCCTTGGACTGCAAGGAGATCAAACCAGTCAATTCTAAAGGAAATCAGTCCTGGATATTCATTGAAAGGGCTGATGCTGAAGCTGAAACTCCAGTACTTCAGCCACTTGATGGAAAGAACTGACTTATTAGAAAAAACCCTGATGCTAAGAAAGATTGAAGACAAGAGGAGAAGGGGACAACAGAGGATGAGATGGTTCGATGGCATCACCGACTCAATGGGCATGAGTTTGAGCAAGCTCCAGGAGTTGGTGATGGACAGGGAAGCCTGGAGTGCTACAGTCCATGGGGTCACAAAGAGTCGGACATGACTGAGCGACTGAACCGAACCGATTGAAGCAAACATATGTGGACCATCAGTTCGGTTCAGCTCAGTCACTCAGTAACGGATATGGACCATAATAGATGCATATCAAGTTTAAATGGCCAAATTGCTATATTTAAGAATTACCTGAGCACAAGGACTTCCCAGGTTTCGCAGTGGTAAAGAGTCTGCCTGCCAATGCAGGAGACACAGGAAATGGGAGTTTGATCCCTGAGTTGTGAAGATCCCCTGGAGTAGGAAATGGCAACCCATTCCAGTATTCTCGCCTGGAAAAGCCCATGGACGAGTTACAGTCCATGAGGTCACAAAGAGTTGGACATGACTGAGCAACTAACACACAGCACATTTGGCTAATTCATCCAGGGGAGTAGTTAACGATACATGTCCTTTTGAGGACTGATGTTCCTTTCCTCTGCACTTCTAATCCTCTGATTCTGTTACTATTAGATAATGCAGGTACAGCATGGGGCTCGGGCTTCTCTGGTGGCTCTGACAGTAAAGAATCCTCCTGAAATGAGGGAGACCTGGGTCAATCCCTGGGTTGGGAAGATCCCCTGGAGGAGGGCATGGCAACCCACTCCAATATTCTTGCCTGGAGAACCCCATGGACAGAAGAGCCTGGCAGCTACAGTCCATGGGGCCGCAAAGAGTCAGACTCGACTGAGCACTCACGCACACTCAGAGGACTTTGTTCCCATCCTGGGAAGCCAGTATGCCTTTAATGCTGGATGATTCTCACCTCACATGAACTGACATCTAAAAGGATATCCTAAGCTTGGATACATGCTTGTTTACATTAAACCAACACTTCTGAAAGCATGTTCATATTCTGTGGGGGCACACGCCCTCAATATGATAAATCTAAAAAAGGTTCAATGACTAAAAGCATACCTTCTCTGAGATAATGATAATGTGAAATAGTAGATAAAAACTCTCTGAGAACTGTAATTAAGAGGAACTATTTAGCTTTTCTGAAACCATGTGTCTTCATTTGGATGTCCCCACAGGCAAAGTCTGAGACATAGATTTGCACAAAGAGTTAGAAAGGTGACCACGGGAATCGGGGTGGACAGAAAAGTAAGATTCGGATGGAGGCAAAGGTGATAAATGTTACATTATGGAAGTGGTTCCCACTACGGTTACCTGGGGGTTGGTCTCCGGAGGGCTCCCTACAAGGGATGGTGGGAAATGCCCTCAGAGTTTTCCATCTAAATTCAGGAAGCCAGCATTTAACCACCACCTCCGAACCTCTATTGCTGAGGGTTGACGCCCTAAGCACTAACCCTCTTACACGCCTGCTGACCTTCACACAGGACAAGGGACCTGGTGCAGCGTAGGGGAGACCATGGGGCCAAACCACAGAGGAAAGCACAGCGCACTACTGTAGGGGCTGAAGGTCGGACCCCAGGCACGGAACTGTGTACCGAGGATGTGCTGAAACAAAAGGTGGAAAAGAGAAAAAAACACAGATTTTTTTTTTTTAATCTGCTTACATATTATATTTCCCCAAATATTTTGAGAGTAGAGTCCTTGCTGTATGAAGCATCTTTTAACATCACACACAGTTTGGAAAATGTTCAGATCGACCATTATGTAGAAAAGAACCAATAAGGGTAGATTTCCAGAAGAGCAGAGAAAGAACCTCTGAAGATGTCCTCTTCCACAAAGCCAACAAGAGCACTGGCAAAAAAAAAAAAAAAGATCAAATCATAGGTTTCAAAATTCTTTAAATTAACAAATTTCTTATAATAAGCCAAGGAGCATTTACTCAAGGAAAAAAAAACAGCTGAATCTTGGAAAGAATCGGGAGTTTTGTGAGATTTTAACTTGCTCTATTTCCATCCTTTCTTCTCCACTCCGTAGGGACCTTGAAAACCAACTGAGCAGTCTTGACAGCTGGGCAGACAAGCAGCCTCGCAGACACTGACGGGTCTGGGGCTCTTCTGCAGTCCCACCCCCATCACATTGCACGATTTCTCTTGTCCAGCAGCTCCTTGGAAAAGCCCGATTATTTGACCTGAATCAGAGCTCATATAATGAGAAAAGTTCTATCCCCAGGGTATTTGTCAAAAACAATCAGTGGTCAAGAGGATGAGAAAACAAGCCAGACTCAAAGAAATATTTGCCAAAAACATATCTGAAAAAGGACTGTTATTCAAAATATACGAAGAATACTTAAAACACAACAATAAAAAATGAGTAACTGAATTAAAAATGGGCAAAAAATTTGAGCCATCCAATAGCAAAGAAGATGTACACGTGGAACATGGAACTGTGCTCAAAGTTATGTGGTAACCTGGGTGGGAGGGGAGTCTGGGGGAGAATGGATACATGTGTATGTATGGCTGAGTCCCTGTGCTGTCCACCTGAAACTGTCACACTGGTCATTGGCTCTACTCCAACATGAAATAAAAATATTTAAAATAAAATAAAATGGATAGCTTTTAACAAAAATTATTTCACCTCCAAAGAAAAGTATCTCATACCCAGTAAAGAAAACAATCAATAGAAACTGTCCACCAAGCAGCATGGATATGCTTACTAGATCTTCCCATCAGCTGTTTAAATCAGTTATTACAGTGTATTCAGTGTGCAGTGACGAGAAGCAGATCTGTGATTACTGGTGGATGGGGAGGTGATGAAGAAGGACTCCAAGGGGCAGGAAGATGCTTGGGAGGTGGCGAATGTCTTCACATTGTTGATTGAGGTGGTAGACTCATGGACATATATGTGCAATAGATTTTATGCGTGCTAGGTCACTTCAGTCATGTCTGACTCTATGCGACTCCATGGACTATAGCCCACCAGGCTCCTCTGTCCATGACATTCTCCAGGCAAAAATACTGGAGTGGTTGCCATGCCCTCTTCCAGGGGATCTTCCTGACCCAGGGATTGAACCCAGGTCTTTTATGTCTCCTACACTGGCAGATATTATATGTCTCCTACATTGAGAGCTCTAGAAAAAACATCTATTTCTGCTTTACTGACTATGCCAAAGCCTTTGACTATGTGGATCACAACAAACCGGAAAATTCTTAAAGAGATGGGAGTACCAGGCCACCTGACTTGCCTCCTGAGAAACCTGTATTCAGGTCAGGAAACAACAGTTAGAACTGGACATGGAACAACAGACTGGTTCCAAATTGGGAAAGGAATACGTCAAGGCTGAATAAGAAATGCTGGGCTGAATGAAGCACAAGCTGGAATCAAGATTGCTGGGAGAAATATCAATAACCTCTAATATGCAGATGATACCACCCTTAGGGCAGAAAGTGAAGAAGGACTAAAAAGCCTCTTGATGAAAGTGAAAGAGGAGAGTGAAAAAGTTGGCTTAAAACTCAACATTCAGAAAACTAAGATCATGGCATCTGGTCCCATCACTTCATGGCAAATAGATGGGGAAATAGTGGAAACAGTGGCTGACTTTATTTTGGGGGGGTCTTCAAAATCACTGAAGATGGTGACTGCAGCCATGAAATTAAAAGATGCTTGCTCCTTGGAAGAAAAGCTATGACCAACCTAGACAGCATACTAAAAAGCAGAGACATTACTTTGCCAACAAAGATCCATCTAGTCAAGGCTGTGGTTTTTCCAGTAGTCATGTATGGATGTTAGAATTGGACTATAAAGAAAGCTGAGCACCAAAGAATTGATGCTTTTGAACTGTGGTGCTGGAGAAGACTCTTGAGAGTCCCTTGGACTGCAAGGAGATCCAACCAGTCAATCCTAAAGGAAATCAGTCCTGAATATTCATTGGAAGGACTGATGCTGAAGCTGAAACTCTAATAATTTGGCCACCTGATGCAAAGAACTGACTCACTGGAAAAGACCCTGATGCTGGGAAAGATTGAAGGCAGGAGGAAAAGGGGATGAAAGAGGATGAGATGGTTAGATGGCATCACCGACTCAATGGACATGAGTTTGAGTTAGCTCCGGAAGGTGGTGATGGACAGGAAAGCCTGGCATGCTACAGTCCATGGGGTCACAAAGAGTCAGACACGACTGAGTGACTGAACTGAACTGATATGGGGGCTGGTTTGGGCAGATACTACAGGATTTTTTTTTAATTATGAAAGTATGATAACACATTTACAGAAGTCCTGGAAAATACCCAATAAGGTTACATATAGTTCCACTGTATATTACAATTATTTTTTAGTATTAATAGATAAATTGAAATTTCTAGCTGGAGTTTCAATATCAAACTCTTCTATATTAATAGAATGAATATACAGAGAAGTAGAAGGATATAGTAGATCTGAAAGGCACTATGAATCAAATCAACAAAACTAAGATTTACACAATTGTTCACACAACAGTAGGATACAAAGTCTATTCAAGTTCCCATAGACTTATAAACCAGGAGACACTGGAACATATCCAGGGACATAAAACAAGGTGCAAAAATGCTATGGTCTAAAGGATTAAGTCAAGATTCCGAGCCCCCAGAATGGATGAATCCAGGTAAGGCAGTCCCCTGCAGAGCCCTGAGACACTGCCCTGTTTTGCCCTCTGTTGCCCTGCACATGTGAACTTTCACTGGAAGGACTGATGCTGAAGGTGAAGCTCCAATACTTTGGCCTGTGATGCGAAGAACCGACTCATTGGAAAAGACCCTGATGCTGGGAAAGATTGAAGGCAGGAGGTGAAGGGGACAACAGAGTTGTTTGGCATCACCATGGTTGGATGGCATCACCGACTCGATGAACATGAGTTTGAGCAAACACTGGGATACGGAGAAGGACAGGGAAGCCTGGTGTGCTGCAGTCCATGGGGTCCCGAAGAGTCAGACAAGACTGAGGGACTGAATAGCAACACAGCTGGTAGCTGGACTGTTAGATGAGTCTGAGATTCTGATACACTGCTCCCTCCTCGTGCCAACGGAGAGCCAGCTGCTTTTGCAGCTCCAGGAGCTCCTGGGATGCAGGGCCACGCCGCCTCCTGCCCACCCCACTGCCCTCCCCCCGATTCCCTGCAGCCAAGAATCTACTCTGCTGCCTCAGAAGCTCGAACTAAACACACCCCACGGCCTGGCTCTGGACTGTGAAACCCTGCCCCCAGGAGCTTCTATTATTTTCCTTGCTTTCTCTTGAAAAATAGGATTTGCCATTTTTCAGTTCTGCAGAGGCAGAAACGAGAAGACACTGGCGGAAGCTGTCACCCGGAGGATCTGAATAAGATGTAAGGTTTTGTCTCCCCGAGAGTGGCTAGATTCAACACCTGTGTTCTCTGCTCCTGCGGTGAGCCAGGCTCTGGGAGGGACAGAGATGTGAGCAGGGAGCCTTCCAGCCCCCAGGGAATGTGTAAAGCCATGTCTGGAAAAACGTGTTGTTAAAAATGAAGGACAGAGGGGCTATGTGTATACTGATGGCCGATTCACTGTTGTTGTACAGCACAAACTAACACAACATTGTAAAGCAATTACACTCCAATTAAAAAAGAAAAAACTAAGGGAAAAAGCAGTGCTTTGATGACCCAGAACAAGTCTGGAATATATTCAGGCCTTGCAGTCAAAAGCAGCCACTTCCTGAAACCCTGCAAGAATGGCAGGGAATTTTTTCTCTCTCGGTTTTTAGTTGGAATATGGTTGCTTTACAATGCTGTGTTGGTTTCTGCTGTACAACGTGCATCAGCCATAAGGATACATGTATCCCCTCCCTCCTGAGCCTGCCTCCCACCCCATCCCACCCACTAGGTCATCACAGAGCCCTGGGCGGAGTTCCCTGTGCTCCACGACTTCTTCCCACCAGCTGTCTATTTTAAACATGATGGTGTATACGTGTCAACGCTGCTCTCTCAATTCATCCCACCCACTCCTTCCCCTGTTTTGTCCACAAGTCCAGCCTTATGTCTACGTCTCGATTCCCACCCTGCAAATAGGTTTGTCAGTACCACCTTTCTAGATTCCATATATATGCATTACTGTATGATACTTCTGACTTCAGTCTTTAACGGGCTCTAGGTTCATCCACCTCAGTTCAATGTATTCAATGAAAACCTATGAAGACAAGGAGGTGAGAGGAGAGGACAGCAATGAGCGGGCGGACTAAACTTCAGACGATGGAAAGTCTTTTTACTAACCTGCCCGGAGAGGCACCAGCGGGAAACATGCTGTGCTAACTGGGCATCCAAATTCTAGCCCCTTCTTTGCTTGATAAAGAAGCCAGTTTGGTTTGCAGCAGAAAAACGCAGGTCAAGGAATAATACTGAAGTGGGTTGCCCTTTCCTCCTCCAGGGGATCTTCTCAACTGAGGGATCGATGCCACGTCTCTTGCATCCTCTACATTGGCAGACAAATTCTTTGTACTGAACCCCCAGAAAGCCCTAAATACGTGATATGTGATTCCAATATTGTTTTCAAAATTTTGCATTTTCTAACATATATACACATGCATAAACTTATACAAAGGTATGTATGTAATTATAGAAAGAAAATCAGAAAGTTCTATAGAGTTAAACACCCAACTGTTAATAATGGATATCTTTCAGCAGTTCTTACAAGAAAAATTTTAGGCCATTATTTGTGTTTTCAAATATACCCTAAATTTCACTTTTATACTACTTTAATTATAATGAATCTTGTTATATAATCAAAAATAATATCTAAAAGTGGAAACAAACAATACTTAAAACACTTACGGCAGTGTTTAGGTTATAACAGGTATTCCTTGAAGGTCTGATCCTCTTATAGACATTTGAAGCAAGAACAGAGAACAAAATTAAGTGATTCATCTTCAGATCAAAGTTATGAACTTAATCCTATTCTCTCCATTCTCTGATTAACTTAACTTGAACCTACTAAAGAAAATACGTGTTTTATTGATCTTTGAATCTCATGTAGCCCAGTATCTGGCCGATAGTCAGTACTGCATAAACACAGCAAGGAAAATGAATAAGTAAAGAAATATCCTCATGTAGAAAGTAGTCTTCAGAGGAATCTGGAAAACAAGGAAGGGAGGGTACCACTGTGCCCAGTGCTATTTCAAGGTGCTTCATTTACGTGTCCCATTTATCTCACATTTGCTGTCGTTACGTCCCTCTTACAGATGAGGAAATGGGGATCCAAGGTTAAGCTGCTTGCAGAAGTTCGTACAGACAGCCAGGGGTGGAAAAGAATGGACAGCAGCTCTGTCCGACTTTCACATCTGTTCTTTTCCTCCACCCCTGAAACCTGGCCTGCAAATGCATGCAACTGCTGCTGCTGCTGCTGTTTAGACACTATGTCGTGTCTGACTCTTTTGTGACCCTATGGACTGTAGCCCACCAGGCTCCTCTATCCATGGGATTTCCCAGGCAAGAACACTGGAGTGAGTAGTCATTTCCTCCTCTAGGGAATGTTCCTGGCCCAGAGATTGAACCCGTATCTCCTGCATTAGCAGGCACATTTTTCACTACTGAGCCAACAGGGAAGCCAACGCATGCACTCGTGGGGGTTAAAAGCCAGCCTGATCATTCAGTCTTTACTGTGGTCACAATACCAAGCAGTACAGATGTGGGTCCTGATGGTCCAGAGGCTCCCTGATCAGGAAGGAGCTTGCAGAGACACAACCACCCCCTCCCCCCCAGGAAATGGGGTGGAGCGGCAGCTCTGCTCCGCTGAAGAAATTCAATGAATTTCCATCCAATCCCTTAAAGTATCCTTTTCTCCTCTCAGAAAACTTGGCAATCAAAGAGACAATGCCAAGAGAAGCAATGGGCTTGGGAAGGTCAGTGGTGCTAAAAAGCCCAGAACCTTCCTCCATTAATGCCCTAATTGTTTTTATCACCTAGTTTTCACTCAAACGTCAAACTTAATCTCTGCCTTTCTCCTCTCCCAGGTCACAGATGTTTAATATTCCTAACTAAGGCATAATGAAGCTTTTTATGTCACTGCAATATTTAGTCTCTTTAAAACATGATTAGCTCCATCCATTGTGCAATGCAGGGATGACCAGAAATTCTAGAGATGGGATTCTATTAGGCGGATATTATTACCAAGTCGAACCGAAAGGGAAATTAAGCCAGGTGGCAAAGTTCAGTGGTGATAAACTGCCCTGCCAGCTTGAGGTTGACTGTCTGTGAAACTTGGGGGAAAAAAATAAGTAGAGGATTGGGGTATTAAGAACTTTGGGAAGTTATGATTTTACAATTTTTTGAAAGTCTGCTTCCCAAATGAATAAATACATATATATTCTTTAATGTTCTAGAGTAGTAAGACTTTTTAAAGAGTAACTTCCATCTGTGTTCTTCTGAACTGTAGTGTTCATTTTGAGTGGTTCATTTGGTAAAAATAAGTTCACAAGTCAATGGATAGGCAATTGCTCATAAAACATCACTGAAAAATGTAAAGTGCATTCTTGCTTTTGTGCAAAAAAAAGCATGAGGCTGCACCTACCATTTCTTTTTCTTATTTCTCAAAAATAACATGCAGCCCCAAGCCCATGATAAAACCCAGAATATCTTTAAAGCATATCAACAGACCATGCAAGGAAGAACTGATAAAACTGAGCTGAACACACTCCAGGGTTCTTTGTGGCAATTACTCCAATTTTAAACATTTCATCCCAGACTTGTCACTTCAGTCTTTACCTAGGAATTCACTTCTTTATTTTTGTCTCCCAGTTGTCCATTCCATCGATGACTTTAAGCTTGAAATAACCCCATGAAGAAGAATTAGGACTATATCTGACATTTCTTCCGAATTACAAGTCAAAGGAAATGCTACAGAAATAAGGGGGAATACAGGGTCCATGAAGCATTTTTATAATTATCAAGGTGAAAACACTGGCTTCTGATTTTTGTCAACTTGCTAAAATAATAATTAAAATTCTAATAATTATATGAGCGTTGCTCAGCATCTACGATGATTATTTTAAGTTGTTTTCATTAGATATGTCATATGATGAATTAAACATATTGCCTTATAGCACACCACTCTTGATTGCTGGAATAAATGCCATATAGTCATGCTGTGATTTTTTTTTTAATGTTTTGCTGAATGGTTTCTTAACATTTTATTTAGGATTTTCTATTATCATGCATAGGACTTCCCAGGTAGTACAGGGGTAGTAAAAAATCTGCCTGCCAATGCAGGAGACTCAGGTTCAATCCCTGGGTCGGGAAGGTCCCCTAGAGAAGGTAATGAAAACCCACTCCAGTGTTCTTGCCTAGGAAATCCCATGGACAGAGGAGCCTGGCGGGCTACAGTCCATGGGGTCACAATGAGTCAGACATGACCGGGCAACTAAGCATGCACACATTATCATGTATGGCATAATTCATTGCTGGAGGATATAGGCACAGCTTGTGTGGCACCATCAGGAAAGGATTTTTGGACCTTTGCCCCTGGTTCCCTCTGAATTTTCCCTGAGTATCTTTTTTCCTTTGCTGATTTTGCCTTGTGTCATTTTGCTGTGATCAATTACCCCAAGTGCTTTGGAGGACTGGCTAAAGAGAGGTTAGTTGGGGATGTACTTAGTGGGGATTTGTTGAGATACATTTATTTGATTTGTTGTGCTGCCATTTATCGTTATTGCTAACCATCCTGGTAGAGGACTAGCTCTCAGAAGTCTTCACGGTGCCAATTACCCCACACAGCTGAAGATGCAGAGTGTGACCTGGAAGGAATCCATCCTCTAGTCCCTGGAACTGGGTCTATGTGGCTGGTGGGAAAGAAACAAGGTTTGAAAAGTACACAGCCAGAAGCCAGAAGGTTCCAAGGGCTGAAGATATTTCCTGTCTTCAACTAAGTTTGTTTCTCCTTCTCAAGTCAAAACAGAAGTTCTCTCCATCAGCAATATGCCCAAAATCACAGTAGTTACAATTATAAATGTACTCTACCTGTTTTTCTTTTGTGATGGGAATTGTACAAAATAGAATTTATCAAAATTCTTGTGTGTGTAGAGTAGAAACCAGTATCAGAACCAGAAACAGAATAACAACCAGAACAAACGTGTCTGTGTGAGAAGTTGTGTGTTTTATGCATCCTAACATACTGGATTGTGTCTACCACATCCAGTACATCTCGTCCTGAGGAAGTCTGCTGGTTCTGGATGAAAGAGAAGACAAAACTGTCAGTGACACAGCAGAGCAGCCTGAGGAAAAACGTGACGTTTCCCTACGCGTTCATCAGTACGTCTGCTACTGGATGTCGCAGAAAGAATAATTGGATTACACTATTAAGTAGCTCAGTACAAAGTAAGAGGCAATTTTTAAAAGCATTTGAATTCCTCTTGTGTATGCTTTAATTTCAGATTAATTTTATACATTTTAAGAAGTATTGATCAAAGCAAAATGAAAATGTGATGGAAAATATCTTAGTAGAAGCAAAAAAAAAAAAAAATTAAACAGGCCAAGACGGGCAGAATCTTTATGTCAAAAACTCTATTATTATATCACAACAGAAATTAAAAATTCTGACGGACAGAGTCAGAAAGATGAAGAAAAGAATCCTAGTAACCAAAGGATGAAAATAAAATGACAACTGAAAAAATAACAAAAGTGTGAAAATCAGGACACCTCCAAAGAGAAAACTGAAGGGAGAAGAAAATAAAAGTGAAATAAGACACAAGTTGTACCAGTGGCAAAGCTGGCATGAAGGCCATCCTGTCCTGTGAGCGTGCCCTTGTCTTGTTGCTCATACATCATGGCCCATTAAGAGAGGGAGTCAATGTTGTGCTTTTTTCATTTTCCATTTTTATATTTCACATAGGAGTGGGAAAAAAATAAGTGAACAAATCAAACCAAAGATAAACCCTTAGATACAAAGAGCACAGTGGTTACCAGAAGGGGAGGGGTTGGGGGAGGGCCATATGGGTCAACCAAATGGTGAGAGGTTGACACTAAATTTTTGGTGGTGAAAACATGCTAGAAATATAATGCTGTACAGATGAAACATATAACGTAATAAATCAATGCAACTGCAATTATAATTAATAATAACATCCAGGTGGGGAAAAGAGAGATAAATCAAATAAACCATCCCCTAAATACTACTTCATTATTTGTAGGTTCCACTTGGGATGTGGGCTGCCCAGATGAACCCATCTGCCAGTGCAGGAGTCGTAAGAAACATAGGTTCAATCCCTGGGTCGGGAAGATCCCCTGGAGGAGAGCGTGTCCACCCACTCCAGTGTTCTCACCTGGAGACTCCCATGGACAGAGGAGCCTGACAAGCTACAGAGTCAGACACGACTGAAGCAACTTAGCACACACGCACTTGGGATGCAGCCAACACTGAGATGTGACTGGTATTATGTGTTGGTCTTCTAATAAAAACCCTATGAGAAAATTTTAAATTTTTTTGCCAACAACCTATGACTTCATTCAACCAAGTGAAACAAGTTTGAGGCCACTGTAGCCAGCCCTTGAATCTTATTCATGGTCAGTCACATGAAAACACGGCTACTAAGGAGAACAAAGGGCTCCATGTGCGCTTTTAAAACATTTAAAAATAGCGCAATATGTGCATTGAGCATCTCACTGCCTTAAACCTATTGAAGAGAAAGCTGCCTCCATGGTGCTGAGGTTGTTGATAGCTTTGGTATTCTGCTACATTAAATGTTTTCTTTTCAGGTTTGAATTGTAGATGTGTTATTTTATCCACACAAACCAACTTGGATTTTTCTTTAAAGATTTTAAGGGTGATAAAATGACCTGGCTGTTATAAAGCTATTCTAGTCTTGCACATGGACATAAAGACATTAAAAGGACTCCGACATACATTTTTCAAGACTCAGAAGACAAACCTGAGCACAAAGAAAATGTAAAAAAAAAAAAACTATTCAAAAGTTGATAAAGCTTCAATACACCATTTCCAATACAATCTTAAAAGGCATTTTGGAATGTTTCAATAAAACATAAGAAATACAGTCACCTGAAATGATGTTTAGGAAGAGTACCTTCTTTTATCATCTTTATTTGTTAAGGAAATGAGAGGAAATGCAATTAAAAATTAATGAAAATAAAATGAAAAAATGAAGGAAAGAATGTGGTAGAAATCAACCTGACATTTAGGAGTGAATTATAACAAATACAATGGTTCAGTTCAGTCGCTCAGTCCAGTCCGACTCTTTGTGACCACATGAATCGCAGCATGCCAGGCCTCCCTGTCCATCACCGACTCCCAATGTGGTGATCCACTAGATTGTTTGATATTTTGATCAATCTAAAGGATTTGATCATCTGAATAAGTTGGGAAGGTATTCAAATGTCTGGCTTCTCTGAAATAAAACACTCACATTAATCAAGGTTCTACAAAACTCAAAACAAACTATGACAGGAGGAAATCATTGACAAGCTACCTCATAAATCAGTCATTCAAAGATAATTTAGTATTTAGTTACACAAGGAAACTTACAATGCCTTTATATGTTATACCCCATCTAAGGAAGACATTGGATACAGTTCTTCCTGAAATTGACAGCAATCCTAAAAACCTACAGGACAGGACTAGCAATCGATGATCAATAAATGGTAATAATTCTTAACGTGATTTTTAGCAAACTATTCTCCTATGTATCTCTCTCTTTCAACCATATTTTAAATGTCTTGGAAGGTCTAAGTCATCCATAGTTACTTATCCTTCTTTTCTCAATGCCAAGCACAGTGCCTGGTTCCTGATAATTAATAAACACTTGTACAGTAAGGTCAAGTAAGCATTGGGAACACACAGAAAGTGGGGTTTTGCTGCACTATTTTCTCCCAACACAAATGCTTATCTGGAAATATCACGGCTCTGTGTTTGGCCACAGGCTTTGCAGAGGGCAAGCCTGAACACAAGGTTTCTTCCAGCAGGACCAGCCTTCAGCTGGCCTCTCAGCAAATAAGGATATTCAGTTACTATGATTTAGTACCATCTGGTACAGAGTCCAGGGAGGTGCATCTTCATGGAGGTGAGAGAGAAGACCCTGTGAGCCACACACACAGCACACCCTGAGGAAGTAGCCACAGCCACAGCCAGTGGACAGGCCAGGACCAGCCAAACACCCAAGAAGGAGGCTCAGAGGGCACAAAGAATAAGAAAGACTAACCGTGGCGGCCGGTAAGCCCCAGTGCAGTGCCGGTGTACTCTAGATTGGTTCTCATCTCTTAGTTTCCACGTTTCTCCCTGCGTGCTTCTCATTTACTTTGTTCACAGTCCATGGTGCTTTCCCATTACCTTGTTTCACAGGGCAGCCCTGAATGTTCTAAGCCATGGCCCGCGGTGCCCCTGACAAGGTGGGGCAGTGCAGGCGAGCCTCAGCCTCCAGCTGCCTGCAAATGCTGCAGCCGGAAAATGGCGGGCACACTGGACCCCCAGAAGGACAGCCGCGGGCACGCTCCCAGAGCTCTTCCATCTGCGTTGAAATCATGTATAACAGTTTCTGAACCTCAGCTCTGCCACTCTTTCAGCTGTGTGAACTCGGACTGCTTAACCTCTGACTCAATCTCCTCATTTGAAAAATAGAGACAATAGCACCTACATAATTGAGTTGAAGAATTAAAACTATGGCTTATGAGTATTTCTCATTTCTCCTGCATTGTTCTAAATATTTCTAACACTTTAACCATTTAATTCTTATAACATCAACTATTAGTAGTCCCATTTTATAGATGGAGAAAGCAAGGCAGAGACAGGATTCAGACCCCATGCATGGCAAGGCACAGCTAGCAGTGAATTAACCCCAGACAGGTGGTGCCAGAGCCCACACTATTAACTCATCTTCAGGACTCAGTGAGCTGCTGCTGCTGCTGCTGCTGCTGCTAAGTCACTTCAGTCGTGTCCAATTCTGTGCAACCCCATAGACGACAGCCCACCAGGCTCCTCCGTCCCTGGGATTCTCCAGGCAAGAACACTGGAGTGGGTTGCCATTTCCTTCTCCAATGCATGAAAGTGAAAAGTGAAAGTGAAGTCGTTCAGTCGTATCCGACTCCCAGCAACCCCATGGACTGCACCCTACCAGGTTCCTCTGTCCATAGGATTGTCCAGGCAAGAGTGCTGGAGTGGGGTGCCATTGCCTTCTCTGACTCAGTGAGCTAAGGGTATGCAAAAAGCCTCGTAGGCATATAGCACATAGTATGTACCCTAAAAATAATGGTTATTATCCAGTTCCCAAAGTTTTGTGCTCACTTGTTCAGTTGTGTCCAACTTTGACCCCATGGACTATATAGCCCGCCAGGCTCCCCCATCCACAGGATTCTCCAGGCAAGAATACCAGAGTGGGTTGCCATTCCCTTCTTCAGGGGATCTTCCCAACCCCGGTATCAAACCCAGGTCTCCCACATTGCAGGGAGATACTTTACCATCTGAGCCACTAGGGAAGCCCCCTCAATTCTTAAGGCACATGATAAAAGAAAATTTACCCAGATTCAATTTGGGTAAATCTCCACTTTATGAATAAGTGACAGGAAACAGAAGATTTAACAGCTTCTACCTTCTAGAGCTCTGGTTCTCAATGAGGGGTGTTTTCCCACAGTAAGGGACATCTGGCCATGCCTAGGGACATTTTGGTTGCCCCAGCTGGGTGGGGATCCTCCTGGCATCTAACCTGTGTGGACCAGTAGCCTGCTAAGCAAGCTACAGTGCACAGGACAGTCTCTCACAATCTGTCATTTAAAAAAAGAATTATCTGTCCCTAAATGTCACTGGTACCAAAGCTGAGGAACTCCGTCCTCAAGCACTGAGTCTGGACCGTGTTCACTGATGTGGGCTAACTGCCCGGTACCAAGTGTCGCACAGAGTATGAATGAATAAATACATATTCTTCAGCTCTAAAGTGCTGTCCACTGAACAACGTAACATCAACTTAACAGATGTGGTTCACAGTGAAAGGAAATAGCACCACAGAGTGCATACAAAGAGCACCAGAAGATACATGCCAAGTCAAAAACGTTCAAGTGAATAGGAGGCGGGGGAGGTGTGCATCTTAGAATCAAGTAAACAGAATATTCCTTATGTTTAAAAATAAATGAAATCGCAGAAGAAACAATCTTCCCAATATGGAAAGAACCACCAAAATATAACCCAAGATACCTTCAGGGCCTTGCTCAGCCCCCAGACAGGCAACACATAGAAACCAGGATAGCGAGCAGAAGTTATCTTGGGCCTCAAGTTATTGGTAGAGGGCTGGGTTGAGAACAATGATGAGACAGTGTCTAAATTCAACAGGATAGGCACCATGATTGATTAGTAATGTCTGTGCAGACACGGAGGGGAAGCAGTGTTACGTAAGACACCAACCTGCTGTCAAAAGAAATCTACTCTAGTCAAACCTACAAGTGGATTCTGAATCACACTGTCTAGATTTGAACCTCAGCTCAGCCACAGAAGAGCTATTCCCTTCAGGAGATTGGCATGCTTCTCCAACAAATCTATTCTTCTATCAAATGTATATAATACATGTTAGTTCCATGACATGGTTGTTTGAATGAGATCCATTGAAAATACTAAGTATTACCATGAGATTAAAATGAGATCATCTATTCTGGTGCTTCATAACCTAAAGTTCCCAGGTACTCTCTAGGAAATATTCCATTTTCTGCATAGATTAGATTATTTGAAGGTGGAACTTTAGGCCATTCTTTAGGCTCATTTATGCCCTTTTTTAATCTAGATGTCAGAACTGGGCATGCTTTATGTAATAGGAAATTGATTGCAAAATAAATGACTGGTCTAATAAATGCCCTTTCCTGACTCATATTAGAGCCTTCCAGGGACAAAAGATAATCTGTCCACTGCTAAAGTGGATACACAAAGGAGCTATCATAACTAGTCTCCTTATGAGCCATGTCTCCCAGGCTTCACACTCTTGCATAATCTTTGCCCTTTGAACCTAGGCTGGTCCTTGTGCTTTATCGACTAGAACATGGAGGCAGTGATACTACATGACTTCTCAGGCTGGGTTCAGAAGAACACTTGCAACTTCCTCCTTGACTTCCTGGTACATTCATTCTCAAGCAAACCAGATTCCACTGAGCAGCATGATAACCTTAACACTGACATGATGTGAGGAAGCCCAAGCCATCCAAGAGCAGCTAAATGAAGAGAGAACCCAGCCAGCTCCCAGGAATTCTATCCACCCAACCAAGGCACCAGACACTGGTGAAGACATCACCTTGGTTGTCTAGCCCAGACAAGTCTTCAAATGACTCCACCCCCGGCTGCCATCGATTTGAACTATATGGAAGACCAAGCAAGAACCATCCAGCGAAGACCTGCAAACCCACAGGACCTAGAAAGATTATAGTAAATGATCATCTTAAGTCACTACTTTTGGGGTCACTTGTTACTCAGTGTTAGCAGTCTGAACCAGAAGCCATCTTGGATGTGCAGATGTGAGAAAGACCACCATGATAAACTGCTTACCTTCTGCCCTGGAGTAAGGCCACATTCTGAGCTGAGGCTTAGAATGTCAACAGTTATTTATTTTTTAGGACACAATTCAACACATAAAGTAGACACTCAGATTTTTTGTGGCTGGAGTATAATATCCACTAATTGCTTAATAGGCAATGAAGCTAGAAAGGTAAGTATGTGTCTGATCCTGAGTCTGATTCTGAGTCCATGCTAAGGACTTTAGACTTTACCATCAAAGAAACACAAAATGGATTTAAGCAGAAAGGTCAGGTGATCAGACCTGACTTTTGAATAGATGACTGTGACTATACAAAAATGTATGCTAATTCGTAACCAGAAACTGGGGTGAGTACCAAGCAAGATGCCAGTCAAAAGTCAAGGTGAACCTTGCAAAGTACATACAAATTTGACATGATTCATAAACCTAAATGTGACACAGTGAAGCTTCTAGAAGAAAACATAAGAGAATATCTTCATGCTGCTGCTGCTGCTTCTAAGCCGCTTCAGTCGTGTCCGACTCTGTGCAACCCCATAGACAGCACCCCACCAGGCTCCCCCGTCCTTGGGATTCTCCAGGCAAGAACACTAGAGTGGGTTGCCTTTTCCTTCTCCAATGCATGAAAGTGAGAAGTGAAAGTGAAGTCACTCAGTCGTGTCCGACTCTTAGCGACCCCATGGACTGCAGCCTACCAGGCTCCTCCGTCCATGGGATTCTCCAGGCAAGAGCACTGGAGTGGGGTGCCATTGCCTTTTCCTATATCTGCATGACCTTTGGGTAAAGATTTCTCAAATATGTCACCCAAAAAGCACTAGCCATAAAAAAAATAGATTAATACATTGGACTTCATTAGTGAAGAACTTCTGTTCATCAAAAGATACTGTTAGGAGAGTGATAAAACAAGCCGTGGACTGAGAAAAGATACTCGTCACATATATATATGAAAATAGACCCATATCCAAAATATATAAATAATTCCTACAACACAAAGGCTGATAACTCAATTTTTTAATGGACCAAACACACACATGTGCACTCAAGTGTACACACACACAAGCCTAAATGCAATAACAGAGTGTTGATGAAAATATGGAATAGCTTCAACCCTCCTACATGGCTGGTGGGAATGTAAGCTGGTTCAACCACATTGGACAACTATTTGGCAAAATCAACTAAAGCTAAATATACATATTGTATGACCTGGAAACTCTACTCTGGGCTTTGTCTCTAAGATAAACTAAAACTTTTTTCCACCAAAAAATAGGTGCAAGGATGTTTATAGAATTATTCATAATTTTAAAAGAATTTGGAAATTATCAATACCAATGCCCATTAAAAGTAGAAAGGATAAATCATGCAGTATATATAAATTTTCTTCCTTAGAAGATGCTACAGACTGAATGCCTGTGTCCCTCCAAAATGCATATGTTGGAAAATATGCCCCAATGTGATCATATTAGGAGTTGGGGGTCGTGGAAGGGGTGATTAGGAAATGAGAGTGAAACCTTCATGAATGGTATCTGTACTATTTATAAAAGAAACACCTTGCCCCTTCCATCACGTGCTGCTGCTGCTGCTAAGTCGCTTCAGTCATGTCCGACTCTGGGCAACCCCATAGTGAGGTCACAGCAAAAACACAGAAAGACAGCTATGCACCAGGAAACTGCACTTCACAAGACATTGAACTGCTGCGACCTTGACCTTGGACTTCCCAGTCCCCAGAATTGTGAGAAATACATTCCTGTTGTCTACAAGCCACACAGGACTACAGCATGTCATATCATTAAAGCCACTCAAAAGAACAAAGACAGTGGAACCCTTCCTCTTCATGAAAAAATCTACTTTCTAACACAATGAATAAGATTTATCTCACGGCCATAATAATGAGAAGAAAACAAACAGAAAAGCTAGATACAAAAATATATATTCTTTATGATTCCATTTAGAAGTTCAAGAACAGGTGAAAGTAACCTTGATAGAAGTGATTAGGATAATGTAGCCTTTGGTTACCAACAAGAGGGCTCAAGGGAGCTGCTGGCCTGCTGGCAATCTACATCTCAATCTAAGGTTCCACAGGTGTAGACATATGGAAAAAGTCACTGGAGGTACAGCTTGGGCTTGTGCACTTTGCTCATACAGGTAGCAGGTAACAGCTCAGTGATGGCTAAAGGAAGCTGGGGCTTCCTCGGTGGCTCAGGGGTATAGAATCCACCTGCCAATGCAGGAGATGCTGGTTCAATCCCTGGGTTCATAAGATCCCCTGAAGAAGGAAATGGAAACCCACTACAATATTCTTGTGTGGGAAATCCCATGGACAAGACAGGCCTGGCGGGCTACAGTCCATAGGGTCACAAAAGAGATACAGCTTAGCGATTGAACAACAGCAACAAAGGAAGCCCAGGAGAGCCGGGATGAGAGGCAAGCGGGGAGGGCAGCGCTGAGGATAGAGATAGGAAAGGCGCCTGACACCTGGGGGTGGCGATGGTGATGCCTGGAGAACCATTAGTCAAATCCATCTCCCCTGCCTTTCCAAACCAAAATCGTCTTCAAAAGACGCGCGCCTGCCAAGCCACACGTAGCCTAAACAAGAAGGTGCTCACCTGAGTTGCTGTCTTCCAGAAACTTGGATCAGCTTCATCCAGTTGGAGCCGAGCTCCTTAAGATTGGATGGGAATCATGCACCCTCCAATTGGGCATGCGTGGGCGTCCACTGAGTGACCTTTGGCGTCAGAGGGCTGAGAACTCCACCCTGTGCTCCTGCCCTGTTTTGACCTCGTGAATGCCGTAGCTTGGATAAGCCTCAGCAGAACGAGGACCACCATCACCGCATCTTTTCCCAGTCGCCGCCCCACACCCACCAAACCTCCCCACGCTGGGACCGCCGGGCTGCTTTAGTCTTCATCCCATAAATAGCCCAACCCCTGCCTTAGAGGTTTATTTCTGAGGTTTGTCTTTGTATCTCCTCTCTTGTCTTCCTCCTGAAAACAACCCTCTCTTGGCTGCAAACCTTGGCGTCTCAACGTTTTGGCTTGCTGAGCTGGGGGCTGAGACTAGGCTGGGTGGGTACCAGTGGGAAAAGCAAGACTGGAAACCATTCTAGATGGAAAGCAGGGGAGATGAGAAGATTCCTCTCTTAGTCCTGACTCCAAGTGTCTACAGGAGTGAAGGAAAAAAGCCAGGAGAGGCCAGAAAGAAACCAGAGCCCTCACCCAGGGCTCTTAAGAAGAAGCTGGATTTTGTTGGGGGTAATTGGTGTTTGGACAAGGGAACTGGCCCTGAAGGATGAAATCCATGCACAAGGGCTGTTAGATGGGGGCGCTCATGGCCCATTTCCCCACTGCCAGGAGAATTTCTAAGATCTTGTGATACAGGTCATTTTTTTTTAAAACCACTGTTTTGCAAAAACATGGTAACAAAACCCTAGAGTAGAAAATCTGCAGTCAAATCCTCCTCCAAGATGGAAAATGGCTGGGGGTGGGAAGGAGGGACGATCATATGTAAAACACTCAATGCTGCAGTCTTACCAGAAAAATGCTTTCCGAATCTGAAGCTCACTTTATCACAATTGTCAAAACAGACACAGGCAGTACATAATTTATGACCCTGGGGTGGCAGCTGAGGGGAAGAAGCCTAGAAGATTGGTTTATTTTTCTTATTAATATTTATTGGCTAAGAAATAGCTCTGCCCCCACTAGACCGGAATGTGGGCTTAATTTGAAGGAGACACATTTGATTTGTGTTTCTGAGCCCCTGGGGCTGGTCCTCCGGGCTGCCTGGAGCGGTGACAGCTTGGGGACACTGCCCTCCTTCACTCTGCTGGCCATGTGGCAGTGGGCCCCTCTGATGGAGCCCGTCCACTGCAGGGACACGTGCAGGGCAGGGGGTGGGGGTGGTGAGCCCCATGTGGGCAGAAAATAAAGGTCCCCAACACAGAGCCTGGAAGACACCTGGATACCTGAGGCAGCCCAAGGGTGCAGAGGAAAGAGACCTGAGCTACAGTCTAAAGGGCCAGAACTTCCGTGAGATATGGAGGAACGGTGCTCCGGGCAGAGGGAACAGCCCTTGTGAAGGTCCAGCAGCATAAAGGACTGCGTCTTTTCTGGGGAATGCTCTCCTTTTAGGAACAATAAATGGAAAAAAAAAAAAAAAACAACTTACACCTATCATTGATAATGGCTTCCCTGGTGGCTCAGTGGTAAAGAATCTGCAATCTGTCTGCCAATGCAGGAGACACGGGTTCCATCCCTGGGTGGGGAAGATCCCCTGGAGGAGGAAATGGCAACCCACTCCAGTACTCTTGCCTGGGAAATCCCATGAACAGAGGAGCCTGGCGGGCTACAGTCCATGGGGTCTCAGAGTTGGACACGACTGAGCAACTAAACAACCATCCTTGATATCGGGGTAGGAAAAAGAAGCAGACGAGAAAAATTGATAACAGCCCCTTCCTAGAAAACCTTGAGTGCTGAGTCGGGGGGAAGATCTGGACAACAGTCAGCAGATGGGAGCTTTTTCCAGCTAACTGGCCGTGGGCAAGGGGTACAGATGCCACCTGGACTTGAAGTGAGGCGGGCAGCTCTGAGGCCCGCCACCTCACCTGTGGCAGCCTGCACGACCTCCCTGCTGCCTGAGAGGTGGCCGGGGTGGGTGGTCCTGTCACAAGGAAGGAAAAAGGGCCAGGCAGCGGGGCACTGCCTGGGTCTCACTCTGCACAGAGTGTGGACTCGGACTCCAGGTTCCTGACTCTCCTGACTCAAAATCCAGCACTTTCTCCCTGACACCACCTCTGTCCAATCTCTACTTCAATCCCGAGCATAAACCTGATTTTTCAGAGAAAGGAAACAGCTGAAGAAAAGGAGGGTAGAGGGAAAAGGGGATGGAGGAGAGGACCAGCTTAAGGCGATCAGGGACTGGGCTAGATCCTGCCTTGCTGGGGGAGTTTGGACCAGTGACACAAAGTTTATGAGAGGTGTTCAAATCTTTGGAAAAGGGGCCCATATCTGTTTCATCAAGTGCTCATGAAGTTAAGAGGTTGCAATAAATACAAAAGAGCCCATCTTATGTGCCAGGCACTGAGCTGCACCCTCGTGCAATTTATTTACTCTCCAGACCATGCTGCAGAGCGAGTGTTACTACACCTGTCTTCTGGAAGAGGAGACTGGGGCCCGGAGGGACCACTGCAACCTGCCGAAGGCTAGTGGCACAGTGTCTAGACCCTAAAGTTAATAGTACTCTTCCTTTAAAGAATTAAAGGAGAAAATTCTAACCAGTCCAGACAAAGACAGGGGAGCGAAATCTCCAGGCCCCCCACCAGACATGCCCTGACCCCCCAAATCCAGCAGTTAGGATCCACTCTCTTAAATGCTTCTTTCTTGGTTTACACTACTTTGTCTTTTTTTTTTTCCTTTGCTAGGAGTCAAGATGTCTAAAGGGAAACCTTCTGTTTTTAGGTGTGGTTGTTTTTATTTATTTATTTATTTTTGAGAAGAGCTTTTAGGCTGTTTTAAAAATCTTTTCTGGGAAAACTCACTCCCAGAGAAAAGCCTTTCCTCAGAGCACGAGAATTACAGGGAGGTAATGGATTCTGATCTCATTAGCCTTCCTGGCCTGCCCCACCGATGGTCCCTCATCCCCTAAGCCTCAAAAAGAACCCAGGACGCTGTGCTGTGGCTACCAGATTAATGGGATGTCTTTCCCAGTGGAGACTCACACAGGAAGACCCCAAAAGAAGTACTGAAGGGAGAATGAGGGTCAGGCCTGCAGTGGTGCTGAGCTTCCCCAGTGGCTTGGTGGTCAAGAATCTGCCTGTGATGCAGAAGACCCAGAAGACACGAGTTCGATCCCTGGGAAGATCCCCTGGAGGGGGGCACGTGGCAACCCACTCCAATATTCTTGACCAGAGAATTCCACAGACAGAGGAGCCTAGCAGGCTACAGCCCACAGGGTCACAAAGAGTCGGACACGACTGAAGTGACTGAGCACACACTGGGGTGCTGCTGGAGAGAGGGGGCTGTCCAGAGGAGATTCTGGAGGGGGGTATGTCAGGGGAGGAAGGAGAGGGCGGGAGGAGGGCATCTTCATGATGACCCCCACATCAGTGGGTTGAACTGTCCCCAGAGAGGTAGGACCAAGGCCCAACTCCCTACCTGTGCATTCATCTTACTTGAAAATAGGGTCTTTGGGGAAGCTTCTTGAGATGAGATCATCCTGAATTTATGGTTTTAGGAAGGAGGGCATGGCAACCCACTCCAGTCTTCTTGCCTAGGAAATCCCATGGACAGAGGAGCCTGGCGGGCTATAGTCCATGGGGTCTCAAAGAGTCAGATAACACTGAAGCAACGGAACTCAATACACAGCATACCCTGGCTTGAAGGTGGGCCCAGAAGTCAAAGACCGACCCTTAGAAGACAAAGGACAGGGAGACGTGAGGCAGAGAGGGAGCCCACGTGAAGTTGGAGGCAGTGATGGCAGTGATGTGTCCACAGGCAAAGAGCACCAAGGCTTGGCAGCGGCCCCCAGAAGCCAGGGAGAGGCTGGCCTGAGCCTGAGGACCTCCAGAAGGGAATCAATCCTGCAGGCACCTTGGTCTCAGACCGCTGGCCTCCAGAACTGTGAGAATGAGTGTCTGTGGTTCTAAGATGCTCACTTTGTGGTAACTTGCTACATCTGCCCTGGGAAATGAATACACCCACCAAAGGGCCAGAGCCCTGAGGCTCCAGTTTGTCACTCATTTCTGACTGGTTTCAGGGGCCTCAGTCTCGGGGGGTGATGAGGCAGCTGGATCCTCTAGTATTAAATTCCGCTCGTTGGCCCCACGGCTCCCTGTTTCATTGGGGGCTACAGGAGTGCTACACGGGGGCTCAGGAGCTAACCCTCTGCCCCCAACACTCTGGGTCACATCTCTTCTCTGCTGGCAAAGACTTCCAAGGTTGAGCCAGGCCCTGCTACTGATGTGAGAGCAGGACCCAGCCACACAGCCTCTCCTGCCCCTCCATCCGGGCTGGTGGCCTTCCAGCCCAGCTCCAGGCTCCTTTGGGGTCTGAAGAAAGACCAGGGCATCTCCCACCCTGCAGGACTCAGCCCTGAACCACAGCTGGGAGGAGAGACCTTGGTACCATCTTGGACCCCACCCCAGGCCTCTGTGCCAAAGACCCCCAGCCCCTCCTCCTCCCCAAGCAAACTAGCTCCAGCAAGTCAAACGCCGGCAGGGCTGAGAACTCGTGGATTCAGCAAACACAACCAGACGCTGACTCCCAGCTCCCGCTCACTGTCCGCGGGTCCCAGCACCACGTGCTTCCCCCTGTTGGGGCCTCCGAGCACCTTGTGGAGCGCGCAGGAGCGGATGGACCAAGTGGGCAGGAGCGGATGGACAGAGCAGGCAGGAGCGGATGGACCGAGCGGGCAGGAGCGGATGGACCAAGTGGGCAGGAGCGGATGGACCGAGCGGGCAGGAGCGGATGGACAGAGCGGACAGGAATAGATGGACCGAGCAGGCAGGAATAGATGGACCAAGTGGCAGTGGAGGTTCTTTAGTCGCTCAGTCATGTCTGACTCTGTGACCCCAGGGACTGTGTAGCCTGCCAGGCTCCTCTGTCCATGGGATTTCCCAGGCAAGAAAACTGGAGCGGGTTACCATTTCCTCCTCCAGGGGATCTTCCTGACCCAGGGATTGAACCCACATCTCCTGCATTGGCAGGCGGATTCTTTACCACTGAGCCATCAGGGAAGCCCTTAGTCTCTCTTAATCTGTTTTAATGTTCCCTGAAGAGTGAGTCTCCAGAAAAGCTTCTGCCACCAGCCTTTGCCTGTGCTGGCCCCTCGGTCTGAAGCCCCCCACCCCCCATATTCACAGAAGCCGCTCAACATTAGCTCTGCCGCCCAGTCCCTTCCCTCTGTGCCCAGCGCTGGTTTCCATGTCTCTTCTCTGTTCTTCCTGTTGGCCGAAACAGCCCGTCAGGATTCTGGGGGTCTTCGGTGATCTAGTCTCACATCTGTGTGTTTGTTTATCTGTAAACACCTAAGTACTACAGATACAGGTGGCTTCACAGTCTGCTGACCCACAAGCCCAAAGTAAATAATTTTCTCAGCATTGGTCACCAGAGAAGGAAACTGTCGTGGGTGAAATATAAAATATATATATTTTTTACACCCTACAGGCAGGTTGAAACTGAGGTAGGACAAAGGAACGTGCGGCTCCTGTGTGGAAAACACCAAAACAAATTAAAACAATAAATCTGGGACAATGGCAGAAGGCGACTTAATACACCTTCCACAGAAGCAAATTCTGAGCAAGAACTCATCACCACCACCACCATGGTCCCCACCACCGCCGCCATCCGCACAGCTTCAGGAGGGCAGATGTGGGGTGGTGAGAGGCTGAGAACTCTGGGAGTTGGGATGGAGCTTCTGGTTTTCCTGGTTGCCTTACCCTAAGTCCATGAGATAATGTGTGGGTCGATATTCTGGCCTTTAAAATGGAGATAACGATTCCTTTGTAACTGTACCAAATAACTAGAAAATTTGGAAGGAACCCCATGGGAAAAGCATAAATCTTCTATAAATACTGGTGTCTTCATCAGCATCTAATCATTTTTATCAGAATTGAAATAACAACAATAATGAATCTGTTCACACTTAACCACTTTCTCTCGGAACTATAAAACCACACTTTATGGGTGAAGTTGACGAAGCTCTAAATCACTGCAGCTCCTCAGGGTCAGAACTGCCGTATACAGCTGCATAGGTTGTGCACTGCAGGACTCTAGGCTCTAGAGATGCCATTTTGGTTATCACAGTTTGATATCTCAGCAGAGGGCAGTGAGAAGGCTTGAGGAAGAGGCAACTTTTTTTTTTTTTTTACAAAATGAAATAGATGAAATACCAGATACCAGACAGAGATACAAAATGAGACATGAGATAGCAGAGACTGCTCTGTGAGCAATCACCAAGAAATAGAGGTGGACAAGGCTCAGGAAGCCATTTGAGCAGATGGGGACAGCACGCTCAGAGAGTGGGCCCTGATCCGTGAGTGCTCCAAAGCCTGGACCAAGGGCAGCCACCCAAGGGCTGGCATCTGAGAAGCTTGGAAATCAGGTCTCAACCCCACAGGTGTTGGTGGAGGAAACCTTACACCCACCTTGAGGGATGTGTCTGTAGGTCTTACATGGGAGGTGCTCTCAAAGGGCAGATTTCCCTCAGCTGAAAAAGCAGAGCACCCCAATATACCACATGTGGATCCACCTTCTCATGATGGGTTCCCCCCTCCATCACTTCTGGGGGCAGGTAGCCCAGCATCCCAGGCTTCCCGGGCGACTCAGTGGTAAAGAATCTGCCTGCCAAGCAGGAGACAAGGGTTTTGAAATAAAAGAAACCCGCTCAGATCCTGGTTCTACCCTATTCTAGCCGGTGAGCAACAGCATCTACTGGGAAGATTCTGTCCCAGCAAGTGGGCCGGGCTAGTCCCTGCTGTATACTTACAAGGAGGGATGCTCAGCCAGGAGTCAAAAGGCACGGTCCTTCCCTCCCCTTAGTGGCCACTCGCTACAGGTAAACCCCTTAACCTCACCCAGCCTCAGCTTCCTCACCTAAAAACCAAGCAAGGGTAATGATGGTTAAATGAGAAAATTGATTTAAAAGCATTCGAACATTAGCAGAAACACAGCTAGAGCTCAATAAGTACTGTTGTTATTGTTACACATGGGATATGTGTAACAATAACACTCTTTGTAACTCTTTGTAACCCCACAGACTATAGCCCACCAGGGGATTTTCCAGGCAGGAACACTGGAGTGGGTTGCCATTTCCTTCTCTAGGGGATCTTCCTGACTCAGGAATTAAATCTTTGTCTCCTGCTTGACAGGCAGATTCTTTACTACTGAGCCACCTGGGAAGCCCCATAGGGTCACTACCTCTCAGCTACTGCCCTAACAGCGCTGGATAACAAGGACTCCCTAAACTCGGTGGCTGACAGCAACAAGCATCTTCTCATCCTGCATGGTCCTGCAGCGTGGTCTATAGTGCCATTGGTTTAGCTGATCTACCCTGGGCTTGGCTGCCCCATGGGCCTCTTCTCCATCTGGACCAGCAAGGCATGCTCTTCTAGGCAGATCACAACCTCAAGAGGCAAGTCCAACCACACAAGCACGTTTCAAGCAGGCATTCAGGGCACGCTCACTAGCATCCTTCAGCTAAAGAAATTCACACGGCCAAACTCAAAGTATAAAGATGTACAACTCACTGCGTCCGCGTAGGTCTGGGCAGGGGTGTGGAGGTAGAATGGGGGGAGAGTGCAAAGAGTGAGGATCAGTCTCCAGAGGAGCCTGGATTTTAATTTGTTCTGAACACAATGGAGAAGTGAAAGCAGGGGAATTAAGGCCCCAGGAAGATCCTACTGGTTGAGTGAAGGATGCCTTACAGAAGGGAGGGGCGCAAAGCAGAAAGACCTCTTACAATAGAGCCTCTGGGAGTTCCATGGCCTGACCCCTGTGAGTGACCAGAAGGGTGAATTTGTGAACTAGCCCCAGGCATTTTCCGATAAACGAAAATCGCTCGCTTAGGTCACTGGGTAACTTGGGAAAGATCGGTCAGAGGATGAAATGATTTTTCTAAGGCTCCATTAGCGAGGATCAGGTGACCAACAGGACCGGCTTTTGCTTTCATGCCCACCAGCGTGGGTTGCCCACACAGTATTGCAAATTATTAGTCGCCGTTTGAGAAGTCTTAATTATCTGGATCCATTGGAAACCGTGTCAGTTATTTGAAACCAAGAGGTCGATAGCTCCGATCAATGCCGGGCCATTAAGGCACAGAGAGGTCGATAGAAACAGCTCCAGCTCCCCACGCCAAACTCAGGGAGCCCGAGGCACCTTCATTTTCTGAAACGAGAACCGAAAACTCTTCAAGTCGGACGGACAATGTGGTCAGACTTGCTGAGGAGGCTGTTACCACAGCTGTCAGGAGGATACCAAATTAGACTGAGATCTTTTATTTTCCATGGTTGTAAAGTCTTGCCTTTTACCCCTTAGGAAACTTGTTATTTATTTTCAGATTGAGCCAGACCTGCCTGAGGGTTTGTTTGTTTTTTTTCCTCTCTTGTCTCCCCTGTAGCCCAGTATGATTCCAAAGGGCCTCATCAGGCCAAGAAGAGCTGGCCTCCACTCAGGCTGCCCTTGCGGCTCTGCTGGGTGACCCCTGTGCCCCGAGGCACAGTTAGCACCCCCTTGGGTGTTGTGACGTGACTCAACCATGACACAACCCAGCCTGTTCCTCTGCATCTCCTCCGTCTCCAAAAGTGGCATATTGTGGGTGCCATTGACAATTCAAACAGTCTGGTACCTAGTAGACGCTCCACAAATATTTATGGAGTGGGCAAATAGAGGACCCTGGGGAAGTTATATAATCTCTTGGAGTCCACCTTCCCCATCAGTAAAGAAATGCAACGGTTTCTCCTCCTGAGGAGCTGTTTAACAGTTTCCCCCAAATAAGTGAGAACTTTAGCACAGTGCCTGACTCCCCTAGCGGTTCAGATGGTAAAGAATCTGCTAGCAATGCAAGAGACCAGAGTTCAATTCCTGGGTCAAGATGATCCCCTGGAGAAGCAAATGGCAACCCACTCCAGTATGCTTGCCTGAGGAATCCCATGGACAGAGGAGCCTGGTGGGCTACAGTCCACGGGGTTGCAAAAAGTCGGACACGACTGAGCAACTAGTACTACTACTATGGGCACAGCTAGGCCTGCTCCTTCTGCCCGCTGATGTGGGAGGCGGCCGTCTGTGCAGCAGGGGGCACTGGAGAGGGGGTTCCCAGAGCAAAGGGAGAGAGGGAATTGAGAGGACCAAAGCTTCTCATGCAAGCTCAGAACCAGCCAAGGATCACACCCCGACCATGCCACCTCACCCTGGCATCAAAGGGCAGGTGACCCTGAAAGGCACGGTGTTCTTAGCCCTCCCAGCTGCCTCTCCTCTGCAACTCCCCTCCCTCCACCGCCCCTGGAACCTTCCACTCCAAATTCAGCGAGCTACGTACCACCGCCAGATCCTGTGTCCTCGTGTCTGGCCCTTCATTCCCTCATTCGGCTATCCTTCATTCACTCCTTCCACAAAGATGTGCTGGTGCTCTGGGTTCAGGGCAAAGGATCTGAGGCACCCCTCCTCAGGGAGTTAGCATCTCCATAAGGAAAATGCTAATGGGAAGGGCAGACTGTTGAACACGAAGTGATTGATTACGCAATGATTAATTACACCCATGTGAGTGCCTTGCCTGAGACTTTCTGGGTGATGAGGTCAAACAATAGGGAACTAACCCAGAAGATGCCTCTAAGGGTATGAAGGCAGGCCGGGCAGAGGAAGCATGTGTATGCGGCCAGGAGCGGTCCAGAGCTCCCAGCATGTGGACGCAAGGAGGAAGGTGGTCCCAGGAGGCTCTCTGGATGGTCCATGTGTCTTCTGAGACCACAGTCAGGAACTGGTGGGATGGAGAGATGAAGTGCACTTAATGGGACCCCACTCTCAGTTTTCCCATCTTTGGCGTGACCGGGCTCAGCTTTCTCACATGTCTCTCTGGGACTTCCAAGGTGGTCCAGTGCTTAAGAGTCTGCCTGCCAGTGTGGAGACCCAGGTTCGATCCCTGATCTGGGAAGGTCCCACATGCCGTCAACTAAGCCCATGCACTGCCGCAGCTACCAAAGCCCATGCACCTGCCGCAGCTACCAAAGCCCACGTGCCTAGAGCCCGTGCCCCGTAACAAGAGAAGCCACTGGAATGAGAAGCTCACGCACTGCAACTAGAGAGGAGCTCCTGCTCGCTGCAGCCGGAGAAAGACTGCACAGCACTGAAGACCCAGCACAGTCAAAAATAAACAAAGAAAGGTTAAAAAAAAAATGTAAGTGCCTTTCCCCAAGAAAATATTGTGATTCTACACAATTCATGGAGGAGGCTCCAAGTGCCTTGGGAGTTATCCCAGGTTTTCCTACAGTGACGACAAAATAGCAGCCATTGCTGCCCGTCAGTTGGGTGAAAATATGGCCACATGTATGAAATTGATTTACTACCAGAGAAAGGGGCATTAATCCAGCTGCAAATTCTCTCTGCTGGGACACGAGGCGGTAAATTTCAGCTAGCCGGCAGCAGCTCCGATACAGCATGAAATATGGTGCTTGTGTTGTGTGTGTGTGTTTAATAAAGGGAACTCTTTTTCAGATTCTTAATTGACAATCACATTTTCCCATCTGAAAACCAGAGCAGATGATGAGATCATAAAATCGTGAGCCAAAAAAAAAAAAAAAAATGCCTTTTCCCTGCTCTTGTTGACACTTCAACACACGGAGTTTATTGAGTGAGCCTTTTGTCTGTAGTCGGGACATTCTTGTGTTTCTGAATATCAAAAGGGAATTAAACCATCCAGAATAATTTATTGAACACATATTAAATGCAAGTTGGCTTTTAAGAACAATAATAGCTTGTAGTATTATTCCTTGTTATTATTGTCATTAACATTTATTGAATAATCACCATGAACTTTCTAGAGCTCTCGCCTATAAATTCTGAAATAGCTGGGAAAGGCAGGCTGTTACTCTCCCCATGTTTGGATGAGCACTATGATCAGAGAAGGTAGGTGTGCTCTCCAGGGTTGCACAGGTAGATGACGAGCCAAATGTGAACCCGAGCTTGTACATTTCCCACCACATCACATAAATTAGACCCAGATCCCCAAGGCTGACACACATCCTCATGCTCTGAAGCGGGAAGCCCCTCCCACTCTTCCCCTGCAAACCGCCCCCTCCCAATTTCCTATTCTCATGGGCTCCAGGGAAGACTGGATAAAGTCCAAATCCCCAGCTAGTCCCTTGGTCTGGTTGTCTGAACTGGACCTTATGGCAAATTTCTCCCTAAAACAAAGTCCGTTTCAAAGGGCATTTTCCTAGCACTGTTTAATGTTAAAAGGGTTTCCCCTAGATAGCTGTCGTTTTCACCAGTCTTATTAATTTCATGAACACTAATTGAGCACCTACTGCATGCCAGAGCATGCCCTCAGCCGTGGGGAGACAACTCTGTGGTTCCTGCTCTAGGGAAGAGAGGACTGCTCTTCATCCAGCCCCAGCTAGCAGCCCCTCAAGCCTACTTCCTTGGAGAGTCCTTCCCTCGATGAGTGGAGGTGGGGCTGGTCAGCACGCACTGGACACAGGAAGCTACTTGCCCCCAAAACACCCTTCTCTCCCTCCTCCTTGACCAGCAAAACCTCCCTCCCAACGAGAGAGGCTGAAAAGACCCGTCCTCACGTTCTTAGAGTCTGCTGCAGCTAAGAGCAGTCACGTAATTGACACCAGCCAATGAGAGTAGACAGAAAACTCGTGGCTTCTAAGGAATGGTTCCTGCTGATCAGACACAGATGCTCAAGAAGAAAGCCTCAGCTCTTTCTCTTCTAATCTTGATTTTTATTTGGTTATGCAAGGAGGTCAGACATCCTGTGACACGGAGAACTTCAAAACACACTGAGGAGACAGAGTAGAGAGAAGGCAAGGACCCGGGTCCTTGACGGCATCCCTAAGCTGTCTCCTGGTCTGTAAAAGGAGGCTGTGTCTATACATGAAAGAATGGCAGCCCCAGAGATCTAGATATCACGGCAAATGTGGAAAATAGCCAAGTCGATAGTGATGGTTTCTCTCCAGAAAGCACATGGGTGTATCCGCGGAGACAATGGCCATTGGACGTAGTACTCAGTAACCCTTCATCCAGCGCCTGTGTATTCTTTTTTTTTTTTTTTTTTTTGATGTTAGTTTTGAATGGAGGATAATTGCTTTACAATGTGTTGGTTTCTGCCATCCAACAATGTGAGTCAATCATAAACGTAACATATGTCCCCTCCCTCTTGAACCTCCCTCCCTCCCACCCCACCCTCCATCCTATCCCTCTCGGTCGTCACAGAGCACCAGGCTGAGCTCCCTGTGCAGCCTCCCACTAGAGATCTCTATCACATATGGTAATGGATGTGTTTCAACGATACTCCGTCAATTCGTCCCACCCTCTCCTTCCCCCACCGTGTCCACAAGTCCCTTCTCCACGTCTGCGTCTCTATTCCTGTCCTGCAAGTAGGCTCATCAGTACCATTTTTCTGGATTCCATATATATGTGTTAATACACGATATTTGTTTTTCTCTTTCTGACTTACTTCATTCTGTGTAACAGGCTCTAGGTTCATCCACCCCTGAGTTTTCTTTTAAAGTATCCACAGTTAGCCCCAAACCAGGTCGGGCAGGATGAGGTGTGGGGTCTGAAAGCACTGACCCAGGCTCTGATCCGGATCCCAGGCTCTGGATCCCACCTTCACTGATCCCTATCCAGGTTTCCCAGCTGCTTCTAGGATTGAAAAGGGAAAAGAGGAAAACCCAGCCTGGAAGAGCTTGCCTTCAGTAGCGAGTCAGCTGGGATGGAATCAAATACTCCATCAAGGAGGAAACGAGGACACTGGAGTAGGGAATTGGAAATGAAGCTGAGACTGACAAGAAAGTAGATGGAGTATGAAAAGAAGCTCTCTTTTTAATGCATTTGTACATGAGGACATCAAAAATACCACATCTGAGAGAGCCCACATTTCCGTTTGCAGAAGGAACTGGGGGACTAAAAGTCGGGGTGGGAGGTGGCAATGGCATCATTACGGGGCCACTCGGGGGCCCAGGGGTTTCCCCTGTTCCTATCCAACGCATCCTCTGGGGAACAGCTAACAAGCATGTACTGAGCGCCTTCTGTGTACCTGGCACTGGAATAAACACCAGTACTTAAGGAAGAACTGGACACACTGCAAGCTTGGAGGAGTTGCTGACCTCTGGGGAAGACAAATACACAAAGAAATGATCAAAACTCGGTGTGCGCAGGACAACCTGCACATTTGAGAGGGGAGCCCTGTGTGAGGTGTCAGAGCCCATGTGGGGTGAGGAGGGCACCCAGGCAGGGGGATGGCCAGTGTGGGGTGGACGAGACCAAGCTGGGTGAGGAGGGCAGCCTCATAGTGCGGCAGCCCGTGGGAGAAGTCGGAGGCCAAGCAGGAAGAGGAGGACATCCGTGTGGGCGAAGTGGTGGAAAGGGACAGAGGAGATTCCAGGTACAGGAGGGTTGTTGACAAGTAAACAGATATATTGAGGAGGCTAGAAGTCAGACTTCTCACCATTGGACTTATAAATACAGAAGGAGTGAAAGCTAGAATAAACCCTGTGGGTCTGGATAGGAATTGGATGTATCAGAATTAACTCCTGGTTCTCAACACAGACAGATAAAGAAGTAAACATAGATTTAAATGTCCGATGAGAGTGCCTGGTGGCAGCCACACCAAGCTCACCTCTCCCCCAGATCTTGGCTTTTGTATTGCCCTTCTCTTCCCAAAGGAATCAAGCCTTCTGGATAAATGGCTATTTATGTATTTTGAATGTAATCCCCTCACAAAATACGGATCACTTGAAAGGGGAAGTCAATTACAATGGAGAAGCTCTGGGCGTCCCATCTACTAACCCAAACGTTCAAATTGATGGGACAAGTGGAAGCCATGAGCACAGCATCCCTTCTGTGATATTCCTGCCAAAGGGGCCTGGCCTGCACCCAGCCTAGAGGGCTCTTCAGCCTGAAGTGAGGGCTACGGACAAGAGAACGGACCTGACACTTTCAAAGGTGTCAAGGCCATCAAAGTTAGGGAGAGACTCGGATCTGGTATGTCCCACACACCTACCCAATCCCTGGGGGCCTGTGACATCCCCTGGCCGGCCCTCCCTTCTCAGCAGGGAGCCCTCAGCACTGAGAGCTCGGCCGTGGTTCCATTCATCTCTTCTGAGATGCAGAATTTAATATTACTGTGGGCCACCTCATCCCTTCCTCATACAAGTTCACCAGGGGAACAGGAGAAATTAAAGAGTACAGCAAGGAAAATAATTACTGGGCTGAAAGACTCGATAATTGCCAAATGATTGAAGTTCACAGAGAGCTGGAACTATGGAGATTGGCCAATTGATCTTCTTGACAAGGGTTCAGAAACAACATCACTTCCTGTAGCAATAATTGCAGAGTTCGCTAGTCCCAGGAGGGAAAAGCAAAGTCTGTTTCCAAGAAAGTGATCTATACAGTTACAGAGAAGTATTTGTCGTGTCTCCACCCCCAGTCAGCAGCAGACTCATCAAGTCTGAGCTTGGGGGTCAGGTTTTCGAGTGGTCACAGCATTCACTGGCGGTAGAGCCCTGGGCAAGTTCTTGTTCTATCTGAGCCCCAATCTCCTTTTCTATAAAATGGGTTTAATGATACAAATGTCCTAAGGTCGTAAAAGTGTTAGATCCTACATAAGCTAGCTATCACAGTGAGAGCTCAGTGAGGGCTGGCACCCACTGCTGTGGCCGCATTATGCACCTCTATCTTCTTACCTTTTAAGAGGTGATGACTTCCCTGGTGGCTCAGATGGTAAAAGCATCTGCTTACAATGCGGGAGACCCGGGTTCGATCCCTGTGTTGGGAAGATCCCCTGGAGGAGGGCATGGCAACCCACTCCAGTACTCTTGCCTGGAAAATCCCATGGACAGAGGAGCCTGGTAGGCTACAGTCCATGGGGTCACAAAGAGTCGGACATGACTGAGCGACTTCACTAGTGGAACAAAAATGGGAACCAGTGAGCGCAGAGAGGAAGGCAAAGTAGCTCAGGTCTTAAAAGAAGCCTTGCCTCCTCCAGGAAGCCTTCCCAGATTTCTCCAGGACAAGTCAGTGATCCCGCCGCTCCAGGCTTGCTGCAACCAATACAGTCTGAGTCAGACCACCCAGGGCCATGCCTACAACACAAGGGGCTCTCACAGCCCAGTACAAGGCAGCCCCCACCCCCCACCCCGTGCCCACACTCAGGTCCCAACTTGTGTGTCTCCTGAGTCTGACCTTGCACTTGATCTTTGGACTCATAACAGGTTTGGCTTTTCCGGCTAGACTTGGGCTTTCTGTGTGTCTTTTTTCACGTCTCTGTCTCTGTCTTTCTCTCTGAGCGACCTGGCCCCTACTTCCTACCTCTCGTGAGCCCCCAGCTGATGTCCCCTGAGCTTAGTGATGAACAGTGGGATTCTATGCCAGGAGACCCCCCACCCAGCCACCCACACAGTTCCTCTGGAAACCACCCATCCCCACCCCAGCTCCATCTCCAAGCCCACTCCCTCTTATAAGGCTGGGAGGCTGACTGGACCCAGGAATTTGGAGCTGTTCCCCAGAAATTTCCAGCTGCAAAGACACTTCATCTGCCTTTGGTGATGGAGGCTGTAGACATGAAGATAAGAGGCTGGAATTGAACAGAATCCTCCATGTAAAGGAAGCTAATTTGCAGCAAATGAAAAAGAATCCAGCAACTGGGAGACGCGGGGCTGGTGGAGCGGGGCTGGGTGCTTGGCACAGGGCTCCTGTCTGAGGATGGGTCTCCACAACCCCATGTGGCCCCTAATTACAGATGTCGCCGGAGAAGAGGGGAGCTGTGTGCATGGTTAAGAGGGCGGCAGGAGCCAGAGGCTGTGCTCCTTCAGCTGACAGGCCTGTACTATCCCACAACTCCAGCTGTCCCTGCTTTCCCTCAGGCTTCTGGTGGCCTTATCTCCTGACTGCTGGCTCTGACCTTTAAGGCCTGAGGACACCCCCTTCCCCACTGCTGCCCTAGGCACTTGGCAGGGAGCCCCAGGGGTCAGCAGTTATCAGAGCAAGGCTGTTTCCTGGGACCCCCGCCCACTCCCCTTCTGTGATTTGGGTCCAGAGTCTGGACGGGCTCAGCGTCCTGCATCTCCCACCAGCTCCAGCTTGTCCATCCCCGGGGGTGGCCCTCTGACACCCTTCCACGTATCCCTTCCCCAATCCCCCCCACACCCACAAACACCCTCCGTGCGGGTGTGCTAACCCGCTTCAGTCATGTCTGACTCTTTGCGATCCTATGGACTGTACCCGCCAGGCTCCTCTGTCCATGGGATTCTCCCTGCAAGAATACTGGAATGGGTTGCAATGCCCTGCTCCAGGAGATCTTCCCGACCCAGGAATTGAACCCATGTCTCTTGCCTCCTGCACTGGCAGGTGGGTTCTTCCCACGAGGGCCACCTGGGAAGCCCATAAACACCTAACTCCCACTGTGAATTCCTACACGCAGTCCTTGCATCACTTCTCTTCCCCAGCCCCAGTGGGCAATGCAGAGGTGGGAGGGAGCTGGACTCCTCTCTGGATTCCTCTCTCTGGCTCCTGAGACCCAGGTGAGGCCTCTTGTCCATGACCATCCAGCCCTCCTGTGGCCCCTTGGCCCCAGCACCCACTCCTGCCTCCCAAAAGCCTGTGTCTACACAGCAGCAGCCAGTCTGGGAAGAATTCCTACAGGTAAATGCACCAGGAACATGAATTCACAACTTAAGGGAAAAAATATCTCAGAAACACTTAAAACATTGTGAATGTGGAACCAGACCACAAATGATTAGGGATAATGTAATTTATTCACTTAATGTTTAAAGGAAAAAAAGAAACTACTCATTTTACATGAGATGTAAAATTGGCAGGCAGATCTAAAAAGTGATGCTTTTCTAAATTGAAAAAAATAATCATTGAAAGTTAGAACTCAGCAGGTCAAATTGCAGAGTGGCTACAGATGGAGAATTCATGAACAGAAAGGTAATTCTGAAGAAATATCCTCCAAATGAGGCATAAAGAGACCAAGCTGAAAAATGTAAAAGAAAGATTAAAAAAAAAAAACAAGGAGACTTATGTGAAAAGGGGTATGATCTTATGATCAAATTTCCAGAACGTGAAAATGAGGAAGAGGAAAATTTGAAGAGAAAAATCTGATTTTCGAGAAATGATGAAAGACAAGTCAGGGTTCAGGAAGCTCCACCTACACCCAGATTGAAAGTGAAGAACGCTGAGAACAAAGAAGATGCTAAAAGCTTGCAGAGACAGAAGCCCAATTTCCTCCAATGGAACCACCCAAACTGAGAGCTGACTTCTCTAGCAACAGTGAAATCCAAAGGACAGAAAATAATATCAGTGAAGTCCTGAGAGAAAACATTTGTCAACCTAAAACTGTATATTCAAAAAAAAAAACCCAAAACTTTAAAAATGGAACACACAAGACATTTTTCAGACAAGTACAGACCAAGAGCATTTATGACCAGCAGCCCCTTTACTGAAGGACATTCTGAAGGAAGCCTTTCAGGCAAAGAAAAAAGACCCCCTGAAGGTGGCACGTCCCTCAGAAGAAACAATGAGCAAATAACTGAGTAAGCAAATCTAAGCAAATTTTGTACGAAACAGCAATCTTTCAACAGCATTCATGTTTCATTCACTCATTTATCCCACGTGGATTTTTCAGGCACTTTCTGATCTTCAGCCCTGCCTGGGATGTATCACAAGGAAAATGGGCTTCTGTAGAAGAAGTCTTATCAATGACCTAAGAAACCAAGAGAAAATGTTCATTGAATTACTGTTTTTGATAGAAAGTGGAAACTACTGAAAAATAGAAAGGTGACCAAGAAAATGATGCATTCAGTATATTGACCTTCCCCATGGGCTGGGGAGCAATGCAAAGGCTTGGACCCCAAGCCTGATGTTTGCTCTTTTCTGCCACAGGACAAGGGGGCAGGGCCATGAGCATTCAGAGGCCGGGCAGTGGCGAGTGGTTTTCTAGGAAAGTTATACCTGTCCAGCCTGCAAGAGACAGGGGAGGTGAGCAATAAACCAAGGCTGGGAATTTTCTCCATTTTCCCCAGCATTTGCCCACTGCTCAAATCAGAAATGGGAGAAAGCAATGGCACCCCACTCCAGTACTGTTGCCTGGAAAATCCCATGGATGGAGGAGCCTGATAGGCTGCAGTCCATGGGGTCGCTAAGAGTCAGACACGACTGAGCGACTTCCCTTTCACTTTCCACTTTCATGCATTGGAGAAGGAAATGGCAACCCACTCCAGTGTTCTTGCATGGAGAATCCCATGGACGGAGAAGCCTGGTAGGCTGCAGTCCATGGGGTCGCACAGAGTCGGACACGACTGAAGCGACTTGGCAGCAAATCAGAAATCTTACCCTGTTTTGTTTTGTTTTTTCCTCTCCTTTTGTGCACTTATAAATTTTAAAAAGGAAGAGCACATATGTATGGGTAGAATTGGGATACTTGACATATACACTCTATGCTCTGTGCTTAGTGGCTCAGCTCTGTCTGACTCTTTGCAACCCCATGGACTTTAGGCCACCAGACTCTTCTGTCCACGGGATTCTCCAGGCAAGAATACTGGAGTGGGTTGTCTTTTCTTAGTCCAGGGGACCTTCCCAACCCAGGGATCAAACCTTCGACTCTTCCTCTCCAGGACTGGCGGGTGGATTCTTTACCACCAGCGCTGCCTGGGAAGCCCCATACATACACTGCTGCTACTGCTAAGTTGCTTCAGTCCTGTCCAACTCTGTGCGACCCCATAGATGGCAGCCCACCAGGCTCCCCCATCCCTGGGATTCTCCAGGCAAGAATACTGGAGTGGGTTGCCATTTCCTTCTCCAATGCATGAAAGTGAAAAGTGAAAGTGAAGTCGCTCAGTCATGTCCGACTCTTGGCGACCCCATGGACTGCAGCCTCCCAGGCCCCTCCATCCTTTGGATTTTCCAGGCAAAAGTACTGGAGTGGGGTGCCATTGCCTTCTCCGCATATATACACTACTATGCATAAAACAGGTAACTAAAGAGAACCTCCTGGATAGCACAGGGACCTCTACTCAGTGTTCTATAGTGACTTAATGGGAAGGAAATCCAGGAAAGAGGGGATATACGTGTGCATGTGTGGCTGATTCATTTTACTGTACAGAAGAAACTAACACAGCGGTGTAAAGCAGCTACACTCCAATAAATTTTAAATTAATAAAAATTAATTTTAGAAAAAAGTCACAAGCCAATAAAAAAAAGAAACAGGCTGATCGAGCATTGACTTTCTCTCCTCTCAGTTGCCACATACAGGATGTCGGGAATTAACAGTGGGATTGAGATGGCAAAGCGAGCTTGGAGATTCAAAACAAGGTGAAGCAAGAAAGCCCCCCTGTGTGCCTTGGCTCTTTCTGCTGATGCACCTCTTTGCTGACATTTACTGACAACCAGCATTTGATGGGTTTCTCCCTCCCCTCTCCCTCCCCACTGAGAGTCAGTCTAACGATGTGTATTGAAACCATTGCTGACATAAGCAAGCAGGACTCCACAGCAGCCCCTCCAGCTCCAAAGTGAATTTCCAGCAGCGAACAGCGACTGGAGCTCTCAGAGGACAGCTTTGCAGCCTCGGCCGTCAGCCTGGGCGGGGAGCCAGCGCATTCTTGGACAATCAAAACGTGTGCGGCAAACAGAACTGAATGGAATGGTGAGACTAGTGTAGGAAAGGGCAGGGAGAGGGGTCCCAACGAATTCGCTGTGGGATTCCTTGGGGGCAGCCTTGCCTCTTCCAGCTGGGTGTTGTTAAACCTCTGTGAGCTCTGAGCGCACAGGCTTCTAACATCCTCCAAGACAGAGTTCTGAACAGAAGATGCTGAGTTCATCGGGGGCACCGTCACATGAGTTGATCTGTCTTAGACATGAAGTTCCTACGGGGCAGGGCCAGATCTGAGGGCAGACTTCACAGTACAAACACAGGAGACAAAGGAGACACAGGTCAGGCCTCCACTCCTGGTCTTTCTGGTACTTCAGAGATTCAGGTTGGCTTTTCTGTCTTCTTTTTTTCATTTCTACCTGGGCAACTAAAATGTCCATCATGCCTCTGAGATGTGATAACTTTGAGCAACATTTAGCAAAGAAACTGTCTCCCGAATTCTGACCCAAATACCGATTCCCAGGGTTGCTCTCCCTAGGCCCCCAAGAAAGCTCTGCCTGAGATTATGGAAGCCAAGGCTACATTTATTTTTTTAATAAACACATTAGGATTTATTCATACAATTGAATATCCAGAAAAGAGAATGATAGTGTGAACACAACACAGAAGAATCACAAATGAACATCTGGTGAAAGTCACAGAAGAATATGTCCAGTATTATTACATTTATGTAAATGAAAAAGTTTGAGGATATAAAAACAAGTTATAAAAACTATATGGCGAGGAGAGAATACACACACACACACACACAGTCATACAGACACACACACATACAGACACACACACAATAATGGTGATCTCTGGGCAGAAAGGATAGGCCCATCGACCTGGGTCATACAGGCAGGAGTTGTAGCCACGAGTCTTCTAAGGCCTGGGCTTCAGCCACCACTGGGCTTGGGCTGCCTGAGGTTGAATCTTGCCTCTTGCAAGTGTGCAAAAATAGGAATTTTGCTTGATCCCCTGTGCTTACATCCATAAACTATGAAGCTATGAACTACTTAAGAGACTTGCTAAATCATGTATAGTGCTCATGTAAAATATTACTTGAAAGGTTTAATAAATGACATCCATTCTCATTATTATTAGAGCTACCAGGCAGCACTGGCCCCTCTGCTGACTTGCCTCTTCATAGCTCTGTTGTCACAATGTTCATCCATTCACTCATCCACACATCCATTCACCCATCCACCCATCCATTCACTCACTCACTCATCCATCCATTCATTGCACAGGTGTCGCTTGAAACTTCGTATACACTGGACCCTGTAGTGTGCTAGCAATCCAACTTTTAAAAGTGCGCTGCATTTATAGCATTTGCCAACTTACATGGTGTAAATATTCCTACCAATGCCAATTTCAAGCTACCAAACCATTTAAAAAATCCCATTGGCAAAATTGACCTGTGAAATCATCATTATTATTACCCCATTTTTTAAATCAACATTCGGAAAGGACAGCTTTAGTCTCCAACTTGTGGCTCTAAAGCAGCTGCGGAAAGCAGGAAATGGGTGTGGCCGCGTGCCCACTGCACTTTATTTACAACAACAGGTTGCCCACTGGATTTGGTGGACAGGCCACTGTTTGTCCACCTCCGTTCTCAAAAGTGTTAATTGTCTGGGGGCTTTGGACATTTTGTCTGTGGGCTCAATTTGCAAACAATGAATGAAGACTGTTTCCCTGAAGGATGGTTTGCTCTGTAAGGAGGCTCCATGACTGTGATGTTGATTTCTTTGCAATGACTAGATCAGAATTCCACTACGGCCTTTCGTGGGTGGAGGGCCGATCAAGCACTACTTGACAGATAGAACCATCAACCGTCAGGGCTACAAGGGAAGTGTGTATGGTAGAACCCCATGTGCTTTCCGATGAGGAAACAGGCATCCAGAGAGGGGACGGGACACCCCCAAGGGCCCAGGATGAACGTCGCACGCACGCGACTGCGTTAACAAGGTTTGCGCTGGGGGAATGCCCACCTTCTGCTGGAGGCTGTGTTTCAAACACATTTCCAATCCTGACCCACTGCCCTGCTTCTCCTGCAGATGATTCTCAGAGACAGGACCTCAAAGGAAGCCCCCATTCCAAGACTCTCTTGGTGGTGGAAATGGGAATTTCACGTGAGGGTTTGTGTGGAGAAGGGCAGCCGGCTTGAAGGTGGCTGAAGTGGCTGGCATCCCAGTTCTGTCCTTCCTGGCCGTGTGAGCCCCCGTAGGTCACTTAACCTCTCTGAGCCCGTCTTCATCTGCTAACGGAGGATGACGGTATCTGCCACGCATGGTCGCTCTTGTAGTTGAAGTAGGCATGGACACCGGTATCTTGCTGGAGCCACACCCCAGGAAGGGTCGTAGGCTCGCTGGGCCTCCAGTCTGCCCGACGCACACAGGGCAACGTCTCCCAGTCTGGAGGGACTAACAGCTGGGGCTTGATTTGAATGGTTCCGTGTGAGTCTGAGTCTTCAAGAGCTGAAGACTCATCTCAGCCAAGTGACTTAGGAAGTTCCTATGGACCCAAACTCTTAAAGCACAAGTACCCACTGAATGTCAGCCAGGCCCACGCTTGAGCGGGAGCAGGGGATGGTGAATTTCCCAGGACTTAACAATGCTCCAGCAAGATCGCAGCTGCCAAGGATGCTTGGTGAGCCCCTGGGATCCACTGAAACCGGGACTCTGGGGGTCAGGAAGAACATTGTGTTCTCTCTTGGGGCCAGCCAGCAGCCGCCTCATGGTGCCCACAGTGGGCAGAGAACTCTGTGATGTGGACCCAGGAGCCAGCCCAATTCACCCCCGCCCCCTGGGGTGGGGGGACTCAGATCCCAGCAACCTGCCCTGGGCAACAGTGAACATCAACCAAGGCCCTGCTTGGCACTCAGGAAACAAGGAGGCTTGAGACCCAGTCCTGTCTGCCGAGGGGCTCCCAGAGATGGGAGAAGCAGAAACAGAGGAGCCCGTGTCATTAGAGTGGGGTGACCGGGGCTCCCCTCCACACAGGTGTGAAAGAGCCTCTGCGAGAAGGCAGCCCCGCCTGAAACCCTGGGTGGCTGGGCAGGGCCAAGGGCCAGTGCTTAGGGCTGGCTGCGGGGCCTAAAGCCTGTCCAAACCACCTAGCGCCAGATAACCTTTGACACGCACTGTCTGTGACTCTGTTGCCCCTCACCGGCTGTTAACAGAGCCCGCTGTAAGAATTGCTGCCTGGAAAGAGGAGCAGAGAGTTTCAGAGTCAGGACAGGCTCCCTGCTCCTGGAAGGCAGGTGGAATTGGCCAGATAAGCTCAGGACACGGCTGCAGGCGCAAGGCAGCTGGCACACCTGGGCACAGGACAGAGGTGGGTCTGCCGAGAATAGAGACCCACTGGCAGGGCACACCTCCTGCTGTGTCCCAGGACCCGAGGCTTCTCTCTCACCCGGGGACCACTTTGGACCACCCCTCTGCCTGACCGTCATCCGCCAGTGGCCGGTCTAGGAATATTCAGGAGGCCACCGCTCCCTGCTTCCCCCGCCCCCTCCCAGTCCTTTGGAGTCCGAGTTCTGCTTCCTCTCTTTGGATGGCCCTCGAGTGCCAGATACCATGTGGGGAACTCACAGCCAGGGAGTCGCTAAGCCAGCGAGAGCAGCTGCACCCTGGACCTGCCCCCAGCCCCGTGCCCAGCCCAGGCTCATCCTTCATCATTACAGTCTGCTCATCCTGCCCTCATCCCAGAAAAGAGCCGAACTCCAGGCCTCCTGGATTGATCCTACAGCCCTGCCTGTTCTTTCTAATCAGAAAAATGCTGCATGTCACCCAGTCCCCTCTTCTTAAAAGGTGTGAGGCTTCCTGAAAGATGTGGGGAAGGTGATGGGTGGGGGCCCAGCTGTCGCGTAATCAAGCCCACGTGTCTTCATAGCCCGGGACTGGAGCCGGGGCGGCGGGGAGAGTGGGCCACGAGGCTCCATCCTGCCCTGAACACACAGCCAGGCCTCAGTGAGGGGCGCCCAGCAGGGCAGGTGGTCCCAGCCTGTCCCCCTCTCCCACCCCTCAGGGCATCACATACCAGGGAGGGTGGAACCATGGGGGCCCCCAAGGTCCAGGGCCTGTGTGCAGAACTGGGCTCTGCCACTCACCAACTGTGGGTCCTCAGCTTCTTCACAGAATGATGAAAAGCGGATGGAAAGGATTGTACTTAATTCCTGGAATCCTCAGGATTAACCAGGCCGAGGTAAGGAAAGCTCCCAGCTCAATGCCTGGCTTCCAGACAGGGCTGATCAAGTTCTACCTGAGGAAGAAAGACCAGATATAGAGTCACAGAGGCGAGGAGAGAGCCAAGGCCGGGTTTAGTGGGAAGCTTTGGTTTTACGGTGATGGCGTATTCCCCGAGATCTTCGCCTCCCCCTGGTCCTGCCTGGAGATGGATGAAAAGACAGAAGATCCCAGCATGTACAGTTTTCTCACAGATGAGCCCCCAGCTGAGAAATCTTGGGGAGCAAATTCCTTCTGGAGGGAATTCAGGGAGGGTGATGACAGTTTCAACACGAAACGGGCCTCCCTTCCTCCGGGGAAACTGCCTTGTTTGGCACCGAACTGCTGGCAGGGTCCTCATCCTGCTGAAACCGGAGAGTCTCCTCCCAAGGATGATCTGGGTGTGGGTGCTGCCTGCATCCACAGAGAGCTAACCTCATCTCTCTCTGAAAAGTGTGAGCATGCTTCAGAACAAATGGAGAGGCGAGACTCTAGTGTTTCCAGATGAAATATAGAGCAGTTAAATCTGCATCTCAGATAAATAATATTTCGAGGGTAAAATATGCTCAAATATTGCAAAGAACTTGCTTGTACTTAGTCTTATCTGAAACTGAACCAGGCATCCTGTATTTCTATTTGCTAAATCTGACCGCCCTAGCCTAAAGGCACTGCATTTCTTGACTCTGAGATGGGCATGGGCCAGTTCTGGGAAAGGTTGTGATATGAAGAAAAATGCCAAAGCAGCTTTTCCCCGGCTTCAACCTGCCACGTTCTCCTTTCTCCCTGCCCGTGGTCCCCTGGACCGGTGCAAACCCTGCCTTGCTCAGAAATCTGAGCCTTCCCTGTTGGCTCTAACCCCCACCAACCCATGTTGATGGATGCCCCCAGAAGCTCCCCTTTAACGACATCCAGACCCCAACATTGCCCTCAAATCAGCCAGACCCAGGGCTGAGCCAATCAGATTCTTCATTCCCCAGCTGCAGTGATTGGTTGGGGGCTGGCAACACATGACCCACGACGGCCCAATCAGAGTGGATGGCAGAGCTTTTGCTGGATGAGGATGGCCTGAGTCTCACCTGGAAGGACTCTGAGCATCACAGGACCTGAGTCGCAGCCAGTCCAGGACCAGATCTAAGAGACAAGCTTGCTGTATCTTCAGAATTTTCTGCTTGTTTAAATCAATTCATCTTTAGCTGAAAGCCAGCTTGTTTTGGGTTTTTCTGACCCTGGAACAAAATGTCCTGGTACAGATGTCAAAAACTGGCGTTAAGTGAGGGAGTCCAGAGAGCCTGTCCCATCTCCATGTAGGCAAAGTGCTGGGTCCCACATTTCCTCATCTGTTCCTTTTATCCTTCTGTACAGCACGCCCGCCTTGCAGGAAACCATCCTCAAATTCTGCCATGGGGAGAGAGACAAGTCACAAACGTTGGTGCATAGAAATGAATAAAGTCCACCAACTTCTATGCATCCAATTAACAAAGAGTAGGAGCAAGGCATTTCTCCCAAGGGGCAACAAGATGGTGTGTCTGCTCCTCACAGATTGTAAAGTGTTGTTAGCATTTAAGAGAAGTGAAAAATAAAACGTTCTGGCTTCTCCCTACCACTCACCTTCTGCTGAGTTTTCTCCGAAGGAACCTTAGAAACCTCAGAAATTCAGAATTAGGGAAGGGGGCCTAAGTCACTGATGGCCTCCCTTCTCATTAGTGGAGCCAGGAATGTCAAGGCCAATGGGCCTCACTCCAAAACCTAAGCATTTTTTTTTATCCTATTTAAGGCCACCTGAGTTGTCTTAGTGTGCATGCATGCTATCGCTTCAGTTGTGTCTGGCTCTTGTGACCGCGTGGTCTGTAGCCCTCCAGGCTCCTCTGTCCACGGGAGTCTCCAAGCAAGAATACTGGAGTGGGTTGCTATGCCCTTATCCAGGGGATCGTCCCAACCCAGGGATTGAACCAGTGTCTCTAAGGATTCCTGCATTGGCAGGAGGGTTCTTTATCATTAGCGCCACCTGGGAAGCCCCTGCCTTGGTGTATTACTTTCCTATTGCTGCCCTAACGAATTGCCACTGACTTATTGGCTTCAGTTTCAGTTCAGTCACTCAGTTGTGTCTGAATCTTTGCGACCCCGTGAATCGCAGCACGCCAGGCCTCCCTGTCCATCACCAACTCCCGGAGTTCACTCAGACTCACGTCCATCAAGTCAGTGATGCCATCCAGCCATCTTATCCTCTGTCGTCCTCTTCTCCTCCTGCCCTCAATCCCTCCCAGCATCAGAGTCTTTTCCAATGAGTCAACTCTTCGCATGAGGTAGCCAAAGTACTGGAGTTTCAGCTTTAGCATCATTCCTTCCAAAGAAATCCCAGGACTGATCTCCTTCAGAATGGACTGGTTGGATCTCCTTGCAGTCCAAGGGACCCTCAAGAGTCTTCTCCAACACCACAGTTCAAAAGCATCAATTCTTCAGCACACAGCCTTCTTCACAGTCCAACTCTCACATCCATACATGACCACAGGAAAAACCATAGCCTTGACTAGACAAACCTTTGTTGGCAAAGTAATGTCTCTGTTTTTGAATATGCTATCTAGGTTGGTCATAACTTTCCTTCCAAGGAGTAAGCGTCTTTTAATTTCATGGCTGCAGTCACCATCTGCAGTGATTTTGGAGCCCAGAAAAATAAAGTCTGACACTGTTTCCACTGTTTCCCCATCTATTTCCCATGAAGTGGTGGGACCGGATGCCATGATCTTCGTTTTCTGAATGTTGAGCTTTAAGCCAACTTTTTCACTCTCCACTTTCACTTTCATCAAGAGGCTTTTGAGTTCCTCTTCACTTTCTGCCATAAGGATGGGGTCATCTGCATATCTGAGGTTATTGATATTTCTCCCAGCAATCTTGATTCCAGCTTGTGTTTCTTCCAGTCCAGTGTTTCTCATGATGTACTCTGCATAGAAGTTAAATAAACAGGGTGACAATATACAGCCTTGACATACTCCTTTTCCTATTTGGAACCAGTCCATTGTTCCGTGTCCAGTTCTAACTGTTGCTGCCTGACCTGCATACAAATTTCTCAAGAGGCAGATCAGGTGGTCTGGTATTCCCATCTCTTTCAGAATTTTCCACAGTTTATTGTGATCCACACAGTCAAAGGCTTTGGCATAGTCAATAAAGCAGAAATAGATGTTTTTTATGGAACTCTCTTGCTTTTTCTATGATCCAGCGGATGTTGGCAATTTGATCTCTGGTTCCTTTGCCTTTTCTAAAACCAGCTTGAACATCAGGAAGTTCATGTTTCACATATTGCTGAAGCCTGGCTTGGAGAATTTTGAGCATTACTTTACTAGCGTGTGAGATGAGTGCAATTGTGCGGTAGTTTGAGCATTCTTTGGCATTGCCTTTCTTTGGGATTGGAATGAAAACTGACCTTTTCCAGTCCTGTGGCCACTGCTGAGTTTTCCAAATTTGCTGGCATATTGAGTGCAGCACTTTCACAGCATCATCTTTTAGGATTTGGAATAGCTCAACTGGAATTCCATCACCTCCACTAGCTTTGTTCGTAGTGATGCTTTCTAAGGCCCACTTGACTTCACATTCCAGGATGTCTGGCTTTAGGTCAGTGATCATACCATCGTGATTATCTGGGTCGTGAAGATCTTTTTTGTACAGTTCTTCTGTGTATTCTTGCCACCTCTTCTTAATATCTTCTGCTTCTGTTAGGTCCATACCATTTCTGTCCTTTATCGAGCCCATCTTTGCATGAAATGTTCCTTTGGTATCTCTGATTTTCTTGAAGAGATCCCTAGTCTTTCCCATTCTGTTGTTTTCCTCTATTTCTTTGCATTGATCGCTGAAGAAGGTTTTCTTATCTCTTCTTGCTAATCTTTGGAACTCTGCATTCAGATGTTTATATCTTTCCTTTTCTCCTTTGCTTTTCGCTTCTCTTCTTTTCACAGCTATTTGTAAGGCTTCCCCAGACAGCCATTTTGCTTTTTTGCATTTCTTTTCTATGGGAATGGTCTTGATCCCTGTCTCCTGTACAATGTCAAGAACCTCATTCCATAGTTCATCAGGCACTCTATCTATCAGATCTAGGCCCTTAAATCTATTTCTCACTTCCACTGTATAATCATAAGGGATTTGATTTAGGTCATACCTGAATGGTCTAGTGGTTTTCCCTACTTTCTTCAATTTCAGTCTGAATTTGGCAATAAGGAGTTCATGGTCTGAGCCACAGTCAGCTCCTGGTCTTGTTTTTGCTGACTGTATAGAGCTTCTCCATCTCTGGCTGCAAGGAATATAATCAATCTGATTTCGGTGTTGACCATCTGGTGATGTCCATGTATAGAGTCTTCTCTTGTGTTGTTGGAAGAGGGTGTTTGTTATGACCAGTGCATTTTCTTGGCAAAACTCTATTAGTCTTTGCCCTGCTTCATTCCGTATTCCAAGGCCAAATTTGCCTGTTACTCCAGATGTTTCTTGACTTCCTACTTTTGCATTCCAGTCCCCTGTAATGAAAAGGACATCTTTTTTGGGTGTTAGTTCTAAAAGGTCTTGTAGGTCTTCATAGAACCGTTCAACTTCAGCTTCTTCAGCATTACTGGTTGGGGCATAGACTTGGATTACTGTGATATTGAATGGTTTTCCTTGGAAACGAACAGAGATCATTCTGTTGTTTTTGAGATTGCATCCAAGTACTGCATTTCGGACTCTTGTTGACCATGATGGCTACTCCATTTCTTCTGAGGGATTCCTGCCTGCAGTAGTAGATATAATTGTCATCTGAGTTAAATTCACCCATTCCAGTCCATTTGAGTTCGCTGATTCCCAGAATGTCGACATTCACTCTTGCCATCTCTTGTTTGACCACTTCCAATTTGCCTTGATTCATGGACCTGACATTCCAGGTTCCTATGCAATATTGCTCTTTACAGCATCGGACCTTGCTTCTATCACCAGTCACATCCACAGCTGCGTATTGTTTTTGCTTTGGCTCCATCCCTTCATTCTTTCTGGAGTTATTTCTCCACTGATCTCCAGTAGCATATTGGGCCCCTACTGACGTGGGGAGTTCCTCTTTCAGTATCCTATCATTTTGCCTTTTCATACTGTTCATGGGGTTCTCAAGGCAAGAATACTGACGTGATTTGCCATTCCCTTCTCCAGTGGACCACATTCTGTCAGATCTCTCCACCATGACCTGCCCATCTTGGGTTGCCCCACGGGCATGGCTTAGTTTCATTGAGTTAGACAAGGCTGTGGTCGTAGTATGATTGGATTGACTAGTTTTCTGTGAGTATGGTTTCAGTGTGTTTGCCCTCTGCTGCCCTCTTGGAACACCTACCGTCTTACTTGGGTTTCTCTTACCTTGGGCATGGGGTATCTCTTCATGGCTGCTCCAGCAAAGCACAGCTGCTGCTCCTTACCTTGGATGAGGGGTATCTCCTCACTGCTGCCCTTCCTGACCTATAGCACAAATTTATAATATAAATTTAATTAAACTTAATATAGCCACAAGGGCTTCCCTTATGACTCAGCTGGTAAGGAATCCACGTACAGTACAGGAGACCTGGGTTTGACCCCTGGGTTGGGAAGATCCCCGGAGAAGGGAAATGCTACCCACTCCAGTATTCTGGCCTGGAGAAGTCCATGGACTATATAGTCCATGGGGTTGCAAAGAGTCGGACATGACGGAGTGACTCACTTTGAGCACAAATTTATCATCTGAAACTTCTGTGGTTAGAAGTTCGAACAATTTGGGTCCCACTGGGCTAAAACCAAGGTCCGAGAGGGTTCTTGGCAGCTCCCGCCAGAGGACACTTCTCTCTTGCCTTTTCTAGCTTCTAGAGGCTAGAAGCTGCGTTCCTTGGCCCGCAGCCCTGTGCTCACCCTCAAAGCACAGGGCTCCACCCTCTGGATCCGCCCTCATGTCTCCTCTCTCTGACTTTGACCTTCTTGTCTCCCTCTTATAAGGACGCTTGCGATGACGGTGGGTGCCCCTGGAGAATCCAGCATCTTCTCCCCACCTCAAGGTGCTTAGCTTAATCACGCCCAGCGATCTCGTTCTGTCATCGATGGTAACGTACTCACATGTTGTGGGGGATGGAGGCATGGACGTATTGGGGGACATCATTCTGTCTACCGTAGCTTGCGTTCCCCCAAATCCAACCCAGAGATAAGGACTTGGGTACAAATAGTTTATGTGGGAGGTGGGAAGAGAGGGCAAGGGGAAAGGCCAAGGGAGGTGCGTTAGCGAGAGGTCACCGCTGGGGGGCGCCCGGGGCTCATCTCACCCAGGCCCTTCTGGGAACCCGGGTAAACCCCGCCTCCCAGTTCCGTACCTGGAGGCAAGGAACACAGTGACGCCCACCCGGTGCGTCCCCTGCGCCCCCTGCGCCCCCGCCCCCTCGAGACTGAGGATTTCTCCTGGGGGCATCAGCTCGTGGGCCCCTCGTGAAGCCTCCGTGCTGGAGGTGGAGGCCATCCACGGGGGAGGGACTCTCCACACAGGCCTCCGTGACCGCCAGTGGCTGCAGGGACGGCCCCCGCCAGGGTCTGTGTCTGTAGGGTTTGTGCTGGGAGTCCCGAGCCCGCAGAGGCGCTGTGACTTGTTACTGAAATGGGAGGAAGGGGAACCAGAGAGAGAAGGGAAGGCAGGAGGAGGGGCTGCTGGGACTGCTTGTCCGTGCGGGGGGGCGGGGGGACAGCCCCGCAGCTTCCCTGTCCCCTCCAAGCCCATCGCATGGCTCGGACTGGATGCAGACTGGTCTGGAGAACCCCAGACTTCAGCTTCCAGAGGCTGCTCACACTGTCCTGTGCCACTGGGTGTGGACAGGTCTGCAGCGACACCTCCGTAGGGACACCTCTGTTTCCCACAAGAGGTGGCTCAAGCTTGGAGGACGGAGTCAGCGCCCCAGACCTTTCGTGGAACCCAGAGCAGCACAGAGCCGTGGGGAAGGCCTCCCAGCCTGCCCTGATGAACAGGGATTCAGAGCTTAGCAGGTGCTGTAGCCCACCGGGGATTCTCTAGGCAAGAATACTGGAGTGGGTTGCCATTTCCTCCTCCAGGGGATCTTCCTGATCTAGGGATTGAACCCACATCCCCCATGTCTCCTGCATTGCAGGCAGATTCTCTACCCACTGAGCCATCAGGGAAGCCCAGAATCAGACAGATTCAGAGAGACCAACCCAAACACAGAAGGCCTGGCTTCTCTTGCCCCTCTAGTGCCTGCCTGCGAGAAGTTGGTTTAGGCCCACGTTGGGGTCCAGAGAGTCCCCCCACCTCTGGGTGTGGCTTTGCCTTCCTGGGTTTCATCCCACTGATCCCCACAGGGGAACCTGTGCAGAGAAGGCTTGTCCATCCTTGAGCATGTCAGCACAGGTGGCCCTGTGTGCCGGTCACTTGTCCTCAGGGAGAGCCGGATGCTGGGGCTGGGGCATGCGGCCCATCCCAGATGTACTCTGGCCTGACGAGATCTCGGGCCTGGGGGAGGCAGATCTCCCAGGAGTGGGGACACAGGTCGGTGCTCAGGGTCACCATGGTGGTCCTGGGGGACCCTACATGCCACTGTCCCAGGGGCCCAGGGCAGCCCTCAGCCCAGAAAGTGGCCACGAGATGAAGTCCATCCTCCTTGAATCTTGGTCTGACCCTCTTTTCATCATTCTGGGCTGACTGTGACCTGCTGACCCCTCTTTTCTACCTTTTTGGCTGCATTTAGTACAATTCTGATAAAACTGAGCAAACCAATTTACTCTGAATGCCCTCAAAGGGGCCTCATCAGAGAAAGGGGTGAGGTCCAGGGAACCACTCAGTCCTCTCCCCGCTCACTGCTTTTCTCGAAGCTTTTCCCTCAAGGTCGAGTTTTCATCTTGGAGGCAGGGGGAGGCTGGGCCCCACCACCCCTCCCGGTGCCCGTCAGCCTCCCCCGAGCACGGCCCATCTCTTCTGTGAAGCATCTATTTACAAAGCAGGTCACAAGCAGCGCTGTGCTGCCGCCTAAAAATAGAAAGTCATTACGGCGCCGCCGCCAAGTGCCTGCGCTCTCCTGTGATCCCCCGGAGCTGCAGGAGCTCGGCGAGGTCCTCCTCTCCCATCTGGGCTCCTCCAGCCCCTCCCTGCCCCACCGTCCTGGCTCAGCCATGGAGCCTGCTCCCACGGGACCTGCTTTCCCTTGGATTCTTTCGACAACCCTCGCGAGGCCAGTGCTCTGGCCCATTTGTCCCCGGAGGGACCCAAGGCTTCGAGGCCCAGTGGGTGGTGGAGCTGAGGGCTAGCTGGGTGGCAGGTCCATCTCCGGCGGTTTGTCTATCACACCACGCTACCACGTACACTGGCATCAAAGGAGACCCGGGAAGAGTCGGCCCCTGTCTGCCCTCCCCATCCTGGGAAGCCTGCCTGGGAGGCTGAGATGGGGACCCTGATGTGCCTCTTTCCTTGGGATTCCCACCCCCGCCCGGGCCCCCAGACCACCCCCACCTTATCCCCACCCCCTAGTGTACCGACAGCGCCTGCCTGGGCCCGGTGGAGCCCTTCCACAGTGGATAAAGAGGCCAGCTCTGCAGGACAGAAGGGGGTGGTCTCTGGTGCCTGTTGAGAAGGAAAGGAGACAGGAGCCTTGGGCATCAGCAAGGGCGAAGAGGGGCCTGAGACCCCCAGCTCCTGCCTCCCCGGAGGCGGTGGGCAGCACAGCCAGGTAGGGAAGGGTGAACGTGCCTGGTTGAGAGAAGCCCCCGAGTGTCAGACTGGCTGGATGTGGGGAGGCTCCAGCTCAGGTGGGGGCTTCCCAGGTGGCTCAGTGGTGAAGAATCCACCTGCCAATCCAGGAGATGTGGGTTTGATCCCTGGGTCAGGAAGATCCCCTGGGGGAGGGAATGGCAACCCACACAGCCATGGACACAGGAGCCTGGTGGGCTACAGTCAGACATGACTGAGCACTACGGAACTACACAGGCGGGGGCATTTCTCCTGTCACTTGTGGCCAGCATGGCAGGGCCCCTCCTTTCTCACCTGCAGGGGCTGCTCTAGCTGACGGGAGGTGGATGACGTCACTGACAGTCTCCTGGGCTGGGGTCCATCTGCTTGGGGGTCCCCTCTCCCTGACCCACCAGGAACCTGGATGAGGCACTGCTCCCTTAGATCATCTGGCCCTGTTGAGCTCACAGTGACTCCGGAGACAGGCTTAAGGAGTATGCTTTGCTGAAGAATGCAACTAACTTTCCTATTGTAACACAGCGAGAGGACAGTTTTTTCCAGCTAACCTGATTCCCTCGTACCACACAGTGGAGGGGTATGGGACAAAATCTTATTGTTGGAGCCATGGCCATTGGATGCAAACAGCAAAGGCCTGCATCGGGCCAGATGGGAGGTAATAATAGCGTGTGAACTGGAGCAAACTAGTGCCCTGGCTCCATGCCCCTGCAGACCCGGGGCACACAGAAGGCAGGCTGGGGCTGTAGGTCCTCTGCTTATCATGCAGTCAGAAATCTAGTAATTGTGTGCAGTTATTTCGTAACAGATGACAATAAGCTGAAACAGCATCTGGGACAAAGGAAGCATTTTGTTGGCAAGGCAGAAGCAGAGAAAATACGCACAGTGCTTGATATTTAATGTGAAAGTTTTTCTAAGGTATCTGTAGCATGACTTGAATTATTTCATATAGTAGATGTGTGGGAAAAAATATCTAGGGAAGTAAATATTCTATGATATGGCTGCACTGTTTGGTTTAAGATGAAGTTAAGTGAGGTATGCTTTTGAACTGTGATGATGGGGAAGGCTCTTGAGAGTCCCTTGGACAGCAGGATCAAACCAGTCCACCCTAAAGGAAATCAACCCTGAATATTCACTGGAAGGATGGATGCTGAAGCTGAAGCTCCAATGCTTTGGTCACCTGATGCAAAGAGCCTGCCCATTAAAAAAGACCCTGATGCTGGGCAAGATTAAGGGCAGGAGAAGAAGAGGGTGACAGAGGATGAGGTGGTTGGATGGCATCACTGACTCAATGGATATTAAGTTTGAGCAAACTCAGGGAGATGGTGAAGGTCAGGGGAGCCTGGCGTTGCAGTCCATGGGGTCGCCAAGAGTCGGACACGACTGAGCGACAGTAATGATAATACAGAGGAGGAGCAGCTCGCCTCGATTAAGTCTGCAGTCTTAGCACGAGTGATAAGCCATGTGTTGTCGTTAGGAACACCGTGTGTGGTTTCCCTTATGGATCTTGAATCCCCCTCAATCCAGAGAATCCAGGTGGCGAGGCCCACGCAGGGCCCACGATCCTGGGACTTTCTCGGACTTGGAGCTTCCCCTATAGCTGTAGACAGCGGCCACCACAGGAGCCCAAGGTGGTCCTGGACTCAGCTGCCCAGGTGCACTTGCCCTTCACATCCCTCTTTGGAAGGTTTAGGATCTTGCCTCTGCACCAGCTTTTGACATCTTGGGAAATCATTTCCCACCCACAAAGGGAAGCAGATCCAATCCCCTCTGTCTGCACAGTTTTGTTATAATTCACTTTGGATGTTGACCTTGATTTCCCCAAGACAGCTGCCGGCAGCCTCCCCAGGGGTCTGGCCTTGGGAGGGGGATGAGCACAGCGTAGCACTTTGTCTAGGGATTTGGTCCTGCATCGTTAGGCGGGAACACCACGTGAGGCTACACTAGAGATCTGAGGGCGTGCTGGTGTTTAGAAACCGTGTGTGATCTCCCAGCCCACCTGTGGGTGGGTGTGTCCCCTCCCAGCTCCTGCCCCCACCCAGCTCCTGCCCCCTCTGCAATGCAGGGGCTCTGTCAGCCCACGGCCCCACCGGTCAGGACCCCACGAGGGTGGTGGAGATGGAGAATCTCCACCTCCATCTCCATCCCCAATGGAGATGGGGATCTCAGCACTGAAGGAACCGAGGGTCAGAGCTCTTTCACATCGCCCAGCTGATGGGGGGTGAGAAGAACTGGGAAGTATGGGCCTGGCTTGTAAGCAGCAGCCAGGGCTTAGGGGTGACAGGATGTCAGGGGTTAACGTGACACCCGCGGAGCCAGGCGCTTCTGTCTTGAAGCCAGTGGTCCGCTGCTGGGACCAATGGGTTAAGAGTCGCTGGGTGGGGCAGCCTCTTGCTCCCATCTGGTTAGACGGGTTGAGGCCGGCTCAGCCAGCAGCCTGCATCTTTGGGGTGGGGGGGGGAGGGGTGGAGGCCAGGGACCCTGGGTGGAGCCGGCAGCAGGGAGGTGGAGGGGCAGTGGACAGCAGAGGCCGAGCCTGCCTCGGGCCGCGAGGGTTAAGGGGAGCCTGGAACTCCCACCCAGGGGGCTGCAGAGGGCGCCTGCTGGGGTGAGTGTGGGCATGCTGGGGAGGGGGCAAGTCCCCATCCTGCCTCAGGAGCTCACTGCCATGGAGACGAAAGCTGAGGGTCTTCAAGTGGCGGAATGGGAGGGGTGGTGTGCACAGTCTCCATGGGACGTGCTTCTGCACGTCCGAGGAATTCACGGATAACACGGGGGAGCGCAGCACGTGCCGACCTTCTCCTGATGATTCCCTTGAGGGATCCAGCACCCCTGTTCTGTGGGGGGGGGACACTGAGGCACAGAGGTGTCGGGGAGCTTGCCCGGTGGGTCAGCTGCCAGGTGGCCCGGGGCCCGGCCTCCTGGAGCTCCCCACCCTGAGCAGTCACCCCCACGCTGTCCTGGGGCTGCTGGGGCAGACCACTGGCAGGAGGAAGTGGCTGTGTGACTTCTGAATGCAGGGCAGCATCTGTGGCCGCCTTGTTCGGAGACTCTCCCTCCTGGGGCCCTGGCTCCGGGGGAGGCTGGCTGCTCGGATGTGAGGACCCCGGGCAGCCAGTGGAGGGGCCCGGGGACAGGGCCCATGAGTGAGTCGGTGCGTGTGTTCCATGGCCTCAAGGGACCACAGCCCCTGCTGATGGCTTGCACCCTCGTGAGAGATTGAGCCAGAAAGAGCGCCAGGCCCCCCTCTCAGGATACACGCGGTGTGTGCCTCTTAAGCTGGGACAGTAGGTTACACTGCAGTAGACTGGAGCACCCAGGCATCAGCTGCCGGGGGTGCTCTGTGCCGCCAGAGGCTGCCCTGTGCTGGGTCACCTCCCGGAACCCAAATGAGGGACCACCTGGAGGAAGAGCCTCTAGGGGGAGGGCAGAGCAAGGACAACCAGCCATCTGGGACAGGCTGCCCGGGAAGGTGCGTCTAAAGGCAGTTAGGTGGGCGGCCTGGGGAGGGGCTCTAAAAGTCACCCCGGAGCAGGAACACAGATGCAGAGCTCTTAGCTTCTGCACAGAAGCATCTTTTTGCCAGAGTTTTCCATCAGGCAACACAAAAGCATCAGGGCTGGGTCACTGTGCAGAAGACTTTTGTCCTACGGAAGCCAGGACCGTCTGAAATCAGAAAGCAGAACTCCTCCGGTGTGGTGGCCGTGTTGTTGACAACTCCACGAAGGCATCCCTTCAAAAAGCCAGCTCTAAGGGTTGAATACAGTTAAGTATGCACTGAAAAAGCCATCAGTGGTTATTTTTAAAACCACAGGAAGTCACTCAGAGCCTTTAAAAATCAAACAGTAGAATGGCTCTCAGCCTGCCACGCTTGGAAGCTGCCAAGAAGACAGATGCATCAAGGAGGCACCCTAGCTGAGATGGACCAAAACCAGCTTAGCTGGAGAAAAGCTGAGTTTCAAATCTAAAGACTTTAGTCCAGTTGTTCCCTGCTGACCCCGCCCTCTCACACGTCCTCCCCCTCGAGGAGGAGCTACATTCCGAGAGCCTGTGAATGTAGGGGGTCTGGCCTAGGGGCTGAGCTGGGGAACGGTCATCTTGGGGCAAGCAGGTCCTGCAGGGCCCGAGAAGGCCGTGACTCCAGGGCAATGGATGAGGCCGGGGTCCACGCCCATTTCACATCCAGCCAGTGGCCCCGCTTCCTGAGCGTGTCTCACATGTGGACAGTCCTCAGGACCTGCGTGCAGGCCTCCCTCTGATCTCCACTGCAGGCTTGCTAATGGGACCCCACGTGGCCCCACGACTGCCTCAACGCGGTTGCCAGTTATCCTGCTGAAATACAGGGATCACATCCCTCTCCTCCCCTGAAGAACAGCTCCGGGCAGCCCTCCAAGCCCGGCCCCGGCCCCTCGTACGTCCCCCTACATGGACACTGCCTCTGTGGGGTGCCTGTGGCCCCTGCGAGGGCCTCAGTGCAGCGCATCGCTGACTCTTCTAGGTCCCGACAGAGGCGTCCCCATACTCCCCCACGGCCCAGCCAGGTCTGACCCCCTCCCGTCACTGCGCTGCCGCCCCTGCTCTGACCCTCCTGGCGTCCTCCAGTTTGCTGCTGATGGTCTGGCTCCTCCCACTAGGATGTGAAAGGTATGAGGCCCCTGGTCTGACCTGTGCTCTCACACACAGGGCAATGCCCAGCAAGTAGGAGATTCTCCGCCAATGTGTTTGCCGGGAATTCAGTGCCCAGGCAGCGGAGAGGAGGCCACGGTTAAGGCAGCAAGAGGGGGATCGGGAGAAGGGGACAGGAGGTGAGTCACAAAGTTCCAGTGCCTGGGATTCCACTCGCAGCTTTGTGACTGTGTCACTGACTTGGTAGAAGAGGCTGCAGGCCAAAAGGGAGTCAAAGTGTGGGAACACAGGACAATCCAGCTCAGGTCCTAATGTTCCTCCTTGTTTAGAATTAATTCCGCACAGACGGGTGCTCGGAGGCTCTGCTCTGAGGGGCACCCAGCGCCCTGGGATGTGGGTATTATTCTTTGCCCTTCTGAGATGAAGGGCATACGTGACAGACACAGAAATGTGAACTTCAGGAGCAGAAGAGCGCAAGGAAAAACGAACCTATCAGTAGCTGTTCTGTGCTCCCACCACAATGCTCCCCACACCACACCCCTGTAAACAGTGAATGCCTTGAGGAAAGGTGACTTTGAAGTAAGACAGTGACAATTTCACAATGCGCAGGATCGTTTTCGAAGTTTCAAGACTAGGAAGCCTGTTGTGTGAGCTTCTAACAGAAAGAATGAAACACCTCCTCCTGGGGTTGAGGGGTGGGAGGAGTTACTGAATTAAAATCACAAAGCACTAGCCAATGACGAAAAGAGCAGGAGCTGACTGCTACTGTCCATGGGGATGGCGACCTTTCTGTTTCATGACAGATTACGGAGGCATGAAAGCTGGGTTTCCATCCTGGCAGCGCCACCCTGCTTTCTGCAGAAGCCTTTTTATAAGTAACCTTTCATGTGGCGGAATGCTTTTGGCATAACATATTTGTATTTATTGGTCCAAAACTGAGATGGAGAAATCATTTTCAAATCTGGAATTTGTGCTGAGTCTTGACTTCCTGTAGTGAGGTGCAGCCACATATGGTTCTCAAGTGTGCAGAGTTCAGAGCTGGGCTGAAATAACAAGCCTTTGTTTTTCTAGGTTTATATTAAAGTAGAAGCGATTGAAATGGGCAGCCTTTATTAAGTAATACACAAATCATTTGTTTTCTGTTAGGGGACAAAGATTGATTTTCTTTCCCTTTTTTTTTTAACAGGCTTTTCAAATCAGAAAGCATACCATTTTATAAAACATTTCATGAAACACAAAACTGCAAAAAAAAGATGATTTTCAAGTTCTCAAGTGAATTCATTTACTGACTAGGCACGTTGGTGAGTTGACTATTCTTAAGCAGTCCGTAATTGGAAGGAAAGTTCCTGAAAGAGAGGAAAATGAAAAATATTTGTATACATCAAGAAACAAATATTTATACTCTGGTGGCAACACAGGATTTAGGCAGAGGAAGCAGGCGAGCTGAAATTTAATAGAAATGAGAATACTTACGGAAAACAAGGCAAAATAGAATTACAGAAATTAAGGACATAAAATCTTTGTGTTCAGTAGGCAGATGAATGATTTAAATAGTATGATGATCATCAAAATGCCATCCATTATGACATTTATGGGTCTGCTTTCAGAATGGCCATGCTTTTTTCCACATGGAACTTTCAATATTAAAATGAGGTGACTTCCTATGGATACACACTTGTCACCTGAAACTTGGCTTTCAGATGTATTTTATTAACACCAAATAATACATTTTGATGTGTTAACTACAACAAAATTGTTGTTTCAAAACCCAAGCGGCAATCAGAAGGGAAGAGAGCCGAATCCAATCACAGTGGAGACACGGCCATCGCCTCGCTTACTCCACAGCTCCGGTCACAGACGCCCGTCCGGGGTCTCCGGGTTCCCTGTGACCTGGCTGCCCACCCTCCTGTCCCCGCCCATGGGTGCCACACCTCACATTCCAGCAACTGCGTACTTGCCCCAGACCCGTGAGGCCCCTCCCTGCCTCGCAGACCTGCCTGTCACCTCTGACACGTCCTCCTCTTCCATCTGCTTCAAGATTTCAACTTATCTTTCAAACCCTCTTTGGGTTTCTCATCTCCTCCTCTGTGGAGCCTTTCCCTCCTTGTCCTTCCTTGACCATTGCACATGACCTAGGTCTCTGCACCCCCTTGGCCTTCACCTCGCCTGCCAGGACCGCACACAGCACCGGTGTTCTGTGGGACGAACCAGGCTGTTTACTTTAAAAAGGGAAACAGCTAATATGCATGTGTGCTCAGTCATGTCCAACTCTTTGCGACCCCCTGGACTGTAGCCTGCCAGGCTCCTCTGTCCATGGGATTTCCCAGGCTAGAATACTGGAGTGGGTTGCCATTTCCTATTCCAGGAGATCTTCTTGACCCAGGGATTGAACCCATGTCTCCTGCATTGGCAGACGAATTCACCACTGTGCCACCAGGGAAGCCCGAGTGTTAATTAGGGTACTGTTTAATCAATGCACATTTCCTCAATGGCTGGATGACTGTGCTCTCCTTGTACATGACAGACTTGCTCCTGACCCTCGAGGACTCTCAGGGGTTGCAGGACCACCCACACATCAATCAGTAGATCAGAATCAGGGGTTCGCCCCTTGGGTGCTGTCAGCCAGTGCTCCCACAGTGAAGAGGAAAAAGGGTTTTCGGGGGGCAGGAGGGAGAGAAGCTCTTGAGGAACTGGCAGGCTCTGGACAGCCAGAGAAGAGGAGAGGAAGCGGGGAGCTGGGCAAAGGCAGGGTGGACAGAGGGGCCAGCTGGGGGCCGGTTTCTGCGGAGAGGCCGTGGGCCCCGCGGGAGCAGAGGCGGCCCCTTCCCCTGGTGCATCCAGGGCTGAGCGCAGGGCCCGGGGCGGGCTGGCCTCAGACTCCATCGGCTCATGAAAGGAGGTCCCAGGAGCGAGAGGAGACCTGCAGGAGCCCGAGGGAGCGCGATCCGTCACCCTCTTTACCGTGGATCCTCAGCGATCACTGCAAGACACAGCCGAGCGCCCAGAGCTGGCCTCGCTCATTCCCACGGGGTCCGGCCCCACCACATGCACGTGGGAACAACTGTGAGCCCACTTTGCCGAGAGGAGTCTGCTGTGTGTAGGTGCTAACAGCTGTATACTGTGATGGACAGAAGAACACTGGGGGTTCAAATTTCCTTCAGAAAAGCGTATTAAGATACACGATTACCTCTACGGGGAGCAATACAGTAATAACTATAGGAAAATGTAATGACTCAATAAATCTATTTTAGAAACGTATTCTACAGATGTGTACGAACGTGCACAAGGACAGAGATGAAAGGCTGCACTGTCTAGCGCTGTCTCTAATGAGTGCAGAACACTGGAGGCAAAATGTCTGTCAACAGTTGTTTCAATTATGATGCATTCATATAAATATTATTCAGCCAATAAAAAGAAAAGCATACCTTTATAATTGAAAATGATAGAAAATGAACTCACAGATATACTCTAAAGTGAAACAAGGGAGGCAGACAACAGTGTACTGTTCTGTATGTAAAAACAGTAATAATCTGTGCAGAACCAAAGCGTATGTTTTTCTATCTCTGAAAAACACACAAAAAACCAAGACCAAGAGCTGCTTCTGGGTATTTCAGGGCAGGGGTGGGAATTAAGACCAACTTTCCATTGTACACTTTCCCCAAAGTTTTAGATTTTGTACCAGGTATGTCTATCGCCTACTAAATAAAGGGCATAGTTTTGTTTTCTAACTTCACCTTTCCTAGGGAAAAAGCCAGTGGTTACAGAAGTTAATGATCTCATTTCCACTGACAAACTAACAGCGAGAGGTGCTCAGGGTCAGTATTTTAAAATCACAGAGCCATTTGCTCACTGACTCAGTCAGTCATCGGCTCCTCCATGAGCACTGTCATGCCAGGGAGCACGCCGGGGTCTGGATGCAAAGTCAAATGAGACGTGGTTCCATGTGCACAGAACCTGAAGTGGTGCTGTCGGTGAGAAAGACAAATACAAAAAAACCCAGTGAGCGGAGATCAGCCCTGCCTTCACGAGGCGTCTGCTCACTTATTCCAGCCCCTCGGTTGAGAGCCTATTAGGCGCTAGAACTGTGTTAGGGAGTGGACATGGGCAGGTGAGGAAGGGCATGGATCTTGCCATGGAGGTCAGGTGAGCTTTTACATACGTGTGTATGTGAATGACTACATTTAGCAACCTGGTAAATTCTTTTCCAATGGAAGAATGACTCTAACTTGACCCGATGAGGCAGATTAAGTCCTAAGGCACAGTCCTGCACTCAGAGACACGATGCCACCTGGTTCATTTCACTCACCAGGTAAATGACAGCTGCATGGAGCCATGGTGCCTGCGCTGAGGGCGTTCACACCCAGAAGGGGGCGGGGGCTTGAGAGGAAGGGACCCCGTGCTGCACGTTAAGAGCCCTCAGGGCCCTCCGGGGGGATTCTGCTCCCAGGGCACACGTGGAGACACTGTGAAGACTTCCAGAGTGAGGAGGTGTGTCAGTCTTACTCCAAAACTGGACAGACCGGTGTGGGCTGGCTGTAGCAAGTGCTGGGGAGAAGGGTGGCGACAAGTGATCTGGGGCAGAGAACGGCGCAGGTTGCACAGCACCCTGAAGGTACGTGCCCGCGAGGCTGCAGCAGAGGGAGAGCAGAGGCAGGCAGGCCGCACCCGCGCTGGGAGCCCTGGAAGGACTCGCACTGAGACAGGACAGTGACAGCAGGCGGTGCCGGTCACAGCCAGACAACTAGGTGTGTGGGGTAACAACCCCTCCAGAATCAGTCCCGATCAGGTAGGATGAGGGGAGGATGCAAGTCAGATTTTAAAATGTCCTACAATCTTTCTCAAAGATGGAAACAGACTCAAGCATAAGATTTTGTTATTTTAAATATAATGATGGATTTATTTTCCTTTCTATTCCTACAATGTCAATACCAATCAATACAACTAGTACATCACTATAAACAGTAGATGGGCTTCTCAGGTGGTGCTAGTGGTAAAGAACCCACCTGCCGATTCAGATTAGACATAAGAGATGCGGGTTCGATCCCTGTGTCTGAAAGATCCCCTGGAGGAGGGCATGGCACCCCACTCCAGTACTCTTGCCTGGAGGATCCCATGGACAGAGGAGCATGGAGGGCTACAGCCCATGGGATCACACAGAGTCGGACATGACTGAACTGGCCTAGCATAAATAGATATGATTTGCATACAGAATAACAAACTACTATTTATACTTATCACATATAACCTAGAAAGTGGCTTAACTTATTAGACTTTTTACTACATTGTAATTTTTTCTCCGAATCATCAGAGTCACTGTCTAATTTTAAATTAGACTGCCTGAATTGTAATTCAATTTATGTGAGTGATTGCTTTCTTCCTGTTTTGGGTCTCTGCTACTACACCCAACCATTCCTAATACTGCCTGTCAGGAGTCACACGGATCACGCTGACAATATCACTCTTTCATATTCACTGACTTGCTAGATGCTTAAATTGTCACACACTGTGCTAAGAGATGCAACAAGAGGATGGAAACACTAGGCCCCTCTTTTTTAAGGCTCTCACCATCTGGCTATCACATCAATAACCAGTGCAAAGAGGTCTGTACAAAGTTCTTGCCGGAACAGAGACTGAAAAAGGCACCATGTCTGCCTGGGGTGTGCAGTAGGGCAGGTTCTAGGGTGAAGAGATTACATTTCGACATGGGCTGTCATGTTTGTGCTTCTTAGCAGGACCTGCAAGATCCTTCATTATGTGTCCCTTGTCTACATAGACAACATCATCTATTGGTTTCTCTAATAATCCAATATAACTAAAGTTTCCTAGATAACTGTGCTTTCTTATAATCCAAATATTTGCATAAAGCAGTAAACAAGAGCAAATACCTAGGTTTGTGGCAGGCAGGCTTCCAATCTTCACAGCAAACTGAGGTGGGCATCACTATTGTGTCCATTTTACAGATGGGGAAACTGCAGCTTAGACTAAAGTTCAGAGAGGTTAAGTCACGAAGCCGGTGGATGACAGAGCTGGGTGAGACTGCTTCCAAGAAGACCCTCCCTATGTGGTCATCTTCTACTGGGTCCTGAAACCCCTGCTGGCACCCTCCCTCCGCCTCCACCGCCCCACCTGGCGCCCATGTCTCTCCCCATGCGCTATACCTGTCTCAGCCCTGCTAGCACCTTCCTTGCCCGTCTCCCCAGCAGGCAGCTGCATCCACCATCACCGCGTCTCCACTGTCTGCAGCACAGCAGACGCTCAGCCAACGCGTCTGCATAAACACCGACACTGATTCAACTTGGAATATCTTGAACAAAGGAAGGTTCAGAACCTAAATACAGCCAAAGAATCTCTCCAGGAAGGAATCTGGGGCAGGGGGAGGGTTATCAGTCACAGGGTCTGCCAACACTCAATGTTGTGGGGTTACTTTAGGAATACAAGGTAAAAAAAAAAAAAAAAAAAAGGAATACAAGGTAAGATAGGAGCCAGCCCCTGTCCTCAAGGACCCTTCAGTATAGGGGGAGTAAGTGCCAGCCCAGAGAGCGGACAGCCTAACAGCACAGCTGGGAGCAGAGACCCTAGATTATAGTGGATGCTGTGCAACTGACTGCTGCCTCCGGGCTGGGAGCCTACACAGGGATCTATCGCCTGAAGCGTAAGCCTCTTCCTGGGTAAAATGGAGATGACCGTCACATTCTTACTGTTGTGAGGATTCAATGAAAGTGATTCAGCACAGGTTACAAGTTGGTTGGCAACTTCTAACCAATCTAAGTCACATGGTATCAATACTAAAAGGAGGAAGTGTAAAAGCATGCTATTTCAGAGAGCACGGCGGACTGTGGTTGAACTGGTGAAGACATCATGGAAGGGTGGGCAGGCACGGCTTCCAGGCGCAAAGGCCCAGCGACGGGAAGTGCAGGTGGGTCAGGCCACCACCTCCATCCGTGCTGACCTATACTATACTTGAGTGTAAGGTCCACGTCCCACAGACTGCAGCGCCCCTGGTGCCTCAGGTGTGTGTGCGGGAGAACTCAGTAAATGACCCGCGAGCCGGGAGGCCCCGGGGATGACTTGGGAAGGATGCAGTGTGCACGGAGGGACAGGGCAGGACCAGGCTGCTGTCTACAAGTCTTGGCTGTTGAGACAGGGAGGAATGAGGCTCAGTAGAGGATGTGCTGAGTAAGGGAAGCCCTCGAAAGCCAAGCAGAACCATCCAAGAGCATCCTGGTGGCTCCTGACCTTTCTGCATCACAACCCCCTTTTACAGTCCAATGGAGCTATGTTTTCTTTAAGAAAATGAAAATAAACATAAAACTGAACAATTTCTCAGAACGAGCTCTGAAGACTATCTACTAATTTACCTCCCAGGAATCTGTCCATAATTTCTGATTAAAGAAGCCTACACTTATTATTCAAGATGCCAATTCCTAAAAACAACAACAAAAACTTACTAAAGAAAATAGTGAAAAAATTTCAATATAACATCATAAATTGAAAAAATGTGTTATTCACATTCGCTTTCTGTACAAGAAAAGAGGCACCGAACAAAAGAGAACCCCAAACATTTATTCTGATTTATGAGAGTGAAGAGAACTATTTTCTTCCTAAGAGTAATTGGCTAATTTTGGTGATTAAGGAGAAAAAAAAGCGCTCATATTTCCCATGTATATGAAACATGTGTATTCGACTTCAATAATGAAACTCTACATTATGGTATCACCTGCCAGCCTTCAAAACACTCTGAACACTGCCTTGCTTAATGCTCAGAACAACTGCAGGAGATGAGGAATGTCCCCATTGTGCTGACAGCTGAAGCCAGACCACGTCACCCGGCGACGGGCAGGCTCACACACTCTCTTACAAGTCAGATTCTCTGGGATGTCAGGGCCCATGCAGCATTCCTGACAGTTTAGGAAAAAACAAGAGTAACTGAAAAGTGAGACCGTATTAATGGTCTCAGATAAATGATATCTTTCTTTCACGATCCCTATTGTTTGAATTTTATGAAACAATTTTATAAAATACTTGGCAATATTTACCTTCTTAAAAGCGAAATTTTGTTTTGCAAAACTCAAAGTAGAAAAGGACACACATGCAAAAATCATACTTTCACAAGCCTACGGTAATTATTGTCCCAAATTTCCAGCACATCTGCGTCGTATTATGAATATATACAGAGAGAATATATACAGCCTTTGAAGAAAAAGTGGGGGATCATCACAGTTATCAATAGGTTTGGGAAACTTTTTTTTCCACTTGAAACTGAAAATTTTTTCCTGCTACCAACCAGCCTGTTACATTTTTACTGAGGAGGTAACGGAGTTACTTACACACTGCGGGGGGCCGAGCCTCCTAGCTCCACAGCCTGTGCTGGCCTGACTGGGTCTGACTGGCTTACATTCCGGAAGGTAATTTGCCACTGGCGCTATGTCACTAGTTGGTAGCAGGAAGCGCGCAGAAGAGCCTGAGGCCGTCTTCGTCCTCCAAGCACATCAAAGAACCGGAACAAGGACACTCACCTGTGTCCGCTGGACTGACGGCCGCCTTCCTTTCACTTTCCAAGGTGGCTGACATTCCTAACAAAAGAAAAGACCTTTTTACTCAAAGAGAAGAAAGTCCCTCAGGAAATAAAAATTAAACATTTTACACAATCTACAGTTTTAAAAAAACTTAGGCCAAATGATTAAAGAAAAACTTTATTAAATATTTGTCAGTTTTAAGAAGTGCCCTCAATTACTAACCAAATAATGTATTACAAACAACTAGTTATGAGGTTTTACATTTGTTTAACAGGGTATAATTGGCCCCAATTAAACTGACTAAACTAAGGCTTTTTAGATTACTAAAACAAATTAAACTTTTTAAAATGAGAATTTAGGTGATCTTAAACCCTTTCTAAAATGGATAATGAAACTTGCTAAGTTGTAACCTCCCTGGTTTTATTAGTTATATTAAGATAAATTAAGTGAGATTAAAATCTTATTTGATTTATTTACCTTTGAAAATGAAGACCGTTTAAGGGTTACACATCCTCAGCCTTGTCGAGTGCGACCTCAATTAGTCAAGTCAGAAAGTCTTTAAAAGCTTTGTGCTTATTGCTTCCAGCATGGAGCGAGGTGTTCATTAAGGTACCAAAATTCTCATAAAAAATCCAAAGTTGCACTAGTGAAAAAACGCTCAACAAGATGAAAACTGATCACATCTTTTTCAGAAAATCAGTAGTTATTTTAAAACCAGTTTTTAAACAAGATTAGGTTTTGCGTAGTTTTAACGTGCCATTCAAGCAGCTGGACACCATTTGGACTCTTTAAACAGCATTTAAATCTACGGTGAGTATATAATGGTACATTTAGTTTTAAACCATGTTTTAAATAAATTGTACAATGTTTAGTGTGACCCTTTTTTGACAAGCATTGTTAAATGAATCTTTTCCCTGTTTACGACTATTTATGAAGGCCTTTTTAAATAAGAGAGACATGAAATTGTTAGCTCACACACACAAAATTTCTTTCAAAAGTTTATTTAGTATCAAGCAAGAGGAGACTTTGCTTAACACTACAGAACATTTCAAGACTTGAGTTACAAAAGAATACCACATTATTTGCACTTGTAACTGGCTTCCCTTTTTACGCATGTTGGCAAGAGAAAAAAAAAATAGCATATGGCTGAAAGATAAAATAACTAAATTTCTATGGAAACCTTTAAAATGAAAGGTGAGGCTTATGTTAAAAGGATGGATTAACATATTTAGTAAACCTATCTTTTTTGTTTAACACTAGTTAATCAAAGTTATTTTTTTTTTCCTTTTGATGACCTATTTTTCATATACAGACTGGAAATAACAAAATTTTACATGTCTTTTTTTTTTTTTTCTGCCCAGGTTGATGTTTCAACAAAGTAGTTTTAAATTCCATCCATTCAGATTTTAAGCATTTTGATTTATTTAAAAAGGGATTGTTCATAGAAAAAAATTACTTTGAACAGTATACAGGACTGGTGGAGACTGGCTATGTCACAACAGCAGACAGCACAGTCAGTATCTGCCGTATGGCTGGTCCCTGTAGACGCCCTTCGCGGTCCTCGCCGAGGGGGCCTTGTGTCTCGAGTTAGTCCACTCCTCTTGCCCTAAAGCCAGTCAGATGAAGCACAGTTAGATCAACACCAGAGAGCCCATGGCTTCATTTCTCAGAATCTAACTTAGCCCTGAACCCATGGTAGATGTCATACTGAAGATATAAATCCCCAAGGTATTAAAAAACCTGAGAGAATTAACTTTTAAACAATTACAAACACAATGGAAGATGTTCATCTCACTAGTAAAACCTACCAGCCTGGGAAGACATGATCCTTGTATCTTAAATGACAGCCAAGTTTGCAAGAACTTCCTTTTGGTCACTCATTTAATAAAAGTTCACAAACTCCAGCAGCAAATTGAGCTGCCTCTTGCTAAATGTGAAGACATTTATGCATGGGAAAAGGGTCACTTGGGATTTCTTCTTCAAAGACAAAGAAAACACAGATAAAAATCTGTGAAGGCAAAAGGAGAAAAATACTGGAGTGCAAAATGGCAATGGGCAGTTTGGGAAATGTGGCTTTGTTCTTCACGGGTCCTTCATGTAAAGAAGGAAGGAAAGCTGTACTGGGTGGAGATTTCTGTTTCCAAAATACTTCCTGGATAGGAAATAATCTCATGACATAACGTCAAATTGCACTCATCCTCATACTAAATCCACACGAAATGATGGATTTCCAACAGAGGACCCTGGTTCACTCCAGCTCAGGGCTGTCAGTGAGTCACTTGAAGGTCTTTGACAACAAACAGTTAATATCTATGCTGCAGCACACAGTGATTTAAAAGCCATGTGTCCACGGAGACCAATTTTAAAAAGCTGTGAGGAAAACTGCTTAAAATGACCTCTTCTTTGATACAAACATGCAATCAACATCATTCCCTCAAGCTAACTTGCATCAATTTAAGTAGACAGCATTCAACAAACCAAGGTATGTCTCTTAAGTGTTTGTTACGAATAACAACAAAAAAAATCCAAGGTGCGGTCATCAAGGCTTGGGGCAGGTGATATAACAAAATGCACTTCAAAAGGAACACTGGAAAATGGTTTTTCAGTTATGTTCAGAGAAATGTCATAACATCCATTAACGAGAATCCTGATTCACTTGCACTGGGCATGAGGCATTCATCAGAGCTTTGCAACTGATTGAAGCTTCGTGTTCTCTGATCTCTGCGCCCGGCAGCAAAGGAGGTTCTCAGTATCATTAAGTTGCTGCAGCCAATTCTTTTAATTAAACCTGTCGTCCTTCTGCATATTGAGACTCTGGATGTGGATTCCCCAGCACCTTGGGCAGCTCCCACTGGACTCAGTGGGGTTTCACTGTCTCTCTGTAAGCCTGAGACAGCCATCCATCTCCTCCCTGGCCCAGCGCTTCTGTAGCCTTTAACGAATGACTCCCACTGTAATGTTTTTAGAGGAACTGAGATTGGGAATAAATTAAAATATAAAGATGGCTGTGGTGGAATCACCACTACAGCAGTTGAGAGCTGTAGTCTCAACTGCTTCACTTTTCTTTACTCTCAAGAAGCAAAGACACTTCAGAGAGAGTCATTCTATCAAGTGTCTGTAGTTTGGCAAACTATTCAAGTAAGTGAGAAAATCAGCACATTGCAATCAACCCAAACAGAAAATCTTAAGTTCAGAATCAATGCCTGCAATTTTCTGCAAGTCTTTAGTCCCCTTTAAATATTAAGTTTAAACCTTAGAGAGCTTCTGAAAATAGCTGGATAAGCACAGATGAACTGAGAGGCAGCAGTGGTCTAAAATTCTGTCTGTATGAGTCTCCCCAGTTAAGTGCTTTAAGGTATTTCTATGACCTTTCTATTTATGGCTCCACTCCGCCATTTACTCACCATAGGAATCATACGTTTCTTCACTGAGTCCATGTCCATAATCATAGTAATCAGCACCGCTGCATGAAACAAAACACACAAGCAGAGAGAGACAAAAACACAGTTAGGACAAACTGATGTGGCTGTGAGTTTAAATCATACTTGATGAAGTATCTAAAACTTAAAGATAACTACTAAAAGCAGGGCTGAAAGCTGAACAGAGTTCCCACGGAGAAGAGCGATCTTATTAGGACTATCATCGGCCCCTCCTGTGGTCTCTGACTTGAATTCACAACAACCATGTCTGACACTGAACCACCACGATCAGCCTGTCCGTGTGGAGAGTGCTGACAGCACCTGAGGAGTACGCAGTCTCTTCTGGGAGGAATCGTGGTCTGAGAGGGTACGCGTATGCAGTGGACCCAGGCTGGGATCGTGCAAGGGATCAGGGTGGGGTGGGGGGGATGTGTGTGCAGGAGGAAGCGCAGCCACGGCTTCTTTCCTACCGACACCGAGTTCACAGAAGGCACAGCCCTACAGACCAGACACCTCGATGCTGTGCGAGGTCCAGGCACTGGGCTTTACAATAAAGCAACACGGCTATGGGGTGACATGTTTAACCCTCTAGCACCACACCATTACCATCAGGGGTGGCCGCTCAGCAGGGGCTGTGTGTGGTGGGTGGGAAAGGCCCCTGGGTCCAGTCGCCCACCCTGGCCAAGCCTGTGGGGACGGAGGCACGTGCGCAGCTGTCCTGTATTCTGACGCATGATGTCCCTGAGACCCAGGGAGGGAGTGATCTGTCACCAAGGCCATTTTGTAGATGATGCAAAACAGGCCACTCACATACACAACATGTGTGATCTAGGTGTAACCTTTACAGGAACGACTCTGGGGAAATCTGGATGACGGGACTATGGCCCACACAGTCAGTTTCTCACACTACTCTGGCTGTCTGAGGAAGGGCTTCTACCACTCTCCCTGGCTTCCCCTTTCCCAGTTCTCATAATTTTGTAGGGAAACAATCACCCTGAATTTGTTATCTTGGATTGTCCTGGAATAAACACTCTCATTATTCCAACTTGATGCAATCAAGCAAAGAAGTTCTAATCAGAATGGAAAACGATCCAGCTGAGCTGCTTAACACCCAAGGAAGCTGCTGCTAAGTTGCGTCCAACTCTGTGCGACCCCCATAGATGGCAGCCCACCAGGCTCCCCTGTCTCTGGGATTCTCCAGGCAAGAACACTGGAGTGGGTTGCTATGTCCTTCTCCAATGCATGAAAGTGAGAAGTGAAAGTGAAGTCGCTCAGTCGTGCCCGACTCTCAGTGACCCCATGGACTTCAGCCCAACAGGTTCCTCCGTCCATGGGATTTTCCAGGCAAGAATACTGGAGTGGGGTGCCATTGCCTTCTCTGCCAAGGAAGCACGGAGTGAATAATACCTGTGCCAGCCCCAAGACCCCCAAGCAGCCGTTGCCTCCCCTGGACGTGACAGAGCTGTCATGCCCATTTTACAGGTAAGGATGCTGTAGAGCAGAACAGCTGGGGCGCCAGCCTAACATCACACAGACAGCAGAAAGGGGACACATCCAGTTAAGTCCACACCTGGTTCTCCTACGTTTCGTTTCACAAGCCCAGGTGAACTTCACTGGAGACTAACCATCAACCTTCTAAGACAGCACAGGATGGCGAGCCCTGTGAGAGGGGATGGGGGTGGGAGCTACAGGCTTGTGTCATGCCTATGAGGACAGGTCTTCGCCTCTGCCCTCCTCTGCCAGAACGGTTCCTCTTGTCCTTTGCTCCCAAGCACCTCCTACCCAGTCGTTAGCCCAAATGCCACTTGTAGAAGCTGCAACTCAAAAAGGTTACACTGCCTGTCCAAGGTCACACTACTTGCAAATGGAAGAATAGGTGCAAGACTAAGTGTGCCTTTCCTTCACAACCCGAGCCCTCTGTCCACCTGCACGTGTCCCAAGGGACCGCATGCTGTCTCAGGGCTCTGCAGGAACCCCGCTGCCAGTGGGCCATGGTGAACTGCAACCGCCTCAGTACTCTCTGCTCTCCAGTGCCTCCTCTCCCTTGGAGCCCTAGTTTTCCATCCTGGTATACGTACATTTACGGCAAGAAGAGAAGAGGGGCTAGCTGAGTGAGGAACAGAGAGACATGCATAGTCAAGAAGGAAAAAGTCTAGCAAAAACAAGCAACAACAAAAATATATGGCCTCCCTACCTCTTAAAGTTCAACAGTTTTAAATATGAGAATGCTATTAAAGAAGAACACTTTCCTCACCTTGTAGACAGACATTCAGAAGGGATACTTTTGATAAAATGCCACTGTCCAACACGGGTCAAGACTCCTGAGTCTAAACCCAGGCCTCCCAGCACGGACAGTCTTGGGGCAGTTGTCCACCTGCCTGCTGAGTCCAAGTGCCCCTCTGCCTGCCAAATCTCACCACGCTAGATGCCCCCCAGACCCTGGGAAGCCCTAACGTTCTCAGTGCCTCACGTACAGCATCTGGACACAGCAGTCAACATAATTTCTCATTTTGTTGAAAATAAATCGGCTACTGTTTCTTAGAAACTCGGCACTAAATTAAAGAAGACTGAGTGAACCTCAGTCTTCTTTCCAAATGTCAGAAGTTACAATATAATGGCTCCTTAGACAAAGTTGCAATGTTCTTTAATATCTCATCTTTGCTGCACAGAAAACAATGAGAGTGACCTCTTCATAAAACTGAATAGAATTCCCTTTACTGAGACAGGTCGACTGTTTAACTTGGAACTGTCAGTGACAGGTACTGAGACCAATAAACAGGAGAAAAACAACTGCCTTCTGACTAAACAAAGTCCCCTTGATTAAATGAAGTGAGCATTAATGAGCATCGGGGTGGACTGGAAATCCACCTGGAAGTGCTCTCACACAGATCAGCATAAAAAAAAAACAAAAAAAACAGGGTGAAGAATGTTTCCCAATGAATGGAAGGATAAAAGGAAACATAATTTGGTCAGGCGATGGTTTGGTGATAAGACAATCTTAGTTTTGACAACTGGAAACTTTAAACTGACATATTTTATCATTTCACTCAGTTTCTGATTATTTATTTCAAGACTGTCATCAAGCCAAGAAGCTGGGAGCAGCTGAGCCCCATTCTCGTACCTGTCAGTTCCATCTGAATTGCTTTTGCAGCATTTCATTTCGTGCACCTCCAATGTCTATTAACCCAAGACGTGTCCTATTTCCCAAGGATAAACTAAAAACCCAACATAAGGCAAAGGGGGAAGACTCTAAAAATTTCTTCATTTATGAATACAACTTACAGCATTAATAAGAAGCAAGAAAACACGGTAGGTTGACTATGCCTTTTCTCCATCAGAAGGTGTCAATAGGAGTCCCTCCCTCAGGTGGTCCAGAGCAAGCTCCTCTCCCGGCACCAGGGCCGCCTCCCAGGCCTGCTCTGTCCTCCATGTCCCACCCTGCATCAGGGGTAGAAGGAAGTCCAAAGGCTCAGCGTAATTCCTGGCTTTCCCGGAGGTTCTCGATCCATCAACCAGAGTCAAGAAACAGGCCCAGCACTGGGAGTAAACACAGGGGTCACAGAGCAAATGGCAGCACTGGGACCAAGCCCACGTGCCCCAGGGCACGGACAGGCGTTCAAAAGGAGGACAAAAGCGAGCTCCCAGACCACCCTGTCTCCATGAATGGGACTAAGAAGGAACTCCTGACATGAATCTATCTGGTGTCTATCTCGTCAAGCCTCTACACGAATTTTGACCAAAAAGTCGCTGGGACTCATGTCATCAGGCCCTCGGCTGGTCATTGCAGCTCAGGGAACTCTAGATCACTAGTTACTCTTTATCTCCAGCACTTGTAGAGCTCCGCCCGTCCCCGTCTGTCCCCATCTCCGTCCCAATTCTCTCTGTGCCCTCCAGAAGTCACGGCTCATCGCGCATCCTCCACCTCCTCTTTAGACGCTCCCTTGCCTTCTTGCTCAATGAAACTCAATTCTCCTCTAATGCCACCTCTCCCTCAGTGGCCCTCTCCTCTCCCTTATCCCCCATGGCCCATGTGCCCCTGGGACAACAGGAAGGTGAGTATTCTCTTCACCAACTGCCCCCGCATTGCCACCTGTAGCCCATTACACTCCACTCCTCTGCACAAACACTCAGCTTTCAATCTCTCAATGGCATCTCTGTCCTAAGTCTTGCTGTTTTCTGTACGCAGGCAGATAATTCTTCAAATACGTTGGTCTGCTGACTCCCTGGACCACTCTTGTCCACTGATCTTGCCTCTACTCTCCTTTGGCCATCAGCTCCCAGGTCACATCTTAGTTCCTGTCATATCAATAACCCCTCTACCCCGCCTTGCGTCAGTTTCATGTACTCCATCCCCTGACTATGGCTTCCCCTCTCCAGTTTCACTCCCGTCCTCTAGTAACATGCTGACCCTCCTTTGCAGCACACTGCAATCGTCCCACTACTGTTGTTACATTTTCATCCCTTGGCAAGGGGACCAATGAACTTTAACCTGCTGGATTTGGTGGTCAGTTCGCAGGTCTGCTGTGTGACAGGGCAGCAGATGTGACACAGCTAGTCACACAGAGTGGACACCCCCTGAGGGGATGCAGCCTGGGTCCCACAGAGGTGCACTCTGGTCCAACGAAACAGGAGGGCAGTATAGCGAGAGCAGAGAGACCCAGGAAGGCAGAGGGAGGTCATGCAGACCACGGAGAGGCTTGGTTTCTTGTTTTTATCCTGAGTAAGATGGCTCCAGGGAGAAACGTCCCCATAATGAAGTTTGCCATCACCTGAGACGGGGAAGTGGAAGCAGAAGGAGCTCTGGGCAGGGAGCCGTCAGGAGTTTGGCCTGGGACAGGCTAGGTTGCATAGGCCTCTCGGACCTCCCAGAGCAGCTGGAAAGAGAAATCAAGAGGCTGGGGGAGTGGTCTGAACAGGAGACGTAAGTCTGCCGTCCTCGTAGTGTGAAAGGTACTCAAAATCCAGAGACGCCACGTGATCTCTCCAGGGACACATGCAAGCAGACAGAGAGCTCAGGCTGTGGAGTAAGGCTGCACTTAGTTCTGAACCTGTTTTTCCATTGGGAAGTGGTGTGATCTTCAACAGGAAGCATCATCTTTTTGAGGGGTAGCTTCTACCAGTGTCTGAAACACAAGAGGTGCTCAACAGGAGCACTGGCAGGAATGAATGGATGGCGTTTGCCGCTCAGGGTGAGGGCCCCAGCAGTGTCCTCTGACAGGGCGACAGGGGGGCCACAATGCAGTGAGCTCACACACAAAGCCCTTCTCACTGGCTGGACACTTCCTCTAAACCAAATAAAGAGCAGTGATCAGCCTTAACCGTATTGTTGTAACGAAGTTTGCCAAGCCTCATTTCAGATGAAACAATTACTTTGTCAAACAAAAAGATTTTAAATGTTAATGTAGGTCTGTCAGAGAATCAGAAACAAAAGGTTTGCCACTTACAGCAATCCTCCACCTCTAGTGTGAAAAACTTCTCAATCTGACCTCACTGTAAAGTGCAGGAACTTACTGGTACTTGACCGATCAAAGGCAAGAAGTGGGCCTTGAGAAATCACGTGGTCCATCCTCTGGGCTTCAGGCTAAATTGTCTTAATGATCTCAGAGAATGATTCCCTCTCCACTTTGAAAGACTTCCAGTAATACAGTCTGACTAACCTGTCACAGTAACACCCTTGAACAGGCCTGACAGAAAGTTCCATGTTAACCTTCATCTCTCACGAGACTCTCAGAATCCTTTCTCTCTGGCTCTGCTTCCCACAGAGCTCGAGAGCACCTCCTCCTGTGACAGACGGCTCAGGAAGGCAGATCACACAGGGCAGGAAGGAAGGAAGCACACGCCTCGGGGGTTACTGGTAAACCTAATTTTAAGGACCTATGTCAACTACTATGGCTTCCCAGGTGGCAGAGCAGTAAAGAACCCACCTGCCAACACAAGAGATGCAAAAGACACGGTTTTGATCCCTGGGTCGGGAAGATCCCCTGGAGGAGGAAATGGCAACCCACTCCAGTGTCCTTGCCTGGAGAATTCCATGGACAGAGAAGCCTGGCAGAGCTACAGTCCATGGGGTCGCAAAGTCAGACACTACTGAGTGACAGAGTACATGCACGCATGCACACGCGCACACACGCGTCAACTACTAGGATCGGGTACAGGCTACTGGGCAGAGACATGCAAACGAGATCTAAGACTAATGATAGATACTATCAAACAGCACCCACCACACATTAGCAAACACCGATTAGGAGCCGTGCATTCTGCACAAATTTTCTCTCGTATTTAAAACAAACTCGCAATCTGGATCTCTATTTTATAAATTTAGGTTAAAAACAACATTTTCCCACCATGTAAGAGAGAGACTCTCACTTGTTACGTTCTCTCCTGAGAAAGGTGCTCTTGGTAGGAATTTCTGAAGCTCAGATGTCACCTGTTCCCAGCATCTGTTCCACAGATATTTCTGGAACACCTATCATGTGCTGGGCACCAGGATGCAACAGTGAACAAGTTCCGGACTTTGTGATAAAACACGTCTGGTCTAGTGCGCAAGGCAGACAACTGTAACTAGGCCGGTGGAGGACTGTGATTCCCAGAAGCCCAGAGTTCTGATGGACTCAGGGTGGGGCACCTGGCCCAGTCCTGGGGTACCTGGGAGTGCCTCCTGGAAGGAGGAAGGTCTAAACCGACACTTAGAGAAGAGCCAGACAGAAAGGAGAACCACAACATGCAGTTTTGCCCTGGTGACAGCACAGTGGTGACTCAGACACGGAGCACTGCTCTAAAGCCGTGTGGCCGCCGTGCGGGCAGGGGCCAGGGTGCAAGTCTAGTTCCCCTGGCTCCCAGGGGCCTCTCTCCACCATCTAATCGGACGACCAGTCACCACACTCACAGCACAGTGGAAGTACGTTTGGGCACTTTTTCAAAAGACAGCGCCGTTCAGGGAGCCAGAAAGAGATGATGACCTAAGACACCCACAGTTGAAAAGCAGCAGCTGGAAAACTTCTTGCCTGGGTGCTGGAATCCATCTCCTGCTTACATGGTGTGTACACTGAAAAACAGTCACTCAACTGGACGCTTTTGACAGGTGTGAATTTATGCCCTTTGCTATAGGTATATAACATTTCAGGAAAAGGAAAACAAATCAAAAAAATAAAAATAAAAAAAAACTAACAGGTTAAAAGGGAAGAGCCAGTGGGCAGCTGTTGCCTATTCAGTGTGCACTCTCCCCGTCCTCCTTAGCAGAAGATGCCCTGTGAGACTGAGGGTGAGATGCTAGTGGTAACGCACCCAGCCATTAATCTCCATTTCTCGACCACTTCTACAGGGAGGATACTGATGAGACAGGAGTGTACTTCCGGGAGTGAAGCTTCCAGGGACTTCCTAAGAGCAGGCGGACCTGCCCAGGTTGCAGGGCCTTCCTCCTCTTCTTTCTCCCTGCCTGAAGCCCAGCCTGGCAGCTGGACTATGACCACTGCCCTGAGAGCAAGCTGAGCGTAAGGGCACAGGGCAAGGGCGAGGAGGATGAGGCAAACAAAGGAGCACCTGGCTGCTCAGAGACTCCACAGAGCGGTCCCAGGGGTCGGAAGCTGCTAACATCCATTCTTATGTGAGAGAATAAACCTGATTCAGTGGAATGTGGGGTTGATTCAGAGCTTATCCCAGTCCTACAATACGGTGCAAGCATCCTGACGTGAGGGGCACCACGTGTCTCTATTTTTCTCTGCTGCAAGGATATCCGCTCATGCTTATTTCAACAGCACGGTCAGTACTCTTCTCCATCTGCAGCAGTCTACGCTACTCCTATCAAAAGTTTCTTAAAAGACTGCAGATGGTTCTATGTAATCTTTTAGAAACGATGAATTCTGATTATATTCCAAGAAAAACAAAAGAGTAAAAAGATAAGAGTTTTGTTCATGAGCGTCTCTTCAGCTCACTGTGCCTCTCTCCTCCTCCCACACACTCGAGGCACGTCTGCACGGAGGCCTCAGGACACTCAGGGAGTGAGTTTCACAGAGACACGCACTGATGCTGGTGCTCCATGTGTACACCAGGCTAAACCTGCCTGACACACTCACAGTCACTTATCAGCAGGCTTCCTGTCTTAACATCATCATTTTGGAAGACAGTACAGAATTAACACTTAAGAACAGGGCTGTGCAGTCACACACATTATCAGAATCTAGGCTCCAGCGTTTACTGCGTGTGTAAGCTTGTGTGTGCTCAGTTGTGTCCGATTCTTTGTGATCCCCTGGACTGTAGACCACCAGGCTTCCCTGTCTATGACATTTCCCAGGCAAGAATACTGGAGTGGGTTGTCATTTCTTCCTCAAGGGGATCTTTCTGACCCAGGGATCAAACCCGCATCTCCTACCATTACAGGCAGATTCTTTACCACTGAGCCACCAAGGTGTAAGCTTGGGTAACGTTAACTCAATTTTATCTATAAAATAGTTTTTAAAATGAATCTTTCATAAGATTGCTGTGAGGTTCAAAGAAGATCGTGTGTTACATACATAAACTTAGCTCTTATTCAAGGACAGCTGTTATGAGTACTATTGAGGTAGAGGTTCCTTCTGAATGAGCAGTATTTTTCCTAGAGTCTTACTGATGTTACACAAGCTATTTCTGCTTATTTGCTAGAGTGAGGAATGTACCTTTAATGACAACAAATCCACCAAAAATACCAGTAACAACTAATAGTTTCCATCTATTTGAACAGTTCTCTGCAATTTCCTAACTTAAAGGAAGATAAGTGCTATTGGGCTCTTCATTACTTTCTGTAAAGCAATATTTTATTAATAGTTGTCAGTACAGAGGTCTTGAACATTTTGGTTAAAATTATCCTTAAGACTCCTTATACACCACTGGTAGGAATTAATGTACAAGTACTTTGAAAAACACTTTGGCAGTTTCTTAAAAAGTTAAACATATAATTAATATTTGACCCAGCAATTCTACTCCTAAATGTCTAAAGGAAGCTAAAATACAAGTCCGCACAAAGATCTGCACATAAATGTTCAATGCAGCATTATTCATAATGCCAAGGAGTGAAAACAAACCCCGTATCTGTCACCCAGTTAATGCATAAACAAGACACGGTAGAATCATAAATGGAAAACCATTCAGTAATAAAAAGGAAAGAAATACTGATCAAAGCTATAATGTGGATGAACCTCAAAAACATAATGCTAACTTCAGAATACCTGATGTAAAAGATCATATATTCTGATTATATTTATGTCCTTTTCCTTTAGTTGTTCTCAATCTTTTCTCTGTTTTTTAGCAACTGGTATACATTACACCTTGATGTGTTTATATTCATATTTATCCTGCTGAGGGTTTCTCTGCACTTTGCAGATCTGTGTGATGGTATTTTTTGTTAATTTTAGAAATGTTTGTCATTATTTCTTCAAGTACTTCTTCTACCTCATACTTTCTCTCATCTCATTCTGCAATTCTGATAACATTAGCCTGTTTTACATCATCTTGCAGATTTCATACCCAATGTTCCTTCTACTCTTCATCTTTCTCTTTTTATGTTTGAATACTTTTTTATAAGTTGTCTTCAAGTTCTCTTACTATTTCCTCTGTAGTGTACAATCTGTTAATAAGCCCACTGAAATAATTATTCATCCCTGACATTGTAATTTTCAATTCTAGCATTTCCATTTGGCTCTTTTTAAGAGTTTTCATTGGCTACATTCCTATCCTATCTGTTCATACATACTGTCCACCTTTCACACAATATCATTTAGCATATGGAATGTATCAATTTTAAGACACTGACTGACAATTGTAATATCTTGGCTCTCTGTTTCTCTTGACTATTTTGTCTCTTGACTCTGGGTTGTATTTTCTTATTGTATAATTTTTATTCATAATTGAATGCTGGATGTTTAGGGGAAAAAACAGAGTGAGATAAGTAAGATTTACATTTATAAAGGACATTTCTCTACCTCTGTCAGGCTGTTGGTCGCTGTATTGATTTTCTACCAAAGTTGTTACAGGTCAAGATATAAGGGTGTACAGACCACAGTCTTCTCCTGTAACTTCATAATTTTAAGTCTGCAAGCTCCTTTAATCATACTGGGATTAATTTTAAATAGGAAAAAGTTCTTACAACACATTCTTGAAAAGCAAAACATTTTGTTCCAAACTTCAAAGATATCTTATTCCAAAGGGAAATCTCAAGTTTTCTATTAGGAGAACTTGAAATTTAAATATGAATGGAAGAAAACTGTAACTTTAAGGATTTCCGAATACATAAGACACACTCCTTCTTTTATTTGAGGATTTTTGCACAGATCACTGTGTTCCCACAGATACATCCTTAGGCAAACTTTTACCTCCTTCAAGTCTTAAATCATCTTCTCAAAGAAGCTAAACAGGAAGGCCACTGGCTAAACGTGACCACCACTAGGACCTGAACTCTACTGGGCACCCTCCTTACCCCTTTTTGTTCACTGCTGCTTACCGAGCACCTGGGACAGTTGCTGGCAGAGTAGGTACTCTTTAGTTGTTTGCTGAATGAATGCATGAAAGACACGCTAGTGATTTATTTCTTTAGGAAATAAATATTTACTTAGCAAGTATCTGCAAGGCACTCTGAAAAGCTCTGAACATATAATATCTTATTCTCATAGTGCTCACTAGACAAGAAAAGCAGTTTTCAGCCTCGGCTGCTCATAAAAATTAGCTGTATTTTAAAAGTTTCAGATAGCTGTGCTATCTTAAAACTCAGATTAAAAATAAGAAACGAGAGATTGGCTTGGGAATCTCTTTTTTTAAAGGCTGTATAAAGGACTCTTCCATTTAGCCCAAGTTGAGGGAAGGCTACCTGCAGTTCCACATTAGACATTCAGAGGTACCAGACTTCTTACCGTGTTTCCAATAAAGGTACTTGTAGAACAGATGTGGAATTCTTAAATGTTACCAACTGAAATGAAAAACCCATAGAGGTCCCTTTCCTGGTTGGTACTACACTAGGTACTGCGGATTAAAGGACAAATAGAAAAGGGTTTCTGCCACCAAGGGCCTCTCTGTATAAACAGGAGAGAGATTCTCAAATCCAGCAGGTATGAGTGGTGACCAGAGGCAAGCATGCCATATTCCAGAAACACACAAGGCTGGCTGAGTACTCTGTGAATGCAAAAGGGGATGTCAGAGGCAGAGAGTTTATCAAGAAAGCCTGCTAGATGAAGTAACAACTCAGTCAAGGAACCTCTGCTCTGAGGCAACCCATCTGGCAAAGACTAAAATGTAAAGAAAAGGAAATTATCCTGTTTGCACCATTGCGGAAAAGTCTAAAAACACGACAGGCAATTTTTATAGAAACATGCCAAATAACCACAATGTCTTTAAACACTGTAAGTAAAGAAAATTACTGAAGGAGCCATGAAGAATTTGACAAAATTAAGTTTATTCACATAATGTATGCTTTGAGATCTATTTCATCTGTGACTGAGCAAATTATAAATGAATCATGACTGAAAAATTCAATACAAGGTTAGATTGGGTGAGTGGGTGACTTGACATGAGGTTAGAGAAAAATCAGGGCCAGATCAAGAGAGGTCCTCTTAATGCAATGGCTGCTAATAGATGGGAAAGTCCTGTATTAATCCTTCAAACTATACTATTTAAAAATTAATTGCTGGCACTAACCATACTTGGTAGGATTACAAACTGCCAAGGCTGCATACATCCCCCTTCAAATCCCCTTGTTTTTCAATTTGCCATACATGCTTTCCATCCCCCTTGGTAATCACATTTTCCTTGATCATAAACTTCACATAATCCAATGGGCAATCACTGTCCTGGAGAACCACAAATAGATGCCCCCCACCCCAAAGAGTTGTAGACACTTAGCCGTATGGCTTTTAGATTAAAAATTATAGAATTTTAATAATAGCTAGTGAGACCATTCACAAAGCGCCAGGTGCTTTCCGTGTATCAACTCATTTGACATGACAACAGCCTCAGAGGTGGTCACTGCAACCATCACGTCCGTCATGCAGATGAGCAAGCTGAAGCACAGGGGCGTGACGTGACCCCAGCTTCACTGTCAGAGAGCTGCAGAGCTGTGACAGACTCCTCCCCTTCACTCCCAGTAAACAAATCTCGATTCTGCCTCAACTGAGGTGCTGGTTTATCTACATTACTTTGGCCAAGTTGACATGCATACCTTTTTTCCTATAGCTAAAATGTATTTCTTTCCCTGAACTTTGCCAGAAACTGCTTATTCTTTTTAAATAGTTAAATATATTTACACTGTGTTAAGTGTTACATTGTGTTAAGTGTTACATTGTGTTAAATGTTAGACCTATCCAACTCTTGTGACCCCAGGGACTGTAGCCCACCAGGCTCCTCTGTCCATGTAATTAGCCAGGCAAGAATACTGGAGTGGGCTGGCATTCCCTACCCAGGGGAATCTTCCTGACCCAAGGATCGAACCTGAGTCTCCTGCATTGCAGACATATTCTTTACCATCTGAGCCACCACTTGCTATACACTAAGTTTAGGCACTTATTGTGTAAACACTGAGTCAAAGGTTACAAACACTTGGAAGGATCCGACGGACACTCATAATTCCAGAACACATCCCTTCATGATGTCAAATAAAAGGGAAAAAATGCTATCTCATTTAATCACACCTGCATGGTGTGTGAATTACTTCTGCTTCTAAAGCTGTAAGCCCAGTAAATGAGGTTTGACTAGATTCTGAAAAATTCACGCACTGACGTTCTCTACTGTAAATCATTCTTCACAAGCAACTTCAAGCTGTGACCTCAAGCCTATGCTTCCAAACATCTTAGGACTCTAGACTAGCTAAATTACATGAGGCTGTCCATAAGTTTTTGTTTCACAAATGGGGAATCAAAATGGGATAGACGATTTTGTTTCTTTGTTGAGATTTCATTGACTGCAGTTCTCCTCAGGAAAAGGCTGCACAAGCTTCTAGATCAGACAACTAAACTGATGAGGACAAGTCACCCAGAGACAGTGCAGCGGAGGGCTCAGTGCCAGCCTAGCACTCACTCTGAAACAACCACAGGGAAGTTCTATAATCTCTGGGCCTGAATTTCCTCATCTATGAAATGGGGTAACAGTAATAACCTACTTATAAGGCTGAAAAGTGCTGAGAACAGCTCCTAGTACATGTCATCTTTGCAAGTTTACTAAACTTCTGCTCTGTATACTGCTTTTGCTATCTCATTTAATCACAATCTCACAAGTCAAATATTCTTACCATCATTTTACAAATGAAAAATGAAGACTTGAAGAAGTAGCTTGGCCATAAACCTACAGCTGAGGAAGTGACAAAGTGGATTCAAATCAAGGTCTGAGTGGTTTCAGAGCCCTCCAGTCTGTTTAACAAAACCATGTGTCTCATTTTAAGAGTCAAGAAATACAAAAAGGGTTATCATCTTCTTTCATTAAAAAGAAGACAGAATTTGTTAGAAAAATTATTCTAAAACTAATAAAACCCATTTTAAGAACATATGAAACATGGGGAAAGAAAATATAGGAGATTCACCAAGTAGATCTTTATCTACAGACCTTAAAATCCGGTAGTGAAGATGTAAAGCTGGTGGCATGATAACCAACAAACCCGCTGTTTAGAATCTGCATTGTGGTGAGGAAACTTCTTCCCGGGCACGTTCCCGCCCAGCAGCATCTGTCACTGCTCTGAGTGGTTGATCATAAGCACCGCTGTCGTCTTCTCGATGCTATTAAGCAGATGGCAGTGCTAAATCCAAATGATGTAGTACATCTCCCCGGTGGACTCTGTTTTCACACACCACCATTATCCCACAGCCCTCGGTGATAAATCTCACGTGTTCTCGAGAACGTGAAAGACTGCACTGACGGCGGCACTTGACTTACTGCCATTGGCGCGCCTGTGCCCTGCTGCTGCTTCCACGCTGCCGTGGAGCTCACGTGCGAGGACTCCACGCGGCCACTTCACAGTTCTGGCATTTTCTACATACGTAGGGACTTTTTTTTCCCTTAGTTGCTTTCAGGTTAAGCAAAAGAATGTGCGCTTGATCTTAAAGAGAACTGGATATGAGGCCTGACTGCTATTCATAGTTTTGTGACTTTGGTCAAGCTCAAGTTCTAAGAACATTAGTGTCCTTTGTAAAACTAACAATCTTACAGATGTTCTTGGGAATTAAATAAAATGATAGACATGAGAGCATTTAATGTACTAGCTAATACTTGATAAGTACTCCTTGAAAATGTGTTAACGAATCTTGAAAAAAAAAAAGTGCTATGGGCAGTATCTGCCCAGCATCAGCCCTTCATGGACCACTTTCAGGATGTCTGCCATCTACGTCTGCCACTCATCCTGGGAGTGACTTAATATTATTCTCTGTATTATAGGTTTTATTTTAACTTAAGTAAGTTTACTATAATTTTTAGCAATACTATTCATAAAATCATGTGGTTGATATAGCAATTCTACTTTGCCAATAACTAAAATCTAATCATTAAAGCTAAAAGCGTCTGCCCATGTGCCACCTGAAAGCATGCTGTGAAACACCAGTGGTAAGTGTGCTTCTTTGAGAAACACTATGACAGAAAGAAAATGGACTGAGATCAGCATTGTCACTAAGCAAGTGACTCGGGCCACTTACTAAACCTCTCCTTGTGTCTCAATTTTCTCAAGAAAAGGGGGTGAGAATATCTAACTTTTAAAGTTAAAATTAAGATCAGAGGGGATACATGCGTGGGCTCACAAACACATTCACCCTGAGACAACCAATACTGCATTAGAGGTCAACGCACATAATTAACAGCGATACTAGTACATGTTAAAACTTTGCCCTTAGACTGTTCCTTTTCCCTTTTAGGTTGTAGCTTCATTTTCACTATAACCTTCCCTCCTTTTTCTTACCGTAGGGTCCTTGACTGAGAATATATTTACAGCTTTACTGTATAAACTGGGCTGGTGTGTCTGTCACTTGGTCAATGTCCACACATTACTGTGTGAGAAGTTTGTTGTCAATCGCTACACTGCTTAGTTTGTGTGCTAAAGAGATTCTTTCAGCGCTCGTGCAGCAAGCAGTTAAAACCCTGGGCTAGGTGAAAGCATATTTCACAAAAATTCTGCAAGGTGTGGTTAATCCAGGCCAAACCATTACTGTTTTTAAAAGTCCAAAACAACCAACCCTGAAACAACACAGCGCTATCTTCCAATAGACAGTGATTTTACTGATGTTGAAATGCTACATCCTAAGTTGAACAATAGGTCATCATTTCCAAGGTGAAAATCGCAAATTATATTCACACCTCTCAAGTCAGCTCCTGAGACGACATTATTGCACATATAATGCTAAAGCTGCCAAGAGAAGCAAGAGAAGCAATGGCCAACTAGAGAGCAGGGCAGACAGCAGCATTAACTTCTGGCTCATTGCTCTTCTTGCAACTGGCGTCTGAAAACACAGCTAGAGTACGTGGAGCTTCCTGACAGCCTCCATTACTCTGCCTATTTGGATAAAAGCGCTTAGGTGTTGTTTTGTCATAAAAACAAGTCAATAATTTTGTATTCTAAAATTTTTTCTTAGCTGGATAATGGTTTTCAGAGATAGACAAAAACCTAAGCTTAAGTACTCTTCAGGAGTGCATTCTTGGGAAAGTTGCTAAACATCACATCTTCAACTTCTATACGTGGAAAAACTCAGCAGGTAGGGCCATTGTGAAAACTGGAGGTAATGCATTTAAAGGACATAGACAGCTGAGTGCTAGACTTAATAGATTCTCCCAAACTAGCAGCTCTTATTTCTAATTTCTTCTTTCAGTATTTCTAAGCATTTTCAGGAAAATCACAGAGATTGTGGAGGATGAAATGAAATAAGTACTTGAAAGTACAATCAAACCACAAACTACTATGGGAAATTAGTATGTCAACATTAAACCTGCCAGAAAATAAAACTGTGACTATGCAGTCATCCACGTAGGCTCAGGGGGTTATTAGCACTTTTTGGAAACCCTTTTTGTTCTACTTTTTTAATAATTGATAATTAGAGGAATCAAATATTTCTTAGAGAATTTACAAATATTCAGAAACACAGACTAAAATATTCTGAAATTTGAATACAGTCAAGATAACTAACAGATCTCCTAATGTAGTTACCTTTTGGTCTGTGTGATGAGAGCACCTGAAATTTACTCTCTTAGCAAATTCCCCAAACTCAATACTATATTAACTACAGTCATCATGCTGTAAAATTGTGACTGTTGTTAGAATCATAAATAAGACATCAAATGAAAACTAATCCCACTTAGTTGAGAAGGCTCTGGTCATGCTAGGGCAGGTGCAGGTTGAGCTCTGAGGCCATTTATCATCTGCTCCTTTACTCCTCACAGCTACTCCAGAGCTGTGCGCCCATAGGAATGACTCAGTAACTATTTTTGTGCTGATGTATATTAGAATAATTCCAATATTGTAAAGAACAGTTCATATTTCTCTTCACAGATAGGTGACAGCTTGTTGCTCATTAAGCGTGTGAAGTCAGGTAAACAACGCTTGTTTTACACTGCAGTACGAGGCCATTACAAACACTGATGGGAAACACAGCTGAACCATGCTGAATTTTTTAGAACTCTGTAGGGACTCTTATTTGTACTCTAATTTTTATACAAGGTATTTGAAAATTGATAAGAGAAAATTCCTAATTTGTAAACCTCCTGAGAGAAACTTGTTTCCTGCAACAAAAGTGTGATAAAATGATTACAGCACATGAAGTGTAGATATCTAGTTTTAGCCTGCAACATTAGCATGAAGATAAATGAAATTCTTAGGTCTGATGAAAATGAAGAATCCTCCTGCCAATGTGGGAGACACAGCAGACCTGGGTTCAATCTTCGATCCCTGGGTCAGGAAGATCCCCTGGAGGAGGAAATTGCACCCCACTCCAGTATTCTTGCTGGGATAATCCCATGGACAGAGGAGCCTGGTGGACCTATGACTGAGTGACGGGAAATATGAACATGAATCAGTTTAAGCAACTGAAATCAAAACCATGACAAAAAGCAAGTTGAAAGATGATGGAGCAGAGTACAAAACAGAATGCATGGGGCCAATGTGGATCTACCACTGCTCAGCCCTGTGAGTTAAGACAGGTGAGTTAACCTCTCTGAACCTGCATGCAGGGAATGACATGCTTAGACTTGAATTCTGCAATATTTCAGGGCACACTGAGCAGAGAGAGTCTCTGTGAAGCCCACAGAGTACACCAAGCACACGGCCAACGTTCAGTACCGACAGTGAGAATGATGGCGATTTACAGGTCAGTACCCACTACTTGATTTGGGGGATGATTTCAAAATTTGCTCTAACTGGCTCAGACTAGATTTCTAATTCTGAGACATACAGTGTTGTACTTAAGCCAATGTTACAATATGTGCATATTATGAACTGACCTGTCCACCCAGAATCATAAATCGAAGCCCCACCCCAGTACCTATAATGTGTGTTTAGACACAGGACCTTTAAAGAGGTGATGAAGTCAAAGGAGGCCTTCCATGGGCCCTCGGTCAATCTGACTGGTGTCACTGTAGAGAGGAAATCTGGGTACAAGGAGGCAGCAGGGGCATGTGCCCACAGAGGAGACATCGTGTGAGGACCAGCACAGCAGTGCCAGCCGCAGGTCAGGGAGGGAGCCTCAGAAGAGGCCAGATCTGCCAACACCCTGAGCTCAGACTTCCAGCCTCTGTGGCCCTGAGAAAATAAGGATCTGTTGTTTACAACAGTCTGTGGCATTTTGTTATGGTAACTGTAGCAAACTAACACAGCTCCTGGAAACACTTCTTCATCCTATTCCGTAATGTAGCTGCTTCATCATGATTTACAGTAATTGCTGAAGAGGAAGACAGACAGACTGAGGTGCAAAGTCAAGCCCCTTAGCTTGTAAGATGCATGATCTTAGGCAAGTTTACCTAATTTTTATAAACCAGTCTTCTTTCTTTAAAAGGACTGATGCCTATTTCATAGGTTATGAGGATTAAATGAATATTCAGAGTACCTGACCAACAGCGATTTCTGCATTTTCCAGAACGTGCAATTCTCACACAGTTCTCTGCAGTCCTTCAAGTAAGATGAGTTGTAGCGCTGAAAAGATCATGACCAAGAAGGTGGCTGGGCTATCGGTAAGATGTTCCTTTAAAGTGAGTGTTCCTTGATGTTTAAAGGGCTTATAATATATAAGGTGCCATCTAACTGGTCTCTGCCTCCAGGCTCACCATCTGCTAACCTGGCCTCTACACGGCCTTTTGGTTAATTCTCCAAACCCAAGTGTGAACACACCACTCCCTAGCCGGCACCTCGTCGGCGGCTCCCTAGTGCTGCTGATGGTCTGGAGCCTGCACCCCAAACCTGGGAGGACACGGTCACCCCTCTCCCACCTCTTCTCTCCTGTGCATCACACCATGGAGCCCAGACAACACGCTCTGTGCCTGGCTTTGGGCAATGTCCTCTGGTGTCTGTACCTTCATGACTCCTACTAGCCCTTCACTTTCTCAGTGAAATGCCCCCTGTGTTCCCAATCAGACTCCAGCATTGTCTTAGCACTATTTTCTCTCAAACTCTCATGTGGTTACCATTTTACACTCCTTTTAAATATTTATATTTAATTCTAGCCTGTGAACTTTCCAAGGAGAGGGTCTCTGTCTCAATAATCTTTGTAATCCAACATTGAGCACAGTGCCTACATTTAAAACATGTAGTGGACATTTAATACATACTGGCTGAATAAATGACCACAGGAATGAACGCCTGTGATCAATCATATTACTATGTTATCACAGTTTAATACGGGCAGACTTCAAGCTCTCCAAGTCTGCTTCACACTCTGCATTAGCTATTTACTTCTCTGAACCTCGGTTTCATCATCCATATGACAGACGTGTTAACTCCTGTGCTGCCATTCAGATTAAACGAGACGTGTGAGTAAAGGGTTGTACTCCATGTATGATTCTTGACTAATTACTTAAACTTATGCTCTGCGCTTTTCTTCATCTATATAATGGGAACATAAAACTGCCGGACACTGAGGGGAAAGAGTCTTGTCTGCTGTTTACTGTGTGCGAGTCACTCCAGGTGTGCCCAGACCTTCACGGGTACAAACACCATGCACGAGGCTTCCTGGAAAGAGGACCAGCTGGGAGTCAAAGCTTAAAGGCCACTTACTTGTGACACACTATACTGGAGAAAAACCTGGCATGAACAAAATGAGAAGAAAGTATATCTCTGCCCACCTCAGGACCCAAATGCCGATCTGCTTAAAGCTTGCTTTGCCCCACATGACTTCAGGAGTGAATTTATGCTTCATCAAAAAACCCATGGAGTCCATATTTATTGAAATTTATGCTTGATACAGCCAGCATTTTGGCTTGTGTATGTCTATCTTTGTCTTCCACTTAGAGTTTTAAGCATAAAGCAAGAGGCTTCTCAGGATTTAGGAAAAGATTCTGAACAGAACACACAGATTTCATATACTAATGAACATCAAAGTCTACTATGCCATGATTTTAAAGCTGTGTTCCCCCCTGATAACACTCATTTCTAAGTGAACACTTCTTCAGAAAATGAATCAGAACTAACTCATTTTTCACAAATGGAATCTGAAGTTGTTAGAAAACAAGAGCACTGTTGCTAAGAAGCAGAAATGATTTATGAACACTGAATAAAACTTCCGCCATTCCCATCCCCTGCGCTGATGAAGCAGGAAAGTCACACGCTTCTAAGATACTCTGGAGCCTCTGGACTCGAGAGCCACAGACCTGGCACACACTGTTCTTCCTTAGAATGTACTGAATGCTTAAGCTAAATTTTTAGAGAAAATAAAAGTTTCGAATTGTATTTTCCAAGACGCATTGCTTTAGCACTACAGTAAATTTGAGTGTAATACATGCTAGTTGGTAGGACAGACAGAGTTTCTCCGCTTAAAACAAAACAAAGGCCAAGTCAGATCATCCTCACTGGCCAATCGTCATCCTGTTCCCAGAGGGTATAAAATGTGGACAGCACAAGCGTCTGCTATGGAGTCTGTTCAGAAAGAGTGACACTTACCTTTGGGTTGGGGCGCTATAGCTGTTATCATAGGAATCATAACTCTGTTCATCATAAGCAGTGCCATATCCATCATCATAGTCCTAAAATACAACAGAAGGACAAAAAGTTCAGAGAAGTTTCTGGAAAGAAAGCAGCATTCTGCTTTCACTGAATCTTTATTAATTCAGCTACCATTGAACTCTATATCTAATTATAATGTAAAGAAAAATATAAAATTTTCGTATCAGTGAAAATAACAGAGTAAGAACCTCCAAAAATTCCCTCTGAAAAAGCAAAGAGAAACTGGCAAAAACTGTCAGAATGAACATTTTTAGAACTCTGGAAATTAACCACAGGCTTACAGAGATCTAGGGAGCATTTATTTTTAAAAATTGGCTGCATCTTGGAAAGAACGGTGAGCTCTGATGTTTTAAACCTGTTCTGTTCCCATCCCTGACCCCAGCTCTGTAGGAGCCCAAATCAATCAGGCAGGAAAGCAGCAGGCCTGAGGCCACTGGAGGGGGCAGGCAGGGTGGAGTGCCTTCCAAACCCCATTCCCAGAGGACTTGGAGCTCATCCAGGGCACAAGGCCTTCTCCCTGAGGATCTCTGAGAAAATAACTAGGGGCAACTGTTTATGATCTCAGCCGCTTGAGGTGTGGAGGAAAACTGGTGCGAACAACAGGCTACAAGGAAAAGTAGAGGAACGCGAGATCCACTGGGGCTTTGCAAGGCTCTGCCATAGTTCTGGAGTTAGATACCGTGTCATATAGCTGCCCAGGACAGACCTGAGAAGGTCCTGAGCGCTCTCCTCTGGCTGACCTTGAGGTTCAGTGTAAGAAGGAAAGTCAAGGCTAAGCCAGAGTTAGTTGTAAACTGCCTGGCTGAGTGTGGAAGAGATATTCCAACATGTACTCACAGACTCTTGGCAAAGATGAGGGACTTAGTTTCTAACCATTTGATAAAACCTCCGTCCAGTCATCAGCTGAGCACCATGGTAACAGAGAAGACACTTCCCTGGCAATGCAGGATAAATACCGACTTCACAATGTAAGTTTGGAAAAGTAACTAAAGTCCCAGCCCAAAATGCAGAGAATTTGATTCCCACATGGAAATATTATTTATTAAACATCTAGTTTTAAACAAACGACAATATGCAATGTACAGAGAAATGCAAAAGTACAGTCCGTAAACAAGGAAAAAAGTAGTCAATAGAAACTGTCCCTGCAGAAACTGAGACAGTGCACTTGCTAGACATAGATCAGTTATCTGAGATGAATTCAAGGAACTAAAAGATAGACTGCATGGAAAAAACTAAAGAAGGGTATGAGAACAATGCCTCACCAAAATAGAGAATATTAGTACAGAAATGAGTCCAAAGAAATTCCTGAAGTGCAAAGTATAACTCAAATGAAAATTTCACTAGTGAGGTTCAAGAGCAGTCAGTCTTTGTCATCTTAGTTATTAGTTTCTTAGACAGGCTAACAAAAGCAAAATAACCAAAAAATGCAGACTCCATCAAAATTAAAAACTTCTCTGTTAAACGACATTAGGAAGAAAGTGAAAAGACAATCCGCAGTGTGGGAGAAAATATTTGCAAATCATACATCTGATAATGGTCGAGCATCAGAATAGATTGAACTGATGAAGAACGGTCATAGCTTAACAACAGAAAGACAATGCAACAAGAGCTAAAGCCGTCCTCCTGGTTCTACAGGGACATTCTGAGACACTGTGCAGATGTGATAACAAGTACACGATGGTTATTTCAAAGCTATTTTGGAAGTGAAAAACGTCCAAAGAAATGATCATTCTGTAAGATCAAACTGCTGCTCAATGACATTTATATCCATGGAAGTGTGAATCCTGCTCAACAACTGACTTCTAAGTTTCTGGGGGTAATCAATTACAGTGACTTTGCATTTACTGATATTTAGTTAACATTTAAAAGAGCCAGGATATAATCTAACTATTTTTAGAACATCAGTATTATCAATGATAATCAATTTAATGATTACCGCAGATCTCTTGGAGTGGAGAAATGTGGTCAAGGGGTAAGAGAAAAGATCTGGAGACAGATGGGCTTCTGTGTTTTATTGTCACTGATTTTAGACAAGATTTTAAAGTGATGACCATGGTTATTCTCTTTGAAGAAGCATCTAAATACCATAACTCAATTTAATTTAGAAAAGCAAAACTATCTAAATAGCAAGTTAAATTATAATGCATTTAATTGTGTGAGACAAATATTAATTCATAGGGATGACACTGTCTTTGTAGGAGTAGGCTTATACAATTTGTACATGATCACCTGAGATTTTTTAATGTTTATTCACAAAGGAGAAATTGAGTATTTATTGAAGAGGTATGTGTTCAGAATTTTGAAAACAGATAAATATAAAAGGAATACTCATTAAATAATGGCAGAGGAAGAATAAAAGTCAAAAATATCCTGGGAACATACTGGAAAACCACAATGTCTCCTGCAGTAGCTGAAAGTGAGTTGCTAATATAGCTATGCTCTTGCAGTGACCAATGCAAGGAGGAGAAACATATCAGATAAGATTCAAACCAACACCAACACAAAACAAAAATTGAGATGATTTTAGTTTTAAGTAGCAAAATGAGATATTACAATTCTGGTGAATTAATAAATTCAGAAGTTAAGAAAGCAACTATCATTCTTAACAACAAAAAAAGTAATTTTTACTACATAAAAAAAATCAAAACCCCAAAACAACCCAACAACACTACCTCCTCCCTGTGGCCGGCACTCCTGCTGGACACCAGAGAGGAAAGGTGTGTCCTGGTCTAGTGAGGACTCTGGCAGAGGTGACAGGTGACTAAAGAGAGAACCATCAGGCAACACGCCAGCTGTTGTGGCAAAGGGAAGCATCGGGGTAGCACAGAACAACCCAAAAGGCAGAGGGGAATTAAGTGTCCCAGAGTGATGAAAGCAGAGAAAAGCAAAAGCAGCTGGGAAGATTTATTAAAAATCAGGCAGAATGAACAGCAGGTACAAAACAATGGAGGTACAGTCATAAGACCCCTTCTCATCCAGGGTCAGGGGGGCATGCTGTGCTGCAAATGCAGGTGGGGAGCAATGAGCCTGAGATGCCCATATACAGACCACGTGTGGCCAAGGTACAGCGTGTGGGTTTAGATTTTGCACCTCAGGAATCTCTCCGGAAATGCTGTGGGCATGGAGGAGGAATCAATCTGGAGGGCTGGACGTGCAACTAGGTCACTGCCTTGAGTGTGTGGTTTGGCAAAATGTAGAGCTTACTGCTGCTTCAGTAATCCGTTAGCAGCTCTAAAAGAAAATGGCTTCAACCACGCAGAATTCTATGCTTATTTAAAGAATCAAGATTCTTTAAACTCCTGTAAATGACTACAATTTTCTTAACTGAAATGTAAAGTAACAGACTATTTTAAACTTAGTTATGTCATTCATTCCTTGCTCAATTATTCTGAGATAGTATTAATACAAGGCTGTGTGTGTGTCAGTCATTCAGTCATGTCTGATTCTTTCCAACCCCATGGACTATAGCCTGCCAGGCTCCTCCATCCATGGGATTCTCCAGGCAAGAATACTAGAGTGGGTTGCCATTCCCTTCATCAGGGGACCTACTTGACCCAGGGACTGAACCTGGGTCTTCCACATTGTAGGCTGATTCTTTACTATCTGACCCACCAGGGAAGCCCTAATACAGTGTTAGTTTATTTGAATTTTCAAATTGTTTAGGTCATGGAATAATTGACTTCCGTATTTAACATTGATGATTTAAAAAGATTAAAAATGCAACTCTCACAAGATTTCTTTCATGATGATTTCACAGCTGGATTTGTCCATGGTTGTGTAGCCTCTTCCATTACAAGCATTATTTGTTCAATGGACAGGACTTGAAAAATACAGGGAAAGCATGAAGCAGATTGTAACCGACAAAAGGAAGACAAATGAGTGTGAACATGGATAAATGTGGCTTCTGGGAGGGAGTGGAGTGGATTCTTGTTGATACCTGCTATTTTATTGCAAGACAGAGATGAGATCATTGGCTGAGAAACAGCGGAGTGGTCAGCCAGCAAAGGATCAACAAATGGTTAAAATGAGGAAGGAGCTCAAAGCTGTAACTACTGAGCCCATGGGCCCTGGAGCCTGTGTTCCACACGAGAGAAGCGACTGCAAGAAGCCCACACGCCACAACCAGAGAGGAGTCCCAACTAGCCGCAACTAGAGAAAGCCCAAGCGCAGCAACACAGACCCAGAAAACCGAGAGCAAATAATTTTTTTTTTTAAGTGAACAAAGATGGACAAGAAATAAAAGTATATTGATAAACATTCTTGCAGCATTCAAGAGACTTGTCAAGATCCACTCCTGCACTTTCATCTTTGATAAGGTAGACGTCTAAATGGAGCTGACAGGGCGACCTGGACACTTGGTAGGCGTCAGGGGGGCCACAGTAGCCAAAACATGTTCTAACACAGGTAAAGATCCTTCATCTGCCATTCCCCACCTGAAAACCACAGACATACGACCTGATACCAAGAAATCTTACTTTGAAGAGAAAAGATGTTCTAGGATAAAGGAAACAGCATGACCTATTTAATTCTATTTCTGTCACAAGTAAAATCAAGCATAAAATTTAAGATGGGAAAAACCATTTTAAACAGAGAATTTACAAAAGTGATTTAAAAATCATGTTTAGGTTCTGGGTCCTTTCAAAAGGAGACAATTATGCTAACTATACACCACTTCACTATAATGAGGGTGAAACCTGGTCATTTCAAAATGTACAAAGTTTTCATATAAAACAGTGTTAAAAGATTATTTAAATTTAGGCTTATGATTATTTTGAGTTTATCAAACACACACATCAGCTAAGAATAGTCTTTTGAAAAATTCATTTTTGCTGAAGTTCTGAATAATAGTAATATCCTTGTTGAGTATCACCAATGACCGTGAACACATCACATAGCCAAGTTATTTTTTAATTAAGGACAAAAATCACAATTTTAACAACAACTCTAAATAAGAATCTGTCCCCTATAATCATTTAAATAAGACATCATTAATTCAACAATCAAGCTGTACCCCCACGTGTTGATCTATGGCTGTGAGGAATACATTAACAGCTTCCAGACTCGCACACCCCCTCACCACAGTCTCTGGAGTCTGACACCTGTGTTTTGACCCCAGCTCTGCCTCTGATCTGGCTGTGTGGCTTTAGGCCATCACCTGCCCTCCTTCCACCTCAATTTTTTTTTTTTTTAACTTCATAATTTTCATCCCAATTTAGTTTTATTTTATTTTTATGTTTTTTTTTTTACTTTTTATTTATTTTTTTAAATTTTATTTTATTTAACTTTACAATATTGTATTGGTTTTGCCATATATCAAAATGAATCTGCCACAGGTATACATATGTCCACCTCAATTTTGCAATCTTAATTCATCCCCTGGCTGTTTCCAGGGGTTGGGGAGAAACTAACCCAAGAAATATACACGAAGGCTGTCTGGCACAGCTCTTGTCCAATAAACCTGGTTCCAGTTTACTGATGACTAATTCCTGTTAACGCTCTCAAGCTATTAGGCCAGAGAAACATCAGAGCTACCAACCAGGTAGCTTTCTTTTGGTGAATGTGATAAATTCTTAAAATATTGTCTAAACTGTGATGTCTACATCTTGACTCTGCAAACACGAGTATTAACTACTGCTGTGATTTTTAGATAGAAGAGTGGCTGACCAAGAGTAGTTGTAATTCTATCCACATCTGGCCACAGCTTTCAAAAACAGGTCTCCATCAATTATTCATAGAATGTCTTCCCTCCTCTGTTTGTCTCTCACTGAGATAGAGCTAGATTTATTTAGATTTGACAAGGAATACAATGTAATATAATACAGAAAATAACAAAGAGGTTAACTCAGAAATTCCACAAAGGAAAGAGAAAACTGTAAATAGAAAATTAAACCAAATATCCCACAAAGATGAGAAAAGGGGGTAACTCAATTTTATTAAGCCCACATTATGTACCTCTGCTAAGGATTTTTATGTGGGTTTTTCCATTTTCCCCGGGAGGCTGACATCTGTTGAATGCCTACTGCTCTGAGCCCTTGGGGAGACTGTATTGAACAAACAGAATAAAACAAGCACCTCTGTCCTCAGGCAGCTTCCATTCCAGAGGGGAACATAACACACCTCAGTCCTCAGGGACACAGGGAGAGAGCGGGGATGCTGGAGATCTCGGAGAGGGGCCAGGAGTCCTCACAGAAAAGACTACAAATGCGAAAGAAGTGAGAAGCCGCTTATGTGGATTTTTGATTTTGCTGGTGGTGCTACTGGTACTTCCAGCAGAAGGAAGGGCAGATGGAAAGGTCAATGTGGGGTGAGCCAGGGAAGGAAGCGCAGGAGCCATGTCTCAGGGGGCCTTTGGGGCTTCAAGTGAGGCGCCACTGGAGGCTCTGGTGCCTCATGCGATCTTCAGGGCTGTCCAGGTTTTTATCTATTTCACTGATTTAACTTCCAATACACTATTTCTTCCCTTATCTGAGTCTAACCTGGAACTAAAACCATCTCATTATTCTTTATATTTTTCAATTCTAGAGTATCTGTTTTCTATATTTTCCAATTCTCTGCTTAAATCATCAATTTTATCTTTTCAATTCCATGATTATAAAGAACATAAAGTTTGTGTCTGCTTTATGAATCTATTATGGTCTGTTTTTACTGGTTCCTCATCTTGTGTGCCTATAATTTTTGATTAATTGCAATTATATATGAAGAACGAGAGAAATACCTGAAGGCCCACACTGTTGTGTTTCTCTAGAGAGAATTACACTTGCTCTTGGCACAGGACAGGAGGAGTCCCAGTCCCAGCTTCACCGCACCCCACACAGGGCCATGACGACAAGCAGCCTTCCTCTGGGAGGACAGCTTTTCTGGGTTCCCATTCAGAGTTGAGGGGATTTATCAGCCTCCTACACCCAAACTTGGGGGGCCGTGGACTCCAACTACTTAACCCTCTCAAACTCTGGATTTCTTCTGAGGCTCAATTCAGCTTCTCAGCTACCTCTGCAGGAACTGGGAGACACCCTCACAGCCTTTCTCAACCAGGGTTCCACCAGAGTGTGAAGCCCGCTGCCCACAGCGTCCACTGTGTATCAAGTGGGCTCACTACTCTCCTAAGCAGAGCAGCGGTTGTTGGTACCACCCCCACAAAGCTAAGGAAATAATCATGCATGTCATTTTCTATGTTCTGCTATTCAGACGAGGAACCCCAATTCCTATCAAATATCCAATGTATCTGATTATTACCCATATCGTCCACTAGAAATGCAGTCTCCCTGAGAACAGGGGCTTCACTGACCTTGTCTACTAGTGTCCCCAGGGCCTGGTACAAGAAAGACTTCAGTAAACACTTCCTAAATGGTGACTGACTGGTAGGGAAGGGTTTACATGAGTTCTCTCATTCTTCCACGGGTCATGGCTTGACTGGCCAGGAGAGAGGCCCCAGGTGCCTCCGATCCCATGCTGGAAGGGGAAAGGGCTCCTGACCCACCAAGACGTATGCCTGATTCATAGTGCAGAGGTTGCTCCACAATGAAAACATCCCTGTCAGAATTTCATACGGTTAGTATTACGATTACTCCTTGCTCAGTTTGTAGACTTACCTAGAAACCTTCAGATTATCATCTAGTCTAATAGTAGAGGGACCAGATGTGCTCGAGGTTTGTTCAGCTTGAACAAATCTGCTTGATGAAAGACGTGCTGTTCTGTTATAAACAAGAGTATCTGGTCTGTCTAGTACAATGTTTTTAATACACAAACTGATCATGTTTTCAACTTTTTATTCATGTATAATGTAAGCCATACGAAGGCACACACCCCAGGTGCACAGGTCAGTGAGCACAGCTGTGTAATCAGCACACAGATCAAGAAAGGGAACATCTCGGCCCCCGGACGCTCCCCTTGGGCTCATCCTCAGTTACTACCTCCCGCCAGAAGGAACGCCATCCCGACTTTCAACACTGCTGGTGAGGTTTACTTGCTTTTGAGCTTCATAAAGATGGAATCAGAGTGGCAACCCCTCTGTGCCTGTTTCTTTCAATCAGCTTCATGCTCATGAGATCCATCCACTGTGCTGCAGGCAGCAACCACTGGTTCCTTCTCGCGGCCTGAAAGCTTGCCTATATGGCTGTACTATCACGTCCTTATCCACCCTAGTTGTAAATGCTTTTTCAGTTTTGCCTACACACCTCTTACATAAGCCTTATGAGTCTCTTTTGTGGTTCCCAGAGCAGAGCCGCTGTGCTTTGGGAAGAAGGCCTGTTTTTAGCTTTAACATGTGGTACCAAACCACCAAACCCTTTTCCAACATAGATGTATGGACTGACATTCCCATAGCAGTGGGTAAGAATTCCTACAGCACCCCATTCCAGTTAACACTTATTGTTTTAACTTTAATCTTCCTGGTGGGTGTGAATAGCACTGAATAGTTCCTAACAGTCCTATGTGATAAGCACTAATATTTCCATTTACAGATTAGGAATTGAAGTATAAAGTAGTTAAGCAACTTGCTTAAGGTCACACAGCAATTAAAGGCACAGCAAGGAATTAAAACTAGTCAGTCTGGTTCCCAACCTTGCTTTTAACCACTGTGATACACTGCCTGACTCCATACTGAGGGTCAGACCCTGTACCCTGATGAACTCCCCCAGATAATGTCACACTATGAGGATATCCCTAGATGTCCCCCTAAATACTCATGTAAGTCAACTGCAGGTGTTCTTATCCTGAAGAGTCACTGTGCTTTGTTCCCATGTCAAGAAATCAAACACTGATTACTCACTTGATGAGGGGCTCTGTGGATAAAAAGGCATGGCCCTATCATCAGCTTAAAATAATGGGAAAACTGACAAGTAAAGGAGTGACCATATCACTCCAAGGTGATACCCTAACTAGGATGTGCACACATGGATCCAAACAATAGAGAGGGAGCCCCTGGCGCACACAGGGGATTGTGGGAGGCTTCAACGGGTCCTCTGTAGACTAGCATCTACTTGCAGGCAGGACTGAGCTCTACGCAAGCTGATTAAAGGCTCAAGAAAACAATAACACTAAGATGGCAGGTTCCTGTAGGAAATCCATTGTAACCGAGGACTAATCGAGTGCCTCAGGACTGACCCGCCTGAGGACTAGGATGCATCCATCGTGCTCGCTCAGATAACCTTCCTCACTAGGGAGGCAGGATCTGCTTTCCAGGCCTCAGAGACACTATCATTTCAGAGTCCTCTGCTCCATGAACAAAGCACTTTTCTGGGGTTGTTTTTGCTTAAAGTAAGAAGGAAAAACAAAATCCCTTCATATTCATAAGTTTAAAATCTGAAATTATTTCCTAAAGTATTGCATTTCTAAAATAGGTCAACTTTTCAAGCAGTTTAGGAAAGAGACAGACTTGTGAAGCACCTGATAGACATTTCAAGTAAATTGCACACTGCACTTACTCTTGCTTCTGGTAAAATGGAGATAAAAAAATTATAGAACCTTCATCTTTTTATCTAAAATAAAAAGGTGTCCCTAGGCTTTTCAATTCACATTTAAAATGCATTTTCATAAATAACCTTTTCACAATCTGCACTGTTTTAATTAAATTTTTCGCTATGGAAAACAAGATAATTGAAGCAGTTTAGACATTAGTTAACTGTCAAAAAATTATACCAGCAGTCACTGCAACGGGAAGATTTGCGTCAGTACAACTCTCATTGTACTCAAACTCCCAGACTAGTCACATAATTAAAACTTCAGGTGAGCTCTCAGAAGAATGAGGAATGTTCCTTCACTGAGTCTTTAAACAAAAGCTATATTAAAGAATGACATGTACATTTTAAAGACATATTTGGTTTTTCCCTAAAGGCTTTCACTGATGTTCCTCGTTGACTAAACTTCAGAAGGGTTTATCCTTCGGGCAGATGGAGAAACAGTGTTCCCTGTGGTGCCATTTTACAGACAAAGACACTGTCTATGTGGTGTTTTCTGGAGACAAGTTTCTTCCTCTATAGCTTTAATGAGCCTGATCGAGGGACAGGCAGAAAGGGTGGCCTGCATGCACAACACAGTGAGGTTTCTCCCATTCAAACTGTCTCTATGACACTTCAAACCTGGGTTAGGTTGACCAATGTCAGAAGCCCCATGAGGAAATACTAGTTGCAGAAGAACTAGTGACACCAGTAACTTAGTCATAGACTGCTTGCTCTAGTAAGTCTCATGTAACAACCTTTATATCTGAAGTGATGAAATAATTTCCCATTCATTTGATAATTTCTCTGTTTGCAAATACAGAGTTTTAAATTAGATGGAACTGGCTTGTCCAGGAAGCACTGGGTCTTGGCTAAGAGTGTGGCTCTCAAGCCAGACTGCCCGGCTTTACATTACAGCTCTGCCCTGACCAGTGGCATGCCACTAGGAAGTGTTAACTCATGGTGGGGTTTTCTGGATATGATAGATCCATGCAAAGAGCTGAGAAACGTGCTTGTGAGGAAGTAAGGGCATGTGGGTTTTATTACTAACTAGAAGTGTGATTTGGGAAAACTTAGCTATCTTCTCTAAACTGCCTGGAGATCACTTCATGGGGATGAAGTGAGGACTAAATAAGATGATATAGGGTACAGTGCCCAGCAGACTAACACGTTCTGTAAATACCCAACAAATGGCAGCTTCCTTTTCTTCCATCAACTCTAGAAGTTGAAGGGTACTGTTTTTCTGTCGTTACTGAATCAGAAAAATACTAGAAGACAGAAGAGTACTATTCTGTACTTCTCTGATGGTTTCCAAGTAAAACCATCTGCTTCAGGTACTGTCCTTCTAAACATATAATAAATTAAAGCAGTAACTTCTGACCTGAAGACTGAAGTTGATGAGCTCACAAAGAAGCATCTAGAAAGCTCGGGAGCTTCTGCAGTCAGTAAGACAGGCCATGGACGTGGAAGGTCCATGGCTAGGGAGGTGCTGACACACAGTTATGACTGGGTCGCCAGCTCTGGTGCTTCTACTCTTTCCTCATTTATTTTCTCCTTCTTGATAGGTCATAACATTACACAAGTTAGAACACTGGGAATAAAAGCTTCAGAGTCCGGGTTAGGGAACCTGGGATTGACTCTCAGTTCACCCCTTTTCCAGCCCACAGGCCATGGGACAGGTGCCTGTCCTGGCACAGTGCCGGCCAGGATGCCTTTCTTTCCTACTGTCCGGGTGAGGACTCCACTTGGCAGCGCTGTGGGGCCTGGGGCAGCAGCGTGCCCCACCGCACATCGAATCGTCCATGGAGAGGGCCTGACCAGAGGGTCTGCAGGGAAGAGGGCCGGGTGCTATGGTCAGACAGACCTGGCTCTGCTACTCCCTATACCCCTGCAGCTTCGAGGAGCCTATGTCTCCTCCTCTCATACACGCAAATCCCTTCACGTGCCAGCCACCCTGCACTGTGCTCAAGCTGGCGCTGCCATGCCAGATGGGGTGGTTTGAGGACAATTCCACATTCTGTTCAGTAAACATCATACAGCTGCGTAATCAGAGCATATCAAGTACCTGAAAGAGCTTTCATAGTCTGATGAACTCATATACCTTCATCGAGAACGCTCCACCGTACGTATGTTTAAAGGTGATTAACCCATCAGCTCAGGCTCAAAAGCTTAGACTGATCACACAACATTAAGATAGCAAGGGATGTTAGTGAACGGTAAATACTTATGAATAGATGGCTGACACAATCATAATGAAATGAGGGAAAAAATTATATGATTAAAATTTCTAAGACAATTTTAGTTTATGTATCTTGAGAGGTGAGCTTGCATTTGAAAAAAGATCTTCATTTTTAAAATTACTTTTTAAAGTTTGTTTCAGAATTCAAAAGATTCATAGCCGCTCACCTTTTGTTTATTTCTCTCATTAGAATGCTTGCTTTGCTTATTCTGTGACCCTCTTTTCAGTATCAAGATTTCCATTTGATGAAAATACAGTTTCTTATTAAAAGAACATGTTTAGGGTGACAGTGGAAAGCAAGTCAGTTTCAGAAAACAATCAATTAACAGAATTTTAAAGTTGGAAAAGAGGTTAGAACAGCATCTGGTCCATCCTGCTGATTTACAGGTAAAATACCATCACCTGCATTTTGCAGATGAAGAAACTAAGAAGGTTAGTTTACATAAAAATAGTGATGTAGACAATAAGGAGAATTAGAAACTGAGTATTTTACATCTCAGAATAATATTCTTTTAATTAAACTGCACTCTCATATTTATTAGTTCACTGAATGTTTGCTACAATTGGCTTTATTTCATGACGTATGTTAACAGCGTGCATGACACATGGAATGACAGTTAGCTGGCCTTGGTAAAAGTCGTCCTCATATGTTTATTTAGTAGCTCCAAAATGTCAGGCCTCGTGATAGGCTCTGGGCAAACTAACGTTTTAAAAAATGATGTAGTTCTTCCCTAAAGAAATCCAGCCTATGGGGGACAAAGACAAGTCAGTTGCCTCTGAGGCAGGTTTCAGGGCACCCAGGATGCTGCTTCCTGTGCCTGATGAGGACCAGGAAGGCTTCAAGACTGAAGAATAAACAGTAACAAGAACTGGTAGGGACAGAACAAGAAAAGGCATTCGAAGGGAACCAAGAGCACGTACAAAGCCACACACTTCAAGTCCTGCTATGTTTAAGGAACTGCAATGCAGGGATCTATGGACCTAAAATGATAACGTGGGAAGGGCAGGGGGTTAAAAGATGCTGTTGAGAAAGTCTCAGACACCACTCAAAAGAATCTCAACTTTATCCTCCTAAATTTATAAACTAGTTCTCACGCTCCAGGGATGGCCGAGCAGTAGTATCAATCAGGCTTTAGATGCCAGAAAGTATAGACTAGGAGTAATATGAGAAACACATTATTTAAGGGAAGGACCCAGGAGGAGGGAAGGACCACAAGCAAAGCTCAGGCAATGACAATTGTCTGTCTGTCCGTCTGTCCATCCATCTCAACAACCAGCATTTACTGAGGGAGCACTATATGTGAGGTGGTAGGAACAAGAATAACACAGATTTAAGGTTTGTGTGAAGTCAGACATGACAAAACATACAGCTAACTGCTAGGTGTGGAAGGTGCGGGCTCTTTGAGAGGACATCATCACAGCTAGACGCGGGAGGTGGACGAGAATGCTTCCTGAGATGCAGGAGGACCGGCGTCTCCCCTGAAGTGGCTGTGATGGAGGTGACCTGGAGCTCAGTTCCTCATGGGGAAGTGAGCCGTGTCTACTGTGTGAACGCAGGGAACGAAGACGGATGCACGCGATCCTGGGCGCTCGGTTCCCTCAACCTGGGCCCTGGGGGCTGCACCTCAGCCTCCACCGAGCTGTGGGTGCTGTGGGGAGGAACAGGAAGGGACTCAATAGAGAGTCAGAGGGGTGGCCACTAACCAGCGATTGTCAGGTGACAGGATGGAAATGCACAAGACTTCAGAGACAGTAAATAAAGCGACCACACCGACTGTCTGGGGAACAGTCGGCCCTCAGTAGCCACGAGGGGCTGGTTCCAGGACCCTCTCAGATCCAAAACCCACAGGTGCTCAAGCTCCTATATAAGATGGTACAGTATCTGCATATCTACCAACCCCACCCTTGTACCTTAAATCATCTCTGGATTATTTATAATACCTAATGCAATGTATTGCCTGCATGTGGCAAATTCAAGTTTTACTTCAATTTAAAAAATTTCTGAAATAAAAAAATTCTTTTTTCCATTAGTAGTTGGTTGAACGCACAGATGCCAAACCTGTAGATATGGAGGGCCCTCTGTACTTTGTGCTTTCTTTGTATGTGGAGCCTAAAGCAATTCATCAAAATGGATTTCGCTTTAGAGATTCATATGTAAACTGGACTCTGCCAGGAAGCATCAAACATGTCCTTTTGTGTAATGACACCAACATTTTGAATTGTTAAAGTGTTCTCATTGAATAGATTCTGGGTTATACTAATTATTTGTCGCTTATTTAATTATTTGGACATAAATAATGAATCAATGTCATTTTGGGAAAAAGATTCTTCTTGTCCTCAAAAAAGAGATGAGAAGTTACTGTAATTACGTCTGATTTTACTAAGTTAAAAGTGGAGCAGAAAGCCCCAATTTATACTCAAATGGTTGAAAACACATCCATTACTCATTTTCTTCCTTTTTGGAAAAAAACTAACTATGTTGAATTGCACTGCATCCTTTAAGTTATTCTTAGAAGACCAGTGTTCACGGAGATGGTTAACCTCTGCTATTCACATGGCCACTGTGAGTTCTACATGCTTTAGTGATAATACTGTTCTCACCATCAGATTTATTTGCTAACAGAGGCTCTTCTCAATGACACACGCTCAGGGAATATTTGTGACGGTGACTCTGATGAAGAACAGTTGGCTCAGATGACATTATAATCAAATATCTTCACCAACACACTTTGAGAAAAATCAGTCGAATTTCAATAGGCACATTTCAACAAAAAAATACTTTTGCATTACCAGGCTTTCTTGCTTGGGCTAAGAGGAAACACTTTTATAGTGCACATACTATTATGCCCACTTTTATAATGGGTCATTATTTAATAAAAATAATTTCAACATATATCATAAATTGAGTTTTTCTTGGGCCTAATACTGCACTGGAATACCTTCATTTTAGTACACATAATCTGAAGAACATTGAGTATTCTAAGGACTGAAATATATAGTTTCTCAAAAAAAGCACCAGTTGTGGCAGAAATAAAAGAACAGGTTTCATCTCTTCTTTGTTTAAATAGGCAACTGATAGGACTTCTTTGCATCTTTTATTCTGGAAATAATGGCCTTAGATACTAAATGTTAAATGAAAATTAAAATAAATAAACCAAATGGGTCAGATATAACCAGCAAGTTCTATACAAAAAGATTTGTTACCACAAACATATTTCAAGTAAATCATTAAAAATTACATTTTTGAGTTCTAAAGGAATGACAAGCCTTTTTTAGAGATACAGATGCTCAGAAATTCCTAAAGTGAAAATGCCGGTTCAATTTTTTGCCAATACATATGATAATGCCTTATTTTTTTTTTTAAGTCCTAACCCCATCCCGTCCGTCTTAATGTGCTTCAGTTTCCATTGCCCTACTTAAGGCAGCTTATAACCAGAGAATGATTACACTGAAGGGACCACAGAGTGACCTGATCTCCCTCACTGCACCTCCGAGGGGAGCAGTATGCGGGGCCTGCGGCACTTTCCTGAAAGATGAGCAGACCTGACCCTGCCAGCTCGTAGAGCCTGGTCTCAATCCGGCACCGGCTGCTCAAGACAGAACACAGGCCCTGAGTCGTGGATCCCCGTCTGTGCCCTCTCTCCACCCTGTGACTTGGGAAAAGATACAACTCCCCACACCTTAAGTTCTCACAACAGGACCACAATACCTCTGAGTGGCTGTGAGAACAAGATGGCACAACATGTAAGATGGTACCTCATGGACAGCAGTTTCTCATTAAGTGTTACATCCTTCTTGAAAGTTCATTCTTACACTCAGATCAGATTTATAATACGTGATTCTATGATTTTCAGGAGTTATACAGAATCAGCCTTCCACCTCTGTAATCTGCAATTGCCCTCCTAACTCTAGAAGACGAGAATGATGAAGGGATGATCTTTTCCCAAATGCCAGCTATCATACTCTTCCTATGGGATGATTAGAGCAATTGGCTTGGAAAAGATCAATGGCAACCTTCATTAGGAAAACTTACCAGGTCTCTGTGCAGCATTGTCTAGTCCAGTAAATACTCACTAAGAGCTTATGATGTGCCAGTGAGACTACAGACTGACAAAGATACATGGTGCTTTTCCTGAAAAGTCTACTATTGTCTGAGAAACATACATATACTGAGTGAAGACTGCACAATACTGCTAACAAGTTAGATATAAACTGCTAAGTGATGAAAATCAACATAGCACACAGGAGGAGTTTGGGGTGGGTCCTCCACAGTTGGCAATTAAAAAAAAAACTCAGTCTTGAGAATATTGATATTAACTAAGGACTAACTATGTGCTGGCCATCATACTAGGTGTTGAGAATATAAATGATATTCTGATGCTGAAGCTGAAACTCCAATACTTTGGCCACCTAATGCAAAGAACAGACTCACTGGAAAAGACCCTGGTGCAGGGAAAGATTGAAGGCAGGAGGAGAAGGTGACAACAGAGGATGAGATGGTAGGATGGCATCACTGACTCGATGGGCATGAGTCTGAGCAAGCTCTGGAAGACAGTGAAGGACAGGGAAGCCTGGTGTGCTACAGTCCATGGGGTCACAAAGAGTGACTCAGTCACGACTGACTGACTGAACTGAACTCAGAATACAAAGGTGTGAACAGGGTGTGTGTGTGTTGGGGCAGGGGGGTTCTACTTTCATGGGATTTAGAGTCTAATTTATTATTATTCCATCAATGGAGTAATTATTTTAGTATATTCTAAGGAGACCACTTTCAACTTTCCCACTTGTCACAAGAATGAATAACCACTTGGGAGGTTACAGAATCCAGCTTTTCTAAGTTGGATATTCTGTAGCATACCCACCCGATCAAAAATCCTAGAAATTAGCAAACAAACAAACAAAATACTTTTCCCTTTTCCATGCTGCAAAGCTAAGCAGCCAGTGTGAGTAACCTGTAGAATCTCAAAAGGTTAAGACCAATGGCCAATTATATTCAGGACCACCACTGTAGCCCTCTGCTCTCTGAAGGCCCCGCTGTGGTCAGGCTGCAGGAGGCAGGCCCTGGGTGGGAAATGCAGGCTCGGGAATTACACTGAGTGTCTGGGGAGAGCCAGGCATGAGTGTGGGCTCACCCGATGAAGGCTCCGTCCTCCTTCAGAGCCTCCACCCTTGTCTGCTCCTGAAAGGACACGTGGGTTCCTCTGGGGAAGCCACTATCCCCTCCCTGTTGCAGTGGATGGGAGCAGGGGTTATTAAGAGGATATCTTGCAAATCAATTGTTTTAGTGCTTTTCTCATCATTTATCAATAAATGGCAGGGTTAAGCTTAGAAAACCAAGTGCCTTGAATTTCTCTTCCTTTTGCTCCCCTAAACTTTAAACTTTCAAGAAATTTATACTTGTATTCATCTAATTTCTCTCAAGACCCATTAGAGTAAACACTGAGACACAGAACACGTGCGTCTGGTTCACACTATGGGAATTCGATCCACCCCGTTGAGTGGAAAGATGAATTAATGTATGCAAAGAAGGCACTAGGTCTTTCTGAAACAGGCAGATTGTGAAGCCAGCAAAGCTAAGTCCTTTCCCGACTCATCCCATGCTTTTGGCGCAGGGAGGCCAGGATCCACACACCGGCCTGATGATGATGAAGATGCCACCCAGCACATCTACAGCAGCCAAGCCTATGAGAACTCCAGGGAAGCTGAGGTGGAAAAGAGAAGACACCAGGCTACCTCAAAGGAATTTCACAACATTTGCTTCCTTTCACAACAGTCTCTGCTACCCTCACAAGACTCAACCCTTGTGGATGAGTCTGAGGCCCCACTGCCAGTTTGGTAAGAAGACAAGTACACAGGACCACGTCCAACTGTAAGGAACAGAGACAAGACAGAGACCTGTCCTTCCCCAGCTGGAGAGCCAGGTGGTGAGACTGTCCATGTGGGATTTGTGTTTAAAATATACTTCACTGAGCTCCCGGTGTGCCCTCTCTGCTGAGTGTGAGGGGGCAAAGCTCTCGTCCCTGACCCCCAGCACCCAGTCCAGCTGGGAGGCTCTGGGGACACCTAGCAGGTAGGCTCCAGTAAGAGCTGACCCAAGTCTGCAAGGGCAGACAGGAAACGCTCAGAGGATAGAGAGGAGCTCTTGAGGCAGAGACCACTGCACAAGCAGAGCTCTGGAAGCCTAAGAGGACTCAGCACACTTAAGGAATTACCAGAAGTTCAGGATGACCAGGACAAGGGCTCAGGTCTTTCCAGTGGCTGCAGATGACATGGAAGAAGTTGTGTGTGGCCCAGGGATTACGTCAGACTTCCAGAAACTGTGCAAAGAGGTGCTGAGCTCCAAGCAGGAGACCTCCATTAAGGGAAACATGAAAACCTAGTGCTCTGGGCACTGCAGGACTGGCACTGCTTCCCTTTCTTTGACAACACTTGATATACTCTTCCTTTAATATTAACACTTTAATGACTAATATGACACATCTATCCAGTACTTATTTTCCTCCTTTATGTTAAAATAGAAAGTCATAGAAAGAATCCCAGGGGTTCTGTATTCTTGTTAAAGAATCCACTGCTCCCACCCCCTGCTGCCCATTTTCCATGGATGTATTTTCTTTCTCTTATGTTAAGTAAGTCTGTGGACCGTATCAAAGAATTACTGAATGATAAACGGAAAAACTGATTTGCATTAATTAAAAAAAACTAGGAACTTTTATTTTCTTCACTGAAAAAGAATTTCCACTAAAAATCCATATTCAGTAGCAGAGTCTAAGAGGAAACACTTAAGGGTAAAAACAGCCTGTTATAGGCAGGCAATTCTTTTTTAAATGACTGAATCACTCAGAGGCAACCTGTAGTGGATGACCACCATGTCACATGCCTGTGTGACGGCCTGACAGCATGTCTCCTTGGTCCTAGTCTTGAGCCTCCCCACCACCAAAATTCACCTTCATAGTTATTTGACAAAGGAGGTTATTTCTTTCACACTTTCTGTGTCTCTGATACCAAGTATTTATTTAGCACTCAGTAAATGCTAAAGAGCTCAATTTAAGCAGGGTGAGGGATACTGGTCACCACGCCTGATACTGTATCATAGACCATCAGAGCACCTTCACTTACATAGTCTCCATAGGTCTCCTGCGTCGGGGGCGGCGGTGGAGGTCTGTACCCAGTTGGGGGCACTCCTCGTGCTCTGGGAGTGAGCAGTCCTCTTCCGCGACTTACTGGCCCTCGGGTGGAGAGGACGCCCCTGGAAGCCGGCGTCCCCCGTGGTACCCCGACTCCCACCGGCCGGGCTGAGACTCCTCCCCTGCCCCTGCAAGCAAGAGGGTCACATTAGCAATTTGCATGGTGTTCTCCAGCATTCCAGTGTTCACATGTACTAATACCTCATGAAAATCAATGTTCCATAAATCTGTAAAAAGAAATAAGGACACTATATGCAAAGAAAACACTAAAGCAAGTCAGGAACAGATTATCTACCTAAAGAAAGGAACTTCAATCATTCAGGCACCTAGTCCAGTGAAAATAAACATGGTAACATCAAAGAAGCCCCAGCGTCGGTTTCTGTTTGGGACCCAGAACAGGAAGCTGACATCTGGGGAGGCTGCATCCCCTGGGACCATCACACCCCACCAGAGTCTCAGCCAGTCCTCACTCCAACACTGCGACATGGGCCTTATGGCTCGTCTGTGGACAAGAAAACAGAGCCCCACAGGGATCTTAAGGCTGTCTGAGAACACACAGACGGCAAACCCAGGACCAAAACACACACCAGATCCCGTGAGAGAGGGAATAAAATGGACTTTCTCAAATAACATATCTACTAGATAGGATGGAAAGCATAGTTCTTAAGTGAAATAAACATATATTTTCTGAAGAAGAATGCAACATATTCATGTATTTCTAACATAAAATATGAGACTTCAAGTCAAGAGAAGAAGGAAGGAGGCAGCTAAAACCTGAGCAAGCGTGCAAGTCCCATGAAGAAATGAGGACAGATATTTGACTCCACTGGAAAATACAGGCCCAGCCAGGCCTACCTCCTGTGGACAACGTCTTGCAAACAAGAAGAACCGAGCAGCTGATGGGGCTGCCTGTACACCAGTTCTCTCCTTCTTTAGTTTGATTGGGATAGTAAATACACAGCTGAAAATGCAAATTCCACAAACAACAGAGAAAATTAATGAAACCAAAAGCTGGCTCTTTGAAAGAATCAATAAAATTAATAAACATCTAGACAGGCTAAACAAGGAAAGACAACAATATCAGAAATGAAAGAGGGCGTCACACTACTGACCTCAAGGACATTAAAGATAAAAACAGGAAGATTATGAACAACTCTAGGCCCACATATTTGTTAACTTAGATGAACTGGACTAATTCCTCGAAATACACAAATGACCAAGAAGAGAACTAAATAATCTTATGTTTATTAAAGAAATTTAATTGATAATAATCTTTCAAAAAAGAAAGCATCAGATCCAGAGGATTCACTGGCGAAACCCATCAAATATTGAGAAGAAATTATATCAGTCTTCCACATTCGCTACCAGGAAGTAAAATCAGAGGGAACTTCTCCCAACACATTCCCTGTGGCTGGTCCTTGGAAATGCCTCCTGAAAATTACTTCTGCATTACAGGCTGGGCCTGGCCTGAGCCACCAGGGACGATGGAAGTGGCCGGCCCCAACTTGGCCTTGAGCCCTCGTAGGGACCTATCACAGGAGGTGTCTCCCAAGATATTTTTTTCTAAGTCCACCTGTGGGAGTCACGACTGGCCAAGGTGTTGGGAGACAGAGAGGCTGAGAAGGGTGACAAGGCTGGGCTAGGTGGTCTCTGACCTCCCTAGGAAGAGATGTGTGGTCCAAGGAGAAACAAAAGACATTAAGGATATTATAAAATGGAAATAAAAACTTATAAATCAGTATCTCCCATGAACAAAGATGCAAAAATCCTCAAAAATAAAGTAAGATTTATTCTAAGTATGCAAGCCTGCTTCAACTGGTAGCTCAGCTGGTAAAGAAACTGCCTGCAATGCAGGAGACCTAGGTTCAATCCCTGGGTTGTGAAGATCCCCTGGAGGAGGGAATGGCTACCCACTTCAGTATTCTGGCCTGGAGAATTCCATGGACTGTATAGTCCATGGGGTTGCAAAAAGCTGGACACAACTGAGTTACTTTCATCGAAGGTTGCTTCAACATTAATGAGAATCAATGTGATCCATCCATCACACCAAGAAGGCTTAAGAAGAAAAATCTTAAGATCATATAAAGAAGAAGCAGCATTCAATAAAATAAAAGGTCATTCATGATTTAAAAAATCTCACCAAATGGAGATACATTCACTCAAGTTAAAAAAGCACACCTACAAAAAACCTATAACTAATGACACATCAAATGGTGAGAGACTGAATGCTTCCCCTTAAGATTAGGAAGGAGGCATGATGTCCAGCCTTACCATTCCTATTGTACTAGAAGTCCTACCTAACTCAATGAGGCACAAAAAGGAAAAAAACTTTCAAGATTGTGGAGGAAGAAACAAAACTTTGTTTGCAGGTGACATCATTTCTCTGTAAAAGTTTCCAAAGAACCAACCAGATTAAGATTAAAAAAAAGCAACCATACAAGCAAACAGTAAACCAGAACTAAGAAGCACATGAAACACGGTCTTGGGATACAAAGGTCGTAAGTCAACTGCTCTCCTGTAAACTGCAATGAATAACTCAAACTTGCTAAGTGGCTAACAGTGATAAGCCATGCAAACAGTATGTTTCCATGATATGATATAATAAAAGTAGCTATTTACCCTGTGGTTTTTGTTCCCCAAACTAATAAGCCTAGGCTAATCTGAAAAATATTAGACAAATCCCAAACAAGGAACATTTTACAAAGAACCTGATTGGTATTCCTCAAAACTGTCAAAATCATAAAAAAAAAAGAAAAATATATGACTTTCACTTTTAGGGAACTTGTGCTATCCATTTTTCAAGCATTGTAAGTTAGATATATATATATATGTTTAAGTACTAGGCCATAAAAATTGGTGCAGTAAAATTGGTGGTCAAGAATGAGGACGCTGGATTCAGATCTGAATGTGATTCCTGTGGTTATACAACTCTGCCCTCCAGTTAACATTCAAATTCATCAAGGGTCTGAACTTCCCAGGACAGTTTCCTCAGCTGTGAGAACTCTTTTCTTGGTGTTATGGGGAAGGAAAAATGGCACAGGGCACACACAGTATTTAGCACATTTCCTACTCAAAACAACTTAAACAAATTTCAATGTCTCTGAACTGTATCGACAGACATCATATCTTTAGTCTTACTCATCTTTTTATCTCCATTATATATCTAAAAAAATCTTCAATGTAATTAGAGAATAGTTTCTACTTCTGGTACATCTGACACATGACTACATGTGCTATGTCAGTCATTCCTTGTATAATCAAACTAATTAAGGCTCCTGCTTCTTTATCTCATATCCCATCCCTGTCATCCAAGGCACTATATCAATCACAAAATATTCAATATTTTTGACTGTATAACTTCAGGTCTTTTAAATTGAAAACATAAATTTATATTTAAGAACCTCACAATTCTTTCCCATCGGCATCAACACGGTTAGGTTATGTGCCCACTGGTTATAGGAATTACACTAAAGAACCCGTTACAGTTTCAGACGAGTCATTTGATGCATGTAGCTCGGGACCCTTACTACAAAAGACACTTTGAAGATTCGTTTCTATGAGTCTGAAACCCCACAGGAAGGGTGTGAAGCGGAACAGCCTTAGTGCTGTATGAGGCTCTTGGCGGGGGAAGTCTTGACGGAGGCACGGCCAGCATGCACATCCCACTGCACCGCCGTGCACGCTCACCCAACGCTGCAGATCAAGCTCAGGGCAGAGCTAATTGGCAGGATTGACGACATGGGGTGAGAGCAGAAAACGCGTCTGTGAGATGAGATTTAAAATGATAATCAATGGGAACTCGTTTATTTTTTACGTGAAAAGTTGCTTCAAATAGACAGGACTGGGTGCTGCACTGCTCAGAATAGGGATAATGGAAAAGCAGAAACCTAACCCATCTGAGTACACGGTTTCATAAGCTGGCAAATGTGTGTGATTGTAATGCTTCTGTGCATTTGCATTTTTCAGCACAGTGACCTTGATTTCTGGATTTGCAGGTCAGATATGAAAATAATCGAAACAAGTTTTTTTCCCTGGGAACCGTGCTTTGAATGAATACAAAAAGTTATTGATCCATTAGGAACTAATTATTTAGTTTATATGTTAGTAAGAGGTTTTAGGATATAATGAAAAAGCCCGTGCTTTGGGTTCCAACACACTCAGCCTCAAAACTCAGATCTAGTCCTGCCATCACTGGGTTGCTGAGCCTGGGTTTCCCATCCACTGATCCAGTAAATAAGATCCAGCTCTCGTGGAATAGTTGTGAGGGTTACAACTATATCAAGTAAGTGCCCAAGCAAAAACAGGCACTCATTAAGTGGCGATCACTATATGGACTCTGTCCTTAATACTGTGCTTCTGGCTGTGGACCAAAGAGTGAGGAGAGAGACGGCAGAAGGTACAGCTTGCACTAGGTCTCATCTCACACGTTCGGCAGCAGCATGTGTACGGACCTTCTATACATTTAGCAGCAGTAATGCAGTGTGGTAGAATAAGGGTACAAACGTATATCACGGTGTTTGGCTTTTGTTTATATATTTTATGAGAAGCAAAAGTACAGAACAAAACAATGAATTTGGTGAATTAGCTCAAGCCAGCTCCAGCATTATTAGCTGGGTGAGGCCTGGGCCTCAGGAAGAGAAGGGCCTTTAGCTGATCATAGCAGGGGCCTGTGGATCTAGTCAAGGTCTAGCCAGTGTCACAGTAAGAAAAGCGCTCTCTGAGATCCATCCGGGGATCAGCCTTGATGCAGTAATGACCTGAGGGGTGCTTTACTTTCCCATAGAATCCCTGACATGTGTGACAGCTTTTCTTCATCTCTGATGGTGTGTGCTTCTAAGAGTCAAGTATAATCATTGAGATTTTTTTTTTCTTGCCAGAGGTTGAGAAGGGAATGAGAGGTCAGACAGAAGGGAAAGATAAATGCAGCCTGAGGTCTCAATCCCTCAGACTAAACATAAGAAACCGCGAGGGCGAGGGAGACTGACGTTCTGAAGAGAGGACTGGGGCAGCTCTCACCCGGAGCACCTCTGCAGATCCTGGCACGTGGGGCTGGGCCCGCTTCTCCTCTCACACTTTACTTCAGCACCCACAGCACCCGGGCCTGGTCTCAGGGCAGCGTCGATATCAGGAGGTCTAGGCTGGGACTGAGACTGTATGTCCAGCAAGCTCTCAAGTGCTGCTGTGTGTGGCTTGGATCCAGAGCTTACAGACCTGTTATGAAACCTGCTGGCTATCTCTCTTCTTTCCCCTGTGATTCATCTGATAGGGACAGAGTGAAGGGACAAAACAAGGGGTTAAACAGTTAATCCCCCTAGGTGATTGTAAGTATCCACAGAAAAAATATGGGAGACTCCTGTAAGTTAACGATTTCCCAAGAAAGCGGGTTTGCTTAACCACAAAACCAAGCAGGCTTGCTGAGCAACAAAACCATGAAAAAAACATGAGACATGTCCCCAAATTATGAAACAATGGTGGCATGAGCCCCACATCCTGCGCGTGAGCTCAGTAAGCTAGTGATCCTAAGGACATGCTCTCTGCACACATAAACAATAATCTGTGGACCCAGCTTGACCATATAGGGACAAGAAAACTCTCCTGCTCAACTGATGATGGAGGAGAAACTGTAAGAAGTATCTGTGCTGCTGCTGCTAAGTCGCTTCAGTCGTGTCCGACTCTGTGCGATCCCATAGACGGCAGCCCACCAGGCTTCAATTTTTAGTGAGGGGTCATTCTGAGTAACCAGAAAAGGAATTATGCCATAGTCTAAGCTTCAATGGGACAGTTAAAAAAATTAAGTAGGATTTGGATTACTGTGTGCTCCATGTTCTGTCCCCATTTCACTGATGAAGAAAACTAGACTTAGTGAGGGAAGTCCCTTGAGACCATGACTAGGAGGGCCCGGGTGACTCTGATTCTCCTGCAGCCACACTCCAATTCCAGGCATATGGCGCCACTTTCCTGCTTTCAAGCCCTGGCCCCTCTGTGCGGGATGACTTCGCTCTCCTGAGTGTGTCAGTGCTCACGCTCCCCATTTTCATTTCTATTTCACTTCACTCTTCCTCATACCCCTCGTCCTCTTTTCAGCCAGTCTGCCATCACTACTCACTTCTCTGACTTTCCTCTTACTCTCCCTGAACAGCCGGACAATGACTCGGTCACCATCTGTGTAGCTTCACTTCCTGTCACAGAAAGAGCTCAGGAAATGTGTGACATTAAATGACCTAACACCAGAAACTGACTTCACGTTCAAAAAGGAAAAAAATTGATTAAACTTTTGCAAAGCCAGGGTGCTCTGGTGCTGTGACCAGGAGAACCGTGCTCTGTTCCAGGCTGGCATTTACAAGACAAGTTCTAGTTGCAAGTTTTCTCATTGTTTGCCATGTTATTTGCCTCAGTTAGTGTCTTCCCCAAACCTACTAAGGCGATTTTACAGGCTTTTCTCCTGTCTCTCCTTAATCCACTCTAGTATGGCTGTACTAACTCAGAGAGCACGAGGGAGGAAAGGCAGTGCGTGTGAGGATGGAGGGATAGTTCTGGGCTTATGGCAAGACAAGCAGAGAAGCTCATTTCCAGGGAAAGTCCTCCAGCCTCTGCCTGCAGCGAGGAGCACATGTGTCCTGATCACTGCCTGGGTTTCCAGGGCACGGACAGTAGACACAGTTGGAAGGAAGGGGTGAGACAGTTCTGACAGGTCAGGTGGTACAAGGTCCTCAGAAGGCAAATCCAGGAGGGACTCAAACAATTTATATACCATCCCAAATTAACAGGTTTTTTTCCAGTTGGAAACTTATAATTTAGTAGAAAAAGAAATAGATCATTTTTCCTATTTCCAGCCTTTCCTTAATAATAAAAAAGGACATTTTAATATAGATTGGTAGATTAATGTAAATCATATCATATGCTGGTGAAATATTTATGGCCCATATATTAACTATTCAGTTTTCCCAATAACATTTCTCATAACTTCACCTACTGTGGAGAAAAACATATCATTTTCTCTCACTAAAACAATCTTCAGTATCTATGATATTATTCATAATCCATTTTAAAAAGAGAATAGGTACCACGTGAAGGTTAGTGTTGATGCGAAAATGAGGGTGACCATGTCCCGTCTGATCCCATGGTTGAGAAGTTACATGGTGCCCACTAGTCAACGCGACTGTGGCTAGAATTTATCAGCAGCTGCTGATGTGCCAGCCGTATAAAAACACAGTATCATTAATATCAGTGGGGCATGATCTAATGCTAAGACGACAAATGATCACCATACGCTGACAGTTCACACAGCGTCTGGAAGCTGCAGATCTCTGAGGTGGCCCCATGACAGTTTAAACCCCTCATGGCAGCCTGCGAGTGTGCTGCAGAGTCCTGCACTAGGCACAAAGGCTGGCAAGTGCAGTCTGAGGATCTAACCTGAGACTGCCATCCAAGAAAAGAAGAGAGAAGGAGCAGGCAAAATATGTGAAGAAACCATAGCTGAAATTTCCCCCATTTGATAAAAGGTCTTGAGTTGATAAGGTAAGCCTCATCTCCTAAGTTGAAACAAACCCACCACATGCAGCACCCAACACTGGAGAATGTGTATTTACTACCTAGAGAGACAGGCTGTATTCACTTTTTTCCCCCTGCTGTCTCTGGTAACAAATGCAAGGAGAAGACACTGCCTGCTACTCCGGGGAAGAGCCAGAGGGGTCAGAGACAAGGCCAGTGGAAAAGGTACACAGAACCAGCCAGATGTTCTGCAGAGTGGAAGGAAGGGAGCATCCTTGAGGGCTCAGATCTGTCTCACATAGACCATCCAGGCAGCAGCAAAACAAGGGGTAGAAACCCTGCGGAGAAAAACATAAAACTAAACAAAAGTTTGCCTGGAGTGGCGTCAATCCTAATTTCCCTGACACTTCTCTGCTGGGGTCCTTGCAAGGACCGAAGTGACATATCACAGTCGGCACAGGGTAGACTGGAAAAAAAGCAACTTGCTCATCTCCTAGTAAGAAAGGCGTAAGTTTAGTCCTCTCATCTGAAAACTGAATGAAAAGGTTTTATTAAAGTACGTATTACTCCCTATGGCAGGATTTAATTTTAGATCATTTACATCTTTTAGCAGAAATGTATCCTAAAGTGAGAACAGTGGGGAACATGCAAGAAGATTCCAGGAATGACCTGCTCCACTGAGACATTCCCCAGTGGTGCCATCCGAGTGACCAGTCCCAACAGGCGACTCCCACAGTAAATCAGTCACCTGGCAGACAAGAACTACACTAACAATACTTAAACGTCAACACTCCATCAGAAGAGTCTAAGGAATTTGCAAACGTACTGAATTCACTCAATGTTTATTTCTGAGTCCTATATGCCATGTATTAGAGACACAAGGTCCTTTAAGGTTCATGTATGGATGTGAGAGTTGGACTGTGAAGAAGGCTGAACACCAAAGAATTGATACTTTTGAACTGTGGTATTGGAGAAGACTCTTGAGAGTCCCTTGGACTGCAAGGAGATCCAACCAGTCCATTCTGAAGGAGATCAGCCCTGGGATTCCTTTGGAAGGAATGATGCTAAAGCTGAAACTCCAGTACTTTGGCCACCTCATGTGAAGAGTTGACACATTGGAAAAGACTCTGATGCTGGGAGGGATTGAGGGCAGGAGGAGAAGGGGACGACAGAGGATGAGATGGCTGGATGGCATCACTGACTTGATGGACGTGAGTCTGGGTGAACTCCGGGAGTTGGTGATGGACAGGGAGGCCTGGCGTGCTGCGATTCATGGGGTCACAAAGAGTCAGACACGACTGAGCGACTGAACTGAACTGAACTGAAGGAGTCACCAATGAAAATGTGAACAAGTCAGAAAGGTAAATTCAGTTTGATAAATGCTGTTACATAACCAAGAAGGGTGTGTGGACTGGCTCCTGGGCTACACGGTGGCCCTTTCAAACAAGGAGACGGCAAAGGCTTCTCGGAAAGGTGCCTGGGTGTACTGAGAGCAAGGTGCTGAGGGGCGGGCAGGCGACTGCAGACAGGCCTTCCGGGAAGGAGGAAGGAAGGCCAGGGACACGGAGAGAGACTGGGATGGCCTGTTTGAGGAACAGAAAGGAGACTAGTCTGGCCGGAATGCAGAATGAGAAAGAGGATCAAAGAAAAGTAGATTTATGGATAATTTTAGAGCGAAAATCAAAATGACTTCCAATGACTTCGATGTGGTGAAGATCCACCAAGGAGCTTCCAACAGTCCCAGGACTAAAGTGCGAGGATGCAGTAAGTACATTTGTCTTTCATTTTATGACTGTTTTTAGCCATTTAGACATCATGAATTCTATAACTATTTTCCTCAGCTTTGGCCACTAGAAAGGACAAAGCATAATCTGGAGACCAATTTTGCCAACCTTACAAAACAACATGCACCTTTTTGTGTATTAATCAGTCTCACTCTTAGGATTTTTGTAATTTTCTACCATAATACTTTCTGTATCAATTAACTTTTATTCTGTTAGATGAATATTAACTTACAGAAAGTTACCATATGATCTGATGAGGAAAAGTAGTAAAAATACAAATTTCTCATCGTAGTTTGTATTAATCATGCTGTAATTAAAATATAACAAAAGTGACAGAATGAAATGTCTATGGAAAAATGGCAAGGGAAGAATGGGTGGAAGAAAAAAACAAGATTCTGAATGAAAACTGAAGGGGAGGCTCAAAGAGAGAGGCAGGTTTCCAGAATCAGACTGCCCGCATCCCCCTGGGTTCCCTGCCCACTGTCCTCATTCATGACGTGGTGACGAGCAGAACAGCACCCGCCTCACAGGGCTGTTGGTGAGGCTTAACCTAGTCAAGGTCTGTGATACGCTCAGGAAGTACTGTCAGCAATGGGCGCTCTGTGAGTGCCTGTTGAAGTAAGTTGGCTGCACAGACAAGTAGGATTTGAACAGGTGAGCGGCGGAGAGAGGACTGCAGATGCAAGAACAATGTGAACAAAGGTCTGGAAGCGGGGAGCACACACATCCACCCAGGGGTGGGGCTAGGTGCTCAACACAGGGAACACGGCACAGTAATGAATAAGACCAGTTGGGAGACAGGTCTTAAGAACAGTACAGAAGGGCACTGTATGCCTCTTACAGGAACACGAATTTAATCCTGTTTAACAAGAGCGTCTGGAAGATGTGGTGCCATGGAGTCACATGGAGGGAGGAAGCAGAGTCCAGAAGTACCCTCATGAAGGGGTTCAGTCAGCACAGCCAGCCACGACTCCATACACTAAACCACAGGCTCTGACCTGTGAACTGAACAGCAATTCTACCCAAGAATATCAACCACCAAGGCAACGGAAAAGCTTAAAATGGTAAGCAATGCATATGTTGTCATCAAGAATATTTTTTTTTTCATCTGGGTGGATGGAGGGGTTTCTCTAGACATTACACTCCCTGAACAGAAAGTTTCTGCCTCCCTGCCTGTTCCTAAGGTAGCATTTTCTACGTAACCGAAAACATGACAACCAGACAGTACAATGAGAGGTCTGATCTGGGGACAGAGCACCCCCTAGAGCGAGGCCTTGCCCGCGCTCTGTGCTCTCCATCCAAGAGGTAAAATGGGCCTTTGCAGGTGTGAAACTCCAAGCGGGCTCTAAATACAGGCAAGCGCTCCCCTAAGGAAGGCGGGCCAATGGCGCTGAGCAAGACAAGGGGAAGGAGAGAGAGCAGATATGGACTCAAGGCGAGGACTGCCCACAGGCCCAGAAGCTGGCAGGGTCCAGAAAAGGATTCCTGCTACCACCTCCAGGGGGAGAGCTGTCAACACCCAGGCTGTGGCCTCCTTTAGCTGACTGCAGACATCTAGCCTCCAGAGCTGTAACCAATTTCTATTGCTTAAAGCCATCAAATTGGTAGTAACTGACTGCAACAGCTACAGGAAACTAATATAGCAAATATGTAATTTTTTATGATTTCAAGTAAATTATTTAACATTAGGAGAAATGGAAATGAAAGAGATTTACCATTTACTGAACAGCTACATAAATTATTTCATTATATCATCTGCAGCAATCCTATTATTAGCCTGTTTTATAGAGAAAACCCACCTGGTACCATGCCCAGGTCTGTGTTTATTCTACACTGCAATAACACCTGTCTGTAACTGCTCTGACAGTGTGCTGATCCGCAACACCCCCCAGGGAACTGACTTGTTATTCCTCCAAATGCACTTGATTATATGGAATACGCCTATTTAAAATTATTTCATGCAAAACTACCTGAAAAAATATATGTAGTCACTAGTAAAAAAAAGAAAATCTGTGTGACTAATTTCCACGGGGTTCTTTCAAGGGCAAAAATTAAAAAATTAAAAATAATGCTCAAATAGGTTTGAGAGTCATATCTTAATCTACAGTTTGCTTCAACTGACTTGTAATTCATTAAAACATTTTTCATGTTTAAAGGGGTCATGAATCATTAGTTTGAGACAAAAATAACATTTCAGTGTGCCTGGATGAGATCTGGAGTATCAGATACCACAGAGCAGCTACATGAAATAAAACGAGAACAGGCATGGGGGCATTTACCTGGTACCTGATACTGCTCACCACTGGAGATGTGGCACTGAACTAGCTTGATACCATCTGCACTCAAAAGGAAGCAAGCTTCCATGACGTCCACTTGTGCATCAAAGCTATTGCTTTCATTTTAAAGAATTAAGGGATTAATAACATGAAAGTGATTAAATAAACTTATCATTCATTAGCTAGTAAGTGGTACAGGTCATATTTAAGCCCAGGAATGTGCATGCTCAGTTGTGTCTGACTTTTCGTAACCCCACAGACTTTAGCCCGCCAGGTTCCTATGTTCATGGGAATTTTCCAATGTTTCTATGCTTCCCAATTTTTCCTATGTTCATGGGATTTTTTCCATTGGAGTGGGTTGCCATTTCCTCCATCTGGGGATCTTCCTGATCCAGGGATTTAAACACAAGAATACTGCAGTCCAAGTGAATACTCTTAATATGATACCATATTGCCTGAAAGCATTCCCACAGGCTTTGTACCAACACGCTGGTAGACCTGCTTACCTGTTAGTAAAGAAAACAGGAAAACTGTTGCCATGACACCACATTCTAACAACAAGGCAAGTCAATTAATCACACCTACCTGGTTATTGCTGGGGTTGGTACACCTCTTGTACGTAAGGTAGGTTTCCCTCGAACCACCGGGACATCGGCATTTTCGGAACCACCATTCAAATATGTTAATTCCTGGAGCTGTGCCTGCCTGATTTCATCATTATAGTCCTACACAAAAAACAGAAGAGAGCAAAGCATTTATGACAAGAAGCAAACAATTTTTAATAGAAAAAGTGTATGAAAAATAGTTTAAAAAGATAAAATAAGATTTGAGTCTGTTGAAATGAAAATATATGAATGAATTGTTGTAAAGAGAAAAACCCAAACAGTATTTTTCCCCTAAACTAAAATTTTCTATGGTCAGCCATAAGTCCTTCTCTTGGGCATACTCTCCAAGTGAAATATTTATAATAAAATTAAAATATCATGTAACTGATATATGGATATTACTATTTACAACTCAGTCAACTTGTAGTTACTAAGCATAAATGATGTGCCAACTAACACAACCCAGGGGAGCACACATGGTTCCTGCAGCCAAGGACTCAGTCTGACAGGGAAAGGGGGAAGACAAAGAGGCAACACGGCAGCTTTACTGAAACTAAGAAGGGCATGCACACAGTTTCTTTGTACGTATTCATTTGGATATTGTTCAAGTCGCAAAATTCGGCATTTCCAAAACTGAATACATCATCTTATTCTTGAAAACCTGCTCTTACATTATTTTCAAAATATTCAACTCAGAAACTTTGGGAGTTATCCTTGATTTCTCTCCTTTCCTTAATAATATCCCCAACTCCATTCAATAATTGTCAAGAAAGACATGTAATAAACATAAGTGTGGTCTGTTTTACAATCAAAAGAAAGTTCAGGTATATGTGATCAAAAAGGAAGGCCATCTAACTCAACCATGGACAGTTAAGAGTAGATTCTCTACAAGAAATGTCATCTAAGAGTGAGTGAACCAGTTACCAGAAGGGAGGCTGAAAAGTATTCTAGACAGAGGGAAAAGTATATTTTAAAATCCAGAGTAAAAGTGTGTCCAGGGAACTGAAATAAGTGCTATATGGCTAAACTACAAGAGACAGTCTGGAGTGGAGGAGTGGTCTTCAAAGTGAAAAGGAAAGCAGAAACCAAATCGAGTAAAGATTTAAGTCTTTTTAAATATAACATCAAATGTCTGAAATTATGGTACTAAAAATTATTTAAGAAAAGGAGGTTTATATTTTGAAAATGCTATGAACAACTATGTGCCCACAAGTTAGATAACTTAGATGACATGGACAAATTCCAAGAAAGACACACACCATCAAAACTGATGGAGAAGAAATAGAAAATACGAACAGTTAGTAACAAGTAAAAATGCTAAATTAGTACTAAAAAAATTTTTTTAAGTCCTGCAAAGAAAAGCCTAAGTCTGTGGGGCTTCACTGGAGAACTCCACAAACAATTAAAAAAGAATTAATGTGATCCTTCACAAACTTCCAAAAACTAAAAAGGAGGAGACATGTCCTCACTGATTCTATGAAGTAAGTATTGTTGCCCTGATACCAAAACCAAAGATATTACAAGAAATCTGCAAAAGAGTGTTCTTAGGAATATAGATGCAGCAGCTCTTGAAAAAGTGTTAAGAAGTCAAATCCACTAGCATGAACAATAGAAAAAGGAAATAGACACACAGGACCGAGCAGAACTTATACCAGGATTGCAAGCCTGGTTTAACGCATGTGAAAATCAATTAACATAATACCATAATAATAGAATAAAGGACAAAAACCACTTAGTACTTTTAATATACCAAGAAAAAATTTGACTGAAGAATCCAACATACTTTCATTATAGAAATACCCAACAAACTAAGAAAACCCATAGCTAATACCATATTTAATGGTAAAAGACTGAAAGTGTCAGCCTAAGTCCAGGAACAAGACAGGATATATACTTCTGCCACTTTTGATTAATGGTATTCAGATTGGAAGAGAAGAAACACAATAATTTCTGTTTACAGATGGCATAATCCTATATACAGAAAAACACAAAGAATCCACAAAAACATTAGAGCCAATAAAAGAGTTTAGTATAGTTGCAGGATACAAGATTAATATACAAAAATCAGTTGTATTTCTTTATAGTAACAATGAGCATTATAAGAATAAAAAAAAAAAGATTCCATTTAGAGTAGCATCAAAAAGAAGAGCATACTTAGAAGTAAATTAACAAAATAAAGGTAAGATCTGTATACTGAAAAGTACAAAGTAATATTAGAATACATTTTAAAAACTCTAAGCAAAAGGAAAGATACCTCATATTCATGGATAGGAGGACTCAACATTGTTTTTATGACAATAACTCCCCCCACCCCCCCGCAACATACACAAATGATCTACAGACTCAAGGAAATCCCTATCAAAATTCCAGCTGGCCTCTTGCAGCAATAGACAAGCTGATCCTAAAATTTACATGGAAATCCAAAGAATCTAGGATAGCCAGAACTATCTAAAGGAAGAACAAAGTTGGAGGACTGTATGCTCTGATTTCAAAAACTCCAGTAAAGCTATAGTAATCGAAACAGTATGATACTGACTTAAATAATACAGAAAGATCAATGAAATAAAACTGAGAGCAAAGATATCAAGTACAGTCAATTGATTCTCCAATAGTCTCCAACAAATGGTGCCGCAACAACTGAATATCTACATCAAAAAAATCAAGTGGGCCCTGTATTTTTGCCACAAAAACTACAAATGTTCTAATTTAGATTATGTTGATGCTTGTAGCACTATGGAATATACTAAAAACCACTGAATCATATATTTTATATGAGTAGATTTTATGCTGTGATTTATATCTCAAAAAAGATAATAAAAGGGGTGGAGGAACCCACTGGAGGCAGAAACATTAGGTGGAAGTAGTTAAGTAATCCCAGGATGTGGTAAAGATGACCTGGAGTAGGGAGGGACATGGAAGGAAGGGTGGGAAGAGGTTTAGACATGGAATTATTTATAATGCTTAATTTTATTAGATATGGTAATATATTAGATCTTTTGTGCAGGTGGAGTCTGCAATGGTCTATAGTATATAAAAATTGAGATATTCTATAGCAATCAGATAGAGGAAATGAAAACTTAGAAGTCAAAGAGAGGGATACAGAAGTGGGCAAGGAAGAGTTACACAGGCCCCACACATTACAGAGTAGGGTGTGTCGTCAAGGCTGGCCCATGGTAGGCTCTTGGCAGAGAACCTCTGAATCTGTCGTGGGTTCTGCCTATTAAGACTGCTTCCATGTGCCTGAGGCCTGAGGTCAGGCTGTACCGACTTGGCCAGATAAATCTGTCTCAGGAACATGACCAATGGGGAATGTCTGTTGTGGCTCAGAAAGGGGGATTCTGGTGCTGGCCTCTGAGCATCTGTCAGGGGCACTGCATGTCTTTGGAACTGATCTGCAATGAAAACCCTGGACACAAGGTTCAGGGGAGCCTCCCTGGTTCAAACGAACAGTCCAGTGTCGTCACATGGGGTTGCTGGGAGAGTCAACGAGTCCTGCGTAAGTCCACTGGGAAGGGACAGCAGGAAGCCTGGGCCTGGTTTTCCCAGCTGGCTCATTTTCTCTTTGCTGAGTGCTCCTAAAGAACAGCTGAGCTCGCAGGTGGCTGTGGGGACCTCTCATGAGAATCCATCTGTAGACAGCATCGGCAGCAGGCAGGGCTGTGTGGGAACCATCACAGAGTGAGAGAAGGGCTGAAGACACCGCTCTGAACACCAACATGCAGAAGGGAGAGGACCTCACAAAGACGACAGGAAGGTGTGGCGAGAGCCCGAGAGGGACAGGTAGGTGATCATGCTACAAAAGTCACAGCAAGTTAGTGTTGCATTCACATCAATAAGAAGCCAGGCACTGACTCTGTGGGATTCACTAACTACAGAGGCAGTACTGACTTCATAATCATTTTGGTGAACAGTGAGTGAGCTAGAATTCATTCAGGTAGAATGAAGAATGAATGGGAACAAGTCCCAGATACAGTAAAGGAGCCAGCTTCTCCCAGTTGTTTGCTACAAAGAGGAAGAGAGAAGGACTACAGTCTGAAGAAGGAAGGAAGGATTTGATGACAGAAAAAATAAAGCAAATCTGAGTACGAATAAAAGACTCAGATGAGACAGTATCCTGAATTATTTCAAATTAAAATATAAAATGCTGAAGCTGAAGCTCCAATACTTTGGCTACCTGATGCAAAGAGCTGACTCACTGGAAAAGACCCTGATGCTGGGAAAGAGTGAAGCCAGGAGGAGGAGGGGACGGCAGAGGATGAGATGGTTGGATGGCATCACCAACTCAATGGACATGAGTTTGAGCAAGTTCTGGGAGATGATGAAGGACAGGGAACCCTGGCATGTCCATGGGGTCACAAAGAGTTGGACATGACTGAGTGACTAAAAAACAAATGCTCTCTTCCTTACTTTTCAAAAGTAGAGTGCAAAAAACAACTTGTAGGAGAAAGCACTGTGAAGTAAGAAAAATAATATGGACACCAATCAAAAATGAAGCTGACATCATAACCAGCTAACACCTGCAGAGTAAGAGGAAGAAAGGTAAATGAAGAAAAATCCAAGTCGTCACCGTTAGCAGGGAGGCTAAGGCCTGAATCTAGGTTTTACTGTAATACAGGTTCTCTAACCTATCTGGGGTATCATGACCTCAGAAGTCATGTGAATCTATAGTTATTTCAACTTCTTTAAAATAAGCCTATTGACATGTTCCTTGCCATTTTACTAAAAATGTGTGATTGATAAATTATTTGTAAAGCACATTCTAAATAAAATGTGCTATGTAAATGCTAAGTATTGGCCCTATTGAGAAGTGTTAGAAAGCAGGACACAAAATTTTATGTGCTTAAAAACAGATTCAGGGAAAAAGAACATAACTGAGGCCCCATTAGAAACACATTAAAAATTAAAAAAAAAAATAAGCAAAAGCTTTGCTCTAAGTAAAGTTAGGTAATTTACAATGGTGCCACAAAAAGTTGAATTAAAAGCTTATTTTAAACATCATCTGTGTGAAAGTAAATTTTAAAGTACATAATGTAGTTAGGAGGGAAAACAAACAAAAAAATGGAATCTAAGTCAATCACATCTGAGGTTTAGCCTGAATTTAACCAACTGCAGAGCAGCTATGTAATTTTCGACAACTTCTTTAGACACGATGTAATTGTTTCTTCTGATGTCACATAAGACACTAGTTACAATTTTATTGGTCTTTGAAATAATGTTTTTAAATCAGTAGAGAAACCAAGTCATAGGTGGCACCTTACAGACTAAATTATTTTTACAATTTTACATTTTAAACTAGTCATTACTAAATTATCACTTTAACTCCCCATCTGAAAAGTGAAACTATCGTAACACTAACACCAACACTGTCATCAATTGTGAAGAGTAGAAAATGGATTAGAATTCTAATTAAATATGTGTAAATGGGATTTCTCTAGCCAATAAATTTAGAATCTATTTAAATGTGTTACCCTGGAGAATCAGAAAAACGTTTTTCAATAAAATCATTAAAAGTAATTTATTAAAAATTCAGTGGGTTCTTTGCCAGAAATGTACTCTTCAGATATGTTTGCCAAAATATGCTAATATTTATGTTCAAGGTTAATCCTGGGATCGGTGTTTGAATAATAATCTGTAAGAAATAAATGTTCATTATTTGAAGACTAATTAAATAGACTCTAAAACATGCATATAAAATATTATGCAGACATTAAAAAGAATGAAGCAAAACCGCATATGCTTATATGGACAAAGGTACAAAACAACCCATTAAAAACAAAGGTTACAAGCGAGCACGGGACTTGCAGGGTAACTGAGGAGTTTATCAAAGCTCTTCCATAAAAAGCAACAATAAAAGCTGACTGAATAGTTAAAAACAATTTTAGGACTCTGGAAACTTATTGAAGGGATACAATAAATGGAAAATAAAATAAATCTGTTTGTGAAAAACTGCTAAGTCTCAGGTAAGAACGGGGGGAGCCTGTGGTGATTTTGTCTGAGGATGCTTCCATCCCTCCTCCCAGCCCAGATGACGCGTGAGTTCCACTAGGATGGTAAACCACAAAAACCAGAAGGAGGCGGTTCACTCAGCTGCAAAGCACGAACGAAAACGCTTCACATCCAGCAGCACTGCCAATATCAGCAGCAACTGGGAGTGAATGACCAGAGAAGACCAGTCAGCAAGTCTAATCATCAGGTTTGGGCTGGCGCGAGCAACAAACAGAAAGATTGGCAGATTAGCCAGAAGTTTACCAGCCATGGGGAGCTTTGATAGCTCTCTGCCTGACAGTGTGTGTCCACGCAAAGGGGATACAAGGACTCCTGGCAGAAAGTAAAAGCCAGGGCGGACAGGAACCTGACTGTACTCCCCAGTGACAGCCAGTTCCATCAGCAGAGGGTGAAAGCCCTACAGACACAGGTTTTGAGCACAACCTCTGACAACTCACTGGTCGATCTCTCAGCAATGCTAACCCAGAGAAAACTCCTAGAAGGCCAGGCTTAAGAATAACATTGAGAAAAAAAAAATTAACAAAACTTTAGACCATGAAGGAGACAGACTGAAGTTTCAGTCCAATTAAATTATTAAAGAAAAGAAAAGAAAAAACCTGCAACAACAACCCTCTGGGAAAAAAATGAATCGGAATCAGACTCATTGCAAAACATTACCTAAAACATGGTGTTCTCACCAATAACCTAAGAGATGTGTAAACAAAGGAAAATGTCACCCATGGCCAGGGCAGGAAGAAACTTCCCAGGAGAGGACCCAAATCTGGACTAGCAAAAAAAGATTTTTAAAAACCCCAAATAACTATAACCTCAGATATGCAGATGACACCACCCTTATGGCAGAAAGTGAAGAGGAACTCAAAAGCCTCTTGATGAAAGTGAAAGAGGAGAGTGAAAAAGTTGGCCTAAAGCTCAACATTCAGAAAACGAAGATCATGGCATCTGGTCCCATCACTTCATGGGAAATAGATGGGGAAACAGGGTCAGATTTTATTTTTGGGGGGCTCCAAAATCACTGCAGATAGTAACTGCAGCCGTGAAATTAAAAGACACTTACTTCTTGGAAGGAAAGTTATGACCAACCTAAATAGCATTTTCAAAAGCTGAGACATTACTTTGCCAACAAAGGTCCGTCTAGTCAAGGCTATGGTTTTTCCAGTGGTCATGTATCGATGTGAGAGTTGGACTGTGGTGAAAGCTGAGCGCTGAAGAATTGATGCTTTTGAACTGTGGTGTTGAAGAAGACTCTTGAGAGTCCCTTGGACTGCAAGGAGATCCAACCAGTCCACTCTAAAAGAGATCAGTCCTGGGTGTTCTTTGGAAGGAATTATGCTAAAGCTAAAACTCCAATACTTTGGCCACCTCACGCAAAGAGTTGACTCATTGGAAAAGACTCTGATGCTGGGAGGGATTGGGGGCAGGAGGAGAAGGGGACGACAGAGGATGAGATGGCTGGATGGCATCATCAACTCGATGGACATGAGTTTGAGTGAACTCTGGGAGTTGTGATGGACAGGGAGGCCTGGCATGCTGCGATTCACAGGGTCGCAAAGAGTCAGATACAACTGAGTGACTGAACTGAACTGAAAGTTACTTAGAGGAGTTCATCAGAAGATTTGAGATGGCACAAGAATGAATCAGTGAACTTGGAGGTAAGTCAACTAAAAGTGTTCACTCTGAAAAACAGAGAAAAGCAGACGAAGGAAAATGAGTCTGAGATATCTCTGGGGCACCATCGAATGTACCAACATACACATAATGGGAATCCAGAGGTTGAGGGGGTAAGGGAGGAAGAGTAAGGTGGGAAAAAAATCTAAAGGAACAATGGCTGAGAACTACCCACGTCTGAAGAAAGACATAAACCCACATATCCACAAAAGCTTAATGAACAAGAAAGATAAACACGTACACCAAAGCCAAATTGTTGAAAATCAAAGAGAAAGTCTGAGTAGCAGCAAGAGAAAAACAACAGGTCATGTACAGAACAAAATAATTAATGATTCTTTCCATCAAAAATAGTGGAGGTTATAAAAGAGATGAATGGTCTTTTACTACCTAACCACCAATCAAAAAATATATACAGGTATAATTCAGAGATATTGTGGGTTTGGTTCCAGACCACTGCAATAAAGCAAATATTGCAATAAAGAAAGTCATACAAAATTTTTAGCTTCTCAATGCCTAGAAAAGTTATGTCTAACACTATACTATAGTCTATTAGCATGCAATAGCACTGTGTCTAAAAAAAAATGTACCTACCCTAATTAAAAAATATTTTATTGCTAAAAACTGCTAATCATTATTTGAGCCTTCAGTGAGTCCCAGAAGTAATAGTAGTAATAGAGATCACTGATCACAGATCACCATAACAAACACAAAATTAATTTTTTTAAAAGTTTGAGATACTGTAAGAATTACCAAAATGTGACAGAGACATGAAGTAAATAAATGTTATTGGATAAATGATGCCAACAGACTTGCCTGACACAGGGTTGTCACAAACCTTTAATTTGTAAAAAACATAGTATCTCTGAGGCATAGTAAAATGAAGTGCAATAAAAAAAAGTATGCTTGTAAACTAAACTTTAGGATATCGGTGAAATAAAGACATTTTGAGAAAAAAAGAACAATTTTACTAGCAGACCTATGTTACAAAAAAGACTAAAGGAAGTCCTTCAGGCTGAAAAGAAGCAACATCATATCATATGGCAATTATATCTGTATAAAGAAATGAACAGCACCAAAAGTAATAAATGTGTGTGTTACTGTCTATATAAATACTGTACTACAAACCAATATCACCCACAATTATAGATGTAAAAATCCTTAAACTATTAATAAGCCAAACCCAGCAACATATAAAAAGGACTATATATCAAGTTGGTTAAATCCTAAAACCAAGTAGGATTTAACCATGGACTGCACGGTTGGCTTGACATCTGAAAATCAACTATGCAACACACTAGGATTAACAGAATAAAGGAGAAAAAACACATGATCATCTCAATGGACAGAAAAAAAACATCTGGCACAATCCAATACCCATTTGTGATACAACAAAAACAAAACCAAAAAAGCTCTTAACAACTAGAAATAGAACTTCAACATGATAAAGGGTTGCAATAAAAAAGACCCTACAGCTAATATCACACTTACTAGTAAAAGACTGAAAACAAGAAAAAGATTTCTATCTTCACGTCTATTCAACAAAGCATTGAAAAAGTTCTAGTTAGTGCAATAAAGAAGACAATAAGATTAATAAAAAATGAAAGGCATCAGATAGGAAAGGAAGTAAAGCTTCTTTATTCACAGATCACATGTCCTTGTGGGCATCCACACTCTCAATCAGTGTGGGCATCCACACTCTGAAACTAGCACACACATCCAGCAAGGTCAAATAAGATCGGCTCCATTTTTATACACCAGCAACCATCTGAAAATGAAATTTAGAAAAACAGTTCCATTCACAGTGACATCAAGAAGTACTTACAAATAATACTTACAAATTTAACAAAAGAAATGCAAGACTTGGATTCTGAAAACTATAATAAAACACAGCTGAGAAAAAATTGTAAGTATCTTTTAAAAAACAGAGAGACATTTCAAGTTCATGGACAGAAGATGTAATACTGTTAAGATGGAAATTATCCCCAAGTGATCTTCAGGTTCTATTGTATCAAAACCCTAAGAAAAAAAAAATTTTTTGGTAGAAATCCACAAGCTAAATGTAAAAGAAACATAAAAGTGCAAAGCAGCCAGAAAAGACAAAACAACTGAAAAAGGAGAACACAATTGCAGAACTTACACAACCTGGATTTCAAAATCTGCTCTAAGGCTGAAGTAATTAAGAGCATGGTCCAGGCATAAGGACAGGTATATTAATCAACTGAACAGAACTGAGAATCCTGAAATAAATTCATACATTTATATGCAGTTAATTTTCAATACTGGTGCCGAGAATCCAACAGAATTGTCTTTTTAGTATATGGTGCTGGGACTACTGGATACCTACACAGAAAAAGATAAATTTAGATGCTAAATCTAATGCCATACACAAAAATTAACTTTGAACGGATCACAGACTTAAATCAGAGAGTTAATACCATAAAATGTTAAGAAGAACACAACAGAAATTCTTTGTAACTTTGCGTTAGGCAAAAGAGTCTTCTGGCCTGCTAAGGTTCAAGGGGAAAGAAGTTGGAACCTATGCCTTGGTGGAAGAGTGGAAAGAGACAGGGCGGAGGTCTGCCGCTGCCGCCTCTGGAAACAGAGTCTCTCCTGCTTGGCTAAGCCGGCACCCCCCAGTCCACACTGAATGACCAGGAAGGGAATAAACCCCTCCTTCCTCTTGTCAGAGTTGCAATTTTAAAGTCATTTATATCAGTATCTGATTCTAACCTGTCTCTCCCATTACATAAGCCCCATAAGGGCAGGGGCTATGTCATTTATTGGTTTACACGTGTCTATCAAATAGAAAGCACTCAAAAACTTTGTTTTTAAACTAAATGAATAATAGGATCATCTTAACTGGCTTGACGGAACCAATAAAAAGTTAACTATATTAAGTTCCCAAATTAAAGTACTTAATTCAATCTTATGCCCTGGTTCTTCCAAGGCAGTCATGATTTATAACATGCTTTCCTATAAATATGACAGTTTCCTCACAGATAATGTAATCATGACACAGGCTGCAGTATGCAAGTCAATCTACTGCATCCGCTGAGCACAATCTGACCCCAGACAGCTGTTGGCGGAGGCGACAGTTTCTCTACAGTAAACTGTCTGAAGAGGTTCGATTTCTATTTTTTTTTAATCTAGACAGGTCCAAGTTTTTGTTTTTTAAATCTAGAACATGCAAATTATACAGAAGGCCTGCATTAACCTTGTAGTGGAAACAAGGATATATTCTCTTTAAAATTCTCAGCAACATCAAGGTGTCTGAAGAGCATTAAAAGACCACCCACTGTTAACAAAACATAAACGTCTGCACAGCACCCTTCCTCTCTGTGCTCGTCTGCTCGTGTCCATCACCCTAATCACGCTACAAAAAAATCATCTGCATCCATCCCTTCCCTAAACCACACAGCCTCGAGGCCGGGGCTGCACTCATCTCGCACCAGCTCCAAGCACAGCGCCCAGCTCGTGGCCGGCACCAACGAGCTCATGCTGCATAGCAATGAACCTGTGAGGTGACTTCAGTGTCACAAAAAGGCTTAGGACCTGCGACCCAAAACACACACCACTGACTGCTCTTCACCATTCTTGCTGGGTCACCCGAGCTGTATTGCCTCATCTCTTTCAAGATCCCTAGCCTCACAGAAAAAGAAGGAATGATGCCAAGTAGTTCACAGGGACACTTTAGCAGATCAAGCACTATGCAAATAACAATTACTGATAAGAATTATCCAGGATTTTAAACAAAGGGAGGACTTTCAAGTACCAATTAATTATCAAGAAACACTGTACTAACTGGAATGAGGAACTTTTTGATTTCTTCCAGAGCATGTCCCATCCGGGCATAGGCTTCTGCTGGGGGTGCAAAAACTTCAATGAGAACGTGGAGATCATCATTGAGATGGAAGTACTTTGCTTCTCCACTTTTCCTCAACTCTTCTTCCTGAAGAAAGAAAACTCATGTTTAAAAGGGTGTCATTGTAAGAAAAGAAAAGAAAAACTACGAAGTTTATTTCACACATGGTGGTCCTAAAGATTCACTCAGCAGCAAATACCACCCGAGGAAGTACATTTAAAACATATACATGATTCTGGCATTCCTCGGGCCTTTATGGAGACTCCACAGGCTTCCTGCTGCATGGGAGGAAGCCTCAAGTCCTGCCTCTGGCCCAGGAGTCCTCCTGCTGTCTAGCCAAGGCCACGCATGCCGGCTGACTCTCTTCACCGCCCCAACTCCCAGGCCTTGCTGGCTCACCCCGCCCAGGCACCACAGAGAACTCCTCTGTGCTCCTCTTGACTCTCTTCACCAACCCCCATACCCCCGCCCCGGCCTTGCTGGCTCACCCCTGCCCCAGGCACCGCAGAGAACTCTTCTGTGTTCTTCAAACTGGCCACACAACCAGGCCTGTGTCTGCGCTGGTTACGCTGTGCGTTTACCGCTAATATCTAAAATACTTTACTGTTGGTCCATTTTCTAATCTCTCCCACTTAAAGTGGTTGCCATGGAGCAGAACCCATGGTTGTCTTGTTTTACTGCATGCTTCTTTGTCTAGAAAAGCGCTTGGTAGATAGTAGATGCTTAATGAATATTTCTGAATGAGTAGGTAAATATTATTCATTTTTATGTTCATTTGCTCATTCATATATTATTTCAAAAAATATTTCCACATGCCAAACCCTACACTCATCTGAGAAGAAAACTGTGAATAAAATAAACGAAAAATTTTCTATGATTTTATTTAATTATGAGAAACATTAAAAAAAATTTGGTTGATACAATGAAATTCAGGGTAAGAAAATAGGTGGGGGGGTGGGGCACTCAGATCATAAAGGACTCATATCACTAACTTTGCTTCGTGAGCTTTTTCAACAAGCCTTCATTAGAGCAACAATTACAGAATCAGATTCTTCTAACAGTCTTTGTTCTCAACATTAAGATCAGACAGACACAGAAAGATTAGTAGGAACCTACAACCGGAGAGATTTCCAAAAGGCAGGAATCCCTGCAAGCCGCTCCAAAAAAACCTACCCTGTAAGAGAGAGAGCCCAGGGATTCCTGGCACACCACCTGCTGGTCCTGGCATTAACCAAGAGGCCAAAGAGGCACACACAACCTGGATCTAAGGCTCCAACTTTTGTTAGTTAACTAATTTGAATTCTCATGAAGAAATGCAATCAAAATACAGAGCATGAAAAGGGCAGGGGACCTGGAGCCAGACAGACCTGAATTTTAGCCATGCTGGTCAACATGAGTGTGAGTCTGAACAGATCATATGTAATCCAACACTTAATTTGCAAAATCAACTTGGTGTCAGGGCTTCCCTCATAGCTCAGCTGGTAAATCATTTGCTTGCAATGCAGGAGACCTGGGTTCGATTCCTGGGTCAGGAAGATGCCCTGGAAAAGGAATGGCAACCCACTCCAGTATTCTTGCCTGAAGAATCCCATGGACAGAGGAGCCTGAAAGGCTACAGTCCATGGGGTCACAAAAGTCAGACATGACTTAGCAACTAAACCACCACCACTAAACCACTGTATGTATATGAATACCCTGGTGCTCAGATGGTAAAGTGTCTGCCTGCAATGCAGGAGACCCAGGTTTGATCCCTGGTTCGGGAAGATCCCCTGCAGAAGGGAATGGCAACCCACTCCTGCTTTCTTGCCTGGGACATCCCTTAGACAGAGGAGCCTGGCAGGCTACAGTCCACGGGGTCACAGAGTCAGACATGACTGAGAAACTCTGGCGATGTACATGAGTGCAGGCCCGCTGAGATGACTAAAAAGGCCGCTTGGGTAAAGGCTGACAGAGGAGATGGTGCACACAGTGCCCAGGACGCTGCCTTGCGTGCGGCAGGTACTCGGGAAATGCTAGTTTCCTTCACATTTATGGAAAGTGGACCAGAGAATGAAAGAAAAGAAAAAAATTATTTGAAGGGAGAGCAAATATAAGCTACCTATGCATTTCCTTCAAAATCTGTCAAGTGTGAAAAGGACTGTTCTTTATGCCACTGGCGGACTAGTTCTTGTCCCAATCAGAATATTTTCGTTATTTGATCTGACACTCTGACTTTCAAAGTTGAGGTCTTAAAAACTGGATTCTGTGCCCGGTAGTTCATCTTTGAAAACATGAACTACTGAAGTAAACATTTCTTATCTTTTTCTAATAATGGCACCAAGCTAATGCTCTTAATGAGATTATAATTGTTGATTCAGAGGCAAACATTTTAATTTCTATTACAAACTGAAGCTGGAACTGGGAGGCTTTCTGATCATAACCACAGCTGTCCTGCAACTCCACAGAGTGAGCAGTTATTACTGGGTTTCTTCTTGGGTTAATGATGAGAGGCAATACTCCGTTTAGGGAAGAACACAGACTTTATTGAGTTCTGCATTGAAACCCCAAATCCAACAACTGGTCAGGCTATTTTATCTTTATCTTGAAGAGGTGATTTTAAAATGAATAATAATAATGTAGTACCTACTGCTCAAAGGGTTGTTATAGTAATAAAGTAGCCATCATAATAGTCATTAGGAGTTATTAGTAATAAAGGTGTTAGAGTCATTCAAAAGACATCAGAAGTCTTTAGAATTATGCTTAGCATAAAACAAGCACTCAAATGATAAATATAGTAATGATAACTATTATAACATAATGATAGTATTAATTATTGTATTATCCTATAACATAGATGATGTGGACAAAACATTCAGCATGTCTGGCACAAACTGAAGGCTCAAGAGACCATAGCATTTTAGTGATTATTATGCTACATAACCAGTTGATACATGTCAGTAATGAATCCTACAATTTTATCAATACAGCAAGTACAAGAAGAAAATGAATTATGTTCACATTAGAACTTTAATGATGAACACTATGAAAATCTAAAAGGATGAGATTGTAATACTAGGGAATGGAAATGTCTTTAGAAATAAACATTATTAATGGAGGACTTCTGTAAAGTAAAAATCAATAAAAAGGATAAACTGAAGTTAGGCAGTGAGGATCTGACTGCTACCTGGCAGATGGGACACATCTGTCGCTGAAACAATCACTGTGGTTACTGTCAGGGAGACGCTTCTGAAGGTGTAAGCCATGGACCACGTGGCACAGTATGATGGGCGAGAAGGAGACGAGGTGGGCAGGGTAGGGTGAAATGGGCTCTTTCTACTGCATTGAAGAGTTCAAAGACGGAAATGGCAGACTCAGGACTTGACATGATCAGTTCAAGGCCCAAAGAGCAGAAGTATCCCAGAAAGTTTCCCTGCTGTGGTCACAGGCTGCTGGAGCCAACAGACCAGGCAGAGTTTGGGCATGTATAGCTGAATGACCAGCAGACTGCCAGCCATCCCTATGGGGGACTAAGGACAGTGTCTGGAGGACCACGAAACCCTGCGAGCTGGATGGGCAACATCTGGAAGGATTCGAGTAACTCTGAGTACAAACACTAAGTCCCACTGAGCCTTCCACACTGGCAAAAGCCTGTCTCAAACAGCCAAGGAAGCTGCTTAAAAGGAGATGACAATTCTCATGCTTTCCTTCTACTACCCTTTATCACCTCCTGGCCCAAGATTGGATCCCCGCCCACCCCGGGGATGCAGAAAATAACAGAGCTGAGCTAAATCTAGAGGAGAAGGTTGCATGAGGACAGCAGCTGTAGGACTCCTGGTGTGTGTGTACTAAACATTTACTCCCAGCCTTTTCAACAAGGATCTGGGACCTTTTACTATAATAAGCGTACGCTGAAAAGGAGAAATACTCATACAGTTTGAGGATGAACAGACTCGATTCTGAGCAAATGCTGCTCTGCTGAAGGCCACCAATGAGACTGGGGTTTATGGGATCAAGAGATAAAGTGCTTCTGGTGCTGGTCCCCTATCAGTGGGCTCAGTAGACTACGCTACGTCCTCAGCTCCCAGGTGCCTTGATGGGATGTAAACTATCAGCATGTGAAGAATCCCCATACTGACCCACTGACTGATGTATTCAAGGACACAGAAAGGAGATTTGTGAAGGGGTGATACCTGGTCTGGGAAAGAGGCCCAAGTGTGTAGTAACAGGGAGTCCCACGCGATGCGGAGCATGGCCTCTGTGACCAGGTAGCCCAAGGGACCCACTGCAACAGATGTCAAAGCACCTCACTCCCAGCCCCTTCAGTGCTACTCATGAATGTGACTGCACCACACGGACTGCCCTCAAAAAGGATTCCTGGCTCCTGTCACTGCTGCCTGTCTAACATGCCAGTAGCAGAGAACAATCACCAGCCCTTAAACTGGCCGCAAGATCTGGGAGGACCACCGAGCGTGGTTAGTGAGCTGACACAGTTTAGGATGCCTCTGATTATACCCAGCCAGGCACTTGCTCTTTGGACGTACAATGGCTGAGGACTTGCCTCCCCTGCTTCCTTCTTCCTGTAAAACCATCTGTGGACTCCCTGATCACTGGCACAGAACATTGCTTCTCAACAAGGAAGGCCCTTAATAACAAATAAGCAGCACAAAGTTGATGGGTTTCACTGGTCATATCATGGACTTCATTACCAGATGGCCTTCCTGAAAACTTAAGTAAGACATCAGCATAGATGGGATACTTCCCAGTAAGACACACACAGTTTCTGACCAGCTGACCCATATATGGTTCCATGTTCTCCACCTGCCAGAACAGGTGAGTCAGGGAATCAGAGGAACATCTTTTGTCGACAGTGATGCTTCATGAGCAGTTCAGCTGACCTAGCGTGCATCAGAATCCCTTAAACACCTACTGAAAGTTCATTTTGAGGTTCTGCCAAAACAGGCTGGGGCACGGGACTCTATTTTTAAACAGTATCTCATATGACTGTGATATGTAGCCATGTTTTAATAAAGTAATATAAACTCCACTAATAAACCTGGATAATAGATTTAGGTTCTCTGAATCTCACTTTTCTGACATAAAATAAGAAAAATATTATGTATCTGTCATCATTTTTCCAAGGATAACATGCAGTAATAATACATGTAAGATGGTGCACAGAGTACCTGACTCACAGTGGCTTTTAAATAAACAAATGGTGGCTTTTTTTTTTAATTATAAAAGCTATTGTTTAGACGGACTTTTTTGTAAGGAGGCTGAATTTTGTTTAAACATGCTTTTTGTCTGACATAATAATTGTTCAACATTTCATGGAAAGTGATCACTGAAGGCGGATTTCATTCTCAATAATATAAATCTTTCAATAATGAGAGAACAACAAAGTAATAATAGGACAACATAAGTGATACCACATTATGAAATGTGAACATTTCGTTTAGAATTGTTATATTTAAGAAAGTGATCAATAAAAATAATTCAGTAATTTTAGTTTATTAAGAAAAGAGGCAGTCATGTGAATACATCCAAGTAGAACAACTATGTGTCAGGTTAGGAAGCAATTAACAAAACATTTATGATCAATTTTAACTTGATAAAAAATGCATGGGGTAACAAAAGAAGGGCAAAAAGAGCAAACAAAAGCATATACTTTAAAAACTCAACAATATGAAACACAGGCATAGAAAAAAGACCCAAAGAAATTAATCTAAAATGCAAATAGTGAAGCTGAGACTTTAGAGAACTTTTCTCATGATAATTTCAATAAAACTGCACTTTCTAGAAGGTATTGTGTCTACTATTTCACTCCATAAATTAAAGTAATAGTCACAGATTTTGGTTTAAGATACTACATATTCTGAAACTGGCCTGAGTGACCCAACTTTCTGAATAGTGTCACAAATATATTACCATATGTAGCATTTTCATATAATTTACTTGGGACCCTAGTTAGCTTACACCGTGGCTGATCTGAAAGTACATTATATAACTTGACTGAACCAGGAGCCATTGTTTACAATAAGCTTTACCTTCGCCTTGTCTCTCATGGAGCCTTTTCCAAGGATGGACATTTTTGTCAAGGTTTCTTCTTGTAAACGCTTCAGAGAATTTCCACGTGGCCCCAAAAGTTTTCCCACAAAGTTGAACTAGGAAAAATTTAAAAAAAAAAAACAATTTGTAATATTCATATCTGAAGAAAGCAATTTATTTTGTGAATTTCGGGAGACACTGCAGTGGTACTGCAGTACGCTACACATCACTGATTAATGACAAATAATTTCAGTTCCTGCTATAGCATCACCCTATAACGTTTCCCACAAACTGCATAAACAGGGCTAAAAAATACATAATTTAAAACAACATGTACTTCTTCCTAGCAAGTCACTCCAGTGGTGAGTGTATTTCCTATAACTGTAAGTGAAGTTAATTCCCAGAATTCCTCAGTTGCCATCCTGACAATTTCAACACCCATTCAGTACCAACCACGAGCAGGCTGGGGGAAACAGTCCCAGGTGTCTTGTAAGGTGCTCTGAACGGGCACCATGAGCGCCTGCATCCTTCCCCCTTCATTAATCAGCACTGAGTGCTTGGTCTGGGTGTCCACCCATCCAGTCAGCCTAGGTGCCTAGGGCTCTCCTTAACAAGCAGAGTAGCAGTGAATTAATCAGGAGTACTACAGACTGAGGACTGTAAAACCTGGCTATCCCATTTTTCTGCTGAGAGACCCTGGCTCAGGGTAACCAGGCCCTGGTACTCTCATCTGTGAAATGGGAATCATAAATGGCAACAGGACCTCCCCTCACAGGGCTATTCTGAGGATTAAATGGGTCCACAGAAATAAATAATTTAAAATAGTGCATGGCACATAATAGACAATAGATACAACTGAATGAACTAATTATTGTTAGGAATTTTACATAACTTTTAAAAGCCTTATGGTAATTAAGAATCCTGTGTGCTTTCAAATAGAAAATCAGCCCTATTTACCAAGAGAGAAACATCTCTTTGGCAAGATTGTTGATTACAAACTTATGGAGTTGCAGCTTTGGTATCAGCCACATTCCAGGAGTTACACCACTGCTGTGCAGTTGCTGTTTTTTAAGACAAAATCATTTCTAATGTCTCTATGGTAACTGAAGCAATTTTCCTGAAATACGTACTTTAAAAAAAATCAAAATGGTACTTTTTTCCTTGCCCACTTTCCATCTTATTGGTCTTTAACAAAAACTACATTCTCTATTTTTAACCTTTACATGTAATTACTTTTTGTTTTTTAAAATTTAAATAAGTTACTTAAAAACTATAGAGGTGAAATGTACAGAGTTTAAAATATCAAATAATACTACAAAGTGGGGGAAAGAAATCAATGTCTCAACCCACTCGACCTTATTCTTGTTCCCCATTTTCTCTGCTTTATCTTTCTGGAAATTCTCCTATTTGGACACTGGGCCTCCTGATTAGGGTCTAAGTTTCTCTTATTCCTCCTCCTTCCTTCATCTCTCTGTTTTACTTTCAGGGAGATTTAATTATATTTCCTACACATCCACTGTTTTTTTTCATTTCTGCTATCAAATATTTTAACTACCAACAGTATTTTCTTACTCTGGTTCCTTCTTTATGGCATTTTAAAAATACTTTATGGAAGTGGTGTGAGTCCTTATCATCCTGAGGCTGTAATGGCACTAGGTGCCCCACCCCCACACCGGGGAGCTTCTAGGAACATATGTGTGTCTTTCACTGATGCCTCTTACCCTTTACATTTGGAGAATTTATTTCCTGCTACATTATGGCTTTTCCTCACATGACTGGTCACCCTCTGCTTTTTGTTTTTAAAATTTTTTAATTGAAGCTAAAACACTAACTGGACTTTCTGCTTTTGTACATGTGTGCAATCTGACAACTGCATGTAACAATTCACTGCGACACAGCAGCCCGGTTTTATCACCCAAAGCTACTCAAACATCAATGTCCACATTTCTCTTCTTTTGTGCTAGGCATTTCCCTGAATAGGAACTCCCTAATTTCCTAGGAGGAGGAACATGGAGAATCTTGCTATGAAGCACAAACACCTCTACTTAAAGGGATACTTCCTCATCTTCAGTGCACACCTCCTGGCAGCCCTGAGCCCCATCCATCTGGGTCTCAGAGCCAAAGCATCTCTTGCTCAGACTCTCAGGAACTCTCCCATCCCCTGTGAGGGTGAGAAGGGCGGATGCCAGGTTTGCTCAGCTGGGAAGAGCATCCAGGGGTCTAATAACCTCCACGCAGAGACTTTCCACCACGTCCTCTCTTGTCAGTTCTACCCCGTCAGTGTAGCTCCACAGTAACTGCTATCTACGATTCCCGAGTCTTCTTGAGGTTTTCCACACTAATAAGCATCTTTTTGGTTGCTTTCTCCTCCCCTGCAAGCTCAGGATTCTGCTTTCTCTGGTCTCCTAAATCATCACCACTTATCCATTTATTTTGCAACCACCAAATTTTACTAACATCGTTTAACTAAAGTTGCCTCACACGCCCATTCTTACCTTCATAGGTCTGTGCCGTTTTCATTCATTTATATTCATTTTTGCAGTTTTCAAGGAGAGCATAAAAATGAGTGTTCAAACAGCCACATTTACATCACGTCTGTAATAGTTAAATATCTCCCAATTAATAAACTTAAGGGAACCTTACAAAGCATCCAGCGCAAATACCGAATTTCACACTGAGGCAATGGAAGTCCATGGAACATGACTCACTCAAGTCACTTGACAATACATCAAACCATGAGATTCCAGCACTCCTCTTACAGGCCCTGTGCTCCCAGGGACCAGCCTTGGGTAAGACGCATTCAGGCAACCGTCCCTTCTGCCCGCCCCTCCCCACTCTGCCAACGTCCCTCGTCCCTCACCTTCCTGGCCTCGTCCACTCTCCGTCCAAGGTCTGACCACCGGGACATCTGCAGGCCTTGGGCTCAGCGCACTCTCTGTCACTTCAGCCCTTCCCTGAGCTTCTAGAAATCCTCCCAAATAAATTCTGTCCTTCCAGAAGCCAGGTTCTATTTTCTACTTGATGACTGTACTAGTAAGACAGACAGTAAGACCCTCGTACACATTAGTCTTTATTTTTATTAATGATTCCATTTGTGCACAGATCTGAATACAAGGTGAAAGTGTTACATCCAAGATCAATGATTTTTCCCCAGATGCCAATTATTATATGACAAATATACTATCATATTACAAATGTTACAACTGTAAATAATAAACTTTTCAAATGATTATAAAGATGGTAAACCAGCACAGAGTATATCTGAGTTTTACCACACAACCTATAAGATCCAATAATTATGTTCTTCCTCAGTAAAGATCAAGGAAGGACTAGCTTTAATTGATTCAAACTATATTTGTGACATGACACTGTTTCATGGGGAACAATTAATAGTGAAGCTGTCATTTCATAAACAACTAAGACTCAAGAACATGTCACTGTCTCCATTAAAAGGTTTCCCTTAATTGGGTGCTCACCAAAAAGTTGATTAGTCTAACAAAGGGATGCTTTGTTGACCTCTAACTCAACACTAAAACTGAACTTGTAATCCCTGCCAATGTAGCATCAAACACATTATTTTTCCCAGAAAATGGCACTACCATCCATGCAGGAGCCAGAAACCTAACAGTCATTCCATGAGGGCAGCAAGGAGGCCTTTTGTAGTCACTGCTCCAACACCCTTGCAGAGAGGGCATTTAATCAACGTCCAGCGAATCAATTAATGGTAGCAATGTCACCTCCGAGATCTCTCTGAAACCTGCCTATTTCCCTGCAGTCCCAGCTCAATCACTAGTCCGAGCCATCATCATCCCTCACCTCGCCCACAGCAGAACTCCATCTCTGTATCCACTTCAATCTCCTTCAATCACAGGGAGGTCTTAACAGCTTTCTGTGACCCTGTTGTATGTCTGTTTAAAACAAAAGGTCTGGCTACCCTTACAAGAAACTCCTCACAAGAAACTGCTGTGCACAGCCCAGCACTCTTGTGCCCGCCTCCCCAGCCTCCCCACTCTCCTGTCTCTGACTTTAGCCCTCTGAATTCATTTCAGTTTCTCAAAATTACCATGTTCCAAGAACTACCCAGTGCAGCTCAGATGTAGTGCTGTAAAGAACGTCACTCTCACCCTTAAAACAACAAGAAAACAGAAGAGAATACCAGCTAATGCTGAAGTGTCCAGGCAAACTCCAACCACACATCTGGAGAGCGTGCAAACACCTGCAGGGCGAGACAAGACTCAAGTATCAGCTTCTCAGGATGCTGGAGAGTTGACACCCTCTCAAAGGATTTTTCTGCAGGAATCCAACACCATCACCCCCTAACCCCCAAGTGTGCACAGGGAAGATGAGGGAAGACCCCTGAGAGCACCTGCCCTGGCTGGGGGCTGGGGTGGGGTGGGGAGCAGCCTCTGCTGAAACCTCAGAGCCCGGACCCTCTCTCTCCTCCTAAACAAAAGCCTGAATCTGCATGAAGAAGGGCAACAAAACTCGCTTTGCTTTGTTTTTTAAAATACTGACAAAATCAACAAAGCCTGTCCTGAGATCAGTGTCAAGCCCGCAGGAAGCGTTGTTACTGCTACACGCTGGCAATACTCAATCTTGTTCCAGGTGCTGGGTGGAGAACAGAAGAGCCAGACGACAAGAGAAGCAGACGTGCAGACACAACATCTGTTCATTACTGCTAAGCTCTACTGAGGTGGACAGAAGGCAAGGACAGACAGCATGGGTATCACAGAGGGCGGAGCAACGTCAGCCCAGGCGGGCCTGCGACCGTCAGCTTGGCTATGTTGTAGGCAAGGTTCTGCAGCAGAGAAGTTCCTGAGCTGTGAATAGCAAATGCACAAGCCCTCAGCCACTAAGGAGCTTCTCTGAAACAGGAAGGCGGCCAGCCTCCTGAAGCAGAGCGGCTGGGGCGGGAAAGTAAGAGGCAGAGTCATCCGTCTGGGCAGGAACCTGGGCTTAAACTGGTGTTTAAAATCCAGTCACTCTGGGTGGTTTCAGCTTTTCCTTGTAAAGAACAAACACAACACACAAGTGCAGGCACTGCCAGCCCTTTCCAAGGTCAGCGGCTGACAGGCCCGCGGCTGCGTCCCCGACACCCACAGCCCACACGCTCTCTCACCTCCTGCTTTCTCTTGTCCCACTCACCAAACTCTAGTTTGAGACATTTCTTTCAGGCTGTATTCCCTGCAAGAGAAATGCGTCTTACTCAACTCTGAAATCTTCTCCATCTCTCAATCCTGGTCTTCGTTCTCAATAGACGTTATGTGTGTGTAAGTCGCTTCAGTCATGCCCGACTCTTTGAGACCCCATGGGCTATAGCCTACCAGGCTCTGCTGTCCATGGGATTCTCCAGGCAAGAACACTGCAGTAGGCTGCCATTCCCTCCGCCAGGAGACCGCCGCCCCCCAAGGGATAGAATCTGGGTTTCCCCTGCACTGCAGGCAGATTCTTTGCCGTTCGAGCCTCCAGGGAAGCCCTGGTTTATTTATAAACACGTGCTTAGTCACTTAGTCGTGTCCCTGAGTGCCCACCTCCCACGGTGGCCTTGGGGTGACAGGACCTTGGCATGGCATGTGTCTTCTAAGATCAGAAAAGCAGAAGCTCTCAGGCTTCCTTAAAGCGTGGGCCTGGAAGTACACTTCTTGTCAGTTAAGGGAGCTGCAGGGTCAGGCAAGACTCAAAGGAACAGCACACACAGGGTATGAATGTGGGGAGCAGCCAGTGGGGGGCGCTCTCCCACAGACAAAAACCACAAAGCAGTCATTTATCAAAAAGGGAGGCTTTTACAGTCTCAAACCTCACAGTCTTTTTCCAGGCCCAGTGATTACTTCCTACCTTCCTTTTCTTAAGAGGGGATGGAGGTGCCAATCTGAAGGCAGAGACCCTGACTGACTCCCCTGTGTACCTCAGCCTTAGCGAAGAACAGCATGGGCTCCCGACAGGCAGGCAGCATTTCACACACTGACAGCGAGTCCTGAGTGCCAGCCAAGTTAATGTCCAAAATGCACCAATCTCTACCCAAGGTTTAATTAAAATGGACCCTAGACTGTACCACATAGGCACAGGTGGAGGTGTATTTCTGGTATACTGGCCCTAACTGCCCAACAACGTCTGGTAACTGAGCATCATATAAAGTCTAAATGTTTATTTAAAATCCTTAGAAAGACATCTAAGAAAGACTGTAAAATAGTTACTGTAAGAGATAAACAATGTAATTTATTTCCATAGAGGCAGGTCTAAAGTTGGATGTGAGAAATGAGAGGATATAATTTTTAAAAACTTTAAAAATGTTGGACAGGAGTGTAAAATTTATTGAAGAGCTAAGAACAAGTGAGAGAGGAAGGAGGTGAGCGAGCAGGTCCACAGGCGCAGGCCGGGGTGAAGGCAGACCCAGTGTTCCCTACAGATTGCAATGCCAAGTGATCCAGATCTCAGGTTAGGCTGTCAAGAAGTACTCCTGGCTCATACACTATATTTAATATTTATATAAAATGAATGTGTGTGTATGCATATATATGTCTGTGCGCATGTGCGTGTGTGCACGCTCAGTAATGTTTAACTCTTTGCAAACCCCTGGACTGAAGCCCACCAGGCTCCTCTGTCCATGGGATTTCCCAGGAAGAATACTGGAGTGGGTTGCCGTTTCCTTCTCCAGGGGATCTTTCCAACCCCAGCATCAAACTCACATCTCTTTTATCTCCTGCATTGGCGAAAGGATTCTTTACCAACTTTGCCACCTGGGAAGCTGATACTACGTTTATGTATATCTTTATTTATTTTAAAGTCCTACACCTGGCCTTCCATTGGTTAATATTTCAATATTTACTTATGTCAAGAGATTCGTCATTAACATACCAGATATAGAAAACCAGTCCCAAATCGAGAAGACTCTCCTTACCCCCAGCGGGATGGAGCTGCCTGCCCTGTCCAGTCTAAGCCTGCACGGGAACAGGGGGTGAGCAGTTCCACTGTCTTCCTGGTCGCTTCAACTGCATCTCCAGTGGCCCTGAAGTTGCAGTTTCTTTGGCGACAGTCTTTGTGTACTGAAAGGTAAGTTAACTAGGAGACGCAATCCAAGCACCCATAACCAGACATATCTAGCAGCTATGTGCCCCAACCACCGAAAGCAAGTGAGTGACTAAAGCCTGGTGGGAGCGCCTGCAGTGGAGAACTCCCTCTTCACACCGGGATCCTGTCTCATTGCCTGGCACTCACATGAGCCAGGTAACAGTACTAGCCTGAACCTGTGTAATAAATAAAGCTTAATTTCTTGAACAAGACCATGGACTCTGGAGCCAGATTTCTTCAGTTCAAATGCTTGTGACTTACTGCGTAACATTTAGCAAGTTACTTAACTTCTCTGTTCTTTAGTTTTTCACATGTAAACAGGAGATCATGCTTCCCTCCTCCTAAAACTGTAAAGATTAACACATGAGAAGTTAATAAAAGTAAGGCCTGAGATGCAGAAACCATAGGCTACATATATTACAACAGATATTCTAGCATGTTTTTCTAGCACCCATATGTAAGGCTGGACTCAACATCCCTCTCTAGAAAACACCACCCCACATCCTCTCTCTAGACTTACTGGGGAGAAGAATTAAACTGTCAAGAAACAACATTTGGTTCATCATCTCCACATTCACCTAATTACTGTCCAATGGCAAGAATCAAAAGACAATAAATGAGGTTTGTTTTAACCTATCTTCTCTTGAAACAAAAGACCAGCTCACTATTTTCATTAGCTTTACCAGCCACTTTAGGTTCCAATAATTTAGCCACTAACACAATAAATAAGGACTTCCCTGGTGGCTCAGATGGTAAAGCGTCTGTCTACAATGCGGGAGACCCAGGTTCAATCCCTGGGTCGGGAAGATCCCCTGGAGAAGGAAATGGCAACCCACTCCAGTACTATTGCCTGGAAAATCCCATGGACAGAGGAGCCTGGTAGGGTACAGTCCATGAGGTCACAAAGAGTCAGAAAAGACTGAGCGACTTCACTTCACTTCACTTCACAATAAATAAACAAACCCACCTTCTAGTTCTAGTTCTATTCAGAACACTGATCTCATTTGAATTAAGTCAATGTCATAAATGCAAAACTCCAAACAGTGGTAAACCTAACAACAGACTGTGGACTGTTTCATTCACATGAAACAGAGCAGCCTCTTTGGTAACCAAACACTTGTTTCTCAGGATACTTAGTTATTGAATCAAGCTCTGGATTACTGACAATAATTTTCATGATTCTGATAATCACCTCTAAAAATAACAATCACTTTTACATGGAAGTTCAATTTCCAACTTGAGTTTAAATTAATCATTCTTAAATGTTGAGTTTAAAAACAAGGTAAGATCTTTTATAATGCAGAATACTTCCTACTATACATTCTACTTGCTTATTTATATCTCTCATAAATCTTCCAGGCCTCCCTAGGCTATATAAAGTCTAACGCACAAGTACAGTACCAAAGGCTTTCCATGCTAGTCATCACCAACGACTGCCACAGTCTACATCCCATAATTAAATAATTCTGGCCCCACAGTTACTCTGCGCTTCCCTCTCATCTCTGCTTGTTAACATCCTGAACTTATACTTCAGTTCAATTCAGTTCAGTCACTCAGTCGTGTCCAACTCTTTGCGACCCCATGAACTGCAGCACACCAGGCCTCCCTGTCCATCACCAACTCCCGGAGTTCACTCAGACTCACGTCCATCGAGTCAGTGATGCCATCCAGCTATATCATCCTCTGTTGTCCCCTTCTCCTGCCCCCAATCCTTCCCAGCATCAGAGTCTTTTCCAATGAGTCAACTCTTCGCATGAGGTGGCCAAAGTACTGGAGTTTCAGCTTTAGCATCATTCCTTCCAAAGAACACCCAGGACTGATCTCTTTTAGAATGGACTGGTTGGATCTCCTTGCAGTCCAAGAGACTTTCAAGAGTCTTCTCCAACACCACAGTTCAAAAGCATCAATTCTTCATTACTCAGCTTTCTTCACAGTCCAACTCTCACATCCATACATGACCACTGGAAAAACCATAGCCTTGACTAGACGGACCTTTGTTGGCAAAGTAATGTCTCTGCTTTTGAATATGCTATCTAGGTTGGTCATAACTTTCCTTCCAAGGAGTGTCTTTTAATTTCACGGCTGCAGTCACCATCTACAGTGATTTTAGAGCCCCAAAAAATAAAGTCTGACACTGTTTTCCCATATATTTCCTATGACGTGATGGGACTAGATGCCATGATCTTAGTTTTCTGAATGTTGAGATTTAAGCCAACTTTTTCACTCTCCACTTTCACTTTCATCAAGAGGCTTTTGAGTTCCTCTTCACTATCTGCCATAAGGGTGGTGTCATCTGCATATCTGAGGTTATTGATACTTCTCCTAGCAATCTTGATTCCAGCTTGTGCTTCTTCCAGCCCAGCGCTTCTCATGATGTACTCTGCATAGAAGTTAAATAAGCAGGGTGACAATATACAGCCTTGACGTACTCCTTTTCCTATTTGGAACCAGTATGTTGTGCCATGTCCAGTTCTAACTGTTGCTTCCTGCCCTGCATATAGGTTTCTCAAGAGGCAGGTCAGGTGGTCTGGTATTCTCATCTCTTTCAGAATTTTCCAGTTTATCATGATCCACATAGTCAAAGGCTTAGGGACTACATTTAATTCCACCTGTAATTCTTTCTCCAGAAATAATTCTCCCTCACTCTTTTAAGTTCTTGCAGTGTCCATTTACCTCTCTTATGTTAGTATGGTCTTTACTCTCTATCATTTGGAATAAATTTACCCTGTTTCTGCTGTTCAACTGTAAATCCCTGGAGAGTAATCAGGACCCTTATTTGATTCATCATCTTTCCTGCACAATGATTTCTCAATAAACACTTGTGCAATTAAAGTTTATTTTGCCCCGAATCAAATGGCACTGGTCAACATAGTTTGTATTGATTTTCTTTGCTGCAGAAATCACTGCAACACATTAGATCTATATAAATACTATTATTTAGATTTATTACTTTGCCAACCACAAATCACTAAGCATTATTGGTAGTGGTTGAGATTATCTGGTACTACACCATTGATTGTAATTTTAACACAGCATCTACTTTAATGGTAAACAGTCCTACTTATTTAGACATCAGCAGCTCTGAAAATTAGTCAAGCAAAATATACAAGTAACTTCTTCAGGAGATGATACGGGGAAAATCACACATGCAGAGACACATGCAAGTGATACAGCATCTGAATCACCCACTCACGTGCTTTTTAATCTCTGTATGCTCAAAGCTGGATTATATTCTTTGGGTGGGGGTGTGGGGATGGGTGGACAACAAAACAAATAACACAAGCAATGAAGCCCATTTATACGTAAGTTTGAAACTGTTAATCCAGAAAATCTCAGACTGCATAGTCTGGCTTCAAATGTGGAGAATGGGATGGAGGATTTGGAAATGGATAAGAGGATATTACAAAAGACTGGTGAGGGATGACAATGGTCTAAGTTAAGGAGTGGCAATGTAATCCAGAGAGTGAGAAATAATTTATAAGTAGAAATTACAAAATGCATGTCATTGCATTTCAAGAATCGACTGGGAAAGGTAAACGAAGAAGAAGTTAATAGACAAAAATGATGTGCTAGTTTTAGGCATGGGCTCTTAGATACGTGTGCTGTCTGTCATTCACGGACAAAGCAGCACAGGGAAAGGTCCAGGTTTGCCCAGAAGAGTATGAAGCTCACTTACGGGCACGTATAATATAAGATATATGAAGTAAATATAAGAAGTCCGCAGGACAGCGAGGTGGAGGCGGTGTGGTAGGCGTTTAGCCTGATGAGAGAGAGGGAGAGAGGGAGAGGACAGAAGGAGAGAAGGGCGGAGACAGAGGAACAGCTGTGCCGGCCCTGGTGTCAAACAGGCCCATGTGACAGAGCCAGGGCCTCACCAAGAGGGCTGACTGCCACAGCTACCCAATTCCCTCTGCCACCGTCTCGGGATATATACTAAGTGCCCCTGGCTTCCTGAAATTGTGTGTCAATCCCTTGTTTTCATAAAAGTTCATTCTTTGGGCCATCTACTAAATTTTTGCCACTTCACTCCTGTAGGGTAGGGGGGAAATCCGTGAAGAGACGGGATAAGCTCTGTTTATACTTCCTGTGTCCAACAGTACAGCTACGCAATTTTCAGTTGATTCAACCTGGAGGGCTTCACGGGGCCCAGGGCCAAAATAAGCAGTACAATAATATTTAAGACACCTAAGCCAGTAATACACTGCTAAGCACTAAAATTGTTTTACCTTTTGGCTCAGCAATACACTTAAAAGACCTATTCTCCATCACCTCTCAAAAGGAAGCAGTGATGGGAAAAAAAAAAAAAAAAGACTGACATAGGAAGTATCCATCACAGACTTCAATTTCTTAATGTACTCCACTGTGACCAAAGTACATATAATGGTAGCATTTCTAGATTTTAAATGTAATGAGACTGTGGGGGCGGGGGGCGGGGGTGCTATATACAACCAAAGTTTTTAATTACTCATTTGACTCAGATTCCTTACTGTCTAAGCCACCAGGGAAGCCCATAATAAAAACAATAAACCTCTAAAAAAAATGAATAAATTCTTTCATGAGCCCCTATATATGTGTGGCTGTTTCTGAACTCTGCTTAATAATTCTAAAGCTAAGGGGCTATTTTCTGGATCAATAATCAAGCATTTTAAAAGAGAATAAGGGGAAAGTCATAGCATAAGATTTGAAATTCCTTCACAATATTTTTTGAAAGCTATGATATTCACAAATATCAACTTTCCAATTCTCATGACACAGGGGTGAGTATTAGAAGACCTCAAGGGCCCAGAGAAGACCTCTGAGGAAAGAACAAAAGGAGCCTGGGAAGAGACTCATCTCTCCTTACAAGCGCACCTCCCTCCAGCCCACTGTGAGATGCAGGCGGTCAGGATGGGAGGGACTGGCCTGGAAGGGGACCTAGGCTCAGTGAAGCAGAGGCCTGTGGGCCACAGGTCTTCCTAATAAGGCTCTCTGCTCCAGAGCAGTCCTTCCACTTCCCCACAGGGCCCCAAGATTTAATGAATGCTACAAGGGGCAATGATCGTTGCCTTATCACAGAAAAGGCAACTTTTAACACAACAATATGACTGTCAAGTATTTACTACTCTATGAAAAATTTAAAGACAAGATGACTTTTATGAAATAGTCTTCCACCAGTAGCAGATTCACGGATTTTTAATTATCTGCAGTTCACTATAAGGGAAAAACAAGAGCCAACCTTAGCAAAGGAAGTTTCCTGAGCTTTATTTCAAACTCCAGAGGAAACATGCTTTTATATACACTTTTCTCTTCTCCCTCAAAGACTCTTAACTGAAGAACTTCTGTGAGATAGTAAATATATCAAATTAAAATATGCATATAATAGGAAAAGATTTAATGTAAGAACCCATATTAATATAAAGTTACTGAAAATAATATGTAAGCATTAGAATGCTTTAAGAGATTAAACAATGATCAAATTAAGAAAACTAATAAATTTCATTTAAACCTATAGAGTTTAAATCAGTACAGTAAATCTTAAAAATCACAGTAATAGTACACAGGTATCTCCTAAATTAACAATCTGGGGCATGTTTTTCCCCCCAAATGGGAATGTGTTTTTTAACCTAATTATAAAAGTGACACCAAGTTATTGTTAAAACATTATAGTATAGTAATATGTAAAGTGAAAGTGAAAGTCATTCAGTGGTATCCAACTTTTATGACCCCATGGACTCGATGGAATTCTCCAGGCCAGAATATTGGAGTGGACAGCCTTTCCCTTCTCCAGGGGATCCTCCCAACCCAGGGATCGAATCCAGGTCCCCCACATTGCCAGCTGAGCCACAAGGGGAGCCCAAGGATACTGGAGTAGGTAGCTTACCCCTTCTCCAGTGGATCTTCCCAACCCAGAAATTAAACCAGGGTCTCCTGCATTGCAGGCAGATTCTTTACCAACTGAGTTAATCAGGGAGCCCTATGTAAAGTAGAAAACTTCTAAACAAGGGCTTCCCTTGTGGCTCAGATGGTAAAGAATCTGCCTGCAATGTAGTGGACCTGGGTTCGAGCCCTGGGTCTGGAAGATCCCCTGGAGGAGGAAACAGCAATCCACTCCAGTGTTCATGCCTGGGGAATCCCACGGACAGAGGAGCCTGGCGGGCTACACAGTCCATGGGGTTGCAAAGAGTCAGACAGGACTGAGCGACTAACACTTTCATTTTCAAAATAGAAAATAGCATAGAAGCCTATCCTCCAGAAAATAATTGCTCTTAAGATTTAAGTTATATTCTTAAAATAAATGTTCAACTAGAATTTTATCTGTTTTACATGTTCCTTCTCCTTTTTTATTTTACAGTATGATGGAAATGGCAACATACTCCACTATTCTTGCCTGAAAAATTCCATGGACAAGAAGAGCCTGCAAAGAGTCAGACACAACTCACAACTGAGCAACTGAGCACAAAATAAAGACAATCTTACCATAGTGGTAGATCATGTATGTATAATGATATATAGAGATAAGATATAGCTTAATTTTATATAACAAGTTTTTTAAGACTTTACACACGGCGTTCCGACTCCTGATAAAGTTTAAAATAATTAAACACCTGGAGAGCCACCTCAGACTCTAAAGCAGTCCCCACTGGCCAACCCTACCTTATACTAATATATACAGTGACGGGGGTAGTCCCTGTACACAGCTCCCGTTTCACTTTATTTATAAATCCTTAATGGAAACCCGCACATCATTTTGCAATTACGCTGCTTAGCCAAGGACGAGGCTGGTGGTGTCTCAAACACCCTGTGCCTGTGTCCCTCTGTCATGGCCATCCCTCCATCTTCCGGTCTCACTTCGGACCCCTCCCCTGCCAGCTCCTTCACAGCCTTAGGGAAGGCTTCTGAGACTGTCACATGATCCTGTATCCTTCCAGAGCATCCCAACATTGAGCTCCTCACACTGTATTATACTCATTAGGTGATTCATCTCTATGCCCCACAAAACTTAGAACTTCTTGTGCAAAAAAGCAAATTTTAATCAGTTTGTTTTCCAGGCACAATTCCTGGCTCAGAGAAGACCCTCCATAAATGTTACGTGTATGAATAGATAGATGGGTTCAATGATGAAGAAACAGTTTATTAAAAAAAAAAATCAATGTAAAACCTAAACCACAAGGCATTCAAGGTCCTCATAGACAGCATGCCTTGTTCCAATGGAGATTTGGCACTTAGGTTAATTCTTACATCTAGTCACTGTCCAGAACCAAGAATTAGAGTTTACCCACAAGTAATATGGAGGAGAATTTCTACAGCTTAAAGTCTTAAAAAAAAAAAAAATCATGAAACAATGTTTGAGTTTCATACTTTACAATCTTGCACACATACTCAAGAGAGCAAATGTACTTTGGGTTTGAACACTTGAGGACGCATGTCCAATGCTGTGCCTTTGAAAGAGAGTTGAATAGGTTCATTAAGAGAAGAGAAATTATTCAGTTAATGGAATCACATTCTCTGAACAGGTATTGTGCCCTCAATCCCACACCAAGCTGCCCGCCCGCTGCTACTCGAGAGGGGCGAGTACTGCCGGCTTCCTCCAGCTCAGCCTATTAACTGATACCAGCATCAAAGTTTTTTCTTAGAACTGATGTGAGTGCTATATTAGCCTCTACACAAGGCTGGCTTGAGATTCAAATGCTCAATTTGCTAAGCAGAAACATCCTTTTCTGAATTCTGAAAGCAGATTTTCAAGCAGCCTACTTCAGACATTATAAGGACTTGAAATGGACTCTGCTCTCTGTGAGACGCAGCAATTATAATCTGTCTTCCCCTATTCTCCTCAAAGCTGACACTGAAAAACAACATTTGAGGTTTATTCCATATACTTAGCTCAAACACATTCTGTCACATAATTACTTATACACAGCAGAGTGTTAACTTCAGATTAAGCATCTGCTAGACTATGAACTCCTTAGAGACAGGGACAGAGTCTCTGCACCTTTCCTCCTACTGCATACGGCGCATACAGTGCACATCAAGCCTGGAAAATTAATTAATGAAAGTTTCCATAAGCCATGCTTTGCTTAGTAATTAGTATGTCTATAAAATGTTCATAACAGTTTTCTGTTTACTAAAATGTATATCCTCAGTTTTTGCAAGTAGAGCTAATTAAGTTCCTAATAGGCTGTCTATAGGTAAACAACTATAAACTCTTAAATGTGGAACAAAATACAAAAAGCAACCATCTAAAGTCTGTATAAAGCTCAAAATCAAAGGGATTTTATAGAAGGGAGTCAAGACTTGGAAGAAGGGAATGGCCTGGGTGAATTTACTGACTGTAGAGCTTTTTAGCTGAGTAGCAGAGTTTGAGGCAAACACAGTGCTGAAATCAATAGGAGGAATGCTAGAAATGACAGTTAGACTTGGGGAGCCCCACATTTTGTGTATAAAATCTGCCAATCATGTATGACAAAAATAAATGTAAAAGTCCAACTAAGAGGTAAACTAAGTTCTGCATTCCCATCCAACAGTCTGCAGTGTGAATCCAAAAATATCAACCTTCCTCAAAGAAAGAGAACAGAATCCAGTTTCCACAGTGTAGTACAACGTTACAGTACACAATCCAAATGTATATGATATTTGATTCATATATAAACATATATATTTGAAACATTTTCATACCACCAAACTCCAGGCCCAGATAGCTTCACTAGTAAACTCTATCTAATAAAGAAAATACAGCACCAAATGACATATATTCTTTAGAGGGGGAAAAAAAAAAAGGAGGGGACACTTCTTCACTCACTATATAATTTTATATATATAAATATTAGTCTATGTATACTTTTTATTATAAATATATATTTATGTATAAATATATATTTACATAAATTTATATAATATTTTATATAAATGTATATAGGTTATAGGCCACTATCACTCAGGAATACAGAAGCATTTGAATCCAACAATGTATAAAAAGGATAATATATCATTAAGTAGACTTTAATTCAGAAATGCAAAATTGGTTTAATTTATTAACACTATATTAACAGTACAAAGGAGAAAAATCCTGTGCTCATTTCAGTAGATGCAGAAAGGATATTCAACAAACGTCAGCATCCAGTCAGAATCAAATAGTCAACAAAGCTAAATTAGAATAAAACTTCAAATTCCCATAGCTGTTACCACGCTTACTGGCAAAATATTGAATGTTTTCCACATTGATGTGAACAAGAGAGAAATGCCTAATCTCACCACTTGTATTCAAGCATTATACTAGGGATCCTAGCCAAAATAATGATACAAGATAACAATAAACATAAAAATTGGAAAGAAAGAAGTAAACTGTTTATGCAGATAATGATTATGTACATAGCACATTCTGAAAATTCTATAAAACAATTACAAGAACAAGTGAATTTTAGCAAGGTAGCAGAATACAAGGTCAATATACAAAAGCTTCTATTAGAGGCAAAAAACTGGAAGAGAATATTTCAAAATATTCACTTTACAAGTGTTCAAAAGACATAAAATACTTTTAGAAGTAAGTTTAATAAGACAAGACCTTTCCCTTAAAAGTGATGGAAATTAAATTGAAAGATACATCGTATTCAAGGAAGGGAAGACTTAATATTATTAAGATGTCAGAGCTCCCTAAATGGATCATCAGAATCAATGCAACTGCATCATAATCCCAGCAGAATGTTCTGCAAAACTAATTCTTAAATTTATATAGAGTTGCAAAGGATATACATCCAAACAATCCTGGAAAAGGACAAAGCTGAAGGGACCATATTACCTAACTTCACGTCTTACTATAAAAAGCTGCAATGATGAAGACTGTATGGTACTGGCATAATGATCCATAAATAGGTCAATGAAACAAATCAGAAAGTATAGAAATAGATCCTCACTTAACACAGTCACCCAATTTCCAACACAGGTACCAACACAATCAGTGGGAGGAAAATATCTTTCAACAAATACCACTGAAAAAACTAGATATCCATATGAAGAAAAAATGAATTGACTGTCTATCTCATACTGTACACAAAAACTAATTTGAGATGTATCACAGACATATAATTAAAAGCTATAATGTTAAAGCTTTTAGAGGAAATGGAAAAAATAAACTTATAAAGGATTCTAACATTTCCTTGAGGTTGGCAAAGATTTCTTAGTTGACAGAAGGTAAAATCATAAAAAAAAAAACTTGATCCATTACATGTCATCAAAATTAAAAATGTATCACAAAACTCCATATAGAAAATAATATGCAAGCTACATATTGAGTCAAATATTCACAAAACATATCCACCAAAATATATGATCCAGGAAATATGTCTTTAAAAAAGCTCCTATGACTCAATGATAAGAAGACACACAGCCCAGAGAGCAGAAAAAGATCTCAAAAGAAACTTCAAATTTGAAGATATATAAATGGCCAATAAATGCACACCAGACAATTAATCATCAGGGAAATACAAATTAATACCACAAGAAAATACCAATACCCTAGCAGAATGGCTGAAATTAAAGAGATTGACAATATCAAATAAGAGTTTAGATATGGAATAACCATAACTTTGCATGTGTTAGTCTAGAAATGCCACAAATACAACCACTTAGGAGGAAAAATTATGGCAATTTATTATAAAACTAAATCCACAGCAATTTAAATCTTAAGTATTTACTAAAAATAAATGAAAACATATGGTCACAGAATGACTTGTATGAAATGTTCACAGCAATTTAATTATAACTCAAAACTGAAAACTACCCAGGCAATGGATAAACTCTAGTATATTCAGGTAATGGATTATTGTTCTGCAATCAAAAGAAATTAACTACTAGTGTATACAACAGTATGCATAAATCATGTACAAAGACACATAAAGAAAAAAGAAAGCAGAGAAAAAAGCATCAATTTAGGCCAAATCTAAGATGATCAATATTTTATAATTAGATAGGATTTAAAAGTACTTATTGTAACTGTGCTCAATGTCATAAAAATCACACTTCTTTCTAGAATAGATAATTAGAGAATTTTTTGAATATTTATGTGCCAAGCCCGATGCAAAGCATTTAACGTGGATAATTTTATTTAATTCTTATCAACCAAGCTTATCTTACAAATGAAAAACTACAACAGGAAAAAGTTGAACTGTCTGTCTGAAGTCTGAAATATAACTCAGAAGAATAATTTTTAAGACTTCATAACTCACACCAAAGTCAAACAAAAAGGATAGAATCACTAAGTTTTTAATTAATTTTAAAAGTATGCATGTTGGGATATTCTGCGAAGGGAAAACATCTCAAGAAGACACTAAACAGAATGTAAATTAAACAAGCGTTCCCTTGTGATAAAGATTAACACGCCAGCTGTGCGCACCTGTCTTACCTTAGGAAACTGTTTTACAGGAATTAACACTTTTTGTCCCAGCTTCATGTTCTTATTAATCACCACATCAATGTACTTTTCTTCATCCTTGCCTTCTCCTTTTTGAAACTTCTCTATTTCTGTGGAAGAAAAACAGAAAACCAGGAAGTGTCAGACCTGGAACTTCAGAGACTGGGGGTCCTTCTTAGCTCTATGGTGGCAAGAAACCAAATAAAGAATGCGGACTTCAGATGCCTACAGCTTGCTCAGGTAATGACATGTTCCCGTTTTATTGATGATTCTTCAACAGTAAGTAGGGAAACACACACACGTACACACATACATGTGCTCCAAAGTCAAGTGTCAACGACCCAAGCTCATGGAGGGGAACAATACACTAGCTACAAACATAAAAACAGACTCTTTGAGGTCCTCTGGAATTCTCAAAAAAGGCTGATCAAACAGCAAAGAAAAGCCGGAAAGCATTCTCAGTTTAGCATTACCAAGTACCGACAGCCCGTTCTACCAGCTCTGCCTGTGTCTCCAAGGTGGTTCCCACCAAGAAGGATTCTTTAAGGGGGCATTAAAAGCCCTAGACAGCCTTGTGACAGTCACCTCTCCAACAAAATCTTCCCACCTCACAAGTGACGAGCCCAACCACAAGCTCGTGGCTTTGTTAGTGCTCTTTTCTCTACTGGTGATGCTATTTTGATGATTTCCATTTCACACATCGCCTTCAAGATTCAACCATATTAAATACTACTTTTTATGCAACTGTCACTCTCCTTGACGGGGCAGCAGAATCAGTCATTCCCACCATGGCACTCACAAAGTACTTCATGCACAATTCTATTATCATTCCCAGCTTAGGCCTGCAGCTTCTGAGCAAAGCTTCTAAGGATAAAGATAATTACTAAATCTCCAAATACACTGATTATTTTGTTTGCTTTCTTGTATTATATTATGCTTTGCTTCTGTAAAACTGATCATTCTATATAGAATCTGCATGGGAACAAGATGCATTGAACAGAAGTATGTGAAATATAAACATTTACATAGATAATTCTTGCCATTGTTCTTGGAAAAAACCTTTCGAGAGTACTTTTAATTTTGAAATTTTTCTATAAATAAAATATACAATTAAAAGAAAGTTTCTCCTATATCCATACTCCAGATGTAACAATATACCATGTTATATACTCTTATTTTCCATAAATAAGAGTGTCTGTGCGTGCAGACACAAAATATATTTGAAAATTGTAAAACTAATGGTGGATATGAGCTAAATTAGTTTCGTTTTCCTCAGTAAAAAGCAGTAAGTCACATGCCATTTGCTCCATCGAGTACAACAATTCATGAGTTCAGCTTTAATTAGTATAAGGAAAATAATTTCTACATTTTATTTTTATTTATCCATTTATGCTATAATTGAGAATACCTTTAGCGAGTTAGAAGATTTAACAAAATTAGGTTCACTGAAACTTTCTAGAAAACAGAAGTTTTAATGTATAATACATCAGTCAAGATAGATTTAACTACCTATTTTCTTTTTATATAACAAAGGCTTTTTAATAATTGTTGAGCATTGATAGGCACAATTTAATATTTAATTCTTTAATCAGCCTTCAAAATGTTACTCCTTGTATCAGTGATATTTATCATTTGAAGCAACATGGAAAGTCATGTTAGGTTAAGGTTAAAAAATCACAAAGACTTACGCATTTTACTATATATTAAAGTTCGAGATATCCCTACAATTTTTAAGAAGGAAATAAAAATTAAAAGAAAAGTAACTAATTTCCTCTCCAGATGCTAAAATACCTTGTTGCTACCTTAAGTAAGCTTCGAAATATGCTGAAATACTTCACTGTTTAAGATTTTAGAAAAAAAATGTAAGGCCCGATGCCATGTTGAAGCATGTAGGTGTGCTAGACTTCACATGCCACACGGCACCCGAAACAGCCCCGCCCCTGTCACAGGCGTCACGCAGGTCTGGTTTACACCTCGGCTATTCTACTTCTCTCAGGTCCCCGTGGCCCCCAGTGGTAAAATTCAGAACTGGCCAAACTTCCATTTTTTTAGGCGCCGTTCAATCAACAGTTTGGCATTTTCTACTTGACTGAAGATCGTAAGTAGGTTTATTGTGTTCAGGGTGTCCAATAAAGTACAATGCAAAATAATGGGAAGCAACAAGATGACTTATGAAATCTTGAAATTATCCGTAAATGGGAGTTTCAAACTCTCAAACTCATACTACCACCCCTCTGGGCTTCCCTAGGTCAGGAAGGGACTGGACAGCTACCAAGGTAGCTTTAACCTTTCAGTAAATTGGAGCATATGAAGGCAAACCACAGAAAATCCAGCCAGATGCTCAAGGTCGAACACATAGGGGATTTGACTTTCACTAATCCCCAGATTACATTCATTACATACAGTTTAATGTACCAATGCCATCTCCCAGCTCAGAAATAATAAGCAAAAGTGTGATTAGGTTTTAGATGATGTAGAGGATTAAAATGCTATGTTTTCAAACCATGGACACCAAATTTCTGTCAACTGGGAAAGCTAGTGTCAGTTATGACTTTTTTGGCTTTTTTTTTTTTTTTTTCTGTTTCTGTCTTGGTTCAGTATGGAGCTTCCTAAGCAATGACCACTTACCCTACCAAATATGCTAAAATCCACGAATCCTCTAAGACACAGCCAAATACTCTTTGAATTAAATAAGCTAAATTTTCAATATAAAAAAATTTGGTAATGTAAATTTTCATTAAAACTGCTTAAATTCTCTCACAGAATCAAGCACATCAAAACTGACATTTTCCTTTGTCCCAGCAACTCCATTTTTACAAATTTGCCCTAAAGATATATGTGGATAGATATAAAATATTATACACAAATTTATCCATTTAACACACTGTGTTTAATAGTAGAACACTGGAAATCATCTAAATATCTAGAATTAAGAGCTTGGTTACCTAAGCAAGGGCACAGCCAGTGAGACAGCATAAGTTACTTTACAACATCAGGAAAGATGAAGAACATGAAGACATGTTCTGATGAGAAAAAGTCTCTACCAAATACACTGTTTGTACACATAGACACACAAACACAAGTCACAGTGGAAAGCAGTGGAAGACTATATGTTCATATTCACCTGCATATCCACAGCAAAGAGCTCCCTTCTTACATATAAGAAACGAGTCACTGATTGTCAAGGGAGAAATGCAATGGATAAGAAACAGGAATAGAGACTTCTCACTATATTGCTCTTTTACACTGTTTGAAAAGTTTGAATCATGAATATTTTACCCTTTAAATTTGCATAAATTTAAATTTTTAAATACTTTTGTAGAATTTTTTTAAAATACCAAAACAGAATAAAATATGAATGTATACAGGGATGGTCATGTTTCTATTTTGCATGGCTGAAAATCCAGAGTTTGACTCTCCCTTGATCATTCATTTAAATCCTTCACTAAAATACTCTTTCACTGAAGCTGTGATAAGGATATACCTAGACTGCTCGTCTCACTTGAAGTAACACACACATTTCTGGAAACTACATATACAGTATTTCACTTTGAGAATCCAAATGCAGCGGGGTTCACGTGGTGAGGGTGAGAGGAACAGGGATCTATCCCAATCAGGCGTCTGTCCACAACACTGACTCAATTCTGACACACGGAGAAAGTGCACGGGCTGCTGGGGACAGAACACACAGTCTGTGGGACCACACGGGCAAGCGCAGTGTGCACAGGGCTGAGAAGAGGGGCTGACGGCTCTGGAGCCTGGAATAGTGTTCAAAAAGCTAGTTAAACGTGAGCTGAGTTCCTAGAGGATAAGGAAGGGAGGCTGCCAGGCAAAGAGCTGATGAGTGCTTCAGTGAAGTGAAGGAACCCTGGGTTACACCAGTTCCCTTTCCCTCATCTGACTGAACAGCTGACACATGGAGATTTACTTTTTTTGGTTTCCTTTTCTCCTTTAACAGTACACAAGAGAATGAATCACACAAGTAGTGGTGACAGAGCCAGTTAGTGAACAAGCCGAGACATGAACGCAATTTCCTCACCCCACACCCTGGGTCGCTGCAGAAAGAAGCAGGGTGAGAACAGGGGCAGTTCTCCGTGGCCAACACAGAGAAGAAAGGAGGACAAAGGCATGAAAAGGCAGGCCGGGTTCTTAATGTCTGCATGGATCAGATCCTAAGGGTTCAGTAACAACAGGGGGATGCGGAAAGCAATCCGCTGAGGAGAGACGCCCTCCTGGAAAGGCGGACCTGAGCAGAAATGGAATGGACGCAATGTGGGGAGAGAAGGCAGATGACATCACAGCTGGAAGATAAGACAGTCTGTCCCACGAACAACCAGGGAGGGCGGAACTAGAAGGGCTGATTTCTATTTGAAGTGGACGGACAGCCATCAGAGGAGGCATCAAGCCCTCGGGACACCCCACCAGAGTAAACCACAGGCACTTGCCTTGAGCGCCTCTCCCCTCTAGCATCCAGCCCTTCTTGGCTTCTGAAGCACCCGCTCACTGAGGCTAGAGCTTCTGCACTTGTCTCCCAAGACAGGAACATCTCTGGGGACTTTCTCTTTGGTGCCTCTGCTAAATTCCACTTCCTAGAGAGGCTCTTTTTGAATTCCCAGACTACTTAATCAAAATAAAGTAGCATTTTTACCACAGGTATAACTTCCTATTTAAAGTCTGTCTTCAACAGACTATCAGTCCCCCTGGCCACACGCCCTTAACTCCTTTTATGATCCTGACAATATATTGGGAAGGTTAAAGTATTGTTCACATTTTGCACATAAGGAAAGTTAGAAAATATATTTCTAAAAGTCATACAATTAGCAAGGAACATACCATGACTCAAACCTCAGGTCTCCAAGGTGGAGACACTTTCCCAACCCAGTCTATCAACAGGTCCTTAGAATATTTTGTGTAGCTAACAACCCAGTAAAGCCTATGGTACATAGTGCTTCTATACAGGAAACAAACATTCTTTACAAAACAAGTCCATGAGAGAATGTGCTAATGAACCAATGAATTCCTGTGCGAGCCCACATGGAATCTATCCTTTAAGATCAGAAACTGTGAGTTAGAAACCCTGATACCCTGCAACTCTGTTTATTCCCAGAGCCTCTGTTCTTTCCTGGGTGAATGATCCAAGGAACTGTATTCCATGAATAAACAGATGGCATTCAAAGTAGATAATCTGTAGAGAATTTAATTAAGGACCTATGTATAAAGATGTGAATATCCTAAAACAATAGCAACAACGAATGGTGTGGTACTCTGAGGTTAGGAAGGAAGTATGGCTGCCCCAAAGCTGGGAAGCAGGAAGGGGCAAGGAAGAAAGGAGACTGTGTGGAGGGCAGCCTGGCAAGGATTATAATGTCCTCCGAGGGAAGCAGCCAGCTTGTGCTGACCTAATAGGGAGGAAGCTAAAGCGCACACAATGGGACCTCACTTCCTTCTGCAGATCTGCCTCTGGTGGCTCCGCAAGGAGGGACCAACCCAAGCAGAAGCCAGAGGTAAGAGTGTCTGCTGACGCATCCCTCAGCCCCCAGGCACAGAGCAAAGGACAAGAGGCAGCAATCCAGTCCCCATCTTGGCTAAACTGAAGGAAGCTTTAAACAGAGCATCTGATGCCTCCTGTACATACAGAAGTTCCCATTTGTCCTGATCACATAAAACATTACACAGCAAAGTACTGAAAAGTAATGAAAACCATTTTGAAAGTGAAAGTCACTCAGTCATGTCTGACTCTTGGCTATCCTACGGACTATAGAGTCCATGGAATTCTCCAGGCCAGAATACTGAAGTGGGTTGCCTTTCCTTTCTCCAGGGGACCTTCCCAACCCAGGTCTCCTGCATTGCAGGCAGATTCTTTACCAGTTGAGCCACAAGGAAAGCCCAAGAATACCGGAGTGGATAGCCTATTCCTTCTTCAGGGGATCTTCCCAACCCAGGAATCGAACCAGGGTCTCCTGCATTGCAGGCAGATTCTTTACCAACTGAGCTATCAAGGAACCTCATTTCAGAGATCACTTATTATGACAGTACTAGGTAAATAATAATTGTTATGACTTTGTTTGCAAGGATTCACCGAGTTAAGGGCTGTGCAATTGACATGAAGTCTCTCTTTATTCTAATGAACCTATCTATGATAGGTTTACAGAATAAACCTTTGCTTTACAGAATAAGACCCTGAGGATTCCAATGGGTAAGAAGCTTGCCAAGGGCTGGACAGTTCATAATCTCTTTAGAGGGATTCACACTAAAGTTTAGTTAACTTGAAAGCCTATGTCATTAGCTGTTTAAAAGTTATTTAATAAACATTCATCAAAGGTTCAGAAAAGAGTAAATAATATGTTAGCCTGCACAACAGCTCTAGGGTAAACAGTAATACAGTCAAACCCTGCCCCCGGCCCCCTTGGCCGAGGACCTTAACTCTGTACCAACTTATTAAAGGACAGGGGTTAGCCTGATCTATAAGGAAACAAGAAGTCCATATAAACAGAATGATAATACCTACATGCTCAACATTTAGAAATCTATTTCAAAGTAATATAAGAACCTAGCTGGAGGATTTAAAATGATCTTAAAATATATATAGTGTTCAAAGCCAATGCAAATTCTATCTGACAGATTACTAAAATGTTACTGTGGCTGTTGGTCTAAAAAGATATCTTTTAACCTCCAACATGACAGATGTTTTCACAAAGGAATTATTTTATTTAAGCAATCCAAACCTAACAGAACACCTATTAAACCCAAACCAGAATTGAATACACTAAAACCTGCCCAGACGAGATTGATTCAAACAGCTCAAGATCTTGCAAATAATCTTCCATAAACAAGAAATAAATGGCACAGCAGAATAGATGCATATCACTCTCTAATAAGAATGAATGAGCTCATCACAAATAAACAAAAATAAACCATCCAGGGAGCAAAAAATAGTCAATACTCTAAATATTAAAATGTTTGGAAGTAAACTTACAAAGACAGAGCTAGTATTTGTACACAAAGTATTCTTAAATATATACACACTGCATAAGATTAAAGCACACACACAAGGAAATTCCTCCAGGAAGGAAGAAGACTGACTAGGGGGAGCGGGGCAGGGGAGGGAGGAAAGACAGCTGACCCTTAAACAAGGAGGGGGTCAAGGGCGCTGATCCTCCACCCAGTCCAAAACTCCAGGTATAGCTTATGGTTGGCCCTCCATACCCATGGTTCCTCTGTATCCATGGTTCAGCATCTGTGGATTCAACCATATTCTCTGTTTTTAAAAACTCTGCATATAACTGGACCTGCACAGACCAAACCCACATTATTCAAGAGTTGGTTGTAATTCTACCCATCACAGGTAATTAACAAAAATATAACAATAACACTGATAGAATTTATTTACTGACAGTCCAGTTCAGGTATTTAATCCTTGTAACAATGTAGCAGAAGAGTGGTAATAATTTTACAGAAAAGAAACAGCTACTTAACAGATATCTAGTGATGTGGCTAAGATTCCACAGCAAACCCAGATCTAGGATTCCAATGCTAGTGTACTCTGACCTAAAGCCTCCAGTTTCTTGGTATTATTGAAGTAAAGGGATCTTGACTTTGAGAAAAAATTATTTGGCTTATTATTTAGTTTTGAGGGAAATTAACAAGGTTATTTCAAGTATCAAAAGATATGATGCTTATCAAAGTGATCTGAAAACTGTAACACATAATGCAAATACAGGTTATTATTGCCTACTTAATACAAAGCCTAAATTGTGGTAACTGATTTACATGTATTTCATTGTAGAATGGATTTCAAGAATTTGTGAAACCTATATGATTCTAGAAATTAAAATGCAGATAACTAAAAAATTCTGAGTGCTACTCTGAATTATCATTACACATTTTATCAAATTATTTTCAAGAGAAAAAATGCTTCCATGGTACTGACCTCTTATCTTTCCCTTAAATATAGTGCAATCATTCACCAAACAAAAGGCATCATGGTAGAAAAAAGAAAAATACAAAGATAAGACATGATGATCACTGGATGCACCAGTGAAATGCAAATTTATCATCTAAACAAGGGGAAACACTCAACGACCTTCAGAAATGAGGAAGTTACTAGATTTTGGTACTAAAGTCTAACAATTTTCAAAATAAACTTTTAAGTGTAATGTGTTGTTTTGTTTAAATCATTTTAAAACAATAAAGATTAAGGGATGAAAATCAGAGATGAAATGTTCCCTAAAACTCATAGAAGGAATCTAACAATTTGCACAATTACTATTTCCAGACACCATGCTGGAGGCCCTGCACATGAAGCCCACACAATTCTCAGCATGCTGGGACAGGAATCAACGTCCCCTAGTACCTAGTACGTGGCAGACCTGAAATTTGATTGCAGGACTGCGGACTCTCAAAGGATTTGCCTCTTCTCCGAATTACCACACAACTGGCTTCTGTGAAATAAAACTCATATTTTATGGCAAGACAAGAAAAATTTAAACATAAAGATTTTTCTCCGCCCTTTGGCCTCCTCTGCCCCCTCTTCTGTGCAGCGTGTACCTGCACCACGCATCGACCAAACCTCCCTCCGGCAGAAATACCCGCTCAGCCGTAAGAGCAGCATTCTAGCTTCAACAAGACAACTCCTCAAAAAGATAACCTTCCTTCTTAATCTTGCAAAGGGCCACACTGACCCATGGCCCACTACCTGCTTTGTAAGCTTAGATCTGGACTGTGTAAACTGTCAATAATACATCATTTAATACATAGCCCTCTGTCTCAAAAACGTATACAACTATGCTCTGGCCTCTCATAGGCAGAACAGTTCCCAGAACTTTCCAAGAGGCTATTCTCAGATTATAATCCACAATTTGGCTCAAAAAAAATTTTAGATTGACTGATCAATTTTTGCTGACACTTAAAAACCTCCTAAACCAACAGATAACAAATTAAATTCCACCTCCAACATATGAACAGAATTTTAGAGGACGAGTCAGTCAACTTTACTCATTGAATGTTCACTGTTTACTGAGAAACACAACAGAAGCAACAGAGAAGATCAAGACATGAAAGTGTAACAGTCTGTATCAATTCCAGCATGCTTCTACACACAGTGTGGAGAAAGTAATCACTCAGGGCTCGGGGGCCCATGGTTTTATCAGCCCTAAGTTAATATTGGCTAATTTCTATTCACTCACTTTCATCTGGTAGTAAGAAAAGTTCTGAAATAAGTTTTTATTGAAACCGGGTGCAAAGAAATGTCTCAGTTTCTACTTAAATCACCCAAAAAAGGCAGAAAAATGAACCCAAATGACAGAGAAAAAAGAAGCTAGGCGTTCTGGCCATCCCAAATAGACCAGTCCCTTGGCTCTTCCAAATGACCCAGGATTACTCCTAATATATCCCAACGCATTTGTCAAATGAAGATTCAGTAAACCCCCAGACTAAGTGAAGACAACAATACATTAGGTTAATTCAAGTTAATAATGACTCAAGTCAATAACTATTGGGAAGAGGAATGGGAATAACTACTAAAGATTGGGAAAAAAAGGAAAATCTACTTTTTAGTTACACCTGCCTAAGGGTTAAACCACATTTCTCACTTTTAATTGCAAACATCATTAAGTATACTGCAAAAGACCAGCTATCTTAAACAATTATCAGGCTCCAGAGGTCACCAATTAGAACCCTGCAAGGATTTGAATTAAAAAAAGGTTTTATGATTAGGTGAAGTAATGATCCAAGAAAGAGATTAGTTCTGTTCAAACTGCACTCATTATAAAACCCATTTCCTTTGTGTGAAGATTCAATGTCTTTCTCATTTATCCCGCTGGCATTATCACACTTTGAGATAGAAATATGACTGTACTAATGATATTCTATAACAACCATATAATACAAGCATTTTGCTCTCTATTACTTTCATATCTAATAAGATTACCAATGAATATTTTCTATTGGTTAAATGTACAATAATACTAACTCTGTAGGTGCGACAGACTGTGCAAAATAAATTCAAAGCAGGATACAATCATGCTTTGGCTATACATTTTTAGGTTAGCTTCAGAATCATAACTGGTCCTATTTATGCAGCAGAGAGTCAGAATAATCAGAGGGAAATAATCCTTAAGACATTAAATCATGTTTTCATATAACAATTATTTACAGGTTCGCTTTTATAAAAGTAATTCTAAAAATAAATAGCATGATCAGGATTGCAATCAGATCCCCAGGAACATCAACTCTGATGACGTTTGAAGCCATATTGACAAAATCATGAGAGCTATGCTAGAATAATGAACACCACTAAAAAAGAAAAAAAAAGTGCAGCTTAATATGAGTTTAAAACATACAAGGTGCCTCAAATATTATATTTCCCTCATAACTCAATGTTGTTCTAAGGTATCTAGAAACTGCCAAACAAGCATAAAACACTTTTTAAAAACAAAATACAATTACAGAAGGAACATTTTTTGTCACTCATATTTAGTCATCATAGAAAGTTAAGACACTGGCAAACAATCCAGCAGTGCACATTAAAAGTCACAGCCTCCGAGGACAGGAAATGTCTACACAGACACCTACAAGTACTGAAAACGAGGACACCTTCCCACATCGATTTCAAGTCAGGATGTGTTATCTGTACTAGGTCATTCTCCAGTCATATTTTATTTTCCTTCTCCTTATGAGTCAGATGCTGTCTCTTCACAGAGGACATTCCCACTGGAGGTTTTCTCAAAGGGATTTGTCAAGTTAGGTACAGATCTTCACATTTGAGACCAAGCTGTACATTAAAATCATTTAGGAACTTATAGAAAAATAACTACACTAAGGTCCGTCAACAGCATTCCTCTGTTCAACTATCAAGTACCTGGTTAAGCAATCATGTATTCTAGTGGGTTCCACTTGTCAAATCTACTGACAACGGACTCATCTATTTTAAGGCTAAATATACAGCTAACTTTTAATGTCACGAAACTGCACCACATGGACAAACGAGACAGAATCAAAGGATAAACACAGAGCATTACTCTAGCTAAAACTAATGACAAGTATCTCAGGTTGATGTCTGACTGCCCTCTATTCTCTTTTCTTAAACACAGAGGTCAGATAATTTATTGATCTATTCTGTGAGTCTCAGTGAACTCCGGGAGTTGGTGATGGACAGGGAGGCCTGGCGTGCTGCGATTCATGGGGTCGCAAAGAGTCGGACATGACTGAGCGACAGATCTGATCTGATCTGATCTGATGAATGAGTAACAAACTAAGATGAGAACACAGAGACTAACAACATGGCCAGGAATCCAGAAAAGTGTTCCCTAGATTTTCAAGAATTTACCAGTTTTCAAGCAACAAAGGTGATTGGCTCACCAACGGGCCACAGTCCATAATCAGATACACAATTAATGTTAGGTATCACCATTTCATCAGAGAAGGGGGACGAGAGAAAGATTGAGGAGAAAAGATGTCTAAAGGGGCTCTGTAAGAGAGAAAATAATGAAAACCAAGTTGAAAAGTTCCGTTCAAGACAAAAACAAAACCAACTGAAATAACAGAAATGGCCACCCTGAAGGGTAAAGGACTGAGGAGAGAATCACTGACTCGCATACAATTATTTCTGTATGTCATGCAAAAGAGGGATTAGATTTGTCAGGATTAAGGCCAGTGACATAGCATTAATATTGAAAGAAAGAGAGAAAGGAGCTACCATTCATTTTAGAGATGAAGATTTTAAAAATAACATTTTCCAAAGATGGAATCTAAAGATGGCTATCTTGAAGGAATTTTAAGTTCATCCATAGAGGCCTGACCAGCAGGCTGGACCCACCTGACAGGAACATTATAGAAAGGATTCAATTACCTGACGGCAAGCTAAACTTGAAGGTTCCTTTCAAGCCTGAGATTTGCATACATCCCTATCATTTGTCTCACTGACTAGCTCTCATAAACACAAAACTGTGTTATTAATCATCACATGCCCAGTACTGAGGTCTGCATCATGAATATAACATGCATTCAAAAAATATTTGTTTAGTGAATGAGAGTGAATGATGATATTCTTCATGGAAAAGCACAGTAAGATTTGATGAACCTTTAAGAATACCCAGCGTCTGAATTAAGCAAAACGAAAGTCATCTATCTGCCTTTCATTTTCCTAAACAAACCATCTCTGCCAGTTACTAAGCACCATCTCTCAGCTCCATACACACCCATCAAGAATGCTGGACAGGGAACTCGCAAGCCCTGCTTCTCTGCTGCCTGGGGCTCCCACTAGGTTCTACATCTGGGAGGCCAGAGCAGGGTGCCATCCCTTCCGTTTGCTCCAGTTCCTGGCAGCGTACAGAATAGAGTTTCCAAAATTCTGGCTATGACTCATTTTTCACACACACACCCCAGCCCCAGTCTTTGCACCAGGTCAGCAAGCCAGGACCCCCTGCTCTGAGGCCTGAGTCACTGGACTTAACGGGTCTTGGTCCCAGCTCCATGGAGCATTTCCTCCCAAATGTCTTCCCTTTGTTCCTCCAGCCCTGGTGGTTCTGGCTCAAGGCAGAGCCCGTGTTACTATTTCTGTGTCCCTTCAGTATCCCTCATTTGCTTTTTCAGTCGAGTACTTCCCTAACCAATCCTTTCTATCAGATCTCCTTTGTTACAACGCCTGCTATGATTTCTGCTCTCCTTACGGACACACCACCTTGGTGAGTTCCCAGAAATACCGAGGACAATGCTGGACATCTCAGGACTCTGTGCCAGGTGCCATGCTAGGCCCCCACCGGCCACAGAGTGGTGAGTGAAGGACAGTGAGGTGGCAGGAGGACACAGGCTGGGGGCAGTCCCAGCCTGACCACTAGTGGGCCTCTGGCAAGTCACTAGCTTCGCTGAGCCCTCCTCTCTTCATCTGTAAAAACAGCAGAGCCCACGTTTGTGTGACCCAGCCCCAACTCTGGGGGCCAGAAGTCACTAATCTAACGGTATCAGCATCTTCTAATTCGATGCTTCTAGTTCAATATCACTTGGAAGCCCAAATAAACATCTTCAGACCAGTGATTTATGAATGGTAAGAAGGCTTCCTGGCAGCATCTCTTCACCTGCTGAGAGCGCTTTCTTGCTTGCTCCCTCTGTCTCAGGGGTGGGGGCTGCTGTGTAACTGAAGAACTGCGGGTGGCCTGTTATTCCCCACTCCACCTCCACATATACCATAACCATCACCATCAGAGTCTGGGAAACCGGCATCTCCATAATGACATTAGCATAGATGGTCTCTATACAATGGAACCATAATGAATATCCTGGAGGCTGAATTATCTGAGCTACATCTCTGATTTCCCCTGTGAAAAGCACAGGAAGACAATACAACCCAGGACCATTCGGCAGGTGATGTTTACCTTGTGAGGCAGACCTATCAACATCCTAATCTGAGAAGCACAGAGTAAATGTCTATGAATATATAACCATTCAACACACTATTCAGAGGAAAAAGTGTTTATCATCTGCAAAACATTTGCTATTCCAAGAACTAATTAAGTTTACAAACTGTGTTGTGAATACCAGAAGGCAGTAGACATACAAATCATATTGTTAATTATGCCTCTGACAAAGAAACTATTCCAGGTATTACATACAAATGCTACAACCAGCCAAGTCCTTTACATTCCATGATCTCAAGCTCAGGAACAAATGAAGCCAAAACATGAGTAAAAATGAATATAAAATTAAGTTGCTTAGAGGAAAGTTCAAAAAGAGCCCTAAGTGACTACTTAATTGCGTTATTCTGTCACCGTTTTTCCTCATGGCCCCCCCAGAGCAGCCCACTAACCCAGAGCCTCCAGACAAGCACAACTGTCTAGCTTTTTGATATCTGCATTGAGAGAGTATAAATTAATGATAATATGGGGAGAAAAGAGCTTAATTTAATGAGACTTTAAGTGATAAAAACATGGGTTCAAATCACAGACCAGCACTTACAATTGACACTGGGAAAAAAATCAGCAAGTCACAGGGCTCTCAGCCCCAGGCCATCAGTTAGGGACACTGACACCCACGAAGGGTCGCAGGGATTCATGGTACACCTCAGGCACTCTGTCTCAACACATGCACAGCAGATTCCAACCTCCTGCATACTCCAGACTTCGGTACATTAATGCGTACAAAGGCATATATGAAGAGAGGGCTAATAAAACTGTAATGAATATTTAAATATTAATATAACAAAAACAAAGATCATCAGAAGAGATCAGAGTCACAGTCGTCTAGATTCTCTTGTAGTGAGAAAGCTGATCGGTTGTGGTCCTGCCACCCCTGGACAGGGTCTGGGCACTGCTTACCAAATTAGGGGCACACTGAACAAGGAGTCAGTCGGAAGGTCTTCAGGTGAGCTATTTATCCTCTCTGAAACTCTACTTCCTCCCTTAGTTGAGGTGGAAATGAAATGAGACCATGGGGAAAAAAATTCACAACCAGAAAGAGTTATGCAAATACCAGAAGAATCAGAGCAAGGGCCCCAGGAGCTTCCTGTGCGGGCTGGTGGGACGTGGGGGTGGGGGTCCATCCAAGAAGGAGAAGAAGCCGCAGGAAGGTGGGAGTGTCTAGTGACACATCTGAGAAGGTGGAGAGACTGGAGACAGACTGGGAAGGACTTCTGATGCTACACTGAGTGAGCAGTTGCGTTAGTCAGGACTGGAAGAGTCATTGATACAGGGCAGGAGCGGAAGAGATTCAGGGTTCAGAAAGAGAGAAACTGCATTGTACGGCAACGCCCCAGGGCCATTCCATTGAAACTGATGACTCAGTGTCCATAGCTGTTTGTGCAACTTTCATAAACAAAGATGCCACGTAAAGGCTGCACAGAAACGAAAAAACATGATAAAGAAAAAGTGGATCTTGAGACCCTCTACAGGCCTCTGTAACTGCCTACATCAAAAGAGTGAAGCAAATTTTAAAACTTCAATACTTCATGCAAAAAGTGCAAAATGTGCTGGTATGAGTTTCAGTGAAAAAACTCACACATTATAATGTTAAATATAAGGCTGTAGGCTGAAGACTGAAAAACATGAGAATTACTACACAACAGCACCCACAATGCCTTCCTGTAGAGTCACTTTACTCTGAGACTAAAAATTAAGACATTAAAAAAAAATTCTGTTATATAACATCTATGAAAGAACCAAAACCCCCTACATTACAACTTTTCTACAAAACAGAAAGAACACAAGTGACAAGCTTTATACCTTTGGTAAACATGATTAACTCCAACTAGTAAAGCAGATATAAATCTTACTGAAAGATGGATAAAAACCTGTGACTTCATATTTCTTTTCCTCAGGTCTACTTCTAGCTTAAATCTGTTGAATTCATGCCTACCTACTTCCTTCAAATGCAATCAGATTTCTTAAACACTCTTTATACCTTTTAAGCTTCTTCCTCAATTGCTACATTTGTTTCTTAAAGAAATTATTTTTACAAGTCACAGAAATTATATATTTAAAAAAAAACTGTGCCTGAAACAAGAACCAACAATGATAAGAACAGTGACTGATATTTTATGTGGACTTACAAAAGTCTGAATGCCAAGGCATCAAAACTTTCTGTATTCTCATAAGTCACCAGCTGCATATAACAAAGACCCTAAATTCTAAGAAAGAAAAAATTACAAAAAAAGAAAAAAGGTGGGGGGGGAGCTCAGAATTAAGCCAGTGCCATTATTGGTTTTTCTTTTTTTTAATAAAATGTCTGCTCAGCCAGAGATGGGAGTCAGCATTTACTGAGAGCCTCCTGAAGCACAAACATTTTTGGCACTTTTAAATACACTGTTTTCTTCGAGGGAGGCAGAAAAACAAAGGAGGGTCTTGTCTATGGAACTGGTAAGTGAAAGCACTAGATATTGCATCCACATGTGATAAAGTGTGATACACTTAATACAAGCTGCCACTAACTCCTGGATGATCATTTTACTCACCTTTCCAATGCATTCACCCCCTGCTACCTGGCAGCATCAACCATACTGTTTGAAAGTGAAAGTGAAGTCACTCAGTCATGTCCAACTCTTTGCGACCCCATGGACTGCAGCCCACCAGGCTCCTCCATCCATGGAATCTTCTAGGCAAGAGTACTGGAGTGGTTTACATCTGTCTTAATCATGGCTGAATTTCAGCACTCAGGACAGCGCCTCACACATGGCAAGTACAAAATGAATAAAGCAATGTAACTGTAAGACGTGAGTTCCCTGTTGATTTTGCCATGAACTATTAAACGACCTTGACCAAACTATTAAAAGTTCTCAGAATTTTATTCCATTTCTTCTAGGAATTATTTTCCAAGCTCTCTTTCCAGTCCAGCCCAGCCCAGCCCAGGTCAACAATAGGTAACTAACTGCCTTCTGAGAAGAAGATGGGGTGGACTTCTGCTTCCTTTTCAGACAATTCCTCTTCTGAGTGGTCTTTCTCCTTCCCATTTCAATATCTGCTTCTCTAATCGTCTATCAACCCTATGAACCCCTCAAACCCTCTGACAAATTCAAGTTTTGTTGGTCAGCCTGGGTCAGTTTCCATTCTTTGAAAACAAAAGACTCTGAGTGACATAGTGGGAAGCAAAATCTCCTCCACATTGTAAGTGTTTCAAGATTACTTCTTTTCATGTAACCCATTTAAAAAAAAAAAAGGCTTTAGTCAAACTACTACCAGATCCTGCCTGCCTTATCAATACCTCACAGTTGCATTTCTTCCCCATCACCAGAGCTCTACTTCTGCCTAAACTTCCATCTCTTCTTGAAATCCTTTTGTCTGTGTTTCTAGGGTTAAGTCTCACCTTCCTGAGCAACTGCAGTGATTTTCCAGAATCAACGGTGCATTTAGAGACATGTAGTAGCATTAAGTATGAGAATATGATTTTGTACTTAAAAAATCCATCAAATGATAGTTTTAATTCTATCATAGAACTATACAAAGATAAAGTTTAAGTGTAGCATTTCTTTTTCATTTTAACCTTGTGGCAGCATGAAGGGGATAAGAACTCTAGGAGGGGAGGAGAAAAAAATAAAAGGAAACTATTTAAAGAATATTTTTTCCTTGCCATCTAATATAAAAAGCCTCTTTGATCAAATAAAATCCAGAGTAAATCTCCTCCCTCCAGGCAAGGTTAAAAACTCAGCAAGAGAATGTAAGTAAGATAAATGAGTTTCAGGCACTGTGATGTGTTCCTAGAGTAAAAATTAATAATTTTTAAAATCTAAGATGTATAGATACTACACACTAACAAAAGTATGACCTGCTGGCTATAGCCTCTATCTCAAATTTTGTATCTTCAGAAATAGGAAATCATAATGAAATCAAAGTTACAGATAAGAGCAGCAATTTCCTTTTTGTATAGATAAAGAAACATACACACATACAGCCAAGTATTTGGAAATTTTAATAGCATGAAAGTAGATCAGTAGAAATACTGATTTAACAATAAGAAGAAGGAGACTTAATTTTATCTCCAATACAGAAACCCACACAACTTTGGTCAAATTACTTAATCTTTGACACTGTCTTTTAATTGGCAACATGTAGGTCATGACGGGCTTTCCTGGTGGCTCAGATGGTGAAGACTCTGCCTGCAATGTGGGAGACCTGGGTTCGATCCCTGGTCAGGAAGATCCCCTGGAGAAGGGCATGGCAACCCACTCCAATATCCTTGTCTGGAGAATCCCACGGACAGAGGATCCTGGCGGCCTACAGTCCATGGAGTCACAAGAGTCAGACATGACCGGACACAGCACAGATCATGATGCCTTAATATGCAGAATAGTAACAAAACAGAAAACAAATATAAACAAGTCGAACAGGCAGTAGATATTTATGTTAATTACTTATTTATACTGCTATAATATTTCATTTAGGCACATCTAAGGTGACACCGTTTCCTCCCAAAAAGACACTGTAAACATCAACCTCTCTCATCCACAAAGCTCTTTGCTTTCTTCCAACTCCTTTGCCTGCACGGTTGAGTGCCCACCCACTAGAACAGGCATCAAAACTGACTTGTGGTTGTAGGGTAAGAGAAATAGGAAAACCAAGTAGATTCTAAAAAGAAAGCACAGTGAACAGAAGCGTTGGGAAATGGATCTACCCCAAGCGTATGATGATGAGGCTCCTTTCAAACACCCAGAGGTGTCCAGCACGGAAGGAGACAGGTGTGCAGGAGCCCTCACTGTGACAGTGGCACCTAATCTTCTCCGAGCTCCAGACCATGTGCCTGGGGGCAGATTAATGTCTGTCTTTCCTCTTCCTTATCCTCTACACCTCAGGGTAAACGCTCAATATATTTAAGATGACTAAGTGATTAACAAGTGTACTTATATCCAAAACAAACAACAGAAGAAGCAAACAAGCATAACCCTTACTTACTCCTTCAACATAATTTTCATTCACCTAAGTATGAAACGTCTTTTGCATGCCAGGGACTCTGCCGGCTGCAAAGTTCTTCCAGAAACAAGACAGACAGAGAAAGGTGATCATGAAACGTAGCAGAGCAGCAAAGGCAGGCATCAGGGAGATAATTACAGCAAAGGGTGATGAGTCCTCGGGTACGGGATGCACAGACTGTGAAAGACAAGCCCCAAAGCCTGACGGAGTCCATCGCAGGGTCAGAGGTGGACAGACAAGCTAAGACTTGTTGAGAGGTTTTCAGTACAAGAATTACATGCTCAGATCTGGCTGTTACAAGATCTCACTGGCCATCCTAGATGGATAGTCTGCCGGGGATAAGCAACTTCAGTAGGGCAGATGGACCACTTAGGAAATGGCTGCTGAGACGTTTCTTAATGACTAACAGCTCTCTTTACCAACCCCCCAAAATTCCCAAAGAAAGCGTGTTTTATGTACTGTGGTTTCAATGTCTCAGAGCAACACAATACAGACAGAACATAATCAGGGTCTTCTCATCTTTGAGTTTGTGAACATCTTGAAGCCAATTCATTCCCTTCATACAGAGCCATGAAATACGCTTCAATGAACACATGAGTCTAAGAATCAAACTACAAACACAGCATAGCATAAAGAAGATAGTTTCACTGCACCTGGTGATTCGGAGGACTTACTATCACATGTTAATCATTTGACAGTGACCTGATTACTAACAGAATAATAATATATTTTTGAGAAGTTGCACAGGATAGTACAAAACAAACGGCCAATTTCTAGCCGTGTGACCTCAGATAAGTTACTTTTTCACTTGGTTACAACTTTACTCATTTTAAAAGATGGAGAAAATACTACCTACTTTTCATGACTATTGAGTAAAAGTAAGTTCAGTGTATAAAGGAACACCTACTATTTGAGGGGAAAAAATTACCTACTAATACAGTATCCAACAGCAGATGTTAATAAATGCTGCTTTCACAGGCATTTACATTAAAACATCAACTTCTTCCAGTGGGTCACTTCATTTGTATAGACTTGGCCTAATAACCTTACAAGTCTTGTTTCTTTCATTCCCTCTCCCAGCCCAAGAAAAGAGCCTCCATATGTGCAGCTTCCTATATAGTAACAGACCACAAGACAAGCACTTATACTAAAGGTAGCAAGGCTGAATCATACAGAAAGGAAATGTTTAAAAACCTGGAAGCCTTCAAAACAACCACTAAAATGGAGCAATAAGTAGGAGGAAAAAGTAGGCAGGATGCATGCTGCTAAGGTCTTGAGAAATACCCTCTTCTCAGAAACACCCATATACCCCTACCACCAGGACACGGGGGCACCTCTGCCACATCACTGGAGGCAGCACAGTGGGTTTTCTGAAGCCCCCAAAGGGCACTGACAGCCAAGTGTGGGAGTGAAGTAGGCAAGTCCTACCTGGACCGTGCTGCTGTGCACGAGAGAGCAGCATGTCCTACTGGAACCGCCTGTGCTCATCACAGTTCAAATAACGCAGACGGTGGCGATTTCTCCGCTACTCCTCCCTTGGAGAGATGCGAGCCAAATTCATTCATCTTGAATCTGGGCTCACTCCTCTGACTCAGCCAACAGAATGCAGTGGAAGTGGCACCCCAGGACTTCTTAGGAAGCACTGCAGGTCCTGCTCGGCCTCTTGACGTGCTCTCCCTCCCTTTGGGAACTGCTGTCCGGAGCTCTAAGAAGCCTGTGGCGTGCATGACGAGGCTATAAGCCAGCTAGACAGCCCACAGCTCGGGCTAGGCTCTCAGCTGAGGTCCCAGCACCAAGGGCTGCCCTGCCAGCTGCGGGAGGGAACCTCCTGGGCGCCCAGGCTTCAGGTGACTGCAGCCCCAGCCTCCCACCTGCTGCCACACAAGAACCGCTCAGCAGGGCCCAGGCACTCACTCACACAACACACTGCTCTGGACCACTTCAAGGCTGGGGTGGCTGATGACACAGCCACAGAGAACAGACACACTGACCAGGGTGTGCAGGTGTCAAGTTGAGGAATATCACCAGGCAGTCACTTGCCTCAGTATTAACTGGCCTTCTCCAACTTCAACATGGCCAACGTTTACTTTTTCTAAAACCGTGGTATGTGTGCTTTAAATACTTCTGAAGAGTTTCCTTCAATTCCTTGGTCTATCTTCTTCACAAGCATTTTTTTCTTTTTCAGTCTGACCTTTCCATTTCCCTGCAGTTTTCCAATTTCTGCTAATAGAGATCAATGGGTAAGCATGGCCCTCAGCTGGGGGTGCAATGCCAGCTTTCCCCGCCCTGGCCCTGAGCATATCCACAGAGTCTACTCTCCCCGGTGAAGTGAGTGAAGGGGTCACTCAGTTGTGTCCGACTCTTTGTGACCCCATGGACTACACAGTCCACGGAATTCTCCAGGCCAGAATACCGGAATGGGTAGCCTTTCCCTTCTCCAGGGGATCTTCCTGACCCAGGAATTGAACCAGGGTCTCCTGAATTGCAGGCGGATTCTTTACCAGCTGAGCCACAGTTCTCCACAGCACATATGTACATTTCAAAAGGAGTATTTGCTTCAACTATACATCCCAAAATATTAAAAATACCATACATCTACACTTAAAACACAAGTAACAACTACGTCTACCTCACAGTGACTCATTCCCCAAATTCTCTAATCATCTTCCTGGAGGCAAAAAATAGGCTTTTTCACACACTGCCCTCCTCCTGACATTCGCACCCATTCATCCAGCTACAGTGACTGCCCAGGTGCCAGGCCTGGGCTCCAGCCAGGAAACAGGGCATTATAAAACAGCCCCTGAGCACACGGAATTCAACCCTGGTAGAATAAACAGACTTGCAATGGAAAACTGAAAGTGTTAGTTGCTCAGTTGTGTCTGATTCTTTGCAACCCCATGAACTCAATGAACCACCCCCGCCAGGCTCCTCTGTCCATGCAATTCTCCAGGCAAGAATACTGAAGGGGAGCCATTCCCTTCTCCAGGGGATCTTCCTAACCCAGGGATCGAACCCAGGTCTCCTGTACCGCAGACAAATTCTTTACCCTCTGAGCCAGCTGGCCCAAATCAGAGTATAGTATGATAAGGGAAAATATGGAAATCACAAAGGACCCACAAACACCATGAAGAAAATGGAGTTTAATTGCTGTTTATCAACACAAATTCAGTGAGGAGACAACACCACCTTTCTGATTGTTATCACATACTAACCCTAAAGAGCAGGTATCAATGAAATTACAAATGTACAATTGAAGAGGAAAAAAAAAAAAAAAAACAAAATCTACTTCTTTTAAAAGCTCAGTAAAATTGATAAGCCCCTAGCCAGAGTGAGAAAAAGAGTGAAGATATACTACTAACACCAGGAATAAGAGTGACATCACCACAGATCCTACCATTATTAAAAGAATAAAGAAATGTAACCCAACAGTTCTATATCAATAAATTCGATACTTCAGATGCAATGGACAGTTTCCTTATAAGACACAAAACTACCAAAGATCACTCAAGAAGAAAAAGGCAACATAAATAAGCCTTTACCTATTAAATAAACTTAATTCATAGATTCATAAATTGGTGACTGTGGGTGGAGAAAGCGTACAGTAGATTTTACAACATATCCTTTAAAAAATTAGTGATTTTTCCTGTTGTCAAAATCCTCAAAATGTGCAAAAAAATTTAAAACATACTTTATTACATTAGAATAGCAGTTTATAGAATAAGCAGTTACTAAATTGACAAGCAGAACAACATCAAACAACATGTTAATAGTTATTGGTCAAGAAACATATTCACGGAACAAACTTTTGTACATCTTCTGGCAAAAGTACAAAGCATTACTGTAGGTGTGAACCATGGTCTCAAAAACCCGGGAGCTTTCCATCTCTTTAGTCTTAGGATCCCTTTTGACTTGGACTCATACAAATTTTTAAGAATGTCAGAGAGTTTTTTTATTTATGTGTTATATAATCCATCAATATTTACCATATTCTTGCAGAGATGAAGGAGACATGGGTTTGATCCCTGGGTCGGGAAGATCCCGGAGAAGGAAACGGCTACCACTACAGTATTCCTGCCTGGAGAATCCTGTGGACAGAGGAACCTGGCAGCCTATACAGTCCACAGAGTCCAACAGGACTGAGCAAATGAACATGCATGCACAAATTAAAACTGAGAAATTTTTTAAATTAATTTTAAAATAATTATTTTAAAAAATAAAATAATTATTTGGTTCTAAAACATCAGTCATAATAAGTATGTGTACCAACGATATAAATATTAGATTTTATATAGGGTCAAATGCTAGTCACCATTTTTCAATGCTATTTTTGTCATTGCCTATTTTAATAATCTGTATTTAAACCTAAAAGTATTATTAAGCAATAATACCTTTTAAAAAGCCAATAAAAATTTTTAAATTGGCTTTTTAAAAATCCAATAAAAAAATAAAGAACAGTTCTCTATCATTCATGACTAACACTGGCAGACAGTGAAGTTCAGAATTTCAATCCCTGGTAACAGTTCCTTTTCTAAACAATGTACCTCAGTCTGCTCCTTGGCTTTCCTCGTAACACCTGACTACCCAGTGCCTTGTATTACTCACTCACTTTCATATTATTAATCTTTTCAAACCTAATGATATAAAAAATGCTGCAAGCCACACCTGTGTTTCAATAACTCTAACAGTACCAGTGATGGCACTCTGCCTTTGTGTTACATTGACCGTTTACAAACTGAAGAGTCTCTCATGTCTTCCAGTTGATCTTACTCTGCACCATCATCTCACCACTTTAAAGAGGAGGACACAGAGCAGGAAGTCATTTGTCTGAGGTCACAGGGTTCAAAGAAAGGCTCTACATCACCAGCATCCATGGAGGGTTTAAATAAAGGCTCTTCTTTAAATAAAAGCTCTTGTTGCTGTTACATCAGCAACATCCATGCAGGTATACAGGGAAGAAGGGCAGGCCTTTCCCTCCAGGTACCATTTCTTGAACAGAACACTGCACTGAACAAAGAGCAGTCTACTTCTTAAGGTCTAAAGTTGCAAAACCAAACCGTAGACAACTTTTGTCAAAAGAAAGGGACACTGGACAGACGTGCCCTTATTCACAGCTGGAGGCGGGGTCAAAACAGCTGCTGGCCTTGGATGAGAAGGCCTGCTCCCTCCACATGTAGATACAGATCCGTGGTTTCTCTCCTCCAAGGAAGAACCCCGGTCTTTCCCAGATACACAGGGTCCTTCCACTGCATCTGGAGGGATTAAGACTATGATAAGCACTCTGTAACCAGGAAATGGTAAAGTGTTTCTGTATCTACAACACACGTCATTTATTCCACAAGTCTCTGAAGCCCACTATGTGCTCCGACACCAACAGTGACCAGAGACACATCACATGCCTTGCTGGACCTTACATGTTAACGTTAAACATATTAACCACCACTGACAAATGACGTTAAATGATACATATACTCAAGACATTATGTGAAAATATTTAATTTAAAATGTTGAGAAAAACAGAAGAGAAACAAAGATTATAGAAGGGAAATTTATTTTACATAGGTCTAAAGTTCAAGGTCGGGGCTTCCCAGGTGGCACTAGTGGTAAAGAACGTGCTTGCCAACGCAGGAGACCTGGGTTGGATCCCTGGGTCAGGAAGATCCCCTGGAGGAGGAAACAGCTACCCATGTTCCAGTATTCTTCCTGGGAAATCCCAAGAGCAGAGAAGCCTGGTGGGCTACAGTCCATGGGGCCACGAAGACTTGGACACGACTGAGTGAGCACACACTTGATGTTCAATGTTAAAATACCAGACAGAAAAGAAAAATCATTTTTTTTCCAAACAGATGAGCTCGAACTGGCCTCTTTTAGAAAAAGAGAGAAAATAAAAGAGCAGAATCAAAATGGTGTCTTTCATCAGAGATGATTTTGGAAATGAGTATTTTTGTGTGATATTATTCATGTTTGATCAGATCTGATTACAGTATTTCTGCAAATCAATTTCTGTCACAGTTAAGCATGCCAACTTATAAATGAATATATACTGTATAAGAATGGGTTTTGCTACAGAAGTAAACTGTCAACTGTTATTATTCAAATTGTGCTCATACACTGGGAACACCTGGGAGACAAAGCACAGGACACACATGCCTAAGTATGCACAGCTTATATATAAACAACTGTTACATTCTTTTTCAATGGAGCTGAGAAAGCTGTTCAAGTTGCGTTGGAGGGACCTGGGCTTGAGCACTTCCTGCCACTTGACTACAATATAACTCAGGGCAAGCTACTGAACCTCTCTGAGCTTCAGTCTTGTCACTTAGACAATGGAGACCACATCCACTCTGACTACTAACAAATCTCTAATTTCTGGAGGAGTCTAAACTTCCCCAATCTGCTCTTGACCCACCAACAGGAGCTCGGACAAGGGGTAGCGAAGTGGACTCTGGCAGACAAAATGAGGCCACCACCCATTTACTGTTCACCCATCCAAATGCCTCTGCTCTCGTAAAGCTTGGCTTCTGTGGAAGGTACGACGCTCCAGAGAGCAAAATAAAGGATCATAAGCAGTACTGGAGAGGGGCTTGGGTCCATCAACCACAGTCACATTGCTTGCTTCTCCCACGGGAGGCCCACAGGCTGGCAATGTGCCGGAGAGCCTTGGCACTGTGCGCATGTCACCCCTGGAAAGCTAACGGGGGATCAAATGGAGCACACAGACCAGGCTTCTTGGACACGCTGCTCTCTACACCCCTGGATCCCCGGTCCAGGACCGCAAAAGTCAAGCAAAAACAACATAGAGCACTCAGAAGCTAAGGTCTTTGGCAGGAACAGGAGGATATATTTCAAAGGCCTAGGCAAATGAAGATAATATACAGATGAAGGATGCTACTCAATCCTACTTACCTCATCAAGCTATTAAGAGGCTTAGTGAAGCAACACATGAAAATCTTGGTAAGAGAACCGTAAAGTGACCCACAAAGGCCACCATCATCATTACTACTACCTTTACCATCACTATTTAGTTCTGCTTGTGCTTGATATCACCAAGGAACAGCTAATATTCAAGGGATTAACTTCACCCAAAAAGATGAAGCTACCATATGAAATCTCACATAAAACAAATAATTTCCTACAATAAACAAAACAAGAGTTTAGACGAGAACTAAACCCTCGGTACTGAAGACTAAATAACCAGTCAGAAAATGAATTCCTATTATCTCCATGCAAGCTGGCCATCAGAGCATCTGATGTGACAACAGGTGGCAGCCATTCCTCCCACTGACGTGCCAGACCTCCCGCCTCAAAACCTCGGCTTCTCTGGCTGCAATCCCTTCTCCACCGGGAGATAACTGGCGCTGGGTCGCCCTTCAAGGGTAAAGAGCATCATCTGTGTAATTCTCCTCATTCCATTCAGGTTAATGCACCGCTTTCCTATCAGCGCCGCCAGGGCACCATCGGCATTCATTCGTCCACTTCTCTCACTGAATGCCGACGTGCCAGCCACCCTGACAGGCGCTGGGGACACAGTAGCAAGCAGACCACATGCTGTGTGCATGGAGTTTACACTCTAGGAGGGAGATGGACAGTAAACGTATCACCTGCCAGACGGAGAGGGATGCTCCGAAGAAAGGGCACTGAGGGGGGGACCTCTCCCCACTTGTGCAGTTTATCCCACTGCACAGTCTGGCAGATGTGGCTCCTTCTTTCTTATTCGTTGCCACCTCCCCAGCGGTTAGCACAACGCTTTGACAAATACAAATTGTAATAATAATAATAATAATAAAAACCTTAATACAGAAGCTGCCATTAATTGAATGTTCCCACCCACCATGTAATAAATGCTTTATGTATGTTAGCAGATCTTCGCAACAGGCCTTGGAGGTAGTGTATTTACAGTTTCCACAATTTATTCTGGAAATTTAGGTACTGAAGGGTTAAATTACTTGCTGCTGGCTCTGTGCCCAGCACACAATCGTCTATATTCAGAGTAGGAATCTTCCGTCCTCGGGTTTGGTGCTGTGCCGCAATGCGAGTATAATACAGTAATTACTGGTTTGAGCAGACAACGTTTTCAGATAGGTCTGACCATTGTACCACATTTAAAATATAACCAGCAACTTTCAAACATGAGCCAGGTGGAAAGGGGATTTGACTAGTTAATATCTGCGCCTTGACCTTTCTTTTTATTGGACAGGGTTACAAAGTTAGGGAAACAGAGAAAGAAAGGGAGGAAAGAGACTCAATGTCTAGGAATGTTACGGAGAAGAAAAAATGCTACTACTGTTCCCAGAAATAAGCACAAGAACAGTAACAAAGCAAAACCTACTATCTAATGTACTGAGTTCTTCTCCAGATGTTCTGATGGGGAAATCCTTATGAAAAAGAAAGTTATGAACACTGGCTGGGCATCGGCTCTGTGTCAGGTACAAATGTTTCCTTTACCACTCTGACCTTCACACACACACACACCTCCCCATCCCCTCGGCTGGCTGCATGGTGTCACCCCCTCGCCTAGGAGGGCGCTGCTGCAGGGAATGTACCTGCCCACGTGCTCCTGGCTAACAGATGGCCCAGAGCCCATCTGCCATGTACTCTGCCAGACTCCCTATTCAAACAGTGAAATCAAAATCTCAGAGGGCAAGCTCTTCTCAGGCCCTAGGGCCTCTTCCCACCCATCCCAACACACAAACTCTGGACCAAAAACTTAGACAAAGAAACAGTAAGGGAGAAAAAGAAAAAAAAAAAGGCTCCATTTGGGACCATGGAGGTATAAGGACAATGGGCATATAACTGGTAGAAAAATATCTTCCACAAACTGCTCTGGTAACCAACAGTTCAGCTCTACCACCCTTTTCTCAAGGATTAACCCTTACAAAAGTAACCATTTTCTATATCCCAGGGCAGCACTGTGAAATGCTTTGTAATTCTGTGAGTTTTATCAGATGGAAATCCAAATACTATACACATCATGGCTAATTATTTTTCTCTCCATCCTATCGACAACTTCAGCCATGAGTCCATCATCCATGAACTTATCTATTAATGTAATACTCAATAACATTATAACACCTTTGTTTTTAAGTTTGAAAAACCGTAAGGAGATCAGACAAAAGCACTTCTTCAAGGGTGTCTCCAAATTCTGAAAAAACACTAATTCTGGCAGTGGGCCTCTTCCTGCTTTGATCATTATGCTGAGTGTCAAAGAAAGCTCTCTGCCCGTCTACAGCATCAAGGAACAACATCTGAAAGATAACCACACAGCAGAATGGGAAATGGAAAACCAAACAGCCAAACAGCTGGCTTTCTAGTTTAGTACATTATGCTCCCATTACCAACTACCCATAAAAGGTGCCAGGCTGGGAGCCTGCCAAGTAACACTTTCTACTTGGCATCTCCCTAAATAATCAAGCTGAGTACCTGTGTTCCAGGTACAGTGGACACAGCCCCGCCTTCAAGGAGCTCACTCTGTAAAAGGAGATGTAAGTAAGGAGATGAAGATCCAGAGTGATAAAGACTGTGACTGAGCTATGCACAGTGCTGAGTCCTAGTGCCTAAGAGATCAGAAAAGAACAAAGGAAGGCACCCAATCCAAAATTGAGAGTGGGCAGCAAACTGGTTTCTTCTGGGTGGTGACACTTGAGCTGAATCCTTAAAGATAAATGGATTAAGCACATAAGAGGGAGAAGGGCATTTGTGTTACACAAAGCAGAACAGAAGAGCAAATGCGAGGTCTCACAGAGAAGAACAATTGGCTGTCATGAGTCAGACAAGAAACTGAGCACAACTGTAACCTCAGGATCAAAGAGGGGAGCAATAAACAGAGACTGGGAGGCCAGCAGGGCAGGGACCACCACCCTGAGGAAGATCCCGAGGACACCATTTATCCGGCAGATACGATGCACTAGTGAAAATTTTAAACAAAAGCAAGACTTCATTAGATTTGCAGTTTAAAACAATTTGCATTTTGCATTGCTTCTTTTTAAAACGCAAATCTTGAAAAAGAGGAGAACACTAGTGGTAAGGAAAAAATTCAGGCTCTTGCAGTGATCCAGGTAAGGGCAGAAATGCACAGAATGTAAAGACACAGAACAGACAAGTCAGAATTAACAATTAAGTTAAAAAGTTGGAAATGTTCATTAGTGAGCAATCAGCTAAATAATGGATGACATACATCACATGGAGTACTACTGAGCCATGAAAAACAGTATTCCCAGTATTCTGATGATCTAAGAAAATGATGATGACAGATATTAAGCTAAAAATATGAAATTATGACAATTTATATGGAGAAGTCAACTGTCTAAAATACTAACAATGACAATCTCCAAATGACTACTTTGTGGGGAGTGCAACTGTTTTTATCTTTCACACTTCTTTTTGTCCACAACAGGCATTCGTTTATCAAGTGTGTAAAGAGCACTCTCCATGCTCAAGGCGCGAGCGCAGGTGCCTGGCCCAGTGGTCTCCAGAACAGACACGAGTCCTGGCCTCATGGGATTTATAACCCAGTGAAGTACACACTACACGTACCACCACAAGAAACACTCAGTTTTTAACTTAAATACAGAGGGAAGGGAAAGACAAACTCATTTGCTAGTTTTAACAGATTTTTAGTGGACTCCTTGTGATTTTCTATATATGAGATCGTGTTAATTGTACTTATTCCTTCCCAGTCTGGGTGCTTTTCATCTCATTTTCTTGCCCAACTGTCCCAGCTAATACCTCCAGAACAATGGTAAATAGAAGAGGTGAAAGCTGACGTCGTTGCTTGTTCCTGATCTAGGGCAAAAAGTCTTTCACAATTAAGTATCACCTGTGGGTTTTTCATACAGTGTACTTTATCAGACTTTGGGAACACTCCTAACTTGTTGAACATTTTTATCACTGAAAGGGTTTCAAAATCTATCAAATACTTTTACTGTGTCTTTTGAAGTAATTATGTGATTTCTGCCCTTTATTCTATTAGCATAGTATCGGAAATTAATTGATTCTCAGATGCTAAACCAACCTTGCATTTCCGGACTATGATTGTGTATGATCCTATGGGATCGTGGTATATCCTTCTTACACGTGGCCTGGATTTTGTTTGCTAGTATTTCACTGTGGATTTCTGCATCTATATTCATTAAAGATTACTGATTAATCTAATGGTCTGTAGTTTTCTTGTGATGTTTTTTGGAATCAGGGTGATACTGGACTCAAATAATGAACTGGGAAATATTCCTTCCTCTTCTAAATTTTGGAATAGTTTGTGAAGAATGAGTTGGCTTAAAACTCAACATTAAGAAAACTAAGGTCATGGCATCTGGTCCCATCACATCATGGGCAAATAGATGGGGAAACAGTGAAAACAGTGGCAGACTTTGTTTTGGGGAGCTCCAAAATCACTGCAGATGGTGACTGCAGTCATGAAAGTAAAAGACACTGCTCCTTGGAAGAAAAGTTATGACCAATCTAGACAGCATATTAAAAAGCTGAGACATTACTTTGCCAACAAAGGTCCTTCTAGTCAAAGCTATGGCTTTTCCAGTAGTCACGTATGGATGTGAGAGTTGGACTATAAAGAAAGCTGAGTGATGAAGAATTGATGCCTTTGAACTGTGGTGTTGGAGAAGACTCTTGAGAGTCTCCTGGACTGCAAAGAGATCCAACTAGTCCATCTTAAAAGAAAGCAGTCCTGAATATTCATTGGAAAGACTGATGCTGAAGCTGAAACTGCAATACTTTGGCCACCTGATATAAAGAACTGGCTCCTTAGAAAAGACCCTGGTTGAACTTTCCATGGCATCACCGACTCAACAGACATTGAGTTTGAGCAGGCTCCGGGAGTTGGTGAGGGACAGGGAAGCATGGCATGCTGCGGTCCATTGGGTCACAAAGAGTCGGACATGACTGAGCAACTGAACTGAACTATGAAGAATGAGTACTAATTATTTCTTAAACGTTTGGTAGGATTCACCAGTGAAGCCATCTATGCCTGTGCTTTTCTTATTAAGAAAGAAAGTTTGTTTTTAACCAATTCTCTCTCTTTACCAGTCCATTCAGATTTTCTATTTATTCAGTCACTACAGTAATTTGTGTCTTTCAAGGAATCTGTCCATTTCCTCTAAGACACTTAATTTATGAGCAAGAAGTGTTCAAAGTATTCCTTTACAATCCTCTTCATTTCTGTAAAGTCCATAGTGATGTATAAGTATTCCCTTGAGACCCGAGTTCGATCCCTGGGGTTGGGAAGATCTCTTGGGAAGAGAACAGCAACCCACTGCAATACTCTTTCCAGGAGAACTCCATGGACAGAGGAGCCTGGTGGGCTGCAGTCCATGGGGTCACAAAGAGTTGGACATAACTGAGTGACTAATGCAGACATAATCCTTTTCATTTCTCTATAATCCATAGTTACGTATCTTTTTCATTCCTGATTTTTGTCATCAGTCTTCTTCCTTTCTTTCAGTCAATGTAGCTAAATTTTATCAATTTTGTTGATCTTTTCAAAGAACCAATTTTTGGTTTATTTTCTCTGTTGTTTTTCTATTCCCTTTTTCATTAACTTCCATTCTAATCTGTATTACTTCCTTCATTCTGCCCCTTTTAGATTTAATTTGCTCTTCTTTCCCCAATGTCTTAAGATAGAAGCTTAGGTAACTGCTTTGAGATTTATCTTCATTTTTAATATTAAGTATTTACAGCCAAATGTTTGCTTCTAAGTACTGCTTTAGCTGCATCCCATAAATTTTGAAATGGCTGTATTCTTATTTTCATTCATCTCAAAATACTTCCTAATTTCCCTTGTGATTTCTTATGTAGCTCACTTGTTATTTAGGAGTCAGTCTGTTAATTTCCAGATATTTGTGAATTCCTCACATTTTTGTCTGCTATTAATTTCCAATCTCATTTCACTGTGTTAGAGAACATACTCTAAGTTCAATCGCTCAGTCCTGTCTGACTCTTAGCAACCCCATGGACTGCTGCATGCCAGGCTTCCCTGTCCATCACCAACTCCCAGAGCTTGCTCAAACTCATGTCCATTGAGTTGGTGATGCCATTCAACCAGTTCATCCTCTGTCGTCCCCTTCTCCTTCTGCCTTCAGTCTTTCCCAGCATCAGGGTCTTTTCCAATGAGTCAGTTCTTCACATCAGCTGGCCAAAGTATTGGCGTTTCAGCTTCAGCATCAGTCCTTCCAATGAATAGTCAGGACTGATTTCCTTTAGGATGGACTGGTTGGATCTCCTTGCAGTCCAAAGGACTCTCAAGAGTCTTCTCCAACACCACAGTTCAAAAGCATCAATTCTTCAGCACTCAGCTTTCTTTATACTCCAACTCTCATAGCTTCAACTAGATGGACCTTTGTTGGCAAAGTAATGTCTCTGCTTTTTAATATGCTGTCTAGGTCGGTCATAACTTTTCTTCCAAAGAGCAAGCATCTTTTAATTTCATGGCCGCAGTCACTATCTGTAGTGATTTTGGAGCCCAAGAAAATAAAGTCTGTCACTCTTTCCACTGTTTACCCATCTACATGCCATGAAGGGATAGGACCAGATACCATGATCTTAGTTTTCTGAATGTTGAGTTTTAAGCCAGCTTTTTCACTCTCCTCTTTCACTTTCATCAAGAGACTCTTTAGCTCTTCTTTGCTTCCTGTCATAAGGGTGGTGTTATCTGCATATCTGAAGTTACTGATATTTCTCCCAGCAATCTTGATTCCAGCTTGTGCTTCATCCAGCCCGGGATTTCCCATGATGTACTCTGCATGTAAGTTAAATACACAGAGTGACAATATACATCCTTGACATACTCCTTTTCCAATTTGGAACCAGTCCGTTGTTCCATGTCTGGCTCTAACTGTTGCTTCTTGACCTGCATACAGATTACTCAGGAGGCAGGTAAGGTGGTCTGGTATTTCCATCTCTTGAAGACTTTTCCAGTCTGTTGTGATCCACACAGTCAAAGGCTTTTGTGTAGTCAATAAAGCAGAAGTACATGTTTTTCAGAAATTCTCTGGCTTTTTTGATGACCCAACAGATGTTGGCAATTTGATCTCTGGTTTCTCTGCCTTCTCTAAATCCAACTTGAAATCTGAAAGTTCTAGGTTCATGTACCACTGAAGCCTGGCTTAGAGAATTTTGAGCATTACTTTGCTAGCATGTGAGATGAGTGCAATTGTGCAGTAGTTTAAATATTCTTTGGCATTGCCTTTCTTTGAGATTGGAATGAAAACTGACCTTTTCCAGTCCTGTGGCCACTGCTGAGTTTTCCAAATTTGCTGGCATATTGAATGCTGAGTCCTCTACATGATTTACATTCTTTAAAATATGCTGAGGCTGGTTTTATGGACTAGCATATGGTCTGTCCTAGAGAATATTCCAGGTGCACTTGAGAAAAATCTGATAGTTCCTGCATGTTCTATAAATGTTTTCTAAGTCTAGTCAGCATACAGTGGTGGTGTTCACGTCTTCTATTTCCTTACCAATTTTCTGCCTAGTTTTGCATCCACTATTTAAAAAACGTATTGAAGTCCCCAACTGTTCTTTTGTTAAGCAGTTCATAATTATTTAAGGAAATTATATTAGTTTTCTATTGCCACTGTAACAAATTGTCACCAGCTTAGTGGCTTCTTGTTTATAATGTATTACCTTATGGTAGTGAAAGTCAGAGTCTAAAATGGGCACATGTAGGCAGCATTTCTTCTGGAGACTCCAAGGGAGAACCCTTTTCCTTGTCCCTCCCATATTCCAGAGGCTGCCAGTACTCCAGGCTGCAGCCACACCACCCCAGTCTGTTTACACCGTCTTCTAACTCTGACTCCTCCTCCGCACTCTTCTTGTAAGGACCAGTGCTGATCATACTGGGCCCACCCAGATGACCAGGGATATCTCCTCCACCTCAAGGTCTTTAACTCAATCATATCTACAACGTCTCTTTTGCCATTAAAGGCAGCATTCACAAGTTCTGAAAATTAGGATATGGCCATATTTGGGGGCCACTGGTCAGACTACCACAAACATTAGTTGAAACAAATTTCTGAATCAAGTCCTAGTTTATTTTTATTTCATGCCACTGAGCATCAGGGCCAGCATAAACCAAGCACTTTTCAGCCCTACTTTTGACATATAACCTTGTGTTCTTTGGGCATTCTTTATTTAATTACTATTGCATCAATTATTTTTAGTTATTTTCTTTTTATATTTTTCTCATATTTTATGAAATTATTTCAAGTGATCATGTTGAATATGTATGACTGAAACAAAAACCTGCAAACAAGATACACCTTTTATGGCATCAAAAAAGAGCACAGATTTTTAGTCAAAACAGAGCTTGGCTTTACTCTTTCTCAGGCTCAGTTTCATTATATATAAAATAGGGATATTAAGAGAAGGCCATCTTCCTGACCCAGGCACTGAACCCCAGTCTCCTGCATCACAGGCAGATTCTTTACTGTCTGAGCCACCAGGGAAGCCCATTTATCTGTAGAAGGCTGCTGCAAAGATTAAATAATGTATGAAACAATATGGAAAATAGATGGGAGGAATGGTAACTGAGGAGTAATTTAACAGAAAGAATATGAGCTTGGGAATCAGACTGACAAAGTCCACAGCCTTCAGTTCAAGCTTGCCATGTAACACTGAGCCAATCACAGTTCCATGGAAGCCTGTTTTCTCATGTATAAAGTGAAATTTATTCCATTCATCTCAGATTCATCTCAGAGGGCTGTACTCAGAATCGAGAAAAATATGCTCTGTAAATCTCCTGACACAGCATATGACACTTAGCAAGAACTCAACAAAATACCTCATTATTATTAATAATTACATGACACAAATAAGTTATTTTAACATCTCTAAAACCCCTGATGTATAATTTGAGATAATGCCCTAATACATGAAAATCCCTAAAACCATGTTGAAGCTATACTCACTCAGTACTTGATAAACATCAGTTTCTGCTGCCTCTCCAGTCCCTCTAGTGGTTGACAAAATAGTGCCCCCTCCGTCAAAGATGCCCACATCCTGATTTCCAGAACCAGAAAATTTAAGTTGCAGGCAAAGGAGGATTAGTGGTTGCAGAGAAAACTAAGGTTCCTGATCAGCTGACCTTAAAATGGGGAGATTATCGTGCATTATCCTGGTGAGCCAAATATAATCAGGATTTTAAAGACAGATGAGGAAAGCAGGAGAGAGAGAGCCGCAGAAGAGGCAGTGCTGATACCCTGACTCCAGCCCAGAGACCCATTCCAAACATGTCACCTTCAGAACTATAAGATAACGAAGCCAACAAACGTGCAGCCATGTGTCCCAGCAGACACACAAAACTAATGCACTCTCTTGTCCAGTTTTTCAATTTTACTGTAAAGTGTCATCGCCCAGTCGTGTCCGACTCTTTGAGACCTCGTGGGCTGTAGCCTACCAGGCTCCTCATCTGTGGGATTTTCCAGGCAAGAGTACTGGAGTGACATATGAATCAGAAAAATGAAAAAGGAAAAAGCAGATTGTTTTTGTTTTCTCTCTACAGATAGATGCACCTCATGTTAAAATGATGACTTAAGAAAATCACTTCCAACTGATCTGTATTGAATGAGTGATCCTAACAGGGCTTGATTCCTGGTCCCTGCCATAAAAGAACTTAGAAGATACTGAAATATAAACGGACTTGTTAACATTCTGGCCCAACAATGTAAAATAATATAATTAAGATACAATGTACAGCAAAGAAGAACCTAAGGCTAAAAGAAAGAGTCAAAGTGAGTGGAGTCTTTATTAAAGTAAGCAAAGAACTTCCCTGGTGTCCAGTGGTTAATACTCTGCACTCCCAATGCAGAGGACCCAGATTCAATCCCTGGTCAAGGAACTAGATCACACACGCCCCAGTTGAAAAAGCCCATGTGCCACAACTGAAGTCTGGTGTAGCCAAATAAACTAAAAACCTAAGTAAGACAAAATCAAATCAGTCAATCCTAAAGGAAATCAGTCCTGAAAACTCACTGGAAGGACTGATGTTGAAGCCAAAACTCCAATACTTTGGCCACCTGATGTGAGGAGCTCTGACTCATTGGAAAAGACCCTGATGCTGGGAAAGATTGAGAGCAGGAGAAGGGGATGACAGAGGATGTGATGGTTGGATGGCATCACTGACTCAATGGACATGAGTCTGAGCAAATGCCAGAAGATGGTGAAGGAGAGGGAAGCCTGGCATGCTGCAGTCCATGGGGTCGCAAAGAGTCAAACACAACTGAGCGACTGAACAAAACAAAAGCAAGACATAGTATGCATTTCCCTTGGGGATTGGGCTAGATTCAAGAGCACTACATGGTAAGTTTCAAGGGAAAATTCATGGTTTAAAACCTATACTAAATATTGTGATTTTGTTTAACCAGAAAAAATACTTTTTCTTTATGTATATGTGATAACAGTAGAGACCATTATCTTCTCTTCAAATAAGAAAACCAATTCAAGGTACTTAGAAAAGTTTGCTACTGAAATTTTCAAACAGAAGGCAAAATTATACTGGGGAAGGGTTTGTTGTTGTTGTTGTTGTTGTTGTTGTTGTTTTAAGGTTAACCGAGTACTGACAGCTTTAAAATGAAATGAAATCTGAAACATGAACTGACACTTTACTAATTCTTACTATAGTCTGAAGGCAAAGGAACTGAAAAACAAAACGTCAGGTATGTCAGTGACATACCCAATGTCTTGGGGACACCAAGGATACGTGCTGTCCTCTCCAAAGCCTGTAACAGCATTACCAGTGGAAAGAACCAAGGCTCAAGTGAGGCTCTGGGACCCCTGTCACCCCGCCTGGGATACAGCACAGGAAGACGGGGCCTCAGGGGGCTGGAAGTGAAGCTAAAAACCATCCTCTGAAAAGGGGGACTTCTCTGGGCTTTTCTCCTCCCACTCTCCTTTTGGGGCCCACTTTACCATGTAGCTGCGGCAGTAAGAAAGCCCCACGGGGCTACCCATCTTGGCTGAGGCTCTTGCCAACCATGCAGAAACCCCGATAAGAATGACGTGAGCCAAAGAGAGCAGAAGCTCGTCTGCTCCTGCCTGAGTCCTAAGTGAAAGGTGCTGGGGCCAAAACAATTGCCTGCCAAAGGGTCACGTGCCAAAGTTCTGTGGCCAGAGTTCTTTCACTATGATCAGAGCCTGGAAGGCTGCTTGGAAGGCTGTCTGCTACCCAGCCTAAGTCCCCAGGGAGCCCTGAGGCCTGGGGAACCTTGGTCAGCCAGCAGGACTCACACTCAGGGCGGAATCCGGAGCCGCCACCACCTGCGAATGTAGCAACACAACAATCTCAGAGAGCAGTGATGTCTACCTGTATTTGCGGTGAGAACCAGAAGCCGCAAAGCATAGCCTTTAAAGTCTCCTGGAAAGTGTAAACCAGCCCCAAGTCAATCCAGAAGATGTGTGGTCAGGAGCCAGTGCGGAAGCCTCTGACATACTGACCTCCCCCACGTTTCCTGAGGCTCCTCCACATTCTATCACTTAGGGTTCGCGAAGCCTACAGAGACCCTACTTGGCTTCAGAATCACCAGTAGCGACAAATTTTAAGATTTCTATTTGAAATACATCACACATAAAAAAGGCTTTTAAAATAAACATTTTAAAGTGTAATTTACACTAATGGAATCACGCGGCCTTTATGAAGCTACTCACCTTAAGAACAGGAAAGAATGGCGGGTTTCTTCTCCTTTGCCCAAGCCTCCTGTTGACATGGCTGCACTGATTCCATCCTCTGCCCTTTCCTCCTTCGACCCTGCACAGGCACCCTCTCCCTGGGGGATATCATCTCCCAGAGGATCTTATCATCCTCTGTGATTTCAAATGCAAGGCAACGCATTTTTATGAAAGCCAACATCTAGAAATACCACCTGTAGCTCTGAACTCACATAATTCAAAAGCTTTTCAACCTGCACTGCTCAGCAAATACTTTCTAAAATGCATAGCTGACCATGACATTGTCCCGCACTGATGCTTCAGCTGTGCTCCAGAACCTTAAAATGCATTCACACTCCTTAGCCATTCGGGGCCTTGCATGCTCTAGTGCCTGCCTACCCCTCTAGCCTCACTTCTTAACACACTGCTGCTTTTACCTTATATTTCAGACTGACTGATGAAAGAAACTGCTTTCCCCTGTCATTCACTCAACAGACACCGAGGGCCTGCTGGGTGGCAGGCACTGTTCTGGGCACTTGTGATTCATCAGGGAATAAAGCCTCGGGGCTCAGAAGCCTTGGAGAAGGCAATGGCACCCCACTCCAGTACTCTTGCCTGGAAAATCCCATGGACGGAGAAGCCTGGTGGGCTGCAGTCCATGGGGTCACTGAGGGTCGGACACAACTGAGCGACTTCACTTTCACTTTTCACTTTCATGCTTTGGAGAAGGAAATGGCAACCCACTCCAGTGTTCTTGCCTGGAGAATCCCAGGAACGGGGGAGCCTGGTGGGCTGCTGTCTCTGGGGTCGCACAGAGTCGGCCACAACTGAAGCGACTTAGCAGCAGCAGCTCAGAAGCCTGAGTCTCAGTGTCTTGTCACCGAAACCTCACGGGAAGTCTGGGACATGGGGAGTGTCACGACTGTCTCAACAAACTAAAGCGCTGGTGTTTAGGGAAGCGAAGGGATGTGCCCAGATCTGGAAATCCCTAAACAGCCCAGGGAGGTGGCCCACAGGTCTGAGTCCCAGACTCAAGGCTCAAGTGCACGCTGCCAGTGCACACACGGTCCCAGCTGCCCGAGAGAGGGAGCTTCTCCCCTCAAAAGCAGCAGCCGGAAACTCAAGCCAAAGAACAGCCTTTCTCCATTTTCCTTTACCAAGGCATCCTGAAATCATGAATCCACAACCCTGAGCCCAGCTAACCAGTCATCGTACAGACACTTTCTGGGCACCGACCGTCTCCTGGGCCCTGCGCTCAGCACTGGAGGAGGAAGCCGAGCCAAGAAGGCAGATTTTCTGTCTGTAGGAAGCTGGGATGCCCATGGGAGAAACAGCTCCCAACAAAGCATTCTAATCCAGAGTATGACAAAGGCAGGCATGGCTGAGAAGAGGCGGGGCTGTACTGGGGCCTGGGGGGAAAACCGAAGAGGAGAGGGTGGAGGAGGAGAGGGACCTCACAGGCAGCCAGGCCTTGCTTTACCAGCAGGAAGCGGCTGGAGCAGGAAAGGCTGCCCGCGTGTCTCCCCAATATCAGGCCTCACCCCGGGCCTTCCCGCTGCCCTGGTCCCTAGGAAGACCCCGTGCGCGGTCTTTATTACAGCATTCACCACCCTGCAATATAAATGTCTTTTAATTTGGCTGCTTCCCCACTGGGCTGAGAACCCTTTAAGCAGGATGAAGGACTCCCAGCCCTGAGCCCAGCCTGAGCGTGCCACCCTTCCTGAGCAAGAAGTGGACACCCTCCAGCCCAGCGGAGACACTAGGGAGAAACTCACACCTCCCGGCCTCCTCCTGAGGGTCCTCCCCAGCAGCCGGCAGGGGTTTCCTAAGGCTCTGAAAGTCCTCAGCATGAGGAGCAGACAGCGCCCCACCTGGCAGACGCTGGCTCCCAACACTCCCAACACTACCTTCTGTTCCACATCCTTTGCTGCAGGTAACATGGGGCCCAGGACCACAAAGACCGGCAGGCAGGACCCCAGGCGGTTTCTAGACCAAAGCTCAGAGCAGGTAAGGGCAGGGACAGGGCTGGGCCACGGCCTGTCTCCCCACTGGGCCCCACGAGACGGGAACAAGGACCATGCTCTGCGGCCAGCGGCCTCCGGGACACAGGGCACTGACTGCGGGACACAGATCCCCTGATGCTCATTTCAGACATGAAGAGCATTCAGCCCAGAGAGTTCATTATCAACAAGGGCACTGCTCCCATCTAGCATTTCAGGAGCAAAAAGCCCTGACAGAGGACAAGGAGATACAGAGCACACGACCCATGCACTGCACTGAGTGGCACGGCCTCCGTTGCTGCCCGCCCTCCAACCTCACTGCGGACCACACGAGTGGGCAGCAGCTCTGTCCCCTTGGGCTCTGACCGGCGGAACCAGCACACTCACTCGGTGAGGGGCCGGGAGAGCTGCCTCTGACTCAGAGTCACCACCAAGGCATAACTTCCTCAAGAGTACTTTTCACACTCAAAACCACAACACAAAGTAAAATCCATTGAGCAAATCAAAGTCCTATGGAGCCACCTCAGGACCTGAGGACAGAAGCCCAGGGGGAAGGAGACAGCCGTCTCCCACTTTCTCACTAGACCAGGGCTCCCCACAAAACCATGAAGTGCTCTGAGACACAGAACTTTAAGACCACTTTTTATGGATTTGAGAGAAACGGTTGTGCCTGCCAATGCAGAAGACGTGGGTTCCATAGCTGGGTGGGGAGTATCCCCTGAAGAAAGAAAGAGCAACCCACTCCAGTCTTCTTGTCTAGAAAATCCTACAGACAGAGGAGTCTGGCAGGCTACAGTCTGTGCGGTTACAAAGAGTCAGACACGACTTAGCGATTAACATTCTCACTTTATACAGTAACGGTGAAGGACTACAACCAACTGAATGTATACAGATAGCTGATGGAGGGCAGGCAAGAGGTAGGGAAGATGAAAGAAGGAAAGAAAAAAAGAAAATTGTTCCCTTTCAGCAGAATGTCAACCAATACACATGCAGACAGAATGTCGGAGTGAAAAAATTACCATTTTACAACCATCACAGTAATAATTAATTCATGTAAGAAACATTAATGGGTACTAAAATTTGTGAGGGAGAGTTTAATAAGGAGTATTTACACAGTCTCAAAGCATCACCCTACAAAAGTACTAATTAATTACAAAAGGAAAATGGAAACTTTACAGGGGACAAAACCAGCACCACCTACATCAAATGAACAAAACTTAGCCTCATCAATAACAACAGGATAAAGTGACAATGAAACTGTGTGCCTCCTGCTGTGATGTATTGAGGAGGACACACCATCACCTTGGTGGAACTCCTGCCAAGAGTGCACAGTTCAGTTGCTCAGTCGTGTCTGACTCTTTGTGACCCCATGGACTGCAGCACGCCAGGCCTCCCTGTCCGTCACCAACTCCCAGAACTTGCTCAAACTGATGTCCATCAAGTTGGTGATGGCATCCAACCATCTCATCTTCTGTTGTCCCCTTCTCCTCCTGCCTTCAATCTTTCCCAGCATCAGGGTCTTTTCTAAGGAGCCAGTTCTTCATATCAGGTGGCCAAAGTATTGACTGGAGTTTCAGCTTTAGCATTGTCCTTCCAATGAATATTCAGGACTGATTTCATTTAGAACTGACTGGTTTGATCTCCTTGCAGGGACTCTTGACTCCTTGCAGAAAGGGACTCTCAAGAGTCTTTTCCAATAACACAGTTCAAAAGCATCAATTCTTCAGTCCTCAGTCTTCTTTATGGTCCAAATTTCACATTCATACATGACTACTGGAAAACCACAGCTTTGACTAAATGGACCTTTGTCAGCAAAGTAATGTCTCTATTTTTAATATGCTGTCTAGGTTGGTCATAGTTTTTCTTACAAAGAGCAAGCATCTTTTAATTTCATGGCTGCAGTCACTATCTGCAGTGATTTTGGAGCCCAAGAAAATAAAGTCTCTCACTGTTTCCACTGTTTTCCCATCTATTTGCCATGAAGTGATGGGACTGGATGCCATATTGATCTTAGTTTTTTGAATGTTGAGTTTTAAGCCAACTTTTTCACTCTACTCTTTCACTTTCATCAAGAGACTCTTAAGTTCTTCTTCACTTTCTGCCATAAGGGTGATGTCATCTGCATATCTGCCCGGAGGTTTCTCCCGGCAATGTTGATTCCAGCTTGTGCTTCATCCAGCCTGCCATTTCCCATGATGTATTCTGCACGCAAGTTAAATAAGCAGGGTGACGATATCAGCCTTGACATACTCCTTTCCCAATTTGGAACCAGTCTGTTGTTCCATACGGACCTGCATACAGATTTCTCAGAAGGCAGGTAAGGTGGTCTGGTATTCCCATCTCTTGAAGAATTTTACATAGTCTGTTGTGATCCACACAGTCAAAGGCTTTTGTGTAGTCAATAAAGCAGAAGTACATGTTTTTCTGAAATTCTCTTGCTTTTTCAATGACCCAACGGATGTTGGCAATTTGATCTCTGGTTCCTCTGACTTTTCTAAATCCAACTTGAACATCTGAAAGCTCTCAGTTCATGTACTGTTGAAGCCTGGCCTGGAGAACTTTGAGCATGACTTTGCTAGTGTGTGAGATGAGTGCAATTATGCAGTAGTTTGAACATTCTTTGGCATTGCCTTTCTTTGGGATTGGAATGAAAACTTTTCCAGTCCTGTGGCCACTGCTGAGTTTTCCAAATTTGCTGGCATACTGAATGTAGCACTTTCACAACATCATCTTTTAGGATTTGAAATAGCTCAGCTGGAATTCCATCCCCTCCACTGGCTTTAACAGTGTGAACAGAGTGCACAAGATGAACCTAAATGTAAAGAAGCAGACACGCCACACTAAGAGGTCTCTACAGAACCCAGCCTGTGCAGTGTTCAAATATGCATGCCATGGAAGGCAAGACAGAGGAGCTGTTCCAAATTAAGAGACGAAAGTGCCTGACAGCTAAATGCAATGTGTGGTCTTGATCCTGATCCTATAAAAGACAAAACTGGAACAACTGGCGAGAGTAGCACATGGACTATAAGTTATATAATAAAAATACCAAAACGATGACTAACTTCTATCATCACTGTTAACTGGTAAGTACAGTTATGTCAGAGACAGCCCTTAATCTCAAAAAATACAAAGGTACTTAGGTAGTAGGAGTAAAGATAGATAACACACACACACCCCTTACTCTCAAATGAGTTATGAAAATGGACAGAATGGCAAAGCTAAATATGGGAAAATGTAAACAACTGGTGAATCCAGATGAGCAGGTATACAGGAGGTTTCAGCACTATTCTTTTAACTCTAAGTTTAAAGTTGTTTTCAAATAAAAATTGTAATACCAGGAAGGAAAATGGGAGGGGGAGACGAAAGAAGACAGATAACCACAACACACAATGACAAGCAGGAATGTGAAGATGTTATGCAAACACAGAAACAGGAATTAATAACCTGGAGGAGTCAGAAAATTTACCTATCCCTGACAAGTCCTTTCCTCCAATTTCTGCATCCAGCTAATCCTCTCTGAGAAAGCCTCTGCCAGAAAGCCTAGCTTGGTCCTGAGATGAGAGAGGTCATTCTGATTCCCTAAAGCCCGTATGTCGTCTTCTTCTACAGCACTTAACACACTCTTAAAATTGTTCCCCCTACATGTTTATCTCCCCCACTGGATTACAGATTCTCTGATTAAAATATGATAGTGGTGGTGATGAGGAGGATGGTGAGGAGGAGGGTGGTGAGGAGGAGGAGGATGGTGAGGAGAAGGAGGGTGGTGAGGAGGAGGAGGGTGGTGAGGAGGAGGGTGAGGGGGAGGATGGTGAGGAGGAGAGTGGTGAGGAAAAGGATGGCGAGGTGGAGGACGGTGGAGAGGAGGAGGGTGGTGAGGAGGAGGGTGGTGAGCAGGAGGGTGGCAAGGAGGAAGAGGTGGTGAGGAGGAGGATGGGGGTGAGGAGGAGGAGGGTAAGGAGGAGGAGGAGGGTGAGGAGGAGGGTGAGGAGGAGGGTGAGGAGGAGGAGGGTGGTGAGGAGGGGTGGTGGTGAGGAGGAGGTGGTGAGGAGGAGGTTGGTGAGGAGGAGGAGGTGGGTGAGGAGGGTGGTGAGGAGGGTGGTGAGGAGGAGGGGGGTAAGGAGGAGGAGGGTGAGGAGGAGGGGGTGAGGAGGAGGAGGGGTGAGGAGGAGGAGGGGGTGAGGAGGAGGAGGGTGAGGAGGAGGAGGGGGGGTGAGGAGGAGGATGGTGAGGAGGAGGGTGGTGGTGAGAAGGAGGAGGGGGGTGAGGAGGAGGATGGTGAGGAGGAGGGCGGTGAGAAGGAGGAGGGGGGGTGAGGAGGAGGATGGTGAGGGAGGAGGGCGGTGAGAAGGAGGAGGGGGGTGAGGAGGAGGTTGGTGGTGAGGAGGAGGGTGGTGAGGAGGAGGGTGGTGAGGAGTAGGAGGAGGGTGAGGAGGAGGAGGGTGAGGAGGAGAGGGTGAGGAGGAGGGGTGGTGAGGAGGGGGGTGAGGAGGAGGAGGGGGGTGAGAAGGAAGAGGGGGGTGAGGAGGAGGAGGGTGAAGAGGAGGAGGGTGAGGAGGAGGGTGGTGAGGAGGAGGGTGGTGAGGAGGGTGGTGAGGAGTAGGAGGAGGGTGAGGAGGAGGAGGGTGAGAGGAGGAGGGGGGTGAGAAGGAAGAGGGGGGTGAGGAGGAGGGTGAAGAGGAGGAGGGTGAGGAGGAGGGTGGTGAGGAGTAGGAGGAGGGTGAGGAGGAGGAGGGTGGTGAGGAGGATGGTGAAGAGGAGGAGGGTGGTGAGAAGGAAGAGGGGGGTGAGGCAGGAGGAGGGTGAAGAGGAGGATGGTGAGGAGGAGGGTGGTGAGAAGGAGGAGGGGGTGAGGAGGAGGAGGGTGGTGAGGAGGATGGTGAGGAGGAGGGTGGTGAGAAGGAGGAGGGGGGTGAGGAGGAGGAGGGTGGTGAGGAGGATGGTGAGGAGTAGGAGGAGGGTGAGGAGGAGGAGGGTGAGGAGGAGGAGGGTGAGGAGGAGGGGGGTGAGGAGGAGGGGGGGTGAGGAGGAGGAGGGGGGTGAGAAGGAAGAGGGGGGGTGAAGAGGAGGAGGGTTGAAGAGGAGGAGGGTGAGGAGGAGGGGGTGAGGAGGAGGATGGTGAGGAGGAGGGCGGTGAGAAGGAGGAGGGGGGTGAGGAGGAGGTTGGTGAGGAGGAGGAAGTTGGTGAGGAGGAGGGTGGTGAGAAGGAGGAGGGGGGTGAGGAGGAGGAGGGTGGTGAGGAGGATGGTGAGAAGTAGGAGGAGGGTGAGGAGGAGGAGGGTGAGGAGGAGGGGGGTGAGGAGGAGGGGGTGAGGAGGGAGGAGGGGTGAGAAGGAAGAGGGGGTGAAGAAGAGGAGGGGTGAGGAGGAGGGTGGTGAGGAGGGAGGGTGGTGAGGAGGAGGATGGTGAGGAGGAGAAGGGGGGTAGGAGGAGAAGGGGGGTGAGGAGGAGGGGGGTGAGGAGGAGGAGGGTGAGAGGAGGGTGGTGAGGAGGAGGGTGGTGAGAGGAGGAGGGGGGTGAGGAGGAGGGGGGTGAGGAGGAGGGAGGGGGGTGAGGAGGAGGAGGGGGGTGAGGAGGAGGAGGGAGGTGAGGAGGAGGAGGGGGGTGAGGAGGAGGAGGGAGGTGAGGAGGAGGGGGGTTGAGGAGGAGGGGCTGAGGAGGAGGAGGGTGAGAAGGAGGGGGTGAGGAGGAGGGGGTGAGGAGGAGGGGGGTGAGAAGGAGGAGGGGGGTGAGGAGGAGGAGGGGGTGAGGAGGAGGAGGGGGGTGAGGAGGAGGAGGGGGTGAGGAGGAGGAGGGGGTGAGGAGGATGGTGAAGAGGAGGAGGGTGAGGAGGAGGAGGGTGAGGAGGAGGAGGGTGAGGAGGAGGAGGGTGAGGAGGAGGAGGGTGAGGAGGAGGGTGGTGAGGAGGAGGGTGGTGAGGAGGAGGGGGGTGAGGAGGAGGGGGGTGAGGAGGAGGAGGACTGCTACAGCAACCATTTATTCTGCACTTATTAGATGCCAGACATGACAGAGCTCTTCACACACCCCACTGAAATCCCACAAAAACTTCAGAGGCTTTATTAACTGTTCATGCCCATTTCTTCATCATGGAAACTGAGGCTGAGAGGGGTTCACACATCTACAGTCACAACGCAGAGAAGCGGCAGAGCTAAGATGTGAACTCAGGTCTGTCTGATTTAAAATTGTGTCCTTAACCATGTGTCCTTCTCCACTCATATGAATCTTATTTCAGTATCATCTTTAGTTAGCTGCAGTTTGCATAATGAAGCAAACAAAAAGTGAGAGAGATTTTTCTAAGCTTCTGTTTGTGTTTGCTGAGCCCATGTAACCAGAAGAAAGGGACGGGGTGGCACAAGGCGGCAGCAGCCAGCCAGCCCTGAAAATGACTGGCAGACAACCCACTACACACGTTGGTGACCATGACCTGATGCATGAAATTCAGATAGAAAAAATAATGTAAAGTGAAGATAAACATAAATGCATAATGATCTCATATTGGGTATAAAAATATACCTATATCCTATATATTAAAAAAATTTTAATAAAATTTAAAAATACAAAATCATTGTCATTTCGCCCCAATGACCTACAAGGCAGGCATTACTGCCAATGTGCAGACAAGGGAACAGAGACTCAGAGAAGTAACTGGCCCAGAACAAACAGTTCAGTTCAGAAGGGCAGATACTCAACAAATATTAAATAAATGAATGGAGTTAAAGAAACTTCAGTACAAATTTTTCAATTCCTATGGACTCGATCTAATATTTCAGCTAAAATTACTGAAAGCAGAATCAGAGCTTTGTTCAAAGTTCCCCATGGCTTTGTACCTGGTACTGATCTAGCCCCTGGGCCCACAACAAGTTAGGAGACAAAAGAAGCAAAAGGAAGCAGCAGTTTCCACACCAGCTGACAAAGCTTCGGCTACCACTGTTTGCTTCCTCACACAACGGATTTGACTTCTACATGCCAATGCAAGTCACCATCAGCACTATAGTTCTCCCCAACAAAATCAACAGAGCACATGTCCAACAGCCGTAAGCCAGACTACCCCAAAACTTTCCTCCAAAAACTGTTGTTGTAAGTTAGTTGCATGACCCTGAACAAGTTATATAGCTCCCTAGCCTCCATTTCTTTACCTGTAGAATGACAACAACAAAACTACTTCCCGAGGCGGTCACCAGGACTAAAGGGGGTAATGTATGAAAAAGAACCTTGCAGCAATGCCAGGCATACCTTAGGCACAAAACAAAACTGATCTTGATTTTCTGAAAATGCTGGCTAGAGAGTATGCATCTTAAAACATCAGCAATGTGGAAGATTAATATCAGTACATGAATATCAAAGCAACGCAAGCTTGATGGATCAAGACTAACACTGGCTCAGATGAAGTCCCCTGTGCGGATGCAGAGGGTGACTGGGCTATACGGAGCGCCATCTAGTGGAAGAAGAGCAGGGCACGGGGCGCCAAGTAACTGAAGCAGCCGGAGAACAAGGGAAAATGACGGGAAGGAAACCATCCGCTCTCCCCTACGTGACAATTTCTCCATGGGCGCGTGAACCAACAGTGACCCCAAGTGTAAGATTAATATCAAAAAGGGTGCTCTCACACACTCACAACTCTTTATCACACCAAGGAAGAACATCAATAATATGCCAAGAACATCTTTTAAAGTTCTTAAAATAGCAGCAGGGGCTGATTGGTGAAAAATTATGGAAATGCAAAAAATTATGGAAATTTACAGCTTACCAATTCAGAGCAAGGTACCCTGTGCCTGTGGAGAGCGGCTGCTGAGTGTCCAGACATGTTTTAAGATGTGCAGTCATAAATCTGTTTATGGAAGCCTCATTTGTTAATGGAAGCCTCAGGTGCTGCATCTTGACTAGCATAATAAAAACCAGTCAGAGCTGCTGCTAATTTTGTACATGATATTAATGAAAGAGGCTTCCCAAAGAATGAGTTTCCCCTTCAGTATCTCCAGGATTGGAAAACTAAAATCATTTTAATAACATAAAATTACCCTGAGGAAGGAGACTGGATGATTTATGCATTGAGTTATTATTATATACTTTATGTCTGGAAAGTGATGCCTGTGCGCACACACCTGTCTCGGGCAATTCTGTGAAATGAGCAGGTAATGTTTGTTCAGGACACGGTACTTAGACCCCATCTAAAATGGCCACCCCACAGAGGAGGTATAAGGTCTCCAATGTTACAGATGAAAACTGCGGCTCCGGGAAGCTAAGGAACTGGTACAGGGTCACGGACTAGAAAGTCATCACCTGCCAGAATCACGTGACTCCTCTGGCAGCTCTTCCCTGTGAAGCAGCACCGTTGCCCATGTAAAGGCATCCACCAGACCTTCCACGCCTCTTGTGGTCACACAGCTACTACCCCGCACGGTCGCCGCACTACCTGCCGGCTGTACAGTCAGCCGTGCTCACAGAGCGCCAGGTCAGTGCCAGGCAGCTCACTTTAAAAGCTGCATGGCCGAGGTTCTCCCAGGAAAGTCAACAGGAAAGCCCAGCCACAAGGAAAGCCCCCACCTCTGCTGGAGTGCACAGCACTCTGCAGGGGGCAGATAAAGATCTGAATCCTGGCTTACCACTTATTAGCTGTCTGACATTATGCAAATTATTTAACCTCCCTGCCCTCAGCTTCCTCATCTACAGTATAAGGTAAAATGATTTACTCTTTCAAGACTGTTTAAAAAATTAAATGAAATCATGTACATAAAGAATCTAGCCCAAAAAAGGTTCTTGATAAAAAGTAGTATTATTAACAATTGCAATCAAGTATATTCAAACATACCCCACTTCCTTCACAGAGCCAAAATCATTATCTGTGAGACTATGTTCTTGTATATTCTTGATATTTTTTTTTCTTTTATAAGCCTAGTTTTAAAAGATGGGGAATTTTTAAAACATACCATAAACTGCCTCTAAATTCCTGATATCACACCAACTGTTTCTGCGAGAGTATTTAAACACGAAGAGCTCTGTCTCTAAGAGAGAGAGCTTCATCAAGAATTGACTTATTTCAATACAGAAAGGTTTCCTACTTTATCCGTGATTACTGGAATATACATAAGCAAAACTCCTTACCTTGCATGCTTACTAAAGACTGAAAAGTACTGCTGGAGAACATAGGAAAAAAGGGAGCTTGCCTTTTTGGTAAAATACATTCTGGGAAACCTCATTTAAAAATTCATCATCACAAAGGGAACTTCCTAACTGGCTTTCACTGTAATCAAACAACAATGTTGGGTTCTGTCTTTGAGTCTCTTCTTAAAGTATCTTATCAAAACACAAGATGGCTTGATTTAGAAGTTCAGCCTGAGGACTGTGCACCCTTTAGAGCCTCAGATGCCTCATCTGAAAAAACAAACGACACAGGCAGGGAATAAAATCAGCTACCTTCCAAGATCTTGTGGGGACTTGATAATGCACAGGAAGCACCAGGCACAGAGGCCCTCCTTTTGGCAGCTTTTATTGTGATCATTATCCCAAAGCTACCAACACTCTACTTCTGTTTCTTGGTAAAACACATAAGCCATTCTATCTCCACTCAGGGGGAATGATGACAAGCAAAGGGTCTCGTGACATCCAAACTGCTGCTGGCATTCCATCCGCAACCACCACTGTTCCTGGGTCTGTGTGGCATCTGAGAGTGAAGATTAACTCCTTCAGGTAAGCCTTATTCAGCAAGCGACGAGGGTCACCCAACTTCTGGTTTAAATCTGTTATGAGAAATCTCATTAGTTTAGGCAAGGAGCACTAACAATGTTAGAGTGCACTGCCTAATAAGTTCCTCAAGAAAGAATAAAAGTAAATAATCATCAGATTCCAAGCAGATCTGATAAGATCTCCTCACCTCCTGAGAAGGACCCCTACAGCCCACCCCATGGAGTGAGCTCTGGGGTGCTCTCCTGCTTGTTCAACACTGCATTCACTTAGAACCCCCTCCCGTGTCTGCCTGCACACCTGCGGGGGACTTCCTCCTACCCCTACTCAGTCAGGTCTCTCAAGTGGTAAAAAGCAAAGGCATTAAGGACTGCCAAACTCCAAATACTTTCTGATTCTTCTACCTTTATGAGAATTAAAACAACACTGAAATGAAGACTGGAGTTTACAAGGGCTACAGACTAAGAACTATATGAGATTCTGAAGACACAAAGATAGGTAAGACCAAGCCTTACCTCCCGAAGAGCTCACACTCTCCAGGGAAAACAGAGATCCAAATACTACACTGTGATGACTATCACCCCATCAGAGAGTTAGGCACCACCTGCTTCAGGACCAGAAACAGGCACTCTAGCCCATGGAGGGAGGGAAGTGGTCAGACAAGATATCTACAGCAGAAACTTGGAGGATAAAGTATCAATGTAACAATGGATGCTATATAACTCATCTTTCAATTCCAGCGCAAGCTAGAGAGAAAAGAACAAACTGCACATAAAAGGCCAGAGTTTTAATCCCCCTTCTGTCATTAACTACCTGTATCATCACAGGTTGACCCTTCATACGTCCAAAGGGCCGTGTGATGTGGAAAACAACAAAGCTTGAACATCCCCTCGGACATTCTGTCAGTATGTCGCTCTGGGTAAGTATTAAGTTTATAGATATGGCTGAGTATGGAGAAGTACCTGGTAAATGTTTCTAGAACAAGAATTAAATCTAAACCACCTTGTCACAAAATAGTTCAAAAGGATAGTTGACGGCCAATAAGACATTCCTCTGGAAAGGAGAGAGCATCTAAACACTTAAAGCCCACTCTCAATCTGATGCAGAAGAGAGCAGATATTCCTCAGGAGTAGAGGCTGAAATTTTTCCCTCTCTTGGTCCAGGACCAGCAAAAACACCCTGCGAGGTAGGTTCTCAATAAACCTGCTACTAATGTCTGGATACCAAAGCGCCATAACTGACAATCACTGGATCCTTCTGAGTCATAACACTACAGAAAATGATTTATCTAAATATGTGAGTCAAAGAATAAATACGTGAGTCATTGCATCCATTTTCTTACAAAAAGCAAAACCTGATAAGCCTAAGAAAAACTATTAGAAACTAAATAACCACACTCTTCCCTGGATGAAGCAGAGAAGTGCACGCTATGGCGTGAAGGCACCACAGCTAAATGGAATTCTGCAACCTTCACTCTCATTCTTCTCCTACTTTATACACTTGACAACACACAAGCAACCAAAACAATTTCCAGAAAGGGTCCCCCAAAGTGAAACTCTTAAGCCACCGAGCTTTGTTGTACAAAGAGAAGCACATAAGGCAAAATAATGATCCTTCCTTCATATATGTTTATCCCACATACTAAATAATGCTAAGAATCTCATTATTAAGAGAAACTGATGTAATATGAAAAACACTTATTTTGAAACACCAAAGAAATTTATCTGGACATTAACGCATGCATGCATGCTAAGTCGCTTCAGCTGTGTCCAACTCTGTGCGATCCTATGGATGGTAGCCCACCAGGCTTCTCTGCCCGTCGGATTCTCTAGGCAAGAATACTGGAGTGGGTTGCCATTTCCTTCTCCACTGGACACTAACAGACCACCATAACCTGGAATCCTCTGCTCCACTTCCTCTTGTAACCAACCACTAAATATAACTTGGCAGTGAACCAGCCACCAATCCATATATTATATCAGGTAATTAAAAATACAGGGTTATGTAATCTTATTTAATGGTTACTTGGCTTGGACTGAAAACCATCCAATGCAAGACCAGAGAACTGGATTAAATTATAATGCGTAAGACATTTCTGAAGATGTTTTTAGTAAGAGTCAGCACATCCCCTAGTAGCAAATATAATATAAAACACGGAATGCAACTTTCATCTCCAATTAACCTCCTTGGCAAGAAACTGCAATGTCAACTCACTCTACAGGCAATGGAGGTGGGGATTTAAAAAAAAGTTTATTTTATTTGATTCAGTTTTAACATCAAGTAAACATCACACGTTATTTTTGGCAGAGAAACAAGAGCACTCAATATTTGAGGGGGTGAGAGGAAGGAAAATTTATCCTGAGAAATTGCAATAAAAGCCAAGAACTAATGCCCACTAGGAAGAATAAGCCTGGAAAAAGTGTAAAAGCCAACCTACGTTAGCATAGAAGCATATATCTTGTGCTTCCAGCTCAAGTTCTTACTTGAATATAATTAGGAAAAAAAGGTAATTCAGCTATCAGTGTCTACAAATGCCAAATTTTTAAAAAATGAACATACCTCATTTATCAACACTATCACAGTGTGTTGATTACTAAAATCATATATTGGTCCCCAAAGGGCTTTAATTCAAAAATGCCTCTTGACCTGAGCACTAGAATCCTGTAGGAAATATCTACCATGAAAGCTTGTTTCTTCAAAGAAGACCACTAGACAAGCACAGAAACAAACGTTTTTAGAAAATCAACAGGAAGTCAACAGGAAACAAGCATATTAGTTCTATTGACTTCGGCAGGGTTTTAAATTCCCATCTGTGAAGTGTTTCAGTGCCATCTTTTGGAGAAAGTCTGAGTATGGAGAACAATGGCCTTATGAGACCAAAGACCTGAGTTCAGATTCACCTATCTCAGTCACCTACCAGCTGCCTCCCCTGAAAAACAGAGACATCAGCGTCTGCCTCACTGGGGCTTGAGAGTGAGAACACAAGTAGACAGCTGGGCCTCAAAGAGCCTGGGAAACTTTAGAATACTATGCAGAGGCACTGACAGCATTTGGTGATGTTAACCATCAAGTCTACTTATCACAGGCCACTCCACAATAAAATAAAGGTGTGACCCATTACCATGTACAAGGTAGTGCCTGAATACCCATCCTAGTATCAAGATTCATCTGAAAAACAGATGTCTCCCTTTAGAGGGAAATAGTCAAAAATACAGATTAAAAAAAGAATAAAAATGCTCTTGGTAGTCAATCACAAGATGATTATCAGATTTAAAATCAAAGCTTCATAATAATCGATTCAGATTTAAGACACCGTGTTTTAGAAATGCCACTTGTAATCCTGGAGTTACATAACAGCATAATTAATATTTTAAATGATAGAGCTTTGCATTCCAGATATCAGCCTGTGATTTAAGAGGAAAACATTTCAGTCTGAAAAAATCAAAATTAACAGTAGTAAGAACATCTGAATAAGTTACTTGCCTAACTGTTCAATGTGAGAAATGTACCTCTTGCAAGAATTACATTCTTAATGAAAAAGTAAGGTAATCAGGTTTAACACCATTAAAAAAAAAAAAAAAAACACTAAATGGCAACATTGCCCAAGATCTGTTTCAAATAACTGAAAGCAATTACCACAGGTAAAAACAAAGAAACCAAAAGAATTCCGAATGTATTAGCAGAATGAATGCCACAGCAACCTGGCACAGAAAATTAGTTCTGACTTTCAAAATAAGATAACTTACTACACTTTTGTTAAACTGCTTCTTTAATTGAGTACAACCTAACTTTGACTCAGATTCTTTATTCAGAAAAATACACTTCATTCCACAATCCAGAATATTTCTAATGCCAATGATCTCACACAACGTACAAAGAAATTTCTTTCATAGAGATGACAGCCCAGCAGGCAACAAAAGATATATGTAAATCACAAAGAGAGAAGAGTACAAACCCAACTGTAGAACTGTTCACAAGAGCATGGCAATAAAACTTAAAATTCGCTTTCTGTAACGCATAGCCATTACTTTTTCACAAGCCCGTTTTATTAAATAAAAATAAGCCTACAATTAAAATGGGAAAGCTCAGTGAACCCATCTCTGTTCAACAAATTAAATATCAAGCTTAAATTCTTGCAGACAGTCAGTCCCTCCACCAAGACCCTCACTCGACCACACACACACCCTACTAGGAAGAACGGGTTGCAATAGGCAAATACCGGAGGTCGCTGTTGTAAAATATAGACACCTATATCCAAATAGAATATGTCTGCCTCATCTTTCACTTTCAACAATAAAACAGCCAGGGCCAGCATGAAGATCAGCAGACCCGGCTGAGTCGGGAACCACAGACCCTCAAGGCACAGTGATTCGTGCAAAAGGTAACAGATCTGATACCAGCGTCTCCCAAACCCATCTTTATCTGAAACACGCATTCCAGATCCATGGGGGGATGAAGGACACCGCTCTGGGGAAGGCGGGCTTCATTTACCGTCCATCCCGGCAGATTACTCGGGAAGCTGGAGAAGGAACAAGCCAGGGAACGCCGTCCCGAGCGGGCACGCCTCCGTACGCCCCTGCACCCCGCGTCCGGTACTTCCCCGGGCGGCTCACGCCCTGAGCTGGCCGGAGGCGTGCTGAAATGGCATAAGCAGCGAAGGCTCCTTGGCCAGTGTTCTCAACCCCGAACCAGCCCCCAATGAGGGTGACCCACAGAGAGCCTCCCACAGAGAGGACAGGCAAGTCAAGAAGCGGACTCTCCTGCGTGGGTCTCTTCCCGCCCCCCGATGACTCTCCAAGGGCCGGCCTGCAAGGCTAGGTGTGAGCTGCCCACCCCCGGGGAGGGCGGCGAGAGCCCGGACCCGTGAGAGAAAGAGAGAGAGAGAGAGAGAGAGAGAGAGGGATGAAGAGGGAACCGGGACGGCGGGCCCTGCTCCTCCAAAGTGCCAGGGGTTCTGACCCCAAACCTCCTCCGAGGTCCTCAAACTTCACCAACAATCCAAGCACCTGTTCCCTTCACCTCTTCTGCTTCCGATCCCCTCGAATCCTTCCATTTTCCTCGAGTTCTTTCTCCAGCTCCCTAGACTAACCAAACGCAACTAGTCCCCTAGAGCCCCCCACCGCCCCATTCTCCCCTCCAATGAGCTCATTCAACCCCCGCCCCAACGAAGCCCCCAGATGTTCGCGGTCCCCCACCCGCAAGTTTCCCTGGGGTACCCTCGAGTCCCCCACAGATTCAAGTCTCATCCAAACGCCCAGCCTGCCTTCCTTCCCGCGTCTCCCCACAACGCGCACAGAACACTCCGGCTTCCCCTAGGTGTCCCACATCCCCACCCGAATCAGCTCCCCCAGATCGCGACCTGGGTCCCCTCCAGTCGCCCCGAGGTCGACGGCCAGCCCGCCCCCACGGCTCCGCAACTCCCAACACCTGCGCCTCGCCCCCGGGCCCGACGCCCCCCAGTCTCCAGCCCCCCGCCCCTCCCCCCAGCCCGCCGCCGCTCCCGGGTCCCCAACGGCAGTGGGCGACCGTTAATGGTCGGTCGGCCGGCCGGCCGGCCGGCTCGCGCCCTCACCTTGGTTCACCAGCCGCAGGGCGTGCGTGAAGGAGGGGTCCAGGGAGTCCTTCTCCGCCATCAGCTCCGGCAGGTACTTCTCCTCCATGCTCGCCGGCCGCCCGGGCCCGGGACGCGGACTCCCGGCGGGCGGGCGGCGGCGGCGGCCCCGCAACCCCCGACCCCGCCCGCGCCCCAGCGGCGCGGAACCCGGGCCGGACGCCGCGGCGGGGCTGCGCGGGGCGCGGCGGAGCCAAGCCGATCGGTCGGCCCTGGGGCGGCGGCGGCGACGGAGGCGGTGGCGGCGGCGGCGGCGCGGGGCGGGAACCGGCCGCGCAGCCCCGGTCCCCGGGGGTTGGCCGCCGACGGCCCCGCGCTGGCGGCCGCCGCCTCCCAGACGCGGGCCCCGCGCTCCCGCCACGGGCCGGAGCGATCAGGCGGCCCTCCGGCCGAGCCGGCGGCGCGCTCCGCGAACTGGACACAGTCCCCGGCGAGCCCCGCCAGCCGGCGCCGGAGCGGAGCTCAGCAGCGACCCGCACGCCGCGCGCCGCCCCGCGCTCTCTGAGCCGCGGAGCCGAGGGCCTGGCCCCGCCCGCCGCGCCCGGCCCCGCCCCGCCCGCCGCGCCTGCGCGCTGGGCCCCGCGCCCTGCCGCCCGCCGCCCGCTGCGGCGCGCCGCCTGGTGGGGCTGCTCCCGGCTGCGCGGCCGGGCCCGGGAGGGGCGTCCCGGGGGCCTCCCGCCGGCCCCGCGCCCGTCCGCAGCTCCGGGAGAGGCGTGCGCGGAGCGCCGCGCGGCTCGGTCACGGCGGGCCGAGACGCAGAGCCCGGGCAACTGCGCCCAGAGAGGTCAAGCGGCTCGCCCAAGGTCACCCAGCCAGCGATCCCGGGAGGAGGGCTGCGCGCTCGGCTCAGGGGCCGGGCGGAGAAGGACGCGGAGGAGCGCCCGGGCTCGCCGCCGCGGGCTCTGGGAAAGGGCGGCGGGGCGAGCTGCCCTGCTCTCAAGCTCCCTGGACTTCCATAACTTAGCTCGCTTTGCCTCCCCCGCTCCTGTTTGCTAGGAAATAACGTGGGTGCCCAGCCGTCCTGTCTCGGTGGGTGCCTCTTGCGCTCAGCTCCAACCCGCGAGACCCTCGGAACCGAGGTCGATTACATAAAAGCGCGTGCCCTTCAGGTCGGCTTTGTCATCCCGGCTTGCTGCCGGGTTGTCATTCTCTTCACGCAGAAATCCGCCGAGTCCGGAGGCGGGGCAGGGAGCTGCGCCCCAGCCCGTCCCCTCTGGGGCGCAGTCCCCTGGACGCACGTGGGTGCTGCCGTCCTCCTTTCATTTACGCCCCGCCAACCCCCTAGACAAATCCTCCATCGGACCGTTTTCAGATATCCAGGTAGAGTCAGTGGCGGGGCCCGAAAGTCTGTCCTGTCTTTGCCCCACCATATCCCACCTCAAGTCCAGGCCTCTACGTCTCTGTTCTTGGACAGCCTTCTAGGACTTCCCCAGCAAAGTGGTACCTGTTCTGTGTCCCGTCAGAACTGGTCAGGCCTCGCTCACGGAGAACTCTGATTCTGTTTTCCCCAGACCATGAGCACCTCACAGACAGGGCTAGAGCTTTCTTTTATGAGGAAGGGTCCGCAGCACTTAGTGGCCTAGGACGGGTGTAGGGGCACCAGAAATGTGCGATGAAGGAATAAGCCATAGACATGCCACTCCTCTGGGAGCGGGTCTTCCCCCCAGGCTCCCAGGCAACTGCCTGTACTCTTGACGCAAATAGAGGTGACTCGACACCCAAGGGGGGCCTCCCTGATGGCATGGGAGGAAGAATCCACCTGCCAAGGCAGGAGATTCAGGGTTCGATTCCTGGGTTGGGACAATGCCTTGGAGAAAGAAATGACAACCCACTCCAGTATTCTTGCCTGGGAAATCCCATGGACAGAGGAGCCTTGCGGGCTTCAGTCCGTGGGATCGCAAAGCATCAGGTGGGACACGATTTAGTGACTGAGCACTGCACTATACCCAGAGATGCTTGGGGCGGGAATCAGGGAGCTCCAAGCTGCCCAAAGTCCCAGCCCGAAGTTTGAACTTCCTTCATTCTCAAGCTCCACCCCTAGATGAAACTGACTGCTGGTGAGGTGCCATTCCAGAGTCCCAGTAAGAATCTTCTTCATGTCTCTCTTTGGTCTAAACTTGCAAGAGGTTGTCAGATGAGACAGTTCAGTAATGTAGCCTCTGGGACCAGAGAGCCTGCATTTAGAATCATGGCTCAGTTGCTCACTAGCTGTGCTGTCTTGGGCTAGATACTTCACCTCTCTGTGCCTCAGCTTCCTCATCTGTAAAGTGGGAATGATAATAGAGCCTATTTCCTAAGAGAGTCATGAAGATAAAATGTATCACCTCTTAAGGAAATCCACATAAAGTGTCCAGCACACGTAGCCAGTGCTTAGCAGTTCTTTGTTGGGTTTTCACCCCTGGATTGCTGTTTCCTGGGTCTTCTGAGCCTCTCCTTCCCTTCAACTGTAGCTCCTGGGGGCACTTGCATCGCCCCAGCATACCAAGTGAAAGGCCTGGGACCACTGTTTCTGACTGGGGGTCCAGAGTGTGGTCGGTCAAACACTCTGCAGTCCCAGCTCCTCTCTGACCGCTGTGCATCCTCAGCTAAATAACCTTTCTGAGTTTCAGAGTTCACCTCTTCAAAACTGGGCTTATGCCAGCAGTCCTTGAGGGCAAGTTGGAAGGATTTAAGGGGAAATGTTTTCTCCTTTAAAATTAGAGTGGAATGCACAGACCTCTGACTTCCATGCCTTTATCACAGACTTTGCTTTCTAGGGTGTGAGCCCTGGCAGCCACTTTTCAAGGGAGGAAGGGAGAAGGAGAGAGTCTAGAATTCACCTGCCAATGGAGGAGATGCAGGGTTGATCCCTGGGTCAGGGAGATTCCCAGGGTAGGAAATGGCAGCCCACTCCAGTATTCTTGCCTAGAGAATCCCATTGACAGAGGAGCCTGGCGGGCTACAGTCCATAGGGTCGCAAAGTCAGGAAAGACTTAGCATGTGCACACACACACACAAACACACACACACACACACACACACACACACACACACACACACAATCCCAGGGGAGGAGTAGGGGCCAGTGTTCAGCTGCTCCCCTCACCACTTGGTCTAAGACCCTCCTTTCCATTCAGACCTTCTGCTCCCGTGACACTCCAGCCATGGAGTAACTGCTCTTTTTATTGAGTATTTGCTTTGTGCCAGGTGGGATGCCAGGGTCTTTGTACCCACTATTTTCCATTCCCTCAACACCCTGTAGGGAAGATACTATTCATTAGCACTTACAGTTGAGGACACTGAGGCCCAGAGCAGTTTAATACCTGCTTAAGTGCCACTGATGTCAGAGAGCGGTCCCAGGCCCATGGGACCTCTAAGCCTCCTCTCTTCCCTTCCCTGTCCTGCCCTCGCAGGCAGTAGCCTGGGACCCTGGAGACCAGCTCCTCCCCTCCTGCATCCAAACAGTTGGCAGACAAGTCTCACCAGCAGCTGGGGAGGAGGGCTGTATGCCGGGAAGCCGAGAGCAAAGGCACTGAATCTTCTGCTCCAGACCCTCCTTCTCTCAGAGCCGTCCAAGAGGGCAGGTGCCCGGCACGTAGAGTATCCCTGTGGGGTCCTCCAGGGAGGAAGGAGACAAATGTCTCTGTGAGATGCTCAGGAAATTATCCCCACCCACCAGCCTGGCCAGGCCATTGACCGTGGGGCACCTCCACGCCTCCTGCAGACTCTGCTGGTCTTCTTGAGATGGCCACCCTGCAGGTCCCAACTCTCCCGATCCCTGTGAAGGTGAGAAAATCAGGCCTTGGGAAAGGTCATGGTTTTCCCTCAAGCAGCTGTGGGTAGTGCTAGTGCTCACAAGGTCTAACGACTTCCAGGGCAGAGAGAGATCTCTTCAGGCACACACCAGGACTTGCCGAGCACAGGCTTGGTGCATGCACAGTTCTGGGAACAAAGGACGGGCTGTGCACAAAACAGACTTCTCCAGAGCCACGTCGGCCGGAGGCTCGGGGCCGCTTACTCCATCCACAAGGCGTGTGTCTGCCCTGTACCGGAGACCCTAAGATGTGTTAAGAAACTCACAGTCACACGTCTGGAAACAATGTCTCAGTATCAGAGACAGAAGGGCACTTTCCCGATCAGCCTCAGGTGAGGCTGATGAGGTGTCACTAGGCCATTTCAGGAACTGCACTGCCCCAGAGCAAGTCCCCCCTGGCACAGCCGACCACCACATGGCTGACGCCCCACCCAATCACTCCCACCACCGCCACGCCCACGTCTGGAGAAAGATACCAACTGCAGTGGGTCAGACACGGCTATATCAACACCCCATGTCATCAGGGGCTAATGAGTGTGAAGAGTGTCTCTGAGGTCATTGTCATGTTCCTGCTGAGTTACTGCTCACAGTACAAGCTTCCTGTTCCTTTTGTTTTAAAAAGGTGCATCCTATCCCGGTTTCCCTGAGACCCGGCAGTACCCTGGGCGTGGTGTCCAAATCTGACTGGCCAGAGGGCCAGAGAGACCTTGATTTGGCCCCCAGCTCTCCTACTTACTAGCTGTGTGATCCTCAGTCAATGACTTGATGTCTCTGAGCACAGGGAGAGGAAACACCAACCTTCCAGGATTCTGCAGGGTTTAAACAGAAGCATGAAGCCTGTCCTTGGCACTGATGGTGTTTGGACTCTCCCTGCTCTCCACTCCACCAGTGCTGTCTGTGTTCATGGTCGGGCCCCAGTCACTGGTGGACCCCCTTGACCACACACTGTCCTCGGAGCCTGCTCAGCTTCACAGCCCAAGTGCCCAGCCAGGTGGTCAGTTCACAGCAAGTACTCAACGCTCGTTCAAGTCCATTTCTCCTGAAATGCAGTCCCCCAAGAGCATTGCTTCCCAGCTACCAGAGATAAATGAGTTTGTCATGTAGGACAAGCACCAAAAGATGGCACCAGCCTTACCTAGAAATCAGTCATTTATGTGTCAAGGAGACAGACACCACACATGTTCACCGTGATCCCCGACCCCAGTGAGTTACAGAGGGAAATGCATTTTCAAACCTTGAGAATGACTGGAAAGGCTCAGCACACGTGGAGCAGGACACAGAGAGACTCTTCAAAGTTGGGAGGCTTCGCAGAGTTCACAGCCCATCCATAAATCAGGCATGCCTCCACCGAGGACTGGCTAGTCTGTGAGTGCCTCTCTCCTATTTTATTCCACTCACCTTCCAAACAGCCTACATTCAAGACCCAGAAATACAACTGGAAGGAACCACAGAGATCAGCAGGCTCACAAGTCACTAGTTTGTAGAGATCAGGAAACAGTTGCTCCAAGCACTGAAGTGACCCCAAGGTATGAAGTGAGAGTTGAACACACACACACACACACCCCACGCACCCTCCAGCCGTGTCTAAGGATGAATGGAATCAAACATTTCAGCCCAGTCACTCCCATTCCTGAAGACTTATGTTCTGTCTCTGCATCCATGTTCCCTATGTCTGCTTCCTTCTCTTGCTCCTTGCTACTCTAGCCCACTTGCTTCTTTCTCCAGGAAAGAAGCCATTCTGCTGCTTTCTTGCCAGAGCGAATAAAACCACAGACATTGCACAGGCACCCCCTAGTGGCTACATGTGAAAGCACAGCCTCTCCCCCTCCCCCACCTACCCAAATTAGTTGAACCAGATTGAAAAGCCCCTGGCTTGGACCTGTGCTGTGCTCAGAGGCTCAGTCCTGCCTGACTCTGTGTGACCCCATAGACTGTAGTCCGCCAGGTTCCTCTGTCCATGGCATTCTCCCAGCAAGAATGCTGAAGTGGGTAGCTATTTCCTCCTCCAGAGGATCTTCCCAACCCAGGGATCGAACACACATCTCCTGCACTGGCAGGCGTGTTCTTTACCACTAGCACCACCTGGACCTAGTCTCCTCCAAAAGGGAACCTCACACAGGGTTTCAACTCGTTCCCAGGAAATGGGAGAGTAGAGTATGATCTTAGATGAGAGTGAAAAATGTAGAGGGTAAAGAAAAGGAGAGGGTGGAGGGAGAAAGGGAGAAAATGAAGACAGGAAGAGATCAACGGGAAAGAAATGAAGAGAAAGTAAAAGACACATAGTAGGGGAGAGTACAAGAGAATAAGGAAAGCTTAAAGGAGAGACATTTCTCTGTGTTCAGCCTTGTTCTAAGATAAACACTCAAGGAAAGAGTAATGGAAAATAAGAATTGACATACCCAGGGTGCCCTGTGCCACAGGGTTGGCTGCCCTGTGGCACAGTCAGGTGGGAACAGAGGAGCCAGGGAGAAGAAGGGACAAGGACCCTGCAGTTGACCCCATCACTGCCTGACTTGGTAATCTTTTCAAAATCCAAATCTTTCTCTGTCTCTATTTCTGTGCGTGTAAAAGGGTCACTAATAGCAGCTGTTCTCTTCCTGTTTTATTGAGATCCAGTGAGAACAATAAAGATTTGCAGAGAAAGCCCCGAAAAGTGCTCGGAAAAGTTCCCCGGTATAACCATCACAGAAATGTGTTTTATCGTTTTTCGCTATGCAACAGCAGCTCTCCATCCTCTGCTTCGGGGACCAAAGAGGTAATATGTGATGCTGGACTGCCAAGGCACTTGCTGTATTTCAACCATGCATCAACTTATCACGGCCTCTGGTGCTTTATAAGGTGCCATGATTTGAAAGGCGCTGTCGAAATGTAAAACCTTATTGCCACAGTAGTAAAAAGATCAATGTCCATCTCCTTACCCACTCTTTCTTGTCAGGATGCATAGAGATACACACCAAACAACTCCATCCACATTAGCAGAATACTTCGCAATAAAACTGCACATGTCTGAGTTCGGCAGAATAGCCACAAAGCAAAATATTTTTGGAAGTGTCAAGGTACCCTTCATGTCCAAACAGCTGCCAAGGGGGTGATGACATTTTTAGAGTCCGCTGCAAAGGTAAACACATCCAGGTCTCATATAAACATGCCAGCTTGTGTTTGTGTTCTTCAGTAGTTAAAAAAAAAAAAAAATGGAGAGAGAATCTTATCAAAAAATGGCTGTGGGAGAAAAATGGACACAAAGTCGTCCAACTTTATGGAGTTGTGTATGGAGCTGTGTAGTCACGTACATGAATCCTGTGAGAAAACGTGTCTTCTCAAAACAACGGTGAACTTTTGTCAGTGCACACAGTGCCCTGTGCACAACTTCCTAAGTGTCTCTGTGGTTTTGTCCCTTGGCGTCTGTGTATCACGACACTAGCCTTCCCACAAACCTCAGCGCTCACTGCTACCCTGTTCCAGTTTATCCCAGGTGATGTAGAACACCTCAGCATTCATTGCTTCCTCCTGATAGTGGAGGGGAGTAGGGTGCCAGGTGCGTGCGTGCTTTGCATGCTAGGTGATTTCAGTCGTGTCTGACTCTTTGTGATCCTATGGCTCCCCCATCCATGGGATTCTCCAGACAAGAATACTGGAGTGGGTCGCTGTTCCCCCTCTGCCAGGGGATCTTCCCAACCCAGGGATCGAACCCCCGTCTCTTCTGTCTCCTGCATTGGCAGGTGGGATCTTTACTACTAGTACCATCTGGGAAGCCCAGGTGTACCCAGGAGATCTTGATGGATTTGATCCAGCCTCAGATGGCAGCTGGTACACAGGGAAGTCCCAGCTTCCTCTGTCGAATCTCATCCTGGTAATTTTCTCCTGGTCTTCTTAGCCACATGCACTGGTAACAGGTCTGCAAAGCTTCAGCAACTTAGATGTAGAAACCACAGTGATCTGTGTGCCTGGTAAGTTAAGCTTTGAGCAGGTAACTGTTGGAGCCACTGGCTGAAGAACCAAACAGAGGTGTGGGTGCTCAAAGCAAAGCGGCCTCTTCCAACCCCTCTTGCCCCACCTATGAAACAAAGGTAATACCTCTCCTCACAGAGAGTTCCTTAAGATCTCCATGAAATAAATGTCCGTGAAGTGCTCAGCACAGAGCTGGCGCTCAGTGGGTTTGGAATGAGTGGAATAGCCATAGAGCAGAAATATAACATGAGCCACAGAAACACTTGTACATTTCCTGGCAGCCACATTAGCAAGGTGAAAAGAGAACAGGTGGAATTTATTTTCATAAGATGGTTTAATCATACATATCCAGAATAGTAGTTCAACATGTAAACAATAATTTTAAAATATTAATGAGATTATTGTTGTCATCATTGTTTAGTCCCTAAGTCATGTCCAACTCTTTTGTGACCCCGTGGACTGTAGCCTGCCAGGCTCCTCTGTCCAAGGGATATCCCAGGCAAGAATACTGGAGTGGGTTACCATTTCCTTCTCCAGGGGACCTTCCCAACCCAGGAATCCAACCCACATCTTCTGCATTGGCAGGCGATTCTTTACTGCTGAACCACCAGGAAAGCCCTATAAATGAAACATTTTATGTTAAAAAAAGTTATCTACTATGAAATCTGGTATATATCTGCACCTACAGCACATCTCAATCCAGAAGCAAAATTTTCAACAGTTGAAGTAAAATGTGGTCCTACTGAAATTGTAAAGTTGTACTTAATGGGAACATATTTTACACGGCTTCCATTTTAAAATTAAAATTCAATTAATTAAAATTAAATAACACCGGTTCTTCATAATGCTAGCCTTAATTCACGTGCTTGTTAGCCACGTGTGAATAGTAGCCATGGTATCGGCATTGCAGATCAGAGGAAGGAACTCGGGGGCATGGAACAGAAAACACAGCTGTCAACTGCTTAACCAAAGAGATGTGCCCTGGTCTCGCCCCACGTGAAGCCCCAAATAGGCTGCCTGAGGCTGGTGCAGTGGGTGCAGAAAGTCATTGGTGAGCCAGGCTCCTACCTCCTTTCTGCTCTGCCCACCTTAGCAGGGCAGGATGGGCAGATGGGCAGGTGGGCAGCTGCCCACCGTGGGCATCTGACCTCACTCCAGGCAGGAAAAAGGGGAGGAGTGAAGGTTAAAGGGAAGATGACCATCATCTGTCCAGTCTGCTCACCTGTTGGGCTTTCTTGGAAGTCCCATCTAATGGCTTTTGCTTAAGTGTCATTAACCAAACTGCATCACACACGGACACCCTTATTTGTACAGGGCAGAGCTGATAAATATAGCATTTTACCTGGGCACATTGGTACCTTCAACCAAAGTGGTTCCTTGGAATAGAGGACGATGGATATTGGGAGGCAAATGACAGCCTCTCTCAGAAGTGGCACCTGCAATTATTATTACTCATGCCCCCAGACTTTGATTCTCAAAGAATCCTTAAAGAAATAAAATGAGAGAGTTGGGGTGTTTTTTTTTTTCTTTTTCTTTTTTGCTGAACAAATCAGAAATTCTCTTACTGCATCACATCTTAGAAAACAGTTGGGTGAGGTCCAGGGAATCAGAATTGATAGAGCAAGGAAGGCAGGTGGACTGGCTGCTTCCCTAGGTGGGCAGAATGAAGGGTGGCGTGGGCAGAAAACAATTCCTTTGTGGGGGCAAGACACGTGCTTCAGCTCAAGTGAGTATTGGATGGAAAACTGCCTTAAGCAACAGGGCGGGTCACGTAATGGAAAGCAAGAGTGCTTCCTGAGGAGGGTCCTTCTCATGGACAGCAAAGATGTTTCTATGAGTTCAGCTGCAGCTTGGCGATCTTTCTTGGGAAGCTGATCTCCTATCCCCCGGGCCTCCTGACTACAGCCTGGCTCATCGCTGAGCTGGGAAAGATGCACTACCAACCTCAGTGTCACCCAGGTGGTGACCTTGTTTGTTCTTGGAGGGTCACTGAACATCTAAGCCTCCCTTTCATCCTAAAATGGGGACAATAACAGGGCCACTTAATAGTCCAATTGAGAGGATGAAATGAGCTAGTGTGTTCAAAATGCTTAGCTCAGGCCCTACCACACAGAAAGTGCTCGATAAATTATTATTCTGAGTTTTCTCTTATTATCCTAGAGTGAGTTTTGTGTTTCCTTTTGTCTGCTCTATTATTTTATATATTGGTTAGAAGCCTGGCAAGAAGCAAAGGGTCTCAGAAGGAGTCATTGAAGAGAACTCCATAAAGGGACTCTTTACAAGGCGTGTGTAGGGCAAAGGGAAACGATGAAGGAGGAGATAAGCAGTCTGCATAACCTTGCCAATTTGTGCCTGAGGAGGCAAGAGGGCAGGTCCCAGAACCTGCAAGAACCGTGGAAGTAGGAAGACTTGCAGTGGGAGCCAGGGCAGTAGACAGAGCCCAACCCCTGCCAAACAGTGACGTGACCTGGAAGGAGCCAGGGGACCATACACCTTGACCTCTTTCTTCTGCACCCTCATCTCCTGCAGGTGCCTCCAATCAGCGAAGTCCAAACTGAAGCCAGACCCCAAGGAAGCCCAGCTGATGCAGTCCCTAGATATCAGCCTCCCAGGGCAGAAAACAGTGTCAAAAGGGATAGAGAATGTTATGCAGAGGGACGAGACAAGGATGACCCAACCACGCTGCAACGTGCTATAGTAAAAGATTTCACCTCAAATATCCGGAGCTGACTTGCTGGATTTGCACTCTGGGTAATGCTCTTTTTCTGCTCGGGGTGTTTGGTAGTCAGGTTATGTGAACACTTGGCTTCTGTTGAGAGTCCAGAGGCAGAGAGGTATCACAGTATTAATGTTTTACAGTCACTGACCCAGAATTATATGCCACATTTCTCCCACTCACCAGCCAGTGACCTAGTGCAAGCTAAAGGGCCCCTCTGAACCATGCTGTCTAGTCCATATCATGGGAGAAAAAGCAGTTGTCTCGCTGGCTAGTTAGGAACATTAGATGAAATGACATGAGTTTCCTTTGCCTTTACTACTATGTGAAACCCAAAGGCACGGTGGCTGAGAGTGCAGGTTCTGGAAATGGGATGACTGGATTCAAGTCCCAACTCTGCCATTTAAAACTCTGTCCTTGGACTAGCTACTTAACCTTTTAGCATCTCAGATCTCTCATCTGCAAAACGAAGGAAACCTGTCCCCACTGTATAAGGTTGTTGTGAGGATTAAATGAGCTATTACATGAAAAGTGATTAGAACAACGTGTCACTCTATCATCAACACGCTGTTATAGGTAAAGCTCTGAGACGAAGACGGTGTGCTTAATACACACTGAACTCCCTTCTGCGGTGTTCCTGCATGATCAGCACCAAGAGCTCGGACAGTACCCTCTCAGGACTCCTCCTTTACCCATTAGGGCAGGTAGTACAGAGGCAAGTGTTCTGAGCATCTGAGCAGGAACAAAGTACATGTCGTGATTCATGAGGGGTAGCTCCCTGTTCTTCAGGAAAAGGAAAGTCAGTGCAGAATCCACTGCTCTCTGCTTCTGGCCAAGAAACATCTGAGCCTAGTTCAAGTACAGGGCTGCTCAGTATCGTGGTTAAGAGCATAATTGAACGAGTCAGCTTTTCTCTAGCTGTGTGATCCTGAGCTGGTTACTTAAAATCTCTGTGCCTGAGTTTCCTCACTTGTAGAAAGGTGATTACAACAGTGTCTACAGCAATGGATTGTTATGAAATTAGTCAATATTTGAAAGTGCTTAGAACAGGCCCAGGTACATAATATGTGCTTTATAACAGCTTCTTGAGTAAATAGAATAATCTCAGTTCTGTAAACAAATTTTAACCAATTGATTTCCTTTGTGATCTGTACAAATCTGAGGCACTGTTCTCTCTTGGGAACTAAGAGCAAATCAAAACTGTGTTTGTTCAGGGGAAAAGAGAAAATGCTTAAGTCTGCAAAATGAAGAGGTCCATTTATTGATAGAAGTCACTGAGATCCACTCTGGCATCCCATAGTCTGAAAACTCTTTGGTTTTTCATCTTGTGAACAAAAAGCACTGCCAGATGCTTTCCGATCACCAACAAATCATTTTGCAGATGGGAAATGAGATTCTTACTCCTTCCCTTACTGGCTTGTTTATATGACTTGGTCATACTATTTCATCTTTCTCTGAGCCTCTGCTTTCTCATCTGTAAAATGGGAATGTTAATTCCTATGTCCAATATTCCTTCAAGCACACAACAGTTAGTTAATGGAAGTGGTTTCCTTCTACCTTTGTATCTATAAACAATGAGAAAGTCTGGGAGAGAACTAGTTTGAGAGACTGAATTTCACAGATGGCATCAGCTAATTAAGTGTTAACAAATTTGAAATCACGTGTACAGCAGGGTTTCTCTCTCTTTTTTTTTTTTTTAACTGAGCAACACACAATAATGCTTCTCACAAGTGCTAATCTGAAGAAGGCTCTGGCTCTTCTGTTTTTGCTTTGGATGAAAGAAAGGCTGATACCTCAGAGGCACGGTAGTGAGAACACAGCTCTTGGAATCCAACTTTTCAGCTCCCTGATGTGTGATAACCTTTAGCAAATGACTTAATTTTTTTTGTCTCTTTTCTTTCTTTTTATCATTAAAGTGTCTTTTATTCTGAATTTCAGAGTCAAGACCACTAACATCTTTTCTAAGCCTCAGTTTCCTCAACTGTAAATACCTACCTTACAGAAATATTGAAATTGATTAATATTATGCACACAAAATGCCTGGCACACAGTAGGGGCTCAGTAAATGGTAACTGTTATCATAAGTGCATAATCAAACAGACTGTATAAAGTGGAAAAAGGAAAAAAAAAAACATTATTTGCTACTTTCACTGATGATATATCTTCTGGATTTCCTGAAATATGGGGAGGAATGGAACATTATCCTCCAAAGAAATAACACTGAAGAAGCTATTAAGCTTTAATGACATGAGGACGATTTACTTGAAATAAAGTCCAAGCAGATGCTCAGTGCTGGTGAAGTTGCTCCTAAATAGGTCTTTACAATTAGCTGGGAATCTGAGGCTGCATGGGGAGCAGTCGTTGTAGCCAATGAATAGTTTCTCCAAGATGTCAAGTTTGTTTTTATAAGAGGCCCCTCAGATTAGCCTAAGAGCCCTTACAACAAGTGAGTCTGATTAAAGGATTGTTGTTGCATCTGCCACTTTTGTCTTCCTCTGAGAGAAGGCTTTAACTTTATTCCTCCTCCCCCAGCCTCCCAGATCTGTTCTCTATCTGTGTTCTCCATCTCATCGAGTGGCTGCTCCATTATTCCAGAAACCTGGAGGCTACCACCCTCTCCTCCAGCCCCTACAGTGACAGCCAGCAATTCCTGTGGATTTTCCCTCCTAAGTAAACCCAGATTTCCCTCAGCTCCCCTCTCTAGTCTTCTTCTAGCTTCTGGCCTCCCTCCTGCCTGTTGACTGTGCTGCACCCAGACTGACCCCTAAGAATGCAAGTCTCGTCATCTCTTCTTTGTGGAAAACCTACCAGTGGTCTCCTTTGCTCTTGGTTTAGATGAAGGACCAGATCCTTTATTCAGCCTGCTTTGCCAGTCTTTTCCCACTCTAGCCGAACAGACTTAAAGCTTGGAGACTCGAACCTGGAATGAATGGAATGGGTGCACCATAGCCTACAGTGGCTCCATTTTGCTTGTAGCATCAAAGTTTAACATTCCTCTCACTTTGACTATGAACCCATTGGCTGCCATGCCCTTTCCCTCTCTTTGCACCCAGAACCCAGCGACATTTCTGGGGCTGGCTTCTCTCCACTGGAGGCAGCTGAGGTAATGTAGGGTCAAGTCCCTGTTCCTCTTTCAGAGCGTCATGGTGATGAGCAGATTCAACCTTCCACACCTTGATCCATCCGCCTACCACACATGCACCGAAATACACACACTTGCATACACACATAGGCACGGACATGCACACACTTGCACATGCAATGGACACACATACAAGAGAGTGCATGCATGGACTCACGCACACACACACATATTCACTCACATACTAATCCCCAGACTAGAGCACTGAAGTCAGTGCCCAGACTCGATAGTGTGGTCAGAGGTAAAGCAGCTATTTCTGAGCACACTTAATAGCTCAGCTATGTTCTTTTTTCCCTTAGCATTCATCTCTGTATTGATTCAGTGTTTGGTGAGTGCATATTATGTGTTAGTTACTGCTTCAGCTTTTGGAACAGAGTCCCTGCCCTCACAAAGCGTAGAGTCTAGTGGAGGAGACATATGTGCTCCTTATCAGCTCTATGACCTTGAGTAAGTTACTCAGCCTCCCCGTGTGCCAGTTCTATTATCTGTACAATGAAAATATTAATGTCACCTTTTATAACCCTGTTATGGAAAGAAGTAAAATAGAGTACGTCGATGGCTAAGTGCTGACTTCATGAGACCGATGTGAGAGGTAATGAGATAATACAGGAGAAGTGCTTGAAATCATATCAGGATAATATTTCTTCAATAAGTGATGGCTTCATATTATTTTGTGAAGAGCGGAACGTAGAATTGCAGATTGTGATCAGTTCTCTGAAGGGAGAAGGGCTGGCACAGTGACAAAGAATGCCAGGGACTTATGCAGGAGGAATGGCTGGGGAAGGCCCCTCTGAAGAGGTAACTGTCAGGATGTGAAGGAGTCAGCCTGGAGAATCAGCCGAGGCAGGACCAGCATGGGCCTCCTAGACGCCCAGGTCTAATTCGAGTGCCTTCCCTGTGACTCTCCAGCCGTGTGTCCTCAGGAGACCCTGACTGTTTCCCTGAGGCTCAGTCTTCTCATCTGCAAAATGGAAATTACAATGTCAGTGATAAAGAGAAGTCATAGGATGAAGAAGATAATGTCAGCATGGTAGATTTTTTTAAAAAATATTTATTTATTTGGCTGTACTGGGTGTTTTATTTTGGCTGTACTGGGTATTTATTTATTTAATTGGCTGTACTGAAGCTCCAATACTTCGACCACCTAACGCAAAGAACTGACTCATTGGGAAAGACCCTGATGCTGGGAAAGATGGAAGGCAGGAGGAGAAGGGGACAACAGAGGATGAGACGGTTGGATGGCATCACTGACTTGATGGATGAGTTTGAGCAAGCTCTGAGAGTTGGTATAGGATGGTCAATCCTGGCATGCTGCAGTCCATAGGGTCACAAAGAGTCGGACATGACCGAGCGACTAAATTGAACTGAACTGGGTGTTAGCTGTGGCATACAGAATCTTTAGTTGCGGCATGTGGAATCTAGTTCCCTGACCAGGGATTGAACCCGGCCCCCCTGCATTGGGAGTGTACAGTCTCAGCCACTGAACCACCAGGGAAGTCCCCAGTGTGGTAGATTTTAAGTAAGAACTCGTGTCAGTCACCAAGCCAAGAGCTTATGCATAACAGGCAATTTAATAAATGCTAGGTTGCCTCCGCTCCCCGGTGCTAAGCATCTTCCCAAAACGAACAACTGCTACCTTGGGACCATTCACACAACCAGGCACTCAGGCTTCAAAGCCAAGCCAATCTAACTGCAACCCTGGGTCCATCCTCTTCACCACCGAGCAAGTCCAGAGTCATCACAGCAGCAAACACAGGGGTAGGAACACTCACTCTGTCGGCACGTGTGCTAAGTTGCTTCGGTCGTATCTGACTCTGTGAGACCCGGTGGACTGTAGCCTGCCAGGCTCCTCTGTCCATGGGATTCTCCAGGCAAGAACCCTGGAGTGGGTTGCCATGCCCTCCTCCAGGGGATCTTCCCAACCCAGGGAATGAACCCACGTCTCTTGCATCTCCTGCATTGGCAGGCAGATTCTTTACCACTCGGCCACCTGGGAAGCCCAGTTTTTTGTGGAGTAACTACCAAAGGCTGTTATCAATCCTGTTTCACAGATAATGAAATTGAAGCCAAAGGTCATTTAGTTCTAAGCTGCTGGAGGCCTTGAACGAAAGCCTGATGCTCTCTCCTCCTGAGAGGTATCGCTCTTCATGTTCACATCTTATCCTGTGAGGTCCACAGTAAGCCTTCTGTGGTCCACAGAACTGTTGATGTGAGCCTCAACCTACATACAGCCATGCCTTCCCATCACACTTCAGAGCCCATCCCAGACCCTGACCTTCCCTCATCAGTGTTCATCTTTTTATGATGAAATGATCTATTGTTACCGGCCTCTTGAATTGTGAGCTCACGACAGATTAGTTTCGTGTTTGTGCTCCAGGCTTGGGACAGCCACATCCTCCTGCCCTTGTTCTACACTCTAAAGGATCACTTGTCCTGTTTCCCAGTGCTCCCTCCCCTGGCTCCTCACTTCCACCCTGGAGGAGTCCTCCTGATGGCATGCCCTTCCAGGAGGAGGTGTCCCTCCACGGGACCCCCAGAGCGAGGGGCTTCCTCATGGCTAGGCAGCCTCCTCCAAACCCTCGTCTGTCTCCCACCAGGGTCCTGTTTCCCTGCTCAGTCCATGTGAAATGGATAAATGGACAAACGACACATTTCTGTTGTAGCCCTGAGTTTGTGGCAAGTCTTCCCATGCAATCAGTTAAAAAATGCTAAAAAATAAATGTTAATATGTACTGTGTTAGCCATCTGTGTTCCTTTCATATCCAACAGACTTATACTGGGTTGATTTGTTCTGAGACGTGGCAATTTCAAATACAAAAGGAAAAGATACTGCTTATGGTTTAACCAGTTGCAGCATTTAGAAAAAAAAATTCTCTAGGTATTATCTGGAAAATTTTTAAGGAGGTAGAGGTGGGGAGGGCTTCAAATACAGGGTATATTTTTTTTTTCTCTGTGCTTATAAGAAGCATCAAGTTTCCGTGTTTTAGCAGCTAAGAGTGTGAAAAAGAGCGTTAAATTACTTAATAGTTCGTTACATATCAGGTCTAGAAAACTTATTATGTAAAAAAAATCCACATGTATTTAATAAAATTGAAATCTATGTGAGATTAAAAAAATAAAAAAGCTTGTTACTCCGGAAATTCAGGTTACAGTCTCTACTTGCATGATGGTCAGAATGTGTTTCAATCTTCCATTCACTTATACATTCAGTACATTCTTGGGTACCACACGCTGTGAGCACTGGGAAGTCGGCTACATCCTCGAGTTATGGTCTCTGCTCCTCCCCTGGGGAAGACATGTATTAAACAAGCTCACACATCAATATGGAAGTTACAAATGGTGAGAGATGCTCTGAGTGATGGAGAAGGCACTGGAACCCCACTCCAGTACTCTTGCCTGGAAAATCCCATGGATGGAGGAGCCTGGTGGGCTGTCGTCCATGGGGTCACTAAGAGTCGGACACGATTGAGTGATTTCACTTTCACTTTTCACTTTCATGCGTTGGAGAAGGAAATGGCAACCCACTCCAGTGTTCTTGCCTGGAGAATCCCAGGGACGGGGGAGCCTGGTGGGCTTCTGTCTATGGGGTCACACAGAGTCGGACACGACTGAAGTGACTTAGCAGCAGCAGCAGCAGCTCTGAGTGAAGAACGTCAGGTGACCCGCTTAAATCAGGTGATTAGGGAAGTGACTGGCTAGAGGAAGACCACTTTGTCCCCTGTCCTTGTTTTTCACTTGGGAAGACAGAGACCTAGGGCAGGACTGCTGTAGAAGCCCAGGGACAGAGATGAGGGAAAACTCAGGTCTCCTCTTTCCATAGCCTGAGCTTTCTCCACTGGTCACAGTCCTCCTTTGCCTAAATGCCTTTCACAAACACGGAATAAGGCCTGGTTATTTCTAAGATCTTTCTACCTCTAGCAGTCAGTGATCTGATTTGATTCAATCCACACACAAAAAGATACCTTTTGATTACTTTTTCTGACCCAAGTATGAACGATTGACAAAAAACAATCATAGTCATTCCATCAGAGGATTATTTTTATCCCCTGCTCCTTTTAAAAAATGTTTTCTCACAATATCTGAAAACTGTTTTCTTTACAACTTAACTCTAAATATAAGTTTGTGTTAACAGACACAAAATAATTGAATGAAGTTCCACAAGGGTGAAACTGGGGAAAGGAAAGATATAACCAGATAGCCCATGCTTATTTTAATATATAAGTAATCAGAATGTTGGAGAAGGTGATGGCACCCCACTCCAGTACTCTTGCCTGGAAAATCCCATGGACCGAGGAGCCTGGTGCCTGCAGTCCATGGGGTCGAGAAGAGTCGGACACGACTGAGCAACTTCACTTTCACTTTTCACTTTCATGCATTGGAGAAGGAAATGGCAACCCACTCCAGTGTTCTTGCCTGGAGAATCCGAGGGACGGGGGAACCTGGTGGGCTGCCGTCTCTGGGGTCACACAGAGTCGGACACGACTGAAGCGACTTAGCAGCAGCAGCATCGATCAGAATGTATATGCAGTAAATATTTTTCTGAAATAGTCTGAAATAATCTATACTTCATTAGATAGTAGTGTTTGTAGAACAAAATCTTGCCACAAAATAAGTTCTCTGCAATCTGCAATTAATTAAGCAAAGGGACAAATTGTATTTAAAGATCTGTTGAAAGGATATCAACACCATTATTTTCCTGATACAAAGTGCCTTTTGCCTTAATGCATCTGACCTCTCTCTTTTTTTTTTTTTTTCTTCTTTAGTACTCGATTGCAATGAAATTCTTAAAATAGGCCGAGTTCTCACCAGAGCATTTTAGTGATCTGTGGATGTGTCTCAGATCCCCAGATACCATCTTCCCCCACTGTCCTCTGAGATTTCACCACGGTGGTTTCATTCATAAGGCTTTGTTTTATACTGAACAGGACTTCCCCTTCCTTCCTTGTCCTTCCTTCCTCCCTTTCTTCCTCTCTATCTCCTAACCCTTCATCTTTCCACCCTTATCTCCATTCTGCCCAAATATCAAAACCTCTCACCGTTCCTGGTTGAAATGGAAACTGAATCCACCCTAGTGCCCTCATCCAGACCTTGCCCACCTGGAGCCAGCATAGCACCTGTAGCCTCAGGAGGAGTCCAGGGCACCCACTTGCATAGATCATAAGACAACACCAGAGGGGGGTCTTCCTCACCTCTGCACAGTGCATGGGACAGCATCTGACACCTCTAGTTGCTCAAATAGTGAAGCTATTGAACTGAATTCAACCGAGACTGGCTGGCTGCGAATTATAGAATTCGAATCTTGTCCTACTGTGCTCAGCTGGCTTATGAGAAATTATTTATTCAAGTGAGAACAAAGCTTTTCTTTTCAGGGTGTGATGAAAAGTGTTGGACAGACTTGTTTTCAAGTCCTGACCCATTCATAGCAATGGTAGAACTTTGGTCAAATCATCTAACTCCATTAAAATAGGGATGATAAGGCATCACTGGACGGCTAGGAGAATGTAAGATAAGATCACAATCAGGTGTCTTGTAGGCTCTGGCACATACGAGGTTTCCAATGCATGTTCACAGTCAGCGAGGGCCTTTTCACCTCCACCACCTGGAGGGTAGAGCCACGAGTCGTAACTTGACTATTACAACTCTCCACTATTCTCCAATGCGTCTGCTGAATGAACAGAATTCCTCCAGCATATTTGTTAAGCACCTGCTCTACCTACACAGGTGTGCTGCTATGAGGAATAGGAGGAAAAAAAAAAAAAACTAAGACAGGGCTCTAGCCATCAAGGAAGTAATCATTATGTTTGACTGGATCATTTAATCCATCTCATTACTTGGTAACAAACTGGGCCAGCTGCAAACTCCCCTGGATGCAAATAGAAAGAAGGGTTTAAACAATTTACTCCAACAAACTGCCTTCTTTGTCTGAAATACTGGATGAGAAACAGGAATAGCTGCCTTGTCTTTCTGGTTTGTCACCAAGATAGACAAGGCAAGAATCTCACCAGCTACTTTTCCATTTTCTTACAACCTCCATCAGAGTGGTGCACCTTTGATTGGGTTATTGGATGAACGAGGAATGAGTCCCCAATGTTTTAAAATGCATACTAAAAAATGAATGAGTGAACACAGAATGTCCATAATTCTGGGCTTTCCTGCTTAATTTTCAGTGTGCAGGTATTTCACTCATTCAAGCACTTATTTCACTAATGTAAACAAAGCATCTCCTATGTGTCAGGCACTGTGCAAGGGACTTTGCTAGACTATTGCTGATCCAGACAACAAACTTGCAAGGTCGTTATTATTATTCCCATTGTATAGATGAGGAAACTGAGGGTCAAGAGGTTAAATGACTTACTTTATACCATTACCAAAAAGCAGAGTCCAATTCTAATTCCAAAACAGTCTTCGTGTAAATAGAAATTGTATTTATTAAGGGGTGTAGGGGACTTGCCCTCCGTAGCTTCGCTTCCTACGTTTGTTCCCATTTCATTTCAACCATTTGTCCTCTTTTTCTGTTGCACTGAAATTTTTTCCTCTGATGCTCCACACCCAATCCACCAAAAAATCCTGTTGCCTTTACCTTCCAAATAAATCCAGAATGGACCACTTCTCATGACCTTTCTCCAGACTCTCAGCGAGTTCCTGTGGCTCTCCACTCTCCCGGGTTTCACCCTTGCTCCCTAGAGTGTATTCTGAACTCTGAAGCCAGGGGGGGCTCTTACCAGTGGACAGTGGGTTGTGTCCGCTTCCTGTGGCTCCCACCTCACTGAGAATCAAGGCTGTAATCCTGACAAGGTCTACAAATCCCTGCCTGCCCTGGCCCTCTACCCCCACGTCTACCCTCCCACCCTCTGCTCTTCACGCCCTCCTGCTCCTGGCATCCACACAGGCACATCTTCTAGCTCTGGATCTTAGGCAAGTTACTGAACCTTCCTGTACCTCGGTTTTCTTATCGTAAAAAATGGAGACAGTGATAGTAACAGAACTGCCTGAGACAAGGCAACCTGGCTCTGGTGCCCTGGGAAGACCCGCTGTAGCCTCCTCCAGCCACACACTTTCCAGGGGACCAAGGAGACATTTCACTGGGACCCTCCACACTCCCTTCCACAGTGTTCTGGATGTACCACATTCCAGAATTCCCATCCCAAGCAACCTCTAACCCATCTGCTTTCAGGGCCTCCAGGGCCTCTTTCCTAGCCTGTCCCCTGTGGGCAGACTGCCCCAGGGACACTCCCAGGCAAGGCGAGTGGCCAGTGAAAGTGTTAGTCACTCAGTCATGTCCAGCTCTTCTCTGACCCCATGGGCTATAGCCCACCAGGCTCTTCTGTCCATGGAATTCTCCAGTTAACAACACTGGAATGGGTTTGCTGTTCCCATCTCCAGGGAGTCTTCCCAACACAGGGATTGAACCCGGGTTTCCTGCATTGCAGGCGGATTCTTTACTGGCTGAGCCACCAGGGAAGCCTGGCAGGTGGCCAAGGGGCCACTGTTTGGGAGACGTTTCTGGACTGACTGAGGCTGAACATGAGACTAAGAGTAGAAAAAGAAGAGAAGATTAAAAAACAAACAAACAAACATGAGACTAAGGATAGAAAAAATAACATGAGGCTAAGGGTAGAAAAGAAGGGAGCTATCTGCTCACTGACACGGGTCTGCAGGAAACTGTTCAATGTGTGATACAAGTCCTTCCTGAAGCTTCCAAATGCTCAGAAAAGTTGACCAAGCTCATACAAGTTTATCATAGGTAGAGTACGTATGTGGATGTGTGTTGTGCAGAAACGGGGCCCGAGCTTGCTTTCACATTGGGGTCAGCACAGGGTACATAAGGACAGCACAAAAAGTAGGAGACAAGCTGAAAGAAGGGAATGTCTTGGGCTCAGCGGGAATCATGCAGGTGCATGTGGATTCCCCTGCGCTGGGAAGTGTCTGAAAGTGGCTGACACTCTTGCACCTGGTCTTTGGGGGCAGGGGACCGTGACTGACATTTGGGTTACACGGAGTGAGAACAAGTCCTCATGCAAAGAGTCAGTGGGCCCTCACAGGACAGATGAGAACTGAGCACTGTCTGGAGACGACAGTGCAGACTGACTGGCTGGACCAGAGAGCAGGGAAGGAGCCCGCTGAGAGGACGGCCCAGGGTGGGAGGAGAGGACGCGGAGTGCCTGTTGACGCCGGTTTCCCTGGTCCAGCTCCCTCCCCCAGAGTCTCTGCTTCTCCAAACAGATGCTGAGTTACACTGCTCTCTCTGTTCCCAGGGCCTGTTACGTGCCTGCCAGCAACAAGGCACTAATAAATGTTTGTTGAACAAAATTAATGGAGATGTTTTTGCATATAAAACACGATATGTTGCTTAAAAATTCAATTTGTGCTCAGCTTTGCAGATGCGCATCAATAGTTGGTTATTTTAATTACATCCAGCTTTTTCTGTGCAGCGTTTATGAAGTGGACTGTGGCAGTAATATAATTAAACTAATCAGAGTAGCAAGCTAAATAGGATTATCCAAGGGTGATGTTGACCCTCAATTATATGATATGGTGACCACTATTTAGGACAGTTTAAGAGGTGGGGTGGTCCGCTGGAGTGATCAACTCCCTGGGACACACCTTCTAGGTTCAAATCCTTGCTCTGTCCCTAAACTTCTGTGTTAACTTGAAAGTGAAAGAAAGTGAAAGTGGCTCAGTTGTGTCCAACTCTTGGCCACCCCGTGGACTCTACATTCCATGGAATTCTCCAGACTAGAATACTAGAGTGGGTAGCTGTTCCCTTCCCCAGGGGATCTTCCCTACCCAGGGATCAAATCCAGGTCTCCCACACTGCAGGTGGATTCTTTACCAGCTAAGCCACCAAAGAAGCCCAAGACTACTGGAGTGGATAGCCTATCCCTTCTCCAGTGGATCTTCCTGACCCAGGAATAGAACTGGGGTCTCCTGCCTTGCAGGCAGATTCTTTACCAGCTGAGCTACCAGGGAAGCCCCAAGTGTGCACTTGAACAAGAATCAAATCCTTCCTCTGCTATATGAAGGGACTGATATTTACTTCCTAATGTGCCATTTATGAGTGACAATGTGAGGCTGTACGTGGAATATTCAGTAGAATTACTCTACTTTCGGGTGCTGCTCTTCTTGAATGCAAATCTTTAATCATTGTGAACTTGAGGTGCAGACAGGTAAGATGCTTTAGACATCAACTCCCAAGTCAGGATTCAAATGCCATGAATGTCAGAACAGTTGACTCTGTCTGGCTTTAATCCAAACCCCGTGACCCAGCATTCATCTCCATGCAATATGAAGTCTGATCCCAAGCACTGAAACAATATTTAATATCAGCCCGTTGTGCCACTGAGTTCTGCCATAATCTGTTTTCAGATTTGCTGAAGTTTTCTTTTCGATTTTATTAGCAATTATTTAAAATGAAATTGGCACCAGACAACCGGATTACCGAATCATCGACTCCCATATCCTAGTAGACGGTGAAAAGCAAATGCAATTTCCACCAGTTATGTGTCAAGCCTTGGCCTAGAGAGACGCAGAGGATCTGAACGGATGAGAAACCTGGATGTGAGCTCTTTCTATGAGCATGGCTTATGTTTATAAAACAGGACTTGCAAGGCTTAATAAATCAGCTTCTTATTGTTTCCACAGTACATATTCATGTCAACCACACTTCATTCCTTTAAGACATTTTACCATGCCTTATCCTCCAAGTAACTCTTCAAGGAAAAATAGACCAGATGACTAGCACAGACATCAGGGCCGGAGAGAACCAGATTTAATTCCTATTCTAGCAAGATGTTGTTTTACCTGAAGAAAGACATGATAAAACCTCCTGGAAAACTTGTTAAAAAATTGAAAACAAATGGTCATTTACAGCATTGTCTCAGTCATTCCCAATTCTTCCCTCTTTTATGGATGAGGCTCAACTATTCATCTATTTGGCAGGTAATGTTTTTGTCAGGTCCTAAGTGGGGTTAAATGTGTTACTGCTGTCAATTATCTGCCTTTTTTTTTTTTTTTCTGTTCTCTGGGTCTTTGAATGTGAAAACACATGGGACAGATCTGAATTCAATCTGCAGCATTGAATACAATATTGTAACTCACTGACGTTTCAGTTCAGTTCAGTTCAGTTCAATCGCTCAGTCGTGTCCGACTCTTTGCGACTCCATGAATTGCAGCATGCCAGGCCTCCCTGTCCATCACCAACTCCCGGAGTTCACTCAAACTCACGTCCATCGAGTCGGTGATGCCATCCAGCCATCTCATCCTCTGTCGTCCCCTTCTCCTCCTGCCCCCAATCCCTCCCAGCATCAGAGTCTTTTCCAATGAGTCAACTCTTCGCATGAGGTGGCCAAAGTACTGGAGTTTCAGCTTCAGCATCACTCCTTCCAAAGAACACCCAGGACTGATCTCCTTTAGAACGGACTGGTTGGATCTCCTTGCAGTCCAAGGACTCTCAAGAGTCTTCTCCACACCACAGTTCAAAAGCATCAATTGTTCGGCGCTCAGCCTTCTTCACAGTCCAACTCTCACATCCATACATGACCACAGGAAAAACCGTAGCCTTCACTAGACGGACCTTTGTTGGCAAAGTAATGTCTCTGCTTTTGAATATGCTATCTAGGTTGGTCATAACTTTTCTTCCAAGGAGTCTTTTAATTTCATGGCTGCAGTCACCATCTGCAGTGATTTTGGAGCCCAAAAAATAAAGTCTGACACTGTTTCCACTGTTTCCCCATATATTTCCCATGAAGTGATGGGACCAGATGCCATGCTCTTCGTTTTCTGAATGTTGAGCTTTAAGCCAACTTTTTCACTCTCCTCTTTCACTTTCATCAAGAGGCTTTTTAGCTCCTCTTCACTTTCTGCCATAAGGGTGGTATTATCTGCATATCTGAGCTTATTGATATTTCTCCCCACAATCTTGATTCCAGCTTGTGCTTCTTCTAGCCCAGCATTCCTCATGATGTACTCTGCATAGAAGGTTTAGAGGGTGTTTGTTGACACATAAAATGCTGACTAATACACTATATGCTTACAGTAAAAGACTGAACAAAGCAGCTGCTGTTTCCAGCTCATGGAAGTCATACTCTAAGAAGGAAGCTATTGAACAAGTAGTTATAATAAATTGTGCAGGGCTCCATGAGGGACAAGGGAGGGGTTATGGGAGGCCTCGTCCTACTTATGAGGTCAGTGGCCAGAGATGAGGCCACAGGCCTGGACAGCTTTTTTTTTTTTTTTTAAAGAGCTGGAGTGTGGATTTCATGGAAGGAAAATGATGGCTTCTCAAAGATGTCCACGTCCTAGGTGGGAATATAGGTGTGTTTACCATTAAGATGGTAAACAGAACTCAGATTGTTAATCAGCACACCTTAAAATAAGGACATTATCCTGGATTATGTGGGTCAGCCTAATGCCATCTCAAGGGTTCTTTCAAGTGGAAGAGGGAGGCTCAAGAGGGATCCTCAGGGTCAGGGACAGACTAGGAAGTGTTACCTGCTGGATTCCAAAGTGGCAGAACCTGCTCCAAGCCAACGAATTGCGGTAGCTAGAAGCTGGAAGGGCAAGGAAACAGCAGATAGGTTCTCCCTCAGAGCCTGTAGAAGGAGCACAGCCCTGCCAACACCTTGATTTTAGCCCAATGAGACGCATTCTCAACTTCCAACCCTCCAGAACTCTAAGATAATACATTGTTATTGCTTTCAGCCAATATATTTGTGGTCCTTTGTTTGAGCAGCCGCAGGAAATACAGATCCGGCTCTGTCTCCAGAGCCTTCGGTGCCTAGGGGACTACTTCCTGTCTTCTCTCCCATGAGCGCTGAGCCCCTCTAAGCATTTCAACTGACTTCAACACCTCAGACGGTGAAGAATCTGCCTGCCATGCAGGCAGGATCCAGGTTAGATCCCTGGGTCGGGAAGATCCCCTGGAGAAGGGAATGTCTACCCACTCTAGTATTCTTGCCTGGAGAATCCCTTGGACAGAGAAGCGTGATGGGCTACAGTCCAGGGGGTGGGAAAGAGTCGGACATGACTGAGGGACTAACACCACTACTCAGCTCCAACTAGAGGCATGGGAGGAGCCACATGGAGTCGCACACATCAGCCCAACGTCCGATTTCTGATCACGTCACCAGGGTAGAGAGTCTCTTGGGCAAGATGAGAGGGGCAAGAGAACCTGAGGGTCACCCGGTCCATCCCCTCACTTGACAGCTGGGTGACTAAGGTTCAAAGATGGGGAGAAACTTGCCTAAAGTACAGGGAACTAGACTAGACCCCCATCTCCTGAACCTGGATGAGATGTTTTCCTCGTAATTATAAGGCAAACACATTTCTTCCCCAGCAGCTCAGCCTTCAAAGCTGGTCGTGGTGCCACATGACAGTCGGTACCTGAGGAAGAGGGAGGGGTTGGGGCCGGGGACAGCATGGTGGCAGGGCTGCAGGAGGAGGGTGCGTTCCTCCAGAGCCTCAGCAAGGTGGCCGCCTCTGGTTCAGCAGCAGAGGGCGGGGCTGGGACGCCCTCTCTGGCTCTGGCCCTGGCAGCTGCATCCTCCCACCAGCTAACTCCAAGGTCCCTCGTAGAGAGCAGGCAGGTCGTGCTCCCTGCCGGCGTCTGTGAAGCCTGGGGTGGGCTCTTCCCTCCCCCTGCCCACCCTCCCTTTTGCCAAACCCAGCAGGAGCAGCTTTCGACTCTGTGCTCTGTCATCCCCGTCTCTGCGCCTCTTCCTCCTCCATTCCAGGCCGGTGGGAGATATATTTGTCTGACTTCAAAACGTCCCTGGCAGCCAGCGGCTGCCGGGTGAAGGCACCACGCGGGGCTGAGCTCATTTGCAAGCAGCCCTCTCTGAGCTTCAGACCCGGCTCGCCCAGTGCCGACCAGAGGCTCCCGTGGCTGCACGGCCACCTGCTGCCCTCGCCTGGCCCCTGCCACCCGCCAGCCCCACCTTCCCCTTCTGTAGAAGAAAGGCTCCCAGTGGCCCGGTTCCTGTGGGGCCAGGACAAAACTCAGCGACCGTGGTACCTGGGCTCCAAAGGATCGTCAACGAGCCTCTGAAAAGCCTCAAAGCCGCTTCTGAGACCTCTGTGATGTTTCTGCAGGGAGCTGCCAGCGTTTAGGGCCTGGAGAATATAATCAAGAAATGCAATTAGTGTACCGGCCACCCTTCCTGCCCGGCCACCACCAAGACTAATCTCCCTTTGCCCCAAATGTGCTAAGTTGCTTCACTCATGTCCGACTCTTTGCGACCCCGTGGACTGTAGGCCCAGTCTACAGTCTATTCTTGCCTGGAATTCTCCAGGCAAGAATACTGGAGTGGACTGCCATTTCCTCCTCCAGAGAATCTTCCCAACACAGGGATTGAACCTGCTTCTCTTCCGTCTCCTGCATAGACAGGTGGGTTCTTTATCACTAGCACCACTTGGGAAGCCCTTCCCTACAAATACTGTAATGAATTTAAGGTGTTTTCACTTACTACTGGAAAATAAACAGTTATGGCCTTATTATATTATTTTAAGAGTCTTTTGTGGGGAGGAGGTAGGGGCTGACGGGGAGGGGTGATACCCAGTAGCACATCCACAGCTCCCCAGGGACCACAGCAAATTTCCATAAAGCAGCGCCCTCCGACTTCGCCTCCATCGAGGACCCAACTTGGAAAGAATGTCGCTGACCCTGGTTTAGATTTCAGTGTGCAGTGTTCACTGTTCTGCATTTGAGGTCTTTCCTAATGTGTAACTTTCCTTTCTCTCTTTCTGTGCTGCTTGCACGAGAGGAAAGAAGACAGAGACAGAAGGAGGTCTCAGCAGGGCCCTCACTCCTTATTCTTAAACAAAGCCTCCAGTGGGAAGGGAGAGCTTTTCAGATTTGTCCATTGCGGTTGAAAAAAAAAAGTCCTGGTGGATAGGAAGGGATATGAACATGACCCAGGAGTGAAAAAGAAAAAAAAGTTGCACTTCTTTAAAAGTAAATTGAGTAAAAAAAAAAAAATTCAACTGGGACATCCTGATGGTTCCTGTAAGACTGGAGGAGGGGCTGAGGCTATCACTTGACACCTGATATGTTACATTTTATCTAGACTTGACATTTTATTTTGGGACATTGTTCTTTTCAGGGTATCAAGGTCATCAAGATCACCCTGGGATGTGAGAGCCTTCATCCTCACCTGGGGCCTCAGTTTATACTGTTTCTTCAATCTTACAGGGCTTCCCAGGTGGCTCAGTGGTAAAGAATCCACTTGCAATGCAGGAGACACGGGTTCAATCCCTGGGTCAGGAAGAGCGCTTGGAGAAGGGAATGGCAACCCACTCCAGTATTCTTGCCTGGAGAATTCCAGAACAGGGGATGCTGGGGGGCTACAGTCCACGGGGTCTGTAATATAGTATGTATGGCCATAGTCTGCCAGGCTCCTTTGTCCATGTAACAATCTATTGTGATACTTTTAATGTCTCCACATCCAGTGTTCACCATCTCAATAAATGACGACAGCTTCTACCCAGCCGTTCAAGCCGAAAACCTAGGAGTCATTCCTCATCTTCCCTCTCCCTGAGCTCACACCCAATCCACCAGCCATAAGCAAATCTGGTTGAGTTTCCCTCCACGATATCTGTGACTCCATCCATGTCTCTCCTCTCTCCTGCTGCCCTAGTCAAAGCCACTATCATCTCTTGCATAAGCTCTATCCAGATCTTCCCAGAAGGCCCTCTCCTCAAAGTTCCTCTACAATAATATTCACACATCACCAGAGGGATCTTTTAAAAATATATAAATTGGATTCCACCATTGCCCTACTGCAAGTCCTTCAACATTTTCCCCTGTAGTTAATGAGGTTTAATGATGTACTCCTTGTTTACATCTCCAGTCCTGTGTCAGTCCCCTCCTTCTATCTCCTTGGCTCATGCCAAGCTTTTTCCCACCCTGGGGCCATTTTGCTTGTTGTTCTCTTTGCCAGGAATCCTTTCTATCTAGGTTCTTTGTGCATCTGGCTTCTTCTTGCCCTTTAGGTCATCGCTTAAAGGTTACCTTCTCAGTAAGACCTGCCCTGGCCATACTAGCTAAGAACGTTAATCTGCCTTTTCCATAATCCTCTCGCTCTTGCTGTTGTTTATGTAATGGAGTTGAGATTTACATATTACTACCAATGAGAAATGCAAAAGCAACAGCTTAATTTTTTCCCTGTAGGCAACCTCCTTCTTCCCTAGAGTCCCTTATTCGGCTGTTGGAGACAACAGTGGTAGTGGGTGATGGAGGGAACGTAAACTCACACTCTTCTGGTCTAAAAACAGCTTATTCCGGGTAAGCACAGTCTCTCTGGGGAAGATGCTCCATCTGCTCTAAGACCGAAATTGTCCACCTCTCTCAGAATGATCCTTCCCTTCTTTTGTTGCTCTCCTCTCTCCATCCGTTTTCCCAGATACTGTCGAGGTACTCGGGGAGGCTGTTTACCTTCCCCAGCACTGGGAGACGGTGACTCTGTGTATTTCGTTCCTGATGTTTCCACTGTTGGCCAGTTTGGCCTAGTCCTGTGTCTCCGGTGTGGGTCCTTGTGTCCTCTGAGGCATGGCTAATCCTGCCTGGTTCTTAGGGGTGTCAGGTGGTTCAGCTATTGAAATACCCATCCCATTTCACCCGCTCTCCGTGGAATCTTCTGTGGGTCCACCATCCACTCAGGACCTCCATGACCATCCCCTCACCCAGCAGAACTTCTGGATTGCCTAAGGATGGGTTTGGGAAGCATCTCAGGGCCATCCATTCACGAACCTTCCTCTGCTCCTGGTGCTCTAGCGGTTCCCCTTCACCATGAACGTGGGGAGAAGGTGGACAGGAGGCTCTACCTGACACTGTTTCACCTGCTGTCGCCTGTGTGCGGCTCTTCCGCATCGCACCATCTTCTTGTGAGTCTCACAACTCTGCATGGGGAAGATGTTTCCCAGAGGCAAAGCCAGCATCTGCAGCCTGGGTGGGAACCCTCCAGGTCTCTTTGCTTTCTCCTGCTCTGAAGAATATTCCACTTCCTCCTCTTCTCAGCTGGGAACTTGCCTTGCCTGACACCTCCAGTCTCTTTATGTTTGGGGTGACTGTTTTGGAAATCAAAAGTTCCATATGGACTCCTTCTCAGTGTTCCTGCTTTCCATATCCTAACCCTCCCTAAGGCAGTGGATTCCCCTGGCTAAGTAGCATAGAGACAGTATAAAAGGAAGCATTAAAAAAGCAGACATGTGAAGGAGCGTGTGTGAGGGTTTGTGAGTTTGCATGTCACTGGTGCCTATATGTGTGTCCTCTATGTGCATACGTATTGGGTGTCATGTGTGTGAACGTGTGTGAATGTATAAACATGCAGTTATGTGTGCAGTATTGGCCTATGGAGGTACATAAAATTGCCCCTATCGCATCTACTTCAAGACACTTGACATGGTTTGTTTACTTGTTTATCATCAGTTCCCCTCTCCAGAGTATAAGCTCTGTAAAAGAAGGGACTTGCCCATCTTGTTCATCACTGTATTTCTAGCACAGCCCCTGACCCACAGCTGGTGCTCCGACAGCATGCATTGAATGAATGAATGAAGAATGAATCGGGATCCATTATGGCCTGAGAAAATGCTGGGCTTTCCATTTAACTTAGGATTTTACCCTTGTCACTAAGGTTTCTTATTTTCTGTAATGCTCAAGGATTGAGTAAAATTTGTGAACGAAGTACCAACATGTATTGACTATGTCCTGTATTGTGCTAAGCATTAACATGAAAATCTCCTTTAATCTTTGCAATTATCCTCTGAGACTTGAAGCCTGATCATCCCCTCTGCCCAGAGAAGAAGACTGGGGCTCAGAAGAACGAAGTGATTTTTCCAAGTTCGAAAAGCCAAGAAGCGGCGGCGCTGAATTGGAACCCATGTTTCTGTCACGCAGGATCCCAAAACCTTACTTTGGAGAAAGAAGGCAGGAACAGTCAGGGTGCCTGCTTCACAGGGTGTGTGGATCAAATAAGTAACAGTGACTATTCTCTTGGCACAGAATACACAGCTGGCTCTCAAATGATGTGGGAATTAAGGATGCCAGCTCTCTGGACAGTCTAAACTTTGCCTGTAACTTACAGTCAGCCTGCTGGGCCCAACAGCTTCATATCTACAGATTCAGCCACCCATGGACCCTTTAGTACTTGAGAGTGTACCATTGCAAAAAAAATCCATGTAGGACTTCCCTGGCGATTCAGTGCTTAAGACCTCACCTTCCAACGTAGGGTGTGCGGGTTCGATCCCTGGTGGGGAGCTAAGATCCCCCATGCCTCGCAGCCAAAAAACCATAGCATTAGCATTAAAACAGAAGCAATATTGTAACAAATTCAATAAAGACTTTATAAAACTCGGTATAAAAGTGGACCCACATAGCTTAAGCCCGTGTTGTTCAAACTGTACTGCTCATATTGGTAGTCCTGCTGTTGTTTTTACCCAGCTGGTGAAATTGGCTGGTGTACTCACCTGCCAATTTATTGTTTCATAGTTTCCATTTTCCTTTCAAGAGAAGAAGAATAAATAAACTTCATATCTCTGAGGGTAAAGGGCACTTGCACATTACCTTCTCACCTTCCCTCCTTCCTTCTGTTCTTCTTGATAGAAGCGGGGAGAACCCGGTGAGAGCGCCACCTGCAGGCGGTCACAGATGAAACTGGAGGAGGGCGTCTGACACTCAAAGGCTTATTTCAGGGCGGAGAATGAGAAAAACTGCACTGAAATGAAAGTCATGGTTGTGAAGACGATATTGCATTCCTACAAGGACCCTCAGGAGCTGGAAGGGCTCCGAGCGGGACAGATGTGGGGCTAGGGGGTAGGGTGGGCGCTGGGACTTAGGCTGTGCCTGTAAAGAGGTAGCAGAACCCAACACACATGGTGCCCAGAATGAATCTGGGGAGGGCGTCTCCTACTCTCCCAGGGGCCAGGGCACCAGATTTGGGCTGCTTTCTGTGGACGTGGGGAATAACCTCATCGAGACCAGAGCGAAGATGGAAGTGGAGCTCAGGGAGACTTGCAGCCGAAAGCAACGTTCAGAAAGAGGAAAGTTAGACGTTTGGCCGCAGGAAGGAAGGAAGTAGAGATGCAGTCAAGGGAGCTTTGGAGAGAAAGGCTAGTGTGATGGGACCTGGCCACCATCCCCACCTTTCAGGGAGCCCCCGGGGCATCCTCTGAGCTATATCTGCGGATCTTCTTCTACGGGAAGAAGGGTGGTCTGACCTTCTCTCCTCCTTTTCCATATTCTTAGACTGAATAATGGCTTTACGGTGACTCATGTAAACTACACGGAGAAGGCAATGGCAACCCACTCCAGTACTCTTGCCTGGAAAATCCCATGGACAGGGGAGCCTGGTGGGCTGCAGTCCGTGGGGTCGCAAAGAGTCAGACACGACTGAGCGGCTTCACTTCACGCACTTCATACTTTATCACCGGAGAAGGAAATGGCCCCCACGCCAGTATTCTTGCCTGGAGAATCCCATGGACAGAGGAGCCTGGCGGACCATGGTCCATGGGGTCACAGAGAGTCAGACACATCTGAAGTGACTGAGCATGCACATGTAAACTACAAGTACTGTAAAACCACAGGACATTGCTCGTGTTATAATCTTTGTTTCTCCAAAGCAGAAGAGGGAGAGAGGTGGGTCCTGAGGAATGGAGGCTGGTTCTGAGTTGTTAAAGAACATCTTTCCAGTCCCTTCAAAGGAAAGAGTCCTATCTTTGGATTTGAGAAAAGCCAGAGAAAAAACTGGCTGTTGGGAAGCCAGAACTGTGAATGTAGGCAGCTCAGGGCCCCGCCATGGGGGGAGTCTCACATTAAAGAAACAGGGAAGAGGCAGGATATCAGAGCTCAGAGGGACCTGCAGGAGGGTCTGTGCCTGAAGGTTTCAAACCTGCTTCCACCCAGCAAAGGGGCTGCTGAACTGGTTGCCATGGAGTCTTTCTCCACCCTTGTTCCTATTTCAACCTAAACGCTTCTACTTCTGCACTCTTTAGGTTGGGTTTCTGCATACAGTTCTGCTGTCGCTATATGAAGTGTGCAGAACTCAGCCCTGTTCCACTTCACTCGGTGCATTGGAGGAGGAAAGGAAGTCTTCGTGAGCAGAGCACACTGCTCCCAGATCACGCAGCTAGTTTGGGGCACAAAAGGGACTTCAGCTTGGCACCCCAGAAGGAAACAAATGGGACAAGGAAGAATTCATTTCCCCCCAAGGTGCTTCCTGGGTCAGAGCCAGTGGCCTGGGAGGGCCTGGATGGCTGTCTGTCCACTGGATGCCACATCTGATTAATAGCCCAGGACAGAACCAGGCTGCTGGAGTTGTTTATTATCTCAGCCAAGGAAGACTTGACAGGGAGAAAAAAAAAACACCTCTTCATACATTTGCATCAAAATGCTCTCCAACCTTTTACTTCAGCACTGCCTTTGTTAGCTGGAGAGCTCTATTATCATCTCTCTATAAATCTGGCAGCGGTATTTGCATATGCCCAGGTAGGCGCTATACCATTTCCAGGCTGTCATGACATACAGAGAGGTGAGCGGGAAGAACATGCCACTGGAGTGAGAGGTGAGCCTCCCCACACCTGTGCCGATGACCCCCTCGGGTGTGGGTGCAGCTTGGGGGAGGGAGGCGCACTGTCTACTGATCACAGGCAGGAAGCTAGCCACTGCCCTCGGCACCCTGGTTGGCATCCTTCGGTCCCCAGGACAGCCTGAGAAGTGAGCATCCGGTAGTTAGAATGGGCTAGGCTCAGATCAAAGCTACAATGGGGTATCACCTCACACTGGTCAGAATGGCCAACATCAAAAATTCTACCAATAACAAATAGTGGAGACAGTGTGGAGAAAAAGGAAACTTCCTACCTTGTTGATGGGAAGGTAAATCAGTGAGGCCACTATGGAAGACAATATGGAGGTTCCTCAAAAAAGACTAAAAATAGAGCTACCATATGATCCAACAGTCCCACACCTGGGCATATATCCAGAGAAAAGCCTAATTCGAAAAGATACATGCACCTCAGTGTTCATTGCAGCACTGTTTACAATAACCAGGAGATGGAAGCAACCTAAATGTCCATCAACAGACGCATGGACAAAGAAGATACGGTACATATATACACTGGAATATTACTCAGCCATCAAAAGAATGAAATAATACCACCTGAAGCAACATGGATGGACCTAGAGATTATCATATTAAGTGAAGTGAGTCAGACAGAGAAAGATAAACATCATATGACATCACTTATAGGTGAAATCTAAAAAGTGTGATACAAATGAACTTATTTACAAAGCAGAAATAGACTCACAGACTTAGACCAAAGGGGCAAGGAGTGGGGAGGGATAAATTAGGAGTTTTGGATTAACGGACACACACTACTATACACAAAATAGATAAACAAGGACTTGCTGTATAGCACAGGTAACTATATTCAGTATCTTCTAATAACCTTTAATGGAAAAGAATCTGAAAAAGAATATATGCAATGATATACAAGGGCTTCCCCATGACTCAGCAGGTAAGAGAATCTGCCTGTAATATAGGAGACATGGGTTCGATCCCTGGCTTGGGAAGATCCCCTGGAGAAGGAAACAGCAACCCATTCCAGTATTCTTGCTTGAAAGTCCAGTGGGTTGCAAAGAGTCAGACATGACTGAGCAACTAAGCAGCAGCAATGATATATAAATATCATTATAACACACACACACACACACACACACATAATATTGTATCACTTTGTGTACACCTGAAACTAACACAACACTTTAAATCAACTATGAAGTCGTGTCTGACTCTTTTGCAATCCTCATGGGCCGTAGCCTGCCAGCCTCCTCTGTCCATGGGATTTCCCAGGCAAGAATACTGGAGTGGGTTGCCATCTCCTTCTCCAGGTAATCTTTCCAACCCAGGGATCCAGCCTGTGTCTCCTGCATTGGCAGGCAGACTCTTTACCCACTGGAGCTAGAATTTTTTATTTCAACAACAGAAGAGCACGCTAGGCTTTGTGACAGTAACGTATAAACTGGAATCTCAGTGGCTTCACATAATGAAAGTTTACAGGTCTTGCGAGTCCAGACTGGGTTGTGAAATGGATGCTTTGCAGGATCTTCTTTCTTTTGGCCAGGTCTCTCCTACTGTATCTAAAATCAAGTTCATCCTGCTACCTCTAAGACTGATTCTTTCTTCCTTATTTATAGTGTAGGCCACACAGGATGTTCATAGCTTTCCTATTAATAAAATTTTACCCTATTCCCCAATAAAATCTCGTGCTTTGTCAACACATGTGTTTCCTCAGACATTTCCAAGTATAAGAAAAGAGCCCCATTTAGGCCTTGGAAAGGGTCCCCCTTCCTGAAACACTTTGGCCACCTGATGTGAAGAGCTGACTCATTAGAAAAGACCCTGATGCTGGGAAAGACTGAAGGCAGGAGGAGAAGCGGATGACAGAGGATGAGATGGTTGGATGACATCACTCACTCAATGGACATGAGTTTGAGCAAGCTCCAGGAGTTGGTGATGGATAGGGAGGCCTGGCGTTCTGCAGTCCATGGGGTTGCAAAGAGTTGGACAGAACTGTGCAACTGACAACAACAACAGAAAATTAAGGAAGGTACATGATATCAGCATCACAATGGAGCTTTTTAGAAATGCAGACCCTCCAGGCACCACTTCAAACCTTCTGAATCAGAAATTCAGAGGGTGGGGCTGGTAATCTGCCTTAACAAGCCCTCCAGGGAATTCCTGCACAAAATCCAGATTGAATCACTCCTGGTTAAGTGAAAGTGAAGTAGCTCAGTCCTGTCCGACTCTTTGCAACCCCAGGGAATGTAGCCTACCAGGTTCCTCCCTCCATGGGATTCTCCAGGCAAGAATACTGGAATGGGTTGCCATTTCCTTCTCCAGGGGATCTTCCTGACCCAGGGATCGAACCCAGGTCTCCTGCATTGCAGGCAGACACTTTAACCTCTGAGTCACCAGGGAAGCCCTGGTTAAGTAGCCATCTAAATTCCACTCCTTTGCCAAGGAGCTATGCAACTTTGGAGAAGTTACTTGACCACTGTGAACTTCTGTCTTCGCATTCGTTTTTGGGGTTCATCATAGTATGTTCTGGAGAAGGCAATGGCAGCCCACTCCAGTACTCTTGCCTGGAAAATCCCATGGACGGAGGAGCCTGGTAGGCTGCAGTCCATGTGGTCGAGAAGAGTCGGACACAACTGAGCGACTTCACTTTCATGCATTGATTGGAGAAGGAAATGGCAACCCACTCCAGTGTTCTTGCCTGGAGAATCCCAGGGATGGAGCAGCCTGATAGGCTGCTGTCTATGGGGTCCCACAGAGTCGGACACGACTGAAGCGATGCAGCAGCAGCAGCATAGTATGTTCTGGGCTTCCCTGGTAGCTCAGCTCGCAAAGAATCCACCTGCAATGTGGGAGACCTGGGTTCAATCCCTGGTTTGGGAAGACCCCCTGGAAGAGGGCATGGCAGTTCATCCCAGTATTCTTGCCTGGAGAATCCCATGGACAGAGGAGCCTGGTGGGTTACAGTCCATGGGGTTGCAAAGAATCAGACATGACTGAGCAACTAAACACACCCTATTTCTTGGGACGTAATACAATGGCTTGATGATGCCAGTGGGGAAGGCAGCTTTTTCCTGCCCAGACTTAGATTAAAAAGCATTCACTGTGCATGAAATTAAAGAATATCACACTGAAATTCCCTTTTTTATTACCTGGGAGAGAAATTTTAGGTCTCATTTCATCCCACCACAAATACAGCTCTTTCATGAAAAATGACAATACTGATTTCATTCATGATATAATTAAGGGGGTGAGAAACAAACACTTAAAACCTAAATATGGGGTTTAGTGGGTTTGCTAAAACTTTTATGATTAGCTATAAACAATCAGATTTAATGAAGCGATACATCTGCTCTTACAAAGTATAAATGATTATTAGAGTTGTAGACAAAACATTCCTGCTCACAGAAGGCCTAATGGAATGAAAACAGTAATTACAATGCCAAAAATATTGTTAAGTGTTAAAATCGACACCGGGAAAATGAAACACTTTGCTTAATTTTTGATAACGTTACATGTTGAGACATGACATGCCTGGCATTTCAATTGACACAAACCCTTGTTTCTTAGCTCAAACACATTTCAGACTTTCACACTCTGCTTTGCAATATTATTTCCCAAGTTTGGCCAGGTTCCTGCTGTTTCAGGGCAACATGGGTCCAAGTTACATTTCCTTTATTCTTGTACATTGCCTAGACTCAAGAGTTTTGTCTTGTTGCTGTTTTCCCTTTTAAATACAAGTTGAATACTATAATCTGAAATATCATTGCTTGCAAATATCAGCTCCCCTCCCAAGAGAAGCAACATGTGTGTGGACAAAGCATATAACTCAGGCCCCACAGAGATCCATGAACCATATTCTGTATCTGCTCCTATGACATCTGATACTATATATACAAGCCAAACGTCAAGTGGGGACCATTTTGCATTTTGCCTGACGTCTCTGGGCCATCAAAACATTGCCTAGAAATGGTTTATAATTTCTATTTTAATATATTCCCTGTAATATATGCAGGTTTCTACAAACAAAAGGAACCCCACACATTTCAGGAGGCCGACAGTCTGAAAAGGCTCTCTCCTCAGAGCGCTGAAATCAGCACCATTTGAACAAAGCAGCCTGTCCTTTTAAGAAAAATCCCTCTATAGAAATGCTATAATTTCCCTGTTACAAAGGAGCCTTTTTCAGAGCACGTAAAGTGCCAGTTTGTTCAGTGTGACCTCTGCTTTCATTCTATCAAGGTTGTATCTGATTACAATATAAGACAGATGAAGGGGATGTCGTGTGAGGCAAAGAAGGAAAAAAAAAGTTTTAGTCTTGGGTCACTTGCAAAAGTGGTTCATCACTTTTATTGGCAATGTTTTCAATAACGTTCTGGGGGTGGTTCTCCTATGACAGTCTGAAAAGATCTGTCTGGGATATATCTTCAGGGGCTTTGAGGTGCTTATTGGGAGTTGACCCACAAGGGTGAATTCTGTATTCCTGCTCTCCTTCCAGAAAACACAGCGGCTGAACAGGAGGGGGTCTCAGCGGACATCACGTGTGCATGGGACCTTGTTGTGTCTCCGGCCATTTGGTTATAAGCCCGCACTGGCCCACGGTCTGAATCCTACAGGAGTCGGTGTGACTTCAGAGGAAGATCCTTGAACAGTAAAGAACAAAACAGAAGTTTCTTGTGCATTGCCGGATACAGAAAAGCATGGTGGGAAAGAGCCTGAAAGAACTGGGTCTTAAAGCCTGGCTTTAAACTTACTAATCCTTGCAAACATTCTGTACCATTCTTATTATTTAGGCTAATTAGCTCTCTGAGACTCGGTCCTATCCTCTATCTCACAGGGTTGTCAGGAGTTAAAGGAGACGATGTCCATTACTGAGCCCAGGACACAGTAAGTGTTCAAGAAATATCATATATGATTATTATTCGTAGTTCTTACTTTGAAGGAGAGAGAAAGCCCTGGGAATTCTTGCCTCCCTGAAAACCACGGGAGGAAGCATGCTGCTGCTGCTGTTGCTGCTAAGTCACTTCAGTTGTGTCCAACTCTGTGTGACCCCATAGACAGCAGCCCACCAGGCCCCCCCATCCCTGGGATTTTCCAGGCAAGAACACTGGAGTGAGTTGCCATTTCCTTCTCCAATGCACGTCCATGGAATTTTCCAGGCAAGAACACTGGAGTGGGTTGCCATTTCTTTCTCCAATGCATGAAAGTGAAAAGTGAAAGTGAAGTCGCTCAGTCGTGTCCGACTCTTAGCGACCCCATGGACTGCAGCCATGGCTGCAGGCTCCTCTATCCATGGGGTTTTCCAGGCAAGAATACTGGAGTGGGGTGCCATTGCCTTCTCCGGGGAGGGAGCATGGTTGAATGTAATAGAAGTCGCCCAGACATGGGAGTTAGACTTGTATTCTGTCCCCAATCTGAGACTCTGGCTTTATGTTTCTGTCATCGAGCTTCCCAAGTATTGAAAACAAGATGCTTTCTCTTCCTAGTGCCTAGCCTATGGGATGGTCCATACATGCCTTGTGAATGCAGGGCTGAGATAACAAATGGAAAGCGCCTGGGACATAACAGACACTTTAACAACGTCACAGGCATTTAGGGGTTGGATCATCTCCACCTCAGCGGGTAAACTGTGCTCCTTTCAGTGCTACCTTCAAAAGCACAACCAGCCCTACCCCTATGCTGTGGTCCAAACCCTCGGCCCCTGCTGGGAGCAGAAAATTCCTTCCTATCACCACTCAGACTGCCACCTGTCCTCCACCCAGCAGTCTGGAGGGATCTAGCCCCCCAAATAGAGTAAATCATGATGCTCTCTGCTTGAACCCTACAGGAATTCTTGTTGCTCTCAGAGTGAACCTGCCCAGTCCCCACCCTGGCCCCTCCTCGCTGCCCATCTAACTTCACCGCTGCTGCTCTGCCCTCCACTCTTTCCCACCTGGCAATTCTGTTGTCCCTCTTGTTCCCCAAATGCGTCAAATCAACCCTGAATATTCACTGGAAGGACTGATGCTGAAGCTGAAGCTCTAATAGTTTGGCCACCTGATTTGAAGAGCCGACTCAATGGAAAAGACCCTGATGCTGGGAAAGACTGAGAGCAGGAGAAGGAGGTGACAGGATGAGACGGCTGGATGACATCACTGACTCAATAGATGTGAACTTGAGAAATCTCTGGGAGATGGTGAAGGACAGGGAAACCTGGTGTGCTGCAGTCCATGGGGTCGCAAAGAGTTGGACATGACTGAGCGGTTGAACTACAACAACAACACTTCAAAAACTTGGCTGTCCCTCTGCCTGGATTTTTCCTTATCCAGATCTTTCCTGGCTCCTCCGTCTCTTCACTCGTGTTTCAGTTCACATGTCTTCCTTTCGAGAGGCCCCTGGACCAAGGAGTTTTCATCCTAGGCCCATCACCTCTTGACCATACCGTCTTACTGTCTCTTGGGCAGCAGTCACTCTCAAGCATTCTCCGCTTTTTTTCTTACCATTTTTCCCATCTCCCTGACTGAATTATACCTAAGATCAAGTGCTCTGTATGTAATGGATCAGGTGTATCCATTACCCTTGTATCACCCGAGCCTAGGACAGCTGCTGGCATATAGTAGGTGTTCAGTCAGTGCTGGATTAATGAACATTGATTGCTTACTGTGTGCCGGGCACCCGCTGTAAAGTCCAGGATTCAGAGATGAATGGCTGTTTTCTTCTCCAAACAGATACATATTGCAAGAGATACAAGCTTAGGATATTACAGGAGAACAATAGATAGAGAAATACATCCACAAAAAATAGGGTGATGATGAGGGTGGTAGAATCTTCCCAGGGTGGCCCAAAACACCTGAATCTCAAAGACCATGGACTGAATTGTAATGCCTCCCTTGCCCAAAATCTGTACCAGGTAAAAATGGATTACCTATGAAATTGCTTTGTAAACAAATTTTTAGTGTCATCATCACTGGTAACCTTTGTATTGTATAAGGCTGTATGTTGGCCTTTGCTTCTCTGAGCTTGGATTTCAGGATGGTCCATTTCTTTTCTCTACCCATGCAAAGAAAACCCTAAACCTTCAAACTCTAACCTCAAGCCTTTACATTCACCAAGAGACCGTGGGAAGTGGATTTAAGAGAATAGAGAAGCCGGCTCTGGGCAGAGCCTCGGGAGATAGCTGCTGTTGTTGCAAAGAAGGATGATTCCGCTGTCAGAGCACTCTAGCCCCTCACAGTGTCATCAGGGGAGATGCAGGGGAGAGGCTCTCACAGAAAAAACACAAGAAGAATTGCTGTTAAAAATATTGTGACAAGTTATATGAAGCACTGAGGGATATTCCTGAGTTTCTCAAGAGTGAGGCAATCGTTCCCATAGTCATAAAAGTGCCTTGGCAAGCAAGGATAGTAAATGTAATAAACAGGGGGAAATGTTGTCTGAGCTCATAAAGGAGGAGGGTGATTGTGTAGTTACAGACCTTCATAAAATCCCTCAACACAGTGGAGGGAGAGAAATTGGGTCAGCAGACGATGCCTCCATCATGCTTGCTAACCTCAACAAGATCGGCCACTGGAAAAACAATGGGACCATGTCATTATTCTAGTGAATAAAGGCGGGGTCTCGGGGGAGAGACTTGTCATTTTAGAGGCAGTACAAGACACATTCCAGAAGTAGGAAACTTACTGGACTAGGGATCAAGAGACCTAGGCTCCGGGCCTTTTTTTTTTTTTTTTTTGCTCCTTTGAGTTTTAGCTTGAAATAATCACACAATGTATTAGTCAGGGTAGTTAACTCCAGATGCTATAACAAACAACTCCATACTCTGAGCAACCCAACACATTAAAGAGGTGTTGGTGAGGTCTCTGACACCATGAAGTGAGTCAACAGAGGGCTTTGCTCCACAGGGTCATTCAGGGACTCAGGCTAATGGACAAACTGCCATTTTTAGCACTTGATTCTTAAGATCACCCTGGTATTAACCTATAACCTGTAGGTAGGAAAGAGAGAAAGACTTTTGAGGACCACAAGGGATATTAGGAATCTTGGGACTTACAAACTACAATTACAAATTATCTCTTTCTCCTGATGTATGATGGTGGAGCAGGAACAGAAATTCCACAATAAAGTCTCCCAGTCACAAAAGGAGGGGAAAGAAGGCACATGGTAGCAGAGACATCACTTTGCTGACAAAGGTCCATCTAGTCAAGGCTATGGTTTTTCCAGTAGTCATGTATGGATGTGAGAGTTGGACTATAAAGAAGGCTGAACACTGAAGAATTAATGCTTTCAAATTATGGGGCTGGAGAAGACTCTTGAGAGTCCCTTGGACAGCAAGAAGACAAAACCAGTCAGTCCTAAAAGAAATCAACCCTGAATATTCATTGGAAGCACTGATGCTAAAGCTGAAGCTCCAATATTTACTTTGGCCACTTGATGCAAAGATCTGACTCATTGGAAAAGACCTTGATGCTGGGAAATATTGAGGGCAGGAGGAGAAGCAGGAGCCAGAGAATAAGGTGATTGGATAGCATCACTGACTCAATGGACACAAGTTTGAGCAAACTCCAGAAGATAGTGAAGGACAGAGAGGCCTGGTGTGCTGCAGTCCATGGAGTCGCAGAGTAGGATACGACTTAGCAACTGAACAACAATTATGTGTGTTGGGGAGCAGCTCTGCTTGAGGAATGTAAGTTTCTGGAGCCTGATCTTTGCTTATAGTAGGTTGGAAGGCAAAGAGTTGTCTTAAGTTTAAATCATCAAGGATTTTTTTTAGTCTGAAATGATGGTTTCCTTGGTAATACAATCCTCCCTAAACCTTATTAGATGTCTGACCTTTTTGCTTCCAGGTGGTTCAGTGAGCCAATAATGATACTCAAACATCTCTCTTGGATGTATTTTCAAACCTACTTTATCTCTTAGCTTCCCCATCCCTATACCCTTCTCTCTCAACTTTGTGGTACATGAGGCTGTCAGGGTTAAGTGGGAAGATCACGTTTTTAATCCGGTCTTTGCTGCAAGTTTTGTTTGATTATTTAGACAAAAGTCTTTTTAATTCCTATTTTCTACCATCTGGAGTCTAGAATCAGTCAGCTCTAGTGATCCTCAAAGTTCCACATTTCTGGACTCTCTCTGTTGCCCTGCATTCTTGCTCAGAAACCAGCTAATGGTCCCCCGAGCGCATCTTGCATTGCCTTGTCCAACAGCCAACATTTGCCAAGCCCTTCCAACATTCAATTTTTCACTGGAGATGAGAGATTTAGTACCTTCAGATCCAGCCCACATCAAATGTTCTATTTCTTGGATCCATTCCTGTACCAAGTATGGAAAGAGTCAGGGTTTCCTGTTTCAGGAAAAGAAAAATTCCCCCAGGTGTTCTGAGCAGGAAGGGATTTAATATAGGCAGGTAGAATTTGCCCAGTCATTGGAAATGCTAAGGATGAAAGGTCATGAAACCCATTGCACACTCATTCAATCCTTCAGAGGGGAAAGGCAGTTATTAAATTGCAATTGTATTTATTTGTTTAATATTATGATGCACGTTATATAAAGAAGTTCTGGGGTACTCTGAGTGCACAGCTGGGCAACCTAGTGTAATATGAAACAAAAAGAATAGACTCCTCTTAATTCCTTTGTTTAGGCTTCAGTACTACAAGAAAGACTAGCTAGCATTCCATATTTCCCTGACATGAAGGTATTGTGAAGATTGGCTCTTGTAAGCCATACTGATTAGATGGCTCCATAAAGCATTCTGATTGAGTCCAGTGTTTAGATTCAAAACTAATAAGCGGAATGCTTTCTACTCCAGTACTTCCAAGTTACACTCTGAAATCTTTAGCATGACACACGGGGGTATTCAGGGTCTGACTTCTTACCTCTTATCTGGCCTTTGATTGGATACCACTCTCATATTCTGTGGTGGTAGTTTAGTTGCTAAGTTGTGTCCAGCTCTTTTCTACCCCATGGACTGTAGCCCGCAAGGCTCCTCTGTCCATGGAATTTTCCAGGCAAGAATACTGGAGTAGGTTGTCATTTCCTTCTCCAGGGGAATTTCCTGATCCAGGGATTGAACCTAGTTCTCCTGAACTGCAGGCAGATTCTTTACCAATCTATAATACAAACTTTAAAATATTTTTTATAATACACTTTTGTATTATAAATTTTTTGTATTTTTTATAATACATGTAAATGTATGGGTGAGTCCCTTCACTGTTCACCTGAAACTACCATAACATTGTTAATTGGCTATCTCCCAATCAAAAATAAAAAATTTAAAAACAGCCCTTTAAAAATTTAAAAAATAAAGTACAATCATATTGTTTACAGTTAATAAAATATTTTGAGCTAAATTAAATTAAAAATAAAACTAGTCAAAAATCATTTGCTATATTAAAAGCAGTACTGTAAGCTGAATTTATAGCAATATGCATATATTAGAAAAGAAGAAAGGTCTGAAATCAATAAAATTAGAGAAAAAGAGCCACATAAACCTAAAGCAGTAAAAAGAAGTAATAAAATTAGGAAAAGAAACTGATGAACTTGAAAGCAGAAGAAAAGTATTAAAAAGCCAGTTATTTGAAAAGATTTTAAAAACTGATAAACCTCTACCCTGTTTAATCAAGAAAAAAGAGACAGAAAAGGCACAAATTACAGTATCAGAAATGATATCCTCACTACTGATCTCATGTACATTCAGGATAAAAAGGAATATTATAAATAATTTTCTTTGATGATTGATGAAATAGGTCAATTTGTATAAAAAGATGTAAACTACTAAAACTCATACAAAGAGAAATAGTTAATCTGAATAGACATACCTATTAGAGAGTTTTAACCAATAATTAATAACCTTCCAAGAAAGATGGCACCAAGGCTAGATGGTTTTCCTGGTGGATTCTACAAATATTTAACAAAGAAATAAAACCAATACTATTTGATTTCTCCCAGAAAATAGAATCAGGGAGAACACTTTCTAACTCATTCTCTGAGGAGGCCAACAGTACCTAATACCCAGTTCAAGCAATTACAACAAAAGAAGTTTACAGATCAACATCTCTAATGAATATTGATGTAAAAATCTTGCAAAAAAATCAAATTCAAGAATGCATAAATAGAATTATATGTTCAAATTACAAGTGGAATTTGTTCCAGGTATAGAAGACTGATTTTGTATTTCAAAACCAGTCACTGCAAATCACCTTGTCAACAGGCAAGAAAATCCATATGATCAAATCTATTTATATAGGAAAGGCTTTTGACAACATCCATTCATGACAAAAACTCTCAGCAAACTATAAAGAAAGGAGAACTTCCCCATCTTGATAAAGAACATCTATAACACACAGTTAATACCAGACTTAATGGAGTGAACCAAGGTGCTTTCCCTCTAAAATTAAAAACAAGGCAAAGACACCCGCTCTTCAACATCATTTTAGAAGTGCAATAAGATATACACAGAGAGAAACTACAAAAAGGAAATAAAAGGTATACAGATTGGGAAGAAAGAAATAAAATTGTCTTTGTTCACAGATGACATGTTTCTTCTGTCGAAAATTTTAAAGAATAGCCAAAACATTTCTGGAGATAATAAGTGATTATAGCAAGATTAATATAAAAAGTGAATTGTTTTCCTTTATACCAACATTGAACAATTGGAACTGAAAATTGAAAATTACTATCATCCTCTGTCCATGAGATGCTCCAGGCATGAATACTGACGTGGGTTGCAATTTCCTCCTCCAGGGGATCGCTCTGAGCCAGGGTTCAAACCGGCATCTCTCATCTCCTGCATTGGCAGACATGTTTTTTACCACTAGTGCCAGCTGGGAAGCCCCAACAGTTCAGTTCTGTTCAGTAGCTCAGTGGTGTCTGACTCTTTGCAACCCCATGGACTGCAGCATCCCAGGCTTTCCTGTCCATCACCAACTCCTGGAGCTTGCTCAAACTCATGTCCATTGAGTTGGTGATGCCATCCAACCATCTCATCCTCTGTTGTCCTCTTCTTCTCTCGCCTTCAATCTTTCCCAGCATCAGGGTCTTTTCCAATGAATCAGTTCTTTGCATCAGATGGTCAAAGTATTGAAGCTTCAGCTTCAGCATCAGTCCTTCCAATGAATATTCAGGACTGATTTCCTTTAGGATGGACTGGTTTGACCTCCTTGCAATCCAAAGGACTCTCAAGAGTCTTCTCTAACACCACAGTTCAAAAACATCAATTCTTCGGCACTCAGCTTTCTTTATTTATACTCTAACTCTCACATCCATACATGATTACTCGAAAAACCAAAGCTTTGACTAGACAGACCTTTGTCAGCAAAGTAATGGGAAACCACAAAACTCTGATGCAATTAAAGATCCAAATAAATGGAGAGAGTCCATGTTCTCAGGTTGATAAACCCAACATTATTAAGAAAACCATCCTTTACAAGTTATTCTACAATTCAATGGAGAGTATGGGAAATTATTGTTAAATGGGTATGGAGTTTTCGTTTTAGAAGATGAAAAGTATTTTGGAGATCTTGGTGATGTTCACACATGAATATGAAAGTACACTTATAATAGCTAAAATGGTAAATTTCATATTATATGTATTTTACCACAATTTTAAAACATGGACTGGAAAGCTGAACAGATATCTCACCAAAGATATACAGAAGGCAAATAAACATAGAAAGGTAGACATCATTTGTTATTAGGGAATCACAGATCCAACCAATGGTAAAAGACTACTACACACCCACTGGGTTTCCCAGGTGGTGCCCTGGAGGAGGCTGTGGCAGCCCACTCCAATACTCTTGCCTGGAAAATCCCATGGACAGAGGAACCCGGCAGGCTACAGTCCATAGGGTCGCACAGAGTCGGACATGACTGAAGAGACTTAGCATGCATGCACACACCTATTAAATGGTTAAAGTACAAAAAACTGGGAATACCATTTCCAGTAACAATCACACCTACCAGCCAGATCATGGTTGCTAATATCATTCTCCAGTAAAAGGAACCAGGATTCCTTAGAGAAATACATAGATGCCCGGGTCATGAAACACACAAGATGTGCCTTGAGATACTGAAAATTTTCGAAGCTAAAAAATATAAAATGGAGGGGAATCTATTAAAGGAATGTAGGAGCCCGGTAAAAGAATTCCCAACTCTCAATAGCAAAAGTTGGAACACTTGAAGCAAAATCTTACAGTGCTATTATTGGATTATAACCTAAAGTATAAAGTAAAAATTCCTGGGTCCATCCTGATAGAAATAAATGGTTGAATAAACAAATAAGTGGGGGAGAACACACAAGTCTTCAGTACAGAAGAAGTCCAAATAATGTATGTAGATACTCTGCCCTTCAGAGGGTTGATCCCAGCCCTTTGGTGTGGGCTGTGCTTAGGGACTTTCTTCTTAAAAGCACAGTAAGGAAAAGGGAAGAAAAAAGTAACAACAGGGGAGAAAGCGACAAACACTCTTAGCCAGGTGATCAAGGTAACACCAACGGCGCTAAGTCGTGTTGATGGCATATACCCTTGGTGCAATGTGACAAAAATGGCATTTTTCCTCTGTGGTTTTCCTCTCAAAAGCCCATCACCCTAATCTAATCATGAGGAAACTCTCAGAGAAATTTCAGTTAAAGGACACTCTACAAAATATCTGACCAGGACTCATCAACAATCAGGAACACCCAAGGAAGTATCAATCAATAAGCCGAAGAACACACGATGACTAAGTGTAATGTGGGGTCCCGCTTGGGATCCTGGAGGGAAAAGGTCATTAGGTAAAAACTAGGGAACTAGGAATAAAACATCTTTATATAAAATATCATTAACTTTAGCTAAGGACGATGTAAGAATATTGGTTTCATTGTAACATGTCCTACATTAATGTGACATATAAGCAAAATGGAAAACCAAGTGTGGGGTATATGGGAATTCTCTGAATTATCTTCACAATTTTTCTGTTAATTTAAAACTGTTCTAAATCTAAAAGTTACTTAAAAAGGGAAAAAAGTTTAGGTTTGACAAATTACATGGAAAATAAAATTGAAGACAGTCAAATCACTGAAATAAATGATTATAAATGTTTTTGCCAACATCAAGAACATACAAAGAATATTTTTAATCATTAAAAAACCAAGAAGTACATTAGAAAAACAGGTAAGTCACAGAAGAAACACATTCAAAAACACAAGAAACACATGAAAAAGTTCTCAACTTCTCCAACTGCTGCTGCTCTGCTAAGTCGCTTCAGTCGTGTCCGACTCTGTTCAACCCCATAGACGGCAGCCCAGCAGGCTCCCCCATCCTTGGGATTCTCCAGGCAAGAACACTGGAGTGGGTTGCCATTGCCTTCTCCAATGCATGAAAGTAAAAAGTGAAAGTGAAGTCGCTCAGTCGTGTCCGACTCTTTGAGACCCCATGGACTGCAGCCTACCAGGCTCCTCCATCCATGGGATTTTCCAGGCGAGAGTACTGGAGTGGGGTGCATTGTCTTCTCCGTCTCCAACTGCTGAAGACAGTCAAATGAAACAAAGTTAACTTTTTTTTAAATTGCTTGGTTTGGCAAAGATTAAAGATTGAGAACCCTGGGCTGGGAAGATGTGTAGAAATGGGCATTTTCATACATTGTTGATGGGAGATGAACTGGTACATTTTTAAAACAAATTTGACTATAGCTATCAAAATTTAATTTGGCCCAAGGGTTCTACTTCTCTGAAAAAAAATTGTAAATAAGGATTCATTTCTGGGCACAAATATGTTAATTCTAGAATATTAACTGGAAATTTATTTTTAACATTGAAAAGGGCAGATGACCTAAAAGCCCATGAGAAGGAAAGTGGTTAAAAAAATTCATGGCATGTCCAGGAAAATCTGTTTATCCATTTAGAAAGAGTCAGGCACTGTATGGAACTATTGCTAAGAAATATTTTAAGTGAAAACAGCAATTTTCAGAACCATGCTTATATTATTACCTCTTGTATCTACACATACAGATTTATGTGTGTTTAAGGACTTAGAAAAGAACTATAAAACCATGCAGTGATACGTTTGAATCTGTGTCTTTGGGGGAGGGGAAAGGGTAAGGAGAACTTTGTTTTTGTTTGTTTGAAATATTTACATTTCTTTACTGGGATATAACTGATGTATAAACGATGTTAGTTTCAGGCGTACGAAAGGACGATTTGATATTTGTACACACTGCAAAATATCACTATAATAAGTCTAGGTAACATCCATCACCACAAAACTATATATTTTTTTCTTGTGATGAGAACTTTTAAGATTACCCTCAGCGAGGGATGGTGTGGGGAGGGAGGAGGGAGGAGGGTTCAGGATGGGGAACACATGTATGCCTGTGGCAGATTCATTTTGATATTTGGCAAAACTAATACAATTATGTAAAGTTTAAAAATAAAATTAAAAAAAAAAGATTACTCTCAGCAACTTTCAAATATACAATAGAATATTATTAACTATACGAGCATGCTAAGTTGCTTCAGTCATGTTCAACTTTTTCAACCCCATGGGCTGCAGTCCGCCAGGTTCCTCTGTCCATGGAATTCTCCAGGCAAGAATACTGGAGTGGGTTGCCATGCTCTCCTCCAGGGGATCATCTAGGCCCAGGGATTGAACCCACATCTCCTGTCACTCCTGCTTTGAAGCAGATTCTTTACCATTGAGCCACCAGGCAAGCTCCCATTGATAACTATAGTTGAGTTATATTATTAATAGAATGAAATATGAAGTCATGAAGTAATGGAATATTACTAAGTTGTATACATTTATATTTTTCTAAATTATACTTGATGTATGTCCTCATTTTGAAAAACACAAAATTAGCCACCCTAAGTTCGTCTTTAACATATTCTTTGGAACTTTATTAACACATCAAATTCCAAAGCCTGGGAGCCCATGGGTTCCACCCAAGCTCCTCTGTCCACACAGCTTCCTGAGCACAGGGGGCTCAGGCTGCAGCAGCTGCAAAACGGCCAGCTAGCAGCAGCGGTGTAGACTGTGAGTTCTCTTTAAGCTGAACACCATCCAGCCTGATTTTTGTCTGTTCTTTGGAAACAACTGGAGAGATGAAACGATGTATTTATACTAAAAAGATTTTTAGTCTGAAGGTTGGAGAGTCTTGATCATGATTCCAGCTCATCACTAAGCAAGTCACATAACTGGTACTCAGTTTACAAATAAATCAGAACAAGAAAAATAAGACCAGCATCTGCTCACTCACATGGGTATGGTGAGGTTCAGACAAACTATTATATGTAAGCGCCCATTGACAGTAAAATACCCTAGAATGTAAGTTAGGACTTGATTGTCCAAAATAGCGAAGATGATAATGCTGAGATGACCCCTGTCAGGGTCTCTCCCAGGGACTCCAGGGTCACCCACTGAAGGGGGCCCCTGTGGAGCTGTTCTCTGCTGACCATGATCCCCCCTAGGGTCTTCTGAGGTTGGATCTGCCTCCAAGACCCTCGCAGCGCCCTGGTCTCTCCTCCTGCAAAGTCAAATGTTAATATGCCCTGTGCCTTTGCGCTCCTGGTTAATAGAAGTCCTTGTCTTTCAGCAGTGGCCTTGCTCGCTGTCATCCAAAAGGGACATGTGGGGACGTTTCGCGTTCTTGCAAGTGACAGGCTGGAAGCGCGTCCCTCCCCTCACTAGCCTTGGGTTCACTTTCTAGTGACAACTGTTCTAAACACGAGCCTCATGACTTGCCTTCCACAACTGTGTCCTCCCTTGCATGGCCCTGGACACAACAAATACGCCAAACAAATGAGTGAACAAATGATGATGATGATAAAGAGCACTCACCACATGCAAACACTGTTCTAAGAACCTCACATACAGTAACTCATTATGAACTCATATAATTCCCACCCCAGCTCTGTGAGGCAGGAACATCATTATGCCCATTTTACAGACGGGGACATGAGACATCAGGAGACCCATGTTCATATAGCCAAGAAGCTTTGGGGCCGAGATTTAAGCCCAAGCATTTCTTGGATCCAAAACATGGCCACAGCCACTAAAATATATTATGCTGCCTTATTTTTTTTAACCGTCAAGGATTTTGAAGTGGATCAATTGCATGTTCTCTTAATCCTTCTTGTCCTGCCTCATCAAACCTGAATGTACTTACTCCCTCACACTCTGGGTCTGTCTTTGTTTGGAGTACATGTGTCCAATTTTGTAAAAAATCTAGTCATCTTCATGACTCAGTTCAAATGTTTCTTCCTCCAGGCAGTTCAGTCTTTCGATCGTGTCTGACTCTTTGTGACCCCACGGACTGCGGCATACCAGACTTCCCTGTCCATCATCAACTCCTGGAGTTTACTCAAACTCATGTCCATTGAGTCAGTGATGCCATCCAACCATCTCATCCTCTGTCATCCAGGGGGCCTTCCGTGAACACTTCCTTCTCTGGGTTCCCAAAGTCTCCTGAGCTCTGGTCTCATAGCTCATCACAGTGCCTTGTCTGTCTGTCTGCATCTGAGGATGCATGTCTTGTCATGGCTGAGCTCTGGAGCCAGACTCCCCAAGACTGAATCTTGGCTCTGCCATTTGCTACCTGCATGACCTTGAGAGGTTGATCTAAACCTCTCGGCCTGTTTTTCTCTTTTAACCTATAAAATGGGGATGATAATGTGAGGGTTAAAAGATTACACTACAGTAAAGAACTTGGAACACTGTTTGGTAAAGAGTAAGGGTTTTATATCCATCCCCCTCCAAACCCTAAGCACTGTTAGAGCTGATTTCTGAATTTCCCAGGACTGGTATAGTATCTGGCACATAGTAGGTGCTCAGTAAACATCTGCAGACTAAATGGATACACATGCAAACAGCTCTTGGGAGAAAGTGCAGGGACTCATAGGCACACCTAAGAGACCAAGAAAAAATCCTTCCCGGGGACGAGAGAGAGAGAGACGTAGGGGTGAAAAGACATCTTCTCAGTTATATCCTGGACAAGCACAGTGGGATGGGGAAGAGGGGCAAGCAGCCCCGTGGAGGGAAGTCATTAATACTGCACATTCTTTTATCAGTTGTAGCAGCAAGGGATGGGGACGGTTTCTGAAGACTGCATGGTGTCGGGGAGAGCACGCAGCTGGGAGTGAGAAGGCCCGATCTGTGGTTGGTGGGCGAGGCGGCTATAGACCGGCAAGTCTGAGTCCTCCCTCCAGGTAGGGGGCCAGGATTTGGCAGTTGTTAGGAACTGATTATTCGTACGTGCGTGCTAAGTCGCTTCAGTCCTGTCCGACTCTTTGTGACCCTGTGGGCTGTAGCCCACCAGGCTTCTCTGTCCATGGGATTCTCCAGGAAAGAATACTGGAGTGGGTTGCTGTGCCCTCCTCCAGAGGATCTTCCCAACCCAGGGATCGAACCCGTGTCTCTTGCATCTCCTGCATTGGCAGATGGGTTCTTTACCACTAGTGCCACCTATAAAGCCCCAGCTTTTTTGTAACTCCTTCACATTCATATGCTGATGCCCTAACCCTCCGTGTGTTTGGAGATGGGGCCTTTGGGAGGTGACTAGGTCCTGAGGCAGGGCCGTGGTCTGACGGGGTTAGTGCCCAGGAAAGGCCACACGAGGATACAGCGAGAAGGAGGCTATCTACAAGCCAGAAGGTGAGTGTGTACCAGAATCCAACTGTGCTGCCTCCTTGATCTCAGAACTCCAGCTTCCAGAGCTGTCAGAAAACCCATTTCTGCTGCTTCAGCCACCCAGCTGATGGCATTTTTTTACGGCAGCCAGGGCGGGCTACAGCACCACCTTAGCCTTTGTGATCTTTCTGTTAACCTGCTTTATTCTCTCTGCAGTACACTTTGAGCCATGCCTGCGCTCCTATTTGAGTATCAGTGCATTTGTTTTATCTTCTGTGTGCCCTTCTACTGCCCTGCAAGACCACACAGCCTCGATACAGACCCTTTGGCAGGTTATTTGGGGAGTTTCCAATGCATTTGCTTATATAAAACCTGTGGCCATGAACTTCTATGTGCGTGTCTTCCATGCGCACGCAGGAGTGTTTCTTTGGAGGGTCACCCCACGAGTGGCTGCCTGGGAATCGCTTATGCACATGCTTTATTAGCAGCTGCCAAAGAGCTCTGCGAAGTTGGCTGCATCAGCTTACACGCCCAAGTTGGGAGGACTTGAGGATGTCTTTGAACGTGGATGCTCTGTGAATTTATTATCTCCTCCCTTCCCCATAACTGTCTTGCAGTCTCCTGGAAGGAAGTGAAGTACTCTGGGACCTTGGGAGGATGTAGCTGTACATTAAGAATAATGCTGCTTGCCAGAACCCAGAGAAGAATACAGCTTAGGAAGGGCAGTCATGACTAATGAGAAAGGCTTTGTTTCCAGGCCTGCCACTAACTCCCAGTTACTTTGGGCAGGTCTTTACCTCTCAATGCCCAGGAAAGTCAGGAAGTTTTAATCAAGTACCAGAACTGTGGGAGGTGGAAAGTGTCACTTACAGGACTCACTGACTCCTCCTGTTGCACCAGCAACTGCAGAGTACTGGGGAACACACCTATGACGCCACCTCTTATCCTTCCTCTGGAATTCACAGATCAGTTAAATGAATTCTAGAGTTTGCTGCTCAAATAAATCATCAGAGATATAGGCTCTTTTATCATCAGTCTTTTCATTTTCATGCTTGTCACTTAATGGTTGCAAAGTGGCTGACACAGCTCCAGGCATCACATCATACTTAAGGCAACAAAAAGGGAGCAGAATCAATTCCAAATGGTCATGTCTCTTTCTTTAGAAATGCAAAAACGTCTTCAGAGATCCCCAGCAGTCTTCTCTTAAAATTCTGTTGGCCAGAACCATTTCTCACCACCGCTTTTAGCTGTAAGGGAGACTGTTAAAGGGTAGAGCTTTGAAAGGGGGATGGAAATAATAATTGATGTAGCCTAACTACCTGCAAGTCACCTACTTAGGATTCTCGATGCTTTCTGTAGTTTTGCCAGGGAAAGAGATGGTCTTGGAACAAGTTGAAGGTTCTGGTCATTCCCTGTCATATACTTCCTCCAGGTCCTGACCTGAATAATTATCCTTGTTCAAAGACATTCAGAATTGTTTCAAATCTCAGCAAGATAGTGTAGAGTAGAAGTTAATGAGCTGATCCTAAAATTCCCAAGGAAATACAAAGTCCTAATAATAGACAAACAATTCTGAAAATGAACAAAGTTGAAGGACTCACCCTTCCTAATTTCAAAACTCACTAGAAGTCTACAGTAATTAAGACTATGTGGTATTACCACATACAGGTCAATAGAGCAGAATTGAGAGTACAGAAATAAGCTCATCCATTTATGGTTAGTTGATTGTTGCAAAGAATGCCAAGACAATTAAATGGGATAAAAACATCTTCTAAAAAGAAATGGTGATGAGACAACTTCTTATCTTATACAAAAGAATGAATTTGGACCCCTACCTCACACCAGACATAAAAATTACCTAAAAATGGATCATCAGTTCAGTTCCGTTACTCAGTCATGTACAACTCTTTGCAACCCCATGGACTGCAGCATGCCAGGCCTCCCTGTCCATCACCAACTCCCAGAGCTTGCTCAAACTCATGTCCGTTGAGTTGGTGATGCCATCCAACCATCTCATCCTCTGTCGCCCCCTTCTCCTCCTGTCTTCAATCTTTTCCAGCATCGGGGTCTTTTCCAATGAATCAGTTCTTCACATCAGGTGGCCAAAGTATTGGAGTTTCAGCTTCAGCATCAGTCCTTTCAATGAATGTTCAGGACTGATTTCCTTTAGGATTGACTGGTTTGACTGGTCAAAGTTCAAACCAGTCAAACTAGTCAAAATGGATCATAGACAAAATAAATCATCAGTCAAAATGAAAGAGCTAAAACTATAAAGCTTTTAGAAGAAAACACAGGTGTAAATCTTTGTGATCCTGGTTTCTTAAGATAACATCAAAGGGACAATGAGAAAATTGAAGCAATGGATATACTAGACTTCATGAAAATTAAAAACTTGTGTGCAAAGGACAGTGTCAAGAAGGTTAAAAGACAACCCATAGAAAGGAAGAAAACACACATCATATATCTGATAAGGGACTCATATCCAGAACCATAAGGAACTCTGACAACTCAACAATAAGGGGATTTAAAATGGGCAAAGGATTTAAATCATTCTTCGAGAAGATATGAAAATGCAAATAAACATGTGAAAAGACACTTAACATCATCAGCCATTAGGAAAATGAGATTCCACTTCGCACCCACTATAATGGTAAAATGGACTGAATGTTTGTGTTCCCCCTAAAATTCCTATGTTGAAGTGCTATCCCCAGTGTGATGGGATTTGGAGGGAGGTCTTTGGGAGGAAATTAGGATGGAGTCCTCAAGAATGTGATTTAGTGTCCCCTCTTACCATCTCCAGTCCCCTATAATGAAAAGGACATCTTTTTTGGGTGTTAGTTCTAAAAGGTCTTGTAGGTCTTCATAGAATCGTTCAACTTCAACTTCTTCAGTGTTCCTGGTTGGGGCATAGGCTTGGATAACTGTGATATTGAATGGTTTGCCTTGGAAATGAACAGAGATTATTCTGTCGTTTTTGAGATTGCATCCAAGTACTGTATTTCGGACTCTTTTGTTGACCGTGATGGCTACTCCATTTCTTCTGAGGGATTCCTGCCTGAGTAGTACATATAATGGTCATCTGAGTTAAATTCACCCATCCCAGTCTATTTCAGTTCGCTGATTCCTAGAATGTCGACATTCACTCTTGCCATCTCTTGTTTGACCACTTCCAATTTGCCTTGATTCATGGACCTGACATTCCAGGTTCCTATGCAATATTGCTCTTTACAGCATCGGACCTTGCTTCTATCACCAGTCACATCCACAGCTGGGTATTCTTTTTGCTTTGGCTCCATCCCTTCATTCTTTCTGGAGTTATTTCTCCACTGATCTCCAGTAGCATATTGGGCCCCTACTGACCTGGGGAGTTTCTCTTTCAGTATCCTATCATTTTGCCTTTTCATACTGTTCATGGGGTTCTCAAGGCAAGAATACTGAAGTGGTTTGCCATTCCCTTCTCCAGTGGACCACATTCTGTCAGCAGAATGTGACCAGCAGATTTGGAATATGCCAAATATCAATATGCCAGCAGATTTGGAAAACTCAGCAGTAGCCACAGGACTGGAAAAAGTCAGTTTTCATTCCAATCCCAAAGAAAGGCAATGCCAAAGAATGCTCAAACTACCGCACAATTGCACTCATCTCACATGCTAGTAAAGTAATGCTCAAAATTCTCCAAGCCAGGCTTCACCAATATGTGAACCCTCAACTTCCTGATGTTCAAGCTGGTCTTAGAAAAGGCAGAGGAACCAGAGATCAAATTGCCAACATCCGCTGGATCATGGATAAAGCAAGAGAGTTCCAGAAAAACATCTATTTCTGCTTTATTTACTATGCCAAAGCCTTTGACTGTCTGGATCACAATAAACTGTGGAAAATTCTGAAAGAGATGGGAATACCAGACCACCTGATCTGCCTCTTGAGAAATTTGTATGCAGGTCAGGAAGCAACAGTTAGAACTGGACATGGAACAACAGACTGGTTCCAAATAGGAAAAGGAGTATGTCAAGGCTGTATATTGTCACCCTGCTTATTTAACTTATATGCAGAGTACATCATGAGAAACGCTGGACTGGAAGAAACACAAGCTGGAATCAAGATTGCTGGGAGAAATATCAATAACCTCAGATACACAGATGACACCACCCTTATGGCAGAAAGTGAAGAGGAACTAAAAAGCCTCTTGATGAAGATGAAAGTGGAGAGTGAAAAAGTTGGCTTAAAGCTCAACATTCAGAAAGTGAAGATCATGGCATCTGGTCCCATCACTTCATGGGAAATAGATGGGGAAACAGTGTCAGACTTTATTTTGGGGGGCTCCAAAATCACTGCAGATGGTGACTGCAGCCATGAAATTAAAAGACGCTTACTCCTTGGAAGGAAAGTTATGACCAACCTAGACAGCATATTAAAAAGCAGAGACATTACTTTGCCAACAAAGATTCGTCTAGTCAAGGCTATGGTTTTTCCTGTGGTCATGTATGGATGTGAGAGTTGGACTGTGAAGAAGGCTGAGCGCCGAAGAATTGATGCTTTTGAACTGTGGTGTTGGGGAAGACTCTTGAGAGTCCCTTGGACTGCACGGAGATCCAAACAGTCCATTCTGAAGGAGATCAGCCCTGGGATTTCTTTGGAAGGAATGATGCTAAAGCTGAAACTCCAGTACTTTGGCCACCTCATGTGAAGAGTTGACTCATTGGAAAAGACTCTGATGCTGGGAGGGATTGGGGGCAGGAGGAGAAGGGGACGAGAGAGGGTGAGATGGCTGGATGGCATCACTGACTCAATGGACGTGAGTCTGAGTGAACTCCCGGAGTTGGTGATGGACAGGGAGGCCTGGCGTGCTGTGGTTCATGGGGTCGCAAAGAGTCGGACACGACTGAGTGACTGATCTGATCTGATCTGATCTTACCATCTCTCTCTTGCACATGAGGACAGAGCAAGGAGATGACCATCTGCACACCAGGAAGAGAGCCCTCAGCAGAACTGAATCTGCTAGACTTCGATCCTGGACTTTGCAGCCATCAGAATTATCAGAAATAAATAATTCTCAAGCCATCCAGTATCTGGTATTTTTGTGATAGAAGTTGAAACTGACCAAAACAGCTAAAGTACAATCACAAATACTGTTGAGGAGGTAGAGAAACTGGAAGCCTCCTTCATTGCTAGTGCGAATGCAAAATGTTACATCCACTTTGTGAAACACTTTGGTAATTTTTCAGCTAGCTAAATATACAGTTACCATATGATCTGGCAATCTACTCTTAAGAATATATTCAAAAGAATTCAAACAAGTGTTCAAACAAATATTTGTGCATGGATGTTTATAGCAGTATTTTTCATAATAGCCAAAAGTGGGAAAACCTCAATTAGAGAATGGATAAACAAATGTGGCATATTCAAAGGAGCGATACTCAGCTATAGATAGGAATGAAGTAATTGTCCAATATAGATGGACCTTGAAAAAATTATACCAACTGAGAAAAGGCAGACACAAAAGGCCACCTACTTTGTGATTCCATTTATACACAATGCCCACAATGGGCAAATCTATAGTGCCAGAAAGCAGATTAGTGATTGTCAGGGGATGGGGGACGGGGAGGATAAATCAGGACTGACTGCTAATAGGTACCAAGATTCTCTGACACTGCTGGCAATTTTCTAGAATTAAATAATGGTGGTAGTTGCACAATTCTGTGACTATGTTAAGAACCAATGAATGGAACATTTTAAAGAGATGAATTTCATGGTACAAGGATTGTATCCTTTTCATCATCATCATCATAATGATAGAAGGATAACCTAGGGCAGATGTTCCCAGAATCCTGAATTTGGTGAAATTTCAACATTTCAAAATAATATGGGGACATGGTTTGCCAATTAAAAAAAAAACAAAACTTGTTTTTGCTGTTAAATAAGATGTTAAAATAAAAAGAAACCTGTATTATATGCTACCACCATAATTTTTTAAAAAGGTATTCTGATTTTCCACATCAGAAAGTGGGAAGGACATATTCTTGGAACAAAGCTCAGTTCTTAAAATTTACTATTTACTTTTTTGAAAAATATATTATATTCATTCATTCATTACTCAAAAAATGCTAACATCAGGCACTGTGCTTGACTTTGGACAGGGCTAGTCATCAGCTGTAACCCACTGGTACAGTGTACTGACCACCATTGGCTCTGACTGGCAGGACCTGCATGTAACACCAGCTGTGATGTATTTTGAAAATCATTCCTCCTATTAGACCTACAGAAGTGAACAAGGCAACGTCCTTTCCTCAGGGAAAATCTGGGCTTTTAGGGAGACAGATATTAAATAGGCACACATACTCAGAATCTGTGATTAAATATTTTGACAAGCACTCTGAAAGACAAGTACTGGACTCACAGAGGATGCACTTCTAATATTAACAGGGCAGGGCTCTCAGAGGCTTTCTTTTTCTTGTTCTACCTTGGACTGGTGCAAACTTCACAGATCTGCACAGATTTGGAACCGGGAAACACTAGGGTAGGTGAAAGGCTCCATGAGAAATGTGACCAGTGACAAGTGTCAGAGGAGACTGTAGGGATACGATGGAAGCTGTTTGCACCAAAGTGCAGAGGTGTGTCTTTGTCCTGAGCAGCCTGCCTGGGCAATCGTTCAAAGAGAGAAGCCAATCTGGTGGGAACAGTTGGATAAGAAGGTGCGAGCTGTGAGCTTGTTACATTTCTGTCACCCTCCCAGGGAAGCCAGGAAACCTTGCCTAGCAGCCACGACCTTCTCTCCAATCAGAGCATCTTCTGGACAGGCAGTGCGTGCCTCCAGCTGACGACGGGAGGAAGAAGAAAAAGGACATGGACAGATTTCCTCCAGGGTGTCAGGCAACCTCCCAGCATTTTATATTTGCTCTCAGCCTCTCTTTTAACCACAGTTACCTAAGCTCCCCTCCAATGGCTGGGAGTGTTTGTGTGTGAGCGGGGGGAGTTTGACTTTTCCAGAAAGGAAGTTTGGCTTCTCTGAGCTGGAACCTTGGCCTAGAGTTGCTTCCTGAGCCAAAAGGAGAGCTAAGAGCTGGAAGGGTGAACCAGGGCCATGTCTGCGAGGCAAGCTGAGGTCTCGATATGGGCTAAGCAGACCGACACCACTTTCTTTCAGTTGGGAGTGTCAGAGACCGAATCAAGAGATGAAGCTCGTGGCCCTTGTCTTAATTTCACAAAAGTTTAAGTAAATCAATCCTTTATCCGGTTATCCTTGTAGACCTGATAGAATTCAGCAAAATAATTGCTTGACACTGTAAAAAACATCAAAGGCAAATAACTTGTTTGTACAAATTAAAAAGAGAATTCTTTAGGCCAGGGGTTCAGTGACCATGGCCCTTGGATGAAATCCAAGCCACAGTCTGTTTTGTGAATAGCGTTGTTGGCATCCAGCCATGCCCATTTATATCTGTATTGTCTGTGGCAGAGTTGAATGGTTGTGACATTGACCATATGGCTTACAGAGCCTAAAATATTTCTTATCTGGCTTTTCATGGTATAAAGTTTGCCAAGTCCTGTTTTAGGTCTTCAGTGCACAGAATTCTATCTACCCAGACATGTTGCATTCATTCATTCATGCAATACAGGCTAATTGAAACTTACTGTTGATATCAAGCAGGATCCCATGGGCTTCCAGGACACAAAGGCTTCCTGTGTCTCCTATTTCTTGATCACAGGAAATACGCTTCATTCAGCGTTAGGAGTCTGCCTTCAGCAGAACTGACTCAGCCTATGTGGGGCCTCTGACCCCATGAATGGGGCCCTGGCTGGCACCTGGCTGCTGAGAAGACCCCAGGTCTCCCTGAACTCTCCTCTCCTAAAGTTCTGGGTGTTTGGACCATAAAGAAGGCTGAGCACCTAAGAATCTATGCTTTCAAACTGTGATGCTGGAGAAGACTCTTGAGAGTCCCTTGGACAACAAGGAGATCCAACCAGTCAATCCTAAAGGAAACCAACCCTGAATATTCATTGGAAGGACTGATGCTGAAGCTGAAGCTCCAATACTTTGGCTCATTGGAGACTCATTGGAAAAGACCCTGATACTAGCAAAGATTGAAGGCAAAAGGGAAGGGGGTGGCAGGGGATGAGATGGCGAGATAGACTTATCAACTCAATGGACATGAATTTGAGCAAACTCAGGGAGAGACTGAAGGACAGAGAAGCCTGGCATGCTGTAGTCCATGGGGTTGCAAAGAGTTGGACATGACATAGTGACTGAATAACAGCAAAAACCATCCTTTCCCATCCTGATGTTTCTTTCACCTTCTGTATCAGCTCAACAAGTTTTTCTTATTTCTCCCCACCCCCGTTTTCCAGACTTCCCTGAAGATAAGCATCGCCCAGGGTTCTGTAATAGGCATCAGACTGCTGAATATTTAGCTGGACCTCAGCGATTTTTATCCTCAAGGAGCTTGGGGAATCTGGGCCCCAGGACTTAGGAATGTGGGTGCCTTAAAGCAGACGTGGTACATTTGCATGCTGTGTTCACAATAGATGTGATGCAAAAAACACCGTGTCAATCAGACAATCAGTCAGACATGGAAGCTCAAGCTGACAGGCGATCCGAGAATTCCAGACATCTGGACCCAGGACCTGAGGAGTGCGTGCAATGTCTCGAGTTTTCCTTCCATCTTTCTCTTCCTCCTCCTCTGGCTCCTCTTCATTCTCCTTTCCTTTCTTCCTCTTCCCTGCCAACTCCTATCCTTGTCCCTTTAATCTCCCTTGTCTCCTTCCCTTCTCTCTTCTATTTTTCCCTTCAGAATAGACGTTCAAATAAATCAAACGACTTGCCCAAGGTCAACAATGGAAGTGAAAAAAAAAAAAAAAAAAAACAATGGAAGTGAGTGTACTTACATCCCACTCTAGAATCTTTCACACATTTTGGAGGATTTCATTTGAGGAACATTAAGCAAAATCATTTAAAAAGCAGAAAAAATCTGCCCAGCTAATATTAATAATTTAAAGTTGTACTCAACATAGGTGTGACTCTGAAGGAAGCTCACACGGCGAGGGTTCCACCTGATGTTCAAAGGTCTCTCTCTTGCAGCCGGGAGTGGGGGGGCCCATGTCACTGGAAACCCCATTCTGGCTGGGTGTTACAATGGCAGCCATGCTGCTTGGAGAAGGTATTAGACACGTAGGATGTTTGCTAAAGTCATTTGTGTCACAGCAGCAGTTATTATAAAACAATCACAGTTTCTGTGGGGTTCAGGGAAAAAAATAATTTGAGAGAGAAGGCTTTCAGGGAGTTCATTAATCATGTGTACGCTTTTAAGGGCCAACAGTCAAAGGAACAAAATGACAACCTTTTCTCACCACCAAATGCCCTTTCTTTCAATTAAGGCACTCCTGTTGGTCTCCCTGAGACTCAGGAGCACTTGTAGAAAAACCCCACGTCGTGTGGGAGAAGGCTTGACTGGTGCTGCCTCAGGGCTTTGCATTCAGAGGGGCTTTGCAGAGGAGAAGAAGGGGTCCAGGCAGAGGGGTGCAGCCACCGTCTGGGACCTCAGGCAACTCTCTCAGCCTCCGTGGCCTCCACTCCTAGGGATAAGAAACCTTCCTCATAGGGTTCTTGTAGGAAATAAGAGGGGTTCACTTATGTGAAGGGTTAGGCCACCAACTGCTACTCACTACGTGGTCAACACAGAGGAGAGAGCTTTTGGACACATCATAATAGCCCCCATTTGACAGACGCATCATGCCTGCCTACTGAGTGCCTGGGACTTTACATGCATCATTTCTTATCTTCGTAACAACCCTACAGGAAGGAGGGTGGAAGCTAGGCATTTTGGAAAGTTGCGATTCATATTAGAGACTGTGATATCTCACTGACCTCCACAGTCTAGGTAGTAAGCACCCACTGATCTGTCTTGCGGAATATTGAGGTTGAGAGGGATCTTAAACATCTCTGGTTATGCTTGTGCTGAGTATCACCCAACTCTTTGCAACCCCATGGATTGTAGCCCCCAGGGTCCTCTGCCCGTGGAATTTTTCAGGCATGAATACTGGAGCCGGTTGCCATTTCATCCTCCAGGGGATCTTCTTAACCAGGGATCAAACCCGCATCTCCTGCATTGGCAGGCAGGTTTTTTACCACCTGCCACCTGACTCTAACCACCATAAAATGTGTTAAACCTCTCTGCAACTCCAGGACAAGGGAGACACAGCATCAATTTGAATGCACGTCATGATGGAGAAACTGGTCAAGCAGACAGTTTCCTTGCAGAACGTTTTCGACCATTAGAAAGTTCTAAATAATGAGCCAGTTCTCATCTTCACCTTCCATCCTTGATCATTGGGTTTATGCAGAAAAATGTCTAAGTCATGCTTGGGCTGAGTTTATATAGCTAGCTGCTAGATAATAGATCTATTTAACAGAAGGACAGGCTTGTCCCTTTCCTCTCGATTTTTATATTTTGAATGCATATAAAGTAAAGTGCTTTTAAAGTCTGGGGTCATTTTAATAGCTAATAGTTATACTTTGGTTAAGAAGTAGGGATAATGCTGTACTTAACAGAGTAGGCTCTGGATTTCTACAACCTAAGTTCAAATCCCAGCTCAGCTGCTTACTGGCTATGCGACCATGGGGCAAGTTACTCAACCTCTCTTAAATCAGCTTCTTCACCCACAAAAGGGGCATGATGAAGTTAATACCCACCTAAAAGCATTGTTGTAAGAACTAAATGAACTCATATATGAATAATTCTTAGAATGTGTCTGTAATATGGGCTTTCCTGGTGGCTCAGACGGTAAAGAATCTGCCTGCAATGCAGGAGACCCGGGTTCCATCCCTGGGTTGGGAAGATCCCCTGGAAAAGGGAATGACTACCCACTCTAGTCTACTTGCCTAGAGAATCCCATAGACAAAGGAGCCCGGCAGCCTACAGTCCATGGGGTCTGTAATACAGTATGTATGACATAGTATAGTAATCCCTCTTTGTGACTGAAAATCAGGTATAATAGGAAAGAGGAAGTAAGAAAGAAGGATGTGAGGTTGAAGCCGTGTCCGTTGACAATAAGACTCAGGGGGATGTGGCCCTGTAACTTCCTGTTCTGGATGTGAGGCAGGAGATAGGTGGACTAACCCCCCTACCCCATCCCCGACAGGGTAAGCAAATGGAATCCATTCCCTGTGGACAGAAACTCCAAAATATGAATAGCAGGACAATCGAGAGAGGAGGCTGAGCCCTGCCCAGATAAGAGATTAAAAACCAAATATTCCTCATTCTTGAGGTCAGGGAGACCTTCCTAACTATACATGTGCAGGAAGGCTTCTCGGAGGTCAAAAGGGAGGGGCCTCACATCATAGTCAGTGATGCAAACCTCCCATAGGCCTCTTCACTAGAATCCAGCTTGGCCAAGAAATACGCACATACAGGAGGACCCTGAGATAAACCAAACATGGTCTCAGAACCAGGCAAAGCCAGATTATTGGCCAATGGAAACCGGAAAGAAATGCCCCATAAAAAGGATTCAAGCTACCACGAGGGCGGAGCCCGCCCGTGTGTTTATCCACACGTACTGTACTCTTCCCCCTAATACACACTTTCCTTGTTTCGCTACTTCCTTTTTAAAAAATGTTTACCTGTTTATTTTCTGGTTTTGGTGGCACTGGGGCTTGTTGCTGCATATGGGTTTTCTCTAGCTCTGGTGTGCAGGCTTCTCGTCGCAGTGCTTCTCTCGGTGCAGAGCACAGGCTTGGGGGTGCGTGGGCTCAGTAGTTGTGGTTCCTGGGCTCTAGAGCACAGGCTCGGTAGTTTTGGAGCATGGGCTTAGTTGCTCCGAGGCATGTGGGATCTTCCTGGACAAGAGATTGAACCCATGTCCCCGGCACTGGCAGGTGAGCCAGGGAAATCCCTTGTTTCACTACCTTCTGTCTCAATGTAGAAATTCCTTTCTACACTGTTGACAGGCCAGGGCCATGTTACTAGCTACAGTCCCTGGTGGCCTAGGGGCCAGGATTCACCACTCTCACTTCTGTGGCCCGACCTCAGTCTCTGGCCAGGAACCGAAATCCTGCTTCAAGCTGCTGCAGGCTGAGGCCACTCGAGATCAGATGAGTGTATGAATGAATGACTACAAGAAATCCACAGAGGCCAAAAGAATACCAAGCTTCTCCCCTTCAGGGCTGTCCTTTTCCTGCCATGCTCCCCCATGGCAGCATGCCCCATTGTGTACACACACAGACGCACCTGTGACCAGCACTCAGCGTTTGTTAGGTCATTGGTCTTTTGCTTGTCTGTTTCCCGTGGCTTCAGCGGGCAGTGACCCTTCCCACCTCTATACCCAGCACCTAGCATGAGTCTTGACAAGTAACAGGTGCTCAGTACGTTGTTGAATGAGTGAATGAACGCACCTACAATCCATCAAGCTGAATTTGAGTTTTACCCGCTCCCAAATCAAATGAAAACCACAGCTTTAAAACAATGTCTTAACAGTGTGCATGGCTTTCCCCTCAGAGTGCTAAGGACAGCGCTCTACTCAGATGAATAATGTTCCCATCAAACTTTACCTACTGAATGGAAATGAGTCCAGATGCTAATTTGGGGGCGACCTTTGTGCTTCCACCTGTAGAAAAATGAGCGCGTCCTGCTCAGAAATCAGTCTGTGGCTCAGTTGGAATCATGCAGAACTTCACAGCATGCTTTTCTGCCTGATGACTTTCTTTTAAAATTGTGTTTTCATCTTATTATTCCAGCTTATTCTCCTTTCACCCCAGTCTTCTAATTTATTTTTATTTTTGTCTCATGGTGCTGTGTGTAAGGACTTCTTCAAATTCTTTTCAGAATGAGGTCAGCTTTAAACAAACACACAGCAACAAAAAATACATGTCCTTGGGAATTCAGTGACAAGCATTCACCTGTGTCATCTCTTCATTGCCTCCACTATCCACCCCCACCCCCAATCCCCACGGAAACATTAGTTAACCTACTCTTGCCTTTCCAGCTAAGTTCTTTTTACCAGTGGTCTGAACTGATTGCCATCATAGATTTTCAGGTCTCTTCACACCAGCCATGAATTGGCTTATGACAACACCAGAAAATATCAACAGGAGGCCTCTGTTTAGGACTTCTAAAGCTTCTAGAAAGACCTTGAAAGAACGGTTCAGCTGTGAATGCAAACTAAAGGACTCAGAGTCTTCTCTTCACCCTGAATTTCAAAATATTTGGAATTTTCTATAGAATTGAAAAATGCAATCATTTTTCCTTTAAATGCCCTTGAAAACAAAGCAACAGACATTATTTATAAAAATCAAACATTTAAGATTTATTTTTATTGTTTCTCCTGCAACTACAATCTTAAAGCCTCTATCATGGAAGAAAGAGGTCTCAGGTCCCAGAGTCAAATCATGTCACTGTCAAATATAAAATGAATCAAGAACAAAGCCCTTCCTTGTCAAGAGAGCTTTTTTGCACTGGAATCTCTTTTCCCCTTTATTACGGTCCTTAGTTCTTTTAACATCCTTATTACTCCCACCACCCAGGGTATTGGACTTCTGGTGTGGATTGTCATTTACTGAGCTGGCTGAGGGTGGAGTGGGCTCTCCGAACTCCCAGGTATATCGGTGGGTGGTGCCCACTCCTTGGTCTGGATCTGGATTGATGAGTTAAAACACCATCAGATCGGGACTTTACTGGTGGTCCTGTGGGTAAGACTCTGAGCTTTCAGCATGGGGGACTCAAGTTCCATACCTGGCTGGGGACAGATCTTGAATGCAGCAACTAAAGATCCTACATGGAGCAATGAAGATCCCACACAGCCAAATAAATTTATATATAAAAAAGACTGTCAGAACTTCACAGGCCCCAAACAACCCTCTCCAATATTGTCCTTTATGATGCTGAAAGTTCTTCTGTCTCCTTTTGTTCTAAGAAACTTTGTGCCTGCCAAACAACAGGAAACGTGGAGAGATAGGGAGAACAAAAAATAATTAATATTTAATCTCCTTATCTCCTGAATTTTGTATATATTATTATGAGATTTTTAATTAAAAGCTCATCTCAGATTCAGTTTCTCTATTAAACAGGGTAAAGGGAAACGGGTAGGGTGAACAACATGACTTAAGTTTAGAAAGGTACGGGTTTCATTGACTGTTCCCTGATCCTCTGAAAGACGGTAATGGCACACATCAGATAACTGGGAAGGATCTTCAGCTTTCTGTATTTTAATTTCTGAGGAGAGATCAGTCTGGTGATGCACTGAGTTGGACTATTAATTACTTTGAAAGTAAAGAAGAAAATCCAAATCATCACTGCTCTTGTGGCCCCACTCGAGTGATGGTAGGATGTCCCCCTGCCCCCCTGCCCTTCTCCTCTGTGTGTGAGGGTCTCTGCGGGATCTTCCCACCAGGGCTCTCTCCTATTCCATGCTAGGGTGGAACCTCTCACTCGGATGAGTTTTCACTGGAGATGCTCAACTGGTCACCGCAGCTCTGGAACCAACAACCTTTCTCAGACCAGTGCATTTCAGCGAAAAAGAAGAGCCCTCTTGTCTTCTGTGCCTCGATCTTAACACAGGTGGTTCTGTAATGTTAAATGGACCCTACCTGCAGACTAGAGTGGTAAGGAAATGATAATTCAGAGGTACTTATGCTGGGTAAAACCACCTTCAGCTCTGAAGGAAAAGCATCTCCCGGGGCTGGTCCTATGCTGATGCCTCGTGACTGCTCCAGGCTCCTCTCACTAAGCAGAAGTCAGTTTTGCCTTCTGCACCAGCGGGGTGAGGTGTTGAGTACATCTCTGATCCTCCACAGGACAAAGTGTCCTCTCTCTCCTGATCTGGGTCTGTCAGCAGACGCTTTTCGTCTGTTTTCAGATTTGCTCTTTCCAGAGAACACTCCCTCCCTCCTGGAATCCCCACCTCCTTCTCCTAAGAGTTGGTCTTGTGCTGTGTCTTCCAGCAGGACAATCCCACACGAATACAGCAGTCCACACGCAACGCAAGGCACCTCGCTGGCCATTTTCATTCTGGAGATGATCAACCACTATGACTATGAGTGGAGCACTAGCAATCTAATGTGGGCTCATTGTAGGTTCTCTTTTAGCTGGAGATGGTGGTCAGGCCCACGTGTCATTTCTGCATCTTCAGGGGGTCATTTCCTGATGTTCTGTGAGAAAATGGCTACCCAGACACCCCTCTACACACACATCTAAGAGTAAATGAAAAATTTCCATCCTAAATCCATATACAGAGAAGAAATCTTTCTCTAGGAAACAAAAGTGGCAGATACTCAGCTCTGCCCATGATACAAGCAGGTTTTCATGGAGTTAGCCACTAGGTGACAAATCTAGGCAGTGTATTAAGAAGTAGAGACATCACATTCAAAGCTATGGCTTTTCCAGTACTCATATGTGAATGTGAGAGTTGGACCATAAAGAAGGCTGAGCACTGAAAAATTAATGCTTTTGAACTGTGGTCCTGGAGAAAACTCTTGAGAGTCCCTTGGACAGCAAGGAGATTAAACCAGTCAGTCCTAAAGGAAATCAACTCTGAATATTCATTGGAAGGACTGATGCTGAAGCTGAAGCTCCAATATTTTGGCTAACTGATGCGAAGAGCTGGCTCATTGGAAAAGACCCTGATGCTGGGAAAGACTGAGGGCAAGAGGAGAAGGGGGTGACAGAGGATGAGATGCTTAGACAGCATAACTGACTCAATGGACATGAGTTTGAGCAAACTTTGACAGATAGTGAGGGACAGAGCAGTCTGGCGTGCTGCAGTTCATGGGGTCACAAAGAGTCAGACATGACAGCAACTGAACACCACCAACAGAGCTGCCAGGACCCAGAGTACCTTAAAACCCTCAATTTGAGAAGCAGGTCTGTGCTGTATGCATGCACAGTCATAGGAGACAAGGAAGTGAGGGGTGAGTTTAAAGGACAGCACTCGTTTTCCCACCTGAAAGGTGGTATTCCTACAGCAAAAGCATGGTTAGCTCCAAAGGTGGACTCAATTGTCCACCTAATAGAACACAGAGACTTTCTCATAGCTTCAAAATGAGAGATTTCAAAGACCTAAGGGTAATGATTTAGTTGAAATTCAATATACAGATGTCTCTCGTCTCTACCTCCCTACCCTTACACCATCATCTCTGCAAGATGAAGCCTCCACCCAGGGACTGGCCTCAGAGTGAGAGCTCAACTCTGAGAAGTAGGCTGAGGCAGGTGGAGGCTGGGTTGCCCCTCTGTTACTCTGCTCAGGCTGTTCCAACAGAATACCATAGACAGGGCAGCTTAAGCAACCAATTTTTGTTTGTCCCAGTTCTGGAGACTGGAGGTCTGAGATCAGGGTACTAGCGTGGGGGCTCCATCCCCTTGACTTCATGTAAACCCTGTTACCTCCCAGAGACCCCACCTCCAAATACCATTGCCTCGGGATAAGGGATTCAACATATGGACTTGGGGGGATGTAAACATTCAGCCCATAGGGTCTCTGACTAGATATTGCTAGGAATTACTTTCTCCCTCCTTCTCTCTCTCTCCTCCTCCTCCCGCCATCCGCTTCTCTCTCTCTCTCTGTATATAACTGTGTGTGCAAATGAGAGAAAAAGGAATACAAATTTCATCAAGCATCCAGATGTCTTCAGAAATCTGTCATCACATACTTGATTGAAAGCCATTTTCACCCAACACCTGTTTTTTGTTGCTGTGTCAACTCAGGGTAAGACGAGCCAAGTTTTCAGAACGGGAAGGGAACGTTTCGGTTCTAAGTCTTTGAGACAAGTCAGGACTACTTGCTGTATGGAGTGTATCAGACTCCTTTGCATCCTGCTTCTCATCCTCTCCACCTCATCTCCCACCCCAGCCCACACGGGCAGATGCTGCTGTGCAGGATTAAATGCCCCCGTGCTGGTGCTTCTCTTCTTGGGCTCAGGCCATGCATCTTTCCTGGCCACTCTGATGCCCTGATGCTGGCTTGATTCTACTCAGCGAGGACCCTCTCTCCATATGACCGGGCAGTGCAGGAGAGTCAGCACCCACAGATGGACTTTCCAGATGCTCAGTGGTGAAGAACCGGCCTGGCAGCGCGGGAGAGGCAGGAGACGCGAGTTTGATCCCTGGGTCAGGAAGATCCCATGGAGAAGGAAATGGCCACCCACTCCAGTATTCTTGCCTGGGAAATCCCAGGAACAGAGGAGCCTGGCAGGTTATACAGTCCTTGAGGTCACAAAGAATCGGACACAGCTTAGCAGCTGAGCATGCACAGCACACACACAACGGCAACTCTCAACAGGGGTCATCTACTTCTCCTGGTTGGTTTTGGGTGAAAAGCCCTGAGAAACATTCTGGACACTCTTCAGAAGTGCCCCAGAAGGACGAAACCATGGGTGCCCATAGCGTTGCGTGACCAAATGCTGACTTTTCCTCAGATGAGGAAATTGAAGCTTTTAAAAGATTAAGTAAATATCTAACAGCTATTAATAAAAATACCAGGACTTCAACTCAGGGTCCTCCTTCTAGGACAGAAACCAGAGAGAACTGATATTAACACTAATGACAGCTTTTTCTTTACTGAACAGATGTCGGGATCTAAGCTTATGGCTTTCTGTACGTTATTACTTTAATTCTCACATGAACCCTATGAGAAGGATTCTGTTAAAGCCATTTTAAGGATTAAGTATAAAGATGGGCAGAAGTTGGCAAAACTGAAATGTGGAGAATCTGGGATTCAAAACCAGGTCTGTTTGTCTGCAGAATCCTACATTATCTACTTTTTCATCCAGGAAGTCATTGTTTTGCTTTTTTTTTTTAAATTTTAAACTTACTGGCAATAGTTTGATTATTACTAAAAATCATACTATGACATTGTTGATCTTCCTCCTACTATAAAAATTATTTCATTGTATATTTCTTATTTCATACTTATAATAATATTATGTTTTCTACCTGCCAGGTACTTTGCTTAGTGTTTTCCCTGAATTATTCTTTTCGATTCCCGTGGCAGTTCTGAAAGAGAAATGTTGTTATTAGTCAAATTAGTAGATGAGAAATCTAGACTTCAGGGTGTTTAAGCTACTTGCTCAAGGTCGTCTCTGAATCCAAACCATATCTACCCACTGTGTTATACTGTACCCTTCTGAATCTTTAAGGAGAAAGGAAGCCTTTAAAAGAAAGCATATTGAAAGGACCAACATGCCCCCTCCCCCACAGAAGTGAAATCTCCAGCCCCAGGAACATGGTAACCCTGCTGAGTACCCACTGCTGCTGCTGCTAAGTCGCTTCAGTCGTGTCCGACTCTGTGCGACCCCATAGACGGCAGCCCACCAGGCTGCCCCATCCCTGGGATTCTCCAGGCAAGAACACTAGAGTGGGTTGCCATTTCCTTCTCCAATGCAGGAAAGTGAAAAGTGAAAGTGAAGTCACTCAGTTGTGTCCGACTCTAGCGACCCCATGGACTGCAGCCTACCAGGCTCCTCCGTCCATGGGATTTTCTAGGCGAAAGTACTGGAGCGGGGTGCCATTGCCTTCTCCAGAGCACCCACAGTACACGGCTATGATTTATCTCATTTTCATATGATGAACTGTGCTTCTGTGTCACGATGGTGTCATTCTTGATTTCATCAGGAGCTCTGCTTTCATCTCCCTCTTTGTATTTTCCCTGAGTCTCATTGTTTGGGTCCAAATCAGACCTGAGCAGGGAGAGTGACAGAGGGTACATTGTGCGTTCTGTTGTATAGACAGTTGTGGCTGGAGGTCACAGCTATTCCAAGAGAAGCATATTTTCTGGACGGAGCATTTGCAGGGGGTGGGGGTGGTTGTTCAAAGAGAATTACAAAATTGCAAAAATAAGACATCTGGCCATTTCACCTTGTTGACAAGTTTTCAGGCAAGATAGATGGCTCCAGCTCTGGCCCCAACATACACATGTGCCAATACTGTAAATTCTTTTCTAGTCCATACATCTTGATTAAATCCTCGACACTACCGATACACTTGATGAACAAATACCGAGCACAAAGGCTCAGCGAGGGGAGCAAGTCCAGGGAAGTAATTTGACTTGATGTAAGAGAATGAGGTGGTAGATGCCCTAGTAAAGGGACTCCCTGATGGGCCCATCACCACTGGAAGATGAAATGTCGGCCGGGGACCTCAGCGGGCCCACGAGGCAGGCAGAGATGCACAGATGCATGGTTCAAGGAAGGTGAGGTGGGGCTCCAACTCCAGCGGGCTCACATTCACCCTGGCTCCCATTTCTTCAAGCATCAAGTGCCCCGTGAGCACCGAGCCTGTGCTTGGTTCAGTGCCGGGGCTGGTGGCGGGGGGCAGATTATGAGACACTACCATCTCTGCCACTAAGATGAGAAAGACTCAGAAACAAAAACCGACCCGGATTTTATCACAGGAGGGCAATGCAGATGGTGGGAGGGAAAGCAGGGAGGCATCGTTCAGGTGATGAGGTTTGGAGGAGAGCCAGGATTGAGCAAGGAGAGAGAGGAGGAAGGAGGAACAGCAGGTGATGGCTTGAGTGTCTAGACATGTCCAGGGTTTAGAGTCCATGAGGAAGTGGGACTGATAAAGCTGGGAGACAGAAAACAGGAAGCAGGTCAAGTCAGCTGTGAGACTTTATTAGATAGAACTGCTTTTTTTTTTTCAGCTTCTTTACAGTCACACACATCAAAATGACATGTCCTCCTAACATTGTTGAAGATGGCAAGATGAACTGGTTATTGTTACTAAAATAAAATAGAGGCAAGCATGGTTTTGTTTTTCTAGATGTAGTTTTGAAAACCATTGTTGAGGCCACAGAGAAGCGCTGAGGGTTTTGAGCATGACACACGTATACACCAGGGCTCCTTGAAGCCCCCAGCAGAGGCCACTACACACCAAAGTCCAGTCTTAGGTTAACACTTGAGGTGTCTTAAACTTTTGTCAACGTATTAGAAGCATCACTGGGAAATAAACTTTATGCAGAGTTCATCTATTCTCAGGGGAACTGATGGGAACTAGACAAACCATAGTGATAGACAAATTGATACCAACTGATTAAGTTTTAATTAGAAATTTGCTTCCTTATCACAAGTCCAGATTGCAAGTGGATCTGTACATCCTGGCCTTTGTTCTTTCCCCTCTCGAGGAGGAAGATGATCATAGAGAAATGGAATTATTCTCAGGAATTTGTTGGATGGATTTTCATCCAATCTGGTAGTGTTTGCACCAGGGACTCTGTAGGGTGTGTGTGTGTGTGTGTGTGTGTGTGTGTGTGTGTGTGTGTGACACAGCACACACCAGGATGGTGAGGCAGAACATCTGCACCAAAGTTGCCTGGGGTCTAACAGGGAAGATGCACCTCAGTAGGAATTGAGTACAAGAAAGAAGTGTTGAAATACAGGTAGGATCTGAGAAGGCCAGAGAAGTGCAAGACCCCCACTTTCATATCCCACAAATAATATTTCTTTATAAAACTGGTCACATCTGATTCCTGGTACAGCCCTTGGCAGGAAGCAGTGGTTTTCCAAATGAAGTCATTAATAGAAATCTAATAGCAAGGGACTTGCAATGAAGTAGATAATAGGCAAACTACTTATGCTGGATGACTAAGCAGGCTCTGCGGAGTTGGAGCCGATGCCACAACAAAACATCACAAACTGAGCGATTTAAACAATAGAAATCTAGTGTCTCACAGTTCTGGAGGCTACAAGTGTAAGATTAACGTGTTGGCAAGTTGGCAACCTTTCTCCTAGGCTGACTTCTTAATGGTTTTCTCACAGTCTTTCCTCTGCTTGTGTCTGAGTCCTGATCTCCTCATCTAATGACACTGGTCATAAACAGGGCCACTTCAGTGATCTAACCTTAAAAACCTCTTTGAAGACTTTATCTCCAAGTATGATCACATGCTAGGTCTTGGGGTTAAAACTTCACTATATTCATTTGCTGGTTCAGTCCACAGACTTCGCTGGTGGCTCAGTGGTAAAGAATCTGCCCACCAATGCAGGAGACTTAGGTTCAATCCCTGGGTCGGGAAAATCCCCTGGAGAAGCACATGGCAACCCACTCCAGTATTCTTGCCTGGGGGATCCCATGGACAGAGGAGCTTGGAGGGTTACAGTTCACAGGGTCGCAGAGTCAGATATGACTGAGTGACTAAGCAACAACAACCAAAAGCTGAGTCCACAAAAAAGCCATACTGTGTGACACTAAGATGGGGAAATGTGAAAGCAGGAATACTGCTCTAAGTGGAATAGAATCAGGATGTCTGTGAAAAGAGGAACCAAAGTGCCATAAATCTAAGTGGAAAGGGGCAGCTCGCAGGTCTTGATTGACAGTCGTCTGGACAGTGGGCTTGTTCAACACTATGCTGTCCTGCATCCTGACTCCCACAGCCTGGGACCCAGGGCACTGGCTGGGCGGGGAGGTTCAGAAGCATAAGGAGCCCCACGTTAATCTCGGACAACCTCTTCCAGTCGACACTCTCAGTCAGTGTTGTACTCGTAAGATATCTGTGATTTCCACGAGGTTGATGACATTGTCACCACCTGACAACAGAAAGGAACTCTCTCAGGCAGCCTGAGATCGCATGGATGCCTCTGCCACCAGATTTGTCTTCACGATTGATTGAATACTTTGGCCACCTGATGCAAAGAGCCAACTCATTGGAAAAGACCCTGGTGCTGGGAAAGACTGAGGGCAGGAGAAGGGGACGACAGAGGATGAGATAGTTGGATGGCATCACTGACTCAATGGACATGAGTTTGAGCAAGGTCCGGGAGTTGGTGAAGGACAGGGAAGCCTGGCGTGCTGCAGAATCAAACAACTTAGTGACTGAACAACAAGTTCCCACCTAGACAGTGGTCTGTTAATGACCTGTTATGTGTTGCTCTTCCATTTTAAAAGGCACAGTGATGCATCATAAAAATAGTGAGTGAAAAAATAATTACATGTTCCTGAAACTGCTTAGTAGTTTATCCTTGAACTATCAAATCATTGCAATTAATTACTTGGTAATATAACTTTTCTTTTTTTAATTTCATGTTAATGTTCCAATTTACTAGTCACAAAAGATCCTGACATCACTGCTACACCAGCAGGGTGGATATTTTAAGCAGTTTTGACAATATAATTATGGTGATTAGCTAGATATTTGCTTTCTATCAGCTAAATGATAACACCTTGTCCTGAGAACCTGTTTCTTGGAGGAATCTCAAAGATGTTTATCAGCAAGCATTATTTATGGGGAGGGTGGGTGGGTCAAAGGCCCCCAGGTTGAGGGGCTCACATTTCAGGTTGACACGAGGCCAGTGGTAGTTAAAGGAGACCCTAGCCCAAGAATGGCACTCAGGAGAAGCAGATGGTAAGATCATAAAAGCTTCATGTCACCAGGGAGCCTGGTAGCGGGGGTGTGGTCCCTGGATCAGGGGCCCTTGGGACTGAGATTCTTATTTCTTTAGGCTGTGCTGGGTCTCCATTGCTTGCAGGCTTTCTCTAGCTGCGGCGAGCCAGCGCTGCTCTGCAGCAGTGGTGCGTGGGTTTCTCATTGTGGTGCCTTGTCTTGTTGCAGAGCATGGGCTCTAGGGCTCCTGGGTTTCAGCAGCTGTGCCATGTGGCCTCAATAGCGGTGGCTCTCGGGTTGAGCTACACCGCAGCACGTGGGGTCTTCCCGGGTCGGGGATTGAACCCATGTCTCCTGCACTGGGAGGCGGAGTCTTTACTATCAAGCTATCAAGAAAGCCCAAGGCTGAGATTCTGCACCACAATGTCAGGAATTTGGGCCTCTACCATTTCTGAGAGGCCAGTATTAGAGCCCAATATAACAGACAGGTAAGTTCCTGAAAGTCTGCTATGTCCCAAGAAGTCTAAGCCAGATATATTGTGTGCTCTTGTGCTAAGTCGCTTCAGTTGTGTCCAGCTCTTTGCCACGCTACGGCTTGTGGCCTGCCAGACTCCTCCGTCCATGAGATTCTCCAGGCAAGGATAGTGAAGCAGGGAACCCACCTGCCAATGCCTGATATATTTACCTTGGCAGTAAAACAAGCAAACAAAATAACTCTTACTTTAAATGCATAGCCTTATTAGCAATTAAGGTAACATTAAGTAAAAGCAACTTCTAATTTACCATAGAACACCTATTGAATAAACAGTACCAAACAGATGCTGTCAGGGATGGAAAGACACACGAGTACACTCTGCCTCTTTTTTCTGGAGAAAGGCAACTCAACTGGATCTATAAAACTATTTTCTTTGACTTTTAAATTATTTCAAATGGAATCACATGGATGAAGTTCTGAGTACTTTGCCCAGCACTTAGCAGGTCAGCAAGGAAACCATGTCTCCTTTCCTTTGGGTACTGCCTTAGCTCAGTCTCCTGGAAAATCAACCTGAGGCACAGCCTAAGTGACAGTGTTTATAAGGGGATAAAAAGCCTGGGTAGCAAGAGGTGGGAGTTTTTGTTTTTTTAGTTTTTTTTTTTTTTTTTTAATAAGAGAAATAATTTTAAGGTGGGAGCTTTAGGATGAAAGTTTCTTTTCTTACTCAGGGTATGATGAGGCCAACAGATTTGGAAATGATGGCCACAGTTTGTTATTTCCAGTTCCCAGAAGGAAGGACACACACGGTTCCCACGGGAAAGCACCAAGGTGGATCAGGATGCAGAGGCAGTGGTATAAGTCAGGGATGGAGGCGGCATTGTGGGTCCTGAGGGGAAGAACAGGGTGGGTGAGGGTGAGCAGGCTTAGGGTTGGCTGATGTGAATAATTCCTGTGGGTGGTGACATAGGGACTCTCTCTGGTGGTCTGGTGCGTGGTCCTGGAGCGATCAGAACAGGCGGGTGTGGCAGACTCTAGGTTCATCCACATCACTACTGATCCCGTTTTATTTTTTATGACTGAGTAATATTCCTTTGCATATATGCATACGTATCTTCTGTATTCACCTCACGGCGGACATTTAGGTTGCTTCCATGTCCTGGCTGTTGTAAATAGCACTGCAGTGAACACTGGGCAGCTGCTGTACAGCACAGGGAGCCCAGCTCTGTGATGACTTAGAGGGGTGGGATGGGGGCGGGTGTGTGGGAGGGAAGCTCAAGGGGGAAGGGATATATGTATACTTACAGCAGAAACTATCACAATACTGTAAAGCAATTATGCTCCTTTTTTGTTTATTTGTTTTTCAGAGGACAGGTAGGTGGTAAGCCTGAGTGTGAGAGCCCCAAAGAGATGGGTGAAGTTGGGGGCGGGGGGAGGCTCTGGATTTGTTGTTTGCATGTAAAAGGTAAACTCACAGGTGAATCCTTTGCTATCTCTGGCAGGTGGCTGACCCCGAAGGGGCAGTCTCTACTGTGTCAGCAAGATCCCAGATGTCAGAGCATCAGTATTACTATAGCAATAGAGAGGGAAATGACCTAAGAAAAAAGGGAAGAAAAGTACAAAGTGCATTAAGACTGAGAAAGCTGCATTTTCACACACAAAAATGCTGGTGAATTCTCTGTTGGGTGTGAGATGTCCCCAGACACCATGGATTGGAATGACTTATTGGGGTGGGAGAAGAGAAGGATTTATTTTCCAGCACCTCTCCATCTTCTAGTACTCACTCTGCAAGGGTTACCATCTGGGTATGAACCTCACTGTACTCCCAGGTCACATCCCAGAGTCACCAAAGGGCAGAGGGCAAGAGGTTGACAATGAGGAGACAGGTGAGGTCTGCTCCAGCTTTGAAAAGTCAGAGAAGGACCCCGAATGAAAAAGAAACATCTGTGGGCAGAACCGTGATTCCCCCCAAATCCGTATGCTGAAGTCCTATCCCCAAGACCTCAGCATGTGTATTTGCTGCTGCTGCTGCTGCTGCTGCTGCTGCTGCTGCTGCTGCTAAGTCGCTTCAATCGTGTCCGACTCTCTGCGACCCCATAGACGGCAGCCCAGCAGGCTGCCCCATCCCTGGGATTCTCCAGGCAAGAACACTGGAGTGGGTTGCCATTTCCTTCTCCAATGCAGGAAAGTGAAAAGTGAAAGTGAAGTCGCTAAGTCGTGTTCGACTCTTTGCGACCCCATGGACTGCAGCCTACCAGGCTCCTCTGTCCATGGGATTTTCCAGGCAAGAGTACTAGAGTGGGGTGCCATTGCCTTCTCTGGTATTTGCTACTAGTCTTGCAGTAATGCAGGTAAGGTGCAGTCAGCAGGGGGGCCTGTCCAACAAGACTGTTGTCCTTATAAGAGGAGATCAGGACACAGATGGGCCCAAAGGGAAGGTCATGTGAAGAAGCGGGGAGAAAACGGCCCTCTGAAAACCAAAGAGAGAGGGCCCAGAAGATGCCAGGCCTGCCAACCACCTTGAATTTGGACTTCAAAAACTGTGAGAATATAAATTACTGTTGTTTAAGCCACTCAGTCTGTGGCACTTTATCATGGCAGCCCTGGGAGGCTAATACAGAAGCCATTGTACAAAGTTGTTCACAAGCTATGAACTTACAATAGATTTCAGAAAGGATGATTGAAGAACAAAATAATGAATAATTAATAATGAATAATAAATATCTAGCCATTAAAATAAAAATTCTCTACAGTAGGCAGACAATTGTGGGCATTGAATGATGGTGAATAAAAAAGGCAGAAGGGAAAATAGAATGTATATGCTGATTACAGCAAAGTAAAATAAATGCAACATCTATTAAGATTAAAGAAGATTTTGGAGTGATGGGAAATTAATTCTTTTTCCCCCCAAAGTTGTTTGAATTATACTACAGTTGAACACAGGCATACCTTGGAAATATTGTGGGTTTGGTTTCAGGCCACTTCCATAAAGCAAATATTGCAATAAAGCAAGTTATACGTACTTGATTTCCTAGTACATATAAAACTGATGTCCATCGAGATGATCACACTACGTGAAGTCAGAGAAAGACACTCATAGTATTTCCCTTATATGAGGAATGTGAAAATGATACACATGAACTTATTTACAAAATAGACTCACAGACATAGAAGAGGAGCTTCTGGTTATCAAAATGGAAAGGGACGAGAGGTATAAATCAGGAATTTAGGATTAACACATGCCCGTTACTATACATAAAAAAAAAAGATAAACAACAAGGACCTACTGTATAGCACAGGGAAATACAACTAATATCTTATAATAACCTGTAATGGAAAAGAATCTGAACAAGAATACACATCTCTATATGTATGGGTACAACTGAATCACTCTGCTGTGCACCTAAAACTAATACACCATAGTAAATCAACTACACTTAAATAAAAAAAAATAAAATGAAAAAAGTTTTATTTACACTCTACTGTACCCTACAAAGTATGCAATAGCATTATATGTACATACCTTAAATTTTAATATGCTTTATTGCTAAAAACTGCTAACCTTCATCTAAGCTTTCAGCAAGTCATAATACTTTTGCAATAGTAATATCAAAGATCACTGGTCACAGATCACCATAATAAATATAATGAAAATGTTTGCCATCTAATCATCTCATTCTCTACCACCCAATCTATCATTTGTCCCCCTCAACTTCTCGTATCTTCTGTTGCCTTGAATTGTTTTTGCTGCTGTTGTTCAGCCACGCAGTCATGTACAACTCTTTGTGACCCCATTGGACAGCAGCATGCCAGGCCTCCCTGTCCCTCACCATCTCCCAAAGTTTGCCCAAGTTCATGTCTGTGCATCAGTGATGCCATTTCATCCTCTGACCCCCTCTTCTCCTTCTGTCCTCTGTCTTTCCCAGCATCAGGGACTTTTCCAATGAGTCAACTGCTCGCATCACATGAATTGTTTTCACTGTTATGCCTAAACAGAATATGCAAATGATCAGGGGCTGGGTAACTCCACTAACTGTATTAGTTTGCTCAAGTCTGCTTACTTGATCTGTGAAGCTAAGTTCAGTTGCTCACTTGTGTCTGACCCCATGGACTGCAGCATGCCAGGCTGCCCTGTCCATCACCAACTCCCGGAGTTTACTCAAACTCAAGTCCATTGAGTCAGTGATGCCATCCAACCAGCTCATCCTCTGTTGTTCCCTTCTACTCCTGCCCCCAATCCCTCCCAGCATCAGGGTCTTTTCCAGTGAGTCAGTTCTTCACATCAGGTGGTCAAAGGATTGGAGTTTCAGCTTCAGCGTCAGTCCTTCCAATGAATATTCAGGACTGATTTCCTTTAGGATGGACTGGTTGGATCTCCTTGCTGTCCAAGGGACTCTCAAGAGTCTTCTCCAACACCACAGTTCAAAAGCATCAATTCTTCAGCACTAAGCTTTCTTTATACTCCAACTCTCACATCCATACATGACTACTGGAAAAACCATAGCTTCGATTAGATAGACCTTTGTTGGCAAAGTAATGTCTCTGCTTTTTAATATGCTGTCTAGGTTGGTCATAACTTTCCTTCCAAGGAGTAAGTGTCTTTTAATTTCATGGCTGCAGTCACCATCTGCAGTGATTTTGGAGCCCCCCAAAATAAAGTCTGTCACTGTTTCCACTGTTTCCCCATCCATTTGCCATGAAGTGATGGGACCAGATGCCATAACCTTAGTTTTCTGAATGCTGAGTTTTAAGCCAACTTAAATCACTTAAATCACTTTCATCAAGAGGCTCTTTAGTTCTTCTTCACTTTCTGCCATAAGTATGGTGTCATCTGCATACTCAGGTTATTGATAATTCTCCCGGCAATCTTGATTCCAACTTGTGCTTCATCCAGTCCAGCATTTCTCATGATGTACTCTGCATATAAGTTAAATAAGCAGGGTGACAATATACAGCCTTGATGTACTCCTTTCCTGATTTGGAATCAGTCTGTTGTTCCATGTCCAGTGTTAACTGTTGCTTCTTGACCTGCATACAGATTTCTCAGGAGGCAGGTCAAGTGGTCTGGTTTTCCCATCTCTTTAAGAATTTTCCAGTTTGTTGTGATCCACACATTCAAAGACTTTGGCATAGTCAATGAAGCAGAAGTAGATGTTTTTCTGTTAACTCTTTTGCTGTTTAGATGATCGAACGGATGGCGGCAATTTGATCTCTGGTTTCTATGCCTTTTCCAGCTTGAAAATCCAGCTTGAACATCTGGAAGTTCATGGTTCATGTACTGTTGAAGCCTGGATTGAAGAATTTTAAGCATTACTTTGCTAGCATATGAGATGAATGCAACTGTGTGGTAGTTTGAGTATTCCTTGGCATTGCCTTTCTGCGGGATTGGAATGAAAACTGACCTTTTCCAGTCCTGTAACCACTGCTGAGTTTTCCAAATTTGCTGACATATTGAGTGCAGCACTTTCACGGCATCATCTTTTAGGATTTGAAATAGCTCAACTGGAATTCTGATGCTTCCTAAGGCCCACTTGACTTCGCATTCCAGGATGTCTGTGCACTCCTGCATAATTTCTGCGTTTCGGGGAAGGAGTTCTCATCTCATTGCTATTTAGTCTCACAGTTGTGTCTGACTCTTCAGTGGCCCTGTAGCCTGCCAGGCTTCTCTGTCCATGGGATTTCCCAGGCAAGAATACTGGAGTGGGTTGCATTGGGTGTTATTGCAATTGGGTAAATTGAAGTAAAATGTGTTTGGATGGAAGAGAAGGAATCATTGCTCATCCCCTTCTACTTATATTTCCCTTTGGAAAGCTTGAGATGCACTATTTGACAGATCTTTATTGTATATGCAGGCACATATATGTATGCATATGTATGTCAGAGACTGTTGTGTGTTCACTAAAACACACACCTCTCCCAGACCAGTGGTGGGAGATAAACTCCATGAAGATTTTGGACTGCCTCCTTGGTGAAATTGGGTGAAGACAGGTGTCTAACCTTCTGGGGCACATCACAAGGTATAAGCCACATTATTGAACCATGAGTGCATGTGTGCTGTCACTTCAGTCGTGTCTGACTCTTTGTGACCCCATGGACTTAGCCCACCAGGCTCCTCTGTCCATGGGATTCTCCAGCAAAGAATACTGGAGTGGGTTGCCATGCCCTCCTCCAGGGATCTTCCTGACCCAGGGATTGAACCCGTGTCTCTCAGGTCTCCTGCACTGGCAGCTGAGTTCTTTACCACTAGTGCTACCTGGGAAGCCCTAGTGTACCTTGAGTTCCCTGCAGATAAAAGTTGGGCACTGTGTTTGATGGGCCTCTTTGGTTTTGGAAGCAGTGTGTACCACATTTGAGAACATTGTTCCAACAGTTTATTGATGACTAGGAAGGCTGCCAGTTTTGACTGGGGCCAAAAGCCAGAGGCCAAAAGCAACCTCTGCAAGAGGATCAGCCTGCTGTAAAGGCGGCTCTGACATGGAGCTAAATGACCAGGCAGATTTTAGGTGCCAGATCTATTGAAGTAGACATGAATGCTGTGTGGAGGGCTTGGCAACTTCAGTAGGAGAGCCACAGAGCAGACCTTTAGGTTTCTGGATCAAAAACACACTTACATCACAGAGAATTACGCACTATTCAAAAAGAAGCTCCTGCCATGCTACTGGATCTTAATAAAAACTGAGTGTCTGATCATGGGGCATCAAGTGACCGTGTGATTGGAACTCCCCACCAAGAGCTGGGTGTTGTCAGCTGGTCAACCTAGTCAGAAGATTGAGTGTATACAGCAACAATCCATCACATGATGAATTGACTCCTAGACAACGGACAATAAATGCTAATTCTTCTCCTATACAAGTTAGAAGCATTTAGGCTAAGCTCATTTATGATTTAGAAGGAAAGATAACTTGATTACATTTCAGATGCTATCAAATTCCAAAACACAATGAGTACTGCAGAGGCTAAGAGAAGAGAGAAGAAAGCAAGTTTTTGGAAGCAAATGAGATGAGATTTAATATAGATAAAGGTAAGCGAATGCACCTGGAAAAACTCACAATCAGCATTAATTTAAAGTTGGAACCTGCAATTTGTGGAATAATCATACTGGCAAAAAGCTGAGGATAATAATGTATAATAAATTATGGATTGAGTAATGTGGTGCTTATTAGAAAGCCTACGTCTACCCTCTTGTGGGGTGGAAATAAACATGAACAGACATGGTCACATCACTCCAGGACTCTTCCTGAGACAGAGCTAGACACTGAGGATGCGTTGGTCAAGGTAGAATGGAAAAGCAAAGTGAGGAAGGAGACAGGGGGTCAGCTGAGTCTGCAGGGCACTGTGGACTTACACAGGGTTGAGATAAAAACTGTGGAGCAATTCAATCTCAGAGCACGGGGATTAAGACTAGAGGTCAGCACAATGTCCTCAGCCAAGTAAGGGGTCAGGATAGCAGATACACAGCATCAGTAATAGAGACCTTGAAACTCTGGTCAAGGTAAGGTTATTCTGACCTCACTTGAAGGCTTTGGTCACTGAGTGTCAGAGTAGAGATGAATCCCTGAGAGAAGCTGACCTTTCTCCCCCTTTTTAGGGTAGAGTTTAGGGTTCTTAGGGTGAACAGTGAAAGTGCTTCATGTAAGGGAGTCAGCAGAGAGGTGCCTTGGATAAAAGCTGCTTGTTTCCCATATGACCTGTTAGCTGAGATTCCATTCATCTGCAAGTATGAGAAAGCTGGACACTGTGGCTTATGTAAGCATATACCTTGCTTTTTTTCATGAATCAGGCTGTCTGGAGGTTGTCTATCACTGGCATTGGGAGAAAAATGAAGCCATATGCTTATTTCTCTTTCATGAGATGAAAAAGCATGTGCTGAGTAGAAGGACTCGCATGGACGAATGCACAGAAATGTGTAGAGAATGATACCAGTGGCAATCACAGTTTACCATTTACTCAATACACGTGGTCCCTTTCTTCCTTCATAATCAAAGCCCAATTCAGTTTGGAAGCCACATGATCATCTTTAGAGAGACATGTGCTTTCCTCAGCATCCATTGATCTCTAGCAATTAACTGAAAATTTTCCTTCTGATAATACCTTTTCCTAACGAAAGATAAGTACATATATGGCATCACTGGTTCCCCTTACCCTGTCTTTCTGGCTTGAACGAGAGTGTGGTACCTAACATCGTGGCTGCTGCCTTGTGATCATGGAGGGAAGACCAAGACAAGCTCCAAGACATCCATCCTTTAGGATTCAACCTCAGGGTCACCTGTTCAGACACCCTTCATGGGGACACCCTCCAATGCTTCTCTGTAGCTTCCTTTGCTTAGTTCCTTCACTGAATTTATTTCAACCTAAAAAAACCTTTGTTTTTCAACATACTTGTATTATCTCTCTCTCCCATGAAAATGTAAGCAGTGCCTTGAAGTCAGGGATGGTGCATAGCGGACACTAATGAATAAACGTTAGATATCCAAACTCCTGAAGGTAGGAGTGAGGCCCGTAGGACTCCGTCATCTCCAAGGCCCTTTATCATCAAACAACCAACCACTGATCCCTCATATTTCTAGGTTTTTCTTTTGATTGTTGGGTTCTTTAGACTTTTTTGATCATGACCTCCTGGCAGCAATAACTTTTGCATCACAGCTAATTGTGTGTACTTGGTCAGGAACTGTATTGCCTTAATGTTGAAAAAAAAAAAAGAAACTAACTCCCAAAGGCTCAGACACAGTGATTGAGCAACTAGCACTTTCACTTTTTTTTCCACTTGTTTATACGACCTATTAAAGGTCTGCAACCTGAAGTCTGAAAAGCTCTTGCAGTTGAGGTATTTTGTCCCATGCAATCTGCCATTAAACTATGTCTTACTTGGGAAAATATTTTTAGTAATGATAAAATAATAATATACAAGGGAATATGCTCGTACATTATTATAAAATATATAGCATGCTATAGAAGATATAATAATAATATAATTAAGCAATAAATCTAACATGTATACAGCTCTCCAGAGCACACAGATTACCATCACACAGAGTGTCTCATCTATGTACTGTGTCAATCCTCTAATGATGGTAGGCTCATTTATCATACGAGAAAAACTAGCTCAGAGGGCATATAATTTATCTAGGAATACTTTGCAAGCTAGTGACAGAGCCAGGGCTCAAACCAGGGTGTTCAACTCCTCTCTCAGATAGCTCCCTCCTCATTAAATGCCTGTTAAGGATGCAGATAATTTAGATGAATCCTTTCTGTCATTCTGGCCATTGTCTCTCTCTGCTGTAGCATCCACTTGGGCTCTGTTCATTGCAGTATAAACTCTGGAAGTCAGGACAGAGACTCAGAAGGAATCAAAAAGCATGCACAAGTCCATCTCATTTCATGACCTGGCACGTTATTTGACTTCTCTGAGACTTGGTTTCCTCACCTGTACGTGGAGGTCATTCCCGTTGGTATACCAAACTCAGGGGCTTGTTGTGAATGTGCTTGTGGAGATCCTTAGGCAGTCTGAGCCTCTGGATTTTGTCAAGGGCCTTCCCTCTGCTGGGGATGTCTGCCCTTCTGCTTGGCACAAACTAGACATTACTTATCCTCATTCACATGTCTCCTCCCGGGCACTCCTGCCTCATGTTATTCTTACTTTGATTACAGCTCTTCCCCATCCCATTAATATGTGCTTCCTGTACATTATAGCGTTTGGATGGAGTGGGTGCTCACTAATTATTTCAAAGCATCATCCCTTGTACTCTATATTCTAGACCTGAGCTGTGCTCTGGGTAGTTATCCAATAGCAAGCTCAAATTCTTGGGAAGATGTCAGTATTTCCATCATCTGCAAACTTTGTGGGAGGAATCACAACACACACTCCACAAAGCGAGTATTACAGAATGTCCCCCCAGTGGTTTGATGACTTTCAGTGGCACCCATATGGATCATGGAATTCCATCTCTTAGTCCTGCACTTGGTGGCCTCAGGACTGTGGAATTACAAGTAGAAGTTTGTAGGCAGGTGGCTGCAGATGGTGCAGTGCTCAGTGAGGTCATGGACTGGGGACAGAGAAAGGACAACCTTTTTGATTAATGTGCTGGTGAAGACATCAAATGTGGAAGGTGTTACTTGGATACTGTTTCTCAGGCAGCAGGGATCAGAGTGCATGGAGCATGCAGCATTCATTCTTCAGGAAATGCTAAGAGAAGCAGAGATACGAGTGAGGGGCTGGATGAAGCAAGAGGAACAGTGAGGGGAGATAAGATCAGAGAAAGACCAGAAACTCAGTGTGTGTGGACAGGGGGTGAGCTTAGTCACTAAGTCACATCCAACTCTTTTGTAACCCCATGAACTATAGCCCACAAGGCTCCTCTGTCCATGGGATTTCCATGGACTGGAGTGGGTTGCCATTTCCTTCTCCATGGGATCTTCTAGACCCAGGGATCAAACTGGCATCTCCTGCATTGCAGGTGGCTTCTTTATCAATAATTCACGGTGCCCAGGACAAAATGAAGATGCAGAGTCTCTGGTTCAGAAATTACTAAGAATTCCAAGACAGTGACAGCAGAGCTTCAAACCAATCACAGGCCCTTCTGAGCACGACCGTGCAATACCGTCTGCACACCGTGAAGCCGGCCATGTGTGGGCCCGGTAAGCCACCACTTGCTGCTTCGCTCACTCAGTGAGAAATCCCCAGAGACTTGAAACCAAGGGGGGTACAGTGAACAGTTTCACTTAAATCACTGAATGTTCTGGAGGCGTGCAGCAGGGGAGGAAGGGAAACAGAGAGACCAGCTTCAGGGGTATCACTGTCACCAGAGAAAGGGGTGTTTTGAAATACTTTCCTGTCAGATCCCATTTCTTTTTCTTTTCTTTTTGGCCACACTGCACAGCATGTGGGATCTCAGTTCTGCAACTGGGGATTGAACCTGCACCCCTACAGAGGAAGCACGGAGTCTTCTCAGTGGTTAAGATTCTGTGATTCCACTGCACGGACATGGGTTCCATCCCTGGCTGGGGAACTAAGACCCCACATGCTCTGTGGTGATGCCAAAAAGAAAAGGGAACCTGCAGAGGAGCAGTCCCATCCGAGGTGCTTTTTGGGAGTAGAGACATAGGGATTTGCTGGTGAGGTGAGTTGAGTTTGAGGGTCAGAGAGAACATGAAGGTATTTTCTAAGTTTTTGGCCTGAGCTGTTGAGTGGATGCTGATGCCATTTACAGAAACAGGAAAGACTAGAGGGGAAACAGATTGTGTAAGAAAAGAATCCTCTTGGAACTGATGTTAAAGATGTGGGTCAGACATTCAGGTAGACAGACATGAGTGGTATGGTAAGACAGACATGAAGACATGAGACAGACATGGTTAGCACCAGAGATGGAGTTGGCCTCAGTACACGTGGTCCATGAAGGCTGCATTCAATAAGGAAGGTTCCATACGTCCTGATGTTCACCACCAACATGCAAAGCTATGCTTTTAGGTAGAGTCCCAGCTCTCCTGCTTATCAGCCATGTGCCCTTGGACATGTTTCTTTGCCCCTTTCCATTCATAAAATAAGAATAAACATACATATCTCCTAGGGTAGCCCTGGAGATTAAAAGGGATAATGCATGTAATGTAATGGCCAGCAGGAAGCACTGTATCAATAGTTGCTATTAATGCAAATCAGTTATCTATGAGATAAATTCAATTGTCCTGAAATGTACTTAAGGAAATTTAGTGTTCAAACAGAATAGATTCAACCTTGAAGATAGGCAAGAGGTATTTTCGACTCTCCTCCCCCTTCCCCAGTGAAGGTCAGAGATTTGACTTTATTTAAAGTTAGACTAGGTTAAGAGGCCAGACACTCGCATAAAAACATCCCCTTTATCTCTTTTCCCTTCCACATAATTGCTGCAGAATCTCTCTCTCTCTCTCTTTTTTCTCAGTACAAGCTTTCAAAGTCCTGGCTAAGGATTCAGACTTCCTGGTACCCAAAAGTTAAGCAAAATAAGATGTTTGAAAGCAAGAGAGGCTGATCTTGGCTCCAGAAATATGGGATGGTCAGAAATATTGGGGATTTGATGTGGGGGTGCTACTGCATTTGAAATTTGAGACCTGAAAAAAAGGCTTCCCGAACCTCTTGAGAAACCTGCATGCAGGTCAGGAAGCAACAGTTAGAACTGGACATGGAACAACAGACTGGTTCCAAATAGGAAAAGGAGTATGTCAAGGCTGTATATTGTCACCCTGCTTATTTAACTTATATGCAGAGTACATCATGAGAAACGCTGGGCTGGAAGAAGCACAAGCTGGAATCAAGATTGCTGGGAGAAATATCAATAACCTCAGATATGCAGATGACACCACCCTTATGGCAGAAAGTGAAGAAGAACTGAAGAGCCTCTTGATGAAAATGAAAGAGGAGAGTGAAAAAGTTGGCTTAAAGCTCAACATTCAGAAAGTGAAGATCATGGCATCTGGTCCCATCACTTCATGGGAAATAGATGGGGAAACAGTGGCTGACTTTATTTGGGGGGCTCCAAAATCACTGCAGATGGTGATTGCAGCCATGAAATTAAAAGATGCTTACTCTTTGGAAGGAAACTTATGACCAACCTAGACAGCATATTAAAAAGCAGAAACATTACTTTGCCAACAAAGGTCCATCTAGTCAAGGCTATGGTTTTTCCAGTGGTCATGTATGGATGTGAGAGTTGGAGTATAAAGAAAGCTGAGTGCTAAAGAACTGATGCTTTTGAACTGTGGTGTTGGAGAAGACTCTGGAGAATCCCTTGGACTGCAAGGAGATCCAACCAGTCCATCCTAAAGCAGATCAGTCCTGGGTGTCCATTGGAAGGACTGATGCTGAAGCTGAAACTCCAATACTTTAGCCACCTGATGGGAAGAACTGACTCATTGGAAAAGACCCTGATGCTGGGAAAAATTGAGGATAGGAGGAGAAGGGGACGACAGAGGATGAGATGGCTGGATGGCATCACCGACTCAATGGACATGGGTTTGGGTGGACTCTGGGAGTGGGTGATGGACAGGGAGGCCTGGCGTGCTGCAGTTCATGGGGTTGCAAAGAGTCGGACATGACTGAGTGACTGGACCGAACTGAAGCATGAGGAGAGATCAGACCTGGCTCCTTGGAGGAGGCTGGAGACACTCCACCTTTGGGAGCTGAGGGTCCTGGTTCCACCAGGCTCTCCACAAGCCTCTCCCCTTGCTCCATTCTGTCAGCCAGACCTGCAATCATCTGTGTACCTTCTTTAATTGATTCAATTAGGAAATGTACTAAAAACTTCAGAGAATAATAAACTGTCCATCCAGATATTTGCTTTATAAATTATTTAACAGTAAAAGAAAATGTAAAATGGAAGTCCCTTCATTCCATTCTCCTCTGCTGAGGAAATCAGGGTCTAAGGAATGGGAAAGACTAGAGATCTCTTCAAGAAAATCAGAGATACCAAAGGAACATTTCATGCAAAGATGGGCTCGATAAAGGACAGAAATTGTATGGATCTAACAGAAGCAGAAGATATTAAGAAGAGATGGCAAGAGTACACAGAAGAACTGTACAAAAAAGATCTTCATGACCCAGATAATCACGATGGTGTGATCACTGACCTAGAACCAGACATCCTGGAATGTGAAGTCAAGTGGGCCTTAGAAAACATCACTACAAACAAAGCTAGTGGAGGTGATGGAATACCAGTTGAGCTATTCCAAATCCTGAAAGATGATGCTGTGAAAGTGCTGCACTCAATATGCCAGCAAATTTGGAAAACTCAGCAGTGGCCACAGGACTGGAAAAAGTCAGTTTTCATTCCAATCCCAAAGAAAGGCAATGCCAAAGAATGCTCAAACTACCGCACAATTGCACTCATCTCACACGCTAGTAAAGTAATGCTCAAAATTCTCCAAGCCAGGCTTCAGCAATATGTGAACTGTGAAATTCCTGATGTTCAAGCTGGTTTTAGAAAGGGCAGAGGAACCAGAGATCAAATTGCCAACATCCGCTGGATCATGGAAAAAGCAAGAGAGTTCCAGAAAAACATCTATTTCTGCTTTATTAACTATGCCAAAGCTTTTGACTGTGTGGATCACAATAAACTGTGGAAAATTCTGAAAGAGATGGGAATACCAGACCACCTGATCTGCCTCTTGAGAAATTTGTATGCAGGTCAGGCAGCAACAGTTAGAACTGGACATGGAACAACAGACTGGTTCCAAATAGGAAAAAGAGTTTGTCAAGGCTGTATATTGTCACCCTGTTTATTTAACTTATATGCAGAGTACATCATGAGAAACACTGGACTAGAAGAAACACAAGCTGGAATCAAGATTTCTGGGAGAAATATCAATAACCTCAGATATGCAGATGACACCACCCTTATGGCAGAAAGTGAAGAGGAACTCAAAAGCCTCTTGATGAAAGTGAAAGTGGAAAATGAAGAAGTTGGCTTAAAGCTCAACATTCAGAAAACGAAGATCACGGCATCCAGTCCCATCACTTCATGGAAAATAGATGGGGAAACAGTGGAAACAGTGTCAGACTTTATTTTGGGGGGTTCCAAAATCACTGCAGATGGTGACTGCAGCCATGAAATTAAAAGACGCTTACTCCTTGGAAGGAAAGTTATGACCAACCTAGATAGCATATTCAAAAGCAGAGACATTACTTTGCCAACAAAGGTCCATCTAGTCAAGGCTATGGTTTTTCCTGTGGTCATGTATGGATGTGAGAGTTGAACTGTGAATAAGGCTGAGCGCCGAAGAACTGATGCTTTTGAACTGTGGTGTTGGAGAAGACTCTTGAGAATCCCTTGGACTGCAAGGAGATCCAACCAGTCCATTCTGAAGGAGATCAGCCCTGGGATTTCTTTGGAAGGAATGATGCTAAAGCTGAAACTCCAGGACTTTGGCCACCTCATGCAAAGAGTTGACTCATTGGAAAAGACTCTGATGCTGGGAGGGATTGGGGACAAGAGGAGAAGGGGACAACAGAGGATGAGATGGCTGGATGGCATCACTGACTCGAGGGATGTGAGTCTCAGTGAAGTCCAGGAGTTGGTGATGGACAGGGAGGCCTGGCGTGCTGCAATTCATGGGGTCGCAAAGAGTCGGACACGACTGAGCAACTGATCTGATCTGATCTGACCATACATGCTTAAATCTTTGGACTATCCATATACAGCTCCACAAGCAAAACATATTTTTGTTTTTTTGCACATTAAAGCACTTCCATATATGTCTTATGCTCATATGACTCTTTTTGTAATTTGCTTTCCTCATTCGACATTATGTTGATAAATATGTTCTGTTCATTAATTTTAATTGCTAAGTGCCTCATTTCACAATTTATCTGTTTCTATAATGAAACAGTGTAGGTAGGTTCTTTTCTCTTGTTGTTTCACTCACTGTTTCAAGCGATGCTGGCTTGGCCACCCTGGGTGTGGACCAGCACACCTGCGGGTGACTCCCCAGTGCCCTCTGACAGCAGACTTGCAGCAGAGAAGCTTGCTTCTCTTCCATATTAACAGATGGTACCGGATTGCTTTCCTAATGGTTTCCCTACTTTACATCACTGCCGGGGATGATGAAAGTTCTTGCATCTCCATAGTCTACGACTATGAGTCCCTTACTACTGTGCTAAGTGGGAAAGGCACCTCCTTGTTGCTTTCCTTTCATTTCTTTGATGGGTGGGACACGTCCCTCTCCAGATCCTTATTTGTCAAAGCCTCTCTGGCTGGATCTTTATTACCTGTAGCCAAATGTCATTTCTAAGGAAGGCAGGCTTTCTGACCAGTGCTAACTGACCTGCCGGGCTTCCCAGGTGGCTCAGTGGTAAAGAATCCACCTTCCAAGCAGGAGACTTGTGTTCAATTCCTGGATCAGGAAGATCCCCTGGAGGAAGAAATGATAACCCACTCCAGTATTCTTGCCTGGAGAATCCCATGGGCATAGGAGCCTGGTGAGCTACAGGCCATGGGGTCACAAAGAGTCAGACATGACTGAGTGACTAAACAATGACAGTAATTGACCTGTGAGGGACCACCTGGAGCTCAAGCCGGGGAGGGAGAGTGAAGAGAATGGGAGTGGGTATCTCAAAGGACAAACTTCATTTGCTTCATGATTTTGCCCAGGGATCTCAGGAATCTTGCAATTCAATTTAATACACGATTGTCCAAGATTAAACCTAACAAAACTGTGTTCTCCAATTTTGGATTCTAGTTTTGACATGTGTCTCCTCCCCACTGCTTACCTCTGTGCGGGGTGCTTGAGGAGTTCTCTGAGCTTGGGCATCTTGCCCAAGACTTCTAAAGAGTCAGTCTGGACTTAAAAGAAACCTCTATGCAGGCCAATCCTGCAAATATTTAAGTGTCTACTATGAACAATTCACTGTTTTCCTTCAAATACAATGTATTCCCTTCGAGGGCCAATTAACAAAGTGATTAAAGAAAGGAACAGATGTATCACTGCCTACCTTTCTCTTTTGAGAAGCCCCAGGTCGGGTAGGAAGTGGCGGTTTCTTCTCAGTTCCCCAGCCCCACCGACTGAGTCACCAGGAGAGGTCCCAGACCCCACAGCCTTCTGTCCCAGACACCTGGCCGTATCCTTGTCTGGGACCCTCCTCAGCTGCCAGCCCGCCTCTCTCCATACATTGTCAGGAGCACTCCCTCCGTTGACTTCAACCGCATTTGGATGTTAAAAAACACAGATGGCATTGTGGTTCCAGGCTAATTGCAGCATATTTCTCTGATAAGCGATTCTCATTATGTGCTCGTCAAACGATTATGGAAATTAGTGGTGGTTCCATCTTCGTGCCTGTCAGGTCTGGTTAATAAAAAATGGAAACAAAAAACTAAAGAGAGGAAAACTGTTAAGCTAAGAGTGGTCTTGGGACCAGGAGGCTGGAGGTAAAGAGGAAGGAGCACTTCCAGGCAATCCTCAAGGACGGCTCCAGGCAGGACTGGCCATGTCTGCTCCAGGGAAGTTCGGTCTCTACTCAGGGTCTGAGGCTCCCCAGACTCAGGGGGAGGAGCACATAGGAGCTGCTCATCCCTTGCCCCCCTTGCACCTGATGCCCTGCCTTGGCTTCCTTGGGTGAGCTTAGCCCTTGAGCCTTGGGATGCTGCTCACATGACCGTGGAGATTCTGCTCTGGCTCCTGTGGCTCCTCAGGCTTCTCCATCCACCATGGGACGCAACACAATCTAGAGGGGGGGAACGCAGGCTGAAGACAGACCACGCAGGTTCAATCCCAGGTCCACCACCTTTAGCCATCGCCTTACACTGATGGTCTGAGCCCTGCAGAGCTCAGTGTGCACATGGGCAAAACAAGAAACAGCAGGAGCACTCGTTCCGTGCGGCTCCTGTGAGGCTGTGATGAGATGCTGCACCCAGAGCCCGTTGCACGACGCCTGACTCCACACAAGCAGTCAAGCGATGTTGGCCCCGTCAGGTCACAGCTGTGGAGCCAGTTCTGCCATCTGCTCATCGCTTAGCCATCTTAGTTGACCAGTAAGCTCCACGAGAGCAGAGACACCGCTCTCAGAGTATGCCAACAGCTCACACATGAAAGATGCTTAACAAACTGGTACTGAATGAGTAAGTACATTGAGGAAAACCGGCCCTGAGAACTGTACGCATACTCATAATGGGAAGATGGAGAAATGACTAACCAGAGATTCTCAGGGGAATAATGACATAGGACCTTATAAAGCCATAAAGCCATATTAAAAATTGCAAAAGAAACTAATACAAAAATAGTTCTAAATTCCAAAATGATTGTCACTTATGTCAGTTAAATAATCTCCCCATTGAAGTGACTTATTTATGATCATGATTAAAATTTTATAGGAGAAACCTATGATTTTCAGAGAGGTTAAGTAACCTTCCCAATATTGCACAGCTATTAGTTAGCAGGCGTGTGCTAAGTCATTTCAGTCATGTCTGACTCTGTGTGACACTATAGACTGTAGCCTGGGGTACAGTCCTGTAGGCTTCTCTGTCCATGGGATTCTCCAGGAAAGAATACTGGAATGGGTTGCCATGCCCTCCTCTAGGGGATCTATCAGACCCAGGGATTGAACCTGCATCTCTTACATCTCCTGCATTGGCAGGTAGGCTCTTTACCACAAGAACCACAAAGGGTGAGATGTAAGCTTGGGTCCTTTGAACCTCAAACATGCTCTGTCTTTCCATTAAAAGACCCATTTACTGCTGGAAGAGCCAGGAACACTTGTGGGCTCGTGATGACGCTTGCTGTTTGGGAAAAAAAAAAAGCCACACAGATATTAAAGTAAACTACTTCCCTTTTGGTCTTTCCTTTCATATTAGGCAGAGTTCAAAGTAGACCGGTTCTTGTAATCCTCTGACGATTTCTCACCCTTGTGTATTGATCTGAGAAGCCTCTGGAGTACTTTGCTTCCCAAGGGCTCATCAATAAATGAAGAGGCTTTACCATCAGCAGGTCACAGCGGCAGAGGGAGCTGAAGGAAACTGGCAGACAAAGGAGAGGTTGGGTTGACTGGGGAGACCCAGGGGTCCACCCTTACACGACAGTGCCCGAAGAATTTCCGGCCGGTGACCCTGTCCCTTCTTCCCTCCTTCACACCTTTCTGGTGTGTATCCACGTGACATGATGCTTCTTGGCTGCAGCAGATGGAGTCTCAGTTGCATGGATGGTGGGGTTGGGGGCCTGGAGGGCCCATCTGGGGGGGTCCCTACAGGGGGTGCCCAGCACTGTCAAGCTCCCAGGACCACTACTGAGCCCCACAGGCCCCCAGACTCAATGGCTTCCCTCCCAGGCCCCTGCTCTCTGTTTCCCCAGCCCCCCACCCCCACTCCCTCTGCTCTCTCCAGAATAGTAGCAGAGCGGCCAGCCCCCCACCCCACTTCTTGTGCCCGGCCACATCCAAGGGCAGGGCCCCTGGCCCTCCGGCCCACAGGATCTCTCTTTCCAAAGAGGACAAGAGGGTGTGGGGTGAGAAGAGCCCGGTGAGGGGAAGGATGAGTGCTCCTGAAGGCCGAGCCCCATGGTCCTACTCTGGGGTGTTGACTCTCCTGGATGAATGCTCCTTATCCTCTTCCTGTTAAATATCTTGTTCTAGGCCTACAGGCAAAACTGGGGCTCACAGGTGAGAAAGGACCCGGAGCCCCAAGCTCCTACCATGTGCCAAGCATTGCACTGGGTGCTAAGACCAGGATCCATAGAATCCTCAGAAAGGTGCAAAACCAGCCCTTTCTGTGTCCGTTTTGTGGATGAGGAAGGAAGATATGAGGTGCCCAGATGGCGCAGCCAGTGGGTGGCAGTCAGTACTCAAATCCCACCAACTGGGACCCCATCTCTTTTCAAATGTCCATCCGAGGCCCTCCTGTCCTACAGCTGGGCCCATGTTACTATGGAACCCCATTTCTTGAGGGAGGTTTGGGGATTCTTTCCCCACACTGGTACACAACATCTTGGGCCTGTAAAGGTGTGGGAGCTTGACTAAAGGGCTACAGGATATGAGAAGCCTGGCAGGACCCGGGGCTGTTAGTGGACTTGACTGCTTTGTTGTCAACACTTGAGAGCAGTTGGGAGTTAGGGAGAAGAGTTTAGACAAGACTGCAACTGGTAACGCGGGTTACTGGGCTTGCATTCGTTTTTAGATCTTATTTCCCCAATGCTGGTAATTAGCACTTGGAAGTGTATCTGTGCTGATGAAACTGCCTGCCTGTATTTGTTTCCTGGCTTCTCTGAAAACAAAGGGCTTCATCCACCCTTCCTGAGCCTGTGCATGTGAGTCAATGGGAATCATAAAACATACATTGTAAAGCTGTGTGGTGCTGTAGCAACTGTGAGGAGATACCCCACGTCCATGGGCAGAGAAGCCGCAGCAAGACAGTAGGCACTGGAGCAGCGGCTGCCCAGGGCTGGAGCAGCTGTGAGGAGATATCCCACACCAAGGGCAAAGGAGAAGCCCCAGAAAGAAGGTAGGAGGGCAAAATCGCATTTAGAATCAAACCCCATACCCGCCAGACATGCTCAGAGGGCTCAAATATACCTTGTGCACACCAGGACCCAGGGACTCCACAGAGACTGAGCCAGAACTGTGTTCAAGTGTCTCCTGAGGAGGTACAGGTCAGCAGTGGACTGCCACAGGGGCAGGGACTCTGGGTGCAGCAGACTTGGGTATGGCATAAGCCCTCTTGGAGGAAGGAGCCGTTAACCCCACCATAGAGCTGCCAGAACATACACGGGACTGGAAAACAGATTCTTAGAGGGCACAAACAGAACCTTGTGCACACCAGGACCCAGGAGAAAGGAGCAGTGACCCCACAAGAGTCAAGACTTGCCCATGACTGTCCAGGAGTCTCCTCCAATGGAGGCGTGGGGTCAGGGGCATTGAGTGGGGCAGGCGAGGTGGCCTGCTGCAGGGTCAGGGGCATTGAGTGGGGCAGCGTGCATGCAACCTTTTGAAGGAGGCCACCATTATCTTCATTACCTCCTCCATAGTTTGACCCCAAGTCAAATAACAGGGAGGGAACACGGACCCACCCTTCAACAGAAAATTGGATTAAAGATTTACTGAGCACGGCCCTGCCAATCAGAATAAGACCCAGTTTCCCTCTCAGTCAGTCTCTCCCATCAGGAAGCTTCCATAAGCCTCTTATCCTTCTCCATCAGAGGGCTGACAGACTGAAAACCACAATGACAGAAAACTAACCAAACTGATCACCTGGACTACAGCCTTGTCTAACTCAAGGAAACTATGAGTCATGCCATGTAGGGCCACCCAAGATGGATGGGTCATAGTGGAGAGTTCTGACAAAACATGGTCCACTGGAGAAGGGAATGGCAAACCATGTCAGTATTCTTGCCTTGAGAACCCTAAGAACAGTATGAAAAGGCAAAAAGATAGGACACTGAAAGATGAACTCCCCAGGTTGATAGGTGCCCAATATGCTACTGGAGATCAGTGGAGAAATAACTCTAGAAAGAATGAAGAGACAGAGCCAAAGCAAAAACAACACCCAGTTGTGGATGTGACTGGTGATGGAAGTAAAGTCTGATGCTGTAAAGAGCAATATTGCATAGGAACCTGGAATGTTAGGTCCATGAATCAAGACAAGTTGGAAGTGGTCAAGCAGGAGATGGCAAGAGTGAACAATGACATTTTAGGAATCAGTGAACTAAACTGGACTGGAATGGGTGAATTTAACTCAGATGACCATTATATTTACTACTGCGGGCAGGAATCTCTTAGAAGAAATGGAATAGCCATCATAGTCAACAAAAGAGTCCAAAATGTAGTACTTGGTTGCAATCTCAAAAACAACAGAATGATCTCTGTTTGTTTCCAAGGCAAACCATGTACTATCACAGTAATCCAAGTCTATGCCCCCAACCAATAATGCTAAAGAAGCTGAAGTTGAACAGTTCTATGAAGACCTACAAAACCTTCTAGAACTAAAACCCAAAAAAGATGTCCTTTTCATTATAGGGGACTGGAATGCTAAAGTAGGAAGTCAAGAAATACCTGGAGTAACAGGCAAATTTGGCCTTGGAGCACAGATGAAGCAGGGCAAAGGCTAATAGAGTTTTGCCAAGAGAATGCACTGGTCATGGCAAACACCCTCTTCCAACAACACAAGAGAAGACTCTACATATGGACATCACAAGATGCTTAATACCAAAATCAGACTGATTATATTCTTTGCAGGCAAAGATGGAGAAACTCTACACGGTCAGCAAAAACAAGACTGGGAGCTGACTGTGGCTCAGATCATGAACCCCTTATTGCAAAATTCAGACTTATATTGAAGAAAGTAGGGAAAACCACTAGAACATTCAGGTATGACCTAAATCAAATCCCTATGACTATACAGTGGAAGTGACAAATAGATTCAAGGGATTAGATCTGATAGAGTGCCTGAAGAACTATGGACAGAGGTTTGTGACATTGTACAAGAGGCAGTGATCAAGACCATCCCCAAGCAAAAGAAATGCAAAAAGGCAAAATGGTTGTTTGAGGAGGACTTACAAACAGCTATGAAATGAAGACAAGCAAAAGGCAAAGGATAAAAGGAAAGATATACCCATTTGTATGCAGAGTTCCAAACAATAGCAAGGAGAGATAAGAAAGCCTTCCTCAGTGACGAATGCAAAGAAATAGAGGAAAGCAACAGAATGGGAAAGACTAGAGATCTCTTCAATAAAATTAGAGATACCAAGGGAACTTTTCATGAAAAGATGGGCTCAACAAAGGACAGAAATGGTATGGACCTAACAGAAGCAGAAGATATTAAGAAGAGGTGGCAAGAAAACACAGAACTATACAAAAAAGATCTTCAAGACCTAGAATAACCATGATGGTGTGGTTACTCACCTAGAACCATTCTGGAATGCAAAGTCAAGTGGGCCTAGGAAGCATCACTACGAACAAAGCTAGTGGAGGTGATGGAATTCCAGTTGAGCTATTTCAAATCCTAAAAGATGATGCTGTGAAAGTGCTACACTCAGTATGCCAGCAAATTTGGAAAGCTCAGCAGTGGCCACAGGACTTGAAAAGGTCAGTTTTCATTCCAATCCCAAAGAAAGGCAATGCCAAAGAATGCTCAAACTACCACACAATTGCACTCATCTCACGCACTAGCAAAGTAATGCTCAGAATTCTCCAAGCCATGCTTCAACAGCATGTGAACTGTAAACTTCGAGATGTTCAAGCTGGATTTAGAAAAGGCAGAGGAACCAGAGATCAAATTGCCAACATCCGTTCTATCATCAAAAAAGCAAGAGAGTTCCAGAAAAACATCTACTTCTGCTTTATTGACTACACCAAAGCCTCTGACTGTGTAGATCACAACAAACTGTGGAAAATTCTTCAAGAGATGGGAATATCAGTCCATCCGATCTGCCTCCTGAAAAATGTGTATACAGGTCAAGAAGCAATAGTTAGAACTGGACATGGAACAACAGACTGGTTCCAAATCGGGAAAGGAGTACATCAAGGCTGTACATTATCACCCTGCTTATTTAACTTATATGGAGAGTACATCATGAGAAATGCTAGACTGGATGAAGCACAAGCTGGAATCAAGATTGCTGGGAGAAATATCAATAATCTCAGATACGCAGATGACACCACCCTCATGGCAGAAAGTGAAGAATTAAAGAGAATCTTGATGAAACTCAATGAGGAGAGTGAAAAAGTTGGCTTAAAACTCAACATTCAGAAAACTAAGATCATGGCATCTGTTCCCATCACTTCATGGCAAACAGATGGGGAAACAGTGGAAACAGTGACAGGCTTTATTTTGGGGGGCTCCAAAATCACTGCAGATGGTGACTGCAGCCATGAAATTAAAAGACACTTGCTCCTTGTAAGAAAAGTTATGACCAACTTAAACAGCATATTAAAAAATAGAGACATTACTTCAACAACAAAACTACGGTTTTTCCAGTAGTCATGTATGGAAGTGAGAGTTGGACTATAAAGAAAGCTTAGTGCTGAAGAATTGATGCTTTTGAACTGTGGTGTTGGAGAAGACTCTTGAGAGTCCCTTGGACAGCAAGGACATCCAACCAGTCCATCCTAAAAGAAATCAGTCCTGAATATTCATTGGAAGGACTGCTGCTGAAGCTGAAACTCCAATACTTTGGCCACCTGATGTGAAGAACTGACTCACTGGAAAAGACCCTGATACTTGGAAAGATTGAAGGTGGGAAGAGAAGGGGATGACAGAGGATGAGATGGTTGGATGGCATCACCAACTCAACCGACATGAGTTTGAGCAAGCTCTGGGAGTTGATGATGGACAGGGAAGCCTGGCGTGCTTCAGTCCATGGGGTCGCAAAGAGCAAGACACAACTGAGCACGTGAACTGAAAGCTTACGTCAATTCAGGGCAAATGTGAGATGAACCCGACTTTCACCTACAGGCAAATGCTTTGTGGGACCCATTTCTGGCTTGATGGTGTGCTGTGTGTGGCCGTGAGGCTGTTCAGCCCCAGCTCTGGGTTCCCATGTAGGTTCAGCCTCTTCCTAACACTGTGCCCTTGGCATGAGGCTAACCTCTCTGAGCTCTAGTTTTCCCATCTGTAATATGGTGATAAATACAGAATCAGAGATAATAGGTGCAAAACCCCTGACACAAAGTGAAAAGTGAAGTTTTTAGTCACTCAGTCATGTCCCACTCTTTGCAACTCCATGGATGATAGCTCGCGAGGCTCTTCTGTCCATGGAATTCTCCAGGCAAGAATACTGGAGTGGGTTTCCATTCCCTTCTCCAGGGGATCTTCCCGATCCAGGGATTGAACCTGGGTCTTCTGCATGACAGGCCAGATTCTTTACCATCTGAGCCACCAAGGAAGTCCCAAAGTAGGCTATTATTATTACTATTATCATCACTTTATCTTGGTATAGTAGTCATGGTTCTCCAGAGAATCCAAACCAACAGGCTAGATATAAATATGGATATAGATACACATACACACAAACACACAGATTTATTCTAGGAAATTAGCTCATGTGATTATAGATGCTGAGAAGTCCCAAGATCTGCATTTAGCACACTGGAGACCTAGGGGATCTGGTGGTACAGTTCTAGTCTGAAGGCCCATGGGCTCAGGATCCAAGAAGGCCAAGGTTTTTTCTGGCCTTCAGACTCTCAGTTCACTTATGAAGACCAGGAAAGATCGATATCCCCATTCAAGCAGTCCAGCAAGAGGACTTCCCTCTTCCTTGATGGAGAAGGCACAGTCTTTTTGTGCTATTCAGGCCTTTACCTGGTTGAATGAGGCTCACCCTCATTAGGGAAGGCAATCTGCTTTATTCAGTCCAGCAATTCTGATGCTAATCTCATCCAAAAACACCCACCCATCCAAAAACACCCACCCAGAATAGTATTTGAACAAATATTTGAGTATCTTATTGCCCAGTGAAATTGATACAAAATCAAGCATCATACTTGGCATGGTCCAGTTACTTAGCAGTGAGACCAGATGGGGAGGAGCCAATGGCTGGCTCTAAAGCCCACACTCTAGAAGGAGAGATGCTGAGAAGAGGCAGTTGTAGCCACAGAGGGGAGTGGCAGGTGATGTGATCAGGCACTACTAGAACCAGAAGGAGAGCCTGCCAATGAAGAGATTCGGGTGTTAGCTGGTGCGAGTGGAAGCACACCCAGGAAGCCAATGTGCAAGAAACAGTTGAAGGGATATGGGCATACGGCTTCCCAGCTGATTCAGTGGTAAAGAACTTGCCTGTCAATGCAGGAAATGCAGGAGACACAGGTTTGATCTCTGAGTCGGGAAGATATCCTAGAGTAGGAAATGGCAACCCACTCCAATATTCTTGCCTGGGAAATCACATGGACAGAGAAGTCTATTGGGCTACAGCCCATGGGGTCGCAGAGAGTTGGCCATAACTGAGCACACACACACAAGTGATGATGTGAGCATAAGAGCACTGAGTGTGTCTGCTGCAGATGCCTGGACCAGGGAGGCTCCTCAGAGAAGGTGACATTTAAAGATGAGAAGAAGCAGACATGAGCCTAACAGGGAGGAGAAGCCAGACGTTAAGTGGAGAGGACAGGGTTCTGCAGAAACTGAAAGAGCCATGGACAGTGGTAAACTGGAAAAGGGTGCTGGTAAAATCTGCTTTATCCTTCCTGTTTTATAACAGGGACAGGGGAGGAAGCGGGAGGCCCAGAGAAACTGAATAACTTGCCCAGTTCACAGAGCCAGCAAAGCCACAGACCTCAGTTCTGACTGCATGAGCAAGGGGGTGAGGGAGGCAGGTAAGACCATGCTGTCAGAGGGGTGAGGGGACTAGAGACACAACTCAGGGAGCCTAGCAGAAGAGAACAGGCAGGAACACCTTGACCCCTCCTCCTCCCACTCCTGACCCGGGGAGCCTCCTGGGTTGCTATGGTTCTTTCTTCGGGCAGGAAAAGCTTCTCAAGTACAAGGATGTAACTGAACAGACACAGTTATAAATAAAGTGACAGATACCATAGCAACAGGGAAAGCAAAATGAAATGCGCCATCTTATTGTAAAGGGCAAAACCTACACTATATATACAACAAGCAAGCATCTCCTTCCTCTTCCCAGTGCTTTCCTACACAGACATCTCAGACTTCACACGCAACAGGCCTGTCTCCTCCACTGAAGCAATTCTGATACAGAATTTATACATATCTTTGTGCCCGTCTCTTTGTGTGTTCAAGTGTTTAGCTACATAAAGTGCCCCCAGCTCTGTACATCAAGATATACTTTACCTTATGATCCAGCAATCCCACTGCTAGGCATACACACTGAGGAGACCAGAAGGGAAAGAGACACGTGTACCCCAATGTTCATCGCAGCACTGTTTATAATAGCCAGGACATGGAAGCAACCTAGATGTCCATCAGCAGATGAATGGATAAGACAGCTGTGGTACATATACACAATGGAGTATTACTCAGCCATTAAAAAGAATACATTTGAATCAGTTCTAATGAGGTGGATGAAACTGGAGCCTATTATACAGAGTGAAGTAAGCCAGAAGGAAAAACATCAATACAGTATACTAACGCATATATATGGAATTTAGAAAGATAGTAACAATAACCCGGTGTACGAGACAGCAAAAGAGACACTGATGTATAGAACAGTCTTATGGACTCTGTGGGAGAGGGAGAGGGTGGGAAGATTTGGGAGAATGACATTGAAACATATAAAATATCATGTAAGAAACGAGTTGCCAGTCCAGGTTCGATGCACGATACTGGATGCTTGGGGCTAGTGCACTGGGACAATCCAGAGGGATGGTATGGGGAGGGAGGAGGGAGGAGGGTTCAGGATGGGGGACACATGTATACCCGTGGCGGATTCAATTTAATATTTGGCAAAACTAATACAATTATGTAAAGTTTAAAAATAAAATAAAATTAAAAAAAAATAAATAAATAAAAAGAACTAAAAAAAAAAAAGATATACTTTAAATTGTAGCTATATCTTGGACTGCAAGGAGATCAAACGAGTCAATCCTAAAGGAAATCGAGCTTTGAATATTCATTGGAAGGACTGATGCTGAAGCTCCAATACTTTGGCAAAGAGCCGACTCATTAGAAAAGACCCTGATGCTGGGAAAGATTGAAGGCAGCAGGAGAAGGGGGCGACAGAGGACGAGATGGTTGGATGGCATCATTGACTCAATGGACATGAGTTTGAGCAAGCTCCAAGAGACAGCTAAAGGCAGGGAAGCCTGGCGTGCTGCAGTCCATGGGGTCGCAGAGTTGGACATGATTTAGCAACTGAACAACAATACATAGTAAGCCTTCCCCAAAGGCTTAGTAGTAAAGAATCCGCCTGCCAATGCAGGAGACTCAGGTTCAATCCCTGGATTGGTAAGATCTCCTAGAGGAGGAAATGGGAACCCACTCGAGTAATCTTGCCTGAAAAAAATCCCATGAACAGAGGAGCCTGGCAAGTTACAGTTCAAAGGGTCTCAGAGCACAAGCATACATATTATATCTCTGCAAAATACTAAGGTATAGAGATTAGGTTCTGTGGCAGATTATATTTTCCAAAGATGGCAACAATATTTGTCTACAGAGACCTTGACCACTCTTCTTCTTGACCTATTGTAGATCTACATCCTCTCCCTTTGAATCAGGAAGGGCTTATAACTGCTTCACCCAGTAGAGTGTGGTGAAAGCAAAGCTTTGTGACTCCTGGGGATAAGCAAGAAAAGGGCCAGGCAGCTTCCACCAGTTTCTCTTGGGACACTGGTTCTATGAGGGGCCAGCCCCCATGTAAAAGTTCAATTTCCTTGAGGCCACCATGCTAGAGAGACCATGTACTGACGCTTCAACCAAGTCTCGACTGAGCTCAGCCATCCAGTCACATGTGCCAAAATGTCAGACACTTAGGTGAAGCTGTTTTGCATCCACCAGCCAGGTACCAAGAATAACCGCAGGTGATGCTGCAGAAAACAAAGCATGAGCCAGGTCCTGCCCAAATTTGGGACCCAGTGGATTTGGGAAACATGATTATCACTGAAGTCACTGAGTCTGGGAGTAATTACTTACACCACACTAGAGAAGGGGGATGGGTACCCACATAAATGTCACAAGAGCCACCAAGAGCACAGCATGTGTCACGCCCTATGCTGAGCCTTGACGTTCATCATCTCCTTTTAGCCCCAAGTCAGCATCATAAAGTAAGAACCACAACCTCTCCATTTTTTTTCCAAAATGCAAATAGACTATGATTTATCTAACTCCTCTCACTGTTGGGTATTTAGATTGCCACCAGTTTTTAATTTCACAGATAATGTCACAAAAGTGGGAAGAAGGGAGGGAGCAAGCAAGGGTAAAGAGCAAGAAGAGCATCAGTCCACACCATCGCATCATCTAAGACCTAGAGGCAAAATGCAGCGCCACGTTCAGACCTTTGGTCACGGAGAGCTGACCTCAGGCTACTCTACTTCAGATATCAAGCTACAACCTCTGCTTTTCAGATGAGGAAACTGATCAAAGAAGGTTCAGGAACTTGTCCCAGGTCTCAAGCAAGAGCTGAGAATAAGAGCCTAAGAAGAAGAATAAGAGAATAAGAGCCTGGTCCCCTGGCTGCAGAGGGCCCACTTCTAACTACGAGGCTAGACCTCACTGCTGAGATTCGACCCTTTTAGCTTTTCCTTATGTAGACTCACTCATGTGTTTTCTTTTGTTTTCCAGAAAAAACAAAATGGGACTCTATTATGCATACTCTTGTGTAACTTGCCATTTTCAGTTAACATATTTCCAAGTCAATACATACAGATCTATATTACCATTGTAAACGGCCATGGCCCACTACGCCAGATGGATTTACTTCAATGCATCTAACCAGTCCTCCTGAGGATGGATATTTAGGTTGCTTAAACAATTTTTTTTGTACCATTACATATAATGTTTTCAAGAACTGCTTTGCACATTTATCTTTCTGCTCTGGTATAATTATTTTCCTAGAACAAATTCGTACACATCAATAGACTGAATTCCGCAAAGGCAGTATTTAAATTTTTACAATAGCATATATGAGCTCCTATTTATCCAGGCCATTGACAATACGGGAATTTCTCCACTGGTTTTCATTGTGTTCATGTGATAACGCTGAAGCTCCAATACTTTGGCCACCTGATGTGAAGAGCCAACTCACTGGAAAAGACCCTAATGCTGGGAAAGATTGAGGGCAAGAGAAGAGGGTGGCAGAGGATAAGATGGGTAGATGGCATCACTGACTCAATGGACATGATTCTGAGCAAACTCCAGGAGACAGTGAAGGACAGGGAACCCTGGTGTGCTGCAGTCCATGGGGTCACAAAGTCGGACAAGACTTAACAACTGAACAACAGCCACTGGTTTCAATTTCTACCATAAGCACCTGTTCAATGCTGGTTGAAAAGACCCTCTTGAAGCCCGTGCCTTCTGTCAGTTCTGGGGTGATCCTGGCTCCCCCCACCATGAAAGAGTGGTTTATCCATTGCCATGGGTCTGAGCTTTGGTGGCTGCTGCTGGCACCTCCAGCTATGGCATCACTTTAGACTGTGAAGTTGGTTTTTGTTGTAGCTGAAAAAGCATCCTTAGCAGCTTCCTGAGCTGAAAATGCAGGTGAGGCTTCTGAAGTTTGAACGCTGGGGTTTTGTGAGTTCTGACACCTCCACCACAGTCTTGTCCCCAGGGCTTTGCCTTTCCCGGCCTCACAGTTACTCAGACCTCTGTAATAGGCATGTCTTGAAAGTGATAGTGTTAGTCGCTTAGCCCTGTCCAACTCTGTGTGATCTCATGGACTGTAGCCCGCTAGGCTCCTCTGTCCATGGATTTCTCCAGGTGAGAATACTGGAGTGGGTACCCATCCCCTTCTCCAGGGGATCTTCCTGACCCAAGGATTGAACCTGGGTCTCCTGCATTGCAGGCAAATTCTTTACCATCTGAGCTATCAGGCATAACTGGCATGGCTTACATAGCAAAATACGCTCCTCAGTTGTACATTTCCCTGTGGTCCTGGCATGTGCCTCTGATGGCCCACCTCTCCCCTTATTTCTAAATTCATATCAAAATTTGAACTTGCTTCCTAAGTGGGCTCCTTTCCTATCATGCCCCCTGGCTGAGTTTTCTCTCTCTCCTTTTCTTTTGATTTGCTCTCTTACTGATACAGAGAAGGCAATGGCACCCCACTCCAGTACTCTCGCCTGCAAAATCCCATGGACAGAGGAGCCTAGTAGGCTGCAGTCCATGGGGTCTCGAAGAGTTGGACACGACTGAGCGACTTCACTTTCACTTTTCACTTTCATGCATTGGAGAAGGAAATGGCAACCCACTCCAGTGTTCTTGCCTGGAGAATCCCAGGGATGGGGGAGCCTGGTGGGGTGCTGTCTATGGGCTCCCACAGAATTGGACACGACTGAAGTGACTTAGCAGCAGCAGCTTACTGATAACAAAACTTGTTTTTCAAACACTGTCCGCATGTTAACTTGTAAGCACAGCACAACAACATAGATGGAGTCAAGAAGATCTAGACTTTCCAGAACTATCCAGTTTTAAATGAATCTTGACCACACATGTCCCTCTGAGTTGTACATTCCTCTTAGCAATGGCTCCTCCATCAGGGCAGCCTCTAGCCCGAGCCTCATCGATTGCCTGTTCTCTTGGAAGAACCATGTCTTCTCTGGGTCCCAGTCCCATACATGATTTAGGTGTGCCTGCTCAGAGCACACTTTTCTACTCTTTTCCCCTTGGATCACACTTAATACTGCCAACCTTCTCAGGTTACCCCTTTTGACTCTGTCTAGATGTGTGTGACCACTTGGCCTGGCTCCTCTGGAGTCTAAGAAGAGCTTGTCCAGTTGTTCCAATGATGGTCTCCACCTCTGGCTTTGAGAATGAGCCTCTACGTACTTTCTGGACCTGGAATCCCTTCTGAGAGTCACTCTCTTCTGCACCTTCAGTATTAGATTTATTTGATCTTTGATCCCTGCCATTTCTTACCATCTGCTGCTGCTGCTGCTGCTGCTAAGTTGCTTCAGTCGTGTCCGACTCTGTGCCACCTCATAGACGGCAGCCCACCAGGCTCCCCCATCCCTGGGATTCTCCAGGCAAGAACACTGGAGTGGGTTGCCATTTCCTTCTCCAATGCATGAAAGTGAAAAGTGAAAGTGAAGTCGCTCAGTCGTGTCCGACTCCTAGCGACCCCATGGACTGCAGCCCACCAGGCCCCTGCGTCCATGGGATTTTCCAGGCAAGAGTACTGGAGTGGGGTGCCATTGCCTTCTTACCATCTAGGAACAACTAAAACACATCCTTCCTGTTGATTACATCTTTCATGATGTTTGGGATCATCCTGACCCAGGGATCCAACCCTCGTCTCCTGTGTCTCCTGCGTTGGCAGGCTGACTCTTTACCACTGTGCTCCTGGGACGCCCCATGACCTTCTTCATTTTCCTCCCCTGCTTTGGTAATAAATCTGAGGCACATTTTCAACTAGTTAATCCTGTTGTGACTCTGGAGGCAAACAATAATTAGGCAGAGAAAGTTCCTTACACAGAACATTTAAATATCTTCCTCATCCATCACATTTGTAAAACTGTTACCACATTGTTTCCTAATTCAACATGAAAAGCTGACACAAACCCTATGTCACAGGGACCCTGCTCCTTTTTTCTGTTTTTTGGATCTCTGATGATATCCAGCAAATTGTGGCGGAAAGAGCAGCAATCTGAGTCTCTGAAATCTAAAGCCATGGCTGGACCCAGGTGTCTGCATGGGGAGCGACTGATTATGAGCCCCGTTTGCCACATTTAGGGCACAACCTTCATACATTACTGCCTCTGGAGCTCACAAGGAATTTATCTGCTTTTCCAATTTGAAGTCCTGGCTTATGGTCCTTGCTGAGAAACACAGTAAAAGAAGCAAAAAGTTATTCCTCCCACTGTCAGCTGAAAAGTCCATAAACTGAAGCTCTATCTGTTCTGAGGCAGGTCTTCCCCAGGCTAAACAACTCCCTTCGTCCCAGAAGCAGAGGCTTGGCTCATTGGTACCTGCTCAAGTCAGAATCAGCCAGCAATATCTGAGCATCAGGACTCACTAATGATTATGGTCCAGAGTCACATGATGGTCATGAGCATGCCCGCAGGAGAAGACGCTGGAAACCACAGGTGAAAACCCTCTGGGACACACCTGAAACATCTCGGCCATGCCAGCAGCAATGTCTCCCCGCACTATTTTGGACTCCAAATGATCATTCCAATGCCCATTTGTTCCAAGCAAAACTTTTTATATGTAGGATTTTGAGGTGGGGGGGGCATTAAATAATAACTATGGAATCTCAGAGTTTGAAATAAATCAAGAAATGACACATAGGAGTCAGAGAAATGGAAATCAAGCATCAGCTCTATAACCAGGCTGGCTGGTTTGGAGAGTGTAGCTTCCATGAGCTGTCATAATCTGGGCTTCCCACCCCCTTCTCCTCCGCCACGTTGAACATGACCAGCTCAGTCTCCAGGCCTCCTCATCTCAGGAGCCCAGGCATTTGCTGCTTCTCTAACTTTATCAGATGGATAAGCAGAAAATGTGGGTCTCCCAAGGCCTCCAGGAGGCCCATTGACTTCTCCGCATCTAACCCATCAGAGCACTGACTTCCCATCCTGAGTTCCCTGGAGATGGGGCTTAGGGCTGGAAGAGGGGCAGAAAGATGCCTTCAGTAGACAAAGAATGAGACTAAGTGTTCCCTAACACTAGTCCCAACGGACTGCTGCTCTGTTTGTGCCTCATTAAAATGCCAGAGCTATGCTAAGAGTTCAAAACACCCTCCAATAAACAGTAGGCTGAGCAAGAGGCAGAGAAACAAAAAAGGATTCGAGAAGTACAGGAAAACTTTCTACCTTACATGCCTGGACTGCTGCTCAAGTCACAGGACTCCTCTGCCCTATCATATCCCGCCAGAGGTACCCATACTCTACTACTACTAAGTCACTTCAGTCGTGTCCGACTCTGTGCAAGCCCGTAGACGGCAGCCCACCAGGCTCCCCCGTCCCTGGGATTCTCCAGGCAAGAACACTGGAGTGGGTTGCCATTTCCTTCTCCAGTGCAGGAAAGTGAAAAGTGAAAGTGAAGTCGCTCAGTCGTGTCTTGACTCTTAGCGACCCCATGGACTGCAGCCCACCAGGCTCCTCCGTCCATGGGATTTTCCAGGCAAGAGTACTGGAGTGGGGGTGCCATTGCCTTCTCCACTCATATTCTAGCTCCACAGAATTGGTACATTTATCTGCCTGGGAGAATCCGGGGGTGGAGAAACCTGCAGGTGAGTCCCCCAGGACAGGGGAAGAATTCCAGAGTTCAGAACCAGGGAGAACTCAAGTAGGGTCTCATAAGCATAAGAACTGGGTTGGGACAGAGATGGGAAGAGTGTTTCAGACTGATGACACAAACTTCTGCTATAGCAGAGGACTTGCTTTCATTGATCGGATGAACATAATAGTGGATTTACTGGACTCACTGGGGGCTTCCGGGTGGCACTAGTGGTAAAGAAACTGCCTGCCAATGCAGGAGATTTAAGAGACATGCATTCAATCCCTGGATCAGGAAGATCCTCTGAAGGAGGGCATGGCAACCCACTCCAGTATTCTTGCCTGGAGAATCCCATGGATAGAGGAGCCTGGAAGTCTGCAGTCCATGGGGTCTCACAGAGTCAGACACCACTAAAGTGACTTAGTGCACATGCATTGGGCTCATTTAAAGAATCTTTGTTATATAGATGAGGAGATGGAGACCAGGAGTGGTAAAGGAAGTTGCCCAAGGTCACGTAGTGGGTGAGCTTGGATTTGAACCCTGTCTCCTGACTCTCAAGCCCATGCTCATTAGCAACAGGAGGCATCTTTTGACCAAACTTGGCAAAGCTGCCGTGACCCTTCTGCATTGCTTCATCACACAGAGAAGAGCCAGGGGCAGCCTTGGTCTCCTGAAATGCTCCACAACTGACATGCAAATGACCTCCTACCTTGACCTTGAGCATGATCACAAATTCATAAAGAACACATGTATGGATACACAAACATTCCCTGTGTTTGAAGTAGGTAGGAGTCCTTCTGGTGTAAGCTGAAAGGGAATAAACAAATACATGGTATATAACATCCTCAGTAATGGGAAAACAAATTCTAAGTTGGATTAAAGGAGAGCAAAATCTTAGAGCAGGAAGAAAACCACTTGAAGAAAATGTCACAGAAACAGCATCCGCCCACTCCTTGCTGCTTCCACTCTTTCCTATCAGCTCGGGCCAGCTGGTATCTCCCTCCGCTCCACCCACCACGGCTTCAAGGTCCCGTTTGCAATTCTCTGCCAAAGTCTCCCCTTGGTCTCTCAAACCTGTGCCTGGGGGAAGGCGAGGCCTGGACATGGCTCTTCCCTAGAGCGCACATGCCTTACCCGCCTTGTCATTCATATCCTAAATATCATCTCCTCCCAGTGGATATCACTGCTTATCTAGAAATAGTTTACAACATAATATTATACAAATTTGGGGGGTGAGTGGGTTGCAGGGAAAGTACATACAAGAGTGGTAATCCCCAGGAACCAACAAGACCCCCTATTGAGGTATTTTTCCATTATGGAGACTCACATGAAATGGTGGTGGTGGTAGTTTAGTCACTAAGTCATGCCCAATTCTTGTGAGCCAATGGTCTGTAGCCTGCCAGGCTCTTCTGTCCATGGGATTCTCCAGGCAGGAGTACTGCAACAGGTTGCCATTTCCTTCTCCAGGGGATCTTCCTGACCCAGGGATCGAACCTGTATCTCATGCACTGCAGGCAGATTCCTTTTCTGCTGAGCCACCAGGGAAGCCACACATGAAATGGTAAACAGCCAAAGATTAAAAAAAAAATTTTTTTTATTTTGGACCCGGTATTAGAAGGAGTAGAGCACATGTTTGGTGGCTGTAGCAAAATTCTAAAGGATAACATCAGACTGTAACGATGGACTCACACAGGAAAGATCACTTTTTTTAAAACCTCTTTGACTGTGTTCTGTCGCATGTCTTAGTGCCCCGACCAGGGATCGAGCTTATGCCCCCTGCAGTGGCAGCAAAGAGTCTTAACCACTGGACCACCAGGGAAGTCTCAAGATCACAATTAATAAGGAAATAGAGGTAACCCAATATGCTGAGGGGATATAAGCATGAAAAGCCAATGAATGGCACAGATGGGGGGAAAGGAGAGACCTAGCTTAACAGCAACCCATATGCAAAGTATTTTTTAAAAATATGGGGCTGTGTTATATGGGATCTTAGCTTCCTGACCGGGGATCAAACCTGAGCCCCCTGCTGTGGAAGCATGGAGTCTTAACCACAGGACCACCAGGGAAGTCCTGAAAATTTTTTGAATTATAAAGTTTAGGAAAGTATTTTTCAATAAATTTACCAGTGTACATCTCCACCAGCTTTAGGACTTTTAACCTTGTAATCCACTTCTAGAGCACCCTCTTAAGTACATAATAATAGATTTTGACAGAGATGTGTATATATAAAAGTACTAAATTAGTGCAGCATTCAAGTAGTAAAAAATGAAAATAACCCTAATTTCTAATTATAGAAATATTCAACTGAATACTATGCTTCGTTAAATGTCACATTTTCATAGAATTTTTAATGACGGAGCAAAATCTTTCTGTTTTACAACGCTGTCTTTCTAACTCAAGTTGTGCCTGTAGTGACAATATTTGAGGCTTCATGGAAAAACTGTGGGGGCAGTTAGGAGGTAAAACACATCAGTCAGTCAATCACTTTCTCAGTCTCTGTATGAGGTCACCCCCGAAGCATCCGAGTGTCCCAGAAGGAGGCAAGGAAAGGACATTGAAGGGTAAACGAGGTTTCCTGAATCAAGCCTGTCTCACATGAATACTGGGCTATCGATGCCATTTCCATGGTCAGTGACCCCCAGTACAAAAGATGCTACAAGGCATCATTTCCTTTAATGTTTACTCCTCAAGCTCCCCCAATATAGAAATCATTTTAAGCAACTGTCAGTTTTCCAGACACTTTTACTTGCAGCTTGCATCAATAAAGTGGTGCACCCATGACTCTCCCCATATCCATCACCAACACCAGTGCAAACTAGCCCCTCCACTTTTTCTCCCGGTCTCCCCTGTGGTCATCTGCAGACCTGCTCTCGGGAAAGAAGTTTAAGGGGATAGACTCTAGTGGCACCCTCTGCCTCAGTTCCCAGGCATACAAACTAAATGGAGGTCAAGAAGGGGTTGAGCCTCTAATGGCAAAACACCAATGAATTCCTGGAGCAGGGTTAATTAAATACACATTCAGTCCTAGGACCAAGCTTACAGCTATCAGAATCAAGATATTTTCAAGGTGAGAGAGCTTTAAGAGTCTTTTTGTGACATTGGCTAACAGACTATTGAGGAATGATGAAGAGAACAGGCTTAAGGTCAGACTAGAGCTTGTTTGAATCCACTCTATCACTCATATCTTAGATGCAAATTTGACCAACCCATTCCACAGATTTTCAGAAAAACTATCATGTGAAAAATAACACTATCTACTTTCCAGCAACAGGGGCAAGGTTAAATAAAGTAATGCATACAAATGTTTAGTGTACTGGCCTATCAATTGAGTACTTAATAACTAGGATCCTATCTATTGCAGCATTCTTTAGAGAGCCAGTAGATCCTGGCCCCCAACTTTAAACAACGGGGGATGGGGACAGGAGTATAAGCAGAGGATTAATTGACAAGAAAGTCATTTTTACAATGTGGCAAGGGATGCAATTCAGAGGTTTGCATCACTTTTCAACACATAACAGTGATTACTTGCCAGTCAAGGCCCAGACAGTCTTGTCCAGGGAGTCTAGCTTTCCTTCTTGCCTCGACTGTGGTGGTTCCTGCAGATTTAGTGTTGGAGGAGTGGAGTAAAGGGAGGAATGGTGCAAAGGATACACATGGCAGAAGATGGCATTCTGGGAAGAAAGTTCTTGAGAAAAGTTTGCATCTTGGCTCCACTTCTTGCTTTTGCAGTATGACTCAGTTTTGGTGAGAAAGAAGCGTTTTGGCTGCTCCTCAAGAACAGAGCCTGTTGTCGACGAGGACTTGGGACAGCGTGCTCTCCTTCTCTCGGAAGACCCGCTGTCCTCTCTACCCAAATCCGTCTGCTCTGGCTCAGGAAGGAATGCTAAGCCCAACACGTATGTGTCAGATATGCTGCAGGGTGTCTGCTACAGCCCAGCCATCTGTGACAGCCGGATCTGCCAACCCGTCACCATGCAGGGAAATCCACTTCACATCCTCCCCCTCATGCCAGTTGGAAGTTCTCTTCTCTCTGATTAATCTCTCCAGTAAGGGGGTGGGGAGGGTGCAGACCAAGGCAGCCGTATCTGCAGAGTTTGGGTTTGAAGAATTCTTGTTCACAAATGAGAGTCTTTGTGAGATAGTTGAATTTTGGGGGAGAGGATAAAGCACACAGGTCAAGGGTGAGAAGAAATTCAAAACAGGTCTTTAACCCTGGGAGTTTTCAAAGTAATGATGTCTGATTCTACTCAGAGAAGTATGAAGCATGTGTGATCAGTCGTGTCCGACTCTTCAGGTCCCCATGGGCTGTAACCCACCAGGCTCTTCTGTCTATGGGATTTCCCAGGCAAGAATACTAGAGTGGGTTGCCATTTCCTTCCTCAGGGGATCTTCCTGACCCAGGGATCGAACCCACGTTTCCTGCATTGGCAGGTGGATTCTTTACCACTGAGCCATCTAGGAAGAGATCCTGGCACAATTGATAAAAGGTATGGCCTGGGCATAGGATTTTTAGAAGTTCCCTGGGTGATTTTAATGTAATGCCAACTTTGAAAGACACTGGTTAGGAAAAGTGCATCTCAAACTTTAACTTGCTTGAACATCACCTAGGCATCTTGTTGAAATGAAGATTCTGATTCAGTAGGTCTGGGGTTGGCTTCCTTGGTGGCTCGGTGATACAGAACTCCACCTTCCAATGCAGGAGACATGGGTTCAACCCTTGGGTCAGGAATATTCCCCTGGAGAAGGAAACAGCTACCCACTCCATATTCTTGCCTGGGAAATCCCATGGGCAGAGGAGCCTGCTGGGCTACAGTCCATGGGGTCAGACACAACTTAGCAACTAAACAACAGGGCCTGGGGTCAGCCTCAGCCTCTTAATTTCTGATGCGCTCTTAGGCGACGCTGGTGCCCCTTGTCTGTAGAACACACTTTGAGCCATGAGGTTCCAGATTAGAACATCCTTCAGCCTGAAATTCAGCCTCCTTCTGTGTCTGCCCAGAGAACAAATTCAAGACTCAAGCTTAAGTATCTTCTGCATCTCAAAGACCTTCTTGCATCTTATGCCATCTCCTTGGCCTCAGAAGTGACCACACCTTCCCATGTGCCCTTACTTGAACTGACACGGTCCTCTGTCCCCTTGAAATCCAGTGAAATTCCAGCTTTCTTCTGCATCTCCTGTGTAGTCAGGGCTCCTAATCGTTTACTGAATCAATGAGCACAGCCCATGGGCTCTACTTACTCTGCTTCATTTCACTTTATAACTGTTAGGATTATTTGCCTATTGTCCGTCTTCCTCCACTAGAATATAAGTGCCAAAAGGAAAGGTACTTTTATCTTCTTATTCACTGTCTATTCCTGGCGTTCTAGCACATCATATATGCTCAATAAGTATTTGCTGGATGAATGAATGGATGTTAGACAAGGCATATAGCTAAGGTTACTGTCCACCCCTAGATGGGCTGAGGGAGATGGGGAGTGTAGTAGGTGCAAGAAATCAGGCAAATGCAGAGCTGTCTAGGCCCACTTGTATTTATTTTCCATTTTCTTTTATAATTATTTTTAAATTGAAATATATTTGATGTACAATATTGTGCTAGTTTCAGGTGTACAGCACAGAGATTTAGTCATATATATCAGATCAGATCAGATCAGTCGTTCAGTCGTGTCTGACTCTTTGCGACCCCATGAATCGCAGCACACCAGGCCTCCCTGTCCATCATCAACTCCCAGAGTTCACTCAGACTCACATCCATCGAGTCAGTAATGCCATCCAGCCATTTCATCCTCTGTTGTCCCCTTCTCCTCTTGTCCCCAATCCCTCCCAGCATCAGAGTCTTTTCCAATGAGTCAACTCTTCGCATGAGGTGGCCAAAGTACTGGAGTTTCAGCTTTAGCATCATTCCTTCCAAAGAAATCCCAGGGCTGATCTCCTTCAGAATGGACTGGTTGGATCTCCTTGCAGTCCAAGGGACTCTCAAGAGTCTTCTCCAACACCACAGTTCAAAAGCATCAATTTTGTGTGTGTGTGTGTGTGTGTGCATGCTTCCCTTCAGTCGTGTCCGATTCTGTGTGACCCCATGGACTGTGGCCCACCAGGTCCCTCTGTCCATGAATTCTCCAGGCAAGAATACTAGAGTGGGTTGCCACGCCTTCCTCCAGGAGATCTTTTCAACCCAGGGATCAGACTCGTGTCTCTTCCATCGCCTGCACTGGCAAGTGGGTTCTTTATATACATATATAGATACATATTCTTTATCACATTTTTTTCTCTTATATATTATTGTAAAATTTAAGTATAATTCCCTGTGCTATACAGTAGGTCCTTGTTGGCTCTCTATTTGATTTATTTTAAAAATATTTATTTACTTATGTACTTGGCTGCACCGGGTCTTGGTTGCAGCATGCAGGATCGTCAGTCTTTAGTCGCAGCATGTGGGATCTAGTTCTCTGACCAGGGGTCATACTTGGACCCCCTACCATGGGAGTGTGGAATCGTAGCCACTTGACCATCAGGGAAGTCCCTGCTTATCTATTTTATATATAAATATGTGTTTACATTAATCTCCAACCAGAGTTGTCCACACAGTGCCTGGCACATAGCAAGCACTCAGCACATCTTAAAAAATAACTCTAGTAATCTTTGAATAATTTTTCTCTGCTTCAGTATCAGCCTTCAATGCTTCTGTGAGCCTCAAGGTCAATGCATTTACATCGCTACACCCACCCACCAGCCATCTACCCATCCATTTATCCATGTATCCATCCATATGTATTGTTTTGGTTAATGTCCAACAATAGAGCAAAAAAAAAAAAAAATTAATTAGCCCAGGGAGTTTACTGATGTTCTTTGTTCAATTGTTAAACATTGCAAATGTGTTTTTAAAAAATCCCTCTCTTTGGTAAGTGAAAAATGTAAGTTCCAAGATCAATCAGAAAAACACACTTCACAGGTCAAAGATACGGAAGCAATTCCGCTCTTGTCAGCATTTTCTCAGCATAGATGTGCATATTCTTCTTTGTTGATTATGAACCTGAGTCAGTCAAATGAAATGCCTTGCTTGCTCATGGCAGAATTCATCTCAGCGTTTCCCTGGGCAGAGTGGGAGTGGGGAATCAGAGACAGGAAAGAGTATTAACTCCCCAGGCAGACCCAGTGTAGGGCCCTGTGGAGAGATGTTATTGACTAGATGGTTCTGCAGAGACCTGCCAAAAATAGGATTTGGAGTAATAGGGATGAACAAGGCTTAGCCAGACAATCACTCTGTATTGCTCAGTGGCCCAAAATTGTTCCCTGAGATGTGCTTTCCAGTTATTTGTCCAGATTTCTATGATCTTAACAGATTGCTCCTGGGTAGAAAATAGCTTGACTTCCCCAAGCTCTGACAACCCTTAATTCGTCCTCGTTAATTCTTTTGTAGCCTGTGTGGATTCCAGAGGGAAACACACTTATCTGGCTGTCTGATTCAGGGGATGATTGCCTCCAGATTGCTCAAGAAGCTGTACTCAGGAATCTTAATGCGCAGGACGTTAGAGGCAGAGACTTCTGTTTCTCCTGGGTGTTTAGCCTTTGGAAACCAGAAAAGCCAAGCTGACAGTGTCTCTAGGGGACAGACGGGACACAGGATCTCACCCACTGGGTAGCCCAGGGATGAGGGACGGGAAAGACAGAGGAACATCATTTGAGCCTTGTCAGGGTGGAGGATTTTGTGGTCAGGTAGAGGCTGGCCCTCCATTCACCTCTCCTTTCTGAGAACGCACATGTCTTTATATACTTCCTTAAAATGCCTAAAATTTTTATTTTTTATTAATTTTAATTGGAGTATAGTTGCTTTGCAATGTTGCATTAGTTTCTGCTGTACAGCAAAGGGAATCGGCTAGGTGTCTACATATATCCCCTCTGTTTTTGATTCCTCCCCATTTAGGTCACCACAGAGCATTGAGTAGAGTTTCCTGAGCTATGCAGTAGATATTATTAGTCATCTATTTTATACATAGCATCAAATGTATATATATGTCAACACCAGTCTCCCAATTCATACCCCCCCGCTACTTCCCCCGCCTTGGTATCCATACATTTGTTCTCTACATCTGTGACTATTTCTGTTTTGCAAATAAGTTCATCTGTAAGATTTTGGGTGGGGGAGGGTGGTTTCCCAGGTGGCGCTAGTGGTAAAGAACCTGCCTGCCAATGCAGGAGACCTAAGAGACTCGGGTTCGATTCCTGGGTTGGGAAGATACCCTAGAGGTGGGTATGGCAACCCACTCCAGTATTCTTGCCTGGAGAATCCCATGGACAGAGGATCTGGCAGGCTATAGTCTATAGGGTTGCACAGAGATGGGCATGACTGAAGTGACTTAGCACATATCATTTTTCTAGATTCCACACGGAAGTGATATTATACAGTATTTGTTTTTCTCTTTCTGACTTAACCTCACTCTCTGTGACAGTCTCTCGGTCCATCTACTTCTCTGCAAATGGCACAATTTTGTTCCTTTTATAGCTGAATAACATTTCATTGTATATATGTACCACATCTTCTTTATCCATTCCTCTGTTGATGGACACTAAAATCTTTATTTTAAAAAATTGCCTGTTTGACCATTTTGGCTGCTAAGACAGAGAAACTGAAAGCTTGCCTTTGCTCCATCACTAACCAGTGACCCAGCTTGGCTAATCCTGGTCACTTCTCTGCACCTCTGTTAGCTCATCTCTATAATGAGAAGGGACTCAGAATAGTGGTTACAACTACAGACTCCGTGTTCACACCAGCTCTGCTTCTTAGTAGTAAGGTGACCTCTGAAGCTTCTCAACCTCTGTTTTCTCATCTGTAAAGTAGGGAGCTCTGTAATACCTCGTAAGGTTGTTGTAAAGATTAAATGCATCAATATATGTAAAGTGCTCAGTATGGTGGCTGACACATGTTAAGTGAGACAGAGACATTTGCTATTTCTAAGAACAGAGGATGGCTGTTTAAGGCTCCTTCCTTCTAGATTCAAAGGATGAGTCATTACCATATGACTGTCGTATATTTTTGGCTGCCTACCCAGCATTCATTTCCCTATTTTCCCCCCTTCCAAAAGCCCCCAAATATCCTCTGAGGAAACACCCTTCAGAACCCCCATGAGACCATGCAATACCACTTTAGATTACATTGCCTGTGTGCTGAGTTGCTCAGTCATGTCCAACTCTTTGGGACCCCATGGACTGTAGCCCACCAGGCTCTTCTGTCCACGGGACTTCCCAGGCAAGAATACTGGAGTGGATTGCCATTTCCTTCTGCAGGGGATCTTCTCAACCCAAGAGTCACCAGGGAAGCCCTATCTAGCTGGATATATAGACATATATATCCATTATATCTTATTAGCTCTCCTCTAATGACAAGGATACAAGTCATTCAGCAAATCTATTAGAAGAAAATTGCAAAAACATTGGCCAAAGCATCCTAGTTCACATGAATAAAATCTGCCCCCACCCCTCTCTTACCAGGTTGTTTCTGGGCACTCTATGAGATGTGCCATATCAGAAAAGATATCCCTTCAGTTCCCATCTGTAGTCTCATTCTGTTATGGTTTAAAAAAAAAATGTATGAAACCAAATCTGGGCACACAGATTTTCTGGTGGGCATGATGATGGTCTGTGTTATCCATAAGGCAATTTATAAAGAGACTCCATATTCATTCACTGACTTTATTCTTATGATAACATTCAGGGGCCCCATTTAAGGAGGAAAAAAAAAAAAAAAACACTGAGCCTCTGAACAATACTAAACTTCGATTCTTGGAAGTCTAGTGATCTGTCTCACTAGAGGGGGAGGTAAGGCCAGAATCTCAAACATGACTTCCTCCTTTCTGAAATTCTTTTTACATTGGTTTTCTAGGAAACTCACACTCTTCTGTTCCTTTTCCTAACCTGTAAAGTCAAGGGTCTAGGACTGTTCTTGTTCCTCTCCTTCTTGTACATTGTCCCATTAAATTAACTCATTTGATACAATGGCTTTCCATGCTCTCTACTTGCTGGCTGATATATTTACTGTCTGTATTCTCATTAAAATGTAAATTTCAGTAGGGTAGAATTTTAACTATTCTATTCAATTCTGTATCCACAAAGTCTAAAACAGTACCTGGATTTCATTTCCTTTGGATATATGCCTGGAAGTGAGATTGTGGAATCATACAGTCATTCTATTTTTAATTTTTTGAAGAACGTCCATACTGTTTTCTGTAAAGACTGCACCAATTTACATTCCCACCGAACAGTATACAAGTGTTTCCTCTTCTCCACATCCTCACCAAGATTTATCTTTTGTCTTTTTGACAATAGCTATATATGCTTGCTGCTGCTGCTGCTGCTAAGTCGCTTCAGTAGTGTCCGACTCTGTGAGACCCCATAGACGGCAGCCCAGCAGGCTCCCCCATCCCTGGGATTCTCCAGGCAAGAACACTGGAGTGGGTTGCCATTTCCTTCTCCAATGCATGAAAGTGAGAAGTGAAAGTGAAGTCGCTCAGTCATGCTTATGCATACATAAAATATAGTAAAATATTCAACCTTAAAAAAAGAAGGAAATCTTATTTGCAAGGACAGGAATGAAACTAGAGAGTGTTATGCTAAGTGAAATAAGCCAGACCCAGAAAGACAATTCCTTCATGATCTCTGTTACATGTAGAATCTCCAAAAGTAGAATTTACAAAAGCAGAGAGTAGAATATGGTGACTTCCAGGGGCAGGAGGGTGAGGGGAGTCGGGAGATGCTGGTCAAAGGGTAGAAGTTTCAGTTATGCAGGATAAATAACTTCTGGAGACCTAAGATTCAGTATGGTGATGATGCTTAATAATATTGTATTGTATACTTGAAATTTGAGGGCAGATCTTGTGCTCTTACCGCAAATAAACAAAATGGTAATTATGTGAGTTGATGGATATGTTAATGAGCTTCATGTGATAATTATTTCACAATGTATACATATATCAAAACCACATAATATACCTTAAATATGTACAACTTTTATTTGCCAATGATACCATAATAAAGCAGGGAAAAACAAGAGTTCCTGGAACTTAGCAGGCACTCAATAAATGTGTGAGGGATGAATGAATGTATAACTTCAAATACAAAGGTCTTGCTTCAAACTATATCATTTCTGAGGTCTGTAGTACAGAACAAGGCTCACCTACCACTTGAGTGTGACCTACATTTGGGGCTAGATAATTCTCTGTTGGTGCGGGCCTCTTTGATGTCTTGTTAAATGTTGAAGAATCCCCAGCCTCTTCCTACTAGATGCCAGTTGAAATGCTCAGTTATGACCACAAAAAAGTCTCACCAGTCATCACAAAATTGCCACAAGAAGACAAAATTGCCCTAATAGAGAACCACTGGGATAGTGGAAAGTTGGTTTACTATAAATAGTAACTAAAGAGCCTCTTGATTAAAGTGAAAGAGGAGAGTGAAAAAATTGGCTTAAAACTCAACATTCAGAAAAATAAGATCATGGCATCTGATCCCATCACTTCATGGCCAACAGATGGGGAAACAATGGAAACAGTGAGAGAATTTATTTTGGGGGGCTCCAAAATCACTGCAGATGGTGACCATAGACATGAAATTAAAACACGCTTGCTCCTTGGAAGAAAAGTTATGACCAACCTAGACAACATATTAAAGAGCAGAGACACTGCTTTGCCAACAAAGGTCCATCTAGTCAAGGCTATGGTTTTTCCAGTGGTCACGTATGGATGTGAGAGTTGGACTATAAAGAAAGCCGAATGTGGAAGAATTGATGCTTTTGAACTGTGGTGTTGGAGAAGACTCTTGAGAGTCTCTTGGACAGCAAGGAGATCCAACCAGTCCATCCTAAAGGAGATAAGTCCTGAATATTCATTGGGAGGACTGATGCTGAAGCTGAAACTCCAATACTTTGGCCACCTGATGCAAAGAACTGACTCACTGGAAAAGATCCTGATGCTGGGAAAGATTAAAGGTGGGAGGAGACGGGGATGACAAAGGATGAGGTGGTTGGATAGCATCACCGACTCAATGGACCTGAGTTTGAGTAAACTCCGGGAGTTGGTGATGGACAGGGAAGCCTGGCATTCTGCAGTCCATGGGGTCACAAAGAGTCAGACACAACTGAGCGACTAAACTGAACTGAACTGATAAACAGAAGATCAGGGTCCCAGTTCCAGCTGTGTAACAAGTAATTCACCTCTCTGTGCCCCAATTCCCTGAATTATAAAGAAAGGATTAGAATAGATACCACATAAAACAGTGGTGAGGATTAAATGAGTTAGTGACTTCCAAAATAACCAGTGTGGTGTCCAGTTAGTATTCATCTCCCTCTTGGCTCTGGGACTGAATTTCTCTCTGTACCAAGGTTTCATGACTCATTTTGAGTCCTACTTACTCTCTTGGCTTTGTCTCACGATTCTTGCCTTGACCTTGGATCTTGCTTCTTTGTCCCCAGTACCTGGGATCTTCTCTGACTGTCCTTTGAGCTTTCTCTTACAGCCAATCTTCTAGCCACTGGATATTCAGTCTCCATTCTGAATCCCTCATCTGGTTTTGGAACTACAGCTCCATCTCAGATATTTTCTCCCAGGCTTGTTCCATCCTTAAACCTCTCCCATCCTATCACCTTTCCAGCCACGTGAACTAAGTCAAGGTTATTTTCACACCAGCACTCATGTTGGTGGAGATGAGGAACAAATCAACATGCCTGGGATCCATGTCATCATTACCCACAACACACAAAGGCAGTTACTTCTCTGGGCTCTAGACTTCTCATCCCATCAATCAGAAGAGAAGTTGTTAGTTGGAGTTGCCTTTTTCATTGACCATGAGATAAAGACCTATTGGCCTTCCTAAAACCAACTGAACATTAAGTCTCCTTCCAATTTCAACAGTGTATGTCCAGGTTTCAAACATGGGAGTGAAAGAATAGTAAAGGGTTAAGAAAGTTAAGAGTTAAGGATTAAGAATAGTTACAGGTTAAAAACATCTTAGAATTATGGTTTCCTCTCCTGTCCCTCAAACCTGGACAGCATATTAAAAAGCAGAGACATCACTTTGCAGAAAAACGTCTGTATAGTCAAAGGCATGGTTTTTCCAGTAGTCATGTACAGACATGAGAGTTGGACCATAAAGAAGGCTGAGCACCAAAAAACTAATGCTTTCAAATTGTGGTGCTGGAGAAGACTCTTGAGAGTCCCTTGAACATCAAGAAGATCAAACCAGTCAATCTTAAAGGAAATCAATCCTGAATACACATTGCAAGGACCGATGTTGAAGCCGAAGCTCCAATACTTTGGCTACCTGATGGGAAGAGCCAGCTCATTGGAAAAGACCCTGATAGTGGGAAAGATTGAAGGCAAAAGCAGGAGTGGGCAGCAGGGGATGAGATGGTTGGATGGCATCACTGACTCAATGGCAATGAGTTTGAGCAAACTCCAGAAGAAGGATGGAGGAGGCTGGCATGCGGAAATCCATGAGGTCACAAAGAGCTGGACACAACTTAGTAACTGAACAACTCCTGTCCTTATCTAGTTGCTTTCTGGTAATCAGATCAGATCAGATCAGTCACTCAGTCGTGTCCGACTCTTTGAGACCCCATGAATCGCAGCTCGCCAGGCCTCCCTGTCCATCACCAACTCCTGGACTTCACTCAGACTCACATCCATTGAGTCAGTGATGCCATCCAGCCATCTCATCCTCTGTCGTCCCCTTCTCCTCCTGCCCCCAATCCCTCCCAGCATCAGAGTATTTTCCAATGAGTCAACTCTTCGCATGAGGTGGCCAAAGTACTGGAGTTTCAGCTTTAGCATCATTCCTTCCAAAGAAATCCCAGGGCTGATCTCCTTCAGAATGGACTGGTTGGATCTCCTTGCAGTCCAAGGGACTCTCAAGAGTCTTCTCCAACACCACAGTTCAAAAGCATCAATTCTTCTGTGCTCAGCCTTCTTCACAGTCCAACTCTCACATCCATACATGACCACAGGAAAAACCATAGCCTTGACTAGTTGAACCTTTGTTGGCAAAGTAATGTCTCTGCTTTTCAATATGCTATCTAGGTTGGTCATAACTTTCCTTCCAAGGAGTAAGCGTCTTTTAATTTCATGGTGGCAGTCACCATCTGCAGTGATTTTGGAGCCCAGAAAAATAAAGTCTGACACTGTTTCCACTGTTTCCCCATCTATTTCCCATGAAGTGAAGGGACCGGATGCCATGATCTTTGTTTTCTGAATGTTGAGCTTTAAGCCAACTTTTTCACTCTCCACTTTCATCTTCATCAAGAGGCTTTTTAGTTCCTCTTCACTTTCTGCCATAAGGTGTGATGCATTGAATAGGGTTCAGGTTTTGGGGTCAGATGAACTGTAGGGAATCTTCACTCTGCCACTCACCATACAAACTAAGTTTGTATGTAGACATACAAACTTAGTTATGTTAGCTACTCATTCTGAGCCCTCAACTCTCTTTTGTTTTCCACCAGAAACAGCTCCTATGAGGGCTGTATGTATTGAGTTGGCCAAAACATTTGTTCAGGTTTTCTGTAACAGAAAACTCAAACAAACGTTTTGGCCAATCCAGTATAATGTATAAAAATCCCCAGTGAACAGCATCTAGCACAATATGGGCCTTTGCTAAATGTCATTTTCTCTTCCCTTCACATCCTCAGTCTGGTCCCTCTATTTAATCCTCTCACATGGGCAAAAATCCTAGTTCTTTAATCTTTACATTTTCCTACCCTGTATTCTTGCATATTGCTTTTGCATAGCTATGATTTGATTAAGCGTCTATTGGATAAAATGGACTTGAAATCTGACATGCTATAGGATAGGAAATAGAAATAAATCATATTAAAATATGGGCTTCCCAGGTGGCTCAGCAGTAAAGAATCTGCCTGCAATGCAGGAGACACAAGAGATGCAAGTTCAATCCCTGGGTTGGGAAGATCCCCTGGAGGACGGCATGGCAACCCACTCCAGAATCTCATGGACAGAGGAGCCTGGTGGGCTACAGTCCATAGGGTCGCAAAGAGGTGGACATGATTGAAGCAACTGAGCACACACACAAAATATAGTAGAAAATAATGAAAAAATATGAATACAGAAGAACCAGAACGATAAGGAGAAATTGGCCTGAGAATTCAATCCATGCTGTTTTCAACGAGGCTTTGTGTGGGTGAGCATTGATGAAGAGCAAGGACTTTGGAGTAAGACAGAGCTGGGTGTGGAGTCAGACCAGTCCAGGACCTAATAGACTATCTGCCACACAACAAATGTTTCTAACAATAAATACTTAATGAAGCTTGTTACATGTTTTAATATACTGGACTTTAATTATGTCACAAGCAATTACTTTACTTCTCTGAGACTTGATTTATTAGTCTGTAAATTGGGAATAGTAACAAGAATGAAATGAATGAACGTAAATAAAGTGGCCGAGTGCCCAGCACACAATCCGTGTGTAACATATCATAGATGCTATCACTGCAGAGCTTCTGCTTTACCTTGGGCTAACTGACATTGCTGTTTGTGAATATGCTTAATACAAATCCCTGGATGTTGGTAATCATATTCCATGGCACATGGGGCTGACTTTCAGAACACTGAAGCTAGAAAAAATAGTGAGGTATAAATCAGACCAGCTCAAAAGCCTGCAAACTGTGCAATGTTGGGGAAAGCACCTTGCTTTTCTGATTCTCTGTGTCTAAGTTTATGGAGTAGTTGTGGTCTGGGATCTTCTCTATTTCTAAAAATCTTTGAGTAGGGCTAATTGAACTTCATGTTTAAAAGTGTATGATTAGAAGAGCAGGCTCTGTTTCCCTAAATATTGGTCAGTGACGTTAAGTGCGTGTGTTTGGTTGGGGGCAGGGGAAGGGGCACTGAAAAGAGTTCTAGTGACCAAGAGGGAAAGGAAAGGGGAGTAATACATGCTGACGATCCATTAAACCAAGAATATGTGTGTCACATGCCATGCATTTTAAATATTCCCATAAAAACCCTGTCAGAATTGAGTTCCAAGCTCTGCTATCCCCATAAGGGAGTTACGATTGTTGTTGTTCAGCCACTAAGTCGTGTCTGGCTCTTTGAGACCCCACGGACTCAGCACACCAGGCTTCTCTGTCTTTCACCACCTTCCGGAGTTTGTTCAAACTCATGTCCACTGAGTCAGTGATGCCATCCAACCATCTCATCCTCTGTCATCCCCTTCTCCTCCTGCCTTCAATCTTTCCCAGCACCAGGGTCTTTTCAAATGAGTCAGCTCTTCGCATCAGGTGGCCAAGGTATTGGAGCTTCAGCTTTAGCATCAGTCTTTCTAATGAATATTCAGGGTTGATTTCCTTTAGAATTGACTGCTTTGATCTCCTTGCTGTCCAAGAGACTCTCAAGAGTCTTCTCCAGCACCACAGTTAGAAAGCATTAATTCTTCCACACTTAGCTTTGTTACTGGTCCAACTCTCACATCTGTACATGATTATTCAAATCAAGAATATGTGTGTTACTCGTCATGTATCTTATATATTCCCACGAAAAAACTGGCAGAATTGAGTTCCAAGCTCAGCTTTCTCCGTAAGGAAGTAGTGATTGAGAGATGTTGGGATAAAATCCCAAGAGGAAAACCTTTTTTTTTTTTCCCCTTCTGTGCTTCCCCTACCTCAAGCCTCCTCAGGAAGTGCCCAGATTAGTTATTCAACTGGTATGACTCGGGACCTCCCAGCCTGCTTCCCTCCAGTCCTGCCTCTGTGATGCTGAGAATAAGATCATTTCATCTTCCTTCAGGAACCTGAGACTAGCCCTGAGGGAAAAGTCCAAGCTCCTCACCACAGTTTCTAAGGCTCCAGGTGATGTCTCCTGCCGACTTCTCCAGCTATACTGTCACCTTTACCTTTTCATCTATATTCTTTGAGCACCTTCCTCATAATAGACATTTTGCTGGGCTGGCTCCACAATGGTAAGAAGTGGTTCTGACCCTTTCTTATAATGTAGTAGGGTTATATATGCCATAATCAACTAACCACACAGAAACCTATCACTACTATCTATCTGTCTGCCTATCTATCTATCATCTAAATATCATCATCACCTATTAACAATAAGTAACATTTATTAAGCACTTATGATCAAGGAACTCTTTGAATCACTTTAAATGTTTTTTTTGTTTTTTTTTTTGTTTTTTTTTTTTTTTTTCACTTAAGCCTTCCAACAAGTCTATTAGATAGGCATTTTTATTTCCATTTTCCAGGTAGGAAAACTGCCTCATTGACAGTTTACATTTCTTGTGCAAGGTCACACAGCTTGGAAGTGGCAAGGCTGGGATCGGTCCCCAGGAAGTTGCCTAGACTCTTCACAACGTGCTACTACTCCAGTTTATGGTTACAGAGGGCGGTAAGCACCTGCAAGAAAGGCTTGCACCACGATCTGTGTGCAGCTGGTAACGGCGAGCCTGAGGAAACAGTATTTTCAAAGTCATCTTTTCACCTGACTTCCCTCTTCCTTCACCCATTATGCACACTAGCCTCTGACAGAGATGGACCTCTGGCTGCCCTGCGCTCTCTACAGCCTTCCAGTTGTTCTGGATACTTCCTCTGCATTGGAGGCCTGTCCCTCTTCGACAGGCTACCATCTGCTCATTCACTCATTTGCCAAGTAACTGTTGGAGCTGCTATTGTGTCAGACACTGCTAGAGTCTGAGTCTACTGAGATAAACAGACACACCCTCTGGCCCCGGGTGCTGACCTTCTGGAGGGGAGATGGACATACAAACAAGCACAGAATGGGCAAGACCTTAGCATGATGGGCTATGTGGATGAAAAGGGTGAAAGAAAAGGGAAAAACAGCCTGCCTGTTCCATAGAACATTGTGTGCTAAGTCACGTCAGTCGTGTCCGACTCTTTGTTACCCCAAGGACTTCTCTGATGACCCTGCCAGGCTTCTCTGTCCATGGGATTTTCCAGACAGGAATACTGGAGTGGGTTGCCATTTCCTTCTCCAAGGGGATCTTCCTGAGCCAGGGATCAAACCCACATCTCTTACCTCTCCTGCATTAGCAGGTGGGTTCTTTACCACTATCGCCACTTGGGAAGCCCCATAGAACATTGCCACCATTTTTAATAACAAAAATACTATATACAGTCTATATTTTTAAGCCTAAGATCAGTTTTAATTGTTACCAGATCAATAATCTGAAAGCCTCTAGTGATTTTTTTTCTCAGTGCAGTACATTTTGTCTTCCTACTCCTTCCATCCTTCCCCTTTCTCCTTCCTCCCTCCCTCCTTTCTTCCCAGTCACCCTTCAGAGGTGATGTAAATACCTGCTTTGCTTTCTCCTTGCCAGGCACTGTGCCTGTTGTTCATCCTTCAAAACTCAGTATGAGGCCTTCCTACAGAAGGCCCTTCTTCTTTTGTGTGTGTTTTTTTTTAAAGGATTGTGCTGGGGTCCAGCCCCAGCTGATCCAGGGAGTTCGAAGGGGAGACGGCATCGGCGATTACACTGGCTTTATTTAAATATTCATCAAAGATATAAAGAGTAATAGAATGAGGATAGCTCAGTAGGAAAATTCAGCAGAGAAAAGAGGCTGAGTAACTTGGTTTACGTGGAAAATCAATATAACCTGTGAAATCAGGTTAGCTCTGACCACGGAGGCTGCAGGTGCCCTCTCGAATAGCGGAAGGTGCCCCACCTTAGGCACCTTCTCAAGTGGGTCTTAGAAGCCCAGACAAATGAATGGTTGCAGAGGACCTCCATGCTCCAGATGGAGACTCAGCCAGAAATTGAGAAAAAGAATGACATGGGGAAACCAAGCTTCGGTGAGCAAGGCCCCTAGCTTTATTTTCAACAGGGGCTTTTATACCATAAGTTGTACATAGAAGATAATAGGGAGTGTGAAATCATGCAAAGTCAGCGTCTTTGATCCTTATCAAAACCAGGGTTTCTTTCCTGCAAATTTATCGTATACAAATGGCTTAGGTGATTTACATCATCTTCTGGCCAGAAGGCCTATTAACATTTTATGACTCTTGACAAAGGTTTGTCAATCCATAAGACTTATTTTCTCTAAGAGCAATTATTTTAAGGTTTGGCGCCATCCTCCGAAGGTGTTAGATAAAGTTGCATTCCTATAGGGCAGAAGTGCAGTGGGTTTACAACAAAGGAAAGAAGTTATTACCTTAAGAGTCTAAAGTTGCTAACACCAAGGCCACTACTTATTTTTTTCTACATACCAACTATATTAATTAATACACATTCAAGGATACAATACAGGGGATGTGGAAACTTGGCAGCAAGCATTGGCTCATCAATGAAATCTTTTACTAGTTTTATTCTGACAGTTTCTAACTCTCTGAGAGGCTCTAAGCTATTTGAATGTCTTAGGCTTCTGTGCCTCTCGAAGCTGAGAGACTGTAAACAATCGTATGCATAGCTGTAGGAGTCCGGGTAAACTTGTCAGGCGAGTTAGAGAGCTATCTGAGGGGTTTGAATTTAAACACTTCTAATGCCCAGGAACTTTATTAACTGGAGCTGTGAGTTAACTCTTTATCAGAGAGAGAGAGATGGTGGTGGGGGACAGCCCCCAGTAAAGTCAGAGGTGAGAGCACAAAGCAATAAAGTAGGTAGACTCTGGTTTTGGGGGTAGATGCTCAAGAATATCCAGGGGGACTCCTGAGGCTCGATCCCACCTTTGCTTTTGCCAAGCGTCCTTCCTCATGACCTTTGCCACGGGCGGAGCTCCTCACGCCAGCTCCCAGCAGGATTGTACACCATGATCAAAGGGGATCCATTCAAGGTAGGCAAGGACGGTTCAACATTCACAACTCAATCAGAGCAGAAGGCCCTTCTTGAACCAAAAGTTTCCAAAAAGGTTGAGTAGGGTCCTCATCTTTCTGCTTCCACTGTATCCTCTAAGAACTGATCATGAGGCCACAGTTGGAGGGTCTGTTGTCTGCCTTCCCACTAGACTATGTCCTCCCTGGGGGAAAGGACTCTATAGATATAGTTTGAAACAGTGACTGCACACACAGCAGATGTAGGTGCTCAGTAAATATCCATTGTGTCTGTAAATAAGTTAAATTCAGGACAAAACCACCATGGAAAATATACAGAGAAAAAGGGCTTGAATAGTATTCTTGCAATCTGAAATTCTATGAGATGTAAATTATCTGGTTACTTATGCAAAGATGGGCACAATAAAGGACAGAAATGGTATGGACCTAACAGAAGCAGAAGATATTAAAAAGAGGTGGCAAGAATACAGAGAAGAACTATACAAAAAAGATTTTCATGACCCAGATAACGACAGTGGTGTGATCACTCACCTAGAGCCAGACATCCTAGAGTGTGAATTCAAGTGGGCCTTAGGAAGCATCACTACAAACAAAGCTAGTGGAGGTGATGGAATTCCAGTTGAGCTATTTCAAATCCAGCTGTGAAAGTGCTACACTCAATATGCCAGCAAATTTGGAAAACTTGGCAGTGATCACAGGACTGGAAAAGGTCAGTTTTCATTCCAGTCTCAAAGAAAGGCAATGCCACAGAATGTTCAAACTACTGCACAATTGTATTCATCTCACACACTAGCAAAGTAATCCTCAAAATTCTCCAAGCGAGGCTTCAACAGTACGTGAACCAAGAACTTTCAGATGTTCAAGCTGGATTTAGAAAAAGGAGAGGAACTAGAGATCAAATTTCTTATGGTTGATTCATGTTTGACAGAAAACAAAATTCTGTAAAGCAATTATCCTTCAATTAAAAAATATATAAATTTTAATTAGGTCCCATTTGTTTATTTTTGCTTTTATTTCCAATGTTCTGGGAGGTAGGTCATAGAGGATCCTGCTGTGATTTATGTCAGAGAGTGTTTTTCCCATGTTTTCCTCTAGGAGTTTTATAGTTTCTGGTCTTACGTTTAGATCTGTAGTCCATTTTGAGTTTATTTTTGTGTACGGTGTTAGAAAGTGTTCTAGTTTCATTCTTTTACAAGTAGTTGACCAGTTTTCCCAGAACCACTTGTTAAAGAGATTGTCTTTTCTCCATTGTATATTCTTGCCTTCTTTGTCAAACATAAGGTGTCCATAGGTGTGTGGATCTATCTCTGGGCTTTCTATTTTGTTCCATTGATCTATATTTCTGTCTTTGTGCCAGTACCATACTGTCTTGATGACTGTGGCTTTGTAGTAGAGCCTGAAGTCAGGCAGGTTGATTCCTCCAGTTCCATTCTTCTTTCTTAAGACTGCTTTGGCTATTCGACATTTTTTGTATTTCCATACAAATTGTGAAATTATTTGTTCTAGCTCTGTGAAAAATACCATTGGTAGCTTGATAGGGATTGCATTGAATCCATAGATTGCTTTGGGTAGTATACTCACTATACCTAATTAAAATTAAAAGCTTCTGCACAACAAAGAAAACTATAAGGTGAGAAAACAGCCTTCAGAATGGGAGAAAACAATAGCAAATGAAGCAATGGACAAATAATTAATCTCAAAAATATACAAGCAACTCCTGCAGCTCAATTCCAGAAAAATAAACAGCCCAATCAAAAAATGGGCCAAAGAACTAAACAGACATTTCTCCAAAGAAGACATACAGATGGCTAACAAACACATGAAAAGATGCTCAACATCACTCATTATCAGAGAAATGCAAATCAAAACCACAATGTGGTACCATTTCACGCCAGTCAGAATGGCTGCGATCCAAAAGTCTACAAGCAATAAATGCTGGAGAGGGTGTGGAGAAAAGGGAACCCTCTTACACCGTTGGTGGGAATGCAAACTAGTACAGCCACTAAGGAGAACAGTGTGGAGATTCCTTAAAAAACTGGAAATAGAATGGCATACACACTGAAGAAACCAGAATTGAAAGAGACATGTGTACCCCAATGTTCATTACAGCACTGTTTATAATAGCCAGGACATGGAAGCAACCTAGATGTCCATCAGCAGATGAATGGATAAGAAAGCAATGGTATATATACACAATGGAGTATTACTCAGCCATTAAAAATAATACATTTGAATCACTTCTAATGAGGTGGAGGAAACTGGAGCCTATCATACAGAGTGAAGTAAGCCAGAAAGAAAAACACCAATACAGTATAATAATTCACATATATGGAATTCAAAAAGATGGTAATGATAACTCTGTATGCGAGATAGCAAAAGAGACACAGATGTATAGAACAGTCTTTTGGACTCTGTGGGAGAGGGCGAGGGAGAATGGCATTGAAACATGTATATTATATATGTGGAATGAGTCGCCAGTCCAGGATCGATGCATGATACAGGATTCTCGGGGCTGGTACACTGGGATGACCCAGAGAGATGGGATGGGGAGGGAGGTGGGAGGGGGGTTCAGGATGGGGAAAACATGTACACCCATGGTGGATTCATGTCAATGTATGGCAAAACCAATGCAATATTGTAAAGTTTATATATATATATATATATATATATATATAAATTTTTAAAAATTGGCAACATCCATTGGATCATAGAAAAAGCAAAAGCATCCCAGAAAAACATCTACTTCTGCTTCAATGACTATGCTAAAGGCTTTGACTGTGTGGATCACAACAAACTGTGACAAATTCTTCAGGAGATGGGAATACCAAACCATCTTACCTGCCCCCTGAGAAACCTGTATGCAGGTCAAGAAGCAACAGTTAGAACTGGTCATGGAAAAACAAACTGGTTCCAATTCGGGAAAGGAGTATGTCAAGGCTGTATATTGTCATTCAGCTTATTTAACTTAAATGTAGAGTACATCATGTGAAATGCTGGACTGGATAAAGCACTGGCTGGAATCAAGACACCACCCTTATGGCAGAAAGTGAAGAGGAACTAAAGAGCCTCTTGATGAAAGAGAAAGAGGAGGGTGAAAAAGCTAGCTTAAAACTCAACATTCAAAAACTAAGATCAGGGCATCTGGTACCATCACTTCATGGCCAATAGATGGGGAAACATTGGAAACAGTGACAGACTATTTTCTTGGCTCCAAAATCACTGCAGATGGTGACTACAGCCATGAAATTAAAAGACGCCTGCTCCTTGGAAGAAAAGCTATGACCAACCTAGATAGCATATTAAAAAGCAGAGACATTACTTTGCCGACAAAGGTCCATCTAGTCAAGGCTATTGTTTTCCCAGCAGTGATATATGGATGTAAGAGTTGGACTATAAAGAAAGCTGAATGTGGAAGAATTGATGCTTTTGGACTGTGGTATTGGAGAAGACTCTTCAGAGTCCCTTGGACTGCAAGGAGATCAAACCAGTCAATCCTAAAAGACATCTGTCCTGAATATTCATTGGAAGGACTGATGCTGAAGCTGAAGCTCCAATACTTTGGCCACCTGATGCAAAGAAAAGACCCTGATACTGAGAAAGATAGAGGGCAGGAGGAGAAGGGGACAACAGAGGATGAGATGGTTGGATGGCATCACCAACTCGCTGGACATGAGTTTAAGCAAGCCCCAGGAGTGGTGATGGACAGGGAGGCCTGGCGTGCTGCAGTCCATGGGGTTGCACAGAGCAGGAAATGACTGAGCAAGTGAACTGAACTATGCCAGGCAGTCTGGACACCTAATTGCCCTTTGCTTAGTCTATCTGTTGTGATAGTAGACATTTGACACATCTCTTCACTTAAGACTTATGCAGAATCTCTGATTTTGGCAAAGATTCCTTATTGCCTTGATCCTCCAAAGTATTGTTGTTTAGTTGCTAAGTTATGTGACTCTTTTGCAACCCCGTAGACTGTAGTCCACCAGGCTCCTCCCTCCAGGGGATTTCCCAGGCAAGAATACTGGAGTGATTGCCATTTCCTTCTCCAGGGATCTTCCTGACTCAGGGATCAAATCCAGGTCTCCTGTATTAGCAGGCTGATTCTTTACTGAAGAATCCAGAAGATTACACTGAACCACCTGGAAGCCCTCCAAAGTATTAGAACCTCTGGTTTTTAACTGAGCACCTGGCCACCCAAAGTGAAATCTGCATCTCTTAACCTCTGTCTCAATCATATTAGCCAACAGGAAGTAAGGACCCATGCTATGTGAAAATTACACTTAAAAACAGGAGATGTTCTTCTACCTCAGTCCTGCTGGCTGGAATATCCATCCACTCATGTGTTCAAATATTCATGCAGACATGGGTCATGGCAGAGGATGGCAGGATGGCAGAGCAGCAAGACAGGACCTGGAGTCTCTGACAGCTTGGAATCCTTACTGACCTTGGAATGCTCACCTCCAGACCTAAAGGAGGGAGAGATAAAATAGACCTCAGTCTTGCTTGAGGTGCTGTTATTTGGAATCTCTGTTACATGCAGTCATGTCTAATCTTGACCAGTACACTGATTTTCTTTCTATAGAAACACAGATTGTCAGAGGCATATGGGACTTTAGAACTAACCTAATCCAATGTCTCTTAACTTTTTTGGAATCAAGAATATTTTAGAATTTGATGGAAGCTCACTACTGCAAAATGAGATAAAATGCATGTCCATGGTAACAGCCCTTTCCTGGTTAAACATTTCCAGTTCAGTTGTAGGCCTTCGTTTTACCTACCAGCAAGCTGTAGTTCAGAAAGATCCTTAGAGTTTCAGGCAGTCCCATGGGAAATTGGACCAGTATCCAAGCTTTTTTACACACAACCTGATTTTTTTTCCTCCAAAAGATACTGCCTAGTTACCATGGGCAAAGTTCCGGTGATGGCTATCTGATGGTGCTTCAGAGATATTTTAGGTTTCTTGGTAAATATTGATGGTTCTGCCTTCTTATTCATTCATTCATTCACAATCATTCCTCCACTTTAGAAATAATTATTGAGCATCTTCCAGGATTAAGCACAGGACAATGCCCCGTTATACTCTGGTGAACAAAATACAGATATTACTTCTGTTATTATGGGGCTTACATCCAGTGGATGAGTCACGTTAAACATGTCAAAATACAAATACATTTATAATAACAAATTGGGGTAAGTACTATGAAAGAAGAAAATGGGATGGTAGCAGAAAATAATAAGGAGATCTATTGGGAATCAAGGAAGACCACTGTGTGGAGTTGACATTTAAGCTGAGATGAAAGACAAGAAGAAACTGGACATGTGGGGAGTAAAGGAAAGGGTATTCCAGGCAGAGGGAACAATTCACACAAAGATCCTGAGGAGAAGAGAGCTAGAATATTAAAGATCTGGGAGAAGGCTCAGTACAACAGGGTTTAGTACCTAGGGAAGATGGTGAGAGGTAAAAAAGGCAAGATTGTACAGTTCCAAGTAGACCCCTGATGGCCTATTAATAAAGCAGCCAGGTCTTCCCTGGTGGCTCAGACAGTGAAGAATCCGCCTGCAATGCAGGGGACCCGGGTTTGATCTTGGGACAGGAAGATGTCCTGGAGGAGGAAACGGCAACCCACTCCAGTATTCTTGCCTGGGAAATCCCATACAGTCCATGAGATTGCAAAGAGTTGGGCACAACTGAGCGACTAACACACACATATGTGTATTAAGAACAAAGACACGTTATAATTGCAACAAGAAGCCACAGGAAGGCTTTCAAGAGACAGACTTTATCACTTCTCCCGGGGGAGAGGTGATATGATTCTAGCTTTTCAAAAGACCACTGTGGTTGCTATGTGAAAAGTAATTGGGATGGTCGATAGGAGCCGACACAGGGAGGCATTTGAGAGGATATAGTTGTAGCCCACATCATTAATAAACAGGTTGCATAGATGGATTTGAAATGTATTTTGGGCATAGGATGTACTTTGGTTTGGTGGTATAGAGTGTGAGGAAGAGGGAAACCAACAGGTCTTTGAAAATCTTCAAGGATTTCGCTATGGAATTTTTCAGCAAAGCAAGCCCAGATATATTGTAAGGTTAATGAAAGATCCTTCTCAACATATATCCTTCTCCACCGACCTGTTCACACACATTTCCTGGGATGCAAAGCAAAATAAGGTTAAACTCCAGATTGTTTCAGTAGGCTAGATGCCATTTCTTCAGGAAAAGGGTGGAAGTTGCATGTTCATAATAAAGTTAGGGAGAAGTTATTTCATTTTTAAAAATAAAGTGACTGAAAATAGCTCACTGATTTGGAAGAAAATATTAATAAGATATATGCTACAGTTTTTGAGTTATGCTTACCCCACTCCAGTACTCTTGCCTTGAAAATCCCATGGACAGTGGAGCCTCGTAGGCTGCCGTCTATGGGGTTGCACAGAGTCGGACACGACTGAAGCAACTTAGCAACAGCAGCAGCAGCAGCCAGGACTTCAGTTGCCGAGCACAGGATCTTAGGATCTTATATGAACTGAGTGAAAAGGTAGAAATTTAGAACTTCAATTTTAAAAGATTTCAGAAAACATTTTTATTTAATTACTCATTATAATTATGTTTCTATGGCAATAACTTGGTGTTTGAGAAACCAAAATAGGCAACAGCTGATCACTTATCTATCTTAAAGCAACAAGTGGATGAATATAAAGATCCTCTGTCATTACCTCTTTTTCACTCAGGAAAGCTGAGTCCTTCCCTGACTGAGTTGATGCCTCAGAAGCTTGCTGGAAAAATCAAAGTACCCTTCAACCCCTAGACCCTCTAGAAGGACAGATGGGGAAACAAATACTGAATGCATTGTAATGCCAAGTAATTTCATGTATGTTAATTAATGTTAATTTTTCACAACAACTTGGGTAGGTTTTATTATCTCTACTTTGTGTTTGAGGAAAAATAACTCAGAGAAAGAAAACAGTGGAAAGACCTGTGGAAGAAAATGTGTGTGTGTTCGTCAGTCTGCCCGTCAGCTTGGGTCCCAGCTGGAATAAACACCGACTCAGTCGTGTCTGACTCTGCGATTCCATGGACTATAGCCTGCCAGGCTCCCCCGTCCACGGGATTCTCCAGGCAAGAATACCAGAGTGGGTTGCATTCCCTTCTCCAGGGGATCTTCCCAACCCAGGGATCGAACTCAGGTCTCCAGCATTGCAAGCAGATTCTTTACCGTCTAAGCCACAATGTAAAAAAGTAGGGTAGGATCTCTAAAGCCCACATCACTATCATGCAGATTTCAAGTGTTTCCCAGTTCTAGAAGTGAAGGAACAATATTAAAATATTTCTCCAAGAGTCCACTGTTCCCAGCCATAATTGGTTCTTGGATAGCTCTGACAACTTAGTATCCCATATGGCAGAGTTACTGGCCCCAACTTTCATCAGTTTCTGCATGCCCCTTTCCAGGTGACTTTAAAGCTCTTCCCACTGGAAGCAGAGCAATTACTTCTGAATCTCCTTGATGTTGGTCTTAGTCATGTGATCCATTTCTGCCAATGAGGTAGTGAGGTTCATGAATCAAGGAAAGGCTTGAAATGCATTGCATTTCAAGGATTCTATTTGCCCTCTTGTGCTTTAACTGTTACCTGAAAAGACCATTCCCAAGGTAAGCACTGTCTGTCAGCTTGGGTCCCAGCTGGAATAAATGCAGGTGGCACAGAACTGAGCTGAGACTTGCAGCAAGAAGTCAAGCCTAGACCTGAAGCAACACCACCCAATCAAGCACAGTCAGGATCAGCCAGTTCTCCTTTGACCTGTGGACCCATGAGCAAGAGACTAAGCGTTTGTGGTTGTATGGCTTTGAGTTTTGAGGTGGCTTACTATGCACTGTTTTGGGGACAATGATTGATATACCTTGTGATAGTAGCTTTCACTTCCTGGATATTCAGCTTCGTAAAATGTAGCCAGCAAATACTATTTGAGCACTGGCTATGTAAAAATCAATATGAAGTTCAAACAGTGGCTTTGGAAAATACAAAGACTAAAGCACAAGTTTCCTTCAAGAGAGCTCACAGTCTAATGAGAAGAGCAGGCAAAAGATACCAAACACATGGGGTGAATAAAGCGAGAATGGGGAGGAGCCACTGGATAAAGGTTGATTACAGAACTTACTCAGCTTCAAGGATCCAAATTAGAGGAAGGTGCCACTTTTTAAAAACTGACCTAGTGCAGTTTGTGGCAGAAGGTTTAAGCAGGCTACCTGGCCAGGACTGTGATACTGTTACAAACACAAGCCCCTGCACTCAATGCACAGTGAGGCCAAATAATACCAAAACATCAGCATCTGGAGCAGAGGAAGTGTAATTGCAGGGCCATGCAAGGAGAAAGGGGGTTCATGCCTTAAAACCCCCAGACTCCCTGAAGGCTTCCAAAAAAGTCCTTTTATAGGAAAGGTGAGGGAGGGACTTGATTAGTTCTTGCAAACTTCTTGATCTCCCATCCTTTGTTTTTGCAACTGTCTTCATGATCAAGTCAAGGTCAGGCCACATATGCCTGTAAAGTCCATCAAAGCAAATGATAGTCTCTGTTCTGCAACATTTTATCTAAAGGTATAATGCTCTTAAAGGTCATAGCCTTGGGAAATATACCAGAAGAGGAAGGGGAGGAATCAAATTCTTTCTCCATGACTCTTGGCAGCTTTCAACACTTAACAAATCGGCTAAGCAAAGCAACATCCTTGCCCCTCATCTTGTTCCAAGTTCCAAGGACTGACTTTCACCTACGAGGCCCAGGCCCTGGCTGGGAGAGTGAGGGTCCCTGCTTAGGCTGGCCACCCTGCACTGGAGCCTTCGTCCAGCAGCAGGTCTGTGTCTTCCAGCCAGTGCCCAGGCCTGGGGCCGAACCTCAGCTGGCAGCACCTTCAGGGCCAGGTCCCCAGCCCCTGCGTAGGCATCACCATCAAGGGAGCCAGGTGCCCAGGACACAGCCGGCCCTCAGGCTGCACAAACCAGGGACCAGATCCCTCGGATCACGACCCAGGGGAACTGCTGCTGCAGGGCCCATCACCATGCAGACCCTTGGCAGAGCCGCCCCGCCCCAGTAGAATACTAGACACGCCACAGGACCAGTACCAATGTATTTGTGCTTTAAGATAACGTAACAAAAACTTACTCCATTTCATGTTTCCTTCTGAGGACTCTTGAGGTAAGTACAAGATACAGTCCAACTTTAGCCCATTGAGGTAAATACAATGATTCCTTTCCATTTCCGAGATTAAGACACAGGGGCTTTAAAACAGTAAAGTGTTCCAAATTGCGCATCTAAAGAGTCCTTGAGCAGGGATGAAAAAGCGACTGCGGTAGCCGGACTCCAAGGGACACTCATTGGTGCCTGCCCACCAGGGCTCACCAGGCAGAGTCTCCCCTGCTTGCACCAGGCCTAGTCTGCGTGACCGACAGCATACTGCAAAGCAACATCAGGGCAAAGAGGGGACCGCGGCTTCCACTTGAGTCTTGGGCTCTTTCTCTTGAACTGGAATAGGGGCAGGGCGAGCGGCAGCCATTACCTCGAGACCTGTTAGTGCAGCTGTTACCGCGAGACCTTCCGCGCGAGACTGTATCAGTCCAGGCTCCACCAACAGTCAGTCTGGCTGTGGTCCTCGCGGTAGAGAGTGTGATAAGATGCGATCAGTCACAGCCTTCTCCCCGGGCGCCCTCCAGCCCGGCAGGTGAGCTGGGGGCCTGGGGACAGGCTGGTGCACTGACCCGTAGCGCCCCAGAGCCCTTTAAGGAGCAGCGGGCCTCTCCCCCATCCCCACCTCTGCGACCTCATGACAGTGGCGGACTCCATGGGCTGGGGTCCTTGGCAGCTGGAACATACGGACACTGCCATTAAGGTGAGAGCTTCAACCGCCTTCAGCCTCTCTGTTCAAGTTTCAGAACTTGGTCCAGCTTAGCTGAGTTCTCTACCCCTAGGAAGTGGCCAGAGGTCAGGGTAAAGGTGCAAAGACATTGCACGTCATTACTTTGGGTCCGCTTCTGTGGTCGGGGCTATTCTCAAAGAAGAGCAGTTATGGTGAGCTGGGGATTAACCTGATTGATATTTGCTACAACATGTGTTCCTGTTGATCTTGAACAAACGATTCTTTCCAGTTTAAATAAAAAGCCTGGGTCCTGGGAGCCTGGCTCCCCAAGTGATAATGGCTGGGCAGGGTCTGGGGACCGGGCCATATGGGCGCTGCCAGCTGACATGTGCCTCCTCAGCTGAGCTTGGGCGCTGGTAGGAGGACCCAGACTGGGTGCTGGACTTGGGGTGATGGGGTGATGCAGGGATCCACTCCTCTTAGCCAGGACTTGGATCTCGGAGGGCAAAATTCAAGGCTTGGAACCTTGCCTTTCTTGTCAGAACAGGGAATAACAGGTTTTAGTGGAGATTTACAGGAACATCCTGACTTGTCCATGACCTGACCTCAAGAACAAAGGATTTGACACCCAAAATTTGCAACAACTAATCATACGCCTCTCTCACCTTTTCTATAATAACGTTTTGTGAAAGCTTTTAAGGAGTTCAGTTTTTACGACAAGAGCCGCCTGTCTCCTTGCAGTGTCCTGCAGTAAACCTTTCTCTGCTCCAAACTCCAACATTTTGGTGGTGTTTGGCCTCAGTGTGCCTGGGGCATAGGGGAAAAGTGATAGTCGCTCAGCCATGTCTGACTCTTGCAACCTCATAGACTGTAGCCCTCCAGGCTTCTCTGTCCATGGAATTCTCCAGTCAAGAATACTGGAGTGGGTTGCCATTCCTTTCTGTCGGGGATCTTCCTAACCCAGAGATCCAACAGAGGTCTCTTGCACTGCAGGCAGACTCTTTACTGTCTGAACCACCAGGGCATAAGGACTTCCATTCAATCACAGAATCACTTGCTTTGCGGGAAACCAACTGCCGCATCCTATGTACTGTCAGCAGTCTGGAGAGGCCCACTTGGCAAAGAGCTAAGGCCTCTTGCCAGGGGCCAGGGAGGATCTGAGGCCAGTCAGCCACCAAGGAATAAACTTGAAGGAGGACCCTACAGCCTTCAGATAACTGCACCCCCTCCAGGACTTGACTGCCACCTCATGGGATGTCTCAATGCTAGAATCACCCAGCTAAGTCTCTTCCAAATTCCTGACCCACAGAAAAATGAGAGGGAATAAAGTGTGCTGTTTTAAGCCACTTAGAAGTCTTAGTAATTGTTTATGCAGTCACAGGTAATGCAAATAGCCACTTTTTCCAAAACCCCTGTGACAAAGCACTGCTTTTACAGTTTATAATAATAGTTCTTTAAAAATAAATATAAATATTTCTGTTACCTTTACAGTTTATAAACAGCTTCTTCATGCTCTTCTAATAGAGGAATCCATTCTCTTTGCTTTACAAGGTGCTGACTCATTTCAGGATAGTACAGTTTCCAGTGGTTAACATTTTGCCTGATATTCAGCATAATATAGCAGGAAAATATGTGGGCACTGGAATCAGACAGACAGGATTATCTTAACTAGATAAAAATTCAGTTCGGTTCAGTCGCTCAGTCGTGTCCGACTCTTTGCGACCCCATGAATCACAGCACGCCAGGCCTCCCTGTCCATCACCAACTCCCGGAGTTCACCCAAACTCATGTCCATTGATCCATCCAGCCATCTCATCCTCTGTCGTCCCCTTCTCCTCCTACCCCCAATCCCTCCCAGCATCAGGGTGTTTTCCAGTGAGTCAGCTCTTCGCATGAGGTGGCCAAAGTACTGGAGTTTCAGCTTTAGCATCATTCCTTCCAGAGAACACCCAGGACTGATCTCCTTTAGGATGGACTGGTTGTATCTCCTTGCAGTCCCAGGGACTCTAAAGAGTCTTCTCCAACACCACAGTTCAAAAGCATCAATTCTTCGGCGCTCAGCTTTTTTCACAGTCCAACTCTCACATCCATGCATGACTACTGGAAAAACCATAGCCTTGACTAGATGGACCTTTGTTGGCAAAGTAATGTCTCTGCTTTTTAGTATGCTATCTAGGTTGATCATAACTTTCCTTCCAAGGAGTAAGCATCTTTTAATTTCATGGCTGCAATCACCATCTGCAGTGATTTTGGAGCCCAGAAAAATAAAGTCTGACACTGTTTCCACTGTTTCCCCATCTATTGGCCATGAAATGATGGGACCAGATGCCATTATGCACAAGTAAATAAACATTTTTAAAGGCACAGTTCAATGAGTTTTGACAAGTGCTCTTCAATGTACCGAAAAACACCAGTAAAATTAAGGAGCACTTCTGTCACCTTAGAAAGTTCTCCATAACCCTTCTAAATTTAATCCTTACCACCCTAGAGGCAACCAGTGTTCCGATTTCAGTCACCAAAGGTTAGGTTTGCCTTTCTTGAATAAATGAATTTTACATTTGCATTGTATATGATAACTTTCACTCACTAGAATATTCTTAGAATTCATTCATGCTGCTGTGGATAACAACACTTTATACATTTTATTGCTAATTAGTATTTTGTTGGGGGCTTCCCATGTGGCTCAGTGGTAAAGTATTCACTTACCAATGCAGGAGACACAAGAAATGAGCGTTCGATCCCTGGGTAAAGAAGATCCCTGGAGTAGGAAATGGCAGCCAGCTGCAGTATTCCTGCCTGAAAACTTCCATGGACAGAGCAGCCTGGTGGGCTACAGTCCATGGGCTTGCAAAAAGTCAGACATGACTGACCGACCAAACACATTTTGTTAATATATTAATATAATATAATACACTGTATTCTCTTCTCCTATTGCAGGTTGTTTGCAGATTGGGGTTATTAAATTAAGCTCTCATAAACATTTTGGATAAGTCTTTTCTAGACATATGTTTTCATTTATCTTGGGTAAAATATCTATGAATGAATTTGCTAAATCATAGGGGAGATATATAATTTTCTAAGAAATGGCCAAACCATTTTTCCAAAGCATTTGTATCACTGCATTCCCACCAGCAGTATATGAGGGTTCTGGTGGCATTCCATCCTAGCCAACATTTGGTGTTACTGTTTAAATTTTAGCCATTCTAGTAGATATGTAATGGTATTTCATTATGGCTTTAATTTGCTTTTACTTGATGACTAAGGATGTTAAGCTTTTTCTCAAGCTCATTGCCCATTTATATACTTCTTTTGTGAATTATCTGTTCAAGTCTTTTGTCTGTTTTTATAACTTTTAAAAAATTATTAATTTACAAGGATTATTTTATATTATGGACATGCATCTTTTGTCAGATATAGGTACTGTGAATAATGTCTCTCAGTTGGCGGTTTGCCTTTTTCTTTTCTTAACAGGCTTGTTTTTGTTTAATGACTAGAGCTTTTTAATTTTTATAAAGTCTGATTTATTATTTTTTTTTCTTTTGGGTTTATTTTTTTGTTTTTTCTAAGAAATCTCAGCCATACTGAAGTTTGAATACATTCTTCTTTTTCTTAAAGAAGATTAATAGTATTGACTTTAGTCAATAGTATTACATGTCCATGATTCATCTTGAAATAATTTTTGTGTTTGATGAGGAAAGTATTGGATTTTTTCCTCCATTTGCTGCATAAAATTTTCTTTGTTAAGTTGTTGGCATGCATTTTTTACAAATGAATTGATCCAAATGTACAAATGTATAGATTTATTTCTGGATTATCTAATTCTTTACTATTGATCTATTTTTATATCCTTAGGCCAATACTATCCTGTATTGACTGCTGTAGCTTTACAGTAAATCAGAAATCAGATAGTTTAAGACTTTCAAGTTTTCTTTTATAATATTATTTTATTGTCTAGGTCTTTGAATTTTTATATACATTTTAGAATAAAAATTTCAATTTGTAAAAATCTTATGTAACTTTTATTGAATTATGCTTGTAAAGGAATTTATCCATGTCCTCTAAGTCATGGGATCTATGATCTTTTTAACATCGTCAAAATCTGTTGTTCTCTTCCATTCCAGTGTTTCTTTGTATTTATCCTGCTTTAGGTTTGCTGGGCTTTAGAGGTCTATAGGTTGATATTTTCATCAAATTTGAGACATTTTGACGATTATTTCTTGAAATATTTTTTTTGATGTATTCTCTCTACACTCTCCTTTGGGAACTTCGATCACATGAATACTAGAGAGTTTGTATTACTGCACTTGCTGTTGAGGCACTTTTCCTTTTTTCAAGTTTCCCCCTGAATTATTAAGATTGTATCACTTCTACTGATCTATCTCAAGTTTATTGATTCTTCCTCTGCCATCTCTAATATATCGTCATTAAATAAATTTTATTTATGTATTATAATATTCACTTTTAGAATTCAAATATTTTTCTCTTTTTAATTATTATAGCTATCTTTTCCTTTATATCCTTGAATGTATTCATAATAACTGTTTTATAGTCCTTATTTGCTACTTCCAATGACTGGATCAGGTACTGACTTATTTTTCTATAAATTACAGATCAAATTTCCCTACTTCTTCACATATTTAACAATTTTTAAATATACACTGAGCATTTAAAAAAATGCATTGTAGGAAGTCTGGATCATGTCTTTTTTTAAAGAGCGTTAAATCCTGCTTGAGGAGTTATTAAATTGCTGTTAGATTTTCTCAACTTTCCAGGCTTGGATTTTTTTTTGTTTACATTGTTAATGGCTGGTTTGTTTTCACTTTTTCTGTATCCTAGGGATTGATTCTGTGTCTAGGATTTGGTCATTACTCCTCAGTCTTGGCCTTTATGAGGTCTCAACTGAATCCCTGAGGTGCTCTCCACTCTGTGGAGTGGGAGGTCTCTCCACTCTGGCTGGATTGAAATTCCCATACCTACAGGTTCTCCATGATCTCTGCGATGCTGGTGCACAGCAGCTGCTCTCTGCTAGACTTTGTGGAGTCTCACCTCATGCACATGCAGTGGGAACCCCCCAAACATATGTCTCAACTTCCCCTCCTTGCAGATCCCACCTCTCTCTGCTGAAGTTGGGAAAGTGTTTTAAAGCACAGAATCAGACCAAACATGAGGTTTATTTTGTGTGATTTTCTTTCACTACAGATCACAGTACAATGCTCCTTGATATCCAGTGCCTGAAAACTATTGCTTTATGTACATATGTATTGTAAGTTGTTATCATTCCTTGAAGTAGGAAGGTAAGTTTGTACTAGTTACTGAACTAGTTTCTGAACCTTTAATAACTAACACAGTGCACTCAACACACATTCATTATTTAACTGTATTCATGCATTCATTCATTCAAGAAACGTTACTAAGTGAATACATGCTTCACAGAAATGTTTTTAAGAATAAATTCAATCATTTATGTAATGTAATCAGTACCAAACTTGGCTCAGAATAAAAATCCAGGACATTATAGGTATTTAAAAGGTGTACTGACTGAAATTAATTATATTTCTAGGTCCTAGAGTTTACAGATATTCTACTTAAGAAAAAAATCAGTAGGATTTTAGGGGAAAAAAGCATGACCATGCCTCATTTAGAATTTCACTAGTTTACAAATGCCACTATTAATCTAAAAAGGCATGGAGTCAGCCCGTCTTCACTGTTGATCCTGTATATGGAGCATCATAAGCTCTGTGCTCCCAGTGTGTTAAGCACTGCGTTGATGGCTGACTGGCTGGTTGACCAGTGGGTATTAGGACTCTTGCCCTGCTAGGGTGAACAGGCTGGCTGAGCTTAGTTGGCTGAATCCCTGCAGCACTCCCCAAGGATGGAGTCATTGCCCACACTGATGAGTCTCTGCACTCCAATAACTTGCAAACAAGCCACGATTTCTGGCCCAGCGTGAACTACAACTGCAGTGGGGAAGCTGGGAGGGCAGGAAGCAGGAGGAAGCCGGATTTATGAAGCTCCAGAGTGATGTTCAAGGCTCTGTGCTCCAGCAGTGCAATGACCACCTGATTAACAGTTCCTTTTCTGCATTCTGCTTTATTTTCCAAAGTGCTTTCTGCATCTGTGACCCCATTTGACCCTCACAACATCCCCCAATTGGATAAAGGGTATTATTACATGTCTACATTTTAAAGATATGGAAACAGAGCGAGAGAGAGATAATATGATTTAGCCAAGGCCCCATAGTGAGAAAATGTGAGAGCTGGGTTTGAAATCCTGCTGGCAGAGGGTAAGTATTTTTTCCATGATTTAGAAATGACGGTTTTCCATCTCTTTAGCCAAATGGTGGTCATTTCAGCATGCGTTTGGAAAGTGGGATGGACGATTGGGATCCAGCAGTTCCTTCTGTCTCCGTACAGAGTCTTAGCGCTTCAGAGCTCAACGAGACCTCATATACACATAGTCCCAGTCACCTTATTCTGTGATGCTGACATGGAATCTCAGGATGTTTCAGCCACTCAGTGAAGCTCAACAGCAAGTTCTGAGGGTGACCTGATACACCATTACTCATCTTTCCCTCATACCATGCTGTTTTTGCAAAAGCCTCTCTGGCCTCCGGCTTCACAGAATCAAACAAAACAGGACAATGACAGCTTTGGGACCTGGGTAGAGCTCTGGCCCTGACTCCACTCAGAAGCCATGGGTCAGTTTGATGGGTCGCCATCAAAGAGAGCCTTTATGAAGACGGTGCTTTGAGACACCCAATCAGTGCGTTTTTGTTAGTTTCTCCAAACTTAAGCTGAGTCAAGCTGTATTGATTAAAACCGGTTGGGAAATGAATTCCTGAGGCTGATCTATAAAGAAATTCAATCTGGAGATAGAGCGAACTGTCGTCAGGATTCCTTATTAGGCACTTCGCACCAGGGGCTAAATAAAGCAAACAAACAGATACGTAACACAAAGGGCACACTTTTTCAGGGGATGAAAATGACACTGTGGTTGGGGAATATCACATCTAATACCATAGGAACTGACCATTTCTTAATAACCAACAAATCGATCCCTCCCTAACAATGCTTCCAAGAAGCGAGAATAAGAAGGGACTATATTAACAAAGAGGGATGGAAATGAAATTAAGTCCCTAACCCAGCCTTTTCAGTATCTCTAAGATAGGGGGGTGATCCTGTCAGAAACTGCATTCTACAAAGAATCCAGAATGGTTGCCTCATTTAATTAGGAGGAGAAAAGCGTGTGGGGAGAGAGGGAGTCTTCTGGGTAGGGGAGTAGAGCAAAGAGATCGAACCTTCTGTTTCAAAAGTTGCTTAGCAAAAGCAATTTTAATTGCTGCCTTTGTTATAACAGATTAAAGGTAGTTATGTCCTGGTGTACCTCACTTTAAGCAATCAATGTGTTCCTGAATAGTTATGTGCAAATCAAATTTTGTAAATCAAATTCAATTTTAAATGCCCTCAGAGAGCTTGTTCTTTCCAGGAAATTTTTGGTGAATTCTTTGGTAAGACCTAAGACAATCCTCTTAATTTATTGGGTTGGTAGCTTTAATTTCTTTTAGATGATGATAAATGTTATTCCCTCTCCCATATTCTGAAGAGGGGACTGAAAATAGAATGGAAATAAAATGACTTAATGATGCGATATAGTAACTGATGGTATCTCCTATGGTAGGTTAATTTAGTAAATGGTGAGCTTACCTCTTGTATTTTCTATGAATAATGACTAGTATTTAACATCGGGACAATGAGACTGTAAGAAAAAATCAAAAAGGATTACTTGGAAGGAGTTTTAAGAAATATCTAATCCAACCTTCAAAACCGATTTCTCTTTGCAGTATTCCAGAATAATGACTGTTTAGGCTCCACTTGAATACTGTTAGAATGAGCTGTGATATTCATTGATAAATTTATTCATTAAATATTTATTGAGCATTAACTATATGGGGGACAGGAAGAAAACTAGATATTGGCACCCACCTTCTTTAGAACTTAATTCACCTGGGAAGGCAGATATTCACTAAATGGTAACACAGTAATTGATACATTATTTGATAGACATTATGAAGATTAAATATAGGATGCTATGAAAGTAGTCAGGGAAAACTGACCCAAGGAAATTGCATTTCATCTAAGACCCAGAAGATGAATAGGTGCTGAGACGAAGAAGAGCCAGCAGAGGACGCCATGTGTGGGATTGACACTATATGTGGGACTGTGGTTTGAGATAGTTATTCTGGCTGCTGTGTGAAAAGTGGACTGGATCAGGGCAAAGATAGGAACAAATAGACCCACAGTCAGGGTAAAAGATGCTGGTGACTTAGGCCAAGATGCTAAATGTGGGGCTGGAGACAAACAGATTGTCCTGAAAAATTATTGGGAATATGCTCAGTAGGACAGAGTGATTGTCTGTATATGGAGGTGCATGCATGCTTAGTCGCTAAGTCATGTCTGACTTTGTGACCCCATGGACTGTAGCCCACCAGGCTCCTCTGTCCATGGGATTTCCCAGGCAAGAAAACTGGAGTGGGTTGCTATTTCCTTTTCCATGGTATATGGGAGTATGTGAAAGCAAAGAGTGAAGGATGATCTTGGCATATCTGAGTCGGGCAAATGGAAAGACAGTTATCCCGTCTACTGATATTGAGAGCATTAGCAGGAGAAGAGATTAGGGACAAGAGATTTGGTGCAAATAATTCTGGGCATGTTAAGTTAGAGGTGCCATCAATGGAAATGTCCAGCAGGCAGTTTAGTAACTGAGTCTGGGACTTGACTTTCATGACTGTGGCACCCTGTAAGCACCTTGCAGCAAGGCCAGCACACAGCAGCCCCCCACGACTGGCTGGGGGTTCAGGACACGGTTCCAATCTCTGGAGAAACAAAGTCCTAGACTGATAAACCAGGCCAGCAGCCAAAACTATAACTGGAACATAAGACCTAGATCTAGACAGGAATTAAATGGGGAGTGTGGGGACCCAGGACATAGGAATGCAGGCGGGTTCAAGTATTAGTGTTCCTACTCAATATTTATGATTTGGGTCATTGAGGTAATAAAAGCAGTAGCCAGGAGACTTTTTTTTAAAAATGTGGACCATTTTTAAAGTCTTTATTGAATTTATTACAACATTGCTTCTATTCTGTGCTTTGGTTTATGACCCCAAGGAATGTAGAATCCCAACTCCCTGACAAGGGATCAAACCCACATTCCCTACACTGGGAAGCAGACTACTAGACCACTAATTGTCAAACTGCTGGTCCCAACTTCTGGACCGCTAGGGAAGTCCCCAGGAGACTCTTTTGACCTCTGATGCCAACCAGCATTGTGATAAGAGGCAATATGCTCTCTGCTGCTGCTGCTAAGTTGCTTCAGTCGTGTCCGACTCTGTGCGACCCCATAGCCAGCAGCCCACCAGGCTCCACCGTCCCTGGGATTCTCCAGGCAAGAACACTAGAGTGGGTTGCCATTTCCTTCTCCAACGCACGAAAGTGAAAAATGAAAGTGAAGTCTCTCAGTCATGTCCGACTCTTTACAACCCCATGGACTGCAGCCTACCAGGCTCCCCCATCCCTGGGATTTTCCAGGCAAGAGTACTGCAGTGGGTTGCCATTGCCTTCTCCAATATGCTCTCTAACTCATCAGTAATAAGCTTCACAAAATGTTTAAACCCCATTTGGTCACCATAGAGAAGCGTGGACCATACCAGGCAGGTGCAACATTTGACTGAAATTCTCATATATTGGTGCCTCTGTCTGGAGACATGAGAACGGTGAGATAGGACTGAATTCTGTCTTGTTTATCATCTGCTCAAATTCAGCTGTTTATGTCTTGATACATCTTCGGATAACCTTATCTCCTTCCTCTGGGTTCTTGATATAGCAAAATCCAAGTCAACAGCTCATCAGAAAGGAACCTTGGTATATTGGTCCATGTCTTCCAGTTGCATATGACAGAGCTCCACCTAAAACAAGTTTAAGCATTTGACTGGAGTCAGGAATAGACCCATTGACACAAGCCAGGCACATGAGGGAAGTCCATGGCCACTGTTGGAGAAAAGCAGGCAGAGACTAGCAGCCCGATGCTACTTGCCAGAAGAAACAGGGAACCAGCATCTCAGCATCCCAGAAATGCAGTTCCTTTTGTGCTTTGGAAGGCCCCATAGGCCAGTTGTGATTGTCCTCTGCACACGGTTCTCCATGAAGGATGCAAAGAGTGATATCCCTCTTAGAGAAGCCGGCACTAAAGTCAAGTTCTTCTATGTGTCGTGTCTCCCTCTTCCTTTCTGCCGCTTGTCTTCTTTCACATCTTACCAGAGCTATTTCTGTCTATGGGGAGTTAGCAGGAAGATCACATATTGCACAGAGAGCGGGGTGTTAAATTTATGCAAAGGCAAGGAGTGTGTTATGGCAAAAATTATTTATTGCATGGCGTCTCCCTTGAGGGTTAGTCTCTTGTGAGAGTTTTAAGGACAGCAGCTCTATATTTGTCGCATGGCAGAGCCACACTCCTGCCTGCCTCCTGCTGTCGGTGCCAAAAGCATTTATGTAAAGTCGTGATGCAAAGCTGCCACCTTTAGGAGGCACAAAATGGCCCAACACAGAGCGCCTTGCCTTGTAGCCATTTGTGTTCTGAGAGGGGTGAGTCTGCTGCCAGTGAGAAGGAGGAAGGAGCAGAAAGTGCTGGATGTCCTGGAATTGGGCCATATCATGGCAAGACAGCTTGTTTAGCTAGCAGGACCATTTATGTAGCTCAGGGCATTTTAGAGACGCCATGCTGTGGTTCAGCGTCAAGAATCCATCAGATCTAAAGCTGGATCCTGTTTCTGCCATTTACTAGCTATGGATCTCAGGAGGAGTTAGCTGGCATCTCTGAGCCTTCATCTTCTTGCCTATAAAATAGGGACATTAATAGGCATTTGCATTGTGTTGTGTGGAGTAAGTGAAATAAAATGTATGTTCAATGGTAAGTGCTACCAGTTTTCTCCTTTAAAAAAATTAAAAAAAATTTTTTTTGTTTAGTTTTTGCTTTTTATTTTTTGGCATGTGGGATCTTAGTCCCCCTAACCAGGGATCAAAACCACACCCCCTGCATTGGAAGGAAGTCTTAACCACTGGACCACCAGGGGATTCCTTCTCTTTTCTTTTTATGAAATTAAGTGTCAGTTCAGTATTTTTCTGAGAGGCTTTATTCCCTGAATCTCACAGGTGGTGTTCTCTAGTATAAAAATGACAAATGCTTGCAAAGCCTAGCACAGCTTCCTTATTTTCTTTTAGCAGACACTGCTTATTGATTATGCCTCGCTTTGCTGAGAACCCCTCAGGGTCCTTCTGAACATAACCCTCAAGGGTCATTTATTAAAAAATAAAAAAAGTCAGAGTTAACATAGAAAGTAAAATATTTTTTCCATCTGTGATCCAGAGCTTGTCCATAAATGACTTTGTTGATTATTGCACCCAGTATGCACAGATGGTTTGTAATGTACATTAAATGTGCAAATGGACCTCCAGGTGCGTGGAGGACATGGTGCTTCTGAGAGATGTGCCAACATATTCTTATTCTTGCTTCAAATGTTGAATCATAGAATTTCTATGTCACCTTTGGACATTTGTGCCCCACAGCATATGTTCTTGAGACTAGAGAGGTGTCAGCACTTCCTCAGCTTCTCATACATATCTAGAGAGTAGAGATAACAGGGAGGCAACATGTACATCAGAGGTTAAGAGCAGAGCTTCAGAGTCGGACAGTCCCTGCCACATACCAGCTATGTAAATTTGGTTAAGTGAGTCAAACTTTCCAAGCTTCGATTTCCCCATCTGTATTTTTGTAAATGAGTATCAGTAATACCTGTCCCCAAGGCTTTGTGAGGATTAAAAGAGATAATGCTGGTAAAGAGTGGAGCTGAGGTTCAGGTTTATATTCACCGGTCATTATCATCATCATTATTAATATTAACTGAAATATATTCAGGAGAGCCCAAGATGTTCAAAACCATGTCATAAAAGAACAGAAAAAGAATGGGAAATTGAAGAAGCTGGGGAAGACCAGGAACAGATGGTCTATATACTGCACAATGGAATACTATTCACCAATCAACAATCTACACATCTGTGCTACAACAGAGATGACCCTCACTGTGATATTTGACTTTTAATAAGAAATATGTGTTTGGTCATCATCTCCTGGCACAGAGCTACTAAAACCATTGGAATTTCCTGTGATAAGAACAGTAAAGATATCTTCTGTTGTGTTATTATGGTGACTTGTGGAAAGCCCTTAGGTAACCTAAGTAGTTGGGGGTGGGGGGATAGGGAGGTGGAGCTGGCTAATTAGAAGGTTAGAACTTCTTGATTAGAGGGTTGGAACTTTCAGTCACCCTTCATACCCACCCTCACCCAACCTTGGGGAAGGGAGACAGATGGAGACTGAATCAATCACCAATGGCCAATGATTTCATCAACCACATCTATGTAATAAAGCTTCCCTGAAATCCCAAATGACTGGGTTCAGAGAGCTTCAGGGTTGGTGAACACACAGAGATGTGGGGAGAATGTCACACCTGGAGAAGGCATGGGAGTTCCATGCCCTTTCCCTGTACTTTGCCCTGTGCATCTCTTCCATCTGACTGTTCTTGAGTTACATCCTTTTGTAATAAACCAGTAATCTAGTAAGTAGAATGTTTCTCTGAATTCTGTTGAGTTGCTTTAGCAAATTAATTGAACACAATGAGAGGATCTAGATGGGTACATCTGATTTATAGCCAGATTTGTCAGAGACACAAGTAATAAACGGGATTTGCTAGTGGGGACTGAAGTTGGACGAAGAGGTGTCAGTCTGGAATTAAATGAACCCTTAACCTGTGGAATCTGGTGCTATCTTCTGGTAGGTAGTGTCAGAATTGAGTTGAGTCATATCATGGTATCATGAGAATTGCTTGCTGGGGTGGGGACCTAGTCCCCACTCCCAACATTGGAATTGATACCAGAACCTAGTCAGTTCAGTTCAGTTCAGTTCAGTCCTTCAGTCGTGTCCGACTCTTTGCGACCCCATGAATCGCAACACGCCAGGCCTCCCTGTCTATCACCAACTCCCAGAGTTCACTCAGACTCACGTCCATTGAGTCAGTGATGCCATCCAGCCATCTCATCCTCTGTCGTCCCCTTCTCCTCCTGCCCCCAATCCCTCCTAGCATCAGAGTCTTTTCCAATGAGTCAACTCTTCGCATGAGGTGGCCAAAGTACTGGAGTTTCAGCTTTATCCTCAAATTTTCTAAAAGGTCAGGTTTGACCGTATAGTTGATTGTATTATAGTTTTCAAATATTGGCTACCCTATCCATGTAAGTATCACATCTCTCAGCTTCTTTAATAATTGACTGGGCCATATGACTTACTTTGACCAATTAAACATGAAAGTGATGATTGCCATGATTAAGCTTTAAGAATCTGCATTAAAATTTCTCATTGGCCCCAACCAACATGGAGAATGCTCCTTCAGCCTGTGCCCTGAAACAAGGCAGGTTAATGAGCAGAGACTGAGCCCACCTGGAGCTGACAGGTACATGAGCAAGAAAACAACACTTGCTGTTGTGAACCATTGAAATCTAGATGTCATTTATTACTGTAGCATAAATTAACAAGGTCGAGGCATTTTCTTTTTAGTCTTATGGGGTATAGTTTCATGCCACTGGGTAGAAGATGTAACATTTCCTTTCAATAATCTTCTGTCAGTAAAATCTGTCTAAAAGTAGGGAGGACTGAGACTTCCTTGGCTGTCCACTGGTTAAGACTTCACCTTCCAATGCAGGGGTGCAGGTTCTATCCCTGGTCAGGGAACTAAGATCTCATATGCCTCTGGCCAAAAAACCCAAACATGAAAAACAGAAGCAATATTGTAGAAAATTCAATAAAGACTAAAAATGGTCCACATTAAAAAAAAATCTTAAAAAATAAAAGTGAGAAGACTGCCTTGATTCTTAACAATGGAAAAACTCAAACAAAGTTGAATAATTACTTGTTTCCAGTATTATACAGAATTGTAGCAAAGAGACTTCTGAAGATCAAAAGTTCTTGGTATTTGGGGAGAAATTTGCTCTGGAATCAAGCAGAAGTCTCTATGTCAGACTTAGAAAGTTTAATACACTGATATTTGCCATGCCTCTACAAAATGATATTGTATATATAATGTTTTCCAAACTTATTTCACCAGAACACCCTCCTCACTCCTACCTTTCACCGTTCCCAAAAGAACATCTTATGGGACAAATGGGTTTTTGTTGTTGTTGTTTGTTTGTTGGCCACACCTCACAGCGTTTGAGATCTTAGTTCCCCGACCAGGGATGGAACATGCACCCTCTGCAGTAGGAGCTCAGAGTCTGGACCACGGCACCACCAGGGAAGCCCCAAGACAAATGCTTTCGAAACACACTTTAGGAAATGCCGGGTTGACAACTTCGTGATTGTCATTGTTTTATCCCAGATAGAGTTTGAGGTTTGTTACAACACTGAGGGTCGCATGAATTAGTCATACTTTGAGCCTTCAAGGAGAATACCAAAGACTTGCTGGCGGCATGGGTGCTATTAATAGTTAAAACGAAGAGCTGATGCAGATTCAATCAGTTTGCATCCGACTCCACTGCTTATTGGTTATGTGCCTTGAGTAGGTTAGCTATCCCTTTTTTCTCAGAACTTAATGTTCCAAGAATTTATATCTTATCCACTCTGGAAAATTCACAGTTATATTTTTAAACATTGCCTTTCCCTCATTCTCTCTCTATTCTACTTAAATGATAGATTCTCTCATTCTGTGCAGTGGGTCTCACGCTTCCTTCAGAGGCTTTGTCTCTGGATTCCCTGTGATGCATTCTTCAGAATCATCTCTTCAGCTGTATCTAAACTGATACTTCATTTGTTCATTGGATTTTTAATTTTGGGGAACCCAGTTTTTAATGTCTTGATCTTTATCATTAATGCTTTTATCTTTCCAAGCAATTTGGCCTTTTCTAATAATATTATCTTTTTTTTTTTTTGTAATTACTAGTCTGCTTATCTGTTGGATGCTTTTAAAAATTCTGATTTTGCCGTTTCTGTGGACTGTTCTTTTCTCTCAAACTCTTGAGAGTTGCTCCCCTTGATGATTGTGATTGTTAAAACTGCTTTGTGGTGAGTCACTTCCCCATGTATTTTATACATGTTTATTGTTAAGTCAGGCCTCCCAGGAGGCTCAGTGGTAAAGAATCTGCCTGCAGTGCAGCAGATGTGGGTTCGATCCCTGGGTTGGGAAGATCCCCTGGAGTAGGAAATGACAACCCACTCCAATATTCTTGCCTGGGAAATCCCATGGACAGAAGAACTTGGGAGACTACAGACTGTGGGGTCACAAAGAATTGGACACGACAGCAACTAGACAACGATTGTTAATTCATCTTTACCAAAGATTAATTTTCCACGTGATAGGAAGTTCATGTATTTTGGGAATGAATCAGTGTTTCTAAGCCTTTGTTTTCGCCTCTATGAAGGGGGGTTCAGGTTTACCAGAACCAGGAATCATCTTTTATATTCATATTTTTCATTCAGATTTCTGAACTCTGTATCACAACGTTCAGTTTCCAAACCCATCTGTAATGAAAGTTTAGGGGTTTTGTTTTTCACTACGTTTTTGGTTTTTTTTTAACCTTCAAAAGAGCTCTGGGTGGAGAAATGCATCTTTGTAAATTCCCAGGGTTGGTGGTTCAAGTTTTTCTAATTCTATTTTCACTAAGAATTAGTTTTTTATGGTTCCAGGTTTATGAAGTCACAGTTCCAACTTTCCACCTGTCACAGACTCCAGACCTTATCTCCTGTGCTGTATGAGACTGAAACCCATGCCCATAAACAGGTGCACAGTTTTCTAAGGTCTAACATTATTCCCTACCCACAGTATGAGATGTTGTGCTTATCACTCTGGCTTTCAATTCTTTCTTTGTTTTTGGCACTTGGTAATTTTCTTGGCTTAAATACAAAATAAGCTACATGCATATATCTTGCTTTTTAATCTATTATATCTTTCCCATCATTTCCACTTGTAAGTTGTATATATGTAGTAGGAAGGCTTCTGGGTTACTGCACACTGTCAAGTACCTAGTCTTAGGACAATGTATATACACATATCTGTCTCATCCTCTATAAATCTAATGTAACAGCATCTACTTCATTGGTCAATATGAAGATACAATACTTAATGAAAGTAATGCCCTCAACATAGTGTCGGCCATATAGTGAATTCTCAATAAATGTAGGGCATTATTATTGTTATTACAGAAACAAGACATATACATTTCAAAAAATAATTATAAATATGTCACAGAACCTTAGAAAGGGATAATCATTTATATGTCCCTTCAGCAAACATTTCCGAGCCCTTTACAGACACAGTCGGCTTCTGGGAAAAGTCATTAATAGAGCTTTAAATTGCCCATCTGCCCTAGGCAACCATTGGATCGAGGGTTTCAAGTGAGAGGGAGACAAAGCAAGTCCATTTCATGACCTCTCAACAGTACCCTCGTGGGCATAAAGCTCTTCTAAAGAAAGTGACTGTGGTGTTTGGCCTTATCTCATGACCTGACTGTGTGGGGAGAGAGGCACTTGAGAGTCGGCGTTCTGCTAGGTCATCCTACCCACCACACGGGGACTTGACAGGTCACCTTTGCAAGCAGGATGCGCATGGTATAATGGCTGTGATAATAAGCTAACTACCCTTCTTTGAGTCCTTCCCATGGGCCAGGCTGTGTTCCAAGCCCTTTCCATACATTTCCCGTTCGATCTTTATAAGGAGTTAAGTGCCGTTACGATGATGCCTGTCTAAAGCTGAGGAAGGTAATTGCAGGGTTGCAGCCCTGTACCTGGCTGAAACATGAAGGAGCTGGCTCACCCTGCTTAGGAGCATCATAATGGCTGATACTGGGGGTGGGCAGTAAAAAGAAGCAGGAGCAAGTGGTGTAGTGGGGCGATAACTGACTCCAACATGGTGTCAGTGTTAGTCCAGAAAGCACAGCAGAGCAAAAGAAAAGGTGAATTAACTTAGACGGAGTGCTTGCTGGAAATAATACAGTTTGCATACATGCTGTCTGCTTAAAACGCATTTTCTAATTTAACTCCCTAGATTCTATGAGGCAGAGATGTCTATCCCATTTTGTTGCTGTGGTTCAGTTGCTGAATCATGTCTAACTCTTTGTGACCCCATGATCTGCAGCATGCCAGGCTCTTCTGTCCTCCACTCTCTCCCTGAATTTGCTCAAAATCATGTCCATTGAATCAGTGATGCCATCTAACTACCTCATCCTCTGCTACCCGCTTCTTCCTTTGCCTTCAGTCTTTCCCAGCATCATGGTCTTCTCCAATGAGTCAGATCTTTGTCTCAGGTTACCTACGTATTAGAGCTTCAGCATTAGTCTCTCCAATGAATATTCAGGATTGATTTTCTTTAGGATTGTTTGGTTTGATCTCCTTGCTGTCCGAGGGACTCTCAAGAGTCTTCTCTAGCACCACAATTTGAAAGCATCAATTCTTCAGCACTCAGCTTCTTTATGGTTCAACTCTCACATCTGTACATAACTTCTGGAAAAACTATCCGGCTCTTTGTCAGCTAAGTGATGTCTCTGCTTTTTAATATGCCATCTAGGTTATACATGGATAATTGATTTCTCAGGCAGGTGACTTGCCCCTGACTACCATCTACTAAGTAGTACTTGGGTGTCCTGACTCAAGCCTACAAAACATATCCCCCTCTCCAAGCCCGCAACCTCTGAGACTCTGAAGAGGTGGGACATGCATTTGTATCTATTTCAATGCCCAAGAGGAGTATGTGTGATATACCAACTGTCTGCCAGAAAAAAGAGAGACTTGAGGGATTTGGGGCTTAGGGATTATGTTAGGAAAAAATATAGAAATATAAAGAAGGAATATAAATATAATAATATGGTAGTAAAGAAGCAAAGGTAAACCGACGAGGACTGATGTTTGCCATGATAGGTCCTGGAGTCATGAAGGCAAGAAGGCTTTCATTTCCATTGAGAAGAAAATCCAAACCCTCATCTGGGGTATTGGGAGCTGAGTTTCCCAGAATTCTCTTTGTTCTGAGGTTCTGGTTTAGAGTTGGCCAAGAGAGAAAGTCATCCTACTCTCAGAAGGATGTCACGGTCACATATGGCAACGAACAGGCACAGAGAAAGCCAGCGGCTCCCACCCACCCACACGCTCCTTGGCGGCCAGCTCATCATCTCAGCTGCTGACCACCACCCAGGCACTGGCTGTGCCTCCGTGATAGCAGTTATACCCATGCAACTGCCCCCTGGAGACAACAGCTCCCAAAGACCACTCCTGAGCACCCACACCATTTCGGGAGGCCAACGTGCTTGTGGTTGTGGGTTTCCTGCAAGCTCTGACACCCCCACCTTGTCTGTGCTTCAGCAATGTATCTATGATCCTTCAACTCCCTCCCTCTAGATACCCACTTCCCCGCACCTCCTACATGCTTGGAAAGTCTAACTCCTATAATAAATCTCTTATTTTTGTGCTACTTGCAGGGGTTCTATATCCCCAACTGAAACCTGGAAGGTACACCTGGCCCACAAGGGCTCAGCCTGCCTCTCCAGCCTCTCTCTGAGCCATCTTCCTCATGCTCCTTCTAATCCACTCTCTCTAGAATATGCCGTGTTCTTCACCAGCTTAAAGTTTTTCCTGTTGATGTCTTTTTTGAGCATTCCTTAGGTTTTACCCATTGAGAACAAGAAGATAACAGGATTTGGCAAAAGAAGGAATATTCCCTTTCACCCTTCTGATCTCAGCCCAAATGCTGCATCCTCCTGAGACCCTTCTTAACCACCTCGGTTAGGAAAGTGTCTCAGGTTTCCTCTCACAGCACTCCATCTCTTGCATGTCCCTTACGTCCGTCTGTGCATTCTTCAGCTGATGTGTGTGCTTTTACACTGTTTCCCTGCACCAGAATGTGAGATGTGCGTTCAGTTCAGTCACTCAGTCGTATCCGACTCTTTGCGACCCCATGAATCGCAACACGCCAGGCCTCCCTGTCCATCACCAACTCCTGGAGTTCACTCAGACTCACGTCCTTCGAGTCAGTGATGCCATCCAGCCATCTCATCCTCTGTCGTCCCCTTCTCCTCCTGCCCCCAATCCCTCCCAGCATCAGAGTCTTTTCCAGTGAGTCAACTCTTCGCATGAGGTGGCCAAAGTACTGGAGTTTCAGCTTTAGCATCATTCCCTCCAAAGAAATCCCAGGGCTGATCTCCTTCAGAATGGACTGGTTGGATCTCCTTGCAGTCCAAGGGACTCTCAAGAGTCTTCTCCAACACCACAGCTCAAAAGCATCAATTCTTCGGCGCTCAGCCTTCTTAACAGTCCAACTCTCACATCCATACATGACCACAGGAAAAACCATAGTCTTGACTAGACAGACCTTTGTTGGCAAAGTAATGTCTCTGCTTTTGAATATGCTATCTAGGTTGGTCATAGTGTAGGCATATGCTATTCACTCTCGTATGTGTGACCAGCACAGTGTCTGACACACAGTAGGGTTCTCAAAAATGTTTGTTGTACACATAAATGAATTAGCAGACCTGGCCCACTGTGCTAGCTTCTAGTATCACATCACATTGTGTTGGTCATGAGGATGATGTTGGTACTGAGGGTGGGACAGGAGGGCAGAACTGGGTCAGATTGTTCTTCACTTTTCTACCTGTGGTTTTCATAACATGAGTTCTCAAAACAGAAAAAAAAAAGGGGGGGAAGGGGGATGGTTTGCTGAGAAAAGTAAAGGATTTAGGAGCAAAAGAGCTGGATGACAGAGGCAAGATGGATTTGAAGGACCTGGTAATGTTTGGCAGGGAAAAGAGAGGATCCAGGCAACCTGGATACTGTGGGAGGAAATGCAAAAAGGATGAGAATTCCCAGGGATCCTGTAGAAAAGGGAATTGGTGAAAGACAAACATCTACCAGGGGACATATATTTTTTCTTAATTTTGCTCCGGGTCGTGCTATGTAAATTTTCTCCATTCCATAATTGTCAGTGAATCCACATTGCTCACTAATGCTTTGGTGTCAGTGGATCCTTTAGGGGAATTGAACAGCTGTTGAAGTCTGCAGCCAGGTGGGTAATGAGATAAATGCAGAGACAGTACATGGCCGGTGGCCTTGAAGGCTGAGCTTCACCCTCAGACTTATGGTTGACACTCCATAATCCTATGTATTGAGGAGAAGGTTGGAGAAATCTCACAGTGACACACACAGAGGCTTCTACTCTTAAAATATACCAAAGAAACCAAATTAATGAATGTTATCCAATGCTTTTCCAGTCTTAGCATCCTAGTGAGTCTGAATCTCGGAGGTGGAAGAAGCTTGAGAACTGAAAGTCATCAGATCCCAAGAGTAGGAGTAAGAACCAAAGACTCTCTTTACTTAACGATGTTGTTAGAGCCTAGAACTTCTCGGTGGTCCTCCTCAGACTGATGTTTCCTGGAGAGTATAAATGCAAACTAGAAATAATGTGTATTCTTATAAGCCAGCTGCCATGTGAAAAGCTTGGTCTGGATTCCTGACTGATGAAAGACCATCTGGTGAGGAGATGCCTGGCAGAGCTGAAGCGAGGCTCACAGCTAATAGCCAGCACCAAGGGTCCAGACATGTGCGTGAGGCCATCTTGGATGCTCCAGCCCGACAAGCTGCCCAGCTGACACCATGTGCAACAGAGTTGAACCATCTCTGCTAAGCCTGGCCTGAACTCCTGACCTACAGTGTGGGCAAAAACATGACTGGTGTTTTAAGTTACTGGAACAAACAAACGAAAAATGACATTGATACTACAGCACATACTGCAAGGTCAAACATGCTTTTTCCCCAGCATCTTTTGTTGTTCATGAGTTCCTTCATGTTGACTTGTTTGACTGTCTTTTACCTCTTGCTCTGGGAGAGGAGGCCTGGAAATTTACTGGAAATCGAGTATTCTGTTCAGTCAGGACCCAGTTAATCAACCATTTATAGATTCCTTCTGATAATGAGTTTGGGAAAATTGAAACAACAGAAGACCAACTCGAGAGAGTTGACCTAGATTATAGAACCAGCTGCTGGCCAGGGTCTCTCCCCTTTTCTCTAGAGGATAATTAGCACTCAAAGTTGTGAAGAGCTCTTCATACAAGGATGCTAGGCAAGAACATTCCTCAAGACACCACGAAAAAGGCAGTCTCCAAGGAAGTCCAATTAAAAATGTGTTTGGTTATAAAAGCAGCCAAGTTTTAGTCATTCGGATGCCTGTCAGCACCTGTGGACTCTGTCTTCACACCATATTCTTCATCAGAAAGATTTCCCTGGACATTAAGGACTTTGAGTTAAGGTGACCTTCAGGTGCAAATATGTTAAGATAAATGGTTTATAGTGAGGACATCTGAGGCATCAATAATAAGGCTGAAGGAATCATATGAATGTGCTGTTAATATAGTGAGAGGAAAATTCAAGGAAATCTGTTTGTCATAGAATGAAGAAGCTTGCTTGCACTGGAAGGAATTTGGGGTGCTGCTGACTCTGGGGTGCCCAGGTCAGCTCAGGTGTGCTTCCTTGGAGCGCAGCATTGAGAAAGCACCAACTAGACTTGGTGGAAAGGAGTACTTTGATAGGATGACAATGCCTATCTTTGAAACAAGATGACAAATGTAGGAACCCACTCTATTCATCTACCATATTTTATCTTGTACCAACTCTTTACAATTAGGCAATGCCTCATGGAAAAGCTCAGCATCCCACATGCTGAATGTCCTGTGGGAAATTAGTGGAAGGGCCAGGATTTGCCTCCTTGATTAGTTTGTACTAGTTTTTCCCACTCATATTTGGCATGGGGTTCAGATTTGTAACCCTATATTTGCCTGTTACACTGAGATCGACGTCCTTTGCTTTGATTTATGGCACATTTTAGGGATTTTGGCTCAGAATTTCCCCTCAAGTCCTGGAACTCAAGAAAGATGGATTGTTGTTGTTCAGTTGCTAAGTCATGTCTGACTCTTTGCAACCCAGCATGGACTGCAGCATGCCAGGCTTCCCTGTCCTTCACTATCCTTCGGAGTTTGCTCAAACTCATGTCCATTGAGTAAATGATGCTATCCAACCATCTCATATTCTGTTGCCCCCTTCTCCTCCTGTCCTCAATCTTTCCCAGCATCAGGGTCTTTTCCAGTGAGTTGGCTCTTTGCATCAGGTGGCCAGAGTATCAGAACTTCAGCCTCAGCATCAATCCTTCCAGTGAATATTCAAGGTTGATTTCCTTTAGGGTTGACTGGTTTGATCTCCTTGCTGTCCAAGGGACTCAGAAGTTTTTTCCAGATTGCCCTATGTCCAACCTTAATTAGCATCTTGCTTGGCCAGAACCTCACTAGGTTTTTGAAAAGGAACCAATACAGTATACTAATGCATATATATGGAATTTAGAAAGATGGTAACAATAACCCTGTGTATGAGACAGCAAAAGAGACACTGATGTATAGAACAGTCTTATGGACTCTGTGGGAGAGGGAGAGGGTGGGAAGATTTGGGAGAATGGCATTGAAACATGTAAAATATCATGTATGAAACGAGATGCCAGTCCAGGTTCGATGCACGATACTGGATGATTGGGGCTAGTGCACTGGGACGACCCAGAGGGATGGTATGGGGAGGGAGGAGGGAGGAGGGTTCAGGATGGGGAACACATGTATACCTGTGGCGGATTCATTTTGATATTTGGCAAAACTAATACAATTATGTAAAGTTTAAAAATAAAATAAAATTTTAAAAAAAAGGAAAAAAATAAATAAAATGATCCAAACCATGAAAAAAAAAAAAGAAAAGGAAATTTGGGCAAGTCTCTGTTTGAAGCTGTTTCACATATTATCTTTAGATTTAGTAGTTTTGGAAACATCCTTTATGCTCTGAGTGCAGGTCTGGATTTTGGGGCTCCTGTGTCTAGATGTATTTGATATGTCACGTGTGATGGTTTCCAAGACTCAAAAATACTGTGGGTTGCACGGCTTCAGTCCAAGTGCTCAGTTTCCCCTCCCCTGAGAGATGGGCTCGGCTACTGTCCATCCCCATGTGGAAGGACCAGACGAGAGCATGAAGACACTGAAGCAGCATCTGATCTCTCAGGGACTCCAGCCAGCGTCTGGAGAAGAACATGTTCTTGCCGCTTTTCCAGTCTGACTCTAAAACGACCAAGCAGATCCAGTTGACGTTCTACCTCTGGGCTATTGACTCACTCTCAACCTGTGGGAACCTGGTTCTCATTATAGATGGAAATACCCTGACTGAGGTCACCTCCAGCTGCTGACCTGACAGCGTCTTAGGAGAAGAGCACCTCTCCTTTCACTCCATGCCTTCCACTTGCCTGCCTGGTCTCTGACAGTCATTAAAGCTCTTATAACTACTGTCCTTCACAAACACACATACATGCATGCAACTGCACACACATGTGCACTCATCTGGTGTGTCTGTGTATATTGGGTATTGCTAACGAGAACAGTAAAGCTAGAGACTCCCTAGAATAAAGTACCCCAGTCAGTCTCTAGCTCATTACTCTGATTTATTCTGAGTGTTTGCCACTGGGGTTTGTGAGCATTGTGACAGGGAGCATTAGGACAGTGCCTGGCAGATGGTGAGTGAGCAGTGCCTGTCAGCTGGCATCAACCAGATAAAGACAGCAGAGCTCCTGGGGGTGGGGATGGAACCACAAGCCTCCTTCCTTCCTTCCTTGCCACACATCTGAGGCACCTTATTAGCTTAAACATCCCAACTGAATCAAAACAGCTCAGTTAAGAAAAGAAGAAGCTGAGACCCAGGAGCTCTGTTATTTGGCCCAAGTCACACACCTGCAATAAAGCCAGAACTAGGTCCAGGTTGTCTGAACTCCATCTGGGTCCTCATCCCGCATGTCTACCAACTTCACTTCTCCTAAAGACTGAAGTGTAGTTAATGCAGACTAAGGTTCATCTACCATTAACTGTTCTGGAATTAACAGTTAATAATTATGCTCATAGATGTGATATTAATGTGGAGTTACTAACTGTATTAGCAATTGAGATAAGAGTCATGAATTAAATATTTATGGTGGTTCAAATGATCATAGTAACAGGATGGAGACTGAGATCAGCCAGAAAGTCTGCTTTTCTCAAAGCATTTCTTCTTATCAGATAGAGAGAAGAGAGGGTTTTGTGGTCACAGAAGTTTGGAAAATATACTAACTCCCTCCTGGAAATTCACCACACTCAGGAGCATATTAAAAGGCTCTGAGAAATGCTGCAGGAGAGGAATCTGTTTGTTTCTATGATTTTATTTGCCCACCAAACTGTCTTGAGAGATATTACCTGTTAAAACTCATTGAAAGTGTTTGTGAAACAAACCGTAGTAAATGGAGCTATGAGCCCGACTAGGTACATAAGCACAGGCCATCTGGGCTTTCCGGGTCCCCTGCAGCTGTGAGCTTTAACCTGCAGAGTTTACTTTATCCTAAATAGAACATAGCAGGGCTTCCCTCACAGTCCAGTGGTTAAGAATCTGCCTTGCAATGCAAGGGATACCAGTCCGATCCCTGGTCCGGGACGATTCCATACCCCTGAAGCAACTAAGCCTGTGCACCACACCTACCGACCCAGCACTCTAGAGCCCATGAACCACAGCTGCTGAGCACACGCGCTGCGACTGCTGAAGCCCACGCACCCTGAGCCTGTGCTCCGCAACAAGAGGAGCCACTGCAGTGAGAAGCCCCGCACGCTGAGTGAAGAGTAGACCCTGCTCGCTGCAACTAAGGAAAGCCCGCATGCAGTGGTGAAGCCCCACCACAGCCAAAAAATTAATATTACTTTATTAATATTTAAAGAATTAAAGAGAACATTGCAGAGAAAGAGGTGGGCTCTGTATAGCCTGGGGTCTTTGCCTGTTTCCTCTGCTTCAGCCAGAGAGGTTCAGCTTTTCTGTGGTTTGGATATTGATACTGTGCATAAAATAGCCATCTGCTTATTCAGCAGATAATGCCCAGCATGTGCCAGCCACGTCTGATGCACTTGGGATAAATCACTGACCAGAAACAATGGAGATTCTGACTTCACAGAACTTGGCAGAGAAAGAGGAGACAATAGATAATAAATGTGATAAGCAAGAAAATTACAGAGTATGTTCAAGGATGATCAGTACTATGGGGGAAAAAAGAAAAAATAGAGTAAGGGGGACTGGATGTGCAGGGGGCTGCAGGGGTGTCATTTGAAGTAGGGATCAAGGCCAGCCTCACTAAGAAGGTGATACTTGGACAGAGAATTGGAAGAGATAAGAGAGTAAGCCCTGCACACATCTGAAGAAAGAGCATCCAGAGAGAACAGCCAATGCAAAGGCCCTGAGGCCAAATGGAGAGCTGAGGAGAGAGTGCCAGAGATGTAATAGAGAAGCCAGAAAGGGCTGTGATCAGGGATGGGTGTGCTTATGCTCTGATGGGCACTCAAGGGCACAGAAAGAAATAAACATGTAGAAGAGACCAGGTTGGACTATTCATTGTAACTTGTGATGTACCCATCAGAATCTGATCAATAAAACAGAAATGACTTGCTTATATTTCAGAGAGAGAATTTAATGTGTGACATTAATTAAATAAGTAAAGTAGCACAGTCACATCTGACTCTTTGCAACCCCATGGATTGTAGCCTACCAGGCTCCTCAGCCCATGGAATTTTCCAGGCAAGAGTACTGGAGTGGGTTGCCATTTCCTTCTCCAGGGGACCTTCCCAACCCAGGGATTGAACCTGGGTCTCCTGCATTGCAGGCAGATGCTTTACCGTCTGAGCCACCGGGGAAGCCCTCTTCATTAATTACACAATTGATAGGAAAATTGGGGGAAACAGGGCCAATGATCAGTAATACCAGCAGACACACCCAGCCCTCTGCTGGAGGGACGGAGGAAGCAGTGGAATGGTGCATGGGGGCTGGGCTCACATGCCAGAACCTGAAGCCCGAAAGAGCTAGATGGACAGAGGAGATGCAGTCTTGGCCAGAGACACTGCTTGAAGCTCCCTCCTTCATTCTGCCTTTCATTCTCCTGTTAAGACTCTGCCTGGAAAATACCACCTGCAGAGATGAGCCCTTCTCCAAATAGCTACCCTAGGAATGGCTTGTGGTGTCACAAACTACCCCACAGTTCTGTGACTTAAGACACAACCATTTTTTTAAACTTTTAATTTTGTATTTGGGTGTGGCACTAGTGGTAAAGAACCCACCTGCCAACGAGGGAGCCATAAGAGATGCAGATTCAATCCCTGGGTTGGGAAGATCCCCTGGAGAAGCGCATGGCAACCCACTCCAGTACTTCTGCCTGGAGAATCCCATGGACAGAGGAGCCAGGCAGGCTACAGGCATGGATTTGTGAAGAGTAGCACATGGCTGAAGCAACTTAGCATGCACATAGCCAATTAACAATGTTGTGATAGTTTCGGGAGGACAGAAAGGGACTTGGCCATACATATACATGTATCCATTCTCCCCCAAACTCTTCTCCCACTCAAGCTGCCACAGAAAATTGAGCAGAGTCCCCTGTGCTATATAATCGGTCCTTGTTGGTGATCCATTTAAAATAAAGCAGTGTGTATAAGACACAACCATTTCATTTGCTCAGTTTACTATACTTTGGGCAGAGCTCACCCAGGACTGTCTGTTGCTGCTCCAGCAGACCTTTCGAGGACAACTTAGAGCTGGCGGGTCCACTTCTGAGATGGCTCTTTCATGTGGCTGGACATTGGCTGGGAGCTCAACTCACACTGTCTGCAAACTGAACCACATAGCTTCCTGCCTTTGCTCTCCAGACTAAATAGTAATCTTTGTGGTCTGTGGTCCTCCTCCACCTAGATGTCTGGCAGGTGGAAATAATAATGGAGGCTCTTAAATTTGGATGTTGAAGAGATTGGGTGGGGCTTAGGGCCAGCTGTCTAGTCTTTCAGAATCCTGGTCTGCCCATCCATAACAGCAAACCAGCCATGAACAAACCTCCCTTACAAACTGATTCTGAGACTGAACGAGATCAGGACCAGCACTGAGCAAATGACTGCTCTCTTGGTCTGTCTCCCCAGCTAGCAATACCAACCAGAATAAACAGAGGACAACCAGGTTCTTCTCAAAGAAAGCTTCCTTGCTTTAAACTCTTGAATAATGAAGAGAAGAAACAAGAGACCAGGTTGGCAGGAAAGGATGGATGCAAGAAGAAAGGAATCAGCCTGTCCGTTTTAGTTCCATGGACTGAGTTAAACTGGCCTATCAATTTCAGTGTCCCCCAAGTTAATCTGTAATGGAAAGAACACTGGCTTTGTGCTGGAAGGACCAGAAGTCAAGCCTCAGCTCTGTACTAGAATGAGAATAAGTCGGGTGACCCTTAGGCAAGGCACTGTATGACCTTGACTTTCCACACTTAGACCTGTGGATATTTCTTCCTCCCTCTTAGGTTTCTGTGCAAATTGAACTAGGTAATTATATATTTTCAAGCGCTCTGCAAAGCCAGATAAAAATGGAATGGATTAATTATAATTTCTATAACTATCACCGTTGCCATTTTAGACTCTGATTTCAATCCCTTCTTCCTTTGTCTTCTGGGATGCTCCCTACTTTGCCCAGAAAACTCATTCATTAGACGTGTGGGAGGATAATTCCCACACGAGAAAAAGATACACGGCTTCCAGATCAGATAAGTGGAAATGTTTAAATTTTTCATCTATTCCCTTGTCTGCTTTTGGTCAATAGCTTATTCTGACAACTTCATTACCTCCTAATTACTCCAGGTTCCTTTGCTCATTTTCTGTGTGTGATAAAAACCCTCCCAAGAAAGGGATTTGACACTAGAAGTCACTTGACTCCTGACGGACAACCAGACTGCCCCTGCTCCCTTGAATGTGGTTTTCTTTCTCTTTGTTGGAAATATTTGCAAAAGCCCTTCTAGTGCCTTGCGTGATGGTCCTCTTCTGCACACTTTACCTGCCACTGGAAGATGTGAGCGATAAGACACATTGTCTTCTTTCTCTCGTCAGAGCTGATTTATCCTCTGCCTATAAATCTTTGAGCAGCCCTTCAAGAAGCTGTATCAGATGTGCCTTAATCTTTGTATTACTCATTTCTTAAAGGAATTTTAATCTATTGGGCTTTAATTATACGTCCCTCAGAAAGTGCCAGCCTTTTCTTAGCAAGGCACTTTATTCTTGGGATTTGATAATCACTCTCACTTTCTCATTGGAGAAGGCAATGGCACCCCACTCCAGTACTCTGGCCTGGAAAATCCCATGGACAGAGGAGCCTGGTAGGCTACAGTCCATGGGGTCGCTGAGTCAGACATGACTGAGCGACTTCACTTTCACTTTTCACTTTCATGCATTGGAGAAGGAAACGGCAACCCACTCCAGTGTCCTTGCCTGGAGAATCCCAGGGACAGAGGAGCCTATTGGGCTGCCGTCTATGGGGTCGCACAGAGTCAGACACGACTGAAGTGACTTAGCAGCAGCAGCAGCTCACTTTCTCATGAGGCTATACTTAGAAAATTGGAGGAGGAAGGGGGCTTTGAGGTCACCCAGCCTCCTGTGATGCCCAAAGCTGGCAGCTTGTATTAATCCCAGGGCTTTTTATTAAAAGTACAGATTCCCAGACAACTCTCATCCGAGTGGAGCTCTATCAAGTGTATGCTTAAGGTGCTACACAGGTGATTCTAGTGAACAGGCAGCTGAAGGAACCATGAGTCTAGTCCATGGATTTCAAATCAGAGATGACTTCAGGGTGGAAGGAAAGAGCAAAGAGTTTGGAATTTGGGGGATGGGATGCGGGGTCAAGTTTTATAGCCTATTCATACCAGTGGAGCATCCTAGGGCAAGTTCCTGATTCTCTGTGGCCTGAATTTCCTAACGTGTAAAGTGGATATCATGGTGCTACTTGTTGTTTTTGTTTAGTCAGTAAGTCATGCCCAACTCTTTTATGACCCCATAGACTGCAGCCCACCAGACTCCTCTGTCCATGGGATTTCCCAGGCAAGAATACTGGAGTGGGGTACCATTTCCTTCTCCAGGGGATCTTCCCAACCCAAGGATAAAACCCACATCTCCTGCATTGTCAGGCAGGTTCTTTACCACTGAGCCACCTGGGAAGCCCTTCATGGTGCTATAGTTCTGATGCTTAAAATAGAAAAACATGTAGAGGTGTCTAGCGTAGTGTTGATCCCTTCCCAGTGGGAATTTGATCCCTTCCTCTTCTCCCGTGTGCTGTGTGCTTAGTCACTCAGTCGTGTCCGACTCTTTGCAACCCTATGGACTATACCCAGTAGGCTCCTCTGTCCATGGGATTCTCCAGGCAAAAATACTGTAGTGGGTTGCCATGCCCTCCTCCAAGGATTCTTCCCAACCCAGGAATTGAACCCAGGTCTCTTGCATTGCAGGTGGATTCTTTATGTCTGAGCCATCAGGGTCTCTGTTATTTCCAATTTTGCACAGTCTAACTAAAATTGTGTTTTTATGATTACCAATGTTTCCTTGGTGATCATTTATGTAGCCCCTAATTTAATCCTCACAACATCACTATGAGGACAGTACTATTATTATCTCCAATTTACATATAAGAAAAAGTATATATAGTTAAGTTATGCAAAACTCCACAACTCAAGTGGTGGTGTTGGAATCTGAATACAGAGCACCTGGCTCCAAAGCCCATACCCTCAAAGGTCCCATCTGGCCCATGAAGCTTCTACTGACTTCCTTCCCTACTTGGCTGGACCGGGACTAGGGAGTGGCAAGCAGGGCGCTGAAGAGACTCCATTTAAGAAGGCTCTCACTCTCACTGAACGATCTGCCCTTGCAAAGCCCCAAGAGTAAGGGTCTCCTTAAATTTTGCTCCCTAAGGTTCTATCCGTATTCTCTTTGGTCAGACCCTAGTGGGAGGGCCTTCCAACCAGAGAAGAATAAATAACTGAAAAGTGAAGAAAAGGGCATTGCTGGCCTCTTCTGCTATCTTCCCATCCAAAGGGACATGGCAGTGGGGCATTTATTCCCTGACATGCAGAAGGGCCTGAGAAGGCTGAAGGAAGAACAGGTCCCCATGAGTTACAAGGAACATCTGAGCTCTGGCCTCCACTCCCACCCCCTATAACACACACACACACACACACACACACACACTTTGGACCAAGTTCGAGCACTTTGGTTAGCTTGAAGCTAATGACCCTTCCCCAGATGATTCTCAAAGCTGGCTAGAGAATGGAAGGGAAACTGAGGCAGGATGGCCTTTAGCTGGGAGCCAATGGATTTGCCACAGGGAGAGCAGAACTATGAGTGGGGTCGGGAGGGCAGGACAGTCTTGACTTTAGATTTCCTCCCTCAGCATGATCCAGGGCATCACTTTGAATCTTTCTAATAACCTTGTCAGAATGCCATTCATAGTATTTTACAGGTGGTAAAAACTGAGGGTTAAGAGGGAAGGTCTGTTCAGAACTAGAAGACAAGAGGTAGAAAATGAGTATTAAGTAATGAGTATTAAGTACTATAACTTAAAAATGTTCACAACCTAAAAGTTGAGAGTTATGTTTTATTCAGTGGGAATTTTTAGGACATCAAGCCCAGGAGACGGCATCTCAAGTGCCCCGCCGAGAGAACTGCTCCCCAGGAGGTGAGAGAAGGAGCCAGGTTATATACAAGTGTTGCAACAAAGGGCAGGTAGTCTGAACTTCAAAAGATGATTGTTAATTACAGAAAGCCAGATATCTCCAGTTAAGGAATTTAGCACTTAACTAATTATGGGGATATGCAAGAGTCTGGGCTCACTGAAATCATTCCTTTGATATGCACCTCAGCTCTTGGGGGCCAGGATGCTGTGTTTTCACATCCTGAGTTCCCTCGGGGCTCACCAGCTCACCGTCTGTGGTGGCTGTAATTGCTGGCAACTAGGACACCTTTGTTTATTGATATGGCAGGAAATATTCCATTTCTCAATACCTACCCCAAGCCATATTACTTGTGCTATTTAATGTTATTTAAATAGTTTAATAGGGAGGGAGGAGGGTTCAGGATGGGGAACACCTGTATACCTGTGGCGGATTCATTTTGATATTTGGCAAAACTAATACAATTATGTAAAGTTTAAAAATAAAATAAAATTTAAAAAAAAGAAAAAAAAATAGTTTAAAGTTATCACAGGCAGGCATGTGATACTGACTGTTGTGAATACAGAGAGGGCATGTGGGTTTGATGAGTGATGTCATCTGGGTTTGATTCGTGATGTCTGCCATGGCCTTGGAGGGAAGCGTGAGCATGCATGCCATCCCTACACCACAGTCTTTCCAGGAAACTAACCCCACACCATGGATCAGGAGGAAGTAGATCCAGAACGTGGGACACCACGTCTTCTGAAAGCAAACTCCACACCTCTGTCACCATCTCACATCCCACATTGTTTTCATGAGTGCTTACTGTGAACTTCTTCCCGGGCATTTCTGTAGCTGCAGTGCCTATAGCAACAAAGATGCACTTACTCTGAATTCATTGGCTACACTGACACCCGAATTGACACATTTACCTGAACTGACTGCATAGTGAAGATGACAGGAATTTTGCCCCTTTACACAGATGGAGGACCAAGGCAGAATGTCAGAGCTAGTCAGCAGAGAAACTGGGACTCAGATCTGGAACTGTGATCTCCCCATGGTATTCTCAGCACTAAAGCCTGTGGAGGGAGGAGGGGTAAGAGGGAGGAAGCAGTGACAGTTGTTCTGGGAGGAGGCCGTGAAGAGAAGAAATTGCCGCAGTTCTGTTTGTTCACACCTCCCTCTAAATCAGGGCTGTGTGTCTCAGCACAGAAACAATGAAATAAACTGCCTCTGGCAGCCCCAGGGTTGGGTATCAGTGTGAGGAGGCCGGCTTGCTGCGATGCTTGGTGTTCTGCTTCAGGGGCAGGGTAAGAGGAACAGGCAAAGAGCCTCTGAATTGGAAAGAGAGGCCAGCCTGAGACATGGACTCAGGGGCTAAACTAGCCTTTTCAAAGAAGCTGATTCCTTTTCAGCCTATTCTCCAAACTCCTCCATCCTCCCTCCTGCTTTCTGATCTTTGACCCTAAATAACCATTTAACTCCACAAGGAGAGAAACTCAAGATGCCAGCATCCCTGAGAGGCTGGGAATTATCAGCCAACTTCATACTAAAGTGTAAATGACTGATAGAAAGAACTCACATCTGAACTCTTCAAATACTATTTGGAGAACAGTCTGTGCAGAGCACTGTGCTTGTACCTGTCATGGATAAGTTCTACATCCCTAGGAGATTTTCAAACATAGGGAGCAGGCAGTGGATACATTCTCTTCTCTGTACCCTCACATCCCTTTGTATTGGGTTGTAAAAATCTCCTATTTCATTCTTTGAGCACTTACTCTGTGGCCTTTGCAGTGGAGATACATAAGGCGAGACTCTTCTCTACCTGGAGCTCACAATCTTCCCTGGGACATGGCAAAGGAAAAAGAGCATCGTAGTCCAGTGTGAGAGATCAGCTAAGTAAAGGACACAGTGAGAGACTGGGAGGGGAAGGCAAACCTTCCTGAGAAGGCGTGAAGGGCTTAAGAGGGGAAGAGACTCCTAATCGAGATGGAAAGGACAAAGGCAAGCCTGGATAGAGACAAAGAGAGGCAACATCAGAGCTTGAGAGTGGCTCATGTGAAGATAATAAGCTGTCTTTAAAAAAATAAAGAAATGATGGGTGTGTGTGTGTGTGTGTGTGTCTGTGCCCACAGACTATAAAATTGAAGAAAACCTAACAAGAAGCAAGATTGGTGAAGTAGATAAGCTCATGATGGGAACCATGAGTCTAGCTAAGAAGTTTGAACTTAGAGGTCAGGAGGAGCCACTATGGGCTTTTAAGCAGAGAAATGAAAAGACAAATGTGAGTTTCACTCTGCCTGATGAGAGGAGAGCAGCTGGGAGTGTGGCAGACCAGATTATGGCTCCCAGCTCTTCCCTTTCTCCCGGTGTTTATGATTATGTATCAACACCCTTTGCTATGCTATTTTGCAGTGAGGTTTCTTAACCTCAATGATATTGGCTGTTTGTATTGGGTCATTCTTTGCGGTGGGGGCTGGCCAGGGTATTGTAGGATGTTGAGCAGCATACTACCCACTTTTTGTTGTTGTTTCGTATTTCAACTGTGTCTGACTCTTTTGAGACCCCATGGACTGTAGCCCGCCAGGCTCCTCTGTCTGTAGGATTTCCCAGGCAAGAATACTGGAGTGGGTTGCCATTTCTTTCTCCAACTGTAAGGCTTTTAGCAGCATCCTACCCTCTAGTTTCCAGTAAAATCACTGCCACATCCCCCTGCCTCCATCCCACCTGTGAGAACCAAGAATATCTCAGAGTAACCCTGGAGGGGAAAACAACTCACCCTGCTCCCCTAGTTGAGTACTGCCATTCTAAAAAAGGTGGAATATACAGCTCTGGCCAACTGATCATTTGCTTGGGCTAGAGGAATGCGAGCAGTTGGTATATATGCTGTAGCCAACCAGCAGCTTTAAATGAGCTTTCATGTCTCAATGAACTCTTCTGGCATGATAAGATCATGCCCCAAGTAATCTCTTTCAGCCTGGATTCTGGAATTAAGACATCTGCAGCTGACCTGGACCAACCTGAAGCCTGGAGTCAGTCAAGTCTAACTGAGCCTAGCTGAGATCAGGTAAAACAATGCCAGCCTGAAACTCATGAGCCTGAAATAAAAGGGTGCTTTATAGGATTTCCCTGGTGGTTCAGTGGTTAAGATTCCATGCTTCCAATGCAGGGGGCACGGGACAGATCCCTGGTCGGGGAACTAAGATTCCACATGCCTTATGTTGTGGGCAAAAAATAATAATATATATGTGTGTGTTTGTGTGTGTATATATATATAATAAATTATTAAAAAATACTGACTAGTAGAATTAATAGCATTACTTATTATGCAGCTTTACTATAGCAGAACGCCTGGCTATTACAAGGAGTAAAAGCTAGATGCAGGGAGATCAGTGTAGATTTGTTTAGAGCCAGTACACTGTAAATTGCTCTTCCTGGGTAGATGGAAATGGGATGGGGGTAAGGGTGGGACCTGGGGTGGCTGGGCAGAGGTGAAAGTTTCATCATTCTCGTAGCTTCAGATTGAATGAACTAGCTCCCCACCACTAGCTCATGCAGCCACATGACCCTGGGCAAGTCACCCCATCTCTTTAGGGCCTTCTTTTTCCATCAGGAGAAGGAAGCATCTGGTCTCACTGATGCCTACAGTGGCCTCAAGCTCTGGTCTCAAGTACAGCAGTGTTAAGTTAACTAGAGGTGCCTGCCCTGCCTGACCAGACATTGCCATAGGACTGTCACCACCCGGCTGTGGTCCAGTGATTGAGAAGCTCCCCCTGCAGCTCAGTTAGGAACTGGATGTTTTGAGCTCTTGACATGAAAGAATCGAGGAGTTTTCTTGAGAACTCCCTGAGACAGTACCTATGGCTAACTCAACTGGACTCGTGTAATCCAACTCTCCCTGGACTGACCGGGAGGAGGGAGGAGATCTGACTTTTAGCCCAGGCCCTGTTCTCTCATAGTTGCATGATCCCATGCCACGACTGGAAGACCTCTTCAGGAGCTTCCAACCCTACTATTCAGCGAATCTAAGAAAGCTCTCATTTGCTTCTCCAGTGGACTCTAGGTATTTGCCATCCCTGCACCCTACTGTTTTCAATCCTTGCTGGCACTGGCCCTTCTAGCCACTCATTCCTCATTTCCTTATGGTAAGGAAAGCCACCACTTTCCTTATTTCTTCCACCATGATTTAGTCCTAGCAATCATTCCTCTCCTGGGACAATAGCAATATTGTAAATAATTACCCAACTCCCACGATTGAAACCCCTAGGTCACCCACCATGCAAAAGACTAAGTGATGTTTTGAACATGTGAACCAGAATGCGTTACTTCCTTAATTAAAATCCCATTGCATTTGTAAGAAAATGGAGATTCAGGGCCTCATCCCACCGAGCACCCCACGCTCTGCCACACCTCCATGCACTCCTTGGCACCATCCTCCTGTCGCTCCAGCCGCAATGGACTTCCTCTTGCTCAGACACAGAAAACTCTTTCCAGCCTTTGCCTGGACACATTGCTTCCAATGATACCTCCTCTGACAATTCCCAGTTGCCAGTCTGGAGAGGCCACCCTTTGATTCTCCCTCAACGCACCATTTTTGTTTCTTCCTTGTACAAAACAAACGTCACAGTGACACCTGTGTTTCGGGGTTATTTGAGTAATGTCTGTATTGGAAGCTACTTGGAGGTCATATTCCTGTAGGTCTTGTTCGTTGCTATATTCCTGACGCTTAAGGCCAACCCTAACACCAAGTAGGGACGGAGTGTTAAATGAGTGATGCGACGAATGAAGGAGTAAGAGTTGGCCACCTGTAAGACGAGGGGAACTGTGTTCCTGGCAGAGGGGAAAAGATGACCAGAGGCATGGAGGCATCAAATAATAGTTCTTCTTTCTCTAGGATCAGTTGGACTCCAGCGTTCCTTAATTGCCTTGGGATCTTAGATGACCACAGCTGGATGTGGCTGTGGAAAATGCCTCCTTTGAATTATCCAGATTCTTAGTGGGGAAATTGGCCTTCCGAGAGGGTGAATCCCCAGGCCAGCTCCAAGCCTGGCCTCCTCATCCTTGGCATAGGCTTTCCCACTGGCCTTACCACCGTGAGGAAGTAGGAAAGAAAACTTGCTAGCTGGAGGTGCCCTCTCTGGAAACTCACCCAGCAACAGAGAAGAAATAGTTTCAGAAACCAATTTTTTGTCTGCGAGAGGAAAACAATAAAGACATTAAGAGGGAAATAAACTTGAGGGTCGAGTGGCTGGCTAAGAGAAAATTAAGAAAAAACCACTGAATGATGGCAAGAAAAAAGAAAAAGGACCATGTAGGCACTTGAAAGAGTAGGTGAGGAAAGTATAAGGCAGAGTAAGACAATATGCTGTATATTCAAGAATTCCAGGGATCAACATGTACACACTGCTGTATTTAAAATAGATAACCAGCAAGGACCTACTGTATAGCACAGGGAACTCTGCTCAGTACTCTATAATAAACTAAATGGTAAAAAGAATTTGAAAAATAATAGATACGTGTATGTGTGTGTGTATATATATATATATATATATACAAACTGGGCTTCCTAGGTAACGCTAGTGACAAAGAACCCACCTGCCAATGCAGGAGATGTAAGAGACATGTGTTCGATCCCTGGGTCAGGAAGATCCCCTGGAGAAGGACCTGGCAACCCAGTCCAGTGTTCTTTCCTGGAGAATCCCGTGGACAGAGAAACCTGGTGGGCCACAGTCCATGGTGTCGCAAAGAGTCAGACACGATTGAAGCGACTTAGCACACAAATATAAAACTGAATCACTTGTACACCTGAAACTAAAATGACATTGTTACTCAACTGTGTCCAATATAAAATAAAAATTAAAAAAATGAATTCCTGTAGCTGTGGTCAAGTCAGTCTCCTCATATATCACCCATGACTCCCCATTGCTTGGAAGACAAAATGAGAGAATCGTGGTATATGAGTTAAAAGCCTGTCTGGTGGGTGCCTATCTCAACCATCCTTAATTGTAAAATAATGTTTTTGAACTACCTAATATATATATAATTGTTGTAGAGAATAAAAAATATATGGTTGTTATAGAGAAATACCAATACTGCTGAAGTAAATTTAAAAATTGTTCAACCCACTCCCTTGCCCAAAAGTAACTGCTGCTAACAGTCCAGTGAGATTCTTTACAGGAATGTCAATGTATTTACAAATATTAGGTTTTTAAAATGGTATCCAGCAGTTGCACTATTCAAATTGTTCTCTGATTTACTTTTTTACATAATAATAAATATTTAGTGATTCTTCCAACTCAGTAAACAGGGATCTAGATTATTCTTTGCAAATGGTTGAATACAGTTTTATAAAGAGGAGGTACACACGATAATTTATGTGATTCTTCTCCTTTTAATTAACAGCTAAGATGTCTTCAAAACTTCACCATTAGACTGCTGAAATGAGTATTCTTATAAAAAGAAAAGTATGCCCTTGGGTGTTCTGTCTATAGGAGATACCTATAAATGGAATTGCATATGCACTTCTAATTTTAGCAACTTCATTGACAGTGAAAAAATAAAAATTAATCATCATTGAGTACTCACTATGTGCCAGGCACAGCTCGCAGCATTTTCCACGGATTGTTATATTTAATTTCACATAACTCTAAATATAGATATAGATGAGGAAAGCAGGGTACAGAGATGAAGTAACTTGTCTGAAGTCACACAAAACTGGATGGAGTGCTGGGTGGTCTGACTTCAGAGCCCATGTTCCTAACCAGTTTTAATTTTTTGTCATTTAATGAAAATATCCATTTTCCAGCAACTTAAATAACATTGGATTTAATTAACTATATAGATACATTCACTAACAGTATAAATTTTACCTTTTTAATTTCGGTGTGCATTCCCTTGATATTTTGTGGGATTGAAAATGTTTCATATATTTATTAGCCTTTATATGTCTTGTATTAATGGTCCTTTTATATTCTGTTCCTATATTTCTATGAAAATTTTTAATGATTGGTTATAAAGAGGTCTTTATATATTCTGATTATTAGTCATTTCTTACAAATATTGTGATATTTTTCTTATTCTGCATTTTTTAATTTGCTATGTGTGTCTCATAGAAAAAGAAATGAAAAATGTATTATGATCAAGTATGTCCATCTTTGGGTCCATGGCTTCGCAGTATCAGACACAAATTAGCAACTGAACAACAACGAAAACAGCAACAAATATCAGTCTTTGTCTTATGGTGTCAAAACTTTTGAATCTTTAAATGGTCAATTTTCCCAACCTAAGGTAATAAAACTATTCCTCTATATTTATTATAATGTTTCCAAAATTTTGTTTTTAAAACATATCTTTAATACATCTTGGTATTATTTCCATGTATGGTGTGAGTCAGAGAGAGAATTTTTTCAATAGTTATTCAGCTGTCTAAACTCTGTGTCCTGAATTGTTACTCCTTTTATGTCAGATATGAAATGAAACATCATAAATTTTCAAATACCACAGTTTGCATTCTGACCTCTTTTTTCTGTTCTTTTAATTGATTTGTCTCATCTTTGGACAATGCCAGGCTTTGAGAGAAAAATTAATGTTCCTATCCCTAGAATGTAATTTTATTTCTGATACAATGAGTTGATCTTATTATATTTCACATTCAAAATACACATAGGTATTCTTACTAATGTTCTCTGAAGAGGAATTTTAGAATCGGCTTATTGAGTTCTGTTTTTAAAAATGAGATTTCAATTCTGTCTCTATTTTACAAAGGGGGACTAAGAGCAGAGCAAAGAAGGCATTTATTCAAGGTCACATGTGTGTAAACGATATGCAAATAATTCATCTGTAGGGTAGCTGATGCCCTGGCTCTGGATCGAAGTCTTACCACTTTCTGCCCACCTGAGAGGTGCAGAGTCAAGCTTCCACACTGGGGTCTTTCTCCATCACATGTGTTGGGTTTTAAATCCACAGAGGCTGACCAGAAGTCAATATTTTCATCTCTGATGATTTTGTAAAGACAGACTCTCTTTCTTCTCTTTACTGTGTTTGTCCTTTAACTTGGTATCAACAAGCCTGACAACATGGGGCACACAGACCACATACAGCCCACCTTCCATTGAGTTGTTCACTGCCCAGGAATAAGACCCTCCCCCTCGCCACACAGAAACACTTATCAGACCAATTTGGGTAGTTTTGTTCCTCAAGAAACAGCACACTCCAGCCCAGCAATGACTCCCCTCGAGAGTGACATGAGTGCCCTCCGACCAGCAGCTCAATGGGAGAACCCTTGTTCTCCTGAAGCATCTCATCAGCATGACTTAGGAGTGCAGTAATTAGTCGGACCAGGGAATCCAGTCCTATTGCCTTTACATTTTAAAAATTAAATCTTGAAATAATTTTCCAGAGGAAGCCAACAGAGACATATCCCTTTACGTTAACTACCCATTGAAACAGTCCTCAGTGGTATTAATATTTCCCCAACCTCATCCACACCAATTACAGCATTTTAACCTAGAATGAATCAAAAATTGTTCCTGTGGGAGGGAGGCAGGCTCCATGGTGGGAAAGAGAAGAGACTGGAGTGAGGAAGTCCTGAGTTCCAACTTTAGCTGCTGACTGAGTGGGGTTTGGAAAGACAGTTGAAAAGAGAAAAGCATTTCAGGAAGCGATAGTGCGAGCGTGCTCCATGTGTGCTCAGTCTGCGACCCAATGGACTGTAGCTGATCCATCAGGTTCCTCTGTCTATAGAATTTTCCAGGCAAGAACACTGGAGTGGGTTGCCATTTCCTATTCCAGGAGCTCTTCCTAACCCAGGGATCAAACCCACATCACCTGTGTCTCCTGCATTGGCCCGCAGATTCTTAAACACTGAGCCACCTGGGAAGCCCATAAAACTGTGTGGAGTGATGGAATGCAAAAGCATCTGGAGAGATGGGTGAACCGCAGGAAGGGTGGGATGTCTGGAGAACAGGGCATGGCGGGGATCTGGTGGCAGGAGGTGAGGCTGTGCTTGATGCTAAAGAGATTTTATCTGGTAGCTGGTATGGTGCCATCAAATCCCCCTATACTGGAAGGTCTGCCCTGCTCCTTACTAACAGTGAAATTGAGATAACAAGACTTCTTTTGTAGAGTTGTTTTGAGGATTGGAGATGTTGTGTATAAAGGCTGTGGCACCATGTCCAGCTCAGAGATGTGCTGCTGTAGAGAGTTGCTTTTTTTAGGAAATGAATGGTCATGGGGAGTATTTATTGTGGTGTTGAAAGATCATCTTGCTGATGTTTGGAACATTGAGGAGAAATTTGTCAGAAGGGCACCCCGATAGGAGGTGATTGTGCTTTACTGGACAAGAAAGACCGAGGGGAAGGGGGCAATGCATGGGGGGAGTGGAGAAGGAGATGAGGGACCACTCAAAAGTAATTTGGAAAGCCAAAGCTACAGGGCCTGGGGTGTGTGGTAAGTGGTGGGCAGAGGACTGGGTGGGTTTAAGAAGTAGGAAGGGTTTAAGATGATGGGCAGATTTTTGCTTGGATAAAGGTTGAGAGTGATACCCCATTGAAGATAGAGAATAATAGGCAGGGGGCAGATTTTCCATGGAAAAGATTCACTCTTAATTTAGGTTTAAGAAAAGCCAACACCAGGAAGTAAAAATACAAGTTCCCAGGTTATTTATCTGACCCTTGGTCAAAATCCAAATATACAGAGGCAGTGAATAATCATGAACGAGCAGTGGATCTTGATTTAGAAGATCAAGCATGTCATCTCTATCTAATCTTGCTGTGTAATTTTGAGGAAAAAAAAAGCTCAGCTTCTATGAGCTTCAGTTTCCTTATCTATAAAACAGAAAATGAGCATCAACCCTGCCACCTCCATCACAGTGTGATGAGACTCTCCAGAGCCACTGTCTCAAGACCTTGGTCTCATGGAAGCAACCTAGATGCCCATGAACAGATGAATGGATAAAGAAAATGTGATACATATATGCAATGGAATATTACGAAGCCGTGAAAAGGAATGAATTCGTCAGTTCCAGTGAGATGGATGATAAACTTAGAGCCTATTATACAGAGTGAATAAGTCAGAAAGAAAAAAATATATATTAATGCATATAAATGGAACCATATATATGGTTTGTGACATTGTACAGGAGGCAGGGATCAAGACTATCCCCAAAAAAGAAATGCAAAAAGGCAAAATGGTTGTCTGAGGAGGCCTTACAAAGAGCTGTGAAAAGAAGAGAAGTGAAAGACAAAGGAGAAAAGGAAAGATATACCTATTTGAATGCAGAGTTCCAAAGAAGAGCAAGGAGAGATAAGAAAGCCTTCCTTGGTGATCAATGCAAAGAAATAGAGGAAAACAACAGAATGGGAAAATCCAAGAGATTTCTTCAAGAAAATTAGAGATACAGGGAATATTTCATGCAAAGATGGGCACAATAAAGGACGGAAATGGTATGAACCTAACAGAAGCAGAAGATATTAAGAAGAGGTGGCAAGAATACACAGAAGAACTATACAAAAAGATCTTAATGACCCAGATAAACACGATGGTGTGATCACTTACCTCGAGCCAGACATCCTGGAATGCGAAGTCAAGTGGGCTTTAGGAAGCATCACTACAAACAAAGCTAGTGGAGGCAATGGAATTCCAGTTGAGCTACTTCAAATTCTAAAAGATGATGCTGTGAAAGTGTTGCACTCAATATGCCAGCAAATTTGGAAAGCTCAGCAGTGGCCACAGGACTGGAAAAGGTCAGTTTTCATTCCAATCCCAAAGAAAGGCAATGCCAAAGAATGTTCAAACTACCGCACAATTGCACTCATCTCACACTCTAGCAAAGTAATTCTCAAAATCCTCCAAGCCAGGTTTCAACAGTACATGAACTGTGAACTTCCAGATGTTCAAGCTGGATTTAGAAAAGGCAGAGGAACCAGAGATCAAATTGTCAAAATCCACTGGATCATTGAAAAAGCAAGAGTTCCAGAGAAACATCTACTTCTGATTCATTGACTCCACCAAAGCCTTTCACTGTGTGGATAACAGCAAACCGTGGAAAATTCTTAAAGAGATGGGAATACCAGACCACCTTACCTGCCTCCTGAGAAATCTGTATGCAGGTCAAGAAGCAACAGTTAGAACCAGACATGGAACAATAGACTGGTTCCAAATCGAGAAAGGAGTATGTATATTGTCACCCTGCTTATTTAACTTATATGCAAGGTATATCATGTGAAATGCTAGGCTGGATGTAGCACAAGCTGGAATCAAGATTGCTGGGAGAAATATCAATAACCTCAGATATGCAGATGACACCACCCTTATGGCAGAAAGTGAAGAACTAAAGAGCCTCTTGATGAAAGTGAAAGAGGAGAGTGAAAAAGCTGGCTTAAAACTCAACATTCAGAAAACCAAGATCATGGCATCTGGTCCCATCACTTCATGGCAAATTGATGGGAAAACAATGGAAACAGTGAGAGACTTTATTCTTTTGAACTCCAAAATCACTGCAGATGGTGACTGCAGCTGTGAAATTAAAAGACACTTGCTCCTTGGAAGAAAAGCTATAACCAACCTAGACAGCATATTAAAAAGAAGAGACATTACTTTGCTGACAAAGGTCCGTCTAGTCAAAGCTGTGATTTTTCCAGTATAGATGTGAGAGTTGGAGTATAAAGAAAGCTGAGTGCTGAAGAATTGATGCTTTTGAACTGTGGTGTTGGCAAAGACTCTTGAGAGAATCCCTTGGACAGCAAGGAGATCCAACCAGTCCATCCTAAAGGAAATAAGTCATAAATATTCATTGGAGGGATTGATGCTGCAGCTGAAGCGCCAATACTTTGGCCACCTGATGCAAAGAACTGACTCATTGGAAAAGACCCTGATGGGAAAGATCAAAGGTGGAAGAAGAAGGGGACGACAGAGGATGAGCTGGTTGGATGGCATCACCGACTCAATGGATGTGAGTTTGAGTAAACTCCAGGAGTTGATGATGGACAGGGAACCCTGCAGTCCATGGGGCTGCAAAGAGTCAGACACGACTGGGCGACTGAACTGAACTGATAGAATCTAGAAAAATGGTACTGATGAAGCTATTTGCAGGGCAGGAATAGAGATGCAGTTGTAGAGACTGGACTTGTGGACATAGTGGGAGAAAGAGAGAGTGGAACAAATTGAGAGAGTAGCATTGAAACATAAACATTACTATATATAAAACAGATAGCCAGTGGGCAGCTGTTGTATAACACAGGGAGCTCAACCTTGTGCTCTGTGATAACCTAGAGAGGTGGGATGGGGTGGGAGGTGGGATGAAGTTTCAAGAGGGAGGGGACGTATGTATACTTACAACTGATTCATGTTGATATGGCAGAAACCAACACAACATTGTAAAACAATTATCCTCCAATTAAAAAAAATAATAATAAAAAACCTTAGTCCCTAGTGCATCAGACCCACTCAAGGATGGGTCGGCCTTGTGATCTTGTGGGTCATGAATGAGCCTGTATTTTCAAGGGGCAGGTGTAGATTTCCAAATTGTCCTGCTTGCCTTCCTGGCAGGACTCGCTGAGAGACTCTAGAGCGGGGACAGTGTGCTCCCTGTGGGAACACACAGCAGTCTGGCCATCTGCCTGAGGCAGAAGGCAATGGAAACAGCATTCTGCCCTCTTCAGGGACTGGCACTGCGGGAAGAGGAGGAACAAGAAGATCTGTGCCCCTCAGTCCCGAGAGAAGGGCTGCTGAGCGTTTTCGCTGGGCTTTCCTGAAGCCAAGATGAGAAGGAATATGAGGATTTTAATAGGAAGGATGGAAGGAAATAAATATAGAAGCCTAGAAAGAAGCAAGAGAGGGAGAGTGGAAGGAAGGGGCTTCAGTCCATAACCTGACCTCCTCCTCCTCGTATTTTCAGCAGTCAGGACCCAGTACTAGTAACTGTGACTTCCAAGGCCAGTCCTGGTGCCTACACCTTAATCCAGTGCTCCTGTTTGTTCTTCATGATTCCGCCCAGGTGGCATCTCTCCAAGGGGCCATTCTTAACCGTCATGGGCAGGTTAGATGGTCCCCAGATGCTCCCACAGTACTGTCTTTCCACATACTCCCTTTTTTATATAGCAATGATCTTATTACATGCCTCACTTCCTTACATGGGCTTCCCCGGTGGCTCACCCAGTGGTAAAGAACCTGCCTGCAGTGCAGGAGCAACAGGAGACACGATTCAAAGATCGTGTCTTTGGAAGATCCCCTGGAGGAGGGCATGGCAACCCATTCCAGAATTCTTGCCTGGAGAATCCCATGGACAGAGGAGCCTGACGGGCTGTGGTCCATAGAGTCACAGAGTCAGACACGACTGAAGTGACTGAGCACGCATGCACACCGTCTTCACAAGACTATGAAATCCATGTTATTACCACCACCATCCTTCATAAACACACAAGTTGGTTGGAGCTCAGAGAAATTAAGTAACTACCCTAAGGTCACAGAGCTAGGATGTGCAGATCCAAGATTTAAACCTGCCTTACCCTGGTCTCATTCCAAATCTCTTCATTTTCCCCATTTCAAACTGTTTTCTACAACAAATAGATTGCTAAAGTGCCCCCATTGGAAACATGTTTCTCTAAAGTGAACCTCAAGCTGGACACTCAAGAGTGGTCCCAAGGGTCCTGGGGCAATGGAACATTCTGCCTTTCAAAGAGAATGATCTTATAATTCACAAGTTTGCCTTTCAATTAACCGAGGACTGTGACTCTTTATTTAATGTTATTTCTACATAATCTAATTTCGGCTGCAGGTTAATGGACCCGTGGGGAGTTATTGCTACTTCAGTTTCAAAAGCATTCAGCAGCATTCCCAGATTATTGGTCATTAATGGAATCACCCAGCTGTTTTGACTTTCTCCCAATCCTTTTTGAGGTGACCTTAGAGGAAAGGACAAAAACAGAGACCAAGGGACTCACTCTTAGGATAGTGGGACTCGCTGAACTCTTATCTACTTCTGCCAGCCCTGTGACCTGTGGATTCCAGGTCCTAGAAAACCAAGGCTCATCTCCAGACCCTACTTGTCCTAGACTATTATTAATGCAAATACACTTACTAAGCAGCTAGTATGCCCAATATACCACGCTAGTATGGTTGGACACATAGAGATGAGTCAAGTATGGTGTGAAGTAAGAATCCCACTCAGTTGGGATAATCACTAAAGCTGTAGCTTCCTATTAATGTGTGCAGGGTTCATGTACAGTTTCATCATGGTGCTTATTATTGCTTATTTATCCAAGTAATATGGATGGAAAATCCAACATGAATTAGTTCCCTTCTGATGGTAACTTCTGGTGAGTCCAACCTTGTAAGAGCTGATTGTCTCCTGAGGGATGCAGATAAATTAATAGGTAGTGACAGTTCAAGGAGATGAGTCAGCAAAGTTGGAAGCATCAGAGATTATGAGAGCATAGAGGAGTCATTCCTGTTCAGGATTGAGGAGTCAGGTAGTCTTCCCAGAGAATCTTACGGTTTCATCAAAGTTTAGACCTGAGGGTGAACAGGTTGTTGTTCAGTTGCTCGGTCGTGTCCAACTCTTTGCAACCCCATGGACTGCAGTGTGCCAGGCTTCCCTGTCCTTTATCATCTTCCAGAGTTTGCTCAAACTCATGTCCATTGAGTCAGTGACACTATCCAACCATCTTATCTGCTGTCACCTCCTCCTCCTCCTGCCGTCAATATTTCCAAGCATCAGAGTCTTTTCCAAGTGAGTTGGCTCTTTGTGCCAGGTGAACAGAAGTCAGCCCCAAGAATCAGTAAGGAGATAGAGGTGGAGAATGTTTGGTTGGAGGACCAGTATGAGAAGAAACATAGGATGAGAAAGAAAAGGTCACAGTGGGGAAATTGCAGTGGTTAATGTGCCTTAAGTAGAGTTCAGAGTAAAGACAATAGTAAAGAGGAATGGAAAAAGCCTGTGCAGAACATAGACGTTCTCAAACGTCTACGGAAGAGATTGAATTTCGTCCTGTAGATAATGAAGAGTGTGTGGAGGTTCTCATAGGCGAGTGATGTGAATAGATTTAGATTTTTGACAAATCATCCAGCTGCCCTATGCAGATCTGATTTGGGCATTGAAAAGGGGAGTTTGGAGGAACTGGACCAGACAGTGACCAGAGCTACTGAGGAAGCACTAAAGATGAAGAGAAAGGGCACCAATGTGAAGAAAAATTTGGATTAGTGTCAACAGAAGATATGAGAAGTGAGATGAGTTTCTGTAACTTCAGATATTTGACTTTCAGAGAAATACAAGCTAGAAACTTCAGCCCACCTCAAGCCCAGATTTCCACCTTTTGTGAATGACTGACATGCAAGTTAATCAGGTTTTTCCATATTATGGAATATAAGATCAAAGCCATTCTACTCAAGATTGTATGTATTTAATAACATTTGAAGAATAAAGAGTTTGGGGATCTACTAGCACAGATGGCTTTGATTGTAGTCTACGGGGGTGATTCAGGATCCAGTAGGTCATGGAAAAATGTCTCCAAATGATGACAAGGTAAATGAACATCTTTCATTTTAATGAGTGTACAAGCTTTGTTTTCATGGATTTTTAAAATTATGCTTCATTGGTGCAATATTTAATTTGCTTTAGAAATGAAAAAAAAATCTTGGTTCCTCAAAGGCATGGTGGTGATAAAGATTGGTGGCCTGTTTCATTGTACTCCACTTATAAAATGGCTTCACAATTGCACAGAAGCTACTGGAAGCAGAATATCTTAACAGATTTTTAAAAGTATGAAAAGTCTTCACTCTGGAGAAGATGATGTTTCACGTTTTCTGAAAATCACACCCCAGCTTTTGTACCACTAAGGTGTGAGCAGAAGTGGAAGGACACGTTGTCTGGAGGCCAACCGATGAGCTTTGAACACCTGTTTGCACCTAAGCCAGCTGCACAAGTTCGGGGAAATCACTCAGTCCTGGTGGTGTGCTGTCTTATCTGTGAAGTGAAGGTGGTGATGAGCGCCCACCTCACAGGGCAGCTGCAAGGTGTGAGTCAGAGCACTCTGTCTTCCTTGGTCCAATGCTGCATCGTCATCTGTAAGGTGACAAGCCTACATCCTACCAAGCCTACTTTCCAGGCTGCCATAAGCTCGAGGGACCCACCTGATCCTGGCTCCTGTTCAAATGCTGAATGTCTAGCGGGTGGGATCTTTAAGCACTCCTGTCACCTGGCTCCTACTGGCACTCCATGGAGTTGCCAGAATTCAATCAATCAAAAGGAATTTGACTTCTGTGTTGTTCACTTGTAAAATGTAAAATGCACTGTCTTTGGAAAAGGAGAAGAAAGCACTGTCAGGGTGATCTGTGGTTTGGAAAGAGGCTCTTTCTAGGTCACTTTCTGACATTGGTGTTGGGCTTCCCTGGTGACTCAGACGGTAAAGAATCTGCGCAAAATGCGGGAGATCCAGGTTTGATTTCTGGGTCAGGAAGATCCCCTGGAGAAGGAAATGGCTATACACTCCAGTATTCTTGCCTGGAGAATCCCATGGACAGAGGACCCTGGCGAGCTACAGTCCATGGGGTCACAAAGAGTCAAAGACAAGCGACTAACACTCATTTTCACACTTTACTGACATTGGTATTACCCAAACAGTAGCCTAACGAGTTCTGCCATCACACTGTCCCCCAGAGACCCCTGCACCCTAACCCTTACCCCTCGCTACTGCTCACTCCTAACCCCACCACCCCACTCTTCTACTGCCCCGATCTGGGCCATCAGGAGTGAGTTGATAAGACGAAAACAGAGGAAAGAAATCAGAGATTGACAACTTGACTTTATCTACTTGAAATATTCTCAGAGACAGGATAGGGGGATATTTAATAGCTGATTAAAAGAAGAGGTGCCTCAATAGTATCTCTGAAGACTACAGCTGTGCCCACCCCCTCCCCTGCCCTGGTTCAACTCTTCATATCTTCTCACAAGAACCCTTTCAACAGTATCCTAAGCTTTCTCTCTTTCCCCACAGTCCTGGGGTTTCCCTCCCACACAGGTCTGAATCTTCCACACCCGTCCCAAGCACTCCCCTTGTGAAGAGTATAGGCTTTGCAGACCCAGTGGCAAATCCCAACTCTGCCATGTGGCTCCTGCGGTCCTCCCCTGACAGATTTGTTGCAAAGAGCAGTAACGATGCAGCTCAGACACAGAGCAGCCATGCAAGAAATGATAGCTCATATTATTTAAAAAGGAAAGCTCCTGACTCCTCAGCCTGGCTCTGATGGCTTTCCATGCTCAGCCTCTTGACTACCTCTCAATTATCTCACTCTCCAACTCTGAACTACTGTCCAACTAGGTCAGCTGGGGGGCCCAACATGGATAAAAGGATGAACCTGAGGTTCTGAGGGACCAGAGTGGGTGGCTGCAGTGGGGCTTACCAACCATTTCATGAGCATTTCACGTGAGCATTTCTGACCAATGGATTGTGAGAAGTGTCTGGTGTCAGGGAGATGCATAATCTTCTAGTTTTCTTTCTCCATCATGACACCGTTGCTGAAATGCAACCATGAGATCCAAGAGCCCAGCTTGCTAAGTCACTGAGTGAAGGAAAACTGGCCTGGAGAGTCTCTGGGACTCTGCATGGCTAAGCACCCAATCTTTGCTGTGCTGTGCTGCTTAGATTTAGGGGCTGTTTGTTACTGTTGCATAACCTATCCTATCCTAACTAATACATAGGTGAAATATTTATTAAATAGTTATTATTCCTGACTTTACACAAGATCATTATAATAAGTGATAACAACGATACCCATGAGCACTGTTTTCATTTAGTGAACTAATGATGAAGTACTGCATCAACAGACGATTACAACACAGTATGATACGTGTGTGTGTGCTCTATTGTGTCTGACTCTTTGCAACCCTGTGGACTGTAGCCTGCCAGGCTCCTCTGTCCATGGGATTTTCTAGGCAAGAATACTGGTGTGGGTTGCCATTTCCTTCTCCAGAGGATCTTCTCAACCCAGGGATCAAACCTGAGTCTCCTGTATTGGCCAGCACATTATTTACCTGAGAAGTCCAGAGTGGTATGTACTCAAATACAGTTTGCTCTAGGATAATAGAACAAGAAAATTCAATACAGTCTGGGGTCAGGAAGACTTTCTTAAAGGAAGTAGCATCTAGTCAGAACCTAAAGAATGAATGACAGGGCATATGCTGGGTTGTTTTGAGGATTAGGTGATATGTTCATTATGAATGTCATGGTCAATAAATAATCCCATCTCTGACCTTTACTTTTCAAGTGCTTTAACCCGGATCTAGTCACTTCTTTCCAGAAAAATGTAAAAGTCTTTCCCTTTAATTATTAGCACACAAAATCCTCTTTCTACGCTGAATACCCTTTACTTGGAATGCTAGAATATCCAGACTTACTTTAATACAGTCATCCGATATTTTTTGGGCTTCAGAGATAGTACAGACGAAGCATGAGTCATTCCATCTTGTGACTTAGGGAATGTGTCATAGAGACTGAGTCATAAAATTATAAAGTCGTGGAACATTTGGATGGAAGACCAAAGGGAGAAAAAAAATAAAAGTTCTTCTTGGCATATGAATTATCTTGAAACAGATTTGTAATAGGATGCTGAAACTGAAGCCTCTAATAAGCACCATGAGATAACAGATGAAAATTCAAAGCCAGATCTCTGGGTAAGGAATTTGCAAAGAAAATGTCAGAGGACCTGTCCCAGAGATCTAGGACCCTCTTCCTCATTGAGAGTTTAAAGAGAGTTAAGGGAAACAGAAGGAAAATTGTCAAGGAGCTTTCTTTAGAGATACTGTTATATTGATGTATCCCAACTAAAGTGTGTCAAGAACTTTCAGTGGAATCATTCTAAGAGATTTGAAGTATGTTCCCTATATCTGAGGTCTGATTCCCAGACAGGAAATGCAGAGGGTAGAAGAGGGCTGGTAAGCTGCTTTGAGGGTAGGACTTCGGGAATCCTACTATGCAGGGACTCAGTGTTTCTGGAGCAAAAGATGTTGGTGTTCCCCATGAGACAGTGTGGGATTCTTTGCAGTGAGGGAAAGCCAGAACAGGAATATTTCAACTCACTGGGCTCCCCAGGGTGGATGGAATTCTATCATCAAGAGCCTGAGTTCCAGACTTCCCTAGTAGTACAATGAATAGGAATCTGCCTGCCAGTGCAGAGAACATGGGTTCAGTCCTTGGTGGGGGAAGACTCCACATGCTGCGAGGCAACTAAGCCCATGCACCACAGCTACTGAACCAAGGTGCTGCAAATACTAAAGCTCATGCGCCTCGAGCCTGTACTCTGCAAGAAGAGAAACCACCACAATGAGAAGCCCGTGCACAGCAAAACAAAAAAAAAGAGTAGCCACACTTGCTGCAACTAGAGAATGCCCAGCATAGCAACAAAGAACCAGCCCAACCAAAATATAAATTAAAAAAAAAAGAAGAGCCTGGGTTCCTAGGGTCTGAGTTGGTTCCAGCTGGATGAGGGGAGCCTCGGGGGTGGTTCTCAGTGGTAGGATTTCTGAGATCCTCAAATGCTGATACTCCTGCCAGGTCTTGGGGTGCTGGGGCAGCCGATCGTGGTGCCATCCCAAGAGGGCATTCTATTCTCTTACCTCTCCTCCCCTCCCATCCTGAGGGGTCAGAAGCTACTGAGAAGCTGTAGTTTTGGAAACTGTTAAAGCACAAGTCAGAAGAAAAACAAGTTGGTTCTGAAGTCCCCAGCTTTCCCTTCATGGGCTTCCACCCTACAAACATATGAGCTGGGATAAGCAGAAAGTTGTTCAGTCACCAAGTCGTGGATGACTCTTTATGACCCCATGGACTGCAGCACACCAGGCCTCCCTGTCCCTCACCATCTCCTGGAGTCTGCCCAAGTTCATGTGCATTGAATCAGTGGTGCCATCCAACCATCTCATCCTCTGTCACCCTCTTCTCCTTCTGCCTTCAATCTTTGCCAGCATCAGGGTCTTTTCCAATGAGTCAGCTGTTTGCATCAGGTAGCTAAAGTATTGGAGCTTCAGCTTCAGCATCAGTCCTTCCAATGAGTATTCAGGGTTGATTTCCTTTAGGACTGACTGATTTTATCTCCTTGCTGTCCCAGCAAACTCTCAGGAAGTAGGAAGACTCACTATCAAGTCTTGTTTAGATTTTTGGCTCACACCTTTGACTGGACACTTAATTTCTGAGACTTAAAATGGCTATGGAAATGCCAATTACCTGAGAGTCATCAGAAAAGTCTTGGACTTAACCTTACTTTCTTCCAAAGGCAGAAGTTGCCCCATTGGATACATTTTAAAGAAGTGGTGGGAGAACCAAGCACAAGTGCATTTTAATTGCTTCACAAGCTGTGCTTGTTCAGCCTGCATCTCATGAAGGATTTTCAAGCATCCCTTTGAAACTGCAGGGAAGAAGTAATTTTTTAAGATCCTTAAAAATTATTTAAGAATAAAAATGGCAAATGGATGCCAACTGTATAGGGCTCCTTCCCTGGTGGCTCAGTGATAAAGAATCCACCTGCCACTGCAGGAAACATGGATTTGATCCCTGATCCGGGAAGATCCCTGGAGAAGGAAATGGGAACCCACTCCAGTACTCTTGTCTGGAGATCCCCATGACAGAGAAGCCTGGCAGGCTACAGTCCATGGGATCACAAAGAGTTGGACACGACTTAGCAACTGAACAACAACAGCAGTCATTCACTCAGGATGTACAAAACGTTCCTTGTGTTTGCTTGATTTAGTATCAACTTTCATTCCTTCCTTTTAGGAACTTCAGTTTCCTTTCCTAAAGCAGCTGTCATCTCTCTCCATTGGCCAGAACCCTGCTCCCATTCCATACCCCATCTGCTTACACACACTGTTCCTGGTTTGGCTGAACAAAGGCTTAGTCTTTAGCCAAGTCACAACCAGCTGCCCTGGGCTTGCCCTGGGCTACTGAGATCCTCAGGCAATCCCAGGGACACTGAGGGGTGGATGTGGTTGGGGCAGGAGGTGGGGTCCTGGGCATCAATACTGCTTCGGTGCTTAGGGTGCCTTTCTTCTTTTTTAGGAAATGACTGCATCACGCCTCTGAATTTTCCTTTCCTGAGGGTTTTCCCCCACAACCCTGTTCTAGCTGACTGAAACTACAGAAAGACTAGGTGCAGCTCCCATGAAATGGGTCTTCACATTAGTGGAGCCTCCAGAAGGGGAAAAGATTTCCTCTAACTTTGACCTCATAGGCAAATTATTTCCTGTTACAGTGTACTACCAAGAAATAGGAACTCTGTCTCCCTCCTTTTTTGAAAGCAAAATATTGCCAATAATTTTGCCAATTCAATTAAGTGAAAATATTCTTTGTTCCTCCAAATCTGGCCCTGCTAACCAGCCCACATTCTCTCTTTTATCCAGCTTCCTTACTGAATACATATGGTGGTTTATAATTGAAAATGCGTGAACATGCAGAAACCCAGGGAAGCTGGCAACTTCTTTTAATGTGTAAATTGTGTTCAAAAAGTAAGTACACCTTGGCATTCTCAAAAGTCATGCTCCCTTGCCATCAGCTGCAGGAACAGAACTAAATTATAAATTAAAGCCAGTTGCCAAGTGTATATATATACACACACAAAGGCATTCATTCCACAAGTGCATCCTAATTTGGGACCTTATTATGGGGGCCAGTGACAAATAGTTCTGCAAACTTTCAAGAAAGCAAGAGAGCAAGAAAAGTAGAATACATTTGGAGAGGAAAATTAAATGGTATTTCATTACAAATGGCCATCTGAAGAAATTCAGATCAGGGACATCGGTCTTCAAAGAGTTCAAAGTTGGCAATAAAAAAAAAATCTATATCCACTTAAAAGAACCAAATATTAAAAAAAAATACAGCTTAAAAAAATCATCTCCTTTCTCAGCACTGACAAACTCATTTCTTGGCCAGCTCTGTGTAAGAAGGCTGCGACATCTTGCATTTTGCATGAGGGACACATTTTCAAAAAACTGTAAACTGTATCAACTAGTTTTTATTATCTAATTTTATATCACTTTGTCAACAAAGCTATGGTTTTTCCAGTGGTCATGGACAGATGTGAGGGTTGTGCCATAAAGAAGGCTGAGCACCAAAGAACTGATGCTTTCAAACTGTCGTGCTGGAGAAGACTCTTGAGAGTCCCTTGGATTGTAAGGAACCCAAAACAGTCAATACTAAAGGAAATCAACCCTGAATATTCATTGGAAGGACTGATACTGAAGGTGAAACTGCAATACTTTGGCCACCTGATGCAAAGAGCTGACTCATTGGGAAAGACCCTGATTCTGAGAAAGACTGAAGGCAAAAGGAGAAGGGGGCAGCAGAGGATGAGATGGTTAAGTAGCATCATGGACTCAGTGGACATGAATTTGAGTAAACTCCAGGAGATAGTGGAAGACAGAGGAACCTGGCAAGGTGAAGTCCACGGGGTAGCAAAAAGTTGAACATGACTTAGCGACTGAACAACAATGACAGTTTTACTTAGTGACACCCCATTCTGCTGCCCCTGCCCATGTAGCCAGTACTGAATATAGAAAGAGGCAATGAGGCATCCTCTGATCTAATTAGAATCAGAACTAATCTTTGCCAGAGAAACCTGCAGGAATACATCATGGCAGGGTGGTGATGGAGAGCGGGGAAGATGGGGTGGGTGGCCCAGGGCACTATCTCACTCCAAAGAGCTGTATGCCCATCTGGAAAGCAGGACATGTTGGGGACAGTTCTGGGAGGGGTCTCTCTAGTATCTCCTCAGCCCCTGTCCTCTGCCATCACCACTGCCCCTTGAAACAAATTGTACATGATCCAGACTCTTTGGATAGCTCCAAAAGGAACAGTAAGTAAACTCCGGGGAAGAACCTTAGCACTCGATGGAAGAAATTCCATGATTGATTCTCGGCTTTGAAAGAGTTTCCACCAATCAGAATTTGGTTTTTAAGTCATAACTAATTGTTTCCTCTTCCTAGATTAATCATCCATGGGTATAAATCAGCAGATGATAAATGCAAAGCAGGAGACAGCAATAAAACACTATCAACTGGAGCTTCTGCAGCAGACACTGCTGGCTGCCTGACCAATGACCAGCTCCCTCATCCTTCTGTGTCAAAGAAGAGCCCACCTCTCCTGACAGCCAGAAAGTGCTGGATCCTTGCTTTTGAGCTTTCCTGGCAGTGAGGGGCGTTCGTGGAAATCAATCTGGGCTAATGACATGTAAAGGAAAGTTTGCTGTGTTTGGAGGAGACTTCCAGAAAATACTCCTCCCTGCTCCATGATTAAAATGCTGCTGTTTAGTCATTAAGCTGTGTCTAATTCTTTTGTGACCCCATGGACTGTAGCCCGCCAGGCTCCTGTCCCTGGGATTTCCCAGGCAAGAATACTGGCATGGGTAGCCATTTCCTCCTGCAGGGGATCTTTTTGACCCAGGGATCAAGCCCATGTCTCCTGCAGTGGCAGGCAGATTCTTCACCACTGAGCATACGAGGGAAGTCCCATGATAAAAATAGATTTTATTTTAAGAAGCAGCATGCCTCCCTTTTCCTTTTGCATTGCCACCTTAGGGCTGTGCGTGGTGACAAAGCTCATCAGCTCTGAGAGAAGGGAAAAGGTGGGTTCTTGACAGTACTGACCCGGTGCTGAGTCAGTACTGGAACCACCGGCTACTGGACACGTTGTTATTGAAAACAAGACCTCACCTTGAAGCCATGATTAGTGAAATCATTTGCCTTTTTTAGCTAAAAGCATCCTAACTAGTATGATTATTTAATAGGTTACCTGTTGCTTTGGTCACCCACGAGACTGTTTAAGTAGAACTCCTACAGAGCCTTTGTTAATGTTGAGAATTGCTGGTAAGTCTGCACTGTTACCTCTGGGAAACCCCATGAGAAAAACTAATGTTCTTGTTTTCCAGAGAGAAGGAGCTGAAAGGACAGAATCCTATCTCAGCTTCTTTCTAGCTCTGCAACCTTGGGCAAGTCCTTAGCACCCTGGAACTCAGTGTGCTCATCTGTAACATGAAGCCTATCACCAGGACTTACTCCAGCTCCTGGGGGGTTGAATGAACTAATGCCGATAAGGCGCCCAGCACAGTGCCTGGCATGCAGGGAGAACGCAGCCCCCGCTGTGCTGTCGCCTCTGTTCCCCACCTGCAGGGGTGTGAGAGTGTCCAGTGGTTCTGAGTTGCTGGTAGACCAACTAGCTCTTGTTTTCCCTTACATGTTAAAGTAAGGACCACCCACCTGGACCTCTTAGCAAAGGAAGACGCACTGTGAATCCTTCGAAAGGCTAGAGGGCTATGAGAGAGAAGTTCAACTTCCAAACCATCACTTAAGAAGGCTGTTCTACTCTGAGACCTGTCACTTTTCTCATCTTATTTCTGGGAGTTGCTAAAAAAGGACTCAATGCTAGAGCCATTCGTGGGTCTTACCTGAGTCCCCCTCTTCTGTGATTCCTCATGCATTTGTCCAGGCTGCTCCTAGGCCTGGGGCATCATTCACCATCACCTGGGGACTTCTGTCTCTTCACCTCCTAGGAGCCTCATTTCTCATTCTGTAGACTCTCTGCTGGCCCCCATCATAGAACCCTTCACGGGTTTGATTTCTCCCCCTACTAAATTGTCTCTTCAGTCCCAACACATATCTTGCCTGTATCAAGTAGTAAATAAATCTTGGTTGAATGACAACATACCCATAAGATTAAACTCAGTGGTAAGTAAACACTATTCTCTGTGGTTGTATATTCGATCTAGCAAAGTTATTTCTATTTTTTTTCTGTGAGATAAACCTGATTGTTTATTATCTCCACCAGAATTTATTTTTTTCTGAGAACCTTCTGCTTTATTGCTGTAAGGAGAATAGACTACCACCACTTTGCTAGAGTGAAATTGTGCAAAGAAACACAACATATGTTTAACAATTGAAAAGTAACAATTAATAATTCATGAATAAGAGCAGAATTCATAATGGAAATTCAGAAGTGAGTGGTGATAAAGGCATTACATGTTAAATTATGAGTAATGTAATCTAAAAGGTACTTAGATGGAAACATATTGTCTTAACATATGTATTAGAAAAAAATGAAATCTTAAGCTACTTATTTAATACAAAAACTAAAAGTAAAGAACCATAGAATAAACTGAAAGAAACTTTAAATAAAATCAGGATAAAACCAAGAGTGATTAAATAGAAAATAAGGACACGGTAAGGAGATTTGTTTTCAAAAGGGTAGTTCATTGAAAAGATCCATAAAATAGCTCTCTGACAAGATTGCTCAAGAAAGAAAAACACAAATAAACAATATTTAGAATGATAAAGGAAATATGCTGCAGTTTTAGAGACATTTTAGCAATCATTAAACCATGGTGTGAAGAGTCTTATGACAATCATTTTGATAACTAAGATGGGATTAATATTTTCAGAAAAATGAAAATTATCAAAATTGACTCAAGAAGAAACAGAAAACCTCAATTGACCATTCAGGAAATTAAATTTGTGGTAAAAGAATCTGCCCACCCTCCAAACAAAAGCAAGATAATTTCAAGTTTTACCAAACCTAGGAATGCATAATTCTTACCTAATACAAGCTTTTCTAGAGACTAGAAAGGAGGAAACTAGCTGAGAGAAGGGGCTTCCCAGGTGGCTCAGTGGCAAAGAATCCACCTGCCAAGCAGGAGATGAGGGTTCAATCCCTGGGTGGGGAAGATCCCCTGGAGGAGGAAAGGACAACCCACTCCAGTATTCGCACCTGGGAAATTCCATGCACAGAGGAGCCTGGCGGGTTGCAGTCCATGGGGTCAGAAAAGAGTTGGATAGGACTTAATGACTAAACAACAGCAAAGTTGAAAGAAAAGGGTTAATAAAAACCTTCTCTTCCTAGTTGGATAAATTTGACCATGTTGTAACCCCGAACTCCTGATAAAGGTGAAAGAGAGCTCTGTTCCAGGCAATGTAATTTACAGTTAAGGAAGCACAAGAAGCCCCATGATTGATGAGCTGCTTCATTCCTGGGAGAACTGTGGATAGACTATAAGTGCCTGGCAGGATGCTATAATCTGGGTTTCCTGTGTGGAGCAATCTATACCTGGGCTTGTCTCTTATGGAGATATAGAAGCTATGGCTACAGAACTGTTACAGCTAGCTATGTGAGTTCTTATTTCAGATAGGAGTTCCTAAATCCACTCAGGTGGTCTCTCTGCCTTCACCTGAGTCGTCACTGGGGTGATCTGAGAATAGTCAGTGACTGCCAAGACTCACACCTGAGAGAGATGTCCTGCTGACAGGTGTGTCTGACCTGCAGGCTTCAGTGTCACCTGGTGGCAGGTGTACCCTGTGGATTCAGCTCGAGAGTCTAAAGATCCAGTTGAACACTAAGACCACCGTTCGTGGAGGTTGCAAGATCCAAATCGAGAGGCCAGTCTAAACTTGATACAAAATAGAGAAGGATCAGAGTGGAAAGTAAATTATTGGCAGTGTCACATTTGAACGAAGAGGCAGACATCCTGCTATTATTGTGGAGCACACAACGGAAGTCTCACTTTCATACTTGCATTTGGGCAGTTCTTTAAGGTGGTCCATGGATACAGAACTGGATTCATGGAAAGACAATACTGGTTCTAGCCCCTCCTCTTCTCATCACTAAAGAGAGGACTTTGATCAAGTCACAATTTAGCTTCTTGGACTCAGGAAACTGGGGATAATGATACCATTCTGGGAGGTTACTGTAGCAGTTCTATGAGATAAACTATGTGCGAGCTTGTTGCTTCTTATAAATATGTTATAAGTCATTCAACTAGGTTTGGCTGGTGTTTAATTCAGGCTGAAGAATGGAGATAAAATCTAAAGATGGAAATACAAAAGGTCTGGGGAGAACAGAGTAAAGGGATGGATTTTGAGTAATTCTGTAGAAAGAAAGATGGTCATGTTGGAGAAAAACCCAAAGAATTTCCAGACCAAGAAAAGGGCATTTACTTAAGTTGACTTGCTGGGAGCCAAGGGCTTTACACAGTTGCAATGGTCTGTTGTCCATTTCTGAACACAGTTGTAAGCAGCTTGTCCCTGGGAGGGGACAGGAGCTAGTGAATGGCCATAAAGTCTATGCTGGATTCTATGCCTGCTCAACCAGAGTGGAGAACATGGTGGGGCTGTACACAGGCGATAGCCTGTATTATAATGAGAGCCAGTTTGGGCGTATAGCAGGGGGGCTTTCTAAACCTCAGTGCTTTCTGCAGAAAATGGAAGTTACCCATCTCTTGCAAACCCTGGGAGGAGAAGGGATACGTTTAAGAAACCAAACTGTTTCGAATATTACTGCTAATGCCACAGGACATTTGGACAGCAGGTTGAAACAGCAGTTTCCCTCTTTCCGAGTCCCCACTACTTCAAAAATTTTCAACCCCAAATGTAGCCTGTTCCTGTGCTTAGACCCTTTGGAGCTGAAGCAGTTCACCAGCGTTAATGTGCCTCAGAATTCTTAACAGAGCTTTTTAACAAGCACAGCAGATAGAGCCCACCCAGACCTACTTAAACTAGAGTCTCTGGAGTGGAACTTTTTCTAACCTTGTACCAAAGGTAATTGCAGTCACAGCTAGGGCAGAGAACTCAAGCTAGGAGCCAGTGGATTGAAGCATTGCATTTCCAGGCTTCCCTGTTAGAAGGCAAATGTCACCCAGGACAGGTGAAAATGAAGGTGTAGCCCACCTTTCACACCGAAATACAGTCATTGGTGGGATTATTTGTTATCAGTCAAGGGGACCAGGAGGAGATTCCTAGGATGTGTTAGAGGGAACATGGAAGCTGTGAGTGAAATCACTCAGTTGTGTCCAACTCTTTGCAACTCCATGGACTGTAGCCTTCTAGGCTCCTCAGTCCATGGGAGTCTCCAGGCAAGAATACTGGAGTGGGTTGCCATTTCCTTCTCCAGGGGATCTTCCCAACCCAGGGATCGAACCCGGGTCTCCCATGTTGCAGGCAGACACTTTACCATCTGAGCCACCAGGGAAGCTCCAACACAGCCTCATCTATCAAATGAGGTCGTATTTCACAGAGTTGTTGACGGATTGAGTGACATGAGGGGTTGGTGCTCCATCCATCACATCTCCTTTCAGAGGATGGGTGAGGCAGGAGTGCTAGGAAGGGGGTGCCGTCAGGACACCCAAGCTGGATGGGGATTGAGCCTGGGCTGTCTTCGTAGGTGGGAGCTTTGATCAGCAGGTTCATGGTACAGGTGTGTCATGGAGAGAGGGGCCTGCAGTCTGTGGAGCCTGTGTGGTGGGGAGAAAGGCAGAAAACAGGCATAGAAATATGAGGCTTGTTGTTGTTCAGTCACTAAGTCATGTCCAATACTTTTGCAACCATAGCACGTAGACTATAGCCCGCCAGGCTCGTCCCTCCACGGGCTTCTCCAGGCAAGGATACTGGAGTGGGTTAGCATTCCCTTCTCCAGGAGATCTTCCTGACCCAGAGATCAAACCCATGTCTCCTGCACTGCAGGCGGATTCTGTACTGCTGAGCCACCAGGGAGACAGCATGCCCAGCAACTGTTCCCCACAGATTTCCCAATAAAACCAAGCCTCATGGCTCAATGACTGTGTTAGTTTCCTAGGTCCAATGTAACAAAATACATGAAAGGCTGGCTTAAACAACAAAAGGTATTCCCCCACAGCTCTGAAGGTCAGAAGTTCAAACTCAAGGATCATGCTCCACTTGCCATAAGCCAGATCCACTCCATGCTTTTTTGGTAACTTCTGGTGGCCATCCATCCTTGGCCTTCCTTTAAAAAAAAAAAAAAAAAAAAAACCTCTTATTTTACTGTTGTTAAGATTATCAATCATTTCTTGTGTCACCAAATTTTTAAAAAGTCAGCAGTTATTTGTATTTTCCTGAAAGTAGATTCAAGGTTCCTGGGTGAAGGTCAGATTAATGTTTTTTAAGTTTTATATCTATACAGTTCAAATTTTTTTCAATTAAAGTATAGTTGCTTTCCATACTGTTCATGGGCAGTATGAAAAGCAACTATAGGGAGGCAGTCCTAAGATGGCAGAGGAATAGGACGGGGAGACCACTTTCTCCCCAACAAATTCATCAAAAGAACATTTAAACGCTGAGTAAAATCCACAAAACAACTTCTGAATGCCGGCAGAGGACATCAGACACCCAGAAAAGCAGCCCATTGTCTTCGAAAGGAGGTAGGAAAAATATAAAAGACAAAAAAAGAGACAAAAGAGGTAGGGACGGAGCTCCATCCCAGGAAGGGAGCCTTAAAAGAGAGAAGTTTCCAAACACCAGGAAACACTCTCACTGCGGAGTCTGTGCCAAGCCTTGGAAGCACAGAGGGCAACATAATAGGGAGGAAAAATAAGTAAATAATTAAAACCCACAGATTAGGAGCCCAATGGTAACTCCCCCAGCAGAGAAGCAGCACAGATGCCTGCATCCACCACTAGCAAGCGGGGGCTGGGCAGGGAGGCGCGGGCTGCATTGCTTAGAGTAAGGATCAGGCCGGAATGCCCCCAAGGGTATTCAGAGCGAACTAATTTGGGCTAGCAAACCAGACTGTGGGATAGCTACCACGCAAAAAGCCCTAAGACACCGCCAGGCCCGCGCACAGAACAAAGGGCGGAACAAAACTAGCTGGCTGCAGACCATCCCCCTCCAGTGACAGGCAGCCAGAGCCGGAAGGGGGCAATCGCAGCCCCACAGAGACATTATCTACCAAACTGCAAGATGGCTTCTTTGCTTACTAAGACTTCTTGGGGTTCTGGACAGTCATCCACCTGAGAAGGAGCGCCGGTTGTACACCCAGAAAACCGAGCGGCAGGGACTGGAGAGGCGATAAGTCGCAGTGACCTTGCTCGGCAAACACCTCATCACCCGAGCTGCTCGGAGCTGGGAAGGGCACAAAACGCAGGCCCAACGGAGTCTGCGCCTCTGAGGACTACCCGAGTGCCTGAACCTTGAGCGGCTTAGACCTGGGAGCTGCATGCAGCCCAGGGCCAGCCTCGGACAGTTCCCGGCAGAGCAACCTAGAGCCTGAGCAGTGTGCGCAGGGAGGGCACATGCGCCGTGAGCGGGGGCAGGCCCAGTGTGGCTGAGACACTACGAGCACACGCCAGTGTTATTTGTTTGCAGCGTCCCTCCCTCCCCACAGCACGACTGAACAAGTGAGTCTAAAAAAGTGTCCACCACCCCGCCTTGTGTCAGGGCGGAAATCAGACACTGAAGAGACCAGCAAACAGAAGCTAAAACCGAGGGAACCGCCTTGGAAGTAACAGGTGCAATAGATTAAAACCCTGTAGTTAGTACTGACTACATAGGAAGGGGCCTATAGGTCTTGAGAAATATAAGCTGGACCAAGAAACTATCCGAAAATGAACTGACCCCACACTGCCCACAACAACACCAGAGAAAGTCCTAGATATATTTTTACTATTTTTACAATCATTCTTTCCTTTTTTTCTTCTTCTTCTTTTTTTTCTTTTTTTAACTTTTTTAAAATTTTTAAGTCCTCTATTACTCCTTTAATTTTCATTTTTATAACCTACTATTACTTTTCAAAAAGACTATTTTTTAAAGCAAACTTCATATATATATATATATTTTAATAACTTTTGTGACTTTGTTTTTTTTCTTCTTCTTTTCTTTAATATTGTATTTTTGAAAATCCAAGCTCTACTCTAGAATTTTAATCTTTGCTTTTTGGTATTTGTTATCAATTTTGTACTGTTAAGAACCCAATCTTCAGTACCTATTTTTACTTGGGAGCGAGATTACTGGCTTGACTGCTTTCTCCCCCTTTAGACTCTCCTTTCTTTCCACTAGGTCACCTCTGTCTCCTTCCTCCCACTTCTCTTCTCTACCCAACTCTCTGAATTTCTGTGTATTCCAGATGGTGGAGGACACTTAAGGAACTGATTACTGGCTGGATCTGTCTCTCTCCTTTTCATTCTCCCCTTTTATCCTCCTGGCCACCTCTGTCTCCTTCCTCCCTCTTCTCTTCCCTGTATAACTCCATGAACATCTCTGAGCAGTCCAGACTGTGGAGCACACATAAGGAAGTGATTACTGGCTAGCTTGCTCTCTTCTCTTTTGATTCCACCTCATCTCATTCAGGTCACCTCTAACTCCCTCCTCCCTCTTCTCTTCTCCATGTAACTCTGTGAACCTCTCTGGGTGTCCCTCACTGTGGAGAAACTTTTCATCTTTAACCTAGATGTTTTAACAATGGTGCTGTATAGAAGGAGGTCTTGAGACTACTGTAAAAATAAGACTGAAAATCATAAGCAGGAGGCTTAAGTCCAAATCCTGAGAACATCATAGAACATCTGACTCCAGGGATCACTAAGCGATAGGAGCTTATCAAATGCCTCCATACCTACACTGAAACCAAGCACCACCCAAGGGCCAACAAGTCCCAAAGCAAGGCATACCATGCAAGTTCTCCAGCAACACAGGAACACAGCCCTGATCTTCAATATACAGGCTGCCCAAAGTTACTCCAAATCCATTGACATCTAATAACTCATTACTAGACAATTCATTGCGCTCCAGAGAGAAGAAATCCAGCTCCACCTACTAGAACACCGACACAAGCTTCCCTAACCAAGAAACCTTGACAAGCCATCAATACAACCCCACCCACAGCAAGGAAACTCCATAATAAAGAGAACTCCACAAACTGCCAGAATACAGAAAGTCCACCCCAAACTCAGCAATATAAACAAGATGAAGAGACAGAGGAATACCCAGCAGGTAAAGGAACAGGATAAATGCCCACCAAACCAAACAAAAGAGGAAGAGAGAGGGAATCTACCTGATAAAGAATTCCGAATAATGATAGTGAAAATGATCCAAAATCTTGAAATAAAAATGGAATCACAGATAAAAGCCTGGAGGCAAGGATTAAGAAAATGCAAGAAAGGTTTAACAAGGACCTAGAAGAAATAAAAAAGAGCCAATATATAATAAATAATGCAATAAATGAGATCAAAAACACTCTGAAGGCAACAAATAGTAGAATAACGGAGGCAGAAGATAGGATTAGTGAAATAGAAGATAGAATGGTAGAAATAAATGAATCAAAGAGGAAAAAAGAAAAACGAATTAAAAGAAATGTGGACAATCTCAGAGACCTCCAGGACAATATTAAATGCCACAACATTCGAATCATAGGAGTCCCAGAAGAAGAAGACAAAAAGAAAGACCATGAGAAAATACTTGAGGAGATAATAGTTGAAAACTTCCCTAAAATGGGGAAGGAAATAATCACCCAAGTCCAAGAAACCCAGAGAGTCCAAAACAGGATACACCTAAGGCAAAACACCCCAAGACACATATTAATCAAATTAACAAAGATCAAACACAAAGAACAAATATTAAAAGTAGCAAGGGAAAAACAACAAATAACACACAAGGGGATTCCCATAAGGATAACAGCTGATCTTTCAATAGAAACTCTTCAAGCCAGAAGGGAATGGCAAGACATACTTAAAGTGATCAAAGAAAATAACCTATGGCCCAGATTATTGTACCCAGCAAGGATCTCATTCAAATATGAAGGAGAAATCAAAAGCTTTACAGACAAGCAAAAGCTGAGAGAATTCAGCACCACCAAACCAGCTCTCCAACAAATGCTAAAAGACATTCTCTAGACAGGAGACACAAAAACGGTGTATAAACTCGAACCCAAAACAATAAACTAAATGGCAACAGGATCATACTTATCAATAATTACCTTAAACATAAATAGGTTGAATGCCCCAACCAAAAGACGAAGACTGGCTGAATGGATACAAAAACAAGACCCCTACATATGCTGTCTATAAGAGACCCACTGCAAAACAGGGGACACATACAGACTGAAAGTGAAGGGCTGGAAAAAGGTATTCCATGCAAATAGAGATCAAAAGAAAGCAGGAGTAGCAATACTCATATCAGATAAAATAGACTTTAAAACAAAGGCTGTAAAAAGAGACAAAGAAGGACACTACATAATGATCAAAGGATCAATCCAAGAAGAAGATATAACAATTATAAATATATATGCACCCAACATAGGAGAACCGCAATATGTAAGACAAATGCTAACAAGTATGAAAGGGGAAATTAACAATAACACAATAATAGTGGGAGACCTTAATACCCCACCCACACCTATGGATAGATCAACTAAACAGAAAATTAACAAAGAAACACAAACTTTAAATGATACAATAGACCAATTAGACCTAATTGATATCTATAGGACATTTCACCGAAAAACAATGAATTTCACCTTTTTCTCAAGCACACATGGAACCTTCTCCAGGATAGATTACATCCTGGGCCATAAATCTAGCCTTGGTAAATTCAAAAAAATTGAAATCATTCCAAGCATCTTTTCTGACCACAATGCAGTAAGATTAGATCTCAATTACAGGAGAAAAAATATTTAAAATTCCACATATGGAGGCTGAACAACACGCTGCTGAATAACCAACAAATCACAGAAGAAATCAAAATATGCATAGAAACGAATGAAAATGAAAACACAACAACCCAAAACCTATGGGACACTGTAAAAGCAGTGCTAAAGGGAATGTTCATAGCAATACAGACATACCTCAAGAAACAAGAAAAAAGTCAAATAAATAACCTACTCTACACCTAAAACAACTAGAAAAGGAAGAAATGAAGAACCCCAGGGTTAGTAGAAGGAAAGAAATCTTTAAAATTAGGGCAGAAATAAATGCAAAAGAAACAAAGGAGACCATAGCAAAAATCAACAAAGCCAAAAGCTGGTTCTTTGAAAGGATAAATAAAATTGACAAACCATTAGCCAGACTCATCAAGAAACAAAGGGATAAAAATCAAATCAATAAAATTAGAAATGAAAATGGAGAGATCACAACAGACAACACAGAAATACAAAGGATCATAAGAGACTACTATCAACAATTATATGCCAATAAAATGGACAACGTGGAAGAAATGGACAAATTCTTAGAAAAGTACAACTTTCCAAAACTCGACCAGGAAGAAATAGAAAATCTTAACAGATCCATCACAAGCACGGAAATTGAAACTGTAATCAGAAATCTTCCAGCAAATAAAAGCCCGGGTCCAGACGGCTTCACAGCTGAATTCTACCAAAAATTTAGAGGAGAGCTGACACCTATCCTACTCAAACTCTTCCAGAAAAATTGCAGGGGAAGGTAAACTTCCAAACTCATTCTATGAGGCCACTATCACCCTAATACCAAAACCTGACAAAGATGCCACAAAAAAGAAAACTACAGGCCAATATCACTGATGAACATAGATGCAAAAATCCTTAATAAAATTCTAACAATCAGAATCCAACAACACATTAAAAAGATCATACACCTTGACCAAGTGGGCTTTATCCCAGGGATGCAAGGATTCTTCAATATCCACAAATCAATCAATGTAATACATTACATTAACAAATTGAAAAATAAAAGCCATATGATTATCTCAATAGATGCAGAGAAAGCCTTTGATAAAATTCAACATCCATTTATGATAAAAACTCTCCAGAAAGCAGGAATAGAAGGAACATATCTCAACATAATAAAAGCTATATATGACAAACCCACAGCAAACATTATCCTCAATGGTGAAAAATTGAAAGCATTTCCCCTAAAGTCAGGAACAAGACAAGGGTGCCCACTCTCACCACTACTATTCAGCATAGTTTTGGAAGTTTTGGCCACAGCAATCAGAGCAGAAATAGAAATAAAAGGAATCCAAATTGGAATAGAAGAAGTAAAACTCTCACTGTTTGCAGATGACATGAGCCTCTACATAGAAAACCCTAAAGACTCCACCAGAAAATTACTAGAGCTAATCAATGAATATAGTAAACTTGCAGGATATAAAATCAACACACAGAAATCCCTTGCATTCCTATACACTAATAATGAGAAAATAGAAAGAGGAATTGAGGAAACAATTCCACTCACCATTGCAACAAAAAGAATAAAATACTTAGGAATATATCTACCTAAAGAAACTAAAGACCTATATATAGAAAGCTATAAAACACTGATGAAAGAAATCAAAGAGGACACTAATAGATGGAGAAATAGACCATGTTCATGGATCAGAAGAATCAATATAGTGAAAATGAGTATACTACCCAAAGCAATCTATAGATTCAATGCAATCCCTATCAAGCTACCAACGGTATTTTTCACAGAGCTAGAACAAATAATTTCACAATTTGTATGGAAATACAAAAAACCTCAAATAGCCAAAGCAATCTTGAGAAAGAAGAATGGAACTGGAGGAATCAACCTGCCTGACTTCAGGCTCTACTACAAAGCCACAGTCATCAAGACAGTATGGTACTGGCACAAAGACAGAAATATAGATCAATGGAACAAAATAGAAAGCCCAGAGATAAACCCACGCACCTATGGACACCTTATTTTTGACAAAGGAGGCAAGAATATACAATGGAGAAAAGACATTCTCTTTAACAAGTGGTGCTGCGAAAACTGGTCAACCACTTGTAAAAGAATGAAACTAGAACACTTTCTAACACCATACACAAAAATAAACTCAAAATGGATTAAAGATCTAAACATAAGACCAGAAACTATAAAACTCTTAGAGGAGAACATAGGCAAAACACTCTCCGACATACATCACAGCAGGATCCTCTATGACCCACCTCCCAGAATATTGGAAATAAAAGCAAAAATAAACAAATGGGATCTAATTAAAATTAAAAGCTTCTGCACATCAAAGGAAACTATTAGCAAGGTGAAAAGACAGCCTTCAGAATGGGAGAAAATAATAGCAAATGAAGCAACTGACAAAGAATTAATCTCAAAAATGTACAAGCAACTCCTACAGCTCAATTCCAGAAAAATAAATGACCCAATCAAAAAATGGGCCAAAGAACTAAATAGACATTTCTCCAAAGAAGACATACAGATGGCTAACAAACACATGAAAAGATGCTCAACATCACTCATTATCAGAGAAATGCAAATCAAAACCACAATGAGGTACCATTTCACGCCAGTCAGAATGGCTGCAATCCAAAAGTCTACAAGCAATAAATGCTGGAGAGGGTGTGGAGAAAAGGGAACCCTCTTACACTATTGGTGGGAATGCAAACTAGTACGGCCACTATGGAGAACAGCGTGGAGATTCCTTAAAAAACTGGAAATAGAACTGCCATACGACCCAGCAATCCCACTGCTGGGCATACACACTGAGGAAACCAGAAGGGAAAGAGACACGTGTACCCCAATGTTCATTGCAGCACTGTTTATAATAGCCAGGACATGGAAGCAACCTAGATGTCCGTCAGCAGATGAATGGATAAGAAAGCTGTGGTACATATACACAATGGAGTATTACTCAGCCATTAAAAAGAATACATTTGAATCAGTTCTAATGAGGTGGGTGAAACTGGAGCCGATTATACAGAGTGAAGTAAGCCAGAAAGAAAAACACCCATACAATATACTAACGCATATATATGGAATTTAGAAAGATGGTAATGACAACCCTGTATGCGAGACAGCAAAAGAGACACAGATGTATAGAACAGTCTTTTGTACTCTGTGGTGGGGCGGTGGGGGGGGGATGATTTGGGAGAATGGCATTGAAACATGTATAATATCATATAAGAAATGAATCGCCAGTCCAGGTTTGATGCAGGTTACAGGAAGCTTGGGGCTGGTGCACTGGGATGACCTAGAGGGATGGTATGGGGAGGGAGGTGGGAAGAGGGTTCAGGATGGGGAACATGTGTACACCCATGGCAGATGCATGTTGATGTATGGCAAAACCAATACAATATTGTAAAGTAAAATAATAATAATAATAAATTAAAAATAATAATAAAAATAAATAAATAATTTTTTTAAAAAGAAAAGCAAATATACCCCAATTTTTTAAAAAATTCAAGCTGTATAGGTATAAATTTTTTTTTAAAAAAAGCTATGCTATGTTTTTTCCAGCAGTCATGTGTGGATGTAAAAGTTGGACCATAAAGAAGGCAGAGGGCCAAAGAATCTAGGCTTTTGAACTATGGTACTAGAGAAGGACTGATGCTGAAGCTCCAATACCTTGGCCAACTGATGCAAAGAGCCAACTCATTGGAAAAGACCTTAATGCTGGGAAAGATTAAGGGCAAGAGGAGAAGCAGGTGACAGAGGATGAGATGGTTGGATGGCATCACTGACTCAATGGACATGAGTTTGAGCAACCTCTGGGAGCTAGAGAAGGACAGAGGAGCCTGCTGCAGTCCGTGGGGTGGCAAAGAGTCAGACATGACTGAGGAACTGAACAGCACCACCGCAGTTCTTTACAATGCTGTGTTAGTTTCTGCTGTGTATAGCACAGGGGCTTCAGCTCTGCGCTCTGTGGTGACCTAGATGGCAGGGGGAGGAGGTCCTAAAGAGGAGATATACGTATGCTTCAGCTGCTCCTTGGCCAGCCACTTCTGGTCTCCATTCCTGTCTTCACGTTCTCTCTGCATCTGTGTCCTCACACCGCCTGCTCAGGAGGACACCATTCATTGGATTTAGGGCCAATCATAACCCAGTGGGCTTCCTAGGTGGCACAGTGATAAAGAATCCATCTGCCAATGCAGGAGACGGAAAGACACAGGTTCAGTCCCTGGGTGGGAAAGATCCCCTGGAGGAGGAAATGCCAGCCCACTCCAGTATTCTTGCCTGGAAAATTCCACAAGCAGAGGAGCCTGACCATCTACAGTCCGTGGGGCCACAAAGAGTCAGACACAACTGAGCTTCTGAGCACTAACCCAATGTGACCTCATCTCAACTAATTACATCTGCCCAGATGCTATTCTCAAATAAGGTCCCATGCTGAGGTTCTGTGTGGATGTGACGTTTTGTGCAACCCTATTCAACCCAATCCAGGGATGATGATCACTGAAGACCCTGTGACTTTTCTCCTCTGTACTGTATGTGCACTGAACTATAATCTCTTGCTGGTTGTTCACAGTATATAATAGCCAATTGTTTACAAGTCTATGTCCTACCAAATGGTGAGGTGTTGAGAGCAGAGCCCAAAATTTTGCTTTGTTTTTGTATTTTATTATTAGCTTGTTTGTTTTCTCTGGCCATGTGCATGCAGGATCTTAGTTCCCTTACCAGGGATTGAACCTTTGCCCCTGCAATAGAAGCTCAGAGCCCTAACCACTGGGCCAATAGGAAGTTCTCCTGTTTGGGTTTTTTTTACACCTTTCAGTATCCAGGATGTAGCACAGGACCATGTTTATGACTGGCCTTCAGTAAACATGTATGAAATGTCATCGAGTTACAGTCATATTTTTTGCAAGACTGACCCTCTGCCCTTGAGGATGTTAGAATCCAGGAGAATGTCTGAAGATTTCTGGAGGCAAACAAACCAGGCCAGAGCTGAAAAACTCACCTACCACGCTGCTTCTCTGCCTTCAGGATTGGAAACGTCTAGCTGGTTTCTTGTCTGTTACTGGCACATTGTGGGACACATTTCCCCCATCTGACCTCAGTTTCCCACTGTAAGTGAGGGATTTGGACCACAGTCCCCAAGTCCTTTCATCTTCTAAGCTCACTTATCTTTATGATCGCATGGGTCACAATCAGCCAGAACTGAGGTTATTAAGAGAGAAGCATCGACGAACCAGTTAGGGAAGCTTCCTGAATGCATCAGCTTCCAATTCACTGTGACCAGCCTTTTCCTATTCAGCTGCGGTGTCTGCGGCTCAGGTGAGAAATCGCTCCCATTGCCTGGCAGGCCGTGAGCTGAAATTCCTCCAGTGAAGATTGCCAAGGTGCCCGAGAGCAATGATAAACACAATCTTTTCACTCCAACCCTCCATTTAGATCTGCTTCCCTTTTGAATCTCAATTGGTTACAGCAGGATTTTGGGTTCCTTGCTGAGGAGGTGTTTGGCAAATCATGAAAGGGCGAAGGCTCCCCAGAGAGGAGATTTTCCCCTTATATCAGAACCTTTCAAAATAGCAGGAGGAGCGAAGAATTGCAAATGGGCGGCCAACCAGCTCCTCACCCGGTGAGAAGAGGTGGGACTGAATTTTCACCTTCAAGCAGCACATGATTTTCTTTCTTGAGAGCGACAACTTTTTCCTGAAAGAATATGGAACCAACGTGTTCTCCAGGAAGCCCTCCCTGGTCACGCCCACCCAAGAGTGGGGTCCCACATTCTGTGTACCCACTATTTCTGAAACTTACTTTCAGGCTGATCTCAACACTGGGTTGCAACGTCTGTTTCTCCCCTTAGGTGCTGTGACGCACAGACCTCGTTTGCTCTTCCAAACCACTCTTCATGCATCTTGGTTTGGATTTTCCTGCAAAGAGATCTTGGAACAAGGTCCCGGAGGAAGGTAGTTCATCCAGAGGGTCACTGTAGGAAGCATTTGTGAGGAATGAGAAAAGTGAGAGAGTAAAAGGAGAAATGTCAACAGGAGGGCGTGTTTATAGCTGGAGCCCTGTGCCTCTGAGGACCCTCCTAAGGACCTCGTGGAATGAGTTTGAGAGTTGACCCACTGAGGGCTGATGGTAAAGCTGCAGCACTTTTCTGTGGATTCCCACTGGTTGCGAGTTTCCCATGGGAGGCATTAACTGCTCTGCAGTTCTGGCTGCCTTGATGTCCAGCCAGAAGGGGGCACTCTTTTGAGGTCAGGAAAAGCCCTCCAGCAGGAAAGCAGAGGTGGGACACACACAGGCCAGTAGAAGGTGCTAGTGAGAGCGGTCAGGGTAGCCCCAAGGTTGAGGGGTGGCAGGGGGTTGCTGGAGGGGGGCCCTCTCCAACAGCAACCCTGCTATTTGTTCACATAATCAGGTCTGCCCCCAACCCCTGCATCTTCATCCTTGTGTCAAGGGCACTGCTAAGGACTTTGTTGGTATCATTGTGTTGAACTGAAAGAAGTTTTCACTGCACACGGGACTCTCACCAAAGAAAGGGCCCATGGTGGGGTTCTGGGACATTTTCAAAGAGGCTCCAGGGTCAATCCAAAAGGGTCTCTTAAAACAACCACAGCTGACACAGTAGTTGGCTCTCTGTCTGGCTGATGGGGGATTTCTGCCCTTCACAGGTTCTTTTAAAACTTCAATTATGTGCTGTAAATCAGTTTTTCCAAAGTGTGTTCCAAGTAACTGATTAGATAAGAAAGGAGAGTGGCCATTCAACTAGCTTAGGAAACACTAATACGTCCCACTGAACACTGTGGGAAATCCCAAATCTTAAGAGTTTATAGAAATGGTACCGATGAGCCTGTTTGCAGGGAAGAAATAGAGATGCAGATGTAGAGAATGGACTTGTGGACCCAGTGGGGGAAGGAGAGGGTGGGATGAATGGAGAGAGTAGCGTTGGCATCTATACATTACCACATGCAAGTAGCTAGCTAGTGGGAAGATACTGTGCAACACAGGGAGCTCGGCTCCTGGCTCTGTGACCTAGACGGGTGGGAAGGGGGTGTTGGAAAGGAGGCTCAAGAGGGAATGGGTATGTATATACTTAAAGCTGATTCAAATTGTTCTACAGCAGAAACTAGCACAAAATTGTAAAGCAATTATGCTTCAATTACATTTTTTAAAAAATTAAAAAGAAGTTTATAGAGAGGCCATAATAGGATTCAGTCTCATACGCCATCCAGGTGATCTCAAGCACATGTGTTCTTCCATGGCTGCATTCTTGAAACAGCTCCCACTGTGGGAACAGGACCCTGAGTGTACATTCCAAGGATTGCAGGTGGGCGGGTTTGGCGAGGAGCCCCCAATTGCCCCGGTCCAGCTTGCGAGTCAAATGGCAGTCATCTCCTCTCCATGACCTCCCCAACATCAAACATGATTTCCCTGCTCTTCTCAGTCTCAGGGATGGACACAACACAACATCTGACAAGATCCAGAAATCAGCACCTGAGATGCAGGGTTCATTTGTCACTCAGCAGAGCTGTCTGATACAGAGTGAGTCTTTCATCTCTTAACAGGGAAAAGAAGTGATTATGATGTTGAACCAAATAGCAAAAGGTATTTCCTTGGGGTTCCTCTTGGAATTAGCTACTCTTTCAGGAAAACTGTTGCCTGAATTGGGATCCTAAATAATCAAACTTTTGCTCTGGTGAGAGGAATAACATTCAGTGAGCACTTACTCTGTGAAAGCTTTGTGTGCATTGTCTCATCTTACCTTCTCAACAAAACTCCTCAGGAAGTATTTCTAGTCTTATTTACAGAAGATAAACTGAACTCAGAGAGTTTAACTGACTTTTTCAAGGTCGTACAAAGGATAACCAGGATTTGAAACAGACCTGGAATTCAGACAAAATCTATATTCTTTCCTCACATCATACTAGAGTAGCAATCATCAGCTACTGGAGATGCTAACAAAGGCTTCCTTTGAGGGGCCTGTAATGAGGTACATTCAGCACAAAAGGCATCTCCCTCCTGACACCATTAAAATGTTTCTCACAAACAACTTAGTAAAAAAGATTCCTCCCATCTCCTCAAATTATTGAAAATATTTCTCCCAACCAAAATGAGAAAAATTCTTCTTGGATTTTTTTTTTTTAAATAATTGGGTCTTTGAGTACTTCCCCAGTGAGGTCATGCTGAAACAAACGATCTTTGAATTTGATCAGACAGGAAAATAAGGAAGCATCTCTGAGACTCTCAGTGATCCTGGAAACATCTGCTCATGGATAACAATTTCTACTCATTGATGCCAGCCATGATTCTAGTCTTTTAAAAGATGCCCTGCTGACCATCAGCTTAAAGGAGACTCAGTCAGTCAGTAAAGGTTTCCAGGAAGACTTCCTTGTGCCAAACACCATGCTAGGCACAGAGGACAGTTTACATACTGATACATTATCTTCTTTCTCATAATTATAGCAGTTGTTGTTCAGTTGTTATGTCCAACTGCTTGTGACACCCATGACTGCAGCACACCAGGCTTCCCTGTCCTTCACCATCTCCTGGAGTTTGCTCGAACTCATGTCCATTGAGTTGGTGATGCCATCCAACCATCTCATCCTCTGTCACCCTCTTGTCCTCTGCCTTCAATCTTTCCCAGCATCAGGAGCTTTTCCAATGAGTCAGCTCTTTGCATCAAGTGGCCAAAGTATTGGAGCTTCAGCTTCAGCATCAGTCCTTCTAATGAATATTCAGGGTTTATTTTCTTTAGGATTCCACAGGCATTTATCACAGATCTGGAGGCTGTGAGATAGGGTGCTGACATGGTCAGGTCCAGGCCAGGACTGTCTTCCTGGGGGGCAGGTGCTCACTAGCTCACTGTGCCCACATGTGGTCTTCCCTCAGGTGCGTGTAGAGAGACACACAGTGAGCTCTGGGGCCTCTTTCTCCTCTTATAAGGGCACTAATCTCATCACAGAGGCCCCACCCTCAAGATCAATTACTTGTCTAAAGTGGGACCTCCATCTTCAAACCTCATCACCTTGGAGGTTAAAGCTTCAACTTAGAAAGTTGGGGAACAGAGATAATCAGTCCATAAAGCATGGGCAGTTCAGAAGGCATCTCCTCTCCCCTCTGACCCTCTTACCTCTCCTTTTCATTCAGAGGATCCTGAGTGTCCCCTGTGTGCCAGACAGTCTTGTATATGCTGCAGACATAACCAAAGACAGGAAAGAAGTAGCCTTCGTGTCTGTGAACCTTCAGCTTCCAAGATTCTCCTCTAAGAAAACTTCCTCACTTAAGCCTCTTTTCTCTGATGTTCTTTTAGCTGATTCTCCCTTGTATCCTTTTAAAAAATGCTTTATTTATCTATTTGGCTGCACTGGGTCTTTGTTGCTGTGCATGGGCTTTCTCCAGTTGTGGTGAACAGGGACTACTCTCCAGCTATGACATGTGAGCCTCTTACTGCAGTGGCTTCTCTTGTTGCAGAGCATGAGCTCACAGCCTGAGTAGTTGCAGAACCTGGGCTTAGTTGCCCCACGGCACATGGGAACTTCCTGGACTAGGGATTGAACCCATGTCCCCTCCACTGGCAGGTGGATTCTTAACCACTGGGCTACCACGGGAGTTCTCCTTTGTATCCTTTGATCCTGTTCCACTCTCAGGAAAAACCTTTTGAGCATACACTCTTCTGCATATGTACAAATTATTTGTACAAATTTACAAATTACATGCATATTCTAATATATAGTGTATACTATAACAATACAGGTATCCCCCACTGTCCGAAACCTTTCATGAGCCAAAGTGGTGTAAAGAGAAAAAGCAATGATCTTAAGATGCGTGTTGCTCACAGACACACAAAACAAATGGAGATAAAGCACAGATGCTCATAGACACAATTCAAAGCCTTGGTGGCTCCATGCTGAGATGCTGAGTGTGGTTCCTAGGGAAGCAGCTCTCTGCTCTGCGTGCTCATTCCCTCTGTAGTGGCGGCTGCAAATAACACTGAATGCAATTGTTGATTTCTTCCAGTTATCAAAGACAGGTACTAATGTGAGTTTATGCAAACAAGGGCCACACTCAATTTGAAATGTTAATTCTGACTTGTTCCTTTGAAAGTTAGTCTTTTATTTTTTTCAATAAACTTTTAGGACAGTTGTAGATTTATGGACTCATCACAAATATAGTACAGTTTCTGTACACCCTACACCCAGTACCCCCTTATTAGTAGTAGCTTACGTTAGTGTGGTGCATTTATCACATGAGTTGATATTGATATGTTGTTATTTACTGAAGTACATACTTTATTCAGAGTTCCTCAGTTGTTCCCTAAAGTCCTTTTTCTCTTCCAGGATCCCACCCAGGTCACCACCTGACGTTTAGTCAAACGTCTCCTTAGGCACCTGTTTTCTATGACAGTTTTAAAGACCTTTCTTTTTAAATAAAATTCTTTCATGATTTTTAAAAAGCAGGTTACATAAAGCAAACTGTAAAAAAGGAGGAGACAATAATTATTTATAAAGCACCAATTTATAATAACAGAGTAAGAAGCTGGGGGAAGAAAAGTGCTGAGTGATTTCCCAACATTGCAGTGGTGTGAGCACGTAGTATGAACACAACCTTCTTCAGATCCTCTGATCCCCACAGGGACCCCACTTCCCCGAGCCCCCTTGAGAGCTCTCACTCATCCTTGTGGAGCTGACTCTTTAAAACCTGTCTATCTCCCCATGTTGAAAGCTGCCTCATCCATCTCTGTGTCCCAATCACAGAGGGTATTCTCCTGTAGACTTGTCTGGAAATATATATACACACAAATGAGGCATTGATATTGTTGCAATGACTATGATCACAATTCCAAGATTGGGAGGAGAGGACAATTCTCTTCTTAGGCCTTCCCACAGATCCTTGGTTGGATCATCCAAGGTTCTAGATCTTGAAACCAATGTCAACTGAATCACGTGATCTGACAAATATGAGTGTTAAATGGTGTTGAGGGTTTGCTGGCATCAGGCATGCTGCTAAGTACTCAAATGCTGCTTCTGTAACCTTGCCAACAGCCTCACAAGCCTGCTGTATCCCACTCTGCAGAAAAGAGAACGTGAACATGTTACGCGATTTTCCCAAGGTCACAAAGGTAGAGCTAGAGGTAGAAATAAGACCCGCCTCCAAGAACAGCCTTTTTAATCTCTACACTGAGTCAATTCCCAAAGGACTATTCCATAAGCCCTGCGTCAATACATGAATGTGCATCTGTAGAAGGAAGACTTCATCTCGATGTACGACTGTATTTTAAGCACGTCTCCATCATGAGGCATCTTCCCATCTGGGACATGATGGAATGGTGGAGTTACTGAGTATTCTAGTGTGTGTGGCCTGGAAAGCACCTGTATCCCAGACATTCGGTTTTGTTGCTCCTTAGCTCAAGGTGACCCAACTTAGCTCAAGGTGGTCTTAGAGCCAAGCCTCAGACTGAGCCCCACTGACTGCCATACCACCATCTCCCTCATACCACACTGCTCTGCCCCCTTGAAAAATTGTGAAGTATTATTACTGCCCAAATCCTATCCTGAAATTGCTCTGAGAGATAGGGCACTCAGAAAGACACTCTTGCAGCCACTGACCTTTAGCTCGTCTCCTCCAACTGTGACCCAATCAGGCATAATGAGTTTAGAGCAGACTTGGAATTGTTTTCTTCTCTCTGCTTTTCTTCTCTGCCAGCCTTTATCGGTACTTTAGCAGAAGGCTGTTTTTCCTTCTGCACTTATTTATATTTAGCCTGAGCATCCTGTTAATTACAGAGCAGTTAAAGGAGAATTAGGGACACTATATATAAATTTGCCATTTATGCAAATTGCAAAGAGAGAACAAAGAAAAATTAGCTTAATTAGTGTAATTGCTAAAAAAGCGGGAGGCGAGGCAAACAGAGCTTTAATCAAAGAAGAGGCAAAGGAAGTCTCAAGGAAATGGTGACCCGAATCAGCAGATTGGAGAGTTCTGACCTTTCAAGATTTCAAGACCTTGCTGAGGCATACGGATGACATGAGGCCACGGAGGGGAGGGGCAGAGAGTTCTCAGTATAAAGATGCCAAGTGATTGCTTAAGAAATGAAATAAGACCCTTGCACTTGGAAAGTTACTGATATTCCCATTAGCGTGGGTACCTGGCGGAGGGTTTGAAATATTGCAAGACCGTCCACCAGCAAAAGGATTACAGTTCCTGAAAGCTCTGATCATGGATAGCGTTTTTTATCCCTAAACTATTTTTTTATCAAAGTATGTACATTGTTTTTTCAGACATGATGCTACTGCACACTTAATAGACTACATGTCCATGTGCATGCTAAGTCGCTTTATTTGTGTTCAACTCTTTGTGACCCTTATAGACTGTAGCCCACCAGGCTCCTCTGTCCGTGGGATTCTCCAGGCAAGGATACTGGAGCGGGTTGCTGTGCTGTCCTCCAGGGGATCTTCCTGACCCAGGGATTGAACCCACGTCTCTCCGGCATTGCCAGGCAGATTCTTTACCACTAGTGCCACCTGGGAAGCAGTATCACTTATACATAACTTTCATATGCATAGGAATTCACAATCTTCCTGTGACTCATTTTAGTGTGATGTTCACTTTCTAGAGATGGTCTGGAACCACACTTGCAATATCTTCGAGGTATACCTGTAAAAATATAGGCAACCCAGTTAAATTTTAACTTGAGACAAGCAACAAAAGTATTTTTAGTTTAAGTATGCCCCATGACATTCAGGGAAATTATTTATACTAAAAAAAGAAAAAGGAATGTGTTGTTCATCTGGAATTCAAACTAACTGAGCATCCTGTATTTATTTTTCTGGCAACCCTCCTGGGGAGGTACACAAGAGAAGTCCTTCCTGTGTCTCCCCAGGACCACAGAAAAATTTGGGACTTCCTGTGAGGCAGAAAACTGTTCCCTGGCCAAGTGCAAGTCCCTTCAGCCTTGCATCATAGCAACAGAGAGGCAGAGAGAGAGACTATGAATGAGAAGAGTCTACGACACTCATGGGTTAGTGAAGGGGGTGGGGACTCCAGGAAACACTGGACTCTTCACCTCTGCACCGTGACATCTTACTCCAACTCCCCAGATCATCCATAAAACTGCCAGATACATAAATGTCTGTGTACCTTAGGTGTTCTGTGTTCCAGGGAAATCAAGGAGAAGGCAGTAACTCTACATCTGGGCAGCTTGCTCTGCTCTGCTCTAAGACTTTGCAGATTTTAACTCACTCAATCCTCACAAGAACCCACATGAGGCAGACTATCCTGGACCCACTTTGTAGATGTAGAGTCAGGCACATGGAAGCTAAGGGACTCCAGAAAGAGTGGTCAGTAAGCAGAGAGCTGGGATTTTATCCAGGCATCTGGCTCCAGAGACTGTCCTCTGCCACCTGCCACATGGGAACTGCCAGCCAACACCAGGATAACCAAATGGAAAACTGATCATTCATTCACCACTTTTGCTTTGAAAATAGCAAATCTATCTACACTAGACTACAATGTAGTCTAGTGAAAAGAAAGGAAACTCAAAGACTCGTGTTTGCTTTCTTTTCTCTTTAATTAATCAATTAATTAATTTGACTACATTGAGTCTTAGCTGCAGTACATGGACTCCGTAGTTGTGGCATGTGGGCTTAGTTGCTCTGCAGCAAGTGGGTTCTCAGTCCCCTGACCAGGAATGGAAAACACATCCTCTGCATTGCAAGGTGGGTTCTAAACCACTGGACCACCAGGGAAGTCCACAATGTTTGATTTCTAACTCTGTCCTGGGTAGCTCAATCAGATAAACATCCAAACCCAGACTATACATTGTAGGAGCTCAGGTTTCTCACTCTGGTTTCTGCAGTAATGACTGCAGTGGTTGCACCCAGCTATCTAGCCAGAGTAATACCAGCTGCTGCTGCTGCTAAGTCGCTTCAGTCGTGTCCGACTCTGTGTGACCCAGGCGACGGCAGCCCACCAGGCTCCCCCATCCCTGGGATTCTCCAGGCAAGAACACTGGAGTGGGTTGCCATTTCCTTCTCCAATGCATGAAAGTGAAAGTGAAGTCACTCAGTCATGTCCGACTCTTAGCGACCCCATGGACTGCAACCTACTAGGCCCTTCCGCCCATGGGATTTTCCAGGCAAGAGTACTGGAGTGGGGTGCCATTGCCTTCTCTAGTAATACCAGCTATCAAGCTGTAATTAATCCCAGCTTGGAGAGGATCTTAATGCAGGAATTTATAAAGGTAAATAGAACATGATATGTGTTTTCTGTTCCTCAGTCATGTCTGACTCTTTGTGGACTCCATGGACAGTAGCCCAGCAAGCTCCTCTGCCCATGGAATTTTCCAGGTAAGAGTACTGGAAGAGGCCACCATCTCCTACTTCAGGTGATCTTCCCAACTCAGCATCCAACCCTCATCTCTTGTGGCTCCTGCATTGGCAGGCAGATTCTTTACCACTGCACCATCCGGGAAACCCAAATAAAGCATGGAGACAGGCTGAACCCAGCCAGTAGAATTAGATATCTGTCCTACAGAATAGAATATACAGTTCTATTCTATTTAATGGATAGAACTGTATATGGTTTATCTTGCCCATTTACCTGCGGGACCAGAGTGAGACCTGATACCTGCCTTCCTTGCTGGTTACTGGTAATTCTTGTTGTTTAATTGCTCAGTCATGCTGACTCTTTGCAACCCTATGGACTGCAGCACACCAGGCTTCCCTGTCCTTCACTGTCTCCCAGAGTTTGTTCAAACTCATTCCATTGAGTCAGTGATGCCATCCAACCATCTCATCCTTTTAGCCAACAAACAAATGAAAAAATACATAAAATTTATTTAGAAGAGTTGATTGGATCTAGCTCATTTTTTGAGTCTCATGCAGGATGTCTGTTTCTGGTATGTGGAAACTTAATGTAGGTCACAGCAAGTTCCCAGTGTTTGCTCCTGCACAGGCCAAAATTATAGTGTTCATACATTGATCCTCCCCCATCAACCCTGGACAGAGCAGAATGCTTTCTTGATTGAGGTCAGATCACAAAAGCTGTTCTGGAATCAAGAACTGGCAAGAGGGGTGGCTCTGCTTGGGCCAGGTTCACTTTCAACAGTCAGTGTTCGTCTATCGTTTACTCAAGAGGAGGAGTTGGCACTTTCCTGGAGTCTCTCAGGGAAGCTTCAATGGAGAAAATACCCACAGAATTGGGGTAAGGTGATGTAAGGGCCAGAGGGATACAACTATTTAACATTTCAAACCTTCTTTGATCTGCCTTCTTTCTTCATTAGGGATTTCTTTTACAAGAAACAGAAACATATAAATAGTAAAACCCAACCAAAAATAAAAGTTGAAAAAGTAGGAGTGAGTTCTGTTGGCATGTAAGGGCTAAAACTATAGCTCAGACTCATAAGGGACTGGAAGAAAAAACAAATCTGGGTTATTCTATTTCTCTGGGTCATCACGATATCCTTCTCTGCTTTCTTGGTTGAGCAGCAGAAATAGTCACCATGCATCCACATGTTCTCACAATGCATGTGTCCAACAATTCCTAACTATTTTTGTATCACATAGTCCAAAATATTGAGAAAAACATGAGACAGAGATCAGCTGAAACTAGCTATGACTTGCTTTCTCTGGGGTCATTTGCCCACCCTTGGTCCAACCATCTGTGGCCAGAAAAGAATGATCTCCAGTACAAACAAGGTAACTGGGGTTGTAGGAAGTGATTTGCCAAGATGGATCTACATGGGGAAGGACGGGTGACTTAGCTACTGCACTTCCTTTCACTTTCATCCCCTTGGATGACATCTTTATAATGCTTGACGTTTCTGAAATACCTGACTCTTTACCTAGGGAATTAGATATCTCAGACTTGCATCACCAGTGTACCTTGCAACCCCTTTGGCTGCCTTATAAGGCGATGACACCCTGAAACAGCCCAAGGGTGTTTGTTTTGTTGGGAATGTGCCTCTCCTGTTTGTTCTGTCCAATGACATTCAAAATTCCATTTTGTCTCAGGATGTTTTGCTGTCTCCTTTTGTGAACAGGGCACATGATAGAGTTTGAGCTTCCTCACATTTTCTTGCTGGGCTTATTTAATATGAATCACTTGAAGGACAAGGATGAATCCAAGCAGAATCCTTGGTGGCACAAAGTAACACACACACCCAACACTAATTGTTGGGCTCCATAGAGAAGGGAAAGACGTGTCTACAGGGGAAACATTGTGGATGTAATCCCTCAAAAAGATAAGCATGAAATGCTCCCATCTTCTAATCACTACCAGTAAGTATCTCTACGGTTGATGTTGTTGTTGTTCAGTCACTCAGTTGTGTCCGACTCTTTGTGACCCCGTGGACTGAAGCCCGCCAGGCTCCTCTGTCCATGGGATTCCCCAGGCAAGAATATTGAAGTGAGTTACCATTTCCTTCCCCAGAGGACCTTCCTGACCCAGGGATTGAACCCATGTCTCCTGTTTACCAGGCAGATTCTTTACCATTGAGCCACCTGGGAAGCCCAAGAAGAGTTCTGAAAACAGCACAATTTAGGGACTTGGAGCACATTCCAAACCCCCGGGAATTCATGTATTCAGGGAAGGAAGGTGGGTACACAGATGACCACAGAGCAGGAACTACTTGGAGCATTTTGAGTGATCCCCAAGTGAAAAAGTGCCTTGGAGGAGTCTTAAAATGAGCTTATTGAAAGCACATTGCTGTGTTTGGTGGGCTGCAGCCAAAGGATAGCATGTCCCACCAACTTAAACACACCAGGCGCTGGAGCACAGAGCACATTCTGATGGTGCTCAAGAGTAAATGATATTTACAGAATGAAGTTTCTCTAAAGACATCCTGCTCTTCCTGTAGAATGAGACGTGCCGAGGAAGAGAAGGGAGGGGCTGGTCTTTCTGTGGGGAATTGAACAATTGCATGGAAGGGGATGTCTACTCACAGTTCAGTTCAGTTCAGTCACTCAGTCATGTCCGATTCTTTGCGACCTCATGGACTGCAGCAATCAGGCTTCCCTGTCCATCACCAACTCCCGGAATCCACTCAAACTCATGTCCCTTGGGTCGCTGGTGCCATCCAGCCATCTCATCCTCTGTCGTCCCCTTCTCCTCCTGCCTTCAATCTTTCCCAGCATCAGGTCTTTCCAAATGAGTTAGTTCTTCGCATCAGGTGGCCAAAGGATTGCAGTTTCAACTTGAGCATCAGTTCTTTCTATGAATATTCAGGACTGATTTCCTTTAGGATGGACTAGTTGGATCTCCTTGCAGTCCAAGGGACTCTGAAGAGTCTTCTCAATACCACAGTTCAAAAGCATCAATTCTTTAGTGCTCAGCTTTCTTTATGGTCCAACTCTCATATCCATACATGACCACTGGAAAAACCATAGCTTTGACTAGATGGACCTTTGTCGGCAAAGTAATGTCTCTGCTTTTTAATATGCTGTCTTGGTTGGTCAGAGCTTTTCTTCTATGGAGTGAACGTCTTTTAATTTCATGGCTGTAGTCACCATCTGCAGTGATTTTGGAGCCCAAGAAAATAAAGCCTGTCACTGTTTCCATTGTTTCCCCATCTATTTGCCATGAAGTGATGGGACTATATGCCACAATCTTAGTGTTTTGAATGTTGAGTTTTAAGCCAGCTTTTTCACTCTCCTCTTTCACTTTCATCAAAAGGCTCTTTAGTTCCTCTTCACTACTACTCACAGGCAGATGTAAAAGCTTACAGAACTTTCTGAACTACAAATGATGGGCTTCACATTCCAAGTTCCTTAGTTAGGAACAGCAGGGCTGCCAAGAAAGAGGACGTTTAAGTCAGGTTTCGGAGGATAAGGAGACTGCTCCAGGGATCTATAACTGTTGCAGCAAAGGTGACCCCTTCCTGGGCCTGAGAGCAGGCTCTTGCCCAACACTCAGAAACGAATTCAGTTCATTTCAGTCACTCAGTCGTGTCTGACTCTTTGTGACCCCATGAATTGCAGCACGCCAGGCCTCCCTGTCCATCACCAACTCCCGGAGTTCACTCAGACTCATGTCCATCGAGTCAGTGATGCCATCCAGCCATCTCATCCTCTGCCATCCCCTTCTCCTCCTACCCTCAATCTTTCCTGGCATCAGAGTCTTTTCCAATGAGTCAACTCTTGCCATGAGGTGGCCAAAGTACTGCAGTTTCAGCTTCAGCATCATTCCCTCCAAAGAAATCCCAGGGCCGATCTCCTTCAGAATGGACTGGTTGGATCTCCTTGCAGTCCAAGGGACTCTCAAGAGTCTTCTCCAACACCACAGTTCAAAAGCATCAATTCTTCAGCACTCAGCCTTCTTCACAGTCCAACTTTCACATCCATACATGACCACAGGAAAAACCATAGCCTTGACTAGATGAACCTTTGTTGGCAAAGTAATGTCTCTGCTTTTTAATATGCTATCTAGGTTGGTCATAACTTTCCTTCCAAGGAGTAAGCGTCTTTTAATTTCATGGCTGCAGTCACCATTTGCAGTGATTTTGGAGCCCCCAAAAATAAAGTCTGACACTGTTTCCACTGTTTCCCCATCTATTTCCCATGAAGTGATGGGACCAGATGCCATGATCTTCATTTTCTGAATGTTGAGCTTTAAGCCAACTTTTTCACTCTCCACTTTCACTTTCATCAAGAGACTTTTTAGTTCTTCTTCACTTTCTGCCATAAGGGTGGTGTCATCTGCATATCTGAGGTTATTGATGTTTCTCCTGGCAATCTTGATTCCAGCTTGTGTTTCTTCCAGTCCAGCATTTCTCATGATGTACTCTGCATATAAGTTAAATAAGCAGGGTGATAATATACAGCCTTGACAAGGAGACATACATGTTGACAACGCAAGAAACTTTCCTGGGCAGGGGCACCCTGGTGGAGAGCAGCAGAGTCAGGGAACCCAGAAGGACTGCTCTGCCATGTGGCTTGAAGTCTCAGGTCATCTGGTGATAGGGTTAGTTTCTTTGTTGTCTCTGACTCATCATTCTGACTCAGGGTCCTTCCTGGTTGCACACGCATTGCTCAGCCAAGATGGATGCCAGCAAGAAGGATTCTGGAAGGTTGAAATGACATATGGACTGATGTCTCCTTTGACTTTTCTGAAATTCTTCAGATTGGTCGTGGTTTGTTAGTTTTGTGTTCCTTACCAGGCATGCATGAATGCTCAGTCATTTCAGTCACATTTGACTCTTTGCGACCGCGTGGACTGTAGCCTGCCAGGCTCCTCTGTCTATGAGATTCTCTAGGCGAGAATACTGGAGTGGGTTGCCATTTCCTCCTCCAGGGAATCCTCCTGACCCAGGGATCAAACCCACGTCTCCTGCATTGCAGGCGGATTCTTTACCGCTGAGCCACCAGGGAAGCTCTCCCTACCAGGCCCCTCTATCATAAAATAACTCATGCAAATGATTACTAGGGGGCCTGGCCAGGGCAGGTGGTTTCAGTCAGTGTTTCCCCTAATGTAAGTGAAAGTGAAAGTCGCTCAGTCATGTCCGACCCTTTGCGACCCCATGGACTACTGTCCGTGGAATTCTCTAGGCCAGAATACTGGAGTGGGTAGCCTTTCCCTTCTCCAGGGGATCTTCCCAACCCAGGGATCGAACCCAGGTCTCCCGCATTCTTCACCAGCTAAGCCACAAGGGAAGCCCTAACCTAACCGCCTAACAAATTACCACCAAAATTCATAGGCTAATGTAACAATTTATTATTATATCTCTCTTGGTTCTGTGGGCTGACTGGGCTGGCCCAGATGGTTCTGACATAGACGCCCTTGGGACAGTAGGCAGATAGATGGTGGCCAGGGGTGCAGTCCTCTGAAGGTTGGATGTCCAGGTTGACTCACTCCATGGCCCGCAGTGGTGCTGGCTGTCAGCTTGGAACTCAGCAGTGATTCTCAACCTGAATACCTGCACGTGGCTTCTTTATGTGCCTTGGGCTCCTCACAGCTGGTGGATGGGTTTTGAGAATGTTCCATGAGCAGGAGTTCAAGGCTTCTTATACCCTAACTTCAGAAGGCCCAGCAGGTCAGTTCTATTGATGAAGGCCAACCTTCTCTGTGTGAGGTAGAGGGGTGCATACCGGGGCAGACAAGGATGAAATGGTACAGCCTGTGCCTTTGGGAGGGTGAGAACTAATAATGAAAATAGACGTGTGATTTCATATCTGGGATTAACTGAGTCGAATGCTCTGATGAATCCCTTATCAGATCTTTGTGGGGGCACTAAAGGAAAAAGCAATTTAGGAGGAAATCAGAGTGGGCTTCATAAAGAAGGTGTCAGCTTGCACAAGGGCAGGAAAGGGAAGTTACTATTTGTCCTGGACAATGTGTGTTTGTGTGTGTGTGTTTATGTAGAGAGGAAAGAGATGAGGAAGAGTATTTGGCAATTCAAGTGAGAAAACAGCATACTGAAACAAACCAAACAGTCTGATGCATTCTGAGAACTGTAAACCGCAGCAGAAAACTCACAGAGGGATGGATTGTACAGGGTGCTAATGTAAATCATCTGAAAGGATTCACTGAATAAGGAAGCTTAGCAACAAAGTCAAACTTCCTGCAGCACTTCTTAGATTTTATAATATGCTATTATGTATTTTGAATTTGGGCCAATTTTGTGGGATGGTGGGTGAGTCAAGAGTATAATATATTTCCCGAATATTTTTTTTAAGGCAAATATGCAAGTAGGGCTGGTGTTGTCTGGATGGTAATTTGGGAAATGTTGATTTTGTGCAAAGAAGGTAGTATGGCAAAGGAGGGGACTTCAGTAATTGATGGAAGTTTGGCCCTTACCTTCAGGACTATTGACAAATATTTACGAAACACCTACTACATCCTAGCCACTCTTCATGGCACTGGGGATCTCTCAGTGAACAAGGTAGGAAAAAGCCCCTGTCCCCGTGTAGCTTACCTTCTCCCTGAAAGAGACAGATGCTAAACAAGATAAATAGGAGTGATATACAGTCTCATATAATAAAATAATATATGAGATGGTTAGATAGCATTGCTGACTCAATGAACACGAATTTAAGCAAACTCCAGGAGATAATGGAGGACAGAAGAGCCTGGCGTGCCGCAGTCCACAGGGTTGCAAAGAGTGGGACTCAACCTGGCAACTGTAACAACAACAAATACAGTGTCTTAAATGATGATAAACACCATAGATAAAAAATAAGGCTGAGAAGAAGGAAAAGGGAGTTAAGAATTTTATACCAGCTTGTCATTAAGAAATGACATGTTCTAATGAGGTGGATGAAACTGGAGCCTATTATACAGAGTGAAGTAAGCCAGAAGGAAAAACATCAATACAGTATACTAACGCATATATATGGAATTTAGAAAGATGGTAACAATAATCCAGTGTACGAGACAGCAAAAGAGACACTGATATATAGAACAGTCTTATGGACTCTGTGGGAGAGGGAGAGGGTGGGAAGATTTGGGAGAATGGCATTGAAACATGTAAAATATCATGTAAGAAACGAGTTGCCAGTCCAGGTTCGATGCACAATACTGGATGCTTGGGGCTAGTGCACTGGGACGACCCAGAGGGATGGTATGGGGAGGGAGGAGGGAGGAGGGTTCAGGAGGGGGAACACATGTATACCTGTGGTGGATTCATTTTGATATTTGGCAAAACTAATACAATTATGTAAAGTTTAAAAATAAAATAAAATTAAAAAAAAAAAAAAGAAATGACATGTGACTAAAGACTCAAAGGATGGTGCCCAGTTCTGAGGATCTTTCTGGAGGCAGAGGAGTCTGGTGCATTGAAGGAAGAGAAAGGGGACCAGTAGGACCAGGTGGGGGGTTCTGGGGGAGGGTCCTGGAAGATGAGGTCTACCCTAGAGGATTGGATTGCAGAGAGCATGCAGGATCCCGGGTCTTTTGCTTTTTTCCTGAGTTAGAAGTGAAGCTCTTAGAGGGCTTTGACCCCTGGAGTGATAAGATGGGCTTACTTGTAAAAGGACCTCTCTTGCTAATCTGTAGAAATAGAACTAGAGGGGCAGAAGCAGAAACAGGGGACTCATTAGAAGGCTCTTGCATCAATCTGGGTGAAATATCTCAATGGCTTGTAACAGAGAGGGAGCAGAAGAGTCTGTGAGAACTGATTGGATTCTGGATATATTTTGAAGGTGGAGCCAACATGATTGGCTGGTAGATAGAATGTGAAATAAGAGAATCAGAAAGAGGAACCAAGATAATGATTTCAAGGTTTGAGGTTGAGCCCTTGGAAGGATGGAATTCCTGTACCTGAGCCCAGGAGACTTTCAGGAAGAGCAAGTTTGAGGAAGAAGATTGGAAGTTCGATGTTATAGGAGTGGGTTCAGGGAACCTATAGACTCCAAAGCAAGAACATGGTGCAATTGGATTAGCACCTGAGAAAAAATAAGCTATGCCACTCTGGCAGCCTTAGAGAGGATGGATTAGAGAGGAAGGATGAATAGCAGGGGATGCTCCAGGAATAAGGGAGGCATTTCAGAAGCTGAAACAAAAATCCAGAAAACTGATGATACACTGATCTAGAGCAGCAGGTTGAGAACAGACAAGGAGGCTTAGATTCAGAGGCAGGGATGAGGCAAGAAAGGAGAGAAAAATCAGTAAGTTTTCTTACGTGGCCTAAAGTAGGGAAAGGGAGGTCAATACCAGAGCCACTTACAGTTCAGGATGCAGTGTGGATGTGGCCCTTTAAAAATCAGGAAAATAGAAGATGGAGTGGTTTGGTGGAAGAGGATATTGATTCTGTGAGGAGCCCGATGAACTTGAGCTGCCCTAGTAAACTCTACTGCGGATGTCCAGGGGCCTTTGACATGCTGATTCACAGCTCACTAAGTACCTCCATTTCTCTAGCACTTTGGCAGTTTTCAGGGTCATGTGACTAGTTCCTGCTAATGAACTAGGGGCAGAAGTCATCTGTGTCACTTCCAGATGGGAGGATTTAAGAGCCATTGGGCAACACTTTCTCTCACTAGCCCCCTGCCACAGAGACTAGAGGTCATGAGTTCAGAGTTCATGGCAGAGCACCCACCAGCCTGGGTCCCTGAGTGATGCTGTGGAGCTCTGTTTACCAACTTCTGCTGAACATGACTTGTGAATGAGAAATACATATTTGATGTATGTGAGTTGAAGATCGATTTGTTACCACAGCATAACCTATGCTCTCCTTACTAATATGTTTGAATATATATATATAAAACTTGGGAGAAAGATGTTGGAATTTTACCAGTATAAATATGACAGTTAAGTCTGGGAATTGAATGGGATCACTTCATAAGGAACTACAAAGTGAGAGCCAATGGAAAGACTCTGGAAGGCAGCAATATTTAAAAAGAAGAAAGATAAAGAGGCGCCATGAAGTCTGAGAAGGAGCTTTCAGACGCATGGAAAAACTAAGAGAGTCATGGGAACCAAGACAGCAAAAAATTTAGAGAGAGAGGTCAGAAGTGTCAAATGCTTTGGGATTTATTCCAATTCAATTCATTTCCGTTTTTTTCCTTTTTTCCTTTTAAAAACATAGAGAGACTGCCTCTGACATTCCAGGGAAGTAGAATTGGGATTATGAAGACACCAGTGGATAGAATAATCCATAGGTGATTAGATGACCTTTGTCTACAGCATTTTCTTAGAAAAGTGATGGAGGAAGAAGGAAGACTGAGACAGGTTGAAAGTAAATGGAAGATTAGGAGGTGGAGCTCACCAGATGTGACTTTTTTAAGGCTCTTGATGTAAAGAGAAAGACAGTAAGGTGCTAGTTGTGAATGACAAGAGGAAGAAAAGAAAGTGATACACTCATTACTTACTAGAGAGTATCTAACACCCCAATAATCCAATGATGGGAAAATTTATTCCTCATGCAGCAAACAAGGTTCAGAGAACCAGAATACCTGTTTCTGCCATTTACTAGCATGAACTTGGGCAAACTTTCTTATCTGTAGCTGAAGAAATGCCATCTTTCTCCTGTTTTGTTGTGAAGATTGAGTAATCAACTGTCCTAGTGGCTCCAGGATTGAAGGTTTTCCCAGAGCATGGGTCTTCCCTTGCCAAAACCAGAACAGTTCTAGGCAAAGTAAGACATGTTGCTCATTTGATGGTTGAGTGGATTTTAAAATACTTGTCACAGCGCCTGGCAAATAGTAAAGCTTAGCTACGATGACTGCTGATCTTCCACATGCATCAATTTCTTTATCTGTACATGGAAGACACTTGGACTTAACACAGTGGAGTTTTGTGGAGATTAAAAAGAAGATGCTTAATCAGCACATGTAAACACTCAGGAGTATTCATTATTGTGATGATGGTGATCATGATGATAGAGATAATGATGAAGAAACAAGCTGAAAAAAGTTAAGCACAACTAATTAGTAAGAGAACTGGAGTGTGAAACCCAGTTGGCCCATCTCCAAGGCTCTTGGTTTTCCTTTTGTGCCATGTTTTAAGGCAAATGCAAGGAATTATTGCATGAAGATATAGAATTTGAACTAAGCCTTAAAAGATGAATTGAGTTTGACATTTCCTCGTTTGTTGATTTCATCAGCAAAAGTTTATCCAATTCCAATCATGCACAGGATATGCTATGGGGTGAATATATATATACACACACACATACACACACATGTATGAATAACTAGAATTCAACAGATTATGGAAATTGGAAGGTCATAATGTCATCCTAGACAGAGAGACAGATGAACTTTGGTTTAAATCCTTCTGCCCTTCTCCCAAGTCAATGTGAGTATTCACACATGTAAAGATCCTTGAGATGTTAAGCCCACTCTACAAATCCCAAGGGGAGAGCTGACATCTAATTAGAATGTCTTCTTGTTTATTAGCTTTGAACCAAGCAAGATGATTTCTCACACAGTCATCAAGCCTTGTCTCGGTGGTCATGTCAGCCCCAGCTTCTTTCCAGCCTGGCACTACAGGTGATGCTCGAATTCTGTGCCAGTGCTAATAACACACCCAAAGAGGCTGCAGACAAATAAACACCATGTCTATTTTTAGCCCCTTTGCCATGGATTTTGGCAGATCTTTGCTCTGAAATTCAAGGGTAACCTCTGAGCTTTCTTGAAGAATAAATACTCTTTCTGAAATGTTCCCTTAAAAATACAAATAGATAATGGATCCAGTATGGGATCCAAAGCTGATAAACCAGAGGCAAACAGCGAGCTCCCAATTAATGGATCCTTTGATAACACATAGACACCCCCCGCCCCACCTTTAGCAAATCTCCCTGTCCACGGAGGCAGTTTTGAGCATGCAGAAGAGGAAGGCTAGGAGGCTTCATTCCCTGATCCTAGCTCTGAATGGGTCACTAAGGAGGAGTTTAGTTCAGTGAAAATTCTTTCGAGGGTCAGTCTGTTTCAGGTAACCCAGAGAAATAAAGGGAAACACAGGTGGATCAACAATAAAATGGTGAGCAGGCAAACATCAGAATTTCTCCATAGAATGTGCATCAGGAAGCTTGCAAGAGAAAACTGCATCCCATGGCTTGAGAACAGTCATGCATCAGGTTATCAGGCCCCTGAACTGAAATGAACCAGCTCAGGGCCTCCCAGTAGAGTTCCTGGCACAATAGAACCTCTCACCCAACAGATAAGACCTGGAGTTGAATGGCTTCCTCCAGAGCCTGGGAAGACCCGGGAAAGACCTATAACGCCAGGACCTGGATCCTTCCCAACGTACCCAGAAGCAAGGACTCAAGACTCAGATGTGATTCGGTGTCCTTAAATTCCCTGGGGAGCTGGCCCAAAAATCAAGGCTGATTGACAGGTCCTAAGAGTAAGAATAAACCACAAGTCAGGTATCAGGTTTCATCCTCAAAATGTAATGAAAAGAGAGCACTTAGGAAGGCAACCAAAAGGTCCTGAGTAATTGCATTAATAAATCTAAGATGTCTGGGAATGAAGAAGGAAGGGGCCACACACCCTCAAACTCATTCATTCATTCATGCATCCTGTCTCTCATTTGTTGTAGTCACTTCATTGTTTTGTTGTTTTAGACAGCCATAATTCAGTTGGTCAACTAATTCAGATAAACAGTAAGTCAGCCAACCTTTCAGTTCACTTTCAGTCATTCCTTCTCTGGGCTTCCCAGTGGCTCTAGTGGTAAAGAACCCACCTGCCAATACAGGAGATGTAAGAGATGCTGCAGGTGTGATCCCTGGGTCAGGACGATCCCCTGGAGGAGAGCATGACAACTTACTCCAGTATTCTTGCCTGGAGAATCTCATGGACAGAGGAACCTGGCAGGCTGCAGTCCATAGGGCCACAAAGAATCGGACACGACTGAAGGGACTTAGCACACACACATTCATTCTCTAATTCATTTATTCAGTCTTCAGTTGGTAATTTAGTCAGTATTGTCAATCATTTAGTCATCTATCCATCTAATCACGTATTTATTCAACTAATTAATTCATTCACCCATGTTGAGTCTCAGGAAGTCTTTGACGCCATTCATTCATTCATCCAATGAGTCCTTGCTTCTGCCAGTCGGTCATTAGATAATTAATTAGCTGTTTTTACTCATCCATTCATTAATTTATTCTGGCTTTCAAAACTAGTCACTAATTTGCTTGTATTCATGTATTTATTCATTTATTCATGGATCTTTCAGCTCATCAGGCAGTTACTTAGTCAGGCAATCAGTTCCTTAGTCATAGAGAGCTTGTCCACCAGACCTGGAGAGAAGAGCTTCTAATCTATACTTTTCTTCAATTAAACTTAAATTTGCATGATCGTCCCAAAGGCTCAGACTATGGAGGATGGCTTTAGGTATAAATGTTCTCTTCTTGTTAAAAAAAAAATAATAATACAGTTCAGAGCCTGGTGTTGAAAATATCTTTGCCCAAATATATTCATGAATTGTAAGTCCCCTGAGGCCTGCTGCAGTGATTAAATGAGTCCAGGCTCCAAATGGTCCATGAGGAAGTCTACCCTGAGGGGCCAGGTACCCAGAGACCATTCTTCAGGATGGGGCCCCAGCACAGAATTTACCCCAGAATAGACACAAACTGGTTGTTGTTTTTTTTTTCCAATTATATCTTTCCTTGGTTTATTTAAAAAATAGAGAGAGATACATAGTCATTTGAAAATGAAGAAAAGTCTGAATAAGAAAATAAAATACAGCCGAGATGCGACCAACCAGAGTTAATAGTTGTTAACATGTTAGTGTATACACTTATGTTATTATTTGTATGTGCATGCAAGCTAAGTCAATTCAGTCATTCCTGGCTCTGTGACTCCACGGTCTGTAGCCCGCCAGACTCCTCTGTCCATGGAATTTTCCAGGCAAGAAAACTGGAGTGGGTTGCCATTTCTTACTCCAAGGGATTTTCCCGACCCACATCTCCTGTGTATCCTGCATTGGCAGATGGATTCTTTACCAGTGAGGCACCTGGGAAGCCCAATTATTTGTATATATTTTTACAAAAAAAAATTATGTATGGTTTGTATTAATTAATTACAGGAAGACCTCAATGATGTTGAAGGTTTGCTTCCAGACTACCATAATAAAGTGAATATCACATAAAGTGCATCACACAGAGATTTTTGGTTTCCCAGTGCATATAGAAATTATGCTAACACTATCCTGTAGTCTATTAAGTGTGGCAGCTTGATGGTGAAGAATCTGCCTTCAGAGCAGGAGACCTGTGTTCAATCCTGAGGTCAGGAAGATCCCCTGGAGAAGGGAACCGCTACCCATTCCAGTATTCTTGCCTAGAGAATCCCATGGACAGAGGAGCCTGGTGGGTTACAGTCCATGGGACTTTTTCTTTCAGCCACTTTTTCTTTCAGTATTATGTTTAAAAAATGTACATACCTTAATTTAAAAATACTTTATGACTAAGAAATGTTAACCAACATCTGGCATTCAGCTAGTCTTAATCTTTTTGCATTAGTAACATCAGAGATGACTGATCACAAATCACTATAACAAATATAATAATAATTTTAAAATGAAATGAAATGAAGTTTGAAATATTCTGAGAATTATCCAAATGTGACAGAGAGACGTGAAATGAGCCAATACTATTGAAAAAAATGGTGATGGTAGACTTGCTTGACACTGGGTTGACAGAAACCTTCAACTTGTTATTTTAAAAAGTGCCTGTATTATTATACAAGGAGGGTGTAATTCATATAGAAATTTTTGTATTTAAGAGAGTTTGTTTTATCGGGATAGCAGTTAAACTTTGTGATCACAATTAAAATGAGTAATTTAGGAATTGATTTAGACTTGCTGTTTTAAGTTGAATTTTTACTAGATTTATGTACAGTACTTGAGCATATATGATATCATAAGAATCATCATGCTTATGAGTTTAAGGTAATCTATTAGATTTATAATACGTGAATACTTGGGAAATTTTGTTAATCGGACAAAGTACTGAAAATAGAATGTACCAAACGAGATGCCAGTCCAGGTTCGATGCACGATACTGGATGCTTGGGGCTAGTGCACTGGGACGACCCAGAGGGATGGTATGGGGAGGGAGGAGGGAGGAGGGTTCAGTATGGGGAACACATGTATACCTGTGGTGGATTCATTTTGATATTTGGCAAAACTAATACAATTATGTAAAGTTTAAAAATAAAATAAAATTTTTTTTATTTTGCTTTGAAAAAAAAAAAATAGAATGTACCAAGATTATAAAGACAGTTGAAAATCCTTAAGTTAATAAATGAGATTAGGTATTAATCAGTCTCCTTATATGTGATTGTTCATTTTCACCAGGCTTTTACAAATAAAATAAGATTTATAAACTGAACTTAAAAGCTTGAGAAGGAACACAACTTTGTTTAATAAATTTAATAAACTCAGTGTTAAACTTTAAAACCAGAGTAACCTGTGAGTGATTTGTCATGCGCAAATAACCGTCCCTTGAGAACACTAAAAAAACACTCCATCTTACAGCCACCTCAACAAAGTGGGGATAGCAAGTAGCATCTCGCATCTTCCACATGGACTGCCCCTTCCCAAGGGGAATGTCATGGGCAGATGGCTGCCCCACCATCCAGAAAGGCATCAGAGATGATGACCAGATTTCTGGTTTGGGCATCCAGGTGAGTGGCTTCATCAACCACTGAAAGATGCCAACATAACAAAAGATGAGCAGCACAGTTAGGGCCGGTGGGGACTTTGTGTTCACGTGTTTGTGTGTCAGTCTCTTTGTTGTTGTTTAGTTGCTAAGCTGTGTCTGACTCTTTTGCCACCCCATGGACTGTAGCCCGCCAGGCTCCTCTGTTCATTAGATATCCCAGAAAAGAACACTGGAATGAATTGCCTTCAGGAGATCTTCCCAACCCAGGGATCGGACCCGCGTCTCCCGCATTGACAGGTGAATTCTTTACCACTGAGCCACCGGGGGAAAAAGTCTAAACCATGGAGATGGAAGGACAACCTTCTGCCTTCAGTTCAGTTCCATTGCTCAGTCATGTCCCACTCTTTGCAACCCCATGAACCGCAGCACGCCAGGCCTCCCTGTCCATCACCAACTCCCGGAGTTCACCCAGACTCATGTCCTTTGAGCCGGTGATGCCATTCAACCATCTCATCCTCTGTTGTCCCCTTCTCCTCCTGCCCTCAATCTTTCCTGGCATCAGGGTCTTTTCAAATGAGTCAGCTCTTCCCATCAGGTGGCCAAAGTATTGGAGTTTCAGCTTCAACATCAGTCCTTCCAATGAACACCCAGGACTGATCTCCTTTAGGATGGACTGGTTGGATCTCCTTGCAGTCCAAGGGACTCTCAAGAGTCTTCTCCAACACCACAGTTCAAAAGCATCAATTCTTTGGCGCTCAGCTTTCTTCACAGTCCAACTCTCACATCCATACATGACCACTAGAAAAACCATAGCTTTGACTAGATGGACCTTTGTTGGCAAAGTAATGTCTCTGCTTTTCAAGCTGTCTAGGTTGGTCATAACTTTCCTTCCAAGGAGTAAGCGTCTTTTAATTTCATGTCTGCAATCACCATCTGCAGTGATTTTGAAGCCCAGAAAAATAAAGTCTGACACTGTTTCCACTGTTTCCCCATCTATTTCCCATGAAGTGATGGGACCGGATGCCATGATCTTAGTTTTCTGAATGTTGAGCTTTAAGTCAACTTTTTCACTCTCCTCTTTCACCTTCATCAAGAGGCTTTTTAGTTCTTCTTCACTTTCTGCCATAAGGGTGATGTCATCTGCATATCTGAGGTTAATAATATTTCTCCCAGCAATCTTGATTCCAGCTTGTGCTTCTTCCGGTCCAGCATTTCTCATGATGTACTCTGCATATAAGTTAAATAAGCAGGGCTTCTGCCTTCATCCACCTTCAAAACATCAGAAGCCAGCCCATTTCTGGTACTCATCACATGTTCAACAGAGATGCCAGGATAACAAAAGATGAGCACAGTTAGTGCCGGTGGGGAGGGTCTCAAATCTGCAGACAGCTGGAGGGACCTCCACCCTAGACATTTCTCCCTATCTGCAAGCTAACCCTTTGTCAAGATGCAGGTCACAGGGACATAAAACCCAGGGGAGTTCCTGTTCTCTAGAACTTTCTCAGCTTTGGAGGCCTCTTAGTCCAAGCATTTCCTCTGATTATTCCCCACTGTGCGTTCAGACAGGCCTCTGAGGGGCTCGTCACAGTGAAATTCCTGACCCCACTCTTAGGTCTGAGGTTACCTATCATCAATAGGAGAGGAAAAAAATAGCACTGTGGAAAATGCCTAATAGCTGACAGCACATTGTTTAAAGACTCCAGGCAGTGAGCTTGCCCATCTGTTGAGGGGGAAAAAAAAAAAAAGAAATCTCGAAACAGAAGGGCTGCCTTTTATCCTTGAAGACTCAGTCTCACAGGCTCCAGGCAGGTGAGGGTTAGTCAGCTCATGCAGGCTCTGGACACGCCAGGTGAAAGGGATTCAGAGAAGGGCAGGCAACTGGAAACTGCAGGCTTGCTCCAGAGCGTCAAGCCTGCCACTCCTGTCTTCCTAAACTCAGCTCTGAATTAACCAAGCCCCTGCTGGAAGCTTCGCTGGCTTCCTCTCCCAGGCTGACTCGTCAGTGGGCATGCCTAGTCAGAACTGAATGCTGTATTTAGGCATCACAAAGGGGACGTTGTTTACAGATGAAGACATTCAGACTCAGAGGTTAAATAAATCACCCCACCTCCACCGTGTTGTTAGTGAGTAGCCCCACTGGGACTTGAACCCAGAGCTTCTCTAACAGATCCAAGGTCAATCCTCGGAGCTCCGTAGCCAGGCAGTGTTTCCTACCAGCCCTCCTTCCCCAAGCATGACCAAAAAATGATCCCTTCCTTTATTTGTCCTTTGGTTTTTCTTCTCCAGAAAAACTCTATTCCACTCTCTTTTCTCTGTCTATGGAAACCTGACTCTTAATTCCAAACCTTTCCCCATGTCTTGAGTTTGAATTTCAAAGCACTAATTAAGATTCCATCATTTCCCTGGGTAGCAGACAATTTTGCCCCAAACTGTTAACCTGAGTCCAAGAACATAAGTTAATACTCTTGGTTTCTGTAAAAAGGGCCATCATTGCATTTTTTCACCTCTGTTTCCCCAGAAAACAAGGACAAATGATGTCTTCCCTCATCCTTGGTAGATATATATATATATATATATATTTGCCCCCAATGTATAATGAAATACTAAGTACAATCAGCTGTCTCGTAGCTCAGTGTCCCTCCCACTCTCCTTCCCTGCCCCACATTCTTTCTCCAATCTGTGCATATATGTACCCATACATGCATGCCTGTGTACGTCATTCTTCTGCCCATCCATCTGTTCCTCTACACACTCACCATTTCCACTTCTTCCATAACTAGCTAAACCCAGGATACCCCAGTGCTTGACTTCATCTGTAGGAGAAATGACTTTCATGTGGGCTGGGATAAGACCTTCCCCAGCACAACCCATCCTCCCCCAAATTACAAGAGTTGCAGTATGTTAAGTTTTTGACTCGTATATTACAGAGTTTTTTATTTTTTATTTTTAGGCCACGTGACTTGTGGGATCTTATTTCCCTGACTAGGGATTGAACCCTGGTACCCTGCAGTGGAAACACAGAATCCTAGCCACTGGACCACCAGGGAATTCCAAGATTTATATATTATGAATGACAAGCATTAACAGGAGGAACAAGATAGGCTACTTATTTATTTTGAATGCTTCCTCAGTACCATCAATATTGTAACCTGGGTCCAGGGTCAAGAAGGAAGCCACGGAGCAATCATCCCCATTTGCTCATGAGCTTTCCCTGTAGCCTCTCTAAGATGCCTCCATGTTGACTTTCAAGCTGATTCTAATTCTTTCCTATAAGCTCTGATAATAGCTATGGATTTCAGAGATCAAGAGTGTGGCTTCTATCATAGAGATTCAGCAGAGTCCATCAATGAAGAAATTGAAAGTATGAGTCCTTCCACAGACTTAGAGAATGAACTTATGGTTACCGGGTGGAAGAGTAAAGGGAAGGGATAGATAGGGAGTTTGGGATGGGCATGTGCACACTGCTATATTTAAAATGTATAACCCACAAGGACCTACTGTATAGCACAGGGAACTCTGCTCAGTGTTATTTGGAAACCTAGATGGGAGAGGTGTTTGGGGGAGAACAGATACATGCTGAGTTGCTTTGCTGTCCACCCGAAACTATCACAATATTGCTGATCGGCTATACTCCAATATAAAACACAAAGTTTAAAAAAAAGGAGTATGGTGTCCTTAACATAAAAATGTTCTTATACCATGTTCTGGGATTGATCTTTAGCCCATTACCTCACTCATTCATTTATTCGCTCAACAAAGAACTTATTGAATACTTATAAGGCATGATCATATGAACTGAGGGGATAGTAATGAATGAAATAGCAGTACAATCCTCCAGCAGCCTCTAATACAGATTGGAAGGAAAGGATAACTCAGAGCCTAGAATCATGAGTACTGTGATGAGGTGTGAGTGAAGCGTTGACGAGGACACAGAGAGGGACAGGCACGCGAGCTGAATCCTAAAGGAGTGAGCACCATGAGGCTGGTGAGGGAGGAGATGGAACCTTCCTGAAGCGGGGAAACAATGAGCAAGCTTGGAGGCTAGAGGAAGGACGGGAGCTCAGGGAGCTTCAGGTGTGAAGCTGAAAACGATGAGCTGAGCTAGAGGAGTTTGCCAAAGGCTACAGTGGAATGAGCATTGGCTGGCCTCCTTCGGACTTCTTCCTGAAAATGATCAAGGTCTCTTACAGCATTTCCAAGGAGAATTGAGACAGTTTCCAAGGTCAGTACTGTTCAAAGAAGCCTCATTAGTGTTATCCCAGATCCTGAGACTTTAAGAGCACACACAAATAAAATTTTTCTCAGTGTGAGGGAACCCTAGAGAATCACAGGTTAGCTAAAGAGCAATATCAGACACCACCCTATCCCCCCCAAAAAAATAGTTGCAGAGAAAGGCTCTGCAGAGTTGAGAATCTCCTGTGGCCACATTAAGCACCGCTATTCCAACAGGAGGGGCTTCCCTGGTAGCTCAGACAGTAAAGAATCCGCCTACAATTCAGGAGACCCAGGTTTGAGCCCTGGGTTGGGAAGATCCCCTAAAGAAGGAAATGGCTACCCGCTCCAGTATTCTTGTTTGGAGAATTCCATGGACAGAGGAGCCTGGTGGACTACAGTCCATGGGGTCACAAGGAGTCAGACACGACTGAGTGACTAACTTACTTACATCATTCTTACTTACATCATTCCAACATGAACATTCCTTTCACAAACATACAGGCATGCCTCCCTTGAGCCCAGCATCATAAGAACTGCTATTAGAGACAAAAAAAGAAGAAGAAGCACGTATGATATAGCCCCTGCCCTTTGTGAGCAAACAAATGCATCATTATTTTCATCAAACATCGGTATTTCTTTAGGTCGCCTATTCTGTGCCTCTTCTCCATTCTGTCAATTCTCCACCATTCAATTAATTTCGTGTCTGATTCCAGGCATCTCTGCAGCTGCTGATTGCAGCCAGAACCACTTAAGCACTTGAGCCTCCTCAGATCTCACAGGCTGCTCAGAGCTCTCATTTTTTAGTGATCTTTCCATTGAAAAGATGTCTCCAAGCACAGTGAAACACCAAGGCACTAATAGGGTTATGTTTGGGGGTGTTTGGAGGATTTACAACACATTCTCTGAAGGCTTCAAGCTCCATCGACTGGGAGAATGGATTACAACCATCCATTTGCCAAGTGTCTCCATCCGGGAACGTTGTGATAATCTTCATTTCAGCATCTTGATCGTTTTCTCAAGTTTCACCTTTTCTAACAATTTTTTTTTCCCTCAGGCACCTTCTCTGTATTTGGGTTCAGAGATCTGACATCTTTTATTGGTCCCCCTTTGTAGTCTTTGGACACCCTGAAATCCATAAAGTGCATTTTATTCCAAGGTGGTGCAGCGGTAAAGAATCTGCCTACCAATGCAGGAGACAGACACAGGAGATGCCGGTTTGATCTCTGGATCGGGAAGATCTCCTTGAGTAGGAAATGACAACTCACTCCAGTATTCTTGTCTGGAAAATTCCATGGACAGAGGAGCTTGGCGGGCTATAGTCCATGAGGTCTCGAAGAGTCGGACATGACTGAAGCAACTTAGGATGCACGCGTTGTGACTTTTCAGTTCCTGGTTGCCGTCCTTTCTGATGCCCCTTTACATTTCAGTCCTTGGAGTTAAGACATGTTTACTGAGCAGTTAGGATCTCCCAGGCACTTTTCTAGGCTCTGGGGCTACAGTGTGAAGCAGAAAGTCACAACTTATGCTTTCATGCAGCTTCCAGTCTACTCTGACCAGGTAGACAGTAAAGAAGTAAATAAAAGATTCAGTGACATTATTTTGGATAATGTTAGGTACAGTGGGAAAAATCTGAAAGGGTGAAAAAAATATAAAATGACAGGATTGGGTGGGAAGATCATCAGAGTGCACATCAGAGATGACAAGGGCCCCCCGGCACGGCTGTGCTGACCATGCCTGTCCACCTCTAACAAGTACCATGAGCACAAACTGTGATGGGAACAGTGTCCCCCACCCCCCGAAGTTGTGCAGTGCCCAACAAGGACAATGAGAAGCAGCAATCCTGGAAGAGGACTCTCAGAGAAACATTCATGCTAAAATCTTTGTGGAAAGAAGGAGTCAACCAAGCGCACACTTGAGAGAAGAGCATGCCAAGCCGTGGGAAGAGCTGCTGTGATGACCCAAAGTAGAGAATTATTTTGGCCCATTCAGAGAACCCAAAGAAGGGCAGATGCTTCTGCTGAATCTGGGGGAGTGAGATGAAGTTAGTTAGAAGCCAAAGAATCTGACAGTGGGTCAACTTGGGGATGATAAGGAGTATTTCTGTAGGGTCAGAGGACAGTGCATCTATAACCGTGGAGAGTGATGAGAAACAGCAGCTGGCGGAAGGGAAAGTCAGAGTCGGAGCTGGGTGGCTCACTAATGTGATGCTACAAAGTATGGACTTGATTCTTAGAAGCATCAGGCGCAAGAGGACCCACAAGGTGCATTGGAGACTTAGGGATTTTTCTGTGCAGCTGATAAATCTAGCTGGAAATTTGAGGCTTGCCATCTAGTGGTAATCTGTGCACCCTTGAACATCCTCAGAACTGCTGTAATCTGTGAAAGAAGAAGACACCCTGAAATCCATAAAATGCATTTTATTCCAAGGCAGGAAAGACAGGAAGATGTCTCCTTAAAGAGGAGGAAAAATCCATGCTACATGTTGCATGAAGCATTGATGGTGTTAATAAGCCAGTGAAGTCTCCTCATTTCTGAATCACTTGGGGGTCATTCAAGATACTATTTTGCAAGTGCAAAAAAGGTCCAGAAAGTCTCCTAGTAAGGGACATTTCCCTCACTCACTGTGTTGCCTTTTCCAATGACAAGAAGAGCTAGAAATGGAAGAGGTTTCAGCTGAGTTGGAAGCTTGGAACTTAAAGTTCCTGAGTGGGCTGCAGTTCTGGCAAAAGACATTTTTCTCTCCCAAGGATTTTATTCCGTCTGATTTTCTGATTGTTGCCAAGATGGAATGAACTTGTTTTGTTTGCTTCTCAGTGAGAACTTAGATTTCCTTAGAAGATTTGGTTGCAGGGCACCGCTGAGCCCTTAACGACGGTAGCTGGGGAAATAATAATAGCTTACAGGTCTGCAACCACACAATCCACAAAGCATTGTCACACACTCATCTCATTGGAGCTTGGCAGCGACCCTACGAGGGAAGCAGGATTGGCACGATTACCCCGATTTTACAGACGACTAGATTTCCGGTGTTCTTGCCTGGAGAATCCCAGGGATGGGGGACCCTGGTGGGCTGCCATCTATGGGGCCGCACAGAGTCGGACACGACTGAAGCAACTTAGCCAGCAGCAGCAGCAGACTTCCAGGAGCCCCTGCTCAGAGAGTGACCCATGCCATCTGGCTGGGCAAGCCAAACCTTCAGGTCCTCCTTCATACCTCCCTCCCCCTCACCAACTCCAACCCAAACCTTGACAACTTTATCTTTGAAGTGTTTCTCACATTCACTTCATTCTGCTTCCTAAGTCACTGTCTTAGTTCAAATCACGGTCATCTCTCATATAACAAGGCAATGCTCCTTCCACCTGACTCCCAGCTCGGCCCCCTCCTAGCTGTTCCCCACGAAGCAATCAAAGGGATCATTTCAAGATGCAAATGCATTTAGGTCACCTCTCTGCTTAGCACACTCATGTGGTTTCCCAGACTTGGAATCAATGCGGATGTGTTTAGTGTGATCTTCCAATACTGTGCCCCCATGGGGTTTGGCTGCTTCTTCTGTCCATCTCTCACATCCTCTTTGCAACACTCAGTTCAGGCAATCCTGGACTCATTTCTGTCCCTAGTAAGTACCAGGTACCCTCCAGCCACAGAAACTTTGTGCACGCTGGTCTCTCTGCGTGAAGGTCCTTTCCTGCCATCGTCACCTAGTCAATTCCTTCCTACCCTGTGTATCTCAGCTCAGTCATCACTTCCTCATGGCAGCCTTCCCAGATACCCTGACTAGGTCAAATCTCCCCCACTGAACTCTGTCAGAGAACAATGACCTCCCAACCCAGCCACATACCACAGTCGGGAGCATTCATTCCACGGTGATAATTGTATGATGATTATCCACCTTTTCCACTAGACAGCAGGTTCTACAGGGGCAGCATCAAGGTACCCTGTAAACCACCCAGCATACACAAGGCATTCGATAAATGCTTGGTAAATGAGTAGCTAGGTTGAGGAATGAATAAGTGAAGCATCTGATGTGTGTAGAGATTTATTACTCCAAGTCACTCGGTCACAGCGAGTTTCAGAAGCCTCTCCACTCCCTGTATCAGTTTTTTCGGGCTATGTTCCCAGTGTTCCCAGTAGCTGTGGGTCTCATTCTGCAGAATTTTCCCCAGCCTCAATGATATAGAGGCCATCAAATTCAGACTTCCTCCTTTTATCACAATTTAAGACAGGCCCATACCTCACTCTGCTCAGATACAGTTTCTATTCACCGAGAACACAAGGGTCCCACCGAAGAGAAGCACAGTTCAGAGAAGCCTTAGACGCCTTGTAGGATTGGGACAGACCGAGGGACCTTTCACCTCCCTCCCCTCATCCTATGGAGCACCACTTGTCTGCTCTCCTACAAGATGGGACGCTGGCTCGGCGGTTACAAGGATCACCACTTTGGGACTTCCCTGGTGGTCCAGTGGTTAAGAATCCGCCTTCCAATGCAGGGGACACGGGTTCAATCCCTGGTCAGGGAACTAAGATCCCACATGCTGTGGAGCAACCAAGCCCAAGCGTGGTAACTAGGGAAGTCCACATGCCGTCACTACTGAGCCTGTGCTCTCTAGAGCCTAAGACAAGAGAAGCCGCATGCTGCAGACCCAGGACGGCCAAAAAATAAAATTAAAAAAGGAAAAAGATCACACTCCTATGACTCAGAACCCCACATCTAATAGAACTCTGGCCTTGGGATTTTTATTCCATACCTCAGCTGTTGCCTGGATTCATCCTTTGATGCCTGGGCTTCAAGAGTCCCTAGGGCCATGGCACCCCACTCCAGTACTCTTGCCTGGAAAATCCCATGGACAGAGGATGCTGGTGGGTCAGACACGACTGAGCGACTTCACTTTCACTTTTCACTTTCATGCATTGGAGAAGGAAATGGCAACCCACTCCAGTGTTCTTGCTTGGAGAATCCCAGGGACGGGGGAGCCTCGTGGGCTGCGGTCTATGGGATTGCACAGAGTCGGACACGACTGAAGCAACTTAGCAGCAGGGCCCTGGGTAGGGTTACGGGTGATGGGCATTTCTTCTCTCCAAGGCTTCACTGACCGTTATTTCTCTCAGTACCCTTACAACTGTTTCTCCGATCCATTGTCTCCCAAGTCTTCTCATCCCTCCCCGCCTGCTAGATTTCCATACATCCTGCAAAACCAAGCTCAACACCACCTCCACGTAGGCTCTTCCTGCCCCCTCCTCAGAGCTGTCTTTGAACACTGCAGGTTTCTATCGGGTATTTTTTACGCCAAGTATATAACGGGATGGGGCTTCCCTGGTGGCTCAGTGGTAAAGAATCTGCCTGCAAGGTAGGAGATGTGGGCTTGATTCCTGAGTCAGAAAGATCTCCTGGAGAAGGAAATGGCAACCCACTCCAGTATTCTTACCTGGAGAATCCCATGGACAGAGGCGCCTGGTCAGTTACAGTCCATGAGGTTGCCAGAGAGTCAGACATGACTCAGTGACTAAAAACAACACCACAAAGGGACAGCTTGCTGTTATTTCAATTTTCTGGACCTTTTTTGCTCTTGCAAAACAAGGTTTGATTGAAAAGCAGCGACATCTTTCCAGTCCTTGCTTTCATGCCACAACTCTGAGATGAGTCATTGCCACGGAGACTGGAAGGCCCACAAAACCTATTTACTCTCTGGCTCTTCACAGACATTTCCCAGCTCCTAGTCTGCAGCGTCTATATCACGAGCTGAACTTTTTTCTTGTTTAGCTACTTTCCTCTTTTTGTTTACTAGATATTAAATTGCATAACAGCAGCGACTTTTTCTTGTTCAGTGCCCGTTTTTTAAAGTGTCTTACACACAATAGACACTTCTAAAATATTTGTACTATGATAAAGTTGACAACTGAGAGTAAAACCCCAGCTGGATTTTTGGTTCTATAATAGATTGCACCGCTGGACATGGTAGGTGAAGAGAAAATTACCCCTCAACTTTCTTGAGTTCTTCTGGCTGGACTAACCCTAATGTTGACACAAGACAGATGAACAGGAGAAAAAGAAACACATTTTAATTCATGCTTATGGAGGTTGCATAGAAATAGGACCTAAGAAGTGGACAACGCAGCGGCTTTTAGACTTTTTAGATAAAGAAACAATAACTGTGAGGAATTAACAGAACCAAGAAATGAAAGTTTTGTTTGCTCAGTTAGTGAAGAATCTAAACAGTCAGGTCTCAGGGTAGGAAATTAAGTAAAAAGATGCTTTTATACGGGATTCTCTGTCCAAGTTTTCTATTTCTGGTGATAAGGGGGTCCTCTCTCCCCAAACAGGGTGTTCACCTTTCACGTCAGAGATTTATCTCCTGCGTTCAGGGAGACAAGGAAAAAGGATCAGGGTGTCCATTTTGCACTGGTCATTTCATAAATTTAATTCCACTGTGGCACACTTGGGGGCAGCCCAGCCTGGGTTCCAACACTGCGTTTCTTCATCCCTCCTGAATGTTGACCTCTTGCCTTGCAATCTGGCAGCACCTCCTACTACAGGGAACAGAGTGGTGCTGGCGGTTTAGTCACTAAGTTGTGTCTGACTCTCTGCAACCCCATGGACTGCAGCCGCCAGTCTCCTCTGTCCATGGGATTTCCCAGGCAAGAATACTGGAGTGGGTTGCCACTTCCTTCTCTGAGGGAATAGAGTGTATTTTCCCAATCCTTGGCATGGTTCAACAATATGACCCCCTTTGGCCAACAGAATGAGGCTCAAATAACTGTGTGCCAGCTCCAAGTCCAGGCTCTGAAGTCTCCTCCCATCAGCATGGGAACAACACACCCCGGACAGCCCCTGTCCCAGAGGAAGAACAAGGGCCTCAAGGGCACGGAATCAAACCCCCCCAGACAAACCCGGTCCAAATCAATGGACTCACAAGTAGTGCACAGATCAGTGAGTTCAATGCATGTTCCTTGTGGTACGCTGAGCTTCAGGGTGGATGTTCGATTCATCACAATTGTAGCAATTAGATAAAGGACGCAGTGAACCTGCACCGTTTACAGCTGCCTATCGAAGCATCAGCTTTCTGCTCTGCTAAATGGAGATTGTAATAATTACCGTCCTAGACACTTCATGACAACAGGTGTGAAAGCCGCTTCACAGATGATGACGCACCAGACACACGTGAGCTCTTCTTGCCTGTTATTAATTAGAGAGCGATGCACGTCGATCTGTTGCAAAGAGCTAAATTGAGCCTAATCAAGTGGTGGGCTAGGGAGTGCTGGCAGGAAGGCAGTAGCTAGGGCCCTTTGGGGACAGCTAACAGACATGTGGCTTTGTTCTCAGCCACAGCTTGTCTTGGACCACTCATCCAGAGAAGGCAGGACAGGCTGGGTTCTTAGGAGCCAGCCTTGGGCGATTTGCCCAGAAGAACAGGGAGGGGAAAGATGCCCCCAGAGTGGGCTCGGGGTGTGGGAGAAGCATCCTGAAAGGGAGTGGCCAGGGCTTTCCCAAGGGCACAGTGGATAAAGAATTGGCCTGCCAATGCAGGAGACACAAGAGACATGGGTTCAATCCCTGGGTGGGGAAGATCCATTGGAGTAGGAAAGGGCGACCCAGTATTCTTGCCTGGGAAATCCCATGGACAGAGGAGCCTGGTGGGCTATAGTCTGTGGGGTCACAGAGAGCCAGACACGACTGAGAACACATCATGAGCACGAATTCATGAGGGATTTCTCAGAGACACTGCCTTGCTCGTCACATCCAACACTTAACTAATTGGACTGAGAGACAAACAAGAAAGGCTTCAGCATTTGATAAATTAATCAGTGAGGGCTGCAGCAAATTGCCCACTCACATCATTAATTAGACATCCTGAAAAGTCGAGAAGGCTTTTTTAAAGTGTTGATTCTGCAGCTTTTATTTTACCTTTTTTTTTTTTTTTTGGTAATTGATGGGCTAAGACTTTGATCAGATGTCAGTAGGCAGAGAAGAAAACATCACCGTTGAATCCAGTTGCCAGCTATTGCCCGGTCCCAGAGAGAGGGGCGAGGCTCTCTGGGCAATTCCCAGGAGATTTGGTACTGAGCTAAAACAGAGCCAAAGCATCAACTGACATCTGTACCTGCTGAAATCCCAGGGGCCTCAGAAAGCTTTTAATCCAGGAATGCTGTGTAATGGGATAACTGCCAATTAGCCTTCTTGACCAGTCATCAAAATTTCCTCTTTTAAAAGGCAGCTGACAATAAGGAGAATGAGGTCTGGGGGCCCCCTAGCTGTTACGATGACTTCAGCTTCCATTAGAGCTTGTCCGTTCCTTCTGTCTTCTCATCACCGCCGCATTTTGAACTATTTCTGAAGCTTTTCATGGCCTCCCAAGAACGTCAGAGACCCCACAAGAAGAAAAGCCAATTTCTTTCAAACGAAGAGCTAAAAAAAGGAAAAGAAACCTGCAAGATTGGCAGGTAAGGGGCTGTCTGAGCCTCTTCACGGGTCCCTTGGCCCCCGTCCATGGTGAGGATGGAGCCACCGTTTAGCAAGGCCTGGAGTCAGTGTTACAGGGCATGCGAGAGTCAAGAGAGGAACCGCTCGTGTGCTTTCAACCACACTCTCAGGCCTGCCATTAAATATGGCAGGCTTAGCAGTTCTCACTTCAAATGAGGCTGCCAGAGTCCCCGGAGCCTCCTACCCACCTTCACTCATTGTCTTTATTCTGACGAAGCAGACAAGGTCAGCGATTTCCGGCTTTTTTGACAGAGCCCCATTTTCCTTGCAGAAAAGCACAGTGGCATTTGGGGGGCCTGAGGGCAGCAGTGACATCCAGACCACAAGCACGGAGTGGGCAGGCTCCGCCTCTGCTCCCACCTGCCCCCCATCCTCCAGCAGACATTCAGAGCACCTGGCCAGGCTGGGTTGCAAGGACTGAATTTCACCAGGGAAAGGCTGTAATAAAGCAGGCTGCTGTGGTGGGGCAGAATGTAGCGCATGGGCCCGGTAACTGCCTGCTCAGACTATAAGACTCAACCTAGAATTTCTCCTTCCAGAAGCTCCCTCCAGTTCTTTCTCCTCCAGCTGGGGTCAGACGCACCATATTGGCATTCCCAATGAACCCAGTGAGTCCCAGGTCCTTCTCTCATAGCATAAACATGCTTCATAGTTGTCTGTTTACTTGTCTGACTCTGAGCTACTCAAGGGCATAGATTTGTGACTTTTCAGCCCTTTTCCTCCTCCTAACACAATACCAGGCACAGGTGTATATTGGCTGGTCCTGCAGTGGTGGCAAGCCCAAGGTCTTTGGAGTCTGACAGCCTGGATTCATATTTTGGTTCCAGTACTTATTAGTTTCTAACCTGGAGTATGTTGCTTAAGATCTCTGAGCTTCATTTTGGCTATCACTAAAGATGGTATCTAATTTTGGGGGTAGCTACAACAGAAAGGAAAGTTATGACTAACCTAGATAGCATATTCAAAAGCAGAGACATTACTTTGCCAACAAAGGTCCGTCTAGTCAAGGCTATGGTTTTTCCAGTGGTCATGTATGGATGTGAGAGTTGGACTGTGAAGAAGGCTGAGCACCGAAGAATTGATGCTTTTGAACTGTGGTGTTGGAGAAGACTCTTGAGAGTCCCTTGGACTGCAAGGAGATCCAACCAATCCATTCTGAAGGAGATCAGCCCTGGGATTTCTTGGGAAGGAATGATGCTAAAGCTGAAACTCCAGTACTTTGGCCGCCTCATGGCAAGAGTTGACTCATTGGAAAAGACTCTGATGCTGGGAGGGATTGGGGGCAGGAGGAGAAGGGGACGCCAGAGGATGAGAGGGCTGGATGGCATCACTGACTCGATGGACATGAGTCTGAGTGAACTCCGGGAGTTGGTGATGGACAGGGAGGCCTGGTGTGCTGCGATTCATGGGGTCGCAAAGAGTCAGACACGACTGAGTGACTGAACTGAACTGAACAACAGAAAAACAAGATAAGGCATGTAAAACCTGCCCAGCAGAGAGCGTAGTTCACACGCTCAATAAATTGTTTCCAGTGCATTCAGGTTGGTGTTTGAAGCAATAGTAACTTGGTTCTTGATATTGTACTTCATCATATTTCATTGTTGCTATTCAATCGCTAAGTCATGTTTGACTCTCTTGTGACCTCTTTGACTGTAGCCCGCCAGGCTCCTCTGTCCATGGGATTCTCCAGGCAAGAATATGGGAGTGGGTTGCCATTTCCTCCTCCAGGGGATCTTCCAAACCCAGGGATGGAACTCATGTCTCCTGCATTGGCAGGTGGATTCTTTAACACTGAGCCACCCCGGAAGCCCCATTTCATCACATTACCTAGTAGCTAATTAAATATTTGATAACCAGGACAACTGGCATAAACTGCTTTGAGAACAAACAGAGCTGACTCTTAATAAGTAGAAGACACACTTAGTAGTTACAAGATGCCAATGCATATTAGAAAGTGGTCACTTCCTCCCACAAGTGTTCAGCACAGAATGGGCTTCAAGAACTGGGATTGTTAATGGGAATAATGTACTATAGCACCTAGGAGAGAGCTGATGAGTAACTCCTATTATTATGTCAGTTATTATTATTATTATCACTATTATTATTAGCAATTGCTTTCATTATTGATGTGGTTGTTACTTGGGTTCTGGTTCAAATCAGGGTCATTTTAGCAGCCCTGACTATGCCCCATTTAAGAGTTTCTCATTCCATCAAAAAAACATGGAAGACTGCCAAAACAGGCTTACAAAAATTGTGGCCTGTTTTAAATGTTGACTTGGAATAAATTAACACTTTTAGTGGAGAAATTACAAAGCAATATAATTATGATTTACATAGAATAATTATACAGTTTATTTTAAAACATGAATTTGCAGTATTTCAGGCCCCAGTGAGTGTTGAAGTTTGCTTGAGGAAATTGACTTCAGTCAGTCCAGCTGAGCATTGAATTCATTGGGAGAAAAAGCTCCATTTGAGGACTTTTGTGAATATGAGGCCTGAGTCAGAAATTCCTCTGCCCCTACCAGAACCTGAGTTTGGTCCTTCCTTACACCTTCCCTTTGGGTCTCTTTCTCAGTCTCTCTTTCTTTCACACACACACACACACACACACACACGCACACACACACACACGCAGAGCTCAATGTCTGGAGTCATGGTTTTACCTAGCTGCACCCCTGAAGAAGGGAATGGCTACCCACTCCAGTAGTCTTGCCTGGAGATTTCCATGGACAGAGGAGCCTGGCAGGCTACAGTCCATGGGGTAGCAAAGAGTTGGACATGACTGAGTGACTAATACTTTCATTTACACCCCTGTCCTAAGAGCTCATCCTTCCTTTAATAAAGACAGGAAGACCGGATACAAGTCTTTCCCTTTTCACAAAACCAAATTAAACTTTCATAAAGGCTCATGAGTTCCTCTGTGCAGTTTTCCCTTCAGCTTCTCCGTGGAAGCCAGCAAAGTCTCAGCTGAATTAACCCTTTCCCCTCAGCTCTGAGTGGCATCTTCATTTGGCAACACAGGGGGGCTGCCCCTGGCTTGTCTCCAGAGGCTCCAGCCCTGATCAAGCACGCAGCTGGAGGTGCTATTTGCCCAGCTCGTGTTGACTGGGTCCCACCAGAGTTCCTCCCTGACCGTCTCACTTGAAAAAGACATCTACCTCCTTGCAATCAGTTTCCTCTACTCAGACTTTCTTTCTTACAGAACTATCTTCGGGGAACAAATTAGCTTGTTACAGATTCCAAATATATGAGCTAAATTCTCCCCTCAGCTTCTAACACACTGTGTTTTTTTCCCCTCTGAAACAGGAGGTGCCGGTACTGACATCTTTATCACTCAAAGTGCCTTCTTGACTTGCTACTCCCCTCCTGGGGCGGCTCCTGGCTTTGCAATCCAGGGCATGCTCGTGCGGCACCCACGCTTGCAGGTGGTAAAAAGATATCACTAATATGTCCTACAAATGTGTGTTGTAATATACATTTGTTGTTGTTCAGTAGCTCAGTCATGTCTGAATCTTTACGACCCTCTGACTGCGGCTTCCCTGTCCCTCACTATCTCCCAGAGTTTGCTCAGACTCATGTCCGTTAAGTCGATGATGCCATCCAACCATCTCATCCTCTGTCATCCCCTTCTCCTCCTGCCCTCAATCTTACCCAGCATCAGAGTCTTTTCCAATGAGTTGGCTCTTTGTGTCCGGTGGCCAACTTATTGGGGTTTGGGTACAGACAAATACTGTTTGATTCCACATATATGAGACACCTAGAAAAGTCAAATTCATAGCATCAGAATGCACACTGGTAGGTGCCAGGGGCCAGTGGAGGGAGTAGGAAGGGGAAATGAGGGAGTTAGTGTTTAATGGGGACAGAGTTTCAGTTTTAGAAGGTAAAAGAAATCAGGAGATGGGTGATGGTGAGTTGCATAACAAACTGAATGTACTTAGTGCCACTGGACTGTACAATTATATATGGTTAAAACAGTATGTTGCATATTATGTGACTTTTACACAGTTAAAAAAACATTTTAAAAAGATATCACTAATAAATGCTAGGAAGTAAATTGAAAAATCACCCATGTCTCAGTATTACAAAATCTAGTAAGATACAACTGGAGAAGGCAATGGCACCCCACTCCAGTACTCTTGCCTGGAAAATCCCATGGATGGAGGAGCCTGATAGGCTGCAGTCCATGGGGTCGAGAAGAGTCAGACACGACTGAGCGACTTCACTTTCACTTTTCACTTCCATTCATTGGAGAAGGAAATGGCAACCCATTCCAGTGTTCTTGCCTGGAGAATCCCAGAGACAGGGTAGCCTGGTGGGCTGCCATCTATGGGTTCGCACAGAGTCGGACATGACTGAAGCGACTTAGCAGCAGCAGCAGCAGCAGTAAGATACAACATCACTGTGAAAATATAAAAGTTTCCTGTACACCAAAGCTGGGCAAACATTTAAAATTAAAACTCTGTTTATACATAAGCAAAGCCCTATGAGTGTGAGAAAAAGTGAACCACAAGCCCCTAGGTGATTGCATTATATTATATTAGGAGGAATGGAAACTCATGGGACAGAAGGGCTTAGGACATAGCTGTGGGTTATTTGGATCAATGAAAAGTGTCACAGGATGCACAGAATCAGAGGATACAAGAAAGTAATTACACAGACAAAACATCAGGATCAGACATTCTGCAGAGTCTTCCACAAAGGTGGCAGGCTTTCTTATGTTCTGTCATCGCACAGACAGATGCAGTAGCAAGTTACGAATGGAGGTGGTGACAGGCAGTAGCAGGAGAGTCTGTACTCTGTTTAGACAGAGAGAACAGTCCTATGTAAACACTGTAAAATCCTTGACCCAATGTGGAACTGTCAAAACACAGGCTGTCCTGGAACATGAGACTAACTAAACAGGAAGAGAATTAATATCCAGTACAGAGGCCAAGAGCTGAAGAAGAGTCTTCTAGCAGGATCAGGCAATTTCCTTGGTCTCACTTGACTAGGAATTTTACCAGTTCCTCAATGAGAAAGAGTTACTCTTAGCACTGAGTGTGCATGTTTGTGTATGTGTATGTGCATTTGACTCTATATTAGTTGAACTGTATCTTTCTGAATGAATCCTTTCACAATATCCAGTTAGACGAACACTTTCTTGGTATTGTTAAAATATCTGCAAAGGAACCCACTTGAAAATATAACCAATAAGGCTTCAGCAATACGTGAACCGTGAACTTCCTGATGTTCAAGCTGGTTTTAGAAAAGGCAGAGGAACCAGAGATCAAATTGCCAACATCCACTGGATCATCAAAAAAGCAAGAGAGTTCCAGAAAAACATCTATTTCTGCTTTATTGACTATGCCAAATCCTTTGACTGTGTGGATCACAATAAACTATGGAAAATTCTGAAAGAGATGGGAATACCAGACTACCTGACCTGCCTCTTGAGAAACTTATATGCAGGTCAGGAAGCAACAGTTAGAACTGAACATGGAACAGCAGACTGATTCCAAATAGGAAAAGGAGTACATCAAGGATATATATTGTCACCCTGCTTATTTAGCTTATATCCAGAGTACATCATGAGAAACACTGGGCTGGAAGAAGCACAAGCTGGAATCAAGATTGCCGGGAGAAATATCAATAACCTCAGATATGCAGATGACACCACCCTTATGGCAGAAAGTGAAGAGGAACTCAAAAGCCTCTTGATGAAAGTGAAAGAGGAGAGTGAAAAAGTTGGCTTAAAGCTCAACATTCAGAAAACGAAGATTATGGCATCTGGTCCCATCACTTCATGGGAAATAGATGGGGAAACAGTGGAAACAGTGTCAGACTTTATTTTTGAGGGCTCCAAAATCCCTGCAGATGGTGATTGCAGCCATGAAATTAAAAGATGCTTACTCCTTGGAAGGAAAGTTATGACCAACCTAGATAGCATACTGAAAAGCAGAGATATTACTTTGCCAACAAAGGTCTGTCTAGTCAAGGCTATGGTTTTTCCAGTAGTCATGTATGGATGCGAAAGTTGGACTGTGAAGAAAGCTGAGCACCAAAGAATTGATGCTTTTGAACTGTGGTGTTGGAGAAGCCTCTTGAGAGTCCCTCGGACTGCAAGGAGATCCAAACTCCAGTACTTTGGCCACCTCATGCAAAGAGTTGACTCACTGGAAAAGACTCTGATGCTGGGAGGGATTGGGGGCAGGAGGAGAAGGGGACGACAGAGGATGAGATGCCTGGATGGCATCACCGACTCAATGGACATGAGTTTGAGTGAACTCCAGGAGTTGGTGATGGACAGGGAGGCCTGGCGTGTTGCAATTCATGGGGTCACAAAGAGTCAGACACGACTGAGCGACTGAACTGAACTGAACTGAAGGCAAAGATTCAACACTTCTCAAGAATCTTAAAATGCTTTATAATCCCCTTGGTAGGGATACAACTTTGGGGAATAATCTGAGATGTGCAACCTAGATTTCTGTGTAAAGATTATCAATGTAGTTTTCTAAATAAAAGCTAGAAACACCCTAATTGTCCAACAGTTGAGAATTTAAGAGATGAGAAAGACTGGAACTCAGAATACAAGGTTAAGATTCATTCATTATTTCTCATCTCTTAAAATATTTATGTCTCTATACAATGAAAATCTTTAAAAATGATGTTTTCAAAGAAAAAAATGGAAAAATACTTACGATATAAAATTAAGTGGGGAAAAGCAATATTTCAAAATATGTATCGTCTCACCAAGTTAGCATGTCTGAGATGTGTGAAGTGCTTTGTAAGTTGCAAAGCCTTCTGCACATGTCAGGAATAGCTCTGACTTGATAGGGTGGTCAGAGGCCAGTTGGTATCTAACAAGAGTAGGTAGTCGTGAAAAGAAAGCCACAGGGCACACCCAAAGGAGATCTGTCTGTCCACGTGTCCCCACTCATCCAGTCTCTTCACCGAGCCAGCTCTTCTCAAAGGAGCCCCAACAGAGAATCAACTCTAGAGAATGACAACAGGTTACATAGTCCAACCCAAGAATCATTACTGAGGATAACTGAGAAATAAAGAGGCAGACAAGGGCAGCAAAGGGGCTGCTCTGGAAAATCAGAAAATCAAGCATCACAAGAGCAAAGGGAGCTTAGAGAGAGATGAGAACCAGCTTAGGGGTGCAGACAGCCCAGAGAGGGAGGCCTAAGATGTTTCAAAGGCAAAATGAGACTGCTCAGAATTAAATCATTATTTTTCTTACTTTTATTAAATGTGATGATCCCCCACTCCACCCCTACCATGCACACAACTTTTGCATAGCATCTTCTATGATGACAGACCGGGCTTTAACTACCCCTTTTGAATTAGAGATTTTTATGGATGGCACAAATACAGTTAACAAGAGTCCTGGTGAGCCAGTGACTCTGTGAATCCAGGCTAGCTTTCTTGCTGGAAGGATTTGCCCTTTTTATCAGATAAATGAACAACCGAACTCATTGTGTTCTGTGCATATTTTTGCCTCAGCTACCAGGCTTACTCCTTGGAAGGAAAGTTATGACCAACCTATACAGCATATTAAAAAGCAGAGACATTACTTTGCCAAAAAGGTCCATCTAGTCAAGGCTATGGTTTTTCCAGTGGTCATGTATGGATATGAGAGTTGGACTGTGAAGAAAGCTGAGCACCGAAGAATTGATGCTTTTGAACTGTGGTGTTGGAGAAGCCTCTTGAGAGTCCCTTGGACTGCAAGGAGATCCAACTAGTCCATCCTAAAGGAGATCAGTCCTGGGTGTTCATTGGTAGGAATGATGCTGAATACGAAACTCCAATACTTTGTCAACCTGATGGGAAGAGCTGACTCATTTGAAAAAACCCTGATGCTGAGAAAGATTGAAGACAGGAAGAGGAGGGGACAGCAGAGGATGAAATGGTTGGATGGCATCACTGACTCAATGGACATGGGTTTGGGTGGACTCTGGGAGTTGGTGATGGACAGGGAGGCCCGGCGTGCTGTGGTTCATGGGGTCGCAAAGAGTTGGACACGACTGAGTGACTGAACTGAACTGAACCAAGAAACACTGCTACACTTTTGGAACTCAGTTGTCATTTCAAGTGTTGGACATTGCCTGTATTGAAAGTAGCAGTAAGTATTTTTAATGACTTTCTGTCTCTCCTTAGACGACAGCTTCTTGGGAGGCAGAGACTGTCTGACTCCTCTACTCCCCTGTTCCTTCCCTATGGATAAAATGATCAATTAAAGTTGAAAATTTTGATGAGTGAATGAATCTCAACCTATGTTCTGAGTTCTGTCCTTTCTCATCGCTTAAGATATTTCTGGTCTTATCTGTGTAAACCTTGTTACCGCATGTTTGTTTTTACAATGCAAACTGCCTCAATTTTTTTAAGGGAGTGAGTATAAGTTAGGAAAAAAAGAGAAGGAACAAGGGAAGGAAGGAGAGAAGGAAGGAAGGAAAGCCAAGTTCAAATCCCCTTCAGTCATACAACCCTATGAGAACTGCCCCTCATAGAAAAAGGTATGCAGTTAGCCTAGCGAGGTTTAGTTTTATTTTGGTGCATATACATATTTTTTATACTACCAAACATATTCACTGAATAGGCTAATTCATATTCATTGAAAAAGTTTGGGGAAATGCAGAAAGGTGATGCAGTAACAATTCTAACAGCTATAATTTATACCTGACTATGAGCCAGACTCTGCCAGAAATTTTATGTCCATAATCTAAATTCCCAACACACTTGAAAGGTAGTTATAATGCCCATTATCAAGATGAGAAGCAAAGTCTTAGCAATGTCCATTGTCTTACCAGAGGCTGTAGATCTGGCTTTGAACTCCAGGCTGCTGACACTCAAAGCTTCTCTCTATTTCCCTTACCAGGATCCCCTTTTCTCTGCAATGGAAAGGCTAATCAAAAAGAAATATTTTTTTTTTAATTTCAATGCACTTCTGCCCCCACCTTTGGGGCTTCCCTGGTGGCTCAGATGGTAAAGAATCCGCCTACAATGCAGGAAAACCAGGTTCAATCCCTGGATCAGGAAGATCCCCTGGAGAAGGGAATGGCTATCCATTCCAGTATTCTTGCCTAGAGAACCCCATGGACAGAGGAGCCTGGTGGGCCACAGTCCATGGGGTCACAAAGAGTTGGACATGACAAGTGACGCACTTTTTGCAACAATCCATCAAAATGGCAATAAGTTGGTGAACAGCTGTGACCCTAAGAGGCAGAAATGGGATCCCTGACTGTAGATTCAGAAACAGCCATGACTGCATTCTCACCCTGTCCCCAGTCTTCCCCCCACAGCATAGGGCTTGGTCTACTATCAGGAAGAGGTAAGAGGTGGCCGCTTGTACTAATTCTTCTCTTTTTAATCTTGCTGATGGGCAGGGAGGCCCATCAGACTTCAGTTTCAGGCTAACTTCTCTGTGCACTGATTCACTGCCCCATCTCATCTACACAGTTACACAGTTCCCCTGCGTCTTGGTCCCTTTTGTTTTCAACCGGGAATGTGAACTAAGAGAAGGAAACCACAGACCTTAGCAACCGTAGGCATCCGGTGAATTCTAGATTATATTCAGTCACATTTTCAGCAAATCTTTAGAGAGTAACTCTGACTTCAGTAAAACACATAAAGACAATAAATTCTAGGGACATCCCTGGTGGTCCAGACACTAAGACTCTATGCTCCCAACGCAGGGGACCAAGTTCAGTCCTTGGTCAGGGAACTAGATCCCACATGCCATGGCTAAGAGTTCACATGCCACAACTAAAGATCCCACACGTTTTATTTATTGATTTCTGGCTGTGCTGGGTCTTCATTGCTGTGAAGGCTTTTCTCTAGTCGTGGAGACCTAGGTCTAATCTCTAGTTTGGTGCACGGGTTTCTCATTGTTGGGGCTCCTCTTGTGGTGGGGCACAGGTTCTAGGGCCAATAGGCTTCAGTAACTGTGGCTCCTGGGTTCTAGAACACAGGCTCAATCGTTGTAGGTGCACAGGTCTAGTTGCTCCTTGGCATGTGGCATCTTCCGGGATCAAGGATCGAACCCATGTCTCCTGCCTTGACAGGCAGATTCTTTACCACTGAGTCACGAGGGAAATCCCAAATAAATAATTTTTTTAAAAGGGAATAAATTCTAAAGTTAACTCACTCTGAAGAAATGAGTGGGGCACTCAGATACTGCTGGAATATATACATTTTTGTGTCTGCCTATATGTATATGAGACTTCCCAGCTGGCGCTAGTGGTAAAGAATCCACCTACCAAAGTAGGAGATGCAAGAGACATGGGTTTGATCCCTGAGTTGGGAAGATCCATTGGAGGAGGAAATGCCACCCCATTCCAGTATTCTTGCCTGGAAAATTCCATGGGCAGAGGAGCCTGGTGGGCTACAGTCCAAGGGGCTGCAAAAAGTTGGACACAACTGGGCAAGTGAGCAGGTATACAAATTTTAGGATTATGATATTTTTGCAGAGACTGTTTCTTATTCCCCTGAACCAATTCTCTCTTCTTTAGCACTCATGAATGTATTCCAGCAAAGCCAGCTAGACTACAGTGGAAGTGATAAATGCCATTTCCAAGTTGGTACCTAGGAGGGATGGATGTCTCCTGAATCCACCTCTTCTTCCTCTGAATTGGGTAGAGCTGGGACATGACGGTGGCCCAGATTTGCCTGAGCAGTTGAGGACTATGCTGTATGAGGTGAAGGGGGGACAAGATGGAAGGGATCTGGATCCCTGAATAACTGTGTGGAACACAGGGACCACTGAACAGAATGCTTTCCCAGGCCCATTACATGAGAAAGAAGTAAACAGCTTTGTGCTTTAAACCATATCATCACTGTCCTTATTATTGAGTTGGCCAAAAATTTCAATCGGGTTTTCCACATGACGTGACAGAAAATTCCAACCAAACTTTTTGGCCCCACCCAATATTTCAGCGTTGCTTTTTACTCTAGTACAGATGGGGACACATGAAGCCGGCATCATTAAAACGAAAAAGTTGAGGACTTCCCTGGTAGCTCCATGGTGAAGAATCTGCCTGCCAATGCAGGAGACAGGGGTTTGAACCCTGAACCAGGAAAATCCCATGTGCCTTGGGACAGCTAAGCACGCGCACCTCAGCTATTGAACCTGTGCTCTGCAGCCCGGGAACTGAACCACTGAGCCCGCCTGCCACAAGCACTGAAGCCTGCTCACCCTAGAGCCCGAGCTCTGTAACGAGAGAAGCCGCTGAAATGAGAGGCCTGAGCGCCGCGAACAGAGTGTTGCTCCTGCATGCCACAACTGGAGAAAAGGCCTGGCAGCACAGCCAAAAATAAATAAACACATGCAATTATTGTTAAAATACTAGCAATGAAAATAGGAAGACGTGTTATTTATTGACTCGTGGCACTCTTTCCAAAGCTGCAGTGCTGTCCTCCTTCCTTCAATTGTTGAGACTTTAATCAGAGGCTCTGAATAGAGGGTTAGATCTTCAACCTCTCATAGTCTCCATTTCCTCATTCACAACCTGAGGTTACCATAATTACACCAAGGGGGCAAGATTATTATTGTGAGCAATGCCTAGTTTTTATGTTTGTAAATCCTCTGATACATAGAGGGTGACTGCCTTAACCCATAACTTGGAGTTTGAAGAAAAAATATCAGACCACAATAAATATTATCTGAGTCAAGTTCTATAAGTCAAAGTGAGAAGATGATTGTCTATGCCCAGACTTGCCAGGATGTTTCTGCGGTAATGTCAAGTATTTCTTCTTTCAAATTGGTTCTCCTATGACTGTCATGAAGCAAAGTTCCCCAGAGAGGATGCACATCAGAACAGAAAGAAGGTGTGTTCAGGCGCATGTCATTGCTCATAAGTGAGACAAAATCCAATAGGCTATCAAATCACTTGAAGATGTCAAGAAGAAGGGGAAATAACGACACTTTCTGTTGAAGGAGGTGACACTCCATTGCTAAAAGCAAAGCAGAATCGAGTGAACATGAAGGACATAGGCCAACTGACTTTGCCATTTTAAAAAAGCAGACGCAGGCTTTACAAAGGCTCTTAATCCAAACACGACTGTGTCCCAAGCTCTTGGGCAGAAGAGACACGACAAGCTTGTCAGGGGTGGGAAGGAGCAAGAAAACAATTTTCTTAGCTACAGACCAAGAATTTGAAAGGAAATCAGCCCTTTCCTTCCATAAAGGTAAGCTTTTGGAATCACAGTGATAGGAACATTCCCAGCCGAAACTTGATTCCCAGTGGGGAAGAAGTGTTAGAGGAAATAGCAGCCCCAGGGGGCCTAGGACAACCCTAACAAACATTTGTACTTTAATAAAATACACAAAAATATATCAAGAAATGCAGACCTTGATGACACTTCTTTGTTCTAATGAATCTAGACTATTCGTAACCTTAACTTGCTAAAAACTTCTCAGTGATGTCATCTTTTCACATTGCACTAAAATCTTCAAATATGCTTCTGGCTTTCTTGTAGATAATGTTCACATGAAGAAGTCCTTCCCTTTAGCCCCCGCCACTGGCCCTGCTTCCCTGTGATACAGTTTAATGAATTTCCTAATTTATGCCTTGGATGCTCTGACTCAGCCTCTCAGGTCCCCTTGTGGCCCCAGATACAAGAGTAACTTGGATGTTGACAGGGCAGTTGATGGAGAAACACCTTGGAGATGTCAAAATCCATGGGTGCTGATTTTGTCAAAAGCTTTTTCTGTATCTGTTGAGATGATCATATGGTTTTTATTCTTCAATTTGTTGATGCGGTGTATTATGTTTCTTGATTTGTGGATGTTGAAACATCCTTGCATCCCCAAGATTAATCCCACCTGAACATGGTGTATGATCTTTTTAATGTATTGTTGGATACAGATTACAGTATTTTGTGGAGGATTTTTGCATATATGTTCATCAGTGATATGGGCTTGAAATCTTCTTTTTCTGGGTGGTATCTTTGTCTGGTTTTGGTATCAAGATGATTGATAATGGCATTATTTCTGTCTGGGGAAATAAATTTCCATGCTGAAACCAAAGTGAAACCATACCTTTATTTACTACATTGCTGTGATGGAGCTGCTATTCTGAAAGCTGCCTAATACCCTTTTTCCAACAATTATCCCCAGCAGAAATGGCTCACAAATCAGAGCTATTGAAACTTGAATCCTTGAGCTCATGCGAAAAGTGAACCTGAGATTTCAGTTAGGTGATAGTAGTCCAGAAGCTGTTATGCAAAGCTTACAGTACAAGCATAAGTTAGAAACATCAAGTCTGTAAAGTTAGTCTCGAAAACACATAAAAATGAGCTGTCAAAAAAATTTCAGGATCCCTACTCCCTGGGTCACTGATCCTTATTTTTTCTTTTATTTTGCAAGTTGCATTTTTTAAATCTTATGTTTCTGTTTCCAATCTATGTTTTACATTGTACGTAGGAGTTAAAGTATGTCTACATATATTATTCGGGATAGGTAATCTCTTGCTGCTGTAATAGACAAACCTCATAATGTCAGTGCCTTAACTGTACACAGGTGACGTCCATTCAGGCCTCCTGAATTCTTGGGTTCAGTTCTTTTGTGAGGGGTCCATATTCTGCTAGCTCAACATACAACTTGCAGAGTCATTGTAGCAAGAGAGGAGAAAACAGGAGTGCCAGGTGGGGTCGTTTGAAGAGGGCAGCTGGGAAATAATTAACATTTCTAAACATCCCTTTGACCCCCAAAATGCAGTCCATGACCCTGAGTTAAGGTCAGTGGAGCCTGGGGAGTGCAGTCCTTTGTGTGCCAAGGCCCAGGGAAACGAAACGGTATACATCGTCTCTGCTATGTCATCTCTTTCTTTGTGCATCAACCCCATCCCCACACACAAAACAAAGCCAGCCAGAAAAGCACAGTCTTCCACAGAACTTAACAGCATCCTCCCCAACTTGCTGACAGAGTAAATAGACCCTGGTCGCACTGACTCTCTGCATATTCCCGGGTGGCCATTTATAGAGTCGGACCCCAGTCTAACTGCACCGTTGAAAGCCTGATGGAGTCATCTCAAAGCAGACCCCTGGGGAAGGAGAACTGCTCAGTGGCTAATGAGCCATCCTGAAAGAACAGAAGCAGGAGCAGGGAAAATTCCCTCCCTGGTTAATGAGAGGCGAGGGATTACAAGCTCATCGGGAGCTTGATGAGGATTCTTCCCTTGGGGGATGAAGGGTTGCATTAATGCATCTCCTATGTTCTCAGTTCCCTTTGCTTCTCAACCTGCTTATCCAGGTAAAACCAGGCTAGAACAAAACATCCCCAGGCTGCCCTAAAGGAGAAAAAAATTAACCAAAGCCCCTTTCCTGACCTCCCTTGTGAAGTCTGATGGTCTGTCCTCTATGACTGCAAAACTCCTACAAAGCCTCTAATGTCACGCTGTATTGGAATTGTCTCCATGTCTGACTCCCTGATGAGATGAGGCCTTGCTTCTCATGGGAAGAGCACAGGATCTGGAGTGTAAGGAACTAGCTGTGCAGACTTCTCTGATCTTCAGTCTTACATCCCTAAAACAGAAAGCTCCCACTTTACAGTTGATTTAAATGTAAAACAGTGGCTCTCAACCCGACTGCAAAGTGGTCCCCACCCTCAAGATTTCTAATTTAATTAATCTGGGCATGGCCTGAGGGTCAAGATTTTCAACAGCTCTTCAGGTGACTCTTTGTGTTCAGCTAGGGTTAAAAACCACCGATGTAAAGGAAAGAAATGAAAATCCATCACTCCTGGGTTCTTCCTCTAGCCAGGGCCCCACTGATGCTTTTCCCCTAGAGAGAAGGGTAGGAGCCCTGGATAAACATTTGACTTGACCCTTACAGAAATCAGAACTCAGAAAACAAGGTTGGACCTTCGAAGTTCCTATTATTTCTCTTGTTGTTGGGTGGAGATCTGAACACAATAGAGGTTTGATTAAGCAAAACCACAATGGCTTCCTACTTCTGGACAGCAGAGTGCCATAATGGAAGATGATGACTGCAAAAAAAGGAAAATAGAATGACTCTGGACAATAATGTAAGATGCACTGGGGGGCTGTCCTATGATTGTTCCAATGGAGGGAATTCAGCAGATCCTGAAAACCCAGCAAAGAGAGGAAAGCAGGGAATAATCACCATACCAAGAAGGGATAAGAGGAGAAGCCAGGAGTTGGAGCCTAAGAGGACCCAGCAAAGAGAAATATCCCGTGTCTCAGGAATGACTGGTGAGTGTTTAGCATCAGTGACTGAGGTTGGACATTTGACTTAGAGTTGACTCCGTGGAGTGTGTAAGTGCCATTCACACCATTCTCCTCTAAATTGTCATGTAAAATCCTATATGCAGCCAACTTGGATTATTGGTGCCTTGGAAGAACTAAAGGTTACAGATGTACATGCCTTGGGTGAGGACGTTAAAGGGACATGTACAATTTCCTCTTCTGAAACTGGTGGGGTGGTACCTGCAGAGCGTCGGGGAAATAAGGTGGCCCTGGGCTTCTAAGGGGAGACCAGCTGCAGGGTCAGTGGAGGTCAAGAGTGAGTGCAGGGGAGGGAAGGAGGAAGTGGCAGCAGAAACGTGGGCTGTACTGGTGACTGGACAAGAACAGAGGGAGGTCGTCCATTCATCCACGCCACAAATTCTTTCTTAAAGACTTTTTTGATGTGGGCCATTTCTAAAACCTTTATTGAAATTGTTACGATGCTGCTTCTGTTTTATGTCTTGGTTTTTTGGTCTAGAAGTGTGTGGAATCTTAACTCCCCACTAGGGATTGAACCTGCACACCCCCTGCATTGGAAGGTGAAGTCTTGACCACTGGGCCACCAGGGAAGTCCCCACAAATATTCATTATAGGCTAGATAGTCACTCTGCTAAACACTTAGGATGCATCAGTAATAGAATAAAGATTCTAACTTATGGACCTTACATTTCGGAGAAGGCAGACAGACAATAAATAATACTTAAGTAAATTACATGGTAGATGAGGGGCTTCCCTGGTGGCTCAGATGGTAAAGAATCCACCTGCCAATGTAGGAGATGTGGGTTCAATCCCTGGGTCAGGAAGATCCCCTGGAGGAGGAAATGGCAACTCACTCCAATATTCTTACTGGGAAATCCCATGGACAGCAGAGTCTGGTGGGCTACAGTCCATGGGGTCGCAAAAGAGTCAGGCCTAGCCTAGTAACTAAATCACCACCACCACCATTCCCAGAACCTGAAGGACAGGCGTTTTAGTCCTAAATGTTTCAGCCCCCAGTTCCAAAAATGGGCCTTGGAAAAAGGAGTGGAACAGGTTTGAAAGACTGGGAACGAACTTGTGTTTCCTTCTGTCCTTTCCTTCCATTCTGTCTTTCTCTCATTTTTTTTCTTTTGCTTGTTTATTTTGAATGATACTGTAAGTGGAAATACTGTGTTGCTAGCTGTATGTATAAGACTGAAATTCAGAACAGAGCTCCTGAGTGGAGGCATATATTTGGAACACACACACACACTAACACACAAAGGGATACAGCAAACAAGAATTCGAGTCAGTCAACAAATACTAACAATTCCCACACATAATAATGCAAGAATCCCTCCATTCAGGTCCCGTTCCCCGATTTGATTTGAGATTCCTCCAGCTTTATCCGTGTTTGTCCGTAAAATCATGGTCACCAGCACTGCACTCACTCTCTTTCTTCCTCTTTCTGCTTCCCACTGCCTCTCACCGAGGAACAAATTACAAATAATATTTTTGTATCAAGAAACACATTTCTGGAAGAAAAATTAAGACTGCCAAGAAATGGAGTAGTAATTTCTGCCACATGCCCACTGGTCTGAAAAACACGTATTTGCTTTGTAAGAACAAGGAAATTGGGACAAAATTTTTGATTTGAAAAAGGGCAGTCATTTACCCAACTTGAGAGGCAGGTGATGTTTCAGGAGGTAGATGAGCAGGGTTTACAGCTTGGCAGATATCGTGTGAAACATACCTGAGTTGTAGTGTGAATCATTTTTTAAAATATTGATTCTGTCTTTATTCTACTTTTTTATTTAAAAATGTTTATCAATATTTATTGTTACTATTGTTATTATTGGAGTATAACTGCTTTACAATGTTGTGTTAGTTTCTGCTGTACAGCAAAGTGAATCAGCGGTATGCATACGGGTGTCCTTTCCCTCTCGGCCTCCCTTCCACCCCGCCCGTCCCACGCCTCGAGGTCATCATGGAGCACGGAGCTGAGCTCCCTGTGCTGTGCAGCAGCCTCCCTCTAGCTAGCTATTTCACACACGGCAGTGTCTGTCGGTACCACTCTCCCAACGGCAGGAGGAGAGAGTAGTGTGAACCTTTCACAGCAGCCGTGGCTGCAGTGGGAAGGGCCATGCTGAAGGCTCAGAGCCAGCGCATCTACCTTAAAAGAGAGCTGAGAGGAACGCGGACAAAGAAGGAAGCGGAAGGAGGGGACTAGCAATTGGCCTCTGACCTTAAGAGCTTCTGAGCCTGAAGAGCACTCAAAAGAACAGAGCATCTAGCAGTTCAAGAAAGAATCATAATTGCTCTATCTTGACAAACCTTCACAAAAGGCTGAGTTGGAAGAATTTTTCTTCCCGGTTTGAGGGAGATCTGCAGGTGTGAGGGGAAGGCTACACACCTCGGAGTCAGGGGCCCCAAATCTGATTCATGGCCTGGCCTCCCCACCTGTGAGAACCTGGTGAAGAATTTTAACCCCGAGCCTTGTTCAGTTTATCAACACACACAGATCTTCATTTAAGCAACAACACTCACTGGCCCAAATTCTTAAGAAAAAGTAACATTCAACTTTCTAATTCTTTTTCAAAATCCCATTAACAAGAAATGATATTTATGGATAATTACCCAGGATATGGGCTTCCCGGGTGGCGCTAGTGGTAAAGAACCTGCCCACCAATGAGGAGACACAAGAGACGTGTGTTCAATCCCTGGGTTGGGAAAGATCTCCTGGAGGAGGGCATGGCAACCCACTCCAGCATTCTTGTTTGGAGAATCCCTTGGACAAAGGAACCTGGTGGGCTACAGTCCATGGGGTCGAAAAGAATTGGACATGACTGAAGCAACCTAGCATGCGCATATCCAGGGTATGTAGTTCATTCATTCCTGTAGATTGAGGGAGGGCAAACCTTTTTTAAAGGGCCATAGAGTAAATATTTTAGATTTTTACAGACCATTTGGTTTTGCACTTCTCTGTTGCAGATATGCAGCTCTGCTGTGAGAACTAGAAAGCAGCCATAAGTGATACGTGAACAAACATGTGGCCATAGTTAGACTTTTCCTGGCTTAGACCTATCATTTTATTGCTCAGGAAAATTGAGTTTTATAATTCTGCTTCCTTCATGGTGAACTAGGTCACACCAGACCAATCCTCCCATAGACAATAAGTATATACCTCTAGAGATTAGACAGATAAGTAGATGGATAGATAGATCAATCTAGATAATATAGATATAAACACAGACAAAAGCAAAACATGCATAAAACAGCTACCTGAAGTCCTGGAATGATCAAAAGCAGACAGAAACTAGATAGGAAGCTACACGTGGAAAAAAGACAATGACACTGGATGAGCTTCCCGTTTTTCTACGTTTCACCCCTGAGCAGGCCCATCAGTTCCTCATGTGATGCCTGAACATTCAGCTTCCTTCCTGCTTCTCTCTCAGGAGCTAGGTCTCTCACGCCTGCCAGTGGGACGCAACTGGTCTGGTTATTGCCTGATTGCCTGAGCCACGCTAGTCCAGAGGAAACTCTGAGTTCTTCCCAAGAATTCACCTTGGAGGTGGGGCATGTGTCATTCCTGCTCATAAATTCCCCACTCCTACCTGGGAATAGGGTCATTCTTTGGATTGGAGTATTCGCTAAGTTGCTGTAGCAATAGCAATAACAAAAGTCCAAAGCCACTGTGTACATGAGATAAAAGTTTTTTTCTCTCTCACTTAAAGACTAAGAAGGTCACGGCCCAGGGTTGGTAGGGTAGGTCTGCCATTTTCAACTCAGTTGGTCCAGCCAGAGCATTTCACAGAGAAGGAAATCCAGGCTCAGAGAGCAAAAGGGCTTGTCCAAGATGCCACTGCCCACAGGGGACAGAGCCAGCTGGGGCATTCTTCCTTCCGGGATGGCGCTCCTCCCACACCACTGTGCTGACCTCGTCTTTCCCTCCTTTCAGATGTTCTAGAGCACGTTCCAGTTTAGTGGGTAAGCAGGCATCTCTCTGCCATGGAGCTCCTGGGACCACCTGGCAGAGAGGCCCAGAAAGGCTCGAGCAGACCATGTGGATGCTCTCCCAGAGGGAGGGCTGGACTAATGGCTCTTCCGGCCTGGGCGAGTCTCTGCATCCTCCTGAATGCCTACCGTTCACATAAGGACCATGCAGCCCAGGGGGTAGAAAACAGAGGGAGGGCACGGCCGGTGTGAGAGCTGCAGGAAACAAGCAGGTGACCTGAGAATGCCTCTTACTCACCCAGCATCCATTCACATTAGTCTTCTCTTACAGTACAAAGCCCAAAAGAAAGTTTGGGGGAGAGGCTCTTTTGCCCCTTTGCCCAACAGGTCTCCCCCTCTTTTCATGCTTCTTCCAAACCCTAACAACCTCCACACTCAAGAAGGAAGAGCCCAAGATCCTCACTGCACTCTGAACAGCAGGAGGGTGTGTGTGTATGTGTGAGTGTGTGCGTCTGTGTGCTTACACATGTGTGGGAAAGCCTATGTGTTTATGTGGTTTAGCAAAGTGTATCCGTACCCTGGGCATGCAGAGCTCTGAGAAGAAGAGTCAGTTTTCACAGTGTATTTTCACATTGAATTTCACAATGTTCACATGCCTCCTGAGACATTAAACAAGACTCCTGGGACTTCCCAGGGCGGTACAGTGGTTGACTTCACCTTCCAATGCAGGGTTATGGTTTCAATCCCTGGTTGGAGAGTTAGGATCCCACATGACTTGTGGCCAAAAAACCAGAACACAAACAACAGGAGCAATATTGTAAAAAATTTTTAAATGGTCCACATAAAAAAAATATTTTTAAAAAGGCCCCCATTCTTTCTTTCCAAAATTCAAAACTAAGGACATGAGTTGAATGAACTCAATTAATTCAGACCCAGAGCCATGGAAGGAAAAATCAGTCCTTGGAAGAAAAACTGCTCCGAAGTCAAAAGAGTTCTGGACCAACACACCGATGCTGACCCTAAATTAACAGAAAGCATGAGGATGTGAGCTAAGGACAGGGATCGAACTGTTTATCTTTTATTGGAGCTGATTTGAATTGGACTTCCGTGGCTCCCATCAGGAAGAATTTTGACTACATCATCTCTTTACAAAACATCAGCAAGTGAACAGTACTGTTAATTATATTTCACAGGTGCAGAAACAAAAGTGCAGAAAAGTAATTAACTGTCCCTAACATATACCACGACCTGACTTCATGGTCTGCACTTCAAGGGTCCCTATGCTCTGCTGTTTGGACCGTGCTTTTCCTCTCCATCTCCAAGGTCATGTATTTTTTCCAGAATATAGTGGAGGACTCACCCCCTTTCTTCTCCCATCATGGATATATCCAGGTCCCACCTGGTCAGAGCCCAATGAGTGAAAAAATGTAGCTTAAAATACCGTGTCTGAAAGCTGTCTTGTTAGGGATTAATTCCACAGAACATTAATAGGAGTTACTCAAAAGCAGATTCTGGAATCAATTAGTTTGGGAAATTCTGAGTTAAACACTATTAAAGAGTTTGGAGGGTCTTCCCTGGTGGCTCAGGTGGTAAAGAATCTGTCTGCAATTCGGGAGACCTGGGTTTGATCCCTGGGTCAGGAAGATCCCCTGGAGAAGGAAATGGCAACCCATTCCAGTATTCTTGCCTGGAGAATTCCACGGATAGCAGAGCCTAGGGGGCTACAGTCCATGGGGTTGCGAAGAGTCAGACACGGCTGAGTGACTAACACTTCCACTTTTTTCAAACAGTTCAGAGACGGATTTTAGCATCAGACTGAAATAGGTTTGAGTCCTAGCTTGATTGTCTATTAGCTTTGTGACTCTGTGCAAACTATTTAAGCTTTTTGTGACTCAGTTTCTTCATCCACATAATAGAAATGATACTAGTCCCTGCCATTGTCAGCCAGGATTCAGTGCGAGAAACAGAGAACATTGCAAGTATTTTAAGTGGAAAAGGATTCAATACAGGAAATTAAGAGCTTACAGAAATCCCTGTAAAGACTGGAGGAGAAAATCACACCTCCATGAGTGATGCCCAGAAAAAAAAAAAAAGGAAGTAGAACTGACTGTACCTCTACCATGATTAGAAATATGAAGAAACTTAAGGCCTTTCAAATACCATAGTAGGCACTATTCAGGGTTCAGGAAGCCACCAACACCATTACTGGACTGGCCCGACCATTAAAAAGTCAGTCTAGTCACTGTCTCCACCACAACCGCCTCTCTGTACCCAAGATAGCATCTGGTCCCCATGACCACACGCACTGGACCCTAAAAATAGCCAACCCACCAAAACTCACTCCATCACTTCTTCTTTCCCAGTCTTACCGTAGGACATCTTGCTAGTGGAACTGTTTTCTCAGCTGGAATCCCACGTATAAGAGAGTGTGAAGCATGCCATTTCAGGGCTCCAACCTCTGCATTTCAGAAAGATACACAAGCTGAATGGGACAGCAATGCGGTTAGCACAAGTTCATGTCCCTGAAGCACAGGAAGGCCAAACAAACTGAATGTCAGAGTTTGGAGCAGAGAAAGGCTTATTGCAGGGCCATGCACGGAGACAGGTGGCCCATGCCCTAAAAACCCCAAGCTCCCCAAAGGGTTTTGGCAGAGCACTTTTAAAAGCCAGGTTGGCAGGGAGGGGAGTGTGCAGGGTCTGTGAGCAGCCCATGCCCAGTTCTCTGATTGGCGAGTGGAGAGGGAACAGGGTGGTGTCACATGGGTTAGCATTATCAGTTCTTAGGCTCCAGGAGGCCTGGGGCTGTGAGCCCATGGTCATCAAGTAAATATCTTCTGTTTGGTGGTGGGTTTTCACATCTGCAAAACAACTCAGGAAATGTGCATGAAAGGCTAGTATCTGGGTACTTCAGAGAGCAGCTAAAGAAGAGGATGTGGAGGAAGGCTGACCCCCCAGCCAGCCAAGGCCTCATGGGGTCTTGCTCAGTTGGAGTCCCAGGTGCCAACTGACTACATCCAGCTCTCCATGCTTTGTGTCATTATGAGATTGAATGAGATACTGTGCAATATGCACCCAATAGTGCCTGAAACAGAACCCCAAACGTCTGCTGTTCCGTTTCTATCGTTGTCATCTGCAGCAAGATTTCTCAGAGGCTTTATTATGTTGACATACAAGTTTTTCCTCCCCGATGGTAAAAATAGTAGGAAGACTATATCTTCTATTTTCTTTTTTCAGCCCAGAGAAAAATTTTAGATTCAATTATAGCACTTGTATATACCTTATGCCTATCACCTTTGTGTTATTTTTACCTCTCTTTGAAACTTTCTATCTTTATTTTTATTTGGTCCCTTTTAATTCTTCTTTATGTCTTGGCTTACAGTAAATAGGTTCTGGAAAGGTAGTTAAAATTCTTTATGGTGTGCAGCCTGGTATAAATAAACACATCTATTAAGTGAGTTGATAAATCACTCGGGCATCAAGGGCATGACTTTTAATGATGGAAATCGAGAATGAAGGTGATATTTTGGATGGGGTTCCTTCCCTACATCGTCCAGAAAACACCACGTGGTTTCCCATGGGCTTGCCCTCACCTCACACCTCAGTGCTGAATTGTCCTCTAAATATGAGAGGAGAAGCCACTGGGGAACTAAGGTGTTTCCCAACTCTGCCCCCGGCATCTCTTAGAGAGCCCTGTCCACAGTTTTCTGGGCCACTCTTTTCCTTGTCAGGCAGAGAAGGTCTTTATTTCTGCTTTGACTTTGGTGAAAAACCTTAGGGTCTTTTCCTGAGCTAACAAAATGGCCGAGTTCTTGCTTTGAGATTATCCAAACTGATCCAGCGAGACCGAAACCCCTGCCAGGCTGATGCTCCAGACAGCCGAGGGTTTTGATGTGCTCTTCGCTGCCTCTGACAGCCCCACCCTCACAGCAGGTGAGAATGTTCTGAAAACCCTTCAAAGCATCAGCGCTCCCTGGGTTTTCCCGCGAGGTGACATTTCCGCAGACTGAGCTGGAAGAGGAAAGAAGGAGCCCATGCCGGCTCCTCCGATGCAGGGTTTCATTTCTGATCCTTCGGTCATCGGATTCCTCCATGCACTTTCTTGATCTTTCAGCTCTGGGGCTCCATCTTCTTTGAAAACTTTGCAGCCCACATACACCCCTCCTCTATTTTTTGTACACCAATTTTTTCCTCTTTATAAATAATAAGTAGCATATTTCATCTTTGTAAGTAATAATGTATAAATTAATACATTAATAAGTGCATTAATGTAAAGTTTTATCCTGGAGATTGTATTACAGGTAAAGTACTAGTTCCCAGAGTAAGAGTACTACTAGGTCCCTATTTATATGTGAGGACGTGTGGAAGAAGGCGGCAGACCACGGGCACCCATTAGCATGGTGCTAAGTACTTTCCAGTGAGAATTGCTCCACACACACTAAATACTTTGGATTTCTTGCCTGATTCTGGCAAGGATGCAGCCAGAAGCTATAATGATCATGCTCCAGATGAGGAAACCGAGCCTTCATGACTGGTAAAGAATTTCCAAGTCAAACACATAATTAAAGGTCAGGTCGATCCGGCCTTATTGCAATCTTGGGCATTTCTTTTAAAGGGTGGTGTGGTGTCATTTGCTGCAGGCATTTTTATCTGGACCCTATAGGAGGAAAAGACCGTCCTCAAAAAGTTTACATTTGAGTTGAAAGCCAGAAGAACAAGACACAACACAGATCCCAAACAAATCATAGCAGAAAAATATCCAGGTGCTAAATGGGCTTGTGAGCAGGCTTCACATGGGGAGAGAGGCCCACACAAAGACCCTCAAAGGAAGCTAGGAAGAATTTTCCAACCAGTCAAATACTCAAGTCTCCTCTGTCAGGAGACTGTCATGAAAGAGGCAGCAAGGAATGATGGCAGAAAAGTAGGTGGAAGTCAGATTTGGAGGACCTCGAATGAGACCCCTGAGAAGGTAGAACTTTGGACAAAGTGGATTCATGAAAGGTCTTTGAGTGAGAAGGACTAGGACTGATGGAAGAAGAGCCACAAGACGTGTCATGATTATGCTGCTGCGGGTGTTAGGCCAGAATTAGGACTCAATCCCATTTAAAGAAATGTTCCAATTAACTAAGTCAGAGGAAACTGACTGATTTTTTTCTAACCACAAAAAACATGGTGCTTGCACAGACTTAGAGAATGAACTTATAGTTGCCCGGAGGGAAGGAAGGGGGCAAGGGATAGCAAGGGAGTTTGGGATGGACATGTCCACACTGCTATATTAGAAATGGACAACAAACAAGGTCCTGCTGTAGAGCACAGGGAATTCTGCTCAATGTTACCTGGCAGCTTGGATGGGAGGGGAGTTTGAGGGAAGTGGATACATGTGTATGGATGGCTGAGTCCCTTTGCTGCCCACCAGAAGCTAACACAACATTGTTAATCAGATATACTCCCATACAAAATAAAAAGTTAAAAAAGAAAATCATGTTGCTTGAATGGAACTCATGAGAGAATACTGCCTTCCATTTATGGACTTAAAGCAAAGATGGGCCCCCTCATAGAATTTGCCTTCATCCCCCAAATCAGCTTAAGTTCCCCTCCTCTAAAATTCTACAGCTCTCAAAAAGTGAAACTAATCAATCTTCCCCAAGAATTGTATATGGAAAATATGACATTATCTTGCATTGAAGATGAGCTTCACAAGTTTCCTCCTTTTATCTTTCATTAGCAACGGAAGATTTCCGAGAATTTCATAAATAATTGCATACATGTTCTCATAGATCATTTAGATGTGTTTCTTCCCCCTCATCAGTCACTTCTCTTTCCTGACACTCAGCTTTCTTCCACTTGAAAATGGTGTTCCACTCCAGCATTGATTTCATATCTATGATGAAAAGCATACAAATTCAGGGTCACTGAAGACCTGTCTGCATGTCTCCCACACAGTAGAGCCCCAGTTTAGTGGGAAAGGGCATGGGGGGAATGGAGGGTGAGTCACCTCTCAGGCCATGAAAATGAATTTAACTCTGGCTTCATTTGGGAGTTGTCTGTTTAGAGGTTTAATCTTCCCAGAAAAGCCTGATGCACGGTGCTATGGTTTGGTTTCTGATTGTTTCTATGCACTTTTCTTATTACGGTTCATGAAGACGTCGACTTGGAGCTAGGTGAGGGTGGGGCCTTGTCTGGTTGCTCACAGCCGTAACCTGTGCAGTGGACAGTGCCGGTCACAACACCCAACAAATAGATGTTGAGAGAACGAACGAGAGAGGCTGAGTGGGGTCAGGAAGGACACATTTGACTCAGCCACATGGAACCAGGAGTCCCACTCATTCTCTTGTGTTTGGGGTTGGAAGTGTAGCATGGGGAAGCATGGGCAGTACCAGGGTTGCAACCTGATGGGTGCATGGATGTATGCTTCATTTCACTGTTTAACAAGCTGCACTGAGTCCATTTCATGATATGGTTTAAATAAAGACCCCCATGCAGTGCCTGGTATACAGTCAAGCCTGAGTGATTGTCAGCAAATTAAGTTAAGGTCATCGGATGAGTTTGATTTTAGTTAAAGTAAACTGATGAATTGCGGGGGGGAGGGTATTTTTATCTTCCTATGTTGACAAATCCCTATATGTTCCCTTATGGATTGATGACAGAAACAGATGGCTTCCACTGACAGTTACAGTCAAGACTTTGGTGTCCAGAGAGGGTAGACTAGACCCCTTCCTGACTGTTACAGAGTGAACGTTTGTGTGGGCTTCCCAGGGGGCACTAGTGCTGTGGAGCCTGTCTGCCAATACAGGAGACGTGGGTCCAAGCCCTGGGTCAGGAAGATCCCGTGGAGGAGGGCATAGCTACCACTCCAGTATTCTTGCCTGGAGAATCCCATGGACAAGAGGAGCCTGGGGGGCTAGAGTCCATGGGGCCCAAAAGAGTAAGTAGGACACGACTGAGGTGACTGAGCACACACGACAAATGTTTATGTCCTCCCAAAATCCACATGTTGAACCTCCAGGGTGACGATACGTGGAAGTGGGGACTTTGGGAGGGAATTGTGTTTGGGTGGAGCCCTTCTGATGAGATTGTTGTTGTAGCTGTTTAGTCACCGAGTTGTAAGTCAACTGTACTTCAGCAAAAAATTTAAAATATGTTAAAAAACTAAAAACATAAAATAAACATCTTTAAAAAATAAGCAATAATTAAAAATATCTGTAACTGCTCCTTGAAAAATCCAAAATGAAAGTTAGTTATTGAAGGAAGAAGAGTATCAAATAAAAGTAATAGATCCAACCAGTCCATTCTGAAGGAGATCAGCCCTGGGTGTTCTTTGGAGGGAATGATGCTGAAGCTGAAACTCCAGTACTTTGGCCACCTCATGGCAAGAGTTGACTCATTAGAAAAGACTCTGATGCTGGAGGGATTGGGGGCAGGAGGAGAAGGGGACGACAGAGGATGAGATGGCTGGATGGCATCACTGACTCGATGGACGTGAGTCTGAGTGAACTCCGGGAGTTGGTGATAGACAGGGAGGCCTCGCGTGCTGCGATTCATGGGGTCGCAAAGAGTCGGACACGACTGAGGGACTGAACTGAACTGAACTAAATATTCATAAAGACAACAGTGTGGTTTCATTTGGAAATATTTCCTCCTGGGGGACCTCCAGGAGCTTGTGAAACTGAGAAACTCTCCCCCTTGACACACGCCAATTTTCTTCTTCCTGGTTTTATCTGGTGACCTCTGCTCTTGACATGCAGGGCCTAGAAGGCTTGTATCTCTTTTCTTCTTGATTTCTCGATCTTGCTGGAGCTGACTTCTTAGCCTTTTACTGATGACTATTTCCACCCCTTAATTATCCTCCCTTCCCCTCAGTCAATCCATTAGTTCTCTCGTGAATGCTTCTACATCATGAATATTTTTCCTCGCCTGTAAAACCTCTGAAGGCTGAAAGTGGACGTAGTTCTTGCCAGCAATTAGCCTCCTGAGGCTTCTAAGTCTTTGAATCAATTAACTCCACGAGGTGGAGAGTACTCAAACTTCACATCACTCATGCTTGGGAGGTTTCCAGAACTTCTCATCAATGAATCCCAGGAGCATCCCAATCACCCTGGCTGTTTTGGCCTGTCCATATTGTTCTAGCTGAACAAGAATTGGCTGGAATTTCAGACCATCTTTTCTCTCCCTGAACCACCCTGGAATGTTACCTTGTGCATTTTAAAGACACTCATTTGTACAAATGAGCCTATTTACAAAACAGAACTAGAGTCACAGATGTAGAAAACAAACATATGGTCACCAAGAGGGAAAGGGAGAGGAGATAAATTGGGAGATTGGGATTGACACATACAACTACTATATATTTGTTGTTGTTCAGCCACTCAGTTGTGTCTGACACCCGGTTTCCCTGTCCTTCACCATCTCCCGGAGTTTGCTGAAACTCATGTCCATTGAGTCAATGATGCATCCAACCATCTCATCCTCTGCCTCCTCCTTCTCCTCCTGCCTTCAATCTTTCTCGGCATTGGGGTCTTTTCCAACGAGCCAGCTCTTCGCATCAGGTGGCCAAAGTATTGGAGCTTCAGCTTCAGCATCAGTCCTTCCAATGAATATTCAGAATTGATTTATTTTAGGATTGACTGGTTTGATCTCCTTGCTGTCCAAGGGACTCTGAAGAGCCTTCTCCAGCTATATAAAAACAGATAACTAATAAGAACCCACTATATAGCTCAGGGAACTGTATTCAATACTCTGTAATGACCTAAATGGGAAAAGGTTCTAAAACAGAGTGGATATAGGTATATATTTATGTGTGTGTGTGTGTGTATATATATATATATATATATATATATATATGACTTGCTTTGCTGGACAGCAGAAAATAATACAGCATTGTAAATCAACTACACTCCAATAAAAAAATTAACTTAAAAAATAAAGACACACATCCAGAGGTGTCCACCGCAGTCTACATAAGTGTATTCACTGATGCCTGTGCTCATCCCTTCACTCACTCAAGTCTTCTCTACCAGCCTGTGGATCCACAGGAGCAAGAACCACCTGCCTCCCATCACTGAGCCTGCTTTGTGGGGCTCACAGAAGTGCCCCCTGAACTCTAAGGAAGGAGGAATGATTGCCCGGAGGGTCTTGCAGCCAGAGCCTCTCCCCTCCAGGTTTTCTTTCTTTCACTGAGTCACTTTACAGCCACGCAAACATAATGTGATTAGGCTGGAGTCTCTAGGCCAAGGAGAGAGAGAAAAAAAAATGATGAATCAACAACTTTAATAGACTTCTAGGCACCCACCCAATGTGTTCATTAGTGAGAGAAGCGGACCCTGCAAGTGAGGATGCTGTTCCCAGAAGCCAGAGCCCTGCCGACAGGAAGAAGAGCCCAGGGCACTGGCCATGAAGAGGTGGCGCAGGCTGGTAAAGGCAGGGCTGCTGGAAGCCAAATGGTGCAAGAGATGCCCAGGGTGACTGTCCTGCCCCCAGCAGCCAGAGAAACTAGAGAAGGCGTGTGCCTGCCCACTGCCCCTCGGGGACCTTCCTGGAAGCAGTTGCTGTCAGGAGAGGCAGCTGGAGCAGAGATCCCGGAGGACTGGGGAGAGACACAGGGCAGGGAGAAGGATGCCACAAAGATGAGATGGCAGTGCAAAGCTCAGGGCTGGGAGCCATCTTTTTTTTTCCTTTTTTGCTGGGGTTGTTTGTATTAAAGACACTTGTCACTAGTAACTCTAAAGTCATTTTGAAGACTTACTGAGCCTTGTGTGGAAATAGGTGCCCCCAATTTTGATTCTCTTTTCCTTTATTTCATCTTCCTTACCCAACTAACCCTGGGAGCAGGATCCATAACCCCAACTTCATGTCTCACTTTGTATGTCGCTTAATTCAGTGAGCACCTCACCTTGTCTTGTCCCGGGAGTCCCCATTTCCAGTGGGAAGGCTCACAGTTGCTGTGCCTACCCAGGTGATCGTACACAGAAGGACACTGCTGTTTACTGTGTCTCTAGGTCACTCAATATCATCAGATTCCTAAAATTACCCTAGAAGATGGACGTGGCTATTCCAGAATGAAGAAAACTGCCATTCACAGATAAAAATACCAAAGCTCACGTAAGTTAGAAAATGACTAAGACCTCAGCTGGTGTAACTTCATGGGGATTTTTAAAAGCCAACTCCTTAATAACATATATACACTACTGTATATAAAGGAGGTAAAGCACAAGGGCCCCTATGTAACACAGAGGACTGTACTCAATATCTTGTCATAACCTACAGTGAAAAAGAGTCTGAAAATGAATATATACATTTATACGTATATATAACTGAATCACCTTGCTGGAAACTTGAAACCAACACAACATTGTAAATTTATACTTCACTTTTTAAAAATAGTCAAACAAAACCAGCTCTTTACAATTAAAGAAATCAGCTCTACAGACTTGATCTGTGATCATGTGATCCAGTGGTTAAGAATCTGCCTGCTCATACAGGGGACCGGGCTTGATCCCTGGTGCAAGAAGATTCCACATGCCGTGGATAACTAAGCTCGTGCGCCACAACTATTGAACCCAAGCTCTAGAGCCCATGCTCCACAAGAGAAGCCCCTGCAATGAGAAGCCCACACATCACGACTAGACAAAGCCCATGCATAGCAACAAAGACCCAACATAGCCAAAAATAAATAAATGAATATTTTAAAAAATACCTCTATAACTCCCAGTTCCTATAAAACGAAGTCAAAGATTGTCATCATGAATCTCAAACCCCTAGCTTCTATTTAACTCTCAGCATTTTCAGTTCACCTTGCCCACTGATTGCTCAAATTCTGTTTGCCATATTATCTGATCATTGAATCTTTCTCCCTTCCCAAACACACCCCTGCACTTTTGCACTCCTGTGTGGTGTTGTTGTTGTTGTTGTTTTTAATGCTGTATTTCTACCTGGAATGTCTAGCCTAACTCTTAACTTCTCATCTTTCAAGGCCACTCGACATCAATGAGAGCAATGCTTCTGAAAGTGTGATCTACCTGAATCCAGCTGGGAGGTTTCAAAACTGAAGGTTCCAAGATTGCTCTCCTGACTTAATTAGGCAGATTTCTGGAAGTGAGATTTGGGGATCTATGTTGTTAACATGTTCCCCTGGTGACTACTATTTCAACACAATTAGGAACCTGACTTCCATAGACTCTAAGTTCCCAGGAGGTGTATTTCCTCCTACTCCTATGTCTGGCATGGAGGCTGACCCATAGAAGACTGTAAAGACCCACAGAAGACCCATAAAGACTTGGGGAAGCCATCACACTGAGCAGTCAGAGTTCATTAGGCACAAATGGATTTAAGTGCAATTGTCAGATGGATAGAATAATGCGTCATGGGTGGATAAATGGAATTAAGTGCCCAATATTCCTACCTCTTTATCCAAGAATGTGTCACTAACATTCCATGCCTGAGTAGCAATAGCCATGCCCATCTCACGGTCCCAACACATCCTTGATTGGGTCGCAGGAGCTGTCTGCCTCCTGCAGTGGTCTTTAAACTCATGGAAAACATAGAACATGTGCCTTATTCTTCTCTTAATCCCAACACTTAACAGAGGTCCTGGCTCAGAGTTATTGCTCCATAAATATTCAGTGATTGAAAACCTATTAACTGAATACAAGAGCAAATAACACAAGAGGAAGGATCCGGGTGAAGGTGGACCAGACACAGGCAGTTTGATGGGAACAAGAATCCTAAGATCTGTAGTTTCCTACATTTGGTGAAAGGAAAGCACCTCCTTTTCTGCCCAGTACCCAGAGCTAGGAGCAGAGGGAGACTCCATCTGGGGAAGGAAAGACAGGAGGGAACAGATTTAAGAGGGTGATGTCCCTAAAGTGCCGGCAGCAGGTGCTGTTGGCGATGTTCAGCTCTGCAGGCCAGCCCCCGCAGGGAGCTGTACTCAGAAGAAGGGGAATTCAAGGGCTTCATAAGGCTGAATGTTGTAATGGAAAATGAGGGCATGAACTCTGGAATCATACAGACCTAGGCAAAAATTCCAGCTACTCTGCTCACCAGCTTTATGCTTTCTCATATGTAAAAATAAACCCAAAACAGAGAACAGGGCAGAAAAGGAGATGGAGAAAGATAGACCCTGATAATGCTATCTGGTATCCTAGATCCAACTGTGAAGTTAAATAATAAGCCAAGTTGGTGGATGGTTCAGAATCAAGATTATTACAGAGTAGGTACAAGCCGCCTCTCCTGGGACTGTCTTGAACACCTGGGCAGGTGCTTTTGCTTCCAGTAATCCTTGTCCCTGATCCTATTCATGGAGGTGGAGAAGAGCCAGATGTATTTTAAAGGCCAGGGACACCAGACACCAGCAGGTGACAGGGGCATCTCAATTACGCTGCCTGAGCCATGAGAGATCTAGAAAATTTCTAAGCACTTCTATAGTGAAACTTTCAAGAGCAACTCTCAGAAAAGAAGTCATCGTAAAAGCATCATGCTGTCGAATCAGCAGCAGTGCCTACCATTAATCGAGCTCTGATTTTCAATACAGGCAGAAATAAAATGAGAGTCTGACTGTGATGCTCCTTTATGGAAACTGCCCAGAGGGGAATGTAGAAGCAAAAGGTGCTGCTAGCCAAGGAACCCAAACAGGCTATTCTCCAGAGTTCTACAAACCCTGACTTCCTGTGATTTTTACCAGTCTGCACCATAAGACTGTGTACCCAATGGTCTACAGCAGGGGGGCATCAGTAGAAACTGAAAACCCAGAGTTTCTCTCCTTTAATTCTCTACCAGTGTACCTTATAATTTTCTTTCATTATACTTACCATGATTTGAATTATGCAGTTACTTATTTCTAATCAGTTTTGGGGGTGGGGTAGGGTGATGGGTCTCAACCTTGCCTACACAAAAGTATTACTTGGGGATCTTTGGAAAGCACTAATTCTTGGATTCCCCTCCATCCCCCAGATGCAGGAGACCTGGGATAAGACCAGGAGCTTTTAAATCTCCACCAGGAGATTCCAGTGCACAGCCAAGTACACCAGATTTGAAAATAAGTTTCATGAAAGCAAGGACTGAGCCTAGTATATTTAGAGCTCTATCTTCAGCATTGAGCCAGAACTAAGCACTGAATCCTTAATGAATATTTGCTGAATGAATGAGTGAATGAGTCAGCCCCCCTCTTCTGTGTTCACATAGCATCTGACTTTCATCTCAGTACCTAAGAAAGTGCCTGCCGCATAGTTGGTGCTTGTATTAAATGTTTTGCTCCAGGGAAGAATAAATTTAAATCTCACTTTCTTCATCTGCAAAATGGGGATGTTCTTTGCTTCCATGCAGACAGTGCAGCTGGTGCTTTGTGAACTTTCAGCTCAGTGAGACATAAAGGCTTTTCTACCTGTTGGCAGAAACTTTGATATTATGAGAACAGCATGGTGCAAATCAGAAACCTTAGTCTGCACTAGAGCAGAGGCAGCAATAAATGCCTCCTGCTTAGGTCAGATTTAAAAACCAGCTGTTGGGGTTAATCTCTTCTCTTGCTGTTCTTTGTTGGTATGGCTGTGCTAGCTGCCACATTTTACCACACTTGTTTTTTAATCACTCAGCTTTCTGCAGGTCATAAAGACAAAAAACAGGATCATTCAAGAGGTACATGGATCTACTCTATTATCATAATCCTGAGTCCTCTGTCTTTACAAAGGCAAGGAGCCAAAATGGAGGGGCCAAGGAGACAAATATCAGAACGTATCTGCCATCTTTCTATCTTGCCTTTCTTCTTTGGCTCGGCCACTAGAGCATCTAGTCAGGTTACCATGGTTACTATTAATACAGATGATGGGCAAAGGGTCTGGAGGAATTGTCTGGAAGGTGTGCCTATATCTTCTGAAATATCCCTAGACATATAAATGCCTCCTCCGACTCAACTGAGCCTGTCTCCTTAATGCATCTGAAAGGAAAAAAACTGCCTCCAGGTTTTTTCTTTCAAATTAAAATTTTTTTTTCATCAATGTCATACACACACGTGGTTTAAAATGTCAAAATCACTAGAAGACTTACAATCAAATCAGAAGTTGACTTCCCTGTGTCTCCCTACTCTAAAAAGCAACCAATTTTCACTTTTTTAGCTGTATACTCTGCACTTCCCACCATATTAGATTTTCATCCAAAATGCTAGCTATTACTATGATTCTTGATTTCTTGATTTTTGACATTATCTAAATCTATTATATAAAAATGCAAGTCAGCACCTTCAAGTGTCCGCTACATACACCCTCCAATTTTATTCTCCCTCTCTCCCCTCATCAACGTTTTTTGTTAAATCCAGTGCTTATTATGACGATGTAAAGATGTTCATGACTAAGCTAAATCTAAGAATGCCATTTTTTTTCCTTATACAGCTTTTTATTTTTTGAAGGAGTAATTCATTACTTCCTTTTCGGTTGTTGGCACTGAGAATTTGCTTAGTTACTTTTCCATGTTCCAAATTTTTTTTTAATTTTTTTTTAAATTTATTTGTTTGCACTGGGATCTTTGGCTGCAACCTGTGAGCCCTTAGATGTGGTTTGTGGAATCTAGTTCCCTGACCAGGGATCGAACCTGGGCCCCCTGTATTGGGAAAGCAAAGTCTTAGCCACTGGACCAACCAGGGAAGTCCCTCCATGTTCCAAATTTTCTAAAAAAAAATTTATAGACACTTTAAATAATTTTTCTTCACAAACGAGCACTCCATAAATCTCTTTAATTAATTTATTAATATTTCCTGGAAAGACTCTTCTGAGCTGGCTGAACTTCTGCCCACAGCACAGCTGCCACACTGCCTCAGCTGCTTCAGCTCACCTGGGCATGGACCTTCTGTTCTGGATCCTGTATCTTCTCTCTCGATATGCTCCCATCCTATAAAAAGCTAACTTGAAAGTAAAAACATTGAGGATATGCATGTTTGAAAACATATTTATCCTAATTTCCTAACCTCATGTTTAATTGGAAGAGCAAGAGAATTTTAGGTTAAAGACCTAGATTCTGAAGAATTGAATTTTGAAAGCAGTGGTCCATTTTCTCCTAGCTTTCAATGTTACGATTAAGACTATCACCCACACACCCTGTCTTTTTCATGCCACGTGCTTTCTCCCCTTCTCTCACCTCTCCCCACCTCCTCCTCCCTCTCCCTCCTTCTTCCCTCTCTGTGGCCCTTCTTCTTTTTCCTCTCTGCCTATCATGCATGTGCTTTTAGGATCTTTTCTTTAATCTCACCTGGAGTTTCACGTAAAATTTGTATCTGTTTTGGATCTTTGGGTGGACCCTTACAATTTGGAAATTGAAGTTTTTTCCATCTTGGGAAATATTCTTATGGTACTTTTTAAAATCTTAATTTTAGGCTAATTGTAGATTCACACGCATTCATAAGAAAGAATATAGAGATACTGTTTACCCTTTAACCACTTTCCTCCAATGGTAATATCTTAGAAAACTACAGTAGTGTAGTACAATGGCCTTCCCAGGTGGCTCAATGGTAAAGAATTTGCCTGCCATGCAGGAGACATGGATTTGATCGCTGGGTCTGAAAGATCCCCTGGAGGAGGAAATGGCAACCCACTCCAGGATTCTTGTCTAGGAAATCCCATGGTCAGAGGAGCCTGGCAGGCTATAGTCCATGGGGTCGAAAAGTGTCAGATACAACTGAGCGACTGAGCACACACACATGCACAATAATACAGTCAGGATAGTAACAGTGATGCAGTAATGAGAGCCACAAAGATCCTTCATATGGCCCTTTTATAAGCTACATCCACTTCCCTCTGTCCCCTACCCCCTTGTTAATCACTGGTTACCATTATATTATTCCCCATTTGTATAATTGTGATTTATCAAGAAGGGTATATAAGTGCAATCACAGGATGTGTAACCTTTTAATATTGGCTTTTCTCACTCAGCATGATCCTCTGGAGATTCATCCAGGTTATTTCAAGTCACTTACCCTCTCAAAGGCTCAGTTCCTCATTGGTAAACACAGGACGATATTGCATTTGCATAGAAGCTCTGTGACATGAGTGAAACAATGGATATGAAATGCACGTGTGGTATTTGGCACAAAGGAAGAGGAAAATTTAATGACAGTGTCACTGTTGTGTGGTGTGGGGTTTTTAGCTCCAGCTAGATGCAATTGCATTTTCTTGGCACATTTTTTTGCTAAAGAATTGGCTTGTCTGAGCTGCTGGCCAGTGTGTTTGATCCAGAACTAAATGCATCATCTGCTTCCAGTTCCTTGGATCTTAGGAATAGAGATAAAATGCCAGTGGATAAGGTCATGAGAGCTTCAGAAAATCCTAAATGTGTGCTTCCCCAGGTTCTGAACTCAAAAGTTCTCTGGAAGACTCCAGGCATCTCCACTTCCTCCAGGGAAAGGACGGACTCCAGGAGCCCGAGGTGCCACCACAGCCTCTAGCAAGGAGGCCAGGAGAGCAAGGAGGTCTATCCTCCCAGAGTCCTGGCTATTTTAGGTTTAATATTTAGAGAGAGATACTTGCTATGCCTTTGATGTTTGTGAAGGCATTTCCCATACTCTTGTAGCCTGAGGCCATCACAAAGTTCAAAGGATGGAGTCGATTTATTGACTCAGACATCAGGAGGGTCTTTATATTCAGCTCCAGATATTCATTTTTAAGGGAAAAATGAAATGTTTTGCTTTTTAACCAAGATAAAGTAGAAGCTGTGCAGATTTCTGAGACCTTGGGGTTTGGCGATGAAGTGAAAGCAGTTTTGGGGATTTTTAACTACTTCCACATCCTTATGCGGTTATGTGGAGTAACCACAGAAGCATGAGAAAGGCCACCAGGCCCATGAGTGTCTGCCCTGATGTCTGAGTTTCTACCACTTGAAAATGCCCGCTATGGAAAGACAATACGGTTCTGGAGACAAAGCAGGTGGATCAAAGACAGAGGGGTGAATTTCATCTCTGCGGCTTGCTGGCTGTGTCAGCTGGGCCTCCTGGATCTGGTTTCCTCACCTGAAAAGCAGAGAGTGATGACGACACTTGCACATGGAACTGCCTTATGTGCATATGAAAGTGCATATTAAAGCATTTTGGGAATGACGAGAAAGCAGTTCCGCTGTTTGTTAGCCGGCTGTTAGAATGTTATCCTTGATATTAACAGCAGTTCTGAAAAGAGCAGTGTTCTCATTATTCCTCTTTCACAGAAAAGAAAACCGAGGCCCACAGAGCTAATTAACCCATTCTTTGTAACCCTGATAGATCTTGTGGGTTTTCCTGCTGCTAATGTTACTGATAATTCTCATAATTTCTGAGAATTACCCATAAGATACAAATGTCACCATTCTAGTTACCTTGAGTTTTTTTTTCAGCTCTTACCTCTCTGGCTTAAACTCATTTTTCTCAACTTCTATGGATAATAGAACCCAAAGAATCATATAAAATCACTTCTGCATCTACTATGAAAGTACCATTTAATGTATTGTTTATTATGTCATTAAAAGACTCATATACTGTATCAGGTAATAAATTCCTTTAAGAATGGCATGTCAGGAAATACATTTTTACAGCTTTAATAACTGATATCCTTTGTTCTAACAGATAATAAGAGCATTTCAATCTATCACATTTTCTCTTTTGTCTCTGCCACTAAAAAGTATCTAAACCACATAGATATGCTGTTGGTACTATGTATAAAATAGATAACTAATGAGAATCTACTGTATAGCTCGGGAAACTCTACTCAGTGCTCTGTGGTGACCTAAAAAGGTAGGAAATACAAAAGAGAGGGGATATATGTAAACATACAGCTGATTTACTTTGCAATACAGTAGAAACAAATACAGCATTGTAAAGTAACAAAAGCAGAGACATTACTTTGCCAACAAAGGTTCGTCTAGTCAAGGCTATGGTTTTTCCAGTGGTCATGTATGGATGTGAGAGTTGGACTGTGAAGAAGGCTGAGCACCAAAGAATTGATGCTTTTGAACTGTGGTGTTGGAGAAGACTCTTGAGAGTCCCTTGGACTGCAAGGAGATCCAACCAGTCCATTCTGAAGGAGATCAGCCCTGGGATTTCTTTGGAAGGAATGATGCTAAAGCTGAAACTCCAGTACTTTGTCCACCTCATGGGAAGAGTTGACTCATTGGGAAAGACTCTGATCCCTCCCTCTGGGAGGGATTGGGGGCAGGAGGAGAAGGGGATGACAGAGGATGAGATGGCTGGATGGCATCACTGACTCGATGGACGTGAGTTTGAGTGAACTCCGGGAGTTGGTGATGGACAGGGAGGCCTGGCGTGCTGCAATTCACGGGGTTGCAAAGAGTTGGACATGACTGAGCGACTGAACTGAACTGAACTGAACTGAAAGTAACCATACCTCCAAAAAAATTAATTTTAAAAAAAGATGGTATTTAAAGCCCAAATTATAGCTGCCATTTTGAGTCACATTTTTCTGTAAAAATCTTCCTATGTGAATAAAAATTTGTCTTTTCTCTTGCTAAAATAAGTAAATAAATAAAAATTTTAAATAAAATATTTTAAAATTGCAAACAAAACCAAAACAATGTCTAAGCCAAATTAAATTTACATTTTTTCATGTTTACTCATTAAATTTTTTTATTCATTAACCAAGTATTTAATCTGATAAATGCATACCTTCTGTTCCAGACATTGTGCTGAGGGCTAAGAATACAGCATTGAAAGAAATATATATATATACATGAGAATATACATCAATAATATTAATAATAATATTAATAATAAACATATATAGTACATAAAATACTGATAAATACTATCCAGAAATAGTGGGGGAAATGTATACATATTAGAAGAATATATAAATAATGGAAAATATATTTGTGGGAATAAATATGCACACATATATTATCTATGTGTATATATAATATACATGTACAGTATGTATACATATATTACATTTATATACATTTCTTCTCTCAGAGCTTGTATTTTGTGGTGAATATATGTCAATAATGAACATATATAGTACATAAAATACTGATCAATACTACCCAGAAAAAAATGCAGAGAAGAGAAAAAAGGCTTTAGAATGGAGGAGGGGAGGTGATAGGCTGCCATTTTAACAGGGTGTCAGGAAAGTTTTCATAAAAGCGGTGATACTTCTCCCATTGCCAACTATATCCTAGCCAGTTTAGATCAGACCAAGCTTCTCCCAAAAGACAGAAGAAAAAAAAATCAGATAATTATTTTTAAAGTATTCTGTTTGAAGGAATTAGCGACCTACTTAGCTTGGAGGGCTACGATTCAAGAGAGAAGAGAATTACAGAAAAGTGAGCCCTACATTCTGTCTCTGCTTGAGATATTTACTCATTAGTAAATGATGACCAAGAGGCAAAGAAATCAAGAAAAAACTGTGCTTAGAGTTCAGTCATATCAGGGCTAGAGAGAAAATATTGTAGTTCAAATCATGCCAAGGAGGAGGGCCATAGTATATACCACAGGTTTTCAGCTGGGGCCACTGAAGTTCTACTCCCTAGAAATAGGCATACTGGAAATTTGCCAGCTTCCACAAAGACTGAAGACACTGCTTCCACTCAGCTCAATATCAGATTGGTTTACTACCATCTTAATCCCTCAGTACTTGAAAGAGGAAGATAATTTCCTCCCAGAGTCTCATGAAAGTTCTTGAATTTTTTCACACACAATAGCTGGAATTCAGTGAAATTTACCAGGCATATTAGGAGATAGAAGCAAAAGCACTAAAGAAAAGCAGCCAATAGGAACAGGCCCCAAAAAGATCCAAAAGTAAATTTTAAATAGCTGAAATTAAGTGACCAGGCAGGAAATTTGACCAGAAAACTGGAAAGTAGTTAAAAAATAATTAAATAGAAGTTCTAATATTTAAAATATGGTATCTGGATTTAAGAACATAATAGACTGATTTAACAGAAAACTAGGGAGAGAAGAACAAAGGAGTAATCAGCTACAAGACAGGTCAACAGAAAATATTCAGACTAAACGATGGTGAGACCAAAGGGTGAAAAACACAGGAAAAAAGAATAGAATACATCTGACACACGACCAAAAGATTTCATAGCAATTAAAGTCCCAGAAAAAAGGACAGAAAAAATCAGTTAAAGACAGTATTTGAAAAGATAGTGGCTGTGGACTTTCCACCACTAATGAGCCAAGGAAACAAGCCACTGATTCTTGAGCAAACACCTGAGATAGCTGAGGGTGGACTCATGAAGGTATCTAGGAACGTGTACTCTGGGCTTGGGATGCAGCAAGTGCAAACGTAAATGAAGCTGAAAAGGTGAAGATCGGGTACAGTCGAACCCTGTCACATATTTATCTTTTATTTAATATGACATATATACATAAGTCACTCAGTCGTGTCTGACTCTCTGTGACCCCATGGACTGTAGCCTGCCATGCTCTTCTGTCCATTGGATGTTCCAGGCGAGGGTACTGGAGTGGGTTTCCATTTCCTTCTCCAGGGGGTCTTCCTGACCCAGGGATCGAACCCAGGTCTCCTGCACAGCAGGCAGATACTTTAACATCTGAGCTACCAGGGAAGCCCATGGTAACCCCCCTTTCTCAAAAGAAAATAGAAGCCATAATCTGATTTATCTCTGAAAAGTCAACTACCATGAAGAGAACAAGTTCCTTATTATTCCTCGCGTTAGTTTTCTATCATTGCATAACAGCTGGCTCAAATTAAGTGGCTTAAAATAACACACCTTTATTATCTCACAGTTTTGTAGGTCAGAATTTCAGGCAGGCTCATTTAGGCTTTCTGCTTGGGGTCTCAGAGGGCTGAAATCAAGGCATGGGCCAGAATGAGATTTTATCTGGATGCTCTAGGAATGCATTTGCTCCCAAGGTTTTTCAGATTATTGGCTGATTCAGATCCTTGTGGTTGTAGGACTGAGATGCTCGTTTACTTGCTGGCTGGCTCTCAGTTCCTAATCAGATCCTCGTGGTTGTAGGACTGAGATGCTCATTTACTTGCTGGCTGGCTCTCAGTTCCTAATCAGATCCTCGTGGTTGTAGGACTGAGATACTCATTTACTTGCTGGCTGACTCTCAGTTCCTAATCAGATCCTCGTGGTTGTAGGACTGAGATACTCATTTACTTGCTGGCTGGCTCTCAGTTCCTAATCAGATCCTCGTGGTTGTAGGACTGAGATGCTCGTTTACTTGCTGGCTGGCTCTCAGTTCCTAATCAGATCCTCGTGGTTGTAGGACTGAGATGCTCATTTACTTGCTGGCTGGCTCTCAGTTCCTAATCAGATCCTCGTGGTTGTAGGACTGAGATGCTCGTTTACTTGCTGGCTGGCTCTCAGTTCCTAAGAGCTGAAGGCGTCCCTTGCTTTTTGCTCCCTCTATCTTCAAAGTGAGGAATGGCACAGCCTATTCCCCTCATGTTTTAATCTCTGAATGTCTCTTCTGCCATAGCAGAAGAAAACTTTCTGCTTTTAAAAGACCTAATTGATTTAGTAAGGCCACCCAATTAACATCCATATCTTAAGGTCAACTGATTTGAGACATTAACTATATCTGCAAAAGCCCTTCGCAACCGTACCTAAATTAACGTTCGGTTGAATAACCAGGGACTGAAACTTTGAGAAGGCATCTTTAGAATTCTGCTCACATTTCTAGTTTTCAAATGAGCAAAATGAGACACAGAGAGGTTGTGACCTTTCTAATATCACATTACTAATTATAATTGCTATTGCTTTTTTGTTTCTGGCCAAAATATTAATGGACTAGGTAGGGAAAGACGGCAGGAGAAAGAACCCAGTTAGAGTTCTTTTACAACTATTCAGGCCAAAGATGAATGCGGTGTCACTGAGCGTAGTAATAGTAGAGTTTATAAGGAGCAATTAGTTCTGGATAGATATTGAATGTGTAGTAAATAAGAGCTGATGATGGATTGGATGTGGAATCTGAAAGGAGGTGCCAAGATGTCTCCAAGGTTTTTGGTCTGAACAAAAAGAAGGACTTTTAGTGAGAATATATTTACTAAGTTTGGGAAGTCTGCAGGATGAACAGGTTTGTTGGGGGAAGATCTGGTTTTAGACATGTTAAATTAAGATGTCTCAGGCATTCAAATGAGATGTCTAGTAGTGTATAAATTTGGAGCTCAGGGGAGGTTGTCAGTGGATAGATGATATTTAAAACTCTGAGACTAGACAAAATCACAAAAAGAATATAAGTATCATTAAAGAAAAAAAGAGCTCCAGAAACTGAGCCCAGGATATTCAATATTTAAAGGTCAGGAAAAGAGAAGGAACTCCCAAAAGGTAATAAAGAAGGAGCAGCCACTTATGTAAGCGGAAATTCAAGAAAGTATGGTGAGTCAGAAAGAGAAAAATAAATATTGCATATTAATGCATCTTTATGGAATCTAGAAAAATGATCCTGGTGAACCTATTTGCAGGGAAGGAATGGAGACGCAAATGTAGATAATGGACTTGTGGACACAGCAGGGGAAGGAGAGGGTGGGATGAACTGAGAAAGCAGCACGACCTTTATACACTATCATGTGTAAAATAGAGAGCTAGTGGGAAGCTACCATTCATTATAACACAGGGGCCCCAGCCTGGCACTCTGTGATGACCTAGAGTGGTGGGATGCAGGGAGGTGAGAGGGCTCACCATGAAGAGGACATGTATATAACTGTGACCAATTCACGTTGTTGTACGGCAGAAACAAACATAACACTGTAAAGCAATTTTAAGTATGGTGTCCCAGAAGCCAAGTTCAAGTATTTTACTAAAGAAGGAGTGAGAAGTCATCTGGATGAAAAGATGCTGAAAGGTAAAATAAGATAAGAACTCAGAACTATCCATCTTATTTAACAACACAGAGATTATTGGAACCTTAAAATTTTTTTTTTTTTATATAGGGATGAGGGTACAAGCCTTACTGGGGTAAGTTCCAAGAAATAATGGAGAGAGATACTTTGGTGAATGAGAATATAGACATCTCTTTTTCATTGATTTGTTGTTAAAAAACAAAAACAATCAGAGAATTTAGGCCTAAGATATATAAAAGCTGGAAAGAGCATCGCTTCAATCCTAACAACAAGAATAAGTGGGACAACATACAAAATATTGGCTTTCTTGAACCCATCAGACATCTGAGGTCACGGGACTAACAAGTAACTTGAAATTCAAGGAAAGACAGACCTGGAAACCTAGCTCACCTGGGGCAGACCACAGAAGACAGAGATGCTGGGCCCGCTGCATGCGTGCTAAGTCTCTTCAGTCGTGTCTGACTATTTGCAATCTTGTGGACCATAGCCCTCCAGGCTCCTCGTTCCATGGGATTCTCCAGGCATGAATACTGGAATGGGTTGCCATGCCTTCCTCCAGGAGATCTTCCCGATCCAGGAAACGAACCCATGGCTCCTGCATCTCCTGCATTGGCAGGTGGGTTCTTCACCACTAGCGCAACCTGGGAACTCAGGCACCGTACAGGCAGCTGAAAGAGCCAAGAAACTGCTAAAGGCTGGATGTGAGCTAGGATGAGAGTGGAAAACCCAAAAGTGGAATTGCTGGATCAGGTACAGCTCTGCTCAGTTCTGTTTTCACTCTTTTGAGGAACTCTCCATACTGTTTTCCATAGTGGCTGCGCCAATTTACATTCCCACGAACAGTGCACAAGGGTTCCCTTCTCTCCACATCCTTTCCAGCGCTTCTTATTTGTTGTCTTTTTGGTAAGTCATTCTGACAGGCGGTATCTCGTTGTGCTTTTGATTTGCATTTTCCTGATAATTAAGGAGGTTGAGCATCTTTGCAAGTGCCTCTTGGCCATTGTCTGTCTTCTTTAGAAAAACATCTATTCAAATGCTCTGCCTATTCTGTAATCTGGTTTTGATTTTTTGCTATTAAGTTGTCTGGGTCTTTCATACATTTTGGACATTAACACCTTATCATATATATACTTTGTCATTATTTTCTCCTATTCAAGTAGGTTTTTTCCCCCTATCCAGTATATTTACTTTAATCTCATTACTGTCTAAGAAACTTTCATTTTAAACCATCTTAAATTTTTTGGCGAAGGAAGAAACTTTGAATACATAAATATATTATTTTTCAGTTTAACGACTCTCACTTCAAGTTCTGGTAAAACTGAGCATGGATAAGGTAATTTCGGTAAAGGAGAGAGAGGAACCAGATTTCGAAAGCAAGTTACTCCCTCAGAATGTAGACTCATTCTGTAGGTGGAAGGGAGGCGTGCGTTACAGGATCCTGGACAACCAGGAAGAAGTTTAAAATCTCCAGGTTCCTATTCAGCAAACAGCCATTGGGTTTCTACCATGTGCCAGACTTAATAAACTAGCACAGACCTTGCTCAGTGGGTAAGGAATTTAAGAGCAAAAAACTGCCCTGAAAGGAACAAAATCTCTCTTTACCTGTTTGTTAGCTGAAAGACTGGGGCAAATGTACATGCTTTCCTACCTCGCAAGGCCTTTCCAAATATCATGTGACAATTATAAACAGCAAAGCCTTGCACAGAAATTAGATATTCTATGGGATTAAACGCCAGCTAAATCTACTTCTGACCCTGACTCCTTGCTTTCCATGATTATATGAGAATAGGTGATCAGACTGAAAACAGAGCCTTTGTACATGAGTATGACTTTCAGGTTATCTGGAGAGGATGAACAATCCCTTTGCTCAGATCTTCCTGTGGGCTGACTACAATTTCTCATTTATGTGTCAACTCAAATGCCAACCCCTTAAGATAGGCTTCCTGAATTACCTAGTCTAAAATATCCCCCACCCCAACCATTTTTATCTTCATAAAAATTTATCTCTATGTAAATGCCACACTTGTAACCGTTTCTTATTTATGCCTGTATACCTCTCCTGTTATAAAGACAGCTCCAGGGGCTTCCTTGGTGGTCCGGTGGATAAGACTTTGAACTCCCAATGCAGGGGCCCCAGGTTCGATCCCTGGTCAGGGAACTAGACCCACATGCTCTAACTAAGAGTTCAAGTGCTGCAACTAAAGATCCTGCATGAAAAAAAAAATAAAATAAAATAAAGATCCTGCATGCTGCAATTAACACCCAGAGAAGCCAAATTAAAAAATAAGTAGGTAAATATTTTTTTAAAAAGGAGAAGAAGAAAGAACGAAAACTCCATGCAAGCAGGACATTTGTCTGCCTTCCTCACCTCTGTGAGTGAATAAATGAATGAGAAAATGAATTAAAAGAGCACAGGCTTTGGAGTAAGACCCACCTACATTCAAACCTGGCTAAACCTGGGAGCGTTAACTGAACTTCCGTTAGCCTCAGTTTCCTTATTGGGAATTGCAAATAATAATTCTTCCCTGAGGGTTATTGCAAAGATGAAAACAAGTGCAATCAGGATGTGTAAAATATCTGATATTCTTAACAAATAACAGCTCCAGCTTCAATTATGAGGAGATACCCAGTTGGCCAAAAGAAAGGAAATCAAAAAGGAGCTTCAGTCACGCATTCTAATCTGGAAGCAGGCTCGCAGTGGTTCCAGACGAGCCCAAGGGACAGCGGAGTTCCGCAGAGCAGCTCTGCTGCAGCCAGCTCTCACCAGCTCCCCGCCCTTTCCCTTCTACGAGTGACTGAGACTCCACCTGTGGGCCTTCCTGCCCTGTTGCATGTCTCGCTATGCCCAGACTGCTGGACCATTCTCCTCCTTCTCCTTCCCCTCACCTGCCCCCAACTCTTGCCAGGCAGGGGGGGCTCATCTTACAGCCTCTTTATTATAGACCCGCACCATCCAATGTAGCAACCACTGCTCAGGTGTCACTGGTGAGCACCTGAAATGTAGCCAGTGCCACTAATGAATCACATTATTTTGTTTTAATTAATTTAAACAGAAATTATAAAAGCGATATTCAATTCAGCTGTTGGAAAATTTGTAAGGATGTTTGAAATAACCTGGGTTGTGAATCCACTCTTTCTACAGCAAGTTTCAGGAAATTTAAGTAAAACTCAAGTCATTCCAATGAAAAGTTAAGACTCCCAAGAGAGATGTGCTAAATGTGTTAAAATACACACATTTCAAAGGCTTAGTCTAAAAAGAGAATATAGAGCTTCTGGGCTGGTGAGCACGTGGAGATTCAGGGAGAGTGACGCATTCAGAGGTTGGAGAGCATCAGAGCTCCTCTGCCCTGCCCCCATACACTGGCCAGTGAATCTCTTCTATCTGCTGTTCCCAAGTTATATCTTTTACAGTACATCAGTCATCTAGTACGAAAAATGTTTCTCTGAGTTTGGTGACCCGCTCTAGCAAATTAATCCAACATAAGGGGTTGTTGGAACCTCGACTCTACAGCCGCGCCATCAGAAGCACAGGTAACAATTCTGGACTTGCTATTAGTATCTGATGTGGGGGCTAGGGAGGGGCGACAGTCTTGTAGGACTAAGCCCTTAATCTGCGGGATCTGATGCTATCTCCCCGTAGGCAGTGTCAGAATTGAGTTGAATTGCAAGACATTCAGCTGGAGTCAGAAAATTGTTTGGTGTTGGAGGGGGGCAGGTGGAGGCTGCACAACTTGTATTTAAAATCATGAACATGGTTTGTAATTGCAAAATGTTAGAACACCTAACACAGAGAATGGTTGAGGTAAGTCTGGCGTATCCATATAATGAAGGGCTCTGAAGCTGCAATTAAGAATAAGAAATCTTTGGGAATTCCCTGGTGATCCAGTGGTTAGGACTTTGAGCTTTCACAGCTGTGGGCCCAGGTTTAATCCCTGGTCAGGGGAACTAAGATCCCGCAAGCTGAGTAGCATGGCCAAAAAAAAAAAAAAAGAAGAATGAGACATCTTTGTGTTCCAATATGGCGAGATTTCCAGGATGTACTTTTAAGTCAAAATTAGCCAAGTGCCAAAGATTATATATGGTGTGGACCCTTCCAATAGGAAAGGAAGGAATTTTTTTTTAAATTTCTACAATGTTGTCCAGATTTCTGACATACAGCAAGGCAAATAAGCCACAATTGAACAAACATCCCCTCCCTCCCTATTTTCTCTCCCATCCCCCATCCCATCCCTCCAGGTCATTCTTTAAAAGCATATCTGCTCATTTTTGAAAAAGGATAGGATGAGGGCAGGAAAAATTAACCAGAAACTACTAAGGGAATGGACCAAAACAGAGTATAAAGACTGCTGGACTAGGAGCTGAGTAGCAGGGAGTGGGGAGGAGGCAGACACTTCTGTCTGTCTACCTCTTAGTTGAGCTTACGACTTTTAGGAGCATGCCAAATAACGAAAATCAACCACAATGGAGATACCCTCCCAAAACAGGGGAATGTAAAATATTGTAAAATGAATTTTGCCTGTTTCTTTGTACTTTTAAAAATATGGCTGCTAGAAATTTTTAAATTATAACTCTGACTTGCCCTTCATGCCTACTGGGCAGCTCTACTGTCTGCAACAAGATCCTGAAAAGCTGAAGCTTGTCTTATGCATATGTGTTGCCCCCATGCCCAGCTGGGAGAGAAGCTGGTACAGAGAAGGGGCTCCAGGGAGGATCCCTGTAAATTTCTCCAAGCCCCAAGAGCCAGGCCAGCCTTCTCGTTCCCAGAATCCTCCAGTGGCATTCAATCTTCCCTGGAATAATGCAAGCTCAGAGCTTGCCAGCCGGCAGCACACTACCTGGAAGGCACTGCTATTTATAGCTGATGCCATCCTTGGGAAGTAATAGTCCCGCAGAATTCTCAGAAGGGTTTGCCTCTCGATGAGAGCCCAACCCGACTGGGAAAGAGAAGACCAATTTGTGAGTATTTTTAGGCCATCCAATGTAGAGTCAGGAGTGCTGAAAGTCAGATCTAGTCTCCCCCATGAGGCTGGGCACAGCTGCAAAGTCAAAAGTGGGCTTTTGCATGAGGAAAACTAATTAGCTTCCCCGTAAACAGTCTCCATGGAGAAAGTCAGTGCTTGGGTCTGTCGGAGGGAAAGAGAGATGACCTGGGTGCTGAGGAGGGTTCCCCAGAAGTTGACATAGCAGCTGTTTCTTGCGAGTTTGGTGGGAGCTGCTTGGGGATTAGATTTCCATCTCATTATCTTATTCTCTCACTGGTCATTTATGAACTTTGCTTAGTGCTGATTGAGAAAATTACAAAAAAAAAAAATAGGTTGTTTGACAGCGACCCCTGCCAAAAAACAATTTGGAATTCTCTTGGTTCTGAGGAATGTATCTGTAATCTTGGGTCTCCAGGCAAAGACCCAGAGATAGGTAGCCTCTGGTCTCTTCCTTTTAATCCAAATTCTGTCCGGTGAACTTCAGTGAAAGAAACAACTTGGCAGGAAGTCCTTCCCTCTGGATTCACTGAGAACCACAGACAGTGGATAAGCACTGAACACAAGTCTGGAGACGGCGGCACTAATAAACTGTTCTTGGGCACAAAGACCTTGTTACCATATCTGGAGCAAGCAACAATTTTAAGAATCGGTGGAATGTCCTGGCCCCTCTGACATCATAAGGGTGCTCACATCTCATCTTTCAAACTGCCTAACTCACGTGCTCACGTGTGGGCAGGCACACCTTCATATACTGTAGTAGTTTTTATAAAGCACTTTGGGGTTGGGTCTTCCTCTTTCTCTTTCTTCTTTTAAATCAATTTTTATTGAAGTATAATTACTATACAATGTTAGTTTCTGCCATGCAACAAAGTGAATCAGCTATAAATTCCCTCTTTTCTGGATTTCTTCCCCATTTAGGTCACCACAGAGCATTGAGTAGAGTTCCCTGTACTATCCAGTAGTCATTAATTATTTGTTTTATCCATCGAATCAACAGTTTACATGTGTCAATCCCAGTGTCCCAGTTCATCCCACCTCCCTCCTTGGTATCCATACATGTTTGTTTTCTCTGTCTGTGTCTCTTATTTCTGCTTCATAAATAAGATCATCTCTACCATTTTTCTAGATTCCATATACATGCATTAATATACCATATTTGTTTTTCCCTTATAAAGCACTTTATAGCTTGTATAAACTTATCATAGAACTCATCATTATAACATCATTCAGTTCAGTTCAGTTCAGTCGCTCAGTCGTGTCCGACTCTTTGCAATTCCCTGGACTGCAGCACACCAGGCTTCCCTGTCCATCATTAACTCCCAGAGTTTGCTCAAACTCATGTCCACTGAGTCAGTGATGCCATCCAGCCATCTCATCCTTTGTCGTTCCCTTCTCCTCCTGCCTTCAATCTTTCCCAGCATCAGGGTCATTCCAACGAGTCAGTTCTTCACATCAGGTGGCCAAAGTATTGGAGCTTCAGCTTTACCATCAGTCCTTCCAATGAATATTCAGGGTTAATTTCCTTTAGGATTGACTGGTTTGATCTCCTTGCAGTCAAAGGAACTCTCAAAAATCTTTCCCAACACCACAATTCAAATGCGTCAATCAAATCATGTCAATATAAGGCAAAACCACTACAATATTGTAAAGTAATTAGCCTCCAATTAAAATAAATAAATTTGTATTTTTAAAAAACTATCTGCTATTATTATCCCTATTCTCAGAAGAAGAAACAGGCTGAGAAAGGTTCATTGATTTGTCTGAGTCACAGAAAGACAGTGGCAAGGAGGACTGAATGCATGTCATCCAACACCTAGGCTTGGCATTGCTTCCCTATATAACACTCTATCTTCAATAGTCATTCAACAAAGACCTTTTCAGTGACTGTTAACAACTGTGGGTCTGCCGTGTGCTATGTGTTTTCCATACATTAGTTTATTCCTCAAACAGTTGTGTGAAATATGTAAACCTCAGGAAAGCTCATCAGACTTCCAGTAAATGACAGTGGGTTGAAATAAGCTTGTATTTTTCTCCATGCTAGTATTGCACTGAAATAGTGATGAATGACATTTTTGAAAGGTCAGCTATGAGTCAGCTTATTAATACATGTCAAATTTTCCTTTCTTTACCTGGATTACCTCATTTAAGGCTCACAAAATCCTACAAGGGAAGTCTTATTATTATTCTTGCTTTACAGATTAAAAAATTGAGGCAAAGAGATGCTAACTAGTTTGCCTAAAGATTTACAGTTAAAAAGCAGTGGCACTTTCTGAGCACGGCATCTTCAGACTCTGTTCTCTCAATTTCTACAACTGCACAGAAGTAAAAAATATTTAAACTCACAGTGAAGATAGTACTTGCAGAAAATCCTTTTGCCGTTAAGGAATTTCATTCAGAAAATCCTTTTGCCGTTAAGGAATTTCATTCAGGTCCCAGGAAATGGCATGGAGAAAGGTGACTGATGGCACAGGATGGATGGAGACTCAGCTTTGTGCATTAGCAGAGTGACATGTGTGTGAAAAAATGATATCCTGTAACACAAAACTCTGGAGAAGCCCAGACGTGGTGAGACCACTAGGAGGTTGAAACCAAGGTTCACCAAGATAGGGGGCTGGAACCAGAGACACTAGCCAAAAACCTGGGCTCGGAATAGTTTCCCTTCCTCCCCAGCCGCACCCTCTGTGCACAGAGCACTGCCACCCAAGTGTGTAACCTGCCTTCCCCACCCTACACCTCCCCTTCGGGCAGAACACCTGCTTGTTCTTTTCAACTGAAGATTTTGAGTGATCCCTCCTCCCAAAGGATCCCTAGTTGAGAATTTAGGATTCTCTGAGCATAACAGCTAAAAACAGAAAGAGCTTTAAAAAAAAAAACATAGGAAAGAGACACAGCTCCATGGCCTAATATTTTTCTAACAGGTTATCACATTTTAAAGCGTGACGATAAAGAAAAGTCTCTAAAAGCTTCCACAAGAAAGGTTCTCATTTTAAGATGGCAGAGTAAATCCATTTCAGCCATCTTCTCCTTCCAAAATTTCCCCCCAATAACAATAAGAAGTAGAAAAAAATCAATGCACTTCTTCTTCAAAGAAACAAAGAGACATCTTAACACGCTATATGAGAAGATGGACTACAGACGGAGAAAAACAAATGACTTAGCAGAGAGAACACGTCAATCCTAAGTGCCTGTAAAGAGAGGAATCAACCCAATTCACCCCTCCAGGAACAGAGAAAAGCTTGAAAACTAACAGGAAATGAAAAATGAAATGAAGTCGCTCAGTCATGTCCAACTCTTTGCGACCCCATGGACTGTAGCATACCAGGCTCCTCCATCCATGGGATTCTCCAGACAAGAGTATAACAGGACCAGGTATCAAAAGAGGCTCAAGGATAGGGTGGGCAGCTAAACACAGAAAAGTGGTTGAAAGTTCCAATATTAACAATTTAGACCCATGGGTCCCCGTCCCAACCCTATCTTACCCTCTAAGACACCATGGGTTTTTGTTTTTTTTTTTTTTCCTCCTTGAGGCTATACTCTGCTGAAAATAGGTTAAAAGTAAACTCTTGTATATATAAATGAGATGGGGTTGGTGAGCAGCCCCTTGATTTGAGGATCATTGTGTGACAATGAGAAAGTACCCAAGTACCTGCCTGACGGCGCAGGAGATTCAAGAGACTCAGGTTTGATCCCTGGGTCAGGAAGATCCCCTGGAGGAGGAAATGGCAACTCAGTCCAGTATTCTTGCCTGGAGAATCTCATGGACAGAGGAGCCTGGCAGGCTACAGTCCATGGGTTTGCAAAGAGTCAGACACCATGGAAGCATACAGAGCACAGAGCCCTGCAGAAAAACAAACTTAAAAAGCAGGAAAAGACTCACAAATCTCAAATGAAAACTGTCCTCTGGCCTCTACAGGCCTTCTTTGGAGATCACCAGTGCACTCAGGGTCTATATCTGGATTTAAACACCTTACTCATAAAGATGAACAAACAATTAATTCCAAAAAATCAGGGAAAACATCCTACTTGATAAAAGAAATCTGAACAAAGAGGCAACAGAATTAATGTAGAGAGCATGAAAAACTTCAAAGAAAATGTAACCACTATGATCAGAGAAATAAGGGGCAATATTGTAATCTATAAAGCAAGAAAAATGCAATCACAAAAAAAGTACATTCAGAGAATAAGTTAGAATTCCTGGAAATTAAAAATATGATAACTCAATTTTTTTAAAAAAGATTCAAAAAAAGTACTTTACAATAAAGTCAAGAAAGTTTCCCAGGAAGCAGAATAAAAAGACAAGCGGGGGTTGGGGGAGAAAGGAAAAACAAGAAAATTAAAAGATTAATCCAAGAGGTTGAACATCCTAATGATAAGAGTTTCCAGAGAGATCAGAGAAAATAGGAGGATATTATCATAGAAAAACATGCAAGAACATTTCCTGGAATGGAGATAACAAAAATTCTCCCTGAGTCATAAGTAAAAAAAGATATAAGTCCAAAGTCCTAAACTAAAGTTCTCTTCAGTCGCTTAGTCGTGTCCAACTCTTTGTGACCCCATGGACTGCAGCACACCAGGCTTCCCTGTCCATCACCAACTCCTAGAGCTTGCTCAAACCTATGTCCATCGAGTCGATGATGCCATCCAACCATCTCATTCTGTCATCCCCTTCTCCTCCTGCCTTCAATCTTTCCCAGCATCAGGGTCTTTTCCAATGAGTCTGCTGAAGCTGAAACTCCAGTACTTTGGCCACCTGATGCGAAGAACACACTAAAGTATATCACTATAAAACTTCAGAACAAAGGAATCTCCTAAATGTTCCTCAATTTTTCTCTTCAATTACCAGTTGTATTTTTTTACTTGCAGTTCTGTTATCCCTTTGATAACAGCAGTCCTTTACTTTTTACCCTTGACTTGGAATTATTAGCTCACTAAAAAACATTTTTGAATTTCATTTTATAAGAATCTATAAATATATATATTTTTCTCTGTATCTTTTAATCTATGTCTTCTCAGTTTTTGTATGTCTTAACTTCTTTTTTCCTGTGGTTTATTTCTTTTAACTTATGTATTATGTAGCTTCTCATTTTGAATATTCCAATAGAAGTTGATTCTTAGAAGCCTCTTTATTATTCATTTCTAATTTAATCATACTGTGAACAGATAATACACATTAAATTATATTAAAAATATGGGAATATGAATGGCATTGGACTTCTTCATAGGAACATAAGGGAGCCAAGAAAATGGAGAAATTACTTCAAAATTCTGAGGGAAAATAATTTCAACACTACCCAGATTATAAATTGATGTAGTGTTAGTCACTCAGTCGTGTCCAACTCTTTGTGACGCGACGGACAGCAGCCCACCAAGCTCCTCTGTCCATTGAATTCTCCAGGCAAGAATACTGGAGCAGGTTGCCATTTCCTTCTCCATGGGATCTTCCCGACCCAGGGATCAAACCCTGGTCTCCTGAATTGTGGGTGGATTCTTTACTATCCGAGCCATCAGGGAAGAGAAATATTTTAACATGTCAAGTCTCAAAAATTCAATTCCTGCTCACTTACCCTTTCTCAGGAAGTTACTGGAGGAGATGTTCCAATTAAACAGGGAGGTGAATCAAGGCATGGAAAACCCATTGCAGGGGAGTGGGGAAGGGAACCCTAAGGACAATGGTGGGTGGATTTCTAGCATACAGCTAAGGATCTATTTAGAGAGCAATGGGTCCCTGATAGAATCAGGAGGATGGAGGCACCAAGAGGCTGCAAGAGAAAAGTAGAATATATAGAATATTTGATGGGTTTGATGACGTGGAAAATTAACTCAGCTTTACGTAACCTAATAGAGCTGTTATAGGGTGTGAGAAAACAGTCAAATGAGAAGAGCAAACACATCAATAGTGTTTACTCTTTTCCAGGCACTGTTCCAATTATTTTACATATATGAACTAAGTAAATAGAAAAACAGGTAATTATTAACTCCAGGGAAAGCTAAAATCTTTGTTAAAAAGAAAGTGTCAAAATTGTGCATCACTAGGCTCAGCAGTGGGCAGTGTATATAATTATAGCAATAAAGCCACTTAAGGACTTCCCTGATGGTCCAATGGGTAGGAATCCACATGCTGTGGGGTGACTAAGCCCACATGCCACAGCTACTGAGCCCTCAAGCTGCAGCTGCCGAAGCCAGTGGGCCTAGAGCCCAGGCTCCACGGCAAGAGAAGCCACTGCAGAGAAGCCCGCACCCTGCAGCAAAGACTAGCCTTCACCCACCAAAACTAGAAAAAAGCCCAAGTGGCAGTAAAGACCCAGCATAGCCAAAGATAAAAATAAACAAAATTTTAAAGAATAAATAAAGCCACCTCACATACATTTAGATTTTTTAAATGTGATATGACTATTTTGAGAGAATAAACTAGAAAAGGTTAAAAAAAAAAAACATTTCTCACTTATTACCATTAGAGAAAATCCATAAAATATGCCCCAAATTTATTCCGGTATGACCCCAGCAGCAGCATGACCCCATCTTCAGTTATCTAATTACATCTGCAGTAATTTCATTCCCTAATAAGGTCACATTCTGGGTTGCCAGGGACTAGAATTTAAATATTAATATATCTTTGGGGAAAGGAACACAATTCAATGAGGGCTTCCCCAGTGGCTCAGTGGTAAAGAATCTGCCTGCAGTGCAGGAACCACAGGAGATACAGGTTCGATCCCTGGGTTGGGAAGATCCCCTGGAGGAGGAAATGGCAACCCACTCCAGTGTTCTGGTGAGGAACATTCCATGGACAGAGGAGCCTGGCAGGCTACAGTCCATGGGGTCACAAAGAGCTGGACATGACTGAAGTGACTTAGCACTCATGTGCACACAATTCAAGGCATAATGGTCTCCCAGAAAAGAGACAGTCATCAGAATAGTGGTGGGTGTCTCGTGAGTAACACCGAATGCTACAGAACCAGGGAGTACATCCTAAATACTGAAGTTAAGCCTCTTCCAATCCTAACTAACCCGACTAGGAAATAAGTGTATCTTCACACATTCAAGGGCTCTGAATATTTATCTACCTTATGGGACATAAAGAAGGATGTGCTTCAGCAAAACAAGGAAGTAAATAGGAAGTAGGAAAGAAATAGGAAAATGTGGAATTCAGGAAACAAACACCCCCAGTCGGGTAAGGGTACAAGAGGTGTCCAGGATGGTAGGCATGCCACACAGAAGGGAACCTGGATCACCCTAGAAAGGATGGTTATGATATTATTAATAATTAAAATGCTTAGAGGGACTTCCCTGGTGGTCCAGTGGTTGAGACTTCATCTTCCAATGTGGGGGGTCTGAGTTCAATTCCTGGTCAGGGAGTTGGGATCCCACATGCCTCACAGCCAGGGAACCGAAATGTAAGACAGAAGTGATGTTGCAACAGTCAATAAAGACTATTTAAAATGCTTAATAGAAGATTTGATCAGCTGGAGCTCTTGGGACAAAATATGAAGAAAAAGTATGAATATAAAGGAGATTTTGCAATAAGGAAAAAAAAAAAAGAATGGTAACCAGAAGCTTTACAGAAAAAGAAACAAGACACAAAAGCTATATAAGAAAGAAAATAAAATCATAGTGTTTCATCTGGTTCTAGAACAAACTTCAAATGTCATAATACTGAAAACTCTACTAAAACATTAAACGCATGTTGTGATATAAATTTGTCAAGAAAATTAGCAAATATATGAAGGAATTAAATCCTACTTAATTTTACCTATACAACAATAAATGCTAAGTGTGTAAAGCCAAAAAAAAAGCAATATAAGAAATTATATTTAGAAATATGGAGATAACTACCAAAAGAAACAGTTCAAAGAGTTAAAAAGGATGGCTCCTAAGAAGCAGGACAGAGGTGGGGCAAGCAGGTGATGGCTGCTCTTTTCATTATAAAAATGTTTTATTCTATTTGATTTTTAAAGCCCTGTGGCCTATTCAAATTACTAGAAAGGGTCCAGGCAATTCACAGACAACTACACAATCAGTAAGTATAGTCAATACTGGGATTTGGGGAATACTTTCTTGCTTAAGCCTGACTCTTCACACTGTACCTTGCTGTCCACGATAATAGACTCTGTGACTTACCCTCAGGACACAGAAGTGAATAAAACTGTGCCCTCCCTAAAGTGCCTCCCAGTCTGAATGGGAGGATGGAAAAAGATATTAAAAAGTGACGCATGCGTGCGTGCTCAGTCATGTCCTACTCTTTGTGACCCTGTGGAGTGTAGCCTGTCAGGCTCCTCTGTCCATGGGATTTTCCAGGCAAGAATACTGGAGTGGGTTGCCATTTCCTTCTCCAGTGGATCTTCCCAACCCAGGAATCAAACCTGCATCTCACAACTCCTGCATTGCAGGCAGATTTTTTACCACTGAGCCACTGGGGAAGCCCAAAAGTATGCAAGAAAGACCAAATCAGAGATGTGTATAAAGCACTAGGATCTGATAAGGAAATAACCTTGAATATGGCTTTGAAGGCTTGTGTGATCTTACCAGGACCTATTGTCCAGGGTGGGTGGGCAGTTCTGCAAAACCAAGAAAATAAATTCCAGTCTCCTAAGATTATTTACCCCCAAAAGGTCCTTCGGACATTGGTACAGGTAATTCTGCAGTTTTAGCTTCTTGGTAAATAGAAAGATGAATAGTCCATAGCCTGGAGCACAGTGGAATCCGAGGTGTAAGCTATAGCCTGGACTTAACAGTGTCCTGAGATTTCCCGTGTTAGATGTGAAGACACACTGGTAATGAACATGTCATAAAACAGATGGAGGTGAGTTTTCTGAGCCAGGCTGCTCCCACACTGGGCTGGAGGAGGACAGGTCTGCTTTCCTGGGAGCAAGTTAGCAAGAAGAAGGGATGGAGCTACAAACCCACGGCACATAAATTCAGAAGGACAAGCAAAGGCTGGCAGAATGATGGATAATTCTCTGCATTCAAGATGCATATTCTGAAGCCAAAAAGCAACCATTACAGTAGAGCAAAAACAAAAAAAAAAGGCGGGGGAGAGGAGGGAGAATATGAAACTCTGGGGAAGAATGAGAACAAATAGAAACAGGTCAATGAAAGCGTATTGATATAATCCAGTAGAACAAGAACTAAGATGGCAAATAGATTTATCCCATCCCAAAGTTTACCATGTGGTCCGCTCTGCCTGGAACAAAGGCTTGAGAAGGATTTTAAAGGTGGAAAGATATCTGTGATGAATTAGCAATACCTGCAGCTGGCAACCGGGGAAGGCAATGGCACCCCACTCCAGTACTCTTGCCTGGAAAATCCCATGGATGGAGGAGCCTGGTAGGCTACAGTCCATGGGGTCGCTGGGAGTTGGACACGACTGAGCGACTTCACTTTCACTTTTCACTTTCATGCATTGGAGAAGGAAATGGCAACCCACTCCAGTGTTCTTGCCTGGAGAATCCCAGGGACAGGGGAGCCTGGTGGGCTGCCATCTATGGCGTCGCACAGAGTCGGACACGACTAAAGTGACTTATCAGTAGCAGTAGCAGCAGCTGGCAACAAAGGAGGAAGAGATGGCCCATCACCTTATATTCCCCATCCTGGTTTTAAAGATTCTCAGCAGATGGATTCACTCCTTTCCAGGGATCAGCATGCTAAAGTCTTAGGAAGTGTGAATGTTAAGACACAGGAAACAAAGGACTCTTCAATTTCTTCAGCATTCTAAAGTCTTAGGAAGTTTGAATGTTAAGACACAAGAAACAAAGGACTCTTAAATTCCTTTTCACAAGGCCACAGTGTGTTACCTTCACAAAATGAAGAAATCTAATGCACGTGAGAGTTTTCATTGAAAAACAAAACTAAGGAACCTCATTGTTGCCTTTCTGGCTAATTTCCCTCCAGTCTTTTTTAATTTATTTATTTTTAACTGGAGGATAATTACAATATTGCATTGGTTTCTGCCATACATCAACATGAATCAGTCATAGGCATTCATATGTCCCCTCCTTCTTGAACCTCCCCCTCACTCCATTCAGTTTTACACATGTGAATACACTCAAACATGGGATTACTTTTGATGAGAAAATTTTAGAGTACAGGGTGTTTGTTTCATAGTTTGGATTTAGTAAGTCTCACTCCAGCTGAGGATTTTTCTTTTATTTGTATCCCATCAAATTCATAAAGACCTACTGAAGCTAAAGCTTTATTTTGACAGGGCCAATCTATTAAAAGTGCCCATGAGGAGACTGAACTGCCCTCTAACTCAGAACTTTGGGCCAATTAAACACTTCTTTATAGACAAAATGGATACTTTTCAACCAAAGTTCCCTGAGAAATAAGCTCTGGAACCAACCCTTCCCTATATCTCCCTCCAACAGCGCATGTGCACACACACACACACACACACACAGCAAATTGTTACAAACTGACAAATCATTATAATTAGTTTATGGTTAATTGGGAGATTTGATAATTTACTAAAATTATCCTTCAGCAAATTGATCAACTATCAAGTTGGGCTTCAGTGAATGGATTTTTCATCGAGTTAAACTAGAATACCCTTTCAACGTTTTGGAATTTAGGGTGGATGTGACCATTTTGCCGAAGGAGCCAGAAGGCTTCTAAACACATAAACTCTCATCCCATTTAGAAATGAAAAGCTAAAGAAACCTGTTGGCTTGAAATGGGATGGTCCCAGCCAACATCTTCTGATGGGTAAGGACACTGAGGACCCCAGAAAAGACACTCACTGTGGGGATTAGAGCAGAGAAGACTGGATTTAGTGTCCTGACTTAGTGGCTCAGTTGGTAAAGAATCTGCCTGCAATGAAGGAGACATGGGTTCAATCCCTGGATCAGGAAGATCCCCTGGAGAAGGGCATGGCAACCCACCCCAGTATTCTTGCCTGGAGAATTCCATGGACAGAGAAGCCTGGCAGGCTACAGTCCATGGGGTCACAAAGAGTCGGACACGACTGAGAGACTCACACACACAGTGTCCTGAGCAGAGCCCAGAGAGGGGAGATAGGGGTCAGAGCTGACTCTGGGGACCTTGATAGGGAGCTATGGACTTTCTGAGAAGTATGGAGAATCTCATGCTTAATATATTTGCCAAAATAAGGAAATGTGTCTGCACCCCAGCTGGTGACACAAGCCAAACTCTTCCCATGAAGAATGGAGCCTACATAAAGGGTTGTCCTGCAGGACATGCTGTAAGTGATAGATGAACAGATAACAGATGCTCATTGGGTGTCTACTGTTTTGCTTTGGAAACACAAATAGAAATGATAACTCACTCCCTACACTTTGTTTTTATTGAAGAGAGAAGATGAGACAGGTGAAATAAAGAATATGATGAGATCCTTGGTGTTCGGGAAAAAATGACTTGGTAGCAGAATGATAATACCCCTGCTGATACCTGTCAAAGTTTATTTAGTCCTTTGTAAACAGCCTTCACAATTGTTATCACATCCATTTGTACCGTACCACCTGCCCTATGATTTACTTAATATATATTTTGAAAAGTGAAAAGCATTAGTCGCTCAGTCATGTCTGACTCTTTGCAACCCCATGGACTGTAGCCCACCAGGCTCCTCTGTCCATGGAATTCTCCAGGCAAGAATACTAGAGCGGGTTGCAATTCCCTCCTCTAATTACTGAGATGTATCATTTGTATCTCTTTACTTGGAATCCATTTCTAATGGAAAATTGCCTAAATTGGTCAATAGAATCAATTTAGTTATTACATGTTTTTTCATCCAATGATCTCAATTTACTTAGAAATTCTGAGGGGGAAGAAAAGGCAAATGATGCCTGGAATGATAATCTGGCAATGAGAAAGTACAGTTAGAGATGGTGTATCTAATCATATACCTATAGACAAGTACTGTCTATAACAAAGCTTTAAAAGATATGTTTTATTGTTGTAATCATTTCTTTCTTTTTTTCTTAACATGTATTTTAATGGGCTCACATTTTTTTTTCCATTTGGGAGGTGGGAGGGGGGTTCAGGATGGAGAACACATGTATGCCCGTGGCAGATTCATGTTGATGTGTGGCAGAACCAATACAATATTGTAAAGTAATTAGCCTCCAATTAAAATAAATACATTCAAATTAAAAAAATAAAAATAAAAAATGAGATATAAATTTAAAAAAATACAATCTTCTTATAAAAGAAATTCTATACTATGGGTTTACTGTGGTGGTTACTATTTTTCTAATACATTAAATGTAAAATGTCCATTTATGCAGCACCGAAAATCATCTCACTCCATGAGAGCTGGCTGGGCAGGGATCCCCAAGTGCCTTGCGGCCATTTCTGTCCCAGTTAGGACAGAGGTAAAGGGGGCATGGAGGGGATGCTGGAGTTTTTTCTCAAGTTCTGACCACCTCCACTCCGGCTCCCCCTCCAGAGTCTGTCAGCACACATGCCATCACAGAACTAGTTCCCTGTGATGGGTCCTGTGATGGGTTGGCCCAAAACCACCACCCAGGAGCAGAAGGATTGGTCTCGACCCTCCAATGGCTTCCTGGACACTTCCTCTCTGTTGCTCAGAACTCATCTCTGGTGAAGACAATGATCTGAGGAGATGAAGCCAGAAGTCCTCTGTGTCCCAGCTGGACAGGGAGGGAGCAGAGAGGGGACCCCATGATCCTTTGTGGTCTTTCCCCACACCATGCTGCCTCGCACTCAGATGCCGTCATAGGTGTAGGACATCATACTGGGCAATATTAGTGGCAGCCTTTGGATTGTAGAGTTCTTCATTTGGGTTCTCCCAGAACCAAGACCGGGCTTCCCTGGTGGCTCAGTGGCAAAGAATCTGCCTGCCAATGCAGGAGACACAGGAGACGTGGATTCCATCCCTGGGTTAGGAATATCCACTGGAGGAGGAAATGGCAATCCACTCCAGTATGCCTGCCTGGGAAACCCCATGGACAGGGGAACCTGATGGGGTACAGTCCATGGGGCCACAAAGAGTCGGACACTACTTACTAACTAAACAGCAACAGAGCCAAGACGGGCAGCAAGGATTTCAGATGAGAAAGTGGACACTTGGCCATAACCTCACAGTTCATCTAGACCAGTCTGGAAACTACGTGTTTCCATGCCCTCATGCTGCGTGGCTGTTTCCTAGAGTTTCCAGAGCATATTTCTCACAATAACTTTGCAAACCGTTACAGGAGGGACAAAAGTGAGTTCTATTCAGCTGCTTATACTTTAGTGTGAAATGGCTTTGAATCCATCTTGAAGATCACTTTTCCCATACAGGTATATGCACAGGTATATAGCAGGGCTGGAAGAGGAGGGAGCAGGGGGTGGGGAGGAGGAGAGAGAACCGAGGAAAAGGGCACAAGGAAGGTGTGAACACACAGGAACTCTGAAGTGGACTGGGGTTGAGACCACCTACCCCCTCCACCCTTCTTTCTCTGATGTCCAAAAAGACACATATTGACCATTTACAGCGTGCTAAACCCTGTGTGAAGGGCCCAACCATGTGGTAGGAGATAAGGGGAAGATTTAAGTTCAGAACATCTCAGACTCAAGCAGTTGATAAACACAGGCATTATGAATTAGCAAATTCACCAATTTTCTACAACAGCTCAAGAACTTTCAGAAATGAGAAAGATCAACCTGACCAAATCCCATGCTCTCATACCAAGGGTCCTGAGGTATATTTCTAGAAGGAATCCCATTTCCTGCCAGTATGTGAACACAAGCATTTCATAGCTCTGGTTTGAAGCTAAAGGGTATTTTTTTTTCCTATATATATGCTTTGAAATAAATAACAGATCATTTTCCACTGGTGCACAGACATCTGAAGAAAGGAAAAAGTCAGGAAGACATTCTTAACTGGAGACAAAAGTGAGTGGTCCCATCCCCCACCCCCATCATTTCCCCATATTTTCTTTTTCTTGCTTTACTTCACCTGGAAATGGAAGGGGAAAAGCTCTTTTCTTTTTTTTTTAAACCATCTTACCTTAAAAATGTCATCTCCCTCATTTCATTTTTCTCCCAACTCCCTTTTAGTTCACCACCTAGCTATCGGGAGAAAAAATGGAGATTTCTTGGAGGATTTTGGAAAAGCAGTGGTGCAGTGGGTGAACAATGAGCAGCTCTGGACAAGAAGCCACTCCAGCTGGACTCTGCCCTTCAGACTGTGCAAGTGACTCAGTTCTCAGGTCCTCACTTTTCTCATCTATAAAATGATGACTTTTCTCATCTATAAAATGATGAGATGAATCTTCACCTTCAGAGTCTGGCAAATCTCCCTTATCCAACCTCTTCTGCATGCCTTGTTTGCAATTGTGAACACAGAACCACTTACAGGGCTTCCATGAAAAGGTGTTGAATGAAAAGCAAGCATGTCAAGCATGTCTTTGAACATGTAATAGGAAGGTCTGATGCCAAAAGGTGAGATTTAAAAGGCTCAGGAAGTAGTGAAGTGCAGACAATGACTGACCACTGTGTGAGTCTGAACAAAGTTGGCCAAAGTTAGCCTGGCATAACTAGTGATGGTTTCACGGCTATTGTTATTTCTCCCCTTCTCTGAAAATAAGTTCAAATTTGACTGATATTTATAAACACAACCACTCTGAAGGATGTAAAGTTCATTAGGTCATGGGGTGGTTTCAGTTTTGGCATCTGGGGCTCCTTGGGATCCATAGATGGAGGAGGCTGTTTGGAGCCTGTTCGGAGTCAACGGAGTCAACAGTTCAGAGTCAACTGTTCCTGAGTCAACTGTTCAGAGCAGACAACCTTTGCTAATTGGGGTGGAGGCTGGGAGCAGGTGAGAGGGGAGAAAATCTAAAATAAGCACAGGGGCTTGATATTAGTTTTAAGACAGGATGGAGAAATGCCAGGGTATGACCTAATTTGACCCTTGTAGAAAGAGAAAGAAGGGATATTGAGAGGGGACTCGTGGGTTCTGGTCTCAGGCCAGCTTGGGTGCAAATCCTGTCCCGCTGACTAGCAAATCGTGTGACCCTGACTAATGCATTCAACTTTTCACTCTGGTCCTCAGCATTCTCATCTGTTCATTGGGGATGATGATATTCACATCATCATCATTCTCATGGTAACAAAAGTGCTTAAACCACAGTAAGTCACCAATTCCCTTTCTTGATAGTTAACATGGAAGGAAGAAGTGTCCTCACTCCAGGGCAGACACTGTGCCAGGGCTGGGGACTCAGAGGTGCCCGAGCAGATGTTTAAGAAGTCAAAGTCTCCCACCCTAGAGACCCCTCCCCACCCAGGCCCACCTAGAAATTCTATACGCCTAGGACTCCACTGTAACATCGCCAGTGTTCTTCAGAGGCTAAGTCGTGTCTGACTCTTTGTGACCCCACGGACTGCAGCACACCAGAATTCCCTGTCCTTCACTATCTCCCAGAGTTTCCTCAGACTCACATCCACTGAGTCAGTGATGCCATCTAACCATCTCATCCTCTGTTGTCTTTTTGCTTCCTCTGTCTCCTTTTGCCTTCAGTCCTTCCGAGCATCAGGGTCTTTTCCCACGAGTTGGCTCTTTGCATGAGGTGGCCAAAGTATCAGAGCTGCAGCTTCAGCATTAGTCCTTCCAATGAGTATTCAGGGTTGATTTCCACTGTAACATGCACTCACCCAATTCAAACACTCAACGTTGTTAGGACCCATCAAGGCTGCTTGACAGAAATCCTCCCATTATTCCCCACAAAATGTCACCCACCTGTCGGCAAGCAGGCCTTCAGTCCCCACTGCCTTTGAAGGAGCCAGGAACCAGGTGACAGAATCTACAGACGCCCCCTCTTTGGGTGAGTTGATTGTTTTTTTCTTTGTTAAATTAGAGGCAATTGGATTCTTCCAGACAGCAGAAAGAATAGATGGAGGGTGAAGGTGAAATCATAAAGGAGGAAGAGAGACTGTAGATAAAGAGAACAGAAGAAAGGACCCTCACGACGAATAATGATAAATCATTGTTATATTAATAGGTAATTTTGGGGCCATGTCCTGTGCTAGGCACCTGAAACTCACACACTTCAGAGCTTCCATCATGATTAAAAGTGACCCTCAGTGGTTTCCTAAGCAATCGGGATTCAGCAGCCTAAAGACCCGGATCATGGCCCCTTGCTCTTCAGTGGCCTCCCCATCTGGGCACTCAGACCCTCTCTCTCTAAACTCTGGACCTGCGTGACCCTGCACAGTTCCCAGGTAGTACCACCCCCTCTCCAGACAGCCTTAGGGTGGCCCCTGCTCTCTGTGAACAGTAACTTTCATCCTCAACCCTCTGCCTGGTCCTATACCCATACCTAAAACCTAAAGGCAGTCAGTCCTAAATATTCATTGGAAAGACTGATGCTGAAGCTGAAACTCCAATACTTTGGCCGCCTGATGCCAAGTACTGACTCATTGGAAAAGACACTGATGCTGGGAAAGATTGGAGGCAGGAGGAAAAGGAGGTGACAGAGGATGAGATGGTTGGATGGCATCACCTACTCCATGGACATGAGTTTGCACAAGCTCTGGGAGTTTGTGATGAACAGGGAAGCCTGCTGTGCTGCAGTCCATGGGGTTGCAAAGATTCAGACACAACTGAGCGACTGAACTGAACTGAACTGATACACAACACGAAGTCTTTACCAGGCCAGTATCCTCCTGATTTTCAGTTCTCACTCGGAACACCACTTCCTCCAGGAAGCCTTCCATAACACCCTACAATAGGTCTGTGCTCTGCCCCTCACTGGATGTGTCTCACGATTGAGTTGATCTCCACTCTCATCTGACTCCATCAGCAGACAATGAGCTCTTTGAGGTCTGGCTGTTGCCTGGGGTTAGTCTTAGTGTGGGTTCCCCGCAAACAGCCTGAGACCAAGTCTCAGGTGCAGGCAATGTGTTTCGGAGATGATTCTGGGAAGGAGAACCACAGGATCGGGGAGGATGGGATAAAGATTGGGAAAAGCCAGTACCAGTACCGGGGTGCATTTCAAGGTCGTTGCTGTGGGAACGGAGGCTCTCCTGGATGGGTTCAGGACTCTTTCCAGAACCATCCTCTGAAGGACGGGGGAGGGAGTTTTACCCACCCATTTTTTTCCCCCATTGATGCCCTGATAAAGTCATCTTTCTCAGCACCTCCCCATAGCTCCCAAGAAGCTTTCAACCCTTGGGCTGAGCGTGGGCAGCTTTCCTGAACGCAGTCAAGCCTCCCACTCATGCCCTCGCTGCGGAATCCTCTCTCGTCTTTCGATGGGGCCTGTTCCGTCTCCTCTGGCTTCCAGCTTACCCTCCCTCCAGGAGAGAACCCTTCCCCGCCTTTTTCATCCAGCTCCTGCCCAACACCCTCTCAAGCTCTACCTTCTCCAAGAAATATTCCCAGATCCCTTGGCCCAATATAGTTCTCAAGCTTGGCTGCAAACCAGAATCTCCTGGGAAGCTTTAGAAAAACAGTACTGACACGGGGCAGGGGGGTCCCACCACCAGGGATATTGGAGTAATTGACCTAGGAGGAATCCTGGACAGCAGAACGTTTTAGAATCTCCTCAGGTGATTTTAATATGCAGCCTGGGCTGAGAACAGTTTGCACGCCTCTGTTTTAATTGTGCATCCTCTGAATTTCCATGCGCCCTGCATCCCACCATACTGATCGCTCTGTCTTGTAATCATCTGTTTATTCCTCCGACTTCTCCCTCCTCCCAGGGCTCATCAGGGGCTGCACTCTCATCTCTTTCCCCTACACCCCGTGCTCAGCTCACAACAGACGTGCCGAGGCTGCCATTTCCCAGGCCGGGTAGCTTCTCTCCTCTCGCCTCCCCTCCCGATGCCTCATTTTCCAGCCCCTGAAATGCAGCCCGTGCTTCAGGGCTGCAAGACGCCTGGCTCTCTCAGCTGCATCCTTCTCCGACGTCTCTGCTTCTATCTCTGCTCTCACAGGCGCTGACACTCCAGCTCTCCAGCGCCCACAGTCATCAGTGTTGACAGCCGCTGCTTTGCCTAAAAGCACTTCAGTGAAGTGCTGGGAAATCCCTGGAAATTGCTCCCTGGGCACCGCCCCCACCCCCAGGCTTCCTGCCCTGTGGAGGAGGAAAGGCCTCCAGGGAGGAGCGCTGCCGCCCCTCCTCTGGGTAGGAACCCTGCAGACCTCAGAGCTCAAGGGCTCCAGGTCGCTTGCTCCAAAGAACGTTCAAATCTCTGACTCCACCTTGTTCCAAGTCACTGTCACTTTTGTTTCCACATTCGATTTAATCTTCAGGGCAAGGACTGTCATCCTCACTCTACAGATACGTCAGGGTCAGTCGGAGACCCTCCCGTCTCAGCCCGGCCTCTTCCTAGCTGTGTGGCCTTAGGGTCCTTTACCTCCAGGGTTAGAATATGCACAGCAAAGAGTTTCCATCACTGTCACCATGATTTAAACATGGGGCCCTGGATGGAGGTGATGTGGCTCCATGGTGTGTGTGTGTGTCTGTGTGCACAGCTGTGTCTGACTCTTTGCGACCCCATGGACTGTAGCCTGCCAGGTTCCTCCGTCCATGGAATTTTCTGGGCACAAATGCTGAAATGGGTTACCACTTCCTCCTCCAGGGAATCGTCCCAACCCAGGGACTGAACCAGCATCTCTGGTGTCTCCTGCATTGGCAGGCAGTATTTTTTACCACTGAGCCACCTGAGAAGTCCTGAAGCAATGTGGTACAGATGTGTAAGACAGCTCTCCAGGGCTGGGAGGGAAGAAGGGGAACCATGTGAGGAGAGATGGAGCAGAAACTGTCCGCTCGCTGTCCTTGGGATCCAGCCTTGGGGGCACCAAGGACATGGCAGGTGTCTAATATGCACCCCTTTCCTCCTGGAGCTCTTTCGGGAAAAATGTGTTCCCTGGGGGCCCCTGGCTGCAATCCCCTAACCTGGCTAATGTCACCTCTGGCTTGTGGCTCATGGTCCCCTTAGCCCTGACTTCCAGCTGACCATCCCAGGACACACCCGAGACTACAGCCAGACACTCATGGTTTGCCAGACACTCCTGCCTGCGTGCTCCTCATGGCTCTCATCCCACTCCCCTGGGCCACTCCTGCACTCCCAGATACCCAAGGCCATGCTCTCCAAATGGTGCTAGGGAAGCCCACCCCTCCTCACCTGTCCTGCTGAGCCCATCAGAAGGGCACAGGATCCCCCAGTGGCTGGCACCCTCCTTCTGAAGAGAATCTGCCTCTGTCCCTTCCATCGACCTCCCTGCAAGTCTTCTCTACCCTCCCAGGGAATGACGGACCAGGGCCTTTAGACTGATTTGGGGGCTATTCCTTGGTGGTTCTTCATTGTTCTTGGTTTTTAAAATCTGTGGCCTAAACATCATTTGTTCTCAATTTTGGAGGTGCAGCCAAAGTTCAGATAACAAGAAAAATGCCATTTAAGTTTCCATTGGCTGAGCCATGATTTTTATTGTTCCTGAGCACAATGAATCCCCCCACTCAAATTGTGGGACCCTCAGCCCCTGTCCTTTCTGTGAGCCCTGCCCCAGTCGAGCCTGGTCTATGCTGTGGAGGGCTGGCCTGTGCCTCCCTCCTCTCTGTGTTCTCAGCACGCAGTCCCTCGCAGGCAACCAGAGCACCTCTGTTCAGTGAACAAAGGGATGAGCATCTTAAATAATGCTGTTCACTGAGCAATCAGGTACCAGGTCTCACTTACATGGAAGGCATGGCCTATAGGGGCGGTGGAGTATGAAAATAAATGGATATTACATATATCCAAAAGTGATGTGTAACAATAATAGACACAATTGTTCTAACAGAAAACATCGATTGACCTAGTCTATCTGCTCCAGTTTACATACTGATGTATTCAGTCTTCACAATGAGTGAGAGGGGTATTACCATGTTCCCATCTTACAGAGGAAGAAAGTGAGGCACACCAGGCTGAAGTGTCAGCTAAGGACTCTAGACATTATATAAAAACCAAGACTTAAGGTTTCTAAGAGAAGTTCAGATATGGGCGAGATGGCCTCTCTTGAAAATGTGCAGAACGGTTTTCCTGGAAGAGGTGCTATGGCACGTGAGCCTTAAAGAGTGTGACTCCCATAGGTGGACGTGGGAAAGAAAGATGGGCCAGGTGGACCAGCAAAAAGCCAGGTGTCCTGCTATCGAAGGAAGGACAGCAGATGGCATGTGCTCCAGAACCAGCCAGGAATTCTGTACTGACCAGATGTGAGGAGTATACAATCTAAAAGGGATTCGGAGCTTGGCGTCCATACGAAGGCAGCCACTAAGTATGCGGAGTGACCAGACCAGAGGTTAATCTGACAGGGTGCGTCTCCTGAACTGACGGACAGTGAGTGGACAAGGCAAACTAATCAGGAGATTCCTTTGTAACTCAGGACCGGTTCACTGAATAGCAAGAGTTGAAAGAAAGAGTTGAAAGAAAAATCACTGTTATAACTGCACTCTGCAGACCAGACCAAGAAAACAGAGATCACTGTGATAACTGCGCCTTGCACATCAGACCAAGCTCTCTGAGAGAGCACACAGGGTAATACCCAATTGCCTCTCCCAGAAAACATCACCTGGTCAGGAGGTAGCAGGAGGTTCGTGCTGAACAACTGAATGAATAGGGGAATGAACAAACCAGGAAGTGACCTCTTCCTTCCCAGAGTGAGAACTTCGGCTCAGCACTGCTGGAGGGATGAAGAAGCGGGTGAGAGTCCTTGTCAGAGAAGCATGGATGGATGGAAAGATGCTTGGTTGTGCGCAGAAATGGGGAGCAGAGACGTACTTGAATGTGAGCTCTCTTCTATCTCGGCAAATGTCATTTAATCACTCAGTCGTCACCCAGTTGTGTCCGACTCTTTGCCACCCATGGACTGTAGCCCGCCAGGCTCCTCTGGCCATGGGATTTTCCAGGCAAAAGTACTGGAGTACGGGTAGTCATTTCCTTCTCTGGGGCATCTTCCCAACCCAGGGATGAAACCTGCGTCTCCTGCATTGCAGGCAAATTCTTTACCCCTGAGCCACCAGGGAAGCCCCTCTGGGCCATGGTTTCCCCATCTACCCAGCTGTTGGTAGCAGAAAGATTGGACCTCCAAGGTCCCTCTTGGTTCTGCTATTCTGGGATTTGCGGAGAACCCAATGCCCTGCTGTCACCCCTGCTGCTACCTTTTGATGCTCATTGGGGCCAGGAAGAGTGAAGACTCCAAAGCAGCCAGAACCCCACAGGTCAGCACCTGCCCCCAAAGGCAGCCAGGCCCGGTTATTCTGGGCCGGCTTCACGGCCCCAGCCTCCCTCTCTTCTCCTGTCCCAGGCTTTTATGAAAGCCCCTAAAGAGCCCGCGCTCTTACGCATTTTAGAAATCTCATCTAATAGGGGCTCATGGAGTATAAATTAACCCCGAGGAGCAGAATTGCATTAATCCCTGCAGTGATTATGCATTAGCCAAAGAAATTTCTTTGCCTATTTTAAGCAGCTGAACCCAGACTGTCTGGGGTGCTTTTCCGCTTTGTCTCTGTAGCCAGCCATCCATTCATTTAGAACATCTCACTTTATAATACATCCCCTTCACTCCCCCACCCACCCACCCACCCTGCCCAGCTGTGGGGGTCGAGGAGGCCACAGTGCAGTGGTGGGCACCCCGCCCTCAGGCCAGTCTGTCTCCGTCCACATGACCTTGGTCAAGACACTTCACTTCCCTGGGTTCTGGCTGCTTGACTTTACCCAGTGATAAGAAGGGTAACCTTCCAGGATGTTTCTGAGTTGAAGAATTCACATTTGGGACTTGCCTGGTGGTTCAGTGGTTAAGAACCCACCTTCCAGCACAGGGGCCAGTGGTTTGATCCCTGGTCCAGGAAGGTTCCACATGCCGCGGGGCAGCTAAGCCCACATGCCACAGCTGTGAAGCCCGCGTGCCCTAGAGCCCGTGCTCCACAACGAGAGGAGCCGCCACGACGAGAAACCTGCATGCAGCGACTGGAGAGTGGCCCCCGCTCGCCAAAACTAGAGAGAGCCTGCATGCAGCAGCGAAGGCCCAGCCCAGCAAAAAATAAACACATGAAATAAAGGTTCACATTCGTAGAGCTCTGCAGGCATGGTAGGCCCTCACCCCTTAGTCCTCTCCCCTCCCTTTCGTCATCACCTTGCTTGTGTTAATATGACCAGAGCTGAGGGTGGCTGGTTAAGAAAATCACATGGAATGAGAAAGATCCGAAAAACGTTTCAGCTGTAGGTTCATGCTCTGGGGCTGAAAATAGACCTAATTAGTATTCTGAAGGCATTAATGAGGTCTTCAAAATCAAGTAAAGGAAGAACTTTACTGTACATTCACCAGAGGTATGTTGTACCTCTCTGGGGACTTTCTGGGAAAGAAACCAAGGTGTGATTACCCACACTGCCTGCCGCCACTTCGAGCTTGAGTCATCCTGGTTTCCAAATCAGAAATTTTCACTGAAGACTGGTCTCGCAAGCAGGCAGGACCTTTCTCCTGAGAAGTTCAGAAACACTGCTGAACTTCTGGGGACAGCATCTTATGAGGAAGGGGCTTACCTGGGCCCCCAGTCCCTGGGGGAGTGGATCCCATTTCCCACGGCAACCTCAGAGCGCCAGGGGCACAAAGACCCCACTCTGTGGCCTGGCCCCGCCTCACTCAGCCCCTGACCCAACCGCAGCTCGCACACACAGCCCTCTGATGCTCACCATAGCCTTTGTGCAGATTTTTATCTTCCGTGGAAATTGCAACAATTCTGAAGGGCGGGCTGAACAAGAGGAACATCGTGCCTGCTGGACAACTGAGGACAGACTCCCCTGAAACCACAAAAGCAGAGGCAACCCTCTGCACCGCCTCCGACAGCAGTGCTCACATGTGGTCTTGGATTGTCCTCCACCTACATCAGCACCCTCATGATACTGGGCGCCCCTTTAAGACGTCCATCTTTGGTGCTATGCTGTTTTCCTTTTAAGGTTTTTAAATTTAATTTAATTTGTTTTTGGCTGTGCTGGGTCTTTGTTGCCACACATGGGCTTTCTCTAGCTGCAGCAAACGGGCTTCTGTTGTTGCAGGGCACAGGCTCCAGAATGCATGGGCTTCAGTAGTTGTGGCTCACAGGCTCTAGAGCACAGGCCCAGTACTTGTGGCAGGCAGGCTTAACAGTTTCTCGCCTAGACCAGGGATTGAACCTGTGTCCCCTGCATTGGCAGGCAGATTCTTACCCACTGTACCATCAGAGAGATCCTGGTGCAATGTTTACCGAGGAGACTCTTAAGTATCAATGCATACTTAAATCAGTGGGTAGAGCTGAAAAATTATATCACAATTAAAATTTGTTTAGCCAATGATACACTCCTTTCATTTTAAACTACATATCTCTGTGAGATATTTTTTTCTAGGAAGATAGGATTAAAATTAAATATAGAACTAGAATTTGGGGTTTTTTTTTTTCATAGTATCATTTTCTTTATTTTCATTAATACTATAAAATAAACCAAGCTAGATAGAACCAGAATTCTGAGTTGCTATATAAGAAAGTACTCAAACATTTTTTTTCTAAAGTAATAAAGCATATTTATAACAGTGCTTTTATTAAACATATTGCTATACTACCAAAAAAAAAAAAGAAACAAATTATATACACCTGATGTGAAGAGCCAACTCACTGGGAGAGACCTGGTGCTGGGAAAGACTGAAGGCAGGAGGAGAAGGGAGCGACAGAGGATGAGATGGTGGATGGCATCACTGACTCGACGGACATGAGTTTGAGCAGGCTGCAGTCCAGCCTAGCGTGGGTCCTTGAGCTGGTCCCTCGGGAGCACAATTGCCCCAGTTAAACAGCTCTGGTTGAACTTACAGCAGGTACCAGGATACACAGATAAACAGGACAACGGCTCCCCCAGGACCCTTGGTCTAGGGACTCAGACGTGAGGACCACCATCCATCAGGCAGGTTGGTGAGCGAGCAGGGCAGCTGGCACTAGGTGATCTGCTTATCAGACACAGAGCTTTGCCTGGACCAGAGGGGACGGCAGGTCAGGAGAGCAGTTAGGAGTGGCCATGGTCTCAGTGAGAGAGCACTGAGCCAGGTGGTGCTGTGCAAATATATGGCGGGGACCGGCTAAAGATGCCAATACAGAGTGGACAGGACTGGGGGGCCACAGGCTGGAGGATGCTGGAGATCAGCTGAACGGAGCCTGACCAGGGCCCAGGAGCAGAGAGAGGGGCCGCGGCTGTAACTGCACAGTGTCCCTGGGGCCTCACTGGGTCTACTGTGGTAGACCGGAGACACTCCAGGTCCCGCTCTGCCATGCCAGCCAAGACTCAAAAGCCCAGGCACCTGCAGAAGCTCTCCCTGTCCCACTCCCATCCTGCTCCTTCTCTTCCCTGCCTTGCTCCACAAGCCTCTCTAAAAAGGAGGGAAGAGGAAGCCCAAGTTCTTCTTGGCTCCCACGGGGCTGACGCCTGGGGCGCCCCCTGCTCCTTGTCCTCCCACCAGGAGGTTCACACAGCCTCCTCCAGCTGAAGGGTGTGGGGGCCGCAAAGCGGGACTCTGTGACTCACACTGAACAGATAATGAGCTCTGGTGACAAGCGACCCAGCGTCAGAGGGAGAAGTGCCACCTGTCCCAGGGCGAGGGCTTGGGCCCGCGGGGCTCCTCTGTGGGAGGGAGGCTGAGCCAGAGTGACAGCTCCCCCGGCCTCAGCCTCTCATCACACCCCAGTCCCACCGCCCCCGCCAGGGAAGTCTTGCTCTTTTAAATGCGCATTTTGCAGTTAAGACAGTTAAAACAGGAGGGTCCCCCGCCCCTGGAGGCTTGAAACTGGAGACTCCATCTTTGACTTGGGCTGTCTCACTTTTCCTTGAAGCTCAAGCGCTAGCCCCGTCTCCACATGTACATCAAAATATGTTTTCTCTGCCCACTTGATCGCTGATCCTTTTAGCTTAGTCAACCCATTCATACTGCAGAGCCTGCCTGACCACTAAAAGTCAGCAATGAATAACTGTATGAGTTCCAGTCATCACAGCAGAAATGAGTGACATATACTCTAAAAGCGGTGCCCTTGTAGCTGTGTGGTTTAAAATGCCACATTGTGGGAATTCCCTGGCAGTCCAGTGGTTAAGACTCTGCCTTCCAATGTAGGTGGTGCAGATCCTAGCCCTAGACGGGGAGCTAAGATCTCACATGCCTCGTGGCAAAAAATCCCAAAACAAAACAGAAGCATTGCTGTAACAAATTCAATGAAGATTTTAAAGATGGTCATAAAAAATCTTCTAAAAATACCATGTTGTTAAGACTGTGATATTGGTATGACCCTGGTGATGAAAAGATGATGGACTAAGTAAGAGAAGAGCAAGACTCTGAGACAGAAAAGAGAATGCAGCTATGAGACAGCACCCGTTTTACCTGCCCTGAGATATCCCTGTGTCAATGATGATGCCGTGTACTGGTCTGGGCCCTGGCAGGGAAGCGTGGCTCTTGCAAGCTGGATGCACAAGGGCTCAGCGATGGAGCTACCTGCAGGAGAGAAGCCGGAAGGAGACAGTGCAGAAGCTCTGTGCCAGCAGAAGCAGGGCCAGTTACCATCCCCCAGGTCCAAAGAAGCAAAGAAGGGGAGAAGTTACCAGAATCCCAAGAGTAGCTGCCTGGAAAGGGTCTCCCAACAGGGCCTGAGGTTCTCAGTAGGAGTGCAAAGCTGATAAGGAGAATGGGTGCCCAGTTCACCAACCTCCCTCCCTCGACCCTACCTGGACTCCCTACTGGCCAAACTCAACGAGACATCCAAAGGAGGGGAGCCTCCTGAAGGAGTCCGTGCAGTCATCCCCCAGCTCTTCCCAGAATGCGTGGTGTCTGGACCTCACTGTGTAGCAGTTGTAGACAGACAGGGCGGGTAAGGAATGGATGGAGGGCATGGAGAAGGGCAGTGAGTGCTCACCCCTATACTCCAGCCAGGTTCTTAGGGATGAGGAAATAATGTCAGCCTCTCCAGTAGAGACTTCTTGGTGGCCTTCCCAGCATCCAGCTTCCCCATCCTCTCTTATGACAACTCAGAGGAAGCTGACTCCAGCTCCAGGTGTGGAGGAAGATACAGGCTATGCTAAACCAATCAGAATACCCCTTCCCCACTGGAAACAAGCATTTGACTTAAGTCCAATTTGACTCCATGACTTTTCCTTGCAATTCTGGGAAATGACAACCTTGCTTTCCTGCTGGTTGTAAACAAGGAAGACTGGAAGCCCTAAGATGTGGGGGCAGCCACTGGGGTCATGAGGAGAGTCAGTATAAGGATGGAGAAGACACCATCAAAGGCAGGACGGAGAGACAAAGTGAAACCAAGCACTTGGCAACATCACTGAGCTATTGAACAGGCCTCTCGGATGTACACCTGCCTCTGTGCTTTTCAGCTAAAAAAAACACATTTCTGAGCTGGAATTTTTTTTTATTACAACCAAAAATTCATTACACCTGGGCTTCTCAGGTGGCACTAGTGGTAAAGAATCCATCTGCCAATGCAGGAAATGAAAGAGACATGGGCTTTATCCCTGGGTTGGGAAGATGAGGGCATGGCAACCCACTCCAGTATTCTTGTCTGGAGAATCCTGGAGAGAAGAGCCTGGTGGGCTATAGTCCTTAAGACCGCAGAGTCGGGCATGACTGAAGCAACTTAGCCCACATGTACAACCAAAAATGCTTCAGTTGATACACCCTCCAAGAGTTAAACAACCCTCCTACATCGTAGGAGGCCCACTAGTAGGAAAGATTAGAAAGAAGGATCTACTAATCTAGGAATCTCCCCTCTAGGGAAGGCCCTCTAGAGGGAAGGATACATTAGTGGTTTTATACTATGCAGGAATATTCTAACTGTAAGAAGCCACAAGCTTCTGGCAGAGCACGCTCACAGTTCTCATTGAAAAATGTATTCCTCCTTGTAACTGGCTGTTTTGGTATCTTGTTTGACATAACTCTGTGTGTGTGTGTGTGTGTGTGTGTGCGTGCTTGGTTCATGTCAGTCTATCACTGAAATTTTTCTCTGCTACACTCAGAAATTCTTTTAATTTAATGTTTAGTTTGCTGCTGCTACTGCTGCTGCTCATGTCCAACTCTGTGCGACCCCATAGACGGAAGCCCACAAGGCTCCCCCATCCCTGGGATTCTCCAGGCAAGAACACTGGAGTGGGTTGCCATTTCCTTCTCCAATGCATGAAAATGAAAAGTGAAAGTGAAGTCGCTCAGTCGTGTCCGACTCTTAGCAACCCCATGGACTGCAGCCTACCAGGCTCCTCCGCCCATGGGATTTTCCAGGCAAGAGTACTGGAGTGGGGTGCCAGTGCCTTCTCTGAATGTTTAGTTTAAGAACCTTCAAAAGATGTTGCTGGAGTTAAATCTAAGAAGAATTGTCACCCATGAAGCCTTCTGATGGGCAGCCAGCTACCTTCCTCCTGGCACCACCACCACCAACCGAGCCCCTTCTGCCCACTGGACTGAACAACAGGCATGAGTGATAAGACTCCTAGGATTCAAATCACAAGCTTTCCAACCCAGGTATCCTAAGAGACTTCAAGAAAGGGAACACCATTGAGCAACCTGGGTATCTATGGCTTAAACTCATGTTTACCTTCCAACCAACCCTGACATGGTTATCATAAAGTACCCTCCCAGGGCATGACACAGCAGATCCATACCTTGATGGCAGGTGATGATAGAAATCCATATCAAAACTTGACCATGCCAGACAGAAAAAAGCAACAAGCTGATGCCAGGAGAGTCTGGATCTTGAGCAGAGACAAAACGAGGGGATCCTAGGCCTTTTCCTTTACTGATTAAGCAAACTTTTATTTTTGAACACCTTTGATATGCAAGGATCTATACCAGATGTGAAGAACTGATTCATTGGAAAAGACCCTGATGCTGGGAAAGATTGAAGGCAGGAGGAGAAGGGGACGACAGAGGATGAGATGGTTGGATGGCATCACCGACTTGATGGACATGAGTTTGAGCAGGCTCCAGGAGTTGGTGATGGACAGGGAAGCCTGGCATGCTGCAGTCCATGAGATCACAAGAGCTGGACATGACTGAGCAACTGAACTGATTGATCTATACCAGAAAAAGAATTAGCCATTGCTTCATTCCACAAACATTTCTTGAGCACACACTTGCCAGGTGCAGTGCAGAGAAATAAACGTGAATAAGCCTGGAATTTAGTCCATTCCACTGTCCTCATAGCTCAGTGTTTCTGAATGTGTGAGTGGATACACGTGATTTTAATTGTTTTTAGTTTTACAGAGAGAATTCTTGTTCGTGCACAGGTAAGATATTAAATAACTGACTTCTGTAGTGTGAAAGCCATTCTCTTCTCATTTTTTCCCCAACTCCTCTTATTACTTTGAGAATAAAGTCTAAGTGTGTTACCATATGTTGTTAACATCTAAAAACTTGCCAATTTCCTTCTCTTCTAACAGAAAGAGAGACAAGAGAGAAACAAAACAAGAGACAGAGAAAATTTGCCTTCTGTCCAGAACCTTCAAAAATAAAATATCCAGGGAAAATTTAACACCATTCTTTTGTTATCCCTGGTTTTACTTTTTATGGTAACCTTTTAAGTAATGATGATTTTTAAAGAAAAATGACAAGTAAATAATAAGACAGCTGTCAAATAAGTATGGTGAAATTATGAAGGGAGGTATAAATGATGGAGTTTTAGAAAAAATAAGAACATGGTATTGTGAAGGAAAGTTATGTCCAACCTAGATAGCATATTCAAAAGCAGAGACATTACTTTGCCAACAAAGGTCAGTCTAGTCAAGGCTATGGTTTTTCCTGTGGTCATGTATGGATGTGAGAGTTGGACTGTGAAGAGGGCTTAGCACTGAAGAATTGATGCTTTTGAACTGTGGAGCTGGAGAAGACTCTTGAGAGTCCCTTGGAGTGCAAGGAGATCCAACCAGTCCATTCTGAAGGAGATCAGCCCTGGGTGTTCTTTGGAAGGAATGATGCTAAAGCTGAAACTCCAATACTTTGGCCACCTCATGCAAAGAGTTGACTCATTGGAAAATACTCTGATGCTGGGAGGGATTGAGGGCAGGAGGAGAAGGGGACGACAGAGGATGAGATGGCTGGATGGCACCACTGACTTGATGGACGTGAGTCTGAGTGAACTCCAGGAGTTGGTGATGGACAGGGAGGCCTGGCATGCTGCAATTCATGGGGTCGCAGAGTCAGACACGACTGAGCGACTGAACTGAACTGAACTGATTGTTTACTTTTTAACCAAGTTTTCCATTTTTCTCTCCTTAAGATGCTTTACCATCTGTGCAGATTCTACAGCCCTACTCTGATGAAGTCAAGAATCATTATGTGACTCCAGCCAATGAAATCTGGGCCGAGTAACACGTGTCATTCAAGGAAGAAACGTGAAGCGCCATTACATCATTTGCCATGTCTTCTTTCCCTCTTCTGTGGACAAGCACTATCACCCTGAAGCCTGTGCATTTGTCTGGGTCTGGATTGAGGATGGCAAGAAGCAGAGCTGCAACCAGGCCATGCTGGACACCAAGCATGAGAGAGAAGTAAGTGTTTGTTCTTGGAAGCCACTGAGTCTTGGGTGATGCTTGTTAATGCAGCATATCTTAGCCTATCCTGACTGATAAAAAAAAAGGCCACAGAAGCATCTGACAGAGATGCAGCTGGCTCAGAAAAGTCTACCCCCACTCCTCAGGGGAAGAAAAACTCAAAATTTTATCCTGAATGCTGGATGTCCCATGAAGACACATAGGTATTTCCAATGGGACACACTCAGGCATCTATTTAGGAGTGGCACTGGTAGAAGGCAACCCCTTCTGATGAGCCTTCTGCCTGAGTAACATGAAATCAATTTTATTGGTAATGGGGGCCAGATAAGTGAATGGTCTTGAAGTCTTTAGAATGAGAGAAAAACGGGAAATTAATTACATACCTTAAACACACTGTATGCCAGAGGCAATGTGCCAGACACTTTATATCCTTTCTCCCACTGGATCTTTTTTTTTTTTTTAAAGCAACTTTTTATTGGAGTATAGCCAATTAACAATGTTGTGATAATTTCAGGTGAACAGCAAAGGGACTCAGCCTTACATATGCGTGAATACTGAAGAGTGTATATTATAACCATTTTATAGATAAAAAATGAAGGCTTGGGCTTCCCTAGTGGCTCAATGGTAAAGAATCCGCCTGACAATGCAGGATCAGTTCAGTTCAGTTCAGTCGCTCAGTCATGTCCGACTCTTTTCGACCCCATGAATCGCAGCACACCAGGCCTCCCTGTCCATCACCAACTCCCGGAGTTCACTCTGACTCATGTCCATCGAGTCGGTGATGCCATCCAGCCATCTCATCCTCTGTCGTCCCCTTCTCCTCCTGCCCCCAATCCCTCCCAGCATCAGAGTCTTTTCCAATGAGTCAACTCTTTGCATGAGGTGGCCAAAGTACTGGAGTTTCAGCTTTAGCATCAGTCCTTCCAAAGAACACCCAGGGCTGATCTCCTTCAGAATGGACTGGTTGGATCTCCTTGCAGTCCAAGGGACTCTCAAGCAGGATAGATGGGTTCAGTCTCTGGTCTGGGAAGATCACACCTGCTGCAGAGCAGCTAACTAAGCCCGTGCACCACAAATATGGAGCCTGTGCTCTAGAGCCCAGGAGCCACAACTAACGAGCCTCTGTGTCGTGACTACTGAAGCCCGTGTGCCCCAGAGCCCGTGCTCCACAAAAAGAGAGACCACCACAATGAGAAGCCTGCACACCACAATGAAGAGAAGTCCCCGCTCACTGCAGCTGGAGAAAAGCTCACGCAGGAACGAAGCCGCAGTGCAGCCAAAAATAAATAAATAGCATTATATCACAACATGGAGGCTCTGCCACACAGAGTCATCCCTCCAGTAACTGGTGCAGCTGGGACTTGAACCCAGAGCCTCTTGAGTTATAGTCCCTTTGTGGCTTCTCTACACAACCGTGGCAAGATAGGGCTGGAAGAACGCCACCAGCTACATGCATTTTCATCACATCCTATGTCGATACTTATTGGAAATGTGGAATATGAAGGCTTCAGTTAATGATATTAGATTCATCCCCACATTCATCATCTTTTCTGTGACTGCAACATCCAAATTGAATCTGGGATGGAGGTGGCAGAATTTATCAGGACTGGAATAATTCAATGAATGCAGCAGCGGGGTTTCTCAATAGTCTGCCAGCTGCATGTCACAGTGATTGGGGAGTATTCAACCACCCTTCTCAAGCTGGGAATTAAAGCTTTTTAACCATGATTATATGGCCTAACATTCAGCTAAACCCAGTGAAACGACACTCAAATAGCTATTAATCATGAGCAGTGCTCCCAGAAGCCCTCCCACCTTTTCTTCTTCCCTTCCCTGCTCCTTCGGGGTTTCCCTACCTCTCAGCCTCCATTCTTAACCTGGAAATAAGTATAGTCTTCAATCCACTCATTATTGATGTAGCTAAAAGAAGCAGAGGAGTAAAAAAGAAAAGGCAGAGGAGGGGAAAGAAATGATAAGGGGAAACGTGTGAGGGAAGAAAATGGAGATAATTGATCTCTTGCTGTCTGTTAAGTCCAGCATCTCATAGAACTCTCGGAGCAATCTAGCAAGATCACCCCAACACCACTACCAATCAGTAATGATCTTTCTGTGGCCGCTTTTCTAGGATCAGGAAGACATAAAAGACATTTCAGGAGTAACAAGTTGATCTCTTGGCCCAGAATGGCCAAGAGAAAGTTGTGCTGAGTGACATCTGTCAAGCATAACCTCCTTGAAGGCAAACCTGGCTTTTCCAGTCCTTCTCTATAACCTTACTACCTAGTACATATGTTGTCTTTATAAAGAATAATTCTGCATGCATGCTAAGTCACTTCAGTTATGTCTGACTCTTTGCAACCCCCTGGACTGTAGCCTACCAGGCTTCTCCGTCCATGGGATTTCCCAGGCAAGAATATTGGAGTGGGCTGCCATTTCTCTCTCCAGTAATTCTTCTACGTATGCTTAAATGCCAGTAATCTTCTTCAGATTCAGTTAATCTGTTTAGTTAATTAACATAATTAGCATTCATTTAGTAAGCATTGATTGTCTAGTGTATATCAGGCACTGTTGTAGGCATGAAGAATAGAACAGTGTGCAAAGAAATAGGAAGAATCCCTGCCCTTCTAGAGCTTACATTCCAGTGGGAGGAGATAGACATTAAACAAAATAATATGTAAACCATATACTACTGTGTTGACCCAAAAATTAGTTTGTTTGTTTGCCTTTTTATGGAAAACTGAATGAACTTTTGGGCCAACCCAATATTTAAGGATATGTGAGGTGTTATGGAGAAAAATAAAGTCGTGAAGAACTTCAGAATGTTGGAAGGAAGTGGGATGCAATTTTAAATTGAACACTCTAAAGCTTTACTGAAAATATGACAGCTGAACAATAACTTAAAGGAAGTGAAAGAGGCAGTCATGAGAAAATCTGAAGCAACAGCACTTTAGGCAAAGGGGACAGGATGTGCATGGGTCCTGAGGTCTGAGTGTGCCTGCGGGTTCAAGGAACAGCAGGAGGTCAGTGTGGACCAAGAGGGGTTAATGAGAGAAAAGGTGCAGTGAGAAGAGATTGGGCCCAAAAAGCAACAAAAAAACAGATCATGTTGGCCCATAGAATATCTCAGCTTTTACTCTGAGAGAGTTAGGAAGCAATTGATGAGTTTTACCCAGAAAAAGTGGTATTTCTGGTCAAAATAAATTGAACTAAAAATAGACTGTAGGAGAGGACAGGTGGCGTCAGGGGTACAAGCCAAGGGCTATTGCATTAATCCAGGCAAGTTGCCTGGGAGATTTGGAATCTAGCTATGCTGTTGCCACGTTTTGGAATTTGTTTCTTCTTCATCATCTACAGTGACCCTCTCACAATTCGGGCCCTGATCCCCACTAGCCTTTTTATTTCAATAGCTGCTTTTGGGGCAGGGTGAGGGGGGGTTAAAGAAGAAATTGTAATTAAAGTTTAAAAACAGCATTACCAACAATTGCTTAATACAACTCCATTGAACATGGAAAATTCATCAAGGAAGACAATATCCTCGATCATAAAGTGATTTTCAGTAAATTTTAAAGGATTATAAACAAATACATATATGCTTTAACTACAACTACAGTAAAGTGGAGGCCTTCCCCAGGGGCTCATCAGTAAAGAATCCGCTTGCCAGTTCAGGAGATGCAGGTTCGATCCCTGGTCCAGGAAGATCCTTTGAAGGAGGAAATGGCAACCCACTCCAGTATTCTTAACATTTCTTTTTTTTTTTTTCTAATTTTATTTTATTTTTAAACTTTACATGATTGTATTAGTTTTGCCAAATATCAAAATGAATCCGCCACAGGTATACATGTGTTCCCCATCCCGAACCCTCCTCCCTCCTCCCTCCCCATACCATCCCTCTGGGCCGTCCCAGTGCACCAGCCCCAAGCATCCAGCATCGTGCATCTAACCTGGACTGGCAACTCGTTTCCTACATGATATTTTACATGTTTCATTGCCATTCTCCCAAATCTTCCCACCCTCTCCCTCTCCCACAGAGTCTATGAGGTACCATTTCACACCAGTCAGAATGGCTGCGATCCAAAAGTCTACACTCCAGTATTCTTATCTGGAAAATCCCAAGGACAGAGGAGCCTGGATGGCTACAGTCTGTGGGATCACAAAGAGCCAGACATGACTGAGCACGCACACACATCCAACATTAAATTTTAAATCTATAATAATAAGATATTATTATTACCAGCTTTAACTGGGCTCTGTCTCTAGTCTGGTCCCCTGAGTTAGTCAGGATAGGAGAGGCTCTGCTGCAACAAGGGATAAGCCCTGGAAGGTCAGTGACTTGATGCAGTAAATAAGCATTCTTACTTGAACCATCATCTGACACAAGTCAATCTGACTTCTTCCACCTTTTCTCTGCACTCTCTGAAACATGTGGCTTCCATGCTCTTCACAGAAGAGGAAGACATGGAGGATTTTGGAACTGTAAGGACTTCCCTGGTGGCTCAGACGGTAAAGCGTCCGCCTACAATGCGGGAGACCCAGGTTCAATCCCTGGGTCGGGAAGATCCTCTGGAGAAGGAAATGGCAACCCACTCCAGTAATCTTGGCTGGAAAATCCTATGGATGGAAGAGGGTGGTAGGCTACAGTCCATGGGGTCGCAAAGAGTCGGACATGACTGAGCGATTTCACTTCTTCACTTCAAGTCTTAGAAGTATCTTACAAATCTCTGCCCATATCCATTTGGCCAGAACCCCATTCTGTGGCACCGACCTAATTTCACAGAAGGCTAGGAAATGTAGAGCAGTTCATGAATATTTGATATGCACCGCATTCTCTGCCACACATCCTCCCATCCTTCTGGTCTTTCTAAAGCATAAATATCACCATGTCCCTCTCATGTTTATAATACCCACTCCATCACAGTTGTCTGATACAATCAGTAGCTCTTCCACTAGTTTTCCTTCCTTTTTCCAATAGCCTTTTGGGGAGGAGGCTTTGTTTCTCTACACTAAGGAATTAAAAATTCAGTTTGTAAACAAACATTCTTGCCTTGCTCATCTCTATCCTCTCTCCTTCAGCCCATACAACCATCACCAAACAATAAATATTTTTAATGTGTTTAGTGAACCTTCTAAAAAAATTAATTCTCAGATATTTCCCAGGAATTGAGGTTTTAAAACATATAGATGGTGGTTTTTCACCACATTTTTGAAGCACATATAAGCCAAGCGTTAATACTTACTTTAAAGAAGAAGAAACCAAGACTCAGAAAACCCATATGGAGAGTAGTCTCAAAGTCTAGGTACAAACACAGACTTGTTTGTCTCAAAAACTAGTGTTTCTTTAAATAAATTGAGAGGACTTCCCTGGAAGTCCAGTGATTGAGATTCCACACCTCCAAAGTAGGGGGCACAGGTTTGATCCCTGATGAAAGAATTAAGATTTCACATGCCATGTGGTGGGGCCTAAATAAATAAATAAATAGAATATACAAGAAATAGATAAATGAATATAAAGCATACATTTAATAAATAAATTCAGGAATGATATTATAACCTCCTATGGGAATAGGGATTTAAGGGCAATTATAGGATTATAAAAGTCACTCAGTCATGTCCGACTCTTTGCGAGCCCATGGACTTAGTCCATGGAATTCTCCAGGCCAGGATACTTCTCCAAACAATCTTCCCAACCCAGGGATCGAACCCAGGTCTCCCACATTGCAGGTGGATTCTTTACCAGCTGAGCCACAAGCGAAGCCCTTTTCATTCCAATCCCAAAGAAAGGTAATGCCAAAGAATGCTCAAACTACCACACTATGGCACAATCGCACTCATCTCACACAGTAGTAATGCTCAAAATTCTCCAAGCCAGGCTTCAGCAGTAGATGAACCATGAATTTCCAGGTGTTCAAACTGCATTTAGAAAAGGCAGAGGAACCAGAGATCAAATTGCCAACATCTGCTGGATCATCAAAAAAGCAAGAAAGTTCCAGAAAGCCATTTACTTCTGCTTTATTGACTATGCCAAAGCCTTTGACTGTGTGGATCACAACAAACTGTGGAAAATTCTTCAAGAAATGGGAATACCAGACCACCTGACCTGCCTCTTGAGAAACCTGTATGCAGGTCAGGAAGCAACAGTTAGAACTGGACATGGAACAAAAGACTGGTTCCAAATAGGGAAAGGAGTACATCAAGGCTGTATATTGTCACCCTGCTTATTTAACTTCTATGCAGAGTACATCATGAGAAATGCTGGGCTGGAAGAAACACAAGGTGGAATAAAGATTTGTGGGAGAGATATCAGTAGCCTCAGATATGCAGATGACACCACCCTTATGGCAGAAAGTGAAGAAGAACTAAAAAGCCTCTTGATGAAAGTGAAAAAGGAGAGTGAAAAAGTTGACTTAAAGTTCAACATTCAGAAAACTAAGATCATAGCATCCAGTTCCATCACTTCATGGCAAATAGATGGGGAAACAGTGGCAGACTTTATTTTTGAAGGCTCCAAAATCACAGCAGATGGTGACGGCAGCCATGAAATTAAAAGATGCTTACTCCTTGGAAGAAAAGTTATGACCAACATAGACAGCATATTAAAAAGCAGAGACATTACTTTACCAATGAAGATCCATCTACTCAAGGCTATGGTTTTTCCAGTAGTCATGTATGGATGTGAGATTTGGGACTATAAAGAAAGCTGAGTGCCAAAGAATTGATGCTTTTTGACTGCAGTGTTGGGGAAGACTCTTGAGAGTCCCTTGGACTGCCAGGAGATCCAACCAGTCCATCCTAAAGGAAATCAGTCCTGAATATTCATTGGAAGGACTGATGGTGAAGCTGAAACTCCAGTACTTTGGCTACTTGATGCAAAGAACTGACTCATTTGAAAAGACCCTGATGCTGGGAAATATTGAAGGCAGGAGGAGAAGGGGACGGCCAAGGATGAGATAGCTGGATGGCATCACCGACTCGATGGACATGAGTTTGAGCAAACTCCAGGACTTGATGATGGACAGGGAGGCCTGGCGTGCTGCAGTCCATGGGGTCACAAAGAGTTGGACATGACTGAGCGACTGAACTGAACTTATAGGATTATGATGGCCTTTGTGTTAATCTATTCTCCTTTTCATGTCTCCTCAGCCTATGGTGGTTTCTATTAGTTCCAAAAATCCCAACCCTTGCTCATGTCTCAGTGACAGGTTGGGAGCAGCTATCATAGAGTAAAGAGAGGAGCTGAACAACTCTCCACTGATTATTAGTTCAATTGAGAGAAAGATTTTTACTCTGAAGGTTTCAGATGTAATACCTATGTCAAGGGTCATTTTTAACTATTTGTTTATGTATCTATCTTCCCTAGTAGACTGTGAGCTCCTCCATGGCAAGAGTCAAGTCTTATTCATTGCTTCATCCATGGCATTACTGTATTTGAAATGAGTCTGTTCCTTCTTATAAAGGGTCTATGGCAAAAAGAATGGAAAAGAGCTATTGATCCAAGGATTGCCAAAACCAATCTAAGATTCTGACCCTTGAGATAGAACTCATAATCTATGTCTTCCTTCAACACTATGCCAAACACAATGTCAGGCTTGAAGGTGAAAACTAAACCACATCCTTGAGGCTTCCCTAGTAGCTCAGATAGTACAGAATTTGTCTGCAATGCAGGACACCTTCATTCCATCCCTGGGTCAGAAAGATCCCCTGGAGAAGGGAATGGCAACCCACTCCAGTTTTCTTGCCTGGAGAATTCCAAGGACAGACAAGCCTGGTGGGCTACAGCCCATGGGGTTGCGAAGAGTTGGACACAGCTGAGTGACTAACACTTTCACTTTCTGTTCTCAGAAAGCTCATGTTTGGATCCAGTGACGCCCTAAACGGCCAACAAGAGGCCAGTGACTACATTTCTTCCCTCCATGGCTTTATTCCCAGAACCTTTCACACACACTTGTATACGCTCTTGCATCTAATACTCCAGAAAGCAGGAATCTATATCCACAGAAACTCAAATATGACCATTGTAAGCATTGATTTTTTGATTCAAGGAACCTGGGTCCCTTCCACTGTAGTGTCACTTTCAACAATCTACTACCATAATCTCAGTTTCTCCATATGCAAAAAAAAAAAAAAATAGAATTAGACTGAAGAAAATTAGACTTCTTCCAGCTCCAAAATTCTGTGCAGGCCCGTTGAGTGTTGTGCAGAGGCCACCTTATTAATTCAAACCTAGAAAAGAAATTCTCCAAGTATAGAGTTATTTATCATTCGCAGGAAGAGCTGAGCAGAACTCAAGCTGTTCAAGTTCCCTTCTCCTTGGCCAAGCACGATTTCCTCACAAAAGTTTTGGGTGGGATTTTTTAAGCTTCCAATGAGACTCTAAAGACTTTTTGGACATTGATCTGTACTTTTATGCCATATGGTTAGAATTTAGTAGGAAGAAGTCAAGAACAGACAGAATGCACTGCCTGTGCCAAGAACCCAGTAATTTAGAAAGTTCCAAGAAAATGGATGATTTAAAAATACCAAAAAAAAAAAAAAAAATTGGAGCAGAATGGGTATATCCAAACAGGCCAGAGGAGAATGAATGTTCTGGAAGTCTGATGTATCAGATTATCTGCAAAATGAACCAGCCCAAAACTTAGTGACTTAAATTGACGGCTACATATTTAGCTCTTTATTCCATGGGTCAGGGTACCTAGATGGCTTTTACATTTGTAATTTGACTCTCTCTCATCTGCAGGATTTGTTTGTGTTTTTTTTTTAAGATTGATTGATGTATGGTTGTGTTGGGTCTTCATTGCTGCATGCAGGCTTTCTCCAGTTGTGGTGAGTGAGGACTATTCTGTAGATGGGATACACAGGCTTCTCATTGAAGTGACTTTTCTTGTTGCGGAGCACAGGCTGCAGGCCCATGGGCTTCAGCTCACAGGTTGTAGGATGCTGGCTCAATAGTTGTGATGCACAGGCTTTGTTGTCCCGTAGCATGCAGAATCTTCGTGGACCAGAGATAGAACCTTTATCCCCTGCATTGGCAGGTGGATTCTTTACCACTGAACCACAGGGAAGCCCTCATCTGCAGGGGTATGGCTGAAATGGTTCCTTTTAGCTCCACATAGCCTGTCATGAACCATCATTCAGGACTTTTCAGATGTTGGAATCTCAAGACAGTAAATGCCAATGATCATTTTTCAAGTCTCATGCCCATCAGCCAAAGAAATCATATGGCCACTCGAGATTCAAAGGATGAAAAAAAAAAAACATACTTTTTGGTTGGAAGAACTAAAAACAAGTCAAGTAAATTTAAAGATACAGAGAGGGGGAATGTTGTGGCCAGTTTTACAGTCTACCACAGATTTACCAGTTTTACCACCTAGTTACAGGAGAATTGGTTTAAATTCACTGGGATTTCACCTTGAAAAGTGAATATTCGGGGCAGGAGAAGATAAATAAGGGTTTGGCAAAGGATGACCACTACTTTCAAGGATTTGAAGAGCTCTCACAGGTAAGAATAGGTTCATACAGAACTATTATGGTTAATGGCACGAATCACATAATGCAAATGGAAAAACATTTGAACAATCAGAGCTTCCCATATAGGTAATAAGGAAGGGATCAGACATTGAGCAGCTACCGTGAACCAGAAAATGTATCTAATGTTCTCAAAAATGCATTTCCTTCCATATTTTAGAGATGAAGTGAAACCTCAGAGGGCTTAAGTGACTTTGAAGTTCACAAGCTAAGAATTGGCAGATCTAGGATTTGAACCCAAATCTCTTTGATACCAAATTCCATACTCTTTGATATGATATCATATTGTCCTTATGATATCATATTATCCTTTCTGGATCAAAGCAACAGAGGCACACCTAGGTTCAGTGCAAAAATAGATGCTTGTTGAAAGTACAGAAGTGCTGGAAATTTTCTCAAAAGCATCTTTCACTCTCTTATCCACTATTTCCATTTCTAATCATTTGCCTAGATCTCTTTGCCCTCACACCCCTAGAAATCAGGAGCCCCAAACCCCATTAAAATATGCTGTTTTACAAATTCCAAATGTGTCCATTTGAATTTCATTACAAGAATGAGCCTTCCCTCCTGGATGGGAGGGGAGTTCAGGGGAGAATGGATACAGGTATGGCTGGGTGCCTTTGCTGTTCACCTGAGACAACATTGTTAATCAACTCTATTCCAATATAAAATAAAAAGTAAAAAAAAAAAAGAGTGAGCCTTCCTTGTAGTGTCTGCATGTAAATGATTTTCTGGAAACCAAAATGTCATAACAAGAGTTACCATTTTCTTAGCACTTTGTATACCATACCTGATTCTCACCAAAAACCCACTACAAGTCAGTACAAGTATTACCATTTTACAGACAAAAATCTGAGGCTCAGAATTGAAATCCAGTCCAGTCTACACAACCAAAGTCAGTACTTTTTCCACTATACTACACTCCCTCTTGAAGCAAAAGATGCTGGGAGCTTCATAGGCCATGCAAAAATTGGTGGTAAAGATAGTTTTTATCAAGCAGGCTTTCCTTTATTTATACCACATTCTACCAGAGTGGGGTGTATGAGAAATGCTGATCATTCACAAATGAACCAGATCTGATCATTCTTGCCATTAACCTTAAAAGATTTTAGGAGATCCTTAAAACTTCCTTTATAAATAGAAAAATTTCCAACATATGTAAAAATAAAGCAAAAAGCATGATGAACCTCCATATACCCTTCATTCAGTTTCAAAAATTTCAACATATGGTCAAACACATTTCCTGGTAGATTTCTACAAGATGAATCCCAAACCTATGGTTGATAATGAGCTGCTTCTGCTTTCCCCAGATTAATAGCCAAGGAGTGTTGAAGCAGGAAAAACTCCAGCATCATTCAGGAAGATCCCCTCATTTTGAAGGAAGAAGGGTAAGGTCGAGAAACAGAACTGGACTTGCTCAGAGTCACACACGGAGTTAGTAGAAAAGGAAGAATTAGGACCAGGGTCTCCTGGCTCCAAGCTCAGAGCTCTCCCCATTTTTCCAGCCTTCTCCAAGGCATCAGAATGCTTGTCAGTACTCACTCCCTTAGCAACCACTGCCATCTCCAGAGGAGAAAGAAGTCAGTGCAGCTTGGGTTTGGCCTCCATCCAGCAGGCTCAATAGACTTTGTCATTCATGCCCTTCTCTGACCTTCTTACTCTTTCAAGGGTAATTAACCAGTCAAATGGGTTCCCTCTCCTGAGCCTTGGCATCCAAATAATCACACCCCCCTCCAACTGCTGGTGACCAAATCACTCCTGAGAGGTCCCACTTGGTCCTCCATTGTCATGACCTTCATCAGTTCAGCTCTCCTTATTCAAAAGTGAAGTGAAAAGTGAAAGTGAAGTTGCCCAGTCCTGTCCGACTCTTTGTGACCCCATGGACTGTACCCTACCATGCTCCTCCGTCCATGGGATTTTTCAGACTACAGTACTGGAGTGGGTTGCCATTTCCTTCTCCAGAGGATCTTCCTGACCCAGGGATCAAACCCGGGTCTCCCTTACTGTAGGCCAATGCTTTACCGTCTGAGCCACCAAATCTGGTGTCAAATACAGATGGCAGACTTGCATGTGGAAATAACAGAGTTCACAGATATCTCTCTGCCACTTGGTTCCAATGACATATTCCTTAGTGAGAAATGACCTCCTCCCCCTGGGTGAACGCAGAGAACTAGGGAATTAGACAGAGCATGAACATGGCATAGAATGACGCTTCTCAAACTGGGAATTTTGGGAGATATATGGCTTTCTAGGGGGTCCTGGAAACCATAGGATAAACATCTAGGTAAGAACATTCATTTTGCATCAACTGCAAAGCTGTAAGTTTCAGAGTGAGAATCCCATGACAAGCAGTGATATAAATGCTTTATATAGGAGAAAGCAGTCAACCCTCACTGTAACCCTGGGAGGTTACTGTAAACCTAAGAGGTAGTGTTATCTCCACTGTGAAGAAACTGAGGCACAGAGTAATTTAGTAACTTCTCAAAAGTCACACAGCTATGAAGTAGTAAAGAGTATTAAGCAAAATAATAGGGTTTAATAGATGCTGTATAAACTTTCATTTTCTATTCTATTTGTTTATTTGGGTACATCAAGTCTTACTTGTGGCACATGGGATCCTCTTGAGGCATGCAGGATCTTTCCTTGCAGCTCACAGACTCTCTAGGTGGGCACACAGCCTGCAAAGCACACAGGCTCAGTAGACGGTGCACGGACTTAGGTGCCCTGCAGCCTGTGGGATGTTAGTTCCCTGACCAAGGATTGAACCCAAGTACCCTGCACTGGGGGCTTCCCAGGTGGCTCAGATGGTAAAGAATCCGCCTGCAATGCAGGAGACCTAGGTTCTATCCCCAGGTCAGGAAGATTCTCTGGAGAAGGGAATGGCTACCCACTCCCTTGGCTGGAGTATTCTTGGCTGGAGAATTCTCTGGACAGAGGAGCCTGATGGACTACACTCTATGGGGTCTCAAAGAGTCAGACACAACTGAGAGACTAACACTTTCACTTTCACTTTCTCCTGCATTGGCAGGTGGATTATTAACCACTAGACCACCAGGGAAGTCCTGTGTAAACCTTAAAAAGGGGTTATCACATGTGTAGGGATACTACTGAAGCCAAAAATTCTGAGCATTGACAGGGAAAAGTATGAACTAAGATGTAGTCAAGTCCTCAGTCTGCAGTCCTGATGGAACAGGCTGAAGGAACGTAGGAAAGTAAAAACTAAAATAAAAAAACTTATCAGCAAGAACTTCAGGGTAGGACAGAATATTTGGAGCGTAACGTCATTTATAAAATCTTTGCTGAGTCCCTCTCTCCCCATCTTAACAATGACCCTTACTGTGAAGATTATCACAACTGCTATTTTACAAATGAAGAAAACCAAGGTTCATGGGGACACATGACTTGCCAAGTATCTAACGAGGCACGAGGACTGACTCCAAATCCTGAGCCTTTTTTAAAAAAAAGTCTGGGCTCGCTATACAGCATGTGAGATCTTGGTTCCCCAACCAGGAATTGAACAAGCAACCCCTGTGTTGGAAGCACAGAGTCTTAGCCACTGAACCTCCAGGGAAATTGCCCTTTTTAAAAAATTTTTCTGAATGCTGAGCCTTTTGCAGTCCATCCCAGGAGAGCTAATTTTGAATCTGAGGGTATATTCCTGTTTCTCAGCTGGGTGTCTCAGCTCTGGTCCCATGGGAGCCTGCACAGAATACGGTGGATATGTCATGCTTTGTGCAGAATGGTCCTGGTTTATAACTGTGTCCTAGTATAATTAATATTAATAATAGTGCCTTTTTTCACTCTCAAAAGAGTTCTTGTTTGAATGAAAAAAGAAACAATTATAGAGGCACCCTAAACCTGAGCAACACTTTCCTAGTGTCTGGATTTGCAAAACAGAGCAGTAAGTTTCTGCAAACTTGCTTCACACTGGGAACATTGCTGGAGAGCTGTTTCTGAGGGGTAAGAGACACAGTGGAGACTAAATTTAGGACAACACGTGGGGAGAAACTTTCTAGTTTATTCCTCCCACTCTCACTTCCAGCCCCACCTGACTGTAGATGTGATGGTTCTCTGAGTGGAAGATTCAGAAAGAGAAATAAAAGAAAAGAAAAATCAGAACTGCCCATTTGCCCTTCCCTGGCTGCATGCCTGAATTCACTGGACATTTGGGAGTTCAGATGCTCACAGTAGATCACCTGCCTCCCTCTGTATTACTAAGGTGACCCAGATTCCTCCAACGTTCAGATCATTTTACACGTCATTCCCACCATCATTCTAAAAATCAATGACAACTTTTCCCAAACCTCTTTTCCACCATCCATCCCTTGCTCGAGTGGAGAGTGTTAAGACGACAAGAGAGTGAGCCTAGACAATTTTGAAGCCCCAGGACAACCACGGGGTGTCTCACCAGGCAGGTCACCCAACCAGAAGCCCAACCAGGTCACTCAGGCTCAGTATTTTCCTTAGGGACGAGCAGGAGTTAATATCAGTATCTTCTCATACAGTGTCTGCAGAAGACATTACAGAGTCCAAGTTCTCTGGTCCTGTGAACACAAAGACCACACCTCCTTACCTGTTTCTGGAGGAAGGCAGGGAGAAACCCATGCTTTTCTCCCTTGTTTCTTTGAAATACATTGGATCAAGACCAAAGTCTAGTCAAGCTGTGTTTAAAGAGCTATGTGTGTGCTAACTCATTTGTGTCCAACTCTTCGTGACCCTGTGGACTGTAACCTACCAGGCTTCTCTGTCCATGGGATTCTCCAGACAAGAATACTGGAGTGGGTTACTATGCCCTTCTCCAGGGGATCTTTCTGACCCAGGGATTGAACCCACATCTCCTGCATTGGCAAGCATGTCCTTTACAACTAGGTCCTTTACATCTGGGAAGCCCTAAAGAGATACAGTGGTCTCTTAACTGTCAATTGTGTTATTGATGATTTTATCTTGCTTAAAGATTGATTCCTACTTTTTAATTTGATGGAAATCAAGATTTTTTGCTTCAAAAAATAGAGGTATAGTTGTGCAAGACTTTGGAATCAAGACTTTGGTCCAACTGGTAGCTATCGACCCTCAATGAGTTATTTTAAGCTCTCTTTGCCTCAGTCTCCTTGTCTACAAAGTGGAAGCAATGCTTACTTTATACAGAAGTTGTAAAAAATTAGATAATGTGATTATCGCAAAGAAGCAAAGGGAGCAAATATAGGTGCTGCCTGTAAAAAATCCCCCATGAGATCCTCTCTCTTGCTCTTTCCTTTCTTCTTCTCGAAATGCTCCAGGAAACCATGAAATTCTTTCACGTGACCTTCTGACTACATGGAACAGGAGTTCTACCGTCTGTTCCACAGGCGCAAGAAATTAAGTGTTCACTTGCATCAAACCACGGAGAGTTCTATTGTATATATCAGCTAGCTATTGTGTGAAACAAACCCCTCCTACACATTTAGTTCCCACTATGAACTGATTCATGTCCCTCAGAATTCTTATGTTGAAACCCTATTCCCTAATAGGATGGTGTTAGGTCATGAAGGTGGAACCCTAATAATGGCATTAACGCCCTTCTAAGAGACACCAGAAAGCTCTCTCTCTGCCATGTGAAGAGATAGCAAAAAGACGGCGGTCCACAAACCAGGAAGGGAATTGTGGCAAATGAGTTCCTGCTGTTTAAACCAGCCTGTCTATGGTACTTTGTCATAGAAGCCCAAATTGACTGAGACAGTGGCTTGAAACAACACCATTTGTGATATCTCACAAATGAATGAGTCATTTGTGACGTTTAGCTTACTCTGAATGGACTGGACTTGGTCTCAGTTGGGCTCACTCACTCATCTGAGGTCAAGAGCCATGCCAGCTGTGGGCTGGGTGGTCTGGAGTGGATTACGCCGGGATAATCCCACTTCCTTCCGTGTGGTCACTCTCACTCCAGCAGGGTAGCCCAGGCTGGTTCTCATGGCAGTGACAGGGCCCACCAGACAGCGGGGAAGCACACGTGGCCTGCTGATACCTAGGCATGGACCACTATCTCCTCTGCGGTATTCCACTGACCAAAGCAAGCCCCAAGGCCAGCCATATTCATAGATTGAGGACTAGAGCCATCTCTTAATGGGAGGAGAAGCAAATCACATTGTGAGAGGTCATGAGTTGGGGCCAGTTTTACGATGAACCTACAGCATAGCAACTAGGGTCACCTTAACTAGTACTGTCACAAACAGATGGTGATGACAGAGCCAGAATTCAATTTCAGACCTGACTAACATCAAAATCAGAGCCCTTTTTAGAATACCATAATACTACTTTAAGGAATACAAAAACAACTTTGATGAAACCAATAATAACATCCAAATCTACAAACGGATAGAAGACTGTCTCTTCTTCCTCCCCATTATCCAGAGCATCTTCAAGGATGCTGAAGAGGTGGAAGCAGCTCTATTTTGTTACTTTCCAGGATTAATTCTTCAGATGTGGAGTCACCTCCCTAATTAGTTCTAATTAGATGCATAGTTCATGTCAGGTCACAACAAACCCAAATGTGAATAATTTAAGAAGGATTCAAAGTCAGTGACAACAAAACCAGCTTCATGGCTCCCTGGGCGATGGCTAGCCTTCCTCCACATGGATTGCCAGGTACCTAGCTGACTTTGAATACCAAACATGGGCTGATCTTAATAGAAAGAGGGCAACCATCATGCATTCAATGGCCTCAGGGAGGGACGGGAGGAAGGAGTTGTAATTTCCTTCACTTCTGGGAGTGCTTGGCCTACACTGACATTAAAAGTAGATTTCTCCACTTCTCCAGACTGGCAGACCTCTTTGGAAGTTTTGAGCATCCCTTGAAATTCCCTTCATTGACCCCTTGAGAGAATCACCACCAGAGAGCATGTGACTTAAAAGGAACTGATTGGTCGTCTTGTCTAATTCTACCATATTAGAAGGGACAATTGAAGTCTCAAAAAAAGAAGGATATTTATCCGAAGCTGTAGAGCTAGTGAGCAGCAAAACCAAAGCTAGAACCTGTACGAAGCTATGATAGTTTAACAGAAGAAGTAGGCTCTTTAGATTCAGTTTTAATTCCAGTCACAGCTCTACCAGGTATGCTGTGTGGCCTTAGGCAAATACCTGACCTCTCTGTGCCTTAGTTTGCCCATCTTTTAAAAAGGCATGGTGGGACTTCCCTGGTGGTCCTGTGGTTAAGAATCCACCTTACAATGGAGGGGACACGGGTTCGATCCCAGGATGTGGAAATAAAATCCCACGTGCCGCAGAACAAGGAAGCCCTCGCACCACAACTGACTTGCAAGCTGCAACGAAAGATCCTGAGAGCCGCTACTAAGATCCAAGGCAGCCAAATAAGTAAATAGATAAAAATAAAAAGGCATGGTTTACCTTCCTTGTAAGAGCATTATGGTATGGAAATGAGATGCCATATATAAAGTACTTACCAGACTTCCTGGCACATAGTAGATGCTCAACAGACGATAACTATTATGCTAGTCACGTAGCCGGTGTGGAAATGGAGGTGGTGGTAGGAAGTAGAAGCTACGGATATTTTCTAAGTAACAATGAACAGGAAATGACTTTTCCTGAAATTCATTCTTGAGATGTGTCTCTTTAATAGAATGTGAGCTCCACAGAGAGCAGAAACTTGGTCTATTTTATTCTCTGCTGTATTCCTAGAGCCTGGATGTAGAGGACAACATCCATTTGTTTAAAAGGTGGTTGGATTTATTTTAGGTCGGGAGTAATGGATTGTGCAAGTGTGGTTCTTTTCTTTCCGGGGGTAGGCTAGAAACTCAAAAGATGTCATCAGTAAGGCTTCCTCTCTCACCTTCATCAAATTAACACGTAAAGAAGACAGGAAGGAACTAATAAGGACCTACCGTACAGCACAGGGAGCTCTACTCCATGCTCTGTAATGGCCTATGTGGGAAAAGAATCTAAAAAAGAGTGGATATATGGATATGGGGCTTCTCACGTGGCTCAGTGGTAAAGAATCCACCTGCCAATGCAGGAGATGCAGGAGATGTGGGTTCAATCCCTGGGTTGGGAAGATCCCTTGAAGAAGGAAATGGCAACCTAGTCTAGTATTCTTGCCTAGAGAATCCCATGGACAGAGCAGCCTGGAGGGCTACAGTTCATGGGGTCTCAAAGAGTTGGACACGACTGAACATACACGTGTGTATGTAGATTTAAACAGACTCACTTTGCTATACACCTGAAACTAACGCAACGTTGTACATCCACCTCACTCCAGTAAGAATTTTTTAAAAAAGAAGTCAGGCAGGGTACCTCCCATCCTGAGCTTTATAGCCTCAGATCAGAGAGTCTTGGATAGGAACCCCAGTTCTGTCATCTGTGAGCATGTGATTTCAGGTGTGTTACTTATTTTCTTTGAGGTTCCATTTTCCATGTTTATAATGAGGATGATAAAAGTGCATCTTTCAAAGGTCTGATATGAGTAACACTGGGGAGCAGGAATGCTTGTTTAGCTTAGAGCTTGACACCAGGTGGGGACATCCATCAGTAGAAGCTCAACACATAAAAATAAATACAGGACCATACCACAGTCTCCCTCTTGGTGGGAGGGGAGGCTAGCCCCTCCCAAGTCTATCTGCCCCACTGTGTAGCCACATCATCACTGTGGTTATAGAGTATTTATAATCCAAGTACAGAAATGGGAAGAAAACTTAGCACAATGGGGACTGGTGCTGTGCCAGGCAGGTTCTAATGTGTTCCGTCCCACTCTGGGATTGTGGACCTAAGAAACCATGACACTGATGGTTCTTCCTCGTTTACATTGGCCACCAGGAGGCAAATAACTCAATTATGGCCCAATTTTAATGGCTAGTTGTAACTTCTATGTTTGCATATCTGTGTTCTTGCTTTCAACCCTCTCTGTTGTTTTTTTTTTTCTTTTTTTTTTTTGTGGCCAAGCCATGTGGCATGTGGGATCTTAGTTCCCCAACCAGGAATTGAACCCTCATAGCATCAGCATGAAGTTGAGAGATACACATAGAGATGCATGATGAGCATAGAGCAAACATACAACAATCACCAGTGCAATTGTTAGTGATATTAGTTCTTTTGGAAAAATAATAACTCAGAATGCTTCCGGAGTCATGTTTTGGCAGGCTCAACCCATCAAAAGGTTCAAAAGGGAAAGGACTCCACTGCCTCATATATAAATGGAGGGTCACCTTTCAACGTGCAGTCTGCTGGGGCTTCGGGCATCTCTTGGTCATTACAGATGCCAACTGTGAATGTCGACACCAGTGAAGTTTGCCTTTGGCTCCCTTCACAGAGTCACCGCCAAAGATTGCTGGTGACTGGTGGATATTCCTTCCTCTGCAGGACGTGTTAAATATTTGCAGCTGGTCAGCATTGGGTGGGAGACTTCGGTGGCTATATTTAACTTGTCCGTAGCAACACTAGCAGGATGAAGCCGCCCGTGACCTTGGCTATCCACTACCCTCGTGATTTTCTCCTGGTGAGCCTGCCACTTCTCTTTGCCCCCTGTGCACACACAGAGCAGAGGACAGGCAGGGGTTAGGAAGGATGGCTTTGCATCTGCATGTAGCCTGAGGGCTCCAGAATGGCCAAGCAGTAAAGGGCTCTGCCTGGAGATGGCTTTCATTGCACACACAGGGAGTCCGGGGCCCAGAGGAATGTGCTCAAGGTCACAAAGCTAGTTGATAGAAGAAGAGGACCCAGGACCTCTGGCTGGTGGCTGTTTTTCCTTCTGCTACCCCAACCTTTGTGAGACTCTGTTCAAATGGGCCCTTCAAGGCATTCTGCTTCCTCTTCATACCACTTCCCCAGTTTGCTCTGGGAAGATCATGCGGAACCAGTCACACTTCTTGGAGACAGAAAGAAAAGATATTCACCTTCACTCAAGAAAGCTTATGTTGGAGAAGAATTTGAAAAAAGAATGTTGCTGTTGTTCAGTCGCTCAGTCGTGTCCAAGATACTTGTATAACTGAATCATTTGCTATACACGTGAGACTAATGCAACATTATTAATCCACTATGCATGCATGCTAAGTGGCTTCAGTCCTTTCTGACTCTGTGTGAACCCCATGGACTGTAGCCCCCCAGGCTGCTCTGTCCACGGAATTCTCCAGGCAAGACTACTGCAATGGGTTGCCATACCCTCCTCCAGGGGATCTTCCTGACCCAGGAATTGAACCCATGTCTCTTCTGTCTCCTGCATTGGCAGGCAGCTTCTTTACCACTAGCGCCACCTGGGAAACCCCTTAATCAACTATACTCCCATACAAAATGAAAGAGAAAGAAAAGAAATAAAGCTTATGTTCCTCACCAGCTTCACAGCACAGCCCTCTTGCTATCAAAGCAATCCTCATGCTTGACCAGCCAAGGCCCCTGCAGCCTGGTCCCCACATCATGTGGCTGACCCAAGAGACTCTCAAGGCTGACCCAAGCCCCCACACCATGCCTAATACCACCTGCCTTGTGCCTCGAGTACAAGGGTTCCCTATCAATACTAAGGGAACGACAATTGACCGCACGTTTCCATACTTGCTGGCACCCCCGGCTGGGCCCCAGGGAATGAAGGCTGCAGGTCCCCGGGGCATGCTGTGGGCTTAGGCCCATTGGATACTCCCATGGGACTTGCTTTCCTGGTGGCTGCCAAGAGGGTCAGGTAACACACCTGGCAGTATGGAAGAACCAACTCCCATTGGGTGACCTTTGACCATTAAGAGATGGGAGACAAGAAGGAGCAAGCTCCTTTCACCCCTGGATGGACTCTCCCAAGCTTAGAGACACACAGGGTCCAGTAGGGGAGAAAAGCCAAGCAGAAAACCAAGGTCTAACATGATAAAGGCTGGAGACAGAGACCAAAAACTCCCTGTAGAAGGCAGAGATCAAAGATCTTCAGCAGCAAACTCAGATATACAACAGCAAAGGGAGTACGACCCACTTTAAGAACCACACTCTCAACAGAAAGCAGCTTTGTGCTTGGGCTTCTGAGACTTCACCAGTGGGACAACTTATAAGCAGGTGCGAAAGATCATGGGAGGAAAAGAAGTCGTATCCTTGGAGTCAAGTGCCTGTTCATCCAAAGCATGTTCATCCAGAGGGTTATATGGTTGCCATTGCTATGGTTGATTGCATTAACTAAGCAGATGAAAGTAATACATGAATAAACAAGAAGTCATCAAAAGGAAAGAAACCCTTCTCTTAAAGGCAAGGGATGATCCCAGAGACTGAACGAGACTAAAAACTATGACAAACCTAGACAGCATACTAAAAAGCAGAGACATCACTTTGCCGACAAAGGTCTGTAGTCAAAGCTACGGTTTTTCCAGTAGTCATGTTATGGATGTGAGAGTTAGACCATAAGGAAAGCTGAGCACCAAAGAATTGATGCTTTTGAACTGTGGTGTTGGAGAAGACTCCTGAGAGTCCCTTGGACTGCAAGGAGAGCAAACCAGTCAATCTTTAAGGAAATCAGTCCTAAATATTCATTGGAAGGACTCAGGCTGAAGCTGAAGCTTCAATACTTTGGCCACCTGTTGCAAAGACCTGACTCATTAGAAAAGATCCTGATGCTGGGAAAGATTGAAGGCAGGAGGAGAAGGGGGTGACAGAGGATGAGATGGTTGGATGGCATCATTGACTCAATGATCATGAGTTTGAGCAAACTCCGGTTGATGGTGAAGGACAGGGAAGCCTGGCGTGCTGCAGTCCATGGGGTCACAAAGAGTCAGACATGACTAGATGACTGAACAACAACAAGTTATGATCTCTTTCTTGTAGCTGCTCCAGGTCCTTCGTCAGCAGTCTCTCCCTTCCCAGTGATGAGATGGCCAAAAGCATCAACATCTTCTTCCAGGATCCCAGTGACATTTCAATGCATCTGTTTGGCTTCTATTGGTTCCCATGTGCATGCTGTCACTTCAGTTGTGTCTCACTCTTTGTGGCCTCAGGGACTGTATCGCATCGGGCTCCTCTGTCCATGGGATTCTCCAGGCAAGAATACTGGAGTGGGTTGCCATGCCCTCCTCCGGGGATCTTCTCCTGGCTCACATACCTATTCCTAAACCTATTGGTATGGCCACCATGAGAGACATTTTCCTGGGGCCCAGAAAACACACAAACTAAAAGTGGATTTAGTTCCACAAACAAAAGCAACAATTTGAGGAGGAAACTTGAGGAGGAAACAGTAGATCTCCAAGCAAAACTCCGAGCTCCTTGCAGAAAGAAGAGGATATGGACAAAGAGCTGCATTGCATAAATGTCCGCTGTCCAAAAAGCAATATGCGAGGGTACTGTGTTAGTACCCTAGCACCTCAGCTTCCTGTGGACAAAAAGACAATTGCAATGAAATCCTTGCCGGGCTTTTTGTGCAGTTTGAAAGAAATCACATAAAAAGCATGGAACTGTGTCTGGCGGAGAGCAGGAATCAAGAATCACATGAAATCATTCCCTTTCTTTTATTAATAGATTTAGTTTCCTTTTTATGTTACAGAGATTTACTCCTCTTTCTCTGCAGAAACTTGTCAGAAATATCTTTATTAGGACACAAATGTGCCTTCTTCTGAGTAAAACAAATGTGCTGTCTCCTGCCAAGTTCAGAGGCACCCAAGGTTAGCAGTGTTCTTTAGCGCGCACCGTGAAGGAGGGCCAGTCTCCGAGGCTCGGGGAATTTTCCACAGGCCTTGAGGAGCCGTCCAAGTTATAAAAAGAATGTTCATGTTTAAAAATTAAATGTTTGGTTTAAATATTTAAATGTTCCATTTTTCCCCCTGCCTGGTTGTTAATTCAGTATTAAAACAGAAGAGGAGTTGATTTACAGCCTCTGACATTAGCCTCTAGGGCTTTCTGAGTAGACACTCTCAATTCCTTCTTCGGAGTCATAATCATCTTCATAGTCCATCATTTTCTGAGTACCTACCCCGTCCCAGCCATCAGGACAGAAGTCATTCATGGATTGACTATGTTTCCTTGGAAACTTAACTCTGCAAAGAGACTGGGATCCCATGTTTTACAGGTAAGGAGGCTGAGGCTCAGAGAGGTTAAGTTAGTTTTTCAAGATGACCCAGTCAGCCTGTGACAGAAGAGGGATATAGGATATTAATCCAGGTCTCTGTGACCTTAAAATGGGTATCATTTCAACCAACAGTCTTAGGTCAGGAAATCAGACTCCAAACTTGCCATGATTTGGGACTGCCCCATCCTTGAGTCAGGAAGATCCCCTGGAGAAGGAAATGGCTACCACTCCAGTATTCTCGCCTAGAGAATCCCATGGACAGAGAAGCCTGGCAGTCCATGGGGTCCCAAAGAGTCAGACACAACTGAGCAACTAGTACTTGTACTTCCAGGCTTCTCAGGTGGCTGCTGCTGCTAAGTCGCTTCAGTCATGTCTGACTCTGTGCGACCCCATAGACAGTAGCCCACCAGCTCCTCTGTCCATGGGATTCTCTAGGCAAGAATACTGGAGTGGGTTGCCATTTCCTTCTCCGTCTCAGGTGGCACTAGTTGTAAAGAACCTGCCTGTCAATGCAGGAGACATAAGAGACACAGTCTGATCCCTGGTTCATGAAGATCCCCTGGAGGAGGGCATGGTGACCCACTCCAATATTCTTGCCTGGAGAATCCCATGGACAAAGGAGCCTGGTAGGCTATGGTCCATAGGGTAGCAAAGAGTCAAACACAGCTGAAGTGACTTAGCACACACATGCATCCTTGAAATACCCACTTTGACCTCCTTGCCAGTTGCTCTAAGGGATTCACAGAAATCTGATTAGAGTCCAACAAGGCACTTGCAAAGATGAAAGATTGCAAGATTAAAGCGAGTTCTTGTTATCAATCATTCTGGAGTAGCTCTTAAAGACACATCATCAGCAAAGTAATGAGATATTTATTGTTTCCCAGATTTACTGGCACTCTAATAAATGCCAGAATTGACATCCGTCAGTGTGGGTGGAGGATTCTGCAGAAAGATGAGTTTAAACATTCCTCTTCACATTTAGGAGGAAAACATGAGAGCAGGTTGTGGCTCATGGGATGTGCTGTTTCTGGTCAATCTGTGGGTCCTTGTCAGGAAGAAATTTCTGCCAACCTCAAGTTTTCAATGTCAAACCAGGAGGGAACCTGAGAGTTCTCTTCAACCAGCCATCTACTGTACAGCAAGTCAGCTGAGGACCAGACAAGGAAAGTCCCTTCCCCAAGGCCACACAGCAAGTCGGGGGTGAATGGTGAGCCCAACTCCGGACTTCTGGCTCCCTGGGCAGAACTATTTCAACTCTGCCAAATCTGGAATATGAGCTGCTCAGTGCATACGCCTTAAACACCTTCTGTGTTTGGATGAATTTTTTGAACTGGTAGGTTTCTTCTAAGTCCTTCAAAGACAGAAGAAAATCTTTTCCAGTAAACACTGATTGACAAGAGGTTGGAAGTGGATTCTAACACAAGCCAAAGAGGAGGGGTTGGGAATGAGATGGCTTAGCAGAGTAAGAACAGAGCTAGTGACTCATCCCAGGAAAGAGCAGCCCAAGAACCACCCTGTGGAACTACAGCAGCCCAGGGGGTCTCAGCAGCCCCAGGAATGCAAAGAGGAAGCAGCTGGTTACCTTGTGGACTGACGGCCACGTACAGATGAAGGAGAAGCCACACCCGAAAGTCTTCCTCAACAGGCGGCTAAAGACGGTCGATTCCGCACAAATGTTCACACAAGAATATCCTAGACTCATGGATGGCATGGCCCTCATCTTGTATGCACACACACACACCCCCCTACACACATACATACCCCATACATGTACATACACACATACACCACACATACACGCATATATACACCCCACACATACACACACACACACATGCCCATACATGTATACATACATACATATACATTCACACACACCACACATACAGATGTATATAAACCCCACACATATATACACACACACACATATATACACAACCCACACACACACATATATACCCCATACATATACATACACACACACACCACACATACACACATGTATATACCCCACACATATATACACACATACATACATATACTCCATACATGTACATGCATATATACACACCATACCCACATACATATACCATATACACACACACACACACACACACCTCACACCTCATACATACATCCCACATACACATATACTCACACATACACACACACACCCCACACATACATATACACCATACACATGCCAAAAGGCTGGTGATGAGAAAATTATATTCGAGCCTCTAGAGCAGAATTTCTCAGTCTCAACACTCTCAACATCAGGGACCAGACCATTTATTTCTACTGGGGGATCTGTCGTGGCCTTGCAGGGTGTAGAGCAGCCCCTGATCTCTGCCCGCTAGAAGCCTGCACTCCCACCCCTGCCAACTACAACAACCAAAAGTGGTTCTTTACCAGCTGAGCTACCAGGGAAGCCCAAGAATACTGGAGTGGGTAGCCAATCCCTTCTCCAGGGGATCTTCCTGACTCAGGAATCAAAGCAGGGTCTCCTGCATTGCAGGCAGATTCTTTACCAGCTGAGCCACCAGGGAGGCCCAAAAACTATCTCCAGGTGCTGCCAAAATACTCATTTCTGCTGAGAACTACTCATCTAATAGATGCCTGGTAACATTTCATGAGTTTGCTGCTGCTGCTGCTAAGTCGCTTCAGTCGTGTCTGACTCTGTGTGACCCCATAAACAGCAGCCCACCAGGCTCCCCCGTCCCTGGGATTCTCCAGGCAAGAACATTGGAGTGGGTTGCCATTTCCTTCTCCAATGCATGAAAGTGAAAAGTGAAAGTGAAGTTGCTCAGTCATGTCCGACTCTTAGCGACCCCATGGACTGCAGCCCACCAGGCTCCTCTGTCCATGGGACTCTCCGGGCAAGAGTATTGAGTGGGGTGCCATTGCCTTCTCCTTCATGAGTTTAGCTTTAGGATTTTCTTCAATGTTGTTTCAGTGGCATCCTTTATTTGACTGGAATAGTACTCAATGTTTGGGCTTCCCAGATGGCTCAGTGAGAAATCAGGAGACCTGAGTTCAATCCCTGGCTCAGGAAGGTCCCCTGGAGAAGGAAATGGCAACTCACTCCAGTATTCTTGCCTAGGAAAGCCAATGGACGGAGGAGCCTGGAAGTCTACAGTCCATGGGGTCGCAAAGAGTTGGACACAACTTAGCAACTAAACAACAACAAGTACTCTGTGTTTATCTTCAGTTCCTCTAAAGAGAGAAGGTATATATTTTACAAATTATAAATCAAGTCACTCCCATGGTGAACAGTGCTTCTGAGGAGTTCAGCAGTTTCTTCCTTCTGGTCATCACTGAGTCACATCCATCCACCCACAGCTGAAACACCTTATTTGAAAGCAAAACCAATGAACAGATTCAAAGATGTTCAGAGGCTGCTTTGAGAAATTCCATCCTGTCCACTAAGTGAGTGAAATAAGAGGCCAGTTCTCAGAATCTCCTGAGAAAGCCTTGTAAAGATACATATTTGTGAGTCCTACTCAAGGAATAAGGCCCTACGATCTGTGTTTAAAAAAGAAAAAAGAGAGAGAGAGAGATCTTTCCAGGACATTGTGATGATTAGAAAAGGGTGGGGATTACGTCTGAGTCGGAAATTTTTCTTCTTATTAAAAATCAAAATGGTTCTGTCCTTACTGTCCCCTGGGACTGCAGCAGAGGGTAACTTACTGGTGCATAGATTAATGTGGGCATTTTCTGCAATCATGCATGATACTCAGATTTAGTCACTCAAAGAACCACTTTATAAATACAACTTGAGAGCGAACTGTTATAAGTCCATATCTGAATAGCTACAGCTGGTCAGTTCCCACTAACAGAACTTAGCCTGGTCAACCATTTCTCCTAACACAACGAATTATCAGGCCCTAAACCAGCAGTCCCCAACCTTTTTGGCACAAGGGATCAGTTTCAAGAAAGATAATTTTTCCATGGACTGGGTGGGAGAGATGGTTTTGGGATGACTCAAGTGCATCACATTTTTTGTGCACTTTATTTCTATTATTATTACATCTGCTCTGCCTTAGATCATCAGGCATCAGACCCTAGAGGTTGGGGACCCCTGCCCTAAACAACAGAGAGGACGTGCAGCCCTAACCATCCCCTTACTCGGGTTATACTTAAAACTCTTCCAAACATGCCAGTCAGGTAGGGAGCACCAATCAGGAAATCAGGATAGTTTCCAATTTTCTCTAGTCCTTGCCCTGACACTCATGAGCCGTCTGATCTTGGTCAAGTCATTTCAATTCTCTGAGTCTCAATTTCCTTGTCTGGAAAATCAAATTAGATAACGATGGCTAAAACGAAACTTAAATGGATTATGTAACTTGCCCAAGGGTAGAGTTAGTTAGAAGCAGAACCAGGGTGGCCACCCAGGTCACCTGCCCATGTTACTCCCCCTCCAGATACTCAGTGTTGCCCCATCTCACTGCACTGGGCAACTTGCCTGGGCTACAGGCCTCTTGAGATTATTTCTTTAAAAGACTGAAGAGGGGCTTCCCTGGTGGCTCAAGAAGACACAGGTTCGATCCCTGTTCGGGAAAGATCCCACATGCCTTGGAAAAACTAAACGTGTGTGCCACAATTATTGAGCCTGTCCCCTACAGCCCATGCTCTGCAACAAAAGAAGCCACGACAATGAGAAGCCCATGCACTGCAACTCGAGAGTAACCTCACGACTAGAGAAAAGCCCTTGCGGCAACAAAGACCCAGCACAACCAATAATAGATAAATAAAATTATGTTTAAAAAAAAAGACTGAGAAGAGCTTGAGCTATATCCATTGATGTGGTCACAGTAATTATCTCTTGCTGATCAGAAGCTCTTATAGCTGCATGTGGCTTTGAGTAACTTTGAGGACTTACGTTTTAACCCCCATCTGCCCTTAACTCAAGATGAGACCTTGAACACATCCCTTTTTTAGATATCTATTTTCTTCATCTGTTAAATGAATGGGTTTGACTACATGAACAATGAAGATGCAATGTGGCCATGAGCTCTCGCTATTTTTGGCAGTGGCAGCAGATGCTGTTTGTTGCTCATCCAGAAGCTGCTCTCCCCAGGGTCTCTCTTGCTAATGGGCTCACATTTTTCCTGGGATGATCACATGGCAGGCCTTGGGGATGGCCCAGGAAGACTCCCAGGATGCTTTGCCAGATGCTCACTTTCCCAGAATCCCTTGCAGCTAGAGGTAGCCATGGAATCCAGTTTTGATGAAGGAAACATGAAGTCTGAGGAGGAGTTTCTGAGGAAGCTTCTGATTTCCTAGGGAAAGTGACAGAGAAGACAGCCTGCCCGCTCTGCCCTTCACCTTACATGGACATGGTCCCTGGAGCAGCTGTAGACATCTTGGGAAATCCAGAAGGCAACAAGCATGAAGGGAAGACTCAGGATGTCAGAGGTAAAAGATGACTGCCCTTAATGGCTGACCTGCCTGACCAACCCCAGAGATGTCTCCTCAGGACCTCTTGCTAAACTAACATTATATGTCCTTTTGGTTGAAGCAACCGTTAGAAGGATTCTGTAAAGCTACACAAATGCAAACATGTGTTTGCTTTGCCTTGGGCTGGAATCATATCCATGGATGTGGTCATGGTGATTATCGCCTGCTGATCAGAAGCTCTTATCAGTAGCTGCATGTGCCTTTGAGTACTAATAAATTGTGAAATGAATTGCTTCATAATAAATGCAGTTTATTTGTTAGACAGAAACCTTTCTAAATGTAGAGCCCCTGAAGGAAGAAGAGAATGTTAAAGAGAAATCTTTGGTGGTGAAAGAGAAAAAGAAGGCCGCCATTACTCTGCCAGCTATTCTGTTTGTCATATGCATTTGTGTTTGAGCGCTTATTGTATGCCTAGCACTGTGCAAGGTGGCGGCACCAAAGAACAAGACAAGCAAAGCCTTACCCTAGTAAGGTTTAAGGACAGTGGCGTGACAGGCTATTCAAGAAGGGTTTGTTGTGAATATTAATAACACTTATACCTTCAAAATACACTTAGAAGTACGATAATCTGTGGAGACACTAGATTTAACAAAGGGGTATTTGCAAAGTGAAATAAAAATTCCATTTGATTACCAATTTAAAAAAAAAGGAATAAGAAGAAATTATAGATGAGATGTTAAGTTACAAAAGAGAAAGCAGGGTGTTGTATAGAAGCTCTAACAGCAGGAGTTGACTCATTGACAAGGTCAGGAAGGGCCTTGCTAAGGAAGCAACATTTCAGCAGACAGCTAGAAAGTAAATAAGTGTTAAGCTGGAGAGGAGAAGGGAATATAAAGTTCCAGAGAGAAGGAAGACTTTCACTGACTTCTTAGCACAATCCTGTGCCATAGTTGTCCCATGGCACAGTTGGTAAAGAATCTGACTGCCAATACAGGAAATGAAGGAGACACAGGGTCAGTCCCTAGGCTGGGAAGATCCCCTGGAGAGGACATGGCAACCCACACCAGTATTCTTGCCTGGGGAATTCCATGGACAGAGGAACCTGGCAGGCCACAGTCCATGGGGTCTCGAAGAGTCAAACGTGACTGAGCGACTAACACTTTTAGTTTCATGATATGTTCAAGGTCACTCAGCTAGGAGGTGGCAGAGTAGGAATTTGGGATTAGGGTTTCCAACTCAATCTAGAGCACTTTCTGCTGGAGGTGAATTGAAATACCTGGAAAAGCTTAGAAATGCTAAGCTAAGAAATGCCAAGGAGAATCCCACACTTGCTGGGCATGCTGGACTCCGTGTGCTGGCCACTCTTAGCAGGCTGGCAACCTCAGTGGCCATTCAGAGACGTTTCCTTCCAGCCAGCTCGGCTGGCAGAACAGAGAATGTGAGCTCCCCAACCCCGTCTTTATTGTTCTGAGGCATTCAGCTCTTCTTCAATCTGCCGCTTTGAAATGCAAAGACATCTGAGGGTGTGTGCTGCCAAGATGGGCCCCCCACCCCTTCCACGGGCACCTTCTTCTTGGAACAACAGGCTTTTCTGCACGGAAGGCTGCCGGCACCACCTCAACTTGTTCCCAGTGTGCTTCCTGGCTTCTCACCTCCTCAGAGGGGAGCTACCACTTCAGTTTCCCAGATTCTGGCAGTATCTTCTCAGTCTCTGCCCCTGATCCAAGTCCAGACCAGGTGAGAGTCACACACACACATACTTTAGACATGTGTGAGGCTTGCAAGCCAAGATCTTGGCTAATGTGTACATCTCTGGTAGTAAATTACTTCCTCCCCTAAATGTAGTTCAGGATGATCAAAATATCTAAAGATCACCCGCAAAAACGCAGCAAGATACACCCTGACTCTTTAAAGCTTTCACCCAGAAGTGTCAGAGTCACTTTTGCACACTTTCATTGGTCAAAGCAAATCACATGATCACAAGCTCCTCCCTGCAGGAAGGGACATCAGTTATGAATGATCAGTGCTGTATTCTATTACCTGATCCTTAAAAGGATCACCTGAGTGATCCCTTTAAGACGGCATGAAGAACATTTCAAAAGTCAGTTAAGTCCATTTTGTTATTGAAGTAAACTCACTATTGCATCCTGCAATAGTGAGAAAATTCTATTGGTTCCACTTTCAGAATGCATCTCCAATCTGCCTGCATCTCACCAGCCCATCAGACCCCAGGTTTAGGCCACCATTCTCCCTCCAGTGGACTCCTTGTCTCTTCCTGTATCTGCTCCCTACACTTTATTCTCCACGTTGCTTCAAAACACCAGATGGAGCGAGTCATTCTTCTGTAGCACAGCTCCCCATGGGCTCCGTCTCCCTCAGAGCGGAAGCTGCCGTCTGCAGAAGGGCCTGCTGGCCCCGCGTGTCTGTCCCCGTGGCCTGCCTGGCCTCATCTCCTGACAGCCTCCTCTGTCTCAACCCCCAGCCAGGCTGGCATCCTGGCTGACCTTGAACACTCCAGACGCGGCCCTGCCAGTGCCAGGGCCTCTGTATTCATCCATTTTTCTGTCCCATCTTCCCTGTACATGGTGTGCACACCTCCTCTCTGAGCCGTTGCACACGTGCTGCCTTCTCTGTGGGGTGCAGGGGAGTGCCTGTCCCTCTTACTTAAAATTGAACCACTACCCCCAACCAGCCCCGCCCTGTACTCCGTGCCCTTTCTCTGCTTTATCTTTCTCCCTCGCACTGACACCATCCAACACAGAATGTCTGTTGTGCAGTTTGTTTTCCTGTCTCTGCCCATTCAGACAAAAGCTCCAGGGGACACCGTTATTCGTCCTTTTTTTTGCTCACAGCTGTAAGAACACTTACCATGGAACAGCTCCAGGCCCCCGGTTTGTGCGTGTGTACTAAGTCGCTTCAGTCGTGTCTGAGTCTTTGCGACCCTATGGACTGTGGCCCACCAGGCTCCTCTGTCCATGGGATTCTCCAGGCAAGAATACTGGAGTGGGTTGCCATGCCCTCCTCCAGGGGATCTTCCTGACCCAGGGATTTAATCGTGTCTCTTATGCCTCCTGCACTGGCAGATGGGCTCTTCACCAGTAGCACCATTGCTGTCTAGCACACATTTGTTAAATAAAGGAATTCCATGACAACCTCAAGGCTTCCCAGGTGGCACCAGTGGTAAAGAACCTGCCTGCCAATGCAGGTTAGATGTAAGAGACACAGCTCGATCCCTGGGTTGGGAAGATCTCCTGGAGGAGGGCATGGCAACCCACTCCAGTATTCTTGCCTGGAGAATCCCAAGGACAGAGGAACCTGGCAGGCTGCAGTCCGTGGTGTCACAGAGTTGGACATGACTGAAGCAACTTAGCGCATAACAATCTTACGGCAATCACCTTAATCACAACCTTTTCTGAGCCTGAAAAGAAAGAACACTGCCTTCTCTCCGACAATGGGAACCATGGGTGTTGGGGGGAAGGGGAGCTGGGTTCAAATCCTGGCTCTGGCACTCGCTGCCTGTGAGGATATGAGAAAGTTACCTACTACCTCTGAGCCACCATGTCTCTGCAAAATGAAAGGTTATTTCTCAAGACTGTTTGGAGGAATCAATGAAATGATCCATGTGAAGCATGCAACACAGTGTCCAGCCCAGCATGCACACTTGAGAACTGGCAGCAGCTCTTCCTAATTATTGCATGACAATGCCTAGATGCCATAGGGCTGGCAGCTCGCTCACCAGCTCAGCCTTCACCCTGGTGAGCTGGTCTCACAGCCCTGGAAATTTAAGATTCACCTCAACAAAGTCACAAATCATCACACAACTTGGGTCTTCAGAGACTCTGACAACTATTCAAATTCACAAGGTGAAGTTTCAGACACCAAGGTTTCCTGAAACATTAAATAGCACCTGAAAAAGAAGCAACGTGGTGGAAAACGATGAGAAAGACTTGGATGAGACTTGGAGAAATAGAGAACTTCAACCAGCAGGGGCCATGCAGAATGTAAATACTTGAGCCAATGAACAAATTATCAACAGAGTCCAGCAGATCTTGGACAAGTGAGGTTCACCAGGCCCACAGCCCTGAGAGTGAGCACCTCCTTAAATCGTGCTCCCTAAGTGCTCGGCTTGCCTCTGGTCCCAGCCCTACAGTTGGGTAAGCAAAGAATCACGGGTGAGATGTGCTTCTCACAGCGCTACCAGCATGATGATAAAATACAGAAGCTCTGGCTGGGACTTCCTTGGTGATCCAGTGACTAAGACTCCGCCCTCCCAATGCAAGAGTCCCGAGTTCCGTCCCTGGTCAGGGAACTAGATCCCATTTGCCACAACTAAGACCAGTGCAGCCAAATAAATAAAAATACAATTAAAAAAAAAAGTATATGGAATTTCTTTCCAAGATGATGAAACTCTCCTGGAATTAAGTGGTGGTGATGGTTGTATGACTTTGTGAGTCTACTAAAAAAATCACTGAATTGTACCCTGAAAAGGGCAAATTTTGTGCTATAGGAATTATATCTCAATTTTAAACTTCATGTAATATGACTTTGCTTTAGGATTAATCTGTATATGTTGAAATACTTTCCAATATTAAAGAAGCTCACCAAAACCACCATGTGATTGCCACTGAAAAAGAAATATTTTTTTTTGAAAAAAGAAGCTCCAGCTCATCTCTTCTCTATGTTTTGTGGAAATCTGCACTGTTTTCAGGGTACAAGACTCCCAGGTTCCACTCCAGCTCACAGGTCTGAATCAGCATGACCATTCAGCTTCAGGTAGGTCACACTTGCACAACCTGTCCTCGGCCAGGGCAGACCAGACATGGCGAGACCCTCCACCCAGCTGTGTTCCTGGGTAGGTAATATCACAAACCTCATCCCTGGCACTCCTCTCCCACAGCAGTGGCATAGATTACACTGCAACCTGCCTCTTGCCCTCCAGTGAGCTGGCCTGGCACCCACGTGCCTGGCAAAGCTGTGACTATTCTGTCCTTGTACACAGGAGTTTTCAGAGGCACGATGAGGCCATCCAATCGGCATCCATGTCAGACGGGAGGCTCATAGGATTGTGCGTGGGCTTTAAGGCCAGATGCCCCCGGATTAGTAGATGCCTCTGTTCTCACTAGCTCCAGGTTTGTAGATAAATCTGGAAGCCTCTGCTTCTTTATAAGGAAATACAGTGTTGAACACAGTTCAGGGATGTTATGAAGAACAGAAACAGGGGTATAAGAGCCTGGTACAGAGTGGACCATTGAAAAAAATGTAGCATTTTTAACAGAAACAGGGGTATAAGAGCCTGGTACAGAGTGGACCATTGAAAAAAATGTAGCATTTTTATCACCTAAAATAGCTCTTGCTTCTGTACCTTCTTCATCAGGAACTTGGACTGTTGCAGTATCCACCAGGGGGAGCTCCCTGACAGTAGTCTTCCCCTTCCCGTCCTTCCTCCAGTGTCACCAAAGAGATGCTGCCTAATTACTTTACAATACTGTAGTGGGTTTTGCCATACATTCACATGAATCAGCTGTGGGTGTATATGTGTCCCTCATCCTGAACTCCCTCCCACCTCCCTCCCCATCCCATCCCTCAAGGTTGCCCCAGTGCCCCGGCTCTGAGCACCCTGTCTCATGCATTGAAGCTGGACTGGCGATCTATTTCAGATATGGTAATATACATGTTTCAATGCTATTCTCTCAAATCATCCCACCCTCGCCTTCTCCCACAGAGTCCAAAAGTCTGTTCTTTACATCTGTGTCTTTTTTGCTGTCTCGCATATAGGGTCATCATTACCATCTTTCTAAATTCCATATATATGTATTATTATACTGTATTGGTGTTTTTCTTTCTGACTTACTTCACTCTGTATAATAGGCTCCAGTTTCACCCACCTCATTAGAACTGATTCAAATGCATTCTTTTTAATAGCTGAATAATTAAAATAAATTAATTAATTTACAAAAAAGAGAGAGATGTTACCTAAAACCTAGACACAATTATGCTACTTCTCTGCATGAATGTCCACAAAAGAAAATAGAACTCACTGTGTAAGTGAATATGAAGAGGTGGACATTAACAAAGAATGCAGAGCCAAGGGAACCTGGTCTTCCAAATTCCTTACAAGGATTTGCCCTCATGGGCCATGCCAGAACTTGCCACAGTTCTGTCTCCTTCCATGGAGTATTTGATTCAACAAACATCCATTGAGCTCTCAGCCCCCAGGAGACACTGGACTAGGTGCCAAGAATACAGCCACCCCCCAGATAATCTGCAGTTTCACTTTCCATGGTTTTAGTTACATGAGGTCATAAAATATCAAATGGAAAATTCCAGAAGTAAACAATTCATAAGTTTTAAATTGCACTCCATTCTGAGTATCATGATGAAATCTTGCACATTCCACTCCACCCCGCCTGGATCCCCATCCATCAGCATCATCTGCTCTCGATGTCCAACCATTGCCATCTTGCATGATCTGGGTCACCTAGAACAGATGACCTTCCCTCCAACACATGGTCAGAAGGTCATAGCAGCCTCACCCTACATCACAGTACCTACGTCAGTCACCTCACTTCCGCGACGTAGGCGTTTTGTCATCTCACATCATCATGAGAAGAAGAAGGGTAAACTAAAAAGAATGAAGGAATGCCATTTGCAGCAACATGGATGGATCTAGAGATTGTCACACCGACTGAAGTAAGACTGACAAGAGATAGCCTATGACATCCCTTACATGTGGAATCTGAAAAGAAATGACACAAGGGAACTTCTTACAAAACAGAAAGAGTTTCACAGACTTTGAGAGCGACTTGTGGTTGCCAGGGGGAAGAATTAGGGGGAGGGATAGTCAGGGAGTCTGGGACAGACATGTCCACGCTGCTCTATTTAAAATGGATAACCAGCAAGGACCTACTGTGTAGGCCAGGGAACTCCGCTCAGTGTTATGTGAGAGCCTGGATGGGAGGGGAGTTTGGGGAAGAGTGGATGCATGTGTATGGATGACCGAGTCCCCTCGCTGTTCATCTGAAACTATCACAACGCTGTTAATCAGCTATAGTCCAAGACAAAAATTAAAAGTTTAAAAATAAAAAAAAGAAGAGTGAGCAGAGTACTTATAAAATACTTTGAGAGACAATATTCACGTAAATTTTGTTACAGTATATATTGCCATAATTGTGCTCTTTTATGAATAGTGATTGCTAATCTCTCCCTGTGTCTAACATAAATTAAACTTTATCATAGGTGTGTATGTATAGGAAAAGCATAGTATTACATGCAGGGTTCAGTGTTATCCCCGGTTTCAGGAATCCACGGAGGGTCTGGGAAGCATCTTCACAGATAAGGGGGAGGGCTACTGTACCGGAGTAAAGAGAGTAAATTTGCTGCCCCCCAAGTGTGAGAGTGTAGAGGTCCGCAGGTGAAAGTCAAGGCGTCCCGATGCATCCCAACTGTAACAGATGAGGAGATGGAGGGGGTCAGTCCACTGCGGGCACACTCAGTTGTTCAGCTGCATCCGACTCTGCGACCCCATGAACTGTAGCCCACCAGGCTCCTCTGTCCATGGGATTCTCCAGGCAAGAATCCTGGAGCGGGTTGCCATTTCCTTCTTCAGGGGATCTTCCCTACCCAAGGATCAAACTCCAGTGTCTTGCATCTCCTTCACTGGCAGGAGGATTCTTCACCACTGCGCCACCTGGGAAGCCGTAGTGAATCCACTAGAGATGTTCAAAAAGCACATTCATGGGCGTGATGCTCCATGGTTGTAGGTAACATCAGCCCCCTCCTTGAGAAAACAAAAGATGCATCAGAAATGTGTCTTTCTCAAAGGAGAGACTCAGGTCTTAACTAAAAGGAACCTATGTGGCAAATCACCGAGATTCAAAGCACTTTGTTATTCAGTTGCTGAGCTGTAAAATATTTTAGGGCTTGCTGATAAGGAAGCAAGAAATGCTTTTGGCCATTTCTAAAGCTAAAGCAACAGGGAGCCCTGTTTCTATTTCAACACCTCGATCCGTGAAGGATGGATGAGCAGGTGTTCTTACACAGAGAGAACAGGGCAGTCAGCGGTTCTAAATCCCTAGGTTGCTAAGAAGCCTCCATCGTGTTTGCCAAAATCTCAGCTCCTCAGCACCAGCCCCCAGAGAAAGACGCAGCAGGAATGGGTTGGGCTCAGGCTTTCGACTCCCAGCAAAGTCCCTAAGGCTTTCCGAGGCTTGGTACACAGGTCACACTTGGAGAATCTCTGGAGGATGGGCAGGGTGTAACATGAGTGAAGGCAAGGACGTGGGGGTCACCCTGGTGTCTTCAAGAAATGGCAAGCATTCCTAATGGCAGACCAGGAAGGTAACGTTTCTGTGTGTGTGTGTGCTAAGTCGCTTCGGTCGTGTTGGACTCTTTGAGACCCCATGGACTGTCACCTTCCAGGCTTCTCTGTCCATGGGGATTCTCCAGGCAAGAATAGTGGAGAGGGTGACCATTTCCTTCTCCAAGGGATCTTCCCGACCCAGGGATTGAACCTCAGTCTCTTATGTCTCCTGCTTTGGCAGGCAGGTTCTCTACCACTAGCATCACCTGGGAAGCCCCCTGGAGATCAACGCTGGATGGGGTGGGGATGGGAGGGAGGAGGGGACCCAGGGCATATGCACACCACTGATGAAAGCGGCCTGCCACAGAAGAGGATGGAAGGTACCTGCCAACTCCATGCTGAGCAGCATGCTTCCGTCTATCCATTAACACCACGCACGCTGGACTTCTGCAGGCCTCTTTTAAAATTTCTATTTATTTATCATGTGTTTATTTTTGCCACCACTAGTTCTGATTTTTCACACACACCCCGCCCCCATCATTCATTCCCCAGAACAAAGACTGAGACCCTCATGCCCCCAGCCTTTCCTCCAGCATCCTATCTTTTTGCCTCCAGCCCCATCAGCCCCTTCTCAGGCAGGGTAGGGTTTCTCCTCCAGCCACGGGAGCCCCTCTCCCAGCAGAATTCTAATCCCTGATCCTGTGAGGTTTCTTGTTGGCTCTTCAGCACACACACTACCCACCCCCGACCCCCGCATTGTGACAGAAATGTATGTGGTTTCTTCTAAATCAAAAGCCTCTCTCCCTTCCAGCCCTCCACAGTCCTTTTTCCCTGGATCGATGGGATTAGAAGCGGCTGATTTAATTAGTCCAGTTGCAGCTTCGCTTTATTACTTTCTCATTTACAATGAAATAATGGGGAGCAAGCCAAAGGAATTTGTCATTATCTAAGGAACGGATGAGGCTGGGGAGGATGCCAATTTCTGGACTCAGCTGCAGCCCTTGGCTCCAGGCAGCAAGGGAAGTCACTGCCTTTCCAAGAAAATCAGGATTTGTGACAGTTTGTGGAGTCCAGCAGGCCACTGGGACCAATAGCCCGGGACCTCCGTGTTTCCAATCATCACCCAAGGGACCGGAGTGGGAAACCTTCTGCCGCTTCCCATGTGATGATGGACAAGTCCCTGACCTCGCTGGCTGAACCGCCAACCCATCTCATTTCATCTGGAGGATTTCTACAGCCTGTCGCTGTAGGTGCCAACCGACAGGTGCCAGCCCAGCGATGTTGATTCCTCAGGTCTGAATGGGGCCTGGGAATCTGCCTCTTTAAACGATGCTCGGGTAACTCTGATGCATGCTGGAACTGAGGACTCCTCAACTGGACAGACATATACAGCCTCTGGTCCCAGTGGACCACCCTGGCCTTATTGCTCACACGTACCCTCACATACGTCATATGTGTTGGCTGCAGAGAAATTCTCACCGGCGCCCAAATGCCCTATCTTTTCCCACCTCTATATTCTACACGTGCTTCCTGCCCCCCTCCCTCCCCCAGGGATTTCTTTTTCCTCCTCTACTTCTACTTCTTTCTCCAGCTGGCAAAGTCTTTCTCCCTATAAAAGGCCAACGAGTATTACCACCTCCACGAAGCTCACCCTGAATCTCAGACATAGAGCCTCTCACACTGGCCCCCTGGGCACACAGCCCATTCTGTACAAGCCCTCATCAGTGCACACACTGAATTACATGTACTTTTTGTCAAGACTTCTCCCCCAAACAGATAATGAAGTTGGTGGAATTATATTCTGTTTATCTCAGTATACTCAAACCCCAGATAAAAGTGTCTGACACTCAGCGAGTATTCAAACTGTCCACACTGCTGTATTTAAAATGAATAACCAACAAGGACCTCCTATACAGCACAGGGATCTCTGCTCAGTGTTATGTGGCAGCCTGGATGGGAGGGGAGTTTGGGGAAGAATGGATACATGTATACGTGTGGCTGAGTCCCTTCACTGTCCACCTGAAACTATCACAACATTGTTCATCAGCTATACTCATCATGGACTGCAGCCCACCAGGCTCCTCCGTCCATGGGATTTTCCAGGCAAGAGTACTGGAGTGGGTTTCCATTGCCTTCTCCGAATACAAAATAAAAGGTTAAGAAATAATAAAACAAATTAAAAATAGATTTTTTAAAAAGAGTTTTAAAATTGTGTATACCTGATGAGAGAATCAATCAATCAATCAGTCCATAATCAATCAATTAATTTTAAGCCAACCTCATTGTCTATGAAGCCCCAGCTCTGAGCTTAAGAACGATAAAATGTACAGTTGTCTAAGTTATGTGATTTCAGAGAGATCAATAACCCACTCTCTGCCCCAAAATAGCTTCCCTCAAATCTCATTATGGTGCATGAAATTCTCACCATTAATTTATACTCATTTCATTCAGCAAATATTGATTGTGACAAGAACTGTGTGAGATAAACTTGAAATTGCATCTGGACCCTGTCTAGCGCACCCATCTGAGAGAAGCATTGGAGGAGCTACTCTTTGTATGGCGAGAAACACTTACCTGTGGAAGGTTTTCAGGAAGAGTTTTCTGGCTCTTGGAGAATTGGTGGCCCTCCTCTCTGAAAGAAGGAAAAAGAATGGGAGGAGAAAGAGATGCAGTGGGTAGAAAGAGATAAGGAGTTCACTTGGGGCCATCTTGAACTGGGGAGTCTCGGGGAAGTGGCCAGTAGGTGATGGATACAAGCAGCTCACAGGAAAAGTGTCCCAATTACTGTGATTGCCACCCAGGCACAGGCAGGTCCAGAGCATGCCGTGGAGGTGATGACACAAGGAAAAGATGCAGTATAAGAAGGAAAAACAACCAAATAAAAGGAAAATTTCTTGGAGAGATAGGGCACCAGGCACCTGGCTGTTGTTGTTCAGTCACTAAGTCATGTCTGACTCTTTGCAATCCCATAAACTGTAACACACCAGGCCTCCCTGTCCCTCACGATCTCCCAGAGTTTGCTCAAATTCATGTTCATTGAGTCGGTGATGCCATCCAACCATCTTATCCTCTGCCACCCTCTTCTCCTCCAGCCTTGAATCTCTCCCAACATCAGGGTCCTTTGCAACAAGTCGGTTCTTCTCATCAGGTGACCAAAGTATTGAAGCTTCAGTCTGGTGGCTCAAAGAATCTTTGGTGGTAAAGAATCGACCTGCCAATGCAAAAGACCCAGGTATGACCCCTGGGTTGGGAAGATCCCCTGGAGGAGGAAACAGCAATCCACTCCAGTATTCTTGCCTGGGAAATCCCACAGGCAGGGGAGCCTGGGGGGCTACAGTCCATGGGGTCACAAAAGAGTTGGATACAACTTAGCAACTAAACAACCTTATGTCAAACTAAGCTCTTACACATAATCTTCATCTTGCTCAACCATCATTTGTTGATAGAAAATAAATAAGTGAATAAATAAGTTCACTCTCTCCTCTCTCTCTTCTCTGTGTTGTAATATCACTATTTGTGTTGTAAATACCACTATTTCCATTTTCTTTTTATTTTCTTATTTGTATTTATTTTTTAAACTAAAGTAAAGTTGATATACAATGTTGTATTAGTTCCGGGTGTACAGCAAAGTTATTTTATTTTATATATATATATATATATACACACACACATATACATACATATATATTCTCAGAAGAAGGCAACGGCACCCTACTCCAGTACTGTTGCCCGGAAAATCCCATGGATGGAGAAGCCTGGTAGGCTGCAGTCCATGGGGTCGCTAAGAGTCAGACACGACTGAGCGACTTCACTTTCACTTTCCACTTTCATGCATTGGAGAAGGAAATGGTAACCCACTCCAATGTTCTTGCCTGGAGAATCCCATGGATGGAGAAGCCTGGTGGGCTGCAGTCCATGGGGTCGCACAGAGTCAGACACAACTGAAGCGACTTAGCAGCAGCATATGTATTCTTTATATCTGTATATATACATACATATATATATGTATGTATATTCTTTTACAGAGTCTTTTCTTGCTCAGGTTATTACAGAATATTGAGCACATTTCCCTGTATGGAAGGTCTTTATTATATTATTTCCATTTTCCTGGCAGGGAAACTAGAGTTTACGGAGCAAAATGACTTAACCAGGATTATACAATAGAGGCAGAGCTCCAATCAAACTTAGTTTTGTCTGATTGATCCCTTGATTCTTTATCACCTTCTTTTGTGTTAAGTAGATATTCTCTAACCTAATCTTTCTTAAAATCCAGCTTAGGGCTACATTACCTCCACGTGGAAACCTCCCCAACCCTGTCTTTAATTTAGCCCACAGTAAAAGTGGAAGTGTCAGTCGTTCAGTTGTGTCCAACTCTTTGCAGGTCATGTCCAATTCTTTGGAGCCCCATGGACTGTAGCTCACCAGGCTCCTCTGTCCATGGAATTCTCCAGGCAAGAATACTGGAGTGGGTTGCCATTTCCTTCTCCAGAATCTCTCATGCCCCTGCCCAAACTGGAAGCCATTTGCTAGGCTTGCCAAAGCAGAAACAACTCCAGGCCACCAGTTCCTCAAGGGCAGCAAGCTTGCTTTGGCCGTCACTACATCCTCGCATGGAGCCTGGCACAAAAAGGACTTCAATAAATGTTTCGGGTTTTTTTAGGGGTAAAGATTATAAGTAAACAGACAATTACAGTTTTGAGTTCTGAGTGCTAAGATGAAAAAAAAACAAGGTACTGAAGGACCACAGGGAAAGATGGTTCCAATTCAGACTCAGGGTCAGGGCAGTCTACCTAGGGCTCATCAGATGACTAGGAGTTAGTCTGTGATGAAAGCAGAAATAATGTAATAGGAAGGTGGATCTACGTAAGGATTCCCAAAGTAGAGAGGAAGTGCTACCCCAGAAGACAATTTTAGACCACGTGGGAAGAATCTGTGTTTTTTATCTCAATGGTTATATATTTATTTTCATGTGAACTAGAAAAAATTATGCATATACTTGTGTCCAGTACATTAAACCCATGCTTTTGCACGTATTGCAGCTAAGTTGAAACTTACATTTAAGTAACAATCTTTAAAATAAATATTAACAAAATAGTGGTACAGATGGGGACTTTCTGGGTGGTCCAGTGGTTAGGAATCCGCCTGCCAATGCAGGAGACACCAGCTTGATCCCTGGTCTGGGAAGATTCCACGTGCCTTGGAGCGTCTAAGCCCACGTGCCACAACTATTGAAGCCCACACTCTAGAGCCTGTGCTGCATAAAAAGAGAAGCCAATGCAATGAGAAGCCTCTGCACGGCAACCAAAGAGGGGCCCCCACTTGCTGCAACTAGAGGAAGGCCTCACACAGCGTCAAAAACCCAGTGCAGCCAAAAGTAAATAAATTTTTTTTTAATTTTTAAAATAATGGTGTAGGTGGTATGTGAACATGGCAAAACTGTGAAGGCAATTCTTGAGCACCTGAAGTTGTGGAAGCACTGAGCAAAGGCAGGGAGGTGCGGACAGCGTGGGGCGAGTAAACGATACAGGCAGTTTAAACTGATGAGACTGTAAACCGCATGCAGGGACACCGCGGGGGCAGGTCTGGGAGGGACCACTTCAAACACTTGCCTTGGGACTTCGGAGGGCCAAGCACCAGGGAGAGGACTGAGTCGAGGAGGTGGTCAGGCTCCGGCCAAGCAAATGGGACACTCAGCCCCACACTTCAACAGTCTTAAGAGACGCCTGCCAGCTCAGTCAGAGGTGTGAGCCAAGTTACACCTGCTGGGCTAATTCAGGGTAGCATCATCTATGATGGCAGAAAATTACAAACTAGCTAAATGTGAGACAAAAGATTCAGTACAAAGCAGCAGATCCATGCATGAAGGGCGCAGCCGTCAAAGTCGTTTTTAAAATACACAATAACGTGGGAGAAACGTTCACACATAAAGTTAAGTGAAAGATCTAGATACAAATCTGTATATATGGCAGAATATATACATACATATTCATTATAGGAAAAAAATTGGAAGGATACATGCACACACAAATGCGCACATATATATTATAAATATAACAGTGTTTAGAGTTGATGACAGGCTTGCAATTTTTTAGACTTTCAGATTCTCTAAAATTTCTACCACAAACAGTATTTCACTTGTTTATTTTTCTTTCATTTCTTTGACTTATTTTTGTTGAGGAAAAAAAGCAATTTTTAAAGGAAAAAAAAAGCAATTTTTAAAGGGAAAAAAAGACTTTTTCACCAAATGGTACTAAAAGAAAGGAAGAAAGCGTTTGGTCCCCAAATCGGAAGCCAAAGCAAAGTCTCTGAAAGCCAAGAAAGTAGTGATAAAGGGTGTCCACTCAAAAAAAAAAAGGCCCACATTCCAACAGATAAGCCCTAGCAGCTTGCAAGGTGACCCAAGTCTAAAAGAGCACCACCGGGGGAACAAACCCAGCCATTATTCTGTTATCAAACTCCCCTGATGACGGAGTTGGCCACGAACAAGATCAAAGACAACAGCATGCTCACGTCTACTAAAGACATCCAAGCCAACAAGCACCAGATCAAACAAGCTGTGATGAAGCTAGATGACCTTGATGGGCCAAGGTCAACCTCTTTCTCTTGACTGGATCTGATGGAGTGAGAGGAGGACATTTGATTGTCCCAGTCTACACCACTTGGGATGTTACCATCAAAACTGGGATCATCTAAGCTGGCTTTGTCACCTCCAAAGACAAAGAAGGAAAAAGAAGTCACGGGGGACAATTCTTTGCTGCCCCGTAATAATCTCCCCGGGAAAAAGAAAAAGGAGCGGATCTTGTGACTAATTTTAAAACTCAGAGGATGTGTTCAAATCCACTTTTATAGTCACTTCCCTTTTGTCTCCTGCCAGCTAGTAGAAGGCACTGAGTTTTGTTCCTTAAGCCTGGGCTTAGCCTCATCATTAGCAGTGTGCCAGACTCTCTTCTGCCTCAAAACTGGTGCCGTGGAAGAGGAGGGTTTCTGGTTAGGCCCCAGTGTTTGTCCTGCACAAATGAACTTTCCTGGGAGGGGGTGGGGACAGAGAGAAAATAAGAATACAATGTAAAGGAAAAAACTATTTATACTCCAGCTAATTATTTCAATCTGATCCTACTTTGGCAATGGACTAAAATGGAGCTAAGGCTTGTTTTTGTGTTTTTTTAATGCTGTCCTTTTTCTCTTGATTCATTATCTGGATCATAGAATCTCATGGTTGGGAGATGCCCACAAGTTCGTTGGGCTCAGTCCTTTCACTTTGCATAGAGGAAATAGAGGCTCAATGCTGGGTTGACTCAGGATTCAGTAGTATAATACAATGACAAGAATGAGGAGGAACAGCTGGGATGTAGTGAAAAATAGGATACGGTTTGAAATTAAGCAGAATTCCGATCTTTATTAGCCATGTAAGTGTCAATAAATGTCTATCACCACTGAGACTCAACTCTGCAAATATAAATGGGGATAAAATTACACATTTGAGTGAATGTCTGGAAAACTGCATGCTGGGCCTACTACTGGATCTCAAAACTGGCCACACATCCTCCAAAGCACGTGGCACGTACGTCACACATCACTGAATGCTGAGCGTGAGCTTGGGAGTGGCTCTCACCATCCTTCTGTTACAGACTAGGAAGCCAAGACTGCAAAGCTAGAAAGGGGCAGAGTCAATATTCACACACAATTCACAAAATCAGGTAACAGGAGCTGGTGAAAGTGGAAAGTGTTAGTCACTCGGTCGTGTCTGACTCTTTGGCGACCCCATGGACTGTAGCCCACCAGGCTCCTCTGTCCGTAGGATTCTCCAGGAAAGAATACCGGAGTGAGTTGCTGTTTCCTTCTCCAGGGGATCTTCTGACCCTAGGGATCAATACTGTGTCTCTTGCATTGGCAGGTTGATTCTTTACCACTGAGCCACCAGGGAAGCCGTAAAACAGGGACTGATGTTCAAATAAGGGCAACACAGTACTGACCCGTGTGTCTCAGCCACATACTGACAAGTTTAAATGGGAAATTCAAGGTTCTCTAGTCCAGGAGTCACAAACTCAAATGCCTATAGGTGCTGGGCAGACAATATAATAAGTGAAACAAATTTAGAGTCAGACAATAGGGAGAAGTGGGGATTGCAGTGAACAAAGACACTCATTGAGAGAACGGCTACATTTCAGCTTTGTGTAGAAATGTGGACTCTGGAATTCTAGATTTCTCCCATTACCAATGGAAGGCAGAAATTTCACTAAAAAAAATTTTTTTGAAATATAGTTGATTTACAATGTTGTGTTTTTAGGCGTACAGTACAGTGATTCAGTTACACACACACACACACACACACACACACACACACACATGTGTTTCCACTCTTTTGTAGATTGTTTTCCCATATAGGTCATCACAGAGTATTGAGTACAGCTCCTTGTGCTGTACAGTAGGTTTTTGTTAGTTATTTACATATAGCAGTGTGTATATGGGGCTTCCCTGGTAGCTCAGCTGATAAAGAATCCGCCTGCAAGTGGGGATCCCTGGGTTAGAAAGATCCCCTGGAGGAGGACATGGCAGCCCACTCCAGTATTCTTGCCTGGAGAATCCCATGGACAGAGGAACCTGGAGGGCTACAGTCCACAGGGTTGCAAAGAGTCAGACACGACTGAGCGACTAAGCACAGCACAGAACAGTGTGTATATGTTAATCCCAGTCTCCCAATTTATCCCTCCTTTCCCCTGCTGTTATCCATAAGATTGTCTACATCTGTAATTCTATTTCTGTTTTGTAATAAATTTATTTGTACCATTTTTTTCGATTTCACGTATAAGTGGTATCATATGATATTTGTCCTTCTCTGACTCATGTCACTCAGTGTGACCATCTCTAGGACCATCCATGTTGCTGCAAACGGCGTTATTTCTTTCTTCTTTATGGTTGAGTAATATTCTGCTGTATATATGTGTTACCACATCTTTATCCGCCCCTCTGTCAATGCACACTTAGACTGCTTCATGTCCTGGCTATTGTGAATAGTGCTGAGTGAACACTGGAGTGCTCGTAAAAAGCCTATTCTGAGTTTTAAATTCTGGAAATTAACTTGGATTATTTTAGAGACCATATAGACCAAGCAGATATTTCTGAGGGCTAGATTTGTCCCTTAGGCCAATGGTTCACGACCCTTGAATCTAACCCATCTCCCTCCCATCCCAGCCAAGGACCCTGAGCTTTATGAGGTGAATGCAGTGGCCCATCACCACCAGGGCCGGAATCCCCGTGTCCTGTGACCCAGTTCGGGACTCCTCCACTGCCCTTTGCTGCTTCTCCTTTCATTGCCTGGAATGGACTGGAAAAGGAAGATACAAATTCAACACAGCAGCAGCAAAACTCAGATCATTCAGCCTCCACTCTGGCCGGGTGATTTGGCCAGAGAACAAGACAGAAAAGAGATGATTTGCTTTCTGACCATAAGATAAGCAACGGGAGGAAAGAAACCCTGGACTCATGTCAAGGTTCATAGCGACTTCATTCTCTTTCAGACACTGATGTATCTGCATATTCATAAAGTCTCAATCATTATTCTAATAATGCCCACCCTTGCTGCTCTGTTTCCTCAGGTGTTACCTCTTACCTGTTGAGCAGAGAATATCCCCAAAGGGCTGCCCTTCTTTCTCCCCCAGAAAGACACGCTGTTGCCAAGATAACCAGCTTCGAAAGTCAGAACCACAGAGAGTAAAAGGCCTCAGGTTACACAGAAACAATCATGCCCCAGACCCTAACTGGATTATTAGCGGTCCAAAATTCAGCTTTAAGCAATTATCTACTCCGCATCCATGAAAAAATAAAGCACCGTCATTTCTTAACTGTCCTTCGTAACAAATGAGAGGAATAGATTCTTCTTGCCTTGTGTGAGACAGTTTCTATTAATGAGGCAGAAAACAAATTCTTGGAGGAAAAAAAATTGCATACATCCACACAACCCGCTGGTGACTTTTCTTCGATTATTAAAAGGTTTTCTAAAAAACTGAAGAAAGCCAGTAATTTAAATCTCTATACATAGCCCAGTTATTTCTGTATCAAGGCTTGCAAAGGATCTGATAACCCTTTTCGAATTTCCCAAATGATTTCTTGTCTCCTGTGAATCACCAGACCTTCAGTTCAAGACAGCGTGGATGGGTAGATTTCAGACCGGCCATGTGCCAGCCCCCGTGTGGGCTCCAGACTTGAGCAGGGCTAACTGATAAGACCTCAAGGAGCCACCTGAGGGCATCCCAGATGGTGCTAGTGGTAAAAAATCTGCCTGCCAATGCAGGAGATGCAAGAGACTCCGGTTCAATCCCTGGGTCAGGAGGATCGCCTGGAGTAGGAAATAGCAACCCGCCCCAGTATTCTTGCCTGGGAAATTCCATGAACAAGGGAGCCTGGCAGGCTACAGTCAATGGGGCAGCACACAGTTGGACACCGCTGAGCGTGCACATACATACATATACAAGCAGCTGTGTCCTCTGAACTTAGAGTCAAGGGGTAGAGAAGCTGACACCAAACCAGCTCTTTATAGGAAAATACAACACATATGAGTCTGAACATCTATATCAGGCTCTGTGGAAGCAGAGGACTGAGCAACTAGCAGCACCTGGGAAACCACGGAAGGCTGCACAGAAGAGGTGGCATTTACGGGCGTCGAAGGATGAGCAGGAGTTTCCCAAAGAGGCAAGGTATTAGGTTGTCATTATGAGCAAAGAAGGCAAGTAATGTATGGTTATACTTACAAAAATCCTCTGGGGATGGGGGTGGGCCTGTGTAATTGATGACAGGCCCTCTGATGCACAGGGTGAGCTGCAGCACCTATGAATTTCTGCAAAGTGTTTTCAATTCATTATTTCATCTGAACCTTAAAAATATCCCAAAGCCCTTGAAGTCAGGTCTTGGAAAGAGCCAAGCACTTGGGTGAGTACTCTGCGTTTATCATTTAATTTAATTTTCCTATCAGAACTTTACAGAGGGTATCCTTCCTATCCCCAACTTGCCAACCAGAGTCCAATCAGAAGGCTATTAGTTACCTAACCTGGGTCATAAAGCAGGAGAGACAGGATTCAGTCCAAGGCATGCACCTGCCACCCATGTGAGGTGGGTGGTTAATAACTAACCACAAAAGTCCAGGCAATACAAGGCAACTTTTGAATCAGGGGCTAGATCTGGATCTCTGGCGTTCTGGCTTTCCCAACTCCAGTGTGGCCCGAGATGACCAGTTTCCAGCAAACTCGTGCAGCCTACTATCTATGGAGAGCAGGCATTTAGGCAAACAGGTGTCAGATAGCACCAGTGGCTGTGATGTTTCACATCACCGGCTTCCCCTCTCCTGCACACAGGCTGGGAATTGCATATCCACCTGCACAGCAGCACTGCTGGAAATTCTCCTCGTCAGCACAGGAGAGACGCCTTCACACACGAACTGACAAAGTCTCCCTGAGACGTTTTAATTTAATTATTTATTCCCCACCTTGGCTTCATCCTCCCCCGCCACACACACACCACCACCACCACCACCCATCTCTAAATCTCTAAAAAGTGAAACGTGAGCCAACTCAGAAGCAGAGAATGGATTTGAATCCCAACTTTGCTTTTTATTACCATCCTGGGAGTGGAGATCCCCTGGCTGTAAATGGGATTTATCCATTCAATGCGTATTTATTGGGGACCGGTAATGCACCAGACACATGGAATTCACGGTCAGCAAAATGAACTTCTTCCTGCCTCATAGAATCTACAATCTAGCAAGAAGGAAAAGCAATGAAATCAACCATTACGATCAATTTGATAAGCATTCAGTCAGAGGAAGCAGGATTCTGAGAACCAGGAGGGTGGTAGTTCAATTCTCATCCAGGTGATTGAAAGCAGACCCCGTCCAGTGCCTGGGAGCATTTGGAAGGAGCCTGCTCAGAATCAGGAGGCCATGGAAAGAGAGGAGGCTTTAGATTCAGACAAGATCAGGTGCCACCGTTCACAGGACACACTTTTCCTCACCTGTAAACTGGGTCTAGGGCATCCCTGGTGGTCCAGTGGTTAAGAATCCACCTGCCAGTGCAGGAGACAGGAGTTCGATCCCTGGTTGGGGAACTAAGATCCCACATGCCACAGAGCCCTCTGCAACTGCTGAGCCCCTGTGCTCCAGAGCCCACGACTAAAGGTCCCAAGAGCCACAACTAAGAGCTGATGTAGCAAAATAAAAAACTAAATATTTTTAAATAGGTCTATTAGCAAGATCTACCTCTCACATTTGTTTCCTTTTTTTTTTTTTTTTTTTTTTGAGAACTAAATGAGATAACGTCTGTTCTAGATCTGACATAGTAGGCCTTCTACCTGTTGTCATTCCTGTCTTCTGGGCCCATGCAGGCAGATGACAGCACCCGCCTTGCACTGCAAGGCCTGAGCTGGGAGAGACATCAGGTCACACACCATCACTGAGTCACTCTTTCAATCAGTCCCTTGTTTGCATAGGAAACCCAACAATGTACACAAAGCAGGATGAGGACCAAAGAGGCCTGAATGAAAATATGGAAGAAATCTGTTTCCAGCCACAACCAGGGGACTGACTTCCCAGGGGGTCCTGGGCCTCTCTGATCAATTTTATTTTCACCTAACAGGACAGTAGTATCCACACCAAACATCCTGTGGTAATTAATGGTATAAAGATCAGAATCTGGTGAAACAGTAAATGGCAAGCAGTGGAAAGCCAGAATTGATGAATGCGCTTATAACTGTCATGATTCTTATTGTTCAGAAGCTAGACCATGTTCTTAAATGGGGTTTATCATAAATCATGATCTCGATGTGCCCACTTGCCTTACCACAGACAAAATAGAAAGGTCATGGTCATCATAAACAGAAAGGCTGAGATTAGAATCCCATCTCAGTCACTTGCAGCTGGGGATGTAAATTAACCTCTCTGAACCTCCATGACTTCTTCTCCAAAATGGGGATGAGCAATGCCTTCCCCACAGCATAGTGTTGTTCTGAGGAGGAAAAGAGCTGATGGCAAGTGCCTGAAGCATCACAGGAACTCCACTGATGTGCGAATCCAGGTGAGCGATGTTAGCTCCCCAGCTTCTTCATGAGCCCATATCGCCAAGTGACCCCACATAGTCAAGCCTTTCCTGATCCCAAAATCACTCTTATCTCCAGGGAACTTGCTCTCTGAGATTGTGCCAGGAAAAGATTTTCCTTCTTTTGTCTCAGCCCAGTCCCTCAACCCACAACTTCAGGTCCTACCTGTCCAAACGTGTTCCCCATCCCCCTCCTCCCATTCCAGCAAGGCAGCAACACTCTCTGAAAAGTCCCTCTCTCTGCCGAACCAGCCTCAGAGGGTCTTTCCTTCCACCTTTTTCTAAATGCCTCCATCACAGCTCAGTCCTACCTGTTGCTAATGACAGAACCCACTTCTAGCCCCTCAGCCCAATTCCTAGGTGTTTGTACCTCCAAACTGCTCCTTTATGTCTCACCTCTTGATCCTAGCCATGATGCTCGAATTCCTTATGGCTGCAGGAAAGCACAGGCCTGCCCTGACCACTGCCCACACACAGCCATCAGGGCTGCGGTCCTGCTTCCCTGCGAGGAGAGTTCTGACAACTCCCGCGTGTCATCTGGGACCCTGCTCCTTCACCAAATGTCTTCCACTTGCAACCTAAGCTTGCTGATTGTTGTGCTTCTAATTACTTCACATCTAGCACACTAAGGATTTGCCTCAATTTCCCTTTGAGAGGTCACCAGAAATGTTCATCTGAACCCTGAAACCATCCTGTCTGTGGAAGATTCCGTGGGGCTAGGAGGCTGACAAGGAAACAGTTCCTCCTATCCTGCCAGCAGCTCTGAAATCAAGAGCCAATTCAGAGGTCAGCAGAGACTGGACCAGAGCTCTGGGGTCCAGAGGAGAGCTGGCCTGTCTGAGCGTGGTAGGCAGGGCCAGGAGTAGGTATCAGAAGCCATCTCGCTGGTCTAAAACTCAGCGGTTCGGGCTGGGAACTCAGGAGCCAATTGCCGGGAGCAAGAGGCCAGACATCTAAGTGGCCAACTGGGTCTGAACCAGCCTGCTGCCCACGTGCCTGCCTTGGTGTAGTTCCACAGAAAGAAGCTTCATTTACCAGGTCAGACCCGGTGGTTGCTTCCCAAGACTCTTTCTCCTCAAATGCCATGCTGCTTGATGTCACACCCACCACACTTACCACTTGAAGCTCTACCCTCTTTGCATCCTCCCAGCTCTCAACTTCTCCCGGTTCAGTTTCCATGTCCTCTCTCTCCTCTTATCTCAGGGCTTCCCTGGTGACTCAGTTGGTAAAGAATTTTCCTGCCATGCAGGAGACCCAGGTTTGATCCCTGGGTCAGGAAGATCCCCTGGAGAAGGAAATGGCAACCCACGCCAGTATTCTTGCCTGGAAAATGCCCTGGCAGAGGACAGAGGAGGCTGGCAGGCTACAATCCATGGGATCACAAGAGTCAGACATGAGTCAGCAACTAAACCACTACCTCTTCTTTCTCTATAGCCCCCTATTGTTTGTAAAATCACCAGGCTAGTAAGCAGAACTGGGACACAGTCTCCCAATACCCAATGGCTTTACTTGCTCTGAATCTGTCGTAGCAGAGACAACAGGCAGCTGAGAAATGAAGACCGTTTACTGTTTCAAAATTCATCAAGCACTTACTGTGGGGCTGGATCTATGCCGGGTTGGGGTGGAGGGGTGTAATTCTAAGGCCCTCAAGGAGTTTCAGATGAGAAGGTGGCTGAATGGTGGGCATTTCGTACCAGAGACAAGGCTCTCCACCCTCTCTGATCTGGAGTCATTTTTAGACGAGCTAGAAGGCATCACTCCAAGGTCCTGACAAGTACGTGGTTACCCGGTAATTGTCCTCACGTGCATTTGCACCAGAAGCTGGACTTTTCTACAGCTGCTGCCTGCTGTATCTGCAAAAACCATCAGCCTCACCATCAATCCCCAAGCTTGTATGGTCTCTGAATTATTTAATGCTACATTCCAAGAGGCTGTGAATAATGGAATGGGGTGTAAATAATCTTATCTTCGTCTCTACATGCAGAGGTTGTGAAGGGGCACCTAAAGAGGTACTATTCTGCCGGAATCTTACAACACCTGTGCGTGATTAAAAACCAAACCAAATGCCCCCTAAGATAACGGCTGTTCCCTAGCAGGGGAAAGAAACGAGCAAGTGTCTCATCATATTTCATAGAGAGAGAGAAGCAATTATATATCAGGCTTCAGGTTCAAGTGCACTGGGATAATTACAGCACTGCTTTGGAGTTGTATGGAGGCTGACAGATCACCCGGTTCTTCCCGCCTTACAGGGGCAGGCAGGGTGCCTTTCCTAATTGACAGACAAGGACACTGATCCCCATGGAAGTCCCCTGGCTCACAAATAGAGTTACAAGGAGGAAGAAGCAAGCCCGGGGCTTGGGTCTTCTGTCTTCCTTTGCAGCAGTCTCTTTGCCGCCTTCCCACTTGCTTATCAGGGCATCAGCCAAATGTGCCTTGTCAGGTGTGATCATGTCACCCACCCACATGTCAGGCTCATCTTCACGTCAAGTGGATTTTTGTGAGTTCATGGGAAGAGATCCCTATGATTTTCATGCACCGCACTGAGTGTCAGACACTTGCCCTGTCTACTCAGCTTAATAAGCCACTAAAGTCAAGGAAGGAGAAAGATGAAGACATGAAGGGGAGGCAGGGCTTTGTCAATGACCCCCACCCCCTATCCCCAGCACTAGGGTGTGAGAGCAACAAGCTTTGGACCAAGAATCAAGAAATCTAGAAACCAGTTCTGATTCTGCCTCTACCAGTGGTATCATCTTGGAGAAGTCTTATCACTGTGAATATCCAATTTCTTTCTCAGTAAAATGAGATAAACAGCAGTTGAGATCCCAGAAGTTTGCAAAGCGACCAAAACGGGAACCGTGTACAGTGGTGGAAGTGTTATCCCCTATGACTGCATTTGCCTCAGATTCTAAGGATGATGCAGGAAGGTAAATACTCGTCAGTATTTGGGGTAATTTGGGAGAATTTTCGATCTTTCTAGAGGTAAGGGACCAAAAAAAGGCAGAAATATGACTCCCGCAAGCCTAGTCCTCACCCACTTTCAGAATCTCCATCATAGAAACCTACCTCCCTGGACAAGGATGGAGGAGAATATGGTCAGAAATGATAGAAGCAATAAACACTCCACCGCAGTCTTCACCCTCATTTCAGAAGTGTTTATCCTCAAAGGCCTTTCTTCTCTTAGGAGCTCGAAATTTCTTGCGACAGCTATTGCCTAACCATGGGACCCTAAAAGACCACTGAGGCACAAAGGCGTCTCAATGCACACCTCGGGTCGACCCTCGTATCCATCTTAACTGGACACCTGACCTCCAAAATCACGTGGACATCAACTAGGAGGGAGGTGAACTAAGGAAAGCAGCTTATTATAAACAGGCTTCATTTCAAAAAATATAGGAAAATCCAGGATGACAGAGAGCTGAAACATCACCTAATTGGGAGAACAATTGGGAAGAACTATTAACCAGAATAGATTCACTTCCAGACACCCCGCTGCTTAAGTGTCAAGACCAGAATAACTTCCCCAAGTCTGATCGATGACTCCACTTCTTTCCCAACACCGTGAAAGAGCGTCGAGTTCGGATGATAAAAGATTATACAAAAGACGAGGCTTGTTCTACCTGCTCTCATCCTTCCTCCTCTTCTCTTCCCAGCTTTATTGTGCACTGAATTCTGATTATCTCTCTGATACTTCTGTGAGCATCCTGAAGGGAGAAAACTGTACCTCATTTTTCTTTATTTACTCAATAATTTGCTGAACGTCTCCACACAGGTGGTCCACAGACATCTTTAAATCAAAATGTCTAACAGTGAGTTCCTTATCTGCCCCTCAGATTTCTCCTTCCTTCTACTACTCTGCCTCAACGGATGGCACTACGAACACCTTCATCACCAGGCAAGGAGGAGCCCCCCTGGACCCCAAAAGTCCTTTGCGTGCTACACCCACCAGCCCTAAATCTGATTAGGTTTTACCTTGGTCTTCAATTAACTATCTGGTATTTGTCAGATTCTTTATATGTGCCATATATTTTTCTACATAGCTCCAGGAAAATCAGGGTAGACAAAATGAACATAAAACCTGTCCTCATGGGTTCAAATCCAGCCCCTTCCTTTGGGCAAATTATTTTTTATTTATCCTTATCCTCTGTCTGAGTCAGGGCCCTCATCTGAAAAATGAAGATAAAAATAGTTTCTATTTCTGGATGGAAGGATGGATGGATGAATGAAAAACTGGTATATACATTTGGTGGGATATTGTTCATCCTTAAAAAGGAAGGAAATCCTGTCTTGTGCTACAACATGGGTGAATTTTGAATTATAGCAAGTGAAACAAGTCAAATAAAAAGGACAAATACTGTTGATTCCACTTTGACAAGGTTTCTAAAGGAGTCAAACCCATAGACTCAGACATTAGAATGGTGGTTGCCAGGGACTGGGGGAAGAGGGCTCTGAGAAGTCATAATTTAACAGGTAGAGTTGCAGTGTTGCAAGATGAAAAAGTTCTAGAGCATCACTATGCAACCACGTGAATATATGTAAGACTGCTGCACTGTACACTCTAAAATGGTTTAGATGATAAGGTGTGTGTTATGTCTTTTTCACCCCAATTAAAAATTTTTTAATCAACCTACATCCTTCACTACCTACCGTCTCTCATGTCACCCGCCATGAGCCATGACCTCCTTAAAGGCAGGAATTGAATCTTATTCACCTTCATGACCCTAATATCTGGCACAATGCCCAGTGCGTAGTTGGTGATACTACACACACACACACACACACACACACACACGCACACACACACACATGGGCCTCCCTGGTGCCTCAGACGGTAAAGAATCTACCTGCAAAGCAGGAGATCTGGTTCAGTCCCTGGGTCAGAAAGATCTCCTGGAGAAGGGAATGGTTACCCACTCCAGTGTTGTTGCCTGAAGAATTCCATGGACAGAGGAGCCTGGCAGGCTACAGTCCATGGGGTCACAAAGAGATATGACTGAGTGACTAACATTTTCATTTTTCCATTTAATCATATATATGTTAGATATATTTATATACATATATATATATGTATATATAGAGAGAGGCAGTTTCCCAGTCTAGAAAAATGATACCAATATGAGTAGTGCAGGAAAGACTCCACCAACATAGCCCCCCAGGGAAGTATATCCACTTATAATTTTATTCCATTAATAAGAGGATGTGGGGGGGCTTATTTAAACCCTTTTCTTTAAAAACAGAACACAACTGGGAGTGTTTGGAGTTCCCACAGGAAGAGATGGCTCCCCTGCTCCAGGCTCCCTCAGGGAGCTGGTGCAGAAAGTCTGCTGCTGTTTGAGCTGCCTTCTCTTCTGAGCTGTCAGCTCAACTGCTTCTGAGGAGCCCTCGGAGAGGTGGGAGGAAGAGGAGGTGGCTTTGCCGGTGTTGAAATCAAGAAAAGGAAGTCTTAATTAGCCGGAGATGGGGCCAGTGCCACCACCTCAGGGAAGGCGCAGGAGAGAGATGGGTGGAGGTGAGGAAGGAGGAGGAAGGTCCACGCAAACATGGCATCGAGACACCAGCCCAAGGATGCTGGTGAGGGAAGAGAGAGGCCCAGCGTCTCACTCCCAGCTCCCCCAGCACCACCCCAGGTCAGGGCCTCTCCTTGCCTGAAGCCACAGGTGGAGCCAACCCCACCCACCCTCACTCCCAGCTGGGAGGTTGGGCTTCACTACGCTGCCATTCTGGCTTTGTGTTGAGGCTTCCACCGCTTGCCAGCTGCATGACCCAAAGCTAGCCAATGAACCTCGCACAAACTCAGTTTCCCGTCTAAAACTGGAAATGGCAACCCCAGCCTCAAAGCGTTGTTGAAATAATTAAACGGAGTTAAATGTGCACAAAGTTGCAAGGAGATAAAATGATTTCAAAACATGAGTTCCACATCTCCCTGGCCACTTTCCAAACACGGCAGCCACCTGAACCCAGAGGAAGATGCACTGAAGGAAAACAAGGATAACTTGGATGATACAACCTGGAGGTGAGTAAAACCACAGTGTGTAAAGTGTTAGTCACCATTCTGACAATTGAGGAAAATGAAATGAAACCAACAAATATCGCATGGAGGCAAATCACAGTGGCCAGAAGCCCTGCGAGTCCGTGCTAGCCTGCGGACGGGCACAGCAGTGGGGAGGCCGAAACGCATAGTATCTCCTCTGACCCTCAGACTGTATGCGTTTTTCAATATCGCCTCCATCAGACAAATGAGGACACTGAGGCTCTGCTCTCACAATGACTTCCTCAAAGAACCCCAGCTAGGGCTAAAGAAGATTGGAAACCCACTCCAACTTCCCAGAAGCACTTCCTCTCTCTACCATTCCTCCACAGGTTCTCTCATGCGCATTCCAGATCATCCAGTCCCTCACCTCGTGTGTTCCCCTCATCACAGAGACATCTCACACCCTCTCCTGGTCTCTCATCATTTCTAAATGATAAGAACTCCGGTTGCACAAAGCGCAGACTTGACTCAAACAGGAGGAACAGAAAGGACATCCATTGACCCCTACGCCTGGGATGCGCCCGGGGGTGCTCAGGCTTTCGGGATAACTGGGTCCAGTGCCCTGTGCGTAGCGCCAGTCAGGAGAAAAATGCAAGGTGTCACCAGCTCCTACCAGGCCCTTCTTTTCCAGCCTCACTGCCTTCACCCCCAAAGCCTGTACTCCTCAAACCTTCCCTCCTAGACAAAAGGATCCACAGAGCACCCCCTCCGATCACAGGTGGAGCACCACACCTCTGAGCACTGCCTCAAAGAAGGTGGGACACAGATCTGTGTCCTGTCTGTCCCGAGCCCCCCTTGCGTTTGAGGTGCCATCTCAACCCTTCCTCACAGCAGCACCCCAACGTGTCCACGTATGATGCCCAGTGTCTGGGACAAAGAGAGTTAAGAGAAGCTGAGCAACTAGCTCAAAGTCACCTGGCCTGTGTGGCAGCACCCGGGCTTCAGGCTGGGTCTAGTCCCCTGGGTGGCTCCTCACGCAGGGGCCGACAAGGTGGCATGTGACACCTGACTCTGCCTTGTCATGTGTGAGTCCTGTGCTTTTCGAGTGAATCCTGTGCTGTGCTGTGTGAGTGTGTGTGTGTGTGTGTGTGTGTGTGTGTGTGCTCAGTCATGTCCAGCTCTTTGCGACCCCATGGATTGTAGCCCACCAGATTCCTCTGTCATGGAATTCTCCAGGCAAGAATATTGGAGTAAGTTGCCATTTCCTACTTCAGTTTCATTGGCTGAAACCCAGTAAAAGAATAAGCGTCTTTAAAAAATAATTTTGCATTATAACACTTGCTGAACTGCTTAAAGAAATTAAATTCACAAATCAATTTTTGTTTTAGCATGAAGGTAATCTTGTCAATACTCAGATCTTCTAGGTTCTCCCCTTTCTTTCAATAAATTGAAAGGAGAGGCTGAGAGCAGTGAATTCGCCTTGAGCTGGGCTTACCTGCCCCTCTACGAGGCTTCCCCCTGCCCCATGGACCATCAGCCGGGATCTTAGGGCACTCAGCTCAGCACGAATCCTCAGGCTCCCAGCACAGAATCTTCTGCATCCCCGATGGGGCAGTCAGCTTCCTGTCTCTCCCTCTGTGCTTTCCCAGTCTCAGCATCTCCACTTTCTCCATCCATTTTCCCCTCCCCCTGCCTCTCTGCATCTCCTCCCTGTGTATACACATAAACTCACTTTATGCTTTATATCAAAGCCAGTTTCTTTCAAAGTGGGAAGAAAAACTGTCCTGAGAAAACTAGATATATTTTCGCCAATATTGCCAGGTGGTGGTAGCTTCCCCCAAAGCCCTTAATATCCCTGTTCTCCTCTGTGTCTCCAGGGAATCATCCCTGAAGCGCAAAGGCATCTGTTCACATAGGCACCCAGGCCCCTATTCTTCCTCTGGGGCTTTCCTGATCTGTTCTGCCTGCCCCTGAGGGTCCTGAACCTCCAAGAGACCTTGGGCAGGAACCCCAAGAGTGCCCAGCAGATGCTTAGCACAGCCCCTCCTGTCCTTCCCTGCGCCTTCCTGCTCAGGCCGAGCTCCCTCAGCCAGAGCTCTGCCTGTTGGTAATACCTCAGCCCAGGACAGCCAGCGGAGGTAGGGAGGCAAGGTGGGCAGGGGAGGCAATGTGGGCAGGGGGAGGCAAAGTGGGCAGGGGGTGTCCTGCACTGACTGCAGGGCTATCACTGTAAAGATCAGCTGGTTGTGAGGGTCCTCTGTCTATTGCAACAGATGATGCGCACATCAGGCCGACCCTGGGTACACCCCTGGGAATGCCCATCTCAGCACTCAGCAGCCTTCTGAGGATGGAGTGGACTTAACAGACAACACACGACAGGCTCTGAGTGGCAGGCCATCTGTCACACGGTCCCACTGAGGCTCTCTCTGTTTTCCCCTAAACGACAACTTTTCCCGCTCTGATTTCACCTAAGAGCATGTCAGATGCAGGCAAGAATAGGAGACCCTTGGGGATGGCAGCCTTCTCTGGCTAATCAGTCCTCTGATGGCTGTCCAGCAGAGCACAGACACGAGTCCCACAATGTCATGGAAAGAGCTTCAAGTGAGACTGAACTTCAATTCCGGCCCCATCACTTCTAGACATGTGACCTTGGGCCAGTTACTTGGTTTCTACATCCTGGCAGGGAACAAGTAGCCACTCAGAATGAGAACTGGTGGTGGAGTTTAGCAGAGAACTATTCAGAAAGGAAGGGCAGGATTTGAGAAAAGCTAAAGGACCAATAACAGGAAGCAACCCTGAGCAGCCCAAAGTCTGATGAGTGGAAGGAAAGAGCCTCTGCATGGACAGGAGTTGCAGCCTTCGGTAGAGGGATGCAGCCTTCAATAGAGGGATGCAGCCTTCAGTAGAGGGATGCAGCCTTCAGTAGAGGGATGCAGCCAACTGCAGCAAAAACAATAGAAGCTTCCTCTCTTCCCACCTCCCACTGCCCTGTGCCTCCTCACCAACACACCCAACCAGAAGCCAAAAGGCAAGGGACCCATGGAACCAGTCCAGCCTGTTCAGTCCCAGGAGAAGAGGGAACACACCCAGAACACGTTAAGCCACAGTAACAAAATCTACAAAATAGAAGCAGTAATAACCGTAGGATTATCGAGACAATGCAACAAAATAATAGCCTCTGGAACACAGGAGCTGTTCTACATCTCTTTTCACCACTACCCTGTGCTTGCTTGCTGCTACTGCTACTAAGTCGCTTCAGTCATGTCCGACTCTGTGCGACCCCAGAGACGGCAGCCCACCAGGCTCCCCTGTCCCTGGGATTCTCCAGACAAGAATACTGAAGTGGGTTGCCATTTCCTTCTCCAATGCATGAAAGTGAAAAGTGAAAGTGAAGTCACTCAGTTGTGCCTGACTCTTAGCGACCCCACGGACTGCGTTTGAGTCTCCCCCAAATCAGGACTAGAGAAGGAAATGGCAACCTCTCCAGTGTTCTTGCCTGGAGAATCCCATGGACACAGGAGCCTGGCAGGCTACAGTCCATGGGTTGGCAAGGAGTCAGACACGATTGAGCAACTAAACAGCAAATCAGGATACATCCCTTCACCCAGAAGCTCCCCCAGAAACAGTCACCAGCATCACAGGATGTCCTCTATTTAGAAAACAGGGACACCCAAAGTTTAAACATCATTTTACACAGCTCTTAATCTGATTTAATGCTCACAGCATCCCAGGCAGGTACACGTGTTTGTCCTCACTTTACAGATGAGGAACTGTGACTCAGATTAATCACTTTGCCCGGGTACATGTGCAGAAGCAGAAATAAGAGAGCCATGACTCCAACATTCTTCCCCACCATCTAGGTCTGTGTGTCTTTACATTTATTCAACATTTTGCACCTCACACCTATAAGGGGAGTAAAGCGTGTATCTCCTTCTCAATTTTCTGACCCACCCAGAGGAGACCAGGGTCTGTCTGTGTGGCCCGACTCTGCAGATCTCTTCTGAGTGCACTTTTTGTTTTCAGCTCCAAAACTGAAAGTTTTCACAAGAGAGAAGGAAGCTCTGGATGCTGAGGGGGTGTACAGAGATGCTTCTCCAAATCTGGAGGAGAGAAATCAGAGAACGCTTTCTGAAAGATATATTATCTGGGTTGAGGCTGAAAGAATCCATGGGCCTTATCCGCAGAGAAGGGAAGAAAAAATATTTTCCAGATCAGTGGTCAGCAAAAGCTGGTCTTATCGCAAGACTGCCAGTTGTCCAGCGTGACTGGTGCTGAGAACTGGGTGACCTGACCACAGAGGGCACCAGGTGGGGGCCGGTCACCCTCCCCACCCCCTCCTCACATCCATGCTATCTCTTGTCCGGCAGGCAGGCAACATGAAGCTCTGCCGGCAGCAAAAGTCGGCCCTGTGTCCTGTTGCAGACTGACCCACATGCAAGGACCCCCAGGGCCATCACGTCCCTCCTCCATCAGGCCCTCCAAGGTGACTCCCTGCCCCCGGCACTGACCCAGCCTGGTGCCAATTACAGGGTAAAAGCGACTCCTCACCACGGAGCTTTCAGATCGGTGCTATTATCCTTACGTAACATTTATATTTCCTTTTGTCCTCTGCAGCCTCAGGACTTCCGGCTCCTGATTAGTCATGGAATGTGACTTCTGCTGCAAGGAAAAAGGGTCTGGATGGCTTTATTCTGCTCCCTCTCAGGTCCTTTTGTTAAGCTGTCCCCTGTTCCCCACCCCACACCCCCGAGATGGCTGACGCCCCATGACAAATTGAGAAGAAGAGAGCAGCCAACTATATGTGCTAATGTATAAGCCTGTGCCCATTTATTACGGGGCAAGAGAAAATCAACACAGGCTGTCAGGAAGAAATGGACTTGATGTTTAGAGGAGGGAGGGAAGAGGAAAGGAAAGAAGGAGGGAAGGAAAGGAAGGAGAGGAAGAAGAGAAGGAAGGAAAAACACCAGAGGGGGCAAATATACTCAGAGAAGTCAGGTGCAGTATGAGATGAGGTCAAAGGTAGGATTAGGGGATTGGAGGGAGATTTCCCTGGCAGTCCAGTGGCTAAGACACTTAGCTCCCGATGCATGGGGGCCAGGTTCAATCCCTGGTCAAGGAACTAGATCCCACATGCCACAACTAAGTGTCTGAATGCCACAACCAAAGATCCAGCATTCTTCAGCTGCAAAAAAGATCCTGCAAGCTGCAGCTAAGACCTGGTACAGCCAAAAAAATAAATATTAAAAAATAAAATGAACTCCTTTGCCTACAAAAAAAGAAAAAAAAACTAGATGGGGCCAGCTCACATAACAACTTGCTAGGCATGGCAAATAGTTTAAATTTAAATGCAAGTGGGAATTTTTGAAGGTCCTTGGGTAGATAAGTGATGAGATCTGATTTACAATTTTCAAAGAACACTCAGTGTTCTATATAAAGACAAAATTCTAAGAAGCAATACAGGTAGCACAGAGAACAGTTAGGAGACTGTTACTAATGCTAAAGGAAGAAATGGTGGAGTTGGGGGCACTCAGAGCAGCAGGGGAGATGGAGAGAGGTGAACAGATCCAGAGTCTCTCTTAAGAAGAGCCCCCACAAGGCTCACTTATGGGCTGAATGTTCGGGTGAAATGCTTAGATGAATTAAAGATGGTTCCCAGGCTTGAATTTGAACCACTGGGGAAAAAGTGGTGACATTTACCAAGATGGTGAACAGTAAGGGAGGAACAACTTTGGCGGTAAGGTGAGAAAATTAAGCCTTTTTTTTTTTTTTTTAATGTATTGATATACCCATTAGTCACCTAAGTGGAAATGTCAAGTTAGCAGGATATATGAGTCTGCAGCTTTAGGGTGTTAGTGCTGGAGTTGGAATTGGAAAATTGGAAGTCATTATCATGAAGAAGGTATTTAAAGCCACGGAAGTGGCTGAGGTCACCTAAGGAGAGTGTGCAGGTAAAGAAGAAAAGGGGACCCACAGCTGATCCAACATTTGGACCCAGAGCAGCAGAGAAGACTTTGTGAAGACAGGCTGGGAGGCGGGAGTGGGCGCTGGAGAGAGCGGTGGGAGAAAAGCCAAAACCAGCTGGCAAAACTTTGGCTTCAAGAAGCCAAAGGGACCGGCCACATGACTGGAAAATAGACTTGATGACATGGAAGAGGCCCTGGAACTCACCAGCTTGGAAGTTGATGATGACCTGACAAAGCAGTGGCTGTCGTGGAGTGGCTGGGGGTCATATTCAGCCCAAATGGTAGTAGCAGAAATCAGAGTGGGACATTGAAGACAAGACCCTATGATGAGAGCAGAGGCAAATACCTGAAGCTACTGGGTCCATGGTAAAGGCGGGAGATTTTAGAGCACAAATCATCCCAGTAGAAGATGAACCTGTAATGAAGACCACAAGTGTGAGTTCCCTTTGATGGAAGCAGGAAGCATCGTCCATTGAAATAGGAAATGAAGAAAGTATAGAAGCGGACGCAGCAAGGATTCCCAACCTAACTGCTTCTAACTGATGCCATTTGGGTGCTGGGTCACCTCATGGGCATTCTAGAAGGATGGGCAGTGGTGGCCAGACAGCATGATCTTCTTCTTTTTTTCTTTTGGTGTTCCGGCATTGATCTTTATTAGCAGCATAGCTTAGGTTCTCCATCTTTAAGATAAGGCTTAGATAGGATCCATCTAGTTCTAATACGCTGACTCTGAAAAACTTCACAAAATACACATTTATCAAGTAAAAGGTGTCTTGAGTATTCTTTGGCGAGAGATGTACTTGCTTATACAAAAACTGTTTTTCACCTCTGGGTAACTATGAATATAACGTATCTTTTTTTATATATAATATACCGCATCTTTGCATTATCATCCTAGCAATGTCCATGTCTTGAATGCATTTATGGCACTGTAGACTTCTGTGTGGACCTACATACAAAGGAATGAAAAGGAGAGGGTAGGATGAATTAAGAGAATAGCACTGACATACATACATTACCGTGTGTAAAACAGAGAGCTGGTGGGAAGCTGCCGTAACACAGAGAGCTCAGCTCGGTGCTCTGTGATGACCTAGAGGGGTGGGATGGGGGGAGGAAGATCCAAGAGGGAGGAGAATGTATATATGCATACTACTGATTCACTTCTTTGTACAGCAGAAACTAACACAATTTTGTAAAGCAATCATGCTCCAATAATAAAATAAATCCATGAATAAGAGTAAGTCTGTGAAGTTCCCAACCAGTGCCAGCATGTGTGACCTTCCCTGCCCTCTGGATGCTCAATCCCCCTACTCTTTCTCTCTTACAGCCTCCAAGGTAGACACTCGGGGCGGGTTCTTGCACATTCATTAATGTATAAAACAGATGGAGGTGGGAAGTAGAGAATTAAAAACAAATAAAAACCCAGAAATGCTGTCTTTGCAATCAGGAGACCTGGGCTCGTGTCCCAGGTCTGAACCTGACTTTCTCTTTGACCTGTAGCACACTCCTCGCCTGGCCTCCAGACTGTGTCAGTTCACCTGTTAAAGCTAATAGTTGGACTAGATCTGTGGTTTTCAAATCTTTCTTTTCAAATTAGTAGGACTTCTTTGACAAAATCTGATTTGAGGTATAAAAGAGATAAAGGGGGGCTGGTCTGATTAAAATGTTGAAGGCATCCTGCACCACATAGCTCCGCCACCCCCAGGTCCCCAAGGTAGGTGGCTTGGTAGTCCCAGGGCCAATGACTCCAAGGTACACAGCCTGAGAGGCTGGTCCGGACTCCGACTGCGTGTGCCTCCTTGGCGCCTCCTGATGGAGATGCCCAGCAGGTGCAGCCCCATATGGGCCCCTGGCTTCCTGGTCCTGGAGCTCACCTGGGCCCCAAGGCCTCTCTGGCTGGAATGCTGCTCTGTTGGTGATCTTGATGGATGATGACAGCAATTAGCAGAGAGAGAGATTTCCCTGTAGAAAGATGGGAACATTCATTAAGCACTTCATGCCAGGAGGCAGAACACAGCCCCAAATTCATTACTATTTAGGGCCAGCAAGCCATCCCAATCTCACTGAAAGGTGAAAGGGAAACCCAAACTTCATAAATAAGGGGCTACGAGGACCATCTAAATCTTGGCTTGCAGTGAAGTGGAGTTTCCATCTCTCTAATTTGCCGTCTTATTCCCTGGGCATGTCAGGGCTGATACGAGGCTGGGCCGGGGTGGAGGTGGGGGGGTGGTTATTAAATCAAGCACCTGTCAGGTGGAAGCTGGTTTCACAGTCACTGATGTGGCCAAACCAGCCATGGGCGAATATCCAACAGGAACCCCAGCTGTGAGGCTTCCAAATAGGCTGCCCCCTCTGGTACCCTAAAAGTTTGGGGTCGTTTAACAAAGCACATTAGGGCTCTTAGCATACCAAAATGCTGCCACTTTGCTTTTGTCTTTCATCTCTCATTCCCGCTTACATGGGTGGTTTTGAGTTCATCCATGGATACACGCTGAGCACTCTCTATGCAGGAGTCTGTGCGTCAGACGCTCGGGACCTAGAGCTAACTATTCCTGTCTAAATGGTCCCTGCTTGCAATCCCCTCAGTCTACCGGGGGGCCTCCTGTTAACTGTCCCCACGCACCCACCCCGTGTTCCCTTCATCTCTCTACCTAAGGATGTGCTCTGGCCAAGAGGAAGTCTAGACGTGCCAGGGACTCAGTGTCCAGGAGTTATCAAGGACCAACCAGGGAGGGAGACAGCAGATGAAGACCCCAGTCTCCTTGATCTGCAGAGGGACGGTTCTGGGGTGTGTCTGAAACCATCTCTCAGAGGTCCCCAGTGAAAACACTTTTTGTGACTTTCCTTCCTCCCCAGGGCCCTTCCCACTCTCATGCCAGTGCTTCCTGGGACCACATCCCTAATAAATTAACTGCACCTAAAGTCTTATCTTTGAGAGGCGCTTACCATGTAGTAAGAGGATACATGTGATAAAAACAAGCTCCTCACTTCACACTGGAAGAGAAAGAGTAAGATGCTTTGAGATGTTCACTTCATCTCCGTGTCTGTAGAAGAAGCTTCCCAAAGGCTGAGATGATGCCTGTCTTCTGTTCCTTTAGTGTTATTGGGACACCAGATACAATGCTGGGTACACGATCAGAGCCAAAGAGATGCACACTGAGTTGAATTGAATAGTAAATGCTGTGAGCTTCTCCCCCAGCCTTGATGGGTGCAGCAGGGCTGTTTCCCGGCGTGCTGCTCCACCCAGACACGAGAACCTAAATTCCATTCATTCTCCCTGTCCGGAATGCAGGGAAATGAGAACATCCAGCTTCATCTCAGGGCAAAGAGACCTAAGTTTAAATGATGGTGTCTGACACCAGGCCAGTCACTTTCCACGTTAATTCCACAAGGCTTTTCTGAGCACCCGAGAGAAACCAGTGGGGACACAGCCGTGAATAAGATAAATAAGGTCACCACCTGCTTTCAGAGTAGTGTTAAAGGGTCAGGACATAAATCAGCTCTCATTTCTCTGCTTTTAGAGAGTCCAGAGGGGTCAGAGCCAGGGTCAGCTCTCAGCAGGGCTCTCATCGCCGCTTCCTCTTTCTAGCAGTTGGTCTCTCTTTCTCAGACAGGCGACCTGAGCCCACTTGGAGCCAAACACTGCAACCCACAGCCTCTCTCTGCCTCTTTCTCTCTCCCGGGTTTCTTTTCCTCCAGGGATGGGAGCTTTCTCTATTTCAAGCTCAGCTTGCTGAGGCAAGAAAGCAAAAAGGTTAAAGAGATAAACTCTGGGGCCAAACTGCTAGGCTCTGCCACGCACCACAGCTGTGTGGCCTCAAGTAAACAAGGGAGGCTCTCACATCCGGATTCTCTCAGCCACCAAATGCGTGCAGCAGGAGTGATTTTCATCTCATAGTCTTGAAGCGGCAGGTCGAGGGCTGCATACTATGTAAAGCACCGGATGACTCCTGGCTATTTCCCCTAGTTCAGGCCAAGGAAGAGCTTTTTTGGTTCTTGAGACCCAAACATCCTTCTTCATTTGCCAACTTTCTGCACCAGGCCTTATGTCTCAGAGCTCCTTACATATCGCATCAGAAAAACCCAAAAGCACTTTTTGGCCAACCCATTCATGATACTGGGATGGTCCTTGGTGGCTCAGATGGTAAAAAAATCCACCTGCAATGCGAGAGACCCAGGGTCGATCCCTGGGTTGGGAAGATCCACTGGAGAAAGGAATAGCAACCCACTCCAGTATTCTTGCCTGGAGAATTCCATGGACAGAGGAGCCTGGTGGGCTACAGTCCATGGAGCTGCAAAGAGTCAGAAAACAACTGAGCAGCTAACATATTCAGCACAATAACAATACTGGGCTACTCCTTTTCCCTTTTCTATGTCGGTGCTCAGCCGTGTTGCTTATTCCTGGATTCCCTGCCATATCATCAAAAATCACCTAGCATCACCCCACCGTCTCACACAGACCCTTCTCTTTGATTGCACAGGTTTGGCTGCGATTTCTTCTTGTGCTGAGAAGACTCAGAGGAACGCTTTCTCCCACCAGCCTTCACCCTGACATGCAGCAAGACAGAAAAACCGCTGCTTACCCCTTCCAGGCAAGGCCCCCATCGCTGTTAGGAGCTGCCTCCCCTTCACTCCCCTCTCCCTGCGGTTTTCCCCAGGCAGGAAGTAGGTGGTGGGGAGGGGGGAATTTCCAACTCCCGGCCCTCCTTGGAGCGCAGCATCCACCGAATTAATCAGAGAGGCGGGCTATGTCCATCCAACCTGAAGGCCACCTGTGTTCCAAATTTGAGAATCCATTCACTTGGGAGAAGCAGAGAGTCCCACAGGGAGTCAATGGATTTCACTTCACTGAACATTGCTTTGGGCAAATAAGCAATTTTATTTCCTCTTCCCTACCCCCCTTAAAAACATCAATGAAGTGTTTTGTGGTGTTGCTGACAGCACATGTCACTTCGAAGCTGGAAATAAAATCTTCTTTGAGCTATTTATAACCGATTGGCAAATGGAAGGTAGTGGGAAGGAAAGGGAGACCAAAGCAGGAATGGTGGGGGGAGCTGAGTGCCAGCCCCTCCAGCTCCCAGCTGCACGGCTCTGCAGGCATCACTCAGAATCCCTGGACCCCACTCTTCATCTGTAAAGGAGGCTGGGGGACCCCTACACCTGCCTACAAGGGGTATAAAGCAAGCGAGTGGAAGGAGGGGCCCTGGGAAGCTAGACTGAGGACACTGCCCACTCTCCCGGGAAAGGAGGTGTGCTTTGTAAACTGTAAAGTGCTTCTGAGGTTTCAGAGACTGCAGGATCCATTTTTTCAAAGCAGGGTGCTTCAACCTAGGAAGCAGGTTCTCAGCAGCTTTAGGGGTTCTGGAAACCACCTCTAATTTTATGCAAAAGTTTCAAGTGCAAGGTGTGTCTCTCTGGAGAGGTCTTTAACTTACATTAAAATATCAAGAGGATCTCTAACCCAGGAGAGGCTAAACCCAGCATCTCAGGTGCAACATGGGGCTGTAAAACCAAATGACCGAGGATCAGGTAGATGACCTGGAAGAGAAGCTGAGTGAGTCTGCAAAACTGACAGACCCATGGGGACTATGGCAAACTGGGGGGGTCCCAGTGAAAAGGAGGGACCCCCACTCAGCTCCAGAAGATGATGGCCAATCAGGAATGGGATCCAGGGAGGCCCCAGTCTTTGCTTTTTAAGAAAATAAATCAAAATCCATATTTCTACTTATAATCCTGCACTTGTTTCCTTCAGCTAACTCACAGCTTTCAGTTTTACCTGGGTTCAATGAAACACATGGAGAAGCTAGATTCAGCCCGAAGACTTCCATTTTGTAAATTCTGTGCTAGAGTCTTCCTGTGTGTTCACAGCTGCTCGGGAAGAAGCCACAGCCGGGGTCATGACTACTCCAGCTGCACAAATGAGTGACCTTGGCCCCCTCTCGAAGCCACAGATGCTCCAAATGTTCCCCTGAGCCATGGAACCTCCACTCCAGCCTGCCCCCCTCAGGCCCTGGCTGGACCATATCTGAGTTCCTGCTCATCACTGCTCAGAGTCTCTGCATCTCCTCGACTCTGGCTGGTCCATGTCCACCCACCGTCTCTCCATCATCACCACAGCTGCCAACTGTCCCCGGCTACCAGCCTCTCCTTCCTTTGCATCCAGACCTCTAGTCTCTGCCACACACAAGGACAGAGGAAGCCGAGTCACTTCCCTTTCTTGAACTTCAGGTCCCAACGGGCTCTAATTCTCCCTGGAGTCCCTACAACTCATCACAAACTCCGCTTCCTACCCAGCTCCTACCTCCAAATTCATTCATTGAGTCAGAATCACCTTTCCTTCTGTGCAGAGAAATTAGCGGGTCACAGGCATAGAGGAAAAAAACATCAGCAGTGCTCCTCCCAAACCTTTCCCTCTTGGAAAGTAGGACTTTCCTTCTCCTTCTGGAAATGCAAGGAGCTGGCACTAAATGTTCCCATACAACACAGCCATTCATTGTTCACAGCAAGATGGGAAAAAAGGACGTGCCCTTTTCAGACAAAGCCCAAAAGCTGTTAAGAATAACCCCAACACTTCTGTCATCGTTTGCAGGGGCTTTGCCAAGCTTGAAGCAGAGAACGTAGCTGTGTATTTAATACCCTCATCTCTCCTGCTGGACTTAAGCCTCACGAGGCCGGCTCTGTACGTGTCTGGGCATGTCTGTAGCTTAGTTCCCAATGTGCATTGTTCTGTGTGTGTGTGTGCAGTCACTCAGTTGTATCCGACTGTTTGCAACCCCACAGACTATAGCCCACCAGGCTCCTCTGTCCATAGAATCTTTCAGGCAAGAATACAGGAGTGGCTTGCCATTTCCTCCTCCAGAGGATCTTCCCCACCCAGGGATCGAAACCACGTCTCATGTGTCTCCTGCATCTCAGGCAGATTCTTTACCATTGAGCCACCAGGGAAGCCCTGGAGCATTGCTAGGGCTCAACAAGTGTTATTGAAATGAACTAAATCCAGTAACAGTGATACTCGAAATGCCACCCCCCACCCACTTACCAAATCTCTTCGCCTTGCCTAACACCATACAGAGTCTTCAGCAACTCTGGACCCCAGACCAGGAGCAAGCCTGCACTTTATAGGGCCACCCCTACCACACAATGCTTCATGCAGGGTCCGAGCAACCCAGGGCCCCCAAAGCTGAACCAGTTTCTCTCTGTGGACAGTGCCCTGCTCCGAATGTGTCTGAGACACGGTTTGTGTTTCTGACAGCGCCAAGGGAGCTCTGCACAGAGGAGGGACTGGAGTCACCTGCGAACTGCTGCCAGAAAGAGTCCGAGTCCACTGCGTTCAGGGAGAACTGGCTCTCTTTACAGATGAGTAGACAAAGATCTGGAGAGAGACGTGTCATCCCAGAAACGGGGGTGGAATTGATCGGAAAGAGAGAGTTCCCCAGAGGGATAAATGGTGAGCTGAGTTGTTGAAACACTGTGGTTTGAAAACAGACGAACCTCCAGAAATAGAAAGACAAGGTCAGAGCAAAATGAGACATTCGCGCCCAGAAGGCTACCTGCTGGAGCTTTTCATGAGCTCTGCCTCGGTGACAGTGGAGAGTAATGAATGGAGAGGGAGCCTTGACTCAAGACATAAGTCCTATGAAATCCAGGAAAACAACCCTAATTTTCCCAAACCTACGTTTCCTTCTCTGTTGTGACAGATTAAATTAGGTCCAATTCTTCACACCCCAGTAACAGTCTCTGCATCTCTCCCCACTTGCGCACCCTAGCTTTGGCTTAACCACTCACCAGGATAGGAGCAGAGATGTGAAACGCAACTGGGCTTCCAGTGGACTTGCTTCTGTGCTCTGGTGGTCTACTGTGACCTGGGGGAGCTTCTGTTCCTTCAGCCCAGGACCTACGTCTGAGCTCAAGCTGCAGCCAGATCCACAGTAAACGAGTCCCACCAGCTGAGCCACCCCATGTCGGCCTGGATCCCATAGATACCGTCAGCAGGAAGATCCATGGTGGGGGAGAGGGGAATGCCCACTGCTCTATCCCGCTGGAATTCTGTGCATGTGTGCTACATAGAGGAGACTGCAGTGCCCATCAAACGGGGGCAGCACCAGTTCCGATGACCTCTGCACTGTGCTGTGAATCAGAGGCCAGCGTATCAGTGCAAATCTCTCATACGTTACGCTGCTGCTCAGTCGCTCGGTCATGTTCAACTCTTTGCAACCCTATGGACTGTAACCCGCCAGGTTACTCTGTCTGTGGGATTTCCCAGGCAAGAATACTGGAGTGGGCTGCCATTTCCTTCTCCAGGAGATCTTTCCAACCCAGGGATCGAACCCGGGTCTCCGGCATTGTAGGCAGACGCTTTTACCATCTGAGCCACAAGGGAAGTAGGTGGTAAAGGTAGGTGGTAGGTAGTGTTAATGTCTGAATAATCGATACAAGTCTTAGGTAAGGTGAACAGAAGAAAATGATTGAATGTGAACATTAAAAACAAAGTGACTATATTATCTCACACCCCAATTCAGCCTTCTTACAGAGACCAGCTCACGTCATTACCCTAACCCTAACCCTACAGACCCTCCCCCAGTACAAGCCTCCATCCCCAGCCCTGAGAGCTGCAGGCATCTTGGACCCAAGGCTGTCTGCATCAGTGACTGCAAGCCTGTGCCCATCCTCATGTCTGCTTCCCTGGCTCTGCTTCTCCCGCCTCCCTCTTTCCCTATAAGGGTCCTTGTGCTGATGTTGGGCCACCTGGATAATCCTAGGTCACCTCCCCTTCTCAAGATCCTTTATGTAGTCATATCTGCAAAATTCTTTCATATATATTCACAGGCCCTGGGTAGGAGGACATGGACCTCTTTGGGTGGCCAGTACTCTGTCCATCACAGTGAATTTCTAACTTCTATCCTGGAAAAGTAGAATTATCTGGTGGTTCAGTGGTAAAGAATCCACCTGACAATGCAGGAGACGTGGGTTCAATTCCTGATCCTGGAAGATCCCAAAGACCCAGAGCAACCAAGCCTGTGTGCCACAGCCATTGAGCCTGGGAGCCACGCCTCCCGGGGGTTGCTCTAGAGCCTGGGAGCCGCAACTACTGAGCTTCTGTGCTGTGACTACTGAAGGCTGTGTGCCCTAGAGCCCGTGCTTCACAACAAGAGAAGCTACTGCCATCAGAAGCCTCTGCATCACAGCTAGAGAGCAGCCCCCACTCACCATGATGAGAGAAGAGCCCACAGAGCAACTAAGACCCAGCACAGCCAAAAATAAAATAAATAAATAAAATTTTTTTTAAAAAAAAAGAAAAGTAGGATTCAGAAACTAGAAAATTCTCTAAAAGCAGGAAAGTATATGATGACGGTCATTGGCACATACATGCTCACATAAGTGGTAGTTCTCTCTCCTGGTCACATGGTAATACTTACTTACTTGCCCCCTTGGAAACGATCATGCCCATGCAACTTGCTCTGGCCACTGGAACAGGAAAAGAGGCCAGTGTGCTTCTGGGTAATGTCTTACTGTGATCTGTGTAAGATGTACCTGTTTTTTCACCGCCCTCCACCAGGGTCGCTGGCAAACGGTGGCTTCTCTATCAGCCCAAGTCCTAGAGTGACTTGGACCCCCGCCCCCCAGATGTCCCCTGATGGACACACAGCACTAATGAGAAATAAATTTTATTATTTTAAAGCCACGAAGATTTGGGAGTCTAAACTAACCCATCCCAAAGGCATTCAAAGGTTCAGGGCAACCAAGGCAGGTCGACTATAATACTACATTGTATGGGTTGGCCAAAACGTTCATTTGGGTTTTTCCATAAGACCTTCTGAATTTTTTTTGCCAATTCAGTAATTGCCTATAACCCCAAGAACTCCCACCCACTGGCCCCAGCTGAGCTGTCATGGCCAAGCTGCAGCAACAATGAAAGAATCCGGAGAGCAAGCTAAGACTGTAAATTCAGCTATGCATCCTTCTATTACTTGTTGAGTGCATGCATGCGTACACACATAAAAAGACATACAGAGAGAACCAAGCTGTATATTCTCAGAAAAACTGCCCCTTCCTTGCCTTCTTCTGGGTTCCCAGTTTCTTGCATAACGCCTGGCCGGGAAGAGCCAGTGGCGTGGAGAATGGGGCTGCAGAGGGAAATGGCAGCACTGGGTCTAATGCACTAGGGCTGTCCAAAGTCTAAATGGGGATAAAGAGCCAGGTCGACTGACATGGTCGAGAGATGCCCAGCTGAACAAATAGAGTCGACAAGCTGGTTATGATTGCGTCTGCCCCAAGTCCTCACTCCAGGAAATGCGAGGAGACAGAAATTCAGACAGCATGTGTCCTGGCGAGGCAAGCTAGTGAAGGAAAATCCTCCCCCACATATGTACTCACTAGAAAGGGCTTCACGGGTGATGGCTATTTGCCAGAGAACCAGGCCTGGAAGACAGCTTGAAGGAAAAGGAGAAAACTGTTGTGTGCGGGGGTGTGACTCGGGGGCCTGTGGATGTCAGTGTGGGGGTTGGGATGGGTAGGGAAAACAGAACACTGTTTGTCTTAGAAATAAATCCAGGAACTTTCCTCCCGGGGTGTGTCTGGTACGAAGGTGATTCTCTGACTGCGGAAGAGAGGGGCTCTGGAATTAGGGGGAGATTAAGTGGTGAACACAGTTTTGGAATCAAGCACACCCAGGTTTAGACCCTAACCACTGGGCAGGATGGCGGAGGGGAAGGAGGCTCAAGACGGAGAGGACATATGTATGTTATTGTTCTCTAGTTGCTTCGGTTTTGTCCAACTCTTTGTGACCTCGTGGACTGTAACCTTTCAGGCTCCTCTGTCCACGGGGTTTTCCAGGCAAGAACACTGGAGTGGGTTGCCATTCCTTTCTCCAGGGGATCTTCCTGACCCAGGGATCAAACCTGCATCTCCTGCACTGGCAGGCAGACTCTTTACTTCTCAGCCACCAGGGAAGCCCAGGATATGTGTATATTTATAGCTCATTCACGTGGTTGTGCAGCAGAAACTAACAGAACACTGTGAAGCAATTATCCTCCAATTAAAAACAAATAAACTTAAGATTAAAAAAATATCTTAACCACTGAGTGTATGCTTAAGTCTCATCTACTTAATATACATATCACTTTTAATTAATATTACTTTTTAAATTTTTAAAATTAACATATCAATTTTTGTTTTCTTTGTTTTTAGTATCATACTGAAACATAGATGTCATTTCTCCATCCAATCATGTATTCATGTATTCATTCTTTCATTCATTCTGTATTGTAAGAAGCACAAATAGAGCAGTAATCTTATAATCATGGAAAACATAAACAAGGCACAATCTCTGCCCTTAAAAAAATCATGCAGATAATACGAAAATGCAAAAAGCTAACCATATCGGAGACCAGTAGTCTCCAAAGTGGGAGAAGGGACACACTTACCAGCAGTGACCAAGACAACCACTAGGAAAGAAAAATAAAATATTAGAACTCCTATTTCTGTTTGTTTTTATCTCGTATTTTCTAAATGTATATTTTGTACGCTTTATAACATACGATAAAACAATACAATGGCACTTGTAACTAATAAATAAATGAAGGAACAAGGAAGAAATATTTTGGAGTATTGTGCGCTCAGTCATGTACTACTCTGTGACCCCATGAACAATAGTCCACCAGGCTTCTCTGTTCTTGGAATTTTCCAGGCAAAAATACTGGAGTAGTTTGCCATTTCCTTCTCCGGGGGATCTTCCTGACCCAGGGATCAAACCCACATCTCCTATATATTACAGGAAAATTCTTTACCACTGCACCCTGTAGGAAACATATGTTGTCAAAAAACGTGTACTGATGAGATGCATAATCAAGAATTTAGGGGCAGCTATAAATTTTCGATTTCCTGGTTAAGAGAACTACAAAATAACAGCACTTGATTCATCCTTATTCACCTCCCCCATTGAAAGACTTTTGAAAATATACCCTGGAGAACTAAAGGTACAATAATACTGAAAACCAGAAATAATGTTCCATTATCTACTGGAGCCCAAGAGGAATTCTACTAAGTGAAGAATTGAGCGCTGCTATGAAGCAGAACTGCTGCCATGAAATTAAAAGATGCTTGCTGCTTGGAAGAAAAGCTATGACCAACCTAGACAGCATATTAAAAAGCCGAGACATTACTTTACCAACAAAGGTCCATCTAGTCAAAGCTATGGTTTTCCAGTAGTCATGTATGGATGTGAAAGTTGGACTATAAAGAAAGCTGAGCTCCGAATAATTGATGCTTTTGAATTGTGGTGTTGGAGAAGACTCTTGAGAGTCCCTTGGACTGTAAGGAGATCCAACCAGTCCATCCTAAAGGAAATCAATCCTGAATATTCATTGGGAGGACTGATACTGAAGCTGAAACTCCAATACATTGGCCACCTGATGTGAAGAACTGTCTTATTGGAAAAGACCCTGATGCTGGAAAAGATTGAAGGTGGGAGGAGAAGGGGACGACAGAGGATGAGATGGCTGGATGGCATCACAGACTTGATGGACATGAGCTTGAGCAAGTTCCAGGGGTTGGTGATGGACAGGGAAGCTTGGCATGCTGCAGTCCATGGGGTTGCAAAGAGTCGGACGTGATTGAGCAACTGAACTGAACCAATGAAACAGAATGGGCTTCCCTGGTGGCTCAGTCAGTAAAGAATCTGCCTGCAATGCGGGAGACCTGGGTTTGATCCCTGGGTTGGGAAGATTCCCTGGAGGAGGGCATGGTAACCCACTCCAGTATTGTTGCCTGGAGAATTTCATGGACAGAGGAGCCTGGCAGAATCCAGTCCAGGGGGTCACAAAGAGTCAGTCATGACTGAGCAACTAAGCACAGCACAACACATGAAGCAGAACAATGACAGCAGCCATAAGAAGACACATCTCCAACATCACCACTGTCTGCCCCTGCCTCAGAGACAAGAGCATCTTTCCCAATGGGAAGGACAGCAGGAGAACTGTTTCAAGTGTCTAAAATCTGTATGCAGGTCAGGAAGCAACAGTTGGAACTGGACATGGAACAACAGACTGGTTCCAAATAGGAAAAGAAGTACATCAAGGCTGTATATTGTCACCCTGCTTATTTAACTCATATGCAGAGTACATCATGAGAAACGCTGGGCTGGAAGAAGCACAAGCTGGAATCAAGATTGCCGGGAGAAATATCAATAACCTCAGATATGCAGATGACACCACCCTTATGGCAGAAAGTGAAGAGGAACTAAAAAGCCTCTTGATGAAAGTGAAAGAAGAGAGTGAAAAAGTTGGCTTAAAGCTCAACATTCAGAAAACGAAGATCATGGCATCCGGTCCCATCACTTCATGGGAAATAGATGGGGAAACAGTGGAAAGAGTGTCAGACTTTATTTTTGGGGGCTCCAAAATCACTGCAGATGGTGACTGCAGCCATGAAATTAAAAGACGCTTACTCCTTGGAAGGAAAGTTATGACCAACCTAGATAGCATATTCAAAAGCAGAGACATTACTTTGCCAACAAAGGTCCATCTAGTCAAGGCTATGGTTTTTCCTGTGGTCATGTATGGATGTGAGAGTTGGACTGTGAAGAAGGCTGAGCACCGAAGAATTGATGCTTTTGAACTGTGGTGTTGGAGAAGACTCTTGAGAGTCCCTTGGACTGCAAGGAGATCCAACCAGTCCATTCTAAAGGAGATCAGCCCTGGGATTTCTTTGGAAGGACTGATGCTAAAGCTGAAACTCCAGTACTTTGACCACCTCATGCGAAGAGTTGATTCATTGGAAAAGACTCTGATGCTGGGAGGGATTGGGGGCAGGAGGAGAAGGGGATGACAGAGGATGAGATGGCTGGATGGCATCACTGACTCTATGGACGTGAGTCTGAGTGAACTCCGGGAGTGGGTGATGGACAGGGAGGCCTGGCGTGCTGCGATTCATGGGGTCGCAAAGAGTCAGACACCACTGAGCGGCTGAACTGAACTGAACTGACTGAACGCTGTATGACAACTAACGTGGCGTTTAGTGGCTTAAAACAACAAGACCCATGCATTACCTCCCCCAGTTCTGTAGACCAAGGATGAAGGAGCAAGTTGGTTGGGCAGTTCTGACTCATGTTCTCACAGGATGCTCTCTGTTGGGCCTTGACTGGAGTTCCAGTCTTCTAAGTGATGGACCATGGCCAGGAGATCCACTTCCAAGGAGGTTCACTCAAGTGGCCAGCAAGTTGGAACTGCCAAGTTGGTTTCTCTTCATGTGAGGTCTCCACAGAGCTGCTTGAGTGTCCTTCCAATATGGCAGCTGGCTTCTTTCAGAGAAAATGATCCAAAAGGCCAAGACGGAACGTGCAACGCATTTTATTACCCAGGCTTGGGTATCACACACTGTCACCTCCACCATATTTAATGGATCACACCAGCCAGCCCTGATTCAACACAGAAAAGGACTGCACAGGACATGGGTTCCAGGAGGCTGTGGTAGAGGCTGGCCACCACAGACGCTCACCCACCGGGGATCGTTTCTGAGGTCGCCAGGGCCCTTTTCTGTCTCTTTTTCTTTCTCTCTCTTCTTGTCCTTACTCTCTTCTTCTTTATCTCTTCTTCTATCCATCATATCTCCTCTATTCATTTTCATTTGTCTACATATTTTCAAGAACTATAATATCCACTTATGAAAAGACAAAATCTTTATTGATCTCACAACCAGCAGCAATGAAGGACGAATGTAAGCATGAAAGGAACACACACAGCTCAAAGTATCTCTGAGAAGAGTGAAGAATGGACTCTGAATCTATCAAATGCAGACACACTTGTGGGGATTCTCTAACAAAAACATCACAACTTTCACTATGTAGCAAGTGTAATGACCAGGACTAGACGACAGAAATTCTACCAGCCCTGCCCCCAGAGAACCAGACAACTCCACCGCCTTCTGGACGAGGACCTTCCCCAGGCAGACTGAAGCCTCACATGGTTCACCTCTGATTCCAAGTCTCAAGCAAGTTTATCTAATTATAGGGACCTCGGTCCCCTGCTACTATACTGGCTGAAAACAAGCCTCAGGATGAAAATTTTCTGGATTCTACCTTGAGAAGGCAGGAGTCAAAATGTGAAAAATAATTAGGATATACAGAGGCCATTAAAGAGATACTGGACAGCTGCAAGTGACATGTGTTAACTATGGAGATAAAATTAGCACAAAGAATATGAGCTAATGAGAAGGAGCGGGAAAAGCAAAGGTGCTTCCCACCGTGGCTGCCCACCCATACTCTCCAGGAAAACGCCCAGACAGTGTTGTTGATTGTCACTGGAAGTGCGAGTACCCTGCATGCGTGCTCAGTCACTTGTCCTGTCCGACTCTTTTCAACCCTATGGACTGTAGCCCACCAGGCTGCTCTGTCCATGGGGATTCTCCAGGCAAGAAGACTGGAGTGGGTTGCCATGACCTCCTCCAGGGGATCAAACCCGCATCTCTTATGCCTCCTCCATTGGCAGGCTGGTTCTTTACCACTAGCGCCACCTGAGAAGCCCGTGAGTACCTTAGGGTTGTAGATATTCGAATCTATTATCTCGCTTAATCTCACAAAACCCCAGTGAAGTTAACCAGCTTGGGGTGATGAGCTCAGAGGGAACAGACAAGACAGTTTGCCGGAGCTTTCACTAAACAACTAGAGACACAGAAATGTGAATCTCCCTTGGCATTTGCATCTGCGTCTCTTCAGAGGGTTCCCCATCACTTGTCTTGGTAGAAAACCTCAGCTTTTGTAGACTAGAGATGGGTCCTCCTTCATCTACAAGAACCCTGTTATAATGTCTTTCACATGGACTCCAGGCACAGAGGTGTTTTTCTCTATCAAAATGCATGTGTAGGTCTGTCTTCTCCTTGCCTTTCACCAAAGCCAGCCAAACTACTGAAAAGAGCTGCCGGTGAGTGCAGCAGGGCCAGAGGAACAGGCACAGTAGTCCTTTATTGTTTTAAGTCCAAAGTTTCTTCCTGTTTGGCAGAAATCCCCAAATTGTGTGATAATCTTGGTGATGCACAACATCCATGGAAGCCTAGGGAAGCTAGATAACTCCCCTCCACCACCCAGCAGCTGGGCAGTCACATGACTGCCCAGTAGGACTTCCCATCTTGAACACTCAGTCTCGCCTGGGTTCTCAAACGCCTTGCCTCCTATGGTCTCCATCATTTTTTTGAGCTTGGTTTTCACTCTTTTAACTAGCCAGCACCCTTCTCAAAGATTCCTCTCCTGGGACTTCCCTGGCCATCCAGTGGTTAAGACTCCACACTTCCAGTGCAGGGAAGATAGGTTCAATTCCTGGTCAGCGAACTAAGATCCCACATGCCTCAGGGCACAGCAAAAAGAATAAGAAATCCCTTTCCTGCCTTTTCCTTTTCTATACAGTGTTGGGTATGCAGAGACAATTTTACATCTGTAACGTAATGCTAGCCACTAAAGAAACCAAGGTTTTTTTTAGTCTGCACAGCTTCATCAGGGCCAAAGGACAATTTTTGTCAGGCTTTCTGAAGGGCCTTATTATTTCAACAAACATTCATTGTTTGCATCTTTTGTACCAAATCCTCTTTGATGATGAAGACTCAGGGTTGACTAGGCAACAATCACTTCTAAGAGTTTGCAAATAGAAGGAGTCCAGAGCTGTTTTAATGCTCTCCTCTGCCGGTGAACAATCTGCCTGCAATGCAGGAGACCCGGCTTCGATTCCTGGGTCGGGAAGATCCGCTGAAGGTATAAGCTACCCACTCCAGTATTCTTGGGCTTCCCTGGTGGCTCAGCTGGTAAAGAATCCACCTGCAATGAGGGAGACCTGGATTTGATCTCTGGGTTGGGAAGATCCTCTGAGAAGGGAATGGCTACCCACTCCAGTATTCTGGCCTCGAGAATTGCATGGACTATCCGTGAGGTCACGAAGAGTTGGACACGACCGAGCGACTTTCACTTTCACTTTGTGGCTCAGCAGTAAAGAATTCACCTCCAATGCAGGAGACTTTCAGGAGACGAGGGTTCAATCCCTGGGTCAGGAAGGTCCTCTGGAGGAGGAAATGGCAACCAACTCCAGTATTTTTGCTTGGAGAATATCATGAATAGAGGAGCCTGGCTGGTTACAATCCATGGGGTTGCAAAGAGTTGGACACAACTGAGTGACTAAAACAACAGCAACAAAATGCCCACCACTATTTTTTCAGACACCTAGAAATCAGGTTAGAAATCACTGATCCAACCAAAACTACTTCTTTCACATTAGGGAAAAAACCTAAGATCCAGAGAGATAAAGAGATTTCTCCAAAGTCATAACAGCAATTTCCCAGCACAGCTCAGAGCAGAACTCAACTTCCCTGAATCCCAGGCTCGAAGCTCTTTCCACTTCATCACCTCACCTGCAGGAGATTTAAACAGCAGACATCATCTGCCCTTTGGTTGGTTTTTGCCAAATGGTCAACCCCGAGATGCTGGCAGGCAGACGAGTGAATGCCCAGTTAAGCCCAGTTGGGGTCATCTGCAAAACGGAACACTACCTGAGGAGGGAAAGAGTCTCTCGAGGCCCCAGGGAGACACCGTGGAGGACAAGCTTGGAACCCGCAAGCCCGAAAAATGGGAACAGCATGGAGACATCCAAGCGTGCCAGTCTGCCTTTCCAGCACACCAGCCCCGGGAGCATATGGCCCATAATTAACCACCAGGGAGCCAGTTATTGAACCACAAATGGAGAATTATGGCTTCAGGTGAGGATAAACAGCAGGATACCAAGCCCTCAGAAGACCAAGAAAACCACGTTTTCATGCAAAAATCTTCAGCAGTCATAAAAGAAAGGAGATAGACAGGGGCCAAGGGATGATGGCAAAATGCAAGGCTGCTGCTGCGGCTGCATTGGACGCTGAATACATACTTCTGGAAGGTCTTTGAGACCCAGCGGAATCTCCCAGGCATTCCTCATGGGCCCTGGGAACCGCCCCTGCTTTACTGCAGGACAGCAACCTGAACATCCCCTCAGGGACACAGTTGAGCCTGGGCTTCCAGTGACATGCTTTTTTTGGTTGGGAAGACCCACCTCGTACCTGAGAACTGGTCGAACAGAAAAAGAAAGTGAAGTTGCTCGGTCGTGTCTGACTCTTTGGAACCCTGTGAACTATAGCCTACCAGGCTCCTCAGTCCATGGAATTTTCCAGACAAGAGTACTGGAATGGGTTGCCATTTCCTTCTCCAAGGGATCCACTTTCTGACCCAGGCATTGAACCCAGGTCTCCCACATTGCAGGCAGATGCTTTTCAGTCTGAGCCACTAGAGAACTGGTTGAAGTGCCTCTAAACAGGATTCATTTGGACTCTGCTCACCACACGTCATTCCCTTCCAGACCACTGGGAGGCGGTGAAGCAGAGCAATCAGGAACACAGTCTGGTGGTTAAACGCCTGAGACACCACACCTGGCTGTGTAATCACAGGCTCCTACTGCACTTCCGTGTAAAATGGGGAAAATGTTGCTTGGAAAATATCAGTTACTGCACTGAAAGCTCTTACAAGAGTATTTAGCACATCGTACGCATCAATGGGCTTCCCAGGCGGCACTAGTGGTTAAGAATCTACCTGCCAGTGCAGGAGACGCGAGACTCAGGTTCAGTCCCTGGGTCAGGAAAATCCCCTGGAGGAAGGCATGGCAACCCACTCAGGTATTCTTGCCTGGAGAATCCCAGGGACAGAGGAGCCTGGAGGCCTACAGCCTGTGGGGCCACACGACTGAAGCAACTTAAGCTTGCATGTACTCATTCAGTCAAGATTAGCGGTTCCTATGAATAGTCCTGTGAATAGTCACAGATCAGCGACTTCCCTGGTGGTTCACTGTTTAAGACTCCGCGCTCCCAAGGCAGGGGGCCTGGGTTCAATTCCTGGTCAGGGAACTAGATCTTATATGCCACAACTAAGATTTCACATGCCGCAAGTAAAGAGCCCACATGTCAAAACGAAGAATTGGCACAGCCAAATAAAATAAATAAATATTTAAAAAGTAAAAACAACTTAAAAAAATTTTTTTTTAACAGAGGAGAAACGAGTGTTCATACCATAAGAGGCAATCCACCAGGTCTGGCCTGGGGGCTGCCGTTTGCCAGACCCCACTGTTGAGGGACAAGCACTGAGCTCGTTATCACACAGCCATATCCCAGTCCTGCTTCCTCACCCGACCTTCCTAACGGTGGCAAGTTACTCACTGTCTATGGGTTTGTTTCCTCCTTGGCAAAAAAAAAAAAAAAACCTGGAAAAATAACAATGAGCTTCTTACAGGATTGTTGTCAGTCTTCACTGAGATATAGCATAAAATGGCTTTGGACACAATATCCCAAGTAATGAATTCTAAGTTTGCATAGTGGTGACTCTTTCTTCTCATGGAGGAAGAATCTGACAGCTGGAAAGTATGAAATAGTCAGGGGAGAAATCAACTCAGAAAAGTCCTGGGTCCCACTCCTGACTCCATCACTTAGAGCTGTGTGACCTTGATTACGTTCCTCAAGCTCTCTGAGCTTCAGTCTCCTCATCTATAAAACACAGATGATACCCTCAACCTCACACTATATTTCAATGGTATAAAAAGTACTTGACATATAGTAGACCAAAAAAAAAAGCAATTATTTATCCCAATGCCATCTTGATATATTTTTTCTATTTCAAATTTCTTTTTTTTGGAGAAGAAACCAACGTTTTTCATCAAAAGCCTGACTCCTCTCTGCCTCCAAAACATCTCTTTTGATCATTCCCCTGTGCTCCATCAACATAGCCGGCTCCTGCCTCCCGAGGGGAAACCTTGTTGCAAGAAACTGGGGCAGCCCTTTGAACTGGCATTTTTTTCCCCCATGCTGAGAAACAACATTGCCTGGCGTGCTGGGAGTTGCTTGTTTCCTCCCCTTCGTCCCTGGACTCGCCCTTTCTGGGTCTGAGGCTGACAAGGAACTGGTCCAGGGAGGGGCACTCTCTACCCAGGCCTGGGATTGCAGCTGCAGGGGCCCAGGGCCCTCTGTGCTTTGTGAGCCAGGATGAAGGTCTGTTCCCAGCCCGACATATCTCTGATCTGACATCAGCAGCCCTGACACAGATCAGGCTTCTCGTCTCTCTGAAAAACTTTTAGGGTGGAGGCCTGTTTAGTGCTGGAAGGCTGGCCTGGCTGAAGGAGCCAAGATGGCTGAGGAGAGGGAAGGTGGAAGGCAGCCTCCTTCTGGCTGGCTGGTCCTCCTGCCTCTCGCAGGAGATGGATGGGCTGAGCTTTGCATCCCGGAGGTCAGAGCCAGGAGAGAGGCCAGAAACAGGAGAAGCCAGGGTGAATGCGAGCCCAGAGAAGTGGGGGGTACAGAAGGCTGGGTTTAGTCACTGAGTCTGATGAATGAGGGCAGAGCCTGAAGTCAGGACAAAGTCAGAGTCAGATGCCTTAAGTTCTCTTGTGTCGATTCCTTTCCCTGAACCAGACACTGTTATGTGCTACTCTCTGGGGAGACAGCAGAGAATAAGATGAAACTCCTGTTCTCACTGGGTTTATATCTGGTGAAGATCCATAGCACTTGTGTGCCTATAGGGAAATCTGAGCTCAGAGAAGTGACACAACCCATTATAAGCCACACAGTATGCTGTGAGATGCAAGCCCATGCCTGTCCGTCCACCTGGGAGTGTCCAGAAAAAAGGGTGGTTTTCTCCATCCTCTCTCAGAGCCGTTGACAGAGCTTCTCACTCTTCCTCTTTAACCACTGGTTGTTTAAAAACACTGTTAATCGCAGTTAATCCAATTGCAATGGTAACCACTCATTAGCATCTAAAGAGCAAGTTTTAGGTCATGGTTCTGATTAGATTTTGTGGGTTGCAAGCAACAGAAAGTAGCTCTAGCTAACCTGAGCCAAAAAGAATCTTGTGGAAGGATGTAGGGTAGCTCCAGCAACCAAAGGCAAAGCTGAGCAGCCAGCTTCAAGAAAAGCAGCAGTGAGAGTGACCTTGGGTGCTGGTACCACCATCAGGAGAAGCTGGCCACAGTCACTTGCTGTTCCCCAGTTCCTATCTCCACTTTGCATTGTGTATATTCTGCTTCCCATCTTTTCACTCAAGACTCAAAGTCTTGGGGGAGAAAATGTGATTGGCCAAGTCCCATGCCCATATCTTTGACACTCCCACTGACATTTCACCTCCTGGGGGAGCAACTTCCTCAAATGGGACTCGTGCTGCTGCTGAGAGGAGGAAGTAGAATGGCTGCAGGGCAGGAGCCTACAATCCCTTCTGTGACGGTAATCATTAGAGAAGCTGTGGGGTGGCAAAAAGAACAACGGACAGGAAGATGGACTCTTTGGGTCTAGTCCTGGCTTTGCCTCTGTGGGGCCCCTCTTCCTCTCCTAGGTCTGGCCTGCCATGCGGGAGGTCTTTGCCTCTGTGGGGCCCCTCTTCCTCTCCTAGGTCTGGCCTGCCATGCGGGAGGTCTACTCTAGCTGTGATAGTTAATGATTCTTAAGACTTTGACTCCAGTTCTTCACTTGATTTCAGATCATTCATGTAACAGTTCCATTCATGTGCTTGGAAACTTGCTGTACAGTGGACACCACAATCAATATTTTCATGTATGTGTTTTAATGCTCTTAATAACAACAGGTGAGCTAGGTAGCATTATTCCCATTTTGCTGAAGAGTATTTGAGACAGAGAGGATAAGAGAGCTTCCAGGATTCACAGCCAGGTCCTCCTGACTCCAAAGCTCCTAAATCTTGTCATCGGCAGCTCTGATTCTCTGATGGTCCTTTCTGTTTTCTGAAAATGCCCCACCGGTGGAGGTGTGGGTTGGCAGTGGCCTGCTGCAGGCTCGGGGGCACTGAGTGAAGCAGGGTATGCATGGGACCTTTTGAAGGAGGTCGCCATTATCTTCATTACCTCCACTGTAGTTTAGCCTCAGGTCAAACAACAGGGAGGGAACACAGCCCCGCCCATCAACAGAAAATTGAATTAAAGATTTACTGAGTGTGGCCCCGCCCATCAGAACAAGATCCCGTCTCCCCTCAGTCAGTTCAGTTCAGTTCAGTCACTCAGTCGTGTCCGACTCTTTGCGACCCCATGAATCGCAGCACGCCAGGCCTCCCTGTCCATCACCAACTCCCGGAGTTCACCCAGACTCACGTCCAACAAGTCAGTGATGCCATCCACCCATCTCATCCTCTGTCATCCCCTTCTCCTCCTGCCCCCAATCCCTCCCAGCATCAGAATCTTTTCCAATGAGTCAACTCTTCGCATGAGCTGGCCAAAGTACTAGAGTTTCAGCTTTAGCATCATTCCTGGGAAATCCCAGGGCTGATCTCCTTCAGAATGGACTGGTTGGATCTCCTTGCAGTCCAAGGGACTCTCAAGAGTCTTCTCCAACACCACAGTTCAAAAGCATCAATTCTTCAGTGCCCAGCTTTCTTTTTCCCCTCAGTCAGTCTCTCCCATCAGGAAGCTTCCATAAGCCTCTTATCCTTCTCCATCAGAGGACAGACAGAATGAAAACCACAATCACAGAAAACTAACCAAACTGATCACATGGACCACAGCCTTGTCTAACTCCATTAAACTATGAGCCAGTCCATGTAGGGCCACCCAAGAAGGACGGGTCATGGTGGAAAGGTCTGACAGAATGTGGTCCACTGGAGAAGGGAATGGCAAACCACTTCACTATTCTTGCCTTGAGAGCCCCATGAACAGCATGAAAAGGCAAAAAGATAGGACACTGAAAGATGAACTCTCCAGGCTGGTAGGTACCCAATATGCTACTTGAGAACAGTGGAGAAATAACTCCAGAAAGAATGAAGGGATGGAGCCAAAGCAAAAACAATACCCAGCTGTGGATGTGACTGGTGATGGAAGTAAAGTCCAATGCTGTAAAGAGCAATATTGCATAGGAACCTGGAATGTTAGGTCCATGAATCAAGGCAAATTGGAAGTGGTCAAACAGGAGATGAACACTGACATTTTAGGATCAGTGAACTAAGATGGACTGGAATGGGTGAATTTAACTCAGATGACCATTACATCTACTACTGTGGGCAAGAATCCCTTAGAAGAAATGGAGTAGCCCTCATGGTCAACAAAAGAGTCCCAAATGCAGTACTTGGATGCAATCTCAAAAAACACAGAATGATCTCTGTTCATTTCCAAGGCAAACCATTCAATATCACAGTAATCCAAATCTATGCCCTGACCAGTAATGCTGAAGAAGCTGAAGTTGAACAGTTCTATGAAGACCTACAAGACCTTCTAGAACTAACACCCCAAAAAGATGTCCTTTTCATTATAGGGGACTGGAATGCAAAAGTAGGAAGTCAAGAAACACCTGGAGTAACAGGAAAATTTAGCCTTGGCATACAAAATAAAGCAGGTCAAAGGCTAACAGTTTTGCCAAGAGAACGCACTGGTCATAGCAACCACTCACTTCCAACAGCCACAAGAGAAGACTCTATACATGGACATCACCAGATGGGCAATAACGAAGTCAGATTGATTATATTCTTTGCAGCCAAAGATGGAGAAGCTCTATACAGTCAGCAAAAACAAGACCAGGAGCTGACTGTGGCTCAGATCATGAACTCCTTATTGCCAAATTCAGACTTAAATTGAAGAAAGTAGGGAAAACCACTCAACCATTCAGGTATGACCTAAATCAAATCCCTTAGGATTATACAGTGGAAGTGAGAAATAGATTTAAGGGCCTAGATCTGATAGATAAGAGTGCCTGATGAACTATGGATGGAGGTTTGTGACACTGTACAGGAGACAGGGATCAAGACCATCCCCAAGAAAAAGAAATGCCAAAAAGCAAAATGGCTATCTGGGGAAGCCTTACAAATAGCTGTGAAAAGAAGAGAAGCAAAAAGCAAAGGAGAAAAGGAAAGATATAACTATTTTAATGCAGAGTTCCAAAGAATAGCAAGGAGAGATAATAAAGCCTTCCTCAGTGATCAAAGCAAAGAAATAGAGGAAAACCATAGAATGGGAAAGACTAGAGATCTCTTCAAGAAAATTAAAGATACCAAGGAAACATTTCGTGCAAAGATGGGCACACATAAAGGACAGAAACTGTATGGACCAAACAGAAGCAGAAGATATTAAGAAGAGGTGGCAAGAATACACAGAAGAACTGTACAAAAAAGATCTTCATGACCCAGATAACCACGATGGTGTGATCACTCAACTACAGCCAGATATCCTGGAATGCAAAGTCAAGTGGGCCTTAGGAAGCATCACTACGAACAAAGCTAGTGGAAGTGATGGAATTCCAGTTGAGCTATTTCAAATCCTAAAAGATGATATTGTGAAAGTGCTCAATATGCCAGCAAATTTGGAAAATTCAGCAGTGGCCACAGAACCAGAAAAGGCCAGTTTTCATTCCAATCCCAAAGAAAGGCAATGTCAAAGAATGTTCAAACTACCACACAATTGTACACATCTCACACGCTAGCAAAGTAATGTTCAAAATTCTCCAAGCCAGGCTTCAACAGTACATGAACCGTGAACTTCTAGATGTTCAAGCTGGATTTAGAAAAAGCAGAGGAACCAGAGATCAAATTGCCAACATCCGTTGGATCATTGAAAAAGAAGAGAGTTCCAGAAACTTCTACTTCTGCTTTGTTGACTATGCCAAAGCCTTTGATTGTGTGGATCACAGCAAACTGTGAAACATTCTTCAAGAGATGGGAATACCAGACCACCTGACCTGCCTCCTGAGAAATCTGTATGCAGGTCAGGAAGCAACAGTTAGAACTGGACGTGGAACAACAAACTGGATCCAAATAGGGAAAGGAGTACATCAAGGCTGTATATTGCCACCCTGCTTATTTAACTTATATACAGAGTACATTATGTGAAATGCTGGATTGGATGAAGCACAAGCTGGAATCAAGACTGAGGGGAGAAATATCAATAACCTCAAATATGCAGATGACACCACCCTTATGGCAGAAAGCAAAGAGGAAATAAGGAGCCTCTTGATGAAAGTGAAAGAGGAGAGTGAAACAGTTGGCTTAAAACTCAACGTTCAAAAAACAAAGATCATGGCATCTGGTCCCATCACTTCATGGCAAATAGATGGTAAATAGTGAGAGACTTTATTTTGGGGGGCTTCAAAATCACGGCAGATGGTGACTGAAGCCATGAAATTAAAAGACGCTTGCTCCTTGGAAGGAAAATTATGACCAACCTAGACAGCATATTAAAAGGCAAAGACATTACTTTACCAACAAAGGTCCATCTAGTCAAAGCTATGGTTTTTCCAGTAGTCATGTATGGATGTGAGAGTTGGACCATATAGAAAGCTGAGTGCCAAAGAATTGATGCTTTTGAACTGTGGTGTTGGAGAAGACTCTTGAGAGTCCCTTGGACAGCAAGCAGATTCAACCAGTCCATCCTAAAGGATATCAGTCCTGAATATTCATTGGAAGGATTGTTGCTGAAGCTGAAACTCAAATCCTCTGGCCACCTAATGCAAAGACCTGACTCACTGGAAAAGACTCTGATGCTGGGAAAGATTGAGGGCAGGAGGAGAAGGGGACGACAGAGGATGAAATGGTTGGATGGCATCACCAATTCAATGAACATGAGTTTGAGCAAGTTCCGGGGGTTGGTGATGGACAGGGAAGCCTGGTATGCTGCTATCCATGAGTTCGTAAAGAGTCAGACAAGACTGAGTGACTGAACTGATGTTGCCTAGTGGAATCAGCTCTAAGTTGTCTTGGAAAACCAGGGTTAAGACCCAGCTCTGCCCTGAAGTCACCATGTGAGCATGACCCTCTGTGGGACCATTTAATCACCAGGAGGAACCACAAGTCTGGCTCTGAAAACTTGCAGCGGGGGTGGGGAGATCAGATGTGCTTCCGGATGGAAAATGCCTTAGAGAGGGAAACCTTCCAACCAGTATAAGATGGTGCTTATCCTTCATGCATCAGACCTCACTGAGAGCAGAATTCTGAAAGCGTCTGAATTCTCTAAGCATTCAGAACTTGTGAAGAAGAAGAAATAGGTGTATAATTTTTGTGTTATTGGAAGCTCGAAGAGGGATTGGGAAATCGTGACTTCCAAATCTCACAGCTCTGAGTGTCTGTGGACAGCTGGGCCTGGAGATGATGTCATCTGGCATGAGTGAGAAAGCCTCCCTTTAGCAAAAAGTGATTTGCAGGGAAGGAATTTCTGAATGCAGCGTGTGGGCACAGGACAGCCAAATGTTCCCTGGCGTTCACACTTCATCACCAGTAAAAATGGGGTCCCATTCTAACCGTCCACGGGGAAAAAAGAATATGAAACCACATAAAACTATTTCCACTCTAAGGTAAAACTGAGATCCTCTACATGAACACACTTTGGAAAGCAGAATATAATAATCTGATGTGTATGCTTGTCACATCACGATTGGCGGTATAAAAGTGGACACAGAGCTAAGTCTCTTCATCCGAATCTGACTCTTTGTGACCTCATGGCCAGTTGATCACCAGGCTCCTCTGTCCATGGGATTCTCCAGGCATGAATACTGGAGTGGGTTGCCTTGCCCTCCTCCAGGGGATCTTCCCCACCTACACATCAAACCCGAGTCTTTTATGTCTCCTGCATTGGCAGGGGTTCTTTGCTACCAGAATCATGTGGAAAGCCCAGAATTTCACAAGAGTGAACTGGTTAAATCAATTTTATGGTAGACCCACTTATTAGAATACTGTGATGCTCTTAAAGGGATGTTTTCAAAGACTTGTTAATGGAGTGAGGAGAAGTTAATAGTGTGACTGTCCACATGTCCATGGCTGATCTCCAAAAGATACACAACTAACTGGGAACAGTGCTCTGGGAAAAGAAAGTGTGGCCCAGCAGACAGGGTTAGGAAAGAGACTTTGCATTGTTCACGTTCTCAGAACTTTCGAATCTTCAAATGGAAAAGGGCCATAAATGCTCAGCACAGGAAAGGAAATAGGACCCACACTTAGACACTATTATAAGATCCTAGCAACTTCCAGCAGAAAAAAAAAAGAGGTCCTATACAAGGAAATTGGAATCAGAACACCATCAGGCCATTTCCAACTGAATAAGCTAAATAAAGACGTTTACAGATAGTTGCAGAGTCAAAAATTATCTTCTCCGTATCCCTTCTTGGGAGGTTACTGGAAGTTGTGCTTCAGCGATTCATGAAAGTCAGCCAAGAGGAAGATGGAAATCAAGTAAGTCGAGAGGAAGATGGGAGATCTGACACAGGCCAAGAAAAGATGTAGAGAGAACAGCATTCTAGCCCAAAGGACCTTCACTCCAGAGCAGAGAGGGGCCAGGGTGCTCCTGGAGGGAGGTGTCCAGGAAAATAAACTGAGGACCTGTGTGATGTTAGGTCCCTTGGAAAAAAGTAAGTCATAGCTCCTTATAAAGGTAAATAAACAAAACACATGGAATGCTTTTTTACTATAGGAAAATACAGTACACCATTTAACTCAGGGGTGGAAATTGTCCACAGAGTCATCACAATGGATGTGCTAGTTTGGGTCCTCTGGGAAGCAAATACTGTAAGACAGACACAGTACTTAGTAGAGGAAACACCAGCAAAAGACAAGGGGAGGGAGCCGGCGGCAGAAGGCAGAGCCACCACTTGGGAAGGAGAGAAAGTTAAGAAAAACTTGCCCAGGCTGTATTGTACAGAGTGAAATAAGTCAGAAGGAGAAAAACAAACATCGTATATTAACGCATATATGTGAAATCTAGAGAGACGGTCCTGATGAACCTATTTGCAGGCAGCAATCAAGACGCAGACACAGGGAACAGACTGCGGAACCTGGGGTCGGGTGTTGGGGGGCGGGAAGGAAAGGGTGGGACGAATGCAGAGAGTAGCGTGGAAGCATGCATGTTACCATACATAGAATGGAGAGCCAGTGGCGTTAGCCGTATGACTAGGGAGCTCAAATCCAGTGCTCAGGGACAACCTCGAAGGGGCGGGATGGAGCGGGAGGTGGGAGGTAGGTTCAGGGGTGGGGGGCATACGTGTACCCATGGCAATGTACCAACACAATATTGTGGAGTCATTGTCCTCCAATTAAAAAATAATTTTTTTTCAAATTGGCCAGGCTGATGGGGAGCCTTCTAGCCATCGTCCCCCACTAAAGGAGTCCTACACCTCGTCCGCCCAGCACCCCAGCTGTTCTCCAGCTCCAGGTCCCGCTGCCTCGGTAACCCACTCACCTTCTTCTCAGTGGCCCAGGAATTTCTATGCTCTTTCACTGGAACTGTTTCCCTGTTTCTTTCCCATCTGAAGATTCAGCCTCCGCCCCCAGCTCCAAGAAAGGACTGAGCCTTCATCCACTGGTCAGTTCCACCCTGGGGCAAGGGAAGCCCATCCCTCTAAGACATGAAGTCTCTCGCTCTCTCTTAGGAAGGGGAGCATACTCTCCTCCCCCGCCCAGAGAGAGCCAGGGCCCCAGGGAACTGTTGGACAAGTGGTCCACGGTACACTGCTCCACTGTGTTGGCCTAGGAGGCGCCATTCGTAGCAATAGCCATCCTCGATGGAAATGCTTATTAAAGGCCATTTCTAGAAGATCAAAATAAACTGAGGAAGAGGAGGACTTTCTCTTGGGCTAGAGTTGGGGCTGAGAGGAATCCACCCCAAAGCAAAGGGGGAAAAGACAATACACCCATTAGTCTCTCAATGGCTCATCCTGTGAACATTGAGCACCAACCTATCCAGGTGCACCTCTAAGTACGTTCAGCACCTCTAAGTACATTCATTGTGTCACATGATCTCAAAAATGACCCTATGAAGTAGACAACATGTCACCGTTGTGCTCAGTCACTCAGTCGTGTCTGACTCTTTGTGACCCCAAAGACTGTAGCCCGCCTGGCTCCTCTGTCCATGGGATTCTCCAGGCAAGAATACTGGAGTGGGTTGCCATTTCCTCCTCCAGGGAATCTTCCTGACCCAGGGATCTAACTTACATCTCTTGCATCTCCTGCATTGGCAGGTGGATTCCTTACCACTAGTACCACCTGGCAAGCCCAAGACAACAGTAGAATCCTCAGTCTGCAGGAAAGGAAATCAAGAATTGGTTAAGTAATTTGTCCCAAACCATACACCTAGTAAGTAGAAGAGCTGGGTTTTATCTTTTGGCCACAACTTAAGGCATACAGGATCTTACTCCCCAAACGGGGAGCGAACCCTTGCCTCCTGCACTGGGAGCATGGAGTCTTAACCACTGGACCACCAGGGAAGTCCCAAGAGATGAGATTTGAAACCGTGTCTGCTTGACTTCCCAGACCTCACTCTTTTTTTTTTTTTTCCTAATATATATTTTTTATTGAAGTATAGTTTACTTACAACGTTTCAGGTACACAGCAAAGTGACTCAGTTTTACATATAGATGTAGACTATTTTTCAGATTATTTTCCATCATAGGTTATTACAAGATATTGATGATAGTTCCCTGTGCTATACAGTAAAACTTTGTTGCTTGTTATATATATATTTTTAAAAAATGGAAATCTAGCATTCTATTCATACTAAGTCAAACAAGTGGAATCAAAATGTCATAAATGTTTTAGTTAGGCAAAAATTCTTAAGTTTTCTAAAAAATTTATATATTTAAAATATATACTTATATATATAATATAATATATATATGGTGTATATATATATATATATATATATATACACACACACACACACACACACACACACAAAAGCTAGGCTTGAGAAAGAACATCAAAAAGAAGAAGAGATGGATAAATCATAAAATATAAACTAAATAAAATGGGAGCACTGAATATGAACTAGGAAAAATGAAACAAACTAGATAAAAGTAGAAGATCCTCATATAGCCCAGGTGTTTTTAAATGCGACTGCTCCTTAGAAACATATCTGGAACTTTGAAGAAAAGAAGCAGTGCCTGCCAGCCCTCATTCTTAACCTCTGTGGGTGATAAAGTTATGCCAAGACTCAGCCTTGGGCAAGAAGGGATCAAAAGAAACCTACAAATGTGAGATGAAATCAATTTTTGCATAAAAATCCTGCCGAGGTCTCTTCCCAGAGTTCCACAATGATGGGATCACACAGAGTGAGGAGGGGTCTGCCTTTCAGAAATCTGATTGGAGTCCAGGAACAGCAGCTGCCTCTCCAGCTTTGGGCACTTTGCTTAAGGTATCAGAGCCTTTTGGTAAATGTCACATTGCTCTTGAAAATATGGGGGTTATTTTCAAAAATCTTTGGATATTGATTTCTAGTATAATTACAGACCCTGTATGATTTCAATATCATGTCTGACTCTTTGTGACCCCATGGACTGTAGCCCACCAGGATCCTTTGTCCATGGGATTTCCCAGGCAAGAATACTGGAGTGAGTTGCCATTTCCTCCTCCAGGGGATCTTCCCTACCCAGGGATTGAACCCACATCTCCCACATTGCAGACAGATTCAATACCTTTAGACCATGAAATTTTTGCACCTTGTTTCATGTCTCTGGATATGTTCCAGTGTCTTCTAGCTTACAGTCTATGGGAACCTGAATAGAATTTGTAACCTACTGCTGTGTGAAAGGAGAAGGCGATGGCACCCCACTCCAGTACTTTTGCCTGGCAAATCCCATGGACAGAGGAGCCTGGTAGGCTGCAGTCCATGGAGTCGCTAGGAGTCGGACACGACTGAGCGACTTCACTTTCACTTTTCACTTTCATGCATTGGAGAAGGAAATGGCAACCCACTCCAGTGTTCTTGCCTGGAGAATCCCAGGGATGGGGGAGCCTGGTGGGCTGCCATCCGAGGGGTCGCACAGAGTCCGACACGACCGAAGCAACTTAGCAGCAGCAGCTGTGTGAAAATTGTACAAATCTTAATTATGTTGAATTGGTTCATAGTGTTTTTCAGGTCTACTATATCCTTCTACTTGTCTGTTTATTCATTCTATTAACTTTTGAGAGTTTGATATTGAAACTCCAACTATAAAATCTTCATTTATCTACTTTTAACAATAATTGTAATGTATAGTGGAACCATATGTAACCTAAGTCTATATTTTCCAAGTCTCCTCTAAATGTGTTGTCATACTTTCATAATTAAAAATTTTTTTTTAATTTTAAAAAGATATCAGAGCCTCAAATTCTCTCCCTGCAAAACTAAGGCTGATGCTAACTGCTTTGCAGGAGGGAGGCTAAATGATATATCCTATATAAAGTACTTAGAATGTCTTCTACGTAAATATGACTTTCTCATCTTCCAGCTACAGATTGGCACTTGCCATCTACTTCTACAAGGATTAAATCATGAACTGCTGGAGCTGCTGACCTTCAACATCCTCTGCAAAGAGTTCAGGGTGGAGATCAGGAATGAGGGAGGCACTCTGTGCTCTGAGAAAAATGGCAGAACAGGTCTGCCTCGACAGTTGGATATTTTCAGGAGAAGATTTTATGAGCCCAATTTTTGCATCTCCTCATATCCAGAAAAAGCACTAAAATCATTAACAGTGACATCTGCTTCTTGCAATGAGCAGTGAGCCTCTGTCAAAATGTGTACTCAGCTGCATGTACCCCCCTCACCAGGATCATAGAATCATATACGACACTGACCTTTCGCCTACCTCTCTGGAGCTCTTTCTCAGGGCTATCTGAGATGCTGTCTCCCAGGCTATAGTCCTCATTTTGCCCCAAATAAAACTTGGCCCACAACTCTCACATTGTGCTTCTTTTTTGCAGCCAACACTCCCCATCACCGATTCTCCGCTTTCCTAAAATCCCCACCCCCGAATTTCCAAGGAACCTGCCTTTTCAGTGGAATTCCTGGAGTGAGCTTTTAGAGAGAGACTTGAGCTAGGTTTTATTATCCGATGCAGATAACTTTTTTGATGTATATCAATCATTTTCATTTGTAAAGTGGATGGATTTTATATATCTAGATCTAGCTGCTGCGAGAAAAATCTTTAAAGCTTCAAGATGGGATTTTAAAACATCTTTATAGATGAAAAAAAGCAAAAGTTTAACCTTCAAGGAAAATAAAAGAGAACATGAACTCTATACTTGAACACACACAATACAAAAAAAAAAAAGACTGAGCCTGGGATTGCAAATGTATGACCTTGACATCCATTGTTCAGGCAGCAGAAAAAAAGGATTATTTTCACCTGACTTGGTAGACGAGGCAGCCCAATGCATCAGATGATTCCTAAATCCATCCCCATCCACAGCATGGCCAGGGACCCTGAAACCCATTATTAGAAATACCTCATTCATTTATTCATTTGTCAATTCTCTCTCTCATCTACTCTCTCCACTCATTTATTCATCTACAAATCTCTTCTCAAGCAGTTACCCTGTGCCAAACCCTGTGCTATCTGTCGAGAGCTCAGAAATTATTGGCAGCCCTGTTACAGATGTCTGCTTTACAGACAGAGAGACAGACATGCACACATAATCATAAAATCAAATGTTTTATCTAAAATATGCTATGTTGATGCTTTTGAATTGTGACGCTGGAGAAGACTGTTGAGAGTCCCTTGGACAGCAAGGAGATCAAACCAGTCAATCCTAAGGGAAATCAGTCCTGAGTCTTCACTGGAAGGACTGATGCTGAAGCTGAAGCTCCAATACTTTGGCCACCTGATGTAAAGAGCCAACTCATTGGAAAAGACCTTGATGCTGGAAAAGAGTGAAAGCAAAAGGAGAAGGGGGCAGCAGAGGATGAGATGGTTACATAGCATCACCGATTCAATGGACATGAGTTTGAGCAAACCCTGGGAGATAGTGGAGGACAGAGAAGCCTGGCATGCTACAGTCCCTAAGGTTACAAAGAGCCGGACACGACTTAGCAACTGAACGACAGCAACACCGAGCTACAAAAGCAGTAAAAAAGTAAGACTCAATTCAAAGACATACATGTGTCTTGAGGTGCAATGAGCATTCATAGAATCAAAAAGGCTTCACATTGCCTAGGGATATTAGAGAAGGCTTGGGGGCCAGGGGTGGTGGTTTCTGAGCTGTAATGGTAAGACCAGCAGACCAGGAAAAGAAAGGATCATGGATATTTTTGTCCCCCGGTAAAAACCAAATTATATAAGAGGAATAAGCCAGGCATCTTAATTATCCATTCATGTATTTGCTTCCATAATTCTTTAGTTTACCTGGTTGCTTTGCAGGTCAAGGCTGTGAAAGTGTAACACACAAGACAAGTAGATTTTATAAAAGGTTGGAATGGAAAAGGTTTAAAGCATCACCAGTTCCAAACTTGTCTTTTACAGATCAGCAATTTCAGGTCCAGAGAGATCTGCCCAAGACCACGCAGCAAATTAAGACCTAGAACCTGGGTTTTTCTAATGCTCTAAATGCCTCCCACTACAAGGGCAGATCACAATTATATGCAGAGCCTTCACACACTGGATAAAGCAGGTATTCACCCTCCATTTTGCAGACAAGGAAACAAAGTGTCTAAAGGACAGGAAGCAACTTGCCCCGAATCACACAGCAGAAGTTCTAGGCAAAAGCAGCGCTCCCTAGAACCCCAGTGCCCAGACGCAGGCTCCAGAGTGCTCCTGGTTATGCCATGCTGCCGCCTAGGGGCGAGAGCTCAGAGCAAGGCCCCCAGAGGGAGGCAGGCTGTCTGGGCGAGGGCACAGAGGGGAAGGAAGGATGCTGGAAGCCGACTCAAAGGCTCCTTTCATCCACCGCTCAGTCTCGCTGGGGACCGCCTCCTGCTGCTGCGCGCACACTAAAACTTCCTGCACATCTCTCCAGAGGGGACTGTTAGAAGTTACACAATCTAATGTTGCTAAACTAAAATCCAGACTGGAAATAGGTGCGGCTTGCAGAAGGATCATTTTCCATCCTCCTCATGATGAGCATATGGAGCAAGGAAGGCATATCCCTTTGAAATAGTTTTGGCAGCAACCTGTGGGTTTTCACAAGGAATCTGTGAATCTTTTAAGAGAGTAGACAACGAGATGTCGACCCTGCAGGTACCATTCCTGCCCAAAAATTTAAAAAAAAAAAAAAAAAAATCAGGTACAAGGAAGCCGAGGTGCAGCTAATCACCTGCCCCACCCCATTTGTTATTGATAATTTTTATGTGACATTTTACATTGTAAGTCTAACTGTTGGTAGCAATCATCCGTTTGAATGATGCATTGTCACAGAGCAGATGGAGACAATGGAGGAATCCAACCGCGGGCCAATAGCGCCGCCTAGTGGTGAACTAGAAGACGAATCCTTCATCTCCCCATGAGCAGAGACTCAGAAAGCACAAGAGACCGACCTCATTTTAGATGGGAAACCGAATGCTAGAGAAAGGCCTGCTGCTTCCCAGATCTAACAATTTCACTAACATATTCACATTCCTGCTATGTGCCCGACACCAAGCCACGCTTCATAGAATCTATTATGAGTAGAACTCTGCCTCTGTCTCATGGGGAAAGAGCCATATGACACAAAGGATTCAACAGGATCTGATAGCAGCTAGAAAAAGAGAGGGTGCAGAGCCCGGCAGCTTGTAATCAGGTCAATTCATCTTTAGCAATCCTGCCCCCCTTTTGCCACATATTCAAAATTATTTTCTCTCTCTGGCAATTCTGGGGAGTAAATTATATCCATCAGAATAATTCTTGACAGAGCCAGTTTTAATTGTCTGAAGCCGTTGTTCTTAGCTTTCCTAAATCCACATACTTAGAGTCTGGTGAAGTCTGTGCATTGTGCTCCCAGAAAGTGCACCAGTGTTGTAGGTAGCAGCATGCTATATGCACGTCAGTCTTGAATTTTTCCTCCAAGAACCCAACTAAGAGTTCCTGATGTCAAGAATCTTCCATCCTGATTACTTGGAAATTTGTGCTTTAGAGCAAAGTGGTAACTCTTTCTACCTTAGGGAACTATGTCATTGACTTAAATGCAAGTCATCAGTGAAAGAAGAGAAATTATGGAGGGCCCAAAACATATGCAAAAAAAAAACAAAAACAAAAACAAACCTCTACAAGTTGACAAAGTGCACAGAAATATAACCTGTAGACCTTCCCATTGAGAGTTTGGACACCCAGATGTTCAGGGCCCAGGCTTTGGGTTCACATGCTGGCTTCAGCCTCAGGACAATCACCTGACCTCTCTGAGCCTCAGTTTCCTCATCTGTCCAATGGGAGTAATGACTGTGAGTTCCTTACACAGCACTGGTGGGCAGACAGTAAAGAACCTGCCTGCAATGCAGGAGACTTGGGTTCGGTCCCTGGGTCAGGAAGATCCTCTGGAGGAGGAAGTAGCAACCCACTCCAGGATTCTTGCCTGGAAGATTCCATGCACAGAGGAGCCTGGCAGGGGTCACAAAGAGTCAGACATGACTGAGGAACATACATACTAGTATGTATGTACACATATGCACACATACAGCACTAGTTAGAATTAATATAAATCAGTGACTGACAGATACCAAGAACACAAACATTGGCTTTTATTATGAACATTATAATTAGGTTGAAATAATTCATTAATCCATCCAGTGAAAATTCAGCTATTACCCACTGTTTAACCAGGTGACAAGTACTAAGTACTGGGAACAGATTTGGTTAAATGCATGATTATGTAGCCAGTTTCAAAGTTTCATCCAAGGACAGTCACCAAAGGCATCTTCCAGTAGCTTATTGGGTTTCTTCCATGTCTTGGTTATTGCAAATAGTGCTGCAATGAACAGTGGGGTACATGTATCTTTTTGAATTGTGGTTTTCTCAGGATATATGCCCAGCGGTGGGATTATATGGTAGTTTTATTCCTAGTTTTCTAAGGAACCTCCATATTGTTTTCCATGCATGCTAAGTCGCTTCAGTCCTGTCCAACTCCTTGTAACCCCAGGAACTGTAGTGCCCCCAAGCCCCTCTGTCCATGGGATTCTCCAAGCAAGAATACTGGAGTGGGTTGTCATGCCTTCCTTCAGAGGATCTTCTCGACCCAGGGATTGAACACACGTCTCTTACCTTTCCCGCTTTGGCAGGCAGGGTCTTTACCACTAGCACCACCCTGGGAATCCCTGTTGTTTTCCACAGTGGCTGTATCAATTTACATTCCCACCAACTGTACAGGCGATTTCCTTAACTCCACATCCTCTCCAGCATTTATTATATGTAGACTTTTTAATGATGACCATTTTGGCCAGTGGGGTTGAGGGGCGTGGTACCTCATTGTAGGTTTTTTTTTCCTTGTGGCTTTCAAAAGGTTAGTTTCCTGACCAAGGATGGAACCTGGACCCTCAGCAAGGGAAGCACAGAGTCCTAACCACTGGACCACAGGGAAATTCCCTCAAGGTAGTTCTGATCTGATTTGCATTTCTCTAATTACCAGCAGTGTTGAGCGTCTTTTTTATGTGCCTGTTATTGACCCACTGTTTTTCCAGGCGTTCCTATAGCAAACAGCAGCACACAGGTCTGCCTGGACAGCACCTCACCTTGGCTATACCATGTAACGCTCATTTTCTGTATCAGCATTGCTTTTTCAGCTTCTTGTGGGGCCACATTTGAAGACGAAGTCAGCCATCCTGTGTGTGTACAGACCTGGAAGATGCACATGGGGTCCCCTGTGTAGACCCTTCGTGTGTGGGAGGTGAGAGCCGATAATGAAGACTCTCATTCTATTCTCTCAGGCGAAAATTCCAGAATGCATTCAATAGAGTTCTCCTGAGGGTCCTCAGCGAAACTGAGCTCCAGGTGTCTACAGCCTCAGCCAGCTCAGTTGCGCACGTGCTTTCTTTCCTCTCCTTCCCTGATTCCCTCTTCTAAATTCCCCCTCTGCTTCCACAGGGTCACTTTTCTAAAGAAACCACACAAACACATGCTCAGATCAGGTTCTGTGGTGGGAGAAAGTCTAAGGCCAAAGAAAACTTTGCAAATGATGATGAACAGGTGCTCCTGAGTCAGTGTATTATTATCTTCCATTGAAAAGATCTTCTGGGGTACTTGTCATCATTCAAAGGCCTGGTTATTGCTGGGGATTTCTGTGCCAGGTTCTAAGCTCCTCTGTTCCCCCAGTACAAGCAGTCTGCAGGAGACCATGAGCAGACATGACGAAGGAGGAGACAGAAAAGGCACATTAATTCTGCTCCCTCTGCCCAGGGCATCTGTAAGCAGTGGCCCTTTCCTACGTCACTAGCCTGGAGTAGCCTCTAGCCCCTGCTCATGCAAAACTCAGCCTCCTAATAACCTCAGCAGCAGCCCCCAACGGGCCTTTCGCCTGCGTTCCCTAACCTGCATAATGCTGTACCCTATGCAAAACCTTGATGGGTCAAAGTGAAAAAAATTGTCAGTTTACCTTACCGTAATGTTGAATGTGAATCTGATCACACTTCTAGTTCTATTACCAGCTTATAGTAAATATAGAAGACAAAGAAATATGTTATATCCATCAAATCGAGAACATGGAAAAATCTAGAAGATAATTGACCTAGTTTCTTTAATAAGAAGTTGACAAGTAAGAGAGAGCAAAGGAGTGAGAGACTGAGAGAAATTATCTGAGATTAAATAAAGCTTAGAAACACATCAAATAAATACAATATATGGACATATTCAAACCAAAGCGATTGTGAAGAGTTTTTTGTCAATCAGGGAAATTTGAAACCTGTCTATTTGATGATATTAAGGAGTCATTTTTAAGTGTTAGGAGTAATGATGGTGCCATTATTATATTTTTTTAAAGACTTTGTTATACATACTGAGTCACTTGTAGATGAACTAATGTGATGTCTGGGATTTACTTTAATATATCCCAGCATGGGGTGAAAAACACAAAGAGGGATGGAGTGCAGATAAATGAGATTGACAAAATCGTGATAATCGGTGCGGTTGATTGATGGATCCATGGGAGTTCATTATACGTCTCTCTCAGCTGTCACACAGGTTTAGAGATTTTCCATATTTTAAAAAAAGGGGGGGAATCATAAGGGGGAGGGAGAAAGGGATAGAGCAATAAAGAGAGACTGAGAAAATTGCCATTTTAAAACTAATTCCCTGACAGTCCAGTGGTTAGGACTCCACACTTTCACTGTACAGGGTGTGGGTTCAATTTCTAGTCGGGGAACTAAGATCCCACAAGCCCTGTGGCACAGCCTATATATATAAAATTTATACATACACAAAAATTTTATATGTGTGTGTATATATATATATATATATATATGCGTGAAAAGTGAAAGTTGCTCAGTCGTGTCCAACTCTTTGTGACCCCATGGAATACACAGTCCATGGAATTCTCCAGGCCAGAATACTGGAGTGGGTAGCCATTCCCTTCTCCAGGGAACCTTCCCAACCCAGGGATTGAACCCAGGTTTCCCACACTGCAGGCGGATTCTTTACCAGCTGAGCCACCAAGAAGGCCCGAGAATGATGGCTCGTGGGTAGCCTATCCCTTCTCCAGTGGATCTTCCCACCCAGGCCCAGAGCATCACAAAGAGTCGGACAGGACTGAAGCGACTTGGCACACAAGCTCAGAGATCTGTCACAAGGTGGGGACGGTGGAGGTGGAGACCTTCCTGGCTGGTAAATGACAAGGACATGACTGGACATTCATAGCCGGGTTCCTGTCTTTCTTCCTCTCCAGAGTGAACCGCCCCAGGAACACACTCAAGCTTTTGAACCAGATTTTTAATTCGTAGGGGAATCACTGAAGGATTTTAAACCAAGAAAGGACGGTTGAACATCTTCTCTTTCTCTCTTGCCTTCAGTCCTTTGCATCTTCTGCATCTTCCCTTCCCAGGAATTGAACCAGGGTCTCCTGCATTGCAGGAGGATTCTTTACTAACTGAGTTGCCAGGGAAATACTTATATATATGCATGTATATATAAACATATACATATTTTTATATGTGTATATTTTTTTGTCTTTTAGCTTAGAAATAATACAACCTAAGCTCAGTCATGTCTGACTGGTAGTGACTCCATGGACTGCAGCCTACCAGGCTCCTCCATCCATGGGATTTTCCAGGCAAGAGTACTGGAGTGGGGTGCCATTTCCTTCTCCAGGGGATCTTCCCAACCCAGGGATTGAACCCGGGTCTCCCACATTGTAGATAGATGCTTTACCGTCTGAGCCACCATATACATATGTATGTGTATATACATATATATAATTATTTGGCTTCCCTGGTAGCTCAGATGGTTATGCGTCTGTCTGCAATGCATCTTCGATCCCTGGATTGGGAAGATCCCCTGGAGAAGGAAATGGCACCCCACTCCAGTATTCTGTATACATATATATGTGTTTGGGGACTCCCCGAGTAGCTCAGCTGGTAAAGAATTCCCCTGCAATGCAGGAGACCTGGGAGGCTTGGGTTCAATCCCTGGGTTGGGAAGATCCCCTGGAGAAGGGAATGGCTACCCACTCCAGTATTCTGGCCTGGAGAATCCCATGGACAGAGGAGCCTGGCGGGATGCAGTCTATGCGGTCACTACGAGTCAGACGCAACTGAGCAACTTTCACTTTCATACATATATACTATTGTATACATATGTAATTACATATAATTGTATACACATAATTTATGTGTATATAAAAACATATGTAAACATATAAATATATACATAGAAATTATGTTAGTATGTTTATAGAATATAAATGCAATTATAATTATGGCATATAATATAATTTATATGTATATAAAACAAAACAGAAATAGACTCACAGATAGAACAAATTAGGGGTTACTGGTGGGGAGAGGGCTGGAGGCGGGGCAAGATGGGAGGAGGAGATTAAGATGTTCAAACAACTAAATACAAAATTCAAAACCACAATGCACAGCCCAGGGTATACAGCCAGGGTTTCATAGTAACTTTAAACTGATTATAATCTATATCAAATCAAATCACTAAGCTATACACTTGAAACTAATACTGTAAAAAAAAAAAAGAAACTAATACTGTAAATCAGTGATACGTCAATTAAGCAAACATGAATCTTTAAATAAAACTAGAAGAAATTTAGTTGTTGCTTCTCCAAAGATGGCATCTTGATAGTACTGGTAATAGCAAACTGCCACCAAATGATAGCAGCAATAATAATAATAACGATCACGACGGTGGTGCCTGTGCTAAGTGGGACCGACACCCGATAGATTCTGGAAGAAATTGGGCGTGAGGAGCCAGGCTGCTCCAGTGGCTGTCCTCATCAGCAAAAGTGTCGCATCTCTTCCGGTCCTGGACCTCACTGTCCTTAAAGGGTTGTTTGGGAGAGGTGTCTGTGTACCCTCTTCACGTCAATCTCTGTAGAAGACGAGGGAATACAGATGACGGCAGGAAGGCAGTGGTTATAGAGGGCTTCTGGAGGACCTCTGAGCTTCCCAGGTGGCAAGAGCAGTAAAGAACCCACCTGCCAATGCAGGAGACGTAAGAGACACTGGTTCGATCCCTGCATTGGGAGGATCCCCTGGAGGAGGGCATAACAACTCACTCCAGTGTTCTTGCCTAGAGAATCCCACGGACAGAGGAGCCGGAGGGGCTACGATCCAGAGCCTCGAAGAGTCGGACACGACTGAAGCGACTTAGCACACAAGCTCAGAGATCTGTCAGAAGGTGGGGACGGTGGAGGTGGAGACCTTCCCGGCTGGTGAATGACAAGGACATGACTGGATCCTCAGAGTTGGGTTCCTGTCTCATTTCCTCTCTAGACTGAACTGCCCCGAGAAACACGCTTAAGGTTTTGAACCAGATTTTGACGACACAGGGAGTCACTGAAGGATTTTAAGCAAAGAAATAAGAGCTGTGTATCTTTTCTTTCTCTCTTGCCGTCGGCACTTTGCATCTTCTCTTCCTTCTGCCTAGAATGCTCATCCTCGCACTCTCCACCTCTTCTCCCAACTTCCACTCATTCCTTAGGAGCCAGATGAGGTGCCGCTCCCTCCAGGAAGCCTTCTCTGACCATTATCAGCACTTAAAATCTACACTGTGCCCTAAGTCCATGTTCACTAGTCTCCCCATGAGGCTATGAATCCATGAGAACTGGGACCACTTGCCCTGTGAGTCCTTGAAGCCTAAGCCTTAGCTCCATGACACATCACAGTGCTTCATTAATCATCTGTGTATGAATTACTGAGTTGACTCTGTAATATCCCAACAACGTGTACCAGGATGGAGCTGGGTCAAAGGTCCTATACCAAGAAGGGTGGACAGGAGGTGATGAGGGGGCAAAGCAAGCAGAGCGCCTCCACCAGCAGGCGCTCCATCAACATCCACCGAGCTGGAGTCTGACTTCCCTTCTTTCGGTTTCTGCTCCAAGAATCCACCACAAGCTTCTTCCTCAAAGAAGACGCCCTTGAACTGGCATCCATTTTTGTTGTTGTTTAGTCAGTAAGTTGGGTATGACTTTTTGCAGCCCCATGGGCTGTAGCCTGCTAGGCTTCTTTGCCCATAGGATGACCCAGGCAAGAATACTGCTGTGGGTTGTCATTCCCTTCTCCAGGGGATCTTTCCAACCCAGGGATTGAACCCAAGTCTCCCAGGTCTCCTGCATTGCAGGGGAATTCTTTACCAGCTGAGCTACCAGGGAAGCCCCAAAACATATATATATATGTATACAGAATACTGGAGTGGGTTGCCATTTCCTTCTCCAGGGGATCTTCCAGGACCAGGGATCGAACCCGCGTCTCTTGCTTCACCTGCACTGCAGGGGGATTCTTTACCACTGTGCCCCCTGGGAAGACCTGGCATCCATTACACCTATGAGAATCTTCTGGCGTTTGGAAAATAGATGGTGATGGAACATGATTTTGCTGTCAAGGGACAGTCTGGTGGGGACAGGGATACACTGCGGTGGGTGGATAACTTCCCAGTCCACTTTCTCACCCCATTTGTGATCCATTCATTCATCCAAGAAGTATTTACTAAGAGGTACCATGCGTCTGGTTTCCCAAGTGGTGTAGTGGTAAAGAATCTGCCTGTCAATATAGGAGACGCAAGAGATGCAGGTTCAGTACCTGGATTGAGAAGTTCCCCTGGCATAGGAAATGGCAGCCTTCTCCAGTATTCTAGCCTGGAAAATTCCATGGACAGAGGAGCCTGGCAGGCTACAGTCCATGAGGTTGCAAAGCGTCAGACATAACTAAGTATGCTTGCACCATGCCCCTGGCACGATTCTAAATTCTGGAGATAGATCAGGGAACAAAACAGGCAAAAATTCCCACCCCGTGGACCTAACACCTGGTGGAATAGACATGAAATATGAAGTGTTAGTTGTTCAGTCATGTCCAACCCTCTGCGACCCCATGGGCTGTAAGCTGCCAGGCTCCTCTGTCCATGGGATTCTGCAGGCAAGAATCCTGGAGTGGGTTGCCATTCCCTTCTCCAGGGAATCTTCCTAACCCAGGGATCGAACCCCAACTTCCTGCATTGCAGGCAGATTCTTTACCAACTGAGCCACCAGGGAAGCCTCTCTCTTTCATAGCACCTGCATCATTTCCCTTAATCATACATCTTTATATCTCCCCTGAATTCCGAGATACTCAAGAGCAGACTCTGTTTTATCCATCCCTGGATACCCAACCCTGGACACACTATATGCTCAGTAAATGTTCTTCAGAGACATCTCAGATATCTGCCTTATTCTGAGTTGTTTGAAATGTAAATGAAATTATTTTGAGCCCCACATCGGGACAATCTCCCCCAAGAATTTGAGAGAAGAGACAAGACAGAAAAATGGGAGAAGGGTGGCTTTTATTTTCTTCTTGTCCCTGTGTTAAATCCTCTTGCCCCAGACAGAACCCTGGACCCTTCTTGCCTTGTATTCCACACAAAGAAACCTTCTAGCAGAAGGCCTGGGGGTTTCTTGCAGGACGTTTGAGTATGTGAGGAAAGAAGAAAGCGGTGATTGGGCCAGCACAATGCAAATAACTTAGATAAACTGCTCCTGAAATGGCTTGGGAGGATGGTGTCCGCAGAGACGGTGGAGGGGGGAGGGAGCACCTCCAAAAATCCACTCCTCCAGAAACGCAACAATCTGGGGAACATTTGCTTAAGAAAAAAAAAAAAGGCTTAATCTGGTTCTTTTTTTTAAAAATAAACCATGTGGCATCTTAACTTGCTTGTTCTCCTCCTTCTTCTCCAGCTCCACAACAGGCTTGACAACCACAACCCTAAGTCACAGTGGAACCCAGCAGCCCATGTGCCACTGGAGTGGGGCAGAGAACTATACATCAATGAAAATTTTAGATTAAACATACGTAAAAAAAAGAAGTGTCTAATCCCTTTTGTGTAAATAGCGTCACACACACACCCCTCTTGAAGGTACAAGTGGCCACCTTTGCTTTGGTTCTAATTCATGTTCTTCCCCTCTCTCAAACACAGAGAGACTCAATTTGATTCTCCACCTTCCAGAAGCTTCTGTTGTGGCTGGGAAGACAAAGAAAGGCTCACAGGTACAAATGCAGGGCAAGTTGAAAAGCCCAGTGTATAGTTTCTCAACCGGTAAGTAAAAAAGGCATGGATGAGTAATAAGGACGGGGTAGGCAAAAGCAGAGACATTACTTTGCTGACAAAGGTTCGTCTAGTCAAAGCTATGGTTTTTCCATTAGTCATGTATGGATGTGAGTTGTACTATAAAGAAAGCTGAGTGCCAAAGAATTGATGCTTTTGAACTGTGGTGTTGGAGAAGACTCTTGAGAGTCCCTGGGACTGCAAGGAGATCCAACCAGTCCTTTCTAAAGGAGATCAGTCCTGAATATTCATTGGAAGGACTGATGTTGAAGCTGAAGCTCCAATACTCTGTCCACCTAATGCAAAGAGCTGACTCATTGGAAAAGACCCTGATGCTGGGAAAGATTGAAGGCAAGAGGAGAAGGGGACGACAGAGGATGAGATGGTTGGATGGCATCACTGACTTGATGGACATGAGTTTGAGCAAGCTCTGGGAGTTGGTGAAGGACAGGGAAGCCTGGCGTGCTGCAGTCCATGGGGTCACAGTCTGACATGACTGAGCAACTGAACTGAACTGAACTGAAGTAGAAGTTATTGCCAATGGAAATATAGGAGAACATCATGAAAGAGACGACGCTGGCCAGGTCTGCAAGTGCTGGGTGCATGAGTTTGAAGCACAATAAATACATTTATTACTAAGCAAACAGAGTAGAGAACAATCGGACGTTTTCTTCGGAGACCAGTGGTATTGTCATTTCACTTTACACCACCAGAGGGCACTATAACATGCGTTGGGATTTATGGAAGAAAGTTGGTTTTGGTTTTTCCTTACCAGGTCCAGTTGTCAGCAAGGTCTTTGTAAGTTTATAGCTGCTAGTACTCTTGCCTGGAAAATCCCATGGACAGAGGAGCCTGGTAGGCTGCCGTCTATGGGGTCGCACAGAGTCGGACATGACTGAAGTGACTTAGCAGCAGCTGCTGGGAAAAACTTGGCTAGTTCTGAGCATTGCTAATGCCCCTCCCCATAAGAAGGTGTTAGCTGAAATGTGAGGCTGTAACATTTGTAAGAAGGGATAATTAGGAATTTTTTCCAAATTTGACCTCAACGTGCTCCCTGGTGTGTGCGTGCTTAGTCGGGTCTGACTCTGCGTGACCCCATGGATTGTAGCCCACCAGGCTCCTCTGTCCATGGGATTCTCCAGGCAAGATACTTGATTGGGTAGCCATTTCTTCCTCAGGGGATCTTCCCACCCAGGGATCAAACCTGCATCTCCTGTGCCTCCTGCATTGCAGGCAGATTCTTTTACCGCTGAGCCACCAGGGAAGCCAGGAGGATCCAGAACACCTGGGCCAAGCACCTTCTTCTTTCTGCTGAGATCGCCCTCCCCCAACCCTTTCTCCTCCTTATCTCCAAGGACCACCTTCTCTCTGAGTCCCCAACATCGGACAAACATCATGGTTCTGTTAGTATTGATTCCATTGGATTCTAAGGATTCATGTTATTTTAATTAAGGTTTCTTAACAGTCAGAGAGATTCAAGGGACTAGATCTGATAGACAGAGTGCCTGAAGAGCTATGGACGGAGGTTTGTGACATTGTACAAGAGGCAGTGATCAAGACCATCCCCAAGAAAAAGAAATGCAAAAAGGCAAAATGGTTGTCTGAGGAGGCCTTACAAATAGCTGAGAAAAGAAGAGAAGTGAAAGGCAAAGGAAAAAAGGAAAGATATACCCATTTGAATGCAGAGTTCCAAAGAATAGCAAGGAGAGATAAGAAAGCCTTCCTCAGAGATCAATGCAAAGAAATAGAGGAAAACAACAGAATGGGAAAGACTAGAGATCTCTTCAAGAAAATTAGAGATACCAAGGGAACATTTCATGCAAAGATGGGCTCAATAAAGGACAGAAATGGTATGGACCTAACAGAAGCAAAAGATATTAAGAAGAGGTGGCAAGACTACACAAAAAAACTATACAAAAAAAGATTTTCATGACCCAGATAACCACAATGACGTAATCACTCACCTAGAGCCAGACATCCTGGAATGCGAAGTCAAGTGGGCTTTAGGAAGCATCACTACGAACAAAGCTAGTGGAGGTGATGAAATTCCAATTGATCTATTTCAAATCCTCAAAGATGACACTGTGAAAGTGCTGCACTCAATAGCCAGCAAATTTGGAAAACTCAGCAGGGGCCACAGGAACGGAAAAGGTCAGTTTTCATTCCAATCCCAAAGAAAGGCAATGCCAAAGAATGTTCAAACTACCACACAATTGCACTCATCTCACACGCTAGCAAAGTAATATTCAAAATTCTCAAGCCAGGCTTCAACAGTACATGAACTGTGAACTTCCAGATGTTCAAGCTGGATTTAGAAAAGACAGAGGAACCAGAGATCAAATTGCCAACATCTGTTGGATCATCGAAAAAGCAAGAGCATTCCAGAAAAACATGCACTTCTGCTTTACCAACTATGCCAAAGCCTTTGACTGTGTGGATCACAACGAACTGTGGAAAAATCTTAAAAAGATGGGAATACCAGACCACCTTACCTGCCTCCTGAGAAATCTGTTTGCAGGTCAAGAAGCAACAGTTAGAACTGGACATGGAACAACAGACTGGTTCCAAATTGGGAAAGGAGTATGTCAAAGCTGTATAGTGTAACCCTGCTTATTTAACTTAAATGCAGAGTACATCATGTGAAATGCTGGTCAGGATGAAGCACTAGCTGGAATCAAGATTGCCGGGAGAAATATCAATAACCTCAGATATGCAGATGACACCACCCTTATGGCAGAAAGTGAAGAAGAACTAAAGAGTCTCTTGATGAAAGTGAAAGAGGAGAGTGAAAAAGTTGATTTAAAGCTCAACATTCAGAAAACTAAGATCGTGACATCTGGTCCCATCATGACAAATAGATGAGGAAACAGTGACTACTTTACTTCGGGGGGCCTCCAATATCACTGCAGATGGTGACTGCAGCCATGAAACTAAAAGGCGCTTGCTCCTTGGAAGAACAGTTATGACCAACCTAGACAGCATATTAAAAAGCAGAAACATTACTTTGCCAACAAAGGTCCATCTAGTCAAAGCTATGGTTTTTCCAGTGGTCATGTATGGATATGAGAGTTGGGCTATAAAGAAAGCTGAGCACCAAAGAATTGATGCTTTTGAACGGTGGAGTTGGAGAAGACTCTTGAGAGTCCCTTGGACTGCAAGGAGATCCAACCAGTCCATCCTAAAGGAAATAAGTCCTGAATATTCATTGGAAGGATTGTTGCTGAAGCTGAAACTCCAAAACTTTGGCCACCTGATGCGAAGAGCTGACTCATTGGAAAAGACCCTGATGCTGGGAAAGATTGAAGGCAGGAGGAGAAGGGGGCGACAGGATGAGATGACTGGATGGCATCACCAACTCAATGGACATGAGGTTGAGTAAACTCCGGGAGTTGGTGAAGGACAGGGAGGCCTGACATGCTGCAGTCCATGGGGTCGCAAAGAGTCGGACACGACTGACCGACTGAACTGAACTGAACTGAACAGAGAACTACTCAGTTTCTTGTTTGTCTTGGGCGCATCTCGTGAAAGACCTCTGTCCTGTACCCTTCACAGAAGCTGACTTTTAACCTCTGCCACCCAGCCCTGGGCTGACAGCTTCCCTGTGTCCCATAGCAGGGGCTGCTGGAGGCCAGGGTGTGCCCCAGGCCACTCTGTATCCTCGGTGCCAAGCAAAGTGCTGGGCCACGATCGGATGAACAGGAGGATGAATGGAATAGCCATTCTCATTGTGTGACCCGAGCTCCAACCACTGGGCCACACTACTGGCCTGGGAGGCTTCCACGGGCACCCTAGCAGAGGGGCCAGTGTCCGCAAAATGCCAGCATCTTATCTGACCCAGTCCCTGCAGTGTTCACGGCCTCCATGGCTTCCTCGTGCACTTAAATGAAATCCCAGCTCCTCGCTGTGACCTTCGAGGCCCTGCAGCCCCATCTCCCCGCCCCATCTCTGCCACACTCTCCACCCCTCCCCCTACTCCACCCCCAGTCCGTACACGCCCATCCTGCCCCCACGGTGGGGCTCTGGCCCACATGCAGGTTCCTCTCCCTGGAAAGGCCTTCCTTCTTTCTGTTGTTGTTGTTGAACGGTATCCTTTAATTAAGAGCAACAGAGTAACAGCATCTTAACTATACAGCTGAACTAACAAAATTTGATATTTACGCTATTAAAACCTAAAATCCAGGTCAATCACTGAAAATAAAATTAGACACACACAGAAATCAAAAACATAACTTAGAAAATGCGAGTAGCTACACAGAGAAAAGAAGGCATTAGGTCCCCTGGATTATCTTTCTTGAGCTAATTGTGTTGAATAAACATAGGTCTCTTGATGAAACCCGGGATGGTTTTGGCATTTGCGGGGGATCAAAGAGGGAACTGGGCTTCCGTGGTAGCTCAGAGGTAAGGAATCCACCTGCAATGCTGGAGACAACTGGTTCGATTCCTGGGTTGGGAATATCCCCTGGAGAAGGGATAGGCTACCCACTTCAGTATTCTGGCCTGGAGAATTACATGGACTGCATAGTCCATGGGTCACAGAGTCGGACACGACTGAGCAACTTTCACTTCACTTAAAGAGGGAATTGGGTCCGTTAGGTAACATGAGGATGGCTGCAGCCACTCACAGGTGAGCCCTATCCTAAAGACTATGGGAGCCCTTCCTTCTGGTCACCCCATGGCTGGCTCCATTTCGACTTTAAGATCTCAGTTTGGGGGAATTCCCTGGTGGTCCAGTGGGTAGGACTCCAGGCTTTCACTGCTGAGGGCCCAGGCCCAATCTCTGGTCCGGGAACTAAGACCCTGCAAGCCACTCGATTTCAGTTTCAATGTCACTTCTTGGAAAGGCCACACCTGGTTGCTGCTGCTGCTGCTGCTGCTGCTGCTGCTAAGTCGCTTCAGTCGTGTCCGACTCTGTATGACCCCAGAGACAGCAGCCCACCAGGCTCCCCCATCCCTGGGATTCTCCAGGCAAGAACACTGGAGTGGGTTGCCATTTCCTTCTCTAATGCATGAAAGTGAAAAGTGAAAGTGAAGTCGCTCAGTCCTGTCCAACTCTTAGTGACCCCATGGACTGCAGCCTACCAGGCTCCTCCATCCATGGGATTTTCCAGGCAAGAGTACTGGAGTGGGGTGCCATTGCCTTCTCCGCCGCACCTGGTTATCCAACTCAAAACCCACACCCATCGCCCATGAGCCAGCTGTAGCTCCCTGTAGAGCGCTCACCCAGGTTTCTATGTGCTGACTTATTGTCTGATGCCCCAGGTAAACGGCAGGATCCTAAAGGCCAGGTGCTTCCCAGTGACAAAGAAATAGCCTGCTAATGCAGGGGGCATAAGAGATGCAGGTTCAATCCCTGGGTCAGGAAGATCCCCAGAGGAAGAAATGGCTGGAGAATCCCCACGGACAGAGGAGCCTAGCGGGCTACAGTCCAAAAGGTAGCAAAGGATTGGACACAACTGAAGTGACTGAGCAGGTGCATGCAAAGGCCAGGACACCCCCAGAGCCCAGCTCAGAGCAAGCTCCCAGATGCCAAGCCCATGCTTCCGCGATGAAGCCCACAGCTAGTCCTGGGCCAGACGCTTTGCATTCTCACCGCAGACCCTGCCCTTCAGCGGGAGTGGGGTGAGTTCACACAGAGGAAGAAGGTCAAGGCTGAAGAAGAAGTGAGCCTGCAAACTTATGGTTACCAAAGGGGAAAGGTTTAGGGATAAATTAGGAGGCTGGCATTAAATATACCCCACTATTATGTATAAAATAGGTAACCAACAAGGACCTACCATATAGCACAGGGAACTCAACTCAGTATTACATAATAACCTGTAAGGGAAAAGAATCTGAAAAAGAATACATATGGCTATAGATGTATGAAGTGAAGTGAAAATCACTCAGTCGTGTCCGACTCTTCACGACCCCATGGACTATACAGTCCACGGAATTCTCCAGCCAGAATACTGAAATGGAGAGCCTTTCCTTTCTCCGGAGGATCTTTCCAACCCAGGGATTGATTGCATAATTGTAAATCAATTATATATTATAAATCAATTATATTGTAAATCATTTTAATTATATAAAAATGTAAATTATATATTATAAATTATAATTATTGCATATTGTAAAAGTGAAAATTATATTGCTAACCAATTATATGTTGTAAATTATATATTATAAATCAATTCTATATTGTAAATCAATAAATTGTAAATCGATTGTATAACTGTAAATCAATTACACTTCAATTAAAAATTTTTTTAAAAAAGGAGTGTGGAGAAAAGTACAAGTTCACCAAACAGGGATCTGGGATTTAAGAGCCAGAAAAGGTGCCACTTACAGCTCTGGGAGTTGTCTGGCTTCCCAAGATGAACAAGAGACAGAAGCAAAGAGCGTTAGGAACGTGAATGCAGGTTCCAGAGAGCGTGGGTTGGAATCTGGCTCCTCTTCCTACTAAGAGATGACCTTGGGCAAGTCACCTCATTGCCTTGTGCCTCAGTTTTCTTATCTGTAAAATGGAGATGAAAGAAGTATGAAAGTGTCAGTCACTCAGTGTCCGATTCTTTGCAACCCCATAGACTAGCCAGCCAGGCTCCTCTGTCTATGGAATTCTCCAGGCAAGAATACTGGAGTGGGTAGCTGTTCCCTCCTCCAGGGGATCTTCCCAACCCACAGGATCAAACCCCAGTCTCCTGCATTGCAGGCAGATTCTTTACCATCTGAGCCACCAGGGAAGCCCCCAAATGGGGTTGATAATCATAATATCTACATCACCAGGTTCTGATGAACTTAAAGTACCTAATGCTTTTAAAGCATCAGCGTCCAGCATGTTGATCAGTGGTGTCTCTCTGGTCTCTGATGAAAACTAAGGGCTCCTTGATCAAGGGGTCTGCCTATGCACATAGAGGCACTGGGTTCTGTTTGCACGAGCTTCTGTTTCTCTTTGCGTCCTTACCTTTAACAAAGCCGTTTGCAAGTCCCCTTATTTTCCAAAAGGAGCCGCTTCACAAGAGTGGGCTGGACCCATATGCAGGAGACGCAGCTCTGCAAAAAATTAAAATAGACGCCTTTCCCTTTAGGTTATTTCTGCTTCCCCACCCGCCTTGTGAGTGGCATCGCTCCATCCTGAGGCGCTCTGGAAAAGCTCTCTCTCCGCAGGAATGTAATGGATGTCCCGTGCAACTGCCAATACTGCAGCCGATTTCGCAGGGAAATTGCCTCTATCCATCACAGCAGCCCGGAGCCAGATGCGCATTTGCTGGGAAGACCCCAGGCCAGCCTCTCCCGAGGGTCTTCTCAGAGGTAGCGAAAAGAAAGCCGCTGCTGCAACAAAATAAAATGAGAGAAACAAGGAAGGAAATGAAAGCCACTGGAATCAGTAGCTGTTCCCCCTCCAGGTAGACTCCCTGCTCACCATCACCGAACCCGGGACCAGAGAGAGACTTGGCATCCCCAAAAATGAATTTCCCAACCCCCTCGTCCGGAGGGCGTGCTGGAAGTGGAGACCTGGGTCAGTTTGGAAGGCTGTGCAACAGTGGCTGAGTGGGTGGCTGTCCCCAAGGGCAGCCTCCTTCCTGCAGGGAAACCCACAGGTCGGTCCCTGTCATCCATCAACTCCATGCCTGCCAAGTGGGCAAGGCACACGTCCCCTACTCCTCCAGGATCCATGCAGGCATTTCCCCTGGGGTGACCGAGCCCAGTTCTTCTTGAACCGAGCAGATGGCTGGCAGAGAGGCAGCACCTAAGCTGACCTCCATGGGGCTGTCTGACCTGCAGGAGCACAGAGGATGCTGCCCTGAGCCTCCCAGCCTTGGGGTCTCCCTGAGCTCACAGCCAGCTGAAGGCTGAGGCTCTGAGACGCTGTGGAGAGCACCCGAGGTCACAGGCAGAAGAAGGGGTGAGGACTGGGTTGGAAGCCAGGTCCTGGGGACCCCGCCACCTCCCCGCGCTCTGGCCTCCACATCTGCAACTGGATTTCTGTCCGTGCAGCCAGGAGAACAGCAAGGATGGGGGTAACATGGAGACATCTGACCCAGGCCTCCCACCCCTTCTTGTGAGTTCTCCAGCAAGTCTTTCCTGCTCAGCCACTTGAAGAGAACAAACACTTCTGTTCGTGCCGGCTGGTCACCGGCCAGAGTTTGTCCTCCCTGGAGAAGACGCTCCGGGCTGTCTCTGTGTTCCCACAGCCCTACTCAGGGTTCAGACACGGCGAACACACAGTCAGGGCTTCTGGGGCTGAACTGAATTTGCTGGACCTACCATAAGTGGGCAGGGGGCTTCCCTGATGGCTCAGACAGTAAAGAATCTGCCTGCAATGTGAGAGACCCAGGTTCTATCCCTGGGTCGGGAAGATCCCCTGGAGAAGGGAATGGTTACACACTCCAGGATTCTGGCCTGGAGAATCCCATGGACAGAGGAGCCTGGCAGGCTACGGTCCATGGGGTCTCAGAAAGTCGGACACGACTGAATGACTAACACACACACACACACACACACACACACACACACCATGAGTGGGGAAGGTGATGAGGTTGAAAGCTCTGCTGAGACACATAATAATAAAACCCAGGAGGCTTCCCTGGTGGGCCAGTGGTTAAGTCTCTTCGCATCCAATGTAGGGGGTATGGGTTCAACTCCTGGTTGAGAACTTCAGATCCCACATGCCACGCTGTGCAATGAGGCCAGAAATAAAAAGATAAATAAAAGAATTTTTTTTAAAAAGGTGGCTGCTTACCAATTATACACAATAGAAAGACTTTTTAAAAAAATAAGTAAAGAAATAAAGCCCAGGTCTCTTCAAGCCCGACAGAAAAATGAAAATATGAATTCAAGGAAGGTGCTGGTCCCAAAGCCCCTGCTCTTGACTCCCTTGGGCTGCAGCTCGGGACACATTTTCTCTCTTTCCTTTGGGAAGGAGACAAGCAATTTGCAGTTTGGCTGGAATCAGGGGCTTCTCCACTTACTTGCTTATCTGGATGGAAAATTCGGAACAAAGCTGCCAGGCACCTGTGAGCCACCTCTGCAACAACTTGAGAACACAAGTGATGGAAGCCTTCCAGATGTGAATACCCACAACTGGGTATTGATGATGAAAGCCCGCCGAGCGCTTCCTGCCATTACCAGCAAAACCCCAGGAAGACGAGGAGAGGTGTTCACGCTTTTCTCCCTCATGCACGACCTCAGCTTCATTCAGGAAGCTCTTTGGGGCTCCTCGTCCAAGCCAGGGTCCAGACTGAGTGCCGTGGGGAATGCAGAGGCTGGGTTACAGCCTGAAGGGCAAGTGCTGGAAGCTACGCTTGGGGATGGATTCCAGCCCTGGCGGCTCAATGGTAAAGAATCCACCTGCAATGCAGGGGATGCTGGTTTGAGCCCTGGTTGAGGAACTAAGATCCCACACGCCTCAGGGCAGCTAAGTCCATTTGCTGTAGCTACTACAACCAGGGAAATCACACGAAGCAACGAAGATCCCCAGTGCTACAACTGAGACGCAGTGCAGCCAGATAAAGAAAGACTTTTAAATAACGATAACAGTCGTTGAGAACAACAGAACACACAGTGTGATGAACCGTACGCAGTGTGTAAAACAGTTAGCACAGAATGTTCGGAATTACTCAGGCAGCATTTTACAAATAACAAAATATGTGGGATGCACTCCACCCCCTTCTCTGGATGGAACATAAAAGCTCCAGCTGAACATGAAGACGGGAACTTCATGCTGTCCTGCTTCTGCCCGCGTCCTTTACTGAGAAGGCATGACCCGAAGGATTGCTCTCTGAAACATGGAGCTGTCTGGGGCAGCACTGCAGCGAGGCATGTATGTTAGGGACACTCAGACAGTAAATGATCTGTAAATTCAGATCCTTTGAGGTTATTTGGTCCAGCATGAGCCACAATTATCTCATCATGTTGCTGTTTAGTTGCTAAGTCATGTCTGACTCTTTGCAACCCCAAGGACTATAGCCTGCCAGGCTCCTCTATCCGTGGAATTTCCCAGGCAAGAATACTGGAGTGGGTTGCCATTTCCTTCTCCAGGGGATCTTCCCAACCCAGGGATGGAACCTGCAGCTCCCGCCTGGTTTCCTGCACTGCAGGCTGCTTCTTTTACTGCTGGGCCACCAGAGCAGCCCATTAAATGGGCATAAGCATACCTAAGTCATAGAGCTGTAGAGAGAATTCTAGGAAATATACTGAAAGCACTCAACACGTAGACCTTCTCAATAAGTGAAAATTAATCTTCCTCTCTGTTAGTGGAGAAGCCTTCCAGGGGCCGACTCTGCTTACCTTTGTGGAGTCAGAAATCTGATTTTTGTCAGTCCGTGGAGAGTTTAAACCACATACGCTGAGATGGAAGCATAAATCAAAATGCCAGTTTATTCATATACGTCGAGAAATCACTGCCATGGTGTATTAGTTTCCTCTTGCTGCTGTAACACATTGAGTGGCTTAAAACAACAGAAATTTATTATCCTACAGTTCAGTAGGCCAGAAGTCTGGCCCCCAACTCACTGGGCTAAAATCAAGCTGTCGGCGGGCTACGTTCCCACGGAGACTCCAGGAGAGACTCTGCTTCCCTGCCTTTTCCAGCTCCTAGAGGCGGCTGCACTCGTTGCCGTGCCGCCCTCTGCCTCCATCTGCAAAGCCGGCAGCACTGGCTGGATCCCCCTCACATCTCGTCACTCTGACCTCAGGCTGCTGCCACCTGCCTCTTTAAGGTCTTTAAGGACCCCTGTGATCTCATGCCCACCCAGACGACCCAGGATAATCCCCCTCTTCTAAGACCAGTTTAACTCCATCTGCAACCTCAGTTTGCATTTGCCATGTAACATAACTTAGTCACGGGTTCTAAGAATTGGAACATGAATATCTTGGGGGGAGAGCCTTATTCTGCCTACCACACATGAGAACAGGAATACTTGAGTCCAAGAGAAGCAACTAAAATGTCCATCAACAGAGGAATGGATAAAGAGGATGTGGTATGTACATAGAGTAGAATATTACTCAGTCACAAAACGGGATGAAATTGGGTCATTTGTAGAGAGGCGGATGGACCTAGAGAGTATCACATCGAGTGAAGTAAGTCAGAAAGAGAAAAATAAATATCGTATATTAACGCACGTATGTGCATTAACAACAGTCTAGAAAAATAATAATAATCTAGAAAAATGGTACAGATGATGTCATTTGCGAAATAGAAAGAGCCACAGACAGAGAGAGCGAATGTATGGACGTCAGCTGGGGAGACGCGAGGGTGGAAGGGACTGGGAGATTGGGACGGACACACACAGACTACTACATATAGAATAGATAACTAATGCGAACCTACTGTGTAGCTCAGGGGATTCTACTCCATGCCTTGTGGTGACCAAAAGGGGAAAGAAATCCAAAAAAGAGGGGATACATTGGTATGTATAGCTGATTCACTTTGCTGTACAATAGAAACTAACACAACATTATAAAGCAACTATTAATAAACTCGAATAAAAATTAATTTCAAAAAAAAAAGAATACTTGAGTTCATATAACCAATACATTATTTCCCTGTATATAGGTCTATGAAGGAGGTTTGGTGAGCACGGAAGTGGAGCCACAACGGTGTCAGACTTACACAGTCCAGCATGTCCCCCTCCACCATGGACAGGGGTCAATGAATAGACCCAGGTATGACTCCTTCCCTGATGAGAGGTGGGCTGGTCCTGACAATATTTGGCTCCGCGACTGTTTTCCATACCTCCAAGGCTGAGTAAACACCACCACAACCAGTAGCCAAGGCAACCTTCTGATGGACACACTTTTCCCTTAGGGGATGGTACTGAGGTCTGCAAAATCGCTGCAGACAGCAACTGCTGCCATGAAATTAAAAGACACTTGTTTCTTGGAAGAAAAGCTCTGACAAACCTAGACAGTGTATTAAAAAGCAGAGATACTGCTTTGCCAACAAAGATCTGTGTAGTCAAATCTTTGATTTTTTCCAGTACTCATGTATAGATGTGAGAGTTGGACCATAAAGAAGGCTGAGTGCAGAAGAATTGATGCTTTCAAATTGTGGTGTTAAAGAAGACTCTTGAGAGTCCTTTGGACTGCAAGGAGATCAAACCAGTCAATTCTAAAGGAAATCAGTCCTGAATTTTCACTGGAAGTACTGATGTTGAAGCTGAAGTTCCAATACTTTGGCCACCTGATTAGAAGAGCTGACTCACTGGAAAAGACTCTGATGCCTGGAAAGATTGAAGGCAGGAGGAGAAGGGGGTGATAGAGGATGAGATGGTTGGATGGCATCACTGACTCAATGGACATGAGTTTGAGCAAGCTCTGGGAGATAGTGAAGGACAGGGAAGCCAGGTGTACTGCAGTCCATGAGGTCACGAAGAGTCAGACACAACTTCGCAACTGAGCACACACCCACTCAGGTCTTAGGCAGCCTGGGTGTCTTCATGCTTACACAACCACAGTTTGTAATCCACTGTGGGTGGGGTTTACAGTTGAATACTCAAATTGTAAACATATCTCCTAGCATTTAGGGAACGTTTATGTCCTGAAAGTGCTCACGACAACATGAATCTAATCCTCTGGGTGCTCAGAAAGGCCTTCTTTGCGTCAGCAGCACAGTGACCTACTAGAGGGTAAATCAGCCCCCGATGTCAGATGTCGCATCCCAAGGCCTTCAAGAAGGGCTCGGGGCTTCAGAGGGGAACAGGGCCTGTAAGCTGGACAGAGCCAGAAAGAGGATCCAGGACTGGGGCTTGCCCGCTTCCACACTAATTGAATCATTTGACTGTGGAAGGCTTTGTACTGTGACCCATTTTCATCATGCCCAGACTTGATTGTGGGCAATTTTCCCTTAATTTTGAATACTAACCCAAAGGGAAAAGAACAAGTTGTTTGTTCTTATGATCACACAGTAGGTATGAAACCATATGCTGTGTTTCAGTTGCCAAGATTCTTAATTATGTTCTTTATGTTCCGCATAATGATGAGTATGTATTGGGTGTTTTTTTAGGCTCACTGGGGTAGGTGCTATCTTTTATCAGGTACCAACAACAGCTGACATTTACCGGCTGCTTCCTCCTTGCCAGGCACGAGTGCTCAGCACCTTCCACGTGTCCCATCCCTCAACCCTCCCAACAATGCTGGAAACTGGGTCCTATTATTATCCTGGTTTTTGCAAATGTGGCAACTACAGCTCAGGGAGCTTAAGTGGCATTGCTGAGAGCTAACCACTGCATCACACAGCTAGAGCCCGGATCTGAACCCAGATAGTCTCCCATCAGAACCCATGAGCATAAGGTAAACAATGCCTTTTTACCCTTGACAGGAAGGTTTGCAGGTGAGACATAATCTTAAATTGTGGGGAAAGACGCATAACATAAAATTTACCATTTTAAACATACGACTTAGTGCTACCAAGCACATTCGCATTGCTATGCAAACGTCATCACCCTCCACCTCTAGAACATTGTTCATCTTCCAGAACTGAAACCCTGTTCCCACTGAACACTAATTCCTGGAACTTCCCTGGTGGTCCAGTGGTTAAGTCTCCGCACTTCCAATGCAAGGGGCGTGGGTTTGATCGCTGGTCGGGACGCTAAGATCCCACGTGAGGCAGACAACCGGGATGAGGCACACCGTGTGTGCCACCCTGCCCAGCACCGGCAGGGTCTGCCAACGCTGGCAGCACTCTGTCAATGCAACACGGAAACACCGCGACTGCACTCTTTACAAACTGGGATCAGCCTCGCCTTCCAGGTTTGTATGTGTAACTTTTCTATGCTGGCAATTGCACATGCAAAAAAAAAGAAAAAAGAGTGAAGTTAAAGGAGGATCAGTCTAATGAATAAGAGCAAGAATTCTGGAGCCAGGTATCACAGGGTCAAGTCCTAGCTCTCATATCTGTCAGCCGTGTGACCCTGGACAAGTTACGCAACCTCCTTGAGCTTAATGACATCGGCTGAAGAGATAACAGTACAATCTTAGGGTTTTTATGTATATGGAAATTATGTAAGTAAATATACAGCAAGTACTTAGAATAGTGCTGGGGATCTTGTAAATATCCTGTAAGTTTGCCACGTTATTTTAACTTTTTGAAAATTTATTCATTTATTTATTTTTGGTGGTGCTGAGTCTTTGCTGCTGCCCACGGGCTTTCTCTAGTTGCGGTGAGCGGGGGCTACTCTCGCCGCAGAGCACAGGCCCTAGGTACACGGGCTTCAGTACTTGCAGCGCACAGATGCAGCAGTTCTGGTGCACGGGCTTTAGTTTCCCACAGCATGGGGGCTTCCTGGACCAGAGGTGGAACCCATGTCCCCTGCATTGGCAGGCGGATTCCTACCCACTGTGCCACAAGCGAAGTCCCTATTCTAACTTTTTAAAATGGCCAGTCAACGTAAAGATTACAGTCACTTCAACAGACTATCCAACTAGGGAGAAACTCTGCTCCCTGGTACAATACTATGGATAAACCCATATTTTCTTTATGCACTCCAAAACTCCTGTAAATACAAGACATATAGAAAAGCACAGCGCTAAAATAACTTGATGGAAAACATACAACCATTACAATGTCATGTAGAGAGGAATGAGAATTAAACAAGAAGGTACATCATTTTCACAGTAAAGTCCTTGCAGAACTGTAAGCCTCATAGAATAATCCTATTTTATTAAGATGTCTTCTCCAGTCTGGAATTTATCATGGGCACTTACTAACAAATTCTAGTTCTTGGCTTTTTATTTCCAAGGAGTGTATGCTCTAATGTACAGGTTTTATAATGCCTGGAACAAGGCACATAATAACCTCAGCTTCACAAGCCAAGGTGGGAATCCTGGATTTTTCCCTTGTAACTAGGTCAAGCAGCCAGGCTTCAGAAGGACCTATAGTGCCCTTGGTGACAGAGGACCTGGAGTCGAGTTCTGGCCCCACCACTTACTACTTGAGGGGCCTGAGATACCTGGCCTTAGTTTCCCTGGAAACATGAACAAGTCCTGCTTCATGAGAAGGAAATGAGGACCAGGGGAGAAAAAGGATGCAAAAGGGCTTTTTCAATGATACTTGAAATTAAGAAGTAGTACAGCAGAAACTAGGGCTTCCCAGGTGGCTCAGTGGTAAAAAATCTGCCTGCCAATGCAGGAGACCCAGGGGAGGCAGGTTCGATCCCTGGGTCAGGAAGATCCTCTGGAGGAAGGCACGGCCAACCCACTCCAGTATTCTTGCCTGGGGAATCCCCAATCCCTTGGACAGAGGAGCCTAGTGGGCTACACTCCATAGGGTCACAAAGAGTCTGACACGACTGAGCACACACAGCAGAGACTAACACAAGATAGTCAAGCAACTCTGTACGTGTTCAGTCGCACAGTCTTATCTGACTCTTTGCAGCCCCATGGACTGCAGCCCGCCAGGCTCCTCTGCCCATGGAATTTTCCAGACAGAAGCAACTCTACCCTAATAAAAAAAAGAAATAAAATAAAAGTAGTATGTCTCAGGGTCTCATTGGCAGACAGACACTCTACCAGTCACTTTAATGGGGAGATGCTGGTATAAAGAATCATCAGCCAAGTATGAGAGAACTGAAAAAAAAAAAAGGGAGGGGTGGGGGGTGGAAGACACTGAGACATCACAAAGTCACAGGCTGCAGAAGCAGCCCACCCAGAGCTGGGACATGGAAGTGGAGGCCAGGGTTACTAACCCTTTGAAGCTTCTCGGAGGGCGAGGAGGGGCCCCGTGGGGCTGGAACACGAGCGTCTAAGGAAAGGGCTGCAGCTGGCTGGTGGGGGCCTTTCTTTGTTGAGGGTACGCTCAGGCTGCCCCTGGGGTGTGGAAACTGACACCTGAACCCATGTAACTCCTGGGGTCAACTGTCGTGACAGCTTTGAGGTGGAACAGATCAAGGATACCGTCTTCCTGTATCTTCACCAATGCCCTCTGGTACCTGCTGCTGAAGAACTTAATCTGGAGCTCCCAGGAAGGGGCAGGAGGGGATAGAAATGTGCTTTCAGGGTCCCAGTCCCAGCATCCCAGAGCAGAGAACAAAAGGCTGGGCTTAGGGCCGAGGGCCAGTGTATTAATGCTCAGTGCTAGAAGGTGGAGAAAAGGCATTAAACCCATTGTCAGGGGCAGCCCCTATCGGATGGGAGTGGAGCCCCGTCCCTCTCTGCACCAGGATTCCACCTGTAAAACTGGACCTTTAGACTCAGGCTCTGGAGGCTTCATCCCTGACTCTGGGGTTTCTGAGTGTGGGATGTTGTAAAGACTCCAGCAGCCTCCTCTTACAGAGAGGGCCCTTCCTTGGTTTCTTCTCCTTTGAGAGAAAGAGAAAGGCAGACGGACTGGGTTTCCTGGAGGTGGAAGGTGGGGGTATCTCTCCGAGAAAGAGAAACTTGAGCTCAGATCTGAATTACAAGGCAGGCTCACAAACGTCCTCGAAAGGGATTCCAGACCAAGGCTGGTGTCAATTGTGCGAGGCGGGTGTGCGCTCGGCGAGCTGGAGGCTGAGGCAGGAGGTCAGGGGGCTGGATGGTGGTCAGCCGGACACAGGGACGGAGGCTGAGGCAGGAGGTCAGGGGGCTGGATGGTGGTCAGCCGGACACAGGGACAGAGGCTGAGGCAGGAGGTTGGGGGGCTGGATGGTGGTCAGCCGGACACAGGGATGGAGGCTGAGGCAGGAGGTCGGGGCGCTGGATGGTGGTCAGCCGGACACAGGGACGGAGGCTGTGAGGGCCAGTCCCGCAGTGGGCTCAGGGGTGCAGCCGTGACGTCTTCAGATGCCAGCCCCTGGCAGTGCCTGGCAGGTACCCACAGGACTGAGGGTAGGCAGTCAACTGAAATCATCCATGAGAAGGACTGAGTGCAGGCCCCGGTGCGATGACTATTCAGTAAAAGTACGACTGACCGAGAATAGGCAAAAATAAGAAAGGTTAGTATGGCAGGCAGAAACCTACACGATATTGTAAAGTATTTGTCCTCCAATTAAAATTAAAATAAAACTTAGGAAAAAAAAAAAAGAAACAGGAAAGATTAAATAAGAAGTCCACTGATTGGGAGTTCCTTGATGGTCCAGTGGTTACGACTTCACACTGGACACCATACTTCCAATGCAAGTATTGGAAAACCATGCAGTGCAGCCAAGAAAGTTAAAAAAAACAGCAACCACTGATCTTATCTGCAAAGTACAGGAGATGGCCCAGACTGAGGGTGAGGTGGGAAAGGCAGACCCTTGAGGGTGGGTAAAGACCCTCGTCTTTTTCTTGGTACCTGTAGACACCCATCCCTCCGTGTCCTCCTATCTGCCTGCTTTCCTTTCCAGATCTCTCTTCCTGCCGGACTGTGACCTCCTGGTGGACAGGGACTGTCTCATTCACCCCATGGAGGGAAAGAAGACCTGTCACAGTGCAAGGGAGTCACTCCTTGTTGGCAGAGAGTAGAAAGCAAACGGGTGGTTGTTACGGGGGAATCCTACAGAGCCAGCTCCACCAGACCTGCTCTCCTGTCTCAAGACTGGAGTGTTTTTTTTTCCCTCTTGGCTTCTCTTCAAAGGGACCCTGAGGACACGTGTCCAGTGTGGAGCCTTGAGATGGACGTGGCTCTGTTCTCAGCCAGGACCTCCCCTCCTCCTTCCCCCCAGTCCCTTCATTGCTTCCCCTCTCCCTTCACTACATCATTTATTTACACGTCTCTCCTCCTAGATTTTAGACTCTGTTAAGAGCTATTAAGATAATGTCATCCACCCTTGTAACCATGCGATAAAAATGAAACAGAAATCAGCCCAAGAAAAGAATGGGTGTTGGTTCATAACTCAGTGTAAGGAAACACAAATTGCTAAGGCTTTCAACAGAATGAAGGGCAGCCGTGGGAGACAGTAAGCCCCGCCCCCCACAACCTCCCACCTTCATCCCCTCCCCCACCCCACCCCACCCCGGGGAAGTTTGCAAACAAGAGCTGCAACCACCTGTTGGAAAAGTTGCAGCGTTTCCTGCAATGACAGCCGGATGTGACCTTGGTAGGCATTACATGGCTTCCTGGGCTCCTCCACAGAAAATGATCTGGGCCCCAAGCTGTCTAAGCCCTGCTCTGAAACCCCAGTCCCTCAAGTCCGCACGGAGACAGAGAGAAGTTGGCCAGCAGCCGTTCCAACTCAGAGGGTCCCCATGGACCCTGAACATTGCCCTCCTCCAGCCTGGCTGACCCACTGTCTGGAGGCACTCCGAAGGCCAGCTCCACAGAAATGCCAGTGCCAGGCTTGCAGTTCTTAATTGGATACTTGGCAGAGAATGAGGACAATTCATCAGGTCCACTGCCCGAGGCTGCATGTACGCAGGCAAGGGAGAAAGAGTCCCCGGCCAGAGCACAGGATGCCAATTTCCACTTGGCAAAGGGGAGGGTATTTCAGCGAGGATTACAGGGCAGTTCTAACCAGCTGTCACAAGGGCCAAGTGTTGTTCTAACCAGCTGCCCCCGTGTGAACCCAACTCTCCAGTCAGGCCAGTGTGCCCTATCCACCGAACGCACAGTGACCTGGCCCCTGCCTTACCCCTGCACACACTGTGTTCTCCCCCGAGGTGGCTCCCCACCCCCCAAGACCCAGCTGAAGCCCATCTCCTTTCTGAACCCTGTCCAGACCCCCAGACAACAGGGCCCTCAGCACCTCTAGACTCCCCATCTGGGTAGTGGAATAATAACGACCACAGCTGGCATACCTTAAGCTCCTATTGTGTCCCAGGAGGTTGCCAAGTAATTCCCAAAACAGGCCTGCAAGGAAGGAAGTTGTCTTAAAGATGAAAACACTGAGACTTCACACTGCTAGCTAAGCTAGTGGACAACAAGCCGGGTTTGTCTGCCTCCAAGTCTCACATGCTTTCCACGCAGGAATCAAATGTAACTACCTTTCTCATGGGCTCCCCTTGCCCTTCAGACTGAGCCTACACTCCTTGAGATCAGAGCCATAATCCCACATTTCCCCAAAGTTCGTACTCGGGTTATGAGTGAAAGTCTTTCTAATACATTTTCCCCTGTATCTGATCCGTTTCACGTGGGCTTTCTGTCACTCATCACCAAAGACAGCAGTCCAGAAATGTCCTTCTCACTGAGCAATTACAGATCTTTGAAGGAGAATGAGGACTCAGAAGGTCACCTGCAGCAGGTAATAAGGCCACATCCTGGGCATCCTCATACAGTGAAGAGCTGTGACTAAGCTTGTGGATGAACTGCTAGTCCACATTTCCTCAAATTTGAATAATCTCAGGAGACAAACAAAATCTTCCCAAACTCTTCTTTTTTAAACAATATATTCTCTTAAAAAGTCTTTATTGAACTTGTTACAATGTATTTTGGATTTTGGGCCCCACGTCATATGGGATCTTAGTTCCCCAACCAGGGATTAAACACACACTCCCTGCATTGGAAGGTGAAGGCTTAAACGCTGGACCACCAGGGAAGTCCCTTCCCAAACTCTTGAAGGTGTCAAGATGCATATTTAAAATCATGTCCCATAAGAACTCCTAGGACAGAAAATGAGTGAAAAGCTGATTCAGTGTTGTCCTGGCTGGGAGCCGGCAACTGACCGGAGAAGGTGGTCCTTCTCGCTCCCCTCTCCCCGCCCTGGGTCAGCCCCAGCCCAGTGCTCACCCTACTCCAAGGCTGCTCAGGGTCTTGGAGTGTTGCCTATGAGATGCACATAAGCTACCTCACTCTGGCAGGTAATAGAGAAGCAGCAATGTCAGCCGTGCTGCTCAGGGCTGCCTGGTGGCCGCCTGCAGCCTCTCTGCCACAGAGGAGAGAGCCCATCAGCTTTGGCCGGCTGCCCTGGCCACCCAGTAAAGTCAGGCCCAGACTTGTTAGCCCTTTGCAGTTTCTCACAGAAGCCATTTTTTTGTGTGTGAAATCTATCCACTTTTTTTTTTTTTTTTTTAAATATTGGCCATTTACTTCTTCTTGTTTAGTTGCTAAGTTGTGTCCGACTCTTTGCAACCCCATGGACTGTAGCCCACCAGGCTCCTCTGCCCATGGGGATTTCCCAGGCAAGAATACTGGAGTGGGTTGCCATTGCCTTCTCCAGGGACTCTTCCCAACCCAGGGATGGAACAAACTGCTTTTAAAAATTGACCTGAATCAATTAACCCCATTGCAGCCTGGATCCTACCTACCGATGGCCACTTGCTGACCCAACCACTGAAGCAAGGGCTGAGTCCAGAGAGGTGAGGCAATCTGCCAAGGGCACACAGCCTGTTGGTGGCAGAGATGGCACAAAGACCAGACCTCCCGACAGCCAGGCTCCAGTCCAGCCTCCTCCCCGCTCTGCAGGTCTCAGTGGGCAGGAATCCCTGCCAGGATTGCTCTGATGGGACACACCTGCAAGGTCATGGGAGCCCACACCTTTGCCAAGGTCCCTACGAGTCACTGCCACATTCACCTCCCTAATCCACAACTCTTCAAGGATGCCCAGTTATTTCTGAGACTCACGTCCACTCTTCTGGGCTGAGCATAATATTCTTTCTCTTTCCTTGCTTCCTCCAAGGTCATCCTGGGAGCTTTAGAATTTGACTCATTCATACACATGCATGCCCTGAGTACCCACTGTGCAGGGCACAGTGTCTAGCTGTGGGAACACAGAGTCAGGTGAAATTCAGGGTTGGCTTTGAGGACCTTCGAGGGTCAATCTTATGAATCTGCTTGGCTGGGCCAATCTTATGAATCCGCTTGGCTGGCCATAGTGCCCAGATGTTTTGCTGTGAAGGTATTTGTTAGATGTGCTTGCCATTCAAATTAGCAGACTTTGAACAAAGTCGATGACCCTCTGTAATGTGGGTGGGCTTCATCCAATCAGTTGAAGACAGAGAAAAGACTGAGGTTCCTGGAAGAAGAGAAAATTCTGCCTCCAGATGCGTTTGCCCTCAAGCCACAGTATCGACTCTTTCTTGGGTCTCCAGCCTGCCTGCTTGTCCTGCAAGCTTTGGTCTTGTCAGCCTCCACAATCACATGAGCCAATTCATTAAAATAACTCTCTGCCTCCAGAGAGATAGACAGGTAGGCAGGTAGGTAAGTAGATAGATAAAGCCAGAAAAATAAATAGGCAGAAAAATAGAATGGATAGATAGACAGCTAGATAGAAATAGATAGATGAATGGATGAATATATACACACACAGACACACACACACACCTTATTAGTTGTTCCTCTGGAGAACCATGACTAAGATAGGAACTCAGGAACTCATACTCTAGTGGCAAGTATACTATATTACTTCCTTACATTATACTAAATTCACACTTGAGGTGAAGGCATAAGGAAATGAGGGAAAGGGCAATTTCCCCCCAAGACTTTGAGCAAGAATCTGTGTATCTGTGCTATGTGCATTAAAATAGAGAAAATGATAAATAAATCATAAATCAGAGAAAAATGTCAAAGAATTTTGGAACTCCTCCCCAAAACTTAAGGACCACTAAGTTTCCAGTCTGATCTTCTGAAATTCAGTGGGATATAAAGCATCTCTGTGGTCTGTTTTTGTTCTATTAACCAGGAACCTAGAAGGTTTCCAATGCTGATTCCAAAGAAACCACTGAGGAATAATAGAAAGTGTCTTAAATCCAGAATCTGACGTTTGTGGATCCAACCCCCATCTCTGTTGTTTATTATCTCCATGATCTAGGACATGTCACTTAAACCCCCTGAGCCTCAGTTTCCTCATCTATTAAGTGGAAATAACACCATCCCACAGAGTCGCTGTGAGTCTTAAAGGAGGAGGCAAACATGACTGAGCGGTGCAGGGCCTCACTCACAGAGACTGCTCAGAAAACGTCCATTTATTAATAATTCACACAGTTAAACTCAAAGCCTAAGAAACCACCGTCCTCAGCTTGCAGGCCTTCAGTGTAAGTCAACCAAGGTCAAGTTGCTTTTCTTTCAGTCACGGACACACTTGCCCGCTGACTGGGTTTGAACCCAAACCATAAGGAACAGCGTACATGACGCGCCTGCTCCTTTGAATCCAAACTCCCAAGATGGGACACATACTTTTGTCGTGTGGAGGCAGCTTCGCTTTTCTCAGCTGCCAATCAGGGATAATTATACCTCTCTCAAAAAACTGTCACAATGCCAGGACGTGAGCACTTTACAAATGCCTGTCTCTCATTCCTCAAACCCAGCAGAAGAGTGGAAGCCTGGAGCCTTGGGTTTGAGAATCCAGCCTTGCAGTTCTATCTGATGGCATCCTGGTCATAAGGCTTTGGTTGACTCCAGTATCAAGTAGGATTGATAAAATGTGGTATCTCATAGTTTACCAGGATTTAATGAGATAAGTTATACAAGGCTTGAGCTTCCTGTCTAGTAGGAACCGGAAGAAAATCCTATTATTATTATTATCCTAATTTGTTTTGCCCATGCCAGACAGCATGGGATCTTGGTTCCCTGACCAGGGATAGAACCCACATCCCTGCATTGGAAATGCAAAGTCCTAACCACTGGCCGGCCAGGGAAGTCCCAATTATTACCCTAACTTTTGCAGGGAAAGGTTCTCACTGCTGATACCAAGTTCTTGCTGTAAATTTTCCCTTTACCTAACCTCTTTTGTTTTGGGGTTTTCTTGTTCTGTTTTCGTTTGTTTGCTTTTAAGTATCTGTTTTCTTTGGCTGCTCTGGGCCTCTGTCTCGGCACGTGGGATCTCTGATCTCAGTTGTAGTATGCAGGACCTTTTATTTGCGGCATCTGAACTCTTAGTTGCCAAATGTGGGATCTAGTCCCCTGACCAGGAATCGAACCTGGGCCCCCTGCACTGGGAAAGCAGAATCCCAGCCACTGGACCACCAGGGAAGTCCCTGCCTAGACTCTTTCGAATGGGCATTCTATCACCTGCCAGCCGAGGAGCCAGGCAAACGCGTTTTGGGAAGGTACTCTCACTTTACATGTTGGATCACTGAGCTGGGCGGGCAATGACTTCTTATCCCCCTTTCCAGATGGGCCATCTGAGGTCTGAAAGATGAAGCCACTTGCCCAGTGGGCCGTGGTCAGGGAGCAGTGGAAGAGTTTTATTCACCCCCGATGTTTCTGCCTCATCCTGCTGACTGCATGGGGGTCAGAAGGTTGATAGAGCAGCCAAGAAATTTGGCAAGAACTTCTCAGTCAGGGGGTCACAGAGCAGGAGAAAGCATGGAATTTTGCCCCTAATTACGTCCTGTTTAACTTGGCTTTCCCGGTAGCCGACAAAGCCAGACTGTCAGCTGAGGTCTCGTCCTTGGGTAGCCATCAGGAGCTCTGGCTTCTAATTTGGGCTGATCACTCTGGACAAGTTGTCCAGCCTTCCTATTCTCATCTTCCCATTTATAAGTCTGGGATAATAATAGCTTCTTCTCTTTGGGGAACGTTTCAATGGCTTTTTTTTTTTTTTTTTTTCTGAACAGGGTTACATCATTTGTTCTCCTTAATTTGCTTTGTTTGGGTAGGCAGGAAATTATTTTCAGCCAGCAGCCAGTAATTACTAATCACACTGACAATTTGTTAAAAAAAAAAAAATGAACCACCAAATATATTTCAAGACTAGATCTCTATTTGCTAATGAAATAGTCCCCTGGGAGTGGGTTTTAGATGATGTTCAGCCACCACTTGGCTGTGATTCCAGGCTGGACCGGACTAGAAAGAGCACTGGACTGGGTGTTAGGGAGCCCCAGCTGAGGCTGGAGACCCTGGTGAAGTTACTCTTCCTGTCTGAATCCCTGATTGATTCTTCAACCATAAAAGGAGGGCATAGGACTAAAAGATCCTTAGGGTCCTCTTGCACAAAACTGCTCTGATTCCACCAACAATAATCATGTAATAAAAGTAGCTCTCAGTCACCCTGGTCCCTCCCAACCTGCTACCACTCTCTTGACAGCTACCAGCATTAATCTAATCATGCCATTTCCTGTTCAAAATTGCTCTGATAGCAGAGGCACAGACATGAAGATCATGGCATGTCTATGCAAATGTATCATAAGCAGTCACTGAAATTAAAACATAAAGAGGAGCTTGTGGGACTTCCCTGGTGGTCCAGTGGTTAAGAACCACTTCTCTTTCCAGTGCAGTGTGTACAGCTTTGATCCCTGGTCAGGGAACTAAGATCCCACATGCCTCTGGGCCAAAAAAAAAAAAAACAGAACATAAAAAAGAAGCAATATTGTAACAAATTCAATAAAGATTTAAAAAATGGTCCACATCAAAAAAAAAAAATCTTAAAAAAAAAAAAAAGAGCTTTCAGTAAAATGGAGACACGAAGAGCTTAATTTAGGTGAGAAAGGCAGGTTGCAAAATTATGCAATAATATCTCAGTAATGAAAAATGCATAAGACAAAGATTAGAAGGAAGTATCACAAGACGTGAACAGTGGCTAACTGACTCAGCCTACTAGGTGCCAGAGCTGGGACTCGAACCCACATCTCTGAGTGGGGATCACGTGCAAAGTTGTTAGAGAAATGGCATAAACAGTAAATATCCAGTACTTCGAAGACTTCAAAGACAAGAGTGCTGGAACTGTGTCACGGACCGAGAGACCTTATTTAGAGAAGTCATCACTGTTTTCTACCATGGACATCACCATGGATTATAATCAAAGCTAGTTAATGCGTTTCCCCACCAGATCATTCACTTTATTCCTTTCCTTCAGCAAAATTTCTGCACACATTAAGAAGCCATATTTTGTTCACTCTTGAGACCATCCTCTAAATATCTGTAGAAGCTGAGCAACAATTCTTTTGGCAACTTAAGCAGTGGATCTTTATTAGTTTCATTAGATCATTATTGTGTGTGTTAGTCGCCCAGTCGTGTCTGACTCTTTCTGAAACCACGGACTGTAACTCGACAGGCTTCTCCATCCATGGGATTCTCCAGGCAAGAATTCTGGACTGGGTTGCCACGACTACTGTACACAAAAACGTCTGATGTCTCGTCTTACGTATTTTCGCTGTTTGAGAGATTTGCCCCATCGAGACAAACAAAAACTACCCTGTCTCTAAGATGAGGTACAAGATAGAAGGCCACTGTCACTAGAAAAACAATTTCACCTAAATGATCAAGAAGGGAATAGTCATTCAAGTTAAGAAGTATTCGATGGGGCAAATCTCTCGAAACAGCGAAAATATGTGAGACGAGACATCAGACATTTTTGTGTACGGTACTAATGGCAACCCACTGCCGTTTTCTTGCCTGCAGAATCCAACGGACAGAGGAGTCCATGGGGTCTCAAAAGACTTAGCAACTAAACAACAACAAAAACTATACGATCCATGGTTGGTTGAATCCATGGATGCAGGACCATGGACACGGAGGGCTGACATGAGACTTGAGCATCCTAAGATTTGGTACATATGGGGGCTCCTGGAACCACATCCCCGTGGATACCGATGGGGATGACTGGAGATACAGACAGAGGCAGAGATAGAGAAAAATGGAATATGATTCAGCCACAGGAAAGAAGGAAGTCCTGCCTTTACAACATAGATGAAGTAGAGGGCATTATGCTAAGTCAGGCAGAGAAAGACAAAGTTGTACGATATCACTTTTCTGTGGATTCTATAAAAACTGTACTCACAGAAACAGAAAGTGGAGTTGTGATTACCAGGCACTAGGGATTCGGGGCGGAGGTGGATGTTGGTCAAAGCAGTCCAAACTTGTAGTTATAAGATGAATAAGTTCTGGGGAACTAATGTACAGTAATGTACAGTATGGTGCGTACAGTTAATAATACTATAGTATACACCTGAAAGTTGCTCAGAGAGCGATCTTAAATGTTCTCATTACAAAAAGGAAACAGTAATTATCTGCTGTGATGGAGGTGCTAACTAACACTAGGGGAATAATCATTTTCAACATATAAGAGTGTCAAATCAACACACCGAGGACTTTAAACTTACACAATCTTATATGTCAATTACATTTCAATAAAGGTAAAAAATTTTTAAGAATTTAAAAATTCTCTTGAAAGAATATAATAAACGGATAAGTTTACCCCCTGTGCTTTTCTAGACACCTACTAACTTTGACTAGGCTCATTTTTCCATCACCCTTTGGAAATGGTCCCACCCTGCCTCCACTCCATTCTTCTCCCATTACAGGGACTGTGGTGTGTTATGACTTCAACTCAAGAAGCATGTATGAATCCACTCCGTCTTAGGCAGCAAAAGCTTCCATAATAAAATACCGTAGACTGAGTGGTAACAACAACAGCCATTCGTCTTCTCCCAGTTCTGAAGACTCAGGAGTCCGGGTTTCTGATGAGAGCTGTTTTTCTGGCTTTTAGAGTCACTTTCCTGGCAATGGCACCCCACTCCAGTACTCTTGCCTGGAAAACCCCATGGATGGAGGGCCTGGTGGGCTGTAGTCCATGGGGTTGCTAAGAGTCGGACACAACTGAGCGACTTCACTTTTCACAGAATCACTTTCCTGCAGTGACTTCACGTGAAGACAAAAAGAGAGAAGGGGTGGAGTGGGGGCTGGGAAGGTGGAGTCAGTGTCCTGGGGACTCTTCTTAAAAGGATATTAATCCTATTGGGTCAGGGACCCATCCTTATGACCTCAAGTAACCTTTTCTACTTCCTTACAGTCCCCATGTTCAAATACAGCCACACTGGATGTTAGGGCTTCTATGAATTTAAGAAGAGATACAAACATTCAGTGTACAACAAGCTCCACATGAATGTCTGAGAATGGAAACGATGAAAAACAATATCAAAAAGAAAAAAACAAAACAATTGAAAAATGGGAGATTTCCCTGGTGGTCCAGTGGCTAAGACTCTGAGCTCCCAACGCAGGGGGCCTGGGTTCAACACTGATTAAGGAACTAGATCCCACATGCCACAATGAAAGATTCTACATGCCACTGCTTAAAAAAAAAAAAAAAACAAACCCATATGCCACAGGGCTGCCCAGGTGGTGCTGGTGGTAAAGAACCCACCTGCCAATGCAGGAGACATAAGAGATGCAGGTTCAATCGAGGGAGGAGGGCACAGCAACCCACTTCGGTCTCTTGCCTGGAGAATCTCATGGACAGAGGAGCCTGGCGGGCTGCAGTCGATAGGGTTGCAGAGTCAGACATGACTGGACCAGCTTAGCATGCACCCATGTATGCCACAACTGAGACCCAGAAAAGCCTAATAAATAAATAAATTTTAAAAAGAAAGAAAGGAAAACAAGCCAACAAGTAAATAAGATAATCTCAGGAAGTGAGAACGCTATGTGAAAATACAGCAATATAACATGCTAAAGGGAGCCTGGGAGAAGGATTCCATATGTACGTGTTAACATACGATATTTGACACCTCTGATGGGTGTCTATGGACATCTGCTGAGCAAGCTATGTCTGAGCTGAGACTTGAGGGGCAAGGGGCCAACCTTGAAGAACATGAAGATCTGGGGAAAGAACATTCTAGGGAGAGGAAACAGCAAGGGCAAAGGCCCTGAGGGGGAATGAGCTTGGCTTATTTAAGGGAAGGACCATACGCCAGCATCACTGAGCAGAGAGAGCGCAGAGAACAGTGGCGCAACATGAGGTTGGAGGCCCGTGTTTCCTCTGTTCCGTCTCTTACATTTTGGTGCTCAGTTTCTCCACCTGTACAATGGAGTTGGTGATCATTGACAGCTTTTACCTCCCAGGATCTCTGTAAGAAGTCTGTGCCAAAGTCAGGTATTAACATTCTCCACTTGATGGGTGAGGGAACTGAGATTTGAAAAATGACTTTTTCCGAAATCACACACTTTGATTCAACAGAATCAGGACTCAAATTCAGCTCTCCTGATTGCTATCACAAGGCCCTCCCCACTGTGTTATAACCTCCTCCATCTCACATGCGCATCTCAATAACAGTCACCACAAATCCTGAGGTGGGTCTTCATAACCTCCAGTTCTTTTCAGAGACGTTTAGCCCCAGTGTTGTAAGAATAGATAAATCGAATTCTTCAGCCTGGAGCACGGAGCCACCCATGGGTTCATGAGTCTTATTTTCAATATACTTTTGCTATTTACATGTTTATCTCTCCCACTAAAGTGTGAGAGGTCAACATACTGGAATGATCCATGTGGTAGAACTTAGGTAGGCAGAGAAGTTGGGGATGGAAGATATGGTGAGGGGCACAGTGTCCAGGATACACAACCAAAGTCACTCAGCTTTTAAATTGTGAGACCAGGGCTTCAGCTGATATCTATCCAAATGGAAGCTCTTCTATTTACAATAGCTAGGACCTGGAAGCAACCTAGATGTCTATTGGCGGATAAATGGATAAGAAAGTTGTGGTACATATACACAATGGAATATTACTCAGCTATGAAAAGGAACACATTTGAGTCAGTTTTAATGAGGTAGATGAACCTAGAGCCTATTATACAGAGTGAAGTCAGAAAGAGAAAGACAAATATTATATATTAACACATAAGGTCTGATGCTGTAAAGAGCAATATTGCATAGGAACCTGGAATTTCAGGTCCATGAATCAAGGCAAAATGGAAGTGGTCAACAGGAGATGGCAAGAGTGAACGTCAACATTCTAGGAATCAGCAAACGAAAATGGACTGGAATGGGTGAATTAACTCAGATGACCATTATATCTACTACTGTGGGCAGGAATCGCTTAGAAGAAATGGAGTGGCCATGATGGTCAACAAAAGAGTCCCAAATGCAGTACTTGGATGCAATCTCAAAAACGACAGAATGATCTCTTTTCATTTCCAAGGCAAACCATTCAATATCATGGTAATCCAAGCCTATGCCCCCACCAGTAATGCTGAAGAAGCTGAAGTTGAATGGTTCTATGAAGACCTACAAGACCTTTTAGAACTAATACCCAAAAAAGATGTCCTTTTCATTATAGGGGACTGGAATGCAAAAGTAGGAAGTCAAGAAACACCTGGAGTAACAGGCAAATTTGGCCTTGGAATATGGAATGAAGCAGGGCAAAGATTAATAGAGTTTTGCCAAGAGAATGAACTGGTCATAGCAAACACCCTCTTCCAACAACACAAGAGAAGACTCTACACATGGATATCACCAGATGGTCAACACCAAAATCAGATTGATTATATTCTTTGCAGCCAAAGATGGAGAAGCTGTATATAGTCAGCAAAAACAAGACTGGGAGCTGACTGTGGCTCAGACCATGAACTCCTTATTGCCAAATTTACACTTAAATTGAAGAAAGTAGGGAAAACCACTAGACTATTCAGGTATGACCTAAATCAAATCCCTTATGATTATACAGTGGAAGTGAGAAATAGATTTAAGGGACTAGATCTTATAGACAGAGTGCCTGATGAACTATGGACAGAGGTTCGTGACATTGTACAGGAGACAGGGATCAAGACCATCCCCATGGAAAAGAAATGAAAAAAAGCAAAATGGCTGTCTGAGGAGGCCTTACAAATAGCTGTGAAAAGAAGAGAAGCGAAAAGCAAAGGAGAAAGGGAAAGATATACCCATCTGAATGCAGAGTTCCAAAGAATAGAAAGGAGAGATAAGAAAGCCTTTCTCAGCGATCAATGCAAAGAAATAGAGGAAGACAATAGAATAGATCTCTTCAAGAAAATTAGAGATACCAAGGAAACATTTCATGCAAAGATGGGCTCGATAAAGGACAGAAATGGTATGGACCTAACAGAAGCAGAAGATATTAAGAAGAGGTGGCAAGAATACACAGAAGAACTATACAAAAAAGATCTTCATGACCCAGATAATCATGATGGTGTGATCACTCACCTAGAGCCAGACATCCTGGAATGTGAAGTCAAGTGGGCCTTAGAAAGCATCACTACGAATAAAGCTAGTGGAGGTGATGGAATTCCAGTTGAGCTATTTCAAATCCTAAAAGATGATGCTGTGAAAGTACTGCACTCAATATGCCAGCAAATTTGGAAAACTCAGTAGTGGCCACAGGACTGGAAAAGGTCAGTTTTCATTCCAATCCCAAAGAAAGGCAATGCCAAAGAATGCTCAAACTACCACACAATTGCACTCATCTCACATGCTAGTAAAGTAATGCTCAAAATTCTCCAAGCCAGGCTTCAGCAGTACATGAACCGTGAACTTCCAGATGTTCAAGCTGGATTTAGAAAAGGCAGAGGAACCAGAGATCAAATTGCCAACATCAGCAGGATTATCGAAAAAGCAAGAGAGTTCCAGAAAAACATCTATTTCTGCTTTATTGACTATGCCAAAGCCTTTGACTGTGTGGATCACGATAAACTGTGGAACATTCTGAAAGAGATGGGAATACCAGACCATCTGACCTGCCTCTTGAGAAACCTGTATGCAGGTCAGGAAGCAACAGTTAGAACTGGACATGGAACAACAGACTGGTTCCAAATAGGAAAAGGAGTCCGTCAAGGCCGTATATTGTCACCCTGCTTATTTAACTTATATGCAGAGTACATCATGAGAAACGCTGGGCTGAAAGAAGCACAAGCTGGAATCAAGATTGCCAGGAGAAATATCAATAACCTCAGATATACAGATGATACCACCCTTATGGCAGAAAGTGAAGAAGAACTAAAGAGCCTCTTGATAAAAGTGAAAGAGGAGAGTGAAAAAGTTAGCTTAAAGCTCAACATTCAGAAAACGAAGATCATGGCATCTGGTCCCATCACTTCATGGCAGATAGATGGGGAAACAGTGAAAACAGTGTCAGACTTTACTTTGTTGGGCTCCAAAATCACTGCAGATGGTGACTGCAGCCATGAAATTAAAAGACGCTTACTCCTTGGAAGGAAAGTTATGACCAACCTAGACAGCATATTGAAAAGCAGAGATATTACTTTGCCAACAAAGGTCTGTCTAGTCAAGGCTATGGTTTTTCCAGTGGTCATGTATGTATGGATGTGAGAGCTGGACTGTGAAGAAAGCTGAGCTCCGAAGAATTGATGGTTTTGAACTGTGGTGTTGGAGAAGACTCTTGAGAGTCCCTTGGACTGCAAGGAGATCCAACCAGTCCATTCTGAAGGAGATCAGCCCTGGGATTTCTTTGGAAGGACTGATGCTAAAGCTGAAACTCCAATACTTTGGCCACCTCATGCAAAGAGTTGACTCATTGGAAAAGACTCTGATACTGGGAGGGATTGGGGGCAGGAGGAGAAGGGGACGACAGAAGATGAGATGGCTGGATGGCATCACCGACTCAATGCACATGAGTTTGAGTGAACTCTGGGAGTTGGTGATGGACAGGGAGGCCTGGTGTGCTGCGATTCATGGGGTCGCAAAAAGTCGGGGACAACTGAGAGACTGAACTGAACTGAACTGATGTGAAATCTAGAAGGACGGTACTGACAACCTTATTTGCATGGCCGCAAAGGAGACACACATAAAGAACAGACTTTTGGACTCAGTGGGAGAAGGAGAGGGTGGGATGATTTAAGAGAATAGCACTGAAACGCATACATGACTGTAGGTAAAGTAGACAACCAGCAGGAGTTTGATGTGTGACGCAAACCCAGAGCCAGTGCTCTATGAATACCCAGAGGGATGTGGTGGGGAGGCAGGTGGGAGGGGGTACAGGATGGAGGGGACACATGTATGCCTTGGCCGATTCATAGTGATGTATGGCAAAAACCACCACAATATTGTAAAGTAATTATCCTCCAACTAAAATAAAGCTTTAAAAAAAAATGTGGAAATAAAATGGGTGCTCTTTATAATAACTGGGATGATGCTGCATGCAAAGGACCATGCAGAGAGCCTGACATGGTAACAGCTCACTCAACTGCAGCGGCTGTTAGTGTATTGCAGTGTCTTCTTCAAAGGGTCTCTCCCTAGTCGGCAGTCATCCAGCCTAAAGACAGCAAAGCCTCTACCTGGAGATGCTCCGGACTTGAAAGATCGCCTTGTGAGGATTCCAGATGATTCCAAGGGCTGTGAATCCTCCCTCCATAATTCACACAAAAGCCTGACAGTCTCGCTTCATTTCTCAGAACAGAATCTGCTGGGGACTGAAAGATTAATCAGACTTCATTAATTCTGCAAAATAAACCGTGGCATGTTTACCCGTGCACTCAGAGGCATTATCATAAATCACTAAAATTAAAGCTCACCTGTCTTTGGCCTGCACTGGGGCCCTGTGAGCAGAAGGTCACGGCATCAGTGGTTTTTCCCAGTGGCTTCATTTCTTCCTGAGCTTCCGGTGACCAGCGAGACCAGCTGCGCGTTGCTCCAGTTTGATCATTAACAGAATCCTGGCCGCTTGTCCAGCGGTGAAGGGGCTCTAAAGTGTGTGTTTTTGCTTGGAATAAGTAAAGAGACTAAGCTACATTGAGAGGAGATTAGAAGTTTGAGAGGCAGTGACTTGTTTTTTCAAGCCATAGCTTCTTAAGCCCAAAGCCTGAAAAGGTTTCAGAGATCTGGAAAGGATTAGTAGTGTGTCCAAGGTCACACAAACCATTAACAGCAGATCTGGACCCAGAACTCAGGACTCCTGGTTCTCACTTTAGTGCTCGTTCCACACCAGTGCATCTGCCTACGGGCTTGGGGGAGATTAAAATGCATTCCAAAATATTTACTCCCTTGTGGGACAAGTCTGCCGCTTACCTTGGTCTTGGTCACACGACTTTCTTTGGCCTTCAAATAGGAGCTGACCCACTGCAAGCAGGGGTTGGAATGTGCTTGACAGGTTGGTCATAAGACCTTCACAATCTCATGGGCCCAAGCGTTACTGAAAGCTTGGCCTCTCTGTGCACCTGTGCCGAAGCAAATCCCAGAGATAGAGTAGAAAAGGAGAGCTTTAAAGAAGGCTGAGTGCTGAAGAATTGATGCTTTCAAACTGTGGTGCTGGAGAAGACTCTTGAGAGTCCCTTGGACTGCGAGAAGATCAAACAGGTCAATCCTAAAGAAAATCAACCCTGAATATTCATTGGAAGGACTGATGCTGAAGCTGAAGCTCCAGTACTTTGGCCACCTGATATGAAGAGCTGGACTCATTGGAAAAGTTACTGACGCTAGGAAAGATTGAGGGCAGGAGGAAAAGGGGACGACAGAGGGTGAGATGGTTGGATGGTGTCACCAACTCAATGCACATGACTTTGAGCAAACTCTGGGAAATAATGAAGGACAGGGAAGCTTGGCATGCTGCAGTCCATGGGGTTGCAAAGAGTTGGACACAATTTAGTGACTGAACAACAATTGTTTTGCAAAGAAAAAGGGGACACAGTGGGCTCCTGCCTTAAAAAAAACTACGTGTCCCAACTCAGGAGGATTCGGTGAGGACTTTTACAGCAGTACTTCAAGGGTGGGATTTTAGACAAATTAGGGTGTGTGCCGGGCCTCAGTCTCCTAATCTCCATGAGTTTCTCAGGTCCCTTTAATCTTGCCTTGTGGTTTTTTTGCTCCTCCTCCTTTGATTAGCAGCTGTTTGGAACTCAGGGAAGGACATGGAGGCTGCAGTCTTGCTTACAAGAAACAGCAGACAAAAAAAGCTTTCGTGCCCAGGAGCCCACAGCTAACTCCACGCCCAGTTTAACTTGTGTGATTTGGCTAAATGACCAAGTTCTTCTCAAGAAAGATATAAGTGGAAATGCCATGCACTTCTGGAACACATCCTTAAAAAGAGTGGACTCACCACCTTCATCATTCCTACTGACTTGAAAGTGGACACAATGGCTGGAGCTCAAGCAACCATTTTGGAATAGGAAACTGCATGCCATGTACAGCAGAAAGGAGACAGAAGGAGTCTAGGCTCTGACACCACAGTACCAGCCCCGAATCAGCTGCCTATGAATTTCTTTAACATAAGAGAAAATAAATCATTAACTTGATTAAGCCACCAAAATAAACCATTAACTTGATTAACAACTTGTTGTTATTCAGTCGCTAAGTTATGTCCAGCTCTTTGTGACCTCATGGACTGCAGCATGCCAGGCTTCCCTGTCTTTCACTGTTTCCTGGAGTTTGTTCAAATTCATGTCCATTGAGTAGGTGATACTGTCTAACCATCTCATCCTCTGCCACTCCCCTCCCCTTTTGCCTTCAATCTTTCCCAGCATCAGAGTCTTTTCCAATGAGTCAGCTCTTTGCATTGTGTGGCCAAAGTATTAGAGCTTCAGCTTCAGCATCACTATTTAGGACAGCCCTATTCTGCACTATCTCTACACAGATTCTCAGTCACCAGTACAGAGCTGCTCTGGGGCCCGGGAATCTGTGTTTTGACAAGCTCTCCAGGTAATTCGTATACTCAATAAAGCTTGAGAGGCACTGATTTAGAGTTTCCCACCACATACACCTAACCTGATAACTGATAAAGTAGTCCTAAATTGCAGGTTTTGTCAAGGGCTTGGTGAAAGCTTAAAAGACAGGTGATGTAAAGCCAGGAAAGACGGCAAAGGCAATAACTGACAATGTCAAGATTTAAAACGATTTTGACAGAGTGGAACGCTGGACCAAAGCCAAGCAGATGAATGCAATAGGGATATAAAAAAAGCAAATCTAGATGTTCTTTTTTTCTTGAAGCAAATATAAAATGTTCTATCTTTGACTTCGTAAATTAAAAAGAAGAAATGTAAAATTACTTATTTTGAAAGACTGCAAATAATGCTATAAATCAATGCCAATTACAGCTAGTGCAAGGGACAAAAGAAGGAAAGGTGATCCGGAAAGGGAATGAGAACAAAACCCAACATCATGAAGAGATGTAGAGTCAAGAACAGAAAGGAAGAGAATGGGGGCCCCAGTTCAGCATCACTCTGTGGATCCTTAGACGGTCTTTGCATCTGGAGGTGATCATGATAAAGCATCAGATTATATTAAAACTCACTGTGCACCAGGCACTGGGTGTTATGCAAATGTATCCTCTCAGGAACTCTATGAGATAAGATCTATTATTATCATTGCTTCTCAGATGCAGAAACTGAAGCAGAGAGAGGCTGAGTCATTTTCTAACAGCCACACAGCTAGCACAAGGTGGAACAAGCTCGGAACCCAGGTGGCTAGACTTCTGGTCTGTGACCCTCAGCATCCCTGGCATGGACCCTACCCTTTGGTGCTGCTGCACACTCCTCGCTGATCAGTTTCTACTGACTGATAGCCTGGCATAAAAACAAGGAAGCCCATTACCTCCTGTAACTGTAAAGCCAGAAGTTGAACGGGAATCTAGATGCAGTCTGATTGCAAGCACAAAGACAGCGTCACAGACACACTCTGTTTCCATTCCTATGTGCTACTGTCCTCAGCGTCTGGATTCAGCCTAAGGCTGGTTCCCCGCACAATTCCAACACAGCCAGGCACCCGTCCTGAAACTTCGTGCTTTGTTCTTCATGGCCAGCAAGGGAGAGACGTCTTCAGCCCAAACATGGAATACACTAGAATACATACTCCTTAATTCAGTTTATTATACCGACGTAGGCAAGTGACCATCCTTAGACAACAGAGGTCACCCGTGGAATACTGCGAGTTGAGTGGGATAGACAACTTCTTGTGGCCAGAGATGGTCTCGCCAAGTCAGGGCTTCGTACTACTCAGGACAGATGGGTGTCACTATTAGCTGTGATTCTTTTTCCTTCTAAAGCAAATTAAGTTTCTTTCTGTGTTCGAATTCTGGCAAAACAACAAGTACTGAGAAAATCATACACTATTCATTAGAAAGCACCTTGGGTAGAAATCAGTAAACCCCTCTTACCAACTCGGTGCTGGTAGCAGGTGATTTAGGAGGAGAGAGGTGCCCAATGTGTACTAGACACCAAGAATGATGCCTCATGCTTTATTATTTCTTTTAATCATTACAAGGAAATCATATTATCCCCATTATGTAGATGAAACAACCAAGGCCCAGAATTTGTTTGCATGTGAATTGCTCAATGCCATTCAGCTTGTCAAGTGGCAGAGGTTTAAACTCAACCCTATAGGATTCTACAACCCAAGTTCTTTCCATCCTACTATACTGACCCAGTACAGGGTCATTTCCATTTGTGAAATTATTAAAATTGAATCTCTTTTCATTTTTGACTGCACACTGCAGCAATGTGGGGCCTTAGTTCCCTGACCAGGGACTGAACCCACACCCTTTGGCATTGGAAGGCAGAGTCTTAACCACTGGACTGCCAGGGAAATCCCAGCATTGAATCTTTTAACTGAGATTTCTTGCTATTTCTTATCTGCTCTCTGGCCCATTTTTCCAAAGAACTACTCCACTTTGCTAAATGCTTTATGTGTACAATCTCAGTTTATCCTGCCAATAACCCTATAATGCAGTTTATTATAGAGAATGCTTTTAGTTGCAAATGATAAAATCCCAAATCAAACGTTATGTGCCAATGGCCACATCCCCAGTTCTTTTCTACTTATGATTCTCTCTAGAATTAATTGCAAGTATTTTGAGTTTATTTTTCTTCAGTGGCAGAACCACACTTATAATCTCTTTTCCTGGAGTCATTTTGTCCAGTTGAGAAGATTTAATGGGTGCCACCTTCATCCACTGAGAGGTTTTCATAGAGGGACCATGCCTTCTATTGGTCCTTGGTACAAGGCTGAATTTTAATCAACCTTTGTCACTTAATCAAACTGGTCAATCCTAAAGGAAATCAACCCCGAATATTCATTGGAAGGACTAATTCTGAAGCTAAAGCTCCAATTCTTTGGCCACCTGATGCGAAGAGCTGACTCACTGGAAAAGATCCTAATGCTGGAAAAGATCGAGGACAGATTAACAATGCTGTGATAGTTTCAGGTGAACAGCAAAGGGACTCAGTCACACATGTCTCCATTCTCCCCAGAACTCCTTCCCCAGCCACAGTGCCATGTAACACTGGGCAGAGTTCCCTGTGCTATACAGCAGGTCCTTGTTGGTTATCCATTTAAAATACAGCAGTTTATACAGGCAACCGTAAGTTCATTCTCTAAGTTGACAGCAGATATTTTTGAGCAAATGATACAATCTACCCAGTAGTGTTCTGGTGAATGTTTAACAACTACCTCTTGGGGAATAAAAGTTCTGATTTATAGCATTTGCCAATTTACATAAGGTAAATACTTCTGCAATGGCTGATTTCAAAATACCAATGAGATGTCACTAAATGCAGAATTAGAAAGCGTTGTGTGCAGTTAGCTTTGTGAACAAGTATGAGCAGGCTGTAGCACGGCTATGAACTTGCCCCATTTTAATTAAATCAATTACCATCGACCTCCAGACCTCTTAGCCACAGATTCTGAATCGGGGATTAAACCAACCATATGTTGAAAATATTTTGAAAAAAAAAAAAACATTTCAGAAAGCTCCAAAAGGCTAAAGTTGAATCTGCCGTGCACTGCACTATTTACATAACATTTACATTGTATTTGCAACTATTTACATAGCATTTACATGGTATTAGATATTACAAGCAATCTAGAGATGATTTAAAGTATGTGTGTAGGTCAAATGCAAATGATATGCCATTTCATATATGGGACTCGCGCATTCGTGGATTTTGGTGTCCGTGGAAGTCCTAGTCCCCTGGGATCCTGAAGGCCTGTTAAGTGTGTGTGCTTCGTCGCTCAGTCCTGTCTGATGCTTTGCAACCCCATGGACTATAGCCCACCAGGCCCCTCTGTCCTTGGGATTTTCCCAGCAAGAATACATAGTGGGTTGTCATTTCTTCCTCCAGGGGATCTTCCCAGCCGAGGAATTAAATCTTTGTCTCCAGAGTCTCCTGCATTCACAGGCAGATTCTTTGCCACTGAGCCACCTGGGAAGCCCTAAGGACTACTATACTAAACGTAAATTATCTATACTTGTTCCACAGCTTGACTATGAAATCCTGCTGTGGACTAGAGCTATTATATGGCAGCATATACCTGCATAAACCTGCCTTAAGCCTAAATTAAGGATTTCCAGTAGGGCAAGTAGGACCTAGACAACTCAGACTTCATCTCCACATCATTTGCTATTCCTGCGTTAACTGGCAAATTCAAGAGGAGAGTAAGACTGTGAGGTTGAAATAAAAATAACCCTTTGCCTCTATAAATAAGATTCAGCCCCAGGTTCCTCCTCTTTTGCAGACATACTTATTAAGAACTTGGCTCTTTTCTAAGGAAACTAAGGTAGAGATCATTCAAAAACCCTTTCATTCCAAATTACTCATGATAGGAGTCGCTTAATGAAGCTACCTCTTGATTTTTAATCTTTACCATCGTAACTTTTTTTCCAGTAAAAACTTTGTTTAAAATGTCCCTGAGCTTGTAATTAACTTTTACAAACAGAAGTTTTCCGTGGTTTTATTATTATTATTTATTTACTTATTTTTGGTCATGCTGGATCTTCATTGCTGCACAGACTTTCTTTAGTTGCAGTGAGCAAGGACTACTTTGCATTGAGGTGCAGAGACTTCCCACTGTGGTGGCGCCTTTGTGGAACATAGGTTCTAGGTGCATGGGTTTCAGCAGTTATGGTTCATGGGCTCCAGAGCACGGGCTCAGTTGTTGTGGTGTCCAGGCTTAGCTGCCCACCGCATGAGGGATCTGTGCAGATAAGGGATCAAACCTGTGCCCCTGCATTGGCAGGCAGATTCTTATCCACTGTATCACCAGGCAAGTCCCATGGAGAAGTCCTGAGGTTTTTTTTTTTCCAAAGAATATACTTTAATCAAATTGATATCACCACTGCAGTGACACTGAGCAAGTTGCTTATGTGCCCTGAATTTCTCCTTCCCCATCTATCAGATGGGATAACAATTCTTATTTCTGGCTACTCCTTATAACCTTGCAAGGTTGTTATGAGACAAGTATCCCAGCACACCTAAAGCACTTGCAAGAGAACGTTGCATGTGGTAGTCAATCAATAAATAATCATTACCATGCATTACGGAGGATAAGAATTTTCATGATTACTATTCAGGCATGGTACTAGAGGGTTGGAGCTACCATTTACATAGTACGGGGCTTTATTCAGTAGCTCAGAGCATTTGGCAGGAGTAATTTGGCTGTTGATTTTGAGTACATCTGACGGGAATGACTTTTGCAGCTTCCCTAGAAGCGTGAATGTTATTGTAATTTAACAACACTCACCTTCCTAGTTTTTAGTCCATTATGGCTGTTGGTCCCTAGCTTCCCTCAAATTGCCAGTCCAACAGAAAGACTGAGCAGCCTGTCTCAGGACAAAATTGTGGCCTGGGTAGGTGTGGGGGATGGGTGGGAAGTATGGGGGGCGGAACCCTGAGCCCCACCCCCCGGGAGAATGAACAGTTCACTCAGCTCTCCTGCAGTCTTTCATCACGACGCACACACAAAATCTCAGGAGCAAACCCTGCCTCCAGCTAGCTCCACAGTAGTCCTGGAGGAGCTGGAGGGCCATTCACACACAGAAGCCTGGTTCAGTGCTGCATGCCACCTGAGGTCACAAGACAATCAGTGCAGAGAGACCGAGATGACAATCCACAAAAAGGCTATCCCCCCTCCCTTCCTGGGGTCACCTCATTCATTCTTCCTGAGTTGCTATGAATACTCAAGATTATTATTTCAGACTTCTTTAAACCTCTTGACTTAAAAAAAATAATAAGGGGACTTCCCTAGTGGCGCAGTGGATGAGAATCTGCCTGTCAATGCAGGAGACACAGGTTCGAGCCCTGATCCAGGAAGATTCCACATGTGGCAAAGCAACTAAGTCCGTGCACCTGGGCTTGAGCCTGTGCTCGCAAGCCCAGAAGTCACAGCTACTCAGCCCACGTGCCCAAACTACTGAAGCCCCTTCGCCCTAGAGCTCATGCTCTGCAACCAGAGAAACCACTGCCGTGAGAAGCCCGTGCACCGCAACTAGAGAGCAGCCCCAGCTCTCTGCAGCTAGAGGAGAGCCTTTGCAGCAGGGAAGACCCAGCACAGCCAAAAACAAATAAATAAATAATTTTAAAAGATAGCTCTAAAAAAAAAGTGCTGATGCGGATAATGACAACAGTTAAAACGGTAAAAGTTACCTGAAAGTCCACATAGTACCGTGTGTGTGTCTGTGTGTGTGACACTATGTACGCATGTGTGTGTCTACTGGTTTCTCCTGAGTGGCCTAATTATCAGCTTCTGGAATTGAACATAATGATTTTTTTCTAGCAGTGACAGTCACACATAGGCCATCAAAAACTTGGAAGCAAGGATACAGAGCCATTCTTAACTGGGTTCTGGAGAATGTAATGTTATTTGTATGAGCAGCTCAATAAATTTGGGGTGTGAATATGGCCACATGGTCTTTTCCAATGAAGCCATAGAATAAAGCTCACTGTTAAAACAAACAACCGCCCCCCCAACATTTTCATTTATTTCTTGCCCATCTAACAGTCCAAAATGTCTGCAGTTGAAGATCAGCATTCTTCCACAGAGTGATTCAGGTATAATCAAGTCTGATTATACCCTCTTTTCTGGACAATGTAGTCACAAACTTATTCTACAAAAGGTGGCTTCTCCAGTACTCCCAGGAGACGTTTAAAGAAGCCAACTAACCTTTCTGGCCCTTCTCTTGATAGAGCTAGGAGGGGGGAAAAAGTATGTTAAAGCTTTACATTCACTGGGGCATCCTCGTATATTGGATTCTTTGAAATGCAAGAGCTAGATGTCATTTCAAGGTTTTAGTAGATGAGTGTCTTTATCTACTAAAGAGAAATGAGAATTTGGAGACTATCTTCATAGGTACAGGGGCATAAAGAAATTGAAAAATGCATACGTTTTTATTTAGTTATTTATTTAATTATTTAGCTTTGGCAGGTCTTAGTTTCAGCCCTCGGGATCTCTAGTTGCAGAATGTGAGATCTAGTTCTCTGATCAGGGATCGAACTCTGCACGTTGGGAGCTCAGAGTCTTAGCCACTGGACCACCAGGGATCACCAGGGAAACCCCTATAAACTCTTTATTTTTGAAGGACTCAGTTAATATTTATAGTTTTTTATAAGACCTATAGTTACTGTTCGGAGAAGGCAATGGCACCCCACTCCAGTACTCCTGCCTGGAAAATCCCATTGGATGGAGGAGCCTGGAAGGCTGCAGTCCATGGGGTTGCTGAAGATCGGACACGACTGAGCGACTTCACTTTCACTTTCCACTTTCATGCATTGTACAAGGAAATGGCAACCCACTCCAGAGTTCTTGCCTGGAGAATCCCAGGGACGGCGGAGCCTGGTGGGCTGCTGTCTATGGGGTCGCACAGTCGGACACGACTGAAGCGACTTAACAGCAACAGCAACAGCATAGTTACTGTTCAACACATTTGTTGAATCCAACCTCTTGAATCATGCCTGGAACTTGGCCGCTCAATTGTTGCTTATTAGAATTAATAAGTGAATAGTAATGCTATTAGTCTAATACGTACTTCAAAATACGTACAGATCCTTAGAAATAACTCTATACAGTAAAAGTCATTTAAGTTTTTGAGATAAAGTCATTTAAGTTTTTGAGATTAAAACTGGTGGGCATTCGATAAATATTTATCTATTTGTATTCTCAAAAGTATACTTGGGATCCTTTTAAATTTTCAAAGTAGACAGAGATGTGCCTTGTATATATCACAATCAGGACGGCTACATGTTGAGTACGGTACAGAGGAAGTCATTCGTAGAGACACCCATGGAAACAGCTTCCCCTAGGGTTGTGCAGTGTGCATTACCCACACAGTAACTTCAGTCTATCAGCCTGAACAGGTTATGAAGGTGCAACAGCGGGCTCCCCTTGTTCACCACCAGGACCGATTGAGCTTCTTGGCTAACTGGGTAGTCACAGCCTCTCAATACCACTTCTTTCTCATTCACCACCTTTCCCTACAAGTCTATGTTCTTGTCAAAGATGTTGACTCTCCCAGAGAGAGGGGAGTGTCCTGCAGTAGAGAGTGTGCTTACAACTCTGCGGGAGCCCCACACCACCTCCAGGGGCCTCTAAAGCCTGGAGCAAGAGATCCCTCCAGATAGGAACTGAACGTTCTCCTCACTTTCTAATGAGGTACTTACCCAACGTCCTTTTTCCTAACCCAACATTTTTTTTAAATGTGGTTATTTATTTATTTGGCTGCACCGGGTCTTAGTTGTGGCACAAGGGATCTTTGATCTTTACTGCGGGATGCAGGATTTTTAGTTGCACAGCATGTGGGATCTAACTCCTTTACCAGGGGTTGAACCTGGGCCGCCTGCATTGAGAGCTGGGAGTCTTAGCTACTGGGCCACCAGGGAAGTCCCCCTGGTAGGTGTTAGAGTTACGTACAGGAATGAAATATACCAAAACCCCTGCCCTCAAGTAGCTCACAGTCTAGTGAAGATAAGACACATGAACACATAAGGTATACTCGTAACACTGAATAAGAGCCATGCCAGAGGGATGAAGCATGGCTGTCCTCACAGACATAGCAAGCACAAATGCAATTAACTTGGTGGAGAGGGCGTGGACAGAGAATCCTAGGCAGGTGAACCTTCGTGTGCACAGAACAAAGTAAGTATGAGAAACTACAAGTATTTAACATTCCTGGAGCAAAAGAGTTCTTGCAAAAGTAGTGGGAGCCTGGCTGAAGAAACTGGCTGAGGATGAAGCATTAAAAAAAAAAAAAAAAAAAAAAAACATGGATGAAGTTTGATGGTTTTTCCTAAAGAGGAACAGAGGAGCCGTGGAAGATTAAGCTGTTTGATGACATGGTCAATTCTCTGCCCTTCAGAAAAGTCCCTCTGGACTCTAGAGTACAGTCAAAGTTGGGCTGGACCAGTCAAGATGAGGTGAAGACACCAATTAAGGAGGGTTTTGTCCAGATGAAGGATCCTGTGAAGGCTGAGGGCATGGGGAGCAGTTCATGGTTATCCCCGTCATTGGAAAGGATGACTTTATGAGATTCAGAGACTAACAGGATAGAGGTGGGGATAAACAGAATGGCTTGTGCTATTGGATGTTTCCCAGGCGGTGCTAGTGGTAAAGAACCCGCCTGCTAATGCAGGAGACATAAGAGATGTGGGTTCATGCCCTGGGGAAAGATCACCTGGAAGAGGACGTGGCAACCCACTCCAATTTTCTTGCCTGGAGAGGCCCCGTGGACAGTGGATTCCCTGGCGGGTTACGATCTCTAAGGTCACAAAGAGACACTACGGAAGCAATTTGGCATGCACTGGGTGTTTGGGCTTCCCTGGAGGCTCAGACGGTAATGCAGGAGACCCAGGTTTGATCCCAGGGTCGGGAAGATCCCCCGGAGAATGAAATGGCAACGCAATCCAGTATTCTTGTGTGGAGAATTCCATGGACAGAGGAGCCTGGCGGGCTACAGTCCATGGAGTCGCAAAGAGTTGGACACGACTGAGCGACTAACTCTGGCAGTGCCATTGACGTGAGGAATAAGAGGAGTAGGCTTGGTAGGGATGCACTCACACACACACAGAGGGAGTTAAACAATACAGCAAAGGGAGATCAGGACCACACACAGCAACACCACCAGGCTTTGATTAGGCAAAGGAACAAACGCTACCATACAGAGTAGCAAACACTGCTTGATCTCTTTTTCAAGACTCCTCTTTGCATAACTTTTCTCCTTTATGGGAGCAGTATCACTTGGAGGAATCTGCTTGTTATCCTTAACAACATTTGAAAATCTTTCTAGGTCCGCAGCAGCAGTTAGTAAGAAATCACGACCTCTTCTTTTCTGGATTTCCTACTTCTTCTTTGGGGGTTTTATTTTTTAAAGTTATTTTAGCTGCGTACAGGCTTTCTTTAGTTGCGATGAGCAGCGGCTACTCTCTAGTTCTGATGCTCAGGCTTCTTCTTGTGGTGGCTTCTCTTGTTTCACAGCACAAGCTCTAGAGGGCGCAGGCTTCAGTAGCTGTGGTTCGTGGGCTCAGTAGTTGTGGTGCATGGGCCTAGCAGCCCTGCAGCATGTGAAATCCTCCCATACCGGGAATCGAACCCGTGTCCTCCAGACTGGCAGGCAAATTCTTAACCACTGGACCACTAGGGAAGTCTGTGAACTTCCTACTTCTTGCTCTGCTCAGTATCTTCTGCTACTGCCAAAGCCTTCCTTCATTGCATGAGTGTGACCATGTAATTTCTGGTGCATTTTAGAGTAGTCAAAGATTTATAACTTCCCAGAAAATATTTGGTTCTGAGATATAAACACAAAGTAAAGGCTGCCCCTAAGAACTTTATGAAGTAGGCAAGGAGCTATTCAGCCATTCAACAGCTAGTCATTCTGTAGTTATGGTTCTGAGGTTAATGCTGGAAATGCAAAGTGGAACTAAAAACCTTTCTTGCCATTAGAGTTTTACATTTGATGGAGAAGGTGAATAAATCAAACCTTAAAGGAATGGGTAAGGCATGATTTATTACAACATAAGATGCTATCTGAGAGCAAGGAATAGGAAGAGCCAACTCATATGTGGATATCCAGAGAAGTTTTCAATAGGTGAAGGACACAAATCACAGAACACAATGTCTACCAGGAACAATGTCCCAAGTAAGGAACGCACCAAGTGCTCAGAAAGAGGCACTATTTCATTCTAAGTAGATCCAGCAAAACTTTTTGGACAGAAGTACGTTTTAGTTGAAATTTGAAAGGGTCCAGTGAATTGAGTTCCAGAAAGTAGGGAGTATAAGAGCATGTTTGAGAAGCTGATGATGTCCTTTACCCAGATCAGACTTAGGTATTTTGGAAGGACTCTAAGACAGGGAGGGAGACAAATACTTTTAAACATTTAACAGCAAATCTAGAGTTAAATAGTATTATAGCATTCAAGAAATACCACAAGGCAGTTAGTGATTAAGAGCGAAGTCAGAGAAAGGACTAGAAGCACATGGAAGGATGAGGTCACCAGTGTGTCTGAATCATAGGGTACCCGCACAAATCTGAGGTCACAGGTCTTTTGTGGGCTGGAAAGGCATTCTCGCCTACTCAGTGGATGCAGGGTAAATGTTGGTTAACTGAGTTAATCTTCCCTCTGGTAGCCAGAAATTGTGGAGGACCTTGCTACTGTGTTTACATTTTAACCACAACTTTAGGGAAAACTAAGGCTCCCCAAGGAAACTGAGGAAAGCACCATTCTGGTGCTTATTTGGGCAAATTCATAGCCAGAAAGCTGCCCTCCAAAAACTGCACCAAGGCTGTCCAGTCCTCTTTTCTAAAGTTCTAAACTTTAGCTGGGCGGAGCGGGGGGAGATGAGAAGGGTATTGGTGTGAATTAAAAAGAGATTCACAGAGAGCAAAGGGAAGTTCTTCACATGCTTTTCTTAGTGGTCCACCTCCCCTCGACCCCCACCCTGCCTCCTTGAGGGAAAGCCATGTAGCCAAGAGTATTGAACTTGAAACCTGGGTCTCTGCCACTACCTGACAATGAACAGGTCACTTAATCTCTTCATCTCCGAGTCCTCTGTCCTCATTCATGGTTGTGGGCTCCATACTATTTAGGGTCTACGATATGAAAGGTGAGGCGTTTTCCACGCTCTCTTTTAATCCTCACAACCACTAAGGTAGATTTCAGTAACCCCATTTGACTCAAGACATTCAGTTCAGAGTGTGTAAGTTACACGTCCAAGGTCACACAGCAACAGCGCGGGGGCCAGATGGCAATCCAGGGTTGCTTGAGTCTCTCACTGCGCAGTCCCAGCTTGGCATCAGTTGAGCAGCCCGATACTGGTTCCCTGGGTCCCCCACTCCTGGACTACCGGACTGCCTCCCCTCCTCCCACCTAAACCCCCAGGCTAAGCGCCCCTTTCACCACCGGGCACGCTCAGTCGCTCAGGAAGAGTTTTCGCTCTGCCTTGGGAAATTTTTCACGCCGCTCCGGCAGCCGAACCCGCCCCGCCCACGGCTTCTCCTCACCGGATTGGTCGAACTCAGGGAAGCTACAAGGAGGCCCCGATGACCTCCCAACTACCCCTCCCAACGATCTGGGTGCGCGCGTTCCGAGCGTGCGTGCGTGCGTGCGTGCGTGCGTGCGTGTGAGTGAGCACGTGAGGCCCCGGAACGTGCACTGGGGGAGGGGGGCGGGACTGGAAAAACCGGAGGCAAGGGGCGGGGCTGCCGTTGCCATAGCAGTGACGTCAGGCGTCGCGGAGCGAACCCGGCCCCTTCCCCACGCGCGCGCGCGCGCGCGCGCACACACACACAGAGAGACAGGCACACACGCGCGCGCACCGCCGCTCTCCGTCAGACACACTGGAGGGAAAGGTCAAACTAAAGGCGAGGGAGCCGGGAGGCCGGAGGGAGCCGCCGCCGCGCGCCATGACGGACGCGGCCGAGGCGGCTTTCTCGCCGCCGACGCCGCCGAGCCGCTGCTCCCGCCGCGCCCCCGATCCCCCCTTAGCGCCCCGCGCCCCCTCCCCCGGCGCTCGCGCGTCCCCGCGCCCCCTCCTCCCCGCTGCGCTCCGGGCGCGCGTCGGGCCCCGGGAGCGCGCCGGCTGGAGCGGGCGCCGGCGGGTGGGAGGCCCCGCGGCCTCCACGCCAAGAGCCCCCCGACCCCCTCGGCTGGTCCCTCGGCCGGAGCCCGCCAGGTGAGTGCGGTGGGGGACGGGCGGCGGGGAGAGCGGGTGTCAGGAGCCGTCCGGGCAGCCGGCGGGCTCAGCCCGCTGCCTGACCCCTTCCGGGGGTGCTGACAGGCGCGCGGTCCCCGGCCTCTGGGGGGCGTCGCGGGGTCGGCGTCTCTCTCACGGGGTTGGGGGGCTGCGGGGGGGAGCCTGTTTGGCGTCCCTGCCCTTCGGGGTCGGCCGCGGAGCGCCGGGCGCTCGGGGCCGGGGGAGTGCCGCCGCCCGGCGGGAGTCGGTCGGGCGACCCGGCCGTGGGGACCGGCGGCGGGAGGGCAGGTGGGCCCCTCTCGGGGGGTGAAGTGTGGGAAGGGGGCGAGGGGCCGGGCCAGGTGCGCGCGGGGCGGGGGGTCCTCTGAGCTCTCAGGAAATGTTTGTCGGGCAGTTGGGAGAAACTCCGTCCTGGGGACGAGGCGCCTTGCATTTTGCCCCCGGGGCAGCGAAAGTGGAAGATCTTTACAGCAAAACTCGGGGGAAGCCTGGCTGGACCGGACTAAAGGAAGAGGGGGACGCCCCCCCCCCCCACCACCCCTGCACAGGGACCAGAGACGAACAGACCTGCCTGTGGGTAGCATTAGGGTATGAGGCGTGGACGTTGCCATGCCAGTGTTGGATGTTTGTTGCTGATGGTTATTTTAGGACTAAATGTTTAAAAAAAAAAAGTTTCTTGGGAGAGAGGGAACTGCTTGAATGGTCAGGAGTTCTTCCCTGTGTGTGTATGTGCAGGAATTGGGTTAATCTTTCACACCATCACCACCACCCAACTGAATCGATGCCCAGTGGACTTTAAAAATAATAAATACGAAACCCTAAAGCCCTGAAACGAAATGGTGTTTGTCTGATGAGTTTCAGGTGTCAGGCTCCGGGTTTTGCGAGAAAAACAGAGAGGCAGGACACCGAAGTACTTGATATGCTCCAGCAGCCGTCTTTTTTTTTTTTTTTTTTTTTGTGGTAATAAGCTTTGGAGCCCATCAAAGTGGAGTTTAGTTATAACTGCCAGGGTTAAGTAATCACATTGACCCCGTGCCACCCACCAATCAGGAGCTTCCCTGAAAGTAACTTGGAAGCGAGCTATCAGTGCAGTCCTCTGCTGATTGCGAATAACCACTGCTTCTGCTCATTTCTTTTTCCCTCTTTAATTTTCCGCTGTTGTAATGCATGCAACCTATTTACCAGACGTTGGAACGAATCATCCATAGTTGAGTTGCTCTCCACACACTTTTCGAAAGATCAGGTGCTAGCTGTAAGATAATTTCTTTTCATGTTGGAAAGTTGTTCGGAAATTTCCATTATAGTAATTTCACATGATAAAGATTTTTTGAGTGGAAGTCTAGCTTAAACAGATGATTACCAAGTGGGTAATTGGGAAGATTTTAGAGTTTAAATCTCATCCAAGAAAACTTCTGGTTTGTGAAAGGTGCAGGATTGTGACCGTTGAGGAAATGTCTTTGGTAAAGAATCAGGAACGCCCGGACGCCTGGTGAATTTCATGTTAATTGGCAGGCTCCGCATATGTTATACAAACTTTCTCCTTACCTAAGCATTTCTAATACGTGGGTGCTGCTTTGGTTGTTTATGGATCTTTAGTTAATTCATCATTTTCAAAAAGTTCTATGAAGAGAGAACTCTCACTTTGAAATTAAGTCCTGGTAGCCGTAGCCAGGATACCAAAGGTTTTCAGTACAAGATGTGAGGGAGGATTTTTCAGTGTACCATCTTAATTCTTTCTCTGCAGCTATTTTTGTACCTGATTCTGTGCTCTGATGCCCCTTTTAGGCCTTATTCCTATGGCAGTTGCTGACATATGTCTGTATACAATCCTGTAATGGGGTACTTAAATGTTACGATTTAGAACATCATTTCCTGTACTATATAAATAACTTTTTGTTTGTCTTCCTTCCTTATCTGTGTCTAAAGGGAACTGTAGAACTGGGCAAATCAGTACTTAATCAGCATATCCCCCCTCCTGTAAGTCTCGTTGACCTTGGTGCCATCGTGGAGGTCATGTGTTCATGGAGATAAACAGTTCTTGAATAGTTTCCTCCAGGTGACAAAGGCACATGGGAAAGTGATTTGAGATATGAGTTTCTTGATTTTTCAAAAAAAATCATTTTAATCAGGCATTTATTGTGATCATTGCCAAAATAGTTCATTGACTTGTCTTTGGGAGTCCATACATTTCTATTTCACATTTTAAAGAATCACTTAATTTCTTTTTTGACTTTTCTAGTGTTGTATATTCTACTACAGATGAACAGCTGGTTTTTTGGGTGACATTTTTAAAACTTGGGAAAGAGAGAGAAGCGCAGTAACGCTGGGAAGAATTTAAGCAGTTGTGCTCAACTTTAAGAAATTTGATATTTAAAAGTGTAAGATTACAAAACAAGTAGTGGTTACTTATGTTATATGAAAATTCTAAATTTTACAAAAAGGATTCCCTAAAGGGTGCCTTCAAATAATAATCCCTTTTATATGTTATTTACCAAATGTGATTTGATTTTTGAAAAGTCAGTTGTCATACAACAATTTAAGAACAGATTTTTGACATAAGATTTATCAGTGTGTTCCTTGAATTGTCCCTTTCCCTAAGGTGTTTTGGGGCAAAGTTAATATTTATGGGTTTCCTGAATTCAAAGTTGTGCCACTTATATGCTGCCTATTAAGTAAGGTTTTAACTGAATGGAAAAATTGCCATTTGATTTGTGCTGTACCGTTTACAGAGTACATTGAAACCTAATTAAAATGCCAAAATTTTATGGTCTGGTTTGTCTGGAACCCTACCCAAGGTTGTTCAGTTACTAAGGTATCAAAGCAGCTTGTTGTAAGATACTCTCACTAGGACGGTGGTCCTGAAGCAAAGGCCAACAAGTGGTTATACCCAGACTTCAGCAAAATCCAAATAAATAGATTTGGTCTAAAGTCCACATGCAGTGAAAACCATTACCTGAGATTTTTCTCTAGGTGCAAATTATTCTTCAGAATTAAAGGTTTGATTTTCCTAAGCTGTAATTCTATTTGGGTCACTTGTGAAAAATCTATTTTGATAAAAGAACAACTGCATACTCTTGGAACTTTCAAGGGAGCTTTTTTTTCCTCTCTCTCTTTTTGTTAGTGCAGTTGGGTTTTATTTGGAATCCCAGGAGATACTGAATGAAGTCCTTGGGGAGTTTTCATTCCAAAATCATTTGGCTTTGATGATATTTAAAAAAAAAAAAAAAAGGAATGTGAGTTAATATGAGTAGAACTTGCTTATGTGTTAGCTCAGACTTTATGTTGGGATAAAGGGGAAAGGGAGGAACTGAACACAAACTTAATTAAGGATAATTAATCAAATTTGTTTTATGCTGTTCATGCCTGGCTGTGTAAGAGTCTCACCCTTCCCAGCTTTAGAGAAATCTTATTCCTAGAGAAGGGATTTGAAGGTTAAGAGCTAAGTGTTGAGTATATAAGTGTTGTTGGAGTATCTTTTGAGCATTTTAATAGTTTTTTGTCTTGTTCTTGTGCATTAGACAGAAAGCAGGAAACTATTTTCATGCTGAATATAGATTGAGAGCCCAACTTTGGGATAATGGGCACAGTTTTATTGCTCTTAGCATAATTGAATATTATAAAAATTAAGGGAACAGTTTGAATGATGCCATTAATTTTTTAGTATAGGCTCTTAGTTCCTCTCCTGAACAAATGAATAAAAATGAAGATTGAAATTGTGATGTTAAAAAAAATGTTTTCAAATTTTGTTTTGCTTTTTTAATCTCAAAGGACTGTCTCAAGGATTGCTAATTTAGAACATAGGTAAAAATTTCATTACTTGGGTTTATCATAATTGAGGGCATGTAATTTAAAAAAATTTTAAGTACATGCAAAAAAATAAGTAGACTACTGCATTTTAAAAATATTTGTGCCAAGATCTATGAGAATAGGGGTAATGATCAGAAATTTTAATTGGGACTTCAGGCTGATTTATGTTATTAGTATCATTATTTAACCCAATGTCACTTTTAAAATGTCATTTAATTTTTCTTTTCTGTAAAATACAATCAGTGGAACATATTTTATATAAAATTGGGTTCTTAAATATTTGGTAGACTTCTTAAGTATAAAATATTACCAGGCAAGAGTACTGGAGTGGGGTGCCATTGCCTTCTCCATAATAAAGATGTTTAAGTCTATAGGATTTTTTAAAGTTTTTAGACCTTGTAATCTGCAGAAATTTGGAGAAAAAATTTTAAAAATAAGAAAGGCTGAGTTCAGATTTATAGTCATAGATGATCCCATAAATTGCATTTTACTCATTCTACTTAAAGGGTTTTACTGTTCCGTGTTTATATTTTGCATACTCTCGTCACACTGGGTTTTTTATTTTGATTTTTTGTTCGCACACCACGTGGCATGTGGAATCTCAGTTCCCTAGCCTGGGATTGAACCTGTGCCCCCCGCAGTGACAGCTTGGAGTCCTAATCACCGGGGAAGCCTCTGGTCACACTGGTTTTTAGTGTTGGATCATCTTATCTTTAGCATCAAAGTTCTTTTGTAAAAACTGTCCTCTATTTTCTCCCAGCTCCTCTATCTGAAAGATTGTTTGAATCTGTTACTGAATGTTGTTTAATCAGAAGTTAGTCTATATAGAAGAGTTTTTGCAGTTTTCACAAACTTGGGAAAAATACAGATTTATCTTAAGATAATTTATGAACTTCTTTGTATTAATACAAGGACAATTAAACACTATATAATTTAATATTCCTAACTATTAGCATTTATTCTAAGTTTATTTGATGTATTGTTGAAATCAACATAGTAATTGTACAGTCTCTAAAAAAATATCTATTTTGTCTATGGGATAGTTTTCAAAACACTTCCCTTAAGTGGGAAAGAGATGGAAATTTTACTCTGAAACTTTCTACTTGAATATATAGTTAAATGTTTGAGATTGGGTGTTGTTTTGATTGTTAGTTACATGTGAGGATTTTTTGTACCTTTTTGTAGGATTACTTTCAAGTATGTTTTCATTTTGTAAAAAGCTTTTTTTTTTTTTTTGGTTATTTTGTTAATGATTGCAAATTCTCCGGCTTTTATATTTGAAAGAAATATAAGTGAGTAATTTATTAAACTGTTTCCCTAAAGTGCGTGCGGTAACATTTATTTTACTATAACAAAGAGAGTTATCTTCATCCCAAACAAATTTATAACAGAATAGTTGGTTATTTTTGCAAATTTAGGGAGTGTTGAGTGTGCCCAGAAATGGCGCATTGAATGCTAGATTTTGGACTGAGTTTATCATATGGAGAGGGTGTTTATCTTATAAAGACGTTTATATTTCTGTTTAAGGACCATATCTTACGTATGCTCGAAGTGACTGTGCTGTACATGTTGGTCGAATAATTTATGGAAGAGTTAATTGGTATCCTGAACTTCCGTCCCCTCTTCCTCCTTTTACTAATTGTCACTGGTTGGCTCTGAGCCAGGTGCTAGGAGGGAACTTTTAATGCTCGATAGATAGATAGAGGATGGTTGTTGGTTTCTTCCCAGTGTCATATCCTATAAAGAAAAGTGAGGTGATTCTCTAACTTTCTTTTAATATGTGTTAAATGTTGTTTTGAACATTTGTTTTCAATCAGTCTATTTATAAAGGGGATGATACTTTAAAAATTCTCGAGACTGTTTAAGTGGTTATGTTCCCCACAGCAGGGAAGGAGAGGGTAGAGAGGATTGTAGGGATTTGATTAAATTGTGTAAAGCGAATATAATTATTTTGATATAAAACATGTTAAATTAATCACTACCTTTTCTGTAGGATGGTAATCTTGCTTTTTTAATGAGCATATCTCACTGTGAAGAATCAGGAGTAGTGAATTGCTAGGAGAGGCATATGCATATCATTAGTCAGTTTTACATGTTATTGCTGGGGACATTTTAGATGGCCATGAGAAAGATAAGCAGTTTCACTGAAGATCATTTTCAGAGATCTCACTTGGAGCTCCACATTTTAAAAGGTGGGAGAACAGATTCTCAAGTGATGGATGGGGAAGCATTTTCAGATACAAAGTCACTACTAAGAAAACAAGTGTACCAATCTTTAAAAAATTACATTATACCAATTACAATCATATATCCTATATTTTCCAAAACTGTACCAGTTTTCAATATCCTGTGGCCATAAATACACTAGAATTTGTCCACCCATAAGTTCTAACTTTGAGGTTAAAAAGGATAGTCACTTACATTATAGTTTAACTCATAAATGAAAAAGCTGATCATTTTTATCTTCCTTTTCCTATATTATAACTTTGCCATTGACTTTTGAAGGCCTAATGTTGTTGTTCAGTTGCTCAGTAGTGTCCCCAGCGTGGGGGTCACAGCATGCCGTTTTGCCCAAACTCATGTCCGTTGAGTTAGTGATGCCATCCAACCATCTCGTTGTCTATCATCCCCTTCTCCTGCCTTCAGTCTTTCCCAGCATCAGGGTCTTTGCTAATGAGTCAACTTTTCACATCAGGTGTCCATAAGTGTTGGAGCCTCAGCTTCAGCATCAGTCTTTCCAATGAATATTCAGGGTTGGTTTCCTTTAGGATTGACTGCTTTGATCTTCTTGCTGTCCAAAGGACTCTCAAGAGTCTTCTCTAGCACCACAGTTCGAAGGCATCAATTCTTTTTTGATGTCAACCTTTTTTACTGCCTAGCTCTCACATCCATACATGACTACGGGAAAAACCATAGCTTTGACTATAGGGATGATGGTCGGCAAAGTAATGTCTCTGCTTTTTAATATGCTGTCTAGGTTGGTCATAGCTTTTTTCCCAAGCATCTTTTAATTTCCTGGCTGTAGTCACCGTCTGCAGTGATTTTGGAGCCCAAGAAAATAAAGTCTGTCAGTGTCTCCATTGTTTCTCATCTATTTGCCGTGAAGTGATGGTACCGGATGCCATGATTTTTGTTTTTTGAATGTTGAGTTTTAAGCTAGCTTTTTTACTCTCCTCTTTCACCTTCATCAAGAGGCTCTTTAGTTCCTCATCACTTTCTGCCATTAGGGTGGTGTCATATGCATATCTGAGGCTGTGTAACCTCAGATTCTATGATTGAAGAGAAACTGTAAGAATGAATACTGGCACCTGAGACGTTAGATTCACATTGGGAAAGAGAGGCATGAAGTAAATAAAACACATCTGTGTGGCTATATTAATTCTTCTGAAAAGCAGTGGTTTTGAAGCTATATTCTGTAAAGGGTTCATTCTAAGCATATTCATTCCAGTTTCAACCAGTGCAGTTTTATGTTGCTGTTTTAAATGTGGACGTTTGCATAAGATTTCATGAAATCGGGGTACCATTGTTTAAAATAGAAAGTGTGATAGCCACTTTTGTTAGCGTGTTTGGTCTTATCAGTGTCCTGCTTAAACCCTTGCAATGCTTGAGTCTTTATTATGACTTACACAACTTATTTATCTAGCTCCAGCTTCATCCTTCATCTCTTATCACTGTTTCCCTTGCTTTCCTTGGAAACCTTGCATTGTAGTGCTACTTAAATTGCTTGATATTCCCTAAGAAGGCAATGCTCTTTCCATCTCCATGCCTTAACGTGGAGCCACCCTCATTCTCGTCATGCTGAGGAACTCTGTTTCCTTGGAGCCTTGGTCATTGCTCCACCAAAGCACTGGTTTCATTATTTTGTAACTATGGCTTTCCTCAAGAGCAGAAACCATCTAATTTATCTTCATATCCATACTGCTTGGTGTTCATTAAGTATTCAAATGTCTGTTGAATAATTGCATTCAGGACTTGAGAAGTAGAAGAATTACTGTAATGCGTACTCATGTGAGTAACATCACAGATCTAGTCTGTGTAAAAGTACTCTTAGTGACATTTTGTCAGGCACAATGCTAAGTGTATAAGAAGTACCCAGATGCACTTACCAGGAAGTATAACAAAGCCAAAAGATACATTAAATGGAAAGTTAGATTAGATTAGGTACCAGTGATTTAAATGAAGTGATTTAAATGTATTGGCTTCAGTCATCTAATCCTGCAAGCTGGTTGTGGAAGCATTTTAATAATTCCATACAGTCTTGAAAAACTTTCTTTCTATGTGACTAATGCTAATAGATTCAAAAAGACCTTCAGATGTCAAAATTTAACATAGTGTTGTGCGTGTGTGTGTGCGCTCAGTCACTGAGTCGTGTCCGACTCTTTGTGACCCCATGGATGTAGCCCACGAGGTTCCTCTGTCCATGGAATTTCTCAGGAAAGAATACTGGAGTGGGTTGCCATTTCCTTCAGGGGATCTTTCTGGCCCAGGAATCAAACCTGCTTCTCCTCCATTGGCAGGTGGGTTCTTAACACTACTTGGGAAGCCCCTAACATACTGAAACCTATCCGTAAGAGTGAGCTCTGGAGCTGTCCTGCCTGAATCTCAGTCCCTTTCCTAGCTTTGTGATCTTGTGCAAGCTGTCTAATCTGTGGCTCCTTTTTCTTATCTGTAAAATGAGGATTTCAGTCATACCCTATATGGCTGTGATGAAGGGTGAACACAAGTTAATGTATGTCGAGCAGTTAGAAGAATGCCCAATACACAGAAAACATTCAACACATATTATAATTTCTAGCAGCTTCTTAAGCAGTTTTTTAAAGTGTACATATTTCCATCATTTAAAGACAATTTCTTTAATACATGAGTCTCTAAAATAAAAATAGCACTTTTAGTTAGTTACTGTTCTATCTCCTTATGGCCTTCCCTTGTGGCTCAGCTGGTGAAGAATCTGCCTGCAATGCCGGAGACCTGGGTTCAGTCCCTGGGTTGAGAAGATCCCCTGGAGAAGGAAAAGGCTACCACCACTCCAGTATTCTGGCCTAGAGAATTCCGTGGACTGTATAGTCCATGGGCTCACAAAGAGTCAGACAAGACTGAGCGACTTTCACTATCTCCTTCCTGCCTCATTCTCCTGTTTCCCAGTGGAGTATAGGCCGTTTCTGTCCTCTGGTTGATGTGAGATATGAAACTGTTCTTCTGATTTCTGCAGCAGAGCATTTTGTTCCCATGACCTGTGTGGTTCCTGATGGTGCTGACAAGAGAGGAGGGGGAGGAGCATCAAGTGTAGGAAATCCAGTGACAGGTTCCTAAACCAGCCTTAACCTGTACCAAGGAAGTCCTAAACTTTCATCCTTCTTGGTAGAGGATAGGTATGCAACTTTTTTCCTTTACACTTTCCCTGACTTTTTTGTCTTGGAAGAATAGATTTTAAAAAAATCCGACTTTATATATGCATACTGGTGTTAGTTGCTCAGTTGTGTCTGACTCTTTGTGACCCCCTTGGCTGTAGCCTGTTCCTCTGTCCATGGAATTCTCCAGGCAGGAATATTGGAGTGGATAGCCATTCCCTTCTCCAGCCAATCTCCTGACCCAGGGATCAAACCCAGGTCTCATGCGTAGCAGGCAGATTCATTTACCATCTGAGCCACCAGGGAAGCCTGTGGATAGAGGAGCCTGGTGGGCTACAGTCCATGGGGTCGCAGAGAGTAGAACACCACTGAGCAACTAACACATATATTCCGGAAAGGCACATACAAATTTAATAAGTCAGTGAACCTATTTTTTAAGTTCAGCGTTCACACATGTACCTGTAGTGAGGACAGGAAATGGGATGTTAGTAACTTGCGTCAGTACCCTGAAACTCCTGTGTGCCTCGAAACCCTGTCCAGTGTGCCCTTTCGTGATACAAAGAGCAGTTCCAAGGAGAGAGAGCTCTGCTTCCAAGACACTCGGTAAAGAGTGGTTATTCACTTCTCACTGTAACAAGAAGAGAATATCCAGTGTATCCTTACAGCCTAGTGTGACCGCCTCTCTTGTGTAACAATTAAAATATAATGAAAAGCTCATTCGTTTTTTTTTAATATTTCATTAAAAAGAAAGAAATTTAACAAATAATTTTGAGCTGACTGTGAGTGATTTGAAAGTGAGGGGCCAAGATATAAAGATAAGTTGAGCACTTATCTTCACTACTTATGACCTATTAGAGGGACCAGAGTACTTGGAAGTTGAAAGCTGGGAATGAGATTGTACAAGTGCTGGGTTTTGAACAGATTAAGGAAACAAAATAAGACGTTAACAAGGGACCATTTTAAATGCCAGTGGCATCCCGTGTGATTGTTTGCCTTGGGAAGTTTGAATCCTTATACAAATCAGTCAGTAACACTAGTTTAGCATTAGCAAATTTTTGCTCAAGGGCCTTTGTAGGGACTGTCGAATCCTTTGCACCTTTGTGCAATTGATGAGTGAGGTCATACAAGAAAAACCAACTTCTAGAACAAATACAGTTTTGACTAAACATATTTCTTCCGTGCAGACCTAGACTCTGTCCATGTTTAAATGTTATCTAGCCTTGAAATTTCATTTCCTTCAACAGCATGCCTTTCTGTATTTGTCAGGCCAAAGAACTTCTTGTTTTACTTCTTACCTCAGTTTTTGTTCTTTGTTGTTGGTAGTATTGATAGTATTATTTAATCAGGAAGGAGAAATACTGTTTGGACATTTTCAAATGCCTCAAAACTGTTAGGTTACCTAGTGGAATGAGTAAGATTTGTGTGACTTCTGCCCAGTTGGATCACCTCAAGAACATCTCTGTGCTGTCATCCACCCTTCCTTGTTTTAGGGTTCTGAGTGTTAGAAATAACTTCTTATTGAACTTGATTTGTTTCCCCTCTTTAAGTTTCGCTTACTTGTCTTTGGCTGTCTAGGGCACTATATACATGAAACTTAACTCTTCTTACACACAGTAACTCTTAAAATGCTTGGAAATGACTGTTAAATCCTGCTTGAGTCTTGTTGCCAGAATAAGGGGGGAAAAAAGCCCTAATTCTCAACCATATGCACATGACATGGTTTACAGACCTTTCTCCGTGCACATTGCTAAACTCATGACAAAGTCTTTTTGTCAATAACCTCTCAAAATACAGTGGCCAAAACTGACTGACGGCCTCAGATGTGGACTGCCCATTGCTGAAGACAATGAAGCTATTATCTGGGTACTGTGCTTCTGTTAATACAGCCTGAAATTTGTATCACATTTTTTGGCGGCAGCATTATCCTTTGATCATATTTAGCTTATGGTCAACTAAAACGTTGTCTCTTTTTCATGTGGACTGCTTGAAGTCTAGTTTTTCTCATTCTTTACTTGCAAGTTGATGCTTTGAAAATAAATGCAGGATATGATGTATTACATTACCCTGAAAGTTTAAGTGAATTTTTTAAAATCAAATTTTATCTTAATTTGACTATCTAGAGATACAGCATTTGTATAAAAAAGCACAATTTTCATGGTGCTCTCTCATATATTTTTATTTAATCTTTACAGCAACCATCCCAGAATCAGAAGAGAAAAGTGGCTTTCTGCTAGGTCAGTTATTGGCAGGTGTAGTACTTGGTCACAGGGGTTTTGGTTCCAGATCCCCTGTTCATCTTAACCACTGTTCACTTGGCATTTAGCGCGTCCTCCGCCATGTGGCCAGCTCCGCGTGGGGCTGGTGCGTTTGTGAGCGAGACAGCCTCTGCCCTGTGGTTTGTGGCTTGCGTGTAAATAGTTGCTGCCGGCTCCTGCGCACCTTCTCCTTCAGAGGGCGCTGTGGTGGACTGTGGGATCGTCCACAGTATGTGTTGCCTCTCTCCTAGGGTCCTCTCTGTCAGAGGATTGTATTTCCCACTCTGTTGACATCAGGTTTGGACACTTGGCTTTCCTAGACTGATAAAACGTTAAAGGAAGTGGCATGTCCCATGTTTGAGCAGATGTTTTAGATTCTGCTTTGCAGTTCTGCCAGTGGCTCTCTTCCTTCTGTCATGGAACCAGCCTGCCTTAGCTGGGGCTGGTCCCAGAATGATGGAACTTCAGACAGAATTCCTGAATGATGGAGCAGAGCTGAAGCCAATTCACGGTTGACATCTAATGTAACTGAGAAATGAAACCTTGTGTTGGAGGCACCATGATTTTGGAGCTGTTTGTTAGCATAGCATCATGTATCCCAAGCAGGCTGTGATACTGACATTCAAGGTGCTGTTTGATGATAAATAAGACTTAAGCCTTGTTCTCAAGGAATGTGCAGTTTTGGCGGGTGCAGTAAATTTCCATCAGTTACTGTAGTTGAGGAAGAGGAGACTACGTGAATGGAAAGGTCTTTGAAGCTGAGGATCTTTCCTGACTGCTTCATCTCTAGGCTGAATCAGTCAATATGTTTTAAATTCAGAGTCTAAGGTCCAGCTACTCACGGTCACAACTTCTATCCAAAATTTGATAAGCATGCTTTCTCTGTCTTGGTTCAAATCACCTTTTTAAAAACAAATGTTCAAGAGGATGGGCTTTGACAGAATAATCACTAGAAACTTTCTTCCTAAGCCTTACTAGTTAGCATTCCCTAGGTAGCCTAAGAACCTGCCTAGGTGAACTGTTTCCCCAACACACCCATGAGAGTATCATGAGACCCTTGGTCCTGTTGGAAGTTTATTGGTCAGCATTCAGATTTTCCATTGCTACAGCCTCCTGTACCTGGTTTTGCATGGGTTTTCATTTAAAAAGGAAGCCCAGGCTGGGATTCTGTGAGGAATTTCCTTACCTGAGAAGCTGAGGGATGCGTGGCCAGGGTTCAGGGGAGCTCTTGAAACCTTTGAAAAAATTACATGGAAAATTTTCTGTAAATATACCTTGTTCTGAGCTGTAGCTTTCATCAGATTATCAAAGAGAATTAATGATTCCCCTTAGAAGGTTGCAGCCGCTTTTGTGGCGTGAGAGGAGAAGTGGAACGAGGATTGAGAGGGCGTGAGTGTGTAAGGGACGGGTCGAGAGGGCACGGGTGTGTAAGGGACGGGGGGCCATAACCCAGGAGGAGGGCTCAGAAGGGAGAGGGAGCAAGGGCTGAGGACCGTGAACACACGTGTTTCAGAAGCCAGTTCCTTATTAGTCAGGTTGTTACAAATCGTTCTAGGATTTTGCATGGATTCTACTTCCATTCTCATGGCACTTATTTGTGATTCCTTGGAAATTACCCAATTTTCAGATATATTTAATGTTTTATGCTGTAATTTTTCTCAATCTATAAATATGAATTTAAGCAGTTCTTTCTTCTGTTCCCATCTCCTTCCTATCTTCAGCTTTGATTTTTTTCTTTCATTCTTTTTTTTATCCCCCCCCCCACCCTTAATCCTTATTTACCTTTCTTAGATTAAAGGTCATTCTTATTTAAGAAGGCTGACTCAAGATAGAAACTGTTCCTTAGGTTATCTGTTGATAATTGGCCCCAAGTCAGGAGATAGCCTTTGTTATTCTTTCTTGTTGGGAAGGCTTCCTCCACCTCACCCCACCTCAGGATCTTAGATTCCCAGCCAGGGATCAAACCCTGGGCCACAGGACTGAAAGCACAAAGTCCTAACACCTGGACTGCCAGGGACTTACTGAGGAAGGCATTTTTAAGTTTAAAATTTTTTAACACTTATGACAAATATCTTAAAAAAAACAAAACTGTATTGAGATATAATTGTTATACAGTTAACTGCACATATCAAAAGTATATAATTTGATAAGCTTTGACACAGTGCATACCCATAAAACCATACCTGTAGTCAAGATACTGAGCGTATTTGTCACCCCTCAGTTTTTTTAGTCCCCCTTGGTAACCTCCCCCCCTTTATTACCCAGGCAACTACTGTTTATTTTCTTTTTCTTTAGTTTAGTCAGCATGTCCTAGAATACAGGATGCACTCTTTTTTTAATTTAACTTCTTTCACTCAGCATGATTATTTTGAGATGTATCCATTTTGTAGTGTGTATTAATAGTTTATTCCTTTTTTAGCTAAGAAATATTCTATTGGATGGATACATACTATAATCTGTGTATCCGTTCACATCTTGATGAGTGGGGTGGTGATTCTAGTTTTTGGCTTTTACAAATAAAGCTGCTGTGAACATCCATGAGCATACCTTTGTATGGACATAGGTCCTCATTTCTCTCGGGTAAATTCCTAAGAGTGAAGTGGCTGAATAATATGGGGGGAGGGGGGAGACAGGGAAGAAGAGGTTGAGAAAGTAAGAGAGGTTTATTGTAAGAAATTGGATCACAGGGTTGCGGGGGCTGGCAAGTCCAAAATCCATGGGATGGGCCAGCAGGCTGCAGCTGGCAGGGGAGTTTGCTGTTGCAGTCCTGAGTCCAGCATCTATAGGACGGGCCCAGAGTCTGGGAGTTCAGGCAAAATTTCTGTCCCTGTCTTGACACAGAATCCCTTCTTCCCCAGGAAGCAGCAGTGTTTTGCTTTGAAGGCTTTCAACTGATTAGATGTGGCCCACCCACATTGTGGAAGGCAATCTCCTTTACATATAACATCAGCTAGTTGTACATGGTAATCACGTTTGTGGAATACTTTCACAGCAAACTAGTGTTTGACCAAACACCTGGGCACGAAGCCTAGCTAGGCTGACACAAAATTTAACCACTACAGTCCCTAAATATTTCGTATTTTTAATGCTGTTATAAATTTTTTATTCATATGTTTTTAAATTCAATTTCCGGTTGTTGCTAGCTCACTAGCATGCTGTTGGTGTTTTTTGTTTTGTTTTGTTTTGTTTTTTAAATTTTTTTAAATTTATTTTTTGGCCATGCCACACAACCTGTGGAATCTTCGTTCCTCGACCAGGAATTGAACCTGAGCCTCTGCAGTGAAAGCGCAGAGAACTGGACTGCCTGAGAGTTCCCTGTTGTTTTTTTTAACTGGCTACCTTTATACTACTCTTAAACAGATAAGTGTCAGTTTTTTCATTCTAGTTCAGGATTACCTTCCATCTTTTTAGACATATCCTTTAAAAATAGGAATTATTTTAGATACTTCATAATGTCATTACTTCTCACTTCTCTTGTTTATTGGAATCATCTTGACAGGAATGGCAAGTTCATCTTAATAATCTTGTCTTACCTTATTTGAGTCATCCTTTTTATTTTTTTTAATCATAGGACTATAACACTTCTTAAATATTTTAAAGATTAAAAATGTAGGTGGATTTAGAGTCTAGAACCTAGAAAATTTCAGAGCAGAGGCACTGATACCCAGAAAGGAAACAAAATTTGGGAGAGAAGATTCAGGCTCATATTTTAGTCATCACCTTTATGCCACTCTCTTTGTGATTCACTTTTTGAGCTTCAGGTCCTCATCTGTAAAATGGAATAACAACATCGATTTTCATCAAGCCATTGTGAAGTTAAGTGAGCAGTTTTGTGTGAAGAGGCTGGAATCGTGCTTTTAAACATAATAGCTCCCATTACTATTAGCATTTTATTCAGCAAATGTTTGATACTTCTATTTGCATTTTTTAGAATGAATTTTGCAAGAAGTTTATCAGATTCTCCACCAAAAGCTTGCAGACACTGTTCCATGCTCTAGAACTATAGGAGGTAAAAGGATGAGCAAGGTTCCTGCTCTCATGAAGGTTCAACCTGGCAGGCTCTGACAGGACAGGCGGACAATAAGCAAGTAAAGGAACGAGCCGAGGACATCATTTCAAGTCGTGATAAGAACCGTGAAGAGCAGCGGGGCAGATGCAGTGACGTGGGCCGGTGGGGGCAGCCCCGTCAAAGTGGGCAGGCCAGGAAGACCTCTCTGCAGAGATGACGTTGGAGTCAAGACCCCGTCTGAGGAGGGTGTGAAGGAACCAGGCATGTGAAGGGCCATGTAACAACTGGTGTGGCAGAGATTGCAGAGCCTCTGCAGTGGGAAGGATTGGCAGATGGGAGGAAGAGAGAGGAGCCCCGAGAGCTGGTGCAGAGGAGCGGGGGAGTCAGAGAGGGGACGTGCGTTCCACACCAAGCACAGGGGGGAGGCCTTGGACGGGTTCTAGGAAGGGAAGTGACCTGATCAGGGGGCATCGTTGCCCTGGGCCTGTGGGGACATGAGCCCAGCCCTGAGGCACCAGCTTGCTGCACATTTCAGTGTGACTTGGATTTCCAGTTGCCTCAGAAACATTAAACTACATGTTTTCCCCGATATAAAGATCCCAGCCAGACCCTGTCAAAGCCAAGGGTGTATTGTCTAAAGCAAATTCTGTTTTATATCTTCCCAGTTTTACTTAGATTTATTATATACTTCCGTGTATTTTCAAAAATAGTGTTTTGGGGATTTTTTTGCCCTTTCAAGCTCATGTGGCAATTGACTGGCATCGCAGTCAGGGCTCAACCTTGGTGTCAGATATCAGCATAATTATTGACCACATGGAAGCATTCGGCAAATATTAATATCAACAGATCTTTATTACTAGAATATGATTCCCTCATAGAATCATGGAACCAGTGAACTTAATAATTTGTTGGTCTCGATTCCCTTCCTTTTATAGAAGAGACAGCTTGCATCCAAAGAGGTTAAATGGTTCGCATTACATAAACATAAAAAAAAAAAAAATAAGCCTGGTTTATGTTATCCTCCCCTGATCTAAGGTGAGAGATTCTTGAGGCAAAATATGGAGCCAGTAAAGACGCAGACATCAGTTTTCTTTATGTTTGCTGCCTTCTTCTCTGTGGCTCGTTTATTTTATACCTGTGGTATTTTACACTTATCCCTGGACTAAGGATACTGGAATGAATCAGACAGCCATTCTGTAGTGGGGAAATAGGGAAACAGACAAGTAAACAAGCAGTTGCCATACAAGTCACATGGCACAATGAAGGCAAGCTTAGCCTGTGGGAGCGTAGCCTGTTATGATGGCCTCGTCTGTGAAGTGTGACCCCAGGTTCAGACTCTGTTCACCTGCAGAGCTGGAAGTGCTTTGGCCACCTTTTAATAGTGTGCATTATATTGCCTTAGCTGTTTGACCTTCTGGTTTCTTGCCTCCCATCCATAACCCAGGGCTAAATGTAGTGAGTTCCGAGGTCAGGCTGTGTCTGACCAGTCCATATCTGACCAGTAAGACTTGTCTTGATACAGCCCTGCTCTGCCCCTGCCACTTGAGAAGCCTGAGGCCTCAATATGGACCCACAGCCAGTGGTGACAGCTTGTCTTATTTTAAATAGAAACCCATTTAGAGACTAATTTAAGAATAGTTGAACTTGATGTAGTTCCTCTCTCAAGTGATGCAGATTTTGTTCTTTATTTTTGAAAAATTCTTAAACAGAAACAATGACTTTCTTTTTTTTGGTTTACTCTGGCTCGTTTGCCTTTTTGCTGTGTTTTATGTGGGGAGAGTGGCCTTTCCTAAGAAAACTAGCACATGAAGTTCATTGTCATCTTATACCATGTTCTCTGTCTTAAAATAAGGCTCCAGAAATGCACTCAGAGAACAGGTAGAGAAAGCAGCACTTCTCTGATTGTGAAGAAACAGTAGTTTGCTGTTAAGCCTTTCTCATTCAAGAGCTTATAATTTTCTGTAAAAGCTAAACATTGTCCCTTGGGCGGGTATGTTTTATTCTTGGCTCTGATTCTGTGTTAGAAAGTTTGATTTAAAAGGAAAGATATTAGCTTTTTGTCTCCCACACAAAGAATGTTCTTATTTGTCTTTATTTTTGGTAAGATTCAGTTTCATTCTCCTGAGCCAGGACTTCATTGGCAGTCCAGTGGTTGAGACCCTGTGCTTCCACTGCAGTGGGGCGCAGGTTTGATCCTTGGTCAGGGAACTAGGATCCCACATGCCACACAGCGTGGACAAAAAAACTGAAAACAAAAAAATACCCCTGAGCCTGCCTTAGTGTGAAGAGTAGTATCAATATCTTTTATCTACAAAAAGTATCTTTGCCATCCTATGTGTGTATTTGTGTGTGTGTGTGTATAAAATCAAAACCTGCAAATATGGTATATGTTGTCGAGGGTATTAATCAACTCCTGATGACTATGTTGTATTTGCACCAGGTGTTAGATGACAGCCATTTTTGACAGTCCAATGTAGTAGGTGATACGGCATATGGGGATAAAATGATCCATCTCTATTATCCATCTCCTCCATTATGGTCCTAGTCCCCTAGATGGGAACTAGAATTTTAGATGTGTGCACTGAGAAAAAGGGAACTCGAGTTGGGTAGCTCAGATGGTAAAGAGTCTGCCTGCAGTGAAGGAGACTCGAGTTCAATCCCTTGATTGGGAAGATCCCCTGGAGAAGGAAATGGCAACCCCCTCTAGTATTCTTGCCTGGAAAATCCCATGGACAGAGGAGCCTGATGGGCTATAGTCCATGGGGTCACAAGAGTCAGATGTGACTTAGTGATTAAACCACTGTAGCAGCCTAAAAAACCGTAAAACCAAATTGTGTATGAATAGTAGTTTGTCCTCCTTTATTTTGTGCACATTGAGAAACTGAGCCATAGGGGTATTTTTAATGACTGGAATAAGCTGTTCATAGTGAATGATTTTAGCTTGTACAGAAAAAAAAGTCTCCAGGTATACCAACTCTAATGCTGTCAGCTCTGAAGGTCTCTGCAGTGATTACTCCTCCTCCTTGGATGACAGAGACAGCACGTAGTACAGGGGAGAACCGCCTCTGGAGCCGGGCTTCGGGGTCCAAAGGCCAGTCCCCGAGCTCCTGTGTTGCTCTGGGCAGACTGCTTTCTGTCTCACACTCCCTTCCAAAAAGGGGATAATACTAGTACTTCCCTCACAGGGTGCTAGGAGAATTAAATGAGTTAATATATGTGAAGCACTTAGAACATGAGGTAAGATTTTTTACCATCAATAATAGTTGATGCTTTTCTGCCATACATTTTAAGTGGCCGGTTTTCCTAGAGAGTTTGGCATTTGAACCGGGCCTGAAAGAATAAATAAGATTTCCAAAAGTGAAATGTAAAGAATTTAAAATGGGGAAAGCTGTGTGTTGAGGGGAGGAAAAGAACGCTAAGCGGAGGTAAAAAATCTTTTCTCCTCCGTTTTGTCTCCCGTTTATTGCTTACTAATTTTACACCTGCCGCAGAGCTCAGCATTGATGAATGTTACGTAAGCTTATTCAGCCCTTATGAAAACCCTTGCCAGATAGGTGTTTTAAAATCTCATTTTATAGATGGGAGAGTAGCCACAGAAAAGTCAAGTCACCAGGTTAAAAGCTTGGCCTAGTTCTGACTGTAAAGCTCAGGCTCTTAATTATCATCTAGTCCTTCCTTCGTAAGAGCAGGCTGTTAGAAGACGGCTCCAGAAAATATTTATAAAGCGATGAGTGCTCTGTGGTTGGAGTTGAAGACGTTCAGAGTGGTGCTGTCAGGGGCGCACGTGATCCCTTTGTCCCAGCGAGAGACAGAGACTGTGTGTGCGATCGTCGCAGAAGATGGACGAGAGGCTCGCGTGCCCGCGCGTGCTGCCTGCGTCGCCGTGCCCGTCATTCCGGCAGCGTGGAGGTGCGTGTGTGCTCCCAGCTGAGAATGGCAGCATTGGGTTGTTGAGGTCTTTATTATTTTTCTCATGAGAAATTGCACACGTTTCCCCCGCGACATCCCGATTGACCCCTTGGACTCGAGTGCTCTTCACTTCCTTTTGTTGCCTCAGATTGACGGCTGTTTGAACACCCTTTTCAGTTCCCTACCTACATCTGCTTCCCAGCCTGGAGCACTTTTTGGTTTCATGCCCGTGAGGTCTGTTGGGAATACAGTGAGGACGATGGTAATTCTGTTGCTGTTATTCCTTCCATCCCCTGACTGTACTTTGTCACACTGTCTTCCTTTTGAACCTTTAATGGAATCTGTCATTTCATCCTCAGACTTTCGTCTCAAATAGCTCACTGGCCTTGACTTGAATTTTAAGTTGTTCTGTCCCCATGTACTACTTCCTTCCATTAATTAGCTAATGGCTGTTTTTTTTTCCCTCTTTAATGTTCATGCCTTTTTTTTTTTTAAACTGTCAAATTCCTCTTTCCAGAAGACACAACCAACAACTCAGTACTAGGCTTTATAAAACTAGAATCAGACTAAAATGAACTAGAATCTTGGTAGCTAGTATCTTTCCCTGGAATTTATATCTTTCTCTGCTTTTAAGGGAGAGGAAAAAAAAAAAAAAACATTTTCTGAAAACAAATACCAGAGATTCAGCCAAAAATTTCAAAAGAAAAAGCAAAAACATTCAAGATTTATCAGTCAACCATTAACATCTGTTACATAGCCTCCAAGAGACAATGAAGGTTTTTACTTACAAGTCAATCTCATGTCTATACCTTTTACTTATTTCTTTTCATCATCATGAAACAGGCCTTCATGACTTCTCTGGACTGTGGCAGCAGTCTTAACAGCTGGTTCCTTATCCTTCCCACTTCCCCAGGTCATCATCCCTATCAGCAGCAGTCTGATGGTTCTTAAACAGTGATCTAATCTCATGTCTTAAAAGTCTCCTTTGGCCCCTCCTTGCTTGCGCTCATATTTAAATGCCTAACATGCTTCATGCAGCCTTGTAGCCTGCTTCAGAGGTGGTGCTCCATGGAAATAGGTACTTTATTCACCGCTCCCCCCACACCTAGATCAGTGCCTGAAACAGCCTCTCGTGCCCTGAGCTCACTAGGCCGGGGCTTCCCCAGAACAGGTCCTGGGTTTGCCTCTCACAGGTCACAGGTGTGTTGAGAGGTGCTGGTCGGGGCCCTCCACCTTTCGGATGGGCAGGACTCGACTGAGTAATGGGACTCTCAAGTCTGCGCGCGGGCGAGGAGGTACCCTGCCACCTGCACAGCTACGATAGCCGCCCGCTGCAGAGCGTCCCGCCGTGGGTGAGGGTTCCGGGGCTGCTGGCGGGTTTATGATCCAGGGGCCTGAGCAGCTCAGCCAGAGGTGCTACTACTCAGAAGCAGGGGTGGGCTAACAGAAGGCCAGTCAGGGGCGTCGCCTCTGTCTTCACTCCCACAGGATACATTTCGGTGCTTCTGTGGGTGCTGTTCACATTTAGTAGCATCCAGGTTAGCCACGGGCTGACCAGTCCACTAGACATGAAAAATATAATTAAAATCAGGCTTATCTTTTATACCTTTAGGAAGTCTTTCCTAACCTAAAAGTGAAAACTAAGGGTATTGTTTATAGTAGTATTGTCCTTAGGATTGCCGATGGATGGGCCCAGTTAGCCTGTTTGGTGTGAAAGAGAGGCCACTGTTGTTGGTGCTCTTTTGTTTTTATTTTTTGCCCAGGCCAGTGAACGTCACATCAAAGAGAATTCTGTAGAACCCTGTCGTGTTCCCACAGACCATGATACTCATGGTTGTCCTGTCTTTCCGATGCATACTCGGGAGGAAGGTTCGCAAGAAAATGTAGGTGCAGACCTGAGACTGCAGTCAGCATCTGTACAGTGCTTTGTTATTTCAGATATGCTTTCATACTCACATAATTTTGTTTAAACTTCACAACCATTCTGTGAGAGTTTTTTGGTTTTTTTTTAATTCACATAGGATTTTCTAGTTTTGCAGATTGAAAAACTGGTTCTGAGTAAAGAAACTTAAAGTCACACAGCCAGTATATCAGTGGAAGTGCAAAGATTTGACTGAGCAGGTGAGTAGGGACACAATGTAAGCAGACTGTATGGAAGATAATGACTGGGAGAGTCATTCATACCTCTTGTTCTTAGAAGAGGATTCTTTTTCTCAAGTAGAGCTTTAAGTAGATTTATTATTAGAAAAGTTTGAAAAATTGAAAACAGTATTTAAAACTCGATAGATGTACATGGATCATCTCTGAAGATTGACACAGCTTTGACATTAAGACACGCACAGTGAGACGCATGACATCCACTTGTGTTTCACGTGTAGCGATAATGTCTGATACATAAGTGTGTGGATATTTACTCTGTGTCACTAAGGTTCACAGTTAGGGTCTTAGATCCTTATTTGCTGAAATCTCCTTTTGCTTGTAAGTTGAGGCCAAAGTTGGCAATTTTCCTTCCAGGTGTGGATTTTGAAAATAAAGTCGACTTGTTGAAATGTGACCTGCCTCATCATGATGCATTCATATCCAGGATTATGGGAAATTTTCAGTGTCGTAGTTTGGCTGATGGTATCCATGAACCATGGAAAGCACTCTCCAAGTGAGTTAAGTGGACTGAGCGAGTTATTAGTTTTGTTTTGGGTGCAGTTCATGGTGTTTAAGTCTATAAAGCAGAGTTTGGAGCCTCTTGCATCCTGTTGGCTGAAGAGACTCTGCCTTTCAGCACTTACCCGAGCACTGTGGAATCACAGACCTGCTCAGCTTATCCTGATTCGAGTGGTCTAAATGCTCGGGTCGGCGCTGTGTGTCACTGGTGCCTGATTTTGCCCCGTTTATGACCTGGGACCTTCGGTGGATGGTATTTTGAGAATCTAAAAAGATCCTTAAAAATCATGAGACTCTAAAAAGCTGCCTGCCATCAGCTCACTGTCAGTGGTCAGCAAATTTTATTTTAAAAAAATACAGGGAATTCCCTGGTAGTCCAGCAGTTAGGAATTTGAGCGCCCGCTGCAGGAGGAACGGATTAGGAATTTGAGCGCCCGCTGCAGGAGGAACGGATTTGATCCTTGGCCAGGGAACTGAGATCCTACATGCCATGTGGTGCGGCCAGAAAAATTTGAAAACTTTTTAAAAATTAAAAAACTACCAACTTGTGACTGCCCTATAGTTTAATACAGTGATCGTTTTGTCCAAAACACTGCCCTACCTACCTCCCCCCAGGTGGTTTTTTGTGTTGTTTGCTGTGCTTCACGGCGTGCGGAACCTCGGTTCCCTGACCAGGGAGCCAGCGTGCACTGCCTGCATTGGATGCGCACAGTCTTAACTGCTGGACCTCCAGGTCTCTCGCCTCCAGGTTTGAGGCATTCCTGGGCACGCTTTTTTTTTTTTTTTCGAGTAAGTACATAACAACTCAGTGGTTATATGTAGATATATGGCACCCCTCTCATGGAAAGCTTTCTTTGTTCACAACAGTAATGGAGAAAATGCATAGTTACCCTGAAATGGTGAACTAAATTAGCCATTAACACTTCCTGGGATTTCAGCGTAACCTTCTTTCTCCACCCAAAAGGCAACATGTGTTCAGTCCATAATATCACTGATCCATTTTTTCCCCTCCCCCCCTTTTTTTCATTTTTTATGTGAGTAGTTTTTTTGGGCTTTGATCTGTAATGGCGATTAGGGTAACGGATTAGTCCTTGCCTGCCCAGGACTGTCTGGGTATTAAAACTGATAGTCCCTGTCAGTTCCAGACGAGCCCTAACACAGGGCTGTGTTGTCAGTGGGCTTTGGCCATGTTATTGGAACTGTGGTACCATCTGGATCAGTGGTTAGGAGAATTTAGTGTGCCTCAGAACAACTTGCAAGGCTTTGTAAAACACTGATTTCTGCGTCTGATTCCCCCTAATTCCTGATCCAATGGGGTTGGGGTAGAAGCCTGCAAACTACTTTTCTTACAGTGTCCTGGGTAGTACTGATGCTGCTGGTTTGGGGTTGAGCCATGTATATACCGTGTGAGTATATGATGATGTTTCATTAAGCTTTGTGGAGAAAGGAACTGGCTCTCTGCCTTGCAAGCCTAAGCACTGACTACCCCAAATGGTGTTTGTGTGTCTGAGCAGTGATCACGCAGTGCCAAAAAACAACCCATCCTGTTAGAAGTGACAGAAATGGGGGAAAAGTTAAAAAAAAAAAAGTCAAAACAGGTCATTTTTACACAAACATGTATCTGTATAGACACACACATACATATTTTATAGTAAATTTTCTAGGTAAACTTTCATTTGATAATCCATTTGGATCTCATAAAGTATCTGACATGGGTAGTTGCTTCCAGAGAACACATAATTCATTATTATAGCAGAACCGATGTAAGCTGAGTGGAGTAGAGATGATGATACCCACCCTGCCTGCCCCTCGGAGCTCACCATGAAAACCCACAGGGAGGTGTGATCACGCCATGCAGACATCAGATGTCACGGTGACGATTTCCGTGCTTTTCAGCGCTCTGCTCTTCACCGTCTCACTGGTTGTCTGGTGGTCAGTTTGCCAGGCTGGTCTGTCCTCACAGATGGTCACCTTGTAGATGGTTCCTTGAGAGAGGCTCACAGTCAGACCACCTGCCAGTTTGTACCATCTTCCTCACCTGTAGACACCTGCTCTACTATAACCTCAGGACTCTAGTTATACGGCTAACTTGAGAAATCATATGAAAGCACGTTCAAGCCTCTGTTCCCAGTGGCAATTGGCAATAATGAGTAAGTCATAAATAAGCCTCATAGAACAAGAAGCATATTGTTTTGTACTAATGCCAGGAGTAAGAACGGTCGCTCTCAAATATGAAATAGATTTGTGTCAAGTATGTAAGTCGTTACGCACACCAAAACGTGTTCATCTTTAGCCTCAGCTGTACCTTCATTAGATTCAACCTGCTTACTCTGTTTTTAATGATGAATACAAGAGCAAAAAGAACATTTGTGAAATACAGGGTACATATTGTAATTACAATTTGTGTCTAGATACTTTATAGAATATTCATAATTGATTTTATTAGAACATACTTAATTATTCAACTTCTATACGTTTAGTTTTCAACTGTCTTCAAGAACACATCATAAACAAATTACAGCATTTGACAAAATTCCCTAACAACCCTGAAGAAAAGATTTTATATATTATATGTGAGAATTAAATATAGTAGCTCTGATAAAGATGTCAGTCTTTTTGTCAACCTTTAAAAAAGAAAAACAGGGAAATTGTTTGAAGGAGAGACTTGCAATTGCTGGTTCATTGCAACTCAGTATGCAGCATCCTAATTAGTCAAGTATTGTGTGCCTACCTGGGCATGAAATAACTTTTTTTTCCTAATTTAAATCTGGAAATTTTCAATTGCAGAACAGCTTGAATACCCTTTGTTGGAAATAGCCACTGGGTTCTTTTTTTTAAGTATTTGTCTTCAGAAACAATGAAGGTCATCTTGTATCCATAGAGACCACATGCACTTTCCTCATTATTTCTAGCATTGTTTCTGTAATGGGTAGTTATTTATGACATTTAAAGCAAAAAAAAAATGCAGAAAGCAACATTAAATATTACCACAGTAAATATCAGTGACCGAAATCACTTACTCCATAGTTTCTCAAAGAAATTAATTAATATTAGAAAATTAGTAGCCTTTCAAAATTGTGTGTATTGATGTGTTCAGTAGTTATCCTGTAGGGTGTCTGTCTGTGTGTGTGTGTTCATTTCTTGGAAATCACTGAAACTTAATTGTATACTCTAATTGTTTTAACTGGGGTTTTTTTTTTTTTTTTTTTTAAGAAACAGTAACTTCACATACTTTAGATGAAAGCAACTCTTGGTTTTGGTGGCGTGCCGATTTTTTTTGTCACCTAATCTTCCTTCTGTCTTTCAGGAAAGTGGTGTGGTAGCAAAACGATTTTAGCCTATCACTGCTTATAAACAAAGCCGAGGTCAGGAGTTCGTTTGCTTATTACCTGCCTTGCTTTGTTATCTCCATGGCCTGTATGTGCATCTCTAACCTAACTCAGCTGGGCACAGGCGAAGAAGGCATTAGAGTCTTAGTACAGGTCCACTGCCAGTGAAACCCACTGTATTCGTGACCTAGATTAGGATGCTTTTGTTAATGGAAGAGTCACTTTTAATGACAGCATCAGGGCAGCAGGCATGCCTTCAGACTGTTTCAGGCAAATGTATGGTCTGTCTGATTATTCGGATTGCCATTCTGGTGTGTTTATTATTAATTCTGAAACTCTGGGTTACGGGAGAGAAAACTTCATTTTTTGCACATATCAAATAGAAAGTGTATCTTCGTATAGAATAACTGGGTCATATCTTTAATGTTACTAATTTGCCAAGATAACTTTACAATGCATATTGTCTTTTGTAATAATTTATTCAGGAAAAATTGCTGTTGATAAACCACTTATCTCTTGCTAATGAATTTCATTAATCATTTCATTTTTTTGTCCCAAAATGTCACAGATAGTGTTCAGGACTAAAAGGCCTAACAAGCATTTAGAGATGGTGACCAGCAATACTTGTGTCGATGCCCTCTGTTAACTTGTGCAGAAGGTCTGTTGTTGTAAACATCCCCGACTGGAAGCTGTACCACACAGCTAAGCTTTCAGTCAGATGTTTGCTGCTACCGGCTATTCGCAGACGTCATTTCAGTGTAATTACATCTTAAGAGGTAGAATTGGGGGGGGTGGGGGGCGTGCCTGTAAAGTGTGTGGATGAACACCAGGAATCTTTGGGGTTCTGCCTTCACTGCGCTCTGTGCGAATGCGTGTTTCATGCCGAGTAGTGTGGGATGCTCTCTTCAAAACAGGATATCCTGGAGCAGATGCCAGCCGAGCTTCCAGACTTTAAGATGCTGCTGCTGCTGCTGGGCCTTAGAGAATTCTGTTAAAAAGAAATTTTTTTTTTCCACTATGGATTCTTATTTCTGGTTTTTACCCTGTCAGTGAACTCACATTCTTTATTGCCTTTCCAAGTAGGCTAGAGTTTGACTTCCCAGCAGTTCAGAAGACTGATTTCCTCCTTTAGAAATTCTGTAGACGTTCTTGAGAGTAAATTTATCACCACCGCCCCACCCTACCGCCCAGCAGTATATAACCTAGAAATTTTCAGTTTTCTCTGTAGTGAAGAAATGTGTGTATAAACTCTGTCTCTCTCCTCTCAACACCCCCCCACCCCAGCTTCCTGTTCTCCACCCTGAGTGACGTCACAGCCCCTAGTCAGAACTGTCCTCTAAAAACTTTTGCAGGACCTCAAACTTCTGAGCCTTTTTACAGCATTCACCGTTGGTTATATTTGTCTCAGTTCATTGAGTGTTTTCCTGCGTATTCTCAGGTCATCACTTGGCTTTTCTCTTCCTTATTTGCATGTTGATGCCTTGTGAGCAGATGCACTGAGTCTATTTTTTTGGGTTTCCCCACAGAGCTGAAGAATACAGGGCTTTTCTCACAGCCGACATTCAATGCAGACTGTTGATAATGTATAATTTTACAACAGCTCTTTCTTCGCGTTTTGAAAATTTGCTTTCTTACCTCTATTTGTCTTGTAGACACTGGAAAACATTTCTGTTTTATTGAAACCTTTCTCTTCAGGAAAGCTTTAGTATTTTTATCATGTATTAATATTAAACTGCTGAACATATTACTGTATAGGGCTCAGTGCATAATTAAACCAAAAGGTAAAGCCCTTGGTAACTTTTTACGTGCACATCTTCTGAGGGTGAGGCCGTTGTATCCATATAATTATCTGTTTTCCTGGCCATCAGCACCAAGTAGGGCACCTTGCGTGCACCGGGCTGCACCAGCGGTTTTGTTTTGCTGCAGGGGCTACTGTGTCCTTTCTGCAGAGGAGCAGATGACAGTTTGGGGCATCTTGTAGCTGCCCAGTTGTGTTCCTGCAGCAGCCCCACTTCTTAAACACTCCTTCGCCAGAGTGCTAGTTTACAAGCCTGATGTGGCCAGCGTGGAGGAGGGGAAGGAGGGTGGTGAGCTGCTTCAGACACAGGTGGCTCTGCAACTTGAAGTATAATTTTCAGGCTTGATGATTTGCTTGCAGCAAGTGTCCCTTCCTGCTGAACTCTTAGTAAAGCAGGTTTCTTATGTACTCCTTGACCCTCTGATGTAGGCCTCAGAGTCCAGATAGCAGCAAACAGATGGGGCCATTTGGGCTCTGAGAGCCCGAGGCATGTCCCCTCAAAGGGTAGAACAAGTCCTCTGCCAACAGGGTTGTTCTGTTAGACAAGGTGACACTGTTTCCTATGAAAAGTTGTGTTACACAGCCTTGCGATTCAGTAAGATGGATAGAAACTGCCCAGTTTAATAATTTGCCTGGCTGGATTTGAGAGGCTTGTTAAAATGATAGCCCAGATCTGTGCTAAAAGGAGGATGCGTGTCTTGCACAAAGCTGTCACGCTCTGCCCAGCCCAGCCCCTCACCCCTGGCTGCAGGATTAATGTACAATCTGTGTTACATAACATGTGTTCCATGTTATTCTGCCCTGATGAGGTGAATCAGAGGCCATGTCAGCTTTAATTCTGGATGCCCTTGCCTTAGTGTACTGGAATACCACCTTATGAAAGTCATCTGCAGATGACTTCTTTATGTTTTAATTTGGAAGAACCACAGACTTCCCAAATGACCTGCCAATATAGCAATTGACTGTATAGGACAAATACTTTAAAATGTTTGAGCATTAGTTTTTGCTAATAAACCTATAGCAGCTTGTTTCCCCACATTTTAATTTAGTATTGAGGAAGAAGTGTGTGGTCTTTATTGACAGGTCCCAGAAAGCTCAGAAATTCTTTCCTAAGAAGATATTTTGATTGAAAGTAAAACATTTTTAGTTGCTGAGTAGTATTCTGAAAATGACAGGCTTTTTTTCCTTAGCATTTGCTTTGAGATTTCTAAGGGGTTACTTTTTAAAAGCAAAACTGCACAATTGTGTCTGCAGGTTCATTTCCAGTTAGACACATTTGTGTGCAGATGTTCTCTGTTGAAGGTCGCTGTTCGACAGGTCCTCATTGGTCTTGGTGCCGGAGTCCCTTTTACTCTGACTGGCTCCCTCCATTCCTCTGGATAAAGCTTTATTCATTGAGTGAATGTACCTCTATTTGCGGTGGGTATTCAGGGGAAAAAAAGTTTCAAGTGTGAGTCCAAACTTAATCACTTTTCAAAACTATGCTGTTTTAGGTTGTCTCTGCCAGTTTACCCGGCCTGGTTCCTTACGGGTGGACAGTGTGGTGGGTGTTTTGATGTTGGGTGGGTTTTTTTTTTCTTCATTCTTTAGCATATTACAAACTTCCTGACAATTTGATGTTCACTGCTCTTTGCTCTGGCTCTCCAGCATGTTTGGTAACACCGTTATTAACGCGTTGGTTTTCAAATAATAGCAGGTATCAGAATTACTTGGGAGAGATTGTTAATTAAAATACTGATTGCTGGGCCTTGCGAGACTTTCTCATTCACTAGGTCTGCGGTGATGCTTGCTTCTCCTAAATGCCCACGTGCTGCCGATGCTGCTGTCCTAAGTCTAGGCTTTCAGAACCATGGCTTATCTTCCGTTCGTCTCCTGGGTCAGTGGTGGCGGTTGTTCAGTCATGTCCGGCTCTTTGTGACCCCATGGACTATAGCCCACCAGGCTCCTCTCTGTCCATGGGACTTCCCAGGCAGGCAAGAAGACTGGAGTGGATTACCCTTTCCTTCACCAAGGGATCTTCCCGACCCAGGGATCGAACTCATGTCTCTTGTGTCTGCTGCATTGACAGGTGGTTCTTTACTACTGAGCCACCTGGGAACCCCTCACTGTTCAGTATCCATGCCCAATTAGCAACTGAAGAGAAATGTGCATACAATCCCTAACTTAAAAACATATAGTAATCCAAAAATTTGTTTTGAAAAAGATTTGTGGGAAATCTGGGACCCACTTTTCTCCCAGAGAAAGCATCATATTCATTGTCTAGCCCACAAAACCTGTTTGAATATATTTGCAAAGAAAAGCAGAAGGAAAAATAATAGTGTTGCGGTGGAATACTTGAAGCAAAAAAATAGTATATTTGTAGAGGAAAAAAAATGTGTATGTTTAATCTTGAGAACTTGAGAATTTAATCAGAACTCCTGATTTAATCTTGAATCAGGAAAAGTGGCCTGAAGAGACAGGAGGCCAGGTAGAGACAGGAGGTTCACAAAGGTCCTGGAAGGCCCGCGAAATTCCAGAGATTACTTTAGAGTTTGCTGGCAATCATTCTGTTATTTAATTTTACTTCCAAGTTTGAGGATTTTTCTCTTCTTTGAGGCAAGTGTATTGATCGGGCTTCTTAAAGTGCTTTATAGAGGTATCAGTGGTAGTATTTTCTTAATCAGAGGAATCCAGAGAGACGACGGATTCCTGGGAGGCGACTTAGCAACACTTGGGCAGGAGGAGGAGGACCCGGGTTAGAGTGTGGAGACGTGTTCCTGAGGTGAACATCCTGAGGCAGGAGCATGGGGAGGAGATGAGGAGAGGCTGGGGGCAAGGAGGCTGCCGCGGGGCCCTGAGCTCCTCACACGTGTGCTGCTAACTTTGTCTTCGACTCGAAACAGGAAGCTCCTTCCTGAGGAAGAATGGGTTCCCGATGTGCCATCCCGGCCATCAGGCAGGTTCCTGTAAACGCAGGCTGGCTTGTTTGGAAGGGAAGGCTGTAAACCCAGCCACATGTAGGTCTGGAACATTCATGAGACGTCTGCTATATCACCACCAGTTATGAGAAGAACATCACTTGTTCCTTTTCCCCTGGATTCTAAACCTTGTCTCAGAAATACCTCTTGACTGGACTTTTACCTCATTCATGTCAATCTTTGTACCTCCTGTTCTTTTTTTCAACAGATTCTACAAAGTTATCTTTTTAAAAAAATCATATGAATTATTCATCATATATCCCTTAATTTAAATTTGAGTCTCAAGGAAAGGACCGGTGCAAATACGGTAAAGGATTGTGTAAGTCCTGCTTTAAACCAAGTTTTCAGTTCATGTAAACATCCTACACTCAGCTGTAACACACGAGTCGGCTGGGAGGTGGATGTTTACTTCAGCTGACTTGGACTGTCAGCCATTAACACGGATAGAGGATATGGCAAAAATAGTACACAGAGGCTTGATTTTTTTTTTCTTTTAATGTAATTACTGTAAACTTTCATTACTGTCATATCTTTGCAGTTGTATTGTTGTATCTCTAACATGACGTGAGACTCAGGGGTTGGGAAAGGAATGTCCTCACTGGAGTGGTGGCGTGCCGGCCCTGTGGAGCTCGCGCTGTGCTCCGACAAGAGGGGCTCTGACAACAGACCCCTGGAGCCGCCTGGGCTGTGCCGGACAGTTTGCTGTGTGATTTGGAGGAGGGAAAGGCACTGCTTCACACCTCAGTGCTTTTCTCATCTGCAAAATAGGTATGGTATCCACTTCACAGGATCGTTGTAAGGACCGACCTCTGTGATGAGCGCAGAGTGGTTCATTAGTGCTTATCACGTTAAGTCCCGGTAAATGCTAAGGGGCTAGCTGTTGTTCTGCCAGTGAGAATGCCTAATAATAGTACATAGCCTATTTTAAGTGTTCAGTGAATAATTGCTGTTCTGTTTAAAGTAGATCAGACTCATTTTTATTTTAGCAATAAAGACGATACCGGCTTTCCAATTTAATGGAAATGGTTTGAAATCACTGTGATTTAGTGGTAGGGTTTTGAAGCCCAGCTTCTTGAACTCATATCCTGGTACTACTGCATACTAGGTGTGTTACTTTGGGAAAATTATTTCTCCATTTCCTCAGTCTGCTAAATTGGGATTATAATAGTACCTCCCTAATAGGATTGTTATGAGATTAAATGAGTTAACGTAATAAATAAGTTAATAGCGGTCAAGTGTTGTAATAATTCCTGGTACACACTAAGCTCCTGGTAAATGGTAGCTGTTATTATTGTTATTTCAGAAACATGTTGGTCATCCTTTTTTTTTGGAGCATAGTTGTGCCAAACATTTATAGATAATTTAAAGATAAGCTAACACCTGATAATTAGTTCTAGATATATATTGTTTGATTTATATGATACTCTCATATTTCATGCTCTTATTGAAAACACTGTACTTAAAATTAACTTTCTATAACTTTGTTTTTCAGCCCCGTGAAATCACCTCTGCTTTTCATTTTTTGATGATACATTCATATTCTATATAGGTGAAAAACAAACAACAGCCACCAAGTCAGAAGTACTGAAGGACAGTTTTAACAGCTTGGCAAGTATCCATAAATTTATCTATGCCTACATTCAGAATTACAGTTCACATTTGATGCCTGTACTCAGGAAGATGTCTATGTTTATGAAAAAGTCACAGTTAAATAAAAATGTGAAGTCCAGACAGGGAGACTTGTTCCTGAACAGGTGAGTGCTGTCTTTCTAATTGTATTCTGTTTGTTCAGTAAACTAAAATTTTGTGTGTGTGTTTTAAGTTTCTTTTTATTAAGTGGGAGTTATTCTGTTATGTACTTGGATATAAAACATATTTCAGTGAGTTTCACATTTTCATTTGAAACTTGTGAAATGCTTAAGTTATTTAATAATTTATAATACTTGAAGAGAAGTATCAGTGCATTATGGAAGCATCATATAACCTAAGGGTAGTTTTATGAAAAGTGTTTTTTCATGTTTTCAGATTAAGCATATTTGGAGGTTCCCCATCAATTTACCTTTGAACCTCAGTGAATAAAATATAAAATTTTTCTTTCATATTCTCCAATATGAAAAAGCATTCATTTAGCATATCATTGTGGTTTAGGCTTCCAAACACCTTATAGCTTAAATTTCTAATTTGTAGTTTTTTAATTTATTGCTTTTTTTCTTTTGTTTAATAGTCCTGTGTTCGTATCTTTATATTACACACTTTTCTGATCATAGTATCATTTGGGCTATCAGCTGTGTCTCACTTCAGCACTTAGAAAAAGCTCTATGTGAAAGTTGAGTTGTAGTTGAGTCAAAAAAATTTTTTTCACTTTATCTTGTTTTAGTTAATACTATAAAGCATTCTGTAATACTGAGCTGTCTCCCACATTTTAGATAATACATGCCTTGATTTCTTTGAAAACTGTACATTTATTAGAATTTTTTCTGATGAACATGTGCTTATAAGTTTTAAATGTTACAGAATCTGGATAAATGTTAAAATGTTCCCATTTTCCCCCATTATTTTCCAGTTGTCATTTTTCATTTCATTGATTGATAGAGAACATAATATAGTTGGATTTTTACAATATTTGACATGTTCTGAAATTAAACTCCAGCTATTTTCTATCAAGTTTGAAGATTTGTTATCTCTCCTCATGATTATTTGCTATGCATTTGGCTTAAATTATTTAGCTTCTTCCTGTTTCATTACATCTTTCTCATCCCATCAGTTCCCAATAGTAGGATTTCATGCTTCCAAACAAATGTCTCCTATAGACTTCAGTAGTTGAAAACTGTCACTTATCATGGGGAATCTGATACACATGAGTTTGCCTTTTAGTTTATTCGTTTCAGTTTTTTTAAAAAAGCAGTTTTACCTTTTGATAAAGGTAAGATGTTATTCAGTGGAAAATATTATGCACAATTATAATTAATTGAATGATCTCTTTTTGTTGTTAATGGCTTGTGATATTAAGGTTTGTTTGTTTTTAAACTTATAGAGATGATAGTATCAAATTCTGGCTTTTTCTGGCTTTCAATGAAAGGTGGGATTTAGTTTGTTTTGTTTTTAACTTTTAAGTTACCAGTGCATTATGAAACCAATAGCAGTTTCACTTTTAGGATTTTTATATTTATATAAATTAGGATTATTTATTAATATTAGCTTTAACTTCCTTTAACTTTATGGAAGAGAACCTGTCCTGAGGATGTTTGTATAATTTTATGCATAATATTCCTGTGAGGCTGAGTAAAATTCTTCCATCAACTAAAATCGTAGCAGTAGAACCTGTTCATCTACTTAGCTATCTTTTTTGGGATTAACCAGATGCAATTATAACTGGCTTTTAAAAGTTCCAACCTTTTCCTTGCTTATTTCAAAGTGGTTCTTTAGAACTGTTAAGCTATATGGTCAGTATTTGTCCTGCTGTCTAAAGCTACTTAAATATAGGATTGGGGCTGTTTGTTTTTTAAAAGTAGTTTGAAAAAATTTCTTTGCTACTTGTTCTCATGCAACTTTTATAGGAGTTCAAATTCCCTGGAAAAATAAGGGTTTTGTAAGATTTCTTTGAAGAAGTATAAAGGTTGCTAAAGGTATATAGTTGTCTTAATATTGACATAAATTTTCCTTATTCTGTAGGTATCTCTGAAAATTATTGTTTTAGGTATTCTATTTATGTATATAATCATTGTTTAAAATTTTGTAGTAACATAGTCAGTAGCACATAAAGATACCATATTAACCAGAACACTGGGTTATTTCAAGTAAAGATATGACTTTGAATGAGAAATGGAGTTTGGGAAATAGGTACTGGGAAATCCTGCATTCTGAGATAACTTTCTAAATATGTGGTCATTCTGTATTATTTAGACTAGATGTGAAGAGTATATAAAAATATTCTCTTCACAGTCACATACCACTGGCCACCTTTTTCTTACACTCCGCAGTATTAATAATGGTGATCCTTCCAAGCTCTTGTGTTTTTACACAGTCATACGTTGGTGATATATTTGGGGTTTATTATACCATGAAATCATACCGTATCTTGTACTTTTTTCCATGCTTTGGAGAACTTTCCATATCTGTGTCTCACGTATTTTTTTTTAGTTCTGTATATAAATACACCAGATTACCTGTTGGTGAATGCAAAGGTTGCTCCAGTGCTTCACTGTTGTAGGCTGTCCTGCAAAATACAGAATATTTTGATGCATATTTTGTGTGATTATTTCTGCAAGACCATTTGTAAAGGTATAATTGCTGTGTCAAGGAACATATCTATTTGAAATACTTACAGGTACTGCAGAATTGTTCTCCCAGGAGTCTGTGCCGGGTTACCCTTCGCTGGCAGTCTAGTGCTTGTTCCCTCACACGCTTGCCCCCAGGGCATTACCGTTCTTGTTCGTTTTTTTTGCTGATCTGATGGCCGCAAAAAAATATCTCTTTATTTTCATTCCCTTGTCTAAGAGCAAAGTTAGTATCTTTTCACATTTCTGTTGGTTTTCTTTCTTTCATTTTTATTTGTTTGATTGTTCATCCCCTTAACCCACATTTCTTTTGATTTGTTCATTTGTTCTCATTGTTTTCTAGGAACGCTATATATTTTGGATTGGGTTACTATATATGTGTTGCAAGTACTTCCTCCTAATCTGTCATGTGTTTTTTAAAACTTTATTTTAAACCATTACGTAGTCTTTGGTAACTCTGGGTTTTGTTGTCTTAGGAAGGCCCGTTGCACCCTTAGTATTATAAATGCATTATGCTGAATACATTATCCTTTAATCTTTTGAAACTGTATTTCATCAAGGCTAAGAAATACCGTCATTGATTACATGAGCCAGTATTTTATATACTGAGATAGAGGGGACCAAATCTTGAGGAATGCACGGAGTATTTTCTAGTCGTTTCAAATTTTATTTATAGTTACATAAAGATTTCTTCTAAGACATTTGTTCTGATCAGTTTTTTAAAAACTCTCATAAAAAGGAACGTCTGTTCTGTCAGTTCTTTATCTTTGCATCAGCAATCCTCAGACCTTGGGTGTTCCCCTCAATTTGTCCCTCATTTTAATACAGCTTTCATTATTACTGAGTATTCATCAGGCAGTAATAATGTATATGGAACACCTTTTATGATACAAGTATTTTATTAGATACTTGCATAATGTTCTCATCTAAGCCTTGCAGCAGCCCTTTAAGTGTTATTAGTGTGCTTTACAGTTGAGGAAACTGGGACTCAGAAAAGTTAAGTTGCTTTGTAATTACAAACAGTTAAAGTGATGGAGATTCCTGAGCTCAGAGCAAGCACCCTGGGTACCGTACATAAGTGGTTCAGAGATGCAGGCTGTGGGTCTGAGACATTTGTAGAGATTGGAAAACTAAATACATGGGCGAGATTGACCCTCAGGTATATGGTCAGTCTAGAATGGAGCACGTAAAGTGTGTGATTAAATGTGTGATTCTAATTTTCATACCTTTCAGAACCAGTGTATGCCGTGCCTCCAGATAAATGTTTACTTTTGCCCTTATTAATAAGCTTGCTGATACTCCGGCTCTTGTCAGTTTTCATATTGTTATAGTTCTCGAATCAGTAGGATTTATAACTGGATCTTCCCTTTAATGTGGGAAGTAAATGCAGCGGTACCAGAAATGTTGCATAACCACTCTCTCCATCTGTATGTTAAACCTAAACCAGAGCAGGAGATGAGAATTGTGCACTAGCATGAGCAAAGTCATTGCGTTTGAATCACAGTCTCAGCAGTCCTCCTCCTTGAACCTTTAAAGTATATTTTTAAAACTGCTTACATAATAAGAATGGCAGAGTTTTATTGTGACCCTTGGCAGAGTTTTATTATGACCCCAAGGAAGTTAGTTAAGCTTTTTATTTCCACACAGGCATTTAAAGTTTTTGTTTCAAACTGAACAAACAGAATGAACAGTCCGTACTGTTTGCTTGTGTATAAAAAATGATTGAACAGATCCCAGGCATCTCAGACAGGGCAGGTAGAAGAGTCCCAGGGCTCGTGTTAGGAACACTAACTCAAGTGCCTAGAAAACCTACTGTTGCCACACCATACAGGGATTTGTGGCTGTAAGGGCTGGAGGCAGAGCTCTGGGTAGACAGAGTGCAAGTCTCTTCTCCAGTCCTGTGGCTATCTGGGGTTTAATCCATGCCTTGCAGTTACTTCTGTGTGTAACAGGTTGAGTGTGTGAGAAGCAGTGTTCTTAAAAGTTGGCAAACCTGTTTTACTTGTTTCTCAACCTTTGCAGATCATTGCTTATGAAACACTGGTATTTACAGTAAATATCTTGTTTTAGATGTAGGCCAGCCCCATCCAACCGTTTGTCCTTCAACAACTTCGCCCTTTGGTAAGTTGGCACGTGGTTTGAGGTGGCCTTTGGTGATGGAGTGTCTAAAGGGAAAAGCTAAAGGGAAAGGCATGAAGAGAGTAACATTTCCAGGAGCACGTGATCATACCAGGGATGGACGAGCCCTTGAGAGGAGAAAGGATTATCTCTTGTCTGTGTTATGTGACCTTTGGCTAATTCCTGCAGCATCCTGACTTCATAGCCTTTTGTGTAAATGAGAAGATTTGGATGTTATACACCCCTTTATCCCTGTGACTGCATCCGGTGATCTGTTTTACTGTGCATGTGTGTATGTCAGTAGCTCACAGTGTTAATATTTAGCAGATTGAGTCCTAGATTAAACCATCTGAATTCATTTGTAAAACTTGGTTACCTGTCTCCTAAATTGTAGCCGTAATTTAATTAGATAATCCAGATAGTCCCTTAGTATGGTATCTGGCCCATACTAAGCCCTCAGGAAATAACTTGCTCTTCAAAACTCTGTTCAGATGTCCTAATGCTACCTGTATCTTGGGTCTCCCAGGTGAAAGGGGGAGAGTTCCTCTCGTTGTGCCATACACACGTCTTCCGCTGTCCTCTCATTCAGCACCGTGCTGTGGGTGCTAGCAGGGCTGCTTAGCACTGGTGCGAGAATCGTCACCAGTTTATCTGCATGTGTAGTGCTCCACTTAGATTATGAGCCCCTTGAGGACAGAAACAAGCTTATTTGTCTTCATAAATTCAGTGTCTGGCATGATAAGTTTTGTTGGAGGAAAAAAGTTTATTCCTGTTTAAATAAGGTCCCCTCCTCTCTCAGAAGAAGATAACGTTGGAACAAAGGTGTTCAGTAGAAATATTCTCAGAAATCCTGGGCATAGGGACTTCCTTGGTGGTCCAAGGGTTAAGACTCTGTGCTTCCAGTGCAGGGGGCTTGGGTTCAATCCCTGCTCAGGGAATTAAAGAGTTTGTTTCCATGCCGTGACTAAAGTTCTCACATGCTGCTACTAAGACCCAGTGCAGCAAAATTTAAAAAAAGTTGGGCGTCTTCTCCAAACACCTTTCTTTCTTATTTTTTTTTTAAGTTATTTGCCACTGTACTCCCAAGGATTCAATCAGTTTTTTTACTTTGCTTCTTCACAGTGTTTTCTTTACAAAAAAAACTGAAGTGAGAAAATGACCGCCTGGTGGAGAATAAAGCATCACAATGGCAGCACAAAAGAGTTGCTCCTGGAATCAAGGCCCTGGGGTCATGTTACAGCATCTGCTGCTTTCTCGCCACATGACAGTGATCGAATCATTGTATCTGTCTGACTCTACAAAGTGGGCATGCTTCTGTGACTTGTAATGGTAGAAGTACAGACTCCGGGATGTGAAGGGCTAGAGTCCTCTGGTGGTGCTCTGGTCTCTCAGGTCTTTTCTAAGTTCTTCTAACTTAATCGGAGGTGATACTCATATAGTGCCAGCACTGGACCTGCTTACTAGAACACACTCAATTACTTCATGAGCGGAGTTAGTTCAGTTCATACCATACCCTTGGGGGTGGGGGGAAGCCTATTTATTTTACCTCATACACAATTTTTTATTGTTAAAGGTGTTTAAATTAATTGTACCCTTTGTTCCCTGTTGAAAAACAGAACTCAGATGTAAGTGGTGATCAAGTAATTATAGTTCCATCATGCGGGTGTTGTAGGGAAGAATGAACAGCAAAGGCCTACCTGAGGATTAAGTTGTACGATTAAAGGTTAATACTTTCTCAACACAAACATACGGGTCTCTCCTTCATCCTGTAACTCTTACAGTTAATTTTGGTAACTTGAGACACACACAAAGCACTAAAGCCGACTAGGTCTTCATTGATTGCATGTTCCTTAGAAAAGATGAAGTGTAGGGAAAATTATTCTTAGTACTACTGATACAAATCAAACTATTAGGTGCCTTTCAGCATAGTGCATATGGTATCTGAACCTTTGTCACCTATGAAATTTTTGTCCAAATCACTTCGCAGTTGCCGTGTTTTAAAGGAACCCCTCAAAATCCCCCGCTGGTAAGTTCTCCTTTCCCTGTTTTACTGGTTTTGAACCTCATACCGTTTTACTGAATAAACATTTTCTCCCAACTCTTCAGTTTCTGTTTTCTTCATTTGTTCTGCTTTTCAGAGTGCATCAGTGAGTGAGTGAATTTTACTGCAGTGTAATAGAGAACTGCCGAACTGTGGCTTAAGATGGTGGTTACTGTCCTACCCCCTTACATGGTTTGTTTCCAGGAATCTCGATGGAAGGGCCGACCGAACTAAGATAACCATCCCATGGCTCCAGACTCAGATGTCAAATAAAGCATAAGCTGTGCACAGCCAACAGCAAAAGGAAGTCCCAACTGCCGGAAATGAAGAGAGAACAGAGCAATGCACGGAGGAACTGGAAGAGACACTGGCCTTCAGGGTCGTCATCTTGGCTGAGAACCTCGCCGTTGAACTGTGGGGCTTTTACAGCGAGACAGAGCCTGACAGTTCCAGGAAGGGGGCCCGGGACCCCTGCTGGTGCTGCAGCCTCCGGGAGCGGGGTGCAGAGCTCTGCACAGCAGCCTCTAAACCTGAGACTGGGTGGAGGGAAAGGAATAGTCCCGTGAGAAGAGCTGAAATGTCTGGTGCAGTCTTGCTCTCCAGCATCCACGCGCAGCTCAGGAATTACTGTGTGCGCCTCCTTAATGTGCGGGGGCAGTGGGCTGCTGGTGCTGAAGCAGCGAAGCAAACAAATGTCTGCCCTCCTGGGGGCCTCTCTTCCTGTGCCACTGGGAAGGAATGTACTATTGTACAGACCAGACACACTTGATAGTCTAAGAAGTGGCAGGAATAAGATAGAATAAGCGTAAAAGAGATGGGGAAAAATGATTCACACAAGGAAGATCCAGTACACACATATATTTTAGGGGTTTTAAGCAGAAGAAAATAGGTGTGGCAGTTGTGAGCTGACCTAAACCTATGTGTTCATGTACCACCCTTGGTAGATAATAGCACCCACTGAAAGCCCACTCACCCCACACACACACTCTCTCTCCTGCCCTCCCATCAGCCCCTAACAGGTCATAAGGAAGACAGTTTCTTAGCGACTTATGTCACCAACACAGATTAAACAGTTCTTACTGCCTCTTCTGCAGGCTTAAGGAAGTTGTTCTCTGCCTTTGAGATGCCCTAACTACTGCCTTACCTGAAAATCCCCTTCAAGAAGCAGAATTCTGTTACCCTTAGCAAAACCTTGTTCGTGGCTGGACAGAGGACCTTCCAGGAGCCTGTATTAGGACATCTTCCCAAAGGGTGAGGGTTCAGACCAAGCTGGGTTCTTTGACCTTTTCTTGCAGGGTGGACGTGCAACTCCAGTCTTGGCCAGTCCATGTAATCTTACAGGCCACTAATTTCACCAAAACTTCTGACATTTAGTATGTAAATTAGCAAAGCATTATATGTTGGCCAGGAGAAACACAACAGTACTTAGGAAAGTTTCTTAAAGATTTGACAGGCCACGTAACATGTGGAGAAGTTTTGAAGCTAACCAAATCCCGTGGACAAAGAAGGCTGGCAGACTGCTGTCCATGGGGACACAAAAGAGTTGGACACGACTTGTAGACTAAACAGCAGTGGTGACAGAGTCAGGATAGAGTTTATACTGGCAAATTTTCAATAAAACAAGTTGATATCATAAAAGAAGACATGAATAAGGATATAGTTAAGGTTGTTACATAGATAAGGGCTTCCCTGGTGGCTCAGCTGTTAATTTGCCTGCAAAGCAGGAGATGTGGGTTTGATCCCTGGGTTGGGAAGATCTGGAGGCAGGCATGACAACCCACTGCAATATTCTTGCCTGGAGAATCCCATGGGCTGAGTAGCTTGGCGGGCTACAGTCTAGTCACTAAGAGACAGACCCACAATGACTGAGCATGCACGCACAGAGTTAAGGTGTTTTTTTTTTTTTTTTCTTTTAATAACAAAACTTGTGAATATTTGTAGATAAATTTGAAGTTTTAGATATTTTTAAAAATGTGGATCATTGTAAAATAACACTGAATCTGTTTTTTAAAGTCTCCCAAGTAATCCACCAGAACTGGATGGTTTATGATGTGGTCTGTCAAACATTCAAGAAACCACCTTTATAAATACTGTAGTAGAAAAATTTTTTTAAAGGAGAGGGAAGTTCAGCTGTGACGCTGAAGTTAAATGGGATATGTGAAGGGAAAGTAATATAGTTCAGTCTCTCATGAACATGGTTAAACTAATCTAAATTGTAGAATTTCACTTTCACCAATTACAATACACTCATTGTGGCAAAGGAAAATTGATTGCCAAAATGGAAGAATGATATACACCGGGAAAATCTTTCCATGTAACATTCCACATTGATAAAGACAAAAATAGCATCTCAATGCAAAAGAGGAAACAACGCAGCACTCGTTTTAAAAATCAACAAAATGAGGGCCTCCCTGGCATTCCCGTGGCTGAGTGCTTCCACTGCAGGGGCGCACGTTGGATCCTTGATTGGGGAACTAAGATCCCGGATGCCACTTGACGTGACCAAAATAGAGGGGGAGACAATCAGTCAAACGAAACATTCTCTTGATGGATTATGAATAGACAGATGCTTCCTTGATATGGTTTTGATAGGGGCTTCCCTCATGGCCCAGCTGGTAAAGAATCCTCCTGCAATGCGGGAAACCTGGGTTCGATCCCTGGGTTGGGAAGATCCCCTGGAGAAGGGAAAGGCTACCCACTCCAGTATTCTGGCCTGGAGAATTCCATGGACTGTATAGTCTATGGGGTCACAAAGAGTCAGACACAACTGAGCAACTTTCCGTTTACTTAATATGGTAAATGGTAACTGGCTCAGTGGGCAAAGAATCCGCCTGCGATGCAAGAGATGAAGGAGACAAGGATTCAGTCCCTGGGTCGGGAAAATCCCCTGGAGAGGGAAATGGCAACCCACTCCAGGTTCAGTCCATGGAGTCACAAAGAGTTGGACACAACTTAAGTGAGTTGATAACACCCATGCACACTAAAAACATATGGTTTGGGCCTTCCCTGGTGGTCCAGTGGTAAGGACTGCAGCATTATCAAAGCAGGGGGCCTGGGTCCGATCCCTGGTCAGGGAACTCGATCCTGCATAACAATAACATGATGAGTTAAGGGTATAACTAGTAACTAGATACGTCAGCTGTAGGACAGGGATGACTATTGTGCATCTTGTTCCGCGTTACGCTGAGAGCCTGGCCACCACAGTAAGACTAGAAGAAGAAATAGACATTGTAAAGTAAGAAACGATTATTATTAGCGGGCAATATAATTGTTTATTTGAAAGTCCTAGGGAAATTGCAAAGTATTGTAACAAGAAAGTTGAGGGTTTGGAGCTAGAATATGCAATATACGAGAATCAATAGTGCTCTATTTAAAAGTGTAATATTTAAAAGAGTTTTATTCACAATAAAAACTATAAGACAGCTAGTAAAATGCCTAGTAAAAAATGTGCAAGAATTATATAAAAGCAGAACCAAAATAAATGAAGCAATATTCCATGTTTCAGGATGGGAAAAGCTAATATATTAAAGTGTCAGTTCTTGCCAAAGTCATCTAGAAATTCACTGAAGTTCCAAACAAATTCTCAACAAAATTTTTCATGGAATACAATAAACCTACCTAACTTAATATGGAAAGACAGAGAGCCAAGACAGTTTTTTTTTTTTTTTTTTCAAGAGAATCATTAGAGGGGAGGGGCACCTATATCTTAGGCAAGACAACAGGACTTAAAAAGTTGTGATTAGCCCTAGTGGTGCAAGTTTGGGATGTATAGATCTATTGTGTAGAATAAAGGTCCAGATATATGAGAACTTGATATGACAAAGTGGGGAAATAAAAGTTCCTTTGGCTTTATTTGCTGGGTTTTCCCTACTGCACATGAGTTTTCTCTAGTTACTGTGGGGGCTACTCTCTAAGGGGAGTGGGCTTCTCACGGCAGTGGCTTCTCTTGTTACAGAGCACTAGGCGTGCAGACTCAATAGTTTTAAAGGAGTTTTCGATAAATGGCATTAGGACAATTGCATGTTCATGTGGGAAAAAATTAATGTACCTTTCTCACACCATACACAAAAAAATTTGGTAGATTGAGAACATTTTAAACATACTTTGGAAAGACATACAGAAAAGAAAAAGAAAAATACCATGACCTAGTGCAAAGAAATAGTTGAATGTGACAGAAAATCATCCATTAAAAGATAAATGCATCTGTTTGTATTAAACGTAGAAACTTAAATCGTGCAAAAGACACTAAATATGAAAAGGCAATCCACAAACTTGCAGTGAACTTGCAATGTATCTACCAGTAACTGACAAAGGAAGCATCCAGAAAGGATGAATTAAGGGGAAAAAAATAATACATGAAAGACCCAAAAGGTCAATTAACACAAAAATATTTTAGATCTCTAAATATAAGACCAGAAACTATAAAACTCTTAGAGGAAAAGATAGGTAGAACACTCGATGACAAATCAAAGCAAGATCCTCTATGACCCACCTCCTAGCGTAATGGAAATAAAAACAAAAGTAAACAAGTGGGACCTAATTAAACTTAAAAGCTTTTGCACAGCAATGGAAACTATAAACAAGCTGAAAAGACAACCCTCAGAATGGGAGAAAATAATAGCAAATGAAACAACTGACAAAGGATTAATTTCCAAAATGTACAAAGAGCTCATACAACTCAATACTGGAAAAACAACCCAATCAGAAAGTGGGGAAAAGACCTAAACAGACATTTCTCCAAAGAAGACATACAGATGTCTAACAAACACATGAAAAGGTGCTCAGCATCGCTCATTATGAGAGAGATGAAAATCAAAACCACAATGAGGTATCACCACAAACCGGTCAGAATGACCATCATCAAAAAGTCTACAAACAGTAAATGCTGGAGAGGATGTGGAGAAAAGAACCCTCTTGCACTGTTGGTGGGAATGTAAATTGGTACTGCCACTTGGTACAGCCACCATCCATGGAAGATGGTATTGAGATTCCTTAAAAAACGAAGGAGAAAAAAAAATCTAGGAATAAAACCATATGACCCAGAAATCCCACATGAGTTCAGTCCCCCAGTTGGGGAACTAAGATTCCACCTGCTTTGTGAAAACAGCCCTCATGTTGCACCTATGCAGCCAAATAAATAATTTTTAAAAAGAAAATAGATGTCATAAAATAACAAAATAGTTCATACATCCACATAAAAACACAACAGAGCAACTTGTTGCTTATGATAAAATACATAGACTCTAATATCTCTGAGACCGTTGCATTAATCTCCTAGTATCTAACAGATTTTATATTTAGTTCACTAGTTGTAAAATCGCTTTCCTTATTAAGAAAGGCTGAGATTTTATAGTCCTACGTATACATACATAATTTTTAAATCCTAGTGATTAGCGTTATAGATTGATTTCTAAAGAGAGTCACATATTTCTAACTTCATATTTTTATTTCTGGAAGAAGTTACTTATATCATTGTTCCCACAATATATTGTGTGCTTATTTGGGCTTCCCTGGTGGCTCCAACTGTAAAGAATCACCTACCAATGCAGGAGACCCAGGTTTGTTTAATCCCTGGGTGGGCAAAATCCCCTGGAGAAGGGAATGGCTACCCACTCCAGTATTCTTGCCTGGAGAATCCCATGGACAGGAGCCTGGCATGCTACAGTCCACGAGATCGCAAAGAGTAGGACACAACTGAGAGACTAACACTTTCCCTTTTTTTTTTTTTTTCATTCTTTAAGATATCTACAGGGATGTTTCTTACAGCAATGACTGAAGTAACAGGGGCAAAAGTAGGTGACTTACATACTAGCACTAGAGCCTCCAGTCAGATCCAGTCTGTAGCCCTAAGCTAAGAATGGTTTTACAGGTGTGCAATGAAGGGCTTAGTGAGTCTGGCTTACTCAATCCTGCTCATTCCAAAGCTAAGTCTGACCCTTGGCCAGCTTCCCTGGGAGATAACCTTTAAGCTCTTGGAATAACCCGCCTTCCCTGAGTGCCTGTGTCTACCTGGGGCCTGAATCACATCAGACAGTTTATCCTAACAGTGGTTTCTGGCAGGAGGGGCCTCGTGAATGGCAGGATCAGTTTGCTCTCCAGAGGATTTAGGAGCTGAGTGACTTAAGGTCAGCCATGTGGGTGCTCCATGCCTGTGAGAACTGACCCTCAGTGGCAGCCCTGGACATGAAATTTTAGTTTCCCTGGTTGACAAGTCTATATGTGTGCCCCACATCACTTTGGGGAGAATTAAATGCTGTCCATGCGACTTTTCTAGAGAGGACGCCTGGAAGCTTGTACCTGGTTTTCTGAACTCTTCCCTATGTGCCTTTTACATTCACTGATTTTAAACTGTCTTTTTGCTATGGATTGTAGCTGTCAACCACTTTTCTGAGTTTTATGACACTGAACTAGAGGGTAATCTTGGGGACCCTGACACAACATATTAAAAAAAACTTTTTTAGAGACCATATGTGTCCTGTGAAGCTTAAAATATTTTCTGTCTGGCCCTATACAGAAAACTTTTGCGAATTCATGCAGAAATGTAGCAAATAAATAACCTATGTTATTTTCATACATTGACATCAGATCAGTTAAAATGGATGAATAGAGATATACATAGAGCTCCAACTGTTTTAAGTGAAAAAAGTAACAAGAATAAAACAGTATGATACTATTGGTGTAACTTAAGCTATCAAGACTTCCTTATAACTCAGATGGTATAGAATCTTCCTGCAATGCAGGAGACCTGAGTTCCAGCCCTGGGTCAGGGAGATCCCCTGGAGAAGGAAATGGCAATTAACACACACATGAGTAAATGCACAGCTTGTTTATTCACTATGTCGTGTCCCACTCTTGCGACTCCACGGACTGTAGCCCATCAAGTTCCTCTGACCATGGGGATTCTCCAGGCAAGAATACTGGAATGGGTTGCCATTTCCTCCTCCAGGGGATCTTCCCCACCCAGGGAATGGAACCCATGTCACCTGCATTGGCAAGCAGATTCTTTACTACTGAGCCACCTGGGAAGCCCAACAGTACAGGTAAAACCTAAAAGATTACTACGGAGGGCATCTCGAACTTTAGGATTGTGGTGAGCTCTGGGGAGCAAATGGAATGGAAGGTAAGGTTCATTTGTCAGATTTTCATCCTTAAAAGGAGAGATTCAAGGCGTGGGGGGAAATGAGTGTCTCCCACCCAAGTGCTAGCTTCCCAGATCAGGTAGGATCAGGCGCATTCATGGTGGCATGGTACAGACTAAGACTGAGTCTCGTAAAACAAATGAAAAGGTTTTACTTTATTGATACTAATATATATATATATATATATATGTATTTTTTTTCACCAAATCTGTTTATCTTGGAATTTTAGAATCATTATTCTAAAGATCTCAGCTGCTTCAAATTCCTCAAGTCCTCAGTTAAGAAACAGGCCTTGGTAGGTGAATTGCCCAGGGTCGTGCTGAATTCTTGTTTAACAGGCCCTCTGTGGGGAGTATGGTCATGCTGGTAGGGTCAGTTATTTTGAACTGTGGAAACTTGAAAACTGATTCTCATAAAGATATGAGGGCTGTGGTATACATTCCAGAGACATACCAAGTTCTCTTTCAATTTTGTCAGTCTATAAATTAAAGAACATTGAGAGATTAGATGAGTAAGGAGAGAGAGGAGCATACATTCTGAGAATTCATAAAACCAGCTTTTTTACAAATAGTAAGCCATGTCCTTCTCTGGGGTTAATTTCCTTTATGCTGGGAGCAGGATTCTGAACCCATTTAGGTTTACAGTTGAAGCAATGTACATAATTTGTGTTTTCTTTTAAAAAAATTTTGCTCTTTGAAGCAGTTATAGAGATCATGCCAAGTTTATTGTCTGCTGATACCTAGATGATTTTAAAGGTATTAAAAGTTAAATACTAGTAGGATCTTAAGTACTCATCAAATAAGCAAAGGGTTTTTAAAATGCTTTGTAAACTGTAAATTAGGGTGAAGTGGTACTAATGTGAACCATACTGAATTCAGACTTACAGTGTATAAAATTTAATGATACCTTCCCTACCTACCTTAAGGGCTCCCCTAGTGGCTCAGATGGTAAAGCGTCTGTCTGCAATGCAGGAGACCCGGATTAGATCCCTGGGTTGGGAAGATCCCCTGGAGGAGGAAATGGCAGCCCACTCCAGTATTCTTGCCTGGAAAATCCCATGGACCGTGGAGCCTGGTAGGCTACCATCCATGGGGTCGCAAAGAGTCGGACACGACTGAGCGACTTCACTTTCACTTCCCTACCTACATTCAGGGAGTTACTGGGAGAATCAAATGAGATAATAAACATTTTAAAAGGAAAAAAAAGAAGAAATCTTTTATAAATGTTAAAATACTATGTAAATGAGTTATAATAAAGTATTACCATCATTACTGTAATGACACTCATGGGGGCTAATTTTAATTGTGAAGGGAAAAGAAAGGAAAACATGCTTTCTTGGTTCCTGAGACCAGAGGTGAGCTGTGAGCTATGAATAAGGAAAAGTAATAAACACTCATTTAGCTTTTCCTTCGTCCACACGAGGTCACACGAGAGATGAAAGAAGAGCACAACACAGCTCATGCCATTTTCTCAACATTTACTGAACACCCACTGCGTGTTAGGTGTGGGGGTCAGACGGCTGAGAACTTACTGTATTAATCGTCCTCAGATTTGTCTAATGAGGTATTCTCCTTGTTTCTCACATGGAAACTGAAGCCCAGGGAAGTGAAGTAGCTTAAAATCAGATGGATCCAGAGCTAGCCTTCAAACCCGTTGTTTCTGGCTTCAAAACACATGCTTCCAAAAATCACCTACAATACAAGAAAGCTAGGATCCAAACAAGCAGTCTGGTGAAGGGAAGCAACAATAGAGGAGGTAAGTGAAAGAAGATACTGGTGTAGGGGGCGGGGGAGCAGTTCAGGGAGGCTTCTGGAACCAGGCAGGACGTTTAGGAGACCCTGCAGGATAGCTGGAATTAAGAAGATGCAGAAGAATGAACGTTATCAGCAAGGGAAGGTGGTAACTATGGTTACCATTTACCAGGCTCCCTACCAGGTGGAGCCCAGCAGTGTGTCCTGGGGATGGGAACATGCACCAGGTGTGCTGCCTCTCTGGTCAGTTGATCCCAGGACAAGAAACGGGCATGGGTAGATGGGGAAGATGCTGAGGAAGCAGGAAGCAAAGGATTTTTCTCATTTCCCTAAGGTCTGTACGGTAACACTCATTTGGTCAACATACCACATTGGAGAACCATGGGGATGGCAACCAACTTGTGTGTTTGCTTAAGTCTGTCATTTTGTTTTTATTTAATATTTTCTTCCAGTTTTATTGAGATATAATTGACATTTGTTGCTGTTCAGTCGCCAAGTCGTGTCCAATTCTTACGACTCCATGGACTATAGTTCACCAGGCTCCTCTGTTCGTGGGATTCTCCAGGCAAGAATACTGGACTGGGTTGCCATTTCCTTTTCCGGGGGATCTTCCTAACCCAGGGGTCAACCTGTGATTCTTGCGTCCCCTGCATTGCAGGCAGATACTTTACTTCTGAGCCACTAGGGAAGCCCAGTGTACGGCATAGTGACTAACATATACTGTGAAATGATAACCACAATCAGTTTGTTTAATACCCATTGTATCATATAGATGCAACAAATATTGTTTCCTTGTGATGAGAACTTTTAGCATCTACGGTCTTAGCAACTTTCAAATATACCATACAGCAGTGTTAGCTATAGTCTGCACACTGTACATTACGTCCTCAATATTTGTTCACCTTATAACAGGAAGCTTGTACCTTTTGAAAAATCCTGTATAAAGTAGCTGTTGATGTAAGGTGGAGAGGGGTTGGGGTTTTGAAACACGGAGGTAGAATTCAATAGACCTGGGTGCAGTGTAGAATTCAGTAAACCTCTTCCCTTAACACAATGCACTGTATATGCACTTACGCATTTTTATTACTTTTTAAATTTTCTTATTTTTGGCTGTGCTGAGTCTTTGTTGTTGCTCTCTAGTTGCAGCAGGCGGGAGCTACTCTTTGTTGGGGTGCACGGGCTTCTCACTGCGGTGGCTTCTCTTGTTGCAGAGCACAGGCTCTAGGCATACAGGCTTCATTAGCTGCAATACACAGGCTCAGTATTTGTGGCACACAGGCTTAGTTGCCCTGCAGCACGTGGGACTTCCTGGACCAGGGATCGAACCCATGTCCCCTGATTCTTAACCACCGGACCGCCAGAGAAGTGCACTTATGCATTCTTAAATTGTATGAGTGTATTGAACCTCAGTTACATCTGTCCTACCTTTGGGGTTATGAGTATAAAATAACCAATGTGAAAATACTTTGAAAAATGTGGACTGATGCAGATGATGGGTTTTATGTTTCAGCAGCACCAACATCATTCCTATTGTAAAGCTGAAATAAAGTTGAAAACAGGAAGTTTATCACAACATGTGCTCTAATATGGTTTTAAAGGCTTCCTGTCCCCCCGCCAAAGTTTATAAGACTTGTAAAATAGATGTCTGTATATTTCTCATTTCTTTCAGCAATGGTTTTTAAAGAGAACTAAATCATGTTCTGGTAGCCGAACTTTCCAAATAAAAGTGGTACTCTGAGCCAAGGGAAACCTCATTCTGGACATAAGGCACTGTGAGTGTTGTAACTGCTCAGTTTTCATGTTTTTCCTAAGACTAATGAAAGTACAGATGGTAAGTTTCCCTGTGCTGTGCATCCTCTGCTGGTCACCAGAGTCAGGAGGGTACGTGGGCTTCCAAGCAGGCAGATTCCTGCGCCCGCCTCGTGCTGCGCTGCACCCCCTCCCCCCCCCCGTCCAGCAGCGCTGTGGAACATGCGCCCGCCTCGTGCTGCGCTGCACCCCCCGTCCAGCAGCGCTGTGGAACATGCGCCCGCCTCGTGCTGCGCTGCACCCCCTCCCCCCCCCGTCCAGCAGTGCTGTGGAACATGCGCCCGCCTCGTGCTGCGCTGCACCCCCCGTCCAGCAGTGCTGTGGAACATGCGCCCGCCTCGTGCTGCGCTGCACCCCCGTCCAGCAGTGCTGTGGAACATGCACCCGCCTCGTGCTGCGCTGCACCCCCCGTCCAGCAGTGCTGTGGAACACTGTAACTTGTATTCTGCCAGCCAGTTTTCTTTGCGTGTTTGATCTGTTGTTTTTGTTGTTTGTTTGCTTTTTCTACCAGCCAGTTTTGTCAGATTTCAATTCTTGTAGTGTGTATTGTTAGGAGAAGGCGGTGGCACCCCACTCCTGTACTCTTGCCTGGAGAATCCCATGGATGGAGGAGCCTTGTGGGCTGCAGTCCATGGGGTCATTGGGAGTTGGACACGACTGAGTGACTTCACTTTCACTTTTCACTTTCATGCATTGGAGAAGGAAATGGCAACCCACTCCAGTGTTCTTGCCTGGAGAATCCCAGGGTCGGGGGAGCCTGGTGGGCTGCCGTCTATGGGGTCGCACAGAGTCAGACACGACTGAAGCAACTTAGCAGCAGCAGCAGTGTGTATTGTTAAAACAGCCCATAGGTTTTTCCCAATCTAAACATCTGTTGAGATCCACTCCTCCTGTTAAGAGTCACTGTCCTGTAGAAAATAAGGCAGAAATGAGACAGTCTTCATCACTCAACCTTCTGAACACTGACATGCCCCTCGACTTAGCACAAGATGCTTCCTTACCTAGGCCGGTGGTTTTCAAACATTTCTTATAAGGGAACATATCCTTTAAAAAAGAAATCTTGTAATATTGAAACATATACATTACCATATGTAAAAGAGATAGCCAGTGGGAATTTGCTGTATGCACTTGGAGCTCAAACCCAGTGCCCAGTCTCAGCCTAGAGGGGTGGGATGGTGAGGGAGGCGGGAGGGAGGTTCAAGAGGGAGGGGACATAAAGTATGCTTGTGGCTGATTCATGATGATGTATGGCAGAAACCAACACAATATTATAAAGCAATTATCCTTCAATTAAAAATAAAACAGACAAAGAAAGGAAACTTTCGGGGACTTCCCTGGCGGCCCAGCCGTTACGTTTCCACACTCCCACTGCCCTGGTATGTGTTCTACCCTTGGTCGGGGAGTTAAGATCCTGCATGCCACATGGCCAAAAACTAAATAAAATAGAAATCTTTCATCAAAACCCAACATAAGTCACACGCCTGTGAGCCCAATTGTTAGGCTGCTCCCCGAATCTAATCCCTGGAAGCATGGGAGGAGCCTGACTTGACTGCCACTAACATAAGGCCGCCTTCCTTACCCTCCTCATCTTTGGCCACTGGCCTCAATGAACTCTCCAGTCTAGCCATTCCTACCTAACCTTGTCTGCTTCTGCAGAGTCCTTCTGTGTTGCAGTTCTGTGCCTCTGCATACGTTATTCTACTGGGAATCTCCCCCACATTACAGAGTTTTTATTTTGATGACATTTAATTATCCTTGATCTGAACTTTTCCTAGAACCCTTCCCTGACATCCTTGTCTGGGCCTCCGGGCCATTCATTTGGCTCCTCCAGAGAAGTGACTTCACAATAATGGTTCACCTATTTGTCCGACTCACCCACGTGGCAGGTATGTTCTTTTTAAGGGCAGAAACATTGTTATTTAATATTCTGCTTCCTGTGTTAGGCAGGTGGTTGGTAAAGTGATGAATAATGTCTACTGGATGGGTGGATGTGCAGGAAGATGGACAGATAAAAGAAGGAATTTACCAACAGACCCGGTGAATGAAGTGTCCCAAGACCTCGAACCCAGCAGGGGAGCAGACGGAACAAAGAAGAGAATCCTCTTCAGAGGGCTGGCTGCCTTGGAATGTGCCTGTAAGTTAGGAGTGGACCTGCCGCCACTTCCCAGAATACAGTCATCACCCGGGTGGCCCTGGGGAACAGTCCAGCATGAGTCATATGCCCTCTCTCCCGTATCTGGTGCCGTGTATTTATAGCTAATGCTGGTGGTTTGTCACTTGTTAAACAGCACAAGAAAAATGATTGCATGAAGGCCAAGCAAAAGACTAATGGAAATGGTTTTAATAATTAATTTTTAAAAGGCTTACGAATGACAATTCAGCTGGGAAGCTATCAAAACATTTAAGCTGAAATTTCAGCTGAAGGATGCTGCTCTTTGGATTGTTCTTCTGGGGTTAAATGGGGGTAATTTGAAGCTGGCAGAAAGAAGGCCAGTGACACATCATTTTGCTTGCCTTTTTTTTTTTTCCTCTTAAACAGCAAACCATATCCATGAAAGGAAGAATGTTTTACATTCGAGTGCTCAAGGATGAAGAGAGACTGTGAAACAAACTGGAAGCTGTGTTCAAAACAGTTTTCAAAATTACTCAGATGATATTTAAGCTTCACTGTCCTCTTAGCCTAATTGGCACGTTACTTCCCCCAGCTAATTATCACAGAGCAAAAAGTCCTGGAGAGATTTTCTCCTTAAGTTTTCCCTTTCCGTATGGAATTCCATTAATGAACCCTTGATAAAAGGTTAACAAAATTAAATTCATAAATGCAGCAATTCCCTTCTTGGAAAGAAAGAATGGAACTTGCATTTATTGAGCATCTACAATATCCAAAATGCTCTTAACTTTTTCATGAGGTGTCTCAGGAAATCTTCACTACCACCCCAAAAAGAAGTACCGCTTAGGCAGTTTTCTCTCCCTGTGCCTGTGGCATGAATAGAACTGGACCAGGCCCGTGCATGCATGCTAAGTCACTCAGTCGTGTCTGATTCTTTGCGACCCCATGACTGTAGCCCCTCAGGCTCTTCTGTCCATGGGATTCTCCAGGCAAGAATCCTGGAGTGCCCTCCTCCAGGGGATCTTCCCAACCCAGGGATGGAACCCAAGTCTCTTGTGTCTCCTGCACTGGCAGGCAGAGTCTTTACCACTGCACCACCTGGGAAACCTATTATAGGGAGCGAAAGGAGTGCCCTAAACTGTTGATTGCCTCTCTCTACCTCTTCTTTCCTTCCTTTGGAGATGAGCAAAGCTGCACCCCTGATTACGCTCCCCCACCCCGCCCCCCATCACTAATCTATTCAGTGTCTAGATTGATGTTATAAAAAGCTGATAATTTACATTTGAATAGTATTCCAGGAATTTACAAAGAATCTGCAACATCTCATTTCATCCTCATTGTGCAACAGAGAAAATTAAATTTCAAATAAGTTTGCGACTTTGCTAAAGTCACATAGCTAATTAATAGCAGAGGACTTTAACTCAATCCAGAATTCCTGATGCCAGATACTCTTTCCACCACCTCCTTGAATGAGAACGTGTGTGAGTTTTTTTCTAAGGATGAAGAAGATTGCACTCTCCAGAGCGCCACTTGTTTCTTCTTATCTTAAGAAAAACTTATCTTTCTAAGACATGAAATGTATTAGCCACATAACAAACCTCACTGACAAACCACTCCATATCCTGCTGTCATTATCTGGATGTGCAGACACTAACTCTCTGTCAAAAAATGTCAAAACATTCCAAAAATGGGCGTAGCAGAGAACATGCAAATGGTTAAACCATCATTATTTATTCCAAACAATATGAGGGCGGCCTCAGCAGAGAAGGCTCAGATTAGAAATCCGCCCACTGAAAGAGAGTCCAGCCCACTCCTCTGCCTGTGCCTTCTTACGTAACTGCTACAAAATCCACCAGCTAAACAAGCCCAGAAGATGTCAGAATAAAAGGGGGACGGTAGTGGTGGTATGGTCTCACCTTCACATTTTCCTTTAAAGATTTCTTCTTCTTTTTTTTTTTTTGCCATGGACCATTTTTAAGGTCTTTATTAAAGTTGTTACAATGTAGCTTCCATTTTTGTTTTATTTTTTGTCCTCGAGGCATGTGGGAGGCATGTGGGACCTTAGTGCCCTGGCCAGGGTCAAACTCAGCCCTCTGCACTGGAAGCTTTTGATTTTGACCTATCTATAGCAAAGAAGGGGGGTACTGTTAATAAAGCCTAGGGGGTGATTTAGGGATTGCCATTTTTATTGGAAAGTATTTGTTAGTTATTTGCAATATTGGACTTGGAAGTAAACATGAGAAAATATTTGTTAACCATAATGCTTTATTCACATCATAGCTTTTGCAATTTTATTATGATGATAAAGACAAATGAGGGGAATCTAAAATCTCCCTTTCACTTCTCTTTGTTACTCTCAACATTGAAGATGCATGTTTTGATGTATTACTAGAATAGAGAAAAACAGTTCTTTATCCTGTCAAAGAGCTTTAACCATCATGGGCTCTGGGAGGAAGTAATGATAACAGAGGGATTTTCTTCTTCTGGTAATAGAATATTCAGTGCTGCTGCTGCTGCTAAGTCGTTTCAGTTGTGTCTGACTCTGTGCGACCCCATAGACGGCAGCCCACCAGGCTCCCCCGTCCCTGGGATTCTCCAGGCAAGAACACTGGAGTGGGTTGCCATTTCCTTCTCCAATGATGAAAGTGAAAAGTGAAAGTGAAGTCGCTCAATCGTGTCTGACTCCTAGCGACCCCATGGACTGCAGCCTACCAGGCTCTTCCGTCCATGGGATTTTCCAGGCAAGAGCACTGGAGTAGGGTGCCATTGCCCTCTCCAAGAATATTCAATAATTTATACCAATCCTCCCACAGAAGACAACCAAAAATCCTGGACCAAATAATCTTTTAAGTCAAAGAAGAACTACTAATATAGTGAAGAATTGCCAGCAGCATCCATAAACAATTTTTTGGTTTTTTGGCCACACCTTGCCACATGGCATGCAGGATCTTAGGGAACCTGTACCCCCTGCAGTGCAGGCGCAGTGTCCTGACCACTAGACTGCCCAGGAATTCCCCACCAACATTTCTGTCTCAAGAGAATTTGCCAAACTAGGGAGGAAGCCAAGAGTCACAGCTTCACATTCTTGGCAGCTCAAGGAAGGTCAGAGTCAGAGTTCAGTGCTTAGGCTTCCACTGCCAGGGCCCAGGTTCTGTCCGTGGTCGGGGAACTAAGATCCTGAATGTTGTGCAGTGTAGCCAAATAAAGACATTTTCAGATGATAAAATCATACTTTATCACCAGTAAACCTGCACAAAAGAAATTCTAATGGTAATCCTTGAGCTGATCAAAATTCAATGAGGCAGGAATGATTAAAGAGTAAAGAAAGTGATAAACGTGGAGTTAGAAATATTTAGAGAGAATTAAAATACACTCTAACACTAGCATACAGATGACAAAGCAGGTAAATTCAGTTCAGGTGCACTAAAGTGCTCGCATTGCCTGAGAAGAGAGTAAAGGTATCAACTCACATTAGACTCTGGTAAGTCAGCCGTGGATGCTTTGCTGTTGTTGTTTAGTCGCTAAGTCATAGCCAACTCTTTCAACCCATGGACTGTAGCTCTCTAGGCTCCTTTGTCCATGGGATTGTCCAGGCAAGAATACTGGAATGGTGTGCCATTTCCTTCTCCAGGGGATCTTCCCAACCCAGGGATCAAACCCATGTCTCTGGCTTGGCAGGCAGGTTCTTTACCACCGAGCCACCAGGGAAGCCCATGTTTTGCTTTGTGAGACCGCTAAAAGAATCAAAATCTATTACTTTCACTAATAGTGAATCTGAAATAGAATGCCTGAAAAAGACAGAGCTCTAGAGGGTGGTGGGACAGAGGCAGGATAGGCAGTAAACACAGTAAGAGTGGATTTAAATCTAAATATGTCATTAAGATTAAACGTAAGTAAAGTAAATGCTCCAATTAAAATACAAGAATTGTGAAACTAAAAAGTCCAACTGCATGCTGTTTACAAGAGACACATGTACAACATATGAATACTAATAGATTGAAATAATGGAATTAAGTTACACCATGGTAGCTATTATTACATAAAATAGAATTTAAGGCAAAAAGCATCACTAAGAAGGTCATTTATAGTGGCAAAAGTTCACATCACCAGCAAAATACACTAATTCTAGCTTCTATTTAATATGACTTCAAAACACATGAAGCAAAAAATCAATACATCTACAAGGAGGAATATATAAATCCACAATCATCATGAGAGATTTTAACACAGTAAGCTCGAAGAGGGCAACCTTACCTACCAGGGGATGAGAAACGGTGGAAAAACACTCATCAAGTCACCCTCAGGTGACTGATTCTACATGAATCCTCAGTCCCCAGAAAAAGCGCCAGTTCCTCTCAGCAGTGATCGACTCAATAAAGCACCCTTTGAATCGGATTGTCCTCCTTCCTTGTCTTATTCTCCCCAGATCCCATTCTTTTTCCTTGAAATCATATTCCAAAATAAACTCTTGATTGCAAGTACTTTTCTCAACCTCGTTTCTTTGGGAACCCAGTTTAAAATACTTGGTACCACAAGCAGCTCTATAAACAGACATTCCAGGTGGATTCTAGAATTGGATCAATTGAACAGTGATAAGGATCCCATCTTTGTTGATAAGTGGGGTGATCTTAACCCCTGGTATGCCGCAGCATCACAGTTACTGAGATTTTCACCAGCAGTGAACTGGAATCATGAAGATGGAAGATGAAGCATCTTTTATGAGTCAAAACTCATTAAAAATAAATACATGGTCAGTGTTCATGACCAGGAATGTAGAACTGGCTGATTTTGGTTGCTGGTCTTTAGAAGACTTGTAAAAGGAAAGGAAACTGGCAGGCTTGGTTAGGCAACTATCAACCTCAAGGAATGCTGTGAAACTGGGAATGCTTCCCCGGCAGCTCAGAGATGGTCCCCTTCCTGCCCACAGCCGCAGGAAGATGGCTGAAATTCAGTCCCAGGGGTTAATTGTGAGCACAACACAGTTACCATGGAGAACAAACACAGCCTTAGCAATCTCTGGTGTCAGTGTCAGGACCCAGATAAGGAAACAGTAGACCTTCAGACACGGTATGGGGGTATTTGAATGGACAAACCTGAGAACCTTTAACCCCAGAAGCAGTGCTGTCCCTCTTCATAGAGGACAGTGGTCTTTCTTGCCTGCAGACCTTGCAATGACACCACCAAACGCAGGAGCCACACGAGATGGTGTTTGTCCTTAGATCTGCTTCTGCCTCCCTTATTTCCTCCAGATCAGCAGAATCGGGTCATGCACAGCTCGAGAAAGGCGACCCAACTCCTTCTCTAGGAAGAAATACAGTATAGACCCAAAGAACTGCAAGCTTTGGTTAATATACACTCATGTGAGCTGGGAGACCTCATGAATCGAGAAACTTCATGTTAGAATTGGTCTTAATGAAATGCTGAGAAATAGGACCTCTTTATATTTCAGTTTCTTCATCTGTCACATCTGCTTAATAGTGCCTGTCCAACCTACTTCATATGATTATTATAGTAAATGAAGATATTAATATCTGTAGTGAACTCTGCCAGGCACTGTATTAGACACATTACATACAGCATTTCATTAGGATATATTTGGATAAGTGTAAACACTTTGGGGGCTTCTCAAGTGGTGTTCGTGGTAAAGAACCCGCCTGCCAGTGTAGGAGACATAAGAAACATGAGTTCTATCTCTGGGTTGGGAAGATCCTTTGGAGGAAGGCATGGCAACCCACTCTAGTATTCGTGACTGGAGAATCCCATGGACAGAGGAGCCTGGTGGGCAATAGTCCACCTGGTCACAAAGAGGCAGATACAACGTAAGTGACTCAGCACTCATGCAAAACACTTTTTAAATTCATAATCTTGTTTAGAAAACTTTTAAAGTTTTATTTGAGTTGCATGCCCTAGGAGAAACTCAATTCTAAGATTCATGAAACCTTAATGGGTAATAGTTAAAAGGAAAGAAGAAGAAAAGGAAGCTGATATTTCAAAAGTACAAATATATTAGAACATGGCTTTGGTAAGTTATTTTGTTTGGGGGAAGTTGGACCACCCAAAGAGTCTTTTTTTTTTTCCTAACTTTTTGGCCATCCCCCAAGGCATATAGGATCTTAGTGCTCAGACCAGGGATCGAACCCATGCCCCTGCATTAGAAACATGGAGTCTTACAACTGGACCTCCAGAGAAGTCCCCTGAAAGTCTTTTGAGGACGGCTTTATTCATTGATCTTGGGAAAAGCGGGGCGGGAACAGTTTTAATGCAGAAGCTCTGGATAAGCAGTTCAGTGTCCAGTGGAGCAATCAAAATTCCTGTGTGATACTCGGTGGTATCTGGGTAAAGGCATGGCCTCCAAAACCAGACTGCCTGCATTTGAAACCCAGCTCTTGGGCTTAACCCACTGGGGAATGTATTTTAGTTCTTTCATCTGCAAAATGGTAGTATCTGTTGCATAGGATTGTTAGAAGATTAAATGGCTTAACTTACGAGATGAATGGTGGCAATACTACAGGAGAACTGGAAAGCCTGCTTGCTTTGATGGAATTATGTATGTAGTACACAGTATCTGGAATAGAGGAGATGCTTAAGATAAGGCACATATAAACTGGATAAATGAAATGCCCAGGTATCATGGCGGGAGGTACAATGCATGAAACACGATTGGCTGTGAGTTGAAAATGGTTAAGGCTTAGCAGTAGGTACACGGGGATTTGTTACACTGTTTTCTGTACTTTGGCATACCTTCAAAATTTTCTTTACGAAAAATGCTTTTAAAAAATAGCCTATGTTTTTTGTTTTCTGTCATCGTTGTATTTAACCATTTAGTGGTCTGGGAGGTTGAGAACTCCCAGATGTAATGGTAAAAATGTAATGTGATGTAATGGTGAAAAAAAAAGTACTGTTCATCTCATATTCACATTTTAGAGAACATGTGATGATTAAAAATGTTGAGCTGAGTCATGTTAGAAATAGTTTGCTCGCCTTTCTGTTCTCAAGTTGTGGCTGAGTGCTAGCGCCTCTCAAAGTCCTTTCTTTCCTTCTTCTTGGGCCTGGAGCACCCAGAGTCTCCCATGCAGCCAGGTAGGCCATGTAACCGATGGAATGGAGGCAGAAAGGGTGTGTGCACTTCTCCGTATAGCCTGAACACGGACACACCTGCAACTCTTCTTCAAACACACAAACGAGGCAACACTCTCAGGAACATCAGAACAGCATATGGAGACACCTACGTCTCTGAGTGACCTCACAGAGCAGTTACCCTGCTAACTGATTGGCCAGACTGTTACTGGATAGAGAAATAAATCTCCCTTTTTTTGTAGCTACTGGATCTTTGTTATAACAACCTAGCCCTCACTCTAACTAATTCACAAGAGTTTGAGGCTCAGGTATTAATAGGAGGAATTTCTTCCCGTTCAGGGTCACAGAAAGGAAGAAACCGAGTCAGAACTTGAGCCACTCTCCTATGATATCCTCTGCACTGTACGCCTTCCCTCGCTTAGTTGATAAATGCACAGTATAACCCCTGCCAGAGTAATCTCACTCAAGTGGAATGTGTCTACACTTGTTTCTTTGGTGTGGGGCCCAGTTACTATTTCTTTGGCCACAGAGACCCAGTACTATCTTGAGGTTCCGTTTATACTATAAAATTAGTAATTCTAGGGTCTGAATGTTTGTGCTGTCCTCCCCAAAATCTTATGTTGAAATCCTAACTGCCAAGCTGATGGTAACTGGAAGTGGGGCTTTGGAGAGTTGATTAGGATTTGAGAGCAGAGCCCTCACAAATGGAATCGATGCCCTTATAAAAGAGGCCAGGTGGTCAAGTGGATAAGACTCCACGCTTCTAATACAGGTGGCATGGGTTCAATCCCTGGTCAGGGAACTAAGATCCCACATGCCACGTGGCATGGCAAAGAACACCAACAAAAAAATTGCCAAAGAGGCACTTTCTGGCAGTCCAGTGGTTAGGACTCTGCTTTTATTGCTGAGGGCCCAGGTTCAATCCCTGGTCAAGGAAGTAAGATACCGCAAGCTGCACAGTGCAGACAAAAAATTAAAAAAAATAAACAAGAAACATAAATGCACTGGTGGTGGTAAGGTAAGAATTGTTAAGTCTAAATGATGTAATTCACTTCTAATTTTTATCAAAGTACAAAATCTGAGACAGACCTTGATCTGAATCTAACTTCTCCTACTTAAAAGTTGTGTGACTGAGAGCAAGTTTCACAACCTGTCTGAGCCTCATTTTCCTCATTTGGGAAGGAGAGATAACTCCAGTCTCCAGTGAACTGGTGAATGGATAACAACTGGTTCTCGGGGCAGAAAACAAAAAAATCCTGAGCTTAACGTTTGCTAATTTTCATGGTATAATTATTCCCACGATGGCTTATTTCAAGCTGCCAGTGTGATGCCCCTGAACACAGAGAGAGAAATAGATGGCCTGTGGAGTACAGTATTACACAGTATTCCCACACACGGTAGATGTCGTCACCTCTAGGCCTAGACGATGAACAGATTTCTCCCTGGTATCTGTAGCAGGATGTATGACTGGCCTGTGACCCAGCATTCTGGCAGGCTGTTCTCCAGAAGGGCCATCGCAACTTACCCGCCTTCCCCTCGGTAGCCTGAGGGCTTCCAAGTTCCCCTCACAAGGTAGGTCAGTGCGGGATGAGTAAACTCAGGACAGACCCTGCAGCACCACACAACAATCGAAACATCTGTCTTGGAATATGGAACCGTTGTATAAGCAGAGTGCTTAGTGATAAAAGGTAAAAGCAGGAGATCCGTAAAATAATACTGTTTATTTGAAAGTGAAAGTGTTTGTAGCTCAGTTGTGTCCAGCTCTTTGTAACCCCATGGACTGTAGCCCACCAGGCTCCTCTGTCCATGGGATTTTCTTTGCAAGAATACTGGAGCAGGTTGCCATTTCCTACTCCACAGATCTTCCCGACCTGAGTTCAGTCTTCCTGATTGAGCCCTGGTCTCCTGCATTGCTCACGGATTCTTTACCATCTGAGCCACCAAGGAAGCCCAATGCACACAAAACAACAGACTTTCAAGAACATACAAATAAAGTGCATATAAAGGACTCCCCTGATGATCCAGTGGCTAAGACTCCATGCTCCCAATGCAGGGGGGCTCTGGTTCAATCCCTGATCGGGGAGCTAGATCCTGCATGCCGAAGCTAAGATCTAGCACAGTCAAATAAACAGCCTTGTTTTTTTTTAGGGCATTACATGGGATCACATATCTACAGGCGTCTGGCATGGTACTTGCCACTTCATCTCTTCCCTTACCCTGGTCATAGCGAAAGCCATGCCGACTTTATGAGCCACGTTCAAGGCTATATTCTTATTGCCTTTAATGAGCTGTGTAAAATTGTACCTTGAAATGATTCTTTGCCAGAAAAATACATGGATCCTGTGTTTACTACATCTCCACAGTACACCAATATTTTCTTAAAAAAAAAATTTGTTTTATTTGTTTGGCTGCACGGGGGCTTATTCGTGGCTCCCAGGATCTTCAATCTTTGTCGTGGCAGGTGGGATCCAGTTCCATGATCAGAGGTCTAACGGAAGCCGCGCTTGCTGCTCGATAGCCTGGAATCTTAGCCACTGCACCACCAGGGAAGCTCCGGCAACAGTTTCGGTCTAGGAACGACACACGGCGGTCGTCAAAGCATACAGCATCATGACCCATTTGTCTGTCTGTGGCCGGTTTTCATTGTAACCGTTGCTGAGCCACAATCAATTTCAACCGTCTTATGTATATTACCCCACTTAACCTTCCCGGAAAGATTTGAAGCTTAGAGAAGGCACATGTTTTGCCCAAGAAGTGAGAACTAGCAAGAGCAAGGGCCGCAGCTGTCTGGCAAACCCAGGAGTGACTGGGTCCCCTGCCAGGCAGAGCAAGAGAGGCCCAGGTGGTCTTTGGAGGTGAGGGTGGGACTGCTAACGGCACACCCACATTCGAAGACTGTCCCCTGCATCCTCTGTTCCAAGGCAGGAAGCAAAGATGGCAACAATGATCAACTGGTAAGTGTGAATTATTTGATAAATGAAGATAAATCTGGTAAAGACTTTGGAGTTAAAAACAAAAACAAAACAACAAAAATCTTGCGTTTAGAATAACAGGGTTTAGAAAATTCAGCTTTTCTAATTTGCCCAAGATCACACAAAACTGTCCATAGAGCCAGGACAGGAAGCCTGATTTCGTAACTCTTAGACTGGGTGTGGTTTGACAGAATCAGATAGACGGGAACTCCAGGAAATCTGCCGGGTGATTGATTAGCTAGCTATAAAGCATAGACAAGCTGCTGGACATTCCCAAGGCGCTGTTCTGTCCGTCATAAAAGGGGCAGTACCTCATACACGCACATGATTTATATGGCTGTTGAAAGATCATTCATCCATGTTTGTATTCCTTCCGCAAGAGGCACCTTCTCTGCGCCAGGCACAAAGATGCACCTGTGAGTAAATCAAAACTCCTGCATTTGTGGAGCTTACATCCTAGTAAATGTATATTTGAGTAGCTAAATAAACGGATATATCAATCAATGAGCACCATAAAAAAAAATACAAGAGCAAGGAGTATGGTGAAGAAGGTTAAGGAGGTCAGATATAAGATATAAGCAGAGAACTATGTGAAATGAAGGAGCAAGCCATTCCAGTGTCTGGAGGAAGAACATTCTAAGGACAAAGATCAGCAAGAAAAAAGCTCCAAGACAGCAATAAACTTGGCTTGTTCCCAGCCTCCTGTACGACCAAGGGTGACCTTGTAACCCGATCCTGACCAATGAGACCTGAAAATACATTCACTGAAGGATACCTGGAGCAAAGCTGCCTCTAGATTAAATAAGGGCCCTCTTTTCCACTCCATCTCTTTCGTCTTCCTGTCTTGAACATGGTTATGTGAGGACTCAACGGACAGAGCTGTGAAAAGCCATCTTGCAAACATGAGGCAGCAAGCAGCTTCTCTACTCTCCACTGAACAGAACCAAAAATTGGCTCCAGGAGCCTGAGGTGCTTAGAGCTCACTCCTAAACCAAGCACAGAGAGGGCAAGTAACTTCCCCAACATCACACAGCTAGTATGATGTAGAGCAGGGACTTGAATCTGCTTTTATTTTTTCCGCTGCCTCCTTTTCCTTACCTAGAGTCCTCCTCTCAACTCTCTACTCTTCCTACACTCTTCCTAGGCAGTCATATCCAGGACCATGCTATCAACCATCTCTTCTAGGAGGGAATTCAAAATCTACATTGTTAGTCCCAGGCCCTCCAATAAGAGCCAGTCCTTCATCTGCAGATTTCTGGTCGATGGTCCTGTGGATGGGACCATGGATGCTCCTGTCTTACTCCTCCAGCTGACCACATTTCCTCCTCCAGCTCCCTCCAACTACGTGTCCTTCCCCCTGACACAGTTCATTTTAGGTCCTGAAAGCTCAGTCTTCCCAGTCACCACGTGGGTGTTGAGACAGAACATGGGTTTTGAAATCAGACAGACTTGGGTTTGGACTTGACCAGCGTTTGGCTGAAGAATCCTTGGGAGGGCTGGAGACATAGCTCTGGCTTGAGCTTCCAGGAGCAATAACCAAAGTCACAACTTTGCTGACCTGTCCTGCCCAGGGGACTGCCGGCTCCAGAGACCCCCATGCCGCTTTCCTGAGGACGGGGGAAGCAGCACAACCAGGAAGCAGCCACGGCAGCTCCAGCCCCACAGCCTGTCCGCTGAAATTCACTCTGCACAGCAGGGGCCTTCCCCTTCTCTCATCCTGAGCCCGTCTTCTCTTTCTATCAGATCAGTGGTGCTCTGCAATAGCCATTGATTCCACTCTTTCTAGCTACCATTTTCCTCACGCTTCTCTAGCGCCAGGAGTATTACACCAAGAGGCTGTTCCCCATCACTGGTACCCCATCCCAATTCACAACCAGTGACAGTTTTCCCAGCTTCTCCCTCCCTCCTTTCCTTACACATGTGTCTCCTGAAAACACTTTCCAACTTTCAGCGCTTAACTCCCCATCTCAGAGTCAGTCTAAGGCAGTTGGTACTAGAAGTGACCCTGGGAAGTCAAGTCTGAAATGGATTTTAATTACTCAGCCATAGAAAAGAATTAAATAATGCCATTTACAGCAACGGAGGTGGACACAGGGATGATCAGACTAAGTGAAGTGAGTCAGAGAAAGACAAATATCATATGCTATCACTCATGTGAAGACTCTAAAACAGTGATACCAAAGAACTTATTACAGATCAGAAATAGAGTCTATGGCCATACCACCCTTACGCGCCTGATCTCTGATCTCAGAAGAAATAGACTCAAAACATGGAAGACAAAGGGGTTATGGTTACCAAAGGGGAAACGAGGGAGTGGAAGGGAGGGATAAGTTAGGAGTTTGGGATTAGCAGATATAAACCTCTATGTGTAAAACAGGGCTTCCCAGGTGGCTCAGTGGTAAAGGTTCTGCCTGCCAGTACAGGAGACTCAGGAGATGATGGTTCAATCCCTGGGTCAGGAAGATGCCCTGGAGGAGAAAATGGCAACCTACTCCAGTCTTCTTGCTGGAAAGTCCCATGGAAAGGGATGTTTGGCAGGCTACAGCCCATGGGGTCACAAAGAGTTGAACACGACTGAGTGGATGAGCATGCACATATGTAGAATAGATAAACAACAAGGACTACTGTATAGCACAGGAAACTTTTCAATATCTTGTAGTAAACTATAATGGGAAAGGATCTGAAAAAATGTGTACATAACTGAATCACTTGGCTGTACAATAGAAATGAACACAACATTGTTCATTTCGAAGTACAGTAAATCAACTGTACTTCAATTAAAAATAGAAACAAATTTTAGACATGGACCACTCGCTGGCCAGCTGGCAGTGAAGACCCTTCACTGGTGGTCGGGGGAGGATGACAGCCCTGGGCATATCGCAGTGGAGTCGTGGTTTGAGGGAACCCATGACTGGGACATAGCTAGAAAGTGAAGCTTCCAGGGTTTGCAACTTGGTCCCTGTGACTCTGAAGTGAAGTGAAGTGAAGTCAAAGTTGCTCAGTCATATCCGACTCTTTGTGAGCCCATGGACTATACAGTCCATGGAATTCTCCAGGCCAGAATACTAGAGTGGGTAGCCGTTCCCTTCTCCAGGGGATCTTCCCAACCCTGGATCGAACCCAGGTCTCCCGCATTGCAGGTGGTTTCCTCTGAAGGCTGCTTCTGTTCCAGTGCCGTATACCAACTGTGTGACCTCGGCTTAATCACCCAACCCCTTTCCTCGCTCTGAGATTCTACAACTCTACTTTTGTTGTTTCTTAGTTGTTAAGTCATGGCCGACTCTTTGCGACCCCATGGACTGTAGCCTCCCAGGCTCCTCTGTCCATGGGGTTCTCCAGGCAAGAATACTGAAGTGGCTTGCTATTTCCTTCTCCAGGGGATCTTCTCAACCCAGGGATCGAACCTGCCTCTCATATCTCCTGCATTGCCAGGCAGGTTCCTTACCACTAACACCACCTGGGAAGCCGATGACCATAAAATTGAATCTGTTTTCCTTGATCCCAGTCATTCAGGAGATAAAGTCTGAACTGACTTTTGCCTGTCTCTCTCTCATTTCTCACACTCCTCAATTTTCCATTTCTCTCACTTTCACCCAAACAAAATACAGGTAGATTTTTAGGTGCAGAATACCTTATTTTGCCTCTTTTTTTCCCGTACCATGCGGCATGTGAGATCTTAGTTCCCCATCCAGAGAGGGAACCCCTGCCCACTGCAGTGGGAGCACAGTCTTAACCACTGGGCTGCCAGATAGTATCCTTATAAGGAGAGAAACAAGAACTCTCCCCACTATCCCTGTGTCGTGTGAGGACACAGGAGGAACATGGCCATGAGTAGATTATAGAGGGGACTCTTGGAGTGCAGACACGGCTGCTTCTTGGTCTAAAAGTAACTGCATGGGTGTTCACTTTACAATAGTTTATTCAACTCTACATGGACATTTCATGCTTTGTCTACACAATATGCTTTAAATTTTAAACTGCTTTTTTAAAAAACTAGCCCCAAACCCCAGATATTTCTAAGATTAAATGAAATACGATACTATAGTAAATATGGACAAACTTAACTAACCCAAACACACTAGGTACATTCATTATCAGAAATAAGCTTTGACCATTGTTATCCATCTTTCATTAATTCTTCATCAAGACGGTAGCCCAAGCAGCTTTCAACCAGCATCAGAGACCAGGGATGCTTCAGGCTAATTCATGTCTCCTTTGGTCTACTAAAAGCCCCTGGTGGCTCAGAGGTTAAAGCGCCTGCCTGCAATGCAGCAGGCCTAAGTTCGATCCCTGGGTCTGGAAGATCCACTGGAGAAGGAAATGGCAACCCACTCCAGTATTCTTACCTGGAGAATCCCATGGACGGAGGAGCCTGGTGGGCTACAGTCCATGGGGTCGCAAAGAGTCAGACACTACTGAGTGACTTCACTTTCACTGTGGTCTACTAAGAACTTAATATAATGATGATGCCTTCATTATGATTAAAAAACAGAATTAGAAACAGAAAATTCGAGGTCCCCAGAGTCAGGAAAAGATTAAACTCAAAATAAGAAGAAATACAAGTGGCCTAGATTCCATCCCTGCCAACTGGAGACTGAATTACCTGTTTGGTTCTTCACAGTTACAAGTTCCATAAATTTATTTTAAAAGCATGGTGTGTGTGTGTGTGTATAAGAGCACACATATATATAAAAGCATGATATATTTAGCTGTCTTTTGGAAGTATGTGAGTTATAAATAATAGCAGTTGGAAAACTTTATAAAGACTTTGCCAATTTGGTGTTTTGGAGAGAAGTGTTGAATTTTTTAGAAAGTCTATTAGGAAAAAATATTCATATATACCAATCATTTAAACAAATGAAATTTCAGAAAATGAGCTTAAACAAGTTTCCAATCAGTCTAATGATGTTTAGAAAAGTGAAGAAGGTATACTCCAGGGCCAAATTATAATAGCACGGATTTCTCAAAAGCAGTCGACTATGAATGTTAGCAAATGGGCTGTGATCATTAGTAATGTTTATGAATCAGCACAGTTTTTCTAGGGACAGTTTTTCTCATTAATCTTACTTCATTTTTAAGAGCGTTACTAGATTCATGGATAAAGAGAATGTCACTGACATACCTCATCTCAATGTTCACAAGGCATCGATGATGGTTCAGTTAAGAAGTTAAAGTTTTTTTAAGGCTGTCAGATTAATAAAATCGTCATGTCAACCTCTAAGAACTCAGTTCTTCAGCCTGTCCCTTATAAAACTTGATTAGCATCTGGATTGAGAGGAATAAATGTACTTATCAACTGTACAGGTGACCTAGAACTGGAAGAAGAGTTTACACCTTGCATTGCAGACTCACACGTAGAAGGGTTTAAACATGTTTCAAAAGAGGGCTCAAACTACTGAAAAACAGTAGAAAAAGTTCAGCCACACAAGGTCAGGTTTGAGATGATCTGACTTGACGTCAGTGTAGTTGGGAAAGACCCAGGGTTTTAGCCAAGTGTACTCTACAGTTGGAGGAGGGCATGGCAACCCACTCCAGAATTCTTACCTGGAGAATCCCTATGGATAGAGGAGCCTGGTGGGTTACAGTCCATGGGGTCACAGAGAGTTGGACATGACTGAGTGACCAAGCACAGCACAGCACTTTATACATTTGAGCCAACAATATGATGAGGCCACTTGAAAAGCTAATATGATTTTAGGATGTATTGGGTTGGCTGAAAAGTTCATACAGGTTTTTCCCATGATGTTATCGAAAAACCCAGCTGCACATTTTGGCCAGCCCAATATCAACACAAGCATAGTGTCCACATCCAAGTGGGCAATGATCTCACAGTGTTCTAGACTCACTAGATAGAGCAGAGATGCTCTTCGTTTTGGAGCACCTCATTTTGAGAGGGAAATGATGAACCAAGCAGTGACCAGAGGACAGGTGGGATTAGGGACATTATAGAAATCAAGCCATGTGAGAAGACCTGGGGAGATTTCATCTTAGAAAGAACATGGAAGCGGTGACCAAGGTGAGAAAGAGACAACACCTCACAACTGGTAACCAGCAAGGGCTTTGGAGCCAGACAGACTTGCTATCAGTCATATCTTTCCATGCTTAATAGCTCTGCAACTTTGAGCAAGTTACTTAACCTCTCTGAGCTTTGGCTTTCTTATTTATAAAATGGGAAGAATAATGGAAATATAACCATCTCACTGAACGTTTTTGACAATTAAATAAAACAATGCTCTTATTGATAACCCTTGAGGAATTTCCTTCAGTGGAATGTTAGATCTCAAACCTGCAAGACAGAAAAATTTTTATCCCCTGATGAAATCTCCTTTGCCTAGGGAACACGTTTGCCTATGATAAATTTTTCTGTAAAAATTGGGAGTACATGGCGCACTCATTATCCACATTAGGCAAAAGAAAGTTGTGATTTCAAGATATCATCAGCCCCCATTTTTGCCATTTCTGTCATGGAGACAGTAGTAAGGTTCACAGCCTTCTTTCACACTTATCTCAACCCTCTCCCTGCTGGAATATTTGTTCAGCTGTAGACTCGAGGCAGAATCTTTCTGCATCCATCTTCATGGCCAGGCAAGCTTGAGACTGCACAAACCCCTGCAGCAGAGTACAAGAGCAATGCGCATGACACCGGGTATGGCTTGGCATTGCATGGCGTGAGGAATTTAAACAGGGAGATGTGCTGGGCAGAATTTCAAGGTGGCTCTAGACTCTTTTTTTTTTTAAAAAAAAAAAAAAAAAAATCTCATGACGGACGCTCCAAGCGGGCGGGCGTCTAGGCCCCCGACCTTCTCCACGCGGGCCGATCGCAGCAACCCCCGGCAAGCACCAGCGGCGTCCCTCCAGCTCGCAGCTGCTGGCTCTAGACTCTTGACCCCTGCTGTATATTCTTGCACAATCCACTTCCCTGGAGTGTGGGGTGGACCATGAATATGATAGATTTCATTCTGGTAGTTGAGTAAACTGAGGAAGAGGTTTTGTAGATACAGTGAAGGTCCCAAATCAGTTGACTCTGAGTTACTCCAAAGGATGTTTATCCTGAATGAGTCTGACCACATCAGGTGAACCCTTTAAAGACACCTGGGTCTTTCATAAAGAAGAGATTTAAAGCACTAAAGATTCTCCTGCTGGCTTTAAAATAATTTTTTGTCTTTGGCTGTGCTGGGTCTTAGCTGTGATATGCAGGGCCATCAGCTGTGGCATGCAAACTCTTAGTTACAGCCTGTGGGATCTAGTTCCCTGACAAGGGATGGAACCTGGCCCCCCTGCATTGGGAGTGCAGAGTCTTAGACACTGGACCACCAGGTCCCTCTCCTGCAGGTTTTGAAGAAGTAACCTGCCATATGGGCCAGCCTAGAGAGGGAGCAATGTAGCAAGGAACTGTAGGCCTTGAGAATGAAGTGAAATGAAAGTCGCTCAGTCGTGTCCAACTCTTTGCAACCCCATGGACTGTAGCCCACCAGGCTCCTCTGTTCATGGGATTCTCCAGGCAAAAATTCTGGAGTGGGTTACCATTTCCTTCTCCAGGGGATCTTCCCAACCTAGGGATCGAACCCAGGTCTTCTGCACTGGAGGCAGAGTCTACTGTCTGAGCCACCAGGGCCTCGGCCAATAGCCAGCAAGAAAAAGGGAATCTCAGCCAAACAGTCATGAGTAAAGAATTCTGCCAACACCAGTGAGCTTAGCATAAGACCCCCAAGTCTCAGATGGGACCCTAACCCAGATGACACCTTGATTGTAGCCTGGTGAAACCCTGACCTGAGAACCCACGGAACCCATGTCCAGACTTCTGACCCATGGAAGGTGTGAAATAACATGTGTACAGCTTTAATTTTGTCTAAACTTGTGGTAATATGTTTTGCAAGAACTACATGCAATAGAAAATGTGTGCAAGAGTGAGAAACCCATTTGGCCCATCCCTGTCATTTTCTCTTTAGAGCCTGCATTCTCTGTGGCAACACAATAAAAAACCAATGCCCTTCTTTTTTAAATTATTTTGGGCTGCGCTGGGTCTTCACTGCTGCTCAGGCTTTCTCGAGTTGCAGTGTGCTGGCTTCTCATTGCAGTGGCTCCTCCTGTAGCAGAGCACGGGTTCTAGGCTCATGGGTTTCAGGAGTTGTGGCACGCAGACTCGGTAGTGGCAGCTTGTGAGCTCCAGAGCTCAGCCTCAGTAGCTGTGGTGCACAGGCCCATTTGCTCTATGGCATGTGGGATCTTCCTGAACCAGGGATTGAATCCATGGCTCAGGTGGATTCGTCACTACTGAGCTGCCAGGGAAGCACCCCCGCCACCACCCCCCCAACCCCGAAACCAATGTCCTTCTCAGCTCAGAAGAGAAAGTCTGAATTCTGGCAGGCCCAGGTGGAGATGTATCTCCCCAGGTGCCTGATGAGTAGAAAAAAGCTGGTTGTAAGTTCTACTGTCTTCACCATCCTGGGGAGGCCAAGAAAGAGAAGCAGGCTCTGAGGTCCAGTCCCACATCCCTGCCTATGAGTCTAGATATGAAATCTTCTGGGCCTTATGCTAAGAAGAGCAATCCAGGCTGGATATGGCTTTAGAAAGCATCTGCCTAGGGATGGTAACCAGATTCCAGTAAATGTTTCCATCACCAGGAAGAGTGTGAATGGTGAGAACAGAAGATGTGGGCAAGAATCTTGGAAAACACCTCCATTTAAGAAGCAGACAGAAAACAGCAGACTGGCAAAGTTGACTGGGGTGGAGCCGTACGCCCGAGATGGGGAGGGTGTGATGTCACAAAGCCAAGGAACAGAGGAGAGGAAAGAGCAGAGTCACCAACCACGGTGGAGAGGCAAGGTCGATGCAGATCTGGGAAGGGCTTATTCACTTTCAGGTCGATGAGGTTGCTGGAGCTCTTGACCAGAGCAGTTGCAGAGGAGCCCTGGGGCAGGGGCCAGAAGGAAGTGATTTGAAGGGTTCACTGGTGGTAGAGTGGATGGGAGTCCACCCACCAGTGTAGGGGACATGAGTTCAATCCCTGGTCCGGGAAGATCCCACATGCCTCAGAGTCACTAAGCCAGTAAGCCCAGGCATCACGATGATTGAAGCTTGTACTCCTAGAGCCCCAGCTCTGCAACAAGAGAAGCCAGCACGGCGAGAAGCCAGTGCACGGCTGGAGGAGAGCAGTCCCTGCTCTCCGCGACGAGAGAACGCCTGTTCACAACTACGAAGACCCAGCACAACCAAACAAAAAAATTTTTCCAATTAAAAAAGTTTAAAAATAGGTAAAAATAAATAAAGCTTAAATTAGGGACTTCCCTGGCAGTCCAGTGGTTAAGAATCCACCTTCCAATGCCGAGGACAGAGGTTTGATACCCGGTCAGGGAACTAAGATCCCACATGCAATTAAGCCCAGTGAGACTGCAAGCAGCTGAGAGAAGCCTGAGAGTGTCACAACTGATACTAGATGCAACTATATCATAGCTAAAATGTAAAAATATGAAAAAAGCTGAAATTACATTTAAAGAAAATGCAATTTGGGGGACTTCCCTGGTGGTGCAGTGGCTCAGACTCTATGTTCCCGAGGCAGGGGGCCCATGTTCCATCCCCGGGCAGGGAACTAGATCCCACAGGCCACAGCTAAGACCTGGGGTAGCCAAATAAATTAATTTAAAAAAAAAAAATTAAAAAATACAATTCGGAGTAAAGATAGAGGATCATTCTTTCAAGAACTTTGTGTGGCATGGGAAGAGACAGGAGTAGGAGGCTGGTGAGAGATTATGTGTCGAGGGGAAAGAACTTGGTTTGAATTCTTTGGGGAAGGAGTTGATATGGATGGGGGAGACCTTCCACCATGAAGGACTTTTGTTCCCTAAGCCCAGGTCTTCTACAATATCTGCAAGCTTTTTGAGATGATAGGGGAGAATTTGGGATTGGTAAAGAAATAGGTAGGCTTTCCATTGTTTCTAGAGAGCCACATTTCTGTTCTTGTAAAGACTTGATTTGTAAGACAGTAGAGTTGCTTTTAATTCCTCAGGAAAAAAAAAAAAATACCTGGGTGGCAACCTGAATGAAATCAAGGTGCTTACCCACTCATCCAACTACATTATGTGAAATTTGCTTCTTCGTATCAGAGAGGTCTTCAACTAAGAGGGAAATCAAAGGGAAAAAATCGAACGTATTTTTCTCTTATGTTTTTAGAAACTTCCTCGAGCACCTACCGTACGTACAGCCCTGACTCTGTTGGTGGCTGTGGTGAGGGAGCGGCAGAGAAAGGCTGTGCATCCAGTTTAATAATTTTCCAGCCTGTTCTCAGAAACATTTTCAAAGCTGTGCTCACCCGTTGGCTCTGGGAGATTAGGTGCTATCAGCCCTTGCCTCTGATGTCTGGTACTCAGTCTTCTAGACATTATGGGCTTCCCACATGGCTCAGTGGTAAAGAATCGCCTGTCAATGCAGGAGACACAGATTCAACCCCTGGGTCAGGAAGATCCCCTGGAGGAGGAAATGGCAACCCACTCCAGTATTTTGCCTGGAAAATCCCATGGACAGGGGAATCTGGCGGGCTACAGTCCACGGGGTTGCAGTCGGACGTGACCGAGCATGCACGCACACACACTTCTAGACATTGCTCCACTAATTGGCTCCTCCTGGAGCTGCTTGCTTGGCTGTGCCAAGGGTGATTACCAGGCTCGGCTGATGTGGCTCCCAGCCCTCCTGAGGGGCAGCATGTGAGCTGGAGCCCTTGGAAACCTGGGGGCCAGAGGGGGTCCTGCCAAAGGCCAGAGCACCCCATGGTTCCGGAAGCCTGAGGCTAAATTCCGTGTGAGGGGCCTTTGTGCTTTATTTCTTCTCTGGGTTGACCTATCCTGGGAAAGACTTGGGACAAAGCACTGTTGTTAGCTTGTAGACACAAGAAACAGAAACACCATGGTTAAGAAAGGAACCGGGCATTCTAAACTTGGGCTTCTCGATGAGCTGTAATAAAGGTTCATTTTGTTCAATTTCTTGATGCAGACTAAGGCTTACTCTCACTTCCTGTCATTGGACCCGTAACACATTGTTTGTGGACCTGCCCTGGATCAAAGACCAGGCTTTGGTCAATTTTTTCTTTTAATAAAGATGCTGAATCGGATGCCTTACTTGTGTCTGGAAATTAGGGGTGGTCAACTAGGCTTCCCTTCAGAGACCCAAGAGCTCAGGTCAGAGGTTTCATTCCAGAGACTCTGTCTCCCCCTTCTTCTAGGTGGGTTTCCCAAGAAACAGGTTCCCAGACAAGGATTTGAGTGCTGGGGAACTATTGGTAAGTGACCGTAGAAAGTATTGTTAGGTTATTGGACAGTGAGGGGCTTCCCTGGTGGTCCAGTGGTTAAGACTCTGCCTACTAATGTAGGGGACACGGGTTTGATCCCTGGTCCGGGAGGCTCCCACATGCCATGAGGCAGCTAGGCCGGAGCATCAGAACTACTAATCCTGTGTTTTAGAGACTGTGCTCCTTAGCAAGAAACGCCACTGCAATGAGAAGCCATGCTCAGCAAGGAAGAGCAGCCCTCATAGTTCCTCGCAATTAGAGAAAACCCTCGAGCAGCAACAAAGACCCATATATTTATTGTTATTATACACTTGTTAATGATAATAAATCAATAATTTATTAATTTATAAATAAACTATAAAATAAATAAATAAAAGAAAAATATTTTAAAAAAGGATATGTTGAAAAAGAGAGAGATTGAGAAAGTGAAATGATGCAAGGAAGGAGTCACTAACAGGCGACGTGATAAACAAGTCATCAAGGAGGCTTGTTCTGGGGAAAGTTCTGAAATCAGGGGACACGCACCTCAAAGTTGGCCTGCTCAGGGCACAAGGTTTGGTGCTGATGCAACACTGCCTTGCATAGGTTGAGAGCTGCTGGGGAAGGTGATTATCCCTCCTCACTTCCTGCCTGCAGGCTCCAGCGGGCAGAGAGAGCCTCCAGGCATGGATATGCGGGAGCTGTGGCTGGAACAGCGGGACAAGGGCAGGGAGTCAGCAGCCTCTGCTACACGTGCAGCCTCTATCCTCAGTCCCATCACACCTGCATCTTTCTTTTGCTCAGTGCCCATCACATTGTATGTAGTTACCTATTTCCTTGTTTCTTTCTTAACATCTAGGACAAAGAGTCGGACACGACTGAGCTACTGAACTGAACTGACTGAGGACCTAGATTGTGAGCTCCCTTAAGGCAGAGGCTGTTGCCTGATCTCTGAACCTCATTGTAGGGTGTGGTCTCTAGTACCCAGAAGATGAAGAATGCATGACTCTGACCCTCAAGAACTCCAGGGTGGGAATGCTCTTATCCCCGTTTTACAACTGAAGAAGCCCAGGCTCTGAGGGCTGTCTCCTGCACTAGATTATGTAAGTAACCAGTAGTGGACTCAGACCTCCCAGTTCCAAAATCAGATTCTTCTCCTCTAATTACAGCTATCTAGACATTTTCATCTCCATTCCTTACCCCATCTGCACACACTGTTGACTTCCATCTGTACATACTTGATACCTTTTTTTGAAACTAGGCACGGCTTTCTTAACAGAAGAGAAGCTATTTTTGACCTAAGCCGTTTTGTGATGTAAGCCTGGCCACAAGGCTTGTGCTGGAATGGGTCTCAGTAATTAATGATCTGAAGGGAACAACAGAATGCAGGAACTAACCATTGTCACCAGGCCAGAGAAGTAACAATAGCAAAGATAAAGTATCAGTTGTGAAGACTCTCAGTCTGTCTCAGTAGTAAAGATCAGCCAGAATCTCTCAACCACCAGATCAACTGGAACCTTAGAGATGTTGATGTTGACTTTTTCTGACCCTCAAGAGTCCGGTCAACTAAAGCTCTGACTGTCAACCGCCCAAGCCCCTTTGCGAACATGCAGATACCCTTAGCTTAAAACTCCCCCGATGATTCAACTGTTTGGAGCTGCTGAATTGGGGGAGTTTTAAAGTCCCCTGTATTTTAAGTTCCCCTGTATTGTCCTTACTCGCTGCAAGTAGTAAACCATTCCTTATGCTATGCTTGGGCTCGGCTGTGTCTTTTAGCTCGACACCCAACAAGAAGTGAACCCAGTTTTGGGGTAACAAGAATATTCTTTCAAAAATTTTTTAAAGTATTTATTTATTGCTGGCTGCTCTGGGTCTTCGTTGCTGCACACGGGGTTTCTCTAGTTGGAGAGAGTGGAGGCTGCTCTCTGGTTTCAGAGCTCGAGCTCTAGGCACACGGGCTTAGTTGCCCCGTGGCATGTGTCATCTGGAGCAGGAGTCTAAGCCGTGTCCCCTGCACTGCAGGGAGGACTCTTAACCACTGGATCACCAGGGAAGCCCAATGAGAGTATTCTTTGTTTTTCTTTTCTTTCTTGTTTTTTTTCTGGAAATTTTATTATGTGTTGTAAAACAATGACAATAAATATTTTATAAGATAATCAACATATTAATAAATCATCTTGTGACTCCTAAATTTTCCTATGTGAACCCATGTATCTTTTTTTCAGGGGGGGAGGCCTGAGGTTTTATACTTTTTTGAACTTTTTCTTCTGTATTGGGGTATAGATCAGATCAGATCAGTCGCTCAGTCGTGTCTGATTCTTTGCGACCCCATGAATCGCAGCACGCCAGGCCTCCCTGTCCATTACCAACTCCCGGAGTTCACTCAGACTCACGTCCTTCGAGTCAGTATTGTGATAGTTTCAGGTAAGCAGTGAAGGGACTAAGCCATATATGTATATGTATGGCCATCAAGAATATTCTGATAGATATTTACAAGTTGCAAACTTGGCTGGGATCTATGGAATTGTCCATCCTGAGGCTGTGCAGAATGGCCCTTGATGGACTTCACAATCTACAGGAAAGGGTGGTGCCTTCAGTTGTGGCTCCCTCAAGCCCACCGAGAACTATCACCAGAGTCATACCCACCCTGTGTCTCCTGAAGGGGTTACTGGTTTCATCGACTCTTAGCAGGCTCAGCTGTGCCTGTCCCCTTGGCTGTTTTCCTCGAAGGGCTTCTGAGGCTTGCTTCTGAGCTTAGGCCCTGTGCCTGGTCCTACCACTGTGTCCATCCCTCTGCTGTCCTGCTGTTGCCAAGTTCAAGACTGCTCTGCTCACTGCACGACAGGCCAGGTAAGTCAGGAGACAAGGTGTTGAGGCGAAGAATGATGACTTTATCTGGAAAGTCGGCAGACTGAAAAGATGGCAGACTAATGTCTCAAAATAACCATCTTATCAGGGTCTGGATGCCAGTTTCTTTTATAGAACGAAGGTGGTGAGGAAGTCTCTCAGTCTTTCAAGTTTCTCCTTGCAAGACTTAACTCCATAACTCTGCCCTGGCTTGGGGGTGGGAGTGTTTCTTCTTTCTTGAAGCCATTCCCAGGTGGACAGGGTCTGGATGTTTCCCTGAACAGAGGCACTTTGGTTTAACATTCAGGCAGAGGGTCAGGGTTCCCCCAGGCAGGCCATTCTGTATAGACAGTATCCTTTTAGTGAATACAAGCAACAGGAAGCAAGCATTAAAGTAAAAGGAACAGATCCAACATGGGGTCAGCTTTTGTTCTTCCCTGGAACCCTGCCACACTGGGCTTCTGCGAATTCCTCAACCAGTGTCTCAATGTCCCCACCCAGGGCCTTTGCACAGGCTGTTCCCTCTGTCTGGAATGCAATCCTCTTAAAAGTGAAAGTGTTCGCTGCTCAGTGGAGTCTGACTCTTTGTGACCCCATGGACTGTAGCCTGCCAGGTGCCTCTGTCCATGAAATTCTCCAGGCAAGATTACCAGAGTGGATTGTATTTCATTTCCTTCTCCAGGGGATCTTCCTGACCCAGGGATCAAACCCTGGTCTCCCGCATTGCAGGCAGTTTCTGTCCTGTTGCTTCTGCCTAATTCCTTCCCCTCTTCCTTGTCTTCCTCTCCCTCCTCCCCCTCACTCATCAGCTCAGGTGTCTTCCTGAGGGAAGAACTCTTGCTCAGCCTCCCTGTCTCCCCCACCCCAAACACCCAAATGAGCTCCCGTACCCCTACCTGGAAATATTAATATATTACTTGCCTCTTAGCCATTATTCCAGGGTAAAAGCAGACACTCTTGGGCTTCCTTAGTGGTTTAGCGGTAAAGAGTCCGCTTTACACAGATTCCGTCTCTGGTCTGGGATGATCTCATGGGCTGTGGAGCAACTAAGCCCAGGCACCACAAATACTGAAGCCTGCGTGCCTAGAGCCCAGGCTCTGCAAGAGAAGCCTCAGCAATGAGAGGCCTGAGCACCACAACTAGAGAGCAGTCCCCGCTCACTGAGACTAGAGAAAAACCCCGCGCAGCAACAAAGACCCTGCACAGCCATAAATAATTTTTTTTCTAAAATGGACCCGATTTATTGGCATCATTTGTGGGCAGGACAACTTCCTCTTTTAGGGTCTAAATTCCCTGAGAAGAAGGAACAGTGTCTGGGTTTCGCTCAGCACTTCATCTCCAGCAGAGCTGGTGCTCAGATATTTGAAATGCATGAATGGATTAATGATCAAATTAAAAGCTAATCCTCACCAGATCCTCCCAAGAGAACTATTATTAATCTCATTTTATAGATAAGGAGACAGAAACTCAGAAGGCTTGGGTTTGTCCAAGTCCAAATAGCTTTTCAGCATGACTGCTCAGCATTTGGATTGACAGCTGCCTGGTTTCAACACCTTGGGGACCTTGGGGAAGGAAGGCTCGGTGGAGTCATCTAGGGAAATATGAGTTCTACCTGTTTATTTTCTTTGTCGATGCTCCTGAAATGATCCTATCTCTGTGTTGATGGAAACTGAGATACAAGCAGCACTAGACAGGAGAAATGGAGACCGTGACAAACTGATGCTCAGCCTTGGACTGTCATGGGAATGAATGAAGTAGGGTGCCAGGCATTTATGCTAACAGTTCTCCCAAGAGACCTGAAGAGCAACTCAATGCAGAGTGATTTCCTTGCACAAAAATTGGTGAAAGTTTGGAGACTTCCCTGGAGGTCCAGTGGTTAAGCTTTCGCCTTCAAGTACAGGAGGTGCTGGTCCCTGCATCCACCACCCATCACCTCTGGTGGATCAGCTGCCACCTTCCCAGGCCCATTCTGACTGGAAACTAAAATGAACTAAACAGCCCCAGCCCTTCACTATTCCGCTCAGGTTTATCTCCACCTCCACCCCTGCCCGAGCTGCGCAGTCCCAACTTGCATACACAAAAACATGCCTGAAGGTAAGGGCTAAAAACCACCTGCCAGAAATGAGACTGTTTCCTTAACGATTCGTTACTTTGTAGACAAGATCTTTGACACTGCTTTGCCCGCAGAGTTTGTATCTGTTTAACTTTGTTTATCCCCAAGGACAGAACACAAAGAGCCCCAGCTTGAGTCTGAAGACTTGTCCCTATTTGTCTGCTTTTTTTTTTTTAAGTACTTATTTAATTGATTTATTTGACTGCACCAGGTCTTATTTGCAGGACGTGGGACCTAGTTCCCTGATCAGGGATCGAACCTGGGCTCTCTGCATCAGGAGCATGGAGTCTTAGCCACTCAACCACCGGATAAGTCCCAACAAAATGCCGCTTTTGACCCGCTTACTATGAGTGTCTCTGCTTTCAGTGCCTCATTCCACTGATCTTCATGGAATAAAAATTACAGAAAGATCAATAGAACTATTGATCAAATAGTTCTAAAGATCAATAGAACTATTTTTAAATTTAAGAAGTTCTAACAGCAAAACTTTTTTTTTGTCTTTTAAGTGATACCTTTTATTTAGTTGAGCTTCCCTCATAGTTCAGTTGGTAAAGAATCCGTCTACAATGCAGGAGACCACGGTTAGATTCCCCGGCCAGGAAGATCCACTGGAGAAAGGATAGGCTGGCTACCCACTGTAGTATTCTTGGGCTTCCCTTGTGGCTCAGCTGGTAAAGAATCTGCCTGCAATGTGGGAGACCTGGGTTCTATCGCTGGGTTGGGAAGACCCCTTGGAGAAGGGAAAGGCTACCCACTCCAGTATTCTGGCCTGGAGAATTCCATGGACTGTAAAGTTCATGGGGTCGCAAAGAGTCGGACATGACTGAGTGACTTTCACTGATAGTTAATTATTTTTTATCTTGTGGCCTTACTCCCCAGCATATGGGATCTTAGTTCCTTGACCAAGGGTCAAACCCAAGAGCCCTGCATTAGAAGAACACAGCCTTAACCTCTGGTCCATCAGGGAAGTCCCACAAGTATTGTCTTACAGGGGTACTCTTTGTGGGTACAACAGCTTGTGTTGGACGTTTCAAGGGACCTGGAGGCCAGCGAGGGCCAATCCAGCTCTAGGAGCGGTGGCAACGCCATCACTCTTAAATAATCACTTGAGTCCACCTGCAGCAAATTTCGTAGAACAAAGACGTCTACTCTGTTGAAATCGAGTTCAGATGGCAGACAGGGCAGCCTTGTCCTGCCCTGAAATGTTCATACGCAGTCCTTAAAACTTCTGATGTGTGAACGTGTCTGCTTTTGCACAAGAACAGCGGTCATGAAGGTCATATATAACTCATGAGAAAGGACCCATTAGTGCTGGAAAAAACATATAAGCAAAGGCACCTGCAGTAGGTGGCCAGGGTGTGGTCATTTTAAATTCTCAACCCACACCCCTCTTCTCTCCCTACCTGACCGGTTCCCATTTATTATGATTACTTTAAATTTGCTTGGCTATGCCACATGGCATGTGGATCCTGGTTCCCCCACCAGGGATTGAAACCACGCCCCTTGCATTGCAAGTGGAGTCTTTACCACTGGATTGCTAGGGAAGTCCTCTGTTCCCACTTTAATAACTGGGGCTCTGTGGGCATGGTCTTCTCTCAGCCCCATGACCCTGTTAATGAGCTTCAGTTCTAACATCTGGGGTCAACAGAGCCCTGGTCCTGGCTCCTCGGTCTGTGTCTCAACTGCCTGAGGCTCCAACTTCCAACTAAAACTGGAGGCTGGACCTTATCCATCTCTGCCCACCGCCTTGGAGCCAGTGCCCCACCTCCTGAATGGTTATAAAGTGCATGAATCAGGGACAGACTTAGAGTTGGCACTCAATATCATTTGCCATTTTTTTTACTTTTTAAAAATTCTGACTCATGTTCTATTTTGCATGACCCTGAAACCAGTGAAAAACATGTTTCACCCTCTTGGGATCATGAGGTCAGCTTTAACGGTAATGGCATGACATGTCATAGTCATTCATATGCATTTAATCTCTATTTCAGGCCTCATGAGGGGTTTATTGATCTTATTTTAGAGCAAATGAACAAAGCCCCACACTCTCAGGTTGCTGTGATCCCTCAGTATTTCATGTGCAGATTAGGGCACCAGAAGAAACCCCTTAATAAGTAAAAAGATAATAAAATATGAAAAACACACAAACACAAAAAAGTCAATGAGAACTCCTGTGATAATGGTTACACTAAATAGTCAAGCGTTGTTAAAGATCACAACTTTGGGACTTGCCTGGTGGCCGAGTGGTTAAGATTTTCCCTTCCAATGCAGCGGGGTACAAGTTTGATCGCTGGCTGGGGAGCTAAGATTCCACATGCCTTGGGCCCAGAAAATCAAAGACACAAAGCAGAAGCAATATTGTAAAAATTCAAAAAGACTTTAAAAATGGTCCATATCAGGGCTTCCCTGCTGGCTCAGGGGTAAAGAATCTGCCTGCCAATGCAGGAGATGTGGGTTTGATCCCTGGGTCAGGAAGATCCCACATACTGCAGAGCAACTAAGCCTCTGTGGCCCAACTATTGAGCTGGTGTTCTAGAGCCTGGGAGCCACAATTGCTGAAGCCCACCTGTGCCCTAAAGCCCTTGCTCTGCCAGAGAAGCCCGAGGACCACGACTAGAGAGGAGCCCCCAGTCGCCTCAGCTGGAGAAAAGCCTGTGCTCACAGTGAAGACCCTGCACAGCCAAAAACAAACAAACAAATAAATAAAAACGTGATATATTAAATAAATGGCCCACATAAAAAAAATTCTTTTAAAAAATGAAAAAAGATCACAATATTTGCTTTATTTTGAATTTTAGTAACTTAAGTATTTTAGTAAATTAAGTGTTTTAGTCTTCCCTGTAGTCCGAACAGTAAAGAATCTACCTGCAATGCAGGAGACCAGTGTTCGATCCCTGGGTTGGGACGATACTCTGGAGAAGGAAATGGAAACCAACCCCAGTATTCTTGCCTGGAGAATCCGAGGGACAGAGGAGCCTGGGGGCTACAGGCCATCGGGTCGCAAAGAGTCAGACAGGACTGAGCGACTAACATTACTATTACCTATTTACTGGATTGGACATAGGATCAGCTACACCCTCTGTCCGTTCAGTGCTCATCTCAAAGCTGCTTCTCCCTCTGCTTATGCTCTTGGGAGAAAGCATAGGTTTTTTTGGTTGTCCCTCCAGCAAGGGGTCTCAGAAACACTTTAAGGCTCGGATAAAAGCCAGGGAGCCTTTCCCTAGGAAAAGGAATGCCCCTACTGATGGAATCTTGTGTATAATTTCAGGATGTTCATGTCCCTGAAGCATGGACAAAGACTGCTCTGAAATCTTTCTAGCACCAACATTGGAAGATGACAAAGAAGTTGATATATGGAGAAGCACAAATTGGAGAGCCGACCCTCATAAATCATAGAAGAGGAACAGGTGACAAGCACGCATGTACCACGTGGCTTCACTTCTACCAGCCCGTGCCAGCACGGGACAAGCGGCCGGTGTGGCTCACCCGCCCCCTGGCGAGCTGCTGACACAGTGGGAAGGACAAGGCTACAGCCAGGGAGGCAGGAGCAGGCTGAGCTGATCTGATAAGAGGATTAAGTTTCAGCACCCCTCCCACCAGCCCTAATGCCCTCAGACTAAGCAGCTGCCTCAGCTCGGCTCTTTCTTGGATGGAAAATGTCTCTCTGCTGGGGCAGTTGCTGCGTGCCCACTTCCAGAGCCACCAGCCATTCCCGAACACACGGTGTTCTGTACACTTTTGCCCAGGCTGTGCTCTCTGTGGGCGATGCCTCGCCCTCCCGTCAAGTACAGGCTTGCTCTTCGAGGCCGGCTCAGGTTTCACCTCTGAGCAGTTGCCCTGGTTCCAGCTATGGGCTCAGCAGCTCTGTCCTGAACTCTCCTGGCCCCACGCCCACCCTGCTCTCCCTGCGCTCACTACCCCGTCCATGTGCAACTCCTCCTGCAGTTATTCTTTCATATGATTATCTTCCTGATCAATAGGATGAGTATCCTGAGGACCAGGACCAGCTTCCTACACAGCCACTGGCACTGAACAGTTACTTATAAACATGTCTGGCTGGGACTTCCCTGGTGCTCCAGGGGTTAGGACTCTGAGCTTCCAGTCCCGAGTGCCGGGGTTCGATCCCTCATTGAGGAGCTGAGATCCTGCAAGCTGTGTGGCCAAAAAAAATTCTTATAAGTTTCTGGGATACTACCACTGATAAATAAATGGCCAACTTATGAAAAGAAAGTGACCAGGGGCTTCCCTGGTGACTCAGTAGTAAAGAATTCGCCTGCAAATGCAGGAGACCTGCATTTGACCCCTGATCTGGGAAGATCCCACATGGCACGGAGCAACTAAACCTGTGTGCCACAATAAGAGAAGCCCCTGCAAGGAGAAGCTTGCACACCACAGCTAGAGGGTAGCCCCTCTTCTCTGCAACCAGAGAAAAAGCCTGGGCAGCAACAAAGACCCAGAACAGCCAAAAATAAAACTATGTATACAAAAAGAAAACAACCAACATGATACAGGATACATGCAGGAGACAGACACCCTGGAGAAGCATCAAGTTCATGAAAGTTTCTTTCCTAAAAGTAAAGACTACTAATCACAAAGGTGTATAAGAGCAGCCTGAAGCAGAAGGAGCCGAGTGATACATGAGCAGCTCAAAGCGGACACAGGCAGTGCAGCTGGCAGGCCAGAGGCTCAGAGCCTGGAGCCTGGACCCTTCCAGCATCTTTTCAGAAACCCTAAAGGGCCTCCTGGAGTAAGAAGGCCTTCTCCACGCTCTGCACCCTGTGAAAATTTTTGTGCAGGGATCTCGTTTTCCTAGTGCCTCTCACAGACCTTCTGTGTATCAGGCCTACAAGCTTTTGTTTTCTTTTAATTAAATCCCTGGGCCTTAACACTGAACTGAAAGGGTCTGGGAGGAGCGGTGTGGTAGGAGGACGAAGCTGGTCCAGCACATGAGCAGACCTGAACAGACGGGAAGGGACGCTCCATCAGCAGGAAACGGTCCTCAGAACAAGTCACATCAGAAACGGGTGATGCAAAGATGAACCGCCAGTGATGAGACACACACGGCAACAGAGGGGTCTGATGGGGGAACTTCAGAGGGACAATCAAGAGCCGGAGTGCCAGGCTTCCCTGGTGGTCCAGTGGATGAGAATCTGTCTACCAATGCAGGAGACATGGGTTCTATCCCTGGTCCTGGAAGATTCCACATGCCTCAGAGCAACTAAGCCCATGCACCACAACCACTGAGCCTGGGAGTCTCAACTGCTGAAGCCGCTGCAGTAAGAAGCCTGCGCACCACAACTAGAGCGTCATCGCTGCTCACCACAACTGGAGAAAATCCCTTGCAACAAAGAAGACCCAGTGCAGCCACAAACAAATAAGAGAGACGTAGCCCCACCTCTGCCTCTGAGCAATCCCCTCCAGCACTTCCGACACTGCCCTCTGCATCCTCAGTTCCCCTGGTCACTGGGCTAGTCCAGAGTCTGCACATATATTTACCTACAGAGCACTCTCTTAGAGTGCATCGTATACAGTTAAGCCCAACAGGTCCAGCAGATAAAGGAGAAGCGGCAGTGAGGGGCGCAGAGCCCTATCCCCTGCCCCAACTTTGTCTCCTCCCCAGACCTGATAGTGACAGCCCACCAGGCGCCCCCGTCCCTGGGATTCTCCAGGCAAGACTACTGGAGTGGGTTGCCGTTGCCTTCTCCTGTCCTAGTAGAGGGAGCCCCAAAGGAGAAGCTGTGCCTCTTCCATGGGATTGATTGCTGCTGGAGTCTGGCAGACCTAGGAATGCAGCAGGCTCTGTGTTCACAGACCAGGTTTTCCCAGGGAAGCCAGAAATCCAGATTTTTCCATGAATTCACCAAAGTTTTTTTTTTTTTTTTTTTAATTAATAGACTATTTTCTAGAGCAGCTTTAGATTACAAAAAAAAAAAAAAAAAAAGCATGGAAAGTACAGGGAGTTCACATATACTCTCTACCTGACACTCACTCCAGTTTCTCGACTTATTAACATCTTGCATTGGTGTGGTACATTGGTTGCAACTGATGAATCAATATTGATGCATTAAGTGTTATACATTCTATGAATCTAAAAACTTTTGTATTTATTTATTTTTGGATGCACTGAGTCTTCACTGATTTTTTTTTTTTTTTTGGCGTGGACTTTCTCAGGTTTTCTTTAGTTTCAGCAAGCAGGGACTACTCTAGTTGTGGTGTCTGGACTTCTCATTGTGGTGGCTTCTCTTGCTGCAGAGCGTGGACTCAGTAGTTGTGGGACACGGCCCCAGTTGCCCCGTGGTATGTGGGATCTTCCCGGACCAGGGATAGAAGCCGACTCCCCTGCTTTGGCAGGCAGATTCTTATCCACTGCACCACAAGGGAAGTCCCAATTCTATGGGTTTTGACAAACGTACAGTGACATGTATCTGCCCACGCAGCATCAGACAGAATTTCTTCACCGCCCTCAAGCAGTGTTGGAGGCAGGGGATCGGGGAGACGGGGCGAGTCATCTCAGAAGTGGAAGCCATGAGATAGAAATGGCTCCTGAAGGAAGGACGGCTTCCAGTTGCCAGTTTGGTTTCTGGTTTCAGGTTCAAGCTCGCTCAGCTTGGGAGGAGCCCCTCCAAGGTCAGCGTGCCTGCCTCCTCCAGTATCCACCTTGTTCTCATGCCTTCCTCTTTCTCCCTCACTCCCACGCACTCTGCTTGCTTCGAGAGAGAAAGCACGGTGAAAATGCCAGGGGAGATCTGGTCTATGTACTCCCTCCCGGCTGTGACTGTGGCCAGGGTTTGCCCAGAAGCAGCCAGCATAGCCATCCCCTAATAGGCCTGGCTGCCCACAGTCAAAACCAGTGATAACTGGATAATATTTCTTAACATAGGGCTTACAGTTTACTTTTATGCTCATACAATGCTCGTATAAGGAGAACCATGTTTGCATTTAAACCCGAGGAGCAGTTGAAGAACAGGGGGTCAGAAATCAGACAGTCCAGGGCTCAGATGACATTTCTGGTGCCTCTAACTAGCTAAATAAAAACCCTCTCTGGGCCCCAGTGTTCTCCACTTCAAAAATGAGCCCAATAATTCCTTCTCTGAGAGTTATTAGGAAGATTGAATATTATAGGTGGCTTGCACACAGAAGTGTTCAATCCTTGTCTGCTCTTTACTGGGAGCTGGAGACCTGGATTTCAGTTCCAGCTTTGTTATCATCCAACTTTGTGACCAGGGATTAGTCATAAATCAGACATACAAGCCAACAGTTGCCCTGCTCCTATTTATTTTTAAACTTTTTATTGAAAACCTTTTTTTTTTAAATTAAAAATTGAAGTACAGTTGCTGTATATTATGAATCACAGGTATACAATATAGTGAGTCACTATAAGTCACTATAAGCTTTTTAAAGCTTATACTCAATTTATAGTTAATTGTGAAATATTGGCTATATTCCCTGTGTTGTACAATATATCCTTGTGTGTGCTCAGTTGGTCAGTTGTGTCCAATTCTTTGCGATCCCACGGACAGAAGCCCACGATGCTCCTCTGTCCATGGAATTTTCCAAGCAAGAATTCTAGAGTGGGTTGCCATTTCCTCCTCCGGGATATCTTCCAGACCGAAGGATTGAACCTGTGTCTCTAGTGTCTCCTGCATTCACAGGCACTTTCTTTACCACTGTGCCACATGGGAATCCTTGTAGCTCAGTTTATACCTAATAGTTTGTATCTCTTACTTCCCTACTTCTATTTTGCCCTTCTCTCTCCCCAGTGGTAACCACTAGTTTCTTCTCTATTTCTATGAGTTTGCTTATTTGTTATATTCACTAGTTTGTTGCATTTTTTAGATTCCACATGTAAGTGATATCATAAAGTATTTGTCTTTCTCTGACATATTTCACTTAGCATAATGCCCTCCAACTCAATCTACGTTGCTGCAAATGGCAAAACTTCATTTCTTTTTATGACTGAGTAGTATTCCATTGTGTGTATTTGTGTGTGTGTATACATACGTACATATATATGTGTGTGTGTGTATTTATATACACACACACACAGATATATAAGTTCACTTCAGTCACTCAATCATGTCTGACTCTTTGCAATCCCATGGACTGCAGCACTCCAGGCTTCCCTATCCATCACCAACTCCCAGAGCTTGCTCAAACTCATGTCCATTGAGTTGGTGATGCCATCCAACTATCTCATCCTCTGTCATCCCCCTTCCCTCCTGTCTTCAATCTTTTCAAGCATCAGGGTCTTTTCTAATGAGTCAGTTCTTCACATCAGGTGGCTAAAGTATTGGAGTTTCAGCTCAGTATCAGTCCTTCCAATGAAAATATATATGTATGTATGTATGTGTGTATATATATATATATATATGCTCTTTACCATCTGAGCCATCAGGGATAGTTAAATATACACATACCACATCTTTATCCATTCATCTGTTGGTGGACACTTAGGCTGCTTCCATATCTTGGGTATTGTAAATAATGCTGCTATAACAATTGTGATGCATGCATCTTTTCTAGTCAGGGAGAAATCTTTTTTTTTTAATTGAAAATATTTTTATGTACACGCAGAGAGTACACATCAGGGAGTTCCCTGGTGGTCTAGTGGTTGGGATTCAGCACTTTCACTGCCATGGGCCAGGTTTAATCCCTGGTTGGGGAACTGAGATCCCACGAGCCTCCCCAGCATAGCCAAAAATAAAGGCAGTACATGAACATTGCGCATAACTCTGCACACTGATGAATTTTGAAAAGCTGAAGACTCTACGTACTCAGAGCCCAGATGGGAAAAAGCATCCTGAGAGCCGCCTCATCCCCCCGTCCATAGGCTCTACCTGTAAGGGCACAGCTACCATCCTGACCTCCAACACCCTCCACAGTGGCTCTGCCTGTGCTTGGACCTCATAAAACTGGCATCACAAAGAACATGCTCTTGGGTCTGACCTATCTTGCCCAATACGATGTTTGTGAGATTCATCCATATTGTTGGATATGGCTGTGAATTGTCCATTTTTACTACTGTTTTGTAACATTGGCATTCTAGGGCTGGCGGCCCAAATTCAGCCTTCCATCTGGTTTCATAAAGTTTTTTTTTTAAAGCACAGCCATGCCGGTTCAGTTCTGTACATGTCTAGGGCTGCTTTCTACACTGTACAACAGCGACAAGAGCTGAGAAGACCATATGGTCCACAAAGCTGGAGATGCTATCTGCCTCTTTACAAAAAGGTTTTTGACTTCTATATAGTATTCCATCATGTGAATATACTGAAATTCATTTGCTCATTTTACTGTTAATGGGCAGTTTTGTAGTTTCCAAGTTGGGGCTCTTAAGAGTGATGTGCAAAGAACTTGTATGTCTTTTGGTGAAACAAGCAGGTGCATTTCTATTGTGTCTGTTCCTGGGGGTGAACGTGTTAGATTACAGGGCAGATGTAAGTTTATCCTTGTCAAAAGCCATCAACCAGTTTTCCAAAGTGGTTGTGCCATGACTTGTCCCACGAGCAGTATTTGAGAGCTCCAGCTGCTGCTCCATGTCCTGTCCCACTGGTATTCTCTGTCTGTAGCATTTTCCCCGCCTCTGTTTTGATTCTTCTCTTTATAAGTTATTTCTCAGTTTCATGGCTGGGCATTTACAGGGTTAAGAGCATTCACCACGTCTAGTGGCGACTGTTTCATCTTTGGACACTTTATTCTCTTTCTCCTTACTTTCTTGTTTTTGGCCATGCCATGCAGCATGCAGGATCTTAGTTCCCAGACCAGAAATTGAACCCATACAACCACTGAATCACCAGGGAAGTCCCTACACTTTGTTTTCTTAAGAAGCTCTTCTTCATAGAGTCTCCTTTTGGATATTAAAAATCAACACTCATGTCCCCACTGAATGTAGTCTTCTCCAGAGAGGAACACTAAACATCTCCAGCTTCTTAAAAGTGGCATGTAACACATGGTTTGCATGCTTTCACAATCCTGGTTGCCTGGTGAACAATAGGCTTAGCATCTCTGGGCCTCAGTTTACCCATCTGAAAATAAGGAGGTTTGATGTAAAGATCTTTAAAGTCATTTTAACCCCAACATTCTGTGTTAAGTTGGGAGCCCTCACAGAGATGCCTACATGCGTGTCTGAACACGGAACTCCTGTCCCCAGATATTCCTGTTAATGTTTATCTGCTGACAGTAGAAAGTGGAGACATTTATTCATTCCATTTCTCTTCCTTCCGACAAATAGACGATAGTTTCTGAGAGCCAAGGATGTCCCAGGTGAGGCAGAAGGTGCTCAGGAAAGTAAGACTGATCTAGGTTTCTCCTGGTAGACACACAGCTTCAGCAGGAGGGCGAGGTGGACTGCGGACCTGGGGGACCCAGTATGGTCCACGGAATGCATTTTAAGACAGTAAGATGGTGGATTCATTTTGATATATGGCAAAACCAATACAATATTGTAAAGTTAAAAAAAACAAAAGACAGTAAGAGTCCTGGGAAATGTCGGCTCTGATGAACGTCACTCGAGGCTGGAAGGTGACTGGGGGGAGGGAGGTGCTGATGGTTATCTGAGTCTGCTCCCTGGAGGAGGTGGCCTGAGGCACTGCTCCCTCTAGAGACCAGGGAATTCTGGTTTCACCCTCACTCTTCTCAGGATTCATTTTGTTTGCAGCAAATGACTCCCAGGCCAGACTGCTCTTGGCTTCCTCCCTGACATCAGCGTCAGTGGTGTGTAAGGACCAAAGAACCAGTCAGCAAGCCTGGATGGCAGGCCCCTCTGATATTCAAATTTTGCAGAGACCAGCATAATTTAACTGACCCAAACAGTGCCAAAATGTGAAGGCAGGGTGGAGAAAATGAAAATACGAATTAGGCTTTTGAGATATCAAATTCCATAGAGTCTCACAGGATCACTGCTTTGAATTTTTAAAAGAAAACCTAGCTGGTGTGTGTAAATTCATTTAAGGCCCACAATTTAAGCCCATGCAGTGGAGATAATCAGCCTTGTTTTCTGAACGGGGAAACTGAGACACTGTTTTAGAACTTGCCCAGGGCACCAGATTGTAAGGGTGAAGCCTAGTTGTCTTGCTTTACAGGCATTGCTCTTTATCACGATCCTTTAACAAGCACAGCGGCAGGGCTTCATGCTTGCAAGGAAACCTTCACTAGCATGTCAGGACTAGAGGCTTGGCAGCTTGGCTAACTGGTGTTGGAGTGGTGAGTTGATGAAATCCCACTTAATCTAACTCTCCCCAGTTTTACTGATGGGCCCATGAATGGGGGTCTCAGGGTCACAGAGCTCAGTAGTGTCAATTATACCATCAATAATAGCGACATAAAAAAAAAAAAATCACTCCACCAGGCCAAGGAAGTTCCTGGAGGGAAGCTGGGTGCTGTCACTGGGAGAAGGTGGACCAGGAGAATGAACATTCACCGCAGACTGGGGGTAATTCGCCCAAGGCCACACAGGCAACAAATGGCAGAATCAACCCCGAAATCAAATCCATCTTATGTCGAAACTCAAGGTTAAAAATACATCCCTTGTTTATACCAAATCCTGAATGACCAAATCTTCTCTTCTATTCAGCCAAGCACATGGTCGGCTGGTTCTTTAGAAAATAAATTACTGGGTACCCTTCTTTAAAAAGTAATTAATTTGCTTTTCTGGTCTTAGCATGTGGCTTGTGGGATCTTATTTCCCCAACCAGGTATGAAACCCTGGACCCCTGGCATTGGAAGCACAGAGTTCTAACCACTAGACTTCCAGGGAATTCCCCTGAGTACACGTTTATGACTTTTTCCCTGTGGGTTCATGATGGAATGAGTGGTCGTTGTTATTGTTGAGTCCCTTAGTCCTGTCGGAGGACTCTGTGACCCCATGGTCAGAGGAGCCCGACAGGGAAAATCCATGGGATTTTCCACAAAAGAATATTGGAGTGGGTTGTCATTTCCTTCTCCAGGAAGGAGTGGTAGATTATATTAATGGTTCCGTCTCTTCACTCTACCCTAAGGAGACACTCTTTGTCCTGGGAATTTCTCTTCTTTTACCAAAAAGGTGAGTACATTTTTCTTCTTGTTGATTCTGAGTTTGGTCATGTAACTTGCACTGGTCAGTGTGCTGGTAGAAGAGACTTGAAAAAGCACTTGACATTTCTACTTGCCCTTTTTGGTTCCTGCCATCCCATGAGCAGGGCATCCCTAGGCTACCTTGCTGTCCCAGAAGGAAGCTGGAAGCCACAGAAAGCAGAGACGCTGCAGTCCTTAGGTCAGCAGACTTCCCAGCCAACTTGCACACAAAGGTTCTCCCCAGTGTTCATCCCTTGATCCATCCTCCATCCCTCCAACCCTCTCCCTTCCTTCAATAACTGTTTACTGGGCCTCCGGGTTGGGTCTGGCACTCTTGTAGTGTCTGGCTGCTGCTGCTGCTGCTAAGTCTCGTCAGTCATGTCCGACTCTGTGCAACCCCACAGATGGCAGCCCACCAGGCTCCTCTGTCCCTGGGATTCTCCAGGCAAGAACACTGGAGTGGGTTGCCATCGCCTTCTCTAGTCTCTGGCAGCCCTCCTGTTTTACCCTCCTTGCTGCTGGGATCCAAGGCCACTCCTCCCTTTTTAAAATTTAATTTTTTTTACATTGCCCAGTTACTACCCCTTGTGGTTGCTTTATAGAATATTTATTGCAGTTATAAATCTATTAACTTTTCCTCGGTAAACTATTTAAACACAGCTGATAAATTTAAAATTTTTTGAATCAAATTTCCTTAAACATTTATCCACTGAGTCAAATTGCCCTGTTTCACTATGAGTCTAACATAACTTCTGAATGTTTCAACCACCTTAACAACACAAAAGTTTTTACTGTAGCAATACTTAAACTTATTTGTAAAAATCAGAACTATTGATTGGACCAATGTGTTAGCTTACAGAAGATACATTTTGTAGTTCTCCAGGACTGCAAGATCAGATACAAGATAGAAAGATTATCTCCTTCCCAGGAACATGGAAATCACAGCCTCTGGGTCAATGATTGATGGATTCTTAGTGGGAACATTGAATCCTTCCAGGTGACTCACATAGCAGCAGGTATTTGCCGGTTGGGATGCCCTCCGACCAGGTTCAACGGCTAAGTCAACAGGACTCACAAGTAAGTTCTTGCAATCTCCATGTCCATTGAATTTTGAGTACATGATGTTTTGCCTCAGTTTACAATTAACTTGATTATGCCTCATTAGCATTCATTATAATCAGCAGGACCATAGCGCAGCTTAATCCATCAACCATTCTGCAAGGACATCTGGCTAATTCATTAACTCACAGCACCAATTATGAACACTCCTTCTACCCGGTTATTTTGGAGGCTGCTGGTCTTGACCTGCCCTTCCTGGTTTTGGTATAGTTCTTACTCTTTCTGGAAATCTTTGACTTATAGTAAAGTTATCTGTTCTTTTCAACTTACATAGATACACTGTTTCCCAAACAGATATACCGAACTTCAAGTAAGAAATAAGAGTCCCATATATGCCAAACTTACCTACTTACTAAAATGCTGTTTCTATACTTTCTTTGAGTTATAACTAGCTTTGCCATTACATATAATATTAACTTTTCCTTTTTGATCGCTAAGGACTCATGGCTTTTCACAGACTCAACTTGTTCTTGTAAATCAGCAACTGTAGACCTAGTTGCTCTTTGTTGTATCTAAGTTGTTACAACCTGACCTGGGGACCCTCTTTCCTCTTCACCTGATTCCCTTGTCCTTTCAGCAACAGCTCAGCACTTTTGGCAGCAGCCCGGTTTTCTGGCAATAGTAAGATGTCTCAGGCCATGGAAATTTCTTTTTGCTCCCAGACGTGAACTTGGGTTCTCTGAAGGAGCCCTGGCTACTGCTAACGAAAAATGCTATTAAGATCACTACGTGTGTGCTGAGGGTACATGATGTGTGTGCTGGTGATGAGACGGCACCCTATGGCCGCTGAAAAGAACGAACGAGAAAAGACGTTGCTTCCTAAGGTCATAATTATGTTCTCAAATTGCTCAAATCATTTGAATATTACATCTTTTTTATATACAATTTTAAATGGATTCTTCCCTACAACATGTCTATTCAGATTTTTAACACTTCACTCAGACTGTGATTACCTCAATCTCTGATTTTTAGCACTGTGCCTCCAGGTCCATTATTTTGTGGCCCCTCTTACGTATCCTTTATCAAAATTTGCATTCAAGAAAACATAAAATTATGTATACAAATTATTCTGGCTTCATGTAAATGCATGTTTGTCATATAGCTATTAGATATAATTATAAAACTATTGACACAAATGTATTCAATTATGTTAATTTATTATTGCATAATGAAATGTCATTACATGTAATACATTTCTGGCACAAATTCACTCCTGTGCCTGTCTTGAGAGGCTGAAGAGGCCACCAGACGGCAAGCTGGGAGGCTCACGCCCTCTAGGAACTGTCGCTGAAGCAGGATGCTATTATTTAGACAATTTAGAGCAATTTATATTTACTTCTATTAATGTGCCTTCACTAATTGAAGGCATTCTGGGACAGTACGCAAATGGAGAGTATAAAGATGTTTGCTGACTGAATACATGCCAGTCACTCAGCAGGGCCATGGGTGGACTCATCTCTCCATTTGCAAATCTGGTCCCGTAGAAAGGGACTGTCTCTTGGTCATTTCTGTATTGACTGTGGCCAGTAATGATAGGGGCTTAGTGATTCTTCTTTGAACAGAGAAGAAGGAAAATACCATGAGAATAACAGAGAAAATCATAGCTATCCAAATCATTAATTCAGGAATATCATTCACAATCCACTATTTTTTTTAAAAATTTGACTTTATTAATATTCTGAGGCAACTGGGTTTGAGACAAATTTTAAATTGCTTCATTTCCAAAATTCATTTTGGTCACAACATCCAGGAGTAACCCGTCGGTTAATCAATAACATTTAAATACTGTTGTTAGAAAGGCAACCCAGCACAAAACCAATACTGTCAGCAATCAGAACAACTCTAATTTCCTGACGGAAATTGATTCACAGCAAAATAGTGGTTATTGCAAATATTTATCCGTCTGAAAGGGAACACTCATCCGTGCAGCTTTTTGAGCAGTTCATTTGCAAATCAAAGACTGTGATGAGTTCCACTCAGCCATCTATCTTGAGACTTGGAAGCACTGTGGGAGGCGGTGGGTGTGTAGCAATAACCCTAGGATTGCCTTGAAGTGGCCCTTTTGGGGATGGGTGGGTAGTGTGGACATATCCCACATGCGATGTGGGGAAAGTACTGGGCATGGAGACCAGGTCTACACCTGGGTTGTCACTGACCTGCTGTATGAGGTCAGAAAGCCACCTAACCTCTCTGCACACTTTTCTCTTCTTGCAAAGAAGGATATTCTTATTTGTCCAATTTAGCCCTCCTATTGTTGTGAAAAGGAAGGGGTGGGGGGAGGGATACCTCTTAAGTTATATTTAATGGACTGGGTAAATTTGGGGTCTTATAATCTTGAGTCTCTATTTTCCAAGAACAGGGTTAAGGAGCAAGACAAGGTTTCCAATAAATCCAAGCATCATCCTCCAGCTCAATGCTCTGTGCTGCTGTTCAGTCGCCGTGTCGCAGCCAATTCTTCGCGACCCCATGGACTGCGGCACGCCAGGGAACTGTCGCTCACCATCTCCCAGAGTTGTGGGATGTTCGTGGGAGTTTTACTAACTATAAAACAAGTGCCAATGAGAACAAATGTGTTCACTGAGTAACAGTGCAGTAGGAGCTGGAAACAAAGATAAAACAATCTGCGTGGCTTCTGTGCTCAAGAAGTTCATAGTCTAGATGCGTTGGGAGGGGGCTGTGTAAACAGATAAATGCAGTGGGCTTGGGATGGTGCAGGCCCGAAGTGTGAGCAGGAGTGTGGGAACAGTCATGAGCTGAAAGAGAATTCCTTAAACTGAGCCGCAAAAGAGGGGAAGTTATTTCAGGAAAAGGCTTACAACAGGCAAAGATTAGTATTTCAGAAGAACCAGAAAAACAAATCAGTATTTCCCAAATTTTTCACTTCAAGTTCACTTTCACATTTATCTCTGTTACCACATAAAACCATTTTAAGTCGACTAATTTTAGAAAATGTAAACAAGTTGGATTTAAAAAGAAAACTTTACACGATTACTACCAAAAATTACATTATTTGCTATAAACAGAAGCAAACCTTTAAAATAAAAGCAACAGGAACTCATTAATTTAATAAATCACTGTCAAGCTGTTCCTAGTTTTGGTGGCCAAAGGGGTGACCAGGATGAAACCAGGATAAATTAATGTCAGACAGTTAATAAATCCTATGGAGAAAACAGAGTGACTTAGGAAGGTTCCTTTGGATGGGGTGGCCCGGCAGGGCCCGCTACAGTATGTCATTTGAGCAGATATCTGAAGAAAGTGGTAGACCGAAAAGGAAAAGGAGGTCATTACAACTCAAGCAGATGCTGTGGCTTGCAGAAAGAAGGCTGCGAGCCAGATTCACGGAGAGGGGTAAGTGATGGAGTGGCGGGCTCACAGCCAGCCGACACTTTCTGCAAGATAGTCTAGAGCGTGGAGAGGCAGGCGCTCGGTCGAGGGGGTTCCAGCTGCTGAATTCTATCTGTAAGACTAAATCTAAGCTGAAGCTCCAATCCTTTGGCCACCTGATGCGAAGAACTGACTCACTGGAAAAGACCCTGATGCTGGGAAAGACTGAAGGCAGGAGAAGAAGGGGACAAGAGAGGATGAGATGGTTTGGATGGCATCGCCGACTCGATGGACAGGAGTTTGCGTAAACTCCGGGAGTTGGTGATGGACAGGGAGGTCTGACGCGCTGCAGTGCAGAGTCGGACACGACTGAGCGACTGAACTGAACTGATTCCTAGCGGAAAGCATCTGCAAACAGTGCAACCTTGGAAAGAGAGTGAGCGAGGCCGGCTGTGACCGCCCCGACTGACAATTTAGTAAATAAATGAAAGCCAAGAAAAGTCAAGTCGCTGAGAACTGGGACAAGAAAGCGGAAACTCTCCTTTTTCGTCCAGCCCGGTGCGGTCCAAGGATGGGGCTGGCAGGCAGACGCCGGCTCCGGGCAGAGCAGGGTAGACTCGCGCTTCTGCAGTCCTCACTCCCGGCCTCCCGTGAGCCCCTTTCCGGGAGAGGCTCAAAACGCGGAGCCGGCAAATCCGCGGAACCGGATGGCTAAGCCGGGATATGGAGTCGGCGCACGCGCAGTGGCCCGACCGAGCCCGGCCGCTCTCGCCGCTGGGGGGGAGGGTCATCCGAGCCTGACGTCCGCGACGCCGACGTCAGCGCCCCGGGAAGAGGAGGGCGAAGACTCCATCCGCCATGTTGGATGCCGCAGATTCGCCATAACCGCGCCGGCTCTTTTCTTAAAAAAATAAAAATAAAAAGCGAAGCATCAGTGGGGCGCCCCGCCTTCTCGGTCGGCGCGGGAGGGGGCCCGGAAGAGCCCGACGCTTTTTTTTCCCTCCGCGGCAGGGGCGTTGCCATGGAGACGCGGGCGGCAGGTGAGCCGGGCTGGGGGTTGGGGTGGGGATGGGGTGGGGGTGGGGCGCAGCGCGGCGCGCGGGAAGCCGTTGCGAGCTCCGAGTCGGGAAGGAGCGCGCGGGCCGCTGGGCGGCGGAGGGATCTACGGCCCCGGGCGGAGAGCGGACGTAGCGGCGTCCTTCGACGGCACGTTCGGTCGCTGGCAGTATCCCGCCGCCTCGGGTTTTTATTGAGAAAAAAAGTAACGAGGATGCTAGCGGAAGAACGAGCGAGGGAAGGCAGTGCGCGCGCGCGTGCGCGGAGCCGTTTCCAGGGCAACGGGTGGGGCTGGGGCGCGCGCCAGCGACCGAGCGCAGGCGTGCCGGCGGGCGGGATGTTCGAATCCCCGCGCCGCCGACTCTTTGGCCGCTCTGCCTCCTTCTTGCCTGCCCTCAGTTTCCTCCTCCGTGAATTGGGTAGCTCCTTCAGACCCACGTTCCTTAGGCAGGGTGTGTTGAAGGGACAAGGTTCCACCGAGCTGCTGAAGGAAACTTTCTTTGTGTCTTGAAGAGGGAACCATAAACGCCAGAGATTATTAGCATTCTGGCTGCCGGTAACCCTGTAACATCCTGTGATAAACTGTAATTTATCCTCTATCTGCCGTCTAGCCCTGCGGGCCCCTTGGTCCTCACCCGTTAAAGTTAAGCTGAAATGCCACCTCCTCCAGGCAGCCGTCCGTCTCTGGCTTCCGGGCGGGGGGAGGCAGCCTTTCTGCCCTTGGACGCAAGAGCAGGATGGATCTTCTGAACACCTGGCCCGAGCCCCTTGACGCTGAGCTTGGGGCTCCTTCCTGCGTGATTAACAAGAAGCGTCTGCACTGGGGCACTGACCTCGCGCTTCCTGCCTCTCTGTTTCTACCAACAGTTCTAATTTGTATGTCTTTTACTGACGAGGAACAAAAGTTCAGAGAGGTCAACTTCATACAGTTTGGAAATGGCAGAACTGAGGCTTTAAAAATCAACTTCCTCCAGCTTGGGATGAAATCCAGACTTCGGGGTGCCTGCCCGGCTTGTACTTCTGGCTCCTGGAAGCTCAAGTGCCTGGCCTCCAGTGGGTGCTGTAGGGTACCTTTATCGAAGGGAAGAGTGAAGATCTGGCTGCACTGACCACCTCCTGCCCCTTCCAGACTGGTTCCCTAGCAGAGCCCAGTGACTTGAGGAATAATTGATATAAGTTTGGTGTCATATGGTGACTCGGACTGGAAAGAATCTGCCTACAGTGCGGGAGACCCGGGTTCGATTCCTGAGTCGGGAAGATCCCCTGGAGAAGGGAATGGCAACCCACTCCAGTATTCTTGCCTGGAAAATCCCATGGATGGAGGAGCCTGGTGGGCTACAGTCCATGGGGTCCCTAATAGTTGGACATGACTAAGCAATTAACACCGAGTGTCATAGGGCATACCATCAACAATGGCCCCTCCAACATCAACTGCTGAGTCTATAACCATTTTGAAGCAGTTATACTGAGTGTCCCCCATACTGAGGGTTGCAGAAGGCATTTGAGCTTATGTATGGTATTTGGTGCCCAGACGCCAGGGGCACGTTTCATGGATTCTTCAGTTGAAGCATCTCTATATGCCAGGCAGGGATGAGTAAAGAGCCCTTGGACCCTTGGTTCTGCCCTCATACTATTGTGTCAGATTCCGACAAGGAGAGCCAGTACAGTAAAGTGTGTGTGTGTGTGTGTGTGTGTGTGTGATGATGAAGCAGACCCAGATCCCCAGGAGCTGTGAACTATGCCTGGCATGCTTTCTGACAATAATGATGTTACCGAATCCAAAACCCGTACTGCTTGCCACACGATGGGTCAATAAATCGAGAGATGAATCACTGGGGCAAGGAACAGTGAGTTTATTTGGAAAGCCAGCAGCTGGAGAAGATGATGGACCAGTGTCCCAAAGCACAGTTGTACCTGAGTTAGAATTCAGGCTTCTTTTATAATAAAAGGGGAGAGGGGGAGTGGTTGGTTGGTACAAACTTCTTGGTGTCTGAATCCTTAGTTCTTGTACCTGTGCTCCTAGGTCTGGTTACAATGTTCCTATAAACCTCCAAGACAAACATTATTCTCTGTTCTGCAAGTTTTTATCTGTACGAATGGAAAAGTGTTGTACTTTAAAGGTCAGAGCCTTGAGAAGGGGCCATTCTGTATATTTCAGGCTGTAGGCAAGGGTTTCTTGACTGGTAGCAAAAACAATAGAATACAAAGGTTAAAGTGGAAGAAACAGATCAGATGTGGAGTCAGACTTGATCTTCCCTACTGAACTGTCTTTGTTTGGTGCTTCCCTTCTCCCAAGTATAGATACATGGCATGCACTACCCACTTCTCTTCTGGAGTTTACCTAACAGTTTCTAAGAACAATCCTGGACATTGTTGTAGTTGCCTTGACTTTTCAGCTATAAGTGACACAGATCATGTTTTAGAATATATTGCTGTTAACTTGCCATCTCTAATTCCTGAAGAGAGTCTCCTGTTTCGCTTGGTTGTTGGATTACGGCAGCAGAGTCAGTACAATAAGTGATAAGGTGGAGTCGTGTTTGGCCTCTAAGGTGCAGCTTCTAGGTGGTGAGCCTGCCGTGATGGTCACCACCTTGAACTGGAGATCTGCCTGCTACCACACTGCTCCCTTCTCAGTCCATTTACCTTGTAGAACAATGATTCCTGTGTTACCTTACAATTTACCCAACAACTTGTCAAAGATAGCTATCCTTCAATAGAATTAAGTGTCTGCCTAAGGCAAGGGCAGTCAGGAATTAGATATATTAAAAAGACTCTCCCGTAATTGCATTTCCTTTTATAGACAGTTTCATGCAGGCTGCTTCTGCAAACCTCCCCTGCGAGAGGAGCCGGTTTAATTATGTAGAAGGGATTTAGCCTGGAGTTAAGTTTTCTTTTTGTTCTCAACTGTTTATCCTGTTAAACTTTCACTGTCTTTGCAGTTTCTCAAGGGCAGGTGTCAACTTTAAGGGCAGGAACAGCCTGGAGGGTGGAATGAACACGTGCTCTGGGGCCTGGGATCTGCTCTCACCAGATTCCTGCAGGAGATGCCCTGGGCCGGTGCCCTGGAGGCTGGTGGTCCTGCTCCTCATCCCTTTCACCCAGACCCAGTCTGTCTGCCCTGCAGCCTAATGCTTTGTCACCTGCTTGCTTCTTGAAAACATTTGTGATTGGAAAAGTGTGACAGATGTTGACTGATTTTTTTTTAAAGAAAAAAAAATCTGAGAGTGAAGCAAATAGTCATATTAAAAACTTATTACAGGTTTGAAGTTACAGTCTTTTTTTTTTTTTAAGTAGAGTCACCTTAAAAAATTTTATTTTCCTTTGTTTGACTGTGTTGGGTCTTAGTTGTGGCATGCGCGATTTTCAACCTTCCCTGTGGCACGTGGGCTCTTAGTTGTGACATGTGAGATCTAGTTCCCTGACCAGAGCTCCGACCTGGGCCTCTGCTGGTAGCACAGCTTATAAGCAGATTATAGCGGCTTCCCCAATAGCTCAGTTGGTAAAGAATCCACCTGCAATGCAGGAGACCCCGGTTTGATTCCTGGGTTGGCAAGATCTGCTGGAGAAGGGATAGGCTACTCACTCCAGTATTCTTGGGCTTCCATTGTGGCTCAGCTGGTAAAGAATCCACCTGTAGTGCGTGAGACCTGGGTTCGAGCCCTGGGATGGGAAGATCCCCTGGAGAAGGGGAAGGCTACCCACTCCAGTATCCTGATCTGGAGAATTCCGTGGACTGGGTCACAAAGAGTTGGACACGACTGAGCGACTTTCACAAGCAGATCATGCTTGGCATATTAATAGAAAAAAAAATGGGGTTACAGACTTTTCTGCTTCTAAATCATGTAACAAATGGAGCTGCGAATTGCTTAACTCTGGAATCCAGCACCTTTGTGCCCCCGCTGGGTCAGGACCAAGGCAGGATGGAACGGTGGGCACCAGCTTCAGAGGCAGCTGCTGGCCTTGTTGGAGTGTAGGGGGTTGAGGGGACCAGATCAGTTATGGCATCTGGAGCCAAGGAACAGGGGGTTTTGGGAGTAGCATTCTGGAAAATGGGGGTCTTGGATGTCCTGGCAACTTGGAAGGGTTGGTAAGTCAGCCCCAGGACTCCCTGTAGGGCCCTGGCTGGCTTCCTTATTTCTGTTGAATGTTTTCTTCCCATCTCTGCCAGCAGGACTCTTCTTCAGGGGCCACCACCACTGCCTTGCCCTGTAGGGTCCACCCTCCCTCCCTCTCTCCTTCCCTCCCTTCTTTCTTCTAAGCGGCTTCCCTGGTTCACCCAGATGTTTGTGTGAAACTTTGTGCGGGGAAGCGAGAATGCAGAGTCAGATGTGACTCACTGACTCCTCTTGAGGGTCTCATGCGGTCCCAGGAGTGGAAAACGGATCCTTTGGGAGATGGTGCCAGACGTCATGATGGAACTAAGCCCCGAGAATTGAGGGTTTGAGGGGTGGGGTGCAGCTCCCCCTAGCCCAGCCACTTAGGCAACCTTGGTCCTTTTGTTGAAAAAATATGTGGGTACATTTCTGAGCCCTTAGGTCTATTCCATTGATCTGTTTATCCTCCATCCGCATCGCACTGTCTGAATTACTGTAGTCTTCTAGTCATTTTTGAGCTTATAAAGCATAAACAGGAGGGCGTTCTTTGGAGGGGCAGAAATGCAGGCAGGAGCGAGACCCGGTAACAGGCACTGTCGTGGTGCAGCGGTGGCCGTGGAATGGGGGTTGGGGCAGGTTTAGAGACGTGAGGCAGAGGAAAGCCCCGTGGGACTAGGCGGATCGGGCTTTATCTTAGAGACCAGCTAGTCTTCGTCTGTGTTTGTTTTTAGGGGAAAGAGCAGTGATGAACCGAACTGGCACGGGGACACGAAACTTCGCAGGCTCCGTACACACGGCCAGGGTCCATCATTTCCAGGAGGGCCACACGGCCACACTTCCCCTCACTGGGCAGGAGTCAGGCTTGCACACACGGCTAGGGTCCATCATTTCCAGGAGGGCCACACGGCCACACTTCCCCTCACTCGGCAGGAGTCAGGCTCGCACACACGGCTAGGGCCCATCATTTCCAGGAGGGCCACACGGCCACACTTCCCGTCACTGGACAGGAGTCAGAGGACCAGCGAAGTTGCGGGTTTGGGGGTCTGGGTTGGCCTGCGGCTGGCCCACCCTGAGCCGCCCCTTCTCCCCCAGCCCTGGATCTTGGGTGTTTCTCTAGGAAGCAGGAGCTGAGCCTTGGTTAACGATCTTCTCAGGGATTCTAAGGTGAACATTCTGGAAATGTTCTAGTCCTTCTGACAAAGGAAATGCAGCATTTCTGTTTACAAATAAATATGTTTGTTAGCCTCATTGATCTCTTTAGGCTTTTTTTTTTTCTCTTTAAGCTTTTAACTGTGAATTAAGTGATATGGATGGTTTTGGAGTTTATAATCTTTTAGAGGAGACAGAGGTTAAACAAACACACCACCAAATACATGATTACAAATTGGGGAAATTGCTTCAAAGTGGAGGGTGGTGGGGGAGTGGGCAAGAGAAAGTAACGGAGACCTAATTTGTATTGAAGGGGGTTTCAGAAAAGTCTCTCTGAGAAACTGAAGTTAAAGCTAAACCTAGGTGCTGGATTTTTTTTTTTTTTTTAAAGTTTGGTGATCAGAAAGCAGCCCTCTCCACTTTGCAGAATTTCTTTTATGATTAAAAATTTTTTTTATATTGGACTGTTGTTGATTTACAATATTGTGTTAGTTTTAGGTATACAGCAAAGTGATTTAGTTGTACATGTCTATTCTCTTTTAACTTCTTTTTCCACTTAGGTTATTACAAAATACTGAGCAGAGTTCCCTGTGCTATACAGTAGGTCCTTGTTTGGTTATCTGTTTTAAACATAGGGTGTGTACATGTCAATCCCAAACTCCCAATTTATTCCCTTTTCCCTTTAGTAACCATAAGGCGGTTCTCTAGGTGTATAAGTCTGTTTTGTAAATAAGTTCATGTGTATTCCCCCCCCCCCCCCCCCCCCCCCGCCTCGCCTGCATCGCTATCATATGATATTTGTCTTTTTCTGTCTGACTTACCTCACTTACTGTGATCATCTTCAGAATTTCAGGCAGCTCAGAACTAGCTCATGGCCGGAGTTCTCCTTTGCCCTCTGTCGCCGCCTAGGGGTCATGTGTGGGAAAGGCCCTGCTGCAGGAGCTCAGGAGACACCTTTGTCTATCCAGGTGGCAGCTGCCAATGCAGATGTCAGGCACGACTGAGGGACTGGGGTGCTGGGCCTACAGGGGAGGAGACCCAGGGGCCACTGGGTAGCCTGATCAGATGCAGTGGGAGGGACTGGTCTTGCCAGGGTCACCCCGAGGCCGCACTAGCTGGAGCTGGATCAGGGAGAAGGACGGGCTGCCTGAACTTCAAAAGTTCCTGCCTCGTAAACAGAGTGGTTGTAGTTGTTCAGTCGCTCAGTAGTGTCCGACTCTTTGTGACCCCATGGACTGTAGCACGCCAGGCTTCCCGATCCTTCACCAACTCCTGGAGTTTACTCAAACTCATGTCTATTGAGTTGGTGATGCCATCCAACCATCTCATCCTCTGTTGTCCCCTTCTCCTCCTGCCCTCAATCTTTCCCAGCATCAGGGTCTTTTCCAATGAGTCAGTTCTTCCCATCAGGTGGCCACAGTATTGGAGCTTCAGCTTCGGCATCAGTCCTTCCAATGAACATTCAGGGTTGATTTCCTTTAGGATAGACTGGTTGGATCTTCTTGCTGTCCAAGGGACTCTTAAGAGTCTTCTCCATCACCACAGTTTGAAGGCATCAGTTCTTTGGTGCTCAGCTTTCTTTATTGTCCAGCTCTCACATCCGTACATGACTACTGGAAAAACCATGGCTTTGACTAGATGGACCTTTGTTTGCAAAGTAATGTCTCTGCTTTTTAATATGCTTTTTGGTCATTGCTTTTCTTCTGAGGAGCAAGTGTCTTTTAATTTCATGGCTGCAGTCACCATATGCAGTGATTTTGGAGCCCAAGAAAATAAAGCCTGTCGCTGTTTCCATTGTGTCCCCATCTTTTTGCCATGAAGTGATGGGACAGGAGACAGTGAGGTAGCTGCTCAACTAATAAGGGGAGTGTAGGGCACTGGCGGGAAGACTGGACTCTATCTCTTCTAAAGCAGGAGTCTATGAATTTGGGCCACAAACAAAACCACAGTCACTTTAAATTGTTTTCATGAACAAAATAGAATTATTTACTTATGATTCTGGAGTTTGTATCTTACTCATTTTAAAATGTGCTTAGCATACATAGTATGTGGTACATCTTAGGCATTCATTAAATGTTGAATTGTGTGACTAAGTTGAAAATTTCTTTTTTCCCCAGTATAAAACTGAATGACCCAGGGATGTGGAGAGTACACCTGATGCTTACTTCCTGTGTTAGTTACCAGGAAGAAGGAACCAGATGATTCTGGTGGCCTGGACCTGGGTGGCTGGTGGGGTTTGGAAAATTCGTTTCCTTGTGGCTCTTGCTTAAATTTAAAGGTCTGCTCTGGAATTTGAACAGACTTTAGACACATCTGAGTATTAGAAGGCAGTTCTTTCTTCTGGAATTAATTGTTGAGTTCAAAATGCTTTTTAACTGAGATCAATCACAGGCTTTCATGATAAGTAGAGCAGGTATTTCAGATTCGCCATTGAATTTGTGTGTTTCCCACAGTTCCTGTCGGGCTGTTATTTTATCTCCTTTGATTATGACCTCAGGAGCCCAGAGCAGACAGCCAGCTTCTAGATGATAATAAATGAAATGTCCCCGTCCTCAGCCTCTTTGTTTTTTTTTCACTGGAGGCTGGTTGCTTTACAATGTTGCTGGTTTCTGCTGTGCAGCAGCGTGACTCAGGCGTAAGCGTACATGCCCATGCCGCCGCTCCAGGCCACCCCAGAGCGCCGGTCCAGCTCCCTGTGCTCTGCAGCAGCTCCTGCCCGCCGGCGGTTCCACTCCTGCTGGGGTCTGTATCAGTGCTCCTTGGTCAGTTCATCCCGCCTCTCCTTCCCCTGCCACATCCGTAACTGCCTGTTTCTCAACAGCGTGGACAGGAGTTCTGGTCGACATGGTCTAAGCTTCCTAATTCCTTGTCTCCATTTTCCTAAGTCTGTGGGTCCCCAAAGATTTTGGGGTGCTGGAGGCCCTCTCCCGTCCCACTGGCTGCCAGGGAGTGGGCGCTGCAAACCACATTTGTCTAATCTGCAGTGAAAAAGCTGCCGGTGTCCTGGAGAGAACGTGAGACTAGATTTGTGTTCTAGTCCAGACTGTCACGTGCTTGTAAGTGGAAAATACACACCAGATTGTGAATATTTAGTACAGCAACCACAATAAAAAAAGAATGTTGAACTCTCTCATCCGTTTCTAATCTCATGGATTACAAGGGAAAGAATAATATTTGGATATACTGGGGTAACAAAGCGTAGTATTAGAATTAATTTTCCTTGTTTCATTTTAATGCGGCTGCTTGAAAAATTTGAAATCACACCAGTGGTCCTGTTTCTGTGGACGGCGCCGGCCTGGCCGGGGGCGTTGGGCCTCTTGAGCCCTGGTGGTCTAAATGGCAGCCCTCGCAGAGCCGCACGTGAGTGTGTTTCTGCACGAGAGGCAGTGTCCGTGGGCAAGCGCTCACACCGGCCATCTGCACGTTGGGGAACGGTGTGTGTGCTGAGCCACGCCCCCTAGTGGGTGGCTGTGTGTGCAAGCCCGTTTCCCCTGCCCGTCCCAGTCCTGGGCACCTGTGTCGCGTGGAGCAGCCCTGTGCCCAGTATTGCCTCCGCGCGATTGACCCCTGCCCCCACCGTCCTCGTGAGGTCAGCAGGGCGGCTGCAGTGGTCTCCGTGGGTTTCCAGCCACGGACGTGTGGGTTTGTCAAGGGAGAGGCCCCTCCAGACACGCAGAAGTAGCCACGGTGGGGTCTGAGCCCGAAGCCTCCATCCCGAGGCCCAGTGCTGAAGCCAGCGCCAGGTGGCCCATCACCTTCCAAAGTTAAGACTGATGGTGCCCCTCCCACCACACACAAAGGAACCCAAATAAACTAAAACAACGAAACCCCCAGACCAGAAGCTCAGAGGCCTGGTGGCGGCGGCCATGGGCATTGCTAAAACGGGAGAGCACTTTGCACATCTTGTTTATCCCGTGGAAATGACCCCGGCGATGTGGTGGTCAGCCTGGGAGTTCTGGGGCCACCTCGGTGACTTGCGTAAGGGAAGTGGTGATGTCAGGGGTCCCCGTGGGGGCTCCCACCTCCTTGGAGCCTCCCCCACATCTGCTGGGGCGGGCATAGCGCTGCCACTTAGAGAACTGGGTGATGGGGATGTGGTTCCTGTTTACATCAAATTATTTATGGTGCTTTCCCACGGAAAGGGCCCCAGGGCTGCTCTTCAGCTCTGATCATGGTAAATATGAGTAGACTCTATTGCCCAGGGCTCTCACTTTGAGAGTGCTTAAAAATAACTTTAAAAAAAATTATGCCAAGTTTCAACGTGGAAGAAATGCGTATGCATAAAATTATAATGCCACTGTTTGGCCCAGGCTTAATTATAGCTGATACTGAGCATTTCTCATTTTATTTCGTTAATCCAGTTTCAACAAAGGAACACCCAGGGGCTTTCTCCTTTGCATCTAATAGAAATGTTAACTTTGTGGGGCTATGGAAGTTGGCGTGCTCATCAGCATTTCATGAGCTGAATGGTAATAATACCACAAATGAGGGCATGCATTTATTGGAACTTCCGCCCACTGAGTCTCAGAGCTGGGGGTCGGGTATCTTGGAGGTGGAGGTGGCAGGCGGGAGGGCAGGTGCCTTTTGGGCCCCTCCGGGCGTGGGAGCAGCGGGCGCTGGCTGGGGCTGCTGGCACACCCTGGGTTCCGTCCAGGCGGCTCTGTCCGTCTGTCTGTAAATTAGCCTCTGGGTGAGGCTCAGAGAGCAGGTTCCGTTCTAAGCCATTCGAAGGCCACTTCTCACTGGGGCCTCGAGAGGCTCACAGACTTAGGCAGACTCCTCCGCCACCATGGAGGCGGGGCGCAGGGGATCCAGGTCCTGACTCAGGTGGGCGCCCTTCCTGCTGCTTTGTTTGCAGCGGTGCCTCAGAGGGGTCGGTCAGCGAGCTGGGAGCGCCCTGCCGATCCAGCAGACGCCCAGCAGGTGTGGGCGTGGAGGCCCAGGAGGCCGGGTCCGCGTGCCCGGGCGCAGGGCTGCGGGGCGGGTTCACGGCCGGATCTGGGCTTCTCAGCCCACTGTGTGCTCACCGCTGTTGGTGACCTCGGAGTCCCCTCGAAGTGGGGAGAGCCGCCCCTCCCTTACTGGATTAATGTGAAAATGAAGTGGGTGGCGGACCAAGGATGGCATCTGGTGGAGTTAAGACTCAGGGAATGTTCACTGTATTTTCATGAGGGTCTGCCTGCCCCGTCTTGGGAGTGGCTTCATCCCCGGAATGGGGGTGTAGTGCTCAGACTGGTCACCAGAGGGTGCTGCTGGCGCGTGTATGATGTGCACCCTGGCCTGAAGGCCCGGGTTTACTCTGTGTGCTGGTAACCTTTTTTTTGCCAAGGAAAGCGGGTCCGCTGTATGTGGTGGTTCTCTGTTCCCTGCTTCAGACCTGCTGCCAAGCTGTGTGGAGGCATGTTTATTAAATGTGTGTTCTGGTGGGTTGGTGGCCCTGCATCTGGCATTCTCATTTCCTGAAGGGAGTTGCTGTTGTAAATTGCATAAAATAAACACACAGAGAGTAAAGTTCCCTTTTTGGTGTAGCTCCTCTTAGTTGTGATTAATTGTTAGAAAAGTCTCTGTAGCCACAAAGCTGGGTATAGGGTGGGGCCCAAGGCTTCTTGTGTTCTTCACGTGGTCCCACTGGTTCCGACCTGTGTTTCTACCTGATTTTTTTAAGTTCCTTATACGTGGACCGAGTAGTTTTGAAAACATATAGGCCTGAACTTGATCTGCCGGGGCAGGTTACAGCTGCTTCATCTGTAACATGGGAGAGTAATACCTTTGTGGCCAGCTCCTTAGGGCCGCTGTGTACAGCTGTGCAGGTTGCATACTGCACAAGAGCAGCATGTCTAAGGGCATCATCTCACGCCATGGATTCGTGTATTCATTATGACAGTTTTCTGCAAGTGGTAGTAAAGTATCTTGTTCTCACAAAATCAACATGTTATGACCACTTTCTGATAGGGGGAGCTAATGTCTTTAGGAAATGGCGCCCTTTTTCCTTTCTCACAGAGGTGCCTTGCAGGCTGGCAGCCACCCTGCTCGTCAGGGTGAGAGGTGACAGGGAATGTGGCCCTCAGGGAAGGTTTGCCGCTTCCCTTGAAAGCAGAGTTTGAAGTGCTGTCATGGAGGTGAGCCCAGAGGCAGGGCCCCTAGGCAAGTGTGTGTGTTGGGGGTGCCAAGTAGGGACACGGGGCCTTCCAGGGGAAGAGCAGGGGTTGTTGGGAGTCCAGCCTCCCAGGCTCTTAGCCCATGCTGCGTCTCCATCAGAACCTGGGAATGTCTCTGTGTTTCACTATTGAAAGACTCACATTTTAACATCTCTAACATCTGGAGGTGTCTTACAGTTGATGTGATAAGACTCCTGCATGCCTTAATTTATTTGGTAGCATTTTAATCTTCTTTTAGTCATATTGTAAAGTATCCATGCATCTGAAGATAGATGCTGTCTAAGATTTGAGGAAATAGGATAATGAAACCCATTTCACGGGAGTGTCGTGCAGATTAGACACGCCTGGCCTGAGCCTTGCGTGCTGCCAGCTCATGGTGGGGGTGTGATTGATTTAAACTTCCGACTCTTCTCCTGCTTCCTCTTTGAATTCCTTTATTTTGGTTACAGCGAGTTCTCAGAAAGTGCGATGGTGATGATGATGTTATATTAAGCATATCCACAGCTCGTTAAAAGTTGTGCGAAACAGACTAAATGGAAGGAAAGTATTTTGATCAAGCCCGGGCCCCCTTTCCTGAAGATAAAGGGAAAGAGTATTTTCGATTGCAGTAAGCTGCACAGTGTGAGGGTTTACTCCCGCCTTGGGTGTAACAGCAGTCTGGCTGTGTGTTACTAAAGTGTTTCCACTCCTGTTGGGATGCTGCCAGCCTGTAAGAGTTTAATAACTTAAGGGCAAGTGAACAACAGGAAGACAAAACCTAACTCCAAAGGAATCTGCCATCCGACTTTTTTCATGAGGTCGGCAGTTTAATAGGATCTTAGCTTAGTCTGTTGAACTCTATTTAAAGTTGATCAATCCAAGTAAAAGACGGTTAAAAAGCAGAGGATGGCATACTAATCGAGGAGAGGAAGGAAGAGAGCTTTGTTTTTACACTATAGTTTTTAAATAGAGAAATCTCATAGTCTGGTAATGAGCATTCTGTCTCCTTATGGTCATCAATAAATATCTGGGCTATTTGTAGTCATCAGCTCACCTGACATTTATCGAGCACCTACTGTGTTCCTAGCGGCAGCCAGGCTGAGAGGAGGATGGCTAATGTTGGGTCTGGCGGGGCTCCGGCGGCAGGTGGTGTGGGGGGTGGTGTGGGGGGTCCTGGGGCCGATCCCCTTCTCCTCCCGGAGGTGGGCAGGGGCCTGGACTGAGCCCTGCTGCCCCCCGGGAGCTGCCTCACTCCAGCCCTGTGGGACGCAAAGACCTCTCAGATGTGGGGCCGCTGCTAATGCCGCTTCTGTTAGACAACATCCTTTGAGTTTATGCTCAGGGTCCCTGTCTGTGACACGCGATGTCCCCTCTCACTTCTCTGTGGGGAGCCCAGCACTGGGGGGTGGAGGGAGGGAAGAGGCCTCAGGGTGCTGGGAGCCCTGGGGGGACTTTGGGGACGTGTAAGTGGGGTGCCCCTGCCTCTTTCCCTCCCAGACTCACAGCAGAAGCTCCGTGCTCCGGGATGCTATCCTTCCCAGGGGCTGGTCAGCTGTTGTCTCTACCCCGCACGCTTCTGTGTTATCCGACTGTTCGACAGCTTCGCCCTGTGGCTCCTGTAATAATTAATAACAGTGATTTTAAACGGGGGCGCCGAGGGCCGGGAGACCTGGAACACCTGCATCCTGCTCTGCTCTTCCCATCCCAACAGGAGATGCCCTTACATAGGACAACAGCAAAATTCTCCTTGACCGTGGGCTGGGCTGGATGTGCTGGGAGCTGGCCGGAGCCCGAAACTTCAGCTCAAGGCTGGACTAACCTTCGCTGGTTTCCTCGGGGGCCCGAGATGTGGGGAGGGGTTCCTCAGGAGCAAGCCAGCTCCAGCTGCCTGATTCCAAAGGGGCTGCCTGATTGCAAAGGCGGGGGCGGGGGGCCCAGCCAGCCCACACCTGTGACCCATCAGCGCCCAGGGGCGCTCCCCAGGGTCCCAGCCACCCTCCCTGGACTGCAGTCCCGTCCAGGTTGTGGCCTTCCTCTGGGAGGAGTGGACAGAGGCACTCGCTCACTTGTCTCTGGTGCCCCAGGCAGGGTAAGCAAGTTCAGAGGTCACAGGCAGGACCCAGCTCTTCCTGGCTGGGAGTGTTTGCAAATCAGGGTTCAGAAATGAGGACTTGTTGATGTGGTTATTTTAAGATTTTCCATTTTAACAGTACAGAGTAGCTGGTTACAAACTGGCAAAAAAAATCACAGAAATTGAGTGCTCAAGCTCCAGACTTCTGTGACTTTCCTTGTGCTGAACACGCCGTTTCCCCTCCCGAGTCCTTTTGATAAGGATGAGTGCACAGTAATTGAACCTAAAAATGCAGCCAAATTATAGCATCTTCATCAGAATTAGATGACAACATAATTATGCTTGTATTTCAGGGTATAAGACCTTTTTTTTTCCCTCTATGCGTCTACTATGAAAAAATGAGAAGAGCAGCTTTGTTGTTATTTGGGTAGATGAACAGTTCTTCATGTCCTGGGGCCGCAGCCCGACGTGCCCATTCCCCATGTTTCCGCGTCTTGTCTGCGCTGTGGTTTGAGCATGTCCCTGCAGGGTGCACGGCCTCCTTCCGAGTCAGAGGCCTGGGGCATGTTACAGACGCCATTCCAGCGGGGACACCGCGGATGGGGCGGCACTCATGACAGCAGAGACGAGCTCATCCACCTGCACGGCTCTGGGGGCCGTGTGGTCCGGCCGGCTGTTGTGTAGCCGTGCTCCCATCAGTGCTGACCCGGGAGGCCGTGTGGTCCCGCCGACTGTTGTGTAGCTGTGCTCCCATCAGTGCTGACCCTGTTGTGTAGCCGTGTTCTCATCAGTGGTGACCCTGTTGTGTCACTGTCTTCCCATCAGTGCTGACCCCGGGAGGCCATGTGGTACATTATAGAGCTTGGGGCTGCTGCTGCTGCTGCTGCTAAGTTGCTTCAGTCGTGTCCGACTCTGTACGACCCCATAGATGGCAGCCCACCAGGCTCCTCCGTCCCTGGGATTCTCTAGGCAAGAACACTGGAGTGGGTTGCCATTTCCTTCTCCAGTGCATGAAAGTGAAAAGTGAAAGTGGAGTCTCTCAGTCGTGTCTGACTCTTTGCGACCCCATGGACTGAAACCTACCAGGCTCCTCCGTCCATGGATTTTCCAGGCAAGAGTGCTGGAGTGGGGTGCCATCGCCTTCTCTAGGTCAAGCTGGGTGCCCCCTGAGGCCAGCCTTTCTGAGCCCCAGGCCTGCAACTGTAGCTGAGAGCTCAGGGAGCACGCAAGGTCATGCACGCAAGGACTGGCGGGTCCTGGAGCCAGTCTGGAGCCCTTGGGCACCCGAGGGCCCTTCCCAGGTCCGCTTTCAAGATCCTTTCAGTGCCTCCTCTGGGAAGCCTTCCTAGCACTTTAGCCCAGGATCTCTGCCTTCCCTCTGCCCAGCGTGTCTGCTGTTTACAGCAGCGTCTCGGCTCAGACGTCCCTTGAACAGCTACCCCGGGCAGGCTGGAGGAGGCAGCCTTGGACAGGAGGCTGCCCTGCCTGAGCCACTCAGCGCTCATCACTTGTTGCCACAACCTGAATGCTGTGTGTACCTGTCACCTCACTTCTCAACCTTCCTGATTTTTAAACTCATGTAAACAGGAGATTCAAGAGACTTGGGTTCTGTCTCTGGGTCGGGAAGATCCCCTGGAGGAGGAAATGGCAACCCACTCCAGTATTCTTGCCTGGAGAATCCCACGGACAGAGGAGCCTGGTGGGCTGTAGTCCATGGGGATCGCAAACAGCTGGACATGACTGAGAACGCACACATAGACTCATTGTAGGAAATCCAGAAGTGACTATAAGAAAAGAGTCCAGCAGGCAGGATCCTTTCTGCCTGGCCATCTGTTCTTCCATCCATCACCCATGAATCTGTCTCTCCCTTAGGAACAAAGTCACGCACCTGTCGAGCTGTGGTGCGTCCCACTCTGTAGAAGTGAACGTTCATCCTGAGCATTTTCTGTGTCATCCAGGATTCTTCCCCCTTTGGTTCTCAGCGGCTTGTGGGACTGCTCTGGGGGACGTGTCCTGGCATGCCCGCTGTGGAGCACGCAGATGGTTTCTGGGACTTGTCATCCTGAATGACCTCTGTGTTGAGCATCTCTGCGCAAAGTCCTTGTTTGCATTTTGGACGATTATGAAGCCAGATATCAAGAAGTAGGACCACTGCTCAGAAGTCATGAGCGAGCGTCTTCGGGGCTCTTGGCCCCTTGGTTGGTGGCAGGCGTGTCTCTGTCAGCATTCAGGGCCCGGGTCCTGCAGGGGGGTGCCAGGCCGGCCTCCCGACGCCGCAGCTTCCCTGGCCTCAGCGCAGGTGTGGGCTGCCTCCCCACCTCTGTCTCCATTCCATGCTGCAGCCTCTCCTCTGTGACAGTCGTCCTGGGTCGGGTATCCTTGTCTCTGCCAGCATCCTGGGGACTCCAGACCCAGCACTGGACCCATGGTGGGCATTTGGGAAGTGTGCCGAATGACACAGATGGCCATGGCCAGGAGGCATCCCGGGCCGCCCAGGCCTTCGGGCTGTGGGGGATCCTGGGCAGTGGGTTAGTTAACAGGCGGTGCCATCGCTTGGTCACGTGCAGATGTACAAGTAGTCTTATCTGTGTGGTCTCCAGACAGTGCTTGGTGTGCCTGGGGACTAAGGGGCCCTCACAGGAGCCCTGTGGTCCCCCAAAGTGCTGCTGTTACCTGTCTTAGAATTCCCTTTTCTCCTGAAAGCATAGCAGGAATCAAGAGTAAGTCCAGGCTACTTGGGTAATAGTTGCAGTGAAAACTCTACGACGCGGTTGTTCTGGGCGGGTCTGTCTCCCCAGTGGGCTGGTGGCTCGTCTGTGGAGGACCCCACGCCCAGTTCATCTGAGTCCCGGACGCCTGACGTGGGGCCACCCCGTGGCCACTGCTCCACAGACGCTGAAATGACCCAGACAGCACTTGGTATGTGGTTTGGGGATTATGTTCCTCTCTGGAGTGATTTTCACTTCAGACTCGGTTGACTACAGGGAGAAGTGTTTTAGCTTTAACTTGGAGGCAGCTCAGCTCACGGTCTGCAGCCAGAGTTCATGTCAGCAGGCGGCAGAGTCCAGGCTTTGACCTGGGCAGGTTGCTTCTTCTCACAGCCTCAGTGTCCTCAGCTGTGGAATAGGGATGACAACCCCCTTTGCCTAAATCGTAGGGGTCATTGTGGGGTCAGCAAGACACTCAGTGAAAATGACATGGCCTCTTATGACGAAAGGCATCTATCACTGAAATCTCTTCTTGTTTTGGAAGCATTTCGGGTTCCTTAGGAACGAAGCATTTCTTGGAAAAAATAAAATATCGATTGGTGGTATTCACGAGAGACTTTCATTGATGAAGCAATGTTCTGCTTTGTTAAATTTCCATTTCGTGTGTTATTTGGTGAAGAATTCTCGTAGGTCATTACCCTGCATGCTTATTGGTGGAAAAGCCCTTTCTTTGAAGGCAAGAGAGGGACTTGGTTTCTGGGACCCAGGCGCCTCCTGGGCACCACCCTCACTGTGGCAGCACCGTGCCAGCCCACTGCCTCGTGAAATTCCAAAGAAAGAATTTTCTGGCAGCCGGGGCTGCATAAAGCAAGCAGTGAGCTGCCTGGCCAGACGCAGCCTGTGGGAGGCTGGCCATCGCTCAGATGAGCAGCCTTCAGTATTTTTTCTTTGGCAGTTGGACGCAACCACTGTTTTTTGTGAAGATGAAATGACATATTTTGCTTTTGTTTCTTTTCCTTACAGAAAACCCAGCCATCTTCATGTGTAAATGTTGTAACCTTTTCTCACCAAGTCAGTCGGAACTCCTCTCCCACGTTTCTGAGAAGCACGCAGAGGAAGGGGTTAATGCGGATGAAATCATCATTCCCCTCAGGCCTCTGAGTACCCCTGAGCCCACCAACCCAGGCAAACCCGGAGATGGTAAGGGGGCTGGGGTGCTGGGCGAGGGTGCCTGTAGGCGGCAGTGCTGCTTATTTGCTTTCAAATACTTTGCTTCTAGGGCTTCCCTGGTGGACTAGTGATAAAGAACCCGCCTGCCAATGCAGGAGACGAGGGTTTGATCCCTGGGTCGGGAAGATCCCCTGGAGAAGGAAATGGCAACCCACTCCAGTAGTCTTGCCTGGACAATGCCATGGACAGAGGAGCCTGGCGGGCTACCGTCCATGGGGTCGCAAAAGAGTTGTGCACGCTGGAGTGACAACAGGAACAAGAACAACAGCTTTGATGCTGTTTCTGTCTGGCAGGTGTAGGGCCTCAGAGGAATCCAAGTTTCCAACCAGAAGCCACAATAATTTCCATTTGTAGATCTTCTCAAATAGGATTGTGTCTCTGAATTCCCTGTACCCAGTCTTTATGGGTGCTTCTCCAGTGTCTGGTCGGTATATGGAGGGATGAATGAATGACTGAATGAAAGGAGTCAACACCATCCCAACAGGGCAAAAAGCACAAGCTTGTTGTCAGAGAAGTGTGGGTTTAACCCAGTTCCAGCACCAGCTCCTGTATTACCTGAAGCAGGTGATGTTTTCTCTGAGCCTCACCCTGCTCACCTGAAAAATTAAAACAGATCAGCCTGTTTCAAGGGGGGGCTGTGAGGATGAGGTCAGAGATAGGGCATAGCACCACGGGTGATGCCTGGTACAGGGAGGACAAAAGGGAACCATCACGATAACATACGTCATGAGTGAATAAGTATAGATAATCTTAGAAACATGTGGATGGCCCATGTGTACCTGGAGCAAGGATTCCCGTCGCAGAATCCTTCAGGTTCACAGTCCGTGTCGGACGTGAAATACACTGGTTTGCAGTGTCCAGACACCTCCCACTGAATGGCATCAGAGGCAGCAGGTGGCTGGATTGGAAGAACTGTCCAGGCACTGTAATTAGGTCCCTGCAGACAAAGAAAATGTATAGTATGGGAGGAACAGCTGCAGGCCAGAGTCAGAAAAAGCCCCCATAAAACTCTTTTTCCGTGATGAGAGAGGATGGCCAGTCCCCTGTGCCTAAGCTCAGTCTGTGGCAGTAGACTTCTCATCGCAGGATTCGTTAGTTACAGTAATAATCCAATTGCTCTTTCCTGGGAATATTCAGGCTGGCATCTCGGAACGGGCTGGCTTATTGATCATCCGTCTGACACCGTTAACAAGGAGAGACTCTAGACACAAAGTGTTTTGGTTAATGAGTCCCTCTGGCCATTCCCAGGGTGCTCAGAGAAGCTTGCCTGACAGAGGATTGAGTTGTCGGGAAGTTAGGAGAAGTTCTATTTAACTCTTAGTGGCATGAGGAGAAACTGAGAGAAGCCAGCGTCTGAAACTCCTAATGGCAAGTGAGGAGGGCCAGGAGGTGTCTGCGTCGCCGTCACTGATCTGGGTGGTGTGTCCGGGGCGTTCCTCCTCCCCTCCCGCCAGCCCGGGAGACAGGGCTGACCTCTACCCGCCAGAGGAAGCTGGAGTGAGGGGGCAGGTTACACATGATTGCTTTGGGGAGGAAGAGCATGGGGGTGGGGGAAGGTCTGTGTCAGACACTGAGCATCTGCCCCTTGACCTGATGAAAGGATGGGCAGACAATCCGAGTAGACCTAATGGCCATCAGGTATGTAAAAAAGTGCTCAACATCACTAATCACTGGGGAAATGCAAGTCAACACCACTGTGAGCTGTCGCCCACCTCCCAGTTGTGAGAATGGCTGTCATGAAAATGAAAAGAGGTAACAAGTGTCGATGAGGGTGTGGAGAACAGGGACCCCTCCTGCCCTATTGGTGGGAATGTGAATAGGCGCAGTCATTGTGGAAGGCAGTAGGGCAGGTCCTTAAACAACTAAAAATTGCACCACCACGTGATCCGGCGATCCCACTGCTGGGCCTGTGTTCAAAGGAAACAAAGTCAGGATCTTAAAGAGATAGCCCCGTCCCATGCCCACTGCAGTGTTAAATCTCCGCTTATCTTTGGTTTCACTTCCCATGCTTTCTCTTACTCTTGGTCAACCGTAGTCTAGAAATCGTAAATGGGAAAATTCCAGAAATAAAAATCACATCAGTTTTAAATTGCACGCTCTTCTGAGTAGCGTGATGGGCTCTTTCCTTCCTGAGGCCCTCACCCGCTGACATGACATCATCCTGAGGTCCCCACCCACTGACATGACATCATCCTGAGGTCCCCACCCACTGACATGACATCATCCTGAGGTCCCCACCCACTGACATGACATCATCCTGAGGCCCCACCCACTGACATGAGATCATCTAGAGGTCCCCACCCACTGACATGACACCATTTGAGGGTCCCACCCACCAACGTGACATCATCCTGAGGTCCCCACCCACTGACAATGGCATCATCATGAGGCCCCACCTACCGACATGACATCATCTGATCCTGACATCCACCCAGGATCACGTGGAGCAGGTGACCCTCCCTCTGACACATGGTCAGAAGGTTATAGCAGCCTCACTCCATCACAGTGCCTACACCATTCACTTAGGCATTTCTCATCTCACATCATAAGAAGAAGGGTGAAGTGGGACTCCTAAGGCAGTCCAGTGGTTAAGACACCATGCTTCCACTGTTGGGGGCGCAGGTCCAATCCCTGGCTGGGGAACTAAGATCGTGTATCCTGCAAGCCAGGCGGTGTAGCCAAAAAGGAAAAAAAAGGAAGGGTGAATATAGTAAGATGATGGCAAGAGTGAATGTTGACATTCTAGGAATCAGCGAGCTCAAATGGACTGGAATGGGTGAATTTAACTCAGATGACCATTATATCTACTACTGCGGGCAGGAATCCCTCAGAAGAAATGAAGTAGCCATCATGGTCAACAAAAGAGCCCTTAATACAGTACTTGGATGCAATCTCAAAAACGACAGAATGATCTCTGTTCGTTTCCAAGGCAAACTATTCAATATCACAGTAATCCAAGTCTGTGCCCCAACCAGTAACACTGAAGAAGCTGAAGTTGAATGGTTCTATGAAGACCTACAAGACCTTTTAGAACTAACATCCAAAAAAGATGTCCTTTTCATTATAGGGGACTGGAATGCAAAAGTAGGAGGTCAAGAAACACCTGGAGTAACAGGCAAATTTGGCCTTGGAATACGGAATAAAGTAGGGCAAAGACTAATAGAGTTTTGCCAAGAAAATGCATTGATCATAGCAAACACCCTCTTCCAACAACACAAGAGAATACTCTACACATGGACATCACCAGATGGTCAACACCAAAATCAGATTGATTAAGTTCTTTGCAGCCAAAGATGGAGAAGCTCTATACAGTCAGCAAAAACAAGACCGGGAGCTAACTGTGGCTCAGATCATGAACTCCTTATTACCAAATTCAGACTTAAATTGAAGAAAGTAGGGAAAACCACTAGACCATTCAGGTATGACCTAAATAAAATTCCTTGTGATTAAACAGTGGAAGTGAGAAATAGATTTCAGGGCCTAGATCTGATAGATAGAGTGCCTGATGAACTATGGAATGAGGTTTGTGACATTGTACAGGAGACAGGGATCAAGACCATCCCTATGGAAAAGAAATGCAAAAAAGCAAAATGGCTGTCTGGGGAGGCCTTACAAATAGCTGTGAAAAGAAGAGAAGCGAAAAGCAAAGGAGAAAAGAAAAGATATAAGCATCTGAATGCAGAGTTCCAAAGGATAGCAAGAAGAGATAAGAAAGCCTTCTTCAGCGATCAGTGCAAAGAAATAGAGGAAAACAACAGAATGGGAAAGACTAGAGATCTCTTCAAGAAAGTTAGAGATACTAAGGGAACATTTCATGCAAAGATGGGCTCGATAAAGGACAGAAATGGTATGGACCTAACAGAAGCAGAAGATACTAAGAAGAGATGGCAAGAATACACAGAAGAACTGTACAAAAAAGATCTTCACGACCCAGATAATCACGATGGTATGATCACTGACCTAGAGCCAGACATCCTGGAATGTGAAGTCAAGTGGGCCTTAGAAAGCATCACTACGAACAAAGCTAGTGGAGGTGATGGAATTCCAGTTGGGCTATTTCAAATCCTGAAAGATGAAGCTGTGAAAGTGCTACACTCAATATGCCAGCAAATTTGGAAAACTCAGCAGTGGCCACAGGACTGGAAAAGGTCAGTTTTCATTCCAATCCCAAAGAAAGGCAATGCCAAAGAATGCTCAAACTACCACACAATTGCACTCATCTTACATGCTAGTAAAGTAATGCTGAAAATTCTCCAAGCCAGGCTTCAGCAATACGTGAACCGTGAACTTCCAGATGTTCAAGCTGGTTTTAGAAAAGGCAGAGGAACCAGAGATTAAATTGCCAACATCCGCTGGATCATGGAAAAAGCAAGAGAGTTCCAGAAAAACATCTATTTCTGCTTTATTGACTATGCCAAAACCTTTGACTATGTGGATCACAATAAACTGTGGAACATTCTGAAAGAGATGGGAATACCAGACCACCTTAACCTGCCTCTTGAGAAATCTGTATGCAGGTCAGGAAGCAACAGTTAGAACTTTTTCCAAATAGGAAATGGAGTATGCCAAGGCTGTATATTGTCACCCTGCTTATTTAACTTATATGCAGAGTACATCATGAGAAATGCTGGACTGGAAGAAGCACAAGCTGGAATCAGGATTGCCGGGAGAAATATCAATAAGCTCAGATATGCAGATGACACCACCATTATGGCAGAAAGTGAAGAGGAACTCAAAAGCCTCTTGATGAAAGTGAAAGTGGAGAGTGAAAAAGTTGGCTTAAAGCTCAGCATTCAGAAAATGAAGATCATGGCATCCCGTCCCATCACTTCATGGGAAATAGATGGGGAAACAGTGGAAACAGTGGCAGACTTTATTTTTTTGCTTTCCAAAATCACTACAGATGGTGACTGCAGCCATGAAATTAGAAGACGCTTACTCCTTGGAAGGAAAGTTATGACCAACCTAGATAACATATTGAAAAGCAGAGACATTACTTTGCCAACAAAGGTCTGTCTAGTCAAGGCTATGGTTTTTCCTGTGGTCATGTATGGATGTGAGAGTTGGACTGTGAAGAAGGCTGAGCACCGAAGAATTGATGCTTTTAAACTGTGGTGTTGGAGAAGACTCTTGAGAGTCCCTTGGACTGCAAGGAGATCCAACCAGTCCATTCTGAAGATCAGCCCTGGGATTTCTTTGGAAGGACTGATGCTAAAGCTGAAACTCCAGTACTTTGGCCACCTCATGCGAAGAGTTAACTCATTGGAGAAGAGTCTGATGCTGGGAGGGATTGGGGGCAGGAGGAGAAGGGGACAACAGAGGATGAGATGGCTGGATGGCATCACTGACTCGATGGACCTGAGTCTCAGTGAACTCCGGGAGTTGGTGATGGACAGGGAGGCATGATGTGCTGCGATTCATGGGGTCACAAGGAGTTGGACACGACTGAGCGACTGAACTGAACTGAACTGAACTGAAGATGTTTTGAGAGAGACTACATTTACATTTATTATATTATTATAATTGCTCATCACCCTCAAGATGATGTCATGTCAGTGGGTGGGGACCTCAGGATGATGTCATGTCGGTGGGTGGGGGCCTCAGGAAGGAATTTTATTATTAGTTATTATTAGTCTCTCACTGTCTGATAAATTTAACTGTTTCTTTGATATGTATGTATAGGCAGAAACATAGTACTTACAGGGTTCACTACATTATAGGGTACTTACAGGGTTCAAACCACAGTTTGTGGTTTCCGGCTCCCACTGGGGCTCTTGGAAAGTGTCCCCTGTGGATAAGGAGAGACCCCTGTGTTCATAGTAGGCGAGGTACGAAAACAGCCTCAGTGTTCATCGGCAGATGACCGGATGCAGGAAATAAGATGCACACGTGGCCGTGCACACGCAGTCGGGACGATTATGCAGCTGTGGGAAAGGACGCCTTGCCATTTGCTGTGTGGATGAAAGTGGGGGACGGCGTGCTAAGTGAAACAAGCCAGGCACGGACAGATCCTGTACGACCTCACTTATCCGTGGAGTCGACAGCAGCCGCATCCATGGACCAGGCGGTAGCGCAGTGGTTGCCTGGGGGTGGGGGAGATGGGGGGCTGCTGGTCAAAGTGCACGAGCTTTCCTGTTGGATCTAGGGATCTGACAGCCAGCGCGGCGGGTCTAGCTGACAGCACTGAATTGTGCACTTGAGGTTTGCCGAGAGAGCAGATCTTAACTGTTCTCGCCCGCATGCACAGAACGGTCTCTGGAAGGTGGTAGTTGTGTGCATGGGCTTGATGTGGTGAGCACATCACAGTGTATACGAATATTAAACCATCTCGTACACCTTAAAAACCCACACTGTACAACCTAAATATATACAGTTTTTGTTTGACAGTGATGCCTCAATAAATCTGGGGCGGGGAAGAAATCTGCCTGATGTCAGGGCTAGGCTCAGCCCCCCGCCCTGTGCCCCCAGGTCTGGGAGTGAGCAAGGCTCCCTCATCCTGACCCGTCAGGAGCCCTGCCTTCACCACGGCCACCTCCCTGCTGAGCGGTTGAGGGGCCTCAGCTTCCCAAAGAGTGTAGCTTCACGGGCAGATGGAACCATGGCTTTACTCAAGAACTTAAAATGTGTGTGTCCCTGCCTCAACGTCTATAAACTCAGAAAAACAGATAATCTCTTTTTGTAAAATTCCTGTGGCAGATGGTTGTCATACAGATTAACATGCAAAGAACTCAGAAAGGCTGTTAAGAAAGCTCTTCATTCTATTTTTATTCAACTTTGCTTATTAAGAGTTCTCCTCCTCCTAGGGACTTCCCTGGCCATCCAGTGGTTAAGATTCCTTGTTCCCAACATGGGGGACCCGGGTTCAATCTTTGGTCGGGGAACTAAGATCCCACATGCTGTGCAGCCACATTAAAAGGTTTTTCCTCCTCCTGAAATGAAATGTGAGTAAGAGATATATTAATTTGAATTTTTCATTTCATTTCTAAACAATAAAGGAATAAGTCATAATAAAGCAGGTGGGCTGAAGTCCATGGGGTCCCTAAGAGTCGGAGACGACTGAGCGACTTCACTTTCACTTTTCACTTTCATGCATTGGAGAAGGAAATGGCAACCCACTCCAGTGTTCTTGCCTGGAGAATCCCAGGGACGGGGGAGCCTGGTGGGCTGCCGTCTATGGGGTCGCACAGAGTCGGACATGACTGAAGCAACTTAGCAGCAGCAGCAGCAGCAGCAGAATACACATGGATATATGCATGTCAGTGTTGGAAGGTACACGTGTTCTGACTTTTACACCTTCCCTCCTCACCAGTGTTTGTGAGAGGTGTCCCTATGGGCCGTCCTGAATGCCTCCCTCCTCCTGGGAATGCGTGCCCTGGCCCAGGTGGGGTGGGAGGCCCTCCTCGGGGCTCCTGCAGCCCCCGGGCCCCCCCACGCCTCAGTCTGTCTTCCTGTCCTGTGCTTGCAGGGCGCATCGGAGAGGGGCCTTGGGCTGTCCCAGGTCCTGCGCGGGCCCCGACACGGCCCTGATGGGAAGACGCAGTCGCCTGTGTTGTGGGTTATTTTCCTCCCAGCAGCCTTGCTGCTCGTCTGTCTCACGGAGCGTGTGTTCCGTTGCGCCTGTCACCCCTCATGCAGGAAGCTCTAGTGGCTAGCCTTCATCCAAACCTCTCCGACCTGGAAACCCTTCTGACCGGCACGAGCCCCCTTACATTCTCTGTGGCGTCGCGGGTGGCGTGAGGGCTGCGTTGGGGACCCGTTCCTCCTCCTCCTCTGGTACTTCAGGCCCCCAAGAGCCGTGAAGATTCTCTAGACCCCAGACCTTTCTCCTTAGAGCTGCACAGGAACCCATTCCCATAAAGCTCCCCTGCACTCCTGCAGGCACACCCCGGGGCTTTTCCTGGGCCCTGAACCCACCATGTAGGTAAAGCTGTCAAAGCAATCACGCCGTTATACTTTTATTTTCAATTAAAGAAGTAATAACACTTTGCTGGAAAAATGTTAAAACAATATACAGTGAGGAAGGTACATCTCCTTAACCATCCCTCCGAGATCCTAGAAATACTAAAACTGAATCCAGCCTCTGAACCCCGACAGGGAACTAAATCTCAGGGACAGAGTTTTGGGTGGAGTAAGAAAGAGCAGCTTTATTGCATTGCCAGGCAAAGGGGACACAGCAGGCTAGTGCACTGAGCATTCAGTGTCTTGACCTTAAAGGGGTGTTGATTCTGTAGCAGTGGTTCAAAAAGGACGTCAGCAGCTCGTGGACATTCTTTTGACTGGTTGGTGGATGGCATCCATTGCCGAGGTCCAGCCCCGGCTGATGCAGGGTATTCGAAGGGGAGATGGCGTCGGCGACTATTTACATATTCATCAAAGATATAAAGAGTAATAGAATGAGGATAGCTCAGTAGGAAAATTCAGTGGAGAAAAGAGGCTGAGTAGCTTGGTTTACGCGGGAAATCAATATAACCTGTGATACCAGGTTAGCTCTGACCACGGAGGCCGCAGGCGCCCTCTCGAATAGCGGAAGGTACCCCACCTTAGACACCTTCTCGAGTGGGTTTTAGAAGCCCAGGCAAATAAATGGTCGCAGAGGACCTCTGCACTCCAGATGGAGACTCAGCTGGAAATTGAGGAGAAAAATGACATGGGGAGACCAAGCTTTGGCAAGCAAGGCCCGTAGCTTTATTTTCAACAGGGGCTTTTATACCCTAAGTTACACATAGAAGATAATAGGGGATGCAGAGTCAGCAGTCTTTGATCCTTATCAAAAACCAGGGTTTCTTTCCTGCAAATTTATTGTATACAAATGGTTTAGGTGATTTACATCATCTTCTGGCCAGAAGGCCTATTAACATTTTATGATTCTTGACAAAGACTTATTTTCTCTAAGAGTAATTATTTTAAGGTTTGGCGCCATCTTCCGAAGATGTTAGATAAAATTGTATTCCTATAGGGCGGATGTGTAATGGGTTTACAACAAAGGAAAGAATTTATTACCTTAAGGGTCTAAAGTTGCTAACACCAAGGCCACTACTTATTTTTTCTACATACCAACTATATTAATTAATACACATTCAAGGATACAATACAGGGGATGTGAAAACTTGGCAACAAGCATTGGCTCATCAATGAAATCCTTTACTAGTTTTATTCTGACAGTTTCTAACTCTCTGAGAGGCTCCAAGCTATTTGAATATCTTAAGCTTCCCGTGCCTCTCGAGGCTGGGAGGAGTCCGGGTAAACTTGTCAGGCAAGTTAGAGAGCTATCTGAGGGGTTTGGATTTAAACACTCCTAATTGCCCAGGAAATTTATTAATTGGAGCTGTAAGTTAACTCTTTGACAGAGAGAGCGAGATGGTGGTGGGGGACAGCCCCCAGTAAAGTCAGAGGTGAGAGCACAAAGCAATAAAGAAGGCAGACTCTGGTTTTGGGGGTAGATGCTCGAGAATATCCAGGGGGACTCCTGAGGCTCGATCCTGCCTTTGCGTATGCCGAGCCTCCTTCCTCATGACCTTTGTCACGCGTGGAATGCCTCACCAGCTCCCGGCAGTCCATGTCATCACGCTTATGACTCCAGCCCACCTGGGGTCCGCAGTGCTTGTGGGCAGCGTACCATTCATTCCTCTCACCTGGTAGGAATGTTAGTGTCTGCAAAACAGCTCAGAGACGCTGCTGTGGCGCTGTGCACCCCTTGAATGGGAGCCAGGAGCCTGCAGGAAGGCGGCACTGTCGCTTCTTTTGACTGTTCCTCCCTAGTCTGTGCACCTCCTTCCTTCCCTGATTAGCAGATAGCTGTCTGAACCTGCCTGATGGAACTCAGGGAAGGTCATGGAACGAAGCCCATTTCCTATAATGAAGAAGAGAGGAAGACAGAAAGACGTTTGTGCCCAGAAGCCCCACAGGTCCTGCTCAGTTTCAGTATCACTGCTAACAATTAAGTGTGTTCCTAGACATTTCTATATGCATATGTAAGCAGATAAACTCTCTGTTGTCTTGTTATTTAGCAACACAACTGTCAGCATTGTATGAATAGCCTGCCACTTCACTACCAACACGTCTCCAAATTCTTTTTATTGTCTGTATTTCATTCTATGGGTAATTCTTAATTTATATAACCTTTTTTTTTTCCTGATGATATATATCTTCTCCCCAGCTTTGTGTCATTATAAACAAGGTCACAGATAAGGTTTACATAAAATCCATCATTTTAAAGTATATAATTCAGTGGTTATTAGTATATTTACACTGTAATGCAACCATCACAGCCACCCAAGAAACCCTGTACCCATTAAGAAGTTGCTCCCATGGTTTGCCGTTTCCTTCTCCAGGGGATCTTCCTGACCCAGAGATCAGACCCATATCTCCTGCTTTGATGGGTATATGCTCTACCACTGAGCACCTAGGAAGCCCCACCAGGGGCTGGGGTAGGGGCCAGTGGAGAATGACCATTAGTAAATACGGGTTTTCTTTGGTGATGATGAAAATATTCTAAAACCAGACAGTGGTGGTAGTTGGACAACTCTGCAAATGTATAAAAATCACTGAATTGGACACTTTTAAATTTAAGGATGAATTTTATGGTAGGTGGTACCTACCAAATTTTATGGTATGAATTTTACATCTCTGTAAAGGTACTATTACCAAAAAAAAAGTCACTCTCAGTTTTCCTTTCTTCTATACCTTGGCAACCATTAATGAACTTTTTTTCTCTTTGGTTTTGCTTTTTTTATAATTTTATATGAATGGAGTCATATCATATGTAGTCGTTTGTGCCTGGCTTCTTTCATTGAGCATGTTTCCAGGTGGTAGTCTGTACTTCATTTTTTTTTTTTTTAAATGGCTGAATAACCTTTCATTGTATGGATTGGCCACATTTTTTCAGCTCATTGATTTGTTGACAAACACTTGGGTTATTTCTTCTTTCTGACGATCATGAGTCATGCTTCTGTAAACACTTTGTAGGAGCATTTGTGTGGCGTAGAAGCATTTGTATAGATACAGATTTTTCTTAAGTCTGTACCTCAGAGTGAAATTGTTGGATCATAGGCTAGTTCTGTGTTTCACTTTTCGAGAAGAGGACTGCAAAACTGTTTTCCAACCAGATGAAGCCCTGGACCCATTCCTGTTGTCTGTTCCTGTTAATATATGAGGGGTTCGATTTCTCCGCAGCGTCCCCAGCACTTGTTAGTTTTCCTGTGTTTGTTGCTAGCCATCCTTGTGGGTCTGGGCTACTATCACATGGTGGTTCTGATTTGCATTTTCTTGATAATTAATGATAGTAAGCACTTAGGTCTTTGGGGTATATGTTTCATTTCTGTATTCTATTTCATTGTTTCACTCCCATCTTTATAATTTCTGTTCTCCTCTTGCGTTGCATCTAGTTTGCTTCTAGTTTTTCAGTTGGCAGAGTAGGCTACTGATCTCCTTTCTTCTTTATTTAACATTTACAGCTTTAAATTGGCCTCTAAGCACTGCTTTTGCTGCATCTCATTAGTTTTGGTCTGTTGCGTTTTTCTGCTTTTCCATCTCAATGAATTTTCTAATTTCCCTTATGATTTCTTTTTTGACTCATTATTTATTTAGGAGTGCCATTTAATTTCCATTTACTTCTGAATTCCCCAAATTTCGTTCTGCTCTTTATTTCTTTTTCTTTTTCTAAAAAATTATTTATTTATTTATTTATTTAGGGCTGCCCTGGGTCTTCACTGCTGCACGCAGGGGCTGCTCTCTAGCTGCGGTACTCGGGCTTCTCAGTGTGGTGGCTTCTCTTATTGCAGAGCACAGGCTGTAGGGTGCACGGCCTTCCGTAGTTCCAGTGCATGGGCTTAGTTGTCCTGCGACATGTAGAATCTTCCCGGACCAGGGATCAAACCTGTGTCCCCTGCACTGGCAGGCAGACTCCCAACCACTGGACCACCAGGGAGGTCTTTTTCTGTATTTCTAATTTCAGTCCTTATAAACTTATTGAGAATTGACTTATGGCCAATCCTTGTGGTCTAACCTGGAGAATGTTCCTTGTGCGCTTGAGAAGAACTTGTATCCTGTTCTTGATGGGTAGGCATGTCGTATATGTATGTGTTAGGTTTTGTTGGTTTATAGTATCGTCATGTCTTCTATTTCCTTGCTGGTGCCCAGATTTTATAATTGAGGAACATGTGTTTCAGAGAGTAGAGGAGTTAAAACAGCATATTCAAGGTCATCTGGTTCAAGGGTCCCCAACCTCAGGGTCTGATGCCTGATGATCTGAGGTGAGGCTGATGTAATAGCAATAGAAATAAAGTGCATGATAAATGTAATGAGCTTGAATCATCCCCAGACCATTCCCCCTCTCCCCTCTGGACCCTAGTTTGTGGAAAAATTGTTTTCTGCAAAACCACTCCCTTGTGCCAAAAAGGTTGGGAACTGCTGCTCTAGTAAGTTGGAGAGTGAGATCTGGGTACGCACGCTTGCATGTTTGTTGGGCTGCACCGCACAGACCTGCAAGCCCTGTACTCACCCAGCTTCCAGATCCAAGAAAGAGCCTAGAGTCAGCAACAGAGGCGTTGGTGGTTTAATGGATGGGGTTTACACGTCTGAAGCAGGGCCCTGGAGCTACACGTCCCTGTGTGTGGCGGACAGCGGGCAGGACTTGGGGGCAGTCTTCACTTCTGAGGGGAAGGGAGATGTCCAGTAGTAGGGCAGTTGATGTCGGTGGACTCATTAGTTGCTGCAGAAACTGGTAGAGGGGCACGCCCCTCACCGCTCCACTAAAAAGCTCTCATTAGCTGGGGTGGGTATAGATGAGGGTCACTCACATCAGGAGGGCGTAGATGAAGCCGCCCTCTTGGGCAGGGGATGGACAGAGAGCAAGGGAGCAGCCACCTGGAGAGGCCTGGCCATGCACTGCCCCACTCCGCACCCCGAGCGGCCCTCACAGTCCTGGCAGTCCGTCTTCTGCGATATTCCTGGGGTCAGGTATGCTGGGGGCACTGCACCCAGACACCACAAACCCAGTGCAGACAGCTGCAGCCAGGGCGTCGAGAGGAAGGTGTCTAGTATGCTAAGGACAGCCCTTTGTCATGGTGTGGGCAGATTCTGGAGCCGGGTGCTTACAAGGTCAATGGCTGCCACGCCCTGGCCGTTATAGGGAAAGTCTAGCCACCCCTGGTTGTCTCACACCCCCAGAGCCACCCCCTCGGGGAGGGGAGGCCCAGTTTTAATGGAAGCATTCTGGTGGCCTCGCCAGGAGTCAGCAGTCAGAGGACAGGCTGCCAGCCCGTGTTGTGTTGGGTGCCATTAGAGGTGACCCCTTAGGTCTTTCCAAACAGAAAACAGTTAATCCCATTTCACTCCAGACAGCCCAGCCCGGGGAACTCACAGGCGGTCAGCCATATGGTGACCCTTACCAACGGGGTCCTTCTGACGTACTGGCCCGTGGGACAGGAAGGTGGAGGGTCTTTCCGCACCATGGCCATAGTCTCCACGTTGGCACAGTAGCTGGTCGACTCTTCATGGGAGCCCAGAGGAGGCGGATGGTTGTGTCTCACTGGAGACGCAGCAGTTAGACTCATTTCACAGGGAGGCGGGATGCTGCTCTGTCCTTAGACTTCCTCCCTCAGACTAGGGACGAAATGTAAGATACCCGATAAGTACAGCACAGGGGAGAGTGTGACCATTAAGCCAACACAAGCAGTGACCCCAGCTGAGGCAATACCACCTGTAACTTTTGAACCCACCTGCCAACACAGGAGACCTAAGAGACGCAGGTTTGATCCCTGGGTTGGGAAGATCCCTTGGAGGGGGAAGTGGTTACCCGCTCTAGTATTCTTGACTGGAGAACCCCATGGACAGAGGAGCCTGGTGGGTTATGGTCCATAGTGTTGCAAAGAGTTGAATATGACTGAAGCGACTTAGCACACAGTTTGCAGTATAGTTCAGAAAACCCTGAAGTAATATAAGAACACATCTAAAACCCTGTATACAATGGCCACCAATTTTTACCTTGGATATCTGAACTATGCTGCTTCATTTTGGCTTTCAAATGCATTTCCCTTCCTCAGTGGCCAAAGTGAGTGTGCAGTATGTGTCTGAAAGGCCACAAAGCAGGCTGCTCTGGTCCGTGAAGACGAAGTTAAACCGTATATACGCCAGAATGACTTCCTCATGCCTCAGTACATGCAAATTTTCCATTGTTTCCCCTTTTGATCGTAGATCTTCCAGTAGAAAGCACTGAAGATCAAAAATATTTGTCCTGTGATGCTGGGGTGCTAGCTCCCACCCCTGGTTCAGATCAGGTCTCCTGGGTCTAGGCCTCCTTTATATTCACCTGGTCATTCATGCTGGGGAAAAGCTAACCAGGTGTTGCGAGCAGGCTCAGAGGCATGTTATTGGGGAGACACTTCTTTATAGGCTCTACGTCATATCCTTATACCCAACTGTCACTGTGCACGTGCCTTTAGCAGCAGACTTGAAGCAGCAGTGTTACACGTCGTGAGCAGTCATACCCTGTGACAATTTCACTAGATAATTTTCTCTCCATCCCCAGGTGGCTCAGCGGTAAAGAATCCGCCTGCCAATGCAGGAGACGTGGCTTCGATCCCTGGGTCGGGAAGATCCCCTGGAGTAGGAAATGTCAGCCCACTCCAGCACTTCTGCCTGGGGAGTCCCATGGACAGAGAAGCCTGGGGGACTACAGTCCAGGGGGTCACAAAGAGTCGGACACGACTGAGCGACTAAACAAAACAGCATCATGGCAAAAGCACGGCTAACACAGTAACTTTCACAAATACAGACCTCAGCTAGCAAAATTAGAATTCAGTGTCCACTGAAATATAACACTGTTCTGTCTAAAATGATCCTCGTCTCCACCAAGCACAGCCAATTAAAACCAATCCATTTGCAAAATAAATCTGGTCAGTTGCCCACATAGGCTCCTCCAAACTGATTGAGGGGGGAACGAAATCCTCAAGAGTTCTTATTCCCAAGACATGGTTATTGCTAGAGTTTATCTAAAAGCTCTTTTTTTCTCTTTTACTTTTAGAGATCACAAAAGGCTAACATTCCAGAGAGTCCAGGTAGATAATTTTCATTTCGAAGGCACAATACCAGTCCCTCCTAGAAAGCTGCCTTGGGTGCTGTGTGCTCAGTCCATTTCCTCCTAGAAAGCTGCCTTGGGTGCTGTGTGCCCAGTCACATCAGCCCCTTTGCGACCAGGGATCAGGAAGTGAACCCACATCTCCTGCATTGGCAGGCAGATTCTTTACCACTGGGCCACCTGGGAAGCCCAGAATGCTGTTGATAGCTTAACCAACGACAAAAGGCTCACTGTGATACAAGAGCAGAACTGTGAAGAGGCCACTGTTCTCCAGAGCACTTGGCAGCCCCCATTCAGCAAGATCAACCTCCCTGGGATTTCCCTGTAACTTCGGAGTGCCGCACCCCCGCTCCCTGCCCCCCACCATGTTAACGGACAGGCCCCCAGACTTTCCATATCCCCCGCTCCCTGCCCCCCACCATGTTAACGGACAGGCCCCCAGACTTTCCATATCCCATCCTATATTTCCTGACATCTTGACATCTCAGTGCTCACAGGAGTCTCCTCAGTCTCCTGGCCACTCCGCTGATGGTTGGGCTGCACCTGCTTGACCCAAGCACAAGCGCAAGACCCAAGGAAGAGCCTGGTGTCAGCAACAGAGACATCGGTGGCTTAACGGATGGGGGGCTCACACACAGAAGCCGAGTCCTGGAGCAACACCCCACCACGTGCAGCGGACGGTGGGCCGGGCATGGGGGCGGCCTGTGCTCCCCAGGGGCAGGGGGTGTTGTCAGTAGCAGGGGAATCAGCGTCAGGTGGGCTCATTAGTTACCAGGGAAACCAGTTAGAGGCACGCCCCTCACCACCCCTCGGATGAGCTATCATTAGCTGAGGCCTGGGGCAAGTACTGGGCTGGCCCAGAAGTTCACTGTTACGGAAAAGCCCGGATGAACTTTTTGGCCAGCCCAATACAAACAAGGGTCACTCCTGTTGGGAGGGTGTAGACGCAGCAGCCTGGTTGGGCAGGGGATGGACAGGGAGCAGGGGAACAGCCATCCTGAGAGGCCTGACCGCGGTGTTCCTGTGGCGCTCGGGGCATAATCAGGTTCTTACCACTAAACTTCTTTTAGAAGTTATTTTCCTTCATTTACTAATTTACTTTTGACTTAAATTCTTCTTGCATACATTTTCTGTGTGTGTGTGTGTGTGTGTATGAGAGAGAGAGAGTATATACTGAAAAGTTAGTTGCCTGTGTAATTTAAAAAAGTATTTCTTGAGATTCTAATTAGATTTAGACTATTAACATGAGAACATTTCTTCAAAAGTCTTTAATTAAGAGCCCCGAGTCCTTCCTTCTCTCTTTGTCCAAGCCCATAAAATTTGAGACTTCCAGAATCTCAGTTTCCTCTCTAATGATTTTCATTCAGGTTTAACCTTCACAATTCATTTTAAGTTGAAAGATGCTGGAAACGGTTTAATTAAACCTCTAACTGTGTAGTAATTGATTTATGATTTTGGCCTCCCTTTATAACATGAAGCTTCCTAAGTCCTCTGGTTTATTTTACAGCCTTTTAATCTCTTTTGCTCATGTTGGAAGTGGTCTGCAAAAGAACTTTTCATTTTTTTCTCCCTTCTTCCTAATCAAATCTCTGGCTCTGCTCCAAGAAAAAAAATTCCCTAATGGACCAAGTTTATTCTTCCTCTTCTGTGTTTGTATGAGTATATAAAAGAATGTGTGCGTGTGAATGTGTGGTTGTATCTGTGAGTGTGTGTGGCGGTGAGTGTGTGTGTGATGGGTGAGTGTGTGTGTGCGTGATGGGTGAGTGTGTGTATGATGGGTTGAGTGTGTATGTGTGATGGTTGACTATGTGTGTGATGGGTTGCATGTGTATGTGATGAGTATGTGTGTATGTGATGGATGAGTGTGGGTCTGATGGGAGTGTGTGTGTGTCATGGGTGAGTGTGTGTGATGAGATGTATGTATATGATGGATGGGTGTGTGTGATAGGTGAGTGTGGGTCTGATTGAAGTGTGTGAATGTGGGTCTGATGAGAGTGTATGTGTGATGGGTAGGTGTGTGTGAATTTGTGTGTGTGTGTGTGAGATGGGTGTGTGTGATGGGTGAGTGTGTGTGATGGGTGCCAGGTCTAATGGGAGTGCTGTGAGATGGGTGAGTGTGTGTGATGGGTGAGTGTGTATGTGATGGGTGGGTGCAGGTCTGAAGGGAGTGTGTGTGTAATGGGTGAGTGTGTGAGATGGGGGAATGTGTGTGATGGGTGAGTGTGTATGTGATGGGTAGGTGCAGGTCTGATGGGAGTGTGTGTGTGATGAGAGTGTGTGTGTGTGATGGGTGAGTACAGATATAATGGGAGTGTTGTGAGATGAATGAGTGTGTGTGATGGGTGAGTGTGTATGTGATGGGTGGGTGCAGATCTGATGGGAGTGTGTGTAATGGGTGAGTGTATGTGATGAGTGTGTGTGTGTGAGATGGGTGAATGTGTATGTGATGGGCAGGTACAAGTCTGATGGGAGTGTGTGTAATGAGTGTGTGTGTGTGTGTGAGAGGTGGGTGAGTGTGTGTGATGGGTCAGTGTGTATGTGATGGGTGGGAGCAGGTCTGATGGGAGTGTGTGTATGATGGGAGTGTGTGTGTGTGATGGGTGAGTACGAGTCTGATGGGAGTGTGTGTATGACGGGTGAGTGTGTGTGATGGGTGAGTACAGGTCTGATGCGAGTGTTGTGAGATGGGTGAGTATGTGTGATGGGTGAGTGTGTATGATGGGTGGCAGCAGGTCTGATGGGAGTGTATGTGTAATGGGTGAGTGTGTGTGTGTGAGATGGGTGAGTGTGTGTGATGGGTCAGTGTGTATGTGATGGATGGGAGCAGGTCTGATGGGAGTGTGTGTGTGATGGGTGAGTACAGGTCTGATGGGAGTGTGTGTGTGATGAGTGACTGTGTGTGTGATGGGTGAGTACAGGTCTGATGCGAGTGTTGTGAGATGGGTGAGTGTGTGAGATGGGTGAGTGTGTGTGATGGGTGAGTGTGTATGTGATGGGTGGGAGCAGGTCTGATGGGAGTGTGTGTGTGACGGGTGAGTGTGTGTGATGGGTGAGTACAGGTCTGATGCGAGTGTTGTGAGTTGGGTGAGTGTGTGTGTGCACGCTTGTTCATCCTGGTGGAGGTGGGGACGCTGGGCTTACCCTGGGAGGGATTTGCGTGAGTCTCCTGAGAGCCGGGTTCCGGTTCTCCTGTCACTCCCGCTTTCGGATGTTTAACAGGACCTCATCTCGCTTTCCTCTCTTCCTCCCCCCACCCCCATTTCTTGATCTGTCCCATAACTGCCTCTGCTGTATCCCTGGGCGCTGGCACCGTTCACTGTCTCTTTGCTGCTGCCTGGGCTCCTGGGGACTGCACGTCAGAGAGGCTGACTGTCAGGCCTGGCAGAGTTAATGCTCCACAATTTTCCTAAATTCTTGAACTGGTGTGACTATAGATGGAGCTGCAGAGCAGGAGCTGGAGGCCTGGCTTTATCCTTGTTTTTAGGCAGAGCGGAATTTGTACTCCCTAGTTCTGTACTGGCCTTTTCGGTGTGTGAGATGTTTTAAAATGAAGAAATCGAGGAGAAAGTGCCTTAATGAACAAGAATGTGTGTACGTCGAGAAATCGCACGATCTCACAATGGACAGGCTGGGAGGGTAATAGTGTCTTCAGAGACGGCCCAAGTCAGCATATTCATGATTGGAACCAGAGTAAGGAACCCTTGCCGTTTATCCTTCACTTCTTAAGTGCTCTGCTCGGCATTTTAATGGGCTGCTTTTTATTTAATAGTGACTTTTTATAAAATAGCGGTTTTGTGTTTATTTTTTGTGTTAGGCACTGAGTCTGGGGGGTCAGTTTCTTCCCTGGTGGTCTGGTGGCTAAGACTCCACACTCCCAATGCAGGGGGCCTTGGGTTCAATCCCTGGTCAGGGAACTAGATTCCGCATGCCGCAACTAAAGATTCCACGTGCTTCAGCTAAGACCTGGCACAGCCAAATAAATAAAATAAAGTCAAGTATTAAAATAAAAGGTATACAGTCTTTATTAAAAAGAGAGAGGAGCTGAGGCTGGTGGATTTGAACCAGGTTGGCTTAACTCCCGGCCACTGTTCTCAGCAGTGCGGGTCTTGGTTTCATTCCCGCGTCCAGAATGGACCCAAGGGCCATGTGGCTCAGCAGAAAAACCCGGGCTGGGAAGAAGGAACCCGTGTCCCAGCCTTGCCCAGTTCAGTGGCAAGTTCTGGAAAACGTGCCAAGTCCCTCGAAACTTTGGGTCCTTGATTTCTTCTCCCATTGAGAAGTTACATTTGCTGCATCTATCTCAAGGTTTTTATGAAGATAGAATGAGATAATAGCTGGGAAAGTACCTCACAGACTTGAGTGATGTACAAATAAAGGGCTTATGTTATTAGATTTTTGATAATGTCGAGATTTTTTTTCATAGTGCTCACGTTGTCTTTTGATTAAATTTAAACAATGCCAGCTGGTTCTCTCTGTCCCTTGCTAGTTCGGGCCTTGGATCTGCAAGGGTGATTTTCTGACCGTGAGGAAGTTATCCCCAGACTGGATCTGAGATGGACTCGAGGTGCACCATGGCTCACCTCTTCCTTTCTGCTGGAAACTTGGGACATAGGAAATGACTTGTTTTCTAACTGCTTCCTTTCCTGTTAGGAAATGACTTTGTTCAGTAGCTCAGTTGTATCCAACTCTTTTCAACCCCACGGACTGCAGCACACCAGGCTTCCCTGTCTGTTGCGGTCCTTTAATGGACTGGAACCTGGTGGTCCGGAGTCGACGATAAGAAAGTGAGAGAGAAAGAGAGAGAGAGAAAGAAAGACATGGGGACCCAAGCTCTGATAGAGCAAGGGTACTTTATTAGCAGAAGTGTAGACTTATATATCTTTAGTAAGATGATTACTCAGCTATTACACAGGATGAAACTTTATCGATAGCCACAATATGGATAGTCTAATACATACAAGGTCGCTGACACTGAAAAGAGTCACTGCCTGTCTCATCTTATGACCTCAGTCCTGAGAACTGCGTGCAGCTCTACTTGTTCTTGGAATAGGAACTGATAAGGAACAGAGAATCCTTGAGAGATAGAAAACAGCACGCAGGAATCCTCCTGTTAAATGCTCCCTGACACCCGTCTCACTATCTCCTAGAGTTTGCTGAAACTCACATCCATTGAGTTGATTGTGGTCCCTAACCATCTCATACTCTGCCTTCCCCTTCTCCTCCTGCCTTCAGTCTTTCCCAGCATCAGGGTCTTTTCCAGTGAGTCAGTTCTTCGCATCAGGTGGGCAAAGTATTGGAGCTTCAACTTCAGCATCAGTCCTTCCAGTGAATATTCAGGGTTGATTTCCTTTAGAATGGGACTCTCATCCAAGGGACTCTCAAGAGTCTTCTCCAACACCACAGTTCAAAAGCATCAATTCTTCGGTGCTCAGCCTTCTTTATGGTCCAACGCTCACATCCGTACATGACTACTAGAAAAACCATAGTTTTGACAACGTGCATTTCTTGTATGGAGTGTGCACTGTGCCTCCAGCACTGCCCCAGATCCTGTGGGACTTGAAGCTGAAAAGGCAGCTCACACCTCAGGGTGTGTGATCAATGGTGGGGGAAGGGAAGCACAGTCAGGAAACGGTGTGGGAGAGTTTGTACATGCGTGTGCCTCACACGGCAACTGGGGGATGAACCATCTCACAGAGGATGTACTAGGATTTGAACGGGGCCTGAAGTGTTAGGGTTTGCAACAGGATTTGGATTCTGATCAGGATGCAAGAGGGGGAGCAGTACAGGGAAGTAAAACGAGACAGGCGCCATCTCCACATATTTAGGGAGGCTTTGGACGTGGCCCCGAGTGAGTGGGTGGTGGGGGGAGAGAGGGAGCAAGCGCAGTGCTGTGTGTGTGTTTGCACACGCACTTGTGTGCATGTGCAGGGTTGAACTATGTGCTGAGGGGCCTGAAAAGCCACGTCTGAGAGTCATGAGGCAAACTGCTCAAGGACCATGGAAAGTTCTATCGCAAGGGGGCAGCAGTGAGACAAGGGATGGCGGGCAGCTGAGATGGTGGGCGGGGGTCTGGGTGCACCGCGAGGGGGTTTACCGGGCAGACATCTTTAGGACAAAGTCCACAGAGTTCGGTGGCACCTGAGTGCAGGGCTTCAGGGAGGAGGACGAGGAACCGACGCTTCCTCCGTTGAGATGCCATCACAGCGTGTGCTGGTAGAGGTGCCAGAGTCTTCCTTGCCCAGTTCCAGGATTCTCCACTGGAGAATTTGTACTACGTGGGTAGCTGATGGCAGCAGCTCGTTTTCGGTGCTTAAATTTTCCAAGTTCATTTATGAAAATTTCATTTTTAGCTGGCTAATTGGTCTTGAGGATCTGAATTATGGATGTGGTCAGATGTGAGATTCACTTTGTCACCATCATGTTAGAGGTTTCCCAAAGCTTTTGGGGTCGATTTTATGTTTACTCCTTGACAGCAGATTGCACCCTGCTAGTTGAGTTCATTCACCAAGATTTGCGGGGCGCCTGCTGGGTGGGACACCGGATCAGTGCTGGGGGATGCAGACCACTCTCGGGTCTGGTTGGCCGGGCTGCAGTACCACTGCACTGGGAGGGGGTGGCACCCATGGGTGGTGCGGCTGCAAGTGCTCTGCACAGCTCCATGGAGCAGACTCTGGGTACCCTGCAGCGATGAGTGCTGAACCTGAAGCTGAGACAGAGAAGCTCCCGCAAGGCTTCTACATCTGCTCAAGATTGCTGATGCCGGTGGTACAGTGGATAGGAATCTGCCTGCCATTGCAGGGGACACAGGTTCGATCCCTGATCTGGGAAGATCCCACATGGCATGGAACAAGTAAAGCCCATGAGCCATGAGCCCTGAGCCCGAGCTCCAGAGATGTGAGCTGCAGCTCCTGAAGCCAGCGTGCCTAGAGCCTGTGCTCTGCAACGAGAGAAGCCACCACCACAAGAGGCCTGTGCAGCCCAACACTGGCCTCAACCGGAGAAAACTGCAGCAATGAGGACCCAGCACAACCAGGAAACAGGGTTGCGGGCACCTTGCAAATCTGGGGTTCCCAGGGCCTCCCACACTTTTTCAGTTAGGTGCAAATTTGGGGGACCCAAAGGACTCCCTCAGGTTCACTAGTCTTCTAGAATGACTCACAGAACTCAGGAAAGCTCTGTACTTGGAAGGCAGTTCTAAACAAAAAGGGTGCAGGTCAGAGCAGGCCAAAGGCGGTGATGCCAGCATGCGGTTGGGGGCCCGGGGGTTCCAGACACGGGGCCTTCGGTCCTCCTCCACCCCCCATGGTGTCCTGGATGCCGCTGTCTTCTTGCAGCTACGTTACACAACAGGACTTAGGAGTGTTTCCAGCCAGGGACACTCACCCAAGTCCTTGGTGTCCAGAGTTTTTATGGAGTTTGATGATGCCCACCTGTGTGACTGGCCCCCCGTCTCCAGCTCCCCCAGGAGGTCAGACTGTGTTCAGAGGTCAGATCTGACCTCACCTGTCACAGAGCCCCAAAAACAAACCCCCGTGTAGACAGTCCCGCAGCCATGCCCCTAGGTACACGGGCACTGCGGTCAGCCTGGGCCTTCCTGGGGCCTGGGGGCCACCCATGTGGCCAAGGGCAGAGGCCGGACCTCTGCACGGATGAAGCCCCCTCTCCACTGCACAGCTGCATCCTCAGGACACGTCAGAGGAGGACCTCTGTCTGCAGGGCAGGGCGCGGGGCAGTAAGCTGTCCTGTAACACATTTCCCGAGCTCGGCGGATGTGACATGCGGTGGGCGGTTTACAGCCTCTCCACTCATTCTGCTCCTCCAGCTATTAACTGCTGCTTCAGTGAGCTGCTGTTGTAAAGAATAATCAGGAGGAGAGTTTTAATGGCTCTGAGGTGAGCGGTTTGTCCTTACTTTGCACGTTTCTCTCTTTACCTCCCTCCCCAGCCTCCCGTACACAGTGGCTGGGCCTCCTGTCCCTACAGCTGTCATTCTCCTGCTAAGATCTCGGGGCCGACAGGGGAGCCTGTTCCCCAACAAGCCCAGCGAGATGGAGGCAAGCAGTGACGGTGTATCAGTTGGCTGCCCCGGCCATGGAAGGCTCTGGCTTGGAGCTCTAGGTCAAGGAGGACCTGCCTTGGCCCTGCAGCTCAGTGGAAACCCTGCTCCTGCAAGAGCTCCCCTGTCTCAGTCCCCCTCTCTTGAGTTCCTGGGGACCCCACGTCTGAGCAGGCGCCTCCATCAGAGCCCACATTGTCTCTCTGCACTTCCCCTGCAGAGCCTTCCTGCCCTCCTCTCCTGCCCCTGTGGCTTCTCTGTCTGATTTGGGAGCCCAGGTGACCCCCTTAAAGGGTCCTCACAGTGACAGCAGGGGGCACTGTGGGTGATGCTTTCTTGGGCACAACCACAGGGAGAGCAGGAGGGACCCTGAACACATCATAACTGCATAGATGACCCTTCCCCCAAGATGGTGCTAGAACCTAGGACCCTTCCTCTGCCCTGATGTTCAGGTGCAAAGACGGCTGGCTGCTGATATGCCATGCCTTAGCCAGACAGATGGCTCTCCAGCGATGGCAGGGCAGCCAGGCTGTGCCGGTCAGGGCACCCCTCAAATTGCATCACCTAAGACAGCACTCCACCTGCCTACAACGGCAGGAGGCCCCCTCAGCCCGTTCACCCGTCTTAATTCCCACCTTCCTTTGGAGATGAATGCCTTAAAAATGAATGCTAATTAAGAAGAGATAAGAGGTGAAAAATGATTTGAAACTTGCTCCAAAGCAGCTCTGATGATGACATTTAAATCCTCTGGCCTCCAGGAAACTTGAAAAATATTGTCTCTAGCCCTATAATCTTTGGCTTTAGATTGCAATTATTTTTGTCTCTTTTCCATCAGAACAATTTGGACCTAATAATCATGATGGCTTAAATAGTCGGAATAGTTGTATAACTCATTAAGAGCGTGAAAAGCTAAGCAGCCTTTGAGAACCCTTTGCAGAGACAGTCCCTAGCAAGTTTCTGAGAACTAGTTTTCAGTGGAAATGGTGGTTTCTAAGGAGCCTGGTTTGTGAACTGGAGCTAACAGTCACAGCTTAAAACCCTCCCCACTTTATGGAAGAGGCACAGTGCACAGGTTCTGATAAATTAATATTCGTAAATCACATGATTACAGAATTGACTGTGTAATAGCGCAGAGATGTTAGCACTAAGTGATTGTCTGCAGCTGCTCATTTCTGGAACTCCTTCAAGCTTTCCTTTTTTTAATAAAATGTGGGAAGCAAAAGTGTTAGTTGCTCAGTCCTGTTCGACTCTTGGCGACCCCATGGACTGTAGCCGGGCCAGGCATCCCTGTCCATGGAATTCTCCAGGCAAGAATGCTGGGGTGGTGGGTAGCCATCCCCTTCTCCAGGGGATTTTCCCACGTTGGGGGTGGAACCTAGGCCTCCTGCACTGCAGGTGGATTCTGTACCATGTGAGCTCCCCGTGGAAACAGACATATTTCCACGCTTGGAAACCGAGCGCATGGCCCACCCTGTCGCCTTCTGTGACCCCACGGTGCCCTCTGGTTTCCTCCGCAGAGTTTTCAGTCATGAAGAGGAAGAGAGGCAGGCCCAAGGGGTCCACGAAGAAGCCCAGCCCCGAGGAGGAGCTGGCGGAGCGCAGCGCCCTGCCAGGCGTGGATGGCGTGCGGGCCCCCGAGGAAGGGAGCAGCCTGGAGTGCAGCAAGTGCTGCCGCAAGTTCTCCAACCCGCGCCAGCTCCGCAAGCACATCTGCATCATCGTGCTGAACCTGGGCGAGGCGGAGGGGGACGCAGGTAAGAGCGCACCCCGGCAGGGGGCGCCCACGGCTCGCACCCCCTCTTTTTAAACCAGCTGTCTCATTTGAACTTTTTTTTTTAAGATTTTAAAAATGATTTTATTTACTCCTTTATTTATGGCCGTGCTGGGTCTGCATTGCTGCGCAGGCTTTTCTCTAGCTGTGGAGAGCAGGGGCCACTCTCTAGTTGGGGTACAGGGGGTGTTTCTCATTGCGGTGGGGGGCTTCTCTTGTTCCGGAGCCGTGTTGTCGGGCCCAGTGAGCAGAAAAGCTGAGGTTAGAATGCTTGAGCCCGTTTGAGTGACCTTGACGGCCTCCACTGTGGCTGGCGCTCTTGAAGAACATACAGGATACCAGGTGCTGCCTTCAGGTAAGAGCTTGGCAAGGCTTCGGCTCTAAAGCAGCTTCTAAGAGAGGCTGATGAGAGTGTGCGCGTGAGCGGGAAAGTCTTCCAGACACCTGTCTAGGAGGAGTGAAACAGCAAGGGCCTCTGCTGTGGGCTCTGTTGTCCTCGTTTGATTCTTGCAACCAGTTTCGAAGTTTTCAAAATATGTCTAAGAATGTAGAAAGTTCTTACTGTTTTGTGCCAGGCTAAGTACTTTACCCCTAGAGTAGGAAATGGCAACTCACTCCAGTATTCTTGCCTGGAGAATCTCATGGACAGAGGAGCCTGGCAGGCTGCTGTCCATGGAGTCGCAAAGAGTAGGACACTCCTGAGCGACTGAGCACATGCGCACATCACATGGGCTCTGGTTCAGGATGTGGGCTTTGGACTTTGGCTGCCTGGATTTGAATCGCAGCTCCAGTACTTAGTAACTTTATTCTCCTTTAGTTTCCTCCTCTGTAAAATGGGAATAAAAACAACACTAGCTAATTTGGTTGCTTGGAGGATTCAGTGAGACAGGACTTTCTGCAGTGCTTAGAAGAGCACCTGCCGTTTCAAAGCTCCCCGTATGTGTTAGCAGTCACTGTCCTTCATAGCCCTGTGGACACAGTGCTGCTGCTGTCCTTCCTGTGTCACAGGCAAGAGCATTTAGACACTAAGAAGTGAAGCGGTTTATCCAGGGTCTTTTAGTTAGAAAGGGATCCTCCTGGCCTTTGAACCCAGACTGTCTGACTCTGAACCCCAGTTCTTCAGTCCTAGAAACACCTCCCAACAGTGAAGCAAGGCCCTTGGTTTATAAAATCCTAGCACGTTAATGCTGGGAAAGATTGAAGGCGTGAGGAGAAGGGGACAACAGAGGATGAGATATTTGGATGACATCACCAACTCGATGGACATGAGTTTGAGCAAGCTCCGGGAGTTGGTGATGGACAGGGAGGCCTGGTGTGCTGCAGTCCATGGGGTTGCAAAGAGTGAGCGACTGAACTGAACTAAATTGAGCACATTATTGAGGGAATGCACCACCTAATGGGTCCCCCAGGTGGCGCTAGGGGTAAAGAAGTCTGCCAAGGCAGGAGACTTGGGTTTGATCCCTGGATCAGGAGGATCTCCTGGAGGAAGGCATGGCAACCCACTCTAGTATTCTTGCCTGGAGAATCCCGTGGATAGAGGAGCCTGGCGGGCTACAGTCCATGGGGTCGCAGAGAGTCGGAAACGACTGAAGCGACTTAGCATGCTCACACTCACCACCTAAGATTCATCAGACATTGAGTTGGTGGCCAAGGCTCATTGCCAACACCTGTGCCAGTTGTAGAACCCATAAAGTGCTCTTTCCTTTAAAGAACTGCTCTCAGGGTGACCACATGAACTCTTACTAGGCTGCAGGGGCTGTTGCAAATAACAGACAAGGATTCAGGCGAGATGAGGCAGTGGGGTGGCAGCCGTCCTAAGACAGAGTATGAGTGTCCGCCGTGTGGGAAGTGGAGGCGGGGAGCCCTGTGGTTTTCGGGGAAGCAGTGTCTTGCTTCAGAGCCTCAGGTGCTTTGGCAGACACACAGAAATTCAGCAGTGAGATGGCCCGGGGAGGGAGGGGCAGGAGCTCACGGCACTGTACCTGAGGCGCCGGTCCCCAGCGCGCTTGTTCCTGCTGGACGTGGTTGTGGAGGGGCTCCCCGTCCTTCCACCTCACCGAGCTGCCCCCCGTGGCCCTCTGAGTGTGTCTCACGCTCACACACATGCACCCCGCCCCCGCGTTTCCTGCACTGACCCTTGGTGGTCGTCACGGCATAGTCAGAGGGGCCAGCTCTAGCCCCTGTTGAGGATCTTTTCTGATTCGGAGCCTCCCCATGGCTGGCTTATCCTGTCAGCCCCCTCTGGGAGACCCCTGGGCTTTCTGCATGGCCGTGGTTAGAGATCGGGGAATTTCCCTCTTTGGTGACGCCGGACATTCCGGCTCCCTCCTCCCAGGCCTAGGATTAACTGAGAGGCTCAGTCCTGTCCATGGGGGTCCCCTCCTCCCCGCCCCCCAGGCTGTGCTGCCCCGGGGTTTCTTCCTGAGACCCACTCTGGTGTCTCCCCTACACAGCAGAGTGCAGGCTCTTCACCTGGGTGTTCACAGGTTTTGCAGAAAGTGTCTTTCCTGGAGCTCTGTGGCATCATTTTTCCATGTAATATGATAAGTTTCCCGTTGTTCGTGCCAACCATGGTGCGTCTAATGAAAGTTAGGTTGTTTCCTTGTTTTTTTTTTTTTTGCTGTTATAAATATTACTTGAATAAATATTCCCTTATGTACATGTGTGCATTTGTATATGTGTATATATGTGTATGTTATTTTTATAGGGTAAATTCCTGAAAGTGTATTACATTTCTGGGCCAGAAAGTGTATTACATTTTGCCAGTTTCCCTCCTAGAAAGCACAGGCCAGTTGAGGTTCCAAGTGTCCAAAAGTACCAATTGGGTGTTATCATTTGTTTCCTTTTTTAATACCTGTAATGATATAAAAAATACTAAGAAGAAAGTAAAAATAGTGCACAATTTCACTGCCTAGGTATAATTTCTATTACGCTGTATATAAGAGTGAAGAGAGACCTACATTCTATGTATGTTCACATACATTTTTCAGTAATTGAGGTCATACATAATGTTCTGTGTTCTTTTTTCATGCAGTTAATGGAGCGGATAAATTTTTCATGTCAGGTATTTTTTCTTCAACACGCTGTTTGTAGCACTTTCTGTGTTGCAGACATTGTTCTCAGTGCTTGCACACTCTTCTCTCATTTCCTTCTCACAGCGGCACTGAGGACACTATTATCACGCCCACTTTATAGACAGGAAACTGAGGCAGAGCCGTCGGGAGTCTGCCAACATCACACAGCCCGTAAGGGCCGGAGCTGTACTCTGAACTCACACAGTCTGGCTGTAGGGTCTGTGCTTTTGATTGCGATGCTCTGCTTTCTGATGAAAGAGTCAGTAAATGGAGATTTTCGTTATTTTTAAAGGCCGCACAGCATTTCACTGTGTGTGTGAGCCTTAAGTTTTCCTTCATTGGTCTCCAGTTGATCGACATTGAATACTGTTTAAAATTTTTCTCCCTGATTAAAAAACAGAAAACAAAAAAAACTACTCAGGTGTATAATCTTGAGCCTACCATTTTATTCTATTATTATTATATTTTGTACTTGTGCCTTTGTTACCTTAGGTAAATATCTAGTAATGTAATTCCCAGACTAATAGAGCATCTTTTAGGTCACATATCATATGATTCCATGTATATTCAGAACAGATAAATCCATAGAGACAGAGGACAGTTGGTAATTACCAGGGGTCGGAGGAGAGGGGAGGATGGGGAGAAACTGTTTAATGAGTTTTATTTTGAATGATAGGAAAGATTTTGTATCTAGATAAAGGTGGTGGTTTCATAGCATTATGGATTCTGTAAATGCCACTGGGCTGTTTGTTCTGAAATGGTTAATCTTATGTGCTGTGAATTTTATCTGCCTGGTCACTAGTGGACGATGTTGTTGCAGATATTCAGGTTTTTGTCTTATGTGTAATTTGGGGCATTCCTTGCTCATGCTCTTTACTTACTACACTTTTGGATTGCCAGATACTCTGAAGATATTTTCCAGTTTTATCATTTGTCTTTTCATGTGCAGAATTGCTTTTTCTTTCCTTTTGCATTTTACTGAAGTTTTAAATATCAGCATTTGTCACTACTGTCAAATTTCATGCCCTTCTTATCGTAGCTTAGGACACTTATCTATATACCCCAAATAATAAAAAGCAACCTTCTATATATTCCTCTGTTATTTGTATGGTTTCATTCTTTATCTGTATTTTTGATCCCTCTGGAAATTGTATTTTTGTGAAAGTTGTGAAGTAAGGCAGTCATACATATTTGATCAGTAAATATGGGCAAAGGAATGTTCTTCATTAAATGCAGTTTGCAGATAAACTGTTTCAAATCATAGGGTCCACAGAGAATAAGGGTCTGATTCCAAGTCAACCCTTGAAAAAGTAAAAAACTTCATATTTTGAAAACAATTAGTGGGATAACAGGGAGTTGCAAAGATGGTACAGAGAGGTCTCAGACCCTTTACCCTGCTCTCCCCCGTGGTGATGTTTTGCGGAGCTGTTGCGCGGTGTCAGGGTCAGGAACCCTGACAGTGAGATACTGTGTGCGTAGTTCATCACTCATCACCGTTCATCACACGTGTAGGGTTGTGTAGCCACCACAGCAGTCAGGAAGCAGGACTGCCCGTCACCATGAGGGCTCCCCGTGATCCACTTCACAGTCACCCTCCCCACAGCCACTGATCTCCGACCCAGTGATTTTGTCATGTCGAGAATGTTACATCAGCCAAGTCACACTATGTGTGATCTTTTAAGATTGGTTTAGAAACCCCCTTTTCAAACCTGTTTCATAACTTTATACTTGGGGAAGTTGACGTGCAGAGAGACGGTTCTCTGAGAGTCGCACAGCTGCCTGGAGGTGGGCTGGGCACCAGCCGTGACTCCCCGCTGCTCCCCTGCAGACGGCTCAGCTCTACCGTGTTAGCGCCTTAAAACCAGTCTTCTTTCTTCTTTGTGGATGTTGATTTTGTTCATTTCAATGTACCACTCTCAGCTTTTTCTCTAACCTCATGCGAAAGGCAAGTTCCACCCTGTGCAGTCCCCACCTTTATTTTCTATTCTGTAATTAATTAGGCAGTCTCTTCAGCAGCGGCAGACAGGCATCGTCCTTCCTAATATGATTATCAGCTTCCTCCAGTGCTAAGCTGCATAGAAAGTGGCCTCATAGTCCATTGATTTGAATGACCTAAGTGGACTCTAACAAATACCAAATGCAAAGGTGGAAGCTCCCGGTGTTTTTCCCTTTCTGGCCACTGCTGAAGCCTCTAAAATATGCAGAAATGACCTAACGCCCGGCCGCCTAGTGGCTGACATACCCATGGTGATTGCTCCACGTTCCTCAGTTTGCCAAACACAATATTACAATTTAGAAAATTCTTGCATAATTGTTTTAGTACATGCTCGGTAAAGAGCAGTTTAGTGACATTTCAAACAGTTGACCTTGACTCTTTGGCTTGTTAAAGCAATTAGAAGAAAACAAAATAAGCTTTTTCCCTACACTGAACCATAGCAAGTTAAAATAACAATTTTGTTATGTATTCAACATTTATTTACTTCATTCTGCATCTGAATAGTAAAAGAAACCAGGCAAAGAAATTTTTTTTTTTTTTGCCTAATGCCATTATGTGGAACAGCTGGTGTTTTTGAAAAACGTTTTACAGCCTACAGAAATCAATGTGTCAAGTTTATAAAAGTGACTTCTGAACCTTTCTAAGCTTGTTATTTCTGGGGTCATTTTATGCAAGGAGAGCTGCAAAAATTTGCTTTATACTTGTTAAATCCTCCCTAAAGAAGACAAGGCATTTATTCTAAGATCTTACCTAAGATGCACCTGCAATCTTTGTGAGGATTTCACACAACAGTATTTCAGGTGTCTTCTACTATCTTTGTGTTAGCAAAAGTGCTGACTTGATCAGTAGCTGCGTAGGCTGAAAACTGCTTTTCAAGAGTCAGGTTTGGAAGTCTGCAGGTGGAAAGGCAGAGTGGTGTCAGTCCTCTGAGTGTGCCCTTTTCTCCATGGAAAGATGTGGAATGGAATGGTCTGTTTCCTCTCGCTGCTTTGCGAACCCTCGCTTCACCTCTGCTCATCAGGGAAACGCAGAGTGCAGCGGCCTCTGGCTGTACGTGGTCCGAGGCGTGCTTGGGAATGTGGGACTTGGGGACAGTTAGCATCACCTTTCTGTGGCAGCCCTGCCCCCCCCACCTCTGCTTGCCCCACTTTGCTCCCGTCTCTCCAGCTGCCCTGTGAGGTCGAGTTCTGCTGTTAAGCCCTTCAGTATGGCGGGTGCTGCTGGTGTGTTCCAGGTTACATCCTTCAACCAGCCTCCCCCATTGCAGTGGGCTCACAGATCCGGCTTTCCTTCTCATTCTGCTGCAGACCCCCAGGAGGCTCTGCTCACCCAGGGATCAGGCGGGGAGAACGGCCACTGCCCTGAGCGTGTCTGGTCACTGGGCGGCGGGGAGGAGGGCCCGAGGCTTACAGTCGGCCCAGAAGTGGCCTCTGTCATTCCTACCCACGCAGTTCATTGGCCAGAACTGGCCTCACGGTCCCACCGAACTTCAAGGGGTCGTGGAGTGCGACCCTCTCTGTGCCTGGGGTGGGCCAGGACTGGACATGTTGTGTGGCTGTCACTAGTGGCAGCTGCATGACTCCTGCCATTTCTGTGGATTCGCCCACAGCTGTGGTCTGGGGACCGGCACGTGTCCTCCTTGCCCCAACCCTGTCCTGAGCTCAAAGCCTGCGTCTCGGTCTGGGGTCCCAGAGGCTCCATATAAATGTCCTCCCCCATCCCCGCACACAGCCTCTGTCCTGGTGACTGGCCACCCCATCCAGGTGTCTGATCCAGAAGTTTCTCCCTCACCTGTCATGTCCAGCCACTTGCTGGACTTTGCCCGCTAAATGTTACTTTGATTCTGCTCTGCATCTCCACTGCCATTCTTGTGGGTCAGGTAACTGTCACAGGCAGACCTCAGATACAGGCGAAAAGAATGGCAGCAGGAACCTGAGATGTGAGGACCAGGGTAGAAAGAAGAAAGAAGTGCCCACAGAGTCAGAAGCTGAGCGGGAGCCCGTGTGACGGCTGGACAGTCAGCAGCGACGAGCCTGGGGCCTCCACCATGTCACCTGACCTGCTCTGCACACTTCCCTCCTTGGCTGGCGCTGAATCTGAGTCCTTGGAGCTAGAATCTGAGTCCTCCTGGAGTCCTCCTCCTGCTCACCCCCAGCCTGCTGGCCGCCTCGGCCCTGTGCCCTGCTTCCCACGACTCTGGTGCCCGCGGTCTCCTCTCTGGCCGTCCTCCCTGCCCCTGGTCTGGCCTTCTCATCTCTCCTGTGGAATCTCTGCACGGTGGACTGGCCACTCCACTTCTGGACTTGCTTCCCATAAGCCCGCCTTTCACAGAATGACGTCACACGCAATGGTGACATGCACAGGCCTGCTGAGCCTTCTCTCCCCCTTGTGGAGAGATCACCCCCTTATCATGGGACACTGTCTGCTTTCTAACCCCTACTTGTCCCATGGAGCCGTCTCTTCTCAAAAAAACTACCCTCCACCCTCTAAGGCAGCCCCCAAGCTCCGTCTCATCCTTGAGACTGGCACGGTGCCCCAGTGCAGGCAGCCTTGGTAAGCTTTCCCTGAAGAAAATCAACTGCACGTGACCATTATCTCTGTACTAGCTTCTGAGACTTGGAATAAAATTCAGATACGTGATACCGGGCTCGGTCGTCAGAGTTGCCTAGGGAAGGAATGGAGTGTGAGATCCATAGCCTTGAGCCCCGGGAGCCCTGACAGGCCCTGCGTGAGCTGACTGGGTGTGGAGCAGGCTGCGAAGTCTGGCAGGCATTTGTTTACCTGCTTCCAGGATTCTAGAGGCAAGCGAGTCCAGAGCTTCCCATAGGTCTGTGGAATCCCAGGCCCAGGTCCGCGGGGCCCCGGTGGTGATGCCGCCTCGTCTTCCCCTGAGCACACCAGTGTCAGCTATCGTCAGGGCGCTGAGTGTCCACTCTCACCCCCATGCTGGGAGCCGGGGTGGGGCTGTCCCCTCCTCGTTAGATGAAGAAACAGGTTCTGCCAGATGGAGGAAGCTGCCTGAGGGCCAGCTCGTAATTACACGAACCCTGGTCCCTTTGATTTCCGAGCTCCAGTTTCTGTCACTGGCATCCACCCATCTTCCAATCGAGAGTCACCTGAATTAAACCCCAGGCCCTTTGGTCACTGAGTGTCCTGACGTGAGACCTGGGACACGGAGCTGGCCCTGTGCACCTATGCTGTCTGCCGCAGATTTGCGTGACTCTTGGGGAACCAGAGGGCACTGATGGCCCTTTTTCATGGAGGGGAGTGGGGACCAGGAGAGAAGAGAAACTACCTAAATTCCCAAGCAAGACTTTCAGTTGGGACTTTTATTTTTAAATATTTTTGGCCATGCCATGTGGGATCTCAGTTCCCCAACCAGGGGTCGAACCCACGCCCCCTGCATTGGAAGCTCGGAATCTGAACCACTGGATCGCCAGGGAAGTCCTACGCTGGGACTCTGAGAGGAGGCCCTTCCTGTCCAGCGTCTTGGAGGCCGGCTGGGGGCTGGGCGGGAGGCAGCCCCATTGCATCATGCTGTCAGCGGTTCTGGGGCTGCCTGCATCCCGCCTGGAGGGACGTGATGGGGTGGGGGGGGGGGTGGAGGGCTGGAGCCGGTGACACAGCGGGCCTTTGCTCCAAGTGACGGCTCTTCAGACGAGTGGCAGAGATGCATTATGACCCCCGTCTTGAAAAGGAGTCTCTTTGACCATCACAGCCTGACTGCTGAGAAGTGCTGCAGGGAAGGGCCCGCGGCCCAGGGCCCAGCAGCCTTTAAAGCTGGACTCACTGCCGCGACTGGTGCTTCCCAGCTGCCGAGGAGCCGGCTGGAGCTGAGGGCTCGGGAGGTCCCCGCGGAGGCCAGCTCTCTCTGTTTCCCCCTTACGGGGCCTGTGCTGTGGCGGCTGGGCCCTAAGCCAGACTTTGGGGATCAAAGCGAGTAAGATGAGTCTGTTCCCTGGAGCAGCTGAGCCTGGGGGGACGAGGACCAAATAGATACAGGATGATGCGGGGGTCAGCCCGGTGCAGGGGGTGCACGGCGGGACCACACTGTGATGGGAACATCCTGGAGGGCTCCCTGGATACAGGGCCGTGAATGCCGCGTCCAGGGCTGCCGTGGGGTCAGGGGCGGGACAGCATTTCCCTCGTGATGGTTCCTGTGAAAGCCTGCAGGTGCTGAGGGATCGGGTGAGGAAGGCGGGCTGGTTCACTGCGGTGGGTGTGTGGTGAGAACAGGGTCAGGAGGAGGCGGGCTGCCAGGTGCTCTGCATGTGCTCACACGTCGTGGACCCCTCTGTGGGGACACGGTGCTCAGAGACGGTGCTCACCTGGCCTCCCCTTGGATCCAGAGAGACAGGAAGACACAAGAAAGCCCGAGGGCAAGACGGAAGGCAAGAGGGATGCATATTCAGCAGATTTGATAGAATAATCGTGGGCTAATAAGTTCCTTAAACTGCTGCATTAGCAGCCTGGAATGAATCAGTGGCAGAGTCCCAGAGTATAATCCCTTATCAGTCTGCTGTTCTGACAACTGTTCTGGGCTTTTTTTTTTTATTAATGTGGCTGATAACACTTGACTCTTTGGGGAGTTCTGAGATTTAATTAGTTCTGGGGCAATTTGGAACAGGTACTTTAGAATATTAGCGCTGTTGTTAATTATAAATGAGTGTGCATGAACTAATTTCTACAAATGTATGACTGCCCGTACCGTTAACTCTTCATCGGCCCACTACCAGGTCAGCTTGCCTTGCCTGGATGCTATTACGTGTCGGGGACCCTGAGAGGTTCCCAGAGGGAGTTAGAGGGTGAACACAGACACAGATCACCCCCCACCTGCTGAGAGTGTGGGGTTTGGCAAGTGGAGTAACGTCCCTCCGAGAGAAGCTCCTCTAGGACAGGAGGGGGTGCTGAGTGAGGAGCAGGGGCATTCTGAGATCAAAGGAGCTTAGTTGAGAGCTTTGTATCAGATAAGCTTCATTTTCTTAGTAAAGTCAGACAGGCTCATCCAAGTTAAGGGAGGGTGTGTGGGGGTGTGTGTGTGTGTGTGCACGCTTCTGTTCCACCCCAGCCCCTCGTGATCACCCACTTGTGCCCTCACCCACAAAAGGCCCACCTGCAGACCCTCACCCAGGTGGATAACACCTCCTTGGAACCCTACATCCTACCAAACTCACTGTGTGACCAGAACTAACTCATTCACTCTCCCCCAAACCTCCCTCCCTCCCAGCTGCTGGTGACTCCACTGGCCAAACCCTGTGGGAAGCCAGGAGCAGTGGAGCCCCCGTGGGACCCATTACAGGTCAGCCTCCAGGAGCTGGTGGAGGAAGATGAGGGTCGGCCTGGAGGGACAAGCGGGAACTTTGTGGAACATGGGGACCCTGGATTTTTTGCTCATTACCCTTCAGATGGGGCCCATGCCCGGTCTCTGCTCCTGAAGCTGTGCCGCCTCCGTCTGAAATCTGGACACCTCCCTGCATGCGAGGACCCTGGGCACTGTCATAAGAGTGGGGTCTCTGCACCATCCTGGGAACTGCTGGGAACTCCTGCTTCCATGCTGCGGCGTCAGCAGTTTTTAAACGCCATCTTCTCAAAAGGAGATGAAATATAAAGAATTAGGTCAATGTGCTGGGGTTGAAGAGCAATGATGCACAAATGTCAAGAAATTGAACGTTGTCTTTCCCGAATGTCAGAGACTCCATGGAACATGCTGGCTAGGAGTGCAGCCCTCCCTGCGCCTCTCCTGTTCACACAGACCCAACAGAACCTCCCGGAAGCTGTGGTCCCAGCCCAGCCCCGAGCCACACAAGTGTGTCTTCAGGCATGACGTCACCACCCGAGACGTGCCACCGGGGGAGCGACAGCATGACTCCCCACGTGACAGAGGGCTCTGCGACCTTCCCAGGCCTGAGCCTCACAACCACTCACTTTGTAGATTCGGATCCTGGGTTCAGAGAGTTCCGAGCTGGTCCAGCTGGAAGGCAGAGGCTGGAGTGTAGCTCATACACCCCACAACTCTACGCCGTGGCTCAGAGTGGTGACTGCGCTGCAGGTGGTATCAGACACTGTCCCTCCTACGTCCTCATCCACTCCTTTTAAAGCTGTTTCCAGGGCTCTTGGAGGCACCTGTGGCTGAGGATTGGAGGGCTGGGAGTACCGGTGGTGGTTGGCGGGGTGGCTGGTCTGGACCCCACCCACTGTAACCAGAGAAAGGGGAAAGAAGGAAAGAAAGAAAGAAAGAAACAGAAGTCGCTCAGTCGTGTCCGACTCTTTGTGACCCCATGGACTGTAGCCCACCAGGCTCCTCCGTCTATGGGATTTTCCAGGCAAGAGTACTGGAGTGGGGTGCCATTTCCTTCTCCAGGGGATCTTCCCTACCCAGGGATGGAACCCGGGTCTCCTGCATTGTAGACAGACGCTTTACCATCTGAGCCACCAGGGAAGACCCAATCTACTTTAACCAGAGAAGCCACGCGTTTTTATTAGGTATATTGAAATTGCTTAAAGAACTCACTCAGAATGTCCTGCTGCTAAAAAAAAAAAAAAAAAAAAATGTTGAAAAGCGCATCCTGGTGCAGCAAGGGTCATGACTGGATTCGTCGGTGACGCAGCGCGGTGTGAAGTTTGACAGAGGAGGGCGCTTCACCCAAGCACCTTGTGTTCTGAAAAGCACCCTCGTTAGAGCCTTTTGACTGTGCTGGGTCTTCATTGCTGCAAGGGCTTTTCTCTAGTTGCAGCAAGTGGAGGCCACTCTCTGGTTGCAGTGCATGGACTTTTCATCACCGGGGCTTCTCTAGTGGCAGAGCACAGGCTCAGGAGTTGTGGCGCACGAGTTTAGTTGCTGTGAGGCACGTGGGATCTTCGGGGATCAGGGATTGAACCCGTGTCTCCTGTCCTGGCAGGTGGATTCATTACCACTGAGCCACCAGGGAGGCCCAAGCAGTTCTCTTTTAGAAAAAAAGAAATCAGACTTGTTTATCTTCCAAATGCTTGTGCTCTTTCACTGGGCACAGGTACAATGAGAAATGTTTAAATTACCTTCTGATACATTATGTAATCGACTTACTATGTTTTAGCTGTATTGTCTGTCTTTTCCCACCAGCACATAAACTCCAGGAGGCAGGGGTCTCTTGTCTTGTGCCCTGCACTGTCCCAAATGCTTAGAACAGGGCCTGGCATTCTGCATGTATCTTTTTAATGACCTGTGGCCAGTAAAGAACAAATACATTCTGCAGTGCTGGGGTAATTTCCAAGTAAATATTTCTTTCTTTTGTGTGGAAATGATGTTTTGTTTGAAGATGGACCTTGAGAAAAATTGGAAATAGGAGAACAAAGGGGAAAAAAAAGCTTGCAAAGAGAATGTTTTATTAAGTACGAGAGGATCATTGTTGAACTTGGTGATAGAGAAATTCTGTTTCAGAAGAGCCGTACTTGACATGAGTACTTCATCAGATGGAGGAAAGGGTCATCACGAGCAAACAGGCAGAGGAACTGGAGAGGTGGGCGTGGAGTCAGGCCCAAGGTAGACCTGGCGTTTCTGCGCCACACGCAGGAGGCGTCCTACAGATACAAGTGAGCGTGGCCACAGAGCCTGCGGGTTAACTTGTCTCGGGTTCCAGCAGGGTCGGGTCTCCCTGACCCTCCACCCTCTTTCTCCTGCAGCTGCACTGCCCTGTCGGAAGGGTCTCAGAATTGAGAGATGCAGGGCTTGTCTGATTGGACGCCCCACCCCGCCCGCTGCCGTGTGGTTCAGTTTTTCCCAGGGCATCACGATTGCTGTGTGAAGCCCCTTGAAACCCTCCTGAGAAATGCGTCTCTGAAGCCACCCTTCCCTCGTTGGGATGGCTTGGCTTGTGTGCGTGCTCAGTCACTTCAGTTGTGTCCCACCCTTTGTGACCCCATGGACTGTAGCCCTCCAGGCTCCTCTGTCCGTGGGGATTCTCCAGGCAAGAATACTGGAGTGTGTTGCCATGCCCTCCTCCGGGGGATCTTCCCGACCCAGGGATCGAACCCGGGTCTCCTGCGTCTGCTGCACCGTGGGTGGATTCTTTATCTACTGAGCCACCTGGGAGGCCTGGGTGGCTCCAACTGCTAGACGTTTCTTCCTCTGGCAAAGTCTGTTGCTGATATCTACCCATCGGTCCATTGCTTCATGAGCAGAGCAGGTCTGTGTTGTAAAGTTAGGTCCTCAGGCTCAGTAAAAAGAAGACACAGCCCCAAGCTCCCAGAGGTCACAGCGTGGATGAGGCCTCTCGACAGATGACAGCAGAGCAGTGTGGGGAGTCCCCCTGTTGATACGTTGACACCGTGGCGTGTGTGTGTCCTGTGATCCGGCCCTGACTGGGGCTGGGGCTGTGCTGTGTCCCCACCGTCCCCCCAGCCAGCCTCACTCACTCACGCTCCTGTGTGGTCTCCACCGGCATTGGAGTTCACCCCCCCTCCCCCCCCATCAAAGGACGGCTCCCCGCGTCCTGTGGGCATTCGAGGCCCTGGATTTCACTCCCTCCCCTGGTTCTGTTCCTCCCTGCCGGCTTCTTCAAGTTTGCCCCACAGGGTACCCAGCTAAGCGTTCTTCCTCGTCTTCACGCCCCTTCCTTAGCACCGAGCCCACCACTGCTACCCACACCACCGTCTCCTGTGCCCTCCGCCCCCCACACCTCCTCCGCCCCTGTTCCTGCAGCCCCGACCACAGCTTCACAAATGCTTGCTGTTTACACTGGCTGAAGGGCTGCCCGCCCAGAGTGGCTTGTCTGACCCCTCGGGTAGAATCTTCTGTCCCTCCCCTCGGTCATCCGAGACCCCTTCTTGCTTCAGTGGGCGCACAGCAGACTTCCCCGTCCGTCTCTCCCACCAGACGGCAGGGCTTTCGAGGGTGGGCTCTGGGTCTGTGCCCCGTCAGCCTTGGCGTCCACCACGCCTGGCACACGGAAGGCACCTAGAAACTGGATGCTGAGCATGTGAATGCCTTCTTCTTAGGCTGTCTAAAGAAGACCACCGTGTCTTCCCCGCAGTGTTGTTGGCTGATGACTCTGAGGTCCGGTGGGCTTCCTGAGAGCAAGGTGAGGGCCTGTGCCTGCTGTGTCCACAGCGGGCCCTCAGTGCCCATGTGGGGGCCTGTGCCGGGGGAACGGTGTTTACTGAGTCAAAGGCGAGACTGAGGAAGCGGAGTGACCCCGAAGTGACACAGTGTCCACTTCGCTGGGGACCAGTGTTCTTTTATAACTGCATTTCTTGGTTGCGCTGGGCCTTCGTTGCTTGTGCCCTTTCTCTAGTTGTGGAGACCGGGGCTACTCTTCAGCTGCAGTGCGCGGCTTCTCACAGGTTCCAGGTGTGCAGGCTCAGGTATGGTGCACGGGCTTAGTTGCCCCGAGGCCTGTGGAATCTTCCCCGGCCAGGGATGGAACCTGTGCCTCCTGCACTGGGCAGGCAGATTCCTATCCACTGAACCCCCGGGAAGTCCAGGGACCAGTGTTTCTACCACACAGGTGTATCCCCTTTACTGTCAGCCCATAAAAAGGGTTCCGCGCACTCCCCGACTCCATCACTGGTATAAAAAGGGTATTTTATACATCCTGGTATTTGCTCCTTAGGTAACGAATCTGACCTTGAACTGGAGAAGAAGTATAAGGAAGACGATCGAGAAAAGGCCCCAAAGAGGCCGCGGGCGCAGAGAGCGGAGAAAATCCAGAAGGTCTGCTCGGGAAAGGAGGCCCCGCAGATGTCTGGGGCCAAGAAGCCCATTATCAGCGTGGTGTTAACGGCACACGAGGCGATTCCAGGTGCGCATGGTGGCGGGAGGGGGTGGCAGGAACGTCTGGTGGGGGTTGTGATCACTGCGGGGCTCTCCGTGGAGTTACCTGGTGACCTGGGGCTGTGGCTGATCATCCGTGGCCCTGGGCCATGGTGGATCACCGTGTCCAGAGGTCAGGGTGCGAGGGCTGCTCCCACTGCCGCTGCCCACAGCCTGTGCGGCCGTGACCTGTGTTCGCATGTGAGCGGCTGCTAAAATGAGCAGTGGCCCTGGAGAGCGGTTCTTTCCTTGGGGCCCCCCAGATCCCCCAGGACCCTCTCCGGGATGTCTTTGCTCCTTCTTCCTGCCCGGGCTGGAGTATAAGACTACTCACAGCAGAGGGTGCCAAAACCCTCCCCATAACTTCTTTGAAATTCTCTTTTTTTTTTTGCATTTTTTTAGTAGGTTCATTATTTATTTTATAATACTAGAGATTTCTATCTCCTTTTCTTTTCACATAAAATAGCCAGTGGATATATTACCCCCTTTTAAAAAGGCCTCTTCCAGGAAAAGATACCTTAGACAAAGAACAGTTTAGGATAGTAGATGCTAAAGTATAATAATGTTTCCGCCCCCGCCGTGCGTTTGGGGTGACAGCTGTCAGATAAAATTTTAAAAAATCAAGTTTAGGATTTTGAGGTCAGCTAGAGCCTGGCATCGGAGAAGGCAATGGCACCCCACTCCAGTACTCTTGCCTGGAAAATCCCATGGATGGAGGAGCCTGGTAGGCTGCAGTCCATGGGGTCGCTGAGGATCGGACACGACTGAGCGACTTCACTTTCACTTTTCACTTTCATGCATTGGAGAGGGAAATGGCAACCCACTCCAGTGTTCTTGCCTGGAGAATCCCAGGGATGGAAGTGAGCTGCCGTCTGTGGCGTCACACAGAGTCGGACACGACTGAAACGACTTAGCAGCAGCAGCAGCAGCAGAGCCTGGAGTGCTGCAGTCCCTGGGGTCGCAAAGAGTAGGCCACAACTGAGCAACTGAACTGAACTGAGAGCCTTTTAAAGCATCTGTTCTCAATGCTAATGGTAACTGACTATGCAAAATGAAAACGCTAAATAAATACCTCTTTATATTATATACATAAAATATTTATATTTTATATCCCATAACGTGTCACAGAAAACCCCGAACGAGCTTTTTGGCCAACCCAGTACTTCACTGTAGGGTGAGGTGCTTAGTAGAGAAAAAAGCCACATAAGATTATGCGACATGAAGTGGTTTCACCGTCCTTTAGACAAGTGTTATTCGGGGAAATGAAAACCCCAGGAGAGAGGTTCCTGTGTTAGCCATCTTGAGAGGAAGTTTCTATAATGATTTCTTAAAAAAGGATGGTAGTGTTTGAGATTTCTGTAAGTGGAGGGTGAAAAATATAATGAATTTGCTTTACTATTCATGTGCACACACACTTCTATGAACTGTCTTTGATGGTTTCACATCGTAGACTTGAACAAGTAAAGGTGACCTCTGAGTTTTCCGCTTTAGACCGTTCACTTCACAGAGTGGACGCAGGGGCCCGGAGGGTGGGAGGCTGATGTCCTGTTTGGGACCTGACCCCGGACAGCGGAGATTACTGCCCACCGTTGAGTCCACTGCTGCTTTCTGTCTTGAAGCTGTTTGATGTTTACTCAGAGTTTAACACATGAGGAGCTGTATGAAATCTTGCAGGGAGGCATATATGTATATGTGTATCTGTCTTGTGTTTTGGTTTTTCAATAAAGAAAATAGAAAGTTGCACAGTCACGTCCGACTCTTTGTGATCCCATGGACTGTAGCCTGCCTGGTTCCTGTGTCCATGGGATTCTATAGACAAGAATACTGGAGTGGGTTGCCATTTCCTTCACCAGGAGATCTTCCCGACTCAGGGAGCGAACCCAGGTCTCCTGCACTGCAGGCAGATTCTTTACCAACTAAGCCACTAGGGAAGCCCTTTTAATAAAGAGATCAAGTGAACATGTATCTCACAAGAAGGTTTTGATAGATTATTGGATAACTCCCCCGAAACACACACACACACACACACCCCCCAACACACACACAAGTTAGATGTGTGAGCTGAAGGAGCACTAGCCCCTGCACGGGTGCCATGCAGTGAAGAAACACGCTTCCCAGGCTGTGCTCCCTGCACTGGGGCGGGGGTGGGAATCAGGGACCTCGAGGTGCCTCTTTCTTTCTCACCGAGTTGTGCCTCTCTCTCAGGCGCTACCAAGATTGTTCCAGTGGAGGCCGGGCCCCCGGAAACAGGAGCCACAGACCCCGAGGCCACAGCAGCTGACCTGGCACCCCGGAGAGGGTACCAGGAGTACGCCATCCAGCAGACAGCCTACGAGCAGCCCATGAAGTCCAGCAGGTAAAGCACCTTCTGTTGTGTGTGACCCCAGCCCCCACCTCAGAGGGTGGGAGAGTAGAATGTGCACTTACCAGGACTCTGCTGGCTAAGCTATAGGTAAGGCGTTCTGGTTTCTTGACTTGAACCTAAGAACCAGCCCCTCCATGATGGCCTCGTGGTGTGCTGGCTGAGCCCAAGCAGCCTCTGTGGGATGCGAGGCAGACCAGCCGGCTTGGGAAACTCAGCGCCAGTTGGCTTAATGAAGGTGGAGCATTTTACTCAAGGCAAACGTATGCTTCACCTGAATAAAAAGTGGTGTGAACAAGGCCTTACTTAGTAAGCCTACTGGTTTTCATAGCTGCACAATTTATAATGGAAAAGGAGATCTTTATTTCCCCCTTAGTTTCGTAAGTAACACAAGCGTCCTGTAGAAACTTCCAGAGTCTTTATAACGCACAGCTGCTGTAACCATCTCGCCTCTTCTGGTTGAGGTTACCTCTACAGACAGCTTGGTTCACAGGCCACCATAATTTTTTCACAATGCTTCCCTGGTGGCTCAGAGGGTAAAGCATCTGCCTACAATGTGGGAGACCCGGGTTTGATCCCTGGGTTGGAAAGATCCCCTGGAGAAGGAAATGGCAACCCACTCCAGTACTCTTGCCTGGAAAATTCCATGGACCGAGAAACCTGGTGGGCTACAGTCCATGGGGTCGCAAAGAGTCAGACGTGACTGAACGACTTCACTTCACTTACTTACTTACTTTTTTGTTACTTTTTTCCTAACACAAAACACCAAAGGCACTGTTATCAACCTATTTTTTTTTAAACTTACCATGTTTAACTTTTCCTTTTCAGAAAATAATGTTTTTAAAGTGCGTTTGCTGTTGTGTGGATTCTCTAGTTTACCAGAGTCAGTTTTTGCTTGGCAGGCAATGCTGTGCTCAAGGCTTTGGTCCCTCCTCCTTTCAGTACTTCTTCAGGACTTCTTCTGGGATGAATTGCTAGAATTGACATTGCTGTCTTTTTTTGAAAAAGATATTTATTTGACTGCAGCTGGTCTTAGTTGCTACATGTGGGATCTAGTTACCTGACCAGGGATCAAACCCCGGCCCCCTGCATTCTAAGATAACCACCTGAAGTCTTAGCCACTGGATCACTGGGAAGGTCCCTGAAATTGCTGTCTTAAAGGATATGAGTGTTAAGACTTTAACCTACGTTGAAAACTGCCCTCCAGACACACTGGGTGAACTGATGCCTGACCCCTACACCTTCCCTGTGGTCAGGGATCAGCAAACTCCCATCGCCCGAGCTCTGCACACATTTTCCAGGTTGAGAGGAAAGACAAAGAAGATGCCAGACAGGGGGTTCCCTGTTTCCTGAAACGGGGAAAGAAGGCATTCTGGATGAGAGTGTGAGACTTAGTGCCAGTCCTGGGTTGGTTCTAGACCCTTCTGTGTGTGCTCAGTCGCTTCAGTTGTGTTTGACTCTCTGTGACCCCATGGCCTGTAGCACTCCTCTGTCTGTGGGATTCTTCAGGCAAGAATACTGGTGAGGGTTGCCATGCGCTTCTCCAGGGGATTGTCCCAACCCAGGGATCAAACTGGCGTCTCCTGCATTGGCAGGCGGATTCGTGACCACTGAGCCTCCTGGGAAGCCCCTAGATCCTTCTACTGGACTTCAGTTCAACAGCTCAGACACCTGCTATGTTCCAGGCACTGTGGGGGTGGGGCGGGGAGGAAGATTAGGACAGACTGGAGGCTTCTGCTCTGCTGGGACTGGACACAAGTGATTTTGCCTCTGAGCCTCTCAGCACCATACATGAGACTGTCTAATAGAACCTGACTCATTTTAGTGGTGGGATTAAATGATCACATCTTTGCAAAGTGGTCTTGTTAAATTATAACGTTGTGTTATCTGGGGTGTCTTATTAATTTCTAGCCTCAGTCCTCTCTTCTTGCAAATGTGAGCAACTGAATGTATCAGTGAAGTTGTAAAAATATGGACTCCTGTGGCAAAACTGAGATACAATTAATTTTGAAGACCACCCTTGTCTCAACACAGCTTGATTTGTAGACTCTTCATAATATTTCAAAAGTCTGTTGGGGAGAGTTTCAAAACTCCATGCTTATCTGGTTACAGGTAAATGTACTCAATATTTAATCAGTAGATGGAGGCTGTATTCCTGTTGTCAAGCATTCTATTAATATTTTATAATCTAAATTATAAAATAGTTATGAAAGAGGCTTTTTATATGACGAAAGTCAGGAAAACTGTAAGGAAAAAAAATTAGTCGTAACCTCACTCCCCTAAGATAACCACCGTTAATATTTTTAATGTATTTCCTTTCAGTCTTTTTTCAGCCCATATATTTTATAAAACTGAGTTTATAATATTTTATATGCAATTTTGTATCCTGCTTTTAATACTTACCCACATTATACTTACTTTCCTTTGTTACTCAAATTATTTGCAAACTGTGCCTTGTAGTGACATGCGGTAATATCATGAGGCTATCCTGTGACCCCTACTCAGCTCTCCACACTGTAGCCAGTGCACTTTTTATAAAAATGCCCATTTGGTTGTAGCTTTTAAGGCTTCACATTGTTGTTAGGAGAACTAAGCCTATAAGGCCACGTCTCCCTCTGGTTCTCTGTGCTCCAGCATCTGCTCCAGCCATCTGGGTCCTTTTAAAAATTTTTTTATTTATTTTTAATCGAAGGATAATTGCTTTAGAATATTGCTTTGGTTTCTGCCATACACCCACATAGGACTTCCCTGTAGCTCAAACGGTAAAGAAACTGCCTGCAATGTAGGAAACCTGGGTTCAATCCCTGGGTCAGGAAGATCCTCTGGAGAAGGGAATGGCAACCCACTCCAGTATTCTTGCTTGGAGAATCACACAGAGAAGACTGGAGGGCTACAGTTCGTGGGGTGGCAGAGTTGGACACGACTGAGCGACTAACACTTACTTATACATCAACGTGAATTAGTCATAGGTATACATATGTCCCCTCCCTCTTGCACACCCCTCCCACCTCCCACACTTTCCCACCCCTCTAGGTTGTTACAGGGCCCTGGTTTGAGCTCCCTGAGTCATACAGCAAATTCCGCTGACTATCTGTTTTACATATAATAGTGGATACGCGTCCATGCCACTCTCTCTATTCATCTTACCCTCTCCTTCCTCCCTACCGCTTGTGTCTGAAAGTCTGTTCCTGGGTCTTTTTTTTTTTTGAAGCTGCATCATGTGGCATTTGAGATCTTAGTTTCCCAGCCCGTGATGGAACCCTTGCCTCCTGCAGTGGACGCCCGGAGTCTTAACCACTGTACCTCCAGGATGCTTTGTTTCCCTGACCTCTCCCGACCTCTTCCTCTTTCTGGATGCCACCCTTCCGCCTCCCATACCCGGACTTGGTTAATTCCTGTTTATACTTCAGCTGCCTGCTCAAATGTCCCATCTCAGGGCGGCCTGCCCTGTCCCCTGGACAGCTCGGTCCTCCTTGGCCTGGGCTCCCAGAGCATCCTGTCTTTCTCCACCACAGCAGGGAGCTGGTCCTGTTTGCTCATTTGTATGGTTATCAGACTGGCCAGTGCTTCCTCTAGAAGGTGGGCTCCAAGAGAGCGTGGCGCGTGTTTGTTTTTGTCCCCATTGTGTCCCCAGTGCCTGGGACACTTTTTCAAATGAATGAAAGAATGAGTGAAAAAAAATGTGCAAATTAGTTCCCTATGTTGGAGCCTTCAAGCAGCTTTCCACTCCTAACTATTGTGAAAAATGGCACAGTGAACACCTTCACTCGCATTTTGTATTCTTTCTGTTGATAGATTCCTAGCAGATAGAGTCCAGTGGATAATTGGATCAAGGGGTCTGATCTTTTAAAACTCTGCTTGAATGCTTGCAAGCAGTGTGTGAGAGTGCCTCTTGAACTGAATAAGGGGACATTTGGGGTGAGATAATGTGATAGGAATCACACGACATCACAGCTCAGCGAGTCAACCCACAGACGCAGGCTCACACTTGGGAGCCCAGCACGGGTGGCCTGGCCACTTCTTCTGACTCATCCCCCTTGGTGAGGGCCAGCACTGAGGGCCTGACCAGGCATCCGTGTAATAATCAAAAGAAATCAGAGCCAGAGATTCTCCTAAGACCATTTAGACCTTGCATTCAGAGAAGGAAATGCCCGTGATTTGTTTATTTAATTAACACTATGAACCCAGAGTTTCTTCCACTAAGTAAAATGATCACCTTCTGGATATCTCTGTCATTTGAGAAATATCCAGATTTGCTTCTTTAAATTTGCCTTGGGTTTAGCATGCAGGTATAGTACCTACTTTCAGATCTGAATGTCTTAATTACAGCAGGAGACTGGTACCCTCTGGTGTTTACAGGCTGCAGTCTGTTTAAATATTTTCTGTTTAAAACATAGAGGAACCTGTGTTGGTCAAACATAGTCGTATGGTTAGTTCCATAAATAGACTTGACAGTTACAATGCCAGTTTTCTAAGTTGCTGCAGTCCTGTCCTACTCTTTGCGACCCTATATGTAGCCCGCCAGGCTCCTCTGTCCATGGGATTCTCCAGGCAAGAACACTGGAGGGGGTTGCCAGTGCCCTCCTCCAGGGGATCTTCCCAACCCAAGGATCAAACCTGTGTCACCTGCACTGGTAGACGGGTTCTTTACCACTGAGCCACCAGGGAAGCCATACAGTTAACCGTGGGTACAGCTTAATGGTGTCTGATTAACAGGACTAAATGATCGTTGGTGTTTCTGAGGATCTGCCTGGAGAACCTGGGCAGAGTCCTGAGGCAGCAGTTTGGAGGAGAAAAAGCCTCACCCACCCCCTGGGCTCACCAGTCAACTCCTGTCCCTGGTACAAGCTGCAGCCCTTTGGTGACTATCATTTGTGGATTGCAGATCGTCCAGCCTTGCTTGTTGATGAATGAATGCCTCCCCCATCCTCAGCCACAGTGTCCGCTAGCTCACCTTTAAGCCTTGGGTGTTTTGGCACCTAGAAGGAAGGTGGGTGGGAGGCATGGGGAAGGTGCAGGGTCTCCACCCATAACCGTGCTGCCCTCTGTTCCCAGGCTCGGGCCCACCCAGCTCAAGATCTTCACCTGTGAGTACTGCAACAAGGTCTTCAAGTTCAAGCACTCACTGCAGGCCCACCTGCGGATCCACACCAAGGAGAAGCCCTACAAGTGCTCCCAGTGCAGCTACGCCAGCGCCATCAAGGCCAACCTCAACGTGCACCTGCGCAAGCACACGGGCGAGAAGTTCGCGTGCGACTGCTGCTCCTTCACCTGCCTGAGCAAGGGCCACCTCAAGGTGCACGTGGAGCGCGTGCACAAGAAGATCAAGCAGCACTGCCGCTTCTGCAAGAAGAAGTACTCGGACGTCAAGAACCTCATCAAGCATATCCGCGACGCGCACGACCCGCAGGATAAGCCGGTGCAGGAGGCCCTGGATGAGCTGTGCCTGATGACGAGGGAGGGCAAACGGCAGCTGCTCTACGACTGCCACATCTGTGAGCGCAAGTTCAAGAACGAGCTGGACCGCGACCGCCACATGCTGGTCCACGGTGATAAGTGGCCCTTCGCCTGCGAGCTCTGTGGCCATGGCGCCACCAAGTACCAGGCGCTGGAGCTGCACGTCCGGAAGCACCCGTTCGTGTACGTGTGCGCCCTGTGCCCCAAGAAGTTCGTCAGCTCCATCCGCCTGCGTGCGCACATCAAGGAGGCTCACGGGGCCGCCCAGGAGACTCTCGTCTTCACCAGCTCCATCAACCAAAGCTTCTGCCTCCTGGAGCCCGGCGGGGACATCCAGCAGGAGGCCCTGGGTGGGCAGCTGCAACTGGCAGAAGAGGAGTTCGTGTTCCAGGGGGTAAACGTGCCCAAGGAGGCAGCCAGCCCCGGACAGGCACGGCCCGCAGTGGAGCCCAGGGCCCCTGCAGAGGTGCCCGCCTCGCCGGTGCGCTTGGCTGCTGCCCAGCCCAATGGCACCGCCCCGGCCCCTCCACCCAGTGAGCTGGCAGCCTCCGCCATGTCCCCGGACCTCCGTCCGCACGCGGGGCTTTCCAGTGAGTTCTTGATGAAGAGCGATCCCCCCACAGCTGAGGCTCCCGCTGCTACTCCCGAGAAGACCGGTGACACCCAGCAGGGAGGCGCTGCCCCGATTCAGGGCCAGGACGTGGCACCTCTGCTGTCCAAGGCCAAAGGCATGGAAGCAAACTCCGAGGCTCCGGGCGCCAAGAGCCCTCCAGCCGAGGGGCAGAAAGTGGCAGCCTTCTCATGCGATGGCCCAGATCCCAGCAGAGGCCTCAGGTCCAACCCAGCTCAGGCCTCAGACCCTCCCCCGGGAGCTGGTGGGAGGGAGGCGGCCCTGTGCCAGCCTGCCTCTTGCACGCCCGCCCCCGAGCACCGGGCCGGTCTCACTGCCTTCATGAAGATCCTGGACAGTTTGCAGAAGAGGCGGATGAACACCGGCCTGTGTGAGAGGATCCGGAAGGTGTACGGGGACCTGGAGTGTGAATACTGTGGTAAGGGGTGGGGCCGGGCACGAGGCTGGGGGGCTGTCTTCCCCGCAGCCCATCCGGCCACCTGGCTGCGGGTCCACCTCCTGTTTGAGTTGAGCTCGTGTCTCTTTGCAAAGAACACCTTCTAAGTGAGCTCGCCGTCCTGGGTAGATAGCAATGGCGCCACCATGGTGCAGTAGCCTGTGAAGTCTGTGAAGGCAGCTAGGATGCTGGGACAGCCAAACCCGCTGGCTTGGCCAGGCCTGCGAGGCGGAGGTTTATCCTATGGCCCCCGCCTGAGCTTTAGCCAAGAGGTACCTTTCTTCTGTCGCATGAGAAGTTTAAAAGTCCAGCTTTAGTAAGTTGTGGCCGTTGCCTAGGTGGGCAGAGAGATGTTAACGGGAGTGACTGCAGCTCTTTGTAGGGAGACGCTGAGTGCATCCCTCGCAGCTCGCGGTGGAAGCCTGGCCTTGGGGTCTCCTGAGAGCGGGCAGGACCCATGGGAGATGGCCCAGGTGCCCGCGGAGCTTAGAGCCTGGTGATGTCACCCATGTGCGTAAACATACGTGGTACCATAACTGGTCCTCGGTAAGCGCTCCTTTACTCCTCCCAGCACTGATGTCATGCAGAAGGAGTAGCAGCACCCTTAATTTTTGCCACCTGCCACCTTTGAAAAGTCATTTCCAGACAGAGATGTGGTGCAAAGTGTGAAGGGTGACCCGGACAAGCACGAGAGGGAAAGGAAGATAGTTCTTAAAAAATAAAATAATACTAATACTAATTAAAAAAAAGATCAAATTCAGGATAAAAGAAACTTCCTTGTTCTCATGTGAAAATATTTTTTTAGGCAAACTTTTTTGGTACCAAGTGCATTTTGACATGCATGTCCGCACCCACACCCGGGAACATCTGTATTATTGCTCCCAGTGTCACTATTCTTCCATCACCAAAAACTGCCTTAAACGCCATGTAATTCAGAAACACAGTAACATCTTGCTGAAGTGTCCCACTGACGGCTGTGACTACTCGACTCCAGATAAATATAAGCTGCAGGCACATCTTAAAGTCCACACTGAGCTGGTAAGTAGCCCGCCCTAGTGGCAGCCCCATCTCCCCTGGGTGCTCCCCGCTTGCTCTCGGCGATGTGCACGGAGGTGCCCCTGCTCCTTCGGGAGCCCGGTGTGTGAGCATCCACCCCAGAGAACGGAGAGGCCCTTCTCACGACACAGGCCCTTCATGCTAACAGAGGCCTTCCTTCACCCCAGGGCTCTTCTCACAGGGAGAGCCTCGCGTCTGTTGGGAAGATGATCCCATTGAAAACATTGGCTTCCTCTGCAGATTTTTCAGCATCAGAGAAAGCCTATAGAAGAAAGATCTACAGAACAGAAATAAAGCAAAGGTTTCTTAAATCAGGGGTCCCCCTCCCCCCACGCCCCCAGGCCATGGACCTGTAGCAGTCCATGGCCTGTTAGGAACTGGGCTGCACAGCAGGAGGCGAGAGGCGGGCCAGGGAGCCAAGCTTCATCTGTGCTTCCAGCCGCTCCCCCTCGCTCACATGACCGCCTGAGCTCCACCTCCTGTCAGAGTAGCGGTGGCATAGTAAACATGATATGCTTGGACCATCCCGAGACCATCCCCTCCTCAGCTCCTGTCCGTGGAAACTTTGTTTTCCATGAAACCCATCCCTGGTCCCCAAATGGTTGGGGAACCGCTCTCTTAAATGACGGTTTAAAGGACCGTTAATAACAGGGCCAATAATACTAATAGCCACCACTAAAAACTGTTGAGAGGTTAAGTTAGATGATGCCTGCCGAGCGCTAGACACACTGTTTGAGTCATAGTAAGAGCGCAGTCAACATTGAAGATCACTGATGATATTATCGCGTTATTCCTTGGAGACCCTGCGAAAGAATGTCTGTAAAGCATTTTTTTTAAAGTGATATGTTAATTCAAGGTGCTGTTAAATAGTCTCATGGTGGTAAAAGTTGTCTGATTCTCCGGTGAGTGATCCTGTGACACAGTGAGTGAGTGTTTATTTTGCCATATGCTCCTCTACCCTGAGAGCGTGATTCGAGACTCTTCAAGTGGTAAAGGAGGCGCACCTGTCCTAGGCGTGCTTCTGCTCTGACCGCGTTCCTTTCTCTGCGCAGAACAAGGCTTCAGAAGCTTGATCTGACACCTCCATTTCCTGGCCTGAAATCACTAACACTCGGGAAGTGCATTACCAAGGGAAAGTCAGGGTGTTTTGGGTTTAGTGGGTATAAAGAGCACATGCTTTGAGGTTGGATAACTGGATTCAGATATTGTCTCCAGTAATCACACAGGCTGTATGACACTGGACAAATTGCTTGTCCTCTCTGAGACTCAGTAGCCTTCTGTGAAATATGTATTAAAAAGCATATTGACTTTTTATACACACAGTATATGCACAGACATACCCACACATGCATTATGCACACCCACTCACGTGTGCACACGTGTATCACACACACCTCTATATGCAAAATATACATGTACACATACGTATGTCTTTGTATCCGTACGTAGGTCTCTTGGATTATCGGGCCGTTAAATGGATCGCTCTGAATAAAGAACTTGGCTCAGTGCTTGTACAGGCACTTCCCTGTAGCTGCTTCCCTCCATCTCCTCCCTCCCATCAGTGATCAGGCAGCGTGACTCAGAGTCAAGGATGTATTGCCATCAAGGAAACATGGGGGCCTGGTCAAGGAAGTTAGTCAATGACATTTCTGAACCCATTGTTTTTTTAACAGCACTGGGCAAATGCTGTGAAAGGGAAACTTGAGAAAACCAAGTTTGGTTCTAGCATGTTAATGTTCAGACCCCATAGCCACCTCTGTGATCTTGGGCAAATTGCTTAGCATCACTGACCCTTAGTATTCTCCTCTGTAAAATGGAGGTATGGTACTTTCTTTGACTTCTCAGGATAGTGAAGATTAAGCTAGAAAATAAATGTGGAACACCCAGGTCAGTGTTTTTTCAGCCCCCAGGTCATGATCCATTAGAGGATTGTGAAGTTAGTTCAGTGGATTACAACTCAGTTCAGATCAATCATGTCCATCTCTTTGTGACCCCATGGACTGCAGCATGCCAGGCTTCTCTGTCCATCACCAACTCTGGAGCTTGTTCAAACTCATGTCCATTGTGTCAGTGATACCATCCAACCATCTCATCCTTTGTTGTCCCCTTCTCGGCCCGCCTTCAATCTTTCCCAGCATCAGGTCTTTTCAAATGAGTCAGTTCTTCGCACCAGGTGGCCAAAGTATTGGAGCTTCAGCTTCAGCATCAGTCCTTCCAATGAACATTCAGGATTCATTTCCTTTAGGATGGACTGGTTTGATCTTGCAGTCCAAGGGACTCTCAAGAGTCTTCTCCAACACCACAGTTCAAAAACATAAATTCTTTGGTGCTCAGCTTTCTTTATAGTCTAACTTTTATACCCATACATGATCACTGGAAAAACCATAGCTTTGACTAGACAGATCATTGTTGGCAAAGTAACATCTCTGCTTTTTAATATGCTGTCTAGGTTGGTCATAGCTTTTCTTCCAAGGAGTAAACGTCTTTTAATTTCATGGCTGCAGTCACCATCTGCAGTGATTTTGGAGCCCCCCCAAATGTCACTGTTTCCATTGTTTCCCCATCTATTTGCCATGAAGTGATGGGACTGGATGCCATGATCTTAGTTTTTTGAATGTAGTGTATCTTAAAAATGAAATAGAATGAAGTAGAATTTAATCAGCACTCTTTACCCATAACAAGGTAATAGGTATTGTTTTCTGAGACCTTTAGTTCCATGTTTCAGTGTGTTTATATGCCAGTGTGTGTGCACGTATGTTCTTCGTGGTAATGTCAAAAGGGTGACCTCCTTTGTAGGTCCCATTAGATGAGTTTGCAAGTCATTAACCCCGATGATGTAATTTATGACATTCTGAATCAGCAATACTCAGGGGTAATTGTTATGAATGATATTCCTGGCTCATACCTCCACCATAATTTGTGAGGGGGACCTGGGAACCTATTTTTAAATCAGTTTCATCCCGACACAGACATGTGAAGTAGCAGGAAGTCAAGCTTCCAGTGGATAGTCAGGATATATCAGTCTCTTCCCCTTTGTTCTTCCTGGCTTGTGTGCCTTCACAGGAGCCCTTGCAGGCACCCGATGTTCAGGGCACCATGACTGTTACAAGCCTTCACCTGGGAGGAGCGGACTCATTCTGGTCTTGCATCCTGACTCCTTCACTTGTAAGTGGTGTGGTCTCACTATCTAACGTCTCTGACCCCTTGTCTGTAAAAGTGGAGTGACAGTCCCGGCCTCCAGGGTTTCCGTGGGGACATTTGTGAGGGACCCAGCACAAGTCCAGGCGTGGGGGGAGGCAGTCTACACTAGTTCTTCCTTCTTGTTACTGGTGGTAGCAGGAGAAGCCGTAGTAACAGTGGTGGTGCTACTGCTTCCATCCAGGGCATAGTGGCCTTTCAGCAAACATTGAAAATCAGTGCCTGTCTTGGAGAAGTGCCTAGTCTGTACTTGTCCTTATTTATTATTATTTTTTAATATAAATTTATTTATTTTAATTGGAGGATAATTACTTTACAACATTGTATTGGTTTTGCCATACATTGACATGAATCCGCCATGGGTATACATGTGTTCCCCATCCTGAACCCCCCTCCCACCTCCCTCCCCATCCCATCCCTCTGGGTCATCCCAGTGCACCAGCCCCGAGCATCCTGTATCATGAATCGAACCTGGACTGGCGATTCATTCCACATATGATAATGTACATGTTTCAATGCCATTCTCCCAAATCATCCCACCCTTGCCCTTTCCCACAGAGTCCAAAAGACCATCCTATACATCTATGTCTCTTTTGCTGTCTCGCATACAGGGTTATCGTTACCACCTTTCTAAATTCCATATATATGCGTTATTATACTGTATTGTTATTTTTATTTCTGACTTACTTCACTCTGTATAATAGGCTCCAGTTTCATTCACCTCATTAGAACTGATTCAAATGTATTGTTTTTAATGGCTGGGTAATACTCCATTGTGTATATGTACCACAGCTTTCTTATCCATTTGTCTGGTGATGGACATCTAGGTTGCTTCCGTGTCCTGGCTATTATAAACAGTGCTGTAATGAACATTGGGGTACACGTGTCTTTCAATTCTGGTTTCCTTGGTGTGTATGCCCAGCAGGGGGATTGCTGGGTCATATGGCAGTTCTATTTCCAGTTTTTTAAGGAATCTCCACACTGTTTTCCATAGTGGCTGTACTAGTTTGCATTCCCACCAATAGTGTAAGAGGGTTCCCTTTTCTCCCTCTCCAGCATTTATTGCTTGCAGACTTTTGGATAGCAGCCATTCTAACTGGCGTGAAATGGTACCTCATTGTGGTTTTGATTTGCATTTCTCTGGTAATGAGTGATGTTGAGCATCTTTTCATGTGTTTGTTAGCTATCTATATGTCTTCTTTGGGGAAATGTCTGTTTAGTTCTTTGGCCCATTTTTGGATTGGGTTGTTTATTTTTCTGGAATTGAGCTGCAGGAGTTGCTTGTATATTTTTGAGATTAATTCTTTGTCAGTTGCTTCATTTGCTATTATTTTCTCCCATTCTGAAGGCTGTCTTTTCACCTTGCTTATAGTTTCCTTTGTTGCGCAGAAGCTTTTAATTTTAATTAGGTCCCATTTGTTTATTTTTGCTTTTATTTCCAATGTTCTGGGAGGTGGGTCATGAGGATCCTGCTGTGATGTATGTCGGAGAGTGTTTTGCCTATGTTCTCCTCTAGTAGTTTTATAGTTTCTGGTCTTACATTTAGATTATTAATCCATTTTGAGTTTATTTTTGTGTATGGTGTTAGAAAGTGTTCTAGTTTCATTCTTTTACAAGTGGTTGGCCAGTTTTCGCAGCACCACTTGTTAAAGAGATTGTTTTTTCTCCATTGTATATTCTTGCCTCCTTTGTCAAAGAAAAGGTGTCCATAGGTGCATGGGTTTATCTCTGGGCTTTCTATTTTGTTCCATTGATCTATATTTCTGTCTTTGTGCCAGTACCATACTGTCTTGATGACTGTGGCTTTGTAGTAGAGCCTGAAGTCAGGCAGGTTGATTCCTCCAGTTCCATTCTTCTTTCTCAAGATTGCTTTGGCTATTCGAGTTTTTTTGTATTTCCATACAAATTGTGAAATTATTTGTTCTAGGTCTGTGAAAAATACTGTTGATAGCTTGATAGGGATTGCATTGAATCTATAGATTGCTTTGGGTAGTATACTCATTTTCACTATGTTGATTCTTCGGATCCATGAACATGGTATATTTCTCTATCTATTAGTGTCCTCTGATTTCTTTCACCAGTGTTTTATAGTTTTCTATATATAGGTCTTTTGTTTCTTTAGGTGGATATATTCCAAGTATTTTATTCTCTTCGTTGCAATGGTGAATGGAATTGTTTCCTTATTTTCTCATTATTAGTGTATAGGAATGCAAGGGATTTCTGTGTGTTGATTTTATATCCTGAAACTTTACTATATTCATTGATTAGCTCTGGTAATTTTCTGGTGGAGTCTTTAGGGTTTTCTATGTAGAGGATCATGTCATCTGCAAATAGTGAGAATTTTCCTTCTTTTCCAATTTGGATTCCTTTTATTTCTTTTTCTGCTCTAATTGCTGTGGCCAAAATTTCCAAAACTATGTTGAATAGTAGTGGTGAGAGTGGGCACCCTTGTCTTGCTCCTGACTTTAGGGGACATGCTTTCAGTTTTTCACCATTGAGGATAATGTTTGCTGTGGGTTTGTCATATATAGCTTTTATTATGTTGAGGTATGTTCCTTCTGTTCCTGCCTTCTGGAGGGTTTTTATCATAAATGGATGTTGAATTTTGTCAAAGGCTTTCTCTGCATCTATTGAGATAATCATATGGCTTTTATTTTTCAATTTGTTTATGTGCTGCATTACATTGATTGATTTGTGGATATTGAAGAATCCTTGCATCCCTGGGATAAAGTCCATATGGTCATGATGTATGATCTTTTTAATGTGTTGTTGGATTCTGATTGCTAGAATTTTGTTAAGGATTTTTGCATCTATGTTCATCAGTGATATCGGCCTGTAGTTTTCTTTTTTTGTGGCATATTTGTCAGGTTTTGGTAGTAGGGTGATGGTGGCCTCATAGAATGAGTTTGGAAATTTACCTTCCTCTGCAATTTTCTGGAAGAGTTTGAGTAGGATAGGTGTTAGCTCTTCTCTGAATTTTTGGTAGAATTCAGCTGTGAAGCCATCTGGTCCTGGGCTTTTGTTTGCTGGAAGATTTCTGATCACAGTTTCAATTTCTGTGCTTGTGATGGGTCTGTTAAGATTTTCTATTTCTTTCTGATTCAGTTTTGGAAAGTTGTGCTTTTGTAAGAATTTGTCCATTTCTTCCAAGTTGTCCATTTTATTGGCATATTAATTGCTGATAGTAGTCTCTTGTGATCCTTTGTATTTCTGTGTTGTCTGTTGTGATCTCTCCATTTTCATTTCTAATTTTATTGATTTAATTTTTCTCCCTTTATTTCTTGATGAGTCTGGCTAATGGTTTGTCAATTTTATTTATCTTCTCAAAGAACCAGCTTTTGGCTTTGTTGATTTTTGCTATGGTCTCTTTTGTTTCTTTTGCATTTATTTCTGCCCTAATTTTTAAGATTTCTTTCCTTCTACTAACCCTGGGGTTCTTCATTTCTTCCTTTTCTAATTGCTTTAGGTGTAGAGTTAGGCTATTTATTTGACTTTTTTCTTGTTTCTTGAGGTATGCCTATATGCTATGAACTTTCCCCTTAGCACTGCTTTTACAGTATCCCACAGGTTTTGGGTTGTTGTGTTTTCATTTTCACTCATTTCTATGCATATTTTGATTTCTTTTTTGATTTCTTCTGTGATTTGTTGGTTATTCAGCAGCGTGTTTTTCAGCCTCCGTATGTTGGAATTTTTAATAGTTTTTCTCCTGTAATTGAGAAAATCTTACTGCATTGTGGTCAGAGAAGATGCCTGGAATGATTTGAAGTTTTTTGAATTTACCAAAGCTAGATTTATGGCCCAGGATGTGATCTATCCTGGAGAAGGTTCCGTGTGCGCTTGAGAAAAATGTGAAATGCATTGTTTTGGGGTGAAATGTCCTATAGATATCAATTAGGTCTAACTGGTCTATTGTATCATTTAAAGTTTATGTTTCCATGTTAATTTTCTGTTTAGTTGATCTATCCATAGGTATGAGTGGGGTATTAAAGTCTCCCACTATTATTGTGTTATTGTTAATTTCCCCTTTCATACTTGTTAGCATTTGTCTTCCATATTGCGGTGCTCCTATGTTGGGTGCATATATATTTATAATTGTTATATCTTCTTCTTAGATTGATCCTTTGATCATTATGTAGTGTCCTTCTTTGTCTCTTTTCACAGCCTTTGTTTTAAAGTCTATTTTATCTGATATGAGTATTGCTACTCCTGCTTTCTTTTGGTCTCTATTTGCATGGAATATCTTTTTCCAGCCCTTCACTTTCAGTCTGTATGTGTCTCTTGTTTCAGGGTGGGTCTCTTATAGACAACATATGTAGGGGTCTTGTTTTTGTGTCCATTCAGCCAGTCTTTGTCTTTTGGTTGGGGCATTCAACCCATTTACATTTAAGGTAATTATTAATAAGTATGGTCCGTTGCCATTTACTTTATTGTTTTGGGTTCAAGTTTATACACTCTTACTGTGTTTCCTGTCTAGAGAATATCCTTTAGCATTTGTTGGAGAGCTGGTTTGGTGGTGCTGAATTCTCTCAGCTTTTGCTTGTCTATAAAGCTTTTGATTTCTCCTTCATATTTGAATGAGATCCTTGCTAGGTACAGTAATCTGGGCTGTAGGTTATTTTCTTTGATCACTTTAAGTATGTCTTGCCATTCCCTTCTGGACCTGAAGAGTTTCTATTGAAAGATCAGGTGTTTTCCTTATGGGAATCCCCTTGTGTGTTATTTGTTGCTTTTCCCTTGTTGCTTTTAATATTTTCTCTTTGTGTTGATCTTTGTTAATTTGATTAATATGTGTCTTGGGGTGTTTCGTCTTGGGTTTATCCTGTTTGGGACTCGCTGGGTTTCTTGCACTTGGGTGATTATTTCCTTCCCCATTTTAGGCAAGTTTTCAACTATTATCTCCTCAAGTATTTTCTCATGGTCTTTCTTTTTGTCTTCTTCTTCTGGGACTCCTATGATTCGAATGTTGGGGCATTTAACATTGTCCCAGAGGTCTCTGATTGTCCTCATTTCTCTTAATTAATTTTTCTTTTTTCCTCTCTGTTTCATTTATTTCTACCATTCTATCTTCTACCTCACTTATCCTGTCTTCTGCCTCCGTTATTCTACTGTTCGTTCCCTCCAGAGTGTTTTTGATCTCATTTATTGTATTATTCATTATATATTGACTCTTTTTTATTTCTTTTAGGTCCTTGTTAAACCTGTCTTGCATCTTCTCAATCCTTGTCTCCAGGTTATTTATCTGTAACTCCATTTTTGTTTTCAAGATTTTGGATCATTTTCACTATAATTATTTGGAATTCTTTATCAGGTAGGTTCCCTATCTCTTCCTCTTTTGTTTGGTTTGGTGGGCATTTATCCTGTTCCTTTACCTGCTGGGTATTCCTCTGTCTCTTCATCTTGTTTATATTGCTGTGTTTGGGGTGGCCTTTCCATATTCTGGCAGTTTGTGGAGTTCTCTTTATTGTGGAGTTTCCTCACTGTGGGTGGGGTTGTACGGGTGGCTTGTCAAGGTTTCCTGTTTAGTGAAGCTTGTGTCGGTGTTCTGGTGGGTGGACCTGAATTTCTTCTCTCTGGAGTGCAATGAAGTGTCCAGTAATGAGTTATGAGATGTCAGTGGGTTTGGAGTGACTTTGGGCAGCCTGTATATTGAAGCTCAGGGCTGTGTTCCTGTGTTGCTGGAGAATTTGCGTGGTATGTCTTGCTCTGGAACTTGTTGGACCTTGGGTGGTGCTTGGTTTCAGTGTAGGTATGGAGGCGTTTGATGAGCTCCTGTCGATTAATGTTCCCTGGAGTCAGGAGTTCTCTGGTGTTCTCAGGATTTGGACTTAAGCCTCCTGCCTCTGGTTTTCAGTATTATTTTTACAGTAGCCTCAAGACTTCTCCATCTATACAGCACCGATGATAAAACATCTAGGTTAAAGATGAAAAGTTTCTCCACAGTGAGGGACCCAGAGAGGTTCACAGAGTTACATGGAGAAGAGAAGAGGGAGGAGGGAGATAGAGGTGACCAGGAGGAGAAGAGAGGGAATCAAAAGGGGAGAGTGCAAGCTAGCCAGTAATCACTTCCTTATGTGCTCTCCACAGTCTGGACCACTCAGAGATGTTCATGGAGTTACACAGAGAAGAGAAGAGGGAGGAAGGTGACAGAGGTGGCCAGGAGGATAAAAGGGGGAATCCAAAGGAGAGAGACAGATCCAGACAGTAATCAGTTCCCTAAGTGTTCTCCACTGTCTGGAACACACAGAGATTCACAGAGTTGGGTAGAGAAGAGAAAGGGGAGGGAGGAGATGGAGGCAACCTGGTGGAGAAAAAGGAGAGTCCAAAGGGGGAGAGAGCATCAAGCCAGTAATCTTGCTCCCAAGTAAAAATGGGTACTGAAGATTGAGTTCTTAAAGGTACAAAATTGATAACAAATACCCAAAAGCAGAGATTAAAAATATAGAGTAGAGGCTGGATTCTCAAAAATACAATATTAAAGAAAAAAACAAAGTCACAAAAATTATAAAATATATACATATATAAAGTTTGCTTTAAAAAATAGGGTCTTTTTTTGCAAAGTAATAGTAAGTTATAAAAATGAAAATTAAAGGAGTAATAGAGGACTTAAAAATTAAAAAGTTTTTTTTTTAATTTAAAAAATGATAATAGTAAAAATATATCTAGGACTTTCTCACGTGTTGTTGTGGACAGTGTGGGGTCAATTCATTTTCGGATAGTTCCTTGTTCTGACTTATATTTCTTAAGATCTATAGGCCTCTTCCTATGTAGTCAGTACTAACTACAGGGTTTTAATCTATTGCACCTGTCACTTCCAAGGCAGTTCCCTTTGGTTTAGCTTCTTCTGTTTGCTGGTCTCCTCAGTGTCTAATTTCCGCCCTGACACAAGGGGGCGGTGGTGGACACTTTTTTAGGCTCACTTGTTCAGTCGTGCTGTGGGGAGGGAGGGATGCTGCACACAAATAACACTGGCGTGTGCTCCCAGTGTCTCAACCACACTGGGCCTCCCTGCCCACACTGCTCAGGCTCTAGGTTGCTCTGCCGGGAATTGTCTGAGTCCGGCCCTGGGTTGTATGCACTTCCCAGGTCTAAGACACTCAGGCTCAGGCACTCGGGTAGTCCTCAGAGGTGCAGACTCAGTTGGGCCTGCGTTTTTGTGCCCTTCCCAGGTCCGAGCAGCTCAGGTGACCAGGTGCTTGCCGAGCGCGGTTGCTGCGACTTATCGCCTCCCCCGTCCCTGCCGCTCGGTTTTCTGGGTGTACAATGGGTGCACCTTCTCAGGTGTGCCGTGTGTCTCTCCTGGGGAGCTGATCTCTGGCTGCGACCCTCCCGGTGGATGTCGCCCGTCCAGAATCCCGAGAAGTCTTGGTTAGCCACGAAGCCTGCTTGCAGTTTGGTAGATGATGCCTCTCTGGGGCCCCGATTGCCGTCTTCCGGCTTTGGCTGCTCTCGCCCGCCTGTCTCCAGAGGGGATGGGCGGGTCCGAAGCCGGCTAGCTCTGTTCAGTCCTTTGTTCTGTGAGCAGGCCTGGAGGTGTCTTAGGTTAGAGCTTTACATGGGGTAGCTATCCCACAGTCTGGTTTGCTATCCCAGGAGAGTTCGCTCAGATTGCCCTCAGGCCTTACTCTAAGCAATGCAGCCTGTGCCTCCCTGCCCAGCCCCGGCTTGCTAGTGGCGGATGCGGGCATCTTTGCTGCTTCTCTGCTGGAAGTTACCTTTGGGCACTTATCTGTGGGGTTTAATTATTTATTTTTCCTCCCGGTTATGTTGCCCTCTGAGGTTCCAAGGCTCGCCACAAACTCGCCAGTGAGAGTGTTTCCTGGTGTTTGGAATCTTCTGTCTTTTTTAAGACTCCCTTCCTGGGACGGAGCTCTGTCCTTACCTCTTTTGTCTCTCTTTTTATCTTTTATATTTTTTCCTACTTCCTTTTGAAGACAATGGGCTGCTTTTCTGGGTGCCTGATGTCCTCTGCCAGCATTCAGATGTTGTTTTGTGGAATTTACTCAGAGTTCAAAGGTTCTTTTGATAAATTTGTGGGGGAGAAAGTGGTCTCCCTGTCCTATTCCTCCGCCATCTTAGGACCGCTCCCCCTGTACTTGTCTTTAAAGATACATATATAAAACTTCACCTGTTGCTTTCTGGAAGTAGACTAAAATAATATATTGCCAACAACGCACAGAGAAGTAGAGGGAGCTACTTTTTTTGTGTGTGAAGTAGAGTAAAATGTTATTGAACTAAAGCAATTGCACACAAGTCTTTTTCCTTTCCAATGGCTGAGAGTGTATATGGTCTTTTAGTCTGTTATCACAGACCATCTGTTTCTGTGCCACCCTGTTTGGAGATTCGTCCACTAGGGACCTCAGACTGCAGAGTTTTCTGTGTATAAAGCAACTGCCGATAAGCAAGCCCGAGGACTGGAAGTGAGGGTCATGGCCTGACTAAGTGGACAGGAAGAGCCTGGAAATTGAAATCCAGGCTGGAACACGTTTCTGGCTCTTTCCTAACTTGTTAACTTAGCCACAATGTTGTGTCAGTTTTCTGGTCTTTGTCATACTTTCTCCATTTGTTTTTCAGTTGCTCAGTTGTATCTGATTCTTTGTGACCCCTTGGGCTATAGCACACCAGGCTTCCCTGTCCTTCAGTCTCTCCTGGAGTTTGCTCACACTCGTGTCTGTTGAGTCAGTGATGCCATCCAACCATCTCATCCTCTGTTGCTCCTGCCCTCAGTCTTTCCCAGCATCAGGATCTTTTCCAGTGAGACCACTCTTTGCATCAGGTGGCCAAAGTATTAGAACTTCAGCTTTAGCATCAGTCCTGCCAATGAATATTCAGGGTTGATTTCCTTTAGGATTGACTGGTGTAATCTTCTTGCAGTCCAGGGGACTCTCAAGAGTCTTCTCCAGCACCACAGTTCAAAAGCATGAATTCTTCGGTGTTCAGCCTTCTTTATGGTCCAACTGTCACATCCATACATACATACATGACTACTGAACATGGCTGTTTTCTCCTTGTCCCGTGATAGTTTGCGGCCTCTGTGTGCTCGCACCTCCCATGAGCCCTGTGACGGCAGGGTCAGAGTCTCCCAGCTCTGTGCCCAGCACTATGCCTGAGCCAACACTGGCTCCAGAAGGGTAGAGGAAAGGTTGAGTCCGTTGAGGTCAGCATCTGCTAAAACCATGGGCTTTTTATTCCTGAGAAATTGTTCAGAGTGGAATCTCTCACTTTATTTTTTTTTATCTTGTTGTCAGATACTTTATAGATGTGCTTATGTGATAGGTAATACACTCGGTGGCCGAGTGAAAGGCAGGTTTGATATTTTCCACCCACCACTAGTTTCAGACTTGAGAATAGCCCATTTGCTTTGGGGGTCGAGGCGCAGGCCAGGGCGGGGTTCACTCATCTCTGTGAGCTGGGCTGGGAGCTTCACCCCCAGAGCTGCCCCCATAGCACCTGTCCCCTATCCCCGCACCACATGGCCACTGTCTCCCTTCTTTAAAAGAGCCCTGTAGTGCTTTGAAGGCATTTCCATCGGAGCAAACAAACTCTGGGGGCTGGGCTCTCGTACTGTCATTACGGCGTGGAGCCCTCGCTCTCCTCTGCAAAGAACTCTTTTAACCACTCTTCTTTTCAAGTTTCCTGTGTCAGTTTGGGTTTTCATCTCTGGTTGGGAACTGAGGTTTTGAAAAAGAAATAAATGAGTCCTTAGAGTGCACCCTTCTCCCAGCACCTTTCCCACTGCCTACGTCCTTCTGACAGTCTTCAAAGGCATCAGGAAATGAGGGGCCCTGATAAGCTCTAAGATAAATTGCTTTCAGACTATCAGAGATTAAAAGGAAAAATCAAATAGCAAGGGCTCAGGGGAGATCACTGTAAACTCCTTCAAAGCCCTTCTGAATGCCTCCATCAGCTCTGATGATGCCCAAGCAGTAGTGGGTGGTGACAGCCCCCTGCAGAATGTGTGTGGCGTGTGCCCAGGGCGTCTTTCAGAAGGGCATGTGAGCATGAGTTCTTCTGCAAGCGCTAGGAGTGATGGTGTGACCTAGAAGGTCAAGGGCATTGGAGGGCAGTGACAAGCCTGGAGCCTGTGATGTAGCCTGGGCGGGAGTCCATGGCATTAGCTGAGCAGAAAGCTAGGACTGTTTGATGGGAGCTGCCTGGACCCCTTAGGCATCTGAGCATGGCAGGCCTTGCTTGGAACCCAGATGCTTGGTGGGAAGTGCATCCAGACTGGTTGTTCAGAAAGTCTTCCATTTCATTTTTGGTTTTGAATATCAAGTACATGTTTCTTGGGCTTCCCAGGTGGCCCCTGCCAGTGCAGGAAATGCAGGTTCAATCCTGGGTTTGGGAAGATTGCCTGGCAACCCACTCCAGTATTCTAGCCTTGGAAATTACGTGGACAGAGGAGCCTGGTGGGCTACAGGCCATGGGGTTGCAAAGAGTTGGAAACGACTTAGCGACTGAGCAAGAGAACAGCACGCTTTTCCTAAGTGTGCTTCAGGAACCCCAGCCTCAGGAGACACTCTGCAGTAGTAGCAATCCATAAAGGAATTTAGAGGAATGGTCACTCAGAGGCCCCTTTGGGGATTCCCAGTGTGCCTTAGCCCGTAAGAAGGTCTGTTAGCTGAGTCTGAGTTGCATCACCAGCAAAACAAAAACCACAGCAACAAAGTCTTTCAGATTTATTGGGCTCTCATTTTCACAGGCTAAGCTCTGTGCTCAGCACATAGTGTGTGTTTTCTTTTGATAAACCTTTTTAGAGCAGTTTGAAATGCATTGCAAAACTAAACAGAAAGTAACAGATTTCCCCATATACCCCCTGTCCCCCCACATGCACAACTCCCCTCCTTTTGACACCCTGTATCTTAGTGCCTTTACTACAGTTGATGAACCTGCATTGACACATGGAGTAACACCCAGAGTCCGTAGTTTACGTTAAGACCTGGTCTGGGTGCTGCACATTTTTGGGGTTTGGACAAATGTGGAATGATGCGTATATCTCATGAGAGTATCATGCAGGGAAGTTTCACGCCCCTAAAACTCCTCCCTGCTCCTCCTCCTCACCCCTCTCTCCCTCTGCCCCCTGGCTACCACAGATCCCTTTACTGTCTCTATCATTCTACCATTTTCAGAATGTCTTCTAGTTGGAATCATGTAATATGTAGCCTTTTCACATTGGCCTTTTTTTTTCTCTCATCATTATGCATTTAAGTTTCTTATACCTCTTTTCAAGGCTTGAGCTCATTTTTTCTTAGAGCTGAATAACAGTCCGTTGTTGAGATGTACCACCATCTGTCCATTCGCATACCAGATTGCTTCTCAGTTTTGGCGGTTATGAATCAAGCTGCTTCATCCGTGTGTAGGTTTTTGTGTGGACGTGAGTTTTCAGCTCATTAGGGTAAAAAGCAAGGAGTGCAATCGTTGAATCTTACGGTAAGAGTGTTTTAGTTTTGAGAGAAACCGCCAAACTGTCTTCCGGAACGGCTGTCTCACTTTGCATCCCATTCGGAATTAGCGAGAGTTCCCACGGCTCCGCGTCCTCGCCGGCGCTTAGCGTTGTCCATGCTGTAGATTTGAACCATTCTGTAGGTGTGCAATGGTGTCTTGTTTTGAGTTGGATTTCTCTGATGACATAGGATATGGAACGTCTTTGCACATGCTTACTCGGCATTTGTATATCCTCTTGGTGGGGTGTCTGTTGAGGTCTTTGGCCTGTTTTACCAGATGTGTCCTTTGAAACTATTTTCTCTCAGTCTGTGGCTTGTTCTTTCATTCTCTGGACAGTGTCTTTCCCTGTCTATCAATTCTTTTTCTTTTTTCATGGGTAACGCCTTCAGCGTTGGCTCTGAAGTCATTGCCGCACTCCAGGCCATCCAGGGTTTCTTCTGTGTCTGCTAGGAGTTTTATAGTTTCGCATTTTGCTTCTAAATCTGTGATCCAATGTGAGTTAATATTTGTGAAAAGGTGTCAAGTTTTTGTCCAGGTTCACTTTCTTCTTTTTGCACATGGCTGTCCCATTTCAGCATCATGCTGAGATAACTGTCTTTGATCCATTGTGTAGCATTTGCTCGTGTGTCAAAGATCAATTGACTGTATTTAAGAGAGTTTATTTCTGGACTCTGTTCTGTACCATTTGATCTATTTGACTTTCATTTCACCAATATCACACGCTCTTCGTCACTGCAGCTTTATAGTCTGTTTGGAGGTTGAGTAATGTCAGTCCTCCAACTTTGTTCTTATCCTCTACCATTTTGTGTAGGCCTCATATCTTTTGCATCTCCTTATAAACTTCATAATCAGTTTATCAATACCCAAAAAATACCTTGCTGAGATTTTGATTGAAATTACATTGAATCTACCCATCAGATTGGGAAGAACTGTGGTCCAGACAACATTGAATCTTCCTATCCTTGAACATGGAATCGCTCTCCATTTATTTAGTGCTTTGATTCTTTTCATCAGTTTTGAAGTTTTCCTCATATAGATCTTGTACATATTTTGTTAGATTTATTTATACCTATTCATTGTAAATAATGGTATTTATTTGTGCCATTTCATTTTTTGTGTGCTAATGTAAATAGTTCTGTGTTTTTAATTTCGAATTTCACTTGTTCATTGCTAGCATATAAAAAAGCAACTGACTTGTATATTAGACTTATACCTATAATTTGCCACAACTGCTTATTAGCTCCAGGAGTATCTTTGTGTATTCCTTCAGAATTTCTTCTTAGATGATCATGTCATCTGCAGACAAAGACAGCTTTAATTTCTTCTTTCTCAATCTCCGTATCTTTTATTTCCTTTTCTTGTCTTATTGCATTAGCTAAGATTTCAGGTATGATGTTAAAAAGCAGTGCTGGGAGGGGACATCCTTGCCGTGTTTCTAATCTTAGTGGGAAAGTTTCTGGTTTCTCACCATTAAGTATAATGTTAGCTATAGGTTGTTTGTGGATTTTCTTTATTGACTTGAGGAAGTTCCTCTCTGTTCCTGGCTTATTGAAATTGCTTATCATGAGTAGGTATTTGATTTTGCCAAATGAATTTTCTGCTTCTATTGATGTTATCATGTGACTTTTATTTCCTAACCTGTTGATGTGATGGATTATATTAATTAATTTTAGAATGCTGAATCAAATGAGATAAATCTGTCTTGGTTGTGATTTATAGTTCTTTTAAAACATTTTGGGTTTTATGTGCTAATATTTTGTTGAGGATATTTGCATCTGTGTTCTCAAGAGATACTGGTTTGTCATTTTCTTTTCTTGGACTGGGCTTGGGTATTTTCTTTCTCCCATAAAGACATGGCATTCTCCCTCTTTCAGGTCTCCGTCCAAATTTCCCCTTCTCCTAAAAACACCAGTCATATTGGATAAGGGCCTGCAATCTCATCTTAACTAATTACATCTATAATGACCACATTTCCAAATAAGGTCACATTGAGATACTGCGGGTTAGGAGTTCAACATGTGAATTTGTAGGGGACAAAATTTGACACATAACGTCCACTCTCTGAAAAGTTTTTCTGTGAAATGGCATTAAAGTGACCATTAAAGTGAGAGGAAATGTGGATGAGCTGTACAGCGTACTCATTCACCAAAGCTCCTCCCTAACTGAGGATGTGGCTCCGCAGGCAGGCGGGTGATGGCAGTGCAGAGTGAGTGCCTTCCCTGCAGCCCGGACGGGACATGGCCTGGGAGTGGTCAGGGCCTGAGGTGGGCACCCGTATGCTCCAGTTCCAACACCAGCTCTTCCTCAGAGTCCTGGGGCTCGTCACCCTTGGCCTTGGTTTCTAAATCTGTAACAAGTAATAACGCGTGTCCTTCAAGAGTGGTTGTGAGTCTCAGTAAAATAACTCACATGCACAAGCGTCTTGAGCACTGGAGGGAGAAATGCACGTCGGGTCCTGGAGATCATTGTACAGCATGGTGTCTGTAACCGACAGCACGTATGGTACACCTACAACCTGCTAGAGGGCAGACCTTGTACTAAGTGTTATCGCACACGTGATAATCTTGATAAAGGAGGGAACTTTGGGAGATGGAAATGTTAACGACCTTGATGGTCTTAGACCCTGAGGCTGAGCTCTGCTCTCCGCTGGCCCAGCCACATCCACAGGACTGTCGTTTCTAAGGCCAGTCCCTCCCTCCTGAAAGGGAGGCGAGGCCACTGCCCTGCTACCCTCGAGTCCCTGGGCCGTGCAGGGCCAGCCGTGGGCACTGGGAAAGGTGTCCGTGTGTCTCGCTTTGGTGTTGGTGGTGGTATTTTTCCACAGACCCTGAGTTTAAATGAGACAGTCCATTGATTATGCTCTCTTTCTGTTAAGGACAAAAGGAGTTATTCTTGTCCTGTGTGTGAAAAGTCTTTTTCAGAAGATCGGTTGATAAAGTCACATATCAAGACCAACCATCCCGGTAAGGTTATGCATCTCAGAGTGGGAGACCGATTTTAAAAATGCTTATGTTTATTTTAAGATACAGCGTTGTATAGCAGCTATGTTAAATGAAACTAAAAGAGGGATGAAGATATGAGTCCATTCAAGGGGAGGAGTTATCTTTACTTAAAACTCAGGTGTTTATATAACGATTTACTTTATTTTATCATTTTATCTAGTTTTCAAAGGCATCTGGCCCCAGTCTTGTGGCTCTCCTCCCCTTTTTAAAACTGTGCTGCCTTCCCAGGTGGCGCTAGTGGTAAAGAACCTGCCTGCCAATGCAGGAGACTTAAGAGACATAAGAGATATTCGATCCCTGGGTCAGGAAGATCCCCTGGAGAAGGAAATGGCAACCCACCCCAGTATTCTTGCCTGGAGAATCCCATGGACAGAGGAGCCTGGCGGGCCACAGTCCATCGGTTCGCAAAAGAGTCAGACGTGACTGAGCGACTCAACAACAGCAACAGCCAGTTGACACAAGACTTTCTTTGTTGCAGTTGGGTTGTTTGAAAGAAGTTGTCATGTCGCCTGAGTTCCTTGTGTTCCACAGGACACCCCTACCCCAGGACACTGATTCGCTGGGGAAGCCCAGTCTTTTCCCCATATTTCCCATATTCTGCTTTTGTCCGACTATTGCCTTGTCATACTGCTCTCTACCGCTCACATTTTGTGTCAACAGGAGTCTAGGTCTGAGAGACTTGCTTAGATTCTGGTATAAAATAGCTTTTTAGGCAAAATTTCTCTCCCATGACCCCACAAGGCACAACTTAACTTGCTGCCTCAGAGCTGCCAGGATTGACTAGGGTGGGGGGTGTCCAGGCTGTGTCACAAGGCCCACTTACCTCTCACTGGAACCACAGTTCTTTGGCTGCTTCTGGTTGTCATCTGCTTTTCTTCTAGAGGTTTCCATGAGCACCATCTCCGAGGTTCTCGGGAGGAGGGTCCAGCTGAAAGGGCTCATTGGCAAGAGAGCCATGAAGTGCCCATACTGTGATTTCTATTTCATGAAGAATGGCTCAGACCTTCAGCGTCACATCTGGGCTCATGAAGGTTCGTGTCCCTCCATCAGAACAGAGCTCGTGTGTGGTTTTAGAGCTGCCTGTGGGAGTTCTTGGGGCTTCCCTGGTGGCTCAGTTGGTAAAGAATCCGCCTGCAGTGTGGGAGACCCGGGTTTGATCCTTGGGTTGGGAAGATTCCCCTGGAGAAGGAAATGGTAATCCACTCCAATATTCTTGCCTGGGAAATCTCATGGACAGAGGAGCATGGTGGGCTACAGTCCCATGGGGTCACAAAGAGTTGGACACCGTTAAGTAGTGACTAACACTTTCACTTGGGGTTCTTTAGGAGGAAGCCATGTTCACACCCCCTGCAGCTAGAGTTCTGTTTACCTACTGCAAAAATGTGTCTGTCAGCCAGCTGAGACCAGTGATTTCAGCTGTGCATGGCTCAGTTGCAGTGAGCAGAGATGTGCAGTCTTCATGGCCTGCTGGGAGCTATAGTTGAGCAAGTCACCACAATTTCTGTGCGGAAAGTGAGCTTCAGGAGAGCAGGGACCAATGCGCCAGCCTGGTCGTGGCGGTGACCCTGGTGGTCTCCCTGATGCCCTGTGTGTGGGGGCGTTGAGGAGGTGCTGGGGTGCTGGACGAAGGAATGCCCTGAGGACATCAGACTCTCTGATTCCCACGGGCAGGGGAGAGCTGGGTGGGGACCGAGCAAGGGAGAAGGGAGGCAGCCCCTGCCTCAGGGTGCTCGCCTGTGCAGAGAGGCGTGGGCCACGCACGGGCACTCGGGGCAGCTGATGGTCGGGGTGCCATCAGAGACAGTGGGGCTGTGCTTCTCCCCCTGGGAGGGCACGTGGCCTTCCCAGCAAAGAGGCTTGGAGCCCTGAGGCTGGGGGCTGGCCGTCCTGTGAGTTGGGAACCCACAGTGCTGCAGTCAGGAAAGCAGGACAGCTCCCCAGGGGGACGGATGAAGTATTTTCTACAATCTGTGATCAAATGAACGGTTCAGTAAAGAGGGCAGGACACGGCAGAAGGAGCTGAGACCAAAGCCAAGGTTGGGAGATACTTTTTCGTGGGCCCTGGCCAATAGTTGGGGAATGGAGGAGGACTAGCCCAATGGTAAGGATGCCTCGGCAGTGGAGCCGTCAGCCCTGCAGCAGCGACGAGCGTCGTAAAGCTCCGCTTGCCTTATGAGCTGAAACACACTCTCACGTGTGGGCCTGCACGCCCGGGCCTGGCGACTTTTGCCAAGGCCCTCGGTTAACGCTTGTCAGTGTAACTCAGTTCAGTGGAATGAACGGCCGCTGCTGCCCGTGCTTAGCGTCTGTGCCCTTGGAGATCACAGACCGTGGGGAGGGGCTGTAAGGCACTCACTGTCATGTGTGGTGGACGGTACAGCAGTCATGACAGGGGATTCGGGGGCACCGATTAGGAGGCGAGGAGGAGTTCTGCTGCAGGCAGAGGTGGAAGGGCATTGTGGTTGGAAGGAATAGCGTGGGTCGGAGAGAGGCCTTGGGGGAGCGTTCGCCGTGTGCACTGCTTTATTCACAGTGGACAAGGGGAGGTGTGTGTGTAGACATGTATGTGTATGCATTCCTTCAGATACACACACACACGTATACATCTGTTTATCTCTGTTTTTCCTCCTCTGACAGGTGTGAAGCCCTTCAAGTGTTCCTTGTGTGAGTACGCAACTCGTAGCAAGAGCAACCTCAAGGCTCACATGAATCGTCACAGCACTGAGAAGACCCACCTGTGTGACATGTGTGGCAAGAAGTTCAAGTCCAAAGGGACGCTGAAAAGCCACAAGCTCCTTCACACCGCCGACGGTGAGTGAGTGACTCCACAGCGAGCTTTTCCCCCTAGGACTGTGGTTTGAGGCGGACCTCCCAAGTCCGCCTACGCCATGGTTGTGTGTGGAGCAGGGAGGAGCCAGGGTCTGGAATTTCTCTTCTGAAGGAGGGCAGAGTGACCTCGCCTGCTTCCTCAGTGCCCCGGGCTCTGTGCTGACCCCACCTGTGCTTGCTGGACACTTACTGCACGTGTGTGTGTGTGTGTGTGTGTGTGTGTGTGTGTGTGTAAGCACGTGCATGCATTTGTGGGGGGTGGGCGTGGAGGGGACTCTGCCCCAGGGAATAAGGCATCCTCAGAAGACCTTGATCTGGAAGTTTCAGTCCTGTTCAACCCTCTCTCCGCACCCAAGCCTGATGACCTTGAGGAGCTGCCCTGACTATACCTGGTGTGTGTCCCAGTCACCAGGAAAGTCATCTGGCAAGGAGCCAGAGAGACAGAGAAAGGCAGAATTGCACAGTTGTTTTAGGAAGACATGCAGCTATATGGTAAAAGAGCTATCACATTTAAAATTCTCCTTTAAACCGCAGTCTTATGAGGGTCTTCTCAATATTCCATGTAATGAGATTAATAAACTATACCAACGAAATGTTATTTTAGCACAATTACGTACAAAAATCGGAGTCTGCTGTAAAAACTGAAGTGGTTTCAACAGAGATTTTTATTTCAGTGCACAGAGGAGGATCCTGCCAGTCTGCTCTGCCTTTAATTTGAGGTGGTTCTGGGGTCTGTTGTGTGTACTGCCAGTGAGCCCGAGGGGCTCAGGGAGAAGCTGAGGGCTTAGCCCGGGATCCGTCGGGACTTAGGATCAGGTTTGCCTTGGGCTGCACCAAAGCCAGAGCCCTGCTGTTCATTCAGACTTAAGCAGTGTGCTGTAAATTAATAAATCCGTAATCAAAATAATTAAAAATACAATGACAGTAAAGCCATCGTATCCTGAGTAATGGAAGCATTAAGTCGTGTAATTATTCATGAATTCTCACACCTCCGCCAGCAATAAGCCTCTCTGATGTTTCTTGACAGGGTAAGCATATTATTCCCTGAAGTCCCAGTGATGCCCCAGTTACGAGACTCAGCTTCCCCCAGAGCCAGGGAGGTCTGGCGTGTCCCTGGGCCATTGGGGTGGGATCTGGAGGGCCAGGAGGGGCACCGTGGCCTCCTCCTGGCCCCGAGCTCTGGGCTCGGCCCTGAAGGGCGTTGAGACAATGGCACTCACATCTGATTGGGCATCGTGGACAGGCTGTCGGGTCTTGGGGGCATGAGATCAGCGTGAGCACCCATGTCCCAGCCAGCATCCTCGGGACACTCAGCCCGTCCCTCCTGTCTCCCCGCCCGCTTCCCCGAGTTCGTCGGCAAGGGGGAGAATTTAGATGGACAGAGATGTTTTTCTCATTTAGTTGTTGTTTCTTTGGGTAAGCTGCTGCTGCTGCTGCTAAGTCACTTCAGTCGTATCCGACTTTATGTGACCCCATAGACGGCAGCCCACCAGGCTCCCCTGTCCCTGGGATTCTCCAGGCAAGAACATTGGAGTGGGTTGCCATTTCCTTCTCCAATGCATGAAAGTGAAAAGTGAAAGTGAAGTCACTCAGTTATGTCCGACTCTCAGCGACCCCATGGACTGCAGCCTTCCAGGCTCCTCCATCCATGGGATTTTCCAGGCAGGAGTACTGGAGTAGGGTGCCATTGCCTTGTCCGTTGGGTAAGCTAGGGAGCCTCATGAGCTGTTTGGCAACTTCTGAAACAGGCTTTGAATCCTCGGGGAAGTGTGCTCATATAGGGCCTGGCTACCTTGATGAGGCTCCCAGCCTGTAGCCGTAGGGTTCCCGCTTTACTCAGAGCCACACGTGCCTTTAGAGCTGGCCTGAAATGATTCGGTTTTCAGTGCAGTTGCAGCAGTGATAATTCCTTAGATTGCTCCACAGAGAAGCTACGTTGGAGCAGACAGCTGGAGAGGCATCAGTCTTGCCCGCTTCCACCTGGTACAGTGACCTGGGTCCACTGACCTCTCTGCGCCTTGGTTTCCTCCTAGGGAAGTGGGGATAGTTGTGCCTCCCTGTCTACTGGATGTGAGGGTGAGCTGCAGGCGATGCCCTGCTCCTTGCCCAGGCCTTCTTGTAGCCCCTTGACTCAGTCTCCTTCCTGGTGCCTCCTCAGCTCCGATCTCCATGCTGAGGACTCTTCTGTCCGCAGCTGCCCCCTCAGCGGTCCTGTCTGCTGCATGGCCTTACACACAATTTTTGCTGCACTGGGTCTGTTCCTGTTCAAGCACTTTCTCTAATTGTACCGACTGGGAGCTACTCTCCAGTTCCAACTCACAGGCTCTCGAGCTGGGGCTCAAGGGTTGTGGAGCTCAGGCTTAGTTGCTCCTTGACAGTTGGGATCTTCCTGGACCAGGGATCAAACCCATGTCCCTTGCACTGGCAGGCGGGTTCTTATCCATTGTACCAGCAGGGAAGTCCTTGGGTATCTTTTAATTAAGTAAAAAGGAACTGAGTAATTATCTTTTCCTTTACCTGCTTATGGATCTTAATTTTTCACGTGTATTGGCTTCTTTAAACTGATCAAGCCTTATTTATTCATTCCTATTTCCCAAAGGAGCTCATTACTGTGCCTTAGAAGTGATAAGCTGGAATGGGTGACAGTTTTAGTTAAAAAGATTTGCCAGTCGACATGTACAAAGAGAGATATTGATCTATAAAGGGCCCGATTAAACCCTTTGCATGTATGCCAACAGGTACAAGGATTTAATGCAGAAATCGTGCTGGTAACACATCTCCTCACTTTTGACTTTAAAGAGTGTCTAGACACATGTTGCGTGGTCTAGAGGTTTGAACATGATTCTGCCCACCCAGAACAGATGGGAAAGGTTCAGTGGTGTAGTGCCTTTGTGTTATGTAATCAAACAGGAATTCTCTAATCATGAAATGAAAAGCTCTTTGAAGTTCAGTGCTAATTCCTTTGGGTCCCCTTCTTCCCCCAATCCAACCTTCCCTCTTACACTGGAGATGAAGAAGTTTCCTGGTAAAATTTGCAAGGAGGAATTACCCAAGCTTCAAACACTCTCGTGTGTGTAGTAATTGGACAAGTGGAGAGTTGAATATGGAAATGAGGTCTGAGCGGAGGATGTACCGCTTTTCCCCTTGCTTCTTCAATTTATAATAAGAGATCCCATGGCTCCACATTGAAATATTCTAGGAGATTTAAGTCCGGAGTTTTTTCAAGGTCCTGTTTCCTCTGAAAAACACAATCATTCTAGGGTAAAGTACCCCTACTTATCTGTGTCCTCTTTACTTCAAAGAACATGCATTCTAGAACCAAGAAGTTAAAAGAATATGGTACTTGAGCAGCCATTTGGGTAATCTTAGCAAGTCCACTGACGAGGCTTCGGTGAGCCTGGTCTCTCCGAAGCGTCCTTCTCCTGCTCTTCCTGCCTTCCTGCTGGAGAGAAGGTCAAGGGTCATGGGTGGGAGTGGGGCAACAACAGGAACACAGTGGGTTTTTTCTGTGACTTATCTTCACGGGCTGGGTCCTGGTGATGGGCAGGAGAGGGGAGGGCTGACTCCAGGATCCAGGACACCCACTTCTCTGGGCACCCTGCCCGGGGCCACCTGAAGCTCTTTTTCTGAGGTTTTTATGAACCATAAGAGTAACTGAACTCATACTCTAAAATGAACACACAGGTTTAACTGTTGAGTTAGGCTTGGTTACCTACAGTCTCACCTGGTCAGAGGAGTCTCAGCTGCAAATACCTGGCACAGTGTCTCGAATTTAATCCAGGTCTGGTGCCACGGCCTTCCCTGGTCTTTTATAGCGCTCTGCCTTCTGTTTCTCTCCCTAATGCTGATCCATTCCTCCTGGTATCAGAACCGATGTACTAATTACAGAGAATCATCCGTCCCTCGCTACGATTGCTTCAAGTTCAGCTGCTAAAGTGCAGAGACTTCTTAAACAGTCTTTTTATTGCTGTAGCTATTGCTGTTCTGAGTTGCCATTGCACAAATTACTGCAGATGCCAGAACTGGGAAGATGCGTTTCGCTTTGCAAAATGCCTGCTGCATGATGCCTGCCTGCGATGCCTCCCGCAGGGTGCATTTCTCACTGGAGGCAGCCGACCCGTGAGTGCCAGGCTGTGTGGAGAGGCAGTGCAGCAGAGTGGGTGAGACCTTGGGTCCCTGGGGCAGTCCTGGGAAGGAACCACTTCCTGCCTGCGTGCCCTTGAGCAGGTGCCTCGTCATCCCTGTTTGTAACTTGGTGTCGATGATGATTCCTACGAGTGCAGGTGCGTTCATTTCCCGTGGCTGCCGTAACAGACCGCCACACATGTAGTGGCTTCAAACAACAGGTTTACTATGTGACAGCTTTGGAGGTCAGAAGTCTTAAAATTGAGGGGTAAGCAGGACTGCCTTTCTTCTGGAGACCCCCTGGGAGAAACTGTTCCTTTAAGCTCTCTGGCCTCTAGAGGCTGCCTGCATCCTTTGGTTTGTGAGCCCCTCCTTCATGTCAGCCAGCACATAGCTCTCACTCCCTCTCTCCCTGTGCTTCTGTCATCAAGTCTCCTCTCTGAGTCTGACTCCCCCCACCGATAAGGACACTTGCAGTTTCATTGGTCCCACCTGTATAATCCAGGATCATCCCCTAACTCAAGATTTTTAACTTGATCCCATCTACAAAATCCCTTCTGTGTATAAGGTGACTTAACAGTGCAGGAGATGCAGGTTTGATCCCTGGGTCGGGAAGATCCACTGGAGGAGGGCATGGCAATCCACTCCAGTATTCTTGCCTGGGAAATCCCATGGACAGAGGAGCATGGCTGGCTACAGTCCACCGGGTCGCAAAAGTGTCAGACAGAGCTTAGTAACTAAGCAGCACTTTTGGGGGAAGGGCACGATTGCCTTAGCACAGTGGGGTTGTGGGGAGATTAACTGGGCCCCCACACACTGAGTGTGTCTGCTCATTCTCAGCACTGGGCGTGTGTGCCTGCGCTCTTAGTGATCAGTATTCCCATGTACCCCGCCACCTCAGCACAGGGTGGGCTTCAGCACAGGGTGCACCTCGACACAGGGGGCACCTTGATGCAGGTGCAAATAGATGTTGGTGGTGATTAATCTGGATCACCTGTATCATTTAGGAAAGATCAAATTCCTTTCTCTCAAATATTCCTTCACTAGGAAGGGACAGCGCAATAGTTAATATTTGAAGAGTATCAGTTTTGAAAAGGGTAAATGCAGTTTTCTGAAAAATTTGCTTATGCAAAATACCACCTTTTTCAGTAAGACTGGATAAACAGTCATAGAAAGGCATTTTCGCTTTTATGCCTCCTGGTATTTTTACAGTTTATACAGATTTTTTTTTTCCTCTAAGTATTTTAGTGCTTCTTCAAGTTTAAGGTACACACGAAGCTTGATTTGGCAGGAATTGCTTAACTTAGCAGATATTTCAAACATGCTGCCTTAAAGCGTGTTTTCCATCTCTGTTTTGTGTTCTGATGGAATCCAAATGCCAGAAGACAAGGGGACAGTTTTATTTTCTTCTGACAGTTTAAGGTTTTTCTGCCATTCCATTCGTCCCTGGTTTTATATAGCGCTCTATTTAAAGTGACTAAGCAGCTGGAGCCATCCTCGGGGAATCTCATCAAGCCAGATGAGGGTGTAGTAGGAAACAAAGGAAGACAGCAGGTGTGTGTTTCTTTTCCTTTTTTTTTAAAGAATTTTTTTCCCGTTTTATTGAAATACAGTTCACATATAATGTTGTATTAGCTTAAGGTGTACAACATAATGGTTTGATATATATATATATTATGAAATGACTGCCACAGTAAGTTTATTTAACATCCATCACCTAGTTATTTGGGGGCAGTGTATGGTTTTCTTTTTTCCCTCTCATTGTTACAACTGACATTGTGGGGAACTTTTTCTTGCATATAAACCTGTCCTTCTTTCGAATTAATTTCCTAGGACGTATTTCCAGGAGCAGGAGGGCTGTTCCACTTTGGTTGTTTTAATCATGCACCACACTTCCAGCTTTCTTTTCAAAAAATGACATCAGAAACTTAGCAGTGTTCCCGCTGAACTCTTTCGTTTTTAGCATCACATCTTATTAAACATCTTCAGTTTCTTAGTTCAGTGGATATCAAATATTATCATTTCATTATACTTTTTAGTGTTTTGATGACTCATGATATCAATCAGGTGAATTAGAAGCGGGGTCCCCAACCCCTGGGCTGGGGACTGGTACCTCCTGTCAGATCATTAGATTAGAAATTAGGTTAGAAATAAAGTGCACGATGGATGTAGTGTGCTTGAATCATCCCAAAACCCCCCCATCCCCAATCTGTGGAAAATCTGTCTTCCACGGAATCAGTCCCTGGTGCCAAAAAGGTTGGGGACTGCTGAATCAGAGGATTTGATGGATTAAATCAGTAACGTGCATGAGGAATCTGTAACGTTGACTGGTTCCTGGCACTGTGTGTAAACTTCTTTGCGGTCATTGAACTTCTTTTGATTAATTAAATTGGATTTGTTCCTTTCTTGAGTGCGTTGTTTTTTCATGCCCTTTCTTCTGTGTTTGCTTTGAGAAGTTTTGGTGTTTTTTATTCTCGTACTCATGGATTCATTCAACAGCTGTATTTGCCGGGCCTCTTTTGGTTGCTGTTGACAGAAGCTCACTTGAGGTCACTGAAACAGAAAAGGGACATTTATTGTATCCTGCAGAGACTGTCCCTTGGACTGCAAGGAGATGAAACCAGTCCATCCTAAAGGAAATCAGTCCTGAATATTCATTGGAAGGACTGATGCTGAAGATGACGCTCCAATAGTTTGGCTACCTGATGTGAAGAACTGACTCATAGAAAAGACCTTGATGCTGGAAAAGATTGAAGGCAGGAGGAGAAGGGAATGACAGAGGATGAGATAGTTGGATGGCATCACCGACTGGATGGACATGAGTTTGAGTAAACTCTGGGAGTTGGTGATGGACAGGGAGGCCTGGTGTGCTGTAGTCCTGGGGTCACAGAGAGTTGGACATGACTGAGCAACTGAACTGAACTGCAGAGACTTAGACGTGTGTGTGTGTGTGTGTGTGTTTTAAGATTTTTTTTTTTTTTTTTTGATGTGGGCCATTTCTATAGTCTTTATTGAATTTATTACAGTACTGCTTCTTCTGTTTTATGGTTTGGTTTTGGGGCACATGGGGTGTTAGCTCCCTGGCTGGGGGTCAACCCTGCACCCCTGCATTGGAAGGCAAGGTCCTAGCTGCTGGCCCATGGGGAAGTCCTGGGGCCCTGGTGTTTGGGTTTCTCCTCCTCAGGACTGTTGTTGCCGCCTCTTCCTGTGTCTGGGCCCCGTCACCCTTCAGTCTTAGCTTGCTAGTCGCTTCCCCACGGAGGCCTTCCCTGATGGCCCGGCCCCACGGCCCGGCCCCACCCTGGCCCCCTCCTCCCCCACCCTGCCTTGCTGTGCGATCCCTCCCCCGCCTACTGTGACCGGTCGTGGTCCCTTATCTTCTGGTGCACGCCGGCCGTGAGCCCCAGAGGGGCACGGGCTCCCCTCATCTCCCGTCTGTGCTCCGGGCGCACGCCTGGCCTCGCACCGTGCCCCCTCCCCCTGCCGTGGCCCCTCAGGGAGAGCTCGTGGGGTGGAGGTCTTCATCCCTCAACCTTCGCTCCTCTCGGCCTCCTTGTCCTGATGCTCTCTCTCTGTCTCCCTTTCCAGTTGGTTTGTTCACTTGTTTCATCCACAGAGTGGACGTCTAATGACTGACATCTCCTGAGTTACATGCTTCAGATCCCCACAGTTCAGGTTCCTAGCTCCATCGGGTCACTGTCCACTGTGGTCCCATCATCTGCAGCTGCGGGTGCGGGGCATGGCGGGCGGAGGGAAGGGGGTGTGGGGATGGAGAGTGGGGGAGGGGCGGGGGGATGGCGGGCGGGGGGAGGGGGAGGGCACGTGGCTGAGCAGCCTCCTGCTGGGACGCTCCTGTCACCAGCACTGCCAGCACAAGGGCATAGGATGCAGCGTCCACTCTCCTGTTCCCAAAGTCCAGCCACCTTGCGAGGGCACCACAGGGACCAGGGACCAGCCAGAGACGACTCCATGAGCCACCGCCCCACCCCCCAGGTAATTAGGCATTTTGGATACAGCAACAGGGAATGCCAGCAGCAACCAGAGAGAAAACACAGATTCCCCCACCGTCATGACGCTGAGTGAGAAACAAGACAAATCCATAAGACTGGGGTGCGGGGCTGAGGGGGGCAGTATTTTACAGCTGCGTTATGAAGATACCTCAAATACTGAGAAATGCAAATATGAATATGAGGTGGTTTAATTTCAATGTGAAAATGTCACAAAATGAGGGATGTCAAAAAAGAGGAATCTTTTCTTTTTCCTCTCCAATGTAGGTCACATTGTGTTCATTTTTTTTTTTAACTTTTTATTTTACATTGGAGTATAAAGCCTTTGACTGTGTGGATCACAATAAACTGTGGAACATTCTGAAAGAGATGGGAATACCAGACCACCTGACCTGCCTCTTGAGAAACCTATATGCAGGTCAGGAATCAACAGTTAGAACTGGACATGGAACAACAGACTGGTTCCAAATAGGAAAAGGAGTACGTCAAGGCTGTATATTGTTACCCTGCTTATTTAACTTATATTCAGAGTACATCATGAGAAACGCTGGGCTGGAAGAAGCACAAGCTGGAATCAAGATTGCCGGGAGAAATATCAATAACCTCAGATATGTAGATGACACCACCCTTATGGCAGAAAGTGAAGAGGAACTAAAAAGCCTCTTGATGAAAGAGGAGAGTGAAAAAGTTGGCTTAAAGCTCAACATTCAGAAAATGAAGATCATGGTATCTGGTCCCATCACTTCATGGGAAATAGATGGGGAAACAGTGGAAACAGTGGAAACAGTGTCAGACTTTATTTTTTGGGGCTCCAAAAAAACTGCAGATGGTGACTTCAGCCATGAAATTAAAAGACAATTACTCCTTGGAAGAAAAGTTATGACCAACCTAGATAGCATATTCAAAAGCAGAGACATTACTTTGCCAACAAAGGTCCATCTAGTCAAGGCTATGGTTTTTCCAGTGGTCATGTATGGATGTGAGAGCTGGACTGTGAAGAAAGCTGAGCACCGAAGAATTGATGCTTTTGAACTGTGGTGTTGGAGAAGACTCTTGAGAGTCCCTTGGACTGCAAGGAGATCCAACTAGTCCATTCTAGGGGAGATCAGCCCTGGGTGTTCTTTGGAAGGAATGATGCTAAAGCTGAAACTCCAGTACTTTGGCCACCTCAGGCGAAGAGTTGACTCATTGGAAAAGACTCTGATGCTGGGAGGGATTGAGGGCAGGAGGAGAAGGGGATGACAGAGGATGAGATGGCTGGATGGCATCACTGACTCGATGGACGTGAGTCTGAGTGAACTCCGGGTGTTGGTGATGGACAGGGAGACCTGGCGTGCTGTGATTCATGGGGTCACAAGAGTCGGCCACCACTGAGCGACTGAACTGAACTGAACTGATAGCTGATTAACAGTGTTACGTTAGTTTCCAGTGTACAGTAGAGTGACTCAGTTATACATATACACGTATCTATCCTTTTTCAAATTCTTTCACCATTTAGGTTATTATATAAGACTGAGCAGAGTTCCCTGTGCTATACAGTAGGTCCTTGTTGGTTATCCATTTTAAATATAGCCGTGTCTACGTGGATTCTTACGTAGCTGTGATCCAGGGCTTTGGGGTGCACATCTAGGCTCTACTACCAGCTACTTCACAACCTGACAAGTTGCTCAGCTTCTTGTTCCTGGTTCCTCTTTTGTAAGAGGGATGTCCTACCTGTGTCCTGGGCTCTGGGGGGCTGGTTGAGATCAGACAGATCAAGTCCTGGCACAGCTGTTGACAGCCAGCAGCTCAGTACTCAGAGCTTGCCAGGCATGTTGTGTGAAAAATGAATGAAGTTTTTTTTAAAAAAGCCCCACCTCCTTTTTCCTTTGTCATCATTTCTTTGTCTTCCCGGGCTGCTCTGGGACTCACACTGACACAGCCATTTGCTGTGCATTGCCCAGCCCTTTGAGGTCACACTAACCTCAAGTAAATTCTGTGTTTCTAGCCGGCTCTCCCTGTGATACCCAGGAGTATCTCAATGGAAAGCAATTTGATAGTCTCAAATCATTGTTTTTTTGCGTTTGGTCATGTGTCTATATTGCATTATTTTAATTAGGCAGCAAAAGATTCTGTCCAGTGCTCTCCCAGGCCTGTTTGGTGGGGGCGTCAGCGGTTGCTGGAAACATTTGTCATATTTATTGCCCGAACTCTGTGCCTTGTAAGGGATGCTCTTAGGAGCTGCCTTCTCTCCTTGTCTCTTGCTGAGTCGTGGGAATATATCCATAAAAGGCTGACTCTGGCTCTCCAACGAGGTGATTCCATTTATTCATTTCAGGCACTAATCATTTTTAGTACTTTGTCTCTTACTCTTTGGTCCAGATGTATTAGTAATGAGTGAAAATATTTATCAATGTGGAGAGTGGTTTTATCAGCTTTCCTCCCCACACTGTGCCAGTGGGGAACCCAGACACCGTTCTGCTCAGGCTGCCTGGCACAATAATGATTTTCTGGGTGAGTCACACGCCAGCAGGGAAGTATGATTGTCTGAGTTTAGATAGGAGATGTACAGCAATAGATGGCCTTCTGTTGAAAAAAGATGATACTGTGTTCAAGAAAAGGTGTTAATTGCTCTCTTGTTGTTATTATTCAGTTGGTAAGTTATACCAACTCTTTGCCACTCCTTGGACTGTAGCACGCCAGGTTTTCTTGTCTTTTCACCATCTCCTGCAGTTTGCTCAAACTCATGTCTATAGAGGTGGTGATGCCATCCAACCATCTCATCCTCTGTTGTCCCCTTCTCCTCATGCCTTCATTCTTTCCCAGCATCAGAGTCTTTTCTCTTCCCATCAGGTGGCCAAAGTATTGGAGCTTCAGCTTCAGCATCAGTCATTCCCGTGAATACTCAGGGGTGGTTCCCTTTAGGATTGATGGACCTCTGTCAACACAATGTTATCTCTGCTTTTTAATATGCTGTCTAAGTTTGTCATAGCTTTTCTTCTAAGGAAATTGCTCTCCAATTATGACTGATTTGCCTTAAGCATGAAAAGGTTTTCCTCAAGCTTTGGACTTGCAGAATTAGTAGAATCTAGAGCTTGGGGGTCATTCACCTGGAATGACAGGTATAGTTGCCGTATTTCTGTTATTTCTATATTTCTGTATTGCTGTTAACTGTTTTTCTGTATTTCTGTTAACTGTTTCCCTTTTGCTGCTCCTATTGAAAGTATTATTCATGTGAGTTGTCCAGAATTTCCTTTTTGTTTCTTGCCCAGCTCAGTTTGGTAAAATGCACAGGCTAGTTTCAGTGTGTGCCACGCATTCAGGCACTAGGAGTGCCAGAATGAGTAAGACACGGTTCCTGCCTGTAGGTGGCTGATGGCAGGTGGCGACGATGCCACAGAGCCGGGGCATTGACAGAGTGTGTGGAATGCTGGCTCCTCGCCTGCTTGTGCCAGAGGTGTTGATCAGTTTGAGTTTTGTGTTAAAGTGAAGAATGACCAGATGCCAGGAGACAGTGCATCCCAGGCATGTAAAGTGTTAGCAGAGGCTCAGGGGTCTTAGACGGCAAAGGCAAAACAGGAGGTCAGAGAGAGGAGTCAGGAGGGGAGAGTCAGTTCTGGTTCTGGGAACCTTCTGTGCCCCAGCCCTGGAACCTCAGCTTTGACCTGTTGTTGGAGTCATTGGAGGGCTCGGCAGGAAGGTCTGTGGGCGTTTCTGTGTTAGATCAGAATGGAGGATGGGGCTTCAGGATGGATGGATGGATGGTGGAGGCGGGGAGAGGGTGGGTGATGGATGCGGGGGTTACCTGAAGACAAGGAAACTGGTTCATAAGGCTTTTACCACTGTCCGGAAAGCAAATGATTGGGGTCTAAAACCAGTATGGAGGTTTTAAAAACAAAGGGAAATAGAAACATATTAGGAGTTGAAATCAGGTGCTAAAAAAATGAGGGGAGTGCAGCTGGGGTCGTGGTGACGTTGAGGCAGGCTGCAAGGTCTCTAACTTGGGTGATGAGGTGAGTGATCCCCTACAAAGGTCGGAAGTGGAACCCTTTTCATGGGTGAGACAGTGAGTCTGGATTAGAACAAGTGTGAGTGTAAGATAGGTTTTGATATCAAAGTTTTACAAAAGAAGGAGAACGGGAGTGTGGCTGGGGGACTCGGACTGCAATGTGTAAAGGGTGGAGATGGAAGACAGTGTCTCCAGTATGCAGAGAGGGAACAGAGAGGCACGGAGGGACAGGGGGAGCATGGAGTCGGAGGCGCAGAGGGCTCCCTGAGCACGGCCCAGCGCAGAGCCACGTGCAGCGGAACCTGTGGGAAATAAGGGCTGAAATCTGCCTTCGGCTTGGTTGGTTGGCATCGTTGGTCACTGGTCACCTTGGTGAGACAGGTTTTAGGGTGAGCTGGTGCCATCTCCAGAGGGTGGGTTCAAGAGCGAGTAGGAAGGGAGCATGGAGGCTGCGGGGGGACAGCTTTTTCAGCCAGCTTGTCGCGAAAGGAGAGGTGGGCGCGTCGCCAGAAGGGGCTGGTGTTCCTGTGGTACCATGTTCAGTGACCGTGGTGCTTGTCCCTGAGTAAAGCTCAGCGGCCGTTAGGAGTTCATGACGAGCGATGCTGCCATGAGAAGTAGGTCACCTTTATATTTGGTTGCATGTTGCTGTTTTTGCAAGTTGTTTTATTTTTCCTCATCGGGAGGTGAAAAATGTAGCCTGTCTCATGTATCTGTCGATTTAATACATGGGCTTGTTTATCACACTGCTGAATGTTTACAAATTTCTGAAACGTTAATCCTCTGTAAAGGCTGGTATGTCACATTTCTCTGTCGTTTTCTCTCTCTCGAAATCTGCCTTTTATCTCCCCCTCGAATCTGCCTTTTACCTGCATTGTTGCTTAGTCGCTCAGTTGTGTCTGACTCTTTGTGACCCCCATGGAGTGTAGCCCACCAGGCTCCTCTGTCCATGGAATTTTCCCAGCAAGAATCCTGGAGTGGGTTGCCGTTTCCTTCTCCAGAGGACCTGCAGGGATCGATCCTGCATTTCCTGTGTCTCCTGCATGAGCAGGCAGATTCTTTACCACTGAGCCACCTGGGAAGCTCCCTGCCGGAGTTGGGAATTCCCAAACACAGATCTCTTCTCTGGCTGAAGGGCATTCTGCAGCTCCTCCCAGCTCTCGGGCTGGGGTCCCGGCTCCTAGGGAGACCCTGTGGCCCCTGGCGTCTGACCCCCACTTCTCCCCCCGCCTAGGCCGAGCCTGCTGCCTCGTGCTTCCCTGCCGGTTCCCCCTGAGGTCCTGGGCCCCACCCGCCGATGGCCTGGGGTGTCCCAGGGCCTTCATTCCCACCCCAGGCACACGCAGGGGCTGTAGCCTGAGCCTGCTCACCTCCTTCTCCTTCTCTTCAGGCAAGCAGTTCAAGTGCACGGTGTGTGACTACACGGCTGCCCAGAAGCCACAGCTGCTACGGCACATGGAACAGCACGCCTCCTTCAAGGTAAGGGCGCCCGGCCGGCAGAGCGGACCTCCGGGTCGGAAGTGCGCCGCTTCTCAAAATGAAGACAGGGAGAGCCTCCTTCCCCTCCCCTTCCGGGCTGAGCCAGCCCGCTCCTCGTGCAAGTGTGGCACTTCTCTGTACTTCGGGAACCAAGTCCTGGAAGAGCGTTGCGAGGATGCAGACTGGAGAAGAGGCTTACTCTTGCTGCAGTAAGATGTATAGAATAGGCTTTTGGACTTGTGGGATTAGGAGAGGGTGGCATGATTTGAGAGAATAGCGTTGAAACTTATACATTGCCATATGTAAAGTAGGTAGCCAGTGTGAGTTTGATGCATGACGCAGGGCGTCCAGAGCCAGTGCTCTGTGACAGCCTGGAGGGACCGTCACAATATTGGAATTATCCTCCATTTAAAATGAATAAATAGATTTAAAAATGTGTGTATCTTAGAAAAACCTGGCGTGATTTAGAGCAAAGAGTATTTTTTTAAGGACAAGTGTGTGCACTGTCAGATCCTGGATTGCCCTGATGTAGCAGGTGTGATGATGCTGGGCTGGCAGGCGCTGGTGAGAGAGTTGGAGACACCCTCACATGCCTGGCATGGCACCAGCCTGCAGCAGGGACTCTGGAGACCCTGGCTCTCCTGATCTCTGCTTATTCTCGTAGTACCTCCAGTTGACGTTTCTTCCACGTAGATGGTAATTCCCCGGGACCACGGCTTATGGTGGTTACTGGCAGCAAGAGCTCTGGTCCCGTGAATTTGTTTCATAAAAAGTACTGCTCAGCACTTGGCAACTTGACCCTTAAAATCAGTGCTGCTATTGCTGGCATGCACATTTGGAGATGGGAACACTATGCTCTGAGATGTTTGTTGAAATCATGTCCACCTCTAAGTCCCGGTAGAACGTGAAAGGGACTGTGGACGGCCACACTTGGAGGTTGCATTTATTGAGCATCTCCTGTGAGCCCGCGTTGTGCCAGCAACTTCACCCACCTCACTCTGATTCCACACAGTAGGCGTCATTGCCCAGATTTGACATCTGAACAGCCTGCATCTTTGACAAGTGACCCCCGTGAGTCTTGACTCGATGCCCAGATCCACAGACTTCAGTCGCTGTTATAATCTCGGCCAGCCTGTGTCAATACCCCTTCCGAGGTGACACTCCCTGTCAACAAGCTTATCTGATGCTCAGAACAGCCTTGGGGTGAAGTCACAGGAAGCCCATGATCCCTCCTCTTGTCGTTAAGAAGCCAGGTGGCTTGGGGTGGGAACTGTCCAGGAGGTGAGAGAGCCGGAACTGGGGCTTGGCCTCGGGGTCCCAGGCCTGGGCATCCCTCACCAAATCTCAGCCCTTCGCTGTTGGCAGAGAGGGGCCAGTTGGGGCATCTGAGGCTGCCATGCCTGTCGATTCTGTAGCTGCTTTAGCGTCAGTATTGAACACGGGTTTCTTAGGTGGGACCCACATGTCACCCAGCGGGAGTGTGAAACGTCTCAATCGGGATGTTCTGTGTTTGCGTACATTGTATGTAGTGAAAGCTCAGGGCTTTATGTCCATTCCACATCTCTTAGACGTGTTTCTTTGAGGAAGGACTCCGGATTTCCCTAGACGGGTGCAGTGACAGGACTAGAGGATGCACGTCAGGGCGACTTTCACTTCACAGATGAGAGACGTGGACCCGGGGAGGCTGATTTCTGGCCTTGCTGTTCCAGAGTCGGAGCTAGACTTCTAATCTGTTCCTCGGTCTCAGTGTGGAGCATCTTCCCTTCCTAACCAGACATAGCTGAAAGGTTCTCTGCCTTGAAATCCTTGTGGATTTGTTCCTCAGAGTTTTACATCTCTGGTTTGTGTGCAGAAGAAGTGCATTTGGGGATGGTTTAATTGCAGGTGTGTGTGGTCTCCATCACACAGCTGCGCTGGGGGGCTTTGGGAGCCCCACTAAGCTGGAGCCCAAGTCATGGCCGGTTTCCCTTGGGCTCCCTATGGATGTAGGCATAACCCCCAGCTGAGTGGTGCCCTTGCTGGGGGTGAGGTTCAGTCTGAGTGAGAACCAGTGAGTCAGTCCTGGGCTCCTCCCTTCCTTCAGGTCTGGGTGCTCTTCTTGTAAACACGTGTGTAAATCATGCTTCTCAATTGCTTGGGGCCAGCGAGCCAAAATGAAGCTGATGCCTGCCAGCTGCCCTCATCCCAACAGTAATTGTCCTTTTCCTTTCCTCTCGGCCCATTAGTTTTCCATTACGTTGTTACAGATTACCTCCACCTTCGTAACTTAAACAGCACAAGTTCATTGTCTTAGGGTCTCCTTGGTTCAGAATCCCAGCATGGGCCACCCTGGGCCAGTGTCTGCGTGACGTGCTCTTCCTTCCTTGCTCTCTGGCTCCTGCAGGCTGTCCGAAGGCTCGTGGCCCCTTCGCCTGTCTTCAGAGCCAGTGGCCATCCTCATCCTTGTCCTCCTCTGATTCTCTCCTGCCCCCTCTTCCAGCTCTGTGGACCCTTGTGACTGCAGCGCATGCACTTAGATAACCCCGGACAGTATTATCTTAGAGTCAGAGGATCAGTAACCTTGGTTCTACCGGAGTCTTCATTCCTTTTTGCCTTATACATGAGGTTCCAGAGATTAGGACATGGCTGTCTTTGTGCTTAGTCACTCAGTTGTGTCCGACTCTTTGGGACCCCATGGACCGTAGCTTGCCAGGCTCCTCTGTCCATGGCATTCTCCAGGCAAGAATACTGGAGTGGGTAGCCATCCCCTTCTCCAGAGGATCTTCCCAACCCAGGGATGGAACCCGAGTCTCCTGCCTAGCAAGCAGTCATCTTCAGGGAGGGTGTTATTCTGCCCCTGAATTCCCCTCCTATTTTTCCTTCCTCTCACATCTACTCTGTGGTAGAAAAATTTTCATGCATGCCAATAAAACATAGCATGCATCTCCTGCTTTCCCTTTTCCTACCCTCAGTTAGCGTGATGAAGAACTCAAGCCTTGGTGTTTTCCCATCCCAGGATGAGACTTCCAGTCTTGGGGCAGCATTGCTCATCCGTTGCAGTGGGCTTGCTAGAGGAAACCAGTTTGCCTCTCTAGACCTGGATGTGTGACTTTCAATATATAATTTCTATCAGGAAACACGGTAATAAGGGCAGACTCCTGTATCACCTTTTAAAATTACATGATATAATTTATGTATTTTTTAATAATGAAATGAAAATATGTTCACTAAATAAGATTTGGAAAATGCTTTCTGCTCCTTTTCCCTGGAGGAATCTTTGGTGATATTTTTAGACACAATCGAGGTCACACCGTAAATGAGTATTTTATTTTTTTGATGGGGATTAGCATGTTGGCTTTATCAGTGATAAAGCTCTATTGGAGAACGTGGCTTAGACAAGTGGCCAGATGGTTTGCTAAGAATACCCCACTCCTGAGTTTGAGTAATCTCAACAGCTAAAGGCTAGACTGGGGCACCTACATGCTTTAGGCATTGTACATATTGCCTTGCCTTTTTAATGGAAAAACTTTTTTTTATTTTTGGCCATGTTGGTTCTTCGTGGGCCTTCTCTAGTTGTGGTATGGGAGCTTCTCACTGGGGTAGCTTCTCTTGTTGTGGAGACAGGCTCGGTAGCTCGGGCTGCGTAGTTGTGGCGCGTGGGCTTAGTAGCCCTGCAGGATGTGGAGTCTTAATGGAGCATCAGGGATCGAACCCGTGTTCCCTTTCTTGGCAGGTGGATTCCTAAGCACTGTACCATCGGTCCAGTATTGCCTTTTTTTTTTTTTTTTTAATTGTCATTTCATAGGCCTTTCCTCATTACATGAAAATTCACTTATTAACTACTTTTAATGGCTGCGTGAGGATGAGACTCATAGTTTTAATTAACCATTCCCTTCATAACTGCACAGTTTGGTCATTCCCAGTTCTTGCTGTTTTAAGTAGCCCTATAGTGGTCATCATCCCCAAAGCATTTCTGGTTCAGTTCAGTTGCTCAGTCATGTCCGACTCTTTGTGACCCTATGGACTGCAGCACGCCAGGCCTCCCTGTCCATCACCAACTCCCGGAGTTCACTCAAACTCATGCCCATTGAGTCAGTGATGCCATCCAGCCATCTCATCCTCTGTCTTCCCCTTCTCCTCCTGCCTTCAATCTTTCCCAGCATCAAGGTCTTTTCCAATGAGTCAGTTCTTCGCATCAGGTGGCTAAAGTATTGGAGTTTCAGCTTCAGCAACAATCCTTCCAATGAATATTCAGGACTGATTTCCTTTAGGATGGACTGGTTGGATCTCTTTACAGTCCAAGGGCCTCTCAAGAGTCTTCTCCAACACCACAGTTCAAAAGCATCAATTCTTTGGCACTCAGCTTTCTTTATAGTCCAACTCTCACATCCATACATGACTACTGGAAAAACCATAGCCTTGACTAGATGGACCTTTGTTGGCAAACTAATGTCTCTGCTTTTCCATGTCACCCTAAATTGCATGGACTGTGAAACACCAGGTGAAGCCTGCCAGACCACTGAGGATCCACACACAGTGAAGGTGCTGTGTGTGCTTCTTGAAGCTGTAAGTAAAGTGCACTCCCTAGGGTGGAGCTGACACCTAACCTTAAAGATATGCCAGGGAAGATGCTCGGGCGAGGGGAACCAGTGCCGAGCGGGGAGTCTCTGAACAGTCACAGGCTTGTTCTTGCGTCCCGGCAGCTCTCTGCTTCTTACACGTAAACAAGCCACACACTGTGCTGTAGGCAGTGTGATCAACAGGCACACTCATTTGTGGGGTTTTCTCCGTTAGGCTCAGAGGAACCCGTGACTCTGCCGATAGAAATGTCCTCAGTCGTAGGGCTGGTGGACACCATGCCAGTGTCCCTGCACTTTAATAGAAAAGAGTAACTTTACTTAAAGACATTTTTAAATAATTTTAGTCTGATCATAGTTTCAACTTATGTTTGCAAATCACTCATTCTAAGTATTTTCCGGGCGTTAGGTTTTCCTTGTATGTACTTTTAAGACGGTGGTGTTATTTTACTATTGTTGTTGTTTATGGCCTTGGAGTTAGGCAGACAAGGATCAAAATCTGGATGCCACTGCTTACTAACTAGGTTACCTTCTGGGATTCTGATCCTTCGCCTTTTTGGGCCACTGTCTCCTTATTTGGAAATTGTGAATGAACAATGATACCATTATTTCAAGGGCTGGTTTAAGAAGGAGGGGTTGATTTGAGGGAGCAGATTAGAAGGAAAGTGCCCCCAGAGCTTGGGGCAGACTCAGACCATTAGCCCTGTGCAGGCCACCCTGAGGGAAGAGGTGCTGGGAGGACCTCAGACTTGCTGTCTTAGTAACAAGATCTCGGGTGGAGCAGCTCTGGCCTCGGCCACCTTTCCCATCAGACTAGTTCTTCTCTTTCAGTAAGCCTGGAGGCCAGCCCAGCATCCTCGACTCCACTGCAGCCCCGTGTGCCTCTGACGCAGGCACTCCACAAGTCCAAGCTGCCAGCCACTGTGCTGGGTTTCGAACTGTGAAGGAAAGGTCCTGTCTGGGTGTGCATATAAAGTGCGCTCCTGTGCATGGCGTAGAGCTGGTCTTGTTAGTGCCTGTGTGTGTGTATCCGCATGCCTGTACACAGCCCTCTGACACGCACTGCTCTTTGATGGCAGTACTCAGTCCATTTGCATTTAATGTAAGTTTTGACGCGTCTCACTGGGTAGTTAACGTTGATGTTCTCCGTCATGTCCGTTCTTCGATCCTCTCGTCTTCTCTTCTGGCTTCTTTTGGGTGAATTAGTCATTTTCCAGTATTCCATTTTATCTCGTCTATTGACTTTTTCCTCTGAGAGTAGAAATTTTCTTTTTCAGGTAAACTTTTTAGGACAGATGTAGAATTACAGAAAAATTGTTACAGTAATACAGAGAGTTTCCATATTCCACATACCCAGTTTCTCCTATTGTTAGCATCTGACGTTTATATAATACATTTGCTGCATGAGCTGCATGTCATTATTAGCTAAAGTCCATATTTTATTCAGATTTCCCTAGATTCTACCTGATGTCCTTTTTCTGTTCCAGGAGCCTATTAGGATACTGTATTACGTTTAGTCATATAAACTAAACTAGTCATATAAACTAGCCTACGTCTAGGCTGCTTTTGGACAGGACAGTGTCTCAGACTTTCCCCAGTTTTTTGATGGCCTTGGCAGTTTTGAGGAGTACTAGTCAGACACGACTGAAGCGACTTAGCAGCAGCAGCAGCAGCAGTGAATAGTATTCAGTCGTGTCTGACTCTTTGCATTCCCATGGGCTATTCAGTCCGTGGAATTCTCCAGGCCAGAATACTGGAGTGGGTAGCCTTTCCCTTCTCCCAGGGATTTCTCAACTCAGAGATCAAACCCAGGTCTCCTGCATTGCTGGCAGATTCTTTACCAGCTGAGCCACAAGGGAAGCCCAAGAATACTGGAGGGTGACCTATCCCTTCTCCAACAGATCTTCCCGACACAGGAATCGAACTGGGGTCTCCTGTATTGCAGGCGGATTCTTTACCAGTTGAGCTACCAGGGAAGCCCCTTAGAGTACTGGTGAGGTATTTTATAGCATATTCCTCAGCTAAGATTTGTTTACTTTTTAGATATAGCTTTTTTGTAAATTTAGTTTTTGTTGTTTTTTTCTTTTTTAGTCACTGCTGTAGACATTACACTATGCATATTCTAACATATTCTACACTATGTATTCTAACACGTTCTAACTAACTGCAGATAAGCTATTTCATAAACAATGGAAAAACTATGAATCATAATTCATATTACTCCCCTTCTACCCTTTGGGTTCTTATTGTCACATATATCATTTCCCTTTGTGTTCTAAACTCCTCAATGTAGTAGTATTTTTTTCTTTAAAGAGCATTTAAAAATACATATGAAAAATAATCTTAAAAATTTCTTTTTCACTTACTTACTTAGCCTTTCTGGTGTTCTTTATCTTTTCCTGCAAGCCTAGCTTCCATGTGATAAATTCTCCTTCAATTTGGAGAACTTCTTTTAGCATTTGTTATATGCTGGTTTGCTGGAGTTTAATTACTTTAGCTTGTGTCTGTTTGGAAATTCTTTGTCTTCATTTCTAGAGGACTATGTTGATGACTGTAGATTTCTAGGGGACATCACTCGGTATTGTTCCATTACATTTTGTCTTTCATTATTTTTGAGCCATATCATTTCCTCTTATATATAATGGCTTTTCCCCCCTCTGACTGATTTAAGATTTTCTCTTTGTTTTTTCATTGTATTAATGTCATTAAGCTTAGGTGTGGTTTCCTAGTGTTTACCTTCCTGACATTTTAAATCTGTTGGTTGATATCATGTGTGAGGTTTTGGCCATTCTCAGCCGTGATCTCTTTAAATACTGCTTCTGCCTCATTTGTCTTCTCTTTTTTCCCTGTAGGGCTGTAACCTCCTGTATTGAACTGTTTGATTCTCATAGCATTCAGATGATTTCTCTCTTTCTCTCTCTAATTCTTTGTTCTCTTTGTGTTTCAGTTTATGTGATTGTATTAATCTTTAAGTTTACTTATTCTTTCTCTGATATGTCAGTTCTACTGTTTAGATGTTCAAATGAATTATTCATTTCCGGGTTTCTTTGATTTATAGCATTTACATTTAGTTCTTTTTCCTCTGCTAAAACGTACATATCATTTGTTCACACATGTTTTCCTTTAGAGTCTTGAACATTTTTATCATCATTATTTAAATATTTCTGTCTAGTAATTTCAATATCTGAGCAATCTGTGCCTTGGTTTCTATTGACTTTTTTCCTTGAATTGAGTTACATTTTCTTCTTTGCACATCTCATAATATTTACTTGGATGCTTGATGTTACGTGTGGAAGAACAGTAGAGACTGATGGCTGTGGAAAAGTAGATCCCTCTCTGCATCAGGCCATTGCAGTGGGGACCACACAGAGGATAGCAGGCCTGATGCTGTCCTTTCAAAGGTGTGATTGCGAGCGTGGCCCTTGGTTGGTGCGTGGTTGCTGGGATGGTGCTGTGTCCCTGTGGCTTTCTGCTCCCTGGGCAGCTCTTTCCCATCTCTGCCCAGCCTTAGAAGAGCATGCAGTGCACCTGCTGAAGGCTCCATGCATTGGATGAGGGTGGTGGGCTTCCTCTCCCCTGTCCTGTGTCAGCCCTGGAGTCCTTGCTGCCTTTTCTGTGCACCCAACATGTGCCAGGGCAGGGGTTGGGGTGAAGCCAGGCCTGCGTCTGACGCCAGGCTCATGAGTCTGGGGAGAGCCATCTGTGTGTAAGAAGCAAGTACATTATCTGCTGCGAGACAGTTATGCGCTAAGCTCTGTGGGAACCCAGAAGAGCAGCTAACTGTTCCAACTCTGTCATTTTTTAGAAGCTATGTTGTAATTGAGTTAATAGAGTATTATGTTATCATGTAAAACCTATAGCTATTGAAACCTATAGCAACCAAAAAGTTATAGTTGACTGATGTCCACAAATCAAAGGGAATTAGTGTAATCCCTTGTTGTATTTCTGACAATGAACTTGGTCCCAGAGGCGTTCGTTCACAATGTGTCCATGGGAGGCTGAGTCAAGGTATACATATAGAAGATACCAGACAGCTGAGCTCATGGGATGGGTAAGGGGCTTAGATGCTAAACTGAGCAGAGGGGCTATTTGGACGAAGTCAACCAGGATGTGGTTGTGTAACTAAATCACTCCCAGCTTCCAGTCTAAGCTTGGTAAACAAGGGAGTGCAAGTACAGAAATGATCTCAAGGAAGCAGAGTGTTGAGAACCTCACATTCGTAAACAATTCAAGTTAATCCTCAGTCTGAGATCCTCAGTATCCCCCAGCACGCTGAGTCACCTGGTGTTGCTTGTAGCAAGCATCATGGCTTTATTTCTGCTATGACATCTGTTACCCAGGAGATGGTTTCGTGCTTCCACCAGAAACTCCGGCCACAGGGAGGTCATGGCCCCGTGGCTAATACTCCATGCTCCCAATGCAGGTGGCCTGGGTTCGACCCCTGGTCGGGAAACTAGACTCCGCATGGTGCAACTAAGGCGTGGTGCCGCCAGATAAATAAATATAAAAAAATAAGCTTCCACCACAGTGTTGAATGTTTAAGTATCTTGTGTCAGAATAAAAAAGACAGATGCACTGATCCCTTTTATAATAGCCATCTGCTGGGCATTACAACAGGTGTGTCAGTATTTACTTTATTTTGCCTTCAAAGATGCTATGATGTAGGTATTAATCTTCCCGTTTTACAGATGAGGAAACAGGCCCAGAGCCCTGTTAAGTAATATACTCAAATAACAGTTGGTGAGTAGTGGAGCTGGGATGTTGAGCTGTATCTTCGTAGACAAAGCTACCCTCGTCCCCCACCCTCTACTTTCTTCACTCTCAAGCCAAGTGGAGGGGCATTTTGACACCCTTGACCTCTTTACCCCTCACTGCTTTGATTGTGTAAGCCTGCAGTTAGATGTTTATCCATCAAAACTCAAACAAAATCTTTATGTAAAATGCTGACTGAGTGTAAACTTAGCAGCCGTAGCACTTCCCAAGTTCAGTGGAAATTACTGAGCCATGGTACAAAGAGAGTAAGAGGTCAAGTGGAGGGTTGTTGTTAGTAGTGTTTATTTTGCTTTTCAGTTCTTAATTTCCACAAAAGCAAAGAATCTGAGATTGTTTCCCTTTTTTCCTTTAAGTGTGTGTGTATGTGTGTGGAGGAGGAAGGGTCATGGTGGGGAGCAGAGGGTCAGAGGGGGCCATTTATTTGCTTTGAACTGAAACATCTCTGCTCAAAACCTGTTACACCATCTTCAGCTTCCTTGTATTTTAGATTTTTAAAAACACTTTGGGGGGGATAAAAAAAGGAAATTGGATTGTTTTATGTTAAATTAAAATCCTGTCTGTCTAATAGTATGCAGTATATTCTCGGGAAATATGGCATTTTGACAGCATAAGTGATTACCAAAAAAAATCAATAATTGGACAACGCTGAAGAGTCTTCTAAGCTCTTGCATGGAAAGCAATTAGTATGGATTGATTTACTGTTATTTATTGTGATGAGATAATTGCCTCAATGTAAAGCCATTTTGGACCTTGTGGTACCCCATGGCTTTAAAACATTTATTCTTTTAAATTGTTTAATTTGTCTCAGGCCTGATTTTACAGCAGAGGTGGCTTTGTGCTTGGTGAATTATGTGAAGACCTGGCTTTTTTCTCTCTGGATCCTTGGTCCCAGGCTTGGTTTTGTTTCCCTGTTGTGGTTGGCCCAGGAATGAAGTCCCAGCCTTGTGCTCTCAGGATCACAGTTCTCAGAAGACAGGGCCAAAAAAAAAAAAAAAAAAATCACAGTTCTCTTCTCTTCTGTGTAGATGGGCAGCTTTGACCGAGGGCTCAGGCTGCAGAGCATGGTGTGGCTGGTGGGACAAGGACAAGGGGGTGGTGGCTCTCGTTCATATCGGCAGCATCCCTTCAAAGGCTTTGGCACAAACCTCTTTTTTTTTTTTTTTAATGAAAAAAGTGTTTTTGGCTGTAGCATATGAGATGTAGTTCCCCCACCAGGGATTGAACCCTCCTGCAGTGGAAGCACAGAGTCTTAACCGCTGCCGTGCGTGCGTGCTAAGTTGCTTCAGTCATGTCTGACTCTTTGCAACCCTATGGACTGTGGCCCACCAGGCTGCAGTCCTCTGTCCACGGCATTCTCCAGGCAAGAAGACTGGAGTGGGTTGCTGTGCCCTCCTCCGGGGATCTTCCGACCCAGAGATCGAACCCACATCTCTTACGTCTCCTGCACTGGCAGGCGGGTTCTTTACCACTAGTGCCACCTGGGAAGCCCAACCTCTGGAGCTTCGGAATTTCGGGCACAAAGCTCTTTAAGGGTTGACCATCAGGAACATGAGTCCATGGATGTCCACTTGTCCCCAGCCCTCCTTGGGATGCAGGTCCTTTCCTTTCTGGAGTGTATCTCTTTGCTTCGGCCTCTGTGTCCCTTTTTCCCTTGTCTGTCTCCTGTGGCCGTCTGTGCATCCTTAGGCTCTCCGTGTGTGTGTCGGGTTGGGGGTTAGTGTACCAGTCCCTGCGCTTGGTTCTGCATGTGTGTAGTTCACATCTGTCTCTGAACTCAGGCTGAGGAGGAGGCAAGGAAGCCAGGATTCTGGATACAAATGCTCTCTAGGAATGTCCCTTCTTAGCATCACCACACTTCTTACGATTTACAGTCTTGGTCCTTTTCCCCATGACTATGCATGCTTTTCTTTTTGAGCAGCTCACTCCCCAGACTGGTGCAGACATACTCTTTGGCGATTGACCTGGCCAGCGTGTGTTTCTCTTGCTGGGTGAGGGGCCTGCACGTGGCTCTGCTGAAAGGGAGCAGGCTGTGGGGACGTGCTCTGAAAATTTGTGAAGCGTTACAGTCTCCTAGTTCGGGACCTCATCCTGAACATCTGCCAAGGGCCAGGCTTTTAATTTTTTCCATGATGTCTGATGGTACCTGGCAGATGGTGTGGTTCCTTGTTTATGTTAGAATGTTTCGTCTGTGAGGCACTTTGTTCTAGATTTTGTTCTAGACTCAGCACGGAGGCAACACTTAATTATCATTTGTGGAGTGAGCAAATGAGTAAATGAATCGATTCTATAGAACTGCCGTGACAAAGGCTGATCATGGAAGCCATCCAGGTGGAGGCGCGCTTCTGGGCTCCTAGCCAGGCTTGTAGCCACAAGTAGGCATGGAGTTCAGCGGCCCGTCCTTGCTGGGCCCTCCCTGCTCTTCACTCTGCCCTCAGTTCCCTGCGTGGCCTTGAACCCTCAGTACTTCCTTCCCTCGTAGCAGTGAGGGGCTGTGAGGTTAAAGTGAGAAAAAGCGCATGTAACCAAGCATGCTCCCAAGGTCCCGGGGTCTCTAGATTGACCCAGCGCTGTTGACCCCCAGCCGTGAGCCAGACGTGGCATGAGTCAGAAGGCCCCACGTGGCCCGGCAGGAGCTGTTCTCAGCAAAGCGCAGATTTAATGTCTAGAAGTGTGGTGTTGTTTCACGGCAGGCACAGTAAGCCCCGCTTCATCGTTGTGTTTCTTTCAGAAGTGTCTCAGTGGAGATTCCCATCAGAGGGAATGTGTGCAATCTTTTTCTGGTGTGTTCCTTGGAAACCAGTGGAAATATAGGCATGGGGGACTTCGGTGTGGCAGTGTTGCCTACCGTCTGACCCTCAGTTTTGGAGGTGGCGGGCAGCTCCACGGGCCATGCAGATGGGGGGCTGTGCAGTGAAAGGTCCCCATGGTGGGGGGCGCGGGGATAGCGAGGGTAGGGAAGCAAAGTGAGCAGTTTGTTTTACCAGAACTTTCCGGCCTGGAAATACTCCTATGAAAACAGCACTATCTCACTGGTTCTGTAACTGGAAACAGAAAGTCATTTGCAAAACTGAAGATACATAATAATAGGGAAAGCTGCAGAAATCATCTGTTTAATCCATCCCCCAGGGGAGATTGTTGCCAATGAGGGGCTTGTCTGCACGCCTTGCGGTCCACGCGTGAGTGGCTGAGGGCCCCCAGCCCAGCCCAGCCCAGCTTCATGCTCCTCAGCCTGACTTGGTGCTGGCTTGCATTTTAGAAAATTGGTGTCCCCTTCAGACATTCATGAAAAAAAAATCTCATCTTCCTGCCGGGTTTCTTTGCTGCAGATTTACTGCTGTAAATCTTAAAGGTGTCCTACAACCCAAGCCCCAGGGCAGCACTCACATAATCCAGGACCTCTCTCCACCGTGTAACTTGACTCAGGTTTGGTGATGCTACTGTGATAGTTCATATTCCTCCGGACCTGTCACCAGGTCTTTTAGAGGGAGCTCCCAACTGCAGTCTACTTTTCGGACGTTTTCAGACATGACGAAGGGCAGGTGTGTGAGAACCTTGGTCTAGTGTCGGCATAATTTCCATGACACTGGTGAAAGAAAATAAAGGTAAAAATTGCTTTATCTGTCAGGGTATAAATGCCATTGCTGCTTTGCTGTTATTAATATTAATCATGCTGCTCATTGGGTGCTATGCCATTTAAGGCATTTTATCTAAGTTACATGTAATCATCAAAACCCTTGTGAAGAGAGTTTTTTTGGCCATATATTATCCCATTTGATCACCCATTTCTTTTTTACTTCTCTTGTTGTGAGATAGAATGTATATCCAGAATGTCAGATATACATACGAGTATGTGAGGGCATGAATAATTGTGATGTGAACACTCATGTCCCACTGCCCAGAGATGGACCGTTGCCTGTCCTCAGACCTCCTTCATGGGCCCACCCCCTTCTCTACCCGAGTTGTGACTGTTAACCTGAAAATTACTTTCTGGTTTTCTTAGTGGTTCTACCATTGGCGTATACATCCCTACGCAGACCAATGTAGCAACACTGTATGCTTTTGAACTTTATATTATCCATATATCTGGATATGGATATGTATCTATTTATGGATTTACATATATATGGATTTATATATATATAAGGGCTTCCCTGGTGGCTCAGACGGTAAAGAATCCACCTGCAATGCGGGAGACCAGGGTTCGATTCCTGGGTTGAGAGGATCCCCCGGAGGAGGGCACGGCAACCCACTCCGGTATTCTTGCCTGGAGAATCCATGGACAGAGGAGCCATGGGATCGCAGAGTGGGACACGACTAAGTGACTGAGCACACAAACATACATATGTAAATCCTCATGTAGATATATATCTATATCTAGATATATGGATTTATATGTGGAATTTATTTTATTCTTTGTTCTGAACTTGGCTTCTTTACTGAATGGTATGTTGGTGAGACTGCATGTCATCCTCCTCCATCCATTTATTTCTTCTTTTAAACATTAATTATTTATGTATTTGGCTGCACTGGGGTCTTAGCTGTGGTATGCAGTATCTGACCAGGAATCACACCCAGGCTCCCTGCACTGGGGGCTCGGCACTTAGCCACTAGACCACCAGGGAAGTCCCCGTCCGTACTCCCCAGTGTGAAATAGCGTGTGCTGTGCAGCCCTCACGGGAGTGTTCATCCGCTCAGTTCACCCCCGCAGTTGTGGGGGAGCGGCGGGGCTCTCTCTATTGTGTCATCGTCACCAGCTCTGCTGCTCTGCGCTGTCTGTGCACGTGTCCTGGTGTGCCCGTCCACGAGAGCCTCTGGGGTGGATGCCCCTGGCGAGCGCTTGGCAGGGCCATAGGCATGTCTTCAGTTTTACAAGGTGAAGCCCAACCACTCTCCACGGTGGTTGTGCCAGGTTATGCCAGCAGCAGGGGTGCCCGGCCCAGATCCTCTGCTGCTCTGTGTCGGGGCTGGAGGTGGGGCGGGGGAACATGCAGGATGGCCAGCCTGCTGGGCTGGCCTCTCCGTGTGACTTTATTTTCATTTTCATGATGGTTAATGGAATTGGGCCCCTTTCCATAAATTTTTCTGGCCATTTGGATTTATTTCTCTTTCCTTTTTTTTTTTTTTTTTAATACTGTTCAAATATTTCCCCATTTTTTCTATTGAGTGGTTTTGCTTTCTTGTTTATTTTCAGGAATCCTCCATGTATCTGGGGTGGGGATCACTTTTTGGGTTACATATTATGAATACAGTCTCTCATGCTGTGGCTTCCCCACCCCACCCCCCCACATAATGTCTTTTAAAGTTGATACATTTAATGCCATTTTAAGAAACATTTCATCCAGAGTTTTAATTTTAGTTGTGGTTTTTCTATTCCACTCTCTCATTTTAGACCTCTAGGTCTCATTTTCACCATGGCAGCAGCTGGATGCGTGGTTCCTTGCCTCCAGTCTTGTTCCTTTCAAATAATCCTCCCTCCATTCATTTCCAGAGTGAAAACTCTTCTGAAGTTGGCACGTCACCCCCTGCCTGATACCCACCGGGAACCCCATCCCGAGTCAGTTTCCTAACGCAGCGCGTCCCCCTGTGACCTGGCTGCCTTCCACCCTCTTCCCAGCCCCACCCACCCCCGCCTGGTCCCAGCCCTCCAGGAATAGCCTGTATTCCTCCTGGCTTACCTTGGCAGTCCTTGTTTGTCCAAGTTGACAGTTAGACGTGGGCTGCCTTATGTCTGGGAAATGCACGCAAACTAACCATGCCCTCCCAGGGAAGACAGGTGAGAAGTCAGATCATCTGGTTGCAGGCTGGACCAGGGGCCCAAAATCCAGCGCAGACAAATGGTAGGGCAGGGAGATTGTGAAGCTTTGGGCAAATTCCCTAACCCTTCTGCATTTCAGTATTTTTTATCTGTGAAATGGGAATAGCAGTTGTACCTACTGCAGGAGGTTGTTGTGAGATTTGCAGGAATTAATCCATGCAAGACTTAGAACTCTCTGGCATATGGTAGCTGTCAGTAAAGGCGAGCTAAAACAGTCATAAATTCTGTCCGGTCATGCTACTTCACAAATGCACTGTAACACCATGTTGTAGGCATGACGGCAGCTTCCTGCCTTGTTTTTGATCCACTTTCTTTTCTGTCGTTTAGTCTCACATGCACTACAGGGCTGCAGCCTGCATATATTTTCCTCATAACTCTTAGCTGGATGCTGGCCTGAAAGATCTCAATAAATAACTTTCCTTTGAGATGTAGCGTCATTTGCTATCTGCAAGTATCTGACTTAGGAAACAAGTGTTGTGATTTAGTTTGCCTAGATAGCATTTAATCTTTGCAGTTGATATTTAAGTCCAAAGACTCGTGTGCATTCAGGGAATCAGAAGTCTCTCATTTGTCACCATGTCCCCAGGTGAGAACAAGGTCTGACTCATAGCAGGATGTCAGTAAATACAATATATGCTTCATAAATGGAGTCCCAAGAGGTGCCCTGTTCATGATGCAGTCAGACCCTATGCCTGGCAGTGGTTATGGGGCATTACCTAGGCTCCACTTGACCTCTGTCTCCTGCCCTGCAGTGACTACCCCAGCAGAAGTCCTTGCTGAAATGTGGCAACATCCCACAAGTTCAAGCTTGTTCTGCATGAAAAGCCCAGATGCGGCTCAGCCGTAACATTTAGGGAGAGAGGGTCCCAAGAAGATGTTAGGTAGTGATTAAATTCCTGTAAAAGGTAATGATGGTACCAGGGAATGGAATAGATGGAAAGGTTTGTCCCCCTAAACCTCAGAGCCGTTCAGTAGTGCAGGGGGCCAGGGGGCTGACCTCCATGCCTGTAACAAAGGCTGAGATCACAGACATCAGAGACGGAAGAAGGCTGTCTCATCGCGGAGGGAGGTTTGGTCACAGCCAGTGTTTGAAAGCGTCCCTTCTGGCTTTAAGAGTTGAAGATTTTGTAGAAATCAGTAGCTCAGAAACTTGGGTTCTCTTTTGGACTCACCTGTCCATTTTTTGACCTATCTACTCAAACGATTTGAGAGTTCTTTTCATTAGCATTTCCACCAAGGAACAGGCGTGGGGAAGTACATGGAGTTGAAACTCTTATGAGGCAGTTTATCTGCTTTGCTCTAAGAAGGATGGAATTGACTCTTGAGCCTGAAGTTAGGTTCGTAGGACCATTTCTCATTTTAATTGCCCCTTCGTGCCTCTGTGCCCACTGACCACCCAGCACTGGCAGGAGAGCATTTTTTGGGTTTTTTTTTTTTAATTTCTGTGCAGATGCGAATGTTCCAAAACTAATTTCATAGAACTCACTTATATTGAGATAGGCAAGTACGTCAGAATTAATGGTAAGGGGAGCTACTTGAATAGCATTCACTTGAAAAAAAAAAAAGTGATAGATTCCTGTGTTGGATTTTTTGTGATTTTCTTCTTGAACAAGAAATATAAACTCTGGGGTGACAACACAGAAAGATATGAAAGCAGCCTCGTTTAGCAGAGTCGCCTCCTGCTCTGGGGACTTCTGCCCAGTCACTCGGGGGGTTCCCTGCAGAGGCAGGACTCAGCCACCCCAGGTTTGTGTCTTTTCCTGGAGTATTTCCCGAGGGATGGTCTGCTCCTCACAGGCCTTGGGAGTCGTGGAGGAGGAGTGGGGTATGTGTGTGCGGGGCCTCTTCCTTCCCGTGGAGGCTGATGACACAGGGGCTGGCCTGGCCCTAACCCTCCTCCTTGTCCCCCCAGCCTTTCCGCTGCGCCCACTGCCATTACTCATGCAACATCTCGGGCTCCCTGAAGCGGCACTACAACCGGAAGCACCCCAACGAGGAGTACAGCAACGTGGGCACCGGGGAGCTGGCGGCCGACGCGCTCATCCAGCAAGGTAGGCGAGCGGCTGCGCCCCTGTGCCTGGCCAGGCCCCTGGGGCAGCTCTGCGGCCTCCCTCAGCACGACCCGCACATTCCTGGTCATCATTGTTCGCTTCCTCCTCCTCCCTGTGAGTTGTCAGTGTTACTTGTGGCTAGGACCATATTACAGCAACCTTAATGGAAACCTTAGGGCTTCCCCAGTGGCTCAGATGGTAAAGAATCTGCCTGCATTGTGGGAGACCTGGTTTCAATCCCTGGGTCAGGAAGATTCCCTGGAGAAGGGAATGGCAACCCACTCCAATATTCTTGTCTGGAGAATTCCATGGACAGAGGAGCCTGGCGGGCTATAGTCCACGGGATCTCAGAGTCAGACACAACTGAGCAGCTAACACTTTCACTTTTGATGAAAATCTTAAACAAAAAAAGTGATCACTTATCCACACATTTTACCAACCCTTCCCATAACATTCATTTATCGGTACAGTCATCCCTCAGTATCGGCAGGGGATCAGTTCCAGGACCCTCATGGGTCCCACAGTCTGAGGATGCTCAAGTCACTTGTGTAAAATGGCAGAGAACAGTTGGTGTCTGCATTTTCAGCCCACATAGGATGTGGAACCTGGGGGTTCAAAGGGTCAACTGTATGGCCGTCTGTCCTTAGTCCATGCACACATTTGAACAAATGAAAGTTCATGGCTAACTTTCTTTACTTAACGTTGATTAACACACACAGTTTGTTTTCCTTTTTTACACTGTCTTCCTACTTTAACTTCTAAGGGCCTTTTGCAATACAGCATGAAGCGGGAGCACCCCACTTTATTTATTTTAAATATTTATTTACTTTGCCTTTTTGGCTGCGTTGCGTCTCAGTTGTAGCACACAGGCTCAGTAGTTGGGCACACGGGCTTAGCTGCCCCGAGTCATGTACGATCTTAGTACAATCAGGGATGGAACCCCTGTCCCCTGCATTGGAAGGTAGAGTCTTAACCACCAGACCACCAGGAAAGTCCCACCCTACTATATTTAACCATGCTCCTGTTGTTGAACATTCTAGGGTTTCTAGATTTTTCTCTTCTTGCAATTATGAATAGCACTATATTAAGCACATTATGGGTGGGGTTCTTTATCCAAAAATATTTGAGTACTCAAATTACATATTCCTCCTGAAAAGAAGAAACGATTTAGAACATTTAAACTAGAGATTGAGTGAAAACTCTAGTATCTTTGAAAAGTTTGGGGGTTTTTCAATACATGGTCACATTTCCATTTGCAAGGGTTTAGCTCACATGCTGTTGCTACCTAGAAACGCTGTTGTATTTTCATCTGTGCTCCGGTAATTCAGCTGAAAAGTGATTGCAGAGTGTAGTGTGTCAGTGGTTGCTCTTCTCTGGATCCTGTGACTCTTTGAAGCTGAAGACCATTTTAGAAACCTATCCCCTCCCCGCTTCCCTGGCCCTGGTGCGTGAAGCTCCACTTGCTGTAACCACCATGAATGGCGTCCTAATGTGAAACAAATGAATTGACTGTATCCTTCAGCACTTCCGGTGACAGGGCTGACGTCTGGAAATAGACGAGCAGCAGAAAACTCTCGGATAATTTTAAGTCATCCAACTGGGATAATGGGAGCATGTGCCTGGTGTTGGTATTAAAGGCAGTTTCTAGGAGTTGGAGGGCAGGACAGTGTGTTGCCATTTGGGCCGGTTACCTACCCTCCATTGGCGGCCCCGAACCTCACGGGGAGCTCACAGCCACCATCACACAGGATTGCGGGAGGATGAAACGAGAACACTTCAGTGTCGGGCACTCAGTACATTTGCATTTCTTTCTTTTGTATTTTTTTTTTCTAAAACTATGCTAAGGCTTCTAGAGCTGGTGTATCATTTTTGAGGACCCCGCTGTCCAGGAATCACAGAAGAGAGGGTGGATTGCCTTCAGAAGTTCAGTTGTCACTCAGTCATGTCTGACTCCTTTTGACCCCATGGACTGCAGCATGCCAGGCTTCTCTGTCCATCACCAGCTCCCAGAGCTTACTCAAACTCATGTCCATCCAGTCGGTGATGCCATCCAACCATCTCATCCTCTGTCCTCCCCTTTTCCTGGGTTGCCTTTGAGTCACAATAAATAATTGGAGTACAGGGCTAGTGACTCATTTCAACATCCTTCACACTCTTAGGCTGGACTGGCGGGAAATAGACATTTACTTGGTCATGGGAACAGGTGTGGGGATCTGATTGATGCCTCTGTCATAGTTCCCTGCTTCCAGACTTTCATCACTACCTTGCACAAAACGTGCTGAGGTCAAGTTGCTTCATGCCCTACAATTTCTTCATGCCCTAAGTTAACTTTCTAACTTGCTCTATAAGCAGTTGGCATTCCCTGACAGGGTCTGGGTTTTCTAATTTTGAAGGGCTATTTTTGGCCTTCATGTGTGTGTTTATGTATTTTTGCTGTGCCCCCATCAAGAGACTCTCCTGGAAGGAAGCAACGGAATGTGTTTTGGCTCATAGGAGACACCGTGCCTCTGTGTCTTGGCAGGAGAACTGTCTCTGAAATCCGAGAGCTGGTTGAGGATTAGTGCAGCTCAGAGCCCTCAAGAGCACACAGCTCTCGCTGACCTTAGGTCTGAGGGAGAGAAGGAGAGAGGAAGAAGATGGGGCTGAATAAAAAGAATCATAATGCTGAGTTGTTTGGGATCACTCACTGGGACTTTTCTCATTTTCTTTTGATTAATTTCATGTAATTCTCCCCATCCTTGTTTGGTTTTATTTTCCTCTTCTACCAACCCCTTAAAAATTATCTTCCTGGGACTTTATAATTTCTTGTTTTGAGATAGAGGAATAGGTCTTAAAATGACATAATAAAAAAACCACATATATATCTATGACCAATTCATATTGATGTATGGAAGAAACATATCGTAAAGTAATTATCCTCCGAATAAATAAATTAAAAAGTATTTCTAAAATTAAAAAATCATACATGTAGTTTTCTCAAAATGATGTTGCAGTCTCCTGAAACCAAGTGCAGGACTCCTTGTCCGTCCGCTGTGTTGAAACAGTGACACATGGGAGCCGTCGATGGCTGAGAAGGATGGTTCTGCCCCAGGCTCAGGGGTTTGGGGAGGGGGTCCGAGCACTTTTGTAGAGGAGGCGGGGAGAGGACCTAAAAGGCTGAGGTTTCCGCTCCCGGGCAGGTTTCTCAGGGAAGGGACTGTGGTGTTTTTCCTGCAGTTTGGGTCCTTTTCCGTGAACCCTGGAGTGGAGGCTGCTGGGGTGTCCGCCTGTCGTGTTCTGGAAATGTTCACCAGCTGGCTTTCCTGGGGCAGGGGACGGGGTGCTGATACGTAGCGTTTTCCAGTTTCTGTGCTGCGAATATTTCCACTGGGGCCAATTTCAAGCTTTCCATGTGACATCGCTGAGTTGGGCAGGGATGTGCCCAGCCAGCTACTGAGCTGGTTCCCTCTGGCTCCAGCACACGTCTGGTCCCGGGGGCGCAGGCTGCGTGCCAGCCGTGTGCCACCCACGTGCCAGCCATGCCTCAGCCGGAGGCACTTGTACTCCAGTGCTTTTCTGGCAGTTAGACTTGTACTGAATGCTGTATAAATGCTTTATCCGCTGCTTGTGTTTTATCTACTTCTGATATTTTGAAAGCAGATCAATCTCTTGTTTATTCCTCTCTGTCAGTCACTTGTTCATTAATATGGATATGAGGTGTTTTCCCACAAAATATACATTTTCTTGTTGTATCACTTCAGTGGGCCTGCCCCTTTCCTCCTCTGAAAAAGCCTGATGAAGCCAGCTCAGGAGCTGGTTCACTAAAACTAGAGGTTGTGAGAGGCATCAGATGCTTGGTGCTTAGCGTCACAAGCTCTCAGCTTGTTCCCGGAGCTCATGGCCTGGCAACGATGGGCTGGTCCTTTTCCAGGGACCTCATGGCCCTCCTTCAAGTCGCCCCAGGATACTGGCACAAGTCTAGGGTCGGGTGCACAGCCCTGGAGCCCGCTGTGATCCCTGTGGCCCCGGGACCAGTTACTCAGCTTCTCCGAGCATCAGTTTGCAAAGATGAGATCTTATTCTCAAAGATCCCAGACCGTGCCTGATGTCACAGTGCCTGATAAATGGCTCACATTCCCTGTCGTGTTTATTCCATCGCCTTCTTCACAGTGTATCTTAAGCTCATCGTGTTCCCCATGCTGTGCGAGGCACTGGGATGTGGTGGCATTTGTAGTCATTCTGGGTTGGGGATGAAGCCTGGGCAGCTCTTCCGTGTTCTGATCATCTAACAGAAAGTATGTGCTCCTTTAACAGGCCCCACGTTGCTATAGGAGAGAAGTTCACTGCTTCTCTCAGGTGGTGAACCTTATCTCAGGTCACTCATTTAAGGAGTCATTGAGCAGGGGCGTAGATAAATGAGATAAGAAAAGATATGAGGAAGAGGGCCAGAGAAGGCTTAGTTTGTGGCATCTGCTGAAATCTTTGTGTTGTTTTGAACAGTTATATTAAGATTGTAAACATGTATATCCATACCTTTGATGTACATTCATGTCTTAGTTTTTTCACACCAGATTTGGGGAAAATAGTATAGAAAAAAATCCAGAAACTGTCAGCCAACCCAGGGGTCAAACCCAGGTCTCCTGCATTGCAGGCGGATTCTTTACCAGCTGAGCCACAAGGAAAGCCCAAGAATACTGGAGTGGGTAGCCTATCGCTTCTCCAGGGGATCTTCCCAACCCAGGAATCAAACTGGAGTCTCCTGCATTGCAGGTGGATTCTTTACCAACTGAGCTATCAGGGAAACCCTTCCACACTAGATTCGGGAAAATTGTATAGAAAAAAATCCAGAAACTGTCAGCCAACCTAGAGTCCTTTATTTGAATTTTGAACATTTTTATTCTGAAATTGTTTTTATTAGGGCCCAGATCCCATACATTAGTGGAAGATGCTTCCAGTGACGTGATGCTGTGCTGTTGGTTGTTATTTTCCATGTTACCTTATCTCTCATGAGGTTGGCATCATCTTTCCCATTTTAAAATGAGGAGGTACAGAGAGGAGAAAGGACTGGACATCAGCCACACAGTGAACAGGTGATCAGGCCAGACCCGGGTCCTGATTCAGAATGTGGCTTCTCACCACGGATGGGCTACATCCCCTGACGTGAGTCTCAACTGTGCACTTGTTGAGGAGGAAGGAAGGAAGAGGAGGAAGAGGGGGAGGTGTGGTCCTGTTGGGGACTGGTTTGCATTTGCTGGTGGCCACACAAGGTCTCACAAGGACGTGTTGAAAGGTTACACATGCGGGAGCTGTCTGCTTTCTCCTGCTTCTTTGCCTCCAGGTCTGACTGCTAACCTGACCAAGGCTGACTCTAGGGCCTCTCTTTCTCTTTCCAGCCCTTCCCCAGTTGTCCAGAGGATCTCAGATCACCAAGATTTTGAGAAGTGTGTGGGAGGACCAGAAGGGATGAGGGAGACCTTGATTAAGCTCTGACTCGGCCTGACCCAGGGTCAAAGGCACTTTGTTTTCCCTCTGCAGTGTTTCCCCGAGTCCGATTTCGTGTTTCACATGTCAATAAAATAAAAGTTCTCTGTGTCCACTTTCCGTTGATAATTAAGCTGCCTTTGGTCCAGTTACCCTTGAACGTCTGTGTTAGTTTCTTATTGCTGCTGTAACAAGTGACCACATGGTTGGTGGTAGTTTAAAACAGCACAGATTTATTATTTTGCCATTCTGAAGGTAAGGAGTCCAAGCTGGTCTCACTGGCTCAAGTCAGGTTTGCTGACAAGTCTGTATTCCTTCTGGAATCTCAATCAGGATGTTTTCTCTTTCCAGCTTCTGGAGGCTGTCTGCAGTCCTTGGCTCTGCCCCCTCCTCTATCTCCAAAGCTGGCAGTCTCTTTGTTAGGTGACGGCACTGGGGTCTGCTGTCCTGCCCACTCTTAGAAGGATCCTTGTGATAACATTAGGCCCGTCCAGATGGTGCAGGATAATAGCCCCATCTCCAGCCCCTTACCTGATCCTTTCTGCCACCTGAGGTTTTATTTTCACATGTTCCAGGGTTTAGGATGTGAATATCTCTGGGGAGCCTGTTATTCTGCTGAGCCCACACTGTCTTTTTTTTTTTTTTCTGCTTTTTATTTTGTACTGGAGTATAGCAGATGACACCACCCTTATGGCAGAACATGAAGAGGAACTAAAAAGCCTCTTGATGAAAGTGAAAGTGGAGAGTGAAAAAGTTGGCTTAAAGCTCAACACTCAGAAAACAAAGATCATGGCATCCGGTCCCATCACTTCATGGGAAATAGATGGGGAAACAGTGGAAACAGTGTCAGACTTTATTTTTGGGGGCTGCAAAATCACTGCAGATGGTGACTGCAGCCATGAAATTAAAAGACGCTTACTCCTTGGAAGAAAAGTTATGACCAACCTAGATAGCATATTGAAAAGCAGAGACATTACTTTGCCGACAAAGGTCTGTCTAGTCAAGGCTATGTTTTTTCCTGTGGTCATGTATGGATGTGAGAGTTGGACTGTGAAGAAGGCTGAGCGCCAAAGAATTGATGCTTTTGAACTGTGGTGTTGGAGAAGACTCTTGAGAGTCCCTTGGACTGCAAGGAGATCCAACCAGTCCATTCTGAAGGAGATCAGTCCTGGGATTTCTTTGAAAGGAATGATGCTAAAGCTGAAACTCCAGTACTTTGGCCACCTCATGCGAAGAGTTGACTCATTGGAAAAGACCCTGATGCTGGGAGGGATTGGGGGCAGGAGGAGAAGGGGACGACAGAGGATGAGATGGCTGGATGGCATCACTGACTCAATGGATGTGAGTCTGAGTGAACTCCGGGAGTTGGTGATGGACAGGGAGGCCTGGTGTGCTGCAGTTCATGGGGGGGCAAAGAGTCGGACACGACTGAGCGACTGATCTGAACTGAACTGAACTGATAGCTGATTAACAGTGTTGTGGTAGTTTCAGGTGAACAGCGAAGGGACTCAGCCATACATATATGTGTATCTATTCTCTCCTAATCTCCCCTCCCATCCAGGCTGCCACGTGGCACTGAGCAGAGAGTTCCCCGTGCTATATAACAGTCCCTATGGGTTATCCATGTTAAATACAGCAGTGTGTCCATGACCACGCCAGACTCCCTAGTGGTCCCTCCCCTTGGCAACCATAAGTTTGTTTCTAAGTCTATGAGTCTGTTTCTGTTTTGTAAGTTCATTTGCATCATTTCCTTTTAGATTCCACATATCAAGGATGTCATAAGATATTTCTCCTCCTCTGACTTAATACACCGCCTTTTATAAGGATATAAGCTTTAGCATTTTTGCCTTCATAGGAAAAACAAAAAACCAAGACCCAAGAATTCAAGGAAGTGGTTCTGAGTCATGTGAGCCAAGTGACAAATGCAGATCTCCTGACTGTCCAACCGAGTATCCATGCCATTCTGGGAGTTATATTATTGAAAATGAAATTGAATTTTCAATAACGTCAGCCGCTGCAAAGGAGTGAAAATAGTTTACTTGAAATTCCTCTGGAATAGATTGAATTTCGAAAAGAACAAAAGATGCCATGATGGAGTTTCCGAATTGCTCCTGAAATTCTGTCCTTTGGCTTGGTTCGTCTTTCCTTATGAGGAAGATTGCAACTTGCAGGGAGGGGGGGTTGTGGTTTTTATGGGGTGCACTTAATATCAGGGCTGCAAGGAAACTCACTAGGTCTCCCCGTGACCTTTGCCAAGTGTTGCCTAAGCATTTAATGAATTGAAATGGAAATTAATTTTTCTCGACTTTGATGTCAATTACCTGGCATAGTTACACCTTCTGTCTAGATTACACATTTCCATTTGTTGTTCTTTAATTAAAGCCACCGTGATAAAGGTGGGAGTTTTAATTAGTGTGGGGGCATTCTCATATTAATTTTAATTTAAGCATGATATCAGGATGTTTTTTCTCCCTAAATTAGTTTCCATTAAAGAACAGCCCAGAAGGAATTCTTAATTTCATTTTAAAGCCTAAATTTAACCTTCGGTAGTTTGTTTGTGTTCATTGCCACAGATTAAGTCTTTATAGAACCAACGTCAGCTTAACCCAGAGACAAGGTAGTGGTTCTCCTGCCTTGGAGGGTTTTAAAAGATGATTGTAAGAAAATGCATCATTTTAGATGATGAACAAGCAATAACAAAGAAGAACTAAGTTTAATTATCCTCCAGGCAAGAAAGAACGAGCTCATTTGATTTTGCCTAAAAAAGTGCAGTGTGTTTGAGTTTCGGAAAAACAACTGTCTGAGCTGCCTTTTCTGTAGAATGTTCTAGAAGTTCAGGATTTGGTAACTGTTGCCGGTCTCTGTGGGCTTCCCAGGTGACGTTAGTGGTAAAGAACCCGCCTGCCAAGGCAGAAGACAAAAGAGACACAGGTTTGTTTTGACCCCTGGGTTTGGGAAGATCCCCTGGAGGAGGACATGGCAATATTCTTGCACGGAGGATCCCATGGACAGAGGAGCCTGGCAGGCTGTGGTCCATAGTGTCACAAAGAGTTGGACACAGCGGAGCAACTGAGCACTCGCACGCATGCACGGTCTGTGCTGGCTCTGCCCGCTGTCTCTGTTGTACCTGCTGTGCTGCTCTGTGCTCGCCCAGCGTGGAAAGGCCAAGGTTCAAGGGATTGTGCCGTCAGCCACCTGGGTTAGCTTCCATTCCCACTAATTCCTGTTCTGGGTATGAAGGGAAGCCGGTGGAGGGGCTTACACCTATGAGAGATGTGATTTCAGCTGAGTTTTTAAGACCAGCCGTTGTGCCGGGTGGAGAGCAGACCCACTGTGGCTGTGGGAGACCAGTTAGAGGCCTTCTGTTCCCATCTCACTGCCCTGGCCCCTCGGGTGCAGGCCTGATGCTGCTAGCGCTTGGCCCGACTCTGGCCTGCTCAACATCCGGTAGATTAGAGGCCTGATGTGGGGCTTCTCTGGTGCTTCAGATGATAAAGAACCCATGTGCCAACGTAGGAAATGTGGGTTCGATCCCTGCGTTGGGAACATCCCCTGGAGGAGGAAATGGCAACCACTCCAGTATTCTTGCCTGGAGAATCCCATGGACGGAGGAGCCTGATCGGCTACAGTCCATGGGGTTGCAAAGAGTTGGATGCACCTGAGCAGAACACACAGCACTGCTGGGGCTGCAGCTGGCCTCCCGGGGGACGAGTCTGCTTCTGAAAGCACTCCTGCTCAGTTGCTTCCCTGTACTAACACTTAGGTTAAACTGACACCGCATTCATTGTAAACCAACTGTGCTTCAGATGAACAAACAAACAAATGATTTTTGTCCAGCTCCAAATTTAGTTACTGCTTCTGATAAAATTTTAGATAGTCTTTGTATGACTCTCAATTTTTTCTTTTTAATTCTAGAGTTTTATATTCTCTTAATTAAAACATGCAGGTACTTCCTGGAACATTTGTCAAATTTAATCAGTTAAATAAATAGTGACATTTCAGGATGTGACCAGCTTTTTCATTTGTCCTTTACAGGGATATTCAAGCGGGGATTTATATCCCTGGCTTCACTTCTGACATGAAGGAGGCTGAGCATCTGGCCCTCTGTCTTAGTGTTTCGGGACAAAAGAGATTGAGAAGCGCAACCGTTGTCCTTCAGTTACTTTTCGCTTTCTAAATTATTTGTTATTTTCAAATAAAAATGTGAAAAAATGATTTAAGCCACTGTATCCACTCAGCCAAAGGAATATTACTCATCTTGACTCTCTGTCACCTAAAATATTAAATGTGTATTAGATTCTCCGCAAATTCTGATTCAATAAATGAAAAGACATGCATTAAGTTTTAAAATCTCTGCCCGGAAAAACATATTGAACTGCTGCTATTCTGTTTACTAGTAGAGTAAGCTTGGATTGAAAGTAAATACTGGAGATGAACGCATCTCTTAGGTTTGAGGCATGTGGACGGAAGGCTGTGAGCGTGTTCTTACCTGTGTCTGTGCTTCCAGGCGGTTTGAAGTGTCCAGTGTGCAGCTTCGTCTATGGCACCAAATGGGAGTTCAACAGGCACCTGAAGAACAAGCATGGCCTGAAGTTGGTGGAGAGCGAAGGAGACCCCAAGTGGGAGGTACTTTTGAAAGCTTGGTCTTGATCGTGACTTTCCTCAGCACAGACAACAAACCAGGCAAGCCCGGTGCCGTTCCTTGGAGCAATGGGTTTTCTGGTGGGAAACTTGGACGTCTTTTCGAACCCCGTCTCCTGTCTGATGGGGGTGTACTGGATGAGGTCCAGGCCACGCATGTGACTTCTTACGCTGAGTTGTGTTGCGCCTGGTTTGTGAATGAATGTCTGCATTGGGCTCACTGATACCTTTACTTCTGTTATCTTGAATCCAGAGTTTCAGAAACTGCATCTGAAAGAACAATGCTTGACAGTATATATTGTTAGTCCCCGCCCCGAGAACAGAGAAGGGCCCCGCCTGCTGATTTTAGATCCTCGTCTCCCTCAGCTGAAGGCAGGCGCTCCTACCTGTCACCTTTGTTTCCAGTCAGATGTTGGAGCCAGTTTCCTGGCTGGATTCTATAAAAGCCAGTAGCTGTATTTTGTAAGCCAGTAGCTATTTCTCTTTTCAGGTACCAGGGGTCACTGCCAAATTGCGGTTTACCTGAGGCGGAGTTTCTCAAACTCAGTGCTGCTGAGATTATGATCTGGACAGTTCTTTGTTGCAGAGGGCTACGCTCTGCATTTTAGAGTGTTTAGGAGCGTCGTTGACCTCTGCCCATGAGGATCCACCAGCACAGCCAGTTGTGAAAACCAGACAGAAAGCACAGACACTGCCAGGTTCCCCAGGAGTCACAATGGCCCTCAGTTGAGGACCCCTTCCTGAGGAGTTTCTGTCATATCAGAGTATCCAGTGGGTTTACTGCAGTTAAGAGTAAGGGCTCAGAAACAAATCCAATGACAATGTGGGGGTTGTTTCAGAAAGCAAGGGAAGGGTTGTCCAGTGGGAGGGAATGTGTTAATCTGTTAACATAACCCATCATAGTATCAGAACTAGGGAGAAAACTGAAAGGATCATCTTCATGGATGGAGAAAAGGCATTTGAAAAAATTCCACATCCACTGATTAAAAACAGTCAATAAAGCAGAATTTGATGCGTACATCTTTAAGACAAAAAACAAAATATATGTGTTTCAGATCAAGAGCCAACATCTTGAGTTTCTTATTAGATTTGGGAACAAGATGAGGATGCCCTAGGGGCTCCCGTCTTTTAACATCATGGGAGGCCTCAGCTGGCATGTTGGACAAGGTAGAGTAAATAGAGATGTAAGAATCAGAAAAGAAATGAAGTATTTCTGTAGATACAGGATTATGTTTTTGAAAATCTAAGAATGAATGAAAATCTACTACACATGATAAGCAGCAAATTAAAACATCAATATACAATAATCAATGGCTTTTATAGAGAGAGAACCTAGAACAAAATAGCAGAGATTTAAATGTGAAAAAAGAGATATTTTACAAATACCAGAAGAAAACATAAGTGAATCTATTTGTAAATTGAGAATGTGGAGAACTTCCTAACTATAACTCAAAATCCAGATTTAATTAGGAAAATGATTGAAAACAAATTAACCACATGAAAAACATTTTAAAAATCTTATGTAAAAGAACTCATAGAGGGGCAAATGACACACAAAAAAAGTATTTTCAGTCATATCATAGAAAAAAGGTGAATATCTTAATGTTGTAAAAGGCTTCTTCTAGCAATACTGGTGAAAAAGATCAATAGCCCAAAATGCAAGAGATAAGAAAGGTTCAAAGAAAAAGAAATGCAAATGACCTTGGCTGTCTGAAAGTGTGATCAGCCTCACATGTAATAAATGTAATTAAAACTAGACAGAGATAGAATTTCTTACCTATTCAACTGGCAAGAATCCACCAGTTTGACATCATCTCTGCTGGAGAGGCTGAGTAAATAGGCATTCTCATACATTGCTGGTGGGAGTGTAAAACAGTGTGACCTTTATGAAGGGGAATCTAGCAATATCTACTGAAATTACATATGTGCTTCTTTTTCCATTAACTAAACAATCCCACCGTTAGAAAACTGTCCCAAGGTTATACTGACAAAAATGAGGGAAGGTGTCTACACAAGGCTGTTTATTACAACTCTGTTAATGTAGTATGTGAAGGTAGACTGTGTGTGCATGTACACCAATAGATTGATGCAGAAATAACTCCAAATATATGTGTATACATGGTTAGTATACATGCATGTAGACTTCCCTGGTGGCTCAGACGGTAAAGCTTCTGCCTATAATGTGGAAGACCTGGATTCAATCCCTGGGTCAAGAAGATCCTCTGGAGAAGGAAATGGCAACCCACTCCAGTATTCGTGCCTGAAAAATCCCATGGCCAGAGGAGCCTGGTGGGCTATAGTCCATAGGGTTGCAGAGTCGGACACAACTGAGTGACTAAACTTTAAACTTTATACATGCATGTATTTCTTAGCTTTTTGTGCTAAGAGGACCTAGAAACAGTGACCCCAACTGGCAATGAGCACACCTAGTCTCCAGGTCTTGGTTTCTAACAGGATTCTCCAAGAAGAGGAACCAGGGTCCCTTGGAAAAAGTGGTTGACTTCAGGGCAGAGGCAGAAATTACGGAAGGTGATCCTGGAGCATTTTGCAGTGCTGGAAAGTAACACCAGTGTGCTCCACAAAAGTAAGAGAAGTGTGTCAAAATGGCACAGGAGACAACCCGGAGAGTTCCTAGCCGTTCTTTCTCCAGGGCTTCTTCCCAACCCAGGAATCAAACCCAGGTCTCCCGCATTGCAGGCAGATTCTTTACCAGCTGAGCCACTAGGGAAGCCCAAGAATACTGGAGTGGGTAGCCTATCGCTTCTCCAGGGGATCTTCCTGACCCAGGAATTGAACTGGGGTCTGCTGCATTGCAGGCAGTTTCTTTACCAGCTGAATGACCAGGAAATCCCCTAGAGAGTTCCTAATGGCCCCAAACTGGAACAATTTGAGTAACAAAGTAAATCATGATAGTATTGGACTAAAAAAATCACTCAAAGCATAGAGTAAATATCTCTGCATCCATACTGATAAATGATTGAATAAATAGTAGAGAAAGAACAGTTCTTTACTACAGAATAATTCTGATCAATAGATCTAGAAAGTGGGGGAAATAGAAAATTACCATTAGAACACCACAGTAATAATTACAGTAGCCAAGGTCCATTGATGAATGCCGGAATTAGTCAACAGAAGTTTTGAGGAGAAATAGAGTATTGATGTAACCTCAAAATATCTCCCCCTAAATAATCATGAATTTACAGGGAAAAGTAGTAACATCACAGTTCAGACACCTGGCCAACACCACCTTAGCCACCCGACCGAGGTCAGAATTCTCGGTAGTGAGACAGAGTGACATCATGTACCGCACCCCGCCCCCCCGCCCCCGGCGTGATGCAATCAGAAGGGCCGTCATCACACCATTTGGATTCATGTGATGGTTTCTTGTGATTAGGTAGGGGCCGAGGATTGTTGGAAGATTATTGATGGCCCTTCTGATTTTATATAACAATAAAAACAAAACTGAACTTTAAAAAAGCAAGCCCTGAAAATTAAGAGTAGAATGAAATCAAGGATCTAAACTATATGTCAAAGCGATGGCAGAACTACATAGAGAAGAAATATTTTAAGAGATTTTAAGATAGAAATTGGATTGTTCCTCCCCAGTGGAATAGAACCTAAGGGTGAAAGGAACTGGCAAAAAAAATACTGTTCTCAGTTATTCCACCAGCAGCGGTTGGTATTGTTACTCTAAGGCTGTTGTTAGTATTTGCAGAGTGGAGTGAAGCACATCAAATGTGTTTAAATCCATGAGTTTATAATAATCCTGGGAGAAAACTCCTTAGTTACCTGTGCAGAGTAATAGTGAATCAACTCTATTTTGATAAATAAAATTGTTACTTTGGTAAGGCTCAGAGTCTAACAATTATTCTACCTCATCGAAACAAACCGTATCTCAGAATAACCGAATGTTGGAGGAGAGAGATTTCTTTGTGTAGAAGTATTCCAGCCAACAAGTGAAGGTTTTCATGACTTCTGTTTTACAACCCTCCACTGGCATCGTGGGTCTAGCCATGACCGTCAGTCTCCTGCCAACACAGCAAAAACAGGAACGCTCAGTCACAGAGTGTCTCCTGATGGAGGTACACGGTGTTACCGTGGGGTCCTCCTGCCTCCTGATCGCCTGATTTAAGCTTCCACGTCTGACTGTCAGTGAACACACTCAGTGGTTCCCTGGTGGTGCAGACAGCAGAATCCAGGCTGTTGGAAACTCTGACGGCAAGCGACCACTTTTCACAATGAAACCATAAGCAGAGGAGAAAGAGTGGAAGGAGAGCCTATAAATGCAAGTGTTATGAGACTTTTATCAGGCAGTTCTAATACATGGATTTCAATAACTTAAGTACGACTTGTGGGATTAAGTTGTGAAAAAATGAGTTGGGGAAATTAGAATAGCACTTAGGGATGTGAAGTCATTCAGGAATCACTGTTAAGTGTTCTGAGTGTGATGGCGGTGTTGTAGTTCTGGTTTGAAAGAGTTTTATCTTTCAGAGGTGCATTCTGAAATATTTAAATCGATGTGACGTCTGCATTTGCTTCAAAATCAAAGGGCCGTTGTGTGGAGCGTGGAGGGGGCATCAGCAAAAGCGGACTGGCCGTGAGGTGGTGACTGCTGAAGTGGTGCTGTGAGCATGGAGGCTCGCTTCTCTGTCTTGTGTGTGTGTGACATTTTCTATAAGAAAATTTAAGGAATGTGGACTTCAAAAGACTTCCTTGCAATTTCCTGGCTCTTCCTGTAAACAGTTTGACCTTGAGCCATTGCTTGTCGAACCTCTGTGACCGCTGTGTTCTAATGTCTGTGGTGAGGCTCCTGCCACTCAAGAGGTCAAAAGGATTGAGAGACAGGATGTATGAAATGCCAGGGTTACTGTCTAGTCCCCAGCAGGTCCTCTGTGCGGCGGCGATGGTGTCAGCAACATCACCATCTATGGAAATCCTCTGGTACTTCAAGTCCATACTTGCAGGGCTTTGCTCTCTGTTAACAAATAGACATGGAATGCTGGTTCCTGATGTAAACAGCATCTCTTCTGGCCAGCTGGTGCTTCTGTTCGTGCAGTCATGCCCCTCTCCTCTGAAGACCTGGCTTCTTACAGATCTTGACACCTTCAGCAGAGCTGTGACTCTACAAATACAGTTGACACAAAGTCACCTACTAGACTCCAGAAGTACGACAGTTGAGCAGCCAAGACGCTGGCCAGGGGTGGTCCCCGAGTGATGACAGGCTGCCTGTACTAGCCATCACGCTGTTGCCAGGCTCCCTGGAGTGCCCTGCAAAGCACTGCCTTCCCACAGATGGTTATTACAGAGAGTACCCCAAAGCCGGGGAGCCATGCCACGCCCTTCCTGTTCATCACAGGCTGAGATCCATTTCGTGTTGGCCACAATGTTGCCTAATGGTACTTATAAGGAAGCATGCTTCTTTTTGTTCATTTATGCGTTCATCAGATACTCATTGGGTGTCTACTAAATGTCAGGCTGGAAATGAACTAAATGAACTTGACCACTTGGCTGTAAAAGAATAATCACATTCTATTCTGAGCCTTTGTGAATAGCTGATAAGTGCTTACAGAGTATGATAACTTTGGCTCCTATAAATTCTGTGTAAAATCTCCTTTTCGTTCTTCTTTATTGGTGACATTCATGCTTGCCTGCCTTCCAGTGCTAGGAAGAGATGATTATGAATATCTAGTTCGTGTGAAATGTCCACCTCTCCTCTCCTTATCGGTGTGAGATTTCTGTAAATGTCCCTTTAGCTTCTTCTTCTCTCATGGGGTCCTGATTCTGCACAGGTGTATCTTCTCTGGCCAGTTGGATTTGTCATACCCATCCTGTAAAAATAAAATGAGCCGCAGACTGCACGAGTAGCTGAGATCTCCTGAGATCTTGCTGTGTGCCGGGACCCATGCTCTAAGCTGGCCAGAGGTTGTGGTGACTGGTCCTCTCCTCCCGTCTACCGCCACCACGCTGTGCCTCCCTCTTGGCCTCATGGCGGGAGGCCCCAGGCACAGGGGATCAGAGCAGTGTTGGTGGCAGTGGGAGGGGCAGAGCACACATGAGGGTCTCTCTGTGCGTGTCTCATCACTCATTGTGAACAACATCCTCTATTCCCTGCGGCAAGAACGTGTCACCAGAGGCTTTCCTCCAAAGCTGGTTTTAAAGCCTCGGCACTTGGCACAGAGAAGTTTCCTCTTTGGGAGATGGGTTTTTATCGGAGCACTGGTTTCTCAGGGGTGCCAGGCAAATGAGCTGCTGCAGACACATTGCTGGTGTGTGTTTGTTTTGTTTGAATCCATTATCGCGGGGCTTATGGGGACCTTCTAGGGGCTCTTCTAGGCAGTCCCATCAGTGATTCTGTGTTTTTGTTTAGCCAGCAACAGAAGCTCCCGAGGAGCCTTCCACCCAGTACCTGCACATCGCAGAAGCTGAAGAGGACGTTCAGGGCACACAGGCTGCCGTGGCCGCCCTTCAGGACCTGAGATACACCTCAGAGAGTGGTGAGAGCGCCCCCCGCCTCCCTGACACCTTAGAGCTGGTCTTTGGCAGGCTGAATGAATGAATGAACTTGTGAATGAGTGATGTCCGTCACTCGATCTCCTTCAGCTGCATTGTGCCCTCAGGAGCGCTCTAGCTCTCTGACAACTAGAGATCTCTTACAGAGTCTTCTAGAACAGAGCTGCAGGTGAAGTGGTGCCTCCAAACGGTGTTGCCGGATGTCCACGCATATCGTCACGTCTCTCCCTTCCAAGTGCTAACCAGGCCCACCCTGCTTAGCTTCTGAGATCAGACGAGATTGGGCCCGTTCATGGTGGTATGGCCGTAGACTCATCACGTCTCTGAGCAGCGTGTGGGAAGACGGGTCTTATAGTCCTCACTTCACAAGAGGCAGGAGACTTCCTCCTTGTAAATGGTTGGCTGAGGCTCACCCACTTCTTGGGTGTTGGAGCTGGTCTTGGAATCTAGGTCTCCTAACTTTTTGTTGGAGTGCCATCCCTGTTCCAGGCTCCCTCAGAGTCATCTGTTCTGGGGGGTTTGTTCCAGGGTCTACAGGAGGCAGACGGGGGGCGTGGCTGAGACCGGGGGCAGTCTGCTGGCCTTCCTAACGGCCCCTTATGGACCTGTGGGCCCAGGACTGTCTGCTGTCCAGTTCTTCTGAAAAGCCCCAAGTCAGGATCTTCATGTCAGATGTCATCAATGTCAAATGTTAGATCAATTCAAAAAACAAACCACTGTGCCAGCCTAGTGGCAACTGGGGAATTGGGCTGAGAACACTTTTTCTTAATGCTCTTTAAAAAACAGGAACAGAAGACAAGTTAATATAAGGTGCCTCAGTGCTCTGTGTATGGCGGGACAGGATCAGGCAGGCGGGATTAGAGGAAGCGCACGGTGAAGTCAGACGGTGACAGAAGATGGGAACTCACCATTTCACCCAGCTCTTAGTCCCTAAGCCCCAGGTGGTAAGAAGGATGCACAGAATGTCCTGTGAGCCGCTGTCTTTGGGGAAGATCCGAGGCCGGCGCCGTGCACACTGCCCAGTGAGCTGGGGTGACCCGGGAGAAACCCCGCAGCCTGTGAGAGCGGCAGGCCCTGCGAATGGGGCGTCCGGGCCCCACCATCAGCGCGGTTCCCAGAGCTGACGCTGTGTCTGCTCGTGTTTCCTTCCCGCACATGCAGTGACTTCATCGAGTGCTCACGCTGGGCTGGGCCAGCTGGAGTCCCCCACGCACACACTCCCTTGCTCCCACACTCCCTCTCTCTTTTGACAGGTTCTCTGTGTCCCCTCCTGACTGTTAGGAAACGATGCAGCTCAGCAGCTGGGCCTCCATTCTGGGTCCTGGCCTCCCTGCACTGCGTCTCCAGCCACCTCAGAGCTGTGCCCGCCTGGGCCAGACTCTGCACGTCTCAGCACGAACTGAATCTGCTCCTCCCCCGCCCAGCACTTTTCCTAGCAACGGCATCTTCATCCTCAGGGTTCAGGCTGTGTGTCACCTCCCGGGAGCCCACCGGACTGTCCTGCGGAGCTCCCTAGTCGCCCCCCTCATATGAAACTGACCAGGGGCTGGAAACGGTGGCTTACCGTCTGTCCCGGTCGCCTGCGAGCCCTGGAAGGAGAAGCGGGGAGGCAGCAGTAGGTCTTTGTCTGAGTTCCTACTGGGAACCGTGTTCCTGGCTGACACTTGGGACTTGATAAATGGTCATTAACAAAGGAAATGGATGAAGAATTAAAAGCTTACTTCCATGCATTTTTTTAAGGGTCAATGTTTTGTTTAGTGTTTGGCTGTTTAGAATGGTTGGCTTCAAGGCGCGCCCTCCCCCCCTCCTCCAGGAGTGTGTGTGTGTGTCTGTTTGTGTGTGAGGTGTGTGCAGGGGACGCTAGGCCTGTGCATGGTGAGCAGGTGCCCACGTCATTGCTTCAGTCATAGGCCATGTCCTACCCTCCGTGTAGAACACAATGAATGCCCTTCTCTCATCTCTTAATGATTCACGTTGGAACGAGGCCCGCAGAAAGCTGTCCAGGAGGATGTAGACATTGGAGGAGACTTCGTACTATTATGCTAACCTGGAGACCAGGCAGTAATTTCCCTCCTGGTGAATTAACGATCGGGGTCAGAGTGGCGTGTTCAGGAGAGTCACAGATGGCCAAGCATATGGTGAAAGCAGGCAGAGTGTGCTCAGTAGCTGTCCTGATGATGTCGATTCCAGGCTTCTGAGATGAGTAAAAGAAAACCCTGATTTAGAAGTCTAAAGACCACCAACTTGACGACTGGGACGTCCTCGCGTGTCCTGCCCGTATCCTGTGTAACTTACCTGGCTCATGCTCACTGGCGCCTCCCACCGTGCTGCAGGGAAACCAGCTCTGCGGTGTGCTTCCCAGGAGTTCTGTTCTGAGAGGCAGCCCTGTGTCCACAAGTTTGCATTCAGAACATCCAGGCTTGAGCCCTGCCCTGTGACGTAGCTGATCCGATGGCCCAAGGCGGGTCTCTTCGATTTTTTGTGGTGAAGTGATTAATTTATAAAGTGGGGATATACCACCACAGTGTCATCTCCTCACAGGCTGTGTGGAGTTTGGAGATGTTCTTACAGGGAGTGTGTTGTGAGCTGTGATGTACCACACACTTTGTTTCTGTGGTCACAGTGAGTGCTTACTGAGAACGCATGCATCCTTGGAGAAGGCACCACCCAACCATGGCCTCTAGGAAGGCTGCTTCTGCATTCAGTGACCTTCACCGCCCTTGGACTTAACCATCTCCTGTTTGCTTCTTCCTGCTCAGGTGACCGACTTGACCCCACGGCCGTCAACATCCTCCAGCAGATCATCGAGCTGGGCACCGAGACCCACGATGCCACGGCTGTTGCCTCGGTGGTCGCCATGGCACCGGGGACTGTGACCGTCGTGAAGCAGGTAGGACCCGCCCCTTGTCCTTAAATACCGTCTCCCCACACTGCCACACAGCCTCTGCCCCCTGCCCACTTTGGTTTTCAGGGCTGTGACCTACCCGAGGGGGAATTTGGAGTGAAACTGACCTGGGTCTCATACATTCTCTTACTCTTTTTTTTTTTAAGTTATTTATTCTTTCGTTTTTGGCTGTGCTGGGTCTTCTTGCTGTGGCGTGCTTTCTCTAGTTGCAGCGAATGGGAGCTACTCTCTCTCGTTTCGGTGTGAGGGCTTCTCACTGAGACGGAGTCTTTTGTTGTGGAGCACGGGCTCTAGAGCACACAGGCTCAGTAGATGCAACTCGCGGGCTTAGTTGCCCTGCGGCACGTGGGATCTTCCCGGACCAGGGGTTGAACCCGTGTCCCCAGCACTGGCAAGCTGATCCTTAACCCCCTGGACCACCAGGGAAGTCCTGTTTTCTTCCTCTTATTACGGGGTTGATTGTATCTGCAAGAGCTCCATATGTTAGGGCCAAGATACTGAGGCAGGTGCATCACCCCTTCCAGAATGAAGTTCTGGAAACTTCATTCCTTTCCTTTCAATGAAAGGAATCCCCAAGTGACACGAGTGTGATGTGGACCCATCTGGACACATCTGTGGTCAAAAGCAGCCTCGGGGCCTAAGACACGATGTCAGTGGAGCAAGGGGCCATAGGGACCGCCAGAGGAGCCAGGAGGGCTTCCAGGGCCTGGCCTTTTAAATACTGAACATCACCTGATGCAGTCAGCACAGAGGATGGCTGAACTAAACGGATGGGAGAGGATGGCCACCGTGTGAGTAGAGGTTACTCCACTTATTGATGGTTGTTACACTGTTTGGCTTGTTTCCTCTCCTGCTAACCTCAGAGGAGACTTCACCATCTGTTAGGATGTGGTGTGCATCATGATCAGGTCAGCCTGTTTGTCTGTCCATACCTCTCTCTCTACTGCCTCTGGCTTCACTGTACAAGACTTGTAAGCTGGCTTAGGCAAATGCTTAAGAAAACCAACACAGCAAGCACGTCGGAACCAGGGCAGACCCACGGTGTGGTTTAAAATCAAAGTTCAAGTTCGTGGAGAAAGTTGAATGGCAGACTGTAGCATTTTACACGTTATCCATTGTTTTAGCGATTCACTCAGGAAGTGTTTAGTAAGTGCCTGCAGTGTTCTCATTGCTGGCTGTCCAGGAGAGAGCCGACGTTTGCCATCAAAGTGGTTACTCCAGTGGGAAAAAGATCAATAAGACAGAGAGATTGTCACACGGTGAACAAGGGCAGTGGAGAAAAGTAAAATCAGAAAGGGGGAGGGCCGGGGGCTGAGGGAGCGGGGGTGGGGGAGCGGCTGAAGGAGCCGGGGAGGGACGGGGGCTGAGGGAGTGGGGCTGGGGGCTGTTTCATGAAGGGTTGTTGGGACAGGGCTCTGATGTTTGCCCCGAGACCTGGGAGAGGTAGGCTTCACTAGAACAATCCAAGTTCTGCTGTACACGTGGTACCAAGTTTGATAACAACAAGAAGGAAGCATGAAACAGTTAACAGTAGAAGAAGTAAGGTTTTCTTGGCAAATAACAAATAATTTCTTAATGCAGCTCTCTTCTCCCTGAACGATGTGTTGTTTGTGACTTGCCTTCGATGACTTGGTGGACTTCCCAGTGCTGCCCCCCTGACTGCCCCCCCGGCCCGCCTCTCCCCCCGCCCACCCCCCGCCCACAACCCCCTCGCCGCCCAGGGCCAGGCCACAGCACAAACAGGGAGTTCAGGCTATGGAGCTCCCAGCAGAATTAGTGCATGTGGCTTCAGCTCTGGATTTCCGGCTCCTCAGACAAGACTTAGTGCGTCTAGATGGTCGTTTGAATACTCCACGTGTTTGTACTCCTCCGTTAGCATGCTGTCTCTCAGTGAGACCCCGGGCAGAGGTCAGACAGGACAGCAGGAGTCTGATGTTTCAGGCTGCAGGGGCTGCATGTTCTGCATCGTTGGGAGCAGATTCATAACGCCTCTAGGCCAAATGCTCTCTCAGCTTTTCTTTGTATTTGTTAGATTGCAGTCCTCAGTATGTCTGGTAATCTCTTCTGAAACTCTTCGTCTGTATTGTGGCATGTGACATCCCTAGCTAGACCTGGCCACTTCGGGAAGGGCATCAGGGGACCTTTGGCTGTTGTGGGCATGCCAGATCCTTTGGAGAACTGCAGGGAGGCGCCACCACTGTGACTCACGACTTCCTTCTAGGAACAGGATGGATTTGCTGCTCCCTGGAGACATGATTTATTGCGCGTCACAGGCGGAGTGGTGATACTCGAGGTTGCGGATGGAGGAAATAGCTTAGCTGTGTTCCGAGGCATTAGGGTGACAGCATGACGAGGGATAAGGCCGATAAGCCTCCGCTGTAGCCCTGTAAAGAGGGATAATGTGTTCGCAGTGGTGGAAAACAGGATGTGAGTCCTGTCTGCCTGGCTGGCACCTGGCACGTCAAGGGCTAACTGGGGGTGTCCCTGGTGGCCCAGACGGTAAAGAATCTGCCTGCAATGCAGGAGACCTGGATTCACTCCCTGGGTGGGGAAGATCCCCTGGAGAAGGGAATGGCTACCCACTCCAGTATTGTGGCCTGGAGAATTCCGTAGACAGAGGAGCCTGGTGGGGATGTGAGTCCTGTTCGCCTGGCTGGCACCTGGAGCTCTAAGGCTGTTGATAAATGATGGATGGGAGAATGGATGGATGGACAGATGGGCAGGGAGGCCTCAGACTGCCCCTGCAATGCCTACAGGAATGCTAAAGGAATGACCTCTCTATTCAGTTGTCTTATTTAAGCTTAAATATAGCTGTTTTTAAAAATTTATTTGGCCACGCCAGTTCCTTATTTGCATTAACGCAGGATCTTTAGTTGCAGCTTGCAGGCAGGATCTAGTTTCTTGACCAGGGATCAAACCCGGGCCCCCTGCATTGGGTGTATGGTGTCTTAGCCACTGGACCACTGGGGATGTCCCAATATAGCTGTTTTTATTACAAAAATCAGTTTCTTTTTAACTAAATTCTGGTTTAGGATTTTCCAGTAGAGAAATCATATCTGTTTACCGAGTGTGCTTAGGCCACTCAGATGTGGACTCTGGGGCACCTGCTGGGAATCCGTGATGTTCCCTTCACCCTGGATTTAGGACTGACTGATTTGATCTCCTTGCTGTCTAAGGTACTCTTAACAATGGTCCATATAATCAAAGCTTTGCTTTTCCCAGAGTCATGTATAGATGTGAGAGTTGGACCATAAAGAAGGCTGAGCACTGAAGAATTGATGCTTTCAAACTGTGGTGCTAGAGAAGACTCTTGAGAGTCCCTTGGACAGCAAGTCAATCCGAAAGGAAATCAACCCTGAATATTCATTGGAAGGACTGATGCTGAAGCTGAAGCTTTAATACTTTGGCCACCCAATGGGAAGTACCAACTCACTGGAAAAAAACCCTGATGCTGGGAAAGATTGACGGCAGGAGGAGGAGGAGGCGACAGAGGATGAGATGGTTGGATGGCATCACCTACTCAATGGACACGCGTTTGAGCAAGCTCCAGGAGATAGTGAGGGATAGGAAGCCTGGCGTGCTGCAGTGCATGGGGTCACAGTATCTTATGGCGTCGTGATAATCCAGTGTCTTCTGAGATAATTCGAGTGCTGTCTGCTGCGGAGGTTACCCCTAAACAGTAGGCGGCAGAGCTGGGCACCCCTTGGCCCAATCGAGCTGACACACAGTGTTAACCTTCACACGTGTTCACGTGGCACGTTTCAAAGTATGAGGACCCCTTTGTTAACCCAGGCTACTGTTTACTGAGATACTCCATTGTCATAGAGACGACTTTGAGTCACAGACTTCAGGGCGAGGTGGCAGCCTTGAGACACCTTTGTTTCTAATCACAGGGACATTTCCCCTCAAGGTTCCAGAACGAGAGCCACCTTGCAGGGCCTTGAAAGAGTCATGGTTGAGGAGGGGCCGCCCTGAGGGGTCCTCCACTTTCATCCCCAGCTCAAGAGCGAGCAGGTGGTTCTCCTTGTTCCTCCCCTGTGGAGTGAGGGCTCAGCAGCGACTGTGGTTTGCAGACTGTCTGTGGACAGGCCTGTGTCTGTCCCCGCGCCTGCGTCTCTGCAGCGCTTCCTAGAATTGCCACTCTTCTGCTTTTGTTTCCCCCTACGTGCTGGAGGCTAAGACTGCCCCAGACCTGCAGGCACTCACCCATTTCCCCATGTAGACCCTCAGCCTGGCATAGCCCAGAATGATGCTGCCGCCATCCTGTTCAAAATTCCAAGTGGTCTTCCCACTTGCTTTTACTTCTGATTAAAAACATAGGCAAAAATCAAACCTCAAAGCAGAAGTTCCAGCTTTGTCAAAAGCACCCCACCTCTCGAGGGTGCTTTTCGGCACCCCCTGTCACCTCCGGGCAGGTCCCCTGTGGTGGCTGGCGCTGGAAGCCGAGGTCAGTACGTGCCAGCCTGGAGGAGCGGAACCCGCCCAGCCTCCCTTGCGGGCTCAGCAGGCAGCCCGAGAGGCAGTTTCCGCAGCAGGTCTCGCTGGAAGGGGTACGTTGGTTGGCAGCCAACACTGGAACTGCTGTCTGTTATTTGCGGTTCGTTATTTCAGTGAGGAAGTGCTGTCCGCTCCTGTGGCCAGCCGTGTATATCAGTTGCCTGTTTTCAGGGAAAGTAGGGTCCAGCCTGTCCTGTTTTTCGTGTAAGGCCCTGAGTCACGTGGTCCCCGGAACCTCTTTCATGCTGTCCGTCAGTATGGGGGCATCTGGTGGGGAGAAGCCACTCTTCAGAGAGGACTCCTCAAGTGCGGCCTCTGAGAGGACGGCCTTGCTGCTGTGGTCCGTCCTCCAGGGGAGCCCAGGATGGGCCTCCTGACCCGCTGGGGGCAGATGTTGAGCATCCTCATAAGATTTGTGGCAAAATAATGGGGGGAGGGACCTGGAAGGTGATTTGTGTGAGGGAACAAAAGCTATTTTCATTACTACTTAAAAACAATCACTCCATCCCCTGAATTTGATCTCTTAACTCTCAGCGAGAGACCTGACGGAAGAATCACGTCTGCACAAGATGCTCTTGTAAACTGTGGAAATCACAGGCGATACTGGCCGCCTGCATTGCAGTAAAGGGGGACTGAGTTGAGGTCTCCCCCTCGTCCTGCCCGCAGACACGGCTGGGTGGAGACACCCTGTTCTCTTACTGCTTTAAGCTCCAATAATCTGGGAATTAATGAGTGTCCTTTCCTCATTCCTGCAGAGGCTCTGTTGGACTCACACCATACACAGACCTCTCCTCGACTCCCCCGAACGCATGGAAATAACAGGAGAGCCACCCCTTCTTTTCTCTCCATTCAGATCTCTCCGCAGAACCTGCTCTGTCTTCAGATCACTTGCGTGTGAGTGCGGGAGACGTCATAATCGCAGATTTTTATTCTTTTCCTCATCGCCAAACCCTGGCACCTTCAGTTGACTATCTGTTCTATTTCCCCGATACAGTGGCTTCACCACCGCTGCGGTTCATCCAAGGATTCTGTCCTGGAACAGGGAGACTGTATATAGTGTGGGAAGAGCTGATGGCAGCTGCAGCCTCGCCCCTCTGGGAGTACTGCTAGCGTCTCTGTGTGTCTTCGTCGTGTGATGGGGATGCCCACACCCTCCCACACACACTGACTCTGCGGGGTGATGGCAGTCGAGATGGATTCGTGCCTTGGGAAGGCCCCTGTCGGGAAGCCGCCTGCCTTTCGTGGATGGTCAGATTCGATGTAGACTGCAGGACTGAGGCATCAGCGTCCCCTGTGCTTGCTGACCCTTGGATGATCTCATTCTGGGTTCTCTGTTAGCGGTAGAAGCGATGCCTGCCATCCAAATAGACATCTACCTTTTATCTTCTGATTCCCAGTTCTTCTGATTGGTGTATAAATGGGGACGTCTCACTGACTACTTTCTCTGTTTCTCCCTCTTCTCATGGCCCTTCCCATGAGAGTCAGTTCTCACCTGCATGTTTTGATTGGTGAAGTCTGGCTCCTACCTAAAGAACTTTGTGGCAGAATTTATTTGATCCTGGGGCTCTGCCAACTTGAATTACATCAAGCGTCTAATTACACAGACAGGTAGCCTCTTCAAATATTTGCCCACTTCACATTCCTTGTGGAGTGCCTGCTGCTGAGCTGGGTGGTGACCTTCAGCGTATAGATCCAGACGGTTCGCTCAGGGGCTTGGCTGTGGGTTACCCTCCCGGTCACCCCAATGCCAGCTGCTGTCCTTGCTGAGCCTGCCTTAGTTCTCCCTTGGCCATTTCAATCTTTGTCTTTGTCTCAAATACAACTTTCCCTCAAGTGATTTCTACTTCTGGTATGATGTCTGAGGCTGATATGCACATGTGCTTCCTTTCACGGCTCTTTTGCGACTTGCTAAGCCCTCCTGTTCCGTGGCAGTGACTGAAAATTCCATCTCTTTGTGAAATTTTAAAAGTAAAAGTAAGTTCCATTGTATATCCATGATCATATGGGAAATTGTCTGAAAAAAACAGAATAAAAGTTTTTCTCTACTCCATCCTGACACTCTTTTTCACGTAAGACGTTGTTAGCTGACCTGAAGGTGTCCGTCATTGAACCCTGCTTCTTTTACCCTTTTCCCTAAGACCTGATTTCCCCTTGTGCCTCAGAAGCTGCAGCTCGGTTGGTGCAGTTTGCAGAATCCCACTTTATTTGAGTGTTAATACTCTTGTGTTTGAGGCTTCCCTGATGGCTCAGTGGTAAAGAACCCCCCTGACGATGCAGGAGATGCGGGTATGATCCCTGGGTCGGAAAGATCCCCTGGAGAAGAAAACAGTGACCCACTCCTGTATTCTTGCCTGGGAAATCCCACGGACAGAGGAGCGTGGTGAGCTATGGGCCGTGGGGTTGGGTCACAATGAGTCGACCATGACTTAGCAACTTAACAACAACCCAACTCTCGTGTTTATTACTGTTTGCTCGGGTGCCCGTTTCCTGATCCGTGTCCTTGGCCAGGGTAGCTGGGTTTTAGCTGCCTCCTCCCGTCCCTGTAGCGTCCCCTTGCTGGCTGAGATCTCTAGGTCTGCTGCAGGTTTGGGGCAAAGGCAGGGCTCTAGATGGGAGGAACCAGAGCTGCAATCCCCATCTGAAGGGGGTCTGTTCCAGCCTCAGGCTCAGCCCAGGGCAGTGCAGCTGCAGGCTGGTTCTTGCTCGTCATTCCCACATGGGCAGGAGCGCCCATCTTAGCCCAGGAGCTCCCCCTGCCTCCTGTCCATCTAGTAAATGCAGCTCTCCACTCCTGCTCCTGGGAGTCTGTCTTCCCTCCTCGGCCTCTCTCACCCCCACATCTGATCCATCAGCAAGTCCTTCCCTGCTGTGGGCACTCCCTTCATAAGGTACCTTGAATATTTCCTCTGTCCCCAGGCTGCTGCCCCCATCAAGCCCTGACTACGCAGAATGTGGTCCCAGGGCCAGCAGCATCAGCATCAGGGAGATTGTTAGAAATGCAGACTGTCTGGGCCCCCTCAGACCTGCCGAATCAGACTCCACATTGCACCGTCGTCCCCTCCTTGGGCTGCTCGTGAGTGTCGTGGAGCCCAGGGAGCTCCGCCCTCAGCTGTCAGCTTCCCTTCCTGGTCACAGACCTGGCTCTTCACCAGGCTGAGTACTTTGTCTTCTGTGGCCCTAAATTCAAGTTTTCTGACAGAGTGATCTTTTCAAAATGTGAATCAGAGCCCGGCATCCCTGGGGGACCAGACTCCGGACGCCGAGCTGGGTGGGCTGGGGTGCCCGTGCTGGGGCAGCCTTGATTTCCAGTTGCTGTGGATGCCTTGCCCAGGGAGCCTCAAGCCCTGAAGACAGAGCCCCTCCCTGAATGAGCAGTGCACAGGGGGACTCCTGAGAAGCCCATTTTAGGGGTCATCCCAGGCCAGGTCACAGTGGGTGGAGAAGGACGCAGCCAGTAGTGCAGTAAGCAGCTGAAAGGGAGCCAGACTGGCTGCACTTGACCCTTAATAGTGTGTGGCCTGGGGCAAAGCCCTTCTCCTTTCGGAAATTCTGTTGTTTCATCTGTAAAGTGGGAAAATAATAGAACCTACCCTGTGGGGCTGATGTGCGGGTTATGTATAATTATGCAAATGAAGCAGCTGTCGGGGTGCCTGGCTCTGGTTGAGTCTAATCTTAGCTCCTGTCATAGGAGTGACATAGCTCCTTAACTCTAATCTGAGCTCCTATAAGTCAGCCATAACTCTTTTTGCTTCCGGAAGCTTCTGTGCAGCAGGCAGGTTCCGATGCAGCTGTCCAGGCCCCGTGCTCAGCAGTACGAGTCCCAGCGTGGATGAAATGCCTCCTGCTATGTAGGAGAGTCTGTTGCCTGGTCCAGGTAGATGGTTGCATCGTGTTCACGGCTAGAGACAATGTGACCCTATCTGTCCCACGTGCCGTGGTTGTGACATTCAGGGTCACCCCCCCTGGAGAATGGAGAAGGGAATGGCAACCCACTCCAGTGTTCTTGCCTGGAGAATCCCATGGATAGAGGAGCCTGGCAGGCTGCAGTCCATGGGGTTGCAAAGAGTCAGACACGATTGAGCGATGAACACTCACACATCCCTGGAAAGGCCCTGGAGGAGGCTGATACGGAAAATCTGGTGCCAAGCAGCATCATGGGACCTCCTGCCCAAAGTAGCAGGGAGTTGGGTGGGGGGCTCTGAGCCAGAAGGGGCGCCTGACTTCAGCACAGGGCAGGAGAGACCCCAGGTGGGCGATCTCCCTACTCAGAGAAGTACAGGAAGGAAAGGAGTTGTGGCCAGATGAGCAGGAGGCAGTGTCCACGTGGGGTTCCCACCCAGGGTCTGGGGCTGCTCATGTCAGCGCACATGGTGGACATCAACCTCGGAGTTGCACTGGCCTCAGAGTAAGACCCTCACAGTCCCTGACTCTTCTTAGACCTACTTTGTTACCAACGAACTACCTGGGTGAGTTTAAAGAGTGATTGAAGTGGTTTATGTTTTGTTGTCATTAACCGTCTTTAAACAGGATACTCTGACAAACCTAGACATCATATTAGACCAGCGGAGGCATCACTTGCTGGTAGAGATTCATCTTGTCAAAGCTATGGTTTCTCCAGAAGTCATGTACAGATATGAGAGTTGGACCATAAAGAAGACCAAGTGCCAAACAGTTGATGGCTTTCTAATTGTGGTGCTAGAGGAGACATTTGAGAGTCCCTTGGATTGCAAGATGAAATCAGTTAATCCTAAAGGAAATCAACCCTTCATATTTATTGGAAGGACTGATGTTGAAGCGGAAGCTCCAATACTTTGGCTACCTGATGCCAAGAGCCAACTTACTGGAAAAGACCCTGATGCTGAGAAAGATTGAAGACAGGAGGAGAAGGGGGCAACACAGGATGAGATGGTTGGATGGCATCACCCATACAATGGACATGAGTTTGAGCAAACTCCGGGAGATAGCGAAGGACAGGGAAGCCTGGTGTGCTGTAGTCCATGGGGTCTCAGAGTCAGACACAACTTAGCGACTGAACAACAACAAACAGAACTCGGATGTGCTCCGTCCCTGGGAGTTTAGTCTGTCTCCCTTGGGCAGGGGTGGCGGCTCTGAAGGTCCTGGGGGGAACAGGGTGTGCACTTCCAGCTCCATGTTCTTGTCCCCAGGGTCTCCTGGAGGCTGCCCATCACCTGTGTAAAAGGACACGGAGAAAAACTTCTAGAGGAAATAGATTGTTGGCTCTCACGGAGCAGAGTCTCCATCGCTGAGGCGAGAAGCCAGTGCCACCTCCCTGGCGCAGCACGGAGAGGGGCCCTGGGGATGGCAGAGGGAGGGGAGGAGTCCATCGGGCCCAGGTCTCCATGGAGCGCCCACCCATCAGGTCCGGGGACTGGTGAACATCAGGTGGGCAGAGGTCTTTTGTCCTGAGCCACACGCAGAGGGAAATGCCCCCCAAATGCAGTGGAGGGGGCTTTAGTGAGCACAGTATTGGAACCCCTGACTGACCCAAGAGTGGTCCACCTTTGGACGGGCTTCCAGGCAGGGGGAGGGAGGCTTCCAGGAGAAGCACATTCCCCCCGCCACTCCCCTCCACCAGGGGCCGGGTGCCTGCCAGCGATGCAGAGCCCAATCATGCGTGGCATTGAGTGGAAATTAACGTATGTGTGCTGACAGGTCGCCAAAGGGCAGGATCCTGCACAGCAAACTTGTCTAAATATCAGAAGATACTCAGAGGCGGTTAGAAGCCACTGCCTGCCCCCTCCTTCCCTGTCGCTGGGAAGATGCTCTGTTTGGGTTCCATTTAAAAACATCTCCTGCGGCAAACATTAGGCTCATTCACATCAGGCCTGCTGGAAGCTCCGTGCTGCATGCACATTGTCCGGAGGAGGGTGTGCTAATCAAGACCCAGGGGGTGGGGCGGGGGGGTGTGCGGGGAGAGGTGGCAGTGGTGGGGACGCTGCCCCGGAGGGGCCGACCTACCAGCAATCGTGAGCACTTCATGCCGCTTCACTCTCCCTGTGCTAGGCACTGGGTCCCCGCTGTTTCTTAATTCTCGAGTGAGGCCATGCCACCCTTCCCACTGTACCACTGTTCACAGCAGGATTCTGTTTTCCTGAGCCACCTGGTTTCCTGAGATCACACCAGTCTGCACTCAGATGCCTGAGAAACACAATGGGTCCTGGCCACGCACTCCCTTTTTGCTGCCCGGGCCTCTGCCTCTAACCCGGCTGCCTGCCCAGTCTGTCTGGCCAACGTGCAAGCCTTCCCACGCTCATCCTGTGACGAGCTCGAGGTCTCTCTTCCCGTTTCCGGGCAAAGAGACCCACCCGTTCCCCTCAGGCCAGTCCCCACCTGGCCCCTGACCAAGGGCACTCTGTGCAGGGGGCTCCCCAGTGCCCTGGTGTCTCAGCGCCAGGGGGCCCAGTGTCGCCAGATGGAGCCCTCAGCGTCTCCGAGAGCAAGGATGCATTAGCGGGGACTGTTTTTATCGGGCGGTCAGTCTTTACAGCCCGGACTTTGCACTGTTATGGGGTGTGTGTTTTCAGAAAAGAAGAAAGTTTCTGCTGTCTCATTGCAGCCAAGAGCAAAATACGGTGGAGGGGAGGGACGTCTCATGAATGCGGACATGCGTCACAGGCCTCCTCCCTTCCCGGGGTGATCCGTGCCCTTTTTTTAAAGGCTTTAAATTTTCTTTGATCTCTGGAATGGTTTCTCCCTGTCTGTGAATATCTTTTGCTATCTTTTGATATTTCCACAAATTTCTTGCACATAGTATTCACCTCCTCTTTTTTTTTTTTTGGTCCCCTAGATGTGTATATATTTTTAGAGTTGGGAATTTATGATGCTTTTTTATAAACCACATTTGTTCATACCTTTTCTTTCCTCTGTAAATTCAGGATCATATTTACCATTTCCCTTTGGTTCTGATTCAGGCAGCGCCACACCTAACCTAGGGTTGTTACAGTAAACATGCTTGCTTATTAACCTTGGAAAATGGGTCTGCAGTCTCCTATTGAGAATGCTGGAGGAAGCTCTTGCTTGGCTATAATTTAAGCAGTGAATGAAACCCTAATTGCTGCAAAAAATAAGACAGCTTCCCTAGAGCTTCAACACACCCAGGGGAGCATTTCACCTAAAGGAACTGACCTCAAGGTTCTTTTTCATTGTTTTCTGGTTTGTAGTGTTTGGATTTTTGTCTGCAGCCCTCTAATTCTCACTGTACCCTAGAGTCTGAGAATTTCTGCAGTGCAAGGGACCTGAGAGGATGTTTGCATTCTTTCGATTCCTGGAAACCCTCCAGTGTTCAAGACCGGGGTCATCTCCTGCAGGAAACCACTGCTGACCACCACCTGCTCCCCACCCACCCAGCTCCACCCCACCCTAGGGGTCTAGGAGAAGTGTCCTCTCCAACCCCTCCACTGAACTGGCAACCATTTTGTGTCTAGAAAGTGGGGGACCCACGGTTCTGTCTCCAGCCTTTAGCAGAGTGTCTGACAGTTAACTCTCAGTGAGAGTGTTTGAAATACAGGGGGCTGCGTGTATGACAGATAAGAGCCAGACACTTGTCCAATGGCTTATTCAGTAAACGGTTCAGTATTCAGAGGTGTCCAGACAGAGCTCACTGCTCTGTCTGTCTTGCAGAGCAGGTGCTAATGGAACTCGTCCCTGTTGCAGCCAAGGCCGCACCTTTGCTGCCCTGCAGCCCATTGCAGGCACCCGCCCTTCAGATCTGCTCCTGATTTTAAAACTTGTTTTCATCCCTCTTCTGGTTTCTCAGTCTCCCTGGGCCCGGGTAACCTTTGTCTGCCCACCCACTGGCCACCATCATCAGGCGATGCTCCGAGGGGCCTGAGTGCATGTGGGGATCCTGGCGAGCAGCGTTTTATGCTGCAAGGTCCCTTCAGAACCAGACCTCGTCTTCCTGAGGAAATCAGCCTCCACCCGGTAGCTGCATCCGCCTCCTGCAGGGTCCGCTGCATTCACTCTGCACGGTGACTCCCATTCCTGCTGCTTCAGGGGACACGTGGCCTTGGGACCTCTTTCATCTTCTTGGGGCACAGGCTGAGGGGGCATGTGGCCTTGGGACCTCTTCCGTTGTCATCTTCTCTTGGGGTGCAGGCCAAGTGCCTGATGGACTGCTCTGGAGAGGTCAGCTTTTCCACAGCTGTCCACGTGCCCGCCCTGTGCCCAGCACAGCGCTGATGACTGTCCTGTGCATCTGAGGGAGAATGTTTTCTCAGCCAAGATACCTTGTGGCGTTTGAAAGAAGCAATTCTGCATATTTCTTTTTCCTTTTTCTTTTTCCTCTCTTACTTTTTGCTTCATTTCCCCCAATTATTAAAGGACTATGTTATTTGAAAAAAAAAAAAAATTAGGTAAGAGAACAAAGACAAGAAGGGCCCTTGGTTGCAAAGCATGTAAACGACCGTGGAGAATGCAGATCCCCCTCGAATGCAGTCGTGGGGCCAGACGCTGACTGTTCATGAGGCCCTGGCCAGACCCTTCCTCATGCCAGGCCACATAGTAGGTGCTGGAATCAAGTAGCCAAAACACGGCCCGGGTCCCTGCCTTCTCGAAGCTCCTGATGAAGAATAGATAGATGAGCAGGTGACGTGGTCTCCAGGGGCGACAGTGCACTGAAGGAACAAGGGCAGGAGATGCGGGGGTGTGTCTGAGGCCGCTGCTTCTGCTGGGGGTGGGAGTTGTCTGGGAAGCCCTGTTGGACACAGTGACACTGAGGCAGGAGCTTGAGTGAGAGAGGGGCTCCAAGCAGGGCAGTCACGTTTCGGGGAGGGCCCAGGCGGCTGGCAGGGTACTGGGCGCAGGGCAGCGGCTCCAGGCACACAGGCTCCGGCTGGGCAGGGACACCCGTGGGGACACGCAGTACGGCACGTAGGGTTGCGTGCTGCCCTCTTGTCATTTATTTGCTCAAAAGCCCTTTTGTCACTTATGGCCAAGTTTGTATGGCAGGTGGGGGTGCTAAGCATCTGGGTCTTAGAGACGGGACCCCCTCCATATCTTTCAGAGGCAGGGCAGAGGTGTGGACTGGGGCGCAGGCCAACCCCATTCATTTCCCAGATGCCCCTTAGCTGCTGTATCTCTGTGGGGAGGGTGGGGTCTTGGCGGAAAACTCCAGGAGAGAAGAGCCCTGCGGAGCGCTGGGCTCTGTTCGTGATCTGCTGTAGACAGCTCTAGTGGTGAAGACCCCGCCTGCCAGTGCAGGAGACATAAGAGACCCTGGTTCGATCCCTGGGTCAGGAAGATCCCCTGGAGGAGGGCATGGCAAGCCACTCCAGTATTCTTGCCTGGAGTGGGCTACAGTCTATAGGGTTGCAGAGTCGGACACAACTGAAGCGACTTAGCATACCACACACACAGGGAAGAAAACTAGATTCTGGAACACTCAAGGTGGGCAGAGCTGCAGAACTCAGAGCCTGATTTAGTGAATAATTTGCACACTCCTGTGGGTTAAGGTTTTCCATTAAGCTTTCTGTGCTGCTAATAATTTAGCTGGAAGATGTGTTAGATACAGCACTTGGGGAAAATGGAGTACCTATCTCGGGGGATAATGACACCGTGAAGGCAGATTATTTCTACCGTGGAGAACAATTGTAAGCCTGTGCTAATAGATTAAACTGCTAGAGCGATCATTCTGAACAAAGAAAATGGTCGAGAGCTATACAGTCAGCCCTAAACTGATTAGGACGGGTAGAGAGTCATAATTTAACCCTACTGATCAATGACACATCATTTCTTTAGTCGCTGCCACACAGCACCAGCCAGGGAAGGTCCCCGGACTTGAGGTCACCTGGATTTACATCCAGATCTGAGCTACCTTCCAGCCCACTGACCTTACATGAGTCACTGGGCACTAGAGGTTTCCCTGAGATGCCCAGGCCACAAGACGCCGTGTGCAAGTGATGGGCCTGGGGTGAGGAGAGTGTCCACTGGGTGCCACGGGGGCAGAGAAGGAAGTCTGTGGTTGGCAGAAACATAAAACATAGAAGCAGAGTGTGAGTCCTGGCAGAGGTGGTGTGCCCGAGGGTGGGGGAGGGGCTCAGCACCCCCTCTGTGATGTAGCCCTCCATGCCCCCCAGTTCCCGTTTCCACAGCCTCACGCGAAGCTGGGCATTTGCACACTCAAGCTCATGAGAACGTGAACTCGGGCCAGTACCAGCCGGCGACCGAACCCTGGGCATCATAGTTACTCTTTGAATGCCCCTCCCGTGACACGTGTGCCGGCCAGGAGGGTCACCCTTCACAGGATTTCCATGGCTGCACATTCACTTTCGTGTCCATCACTCTTCCTGGTGAAGTAAGCCCAGAGGATTACATTTGGAAATTTCATTTTGCTCTCAGAATTGGCAGTGCGTGAACCGAACTGGTGATCCTATCTGGAAGGTGGGGACCCTGCCCAGTGAGTTTGGTGACTGGCGGGGCGGTGAGCACATACCTGCTCTTCGCTGCCTCCCCTCTGCCCGCCATGCCTTCTCCCACCATCTGCAGACACCACCGCCTTCCATGAAGTGGCCCCAGCCCTCATGGGACAGAGTTATTTTCCCTTGTTTCAAGCCCGGAGGCCTCATCTTGGTCTCTGCCCTTCTTCCTGCCCCTGGGTCATCCTGGGCCAGCTCCCAGGACCCCGCCCTGCCATCCTGGGAACAGGCACTGCAGGCTCTGTTCATCCGAGGCCTGGGCCCGGAGGGACCTCCTTGTCTGCGCAGCGGGGTCAGCCCCAATCAGCATTCAGGTGTTAGAGTTGTTCAGAAGGACAGTGAAGTCCACTGTTGGTGACTTCGTCCTTGTTCCGGGCTTCACCTCTGATGGCAGTCGCTGTATATGAATCATGCTGTCACACCAGGAGTGCGTCTCAAAGCTCGTGTATTGGTGGATCTCGCCCATTTTATCATGATTGTTGGCATCTGTTTACCTGAACTCGATGGGCTTGATTTGCCCGCGTGAGGTCCTGGGACCCCAGCGTAAATCCTGCGTGCCCCCCAACTCCTTACTTTGATGTGGAATTGACCGGCAGTTCAGAGAAAAGCATTTGTCCAGTATTCCCTCCTCCCTTTCCCACCCGTCTGTCAGGTTCCCTCTTTCAAAGTGAAGTAAATCAATATTTACTTCTAAAGTCTTGGTTCACAGTACATTTCCCCATTTCATGAAATTGAAACAAACAGTAAAAGAAGGGGGGATGAAAGGCCTCCATCTACTGTAGAAAGACAGCTCAGGCCAAATGTGCTAATACTTCCCACTCAGGGTATCTCTCTAGCTTCTGGAAAGTTCTGTGCAAGTTGGAGGTTCCTTCCAATCAGTAACTGTGTGACGCCCACCCCAGATGGGCCTCCTCCATTTTTGTCTCTGAATTAAACCTGACCACGCTCCCCCCAACACAGCCCTTCCTGCTAGCAGGGAATGGCTCAGGCCCAGGGCCGAGGGAGGCCCCTGGAAGCCTGAACGTGGGTCCCAGAGATGGTGTGGGTCGTGTTTACAGGGGGTGGGCAGGGAGGAAAGTGTAAGCCAGGCTTCAGCCAGAGGGGAGTCCGAAAGTATTTCATGAGTGGAAGCTCTCAGAGGCCACCTGAGCAAGCCCACTGCTCCGGATCTCTCCTGGGGGTCCTGGGAGTCCTTGCTCCTTCTGTCCCCGCTCTGCCTGAAGCCCACCCCCATGCCTCCCCTGGAGGCTGCCCTGGCGCTCTGTCAGAGCACCGCCCTGTCCTGTGTCTGCCCCCCTACACTGGCTTTCCCCCATGTGCTCCCCGAGCATCCATCACTCACTGGCACCCAGCGGAGCACCCTTCCACAGACACTGGCTGCTTGCCCTGGGCCCACACCTGCCCCGCCCGCCTGTATCTGGGGAGAGCTGTGCCATGGTAGTGACAGCCTGGCCCTCAGAGAGCTCAGTCCACTGGGACTCTGATGAAACGAGGACGGTCTTGTTGAAAGAATGAATGAGTGAGTAACTGACATGCCTCAGTACTGTAGGGAAACATTGTTAGTACCTGAATGAGGGCCTGGAAGGCATGGCAATATTAAGCACCCGCTCTGCTTACAAAAGCGTCTTCAGTTCTCCGAGCCGTTCTCTGAAGTGGGCATTCTAATCTCTGTTTCACAGATGAGACAGCGAGGGTCATGGGGGAAAGTGGCCTTTCCAGGCTCACAGCCCGCAGCGAGGGAGGTGCTGTGTACGCCCCACCAAGTGCAGGACAGAGAGGCTCTTCCTGCCTCGCCTTCACAGCCCCTGGGCAAGGCCAGCCACCCTGACGTCTGCTCTGTGTCCGAGGCGGTCATTCCCCAGCTCGGCAAGTCCGGGCCCGTCACTTTCCTCCTCGGCTGGTTTTCTGTCAGTCACTTTTGCAACTCTTAGGGTCTCAACACTTTCTAATTTTTGCCTATGTTATCTGTATGATTTCTCTTCTCAAGATCAATAGCAGTTGTAAAACAGACCAGAACAGAGTCAGGGCATTAGCACCAGCTGGAGTTTGGCCTTGTCTGGAATCGGCCTGCTCCGTAGCCAGTCGATGGGATTCCTCTGGTCCCGGCTGGACTGGAATTGGGGCCTGCCTTGTGACCTCTCTCCCTCCCTCCCGCAGGTCACAGACGAGGAGCCCAGCTCCAACCACACGGTGATGATCCAGGAGACCCTCCAGCAGGCCTCCGTCGAGCTGGCCGAGCAGCATCACCTGGTGGTGTCGTCCGACGACGTGGAGGGCATCGAGACGGTCACCGTCTACACTCAGGGCGGGGAGGCCTCAGAGTTCATTGTCTACGTGCAGGAGGCCGTGCAGCCAGTGGAGGAGCAGGCCTCGGGGCCGCCCGCCCCCGAGCTCTAGGGACTCGGGGTGTGCCACAGAGCCATGAGGCAGGGCTGCACCCGGGAAGGCCCCAGACCAGTGCTCCGCATGTGCTCGTGTCTGCCCTCCCAGCTCCAGTGGCCACGCGGGGCCCTCCTGGTCCTCCTCTGGGTGGGTAAGGCCATCGGTTGGCATCACCAGCAATACGGGAGCCCCCCTCTCCCCTCCCTGCAGCACAGACACACACACACCCTCCCCCACTTCACCCGCTTCCAGGAGGACTTTGGCATCAACTTCCCCAAACAGGGCCCTCCCTGGGCAGCCCCTTTGCGTCAAGATTCAAACAGAGACCACCCCTCCCCACCCCAGTCCTCATCAGCACCTTCTCTGAATCATGGCCCCAACGCCTGTCCCCCGACCCCGTGTAGGTTCCCCGTCTTTATCTGGGACTGCCCTGCAGCCCGGTGACCGAAAGACAGCCGCCAGAGGAGGTGACCTTAGCGTTTCTGAATCACTTAGCAGAGAAAAGAGGGGAGGGATGGGCCTGCAGAGTCCCGCCCTCCTGGAGCCTCCGAAGCACTTACTATCATGTGACGTGAGCGTGATTTGATGACCCAGTCCCATCCCAGGTGGAGGGGTCTCAGCTTCCTCTCTTAGAATTCTTTTGCTTTTCCAATAAATGCACTTTTTCCTATTTGCCACCTGCTCTAAGGAGGTGGGGTGGATAGAATCAAAGCATTCCTCTACCAGAGTCCTTCTCCTCCTTTAGGTTGGCGGATTTATGTCCGCCCCCCCACCACCTCCCACCCCCTCTGAGACCCCAGGCCCCAGAACTCGATGGTGACGTCGTTCTCCCTCTAAAGCGTGAGCCTTGTTTCGGGGTCACTATGAGAGGCCAGTAGTCTTCCCTTCCACTTCCTGGCACCTCACTTTGGTTTGCTGCAGCCTAGAGGAGGCAGCAGCCGCTCCCCGCTTCAGGAGGGGCAGTAAACCCACCGTCAGGCCTTCCCGACGCTCCTAAGTCTGACCTTTTCATCCAGGGGCTCTTGGTAAAGCCCACACCTTTTGCGCCTCTGCTGTGTGACAGCTTTGTGGGGGTGTCAAGGCAAGTACCGCCACCCCCCATCCAGCCCTGGGGTCTCCTGATGGCGTCACTCACTGTCCAGCTCACTGAGGTCAAGATTTTTTTTTTTTTTTTTATCAAATGAAGTTTTATTTAATTTATAGTGATTCTAACCAATTATTTGAATAAACCATCCTTTTGAGGTGTAAATTGCCAAACTGTTCTTCATGGCTTTAGACTTTCACATTTCTAAACAATGAAATAATGGAAATAATGACATAGGAGGACTCACAAAACTGTTCACACGAAACAAAGTCCTAGACGCTATTTGGGTACTAAAAACAGCCAAAGGTTTCCGTTCAGTAACAAAGAAAAAAGCTTGAGAATCGTTTTTAATCCTACAACGGCTGGTTCTCTTTTGTGGCCAAGGAGGACATTATTGACCCATTTTCAGTGAAGAATGGGCCCTCCCTGGGGGATCAGTGGTAAAGAATCCACCTACAAATGCAGAAGATGAAGGTTTGATCCCTGGGTCGGGAAGATCCCTGGAAGAAGGAAATGGCAACCACTCCAGTATTCTTGCCTGGAAAATCCCGCAGTCCGTGGGGTCGAGAGTTGGACAGGACTTAGCGGCTAAACACCACCACCACTAAAGAATGAGCTTTGAGTCATTCTCTAGTAAGGATGGTGAGCTTTTACCAATCTTGGTAGAAGTGAATGGTACAACCAAATAATGGATTTTTTCCCCTCAATATTTAGAAGCCTGTGTGTTTGTTTGTTTCTTGCTGTATGATTGACCTACAACACTATGTTAATTCTAGGTACATGGCATAGTCATTGGATGTTTTTATACATTACAAAATGATCACCACAGTTAGTCTAGTATGCTAGACGCGTCATACACGTGACGATAAGACTCAGAGGCAGTGAGATTCACCGAGAGAATACATGAGGTGCTTGGCACAGTGTCGAGCAGAGAAATGCCCAGGAAGGAGGCTGTGACCTCCCAGTGTGGCCGTGGATGCACAGCGGCATTAGTTGCTCTGAGTTTTGAGGGTTTTTTTAAATTTCCTGTTATCTTAGATTGTTGACCCCAAGGAATTCTCCAGGCCAGAATACTGGAGTGGGTAGCCTTTCCCTTCTCCAGGGGATCTTCTCAACCCAGGGATCGAAGCCAGGTCTCTTGCATTGCAGGCAGATTCTTTACCAGCTGAGCCACCAGAGAAGCCTGAGTTTTGAGTTGTCTGAGGAGATGGTGACTTATTTTATAACCATATCTACAGGGCCAATTTAGCAAATTCGTTTTTCTTGTAGTAAGTATTTAAAATACATGATCTGTTGTCACTGATGATGTTCCCTGTATCCTTTGGTTCCATCCTTCAAGGCTGAAAAGACTGTTTGATTCCAACTCCATCACCCCGCCTCACCCCTTTTAAAATTTCAGAATGAACTGTCCATCTCACCCGTAGATGAAGTCCAGGTCCATGCCCATCTCCCCCCAGTGGCAACAGTTTTAGGTCGTAGCAGAAGGTCTTTGGGAATCAATTAAGTGGAGTATTACTTTGGAAGAGGAAAAATAACAAAAAACAAAAGCAGAAACGTGTTCTGAAGGGAGGACTTAATTTACCATACATCACAAAATTTTCTAAGTAAATTATTTTCCAGTCAACTTGGCCCTTCTCTTAGCCGTGACGGGGACATGTTTGGGTTTGATTTTAAAAATTCTAATCTATCACTACTGTCACTATTCCTGCTGCAATTTAAGGCTTTGGTGGTTTGTGGTGGATAACAGTTGTTACACTTCCTGCAGGCTAAGAAGGCAGTGACGGCTCGGTGTACTAAACTATCACGAAACAGACGAAGGAAGGAAGGTCAGTGTCGACAGAAGGCAAGTCAGGTTGGAGTCATCTGTGGCGTTTTCGCACCGCCCCTCTCCTTGGTCCTTCCACATTGCACCTCTTTTAGGGCCACCCATCCCAGAACCAGGCCAGTGGGTGATGGGAGCCGCCCCGCCCTCAGGGGGGCCCTCGGGTGACAGTCCAGGAGAAACTGACGAGGGAATCAGCAGTGGCAGAACCGCCTGTGGTGAGTTCTTAGGTCACATACATCCCTCCCAGCTACCTGAAGGAAATGAGCCTCGAAAGAAGCTTCTGGAGGGCGGGATGCTCACTGTGCCTCCTTGGTCACAACAGATTGACTGTAATCATCAGTAGATTCGGCCCAGGATGCGGGGTCTCTGCAAACCTATCACCTGGCAGCCTGTGAAGTGTGGGTACACCTTTAAACCTTGGCTATGTCTGAGGTCAGACTCCTGGGTTGAAGCTGGGGGTTCACCACTTACAAGCTGGTCCATCACACATTCTCTCTGAGCCTCAGTTTTTCCATCTCTAAAATGGAGATCACAGGAGCACCTTCCTCACTAAGTCATTGTGAGGCTTAGAAAAGGTGATGCCTGTTCATCTCCTAATGCAGCACAAGCTTCCGAGCTGGGTTAATTATTACCATCCCCACAATTATTGGAGCTTCCCTTGTGGCTCAGCTGGTAAAGAATCCGCCTACAATGTGGGAGACCTGGGTTTGATCCCTGGGTTGGGAAGATCCCCCGGAGAAGGGAAAGGCTACCCACTCCAATATTCTGGCCTGGGGAATTCCATGGACCATACAGTCCATGGGGTCACAAAGAGCTGGACACGACTGAACAGCTTTCACTTTCCACGATTATTGTCATCGTCTTCTCTCATAACCGTGTTGAATGTGTGAATGAATGATCGAGTGGCTGGAGGGTGGGTTACCACCAGAAGAGCCCCAGAGCCTGGGAGAGGCCACAGCTGACTCCCTGGTTTATGATAATCAGAAAGGACAGAGCAGGGCTTCCCTGGTGGCTCAGTGCTAAAAGAATCAGCCTGCCAATGCAGGAGATACAAGCTTGATTCCTGGGTCAGAAAAATCCCTGGAGAAGGAAATGGCAATCCATTCCAGTACTCTTGCCTGGAAAACCCCATGGGCAAAGAAGCCTGGTGGGCTACAGTCCATGGGGTCATAAAGAGACGACTGAGCACGCACACACACGCACACACACACACACACACACACACGAGCTTCATGGGTACTAAGCTAAGAGCCTTGATCCAATTTAGCCGCCTTGGTTTTCAGAATAAAATACACAAGACACTGAAGTCAGGTCTGGCCAGCATCACACAGTCAGGTGTCTGCATACCCAAAGTTTAGTGGAGCAGGAGGTCAGAAGATGCTCAACAAATACTTCTTGACTGTTACTTTTCTCCCCAGTAATCGTATGAGGGGAAAGAGGCCAGGAGGACGTTGCCCTGGCTGCTGGTGGCCCGTGGGGATTTGAACGCAGGCACGACCAGCTCCAAAGCCCTTTGTATCCAGCCCTCTTCCACCCTCGTGTAGTCTGCGTGCATGTCACTTGGGCCAAAGCCTGTGGAATCTCTTTGTAACCTGCAAGCTCCAGTCAGAGGGGAGTGAAAACTGAGCCAGAGCAGGTTTTTAACTCAGAGAGGTGGGGCTGTGGGATCAACACCAGCAGGGGGAGCCAGGAGCTTCCTGGATGACAAGCCCCTGAGCCGGGCTGGGTGCCCGGCAGGTACACAGTGGGTTCAGAGGATCAGGACAGCCCCCAGAGAGCAGAAGGGGGTCATGACTTTCTCTGCTGCTGTCTCCAGTTCACCTGGAAGCCTGGGGCAGAGGGAAGAAAAAGACTTGGGACTTGCGGGAACCTGTGTCTGTGCGTGGGCTCTGCTAGCTGGGTGCCATGGGACACAACCCTTTCTATTTCTGAACCCCAGTATCTTCATCTGAAAAGCGGGATACTGAAGTTGTGTTGGTCACTCTTCTGTGGCTGGACGTGAGGTTTGGTACCTGCTTAGCAGGGCTTCTCACAGAGAAGGTGATGGCACCCCACTCCAGTACTCTTGCCTGGAAAATCCCATGGACAGAGGAGCCTGGTAGGCTGCAGTCCATGGGGTCGCTAAGAGTCAGACACGACTGAGCGACTTCACTTTCACTTTTCACTTTCATGCATTGGAGAAGGAAATGGCAACCCACTCCAGTGTTCTTGCCTGGAGAATCCCAGGGACGGGGGAGCCTGGTGGGCTGCCGTCTATGGGGTCGCACAGAGTCGGACATGACTGAAGCGACTTAACAGCAGCAGCAGCAGTAACGGGGCTTCCCAGGTGGTGCTAGTGGTGAAGAGCCATCTGCCAATGCAGGAGATGTAAGAACTCCGGCCTGAATTCAGTGCCTGGGTCAGGAAGATCCTCTGGAGGAGGACACGGCAACCCACTCCATTATCCTTGCCTGGAGAGTCCCATGGACAGAGGAGCCTGGAGGGCTACAGTCCGTGGGGTCACAAAGAGTCGGACATGACTGAAGCAACTTGGCAAGCATGCCCTCACCTGCTCAGTGCCTCACCCAACTCGGAGCGGGTACTGCATCATTCCAGCCTCCGCATCACCTTAGCCCAGCCCGACAGGATGCATGGAGCTCTGCGTAGGGAGCCAGGAGCCCTGGGCCTTTCTCCATCTCTGAGCGGCCTCGGAGGTCTCTTCCACTGTCTGAGCATCCATTCCCTACCACCGGGCACAGGGTTGGGGCTGGAGGACCGCTGAGGACATCGCCCCATGTGGAGGAGCTGGTGCCAGGGGGATGTGGAGCAAGGCTCTGTCCTTGGCTCACAGCTCCGTGGTCTCTGGGGTCCCTCAGCCCCCTGAGGTTCTGTGAGCTCCTCTGCATGGGGATGTTCTCACCCACCCGTGGGGTCAGCGAGAGAGTTCCCTGTGGCAGCGTTCTAAAAGCTGACCTCTGGTTTCCTTGGCATGCAGCCTGCACCCCATGTACTGTAGCTATTATTACTCTGATTTCTCAGGGAAGGTATTTTGATTCCTCCAGCCCTTGGAGGCTTCTTGATGAGATCACAGACTCTCACCTGGGGTTTAATATTTTAGGCCTTGTGGGCCACCTAGTCTCTGTGGCAAACTGTTCACCTCTGCCCATGACATCCGAAAGCAGCCGTAGATGGTATGGTAACTGTGTACAAATGTGTGTGTTCCAATAAAGCTTTATTGGCAAAAATAGGTGGCGGGGCCAGATGGGCCCCACAGGCTTCTGTTAACTGACCCCTGTCCTAGGTGCCTGGGTCGATGGGGCCAGATTCTTAGGAACTGCAAAAGGCATTTGTCTCAGTGTTGATTTCCAGCAACCAAACACTTTTGCACTCGAATTTAACTTTGATGGGCACCATGCCATTTTAAAGAGGAATAAACTGGAGTCGCTGGTTGAAGATTCCAGCCCTTCATGGAGTGGACGGAGGGGAGATGGAGGGGATGGGTTTGTCATGATCTGAGTCTGCCACTCGTTCTTGTGACCCTGAGGATACCCCTCTTCTCCCTGGGCCTCGATTTCCTGCTCTGTTATTGGGTAGGGGGTGGGGGTGGAATGGGGAATGGGATGGGGGTGGGAGACGGGGTGTGGAGTTGGGGGGCATCTGAGTCATTGTGTTGGCTGCTTTCTGTTCTGATAGTGAAGCAACTCTAGAGGCTCCTGATTCTTTTACTGCTGCTCCGAGGAAAATGAGACATTCTTGTAAGAGGGAAGATCCTTTAATTAAATTGCTGGGAAATTAGAAGGATTGAGTGATTGAGAACAGAGGGTGATGCTGAGGTCAAGGCGCTCTCTGTGGATTAATTAAGACGCTGCTCTGCTCCCCGCTGTCCAAGACAGCAGACCCTGGAGCCTGGACCCCGAGGAACACTGAGCAGACCCTTCACTGGGGGGACTCTTGCTCTGCCCAGAGGCCACTCCCCCTTGGCACCCCCTTCCCTCCTCCCACTCCCTGCTGCCTTCCTGCTACTAACAGGGATGGGCCCAGGGTGAGCCCATCTTAATTAAGTTGGATGATCTTCCTTGGGCTTACAAAATCAATGAATGCTTTTTGCCTCAGCCAGGGTTTTAGGTTCATTTTGATCTGGCCGTGCCTCCCAGAGAAGCTGGGAAAATGTCCTCCCTAAATACAGGTTCTCTGTTGTTAATCCCGTGCTACATTGATCTGACCCGGTCCCCCAACTTCTAACTGATCCACCCCACCCCCAGCCCGTATCAGACAGGGATGTGAATTTTGACCCGGGCTTCAGATTCCCGTTGAACCAGAAGTGTGTTCTTTGTTGGGCTTCCCTGGTGGCTTAGCAGTAAAGAATTCGCCTGCCAGTGCAGGAGACGTGGGTTCAATCCCTGGTCCGGGAAGATCCCCTGGAGGAGAAAATGACAACCCACTCCAGTATGTTGCCTCTAGAATCCCAAAGACAGAGAAGCCTGGTGGGCTACAGTCCACGGAGTCACAAAGAGTCGGTAACAACAAGCGTTGTTTGTGGCCCAGCGTTGTCCCCACCCTCCGAGGCCTTTCTCATCCTGCTGGCTTTTCCTGCCTCTGGTCTCCTGATGGCGCCTGGCCCGTGTCACTGCCAGCACCCCGTCAGGTCAGCACGGAGAGCCTGCGTCTTTTCCTCCCTTGGACGTGCACTTGGCCTCTGCAGCCAAGACACACCGTCAGCTTCCCTGGGTGTGGAGGGAAATAGTCTGCTTAGTGCTTCCCCATGGAGTCGCACACGTGCACTCCAACTTTGTGTGTTTGTTACTTTTGTGCAAGCCCTGGAGACCCACGTTTGCACCACCACACCACACACCCACCTCATATCACATACATCACACACACACACACACACACACACACACACACACACACACACCCTATCTCCGAAGCCCCCACCCACACGACACAGCAAGGGAAGCCCTGCTTCTTCCCCAAGGAACGTCTCCTCACATCCGCTGACTTGTTAATTGACTCTGGCCGCAGGCCTGTTTGACATCTTCCCCTGTGCCTAGGCACCAAATGAAGATAGATTCCAGGAAGCTTTGAAAATGTCTGTGGTGCAGAAGCCTCGGATTCACAGGCTTTGAAGATTAGAACGAACTTTAATTCTCCTGTCCCTACCCTGGCTCTTGAATTATTTTAAAAATATTTCTCTGAAAATGCTCTGCACCCTGTGATTTTAAAGCAGGTCAAGGCCCTCATGAGAGCTGTCACTCACTCAGCTTGGAGTGCTCACCGGAGAACCACCTGCAGTTCCCTGGCCCCACCTCACTGGTCCTGATAACAGCCCTAACACAGTGGCTGAGGTGTTCTTATGACCCCATTTTAAAGAAGAGAAAGAAGAGGCTGAGGATTGGCCCCAGATGAGAGGAGTCTGTGGGGCCAAGGATATGAATCCAGGCCTCCCGGTCCCAGACTCCATGTTCGTAAACCTCGTGCAATTATGCCTCCTATAAATGGCAGGGAATTTGGAAAAGTACAGAAAAGGACAGAGAAGAAAATACAAATTCTAGAGAACAAAACTGTTTATCTTTTATGGATTTATTTTCAATGTATCTATGTAAGCATAAACATATATTTTGTTTTATAAAAAAGTTTATAGAATCTATATTATTCCCATAAAATCACTGCTTTTCAAAGACTTAAAACCAAGGGAGGACTTGGGGAAGGAACGGCAGAAGGTGCTTTGTGAGTCAGTGAAAGAGTTGAGCCAGGAGAGGCTCACAGCCTTGTCCCAGGACCAAGGGAGAGGAAGCCATAATTCTCTTAAGGGAGAAGAGAAGTGGCCCAGAGTCGTGGGGCCCAGGTGTGAGCCTCGCTCGCTGCCTGCCAGCTCTTGGGGCCAAGACCCTGCAGGGTTAACCCCACCCATGCTAGTTTGAGATGCCGAGACACCCGTCTGTGAACTGGGGACTCAGCAGAGGCCAGTCATGAAGAATGGCCTAGGGTCCTCAGGGAAGGGCCTGGCCAAGCCATGTGCACAGTAGGCCCTTAGCACGGGAAGGCCCATTTGGTCATCTTGTCCACCTAGCCCTGGGGACAAGCAGAAGCAGCAACACCCAGGGCAGAGCTCGTCTGGTGCCCGGGGCCTCCCGGGAGTGAGCTGTGGGCAGCAGACTGCACCTCCTCCAGGTGTAGTGGACGGCATAGGTTCTGTCGGGAGGAGAGGCATCTATTTGCCCCACATCCAGCCCATCAGCCCACTCATTATTCTCCCTGTAGAAGTGTTACTGAGTCAAGCTCGCTCTGGTTTAGAGAATGAACTTACGGTTGCAGAGGCGGCAGGAGCGGGGTGTGGGGAGTGGGTGGGAAGAGGGAAGGGATAGTTAGGGAGTTTGGGATGGACACGTATGGACATGTACCCACTGCTCTATTTGAAATGGATAACCAACAAGAAAAAATCTAGGTCATTTCATATCAAAGGAAACCTGTGGTGGATTCATTTCAATGTTGGGCAAAACTAATACAATATTGTAAAGTTTAAAAATAAAATAAAATTAAAAAAAGAAAAAAAAAAAGAACCTACTGTGCAGCACAAGGAACTCTGCTCAATGTTCTGTGGCTGCCTAGATGGGAGGGAAGTTTAGGGGAGAGTGGATACATGAATGTATGGCTGAGTCCCTTTGCTACTTACCTGAAATTGTCACAACATTGTTAATTGGCTATATCCCAGTACAAAATACAAAATAATAAAAAAAAAGATTGTTCTGCTCACCAAACGACGACCAGTAGGTTGGAGTGCATGTGTGAGACTCCATGGGGAACACACTCAGTAGACAAGTAGAAAGACAAGTGTATCGGGCAAGGAAAGCCAACAGGTGGTCAAGATGGTAGATTACGGTCTCTGAATAACAATCTTATTGGGGTCTGTATGCCAGTTTCTTTTACAGAACAGAGAGGGGAGGAAGTAAAGTAAAAAGGCCATTGATCTTGCAAATATCTCCTGGAATGGCCTTGGGGAGGGGATGTGTTAACTTTCAGGTGGAGGGGCAGGGCTCCCCGGGCAGGCTCTTACAAATAGACAGTGTCCTTTTAGTGAACAAAGCAACAGAACAACTGGAAGCAAAGGTTAAAGGAACAGGTTTTTCCCTGTAAGAGTAGCACCCAAAGGCTGTCCCCAGGCACCATTCCCAGCTACCTGCTGGGTCTCAGCGCCACCTGGCCTGGTCCTGCTCCCCACTGGCTCACCTCCTTTTCCTGCTGTTGCTCTTCATGGTCGTTTTCAGCCCAGCTGCCAGAGGGGCCAGTGAAGATACGATTAGGGTGCACAATTCCTTCTGGTCTACCACGGCCCCTCCATCCGTGGGGCCGAGTCCCTGCTCAGGCCATGACCTCCCGGCACCTCCTCCTCCTTCCAGCCTCCCAGGTCCCTGCTGCCCCTCCTGTGACCCCACCAGGCTTGTTTGCCTGACGTTCAGTAAACCAAACACAGAGACACCAGGGTCTGCAACAGAGAAAAGGTGTATTCTTGAGGCGGCCAAGCCAGGAGATTCAAGAACAAATCTCAAACCCGTTTCCCTGAAGGTGAGGGGCTGGGATGTTTAGGGATAATGAAGAAGGGTGGTCTGAGGCTTGGGGAGCTTGGGGGAGGGAGACTGGAGGTGAGGAAATGTCTTCATTCTGCGCCAGTGCAGCTAAGCTACATCCTTCTTGGTGGGACACGTGGTCAGAAAATGGCAGTGTGAGCATTGCTTTCTTTTAGCCATTTTTAAAAATGTGTGTTGGTTTCAGGGGAAGAATTGAAGACTCTTGTATCAGAGATAGCATCCATAAAGGGAGTGAAGGGGCCTTGTGATGCATTTGTCACCCTCCCCCAACTCAGTGCTAACATCTGTACCTGCATCTCTGTCGGCATCCACATCTCTATGTTGTTATTATTGCCCCTCTCCTCCCCTCACACTAGAACCCAAGCTCCAGGGGCTGCACTTTGCTCTCTGCTTCACCTCCCCAGTGCCTGGTGCACAGTGCCTGGCATGTTGTAAGGGTTCCATAGTTATTGAATAAAAACATGAATACCCTCAGGAGGTAAATGGGGAAAGAAAAGCAGCACCAAGAAATGATGGTGTGAAGTGTGGGGTCCGGTGAGTGGTGCTCGCCGTCTCTGGGTCTCCAGATTCCCAGGGCGTCTGCAGTGACCCTGCTTTATGGTCTTGGTTTGATTTATTGTGGGCTGCATTGACCTGTAAGCCCCCCTGACACGGGGTGAGATGAGAGGGGCTGCGGCTGCACCCGCTGGGGGTGGGCGGCTGAGTCACAGCTGCCCTCCCCACCACGGGGACTGCGTGGTCACCACCATGAGAGCATGTGGGGCCACTTTGAGGAGTGGAGCGGAGAAGGGACGGGAGGCGTCCTGAAGCTCTTCTCAGGCAAGAATGGAAACGGCTGTCTGGGGATGTGCCAGGACAAACTGCACCAAAAATTAGGGTTGGGGGGGCAGGAGGAGGGAAATAACACAGACTTCATCACCCCCTTTGAAACCTGCCCAGTGGCCTGAAGACATTGCAAAAGCTGGTCCCAGGGCTGGATGTCCAGGCCCACATGGGGTCATCTGCTGCTCTGGGGCAGAGGCCAGTGGGAGTTAAGCTGCCACCCGGGGACCTGTCCAGCTGGCCTGCATCCTCCGAGGGGCAGGGGTGAGGCTGAGGACATGGGGAGGAGGATAAATCGCCACATTGTAGCCCGTGTGATTTGGGGTGGTTGGAAGGAAACGCTTGACGCAGGATGTCAGCATTTGTCACGGGCGTGTCAGGCACGGCATGATACAGCAGGCCGGCGCTTCTGGTCCCAGGCAGAGAGAGGGACGGCGGTCCCCCAAAGGGGTCGGTGGCAGGGAGCAGGTGCTGACGGCTGGGGGAGGGCGCTGATGACAGCGCCGACTCTCGTCATCTTGCTGCGGCATGAATTATTAATGGTCGGCTATAACACACACAGAGCTGAGAATCAATTTGCCACCATTCAGCTCCTGGACTGTTCTGTGCTCTGATGATGAAAGTGCCTTTTGATCAGGAGACAGGAGTGGCCCCGAGATGCCTGCCCTTGCACCTTAACATTTGCCAAAGACGACCTGAGCCCAGCCTGGGTGGGCTCTTCTCCTTCCTTGGTGCTCTCCTGTCAGTAGTTGGCCCTCTCCCCACCTTCTTTGATTTTCCTCTTTTTTTTTTCCCAGCCGTTCTCTCTGCCTAACAGAAGGGCTTTGCCCCCTCCCCACGTGACCTTGGCTGCCTTGGGGCTGACTCCTTCCAAAGTCTGAGTCCCAGCACCTGTACCTACTGTTTCGGTACCAGGAACTGGATTTCCAACTTTAGTCTCTCTTGATGCATCATCAGGGAATGAGAAAAAAGGAAAAGAGTGTCTCTTCCAGCACAGGCATCAAGAAGCGTAGGGAGCTGCAGACTGTTTTGGAGGTAGGGGTGCTCCGTGGGTAAAGGGAGTGCAGGTACCCTCATCTCTGAAAAACAGCTGTCCTGTGGAGGATGCTGGCATAGGGGTGGTTCACCCCAAACCAATTCATTTGGGACCAATCAGTGGAAAGCCATTTTGCCAAATAAGCAGGTAGCCTGATAACAAACGCCTAAGGATACAAACCAAAATACCACTTTCTAAATAAAGATTGATTATAGGAAAACTGAAGGGAACGATCCTTTTCAAAAATTATAAAAGGGGGATAAAAAATAATAGGACATCTAAATAGAAGGAAAAAGACCCTACGCGGGGACAGATTTTAGGTGAAATGATCATTTGGTAGGGCAACAACGTGTGCTTTCCCCAGGAGCTTTCCCTGGGCTCATAGAACATAAACCTGATCCACCAAGCAGAGTGTGTCTTGATGCTTGCTGCCTCTCAGGCTTCAGAGGACTCAGCCCAGAGGCGGCCCGGACGTGGGAATCCGAGGACAGCGTCCGCGGGCTGTGAGGCTGGGCTGCGTGGCCTCCACACGGGCGGCCTGGGCGGTGTTTGCTGTAGCCCAGGAAGCCTGGCAGCCTGGATCGCTCGCCTGGAGTAGGGATGGACCGCGTGCTTCAACGCAGCTGGTGTCTGTCTACTTTCTGTCCCCTCCCCCACCTCTGAGTGGCCTCCTGCCCTCTCACCTCTCACCTGGGTGCCCACCCAGCCCTAACATCCTTCCTCCAGGCCCGACCCCTCCCATCCGGTCTCCAGTGTTGCCCCAGAGCACCCTGCAAACAGAGTCATCACACCTCCCTGCTCAAGGCCATTCCCTGGCTTCCCAGGAGGTTTTCAGTCAAATGTGAACTTCATCCACTGGCCTGCGGGGTCCTCTCTTACCTCTTTCCCACTTGCTCACCAGTCTCCTGCCACTTTATTTATTTTTTAAGAAATTTTTATTGGAGTGTAGTTGCCTTACAATGTTGTGTCAGTTTCTGCTATGTAGCAAAGTGGATCAGCTCTGTGTCTCCATATGCCCCCTATTTTGTGGATTTCCTTCACATTTAGATCACCGCAGAGCAAGGAGTAGAGCTCCCTATGCATATAGTAGGTTCTCACTAGTTATCTGTTTTGTACACAGCAGTGTATGTATGTCAATCCCAATCTCCCAGTTCATCCCACCCCCATCTCCCTTCCCTGCTTAGTGTCCACTTTGGCCTCCTTTCTGTTTCTGGAACATTCCAAGCTTTCCCATGTCTCTGTAATTCTCTTTGCCCGGAACAACCTTCCTCCTCTTCCTCTTTGCAAGCCTACCTCATTCTCAGTCTTTGGGGCTCAGCTCATGTGCCCTCCTCAGAGAGGCCTGCCCTGCCCGTCCCATCTGAATAGCCTCTGCCCTCAGCCCAGGTCATACCATTCACATCAGTCCGTCCCCTTTCCTCACAGCACAGATCTCACCTGATGTCATCTCAGTCGTTGACCACCTGTGTCCCCCACCGTCAGGTGGGCTCCAGAGAGCAGGGACTAGGTCTAGTCCACCTCTGTGTCCATCCACAGCCCCTGGCCCCAGAGCGGCACAACAAACTTTCAGTTGACGTTTGATGAATGAATGAGTGAGTGAATCCTTCAGCACCTAGCAAGGTGAGGCAGAGCGCTGCCCTGGTGGCTCAGATGGGAAAGGATCTGCCTGCAGTGCAGGAGACCTGGGTTCAGTCCCTTTTGGGGAGATCCCCTGGAGAAAGGATTAACCACCCACTCCAGTGTTCATGCCTGGAGAATCCCACGGACAGAGGAGCCTGGTGGGCTCAAAGAGTCGGAGACGACTGAGCAGCTAACACACAAGGTGAGGCAGACTGCACTCCCATTGCTGAGCTGAGGTTAGACCAGGGACGGGGCACCTTGGCTCTGTCTACATACCTGCCCAGAGCCAGACCCAGGGACATGGCATGAGCTTCCTCAAACCTCTCCCACAGAAGTCCTCAGCACATTAGCGCTCTTAGTAGAAAAAGAAAAGGTATTTATGTGCAAAGCCACTTATCTCTGTAGCTCCTCGAGATAAATCCTTTAATTTACGGGTGAGCTGACACCCTCCAAGAGCCAGAATCAATGTGCGTCACCGTAAATCCAAGCCAGGCGTCTGCACTGACTCACCCCTGCCGACGGAGGCCTTTGCTTCTGCACTGGGCCTGGCTGGTGCGCAGATGGTTGGCGCAGAGCCTGGGGGAGGGCTCCTCGAAGCCTCCTGGGGGACGCCTGACCCTGTGTCCCCGGCTGTGGTCCTCCCCCACCAGATGCCATCGTGGCTCCAGGGCCAAGCCACTAAGTCCTTCCTGTTTGTTGGGCGGCCTTCCCCTCCTCCCAGCCAGCTCAGGTGCTCCCTGCCCTTGGAAGTCTTGCCGGGCACATCCACTTGGAATTCACTTCCTTTTGTGTTGCCCTGGGGGTGTGCCTGGGCAGTGGCACTTTGCCAACCAACTTCTAATGATAACAAGGCGTGCGCTTTCCTCTTCTACAAGATGGGAGCGCTGGGATCAGGGCCTCCTCCCTCCCCGCTTTCCTACCCACTGGCCCGGGGCCCAGACTGTATCTCATTAGTTCACTGAGCATCTGCTGTGTGCACTCACTGTGCTTTGGGTCCAGGGCAAATAAGGCACAGCCCCAGGCTGGGGGCGCTCACAGTCTAACCAGGAAGCACATGGGAGATTAGACATCACAGTGCAGGAGAAGCAGGGAAACACAGGGCAGGCGTCTGCGTCGGGTGGAGAGGTTGGGGCCCCGAGGAGGGTCTGGCTGTGCTGAGATCTGACAGTGGGAAGGAGTAGCCGACTGAGCAAGGCGGGGAGACCACCCCAGGTGCCACTTGGTGCCTTTGCTTGGCAGGTGCAGAGAGTCACGCAGGCGCCCTATGAAGATGGAAATGCGGGAGGGATGGGTGAGGATGAGGAACACAGGGAGTCTCTCTGACCCTCTGGCCCAAGGTGACTGGGTAACAACTGCATTGGCCATGACTTTGTTGCTTGTAGGAATCAGGGCTACACCATCTTCCAATACACCCATGAAAGAATTCAACATCACCGCAAAACACCACACCCAGCACCTTCAGGGTTTTATACATACCAGTTTGTGGCAGCATCAGTTCAGTCCTGGAGCCCTGGCATAATTCTTACTAGAAGCCCCTCCCACTCTCACAAGTACTCCGTTTTGCATGATAACTTACGTGATCATATGTTCTTGTTATTGCTGTTTAGTTACTAAGTCATGTCTGATTCCTTGAATCCCTATGAACTGTAGCCCACCAGGCTCCTCTGTCCATGGGATTTCCCAGCAAGAATACTGGAGTGGATTGCCATTTTATCCTCCAGGGGATCTTCCCAGACCAGGGATCAAACCTGTGTCTCCTGCATTGGCAGGCAGATTCTTTACTGCTAAGCCACCAGAGAAGCCCATGTGGTTATATATTGATATTTTAATACACTGGGACATTTTCCTTATGAGAATATGTCTTCTAGTCTTAGAAATATTCCCTGCTAGAATATTTCTAGGCTCCAAACTGCAACGTTCCTTTATTGCCTCTTGCAACTTTTTTCCCTTAAAATCTGTGAACTCAGACATTCCTAAAGGTGTTAGAATTGTGGCAACTTGTTATGGGAGGGAGATGATTTCCCAGCCTGGTTCTGAGCAAAAGCATTCCATCCTCCCAGGTCCTTTGACCTTCGGACTCTCAGGACTGGCCCATAGACATTTCTTGCAGCCCCCGTGTGGACTACAGTCAATAAGCCATTGATTAGAACCATGTTACAGCTGTTCAGTTCAGCCCCTGAGATCCCAACATTTGTTCTTCAATTTAATTCAGTAACACTGATCGAGCAAACACTAGATGATTTCCAACTTTGAGGTTTTTTTGCTAATTTGAATTTAAGCTGTCACGATAGGAAGAGCTGTGGTTCTGTGAACTCGTTGTATCACACATCTTTTGCTGAAAGTTTGCTTCTGGTAATCATGGAGTCATTTGTACTGGGCCAGCACTCCTAGAAACAACAACAGTACACTCTGGACAGAATATTTTTTAAAAGCACTATGCAGAGGCCCTTTTGTTGTTCATTCCGTAAGTCATGACCCCATGGACTGCAGCATGCCAGGTTCCTGTCCTTCACTATCTCCTGGAGTTTATTCAAATTCACATCCATTGAATCAGTGATGCTGTCTAAGCATTTCATCCTGTCTCCCCCTTCTCCTGCCCTTAATCTTTCCCAGCATCAGGGTCTTTTCCAATGAGTTGGGTCTTCACATCAGGTGGCCAAAGTATTGAAGCTTTAGTTTTAGCATCCGTCCTTCCAATGAATATTCAGAGTTGATTTCCTTTAGGATTGACTGGTTTGATCGTCTTACAGTCCAAGAGACTCTCAAGAGTCTTCTCCAGCACCACAATGTGAAGGCCCTGTGACAAAAAAAAAGGTAGCAATGATTCCTAAAGAAGGAATAATCTCTGACTGAATTTCCCACTTTGCAGCTTTGCACCTGAGAGCAGGTAACGTAAACACTCCCACTATCATGGATTTCAAGCTGCTGATAGGATGCCATTGAACTCAGAGTCGGGAAGAGACGCTTAGAAGCATCACTAACAGATTTTCCACCAGACACTAGATGCAAATTATCTTAAGAGCATAGATATGGTGAACCGTAGCCACATAATTAACAAGTGGTGAAGTTTTATAATTTTTTATCTTTGCTGTTAATATCATTATGTTTATATAATTTAATTTTCCATGAAAGCTAGATTTAACAATCAACTTGCAAACTTCCTGAAAATTTAGTCATTGGCTCTTGCAAGCCCATGTGAGCTGGCTCTGGTGTACCACTGTGGCTTCTTTCCTTTTTCTCCCTGCTATTAGGAAGTCTAAGGACAATGAATTTATAGGATAAATTTACCAGTTTTCCTCATAGTTGTATACCTAGTACTTGGCATGACACCTGGCCCAGAAAACGCCCTCAGTAATGTTTGTAGAACAGATAAAGTCTTGGGCTTTTTCTTTTTAGAACCTGTGATTCTAACGGGCGAGCCTCTGCAGCCACTACTACTACGCGGGAAAAGGCAGTGGAGGTAGAAGTCAAGGCTGCCTGAAATTGGCCCCCAGCTCTGCCACCGACTAGCTGTGTGACTTTCCACAAGTTAGTCACCTTCCTGTGCTTCTATTTCCCTTTTGTAAAAGAGGCAAAATAGCAGTAGTTCCCTCATAGGGGTTGATCATGACACAGGAACAAGTGAGTATTTCAAGTGCTGGGAACTGGTGGCTAGCAGATCCTATGTGGGTATTTGCCGTCATTAATAGCTGTATCATTTACTGGGCATCTGTTGTGTGCCGGATACTCTGCTGGGGGCTTTCCATGCTTTCTTTGTATTGTTTTTGTCTGGGGGGCCGTGCCGGGTCTTTGTTGCTGTGCCACGGCTTCTCTAGTTGCAGCGTCCAGCCTAGGTTGCGTTGAAGCATATGGGCTCAGACCCACCTACCTTATATTAGAAGGAGAATTCTTAACCACTGGACCATGAGGAAAGTCCCTCTCTGTAGTTTCTTAAGACAAGATGAGGTAATTGAGGTCCAGGATGACTTCATGACGTCATTAATGGGGAGCTGCAAACAGGACCCCGGCTGTTGGCCCCAAAGTGCAGGCTCACCTGTGAGGTCAGGAATCCGTGAGCCTTGATTACTGTGTTCCCTGCACATCATTCAAAATTACTGTTATTGCTCTGGACACTTTACTTATATTTATCAACTTGTTTCCAGAGTCCTTTGTTTTGCTTTCTTTAGGGTTTCGGGTGTGCGTGCGTGCACACGCATGTGTGTATGTGACATTTAAGTGGAATTTAAAAATGTTGACATTTCATCAATGCTCAACTGTCTCCCAGTTTCAGTGCTCACATTCCTTACTTTTTCCTTTCTCCTTTTTTCTCCTCCTTCTTCTCAGGCCCGCCCCCAACCTGTGGGGCACTTGTCCTTCAGGTGCCCGGCTTTAGTCACTCTGCCCTGGAGTTCCCTAAGACTGTGCAAGCTGTGCTTTATCACCACTGTTTATAGGTCTGTCTCCTCCATAGACTGGTGATAATAATAAAAACAATGCAGTTATTATTGTGAATAGCTGACCTTGTTTGGGTGCCTTCTACAGGTTAGGCCCTGGGCTAGTTGCTGTACATAGAATCTCATTTAATCTTCATAGCAACCCTGCCTGAGATGCGATTATCCTCCCCAACTTTACAGCTGAGGAAAATGAAAGCCAGGAAGGTCGAAGACATTGTCAAAGGTCGCACAGCAAGGGCGTGGTGGGGAAGGAGTCGAATGAGCTCTGATTCACAAACATACATTATCTAGCAATTGCATGTATAATTGTACAGAGCTCTTGGACAACCCTAGTAGATGGATACAGTTGCATGGACAATTACTGCTGCCTTATTTCATAGGTGGAGCCCAGTGATTTGTTTAAATTTACCAAAGAGCATATAGGGAAGTTGGAATCTGAACCCAGGTATGTCTGCACCAGACACTCAAGAATCTTCAGAGCTTCAGCTCAGAGACAGTCTGCTCTTCCGGAGAGTGCCTCCGCCTCTGAAAGCTGGGCGGGCTACCCGGGGAGAGGGGAGGCACCTTACACAAATACCCCAATTAACACGAGGACGCATCATTTTTGTCATTGTTAAAGGTCTTTGAGCCGTTCATTCACTGAGCTGAATTGGAGTGAAGAAATCAATGTGATTTCAGTCTGTTTGGTTCCTGTCTGTCTGGATCTGTCTCTATATTTCCCCAGGATCTCCTTGACTGTGCAGTGCAGCACCTTTTGCGTTATAGACCTGTCTAGGTAGGGCGGTATTTTCGATAACTTGAAAAGTCACTTTGAACACATGGTCCCCAGCAGATGGTTTTATTGTTCAGTCGCTAAGTGGTGTCCAGCTCTTTGGCAACCCCGTGGACAGTAGCCTAGCAGTCTCCTCTGTCCATAGGATTTCCTAGGCAAGACTAGTGGAGTGGGTTACCGTTTTCTTCTCCAGGGGATCTTCCCAGATCAGGGATTGAACCTGTGTCTCCTGCATTAGCAGGCGGCTTCTTTACTGCTGAGCCACCAGGGAAGCTCCACTAACGGATGGGCAGGGGACTGTTGTGGCTTGAGGTCCTACAAATTGTCTGACACGTTGCATATGGAATCAGCTTTCCATCCCTCAAGGTTTAGGCAAGCTTGTCTCCAACCTCCCGCCAAATGCATGAACTTTGGAAATCTGGGAGTCTATGACTTCTGGTAGTGGGGGCTTCCTCACATGGGTGATGAGCCTAATAATTCCCGTTTCCCTAATTTTTTAAGTTAGAACATGGTGATCCAATGAGGAAACTGTTTTGAAATCTGCATTCCGGAAGCAACGTCCTCTTCAGCCCTTATGCACTGATGTTCCTTAGGTACCCAATCGTTTTCACTAATTACACAGAAGGTTTTTCAAAGTCTTCTGAATGACATCCCTGAGGCAGTAAAATCATACATTCTGTTGTAAATCAACTCGAGGAGCATTCACTGAACGTGTGGTGTGTCCCAGACACACTTGTGTGATCCGTGTTCCTTAAGACAAAATTTAGTGAATGGCCCGCGGAGCATTAAGTGGGGATTCAATGTGAAGAAATTGAATTGTTAGCTGTGTGTATCTGTTAATCCTGTACTCTTAATCTCCCCCCCATTTCGGTAACCATAAGTTTGTTTTCTATTTCTGTGACTCTGTTTCTCTTTTAGATTCATCTGTGTTATTTTTTCGATTCCACATTCAAATGATATTGTATAGTATTTGTCCTTGTCTGACTTAATTCACTAAATTCGATAATCTCCAGGTCCATCCACGTTGCTGCAAATCTTCTTATCCCTGTTTTACAGACAAGGAAACTGAGGCTCAGAGAGGCTGAACACCTTGCCATCGTCCCTCACTTAGAAACCAAGCTGGGACTGCAGCCCAGCTTCTTCCAACCCTGGGCCCGTGGCTCGTCCTATGTCACACCCACTGGTTTAGCCAAATAACTTCGGCCTCTTCACGGGACACTGAAGTTGTCTCAATGCAAAATGCGTGTGCTTGCACGGAGCACCGAGAGCGACTGCCTGGACCTCAGGGTGTGGAATCTCGTGCCCAGGTCTGTGTTATCACCCCTGCCTCCCAGATGCACCTCAGACCCAGGACAGACCACAGAGACCTGCTCTGTTCGCTCATTCTGATTGGAAGACACAGATAATGGGATCCTGCTTGACTCCCCTTTTATTAAAATGCTAAGACCAGGACCTGTTCCTGATGCTCCTACGGTCCCAGCCCACCATCTGAGTGCACACTCTCTTGACAAGACCAAGAGACATTTAAATCTTGCCTTTGAAAGTTTACCTGCAGGCTTGGAGGAATCCATTTTTTGTTTGTCTTTTGATTAACTTATTCATTAATTCATTTGACACATATGTCTGGGGCCCTGTACTTGTGATGGTGGAGACAGAGATGGAGCAAACATTTGTTGTTAGTATTTTGTCACTAAGTTGTGTCTGACTCTTTTAGGACCCGCAGGGACTGTAGCCCATCAGGCTCCTCTTTCCATGGGATTTTCCAGGCAAGAATACTAGAGTGGGTTGTCATTTCCTTCTCCAGGGGATCTTCCCAGCTGCAAATCTCCACCATTGGCAAGAGGATTCTTAGCCACTGAGCCACCAGGGATGCCTGAAGCAAGCCTTACTATTGTCCTTTTCCTGGTCAGGTTTACAAGTCCTCAGACAGAGGATGATCCTATGCCATACCAACTGCCCATTCACTAGGGTCCCTTTAACTCTCCGTGGGCCTTGAAAATGACTGTTCCATGCTGGAGCCATCCTAACCACTGGTACAATTTCCCCTGGCATGGTCCTGCCACCCCCTGCCCTCTCCCAACTCTCCATGTACACAGGAAAGGTCCCAGCATACCTCAGGCTCTGGTCACTTTGCTCAAGACAGAACCCAAGGTCAGAGGACATCTTCGAGATGGAGAGGGGGGGAACTCAGTCCTTTGCCTGTATATCAGAGCCCTTTGTGTTAAGCACAAAAAAAGGACACGTGGGTGAAATTCTGGGTTGATCGTGTGTCCCTAAATAGCTGCTATAATAGCATTGTACTGTGATTATTGAAAGCTTGAGTTAGCAATTGATTTCGGGCTGAGAGATCAATGGAAAAAGAGATTGCAGTGCAGGATTACGAAGAAGCAATCCGTGACTCCTCGCTCAAGCTGGCCTCTACCACAGCCTTGTCACCTTATTGTAATTGTCCATCTGCTTGTCTGTCTGTCAGTGTGAAATCCTGGAGGTTAGAGGCCATGGCTTACTCCTCATGAACAGCAGCTGGCTTAGGGTAGGTGCTTGATCGATGCTCACAGCAGGCCCTAGTTTATGATGAAGAAACAGAGGCATAGAGCAGTTATATTACTTGGCCATAACCGAATAGGGTGATAGGATGGGGATCTGAACCCAAGTCACGGTCACTGCAGAGTCTCCATCTGGAAGAGTTAGAGAGAGTCCATGCATGCACGTGGGGCTTCAGCTGTGTCACTGTGCTCTCATCAGCTCCAAGGACCAGCTTTGCTCCATGGTCTGGGTCACCCTGGTGCCCTCTGCTATTGGAGTTATTTATTCTCTGTTCTGGCCTGATGCTACTAGGCGTCATCACCCCAACACATGACTATGGACAAGATCCTTACAAGCTCTGCCTCAGTCCTCATGTATTTCCATTTCTCTGACCACTGATTTTCTTTGTGTGTGTGCCCAACTGCTCAGTCATGTCCAACTCTTTGCTGACACAAGTAGCCTGCCGGGCTCCTCTGTCCGTGGGATTTTTTTTCCAGGCAAGAATACTGGAGTGGGTTGCCAGTTTTCTTCTCCAGGGGATCTTCCTGACCCAGGGATTGAACCTGTGTCTCTTGCATCATCTCCATTGGCAGGATTCTTTACTACTGAGCCACCTGGGAAACCCTAATAAGAAATCTGTTATGGTTTTCTGCTCATTACCAGGTCTTAGAGGGAAGAACAGAAGCATGAAGGCATGGATGTGGGGTAGTTGACTTGCTTCCTTCATAAGTTCAGTAACTTGTTTTTGTATGCAACCCACTATAATTCAAATTCAAGTTTAAGGAGGTAAATATTTTTGAGTATTTTGAGGAAATTCCCCAAGATCTCATAGCCAGGGCTTGGATAAGATGGCTCTTGAAGCCAGCAGTCTCTTGCTTTGGAGTTGGGAGTCTTAATACCAGGCTTTCCTCTTTCTCAAAGTTTCTAGAGAAAGAAGAGAGCACAAACCCTAAGGAATACAAATCACCTTGGCATTAAATATCTCAACAATGGGGTCAAGGAGACAGTGAAGAAATAATTTCAAAATATTATGAAAAAAAGAACTTATAGTGTGGAATTAGCTAAACTATATTTAAAAAGGTTAGATACATTGCATGAAGAAATACATATAGTAAGGGGAGAAACAATCTTGGTTGCAATCCATTAATCTTTTAAAATACTGTCTCTGCTAAATGTTGGGAGAACTGAGTCTCTGACAACCATTTTTTTCCCCCTGAAAGCCTAATTGACTTCTTGGGAAGAAGGACAGAAAATATATAGTAGTTGAGTTGGGCTTGAACTTTTACCCTCTCTGATAAACCAGGGCCAGGGACCCAAGAGCAAGGCTATCAATAATGTTAGGTAAACCCAGACACTCCCTTTCTGCATAGGTTGGTGGATGGAGACAAATTTGAGGGAAGGAACACAGATACATTAATTTTATGATGCAATTTCCAGGCTGTAAAATGGACAGAGTGGATGCTCTAGAAAGCCCCAGAGATAATTATAAAGTCAATGATTGAGTTTCATTTCCACTTAGCATAAATACATTTTAACTGGACGTGTGCTGATCAACCTTGGTATCACGCTCTGCAACATCAGTGTTTGCATTAAAAGGCTGTCATTAAAAAGTCATCCAAGGGCAAGTTCCCTTATTCTAATGTCCCCCAAAGGCCCACCATCATAGATGGTAACATGCCATTTAAAAATCAGATGGAATTGCTTACTAGGGTCCTTAATTTTTATGGATAAGAAAACAGACTCAGAGGACATGAACATGAATGATTTTTTCCCCATAGTCATCCCAATAGAAAAGGACAGTCAACACCGGGACACACATGTACTCCGTTATTCCCTGTGTACTCACTGAGTGTCTATTTGTCAGACACTTTCCTGGGTCCTGGTGTACAGCAATGAACAAGAGAGACATGGTCTCTGTCATCAAAGAGTTTACATTCTAGAAAGGAAAGAGTGACTCAAGGTGCAAACCAACAAATCCTCAAAATAATTAAGATGATTAAAGATATAAAGCCAACTAAAGAGGGAGATAGATGGTAGAAGGGTCAGACTACTTTAGACCAGAGACAGGATAGACTTTTTGAAAAGATGCTATTTGAGATGAGATTTAGTCATTTGAAAATGTGGTTTGAGGGGAAAAAAGGAAGCCGACAGGTTCCAGCTTGGTTAAGTTACAATGGAAAGAAAGCAAATGTTCGTAAAACAGTGAGGGGACAAGATGAAGTGAGAGAGATGCGCTTGGGATGGATTGCTGTAAAATATTTGGATTTTTACTCTGGAGGCAATGGAAGCTAAATAATGTCATAATCTGATTTACATTTTCCAGAAAGATCACTCTTGGTTGCTGTGTGGAGACTAAACTATAAAGGGGCAACAGAGGAGGCTTCAGGCGTAAAGTAGAGGGCAGTTTGGCCAGTAGCAAAGACCCTGTTTCTGGCTAATCCCTGAAATTCTCCTCAATCCAACTACCCCATGATGGAATGAGATTCCAGTCAGGTCGTTTTCCCTCCACTGCCCTGGGTTTCAACCATCTTTCACGGTACTGGAAGAAATGTACAAAGCCAAACATGTTGATTTTAATGTTTATTCAAACAAAGAAAATGTTACTCTTGGTCTTGCTAAGAGCTAGGCATTCTGCCGAGAGTGGAGATAAAGAGATGAGAGACTTGGTCCCTGCTGCTGAATGTGGTCAGGGAGACACTCATGTTAACAGTCAGAAAACTATGTGCACAGAAGGAGGATCTGCAACATGGCAGGAGGCTGGTGTCCTGGAACAGCCAGCTGCACTGGCATGGAACCTCAGTGGGAGACATAAGACCTGTGTTTGAGTCTGGGAAGTGCTTTTATTATTTTTTTTTAATGTTTATTTACTTATTTAATGTTTTTGACCGCAATGGGTTTTTGTTGCTATATGCAAGCTTTTTCTAGTTGCAGTGATTGGGAGCTGCCCTTCATTGTGGTGTGTGGGCTTCTCTGCTACAAGACAGCATGGGTTCTAGGTGCCCCGGCTCAGTTGCTCTGCTCTGAGTTTGACCTGGAGTCAAACCTGTGTTGCCTGCCTTGGCAGTCAGGATTTTCAAAACCACTGCACCACCAGGGAAGTCCCATGAGAGGTGCAGTTGAGCTGAGTCTTGCATGATAGATACAAGTGTACCGACCAAGGAGGGAAGGGGTCTTTAAGCACAAGGATCAACATTTGCTATTCAGGTAGATAATAGGCAGAAAGGAGAGTTTAACTAATTTGCAGTCATTCCGTTTGGCTGGAGTGCAATGTGAGGATGTCCAGAGGGAGTGTCAGGAAAGGTAGTGTAAAGAGTTCAACTGTGCGGTAGGTGAGAGTCCAGTCTTCCTTCATCTGAAAGACTGCTGTGAATCCCTGTGTACCATCTAGGTGTCTTTCAGGGATGCCTTAGTTAGGACTCTTAGTTTTCAGAAAAGAGACTCACTTAGACTAGATTAACCAAATGGGAATATTTGTCTTTAAGTTTTAGGGATACTTGATGGATTCCCAAGGGAGGAAAGGATATAGCTAGGCCTCTGGTATGAGCTTGTAGAACTATAAGAAATCTGAAAGATTTTCTATCTTTCATCTTTGCTTCTTTCTGTGTATTTATTTGGGGCTTCCCTGGTGGCTCAGAGGGTAAAGTGTCTGCCTGCAATGCAGGAGACCTGGGTTTGATCCTTGGGCCAGGAAGATCCCCTGGAGAAGGAAATGGCAACCCAGTCCAGTACTCTTGCCTGGAAAATCCCATGGACAGAGAAGCCTGGTAGATTACAGTCCATGGGATCGCAAAGAGTGGGACATGACTGAGGGCATATTTATTTGAGTAATTCTCACTGCAGTCTGAATTACTTGCTTCTCAGTCCTCAAGACCACAAAAAATTTCTAGTTTTTGTCTCCTTTGTTCAAGACACAGAGTGAAACAAAAATAGCAGATTAAGATCCAAATTCCCAGGAAAGGAATTATCATTAAAGGAATTATCATTAGCCTATTTAGAGTAAAGTATTCAGTACAATAATTTGCTTCCAGGAAGGTCAGGCCAGGTGGTAAAACATGGCTTCTGGGATCCAGCCTTGTATTCATGTGGCTCATGAGATAATTTGTATAAAATTTTCAGCAATATGCTTGGCATGTGGAAATTGTCCTAAGGATGCTCATTTGAATGAGTTAGGAGGTGTGGGCAGGGGTCAGCACAGAAAGTTGTGTTTAAGGCTATTTCTCTTTGATGGTGTCAAATGATGCAAAGCCTACTGTCTGGCACAGAATAGGGGATCAATAGGCGGTATATGCTGCTATAATTGTGCCAAGTTGCTTGGATTATGTTTTTGCCCTCTTTACTATCCTGTTAGTTTCTGAGCTACTGAAACTTTCATTCTAACCTGCATTCTCAGGACCTCGGACAGCTCCAGAGATACAGAATTGTAAATGTTGTCAGTCAGAGGTTAAAGTTTCCAACCCAAGTGAATTGCCATGTTCTCCCACTTCCTTTGTCCCCCCTAAGCTTGGACTTACTTGAGTCTTAGAGTCAGGACCACTCAAGCCTGAGTCCACTGTGCTCCTGAACGCCTTCTTTATCCTTCCTCTCAGCAATCATGTTAACAACATCCCAGCATGCCTTGCAGTGTCTGAATTATCTCATTGCAGAAACACAGTTGCCAACTAGCACATTTGCTGCTTTAATTAGACTAGTTTTGACAAGCTCCAAAACTTTGTTTTTGATTGTTATCTTTGGGATGATTTAAAGCACCATAAAGTTGTGTAATTGTTGTGGGCAGGTCACATATCCACCAACATCCATCTGGTTCTTCAGAAAACTAACTATCCCAAGCTTGGAACAGAGCATGAAAAGCAGATAATAAAAAAAGATGTTGCCATAGGTTAATGCTTTTTCTCATGTTGAACACTTTTTTTTCCCCCCTTAGGTCTTGTGTTTCTGGCAATATAGCTAAGTCACCATTTTGACCTTCTGTTCATCTTTGACAAATAAAAAGTAATTAGCATGCTAGTATTTTGGGGTTTTTGCTTTCAGTGAAGGTGAATATGTTTGCATGGTGCCTGAGAGTTTACCAAGAAAAATTCATGTAAATTATCTCATTTAACATAAGCCTAGGAAGCAAGGTGCAGTGGTTATTATTGGTGGCATTTTACAGATAAGAAACCTAGGTGAAAGGTATAGAAGAAGATAACCCCAGTTTAATGAAATGAGTATTTGCTGAATTTCCACTGTATTGCCATGGACACTGAGATGATACCAAATATATACAAAATATTACTTGGGGCTTCTCTTGTGTATCCCTTTTTCTTGCAACCGTGCATTCCCTCTCTGCCCTCGTGTTTATTGATTTTTTTTTTTTTACTATTTATTTATATTTATTTATTTGGCTTTGCTGGGTCTTAGTTGTAGCATGCAAGATGTTTGCTGCTGCATCTGGGATCTTTGTTGGGGCATGTGGGATCTAGTTCCCAGATCAGGGATTGAACCCAGGCAACCTGCACTGGGGTCTCAGGAGTCTCAGCTCCTGGACCACCAGGGAAATCCCTTTATTGAGTTTCAATCACTGGTTAGTCTATATCTATAGAGCATCTCCTTGTATTTCTTAATATTGAGACAACCTGGAGGTTTCAGCTCCCAGGAGGCAAAGTCTGGGATCTGTAAGGTTGGTTCTCCTCTTAGATATCTGTAAATTTATAATTTCATGGTTGTTGGGCTCCATTTCTACCAAGAGCACTGAAAAGAGCCCTATTCTCTCTGTAATTTCTCTTTCCCCAGAATTATTTGATGTAGCCTTTAGGATCTACTCTTCCTTACTTGTATAGATGAATAAAAAACATCATCTACCTGGGAATGTTCATTGTGGACTATTTAACAAAAGAGAAATAAGCTTAAGGGGTTGGTGAAGGCTTAGGCCACCCTGACTACTACATTGACCGTGGGTGAGCTGCTTCTCTCAGCTTCTGGATCATCCAAAGCCAACCACATAGTCTTGAATAATAAATGGTTGCTTGTGACAATTATCTAAAATCTGCTCAGGACTCTTCTCTTTTAATGAATCTCTATTTACCGCATTCTCTCCTTTCCTATTTCTTTTACAAGGCCTTTACTCCTCAATTTCCCTTCTTGGAACTAACCTCTGAAATTCATTCTCCTGGGAAATATTCCAGTGAGTACAGATACATTGGGATCATTATTTTCCTTCTTTGCTATCAAGTGTAAAACTTTGTCATCCTTCTCCATCCCAAGCACTCAGCACAGCACTGATTCACATGGTCCCCCAGCTGAGTCTTCTGAGTTCCAGCAAGAGCACCACAGGAAGGAAACGGGACTCCCTTCAAGTTTGTGGTTTATGACCAGTCATGACATTATGCTTCCCAGGTAACGCTAGTGGTAAAGAACTCATCTGCTAAGGCAGGAGACATAACAGACGTGGTTTCAATCCCTGGGTCGAAGATCCCTTAGAGATCTCCTGGAGAGGGAATGGCAACCCAGTACAGTGTTCCTGCCTAGAGAATCCCATGGACAGAGGAGCCTGGAGGGTTACTTCATTGCAAAAGCATTAACCTATGACAACAGTCTATAGAGCTTCAGAGTGTGGACACGACTGAAGCAACAGCATGCACAGGACACTGGACAGGGGGGCGTATTTCAAGTAAAACAGAGGAGATGAAAATTAAGTACTTCCCCCTTGGCCTCCCCCCTTTCTTGTCTGTCCAATGCTCCTGCTACACCCACTGCCTCTGGGCTCGTCCTCATGGAGTCCCTGTGCAATGTCTCACCTTTTCCTCACCGCCACCTGTGACCTGTTCATGCCTCAGCATCTCCATGAAATGACAACTCTTCTGCATGGTGCGGTGTGGCCTTTCCTTGCTCTGTGTGGTCAGAACATTGACAAGTATTGCTTGATCGATGTTTTGGGTCTAGATCCCTGGAAACCATGTCTGAAAAGTTCTCCTGAAGGCAATTGATTGAGGGGTTGCTCAAAAGTGTGTGTGTGCTCAGTTGCTCAGCCGTGTCCGACTCTTTGTAACCCCATGGACTGTAGCCTGCCAGGCTCCTTTGTCTATGGGATTTTTCAAGCAAAAGTACTGGAATGGGTTGCTATTTCCTCCTCTAGGGGATCTTTCCAACCTCAAAAGACGGACCCACAAGGTAGCAAGGTCAGCACGATGGGTCAATGAAAGGAGTGAGACAAAGAAAACTGGGTTTCATGAACTCATAGAAACAGAGACTACAATGGCAGTACGGGGTCCCAGGTGGGGAGAAGCGTACATGTTGGTCCGAGTTATAAGATGAACAGGTTCTGGGAATCTAAGGTATATAGCATGGTGGTTATAGTTATAATACTGTGTTATATACTGGAAAGTTGCAAGAGAGCAGATCTTGAATAATCTCACCACAAAAAAGGAATGGTAATTATGTGACATAATGGAGGTGTTAGGTAACCCTACAGTGGTAAGCATTTTGCAACATATAGGTGTATCAAATCAACATTTTGTATACCTTAAACTTATACAATGTTACATGTCAATTACACCTCAGTAAGGATTGGGGGAAAAAACCAAAACTAGGCATTCAGAGAAAGCCTGGCCTCAGCCTGGTCCCAGGGAGCCCAGGAGGGTGAATTGCACACAATAGTTGTCTTGCCCAAAGGAAAGGTGGCTTAGATCAAATTAGACGTTGTCTAGATGCTCCTCCCTGCTGTGGGGCAGGTGTAACCTCTAGGCAGATCTAACCTCTAGACAGCAGAGAGATGTGCTGTCATGGGTAAGCCAAGGGCAAACACTCAGAGGAGGCGCAGAACTGAGCCCTGAGCAGCCAACCCCGCCAAGTGCGGATGAATGCGCCCACTCGGTAACAGATCTGGGCAGGACACCCACATCATCTGCTATAAATAATCAATGAGGTCTCTGTTAATTTTATCAAACATCTGATGGATCTGTGTTACATCCCAGGCACTATTCTAGGCAGTTTGGAATCATAGATGATGGAGTCGTGCTTGTGTGGAAATTTCCTGAAGGCAGACTGGCAAAGGCACACAGAGTGAGACAGGACCCAGGCTCTACAACTGGAGACCTTGGAGAGCTTGTTTATATGAACAAGACAGAACTGGCATTATTGACACTGGGGACCAGAGAGGGCTGGCACGTGTATGCCTGCTCAGTCGTGTCTGACTCTGCAACCCTGTGAACTGTAGCCCGCCAGACTCCTCTGTCCATGGGATTCTCCAGGCAAGAATACTGGAGTGGGTTGCCATTTCCTCCTCCAGGGGATCTTCCCGATGCAGGGATCGAACCCTTGCCTCCTACATCTTCTGCGGGTTCTTTACCACTGCACCACCTGGAAAGCCCCATGTCAGCAAAAGGTAAAGTGAAGCCATCAAAGCTTTTGAATTACTATTCCCTAGCTCCTCTGTTAAGTCCGAGCAAAGACAGGCTTGTTGCTGAGCTGGTTGAGGATTAACCTAAATGGTTCCAGTTGGGGAAAGGTGCTGTTCAGGGCACAGAGAGTGCAGTGATTATATCAGGCAGGATGTTAATCAAAGCACTTTATGGATAAGAGGAAAATTTAGTGGCCTTTGCAGAAGCCAGGAGTGGATCTCACCTGAGTCAGGCAGGATTGGGGCCCAATGGGTATGCACTCACCTCCTCATGCTCCATCACTCGGCTCTGTCTCCCTCTGTGTTCTCCTTATTCTTATACAGCTTCTATCCCTGTACCGGCTTCCAGAAACTCCAGATTACATTCTAGCAAGTTCTCAATCCCAGAGATGAGAGAGAGACTGGTTCTCAGTAGTTCCAGCAAACTTTACAGGATTGACTTCACTGGGTAGATTTTGTCGAAGGAGGTCATGGAGAAGGTGTGACCACTGGTTGACCTGAGAACCAGACCTGGAGAGTTGGAGGCTCCTCACCCCTCCCCTGCCCTTGGACTGTATGCTCTGCCCACTGTTCTCACGGCCTTGAGAGACCATCTGGATGGTATATGTGGCTGAACACTGTTAAGGCCTCTCTGTACATCTTTAAGAATCCCGTGGGTGGGTGCGGACATCTACTCATTTTGCAGCCCGAGACAGTTCTGGTCTTAAGTCAGTCCCCTTGCTTATTAAACCTGCCACCAGTGACCTAGACCATCTGCCTCTTGCCTCAGCCTTTTTGCCCTACATGTACTGGGGGCTCATTTGTGAACTAACAGGATTTGAGTCATGTGAACCAAACATAAATAATCACCATGGTGAGGGATGGAGCTTACTGATTCCTCTGGCTGGTAGACTGCACCCCACCCCACACATTGAACCTGTTCAGGTCAACCCTGAGTGAACCACATGGTCTGAGAGGGGTAAGGGGAAAGGAAAACTTCTTTCAAATGAGAGGAAAGGTTTTTTCATTAGAAGAGATATGCAAAGAAGGCGGCATCATCAGATAAGTTTCACTGCAACTCTCTTCCCCCAGATTTTCACTTTCCTGTCTTGGACCAAACGCACAGCCAACTACAGAGCCTTGAGCTCATTGCCACTGGCAAGCTCAGAACAAGGCGGATTTGACGAGTCATATTTAATGCTGGGCTTGTAAAGAAGGTCCTCATTTTCATCTGACAGTTTTTATGATGGAAGTCAAGCTCACTAGTTTATAATTGACAGGAATTTTATTCATTTTGGAGAAGTTACAGCAGCTGGTGGCCTGCAGTTTGCAATCTATACAGACATTTCTGTTAACCTTGCAGAGCCGGAGAACTCAGCGTCCGCATTTTGTTACCGGTCTTGTCAATTTCTAGACAGGTGACTTCACCCCAATCTCTTCGGGCAGTTTCTCTCCTTAAATTCAAGATTTATTTCCCTGGACAAGGCCAGTGCCAGAGGCTTGAATATTATTGTTTGCTGACTTGTGTAACTTCTGGGAAAATGATTTTCTTGCTGTGATGTGAAATTGACTTTTCGTCTTTGGTGACCAACCACTCCAGCTCACCTTCCCTGGTTTGGAGGGGCACAGATCTATTGAGGGCATATATGTGAGCTTTGAGAATCAGATTGCTTGCTTGTGAAGAACTGGAGAGTAATGATTATCTCTGAGATGGCTTTGAAAGAAGTGTTCTAAAAGACATTCCTAATACTTTATCATCAAAAAAAAAAACAATAGTTGCAGTTTAAAGACTTTAGGTTTTTGACTCACAGTACTGGGGGTGGGATCTCCTTTCTGCTCCTAAATATTTCATTGTTTCTCTGTAATAGCACCCTACAAACCCTCCTAGAAATATCTCTGTGTGGTACTTTCTATTCTATATCATGGACCTGATTGCACTCACTCATTTAGCTATGAATTCAGTGGGCATCTTAATTTTAAGCTTGGGTAAAAGTCACATAGGGCTTCCCTGGTGGCTCAGCAGTTAAGAATCTGCTTGTAAGGTAGGAGACGTGGGAAGACGCGGATTCAGTCCCTGGGTCAGGAAGATCCCCTGGAGGAGGAAATGGCAACCCACTCCAGTATTCTTGCTGGAGAATCCCATGGACAGAGGAGCCTGGCGGGCTACAGTCCGTGGGGTTGCAAAAGAATAAGACAGGAGTGGGTGACTAAGCAACAACAAAAGTCACGTGGCTGGTGGAATGGTTTGGGGTGGTGTCTTGGGCTTGGAGTGAAGTGGGGGTCAGGATACAGAGCCTGGGGAGAGAAGGATTGGAAGCCAAGCATGCAGGATGTCTGTGGTGAGAAGGATGGACAGATCTCCTTCCTGTCCTGCAAGGATAGTTTTAAAGCTTCTAAAAAATGAAGTGACACCCGTGAACCCAGGCTGATATTTCATGCATGTGAGTCAATCGTCTGGGATAAGGTTGGAGGAAGTTGGCAGCCCGAGTACCTGCTCTGCAACCCCCTTGGCTAAATTTATTTTCTGTCTCCATAGAAATCTTCAATTTTTATACTTTTTAGCCTAGTGGTAGTAAATTCAGCATCAAGAAGAACATTTATTTGCAGGCGTGCCTGGGTTCGCTGACTTTGCAAGATGGGAAAAAAATAATGGGATGCTGTCGCTCTGTTTCTATTTGCCACGCTGTTATTTTTATTTCCAAATGTGAATGTAGACCCCACCTTGTCACCCTTTGTCCCCTCATTTTTTTGCATTTCCCACTTTTCCTTCTTGGGGCTCCCTCCTCTGAGTTTAGCCAGGCTCCCTAGGCCATATGCATAATATGCATTTCACATCCTCTCAATCTGTTAAGGTATTTTTCGTGTGCATTTTACAGCAGATCCTGATTGTAAATTGGTTGTAGAAACTTCATTGGCTTCCTGTCTGTGACATTCCTGATGGATGGTCCCTATTTATACCGAGCAGGATGGCATGTGCAGAGTTACACAGCTCCATGCCATGCTTAATGGATTGGAAGGAGGGAGGCAGCAGCCCCACTGAGAAGAGAATCATCTGCTTCCTTTGTGTTCAGGAGTCAGAAAAGGCCAGGGATGGAGCTCAGGCTGTGAGAGGCCCAGGAGGCTGAGTCAAGTCCTGGCACTTCCGTAAAATGGGTTCCGCGAGAGCTCAGCCCTGGAAAGGACCCCAGGCGATAAATGCAGGGTGAAGGGCATGGCCGCTGGGGTGCGTCGGCAGACGTGGACCCCCGCCCTGGTCATTTGCTGGTATGTATGTGTTACTGTCCTCCTATCAAAGGACGGGGGTGTCCTGTTTGGGGGGGACGTTTTGTGATTTTGGCAGGACAGCCCACCTCTCCACCTTTGTCCAACTGGGAGAGAAATCTTGGAAAAATAAAAGAATGTTGGACCTATGCCTTAAAAAAAAATTAATTTATTTTAATTGGAGGCTAATTACTTTACAATATTGTAGTGGTTTTTGCCATACATTGACATAAATCAGCCACAGGTGTACATGTGTTCCCCATCCTGAACCCCCCTCCCATCTCCCTCCCCATCCCATCCCTCAGGGTCATCCCAGTGCACCGGCCCTGAGCACCCTGTCTCATGCATTGAACCTGGACTGGTGATCCGTTTCACATATGATAATATACATGTTTCAATACCATTCTCTCAAATCCCACCCTCACCTTCTTCCACAGAGTCCAAAAGTCTGTTTTTTACATCTTTGTCTCTTTCATTGTCTTGCACATAGGGTCATCATTACCATCTTTCTAAATTCCACGCTGCTGCTGCTAAGTCGCTTCAGTCATGTCTGACTCTGTGCGACCCCATAGACGTCAACCCACCAGGTTCCCCCATCCCTGGGATTCTCCAGGCAAGAACACTGGAGTGGGTTGCCAGTTCCTTCCCCAATGCGTGAAAGTGAAAAGTGAGAGTGAAGTCGCACAGTCATGTCTGACTCTTTGTGACCCCGTGGACTGCAGCCTACCAGGCTCCTCCGTCCCTGGGATTTTCTAGGCAAGAGTACTGGAGTGGGGTGCCATTGCCTTCTCCGTTCTAAATTCCATATATATGCATTCCTATACTGTATTGGTGTTTTTCTTTTTGGCTTACTTTACTGTGTATAATAGGCTCCAGTTTCATCCACCTCATTAGAACTGATTGAAATGTATTCTTTTTAATGGCTGAGTAATACTCCATTGTGTATATGTACCACTGCTTTCTTATCCATTTGTCTGCTGATGGACATCTAGGTTGCTTCCATGTCCTGGCTATTATAAACAGTGCTGTGATGAACACTGGGGTACACCTGTCTCTTTCAATTCTGGTTTCCTCAGTGTGTATGCTCACCAGGGAGATTGTTGGGACCCATGCCTTTTGTTGTCAAATTGATGGCCTAGGATTGGGGGCAGGAGTGAAAATTTTCTTTCTTTTGTTAAAGATCAAAACTATGTTAGTGAGAGGAAGGCAAAACTCTGTTGTAACCTGGTGAGAGTTTCATCAGGAAGTTCATTTTTATGTTTGAGGGATTTCTGGTTTATTTAGGATAAGTGACATATCTGATATGAATACTTCTGTAGCAATCAAGACAAGACAAGACACTCGAATGGCTTAAGAACACAGGGGACAATATTGTAAAGTAATTAGCCTCCAATTAAAATAAATTAATTAATTAAAAAAAAAAAAGAACAAAGGGGATTCCCTGGCTTGCAGAAGAGAAAACTCTAGGAGGACTCAGATTAAAGTGTGGCTTGATTCAGAGACCTGAACCGTCAGTGGAGCCCAGCTTTCCCCTCACTGTCTCTCAGGCCCCCTTTCTCTCCACTCTCAGCAGGTTCTTTCCTCATGGCTCCCTTTCCTCCCCCAGTTCTCCTCATTGAGAAAGAAAGGAATTCTCTTCATCTGTCACTGTGGGGCAGGAGGAGATTTTGGCTCCTCCAAGGAAAGAGTAGGGTGGACTTTCCTGAGTTCCCTTAGTTTGTGATTCTTGTTCAGTCGTCAAGTCTCTTTGCGACCGCATGGACTGCAGCACACTAGGCTTCCCTGTGCCTCACTGCCTCCTGGAGTTTTGAGTCGGTGTTGCCGGCCAACCATCTCATCCTCTGTTACCCTCTTCTCCTCCTGCCCTCACTCTTTCCCAGCATCAGGGTCTTTTCTAACGAGCTGGCTTTCAGATCAGGTGGCCAGAGTATTGAGCTTCAGCTTCTGCATCAGTCCTTCCAGTGAGTAATCAGGGTTGATTTCCTTTAAGATTGACTGGTTGGATCTCCTTGCTGTCTTTAGGAGGACATAAACTATATACAGCAAAAGAAAAAAAGACTGTCACGCAACCTTCAGGAGATCTAGCACTCTGTGGGTCAAGCACAACTGATCACAGAGAAACAACTCAACAGAACCAGTGTTGGCTCCATAAGCTCATGGGCTGAGGTCTGTCTTGTCTCTGAGCAATAGGCAAGTCCTTAAATTTCATGTTCTGTTCTTAAAATAATCACAATCTTGACATCCCTAAATGGCTTTCTGTGTATCAAACTGGCCTTTCTGTTGCTATCCTTCTAATGATGACTGGGAGCCGTCTCTCGGGGGTGGAAGGGGTGGATGGGCTGCATGCCAGTGGCTGTGTGATGGAGGAAGATCCCAGGCCTCTGTTGACTCAGTGGCAGTTGGCGGTGGGTGTGCAGGGAGGAGGTGCTACCTTTCCTGCCCTTCTCCTGCTTTAGCCGGGGAAGCAGAGATGATCCCACATCTCCAATCCTAGTTTTCTTTTTTGTTTTGTTGTTGTTTTCTCTCTTTATTTTTTATTTTTTAAATTATGAATGCATGATACCACATTTACAGGAGATTATCGAAGATTCAGAACAGTTACATGTAGTTCTACTATATTTTTTAAAGTAGATAAATTTAGTTTTAGTTGGAGTTTAAACTCTCAAGCTCTTGAAAATTAATAGAATGAATATAAAAAAGAAGGATTTAATAGACCTAAAAAGCACCATGAACCAATTCAACATAATTAAGATTTGTACAATTTTCACACAACAGTAGGATACAAATTCTATTCAAGTTTCCATAGATTTATAAACTAGGAGACACTGGAACAGATCCAGGGACATAAAACAAGGTGTAAAATTTTCATGGTCTAAAGGTATTGAAATCTTGGAGAGTCTGTTCTTTTATCACTGGAATTATGCTAGAAATCAATATCAAAATGTATTTGAAAATAAGCCACATATTTTCAAGTGCAATGTGACATTTGCCAAGAGAAATCTTTGACTCTGAAAGCCTCAATAAAGTTAGAAGACTGAGGAAACAGAGGGTGTCCAATCCTAGTTTTATTCAACCCAGGTGTCAGGGGGAACCACCACGTCTACAGATGGCTGAGTTCCTAGAGTCTCTTCTCCTGGACCAGTCTCCTCCCCAGCCTCCTCACTCATCAGACCATGCTTCCTCTATCTCCTCCTTCTCTGGGGGTCGGTTTGATTCCAGTCCTACACTGTGAGTGGGGAGACTCACCGCTCCATCACAAGGCCTTGATTTACAATGGTGGGGCATGAAAGTTGATGCAGTGCTCTTTGGTATCCCTCATTTTCATATAAGTTTTATATCAAAGTATAATATACATACAGAAAAGTACACAAACCATGTGCATGAAAGTGAAAGTGAATGTGAAGTCGCTCAGTTGTGTCCGACTCTTTGCGACCCCATGGACTGTAGCCTACCAGGCTCCTCTGTCCATGGGATTTTCCAGGCAAGAGTACTGGAGTGGATTGCCATTTCCTTCTCCAGGGGATCTTCCCAATCCAGGGATTGAACCCAGGTCTCCTGCATTGTAGACAGACGCTTTACCATCTGAGCCAGCAGGGAAGTCCTAACCATGTGCATAGCTTGGTGAATTTTCACAAACGAAACTTTTACTGGTGCCCCAAAGTTACCCGCTGTCCCCATTCATTGTCAAATATCTTTGCTGATTTTTGACTTTATGCAAAGGAAACCATTTGTCATCTCCTCTCTTGTGTTTGTCTTCCTTGGCTCAATATATTTGTGAGCTACATCCATGTTTTTGCATGTAGCAATGGTTCATTTTCATCAGTGCACCATTTACTACTACAAGACTATGTCACAATTTGGGTTTTCCTGGTGGCTTAGTGGTAAAGAATCAACCTGCCAAGGCAGGAGGTACAGGAGATATGGGTTTGATCCTCGGGTTGGGAAGATCCTCTGGAGGAGGACATGACAACCCACTCCAGTATTCTTGCCTGGGAAATCCCATGGACAGAGGAGCCTGGAGGGCTACAGTACATGGGGTCACAAAAGAGTCAGATATGACTTAGGGACTCAACAACAACAAAATATCACCATTTATTTGGCTGTTGTTGGATATTTTTGTCCAGTGTTGGGCTACTGTGAATTATGTTGCTTTGAACTTGTTCTATGACATGTCTTTTGATGCATGGATGTGTTTATTTTTGTTGGATACATACCTCAGCATGGAATTTTTAGGTCTTGGGGTGCACATTTGCTTTGGTAAGTACTCCCAAGCAGTTTTCCAGAGTGATTGTAATATTACAATATTACATAAGTGTCATAATGTAAACCCAGGTCAGCAGCCATGTGAGAGTTTCGGCTGCTCTACATACTCATTATTTTAAAAAAAAGCTCTTCTGATATGTGTGTAGCTGTGTCTTACTGTGACTTTAATTTTGCATTTCTTTGTGACTGAAGGTGTGGAGGAGCCTTTCGTGTGTTTATTGTTTGATATTCTCTCTGTGAAGCACTTATTCACTTCTCTTAACCATATTTTATTGGGTTACCTGTTTTTTTCTTATTGATTTGGAGGAGTGTTCAGGAATCTTGGCTACGAGCCCTTTGTTGGGTACATGTACTGCAAATATCTTATTCAATGGTGCCTTTGATTTTTTTAAAGTTTTAAATCTTAAAAATGTTCAGTTTATTCATCTTTTAACCATCTTAGTGGTTACATCTTTGTGTATGTGTGTTTTGTTTAAGAAGCTTTTCTTCCTCCAAGGACATATTTATATTTTCCTGTATTATCAGCTAGTTTATTATCTTTCACATTTAGATCTATAATTCATCTGGAATTGATTTTTGTTTATGGTGTGAGGTAAGGATATTATTGTATGCATATAAAGAAATATTTATACATCTATGATTTGCATTGTTATCTGTAGAAAGTAAACATTTGAAAAGATCCATAATTTACAGTGTGAATTAAAACTGATGAGTCGATAAACAAAGTGTAGTACATCCAGAAGTGGAATGTTACTCTGCAATGAAAAAGAATGAAGTGCTGATACATGCTGTACCATGGGTAAACCTTGAAAACACTATGCTAAGTGAAAGAAGCTAGTGACAGAAGATCACATATTCTATGATCCCATTAATATAAGCCCCCAGAAAAGGCAAATGCATAGATAGACCCTCACTGACACGTACGTTTCCCGTGATATTTGTTAACAGGAAGTAGTGGCATTTAAAATGATTTATATATATATATATATTAATATTATGATTTTATTTTTTATTTAAAGAAAAATATCTTTTGCAGGTGTTTTAAAAATGGAGTGTTGCTACGTAAGCTGAGTCAAGTCATCTACATTAATATGTCTTTCTCATTCTTCTCAAAGTTTAGACACTTTTAAGACATCAGTCATGGGCTAAAATGTGTCTAAACTTTGAGAACAAAGAGGAAGATATATTGATATAGATGAACTTACTGCAATGCAGGAGATGTGGGCTCTATTACTAGACTGGGAATATCCCTTGGAGGAGGAAATGGCCACCCTCTCTAGTATTCTGTCTTGGAAAATTCCATGGACAGCGGAGGTTGGTGGGCTATAATCCATAGGGTCGCAAAGAGTTAGACATGACTCAGTGACTGAGCACACTCAGACATCAGTCATTCTGCATGTACTTCACTATTAAATGATATGCACTGATTTTCATGGATTCTGCGTTATTATGGTGATGATGACCTGGAGTTAGAGAGACTTGATATGCTGGGCAAAGATGACATTTGTGTTTTAGATCAGCCTAAGCTCTGGAGCTACACTGGGAGATGCCAATAGCCTTGCTCTCAAGACATTGGTCATCATCCTGCGTCAATAAAGTTGCTTAAGGTTTTATGATTCAGGTTTTTGTCTGTGTTATATTACACCACACCACAAAGACCACAGCCTATAAAAAGATGACAATCAGATATCAGTTGTATATCTGTATACATATTGAACCTGTTCCTGTGTGTATGTGTGTGTATATAAAACGTATGTTTCACTTCCGTCTCTATATTTCTGGTATTGTCTAGGTTATTCATCTGAGAAGGCAATGGCACCCCACTCCAGTACTCTTGCCTGGAAAATCCCATGGACAGAGGAGCCTAGTAGGCTGCAGTCCATGGGGTTGCGAAGAGTCGGACACGACTGAGTGACTTCACTTTCACTCCTCACTTTCATGCATTGGAGAAGGAAATGGCAACCCACTCCAGTGTTCTTGCCTGGAGAATCCCAGGGACGGGGAGCCTGGCGGGCTGCTGTCTATGGGGTTGCACAGAGTCGGACACAACTGAAGCGACTTAGCAGCAGCAGCAGCAGGAGAAGGTTATTCACAATCTGCTTGAATAATTTTATAATTGGAGAAATGGACAATTTTCATTTTGGAGGAAAAGCAGTTATTTATAGTATCGATTCTGCAGGAATCAATATAGGATGAGACAAAAGGACGTTATATCTAATGTACACATTATTTTTTTGTTTTAAAGCACTTCTCTATGCTTTTATTTTTTTGGATACTTATGGGGTAGGCATGGAAGAAATCATTATCACATTTTATGAATGGAGAGAGTGAGGCAGAGGGAGTCAGTATCTTATCGACCCGCCCGCCAAAGTACATGACTTAAGAGACACGGGTTTGATCCCTGAGTCTGGAAGAAGGAAATGGCAACTCAGTATTCTTGCCTGGAGAATCCCATGGACATAGGATCCTGGAGAGCTATGGTCCATAGGGTTGCAAGGAGTCAGACACGACCAATGCAACTCCACACACACACACACACACACACACACACACACACACGGAGGAAGAGAAGAGCTGCCAGGTTAAGGGCAGTTCTGGGAAGGGGTCTGATGGTGGGGATGGTGCAGGTGGGAGCTGTGATAAGAGGAGAGACTTGGAAAAGGGAGTCGATAAGGCAGGCTTCTGACAGCATTGCCAGAGACTAGCCCTGGCTGGCTCCTTTCTTTTCGGTTGACCTACATTTGTAATTTTTACAGGATTTTCACCAATGTAAAAATTTTACGGGATTTTTACTAATGTAAAATTTTTAGTAAAATTAGTAAAAATTTTTACTAATGTAATTAACCCTAATTAATAATGTAATTTACTAAAGTAATTTTACTAATTACTAGTGTAATTAGTAATGTTTACTAATTATGTGGTCTTTGGAAATTCACAGTACTTCCTGAGCTTCAGTTTCTTCACCTGTAAATTGGAAAAGATGCTTCACGTGCTGTCACGAAGATCAAGTGGAATAATGAACAACCAAATGCTCTCTGCATGAAAGGATCGTGCCTTTGTATGATTTTATTTATTTATTTATTTTTAAAATTTAGTTATTTCTTTGGCTGCCTTGGACATTAGTTCGCTGCGTGCTAACTTTGATTTGTGGCATGTGGGATCTAGTTCCCTGACTAGGGATCGAACGCTGACCTCCTGCTTTGGGAGCTCGGACTCTTAGCCACTGGACCGCCAGGGAAGTCCCTACAGGATTTTAATATGCAGCCAGTCACATGACCTCTCTTTTCATCATTACTTGAGTTTTTGTTTTATATTTTGTGGTTTATTTCGTTTAATACCCTCTGGGTTCTCCCATTTCTCACATGGGAAAAGATGGTCAGGCTCAGCCGTGATCCAGAGAGCTGGGTTTTGTGGTTTTGAGCTGTTTCTTTGATATCGGGTGACCTTCCTTACAATTTTGTCACTTTCAAAAAAAAAGAAATGAAAACACCAAGCAGTCCTCTCCACCTGAACACTGGCGCTTCTCCAGGGCTCCTGTCTCCTTTGGTGGAAATGAGCTTTCTGAGTGTTGGACCAAGATTTCCCCGGGGACTCCCAGGGCTACTTGAGCTGAATGATGCTTATGACCCTGAAGCTGTTAAGCAGCATTTGGGTGGGGACTGGCTCGCAGCCAGGCTCGGACGGTAGAGGGTATTTATCCTCAGTCCTTTCTACCTCCCTTACTGTGCCCTGCCTGAACTCCGAGAGTATTCTTGTCATTGTAACTGTCACCCGCCTCTGAATGTCATCATCCTCTGGGAACCCAGGATCCTGGGGTTCAAGAAACCCCCAGAAATACCTGAGCTGAGTTTTAGGGGGATGTTTCCCAAAGTGAATTCTATAGCACATGGTTCTGTGATATGCTCCCTGGTAGAGTGGTCCTCTTGTTGTATTAGTTGCTCAGTCGTGTCTGACTCTTCAAGACTCCATGGAATTCTCCAGGCAAGCACACTGGAGTGGGTAGCCATTCCCTTCTCCAGGGAATCTTCCCAAACCAGGGACTGAACCTAGGTCTCTGGCATTGCAGGTGGATTCTTTACAGTCTGAGGAACCAGAGAAGGTCCTAGAGTCAAATTTTGTAGTCTCTGCTTATGATGGTCTCTTTTGGAAATTCTTAATGCATAGCTTTTCAAGGGCTCTGAGAATTCCTGCTTTTTATCCTGATGCCTTTCTTTTTGAAATATTCAGTTCAGTTCAGTTCAGTCATTCAACTGTGTCCTGGTCTTTGCAGCTTTATTGAGTGCAGCATGCTAGGCTTCCCTGTCCATCACCGACTCCAGGAGCCTGCTCAAACTCATGTCCATTGAATCGGTGATGCCATCCAACCATCTCATCCTCTGTCATCCCCTTCTTCTCCCATCGTCAATCTTTCCCAGCATCAAGGTATTTTCAAATGAGTCAGTTCTTCCCATCAGGTGGCCAAAATATTGGAGCGTCAGCTTCAGCATCAGTCCTTCCAATGAATATTCAAGACTGATTTCCTTTAGGATTGACTGGTTTGATTTCCTTGCAGTCTAAGGGATTCTCAAGAATCTTCTCCAACACCACAGTTCAAAAGGACCAATTTTTCAGTGCTCAGCTTTCCTTATGATTCAAGTCTCACATCTATATCTATATTCAAGTCTCACATCTGACAACAGGAAAAACCACAGCTTTGACTAGACAGACCTTTGTTGGCAAATTAATGTCTCTGCTTTTTAGTATGCTTTCTAGGTTGGTCATAGCTTTTCTTCCAAGGAGCAAGCATCTTTTAGTTTCATGGCTGCAGTCACCATCTGCAGTGATTTTGGAGCCCAAGAAAATAGTCTGTCGCTGTTTCCATTGTTTCCCCATCTATTTGCCATGAAGTGATGGGACCAGATGCCATGATTATTTTTTGAATGTTGAGTTTTAAGCCGGCTTTTTCACTCTTTTCTTTCACTTTCAACAAGAGGCTCCTCAGTTTCTCTTCACTTTCTACCATAAGGGTGGTGTCATATGCATATCTGAGCTTATTGATATTTTTCCCGGCAATCTTGATTCCAGTTTGTGCTTCATCCAGCCCAGCATTTCCCATGATGTACTCTGCATAGAAGTTAAATAAGCAGGGTGACAATATACAGCCTTGACATACTCTTTCCCAACTTGGAACAAGTCCATTGTTCCATGTCTGATTCTAACTGTTGATTCTTGGTCTACATACATATTTCTCAGGAGGCAGTTAATGTGGTCTGGTATTCCCATCTCTTTCAGAATGTTCCACAGTTTATTGTGATCCACACAGTCAAAGGCTTTGGAGTAGTCAATGAAGCAGAAGTAGATGTTTTTCTGGAACTTTCTTGCTGTTTAGATGATACAATAGATGTTGGCAATTTGATTTCTGGTTCCTCTGCCTTTTCAAAATCCAGCTTGAACATCTGGAAGTTCACGGTTCATGTATTGCTGAAGCCTGGCTTGGAGAATTTTAAGCATCACTTTACTAGTGTGAGATGAGTGCAACTGTGTGGTAGTTTGAGCATTCTTTGGCATTGCCTTTCTTTGGGATTGGAATGAAAACTGACCTTTTCCAGTCCTGTGGCCACTGCTGAGTTTTCCAAATTTGCTGGGATATTGAGTGCAGCACTTTCACAGCATCATCTTTTAGGACATGAAATAGCTCAGCTGGAATTCCATTACTTCCACTAACTTTGTTATTAGTGACTAAGGCCCACTTGACTTTGCACTCCAGGATGTCCGGCTCTAGGTAAGTGATCACACCGTCATGGTTATCTGGATTATTAAGATCTTTTTGAATAGTTCTCCCATGTATTTTGGCCACCTCTTCTCAATATCTTCTGCTTCTGTTGGGTCCATACCATTTCTGTCCTTTATTGAGCCAATCTTTGCATGAAATGTTCCCTTGGTATCTCTAATTTTCTTGAAGAGATCTCTAGTCTTTCCCATTCTATTGTTTTCCTCTATGTCTTTGCATTGATCACTTAGGAAGGCTTTCTTTTCTCTCCTTGCTATTCTTGGAAATCTGCCTTCAGATAGGTATAGCTTTCCTTTTCTCCTTTGCATTTCACTTCTCTTCTTTTCACAGCTATTTGTAAGGCCTTCTCAGACAGCCATTTTGCCTTTTTGCATTTCTTTTTCTTGGGGATGGTCTTGATCCCTGCCTCCTGTACAGTGTCATGAGACTCTGTCCATAGTTCTTCAGGCACTTTGTCTATCAGATCTAATCCCTTAAACCTATTTGTCACCTCCACTGTATAATCTTAAGGGATTTGATTTAGGTCATATCTGAATGGTCTAGTGGTTTTCCCTACTTTCTTCAATTTAAGTCTGAATTTTGCAATGAGCCACAGTCAGCTCCCAGTCTTGTTTTTGCTGACTGTGTAGAGCTTCTCCATCTTTGGCTGCAAAGAATATAATCATTCTGATTTTGGTATTGACTATCTGGTGATGTCCATGTGTAGAGTCATCTGTTGTGTTGCTGGAAGAGGGAATTTGCTATAATCGGTGCATTCAAAATATTATGACTGCTTGTTGTACCCCATGTCTGAGGTAAGGAGTGGTGGCTGGGCTTTGCTGGAGCAGCTGTGAAGAGATACCTCACGTCCAAGGTAAGAGAAACCCAAGTAAGATAGTAGGCATTGAGAGAGGGCATCAGAGGGCAGACAGACTGAAACCACAATCACAGACAGCTAGCCAATCTGATCACATGGACCACAGCCTTGTCTAACTCAATGAAATTAAGCCATGCCATGTGGGGCCACCCAAGATGGACGGGTCATGGTGGAGAGGTCTGACAGTCCACTGGAGAAGGGAATGGCAAACCACTTCAGTATTCTTGCCTTGACAACCCCATTAACAGTATGAAAAGGCAAAAAGATAGGACACTGAAAGATGAGCTCCCCAGGTCGGTAGGTGCCCAATATGCTACTGGAGATCAGTCGAGAAATAACTTCAGAAAGAATGAAGGGATGGAGCCAAAGCAAAAACAATACCCAGTTGTGAATGGGACTGGTGACAGAAGCAAGGTTCACTGCTCTGTAAAGAGCAACATGGCATAGGAACCTGGAAGGTTAGATCCATGAATCAAGGCAAATTGGAAGTGGTCAAACAGGGGATGACAGAGTGAACCTTGACACTCTAGGAATCAGCAAACTAAAATGGACTGGAATGGGTGAATTTAACTCAGATGACCATTATATCTACTACTGTGGGCAGGAATCCCTTAGAAGAAATGGAGTAGCCATCATAGACAACAAAAGAGTCCAAAATGCAGTACTTGGATGCAATCTCAAAAATGACAGAATGATCTCTGTTCGTTTCCAAGGCAAACCATTCAATATCACAGTAATCCAAGTCTATGCTCCGACAAGTAATGCTGAAGAAGCTGAAGTTGAACAGTCCTTTGAAGACCTACAAGACCTTCTAGAACTAACACCCAAAAAATATGTCCTTTTCATTGTAGGGGACTGGAATGCAAAAGTAGGAAGTCAAGAAACACCTGGAGTAACAGGCAGATTTGGCCTTGGAGTACAGAATGAAGCAGGGCAAAGGCTAATAGAGTTCTGCCCAGAGAATGCACTGGTCATAGCAAACACCCTCTTCCAACAACACAAGAGAAGACTTTACACATGGACATCACCAGATGGTTGACACCAAAATCAGATTGATTATATTCTTTGCAGCCAAAGATGGAGAGGCTCTATACAGTCAGCAAAAACAAGACCGGGAGCTGATTGTGGCTCAGATCATGAACTCCTTATTGCCAAATTCAGACTGAAATTGAAGAAAGTGGAGAAAACCACTAGACCATTCAAGTATGACCTAAATCAAATCCCTTAAGATTATACAGTGGAGGTGACAAATAGATTTAAGGGATTAGATCTGATAGACAAAATGCCTGATGAACTATGGACAGACGTTTGTGATATTGTACAGGAGACAGGGATCAAGACCATCCCCAAGAAAAACAAATGCAAAAAGGTGAAATGGCTGTCTGAGGAGGCCTTACAAATAGCTGTGAAAAGAAGAGAAGTGAAAGGCAAAGGAGAAAAGGAAAGATATACCCAGTTGAATGCAGAATTCCAAAGAATAGCAAGGAGAGATAAGAAAGCCTTCCTAAGTGATCAATGCAAAGACATAGAGGAAAACATCAGAATGGGAAAGACTAGAGATCTCTTCAAGATAATTAGAGATACCAAGGGAACATTTCATGCAAAGATTGGCTCAATAAAGGACAGAAATGGTATGGACCTAACAGAAGCAGAAGACACTGAGAAGAGGTGGCAAGAATACACAGAAGAACTGTACAAAAAATATCTTCACGACCCAGATAATCATGATGGTATGATCACTCACCTAGAGCCAGACGTCCTGGAATGTGAAGGCAAGTGGGCCTTAGGAAGCATCACTACGAACAAAGCTAGTGGAGGTGATGGAATTCCAATTGAGCTATTTCAAATCCTAAAAGATGATGCTGTGAAAGTGCTGCACTCAATATCCCAGCAAATTTGGAAAACTCGGCAGTGGCCACAGGACTGGAAAAGGTCAGTTTTCATTCCAATCCCAAAGAAAGGCAATGCCAAAGAATGCTCAAACTACCGCACAGTTGCACTCATCTCACACTAGTAAAGTGATGCTTAAAATTCTCCAAGCCAGGCTTAAGTAATATGTGAACCGTGAACTTTCAGATGTTCAAGCTGGATTTCAAAAAGGCAGAGGAACCAGAGATCAAATTGCCAACATCTGCTGGATCATGGAAAAAGCAAGAGAGTTCCAGAAAAACATCTATTTCTGCTTTATTGACTATGCCAAAGCCTTTGACTGTGTGGATCACAATAAACTGTGGAACATTCTGAAAGAGATGGGAATACCAGACCACCTGATCTGCCTCTTGAGAAATTTGTATGCAAGTCAGGAAGCAACAGTTAGAACTGGACGTGGAACAACAGACTGGTTCCAAATAGGGAAAGGAGTTCGTCAAAGCTGTATATTGTCACCCTGCTTATTTAACTTATATGCAGAGTACATCATGGGAAATGCTGGGCTGGAAGAAGCACAAACTGGAATCAAGATTGTCAGGAGAAATATCAATAAGCTCAGATATGCAGATGACACCACCCTTATGGCAGAAAGTGAAGAAGAACTAAGGATCCTCTTGATGAAAGTGAAAAAGGAGAGTGAAAAAGTTGGCTTAAAGCTCAACATTCAGAAAACTAAGATCATGGCACCCAGTCCCATCTCTTCATGGCAAATAGATGGGGAAACAGTGGAAACAGTGGCTAACTTTATTTTTCTGGGCTCCAAAATCACTGCAGATGGTGATTGCAGCCATGAAATGAAGAGACACTTACTCCTTCGAAGGAAAGTTATGACCAACCTAGACAGCATATTAGAAAGCAGAGACATTACTTTGCCAACAAAGGTCTGTCTAGTCAAAGCTATGGTTTTTCCAGTGGTCACGTATGGATGTGAGAGTTGGAGTATAAAGAAAGCTGAGTGCAGAAGAATTGATACTTTTGAACTCTGGAGTTCAACAGTTGTGTTGGAGAAGACTCTTGAGAGTCCCTTGGACTGAAAGGAGATCCAACCAGTCCATCCTAAAGGAGATCAATCCTGGGTGTTCATTGGAAGGAATAATGTTGAAGCCGAAACTCCAATACTTTCGCCAGCTGATGCAAAGAACTGACTCCTTTGATGCTGGGAAAGATTGAGGGTAGGAGGAGAAGGGGACAAAAGAAGATGAGATGGTTGGATGGCATCACCAACTCAATGGACATAGGTCTGGGTGGACTCCGGGAGTTGGTGTTGGACAGGGAGGCCTGGTGTGCTGTGGTTCATGGGGTCACAGAGTTGGACAGGACTGAGTGACTGAATTGTATTTGAATAGTTGTAGGAAGGCGAGTCTGATACCAGTTGGGCCATCATACCTGGAAGTTCAGAGGTAATAATTTAAGTACCTGTTTTGCCACCGTATGCCATGTATTGCATTTTCAAATGGTAATGGCATTTCTTTTGCTTTCAAACTTAAGCTCAGAAAGAAAATCTCAAGTTCCCATCTCTAACCATTTGTTTGATTCTAAATTCCATATCAGCAAGAATTAATGCAAGAGATAGAAATCAGCTTAAATATTTTAAGCAGAAATGCATTTGGTGTAAGGATTTCAGTGCTAACAAAATCATTGGAAGGAATTACTGCCAAAGCAGCATAGAATAGATTAACGAGGGGTGCTTCTATTTTTGAGGCTGTCAAGGAAGCTTTTCTAGATTAAAAGAGTCCTACTATCATATCTAATGCTTATTGGAAGATAGAGAGTTGGACAATAGACTCTGAAATGCTACTGCAGAAAATCTTTGAATTTCCATAGCCTTTCTTACCAGCAAAAGCAGCTTGAGAAAAGGAAGATAGATTGGCTCAGCTTGTTTACTCCTTTCAAATCCCACTCAAAAGCATCTAATTGGTGGAATCTCATTTGTTTCCAGAACTTGGTTTCAAGGGAGTCTGTGAAATGTGGATTTTGGCTTTCTAGTCTCCCCTAGAAGGATGTAGGGAAGGAGTTTGAGCCAGTCCAGAATATCCCATACATACTTTTCTCTCTGTTTAGGATTGCCTCTTCATCCTTTGGATTTCCCAGGTGGCACAGTGGTAAAGAATCTACCTACCAGTGCCAGAAATGCAGGAGACTCTGGTTTGATCCCTGGGTCAGGAAGATCCCCTGGAGGAGGAAATGGTCACTTGCTCCAGCATTTTTGCCTGGGAAATCCCATGGACAGAAGAGCCTGGTGGGCTACATGGGGTTGCAGAGAGTCAGACATGACCAAGCAACTGAGCACATACTTCATCCTTTAAGATGGATGCTAAGTACTACCTCCTTCTTCAAGTTCATTTGTTAATCTCCTGTTGTGTAGCTCGTATATCCATTGCAATGTTTTTCAAAATGGTTTTATAATTTCTTTCTCTTTTTCCCTCTAGACAGAAAAAAAAAAAAACCCAAACCAAAACAAAACTCAGGAGTGAGGGTCACCTGTAAGTCACTGACTGAGGGTTAGGAACTGGCTTTTTCATTCTTTATTATTATTACTTTATGGCTGCACCTTGCAGCTTCTGAGATCTTATTTCCCCAACCAGGGATCAAACTCTTTCCCTCAGCAGTGAAAGTTCTAGACTGCCAGGGAGTTCCCTGGCTTATCCATTCTTAACACTAATGTCTAGTCCAGTGGCTGGCATATTATGCTGGGTGCATGCTTACTGACTGATTTAACATGTTCTAATAAAAGAATAATGGCCATTCCACACTTTCAGGTCACATGGCATAGGAAGATAGACCTGTGGGGACAATGACCTTGATCAGAGGCTAATATCTCTCTCACCTTATATTCATATTCTTTCTATGTGAGCCACTGGTGAAGATTGAAACTCCCCCCACACATCTGGCTCTTCTGGAACCAGGAAAAGAGACAAATGATGCTTTGACTTAATCCTGCAAGATTTAAAGAAAGTAATTCATCACGATGGTTTGTGTCTGCGACTGTAATCTTGAATCCAGTGGGACCAATCTGGGCCCTGGATCCAGGTTTTCAGAAGGGATATAATCAGTCACTTGCCACCTGAATACTTCTGGTCTATGAACTGGAAAAGAGCACGCTCCCTGGAGGGTGATACATGCAGACACCAGGCAAATGGCTTCCCTTGCAGTGGCTGGAATGGATGATCTGCCTCTTGTAGGCAAACTCCTGTCCCCAGAGGAGCTTTTCCCACTCCCTGGTCCCTCATTAGATGCAGCCCATTAGTAGCACTGACCCAAATTCTGCCTCCTGGAGTTTGGCAATGGGGTTTGAGCTTGTTTCCGGCTTAGCCCAGCTCGTTGGGATTTTGCTGGTCCTGCATGTGATGGGGAAGCTTGTGTTTATGTGTGCACTTTGCAAGTCCAGCATCCTCTATCCATTCTACTTCTGCCTGCCACAGAATCTTAGCACTGAGACTCTGGAGGGTAGGAGGGTTGGGTGGGGTGGGAGGGTTAGGGTAGGAGGGTTGGGTGGGGTGCTAGAGAATAGACTCCTGCCCAGCCGCTCTTCTGATGTCATCCATCGGCAGTCACATCATCGCTCAGCCAGGACAGCACAGCTGCCTAACCTGCCTGCAGTTGATCTGACATATAAGAGCAGTTATTTGTCGCTAAGGCTTTTTGGGTTGCTTTTTTTGCAGCATCATTGTGGTAACAGATAACTGCTGCTCCAACAATCCTCCCATTAATAATGCTCATTTACTGGGACTTCCCTGGTGGTTCAGAAGTTAAGACTTTGCCTTCCAATGCATGGGGTACTGGTTCCCTAGTTGGGAAGCTAAGATCCCACATGCCCCATGGCCAAAAAACCAGAACATGAAACAGAAGCAATATTGTAACAGATTCAATAAAGACTTTAAAAATGGTTCCCATCAAAAAAAAAAAAAAAAAACCTTCAAAAAAGAAATTAACACCACGTTGTAAATCAACTATACTTCAATAAGAAAAAAATAATATTGATTGAGCAAATTTTTATTGAGCACTTCCTTCATGCTGGGTACTTCCCAGGTCCTCCGGTCAGTGATGGGGGCCCTGGGTTATGAAAAGCTGTGCTCGTGTACTTAGATGTTACTACTTCCCACTCTAAAGGATGTGTTAGGATTCAGGTTTATTTATAATCATGCTTTTGTTTTTGTGTGTTACGGTGTAGAGGAGAGGGGATTTGGTGCAAATCTGTCCCTGAAAGAATGCTCAGTTCTGGGGTCCAAGTCTAAATGAAATCCCTGGACCCAGACTATTTAGGCTCTGAATCAGGCTACTGCCCACCATACTGTCCCCATCCCAGCTCAGGAGGTGTGGATTGGGTGAGCTATGTTTGTTTCTAACAGCAACTGAAACCATGTGAGCAAATATATGAAGAAATATGGTTAAATTCCAAATATGCAGTACAGAGATGTTCTGTAGGAGTTTAGGAAAAGGAATGATTAATAGGCAATAATTCTTAGGAAAAGTCTTCATGAAAAAGATAGGGCTTAACTTCATTGGTAATCTTGATGATCTTCATTATATTTACATTTTATAGTGATTTATAGATTACATTGGATGGCATCACAGACTCAATGACTCATCACAGACTTGAGTTTGAGCAAACTCTGGACAGGGAAGTCTGGTGTGCTGCAGTCCATGGGGTTGCGGAGAGTAGGACATGACTTAGCAACTGAACAACAATAATAGCTTACTTTATCTTAAGGTTATTAATACTGCTACTGCTTCTGTAATTGCTTGGATTTCTACCATGTACTAGGCATCATAAACAATTTGTATACAAATTTTTCTAATTTGATACTCACAAAAACTCTTGCAATCATAGGCAAGTAATCTTTGTATTTCCAATTATGGATGATGACACTAAAGCTGAGAAAGGTTAAGTGACTTACCCAAGGTCATACAGAGAACAAGAGCAGAATCAAGATCCAGTCCAAGTCTGCCTATTTCCACACCATGGCACTGGGCTGCTTCTAGAAGTATTTTCTTGGTCCTTGATATCATATCAAGGACCTGTGAGAAAGACAATTGATATATAATTTTTCATCCTCATTTTATAAGTCAAAAAGCCAGGTTTCAGGAAAGCTACAAGTTTTCCCCAAGGCCAATTAACTAGTTGGTAGCACGGACCATTCAATCTGATTTTCTGAATATACTTCATTTTGGTTCAGTTTTTAAGATTGAAGGGGCTAGAATATGAACTCAGTAATTCCTTTCAGCCCCTTTGGGTGATACAGGGGGAGGAGGAGAGACTCCCGAAGGGGAGCCGTTGTTTGATCGTGATTTCATCGCTTGAATCTGAGTGTGGAGATGGCTGGCCCAATATTTTCAATCATCTGTATCAAAACAAAGCTGAGCAGCCCTTTCTTGCTGCCGTGGGTCAGTGAAGCAAATGGCAGGAAGAACAGTTTTGTGCTCTGGGGCTTCGACTTTGGAGAGAACGCATCCGGGCTCCGCCCTGCTGTTGCGGGGCGTTCAGAAGCTCAAGGCTGGGCTCTGGGCTTCTTTCCCACGCTCCTCATGTGGCCTGCTCCCTCCAGTCTGTTCCTCCGTCAGGTGCAATCGGCACCTTCCAACATCTTGATCTCTTCCGCTGCCTGAGATGTGAACCAGGACACGCACCTCCACACATGGTGCAATTAAATCTGGATAGACCCTTAACACGTGACTGGACAGCTGAGATTGGGAAAGCTGACTTTTCTCTTAAAGGACAGAACCTGAGTTTCCCTTTCTTGTCTAAAAAGATATTTTTTCTTGGATTCTAAAAGTAAAAGGAATTTTGTAGGTTATGTACTCCAAGATCCTTACAGTGGTTTCTTCTTTCATTTATGTTGTTTTTAATTTACTTATTCAGCAAATATGTATATACATATACACACACACATAATATTTATAATATGTAAGTATAGATAGATAGAGAAAGAGTCACTGTCACCTGGCAGATACAATGCCAGGCACAGGGCTGGCATGATGGACAAAATAGGTGAGGCTTAATTTATACCCGTAGCCTCAGTGGTAAAGAATCTGCCTGGGATGCAGGAGATGCAGGGAACACGGGTTCAGCCCTTGCGTTGGGAAGATCCCCTGGGGAAGGAAAAGGCAACCCACTCCAATATTCTTGTGTAGAAAATTCCATGGACAGAGGGGCCTGGCGGGCTACAGTCCATGGGGTCGCAAAGAGTCCAAATACAACTGAGCACAAACACATGTGGTCAATTTAGTGAGAGAAATACGTGTTAAATGAATTAGCAAATAATTTCTTACTTTAGTATAATAAATCTATAAAAAGAAAAATATAAACACCTAACAGGGCTGTGAGACTGAAGCTGGAAGACCTCCCCTGAGCAGGTGAGTGTTCTCCAAGTTGAGATGAGAAGGCCGGGTAGGAGGCTGGAGGACAAGGGAGCTGGGGGAGGAAGGAGACAACTCAGCTGAAGGGATCCAGTTGTGTGAAGGGTATAAGGTGGAGAGAGGTGGAGTTTTCCACATTAAAGAGACGTAAGCGGACCAGTGTGGCCAGAGTGTGGTGAGGAGGGGACGGAGGAAAGGCGGAAGGTCAGACTGGACCCTGGGGGCCTGGACATCCATCTCCTGGCTCTGCCCTAAGTAGCTGGGTTCCTGTCTGGTCCCTCTCCGAGCACTGCAGAAGCAAACATGTTGAATGATATCTGGAGAACAGATCATGAGAACAAACGCTCACCCTCGTCATTAAAAAGCAAAGTGAAATCTGTTATGGACTGTATCCCCAGGTTCATATGTTGATGTATTAACTCCTGGTACCTCAGAATTTGACTATATTTGGTAATAGGATCTTTAAATAGATAATTAAGTTAAAATGAGACTGTTAGTGTGAGCCCTAATCCGATGACTGGTGCCCTTATAAGAAGTGGAACTTGAGACATGGACATACTTGGAGGGAAGACACTGTGAAGATAAGAGTGAAGACAGCCTATCTATAAGCCAAGGGGAGAGGGCTCAGAAGAAACCAAACCTCCTGACATCTTGATCTTAGACTTCAAGCTTCCAGAATTGGGAGAAAATACATGACTGTTGTTTATGGCACCCAGTCTGTGGTACTTTGTTATGACAGCCCTGGCAAACAAATATACTTTGCAGATATGATTAAAGTTAAGGATCTTGAGATGGAATGATTATCCTGAATTATTCATGCGGGTGCACATGGGTTCCTAAAAACAGAGAACCTCTCCCAGCTGTGGTCAGAGACAGACGTGGTGGCAGGAGGATCAGAGAGATTCGACATTGCTGGCTTTGAAGATGGTGGCAGGGCACAAGCTGAGGAATTCAGCAGGCCTGGCAAAGGGATAAAAAGCCAAGAAATGTGCTCTCCCCTAGAGGCTTCAGAAAGAAACAAGCCATGATTTTAGCACCTTGATTTTAGCCTAGTGAGATCCATGTGGAACTTCTGACCTACTTATGGAATTGTAAGATAATAAATTTGTGTTGTTTGGAGTCAAAAAAAAAAAAAAACAAAGTGAAAGTGAAGTCGCTCAGTCGTGTCTGACTCTTTGCAACCCTATGGACCATAATCTACAAGGCTCCTCTGTCCATGGGGTTTTCCAGGCAAGAGTTCTGGAGTGGGTTGCCATTTCCTTCTCCAGGGGATCTTCCCCACCCAGGGATAGAACCCGGGTCTCCTGAACTGCAGGCAGACTCTACCGTCTGAGCTATCAGGGGAGCCCACAGCTAGAGAAGAGCCTATCAAAGCAAAGCATAGACCTAGCATAGCCATAAATAAATAAAATATTTAAAAAAATCTCCCACATTTCAGGCAGACGCTTTACCGTCTGAGCCACCAGGGAAGCTCATTAAAGAGCAAAATCCCCCTCAAATAAAATCTCCCAGTTCCTGCAGCTGCTTTTCTTGGCTCCTGGGGGCTCTGGCTGGTGCTCAGGAGAGAAGTCGCTGCATCTGGGCCGGCCCCCCCAACTCCTTGCCCGACCCCACCCAGCCCCCGACCTGGGCGATGCACGTGGACAGCTGGAGGCCTGTGCTTTCATCCCATTCTGCTCCATTTCACCCTGAAATGCATTCCCTCCGCCCCTGAAGTGCTGCGATCCTGCTCGGGCTGTTGAGAGATGCTCAGAGACGGAGTGGAAGGAGGTGGAAGAGCCCACAGTACGTGGGATTCCCACGGAATTTTCTCCCTGTTTTGAGATCTTGCATTTTCCCCACTTTTCCAGGGATGACATGCTGTAGGTGTTAAGAGTACAGGTCGTGGACACTGGATGCAGGGTACAAGTCCTGACTTTGACGTGTGATTGCCGTGTAACCTTGCAGGGAGCTCACCCTCTCTGAGCCTGGTTTTCTGATCTGTAATATGGGGGACACTGCTTTTATCATCTGGTTGTCATCAAGGTTAAAATATTGAATTTATACAAAGTCTGTAGAACAGAGGCTGACACGTAGGAAGCACATTATTTTTTAACAATGTATTATAGAATCTTATAAGGATTTTCTGTACAGGAACCACATGGTTAACTCTGCACATGAGAAAGATTCCTGCTGAAAAGGAGACAGAGAAGATGCTGAGCGGGGCTTGAAATCCAGAGCATGGACTCTACGCCCCGGGCTCCGTGTCCTGGGCGGGGTGGAGGCCACGCTCGCTTTCAGTGGGAAGTCAGGGTTAATTTAGCTAAAAATAAATGGGCTGGACTTGAATTTCTTCATTCTTCGAGTCCATTTGGCAGGACCCTTGAGAGCTGGACCCGAGCACTTCCGGGAGCCCGAGACCAGCGCTTGACAGAGAAAGAGGCAGAAACGGGCTTATCTCGGGGCTGGACCGCCTCCTGTGCGCTGACGTGACTCCTCCCCTCACACTGATGCTCAGCCAGGGTCGGGAGGATTAGAGACGATACGTTCGGCCCATCATCAGCGCGCCCCGTGTCCAGAAATGCAGGGGTGGGGCTGTTCCCAATCAGCCCTGAGGACCCCTTTACCTTCCTCACAATGGCTATTTCAAAACCTCCTCAAGGGTCTTCTGGTGTTAAGACCCCATCTCCCACCTGTGCTTTAAGAAATGTCTGCGTCCACTTCAAAGGCATCCGTAGGAGGCATGAACAAGTCTTTTCCTGGAGCCTGAGCAGTGAAGTTAAGGAGGGCCTGCCAGATCCCGGGTGACGGACACACCCTTGTGTTTTTCTTTTTTAAATAAATCTATTTCTATTTGTGATGTGTGGTTTCCTCTGAAGAATGAGATCAAGGACTGAGACCCTTTTTGCATCAGTCCAGGAGCAGTCTCAGAGAAGGCAATGGCACCCCACTCCAGTACTCTTGCCTGGAAAATCCCATGGACGGAGGAGCCTGGTAGGCTGCAGTCCATGGGGTTGCTAAGGGTCGGACATGACTGAGCGACTTCACTTTCATTTTCACTTTTCACTTTCATGCATGGGAGAAGGAAATGCCAACCCACTCCAGTGTCCTTGCCTGGAGAATCCCAGGGACGGCGGAGCCTGGTGGGCTGCCATCTATGGGGTTGCACAGAGTTGGACACGACTGAAGCGACTTAGCAGCAGCAGCAGCAGCAGCAGGAGCAATCTACTAGAGGCCACAACCTCCAGTTCTAAAAATTTGTCTGTGCTGTGCTTAGTCACACAGGTGTGTCTGACTTTTTTCGACCCCGTGGACTGTACCCCACCAGGCTCCTCTCTCCATGGGGATTCTCTAGGCAAGAATACTGGAGTGGTTACCATGCCCTCCAGGGGATCTTCCCAACCCAGGGGTTGAACCCAGGTCTCCCACATTGCAGGTGGATTCTTTACCATCTGAGCCACCAGGGAAGCCCCCCAAATTGGCACTTGACCCCAAAACAGTCAGTCAGTTCATTATAACCTCCTGGAAACCCCACCTTGTTCGAGGTGACTGGTGATATGATGGGCCATTCCAGGGAAAGTCTGCCTTGTTTCTAAACCCACTAGGACTAAGAAGCTATTTCTTTCTCTAGTGCTAATGTAGCAGGGAAGATACTGGACTGAAGCTACCAGAGGTGACTCTGAAGGAAAATTTTGCCTAGGAATAAAGTCAATATGGAGGAAACAGAGGTGAGAAATGGAGACAGGTGTATTGGAGAAGACTCTTGAGAGTCCCTTGGACTGCAAGGAGATCCAACCAGTCCATCCTAAAGGAAATCAATCCTGAATATTCATTGGAAGGACTGATGTTGAAGCTGAAACTCCAGTACTCTGGCCATTTGATGCAAAGAGCTGACTCACTGGAAAAGACCCTGATGCTGGGAAAGATTGAAGGCAGGAGGAGAAGGGGACGACAGAGGATGAGATGGTTGGATGGCATCACAGGCTCAATGGACATGAGTCTGAGTAAACTCTGGGAGTTGGTGATGGACAGGGAGGCCTGGCGTGCTGCAGTCCATGGGGTCGCAAAGAGTTGGACATGACTGAGAGACTGAACTAAACTGAACTGAGTGCAGACTGAGCAAGATCCTTGATGGCTGCCCATGCATTTGGCCCTAGGGCTACCATGTTGTATTAACCATATCTGCAACTCTCCGTGGGTCAGGCTCTATTAGGCTGTCACTCCAGCCTTATGATGCTTGCACTCACCTGGCATGTGAGGGTCACACACAGCACCTGGACTCTGTTGTTCTAAATCCCACATCCCCATTGCTATCACTGAGCCCAGTTCCGTAATGGCATCTCCCATTCAGCCCTGCCTCACCAAGCTTCTCAGTGACGATGGTGTCCATTCACTAGCACGTTTCTTGGGGAAATAGCTGATCCTCTGGCTCTTCCCATGGAAGGGAGTTCTCCAGGGGGATTTACAGCTTTCCATAGCCTATCCGCTTGAGCACGTCTGCTTTTTTTAGCTGTTTAATCCCTTCTTCCACTGTCTCCCAAAGAAATCTAGTGCATCTGTCTCATGTATTGGGAGACATCTTTTCTTTTCACGTTTCCAGGAGTCATCAGCAGCATCTTTTAGGGCCTGACCTCATGTCACTCCTATGTCACAAGAGAGCTTCAGAATCAATACACTCACTTGTATCCAGCTTTAGGTTCTGACTCCTTGGAACATAAAGAAGGCTGAGCACTGAAGAATTGATGCTTTTGAAATGTGGTATTGGAGAAGATGCTTGAGAATCCCTTGGACTGCAAGGAGATCAAACCAGTCAATCCTAAAGGAAATCAACCCCGAATATTCATTGGAAGGACTGATGCTGAATCTCCAATACTTTGGCCATCTGATGTGAAGAGTTGACTCGTTGGAAAAGACCCTGATGCTGGGAAAGATTAAAGGCAAAAGGAGAAGGGGGCAGCAGAGGATGGGATGGTTAGGTAGCATCACCAACTCAATGAACATGAATTTGAGCAAACTCCAGGAGATAGAGGGCAGAGGACCCTGGCGGGCTGCAGTCCACAGGGTGTCAAAGAGTTTGGGACACGACTTAGTGACTGAACAATGAACCATATCCAGCACCCACAGAATGCAGGCCCATGTAGACTCCCCTGGCTCTCGCTGGAAAAGAGCATACTGACAAGGTTAAGTTGCTCCTGGAGTCTGGTTCTTTTTGGTCCCTTATCGGGTGAGTTTTGTAGTGACTTTGCCTTAACTTAAATATATCGACCTACTGGCCCAGAGGAAAGATGGGGCCAGATCCTGAAGGGGCTGACTGCTTCCTCGGAGGCAGGAGGACCTCGCATTGCCCTAGCTCTAAACAGGGAGTGAGGGGAAGCTGGGGCTTCCCACGTGGCGCTAGTGGTAAAGAAACTGTGTGCCAGTGCAGGAGACATAAGAAACCCCAGGTTTGATCCCTAGGTTGGGAAGATCCCCTGGAGGAGGGCATGGCAGCCCACTCCAGTATTCTTGCCTGGAGAATCCCCATGGACAGAGAAGCCTGGTAGGCTACAGTCCATGGGGTTGCGGAGTCAGACACGACTGAAGCGACTGAGCACACATGCACGCATCCAGATATTGTCCTTCTGTGCATCGGCGGCTCACTGCTTGGCAGTCAAGCCTCCTGTCCTCGGTCCCTGTCACAGCAGACCTTGCTTGGTTGCAAGCACAACCATATTTAGAACTTGACCACTCTCTGTACTTGACCCTGGGCCGTGGCGCTCAGCTCTCTCTGTGCTTTTACTCCGGGAGAGGAGTGCCTGTTTATATGCTACTGAGGAAGCCTTCTGGCTTTCACGTTACCTTTTAATTGGTGTTTAATTACTCTCAGCTGTTCATTATTTTTTTTCCCCAGTGCATCCATCAAAATGTAGTAACAGCACTCGATTCTCCTGTCCTTACAGTCACTGTTACCCTCATATTTCTCAAATGTCTGATACATCACACTAATTAATGTAAATTCTTCCTTCAGAATCCTGTCCCAGTTCAAAATTACTGAAAGTTGTATAATTGCATTGCTGCCATGCCAGAGGCTATGTGTCACCTCCCACCAGTGATGGAGCCTCATTGCCAACTGGGCGGAGGGTGTCTAGCTCCAAATTCCTATATTAGTATCTGCTTTCTTAGACTACTGCAAGCACCAAATATTACAAGTTGGGTTTCCTGGGACCTAGACACTGAGTTGGAGGTTAGCATGCAGGAGTTTTTCTGGGGAATACTCTTGGGACCAACAGGAAGGGAAAGGGATGAAAGGAATGGTCAGTGGGAGAATTTGAGCTGTGAATCGGTCCCTGTGGAGCTTGGCCAACCCCATGGAGAGCTCAGAGGCCTAAATGGCTTTTTAAATTGTCCTGAATCAAGGCAAGAGCCTTGGCCTTTGTACCCTGAGTGTGGACTGTTCAGTGATGTCGGTCACCTGGGAAAATCAGGCCAGATGTTGGGTGGAGGTCACTCTTCTTCAGCCGAAACAATCCTGATGTGGGTATTTAAAGCTACATTTAAGATAATTAAAATTAAATTAGAAATTCCATTCCTCAGTTGCACTTGCCACATTTCAAGTGCTCAACAGTCAGATGTATCTTGTGGTTTCCATGTTGAACCCCACAGAGAGAGGACATTTGCACTGTATGGACAGTTCTGTTGGACAAGCCTGGTTATCAAAAATATGTTTGAGGGGGCTTTACTGGTGGCTCAGGGGTAAAGAATGCGCTTCCCAATGCAGGAGACACAGGTTTGAGCCCTGGGTTTGGAAGATCCCACATGCCATGGAGCAACTAAGCCCATGCGCCACAGTGATTGAGCCTGTGCTCTGGAGCCTGGGAGCCCCAACTATTGAAGTCTGCACGCCAAAGAGCCTATCCTCTGCAGCTACAGAAGCCACCACGATGAGAAGCCCACGCACGGCAACCAGAGAGTAGCCCTGGCTCACCACAACTAGAGAAAAGTCCGTGCAGCCAAGAGACCCAGCACAGCCGAAGATAAAAGGTAAATAAATAAGTTTATAAAAAAGATTTGAGTATTTGTGAAAAGTGTTCTGTTTCACATGTTTGCCATCTCTCATGGATTCATCCTTTAGGGATTCCCACTGAAAACCCGTGTTGTTTAACCAAGGAAATGTCTCTCCTCAGTCCTGATCTCCAGGCTTTGCTCCTCCAGCTCACAAGCCTCTTGGAGGCTCTAGGTTCAAAGCAGAGGGGGAAAAAGTGGCATGAAATACTTTTAGCTTACATTGCTGTGCTTTCCTTTTCTTTGGATGCTTGGTCCTGATGCTCTCAAGGACCGAGTAATTTTCCAATATTTTAAATAGGTTTTTTTTTTTTTTGGAAAAATTTATTCTGATTGTGCTTTATTCTTGGCAGGAGTGTTGATCTGTAAAGAACTAGCTTGTTGTTGCCTGAATTTGCTAGCTCTTGCCTGCTTTTTGAATGTGTGTCCCGTTTGGCTACCATGACACCCTTCACCTCTTTTCTCCCACCTTGCTCGGTTCCATCTCTGTCTCCTTTGTTGGCTTCCATTACTTGCAGTTCTTGGCCCTCTCTTTTTTTTTTAATTGGAGTATAATTGCTTTACAATGTTGTTTTAGTTTCTTCTGTCTAAAAACATAAACCAGCTATCAGTTCAGTTCAGTTCAGTCGCTCATTCGTGTCCGACTCTTTGCGACCCCATGAATCGCAGCACGTCAGGCCTCCCTGTCCATCACCAACTCCCGAAGTTCACTCAGACTCACGTCCATCGAGTCAGTGATGCCATCCAGCCATCTCATCCTCTGTCATCCCCTTCTCCTCCTGCCCCTAATCCCTCCCAGCATCAGAGTCTTTTCCAATAAGTCAACTCTTCGCATGAGGTGGCCAAAGTACTGGAGTTTCAGCTTTAGCATCATTCCTTCCAAAGAAATCCCAGGACTGATCTCCTTCAGAATGGACTGGTTGGATCTCCTTGCAGTCCAAGGGACTCTCAAGAGTCTTCTCCAACACCACAGTTCAAAAGCATCAATTCTTCGGTGCTCACTTTTCTTCACAGTCCAACTCTCACATCCGTACATGACTACTGGAAAAACCATAGCCTTATGTATGCATATATCCTCTCCCTCTTGGGCCTCTCTCCTGCCACAACCCCATCCTTTACGTCATCACAGAACACCAAGCTGAGCTCCCTGCGCTTTACAGCAGCTTCCCATGAGCCATTTCTTTTACATATGGTTGTATATATACATCAGTGCTAGGCATATATATGTCTATTGTCCCACCCTCTCCTTCCCACCCTGTGTTCACTTTTTATCCTTTAAATTCTCTCAAGTTAAAAATCACGTAATCCCAGGAGTTTACCACCTGTCTTATGAAAGGCCCCCCAGCGTCTGTATTTTGACCACACCAAGTCAGGTCCTGCTGTGTGTTCCCATGGCATCCCATAATCTCCCCATGACAACATTCACCATGTATTAGTTACAAATAAGCAGTAAGAGACTTGGCATTACAGCACAGAATTTCGGATTAGAGCTGTTTAAAGTAGGTCAGGATTTAACTAGGGACTCAGTCATGACTGGTGCTACTGAGATTCAAGAAACTCTTGACAGGAGGGTTGGAACTTCGTGGGGCTGACCCTCTGAGAGTTCTGGATTATTTATAAAACACATTCGAGCAATGACTGAAGTGGTTCTGCAGTGAAGTGCAATGTCTTCAGCAAGGAAACGTTATTACTTGTAATCCCACATGCACCAGCTGTGAGAGGCTATTTATACTCTCAGTTTTCTGCCTGCCTCTGTACTACTTATGGCCTGGTTGATTTCCTTACTCCTGGGGATCTCATGAGGACAAGCTTAGAAATATTGCCTTGGCAGAATGTGACTCAAGTGCTTTGTGAAAGTTTAAGGTTGGGCTCAGTTAATAATTGTCTGTATAGTCAAAGCTATGATCTTTCCAGTAGTCATGTGCAGATGTGAGAGTTGGACCATAAAGAAGGCTGAGCATCAGAGAGTTGATGCTTTCAAATGGTGGTCCTGGAGAAGATTCTTGAGAGTCCCTTGACAGCAAGAAGATCAAATCAGTCAATCCTAAAGGAAATCAATGCTGAATATTCATTGGAAGGACTGATGCTGAAGCTCTAATACTTTGGCCACTTGATGTGAAGAGCTGATTCATTGGGAAAAAAACCTGATGCTAGGAAAGATCTAGGGAAGGAGGAGAAGGGTGAGACAGAGGATGAGATGGTTGGATGGCATGTAGCATCATCAGCTCAATGGACATGAGTTTGAGCAAACTCTAGGAGGTAGTCAAGGACAGGGGAGACTGGCATTCTGCAGTCCTGGAAGTCTGGCATGCTGGGGTCACAAAGAGTTGGACATGACTTATTGACTGAACAACAAGAACAGTAATTGTCTGAAAGGCATTGTGGAGTTCTGGAAAGAGAAGTGGATTAAGAGGCAAGAGGTCTTGGCTGTGTCACTGAAAGCCCAGGTGAGCTTGTTCTTGTTTTCCATGTTTGTATCATTAACTGACTTCTCAACTCCTTATCCAGCAGACTAAGCCAGTGTAAGGTAGAGAGGAAAGGTATGGCCTTTGCAAAATCCAGCATCTTATTCACTAGTGAAAATGTGGAGGCCTGCTTTCTTGGTGGGAGAGTCTGAAAAGTCACAGTGCAGAGGAAGGGGTAGATGGAGGGAGACTTAGACCTTTTTTTACAGTCCATCAAGGAGGGCAGGGGATGTATGGTCAGATGAGAAGGTTACATTTGAGTGTATGTAAGGTGTGATGGAGGAGCTACACCTGCAAAGCTGAGGCAGTATCATGCATAACATCTCTGATAAATAGTGAGAAGATAGAGGTGGGTGGGTGGGTGGGGTAGAAATAGAGGGAGTAGAGAGGGTAGAAGTAAGTGAAGAGGTCACAGAAGTGGGACTTTCTAAGAGAAGACCTTGTAGCACACAGAAGAGATCTGGGTTGAGATGAGCAGCCATGGACGGCTTTGCACAGAAGTGTAAGGTGATTGGGGGCTTCCCTGGTGGCTCAGTGGTAAAGAATCTGCCTGCCAATGCAGGAGACATGGGTTTGACCCCTAGGTCGGGAAGATCCCCTGGAGGAAGGCATGGCAACCCACTCTAGTATTCTTGCCTGGAGAATTCCATGGACAGAGAAGCCTGGTGGGTTATAGTCCACGGGGTTGCAAAGAGTTGGACACGACTAAAGTGACTGAGCATGCAGGCATGCATAAGATGATTGGAAGAGAAAAGTGAAAGTGTTAGTTGGAAATCTGCTAGTCTTCTGTGTCCATGGAATTCTCCAGGCAAGGATACAGGAGTGAATTGCTGTTTCCTCCTCCAGGAAAGATAATTGGACTTCCTTTTAATTCACTCTGCCCACTGAGTTAACAGCAAATTTTAAGGCAGCCAGGGTAAAGCAGGGAGATGTGTGTTAAAAGACTGTTGTGATTGCCCAAGATGGTAGCTGGCTCTTGACATTGGTAATATTGACAAGTGGTGGGTCTCTGGATATACATTGAAAAGATAGCAGCATCTGCCAACAGTGGATGTGGGGACAAAAAAACGTTCAGGAGAGGCCAAAGACTTTTTGTCTGGAACAAGTGGAGGAAGCAGGGAGTCTTAACTGCTGGGCTGCCAGAGAAGTGCCCGGAAGGAGGTTTAGAGTGCCCTTTTGGGTTGACCGTTTCTTAAGTAACTTAAGTATACCTTCCAGGTACATTTTGCGATGGCCTTCTCTGGGCCCCATCAGCACTTTTATCTAGTTCAATTGACTGTAAGTAATAAAGATTTATTCCTGGACTCTGAATGGTCTGTCTTTGATCTATCCTTACACCAGTACCATGCCGTCTTTATAACTAGCTTTATAGCAAGTTTCCAGAATGGGAAGGGAAAGTTCTCCAACTTTGGTCTTTGTCAAAATTTCTTTGGTTGTTCTGGTGTTTTTTTGTTGTTGTTGTTGCTTTCTTCTGGTGTTTTGTTGTTGTTGTTTTGACTCCTGATTGGTCAGGATCATCCTGGAAGTCCAGCAGCAGTATCCACACTACAGTGACCATGGTTCTGAATGCCAACCAATCTCTAAATACTCCTCTTTGGGAAAGCCTCTGTGACTCTTTGCGACCCTGTGTACTATAAAATCCATGGAATTCTCCAGGCCAGAATACTGGAGTGGATAGCCTATCCCTTCTCAAGGGGATCTTCCCAACCCCTGGAGAAGATCCCAGAGGTTCTTCTCTGGGATCCCCTGATCTTGGAGAGAAGACGTGGGGTGAAGACTTGGGCATTGTCTCCTGCATTGCAGGTGTATTCTTTACCAGCTGAGCTACAAGGGAAGCTCAAGAATACTGGAATGGGTAGCCTATCCCTTCTCCAGGGGATCTTCCCAACCCAGGGATCGAACCCAGGTCTCCCACATTGCAGGTGGATTCTTTACCAGCTGAGCCACAGGGGAAGCCCAAGAATACTGGAGTAGGTAGCCTATCCCTTCTCCAGCGGATCTTCCCAACCCAGGAATCGAACCAGGATCAGGATCCTGCATTGCAGGCAGATTCTTTACCAACTGAGCTATCAGGGAAGCCCTCTGATCTCTAATGCCTTCAAAAATAATGCTCTTTGCTTTGTTCAGAGAGTCTGTGATTTGCAAGTATAGCTTTCTTCTGCCTAGAAAGGAATAAACCCAGCATCTTTGTCCCAGCTGCTGTGAGTGACAGTCTCTTCCTTCACAACTGGAGGCACTCTGATGGTGGTGGTTTTGATCTTGGGTGGCCTCAGCCTGAAATAGCTTGAAATGGGGCTTGGGTTTCCAGGCAGAGATTGAGCCTGGGTCCTGGCGGTGAGAGCACCAGATCCTAGCCACTAGACCAGTGGTTAGAGACAAGGACTTTGGCTCCTCAGCTTTGCAGAAAGGAATTTCCACAAAGATGAAAAGTAGCGAAGCAAGTCAAGTATTTATTGGGAGGAAAAAGAGTACAGTCTGTGTTAATAGACACACACTCAAAGAGAGACACAGACAAGACATGCACAGACTCAAAGAGAGAGTTTTGTTGAGTCTCACTCCCATGGCAGTTTGAATTACTTTTATGGGGCATCTCTTCCAGGTTTCCTTTGGCCAGTCATTTTTACCTGCCTGGTTCACAATCCGTATTTGGTGTATATCAGGATCCTTCCCAGGTGGTGCAAATGGTAAAGAACCTGCCTGCCAATGCAGGAGACCTGAGAGACATGGGTTCGATCCCTGGGTCAGAAGATCCCCTGGAGGAGAGCATGGCAACCCACTCCAGTATTCTTGCCTGGAGAATCCCATGGACAGAGGAGCCTGGTGGGCTACAGAACACAGGGTCATGAAGAGTCAGATACACCTGATGCACACCCATCTCTTTCCAAGATGGATTCTACCAAGAAGACCTGTGAGTACAGCATCCCTTGACATCACTTCCCTTTTGACCTCCAAGGAGGCTTTCTACGCATGTGTGGTTGGGGAGATCTCCTGACTTTTGCGTGTGTGCTAAGTCACTTCAGTTGTGTCCGACTCTTGACCACCTGTGAACTGTAGCCCTCCAGGCTCCTCTGTCCATGGGATTCCCCAGGCAAGAATACTGGAGTGAGTTGCCATTTCCTGCTCCATGGGGTCTCCTGACTTGGAGGATGAGAAATATGTGGTCTGCACAGGGCCCAGCCTCCTCCTTTTAGTTGTCCTGCTATTCTTGTCTTGGAGTTTCATCCTCAGGGAGTGAATCCCATATCACTTTCCCCTGTGGGGGGTCCATGTACCTCCTGCCTCGGTTTGAACCTTCCTTTAATTGATGTACTCCTTGAGTCACTTTTGTTCCAACCTAATTATCCTCCACCTTCTCTGGGGAAGTGAGTCATCTCAACAGTGATCTGAGCTCGAAAGGGTTTTATTGAGGTTTCCTTGCTGAATTTACTATGCAATCCTTGGATCTGTGAGATCCAAGAAATAAAAATTCTTGTTTAGGAGGTAAAGCTTTTTTTTCGTATTCTTCCACTATTGCTTTTATTTTTCCCTTGCTTTATATACGTTCACTTTTCATTTTTCTATTTATACATCATCTTGGCCTGTGTGTTTTTGCATTGTCCTTAATTGTCTGGTATATGCTGAATGGTACAAGGACGTGCTTCATAAGTTACAGATGAAGGCATAAGCTCATTAACCCTGTGGTCCATTCTAGCCCTGCTGATTAATGGTTATGAAGCTGAATCCAGTCTTTGTACCCTGACACCGAATTAAATCTTTGAGACAGAGTTTTGGGTGAAATAGAAAAGAATAGCTTTATTCCTTTGCCAGGCAAAGGTGGCCACAGCAGGCAAATGCCTTCAGAGCTGTGTGTCCCAACCTGGGGGGTTTGTGAGGAGTTTTATAGTCCAAGGGGGCGAGGTTGCTGATAAGGGTTGGGTGTGTGCAGCGCCCACTTTCCTTCAATTCAGAGGTCCTCTGTCATCAGGTGATGATGAACAAACTGTGACCTTTTCTGCAAGGAGCATTGCTTCTTATCAAGCAGTTACCATTTCCCGTTTGGTGGGGCTTTTAGTTCTGCATACGCGTGCTCAGTTGTGTCTGACTCTTTGTGACCCCACAGACTGTAGCCTGCCAGGCTCTTTTTGTCCACGAGATTTTTCAGGCAAGAATACTGGAGTGGGTTGCCATCTCCTCCTCCAGTGAATCTTCCCGATCCAGGGATCGAACTCCCATCTCCTGCACTGCAAGTGGGTTCTTTACCAGGAGTGCCACCTGGGATGCAGATACCAATACACGTGATACACATGTGCATATATGACGTCTTTTCATAATTAAGTAAACGAGATTTGGGGGATATCATTATAAAAATTAGACAGGTGAATGAGACCAGGGATTGAACTGGCATCTCGTTCGTCTCCTGCATTGCAGGCAGATTCTTTACCCGTTGAGCCATCAGGATGAAATGGATCTTGCTGCATCTTTTTAGACCTAGACTGATTTGTTGCTGAGGGAGTAGAGAGCATCTGGGGGTTGCCTAGAAAACTTGCTGAAAACGTGTCACAGGGTGCCTCTTTCTGTGAAGATGTCCGTCCCCTTATCACTTTGCAGGTGGTTGCAGGGGCCCTGGCTGCTGGAAAGGGGTCATTCTGCCCTGAAAGCTTCCCTCTGAATGATGTGTCACAAGCCATCTCTCCCCCCTGAGCCCTGACTTCACGGCTTCAAAATGCAGCCCCCCACTGTGCCCTGCCCTTGAATATACTCTCCTGGCTCTTGTTATGGAGAATGGGAGTCATCTGCTAGCATCAGAAAAGAGAATTCAGTCAGTGGAGCTTGATAATAAATGCCTAGGTTACTTCTGCTGAACTCTATTAGAGGCTGCATCCGTCCTGCTGTGCTGGGAGCACTTGGCGGGGCCAGACCGTGAATGTCTCTCTGGCCTAATGCCTCTCCAGGATGCGTGTGTGCGTGTGCCTACTTGCCACCTCACTGTTATATGAAGACGTCCCCTTAGACAAGGTAGTAGAATCAGCAGGTGACACTTGGGGATGGGGCCTCAGTTTCTAGGCAGAATTCAAATAGTTAGTGGGAAGTTGCTGTATAGCACAGGGAGCTCAGCTTGGTGCTCCGTGTTGACCTAGAGGGTCACAGGGATGGGCGGAGGGTGGGAGGTTCAAGAAGGAGGGGATATGTGTATACACACGGCAGACTCAGGCCGTTGTACAGCAGAAACTAACACACCATTGTGAAGTCATTATACTTCGGTAAAAAGTAAACTGTTGTGTACATCGTCTTGAAAAGTAAAGTTCTTTTTATCAAGTCTTAGGAAAGCAATATAATAGAGTGGTGAAGAGCAAGGATGGTGAAGTCAGACTGGGTGTGAATTCTAGTTTCATCCTTTACTGGCTGAATGATTTGGGGTAACCACTTAATCTCTGTAAGTCTCAAAGCCCGCTTTTGTGAAATGGTAGTGTCGACTTACAATGATGTGGTGAGAGCCTTGTAAGCTGGTGAAGTCCTTGCTTAGCCCAGTGCCCAACACACCCAAAGCACTCAGTAAGCGTTGGTTCTTCCTGTTATTGTTGATGATGAGCCCTCCCACACTCTGCCCTGCAGGATAGATGGACAGCACAACTCCAGGGGACGCCATTGCATTGAACCCAATGTCGTCAATAAGGATAGTGCTGTGGAGTTGTGCAAGAGGCCGCTGGTTCCTGCTCACCGCCAGCCCAGCTTTTTCACTCTGATGCATTCTCGGGAATGTGCTGCAGAATCGTGTGGAGTCCCCACAGTGCCCTGGGTTTGCAAATCTGCCTCCATTCAGAGCCTTGTCTCAGCCATAGCCCTGCTCTCTGCTGCCCCTGCTGGTCTTTTATGCCACCTGCACTGGGCACCTTCCTGATTAATTAGCTGGGACTGCACTGGTGATCTTGCCAATTCAGTCTCCGGAGTCAGGGCCCTAAGCGAAAAGCGTAGGAACCCAAAGGACGTGAAGAAAAGGTTTCTCTAATTCTGTAGCAAACGTGACATTTATATGTCACTTTGATCTGACCAATTATAGCTTCATACTGGAACCCCTAAGTGACAGAGTAGACAGTGCCTTTCAATTTTCCACGTGGAAGACAAGAGATTCTAGCTTCAGAAAATAGTTTCTTATATTGACCTATATATGCCAAAGACATGAAGTCCAAGTTGTCTCATTGATGGGATCTAAGAATGCCACGAGGGAAATAGTGTTGCGAGGGTTCTTTTTCCTTTTAGCTTTTTAAAATTAAACTTTTTATTTTATATTGGAGTGTAGCTGATGAACACTGTTGTGATAGCTTCAGGTGGACAGCCAAAGGACTCAGCCATGCATATACATGTCTCCATTCTCCCGGAGTCTCCCCTCCCATCCAGGTTCTTAAGAAGGCATGTGTCTATCTGTTCCTCCAGGTCATCAACAGTCGTTCCCGAACCAAAGCAGATGAGCAAAAATTGGGGTTTGGAACCACAGGATGCTGGATTCCCTACAGAATTGGCTTTTTCTGTGTGTGCTTTGGTTTGATGTCATCAGTATGTGGGGTTTGGGGAAAAATGAGGACCAGGCACAGATCACTTGCCACTGGGTCCACTGGAAGCGTATGATGAGGAGGCCCTTCATCACCACGTGGGCTCATCTTTCTGAGGATCTGGGAGGACATGCCTCTGTGTCTCAGTGCCAAGTATGAATGGCCCTCAGTCTTGATTGCTTTTACCTGATGATAAGCTTATCATGGACTTCTGTGGACCAGGAACTAGGCTACACCATGTGTGTATGACAGTAAGTACAGACAGACTTTGTCCTCCATGAAGCCTTTGGTCTATGAGAATACAGACACTAAATAGTTAATTACAGATATCGTAACAACTAAAGAATATCACATTTTGACTCAGCTTCCAGGAAATTCAAAGCTAAATTTAGAGTGAGTGTGTAAGTCATTAGTGACTGCATATTTAGCTATAATCATGGTTCCATTTCATATTGCCATTCTGTTTTTGCTTCTTTTTATTTTTCAATTAAGCTGTCTTAAATTTTTCCTGGAACAAAGCAAGTTAGGTATTTAAAAGTGAATGCATACACAGAAACTCAGTGAAAGCCATTCATTGAGAGAGGTTCAAGTTTTGCCTGATTTTTGTCCCTTTGGATGGATAAATGAGGATAGGATACACTATTTCTTCTGCTGAAAGGCAGATGGTGTGAATCTTATGCTTCAGCCAGTGCTGTTGGGTAGTGGCTGGATACTACTCTGGGAGAGAGAGCATGTCTGTCCTGTTATCACTAATAACTCAGAACCAAGTACATGCTTGGTCTCTATTAGCTGCTCCATCAATACTGTATTTGTTGAATATTTAGTGCAGCAAGAGTGTTATGTAGGGCATTATAATTTAAAAAGTACCTTCTTATCTGTCTCTCCTTTGATTCTATCAGTAGCCCCTGTGAGGTCTGTATTGGTGTAAGGCTAGCTGCTGTATCATAGGGACCCCCAAACATATAGTGGCTTAGATACAATAGAAGCTTATTTCTTGATTGTAAGTATCAGTGCCATGTGGACGCTCCTGGCTGGTAGTTGGCTTTGTCATGTGGAGACTTAAGACCCAGACTCTACCATCCCGTAGGGCCTCAAAATCATCTGCGTCAAGCTTGTGGGAAACTAAAAGTGTGAAGACACTTCCTTTAAGCTCTGATCCGGGCATGAACACGCTGCTTCTGCTCCTGCTCTTTTGGTGAGAATTAGTCTCATGATTACACATACATGTGAGGAGAGGCTGGAAAATGAGGGGACAAAATGAACAGTTGCTTTCCAGCAATAGCTCTGCACTGCAGAAGAGTAGGTAAATTATAGTGCATAAGGAATGTCTGAGTAAGTCTAGAAATCCCCAGACAGGGAGGTGGTTTCCTTATCTTATACCAAACTGAGAACTAGCAGGGGTTTTATTCTGACACTATACACAACAAGTCAAGGCCAGAATACATAGAGTTGTCTTGTCCCTAGTCACGGAGATCACACCCTATTGTTTATGCAAAAGTCTAAAGAAAATTGATGAGGCTTCCGAGGTGGCTCAGCAGTAAAGAATCTCCCTGTAATGCAGGAGAATGTGCATTATTGAATGTGGGTTCAATTCCTGGGTCAGGAATAGCCCCTGAGAAGGAAATGGCAACCCACTCCAGGGTTCTTGCCTGGGAAATCCCATGGACAGAGGAGCCTGGTGGGCTACAGTCCATGGCGTCACAGAGAGTCAGGCATGACTGATCGACTAAACAGCAAAACAAAACAAAACAAAACAAAAACGGTGTTGTGGCCTAAAAACGCACGTTCAACTCATTTTTCTGTTTAAGGCAGAATTCCTGGATATTTTGATTCTCTTCACCTTGGTGTAGAAGATGAAACACCCAATTCAGCTTTCAAGACCATATGCATGTGTGTGTGCTAAGTTGCTTCAGTCGTGTCTGACTCTGCGACCCCATAGACTGTAGCCTGCCAGGCTCCTCTGTCCATGGGATTCTCCAGGCAAGAATACTGAGTGGGTTGCCATTTCCTCCTCCAGGCAAGACTATATGCTGCCACTGCTCCTGCTAAGTCACTTCAATCGTGTCCGACTCTGTGCAACCCCATAGATAGCAGCCCACCAGGCTCCCCCGTCCCTGGGATTCTCCAGGCAAGAACACTGGACTGGGTTGCCATTTCCTTCTCCAATGCATGAAAGTGAAAAGTGAAAGTGAAGTCGCTCAGTCGTGTCGGACTCAGCTACCGCATGGACTGCAGCCTGGCTCCTCTGCCCATGGGATTTTCCAGGCAAGAGTATTGGAGTGGGGTGCCATCACCTTCTCCAGGCAAGACTATATGATCCACCCCTAAATACTGGTCAAGCTTTAGCTCTCATTGAGTCCATTCATGCATCTAAATGCATCAGGTACTTTTCTGCTGTTTTTCGCTATGGATTTCCTCTGCTGGAATTGCCTGCATCTTCCTCCCCTTCTTCATCTATTGAAATCCTGCACATACATCACTCTCCATCCCAAATGCTACCTTTCCCAAGAAGGCTACTCTGATTTTCCAAGTCAGAAAATCGTTTCCTCTCCTTGTTACTCGCCTAGGACTTTGCATAGTGTTCCACTGCTCTGTTACCACTCATAGGATGTAAGCGTCATGGGGGCCAGGGACTGTCTTATTAGATGGCCCTTCATACACACCATCTGCTTCCCATTTAGGCTGATTGCACTGGGCTTTGCTCCATTTGAGATGGCCCAGCTCTGCTCTGTCCCTGTTGGGGCATAGATTGATCAGGTCTCACTGATGGATGGATGGATCTAGTGGATCAGCTGCTTGGCTACATGGACCTTTCCTTCCCATTCATGAGAGGATTTGATGTGATTGTGGGTGAGTGCAGACCCTGTCCTAGCTCAGTGCTCCTGGAACTTTATTGTGCTTACGAATCACAGGGTGATTTGTTAAAATGCAGACTCTGATATAGGAGACTCCAGGGTGGGACCCACGATCATGCATTTCTAACAAGCTCCCAGGTGATGCCCAGGACGCGTTGCGTTGAGAGAATCTTATGTTTTGTCAAGACTTTGCTTGAAAATAATTCAAAAGCTACTCTTTGAATGTGACCCAATCTTTTACTTTTGTGACCATTTGAAATCCCAGTTGCATTATTAGAGATGTACACATCTGGGTAAAAAGAGGAAAATTCAGCCCAGCTGGTTTTGCCCTGCTTATCCATCTGCAGGGCTCACATAGTAGACTGGCAACAATAACAGTGGTTGTAATAATGGGCAGGGTTGACTAATTACTTGTTCCGTAGCTGGCATATTACATAGGTTTACTCGCACAGTCCCAACAGCAACCCTCTTGGTTACGAATCTCATTTTCCATAATGGGGAATTGAAGCTTGAGAAAATTTCTAAGGAACATATAGTAAGTGTCAGAGCTGGGATTTAAATCCACCCATGTCTGATTTCAAAGAACTGAGGGCTTACAACTACTCTCTCCTACCCTGGTCATTCCATCTTTTCTGCAGATGTTTGATTTATTTCGTTTCATACGGTCTCTCCCTCACGTGCACATGTGTACACACACACAGTGTCACACACACTCATGTGCCCCACCCCCACAACACACACAGTCTCAGACAGGTGCTTGAATGCTCTCTCCAGATGCTCGGTGTCAAGGTGGAATAAATATCTGGATAAATAATTCTTCTTTGCCAGATGCCACGCATCTTTCCCTCCCTCCCTGGATGTTTTGATTACAAACTGTGATCCTCTTGGATGGCTCCCTGCAGAGTTTATAGACCTTCCTCACCTTCTCTCATCAAGGTTCAGAAACCCATTGGTCATGTTATCCGGAGTTAATTGCCTCATGGCATGTTTTGCTCCTGCTCGAATATCTCCAAGCATTAAATCACTCCTGGAGTTCCTATTTCATCAGGGATGTTTTCTACCTGGGTTGGTGTCATTGAACATTAAATCATCTCTCCTCTGGAGTAAAGGTTAGTTTTCTCACAATTTAATTTATAGTCCCAAGTAGAAAAGAAGAAAGCACCATGGGGGCTTGCACTACTTGCCTTGCTAATAATCTTCAGGCAGTTATGATTTTAAATTAAGATGCTGATGACAATAAAAATTAAACAAAATAATGTGAGTATTAATAATAAAGTGAAAGTCGCTCAGTCATGTCCGACTCTTTGGAATTCTACAGGCCAGAATACTGGAGTGGGTAGCCTTTCCCTTCTCCAGGAGATCTTCCCAACCCGGGGATCGATCCCAAGTCTCCCACATTGCAGGCGGATTCTTTACCAGCTGAGCCTCAGGGGAAGCCCAAGAATACTGGAGTGGGTAACCTATCCCTTCTCCAGCGAATCTTCCTGACCCAGGAATTGAGCCGGGGTCTCCTGCACTGCAGGCAGATTCTTTAATAATAAAAACCACAGTAAACTCCTTACACTTTGGTGTATATAGTAATCATTGACAATGCTCTGTTTTATTAATTGTCTAGAGAATTTACTAGATTGTCTAGTAAATTAGAATTTACTAATTGTCCAGAGAAGTTACTAGACAGATATTAAACAGAAAGATGCACAGATGCGAATCTTGAAGCGCTTCAACCTTTAGGTTAGCCTGTTCGGTCTCCACGCCAGATGTGATAAAGCACCACATTTGGAGGTGACTCATTGCAGAAGCCTGGGTCTGAATTCAAGGTCTATCACTGACTGGCAGGGACAGCTTGGGGATGACATTGTATCTCCCTAAACTCAACTTTCTCATCTCTAAAGGGGGGAAACTGCATAAAATAGATGTAAGATAGAAATACAAAAGATACAGGACACAGTGGCAATAAAAAATGGCAGCCAGTCTGATGGGCAGGTGTCAATCAGACACTCCATCCTCTGCAGCGGATAAGGTGTAACATCGCTTCTCCACTAAACTTAACTCCAACATGTGGGGGAATTTCAGCCTCCCCACAGCGTCTGCTCTGTAGGGTTTCCATGGTTAATACTGTCTCGGGGTGAGTATCTGAATGATTATCTGTCCTTGCAAACCACAGTCTTTGAAATGAGATGTTTGAGTCCTACAGAATTGTTGTCAGTTATCCTTCCTGGGGCCAGGTGAGCATTAGTGAACGTGTGAGCCTGGGAGCGGCCGCATTTAGCACACACGCTCCTCCTTCAGGGACCCTCGTCTGCTTCTGAGTGTCGTCTTGTTCTCCGATCACTCTCTCTGCTCCTGATGAATCATTCTACTTGCTTGTTTCCTCAATGTGCCCAGCCATTTGGTGCCCCATGCAGTTGTTCACACCTGGCAAGCCTGTCTCTTTCTCCCCAGCCCTCTCTGCCATCTGAAGCTCTGCTCAGCTCCTGACACTCAAATCTGGTATCTTCTCTGTGAAGTTCCTCCTTAGATCTTTCTTTCTAAATGACCCCATTTCCCTTTTGTCATTTCCTTTGCTCTTGGAGGAAATAGCTTAGATACTGAAATTACTGTAGGATCTGGATAATATGCATTGACACAGACTGGAGGATCTACAGTATACAGCTAGGTAGGAGGAAATTTATTGATATGAGGGCATTCTCCTGTGATTCAAGATTTAATGTCCTGGCAAAGACACCTTGGAGCCAATTCTAATCTGTTGGGATGACTTCCTGAGTCTTGGAAACAGTGCTGCCTTAATGAGATGGAGATGTCTTAGCAGAAAAATGAGGAGCAAGTCTGAAGGCTCAGAGAGATGGGAAGAATAGACTGAATTTATTATGTGAAACCAGAGTATACTACTTGATTATGTTCCCTGGGAGGGTAGGCAGGAAGCGCCTTGGGTTTAGCCAATAGAGATACACTGCTGGTGGATGGGGCATGGATTCTGAAAAGCTGTATGGCATTTATGAGCCAGGTTTGACAGCAGAAGGTGCCCTTAAGATGGACACGATGAGGTCTAACTAGTAGGAGCCAGGTGTCCATGCTTAACTCCAAGAATCAGGAAGACATCATTACTACTGTATAAGGGGACAGCAAGGCCAGAGGGACCACCAGATGACGTGGACTTACAGGATCGATAGCACGGTTCAGTAGATCACAGTGATCTATCATTCAGAGATAAGCAGGTGGCCAACGAAGGTGTAGCTTGACTTGTGTAACTGGAAGATAATCCAGAGCTGGTGAAGAGAGGGCTGAAGCTGGCCATTCCCAGGTGGCACCAGTGGTAAAGAATCCTACTGCCAATGCAGAAGATGCAAGAGCTGCAGATTCGATCCCTGGGTTGGGAAGATCTCTTGGAGGAGGAAATGGCAACCCACTCTAGTATTCTTGTCCATAATTCCACAGACAGAGGAGCCTGGTGGACTACAGTCCATGGGGTCTCAAAGAGTCAGACACAACCGAACAATTGGGTACATACATAGTGCATGTAACAATGATGTCGCGTGACTCGTATAAATGGAAGAAAATCAGGAGCTGGTGGAGACAGGGCTGAGCTAGCCATCACCATGGACAACTTGTGCTCTGTCACCCAGTTTCTAGATCTGAGGCTGTGTTCAAACACAGAATCCCATGTTTAAACTGAGTCCCCTCATGGAAGAGATCTGCAAAACAGCAGCAAGCAAACACGGTAACAACACCTCCAGAAGATCCCCCCAAACTTGTGACCATTGGCTGAAGGAACCATCTTCTGCGGGAAGGGTTCAGCATCATCTTTTCAGTTCCTTGCCGTCACTGACCAAGGGGGAGGAACACTTGGGCCTGGTTAGCGTATGGGTCAGCACAGTAGATGAATGTGTGAGCTGTACTGCAGCCCCACCCTTGGGATCCCTGAATGACAGGGACAATGGAAGGGTGCAGAGCAGTGGCCAAACACCTGGTCGTTTAGGTTGGGTGGAGGGAAGGGAGAGCTAAGCTAGGAAGTATAATATGCTCCGACTCAGGGCCAGTGCTCAGGACTGGACGGAAACCTGGGGAAGAGACTGGTGGCTGGACTTCAGTATGGTCAAGGTGCGAGGGTCTTTAATGCCCACCTGAGGGTGTCCACAACAGAGAAGGAACTTCGGAACATCAGGGTGGATGGAAAGACTTTCCCAGCAAAGCCAGTGTTCATCAGCTGCTCCAGTTCACTCATCACCATATAATACAGCACATTTTATTTACTATCTGTCTTGTATATAGGAGACAGGCTTCCCAGGTGGCTCACTGGCAAAGAATCTGCCTGGGTCAGGAATATCCATCTCTGGGTTAGGAAGATCCCCTGGAGTAGGAAATGGCAACCCACTTCAGTATTCTTGCCTAGAAAATTCCATGGACAGAGGAGCCTGGCAGGCTACAGTCCACGAGGTCGAAAAGTCAGACATGACTTAGGGACTAAAACAGCAACAGTATATAGGAAATGCGGGTCAGACGTTAATGTTTGTTTTGTTCTCCACTGTAATCCTAACCACCTAGAACGGGCCTGGGCACATGGCAGGTGTCAATAACATTCAATAAATATTTGCCCGAGGACTGAATATATTGTGTATGAATCACTTTTGACACAGCTGATTTTTTTCTGATAAGAATTCTGTTCTTTCCCTTGTACAGCTTAGAAATGGCCGCTCTTGTCCTCATCACTGTCTGATCACTTAAAGGAACATAGGAAATGGGTCTGATATTTTTTTTTCTTATAATAGCTTCCTAGAAGTACACTTATCAGAAAATGAATTCTTTTAAAGCTTAAGCTTTATTTTACTAAATTTATTTCGAAAATGGCTATGTGCTTACCTGGCTATTAGGATTTTTAAGAACTTGTTACATACTGCACAGGTGCTTCCATACTGATCTGACTGCCACCAGAATTTCTAATTCATCACTTCTTCCCCTGGCAGCACTAATTTGCAAGTATTTTCCAGTTGGATAGGTGGAAAAATGCCCCCATATTTTGTTATTATTCATAAAATTGAACATTCATTAGCTATTTGATTTTCTTCTGTCTGTTAATATTATTTATTCATTTTCTAATTAAGGATTCATCCATTTTAATGAACTCGTTACATAAAAATGTTAAACACTAGTGTGAAGAAGTTATTGGGTGCATTTTGTTGGGTTTCATTGCTGTCTTTTGCATTTTGTAGGTGTTTTCTTTTCTGCAGGTGTTTGTTTATATTGTAAGGTAGCACACTCTGGTGTTCTAATTTGTGGCTGTTTTTATGCTGAGAAGGTCTATCCTCTTCTGTAGAGCAGTAAATACTCTATGTTTGTGCCCAGCTTCTTTATACATACAGATCATTAATCTTCACAGGATTTATTTTGCCGTATAGTGGTGAGAATCTAAATTTGATGTATTTTTTAAGCAAAAGCCGTTTTCTACACTATGTCCTGAATAATCTATTCCTCTCTATTTATTTGCTGTTCTTCCCTTATCATATATTAATTCTTATTTATATGAAGTTCTGTTTCTGATCTATGTGTTCCATTTCACTGAAACTGTTGTCTAACTCAGAGTCAGTTATATGCTAATCGACTTTAAAATGATGGCTTTATTGAGATATAATTCACGTGGCATAAAATTCAACCTTTAAAAATGTATAATGCAGTGGTTTTGTTGTGCAGCTGTCACCACTGTCTAGTTTGGGAGCACGTTTATCACTCCCCAAGAGAAACCCTGTACTCACTCGCAGCTCCGCCTCAGTCTCCCCCTCCCTCCAGCCCCTGGAACCACTGTGGTTCCACTTTCTCTATAGGTTTGCCTTTTCTGGACATCGTCTATAAATTAAGTCATATATTACAGCATGTGTCTTTTTGTGTCTGGTTTACTTCCCATAATATCACGTTTCAAAGTTCATCCATACTGTGGCATGTATCGGTGTCCATTCCTTTTCACGACGCACTAATAATCCTTTGTGGATATACCACTTTTGCTTATCATGTGGGTTGTTTCCATCTTTTGGCTGTTATGAATACTGCTGCTCTGCCATTAGTGAAAAGGTTTTTGTGTAGACACATGTTTTCTTCTCTCTTTCATATATAACTAGGAATAAAATTGCTGGTTAACAATATACATGGATTCTTGAGGAACTGCCAAAGCCTTTTCCCAAGTGGCTGAACCATTTTACATTTCCATCAGCAATGTATGAGGGCTAGTTGAAAATCTTCTATTCTTCTATGCAGCATTTTTAACTTTTAAACATATTTATGTATGCATTTGGCTGCTTCTGGTCTTAGGTGCGGCACACGGGATCTTTGTTGCGTCAGGCGGGGTCTTTGCTTGCGGCGCACGGATTCTCTAGTTGTGACGCTCGGGCGTGGTAGTTGCCGCATGCAGGCTTAGCTGCTCCGTGGCGTGTAGGATCTTAGCTCCCTGACCAGGGATTGAACCTATGTCCCCCGCATCTCAAGGCAGATTCTTAACTACTGGGCCACCAGGGAAGTCCCTATGTAGCATGTTTTTTAATTTTAAGTTTTCCTGAAATTAATTTTCTAATTCCTTAATATTTATTTTAATGTATTATTATGTTCTTGCTATTTTTTCAAATGAAAGTGTTTTCTTAGCTTACTATTTAAAATAAAGTGTTCAAAATTATGATTTTACCTGTGTCTCATTTTTAATACGTTACAATATTTCTCATCCCTTCTAACAAGATGGTGTCTCACTTTTAATATTTAAAACACTTGTAATTATCTTTTATTTTCTGTGTTTTATATTCAAGAGGTGGTAGTAGTGGTGTACGAAGTTGTTAAATGATTTAAAAAAAATGATTAACTGGAAAAAAAGGGTCTATAAAGCATTTAGAACAGTAAGGACAGACACACAGTAGGGACGTCTTCAATGACATGACAGACTTTTTTTTTTTTTTGAAATTCAATTTATTGGTATTTATCTGTTTATTTTTAACTTAATTTTTTTTTATTTTGCATTTTTTGATAGAGATTTTTAAAATACACTTTATTTTTAAAAATTTTTATTGGCATATAGTTGATTTAAAACACTGTGAGTTTCTACTACACAGAAAAGTGATTCAGTTATACACATGCCTCCACTGTTTTTAGATTCTTTCCCATGTAGGTCATTACAGAGAACAGTAGACTCTATTTTTCTCTTTCCCCCACACCTCTGTCCCTGGCATTCCTCTTTCGTTCTTCCAGATTCTTTGTGAATAAAGACAACCTGAAATTTGTAGTTTCTGTTGATCTTGTAATTAATAAGGTGCAAAGCCGTATCTCCGTGTGTTCCCCGCGTTCTTGTTCCCTGGAACGCAGAGCGCCTTACGTCTCTAGGCTCTAGAGGCTTTTCTTCTTCCGCTCCCCCTGCTGCCCCTCCTCTGCCTCCATGTCCACCGTTGTTATTGCTTCTTCCTTTGTTTTTCCTTCTAGAATTAGCACTACTCATGCTTAAGAACTTTTTCTTACGTATCAAACTTCCATTATGTTCATTTTATTCCTTTTCCTGTCTATTCTGAGACGAAATCTATAGCTTGTTCTCTCCATTGTTTTTCTAGCAGTGTTATTTCTATTTTACCCCCTTGTAATATTGATTTTAACTATTCTTGTATTTTTAGCCTTAGCAGTATTTCCTGCTAGGAGTCACTGACCTTTTCATCTTTTGTTGAAAGATGAAACATCTAGTGTTCCTCTTTATGCTTCCTTGTTTTTCTTTTTAAAGAGTGTTGTCTTTTGCGTATTATTGATGAAACCAAGCAAATGTCTTTCAGTTAGCTTTTATTACATTAAAAAAATAAACACCACAGAACTTGATGACTTACAACAAAATGTTGAATATTTCTCACTCTTCTGCAGGTTAGTTGGGTGATTTTTCTGCTCCGGCTGGCTTGGCTGGGTATGGATGTCTGTGATTACCTCACTCAGCTATCTGGCAGTTGGCAGGAAGGCTGGTATAGAAGGCATTGACTGAGACACGTGCTCTTCCGTCCTCCAGTTGGTAGCCCAGGCTCCTGCACGTGGCAGTCCCAGGGTTCCTCCGAGCAGTGGGGGAAGACCAGCATGAAGGCACAAATAACTTTTAAGTCTTGGTTTGCATCATATTTGCTAAGGTCTCAGTGAAAGTGAAGTCCCAGACTAGCCCAGAGTTTCACACGGAAGAGCACTGCCAAAGGACTAGGAGTGAGGGTACAGCCCAGCATGTGGTCACGTTTACACACTCCACGGATTTAGTGTTTTCTTTAATTTCTTATAGTAAGTCACCTTTACAGACTTGCATTGTTGTTATTGTTTAGTTGCTATATGGTGTCTGACTCTTTTGTGACCCAGGAACTGTAGCCCACCAGTCTCCTCTGTCCATGGGATTCTCCAGGCAAGAATACTGGAGTGGGTTTCCATTTCCTTCTCCAGGGGATCTTCCCCACCGAGGAATCGAACTCCTGTCTCCTGCATTGTGGGTGGATCCTTACCGCTGAGCCAACAGGGGGACCAAGGATATGGTATTACAAATACCCTGGTTGATTCTGACGTAGGTGGGACATATCAGAGCACAGCGTGGGAGATGCCAGGGCACAGGAAGCTCAGGGACCTAGAATCAGACGGCCGGGTCCCAGTCTGGGCTCTGTCACTTACTAGTTACCCATGAGTGCTCAGTCTCTTCAGTCCTGTCTGACTCTTTGTGACCCTGTGGGCTGGGGGCCCACCAGGCTCCTCTGTCCATGGGATTCTCCAGGCAAGAATACTGGTGTGGGTTGTCATGCTCTCCTCCAGGGGATCTTCCCCACCCAGGGATGGAACCCCAGTCTCTGGTGTCTCCTGCATTGGCAAGTAGGTTCTTTACCACTAGCGTCCCCTGGGAATCCCATCTACTAGTTACAGAACCCATTATATAATTGGCTTCTGATATCTAATATGTGCCCAAGAAATATTTATTGAGTCAGTGAGCTGACATCTATCTCCTTACCTTTAATATCAAGATTAAGAATCCAAACACCTGTCATAAATGCTGTGAGTGTTAAATTAAGTAGGGCATAAAATGTACCTGGACATATATTGTGGCTCAAAACAGGTAACATCTCTGAGGCAAGTGGATTTCATAGGTATTCTATTGTGTTTGGAGCAGTAAACGTTAGAGGCTTTCTGCCGTTAATCAGAGTCAAAGAAGCTGTCGTTAGCTCTTTTCCTTTTGAGGTGGTCAAAGGTGGCCTTTGTTACACAGACACATCAATAGTGTTTATTATAGCCTTGATCTACAATGAGACATCACAATTAAGCCTTGAAACCACCCTCTGCAAAATAACATAAGTTGTTCACCGTGAAAATTATTCTTGGTAAAGATGAGTGTGGAGATTACATCATACTGCTCCCACTGTGGGTTCTATTTATTACTTTTAGGGCAGGGTTTTTATGTCTCTGGAAAAATGTCATATATTTAATAAACTAAGATTTATAGAATAACTGATAAGGCAATAAAAAGACTTCCACTATTAACAGTCACATACCTTCTGGAAATATGAGCAAATTCCTGTTGGCTATGTTTGTTAGCTGCCCAGTCATGTCTGACTCGTTGCCGCCCCATGGACTGTAGCCCACCAGATTCCTCTGTCCATGGGATTTCCCAGGCAAGAACACTGGAGTGGGCTGCCATTTCCTTCGCCCTTCCCGACCCAGGGATCAAACCCTGGCCTCCCGCATTGCAGGCAGATTCATAATTTAAGATAAAATTTTTACAACCGGCAATTAGAAAATACACAAAAGCGTAAGTAAAGTATATCACCTTGAGCTTTTCAGAATGAGGATATTCTAAAAACGTACACATATTTAAGAATGTTGATGCAAAAAGTCTCTATTGGAGGCTCTCGGTGTTGTGGAAAAACAGATTCATATACGAAGAGTCTGCTTTATTTGTGAGTGTCCATTCCTTCTTTATTCATGATCCAGACTTTCCTGTTTAGACGTAATCATCTGACAGGAGATTCAGAAGCGAATTTATAGATCGCAGAACCCAACAAACGCCTCTGTTGCCCAGCCACTGCTCCTGGCAGACACTGCTAATCCAATTCATGTCTCTTACCAGTTGAGTCTGTTTCATCATGAAAATCTCAACACAGGACTCCTGGAAACTATCATGGATTAATTAAAGTTGGAATGTAAAAGAAGATGTTTGGCTCACCCTTATTTAGATTAGAGTAGGTTACCAGTCAGTCCTAATGGAAATCGACCCTGAATATTCAGTGGAAGGACTGATGCTGAAGATCCAATACGCTGGCCACCTGATGTGAAGAGCCCACTCATTGGAAAAGACCCTGATGCTGGGAAAGATTGAGGGCAGGAGGAGAAGGGGGCGACAGAGGAGGAGATGGTTGGATGGCATCACCGACTCAATGGACATGAATTTGAACAAACTCTGGCAGATAGAGAAGGACAGAGAACCCTGGCGTGCTGCAGTTCATGGGGTCACAAGAATAGGATGTGGCTTAGCGACTGAACAAAAACAACGCACAGGTTTTAATGGCAGAACTGGATTTCAGTTCTAGGTCTTGATCTTGCCACTGTGGGCAGCTCTCCTAAGCACATGGACATTGAAGAGCATGGACCAGTGACAAGAAACTGACCAGGAAGAATCCTTTCCCTGCATCCCCATCATTGGCTCTTTATCCATTCTGCCATTGACTTCTAGCAATTCACTTCATATCCCTGGGCCAGTAAAGATTCATGCCCATGAAGTTAGGGATAGTTATGTATCTCCAAGTGCTTATATGAGCATCAAAGGAGGTAATAGATGTCACTGCATCTTTCAGATTTTAAGCATAGATGAGTTTCCACTGTTACAACAAAATACAGCTTCCTAGAATCTAAAAAGGGAGCTGCTTTCTCCCAGGTATCTGAGGAATCATCCTTTTCAGAGCCAAGTGTTTTCTTTTAAATATTTCAGATGGATGTTTTCCTGTGATGAGTTGCATCTGATCGTTTAAGCATAATAGAATAAACATAATTTGATCTTCTGGATGACTCACTGGCATTATGAAAATTACCTTTTCTAAGACAGTTCCCAGGGACTTACTGAGGCATGCTGGAATGTGGGTCTCTCCACGGACTAGCTTTGAGTGCCTGTGGCTTTTGTGACTTCTTGTGTCCTCTCTTAATGGATTTTTTCCGCATTCTATTCCTAACTGGCATTTCTCTTCCTTCCCATCAGTCTCTAGGAATGTCTCTCCTTAGTTACTTTTTTTTACCTTGCTATGGATCATCTAAAGAGATAATCAAGTTTCTGTACAAATTACATCGTAGTCAGTGATACCAACATTGACATTTTTGGGGTGCCCACCATGTCATGTCTCTTTTTCAATGAGACAGGTCAAAATCCTCAAGTCATCCTGACTTCATTCTTTATCTCGCACTACATGATCAATTCTTTCGGCTCTACTCTTAAAATACACCCAGAATCTGACCTCTTCTAACCACTCCCACAACGGCTCCCTGGTCCAAGCCATCACCACCCCTGGCCTTGCTGCCTACCTGGCCTCCATCCTTCTGGGCCTGCTCCCTTCAGTCTGTTCTCAACACAGCAGCCAGGGATCAATAAGATATAAGTGGGTTCCCATTACCCCCTGCTCCAGTGCCCATAGCATCCCCCCTTTCACTGAGAGCACAAGTCAAGGACATCAGCATGGACTTGGACTTGGATGGTCTGCCCTCGTTCCCTCTCTCTCCTCCTCTCCTTGGTCCACTGAGCATCAGCCTTATTTGATTCTCTTTTGTACTTCACACTTACTCAGCTCATTCAAGTCTCGGGGTATTTGCCCCTGCTGTGCCCTCTGGAGGACTATGCCCCAGGTCTCCACATGGCTCTCTCTCTTGTTCTTTAGGACTATGTTCAGAGTCCCGCCTTGACTAGCCCAGTTTAACTCTTAGTTCCCCTGAATACTCCCTGTCAACCTTTCTTGCAGTATTTTTCTCCATAGCATCTACCATCTCGCATGCAATATTTTAATCATTTGTGTTGTTCTTTGCCTCTCTTCCTTTACTGTGGTTGTCGTTCGGTTGCTCAGTTATGTCTCCTTGCAACCCCATCGACTACAGCTTGCCAGGCTTCCCTGTCCTTCACTATCTCTTGGAGTTTGTTCAAATTCATGTCCATTGAGTCAGTGATGCTATCTCACCATCTCATCCTCTGCTGCCCCCTTCTTCTTTTGCCTTCAATCTTTCCCAGCATCAGGTTCTTTTCCAGTGAGGAGGCTCTTTGTGGTCAGGTGGCCAAAGTATTGGAGCTTCAGCTTCAGTCCTTCCAATAAATATTCAGCGTTGATTTCCTTTATTAGAACCTTGGTTTTTTTTTTTTTTTTTGATATATTCTTGTGTGCTTAGAACAATGCTTCACACACTTTAGGCACTTCAGAAGTGTTTGTTGAATCTTCAAACAAATGAATGAGTGGATGCATGTTATGAACACCCGAAGAAGGAAGTGATGCATTGGACATACGCGAAAGAGACAGGGCTAGGATTTGGAGCTGATGCCTGTAAACTTTAAGCTATGTTTGAATGTTATCCAGAAGAATAATAAGTAGACTCTAAGTAGGGTTTGGTTTCCTCCCAGGAGTAAAATGAGTAAGCAATGACAGAGTAGTTAGTTAGTTCTTTGTTTCCTGTACAAAAGCAGATTTTGTTTCCCTTCTGATTTGTTAGGTGTGATTGTCAGATACAGTTGTTGTTTATACATCATTGATGCAATGCAACCAACCAGTCCTTTCTCAGCAAATAGTCCCTGAGTGCCTCTAGGAGCCAGGCTGGTATTTAGGCAGTGGCTGCCCTCCTGTTGATCACGGCCTCACCGGGAGAGCATGGGGGCCTGGGAGAATGTGTGGATGTGGCCCTCTGTCCTGCCTGGAAAACTTGTGGGAGGGTCTGAGAGTTGGGGAGCCTTGGTCAATTCTGAAGAATTCCAGCAAATCTAGACCCTGAAGGTTGCTTCATGACAATGGAGTAACATAGAAACCCTGGCATTTCTGGCTCTGAGGGCCTACAGGAGGGTGAGCAGAGCTTGCAGAAAGCAAGCCTGGACCATGTCTGGGGATGTCTTGGTTATTGTTATTTTCTTTTATTGGTGAGTAACAGCAAGCCATCTTTTTGAAAAATATAAAGACAATTATTTGTTTTAGTAAAGTTTTTTTGTTTGTTTTACAAAGACCTTCCATATAAGAAGCTTAGTAAGGATCAACTCTAGTATTACAGTCTGCAAGATGCCCTCTCTTAGGCTAAGGGATGTTTCTCTCCTTTGGTGTCCCAACACTGTCTGCTCAAAATTGCCAGAAAACTGTCTCTGTCCCCTGTGCTGTGAGCCCCTAGGAGCTGGTATAGAGTCTTACGCATCCATTTAACTCAAGCAGTGTCTCAATGGGGCTTCCCAGGAGGCAATGTGGTAAAGAACCTGCCTGACAGTGCAGAAGACACAAGAGATGCAGATTTAATCCTTGGGTTGGGAAGGTCCCCTGGAGGAGGGCATGACAACCCACTCCAGTATTCTTGCTTGGAGAATCTCATGAACAGAGGAGCCGGGTGGGCTACAGTCCATGGGGTGGCAAAGAGTTGGACATGACTGAAGTGACTTAGCATTCATGCACAGTGTCTCAATGACCTAAACATTTTTTGAAAGAAGTGTTCTGAGCTCATGGAGAAATAGTCCGAGCACATGTCGTGGGCATTCTGACTTGACAATGCTGTTGTATTGTTGTAGCCACGCATTCCGGGAAACAAACTCACTCAGAAGAAAAATGCAGATAGTGGAGTGCAGTTTATTACACCGGTGGGGCCAAGGCAGAGTTTCCTTTTAGCCAAGGACTCTGACCAGTTTTTCTGAAAACCTTATATATCCTAAGTGTATGTGCACAAACCTGCCTCCCCAAATTCCCTGAAACTTGTCTGAACAAAGGAAAAAGAAAGATCAATCAAAGTTAACTAGTGATTCATATGCCTTAAGCCTAGGTAGTTAGCAGTCGACAATTATCAATAGGCCTGTGGTCATACCCCAATAAGCATAATAGAATGTATGATTCTATTCAGTTACACAGATAATTAGGGTATTCTTTTAGGCAATGGAGAGTCTAGGTATGAGCCCTGGGGCTCTTCTTTCCGTGGGCCTGGTTTTCCAGTTGGTATGTCGTTTCCATAGATACTGGGCATATAGCTCAAAATCCACAGTCTGGCCCAAGACGGAGTCCTGCTTTCAAGATGGAGCCTGTTCTGTCTGTTTCCTCCTTCAGCATATCTTTTCAGGAGCCAAATCAAGTGAGGAGCACTGGTATGTCCACAAGGACCAGGAGTGTTAGCATGATAATCATTTCAGATTAGCTTGGTGAAGGTGTGATGTGGCTTCTCAAGGGACATACACGCTGCCCAAGTAGCTTTTCTCCAGTTGGTGATCCCACGAGGTTCAGCAATTTCTGTAAAGCCAGACCTGTCTCCCTGCAAATGACTGCTGTTTGGAGTTCCCAGAGATAAAAGCTGGGCTATTTCCCCAACTGAATAGAGGACTGAAAACACTACGGGCTGCTCTCCTCTCCCCACCCTCCCCTGGGAAGGCCCAGCCTTCTATGGTGGCATCTGAGGTGGGAAGAAGTGTCCCATCTTAGTTCCTGAGGGTCCCCTTTGGGGAGGGTCTTCTCAGGTGGGTGGGCCTTCCGTGTCCTACAGGAAGGGTCACATAATTGACCTGAAGACTCAGAGGTGACTGCTGCCAAGGAAAGTATTTGCGTGCTGAGTTCCAGAGTGAAGGGACTTGCCACGTTGCTGCTCTTGGAAACTGCAAACCACTCGGGGCAGCTCATTCATTTGTTTATCCATGGTTGATTAATTGTCTCATTCATTCAACATGTACTTGTTAAATATGGTAAGAGCTGGATCTTTTCTTAGCCAGCCCTGTGACTTTAGCAATAAATGGAGCCTACTGTTCACACTCCAAAGGCCTTCCTTCCTCCCTTCCTCCTTCCTTCCTTCCTGTGTTAATTAATTCACCCATTCATCTTGTGGCTAAGGGCATGATCTTTGGGGCTAGATGGCCTGTATTTGAATCTCAGCCCTATCACATTTTAGCTGTATGACCTTGGCAAATCATTTAACTTTTGTGTGTTTAACCCACAAACTGGAGATCAGAACAGTACCCAGCAAAGAGAGATCTTATGAGGTGTGCCTGCCACATATTAATACTAAGTTCTGTTTCATTCAAAATGCTCAACGAAATCTATTGTGTGCCAATTCTATATTAAACATAGAGGACACAGTGGAAAATGCTACAGATGTGGGCCCTATTTTCATGAAGATTTTAGTTTAGTGAGGGAGACAGACATCATCCAAATAACTATAGATCACATATATAGATATATGATTGTGTGCATGCGTGTGAGCTAAATCACTTTAGTCCAGCTCTTTGCAACCCCATGGATTGTAGCCCACCAGACTCCTCTGTCCATGGGATTCTCCAGGCAAGAATACTGGAGTGGGTTGCCATGTCCTCCTCCAGGGGATCTTGCCTACCCAGGAAGTGAACCCAGTCTCTCATGCCTTCTGCATTGGCAGGCGGGTTCTTCCCCACTAGCGCCACCTGGTAAATGCAGATGTGTGATTACACGTGGAGTAAGGACCATCAAAGAACAGCACAAGGTGCTGTGCAGGCAGAAGTCTTCCCTGAAGAACTGTCTTCACTGTATCCTCAGAGGATAGACAAGATCATAACATTAGAAGACGCTCGGGAAATACCCCTGGAAAGAACACAAATTCTTTTGAGCTGAGGTCTAAAGAAGAATAAGAATTAAATACACACAGAGAAATGTACTTCCCTCGCAGCTCAGTTGGTAAAGAATCTGCCTGCTATGCAGGAGACCTGGGTTCGATTCCTGGGTGGGGAAGATCCCCTGGAGGAGGAAATGGCAACCCACTCCAGTATTGTTGCCTGGAGAATCCCATGGATAGAGGAACCTGGCCGGCTGTAATCCATGGGGTCGCAAAGAGTTGGACACAACTGAGCCACTAAACCACCACCACCAGAGAAATGGTAGGGAAGAAAATTCTAGGGGGAAAAACCAGCATGTGTGAAGACTCCAGGTGGAAGGGAATGTGATTCATTCCTGGTGGAAAAGGGCACAGAGATAGCGGGACCGCATGATGCTGGAGAGGGAGGCTGGGATCAGAGCGGTGGCAGCCGTGGTCAAACCTTTGATGTTTCTTCTGAGAGCAATGGAAAACCTATTTAAGCAAGAGAATAACAGAATCAGGTCTGTATTTTTAAAACGTCACCCAGTAGGAGAGTGGAAGGGGCCAGAATAGATGGGGTGGGGCTGTTCAGAGAGGTAGCCCTTGGCTCTGGTTATGCTGAGGAAACATTTATCCCCAAGTGTCAGTGGCTTCCATCAGCAAAGCTTTATTTCTTGCTCACACTGCATATTGGCTGTGGATAGGTTTGGCTCTTTCTAAGTGTCTTCTTCCTTTCGGGATCCATCACGATGACAGAGATTTTTATGTGGGCTATGTGGTTCTCATGGCAGAGGGGAAAAACACCATCACTGACTGCAGCCAGGTTCTGAAAGCTTCTGCTCAGAAGTGATCTACTCTCAGTTCTGATCCCACAAGTGGGGGCTGCTGGTCAGCAGAAGAGTGATGGAAGAATGTTCCAGACCATGGGGGCTGGGGGAAGAGGGAGGAGAGCACAAGTGAAGTCTTATGTTGTGTGTGAAGATAAAGAATTGAATATGATTACCAGCAGGGAAGGATGGGGGGAAGCATAGTTAGGGAGTTTGGGACTGACATGCACACACTGAATAACCAACAAAGACCTACTGTACAGCACAGAGAACCCTGTTCAATATTATGTAGCAACCTAAATGGGAAACAAATCTGAAAAATACACATATAACTGAGTACATGTATTGTTATAACTGAATCAGTTTGCTGTACATGTGAAACCAAGACAGTATTGTTGATAAACTGTACTCCAGTATAAAGTAAAAAGTTAAAAAAGAGAGTATTTTCATCCATGAAAGATCTTACAGGAGCTACAGGAGAAATATACAAGGTATCAAAATATAAGGTTAAAATTTCAGACAGGAAACTGGAGGATCACATCCATTGTCATAATATGCATGAGAGAGTCCCAGAGGCCACACCAGTGTCCTGACACGCTTGCAGGTGGGATGCATACAGCTCATGGAAACATGCGTGGCTGGTTTGCTCTGCGGCTGAAGATTCAGTGCAAGAAGGCTGGAGGTAACAGCAGACAGGCACATGCGCTGAACACGTGTGTGGACGCTGGGCTGCCTTTCCCGGGCTTCGTGTGGGTGGGCTCATTCTCATGAGTCTGACGGGGCCACTATTGTTATTGTTCCCATTTTACAGCTGGGGAAACTGAGGCACAGGCAGACTAAAGGAACCTGGCCAAGGTCTCAAAACTTGCTGCTGGTGGAGACAGCCACTGCACCCAATGGCTTGGCTGCAGACTCCGGGTTCTTCACCACAGGTGCCAAGTGTATCTGCTGGCTTCCCAGAGGCCACCTGGTACAGTAAAGAGCACAGACCTCAGTGTCAGACCCACTGCGGCTGGGTCATGACGCTGCTGTCTCCCAGCACTCTGCCATTTGCAGAGGGACTTCACCTTGTTGAACCCACATCCTCATTTCTAAGGGTTAATGACTACCCAGTAAGGTAGTTGGGTTAGTGAAAGAAGCAATACGCACAGAGCATCAGGCCTAGGAGGATATTAAATAAATATTAGCTGGAGTGAAATGAGGGGTCATAGCATCGTGCTTTTGCTTCAACTCCACGTAGAAATTATGAACTGTGAGAATTTCTATTTTTTAAGTAGGACTGTTAAGCCCATTAATGGCCCATGAAATGATATTTTCCTATGGCAACTACCGTATTTAAGTGGCATTAAGTGAAAGCTTCTTGGGTAATTATAGAAAGGACCCTAATTATCAAGAACTATGCTAAAGAAACAGTCCAGAGTAGCAGGGGGTGGGATGAATCATGCACGGGAAACGAAAGAGCAAAGTGGTTAGTGGTGATAACCACTGTCCTCCTGGGGAGAATATAGAGGTGATATTTATTTCAATTATCCTTCCTAAGACATATTGTGAACAGACTAATTTTATCATTGCAAGGAATTCTTAAAAAGCAAAGAAAACATAGAATGAGGTCATCCTCAGAGAACATTTTTTTTTTTAGACACACAGAGTCCACACTCTGATGGAGTCCTTATTTTGCCTAACTAATTACTGGACAAATCTCCATCACAGGGATGCTGAGGGTCAAGCCTGCTGTCAATGTCCTAATAAGGATGGTTTTCCCTGAAAGTCCTACAAGGATGTGCTGCGTGGAGTAGAGGAAGCTGTACTTGGCCACCTCACTCCCAAGGGTTCCAACCCGAAGGAAAGTGGTGGCCTCGGGCTTCATCTGAGCCAGTGTCTCAATCCAAGAGGATTGGGTCTGATGGGACAAGCAAGGGGAGATGGTCCAGATTGACGGGTGATGATGAAGGCCAGGAGGTACAGAGGATGGCAATTTCAGAGAAGTGAAAGATCCCTCAGTGAGACCCAGGGCTTGGGGAGCAGGATAGGGGCTCACAGAGGAGGAGGCTGGCTATCTGTGTGTGTGTGTGTGTGTTAGTCACTCAGTCATGTCCAACTGTTTGTGCCCCCATGGACTGTGACCCACCAGCCTCCTCTGTCCATGGGCTTCTCCAGGCAAGAATACTGGAGTGGGCTGCCATTCCCTTCTTCACTGGGTCTGGGTGGTATAATACAGATAAAACGATATTTGATGTATGTCCCAGGCTCCTGGCATAGGGCTCCTTAAACCTTTAGAATTTCCCAAATGATAGGTGAGTCTTTTGTTCATAATGAATCCTTTTGATCATACCTGAGTTCAGGCTAATAAGGCAACTCTTGTAAATAAATAAAGATAAAAAATAAATAAATAAATAAATAAAGCTACTAGGTGGCTTTAAAGTTGCAGTAGATTGTCAGAAAAAAAGTCAAAAGTGCCAGGAGAGGAATAGCCTCCTGTCTACATCCTCTGGTCAGGGGAGAAGCAGTCCTTTCCACATCCTCGCTGTGCTGGGTCCTCTGCCCCTTGCCACCTCTGTCCTGGAGTTTCCTCCTGAGCCAGAAAATGCTGCTGGGAATGGGGGTGTGGTGAGCAAGGGGGAAAATACCCCCCTAGACTGCCCTCACCTACCACAGGCTTGAGCCTGGGGTGCGGGGAGAGTGTCAGGGAGGACTGGACAGGCTGTGGTCGTGACACTGGGTGGGTTTATATTGTAAAAACAGAGCTGTTGCTATGACAGAGTGTGTGAAGGACGTTGGACGGTCTGACAGACCACAGGGCCAGACAGCAAATTAACAGAACGTGGAGGAGGGGAAGCATCATTGTTTGCTGGCAACATGTCCTCCCAGCCTGTCCAGTACAATGGATGCTTATAGGGAATTTCCAGTGGTTCAATGGTTAGGTCTCTGCACTCTGTTCAATCCCTGGGAACTAAGATCCTGCAAACCAAGTGGCATGGCCAAAAAACAGAGAGATGCTTATAAAAAGCAAAAAGAAACTGTAATGTTGCAGAGACAGCTAGAGTCTTCCTCGGCTAGGCAGGCTGACTTAGTCTGTGATTGCTCTGGCCCCTTCATACGTGTTGTGCAGAGCTGTATCTGAGATAGTGTATGGTTTTATATATATATATAATTCTCCCCCCTTTTTGTCTCACTTTCACTGATTTATCTCTAAAACATATATAACAATGTGAACATGTATAAAATATATATAATATAAAGTATACATATAGAATATATGTACATTATATATAATATACAGATTGTTAAAATATAACATATTAAAATATAATATATATATTATAATGATTAATTATAATCTACCTAATCTAGATTAATAATCTATATGATATTATAGTATAGACTATTAAAATATAAAATGATATATAACAATTATAATCTACCTAATTTGGGTTAATTAACATCTATATGTTTTACAATATGCAGATTATTAAAATATAACATTTTTATTGAAGGATGGGTATTTATTTAAATGATAGTATCTTACAGTAGTCTTTACATTCTGGAATTTGCCTTTCTCACCTATCAGCATATCTAGAAAAATCTTTATTTATCATTTCATATCAATCATCTCAATCCTTTCTATCTTATGCATGGTGGTCAACAGTTTACTTGTTCCATGCGTGTTTTTTGTAAACAGATCTCTTCTTGATGGACATTTAGAGATTCCAGATGTTTGCTCTCACAAATAGTGTTGCCGATATTCTACAGGCTGTTTCTTCTGCCTGAAATGAATTCCCCACGCTCTTCTCCTTGGTCCAGTTCTTTTACCTCCCTGGTGTCAAATCCACCATCCTTCCTTTGCTTGACCGTTTTGACCTCCTGGGCTGACATACTATGTGATGTTTACACCTAATATGTGATGACTGCCGTAATAAGGCAGCTTCACAATGCTGTATTGTGTATGTAAAGGTTGCTCAAAGAGTAGATCTCCACAGTTCTTATCCTGAGGGAAAAAAAAAAAAACTGTACCTGAGTGCCAGGTTTTTAGATCCTGTGTGATCTGGTTCCCACTTCTCTCTCTGTCCTCAGCCCGCCCCCACGCTCCATGAACCGGATGATTATGGGAACGTGCCGGGCTCTTTCACCCTCTCCTGTGTTGTCACAGGCTACCTCTGTCACTCGCCCGGTTGGCTCACACCCATTCTTTGGGCTTCAGTGACTCTTCCTCTGAGAAGTTTTCCCTGATCTCTCAATACTCTGATGGGTGCCCTCCTTACCTGTTTCTCTCTCTCTCTCTCTTTTTTTTTTGGCCACGTGGCTTGCAGGATCTTACTTCCCTTACCAAGGATTGAACCCCAGGCCCTCAGCAGTGAAACTGCACAGAACTAACCACTGGACCACCAGGGAAGTCCCCCTCTTTACATGTTTCCACAGCATCTTCTCTCTCCTGTCCTGCGGTCCCCACACTGGATGGCAAGTGTCTTCTCAAGCGCCTTCCTCTTTGACTCAGCTGTGAGCTCTCTAAGGCATGATGCTTTGTGCCTGGTTGCACCTCCAGTGCTCAGCACAGTGACACTAACACAGTTGGTGCTGAATATTCACTTGTGAAATGACAGTGAATGAAAGCACTCAGGGTTTCTATCTTCAGGCCAGGAGTCACAGGGATTACTTCTGAACCTTCCTGATTTACAGGCAGGAGCTTGATAAAGCTGGCCTTTCATTGCTCCTCAAAGACTGGGCTGCTCCAAACAATCAGTCTCTTATTCCAAAAATCTCCGATGGGGCAAAGACCGAGAGATGAGTCTTCAGTCCACAGGTTCTCTTTAGATAAACCTTGAGGAGTCATTGTTACTCATTTCCAATGAAAAATAATCAAGATTTCATGATGTGAGAATTGTCATAAAGATAGAGTCTAGTGGAGGAGCTCTGGGCAGGGGACACCAGCTAATGAGCCGTCCCTTCCCCAAGCCTGCCTGCCTCCATCTCTACCTGAGTGCTTCCAGGTTGAGCAGACCCTGCACTTTTGATTCTCCCAGTTTTTATAGACACAATAAGGTATGGCTTTAAATTTACTTTCTCCCACAGAAGCTAATTTAATATTTGGAGAGAACCAGAGCCAAGGCCAGCCCTGGATGGATGTTATTTATACGATCATAAAAAAGAAAGATCCAGCTCCCGATGTTACTAAATTGTCGTTGGGAAAGGAGCTGAGAGGGCACTGAGATGAGCCTCTGCTGTGGTGGGGATCAAATGAAATTGTCTCCAAGTCATCTCAGCTCATGGGGCCTGGGAGGCTGCAGGCCAAGAGTGGCCCCTCTGCCTGCCCATGGAGCATCTACGTGACCTGGCTTCCTCGGCGGGGGCAGAAGCAGCTTTGCTCCTTTGAGGCTGTCTCTCTGTAGACAGTGTGGGCTAGGAATAGCTTCTTTTTATTGTTATGATCGAGCTGTATCACACTCCCGAGGAGCAGGCACAGTAATTGCGTTATGGCTGCTGTACTGTCTGCCTTTGCCTGAGGGAGGGGGAGTGAATCTGCTTTTCTTAATTGTTATGTGCCGGGTATTCTCTCCTACCTGAGCTGCCATCTCCCTTCCTTGGCTGCAGAACACAGGGGGCTGTGGATTCTTATGCTGCTCCTTGGGTGATGAGAAGTCTGGGAGCAGGAAGACAAATGCACTCAGGAGGGAAGATCACTGCGAAAGTTCCTGTCCAGCTCAGAGCCCGTCCTTGCAGCTTCATCCAGGGTGATGAGGTGCAGCCAACTCTCACCCTTCAGGAGTCATGTTTTAGAGAGTCGCTAGCAAATACTGAACCATTCCTCCAACAGGACATTCAGGGTTAATTTCCTGCGAGCCTCTGGTCACAATGCTGTTGTCAACTAATCAGTCTGTAAGCTTGTTTCGACTTCCCAGGTGGCACCAGTGGTAAAGAACCCGCTTGCCAATTTAGGAGATGTGGATTCGACTCCTGGGTAGGGAAGATCCCCTGGAGGAGGAAATGGCAACCCACTCCAGTATTCTTGTCTGGAGAATCCCATGGACAGAGGAGACTTGTGGGCTACAAGTCCATAGGGTAGCAGAGTCGGACACGACAGAAGAGACTTAGCACTAGCAAGCTTATTTTATGTGTTTCTGTTTAAAGAGACTTTAAGAAAATAATTTAATTTATTTATTTGTTTTATTTTTCCTCTGGGCTGGATCTTCAGTGCTGCTCAGGCTTTCTTTAGTGGCCAGGAGTGGAGGCTACCCTCAAGTTGAGTGGGATCTTGCTGGGCCAGGGATGGAACCTGTGTCTTTGGCATTGGCAGGTGGATGCTTTACCACTGAGCCAACGGGAAAGCCCCTAAAGACTATGTAATACACAGTTTTGATTCACTAACATCGGATTTGTAGCCACCAGGATTCATGTTTGGGCAAAGCTTATTTTACATATAAGGCGTATCACAGCCTTTTGGTGCTTAGGAACATCAGACAGCACTTTGGGACTGTGCTGGGGGAGCATCTTAAACAGCAGAATCACCTCCAAAAAGCCCCCGAATATGAACAACGTGGCACGCAGTAGGCTGCAGGAGAAAGTTGAAATGAGACAAAGCATCGCCTGCCCCCAGCTTAGCTGGTGACATGTCCGTTGAGTGACTCAAATGCCTGTCCACAAAGGACCCCCAAAGCCCCACACATATTGTTTTTGAGGTTACAAATACAGTTTAAGTGAACAGGTGAATTTACAAATCCAGTCTGTGAGTAATGAGGAGTGACCATAATTGGAGGCACGACTCAGATTTCTCTTGTGCATTCCTGCCTCACCTCTGCACCCGCTCCTGGCCCCAGAGGATGCCAGGCCCCCTTCCCTGGGCCCCTAGCCCCCTGGCTCTGGTTTTCGGCCTGAATTCTGCTTTATTATTCCCAAGAGCAAGCAAGACCTCCAGGGTTGGAACCCAATTGAATGAGCACGTCTCCTTGCCTAGTTCACGTGTCTAGAATATGTTGGTTCGTGGAGGACCTTGGCCTTGCCTCGGCCAGTCTTCCTTGAGGCCTGGAGTGGCGGCCTGAAGCGAGGCTGAACATGTGAGACTAAGCAGCCTGCTGTGGGTTTCACTGACCAGTGGAGCCCTTCTCATACCACCCAGCGGTCACGGAGTGAGCACAGGTCTGCAGGGCACCATGGCGAAAAGACATGGCCCTGCCCTCAGGGTGTCCACAGCCTAAAGCCGAGGCCAATGGATGGTTAAAATGAAGTGAATGAAGTGGTACCTGCTGCCATCAGCCAGGACGCTCTGCAGTCTGCATCCTTTTCATCCACGTCCCTTTGCGGATCTCTCCCCCAGACACTTCCGGTAGCACAAATCACTCTGTTGTTGCTGTCTTAAAACATGCTTTTTTCTTCCCATTTTTCTTCTTTGCTTCTTGGCGCCTTCACAACTGCCTAACCCTGAATGAATCCCTGCCCTGGTTCCCGTCAGCTCCTGTGTCTGGTGAACCCACTTCCTGTCTACACTGCTTCCACCACTCTGTGTGACAGCAATAACGTTGCACTCTGCTCGCCGCAGACCAGCTAGAGAAAGACATTTAAAATGCAGATGAGTCCAGATCCATAATCAATAGAACGTTATACGGAAAATTCTAAAGGCTGACATCTCAACAAACAAAGAGACTATTGATGTTTTACTGCTTCAGTCAAATGCTTAGACCCTGTAATGGATCCTAAATGTTTCACACGGCACTACTGTGACCTCTTTAAAATGTGTCATTCTTTTTAATAAGGGCATTTCTGTAAGTATCATTAGTTTCTGTAAATCCTTTTATAATGTGACTGAGTTAAAAAGAACATGAATACTTCTTTCAAAATAAACTGTAATGCACTAATATGCCTTATATTTTATTGTAATCTACATTTTTATAAGATTGCAAAGATCTTTTTCAGTCTGTTTATATCTAATATAAAGAATGCCATTTTTTTAGGCACTTCATATGTTTTCACACTGAATTCTTACAACCTCAAGAGGCTTATGGGTGAGTCAATAGAGGATCAGAGAGGTTAAGTACCAAGCACAAAATTACCCAGCTGCTTGAAGTTGGAATCCACATCCACACAGCTCTCAGAAAAAAAGTGTCAGGGTTCCTCTGGGAATGATGACTTGAACTTGAGAGCACTCGAGTTCCACAAAGCTGCCCTTTATTTCATGGGAATGAGGTTCAACCTCAAAGTTTTGCGTGGTTTGCTACCATTGTATTGGGCTTCCCAGGTGGCTCAGTGGTAGACTCTGCCTGCTAATGCCTGAGACACAAAAGACACGGGTTCAATCACTGAGTTGGGAAGATCCCTTGGAGGAGGAAAATGGCAACCCACTCCAGTATTCTTACCTGGAAAATTCCAGGGACGAGAGGAATCTGGTGGGCTACAGTCCACAGGGTCACAAAGAATAGGACACGACTGAGCACATACACAGCGTTCACTGTGTCATTCGGCAGTTCATTGGAGACACAGAATCAGTAGCATACACACACAACTCATATTTATAGGTACATACAGGTATAGAAACACACCCACATATAGATAAATAGTGTTCAATATGTATATTTGTACATCATATATGTAGTGTATATGTGTATATAGGTTATATGTGTATATATATATATAGTGTGTGTATATATATATATGTGGCTGTCTATCTATCTATAAATTTATTACAAAGAATTGGCTTATGTGATTGGCTGGCTAAGAGAGTCCAAAAATCTGTAAGGCAGGGAGTCAGAATGGGAATATTATCTTCAGGCTGAAACCCTCAGGCATGGTCTGCAGTTCTCATCCACAGGCAGCAGCTCTTCTTGCCTGGGGAAACCTCAGCCTCCCTTCAGGCCTTCCTTCCCACTGGTTTGGTCATCCCCTCCCTCCCTCCCTGACGCAATTTATCCAGGACAAACTCCCTTACTTCAAGGCAGCTGTTTAGGGGTTTTGATGACATCTGTGCAATACTCACGCTGAAACAAGGGTTCGCGTTTGGCTGGGTAACTGGGACCTAGCCAACCTGATACACACAAAGCCCTCCCAGTGGTGGCTCTTCCTGGAGCAAAGATAAGTGAGCCGTACTGGCAGGGGGCTTTGCTTTTGAAGTGTGTAACTTTGGCTGTAGGGGCCACTGCCTTGCCTCTGGCTCCAATCTAACCCAGTGGTATTCTGCCAGGGGTGACTTTGTCTTCTCCCAGGGGTGTCTGGCAATGCCTGGAACATTTGTGGTTGTCACAGCTGGGGTGATGTTACTGTCGTCTCCATGAGTCCAGGGATGCTGCTTAATTGCACAGGCCAGCTGCTTAAAACAGAGATTGGCCAGCTTCAAATGCCAATAGTGTCTGGGCTGAGTAACCTGCTCTAACCAAGGGAGTCTGTGAAATTCAAGGGCCTCCTTTGTGGACTGCACTGAAAATGCACAGACCTAACCAATCCTTACAGACCGAGGATGATTAAAATTGCTTTTTAAAATTTTATTGGTGTAGATAATTTAAAAAAATTTTAATTGGAGAATAATTGCTTTACAGTGCTGTGTTGGTTTCTGCTGTACAGGAACTTGAATCAGCCATAAATACAGCCCCTCCCTGCTGAGCCTGTCTCCCACCCACCCTCTAGGTGGTCACGGAGCACCAGGCGGAGCTCCCTGTGCTGTATAGCAGCTTCCCACTAGCTAGCTGTTTTACACAGGATAATGTGTATATGTCAGTTACCCTCTCAGTTCGTTTCACCCTCCCCTTCTCCCACTGTGTCCACAGTCCATTCTTTACATCTGCATCTCTGCTCCTACCCAGCAAATAGGCTCATCAGAAGCATTTTCCTAGATTCCACATACATGCTATAATGTATAATATTTGTTTTTTCTCTTTCTGACTTACTTCACTCAGTATAACAGGCTCTAGGTTCATCTGCCTCAATTCAACTGACTCAGATCCATTCTTTTTTATTCCCTTGTATTATTCCATTGTGTATATGTACCACCTCTTCTGTATCCATTCATCTCTCGATGAACATCTAGGTTCCATGTGGTGACTACTATAAGTAGCGCTGCAATGAATGTTGAGGTACATGTGTCTTTTTGAATTATGGTTTTCTTAGGGTATACGCCCAGGAGTGGGATTGCTGGACTATACGGCAGTCCTGTTTTTAGTTTTTAAAGGAGTCTGCATACTCTCCTGCATAGTGTGCACATGTGTCTGTATCAATTTACCTTCCTACCAACTGTGCCAGAGGGTTCCCTCTCCTTCACACCCTCTCCAGTGTTGTTTGTAGATTTTCTGATAATGGCGGTTCTGACCGGTGTGAGGTGATACCTCATTGAGGTTTTGATGTGCATTTTACAGATGAGGAAATAAAAGCCCAGACCTCTTTACTGGCCACAGCTTTGGTACTCCTAAAAAAAAAAAAAAAGGCACAAGGAGAGGCCAGGATTTGAACCTGAGTTTCTCTGAACCCCAAGCCTGCTCTTTTCTCTACCACTTACTCTGATGGCTGTTGCCCTGTTGATTTTCTCCTGCATCTGGGGCCTCTGACCTATGGTCCTGCCTCTTGCAGGCTGCCTCGAACTCATAGTTCATGTCTTAGGGCTGATGTCAGAGGTGGGATGAAACATACCAGGGAGGGCGTTTATCACGAAGGTTAAGAGCCTCTCACGTGAGGCAGAGGGTCCTGGGTGTGGTTCCTATTCTGAGGCTGGACCAGTTGGTCAATCTCACTGAAAGGCCATTCTTCAACACAAAACCATTTTGAACAATTGGTTCCAAAAAGGGAACCATTTGGAGTTCCTTCTGCCAGATGTAAACAAGAATATGCATGGAGGACCTTTAATACAGGGTACAAGTAAGTTCTGATAAAAGGGGTAACTTTTGAGCATCTCTCTGACGGGAGAAGGAAATGGCAAGAATCCCATGGACAGAGGAGCCTGGTGGGCTGCTGTCCATAGGGTCGCACAGAGTTGGACATGACTGAAGCGACTTAGCATGTATGTATGCATCGGAGAAGGAAATGGCAACCCACTCCAGTGTTCTTGCCTGGAGAATCCCAGGGACAGGGGAGTCTGGTGGGCTGCTGTCTATGGGGTCGCACAGAGTCGGACACGACTGAAGCGACTTAGTAGCGCCGGCAAGCTAGTCTGACACTCACTTTCCAAGAAGGATTCAACAGCTTAGGTTTTGCCATTTTCAAATCTCTCTGCAGCTTTGTCCAAGGGTAAATAAACCCTGGGGTTACCTGCCACCAGCCCTCTGCGATTTCTCAGCCCTGTGAAGCCCTGGTCAGCAAAACTCCTACACAAAATTATGGCTCAGCATTTCAAAAATTTAGGCAATGTGATATTTCTGCTCTTTTGGCAAGGGTAGGGTTGTGAAAAATATGTTAATACCTTAAGCAATTTCTTCGAATTTTTTTTTGGAATAAGGCAGGAAGGAAAAAAAAAACAAAATCACAGATACACACACACATATATATACAAATTAAAATAAACTTTTCATCACAGAAAATGTTGCTGCTAAGTGCTGATAAGAAATAGTATCTTAAAATTGCCTGACATTTCTTTTGTCAGAGATGCCTTTCAAATAGTCTTTGGGCAAAATTCCCTTTATCTCGTTAGCATTAGAAGTAGAACATTTAGCTTATACGGTTGCTTTCAGGTTACCAAATAGTCTGCTTCTCATCTCATTTGAGTCTAACAATGGAGTAGATTAGGATAATTTGTGGGCATCTGTGTGTCAAGTCTGTGTGCGGCCTGAGGAGGTCCTAGTTCTGCTGTGGTCCAGAGCTGAGCTGCCTCAGTGATGATCAGTACAGTGAGGTGTGTGTTCTAAAAGGGCACCCCGAAGAGGGGTCTGAGATCAGGCTCAAATGTGTGGCCCTGGGATCTGGGGAGTCGAAGATGTTTGAGCTGAATCCTGAACAAATGTGATTTGTGAAACAGAGGATGCGATGGAGGGTGAGAAGGAAAGTGCTTTAAGCACAGGCAACAGCTCCGACGCTAGTGTGAGGGCTGTACCCGCCCCACCAGCTTAGAGTGGCTACGGGAGGTGCCCGGTGAGGCAGGAGGTGAGAGCCAGGTGGTTGGCCAAAGCCCGCTTGGGTAGGTCCTTGTAAGCCCTGCTGAGGGATTTTTAGTTTTTCTGAAGGCAGTGGAAAGGCAGTGAGCAAACGTCTGCAGAGGCATGACGGAGGGGGTGGCTGTGAAGGGGATGATCTGGGGTGATGGAAGGGACGTTGGAGGGGACAGAAGACCCCGTAGATGTGTCGGGTCTCCAGGCTGCATGCACTTCTGTTTGCGTTCTGTCCCTCTGCACTTCCAGCCACTGGCAGCCTTCTTTTCTTCCCACCTCTAAGATCCCTGTTTGCTCTGCAGAAATACAGGTTATTTTCCTTCCTCACCGAAGTCGCTAAAGGGCCTCTGAATTGAGAAGCACCACTCCCGCGCCCACCCTGAAGGTGGGATGTTTTTCTACTGCAGAGAGAAACTGCTGAAGTGTCACACACAGCCTGAAAAAGCAAAGCCTGATGGCTCCCGAGGAGATGCTGAGAGGTGCCTTTGTTCACGTTTCTTTCTTCTTCTCTGAATGTGGCAGAAACTCAAAGTGACCCTGAACTCCTCAGAATCCCAGGCTTGTGGCCCCACACAGTCTTTCTAGACGGACCCTGTACCCTCACATCTGCAGGTTCCCGTGCCCAGGGCCCTCTGATGCCACAGAACCAGAAGTGGTCCACTCATGGCCGTGGCAGTGGGGCTCTCTGTCTACTTTGCATGTCGGCGAGGACCTCACAGAAGGAGAGAAGGAGGCATCTCCCGACCAGAAGTCTGTGTGTGTGTGTGTGCGTGTGCGCGTGTATGCACACACACAGGTGGCCGTGCACACATCTTTCCAGGTGTGACTGTGTGTCTGTGAAGCAGTGTGCAGAGTGGATGGAGCAGAGACTGGCATAAGACTCCCTGGGTTTGCATCCTGGCTCTGTCCCTGGAAAGTGAAAGTGAAGTTGCTCAGTCGTGTCCCACTCTTTGTGACCCCATGGACTGTAGCCTATCAGGCTCCTCCGTCCATGGGATTTTCCAGGCAAAAGTGCTGGAGTGGATTGCCATTTCCTTCTCCAGGGGATCTTCTTGACCCAGGAATCGAACCCAGGTCTCCCACATTGCAGGCAGACACTTTACCGTCTGAGCCACCAGGGAAGCCCTGATGACCCAGGGAAGGGGCTCTGCCCCTTACTTGGTGTTAGTATTGCAGTGAGTTAGTTATTTAGCCTCACCATTCCTCAGTTTTCTCATCTGTGAAATAGGGATAACAATCACACCAAGACCATGAGGTTCATAGGTATGTCGTGCGTGCCTGCACTTGATAAGAGCCTGCCCTTCCACCCCTGTGTGCTCATATAGCCTGTGCCCTTTCTGGTCATGCCCATGGATGTGCACATCTGTACAAGAACTTGTTCTCTAGAGTCAGAGATGTGGTTTTGAATCCTAGTTTTTCTGCGGACTACTTGGGTGACTTTGGATAAGCTACTTAATCCCTTCAAGCCTTGATTTCTGCATGTGAACAATCAGCCTGATGGTAGAACTATTATAGAGTTGCTGTGGGCTTCCCAGGTAGCTAAGTGGTAAAGAATCTGTCTGTCAATACAGGAGATGCAGGAATTCGATCCCTGGGTCAGGGAGATACCCCAGAGTAGGAAATGGCAACCCACTCCAGTAATCTTGCCTAGAGAATCACATGGACAAAGGAGCCTGGCGGACTATAGTCCATGGAGTCGTAAAGAGTTAGACATGACTGAGCACACACATGGCGTTGCTGTGAGGATTACATATGATAATAGAAGTAAACCATTAGGACAGTGCCTAGCTTAATAAAATCAGTTATTACCTTTGTCATTATTGTTACGGTTGTTAATGTTTAGGTGTATTATTCTGCTTTATATTGCTCATTCTTTCAGGAACCACCTCTCTTTGTTTTATGTTCTCTTACTCTACCTATTGGAGGTGGTGCTTGGGACACAGGTAAATAGCAATTTATCCTTTCCTTTAAGTAACTCCATCATAGCCATCAACTCCATGGTAGACCTCTGTAGGAGGAATGACTTTCTGAATTTTCCGAAATAGAACATTGAGGTTGAGTGTTGATATCGTCTGATTGGAAATGGAACTAGAATCCAAACCCAAGACCTCTGACCACAGATTCGTTCCCTGAAGACACATATATACTTATCCTAATGGGCTGCAATTATGCAGGGTTTTGCAGTTTATGAAAGAATTTTAAATGTATGGTCTTAGTTTTGTGTCTTTGCCAAGAGTCTTGATGAAATAGGACATGTACTGCTGATCCTTCTTACAGATGAGGTTGCTGGGCCATAAGGGATGCAGGTGGTCCAGGTTTCACAGTTGGCAGAGGAGGGTGCGAGGAAATAAGCCAGGATTCTGCACGTGCTGCCTCCTTATGGGGTGAATTGTCCAGTGGTCTCCTCTTGAGCCCTGGAACCCGTTCCTGATCCATAGCTGTGAGCCTCACCACCAGCTCCCTTGTTGGACTGAGCAGAGCAGACCCTCACTTTGGCCATCCTGACTCTTCCTGATGATCTTCTCATCCAGAGTGAGGAGCCAGAGAAAGCTAATTCCACCCTCAGCTGTGCATGGACCCGTTTGCCACCAGCGGCCCCTCAGGTCCTCCCTCCATCACAGATCTGCCAAACAGATTGACATCGACTTGGCTGGCAAGGCCCCTCCATGCTCTGGAACGAAGGATGGTGGGGAGTCTCCTCACTGTCTTTCCAGACTGCTGAAGCAAAGGCAGGAAATGAAATGAGCCTGAACATAGGCTGTTTGGAAGAGCCTTCCAAACACCTTGGGCTAAGCCCAAGGTGCCAGGGCAACAACTATTCTCTCCTGCGGAGACCCACTCTGTAGGGCAGTGGATGACAAGGCCAGATAATCTAACAGAGAGGAAATTGCCTCTGGACTCAGGATCATCTCTTTGGCTTTGGGCTTCATCAGCTGTCAGTGCTTGCTGCTTCATTCAAGTGGCATGCGATGGTATCTCCCAGGGGAGCGCCAGAAGAATCAACACTAATGAACTCTTTCTGATGAGCCAACAGCTGGATTTGGCAACAACATGTTAGCATATGAAATTAGGCAGAAGAAGGGCTCCAAAATTTTTTAAAATGCTCTATTTTGTTGTGAAATAAGCCCGTCACATTTATTTCACATGTGAGTACAATTTGAAGGTAGGGAGTTGGCAATTTTGAACAGCTATTATGTGCTGAGGGATTTATTGGTGTCATTTTATCTCATGAAAAATTTTGTTCTCAAAGTACATGGTCATGATTTTAAAGAGCTTTCCTGGTGGTTCAGATGGTAAAGAATCCACCTGCAATGCAGGAGACCTGGGTTTGCTCCCTGGGTCAGGAAGATCCCTGGGGAAGGAAATGGAAACCCACTCCAGTATTCTTGCCTGGAGAATCCCCATGGACAGAGGAGCCTGGTGGGCTATAGTCCATAAGGTCGAAAAGAGACAGACATGGCTGAGCAATAAACACTATTCCCTTTCATGATTAAAGAAGTGCTAAGGTTAATTTAACCCATTTGGCAAGTAATCTAGATTAGTAAAAGTGCTGGCTAATGAGAGGAGTCTAAAGTGGGTGATCAGGAGGGACATGATAGTCTTGGTTCAGCTGTAGTAGTGGAGACTGTGGCTGGTCTAACACCCCGGTAATTCTCTCTCTTTTTTTAAAAATTTTAGCTGTACTGGATCTTCAATGCAACACCTGGGCTCTGTAGCTTTGGCTCACATTCTCTTAGTTCTCTGACCAGGGATCGAACCTGCCGCCCTTGCATTGGAAGGCAATTCTAAACCACTGACCACCAGGGAAGTCCCTAACTCTTTCTTCTTTTAAACTGTTTTCATTACTCTTCTGAAGAATTCATTTTAAGATTGAGTCAACTTAATATGACCCATGGCTAGACCTGAATGGTGCAAGAAATGGGCTGTCACAGACCCTGTCTGTGTTCACTGCCATTCTCTTGGAGCCTTACGTTTATTCTCTGCATGCAGCTTGACTTCCAGTGGCTAGCATCTGTATATTTTGTCAAAGGTGGGAAAGCTCACTTTGCCTCAGAATCTGGTGGGTTGGAATTTTCTTGGAATTAAGTCCTCCCAAAGAAAGCCCTTAAACTATGATTATATAAGAGTATAAATACCTCAGTTCTCTTGCCTATTGGCTAAGATAATTCTGAGATCTTTTTCTACTATTTTCCATAGCTTCTCCTTGGGATTGATCTCTAATAGCCCATGTTAGAAACTGGCTTGAAAACACACTCCTTACTAGTCACTTTTCTCTCCCTGTGTCATGTCTTACTCTCTTGTATTCCTTGCACTAACAATAGACTGCTTTCTCTCTTTGTTTTTATTTTATGGCTCTTCTGGGTCTTTGTTGCAGGCAGGTTTCTCTAGTTGCAGCGTGCAGGCTCAGTGGCCCTGCAGCAAGTGGGATCTCAGTTCTCTGAGCAGACATCGAGCCCCCATCCACTGCACTGGAAGGTGGATTCCTAACCACTGGACTACCACAGAAGTCCTAAACTGCTTTCTCTTGAGTCCACTGCTTAAAGCATCAAGTTATGGTTCACTGGCCAAATTCAGTCTGTTACCTGTTTTTGTAAATAATCTTTTATTATAATACAGCCATGACACTTCCTTTATGTTTTATTCATGGTTGCTTTCATGGTTCAAGGATAGAGTTAAGTTCACAAGTTGTGACAGAGATGGTAGGGCCTGGAAAGAGGAATATATTTACTATAAAATTTGCTGACTCTTGGTTTGGAGTGTACTTCTAGGGGGTCCCAGATTAAAACATCATGTCTAGGGCATGATGGGCGAAGAAAGTGAGGAGCTACTGAAACTTGGAAGAGTAGGGTTGTGTAGACAAGGCTTCCTTGAAAGGAGCAGAGATTGTAGTGGAGGCAGCTGAGGCTGCTGTTCAAGGAAACCCCTGGGAAAACACTCTAACCTCACTTTCTGATTCTTCTTGCTGGAAGAGTAATTATCCTCAGGGTCCCTTTTGATATGCCACCTGGTCCTGGCAACCCCCTCTCTTAAATACCATCTCTCCCACCCTTGTTTTTATAGTATCTACTTCTTTCTTTATTTTATTTTAACATTTATTTATTTATTTTATTTACTTGGCTGCACCGGGTCTTAGTTGCGGCACTCGAGATCTCCAATGTGTCACATGGGACTTTTCATCAACACGCATGGATTCTGTAATTGTGGCGTGCAGTAGTTGCCATGTGTGGGCTTAGCTGTTCCTCGGCACGTGGGATCTGAGCTTCTTGACCAGGGGTTGAACCCACATCTTCTGCATTGCAAGGAGGATTCTTAACCACTGGACCATCAGGGAAGTCCCTCTCTCTTATTCCAGCTTCATAAGAATTCCTAGTCTTCCTCTTTGGTTCACCCTTCACACTGTGAGTTTCTTGAGGGCAGGGATCAGACCTTGCTAACTTGTTAACTCCTCACTGGTGGTAGAACGTAATCTTGTTCAAGTAGGTGCTTGTTAAAGCTTTCTGAATTGAATGCACGGCTCCTGCCATTTTTCTTCTTGGCGGCCAACTCTATAGGCAGCCGTTGCCAGTAGAGCTGGAGAGTGTCCAGCAGCTGTGGACTCACGGTTTCCCACCACCTTCCGCAAGCTAGTTGGCTCAGATACACATGAACTTGACCCTGTGACCTTAGACTCATTATCTCTATCTGCCAGACCTCTGAGCCAATCAGTTCCAGACAGATGGCTCTTCAAAGCCAGTGACTTTGGGGTTTGGAGCAGCCACTACATAGAGTGTCAACTTCCTTCCAGAGGATTCCTATCATCCCTATGCTGGCCTCTCAATGAGAGTGAGGCAGCCCTGGCCATTCTCTAAAAAGGCCCCCTTGTCTGCAGTAGGCTGGGCTGCCAGGCTTCTCCCAAACCTCAACGGTAATCCAAAGATTGAAGTTCATTCCTTCCAAAAGGGCAGCTTTTCAATTTCATCATGAATTCCTCTGAACTGTGTTAAGTAATGCATTCAGTTGCTGCTGATGGATGAAATGCTGCTACCATTATCATAATGTAGTACCTTATTTTTTTTGGCTGAAAATTATATTGGATTTTTGACATGAGGAGCAAAGTGGCAAACTGCAATAAACTGCAAGGGAAATTAGTTATAATTCAATAGTCACAGAGGCCCCTTGAGAGAATAATAACAATAACAATATTAGTAGGGAGCTGTTTTTATTATTGTTACTAAGCTTCTCATCAGGTCCTGGGACCTGGGATGGTTAGTGTTTTGATTATACTGCTGGGCCAGCAGATCAAATCCTGACTCCACTGATGGGTAAACATCAATCATGTTGGCATATCTGATGCAGCCAGATAGCATGTCGATTTGATGATAGCTTCGTAAAATTTATCATCCCTCCAAGCTCAGTTACACATTCTAAGCACGACCAACCCCTAGGACCAGTGCAAAGGGTGGTGAATGGGCTTTCGATCCAGAACTTGCCCTTTTGTTGTACAGACACCCACACTCTGAATTTTACAGGTATTGGTCAACTTTTCTCTAGGGAGTTCTGGTCAGCAGTGATTTGAAAATAAGTCTCAGAGCTGCTTTAATGCCCAGGTGTGTGAATCTGGGCCAAATAATGGGTAATTTCAGAATTATTTTGCTGATTGGATTTCTTTCAAATATAAATATGCGTCTCATCTCACTGAACCCAAGTGAGAAGGGAAAGAAAACTAGATTCCACCTCAAGGGTTTAGTGTCTAGTCTCCAGACTTATAACTTATGAGGGAGAGAAGAATTGTGCAGGGAATAAAAGCAAGGATCGTAGGCAACACACACTCACACACTTAGCATAAACACGCATGCAAATATATGTGTATGCTCAGTCATATCTGACTTTGTCGACTCCATGGACTATAGCCCTCCAGGATTCTCTCTCCCTGGGATTTTCCAGGCAAGAATCCTGGAGTGGGTTGCCATTTCCTCCTCCACGGGATCTTCCCAACCCAGGGATCAAATCTGTGTCTCTTGCATCTCCTGTTTGGCAGGCGGATTCTTCTTTACCACTGCACCACCTGGGAACTATATACATATGTATATACACATAAACACAGATACCAATACATTTTATGTGCTGTGCTAAGTCGTTTCAACAATGTCTGATTCTTTGCAACCCTATGGGGCTGCAGCCCACCAGTCTCCTCTATCCATGAGATTTCCCGTCAAGAGTATGCATTATAGACAAGCGCATATGCACGTATCTTTTCATGATTAAGCAAATGAGATTTGGGGAGGTATCATTTTAAAAACTTAGAAGAAATTCTGCCAGCTCACTTGTAGAAAAGCCACATTTTCCCCCACCATTTCCTCCTCCACACATGCCAATCTGCTCATACTTCTTGTCTGGAGATTTTAAAACCTGCTTATACAATATAGTCTTATTCCTGCAAGCTCCCCTATGTCTGTTTTCTTCTGATGCTGTAAGGCTCTACCGTGAAGACATCCTCTTCTTCTCTTGGGCTTTGGTTTTTTCTATATTCCTTAGGTTCAGAAGGATATATTCTTCCCAAGGTGTCTTTGGCCTCCTGGTTTCCATTTTTCCTGCTTTAGCTGCCCTGACTCCCTGCAAATCTCTGCCCTGTTAGCAGCCACACCAAGCCCACAGAGACTTGCAGTCTTGAGTTTGCCCTGTGGGACCCTGTCAGCTACACTGAAGGGAGAAAGAAGTCAGAAGCACCAACCGTCGTTTTTCAGATTTTCAGTTGCATTTGATGCCAGGATTCTCAGATGGTCTATTAATATTTTCCAAGCTTGTCAGAGCATTTCGAGTTCAATAAAACAGGAAGAGCATGATTTTTAAAAAAGAAAGAAAAACTGAGCCTGGAAATGCCAGCGAATCTCCCCAGAGGAGTCAGCACCAGGTTGTCTAATGACTCTCTATTTGCCTCCTCTGCTAATTAGCTTGCTGCTCCAACGAAGGCAGCCTTCTCCCTCGGGTCACAGTTTCCTCATCTGTAAAAATTAGGAGGTGAGATGGCTAAGGTTTGTCTGAGCTGTATAAAACCACAAAATACATCAAACCTCCAGTGATTCAAAATTAAATTCAGATTGACTTTTCTTGGCAGGGGGTTTGACTCATGGTGAGCTTGCTGTCCACCAAGACTCTTGGGTGACCCTGGAGAACTCTGCAGCAGCCACATGAGCTGCCTGAGAAGGGAGGAAGCAAATGTAAGTAAATTCACTCCAGCCATGCATCAGGCACAACGGAGCATTTTCCATCAGTCTCCTCCTCCGTTTTCCTAAGGACACAGAGCTGCCACGTTGAGTCCATCCAGTGGTTCCTGCAGGTCAGTCCAGTGATAGGGTAACTGCGTGCCTGATGCCAAAGTCTAGACTTTCTAAAGACTGGACATGGGTTCACAACATCTCTGTCTCTTGATGGAAAATTGAGATGTTGCAAGGGAGGAGGGGAAAGAGTTAAAGCTTTTTTTATTTTTACTTTTTCAAGTATGAAAATATAACACATTCACAGGAGACTTGGAAAATACAGAACAAAGTTACATATAGTTCCACTATATATTACAATTATTTTTAAGTAGATACATGAAGATATGAAGTTGGGATTTCAACATCAAACTCTCAAAAATTAATAGAATGAATAGACAGAAAACTAGAAGGATATAGTAGGTCTGAAAAGCACTATGAACCAATTCAACATAATTAAGATTTATATAGTTTTCACACAACATTAGGAACAAATTCTATTCAAGTTTCCATAAACTGTAAACCAGGAGACACTGGAACACACCTGGGGACATGAAACAAGGTGCACAATTTCATGGTCTAAAGGCATTGACATCACAGAGTCTGTTCTCTTATCTCTGTGAAATTATGCTAGAAGTCATTATCAAAAGGTATTTGAAAATGACCCACATATTTTCAAGTGCAATGTGACATTTACCAAGAGAGATCTTTGACTTACCCATTGAAAGCCTCAAGAAGGTTAAAAGACAAGAGTTAAGGTTTTGATATAGACAGACCATATCAAGACTGTATGCAAAGAACTGACTCATTGGAAAAGACCCTGAGTCTGGGAAAGATTGAAGGTAGGAGGAGAAGGGGACAAAAGAGGATGAAATGGTTGGAAGGCATCACTGACTCAATGGACATGAGTTTGAGTAAACTCTGGGAGTTGGTGATGGACAGGGAAACCTGGTGTGGTGCAGTCCAAGGGGTCCCAAAGAGTCAGATACGGTTGAGACTGAACTGAATAGACAGACTAGGGTTTGAACTGTGGCTGTGTCACTAAGCTGTGAGATCTTGAGCAACGTACCTAGTCTATTTGAACCTGCAGAAACAGCTAATAACAACTTCAGTGGCAGGGTTACCACTGTTGAAGCAGTGGCAGGGCTGTGAAAACCATAGCCACTCACACCGGTGCAAAAGCTACCAGCCCTAGTCACGTAGCTATTACCATCAAAGGGAGAGAGGGGTGCACACCACCCAGCTGCATCAGCAAATGTGTTTCCTTTCTGACTTGCCTTGATAACATACCATAAGTCCAAACATCCTCATATGTGTCTAAAATCTGAGAAATACTTGATGTGTCTTTAGGACGTTCCACTTCTTCCATCATCATGCAAATTTCTTACCTGCCAGGAAGCTTGTAGCCACATTTTTCAAAATTAGCTGCAAACACTCTCCTTTTTGATACATGTCCCTTTCCTTCTAATTTCTGTTACAGTGATCATATACTGTTTTTATCCTAGTACTCTTTTATACATTTTTGATATAATTTAAAAGTAAAAAGATCAGAAAAGTTGCAAAAATAAAACAATTAGCATCCAAATGTTATTCACGTATTTTTTCCATTTCTTAATATTTTGTCATACTTAAAAAAAGCTCTCACACACTTATTATTATTTGTTAAAGCATTTTAGAATGATCTGCAGATATCATGCCCCTTCATCTCTACATACTTCAGCATTCATTTCCTAAGACCAAGGACAAGCCTTATGCCACTGCAATATGATTATAAAAGTCAAGAAACTTGGCATGTATACAGGACTATTATCTACAACCTATAGTCAAATTTTGCTAATTCTCCTAATTATACCATCTGTAGCTCCCCACCCTTGCCACCATCTTGGTTTGGATGCAATACCATGCCTGTCTCTTGCTCCCGTATGTCTCCTTACCTCTAATTTAGAGCAGTTCCTCAGTCTTTGCTTTGTCTTTCATAATTGTGTCAGACTGGGTTCTCCCAGCAGCAATGCTGAGAGAGGGATTCAAATACAGGTAGATATGTGGGGAATGATTCTAGGATTGTGAATTGGGAAGTGCTACAAGGATGAGAAGGAAGCCACTGTGTGTGTCATCATGCAAGTAACCAGTGTGAGCAGCGAAGGCTCAAATTCCAATGCAGAGCTCTGGGAGGCAGTGTAGAAAGGGCTTCCAAGTTATTCCATCCTAGGCAAGAAAGGATATGTCCCACTAGTAGTGGTAGTACCTTGGTTAAAGTGGTGTCTATCAGCTTTCTCCACATAAAAGGATCTCTTCTCCTTTTCCAATAAATAGATAATCCCTGAGAATTATCTAAGCTGGAGACTGTCCTACCTCCCATCTGTCATTGGATAAAGACTGCTCCAGGGGAGTTGGCATCCCCAGTCCTTCCAACCTGTGTCCTGTGTGTGCGCATGCTGATTCACTCAGTCATGTCCGATCTTTGTGCGCGACCCCATGGACTGTAGCCTGCCAGGCTCCTCTGTCCCTGGGATTTTTCCTGCAAGAATACTAGAGAGGGTTGCCATTTCCTCCTCCAGGGGATCTTCTCAACCTAGGGATTGAACTTTTGTCTCCTGCATTGGCAGGCAGATTCTTTATCACCGAGCCACCTGGGAAGCCCCCAGCCTGCCTCCTGTAAGGACTATAACAGAGTGCTGAGGGCACGTGTGTCTGGGGGCAAGAGAGCATTTGCTGCAATTACACTGACATTATTGGAGAGTGCAGGCCAGTTGTTCTGTAGAACGTCCATCAGTTAGGCTTGGTCTTCTTATTTATTTTCTCTTGTTTGGATTCAAGTGTCCCCTCAGGACATGGTATTAGAAGGCGTACAGTGCAAATGCGGTGTCTATCAGATTTCTCCACATAAAAGGATCTGTTTTCCTTTTCTAATAAATAGATAATCTCTGAGAAATACTTGGAGACTGTATTAATACCCTGTTCTCCAATAAACTCCTATAGTGTTAGTAACATGTGTGTGTGCTCAGTCACTTCAATTGTGTCCGACTCTTTGTGACCCCATGGACTGTAGCCCACCAAGCTCCTTTGTCCATGAAGGATTCTCCAGGCTAACATATGTGGTGGTATATCAAATATGGCCTCCAAGTCTTTGAGACTTCCTGTTGGGAGATGGGGGTCTGTATTATTCTGCCATGAACCAGCTGAGGCTGTGATCAGCTCTGGCCAGTGGAGTAGAAGGGGGAGAGTGATGCTGTGTGACCTTGAAGCTGTCTCTTTAACAGTCACGCAGCATCTGCCTTATCCTCATGGGATGATGGCCTTGGGAAAATCAAGGCTGCCTGTAGGAAGTCTGGCCAACCGGACATTGCCATGTTGGAGAGGCCATGAGCAGACATTCTGGTCAATAGTCCAGCCAAGCTGCCAGCCAACAGCCAGCACCAGTTACTACCATGCACATGACTTACCTTGGGGATTCCAGCCCAGCTGAATCCCAGAGATGGCTGAAACTCTATCTGATGTCTGACTGGAATCACACAGATGACTGCAAGTGAAGACTGCTCACACAAGTGCATCTCAAATTCCTGATCCGCAAAATAAGCGGGTTATGGAAGCCCCTGAAATTTGGGGTAATGGTTGGCAGTCACAGTAACTTAAAAAACATCCATTGATGATTCATGCCTGAGTCAATTAGTATACTGGTGGCTGCTAAAAGAAAACATAAATTCTATTATTCTTTATTACTTTTGCTGGGTATATTCCCCTTACTGCCAGCTTCCTCAAATCCTTTTAGGAACTGCTTCTTCTTATCATATTATTTCTTCAGGAAAAATAAAAGGCCCTCTGGGCTAAGACCAAAACAGAAAATGAGAATCTATTTCTTATTAATTGCTAACAAATTGTTCAGGGGCTACAATGTCAGTCTCTGACAATGAAATGACATTTTTGTCCTTCCCTTTGCTAAGAATTAATTGTAGATCTGCATCAGAAAACATAAAAGATCCTAGAACTGCAATTTTTTTCTGATCACACCATACTTACTTTGTCATATCAAATTTATATCATATTCTCCACTGAAAGAAGTTCCTTATACAAGGTACTTTCAAAGTGCACCAGCCATAAAGAGAGAACGAAACAGCTTGTCTTCTCCTCTGCCCACCGCCCCCACTGTGTGTCTGCTGACCTAAGACCCACCCTGGGGCTGCCAGACACAGCCTGACCGTGTCCTTTCCATAATGTGCCTCTGACTGTCTTTAGATGGGGCCGGCACATGAAAGTGACCCCACATTATGCTCCTTCAGTGAATTAGGTGGGAGGATGTGTGAAGATAATAAAAGAGAAGGATTGGGCTTTCAAAATCTTTTAGGGACACGAGTGAAAATAATAAATCTGGGTCTTATTTTTAGCCAGTGGGTTAGAATCACTAAAGAACCTCAAGGGGGTAGATATTCATCAGCCAAAAGAGGAGCATGAATATTATTTGGAGCAAACTAATAGCATCTTCAGGCTGTTCACGTGCAAAGCCAGGCTTCTGCAGGGAGGAGAGTTTTGCACCTTACATTGCAGATCTAAGAACCTCTGATGTGCTTGTCTCATAATAGGAGCCAGGCAGAGGCACTTAGGAAATGGAAGACATTGATTCTTGGCCTCAAGGAATTTTCCATTTATTTGGGGGAGACAAGACATACACAGACGTACTGCATCTTTTATCCACTCTCTCTCCATTTCCCTGCCCTTCACCCCAGGGTTAAGAGTTCAAGCTCAGAAGCTATGTGACCTTGAGCAAGTTACTTGCCCTTCTTAGACCTCAGTCTCTTCATCAGTAAAATGGGAATAAGACTTGTGCCTCCTTCATCATGTTGATTCAAAGGCCAAAGGAGATGCCTAAAAGGCTTTGCCCAGTGCTTGAAGGCAATGGCACCCCACTCCAGTACTCTTGCCTGGAAAAATCCCATGGACATCAGAGCCTGGTAGGCTGCAGTCCATGGGGTTGCTACGAGTTGGACACGACTGAGTGACTTCCCTTTCACTTTTCATTTTCATGCATTGGAGAAGGAAATGGCAACCCACTCCAGTGTTCTTGCCTGGAGAATCCCAGGGACGGGGGAGCCTGGTGGGCTTTGTCTATGGGGTCGTACAGAGTTGGACACGACTGAAGTGACTTAGCAGCAGCAGCAGTGCTTGAATGCCTCGTGATTGAGCGCCTGAGTGCTCCACAAAGGTTACCTTTTTATCCACCCCTGCTCCTCTGTTGGCCCTGCTTCTCCCTCTATGCAGACGTTGGCATGCAGTTCCTAGAGCTGAGTGCCTGGGTTCCAATCCTGCCTCTACTGCTAGTGCTGTGGCCCAGGGCAATCTGCTCACATTTGCCCTGCTTCAGTTATCTTGTCCATACATTGCTGTGATAACAGAGCTATCACAGGGGGAGTTATAAGGACTAATTGAGCCCATGCCTGTCAAACACACACAACAGGCTGCATCACAACATTGAATCAAGGTGTAGATATTAATATTTCTCTATTTTCCTTTAATTAGTTGTGTGTGTTAGTCACTCAGTCGTGTATGACTCTGTGACCCCCTGGACTGAATAGCCCACCAGGCTCCTCTCTCCATGGGGTTCTCCAGGCAAGAATGCTGGAGTGGGTTGCCATTCCCTTCTGCAGGGGATCTTCCCAACCCAGGTATTGAACCCAGGTCTCCTGAATTACAGGCAGATTCTTTACCATCTAAACCACCAGCTTAATTAGTTAATTTTTATCATTTTTGCAGCATATAGGTTCCAGGGGCGTTAAAGGGGTAACCTCATATATTATTCTTAAGCTCAACTGACGGAGGATTTCTGGTGGTTTTCTGATAAGGCAGGTGGTAATATGAGGTATTGCAGAGCAGCCTCATTGGCTGGGTATTCAGTAAACAGCAACTCTCTTAGAAATTCTCTAGGACAAGACAAGCTGCTTCTGGAGATGAACTGCCTCCAAACCAGAGTGCACACATTCCTGAGGGCTTCATAGCCTCAATCCCCATGTTTTCACATGCCCACTCTCATCCCTCCTTCTCATCCTGGAGTGGGGGAAATGGGAGAAGGCAGATGATGTGGGAGAGAGAAGAGAAGGTCTTAGGCAGCTGCCCAAGAGAAAAATAAGGTGAAACACAAGGTGAGCCACAGATGTGAGTCACAGGTACCATTTTTAATTTCCTAGGAGCTGTGTTAAACATGGGAAAAAGCAACAGATGAAAGTAATTTTCATAATACATTTTATTTAACCCAGTATACCCAAAATACTCTCAAATGAAATTGTAATAATATAAAAATTACTAAATGGATATTTTGCATTCATTTTTTTCATACTATTTTTGAAATCCAATATATATTCTGTTGTTCAGTTGCTAAGTGTTGTCCAACTCTTTGCAGTTCCATGAACTGTAGCACGCCAGGCTTTCCTGTTCTTCACTGTCTCCCGAAGTTTGCTCAAACTTATGTCCACTGAGTTGTGATGCCATCCAGCCATCTCATCCTCTGTCATCCCCTTCTCCTCCCGCCTCAATCTTTCCCAGCATCAGGGTCTTTCCCAATGAGTCAACTCTTTGCATCAAGTGGCCAAAGTATTAGAGCTTCAGCTACAGCATCAGTCCTTCCAATGAATATTTAGTGTTGATTTCCTTTAGGGTTGACTGGTTTGATTTCCTTGCTCTCCAAGTGACTCTCACAACTTCTCCAGCACAACAATTTGAAAGCATCAATTCTTTGGTGCTCAGCCTTCTTTATGGTCCAAATCTCACATTTGTACCTGACTACTGGGAAAACCATGGTTTTGACATATATATTTTGTACTTAGAGCAAATCTGCATGGCTTGTCTTCCCTGCCTGCTTCCTGCTCTCCCAGGATAAGGCTCTGGAGGGCCGGGGCTGCATGCATCTGTGTTTGGCACATAACCGGTCCTTGATGAATGTTGTTGAATGCACAACTGGTTACAAAGATATAAGTCTACCAGATCCCAGAAACAAGCCAACAAAAAAAGTTGGTTTTTATAAAGTCCACGTTCTTTACAGTAGTAATGACAATGAACAATGTCCCAGCTCTGACTTTGTGTCGGGAACTATGTGAGTATGTTAAATTCATTAGCACAAGATGGTTTGTTTAACCACCATAACGAGCTTAGGAGGTAGGTCTCTTATGATCTCTACTCTAAGATGAAACCTGAAGCAAAGAAGGGCAAAGTTAGTTCCTCAAGCTCACACACCTGATGAGAGGGAGAGCTGTGGCTTAAACCATGCAGTCTGCTCCTGGAACCTCAGTTTTTAAGGACTGCATTAAACTGCCTGCTAGAATAACCACCAGAAGGAAATTTTCAGCCAGATGTATCAACCATGGGGTAGGCATGTCTTGCCATCTTTCAAACTTGTCCAGCAGTTTCTCTTTTTCATTCTTCTGATTATTTTTCTGATTTGCAATTGCAGGAATCATGAAGTTTTCTTCACTCTCTCTCTCTTATGGTTCCGCTCTTCTCTTTTCTGGACTTAAATCCAATTGTTTCCTGCTCCCTCAGTCTTCTCAGAAGTCCCAGCTAGAGGTGTTCTTCTCTGGCCACCCACAGCACCTTGCTTATAATATTCATTTTTTAAGCCTGTATCTAGATAATTATTTCTTTCCTCGGAACACCCAGATGTCTGGGTGACAGGCATCATATGCCCCTGGAGTGAGTGCTCCTCCTGTTCAAGGTCAGGGATTTCATGCCTCTGTGTTTTCAGCACCACGGACAGTGTCCGACACGTTAAAAGAGCTGCCAAGACGTGTACTGAATGGCTTTTTAAAAATTAATAACCAGGGTTGTTCCCATGAGTAGATGTAAGTCCACTAATGTCTTATGATTTCTGGAGTGCTGAATGAGTTTGTCCTTGATCATCTTTCCTCCTAGAATCACCATGCCAGATACACCATTTTTTATTTTTTTTTTTTGAGGCATCCTTCTGAAATAAGTATTTCTTTCTCCAGGTATCCTTGGTAAAACAAAATATATTTGTGGGAAGAGTAGTGTCTTAAATCTATAAAACATTTGTGTGACCTGGAGATGTGCATAGAATCTATGCCCAGAGTTCTGGGGATGCCAGGAGAAAGGTCGGGAAGCCAGGAAGGGAGGGGAGTGTTGCTAAAGCATGCTTCCCTTGATTTCCAATTTTGTCAGAAGCCAGCCTCCATATATATCCTTTTAGCACTTCTAAGTAGCAGCACAAGTCTTCCAGATGGCTGTGGAATTACTTGTAAGGCAGCCTGCAGATTATTCTTGAAAAAAAGAAAGTTCTCATTAAAAGTGAATGAAAGTGTGAATTTTCAACATGTTGGTTTGAAACTCTAAGAATGTTTAAGCGAATTAGACTTATGTGAAATGAGGCACACTCAAAGCCCTTTAAAGCTCTGAAAGTCGGTCAGTGAACTCCTCATGGATAGTGCATTCTTGCTCAGTGTGGGCACTGCCGTGGGTACCAGGGTGGCAGTAATGAAGGAGACAGGGTCTATGTTCCCTGAATTTGCAATCACATCCACAGACCACTAGCATGTCTTTGTAGGAAATGAGTAGGATCCACCAAGAATTTTCAGTATTTTAAAATCCTAACCAATGTCTTCTTATGTTTAGCCCTAATCATGTGCAGAGGATGAAACTACCATCTCTTAGTCATTGCCTGGGATCAGATTATCTCTGTGTTCTAACATGATATATCTCATTGGAAGACATCTCATTATTCCATAAGATACAGGATGGTTGCAGGAACTGACAGAGAGAACTGTATCTGGCCCAACTTGAGATTCATGAGGCAAGACACAGGTTTTCTTGGTGCTGACAGTGTTGTACAGATCAGATACAAGATGCTCTGTGTTTGTTTTTATAAGAGATATTCTAGTAAGATACCCGTCACCTGTGTCACTGGCACCCCTCAGCTACCCTGCAGGTCACCTGCAGACAGTCCCCTCCACACCTTGTAAATCCCTCTGGCTATAGGAGGATGCTCTGCTATGTGCAGGGCAGGGCACAAGGGCCAGAGCGTAGAGCCCGAGAGCAGACTTCAAGAAGTAAGGGAGGACATTGGGTAAGTTCAGATTTGGCTTCCGTGCCTTTGTGGGAGCCCACTTTTGAGCTGTATTCAGTCTTCCAGAGGGTCGCCTGTGGGGTTGAGCCCTGGCTGCCCAGGATGGCGACTTGCTCATTAACACTAGCTTCTTTGAATCCTCTTCCATCACTGTTTCGCTTCCACACTTTTGCATCATACTTCCTGGAATCATCTTCCAAATAGGGCTCCTGGACCAAATTCCTAATTTATGGTTTGCTTCTGGAGGAGTGAGAAATGCCAAGGAGGTAGAGAAATGCCTATGGCAGAGTAGATCTGGGAAGGCTATTGGTAGAGGCGACTTCGAAGGTGACACTTTGTTAGAAAACTGACAAAAAGCCAAAGCCACTGGTGGTCCTGGGATAAAAAAACTCATACTTGAACACAAGGATGCAGCACCCAGGCGCTCTTGGTAGAAGAGGAGCCTCAGTATCACCATCTGCACCTCCCATCCGGACCACTTGGGGCACTCTGCAAGCAAGGTGGCCAATTTTCCTGAACATCAAACCTGTTTCCCATGCCATTCTCTCTCTTGTTTCCTCCCCTCTTCACATGACATGGATATGAGACAAGGAATCCTCAGCTCTAACTCACCATTATACTCTCTGGGCATTGTATAGCACATGGCACCTGGTAATATTGACTGTTGTTGTTTAGTCATTAAGCCATAGCAAACTCTTTTGTGATCCCATGGACTCTAGCCTGCCAGGCCCCTCTGTCCATGGAATGTCCCAGGCAAGAATACTGGAATAGGTTACCATTTCCTTCTCCAGGGAATCTTCCCTACTTAGGGATCAAACCTGCATCTCCTGCACTGGCAGATGGATTCTTTACTACTGAGCCACCAGGCACATAGTAAGTGCTCAATGATTATTTGTTGTGTGATTAGATATTTACCCTTCCTCATTCATGAAGCATCAAATTCCCTACAGAAGACATTTCACTTGCCCCCCTCCCCACCCCATCCCCTACCCCAGCCACATCCATTATGGTTTTGGTCAGAGGTGCGATAAATCATGTTTCTAAACCATTTAGACATTTCCTCCAGCCTGGGGCTTCTCAAAATGTAGAGCATTTAAGATTCAGCTAGAGAGTTTGTTGGGATTCCCAGGTGACTCAGTGGTAAAGAATCCACCTGCCAATGCAGGAGATGCAGGTTTGATCCCTGGGTTGGGAATATCTTCTGGAGGAGGAAACAGCAACTCTTTCCAGTATTCTAGCCTGAAAATCCCATGGACAGAGGATCCTAGCAGGCTCCAGTCTGTGGGGGTCATAAAGAGTCCAACAAGACTGAGTGACTAAGCACACAGCAAGAGTTCGTTATAACATAAATTTCTGGGCCCCCAGCCAAAAGATTCTGATTCTGGTGTGGGGCTTGATTTGCATTTCTAATAAACTCCCAAGAAATGCTAGGGACCACACTTTGAGCATCACTGCTCTAGGTTCCTGTTCTGACCTCAGCTCTCAATCTGCTATGAAGGTGAAATTCACTACTCAGAACTATTCACAGGCCTGAGATGAGTCATCTGTCCCCACCAGCTGTGACAGAGCCTTCCTACACCCCAGTGCTGATGTTTGATCCCAGTAGAAGGACCGAGTAGATTTTGATGGGCAGAAATGTGCTTTGATTGGTTTCAGAGTCTAGTTGTTCTGTAATTATACTAATTTGCTAGGGCTGCCATAAAAAAATACCACAGACTATTATATTTGACTTTTCTGAAGTTCAATTCTGGTGTCATCTTAACATCAGCTGACATGTGAAAAGTATGTTTTCTTTTTCAAAGTTCTTTCCTCATTGAATTCCCTTATTATTTCTGGATGGCAGTAAGGTTGTTTTGTCTGGGTAAGGAACTAGCTGTAAGTGCTAGGGATTTTATAGGTGCTCGAGTTCTGTTTTGGAAAATAATTTTAAAAATAATAAAATTATGGTGAACACCATTGTCTATACATGATATTGGTGAGGTTGGTGGAGCAGGTGGAGTGGTTGAGACAGAGAAATGAAGTGATTTGCACAAGATCACATGATGAATAAATGACAAAGCTGTGGACACATGCACTCTGATGATTGCATATACATAGAGTTCTCTTTTAAGAACAAGGGAACCTGGGGAGTAGAGGGAATGACATATAATACTTCCCTAAACCTCTTTTGTGGGAATAAGACATTTAATGAAACAAGAGATTTCTCAGAAAACTCAAGACCTATTACCTAGTTGGTCAATGAGTTGCCTGGCCATTTGGGAAAAAAACTGGATAGACCTGTGCCCTGGAAACTTTCCTACTATTCTGGGAATTTCTAATGGAGTCTGTCTGATGGGGCAGATACAACGCATGAAAGTAATCATCAGTGTTTCCTCTGAATAGCCCAATTATCTCACTGCTCCTCTTCTGAATAGAAATCAGTAATATACATGGAAGGAAAGAAAAAGAGGTCAGCTAAGCAGCCTGTTGAACGGCCCACAAGCAGAAAAACAGAAGTTCATGAGAGATTTCCAAAAATGGAATAAATAAAACTCTTTACTCAAGTTAACAAAAGAGTTATTTCATGAATGCTTAAGTTAATAAAAGTAATTTCATAAGTTTTAGAGCTTGGTGAGGGTTTTTGTTTTCTCCTGAATGCCACTGATTTTGAAATGTCAGTTTATTGTAATTTTTCTTCCCTGCCCCCTGTATTTTATAAGTAGCATTGTGGCTATCTTAGTGAAACTATGTAAACACAAAGCCAACAAAGGACAAAATATATCTTACAATTTACAGCAAATCAAGCTGTCTTGTTTGTGTTCCCTGTTAGTTTTCACATTGGCATATGACCCTCATGTTTACATTCTTGTAGCTCCAATACTGATAATTTTGTAGTAAAAGTCCTTAGAATACAAGCCTTTGAAGAGAGGTTTGATAATAGATACAACCATGGTCACACCAGAATATTCAGTGGTCCAACGAATTATACTGCAGGACTTTGTACCCTTAAGCAGTGTGCATGGTTCTTCTCTCCAGCATGGGAGGTGTTGGGTGTAGAAGCCAAGCTCAAAATACAAGTGCAGTAGGAATAATGGTGATTGTTACTAGTGTAGTCATTACAGTTGCTGCCCTTTGCTGAGTTATAAAATGAGCTATGTACCCTACATTATCCTGTTAAACCCTCCCAACCACTTACTATTAAAGGGATACTGGTATTCATATTGTCGAAGTTTTTACAGATGAGGAAATTGAAGTTCACCAGTGTTAAGTAACTTTCTTAAAGTTATTTGCTTAACAAGTTTCGAGACCAGGAATTGAGGAAGGTCAGTCTGACCCAAACCCCGGTTCTTGTCTAATAATCCGCCTCAGCTTAGGTCAACACAACTGGTGTTCTCAGGTCAAATTCTTCCATCCACTTAAATAACTCAATATTGAGCTGTTGATCTCCTGATAGGAGCCAGGCAGTCCCTGGGTAGTTATGACCCCTTCTGCCTGGAGCTGTCACTTCTTGTTATTCTCATAGGAAATTGGTCACTGGAATCTTTCTATGATGGTTCCCTTTTCTCATGAATGACTGTCCGCTGCCCTCACTATGGGTGGAAAGGCTTTGGAGTAGCAAAGGAGGACAGTTTGAATACTGAGGAGTTGAGTGTCCCTGGAGGGCTATAGATTCTGATGCAATTTAAAGATATTCTAAGTTAATTGGGGAGAAAAGAAGGAAACAAATACTAACAACAATCCAACTTGGGAAACTGGAAGCCTGCTTAGGCTCAGGGCTGTAGATACATGGTTAATAGCTTTGGGCCTCAATCTGTTTATCTTTCTCTGAAATCTAAATTTCCTTGCCTTTAAAATGAAGGTAATACTTATACTTACTTTAAAGTATTAATGTGGGGATTAAATTATATATTTAATGTCAGGTGGTAACAACATCAAATCAGTCTTCCTTCTATTTCAGAGCTCAACAAATTGCAGCCCAAGGCCCAAATCCATTCTGCCCACAGTTTTTGTAAATAAAGTTTTATTGGAACACAGATACATCATTCACTGAATTGTCCATGGTGGTTTCTCTCTGCGACGGCAGGTGTGAGCTGTTGCAACAGTCCCACAAAGCCAAAAATATTTATTGTCTGATCCTTTACAGAAAAAGATCGCCAATCTCTGTTCCATATGTTCAAATTTTGTCAACTAATTTATAGAGACTGGTTTCTTATAGAATCAATAACACAAGTAGAGTCATATATTTTGAGATAAGATATTCTGAATTGTTTCCACCCTAGTCAATTTGTTTAACAGATTCATAATTTAAAACCTAACTCTTTACTTAGCACTGGAGATTTGGACCAGCAAAGGACCACGGATGCATTGTGGCAAAACGGAAGGGCTTCTGAAGTAGACCAAACGGGTTGAAAAAATCCAGACTCTCTCCTATTGCCCATGTGACTGTGTGAGACTCTCTAACCTCTCTGAGCCTTTGTGTTGTCATCTGGAAACATGGGTAATGAAGTCTTAAGGGTTGTTGCAAGCTTACGGATTGATGTAAGAAGAATCTAGAACAGTGCCTAGAACATAGTAGGCATCTGGTAAGTGGTGGCTGTGACTTCTGTGATTGTTCTTCCTATCTTAGAGTGAGTGAAGATTTTGGGAAGTTTATATGAAACTGCTTAGCCCTCAAGGAAAGCCTCTAGGGCGATAAGGAATAGAGAGAAGAGATGAGGAACAATCCGAGGAGTGAAGATGAAGGGACATTTTTGAGGCTTTTGAAATGATGAATTGAGAAACACAGGAGCCTTCAGTGAGCTCGCCTGGCCACACTAGGTGCATCATAGAAGATGATATGGGAGCACGAGTTCGCATCCATGTCAGAGTGTGGTTGAGAGGAAAGGGGGTACTTTTAAATCTAAACTCACCTTTGCTTTTGAAAATTAACAATTAAAAAATATATTTTTGTCTATTTATTTGGCTGCTCCCACTCTAAGTTGTGGCATGCCGGATCTTTTTGTTACAGCATGCTAATTCTTGTTTCTGCACGTGGGATCTAGTTCCCTGACCAGGGATTGAACCCAGGCCTCCTGCATTGGGAACTCAGAGTCTTGGCCACTGGACCACCAGGGAAGTTCAACAATCTTTAAAAATATTTTTTTTTTGCTTCTGTGATCTGGCATGCTGAGGTGTGAGATCACAAGGAAACTGTTACTTCATGCTTTTGGCTTTGCTTGCTCATTCCACATACATTTAGTGAGTCATTTCCACAAGAAGGCACTTTGCTAGGCACCTGGCAAATAGCAGTGGTCGAGGTTTCCCTGATCTTTGTGTTTATGGAGTGGACATTCCCATGGTGACACAAATCAGAGTCATTAAAAGGGATGGGTGGACTGAAGGAACAGCTGAAGGACATGTGTGACAGCAGAGGGAAGCCTTCAAGAAGCTGAGCTGAAATAAACCTTCATCAAGAGAAAGTGTACGTAGAGGAGAATAACTGTCCTTTTGTTTTCAAGATTTGGAAAGAGATGTATTTTCAAAGGCATCATCTCTTCAGCCTGAAATGTTCCAGTCTGTCCAATTTACATAACAAGGCGTGTTATACAATACATCACAAAACATATATTAATTGAAAAGGTTAGTGTTGAAAAGGATTAATTTCTTCTTCCCTAGCAACACAGACCTAATTAAATCTTTCCAGAAGCAGATGGACAATTCCGCCCTCCAGATCGAGATATTTATGTAAATATCACTGAGCTAATTGATGCTCCGCTGAGTCAAAGGAAGGTAAACAACTCGCTTTCTTGGTGTCAACAGTTGTGAGTTTGATTTACAGCATTAATGACTTCCTGGAAGGAGCTATTATCCAGAGTAAAAGAGATTCTGGGATCCAATTTATTTTCTTGATTATTAGAGTCACGTGGAGAATGAGCCCTGTTCACAGGAAGTATCCAAGTTAGAAGACTGGGCACAGGCCCCTCGACCCAGAGGCCAGAGCCTCTATTGAGGAGTGGTGGTTCTGCATGAACATTCGATAATGTGCTGCAGAGGAGGGTTAAACAGGGGGAGCTGCCATCATTTGACTCCAGTGAGTCAAAGCCACGTGGGCTGCCTCTACTGAGGAGTGGTGGTTCTGCATGAACATTCGATGATGTGCTGCAGAGGAGGGTTAAACAGGGGGAGCTGCCATCATTAAATAACTCCAGTGAGTCAAAGCCACGTGGGCTGGACAAGAGATGGACTGAGATTTCAGAGATCTAAGTCCAGGGCTTGGCTTTCCTGCCATTGGCTGTATGTTTTTGGTGGGTCACGGCTTCTCTGCTCTCTGTTGTCTCAAATAAATGGAAGGACTAGTACCTGCTGGCTCATGCTCAGGGCTGTAGATTCGGAAGTTGATAAGAGAGTAGGTAGGAACTGCACTGTGAGAGACAGATCACCAAGTAGAAGTTGTTGTTACTATTATTATTATCTGGGTATTAATATTCATACTTTATTGCATTATGTCTTCATCAGGTCCTGCCAGCCTGCAGGTGAAATGGTCACTTTCTCCCTCCACTCTCATTGGCCACCTATTAGATCCTCAAAATTTTCCCTTCTTCAGATCTGAAATTTTCTTCTTCCTACTCTATGCATGCCTGCTGCTGCTGCTGCTAAGTTGCTTCAGTCGTGTCCAACTCGGTGCAACCCCATAGACGGCAGCCCACCAGGCTTCCCCGTCCCTGGGATTCTCCAGGCAAGAACACTGGAGTGGGTTGCCATTTCCTTCTCCAATGCATGAAAGTGAAAAGTCAAGTGAAGTCGCTCAGTCATGTCCGACTCTTAGCGACCCCATGGACTGCAGCCCACCAGGCTCCTCCATCAATGGATTTTCCAGGCAAGAGTACTGGAGTGGGGTGCCATTGCCTTCTCTGCTACACATGCCTAGCCCCTTTTCATTAATACGGGGTTCCCCTAAAATGTTCTCTTAGGAAGTTCTTCATTCAATCTAAATAGGTGTTCCTCCCTATTTTTACTTCGTTACCACACCTTGCAATGTGGCGTCATTATTTGTGATAAGCTACTATTTCTTTGTCTTCTTGGTTAATGTCTATCTCTCCTATTAGTCTGTAAATTTATTTCTACACTTCCCTCCTTACTTCCTTCTCCCCAGTCACCACAGCTGGGGGTTTTGTACTCTGAGGTGGCCAGTTTTGCTTGGCATCCTCTGGGGGCTGACTAAATCCTGTTCCTTTCTTTGTTCCTTCCTGTGTGCTGGATGAAGGAATTGTGTAGGATAGCAGCTAAGAGCATGCAATTTTGAGGAAGAGTCCTTGGGTTCGATATCTCTTTGTTTCCTCATGTATAGAAATAGAAGGAGCATCTTCTTTACTGGAGTGCACACATGCCTAGGCTTCCCAGGTGGTGCTAACAGTAAAGAGCCCACCTGCCAATGCAGGAGACGTAAGAAATGTGGGTTCTCTCCTTGGGTTGGGAAAATCCCTTGGAGTGGTCATGGCAGCTCACTCCAGTATTCCTGCCTGGAGAATCACACAGACCAAGGAGCCTGGTAGGGTACAGTCCATTGGATTGCAAAGAGTAGAACATGACTGAAGTGATTTAGCATGCAGTATGCATGCAAGCATGCTTAGAATAGCATCAGGCATAAGATAAGCAATCAGTAAACATTATGCATTATTATGATTGTTGCTGTGATGATTTCTCTGTTTAAGGAGAGACCAGGCTCCACACATGACTCATTCTTCATTCCTGCAGAGCCTTCCATTCCGGGCTCCTGCCCCCTCCCCCACAGTTCAGCCAGCTGCCTTTTGCTTTTTAAAGACTGTCCTAGACCTGGGTGGGATCCACAACACCCATTGGGACTCCGTTTTAAAGTGGAATTGAAGATCTCTCAGGCGGCAGGTGTATTTGTTAAACAGACTGGAGCTGTCTAGCATCAAATTGAGATGAAATCACTGTGTTACTGGGAACCCGGTTTGCTACATCTGTTCTTCTCTGCCCAGGAACACCCATCCCTCCAATTTTCTGCCATCATTTTTGTGTTTCTCCCAGTAGACCAACTCCCAGAATATTTCCCTCTCCTTCATTGGCCTTCTCTGCCTCCAATCTACCTGAAAGGCTGCAGAGAGACAGGCAGGCACCTTATTCTTCATCTCCTGGCTTGGTGTCACTGTGGTTGTGCTGGTGTTGGGGAGGCCCAATTGAGGCCACCAGCTGCTGTCCTGGGAGTGGATAACATGCTTCATGTTACTGTGTTTAGTCACTAAGTCGTGTCTGACTCTTTTGTGACCCCATGGACTGTACCTGCCAGTCTTCCCTGTCCATGGGATTCTCCAGGCAAGAATACCCGAGTGGGTTGCTATTTCCTTCTCCAGGGGATCTTCCCAAGCCAGAGACTGAACCCTTGTCTGCTGCATTGGCAGGTGGATTCTTTACCACTGAGCCACCAGGGAATCCCAATCTGCTTCCTGCTGAATGTCGATTATAATTATCACCTTTTCTGGGTTGAAGGTGAGGAGACTGAGACCCAGGGAAGAAGTCATACCCCCAGGTTAGGAATGAAGCATATTTTTATGGGACAGAATTCAACCCATAGCAGGATTATAATGAACAATTATAACTATGATGCTTATTACTTAGTAACTCAGTTTACTTGCAGGGATTTGATATTTACACAAGTTGCCTCTTTTACTTCTCAAACAGGTTGTAACATTATTTCTGCTTTACAGTTGAGGAAACATAGGCTTTGTGAACTTACGTCATTTGCTCAAGGTCCCACAGACAGACAGCAGAGCTGGGGGTACACACGCAGACAGGCTGCGGTGCTTACAGTCTTAAGTTCTTACGTCACTTGGGAAGCAGCATCCCCCTTGTAGTGTGGGTGATGTGAGGTGATGCATGTGAGATTTAAAGTTTACTGTCTGACACAAGGCAACTGCTCTGCATATGAGTTGCATTCCAATGCAAGCTGTGTTTCTTAGCAGCTCTGCCCTTCCCTGCTTCCACACCCTCACCAGGCCACCCCCCTTCTCCTCCATCTTCTTTAGGCTCTCATCATATCCTTGACCTTTCTACTTGAACATCAGATAAGCATCTCAAACCTGTGTGTTCATAACAGACTTATGGATTCTTCTCTCCAAGTCTTCACCCCACTCCCAACCTTCCTCACTTTATAAATGGCACTGCCATCCACAGCGTTGCCCAGGCTACACACTCTCAACCTTCCTCCCTTTATAAATGGCACTGCCACCCACAGAGTTGCCCAGGCTACACACTTCAGGGGCTTCCTTCACAGCTCAGTCGGTAAAGAATCTGCCTGCAATGCTGGAGATCCAGTTTTGATTCCTGGGTTGGGAAGATCCCCTGGAGAAGGAAATGGCAATCCACTCCAGTATTCTTGCCTGGAGAATCCCATGGACAGAGGAGCCTGGCGGGCTACAGTCCATGGGGTCGCAAGAGTCGGACACGACTTAGTGACCAAACCAGCACCACACAAACTTCAGAGTTAGGGTGGCTCTCTTTCTCACACTCCTGTTCTCTTCCATCAGTAAGTCCTGTCCATCTTACCATGTTCAGCTCAACAACTGCCATATAAACCACTTCATTTCTCACCTTGACAAAAGCAAGAGGTCTAACTGGTCCCCCGCCTCCAGCCTAGTTCCTCTGCAGTCCATTCCCCACCCGGGGGGTGAGCAAGTGATCTCGTTAAAGGTAATTCAGATAATACCAGCATTTCTGTAAAACCTTTCAGTGTCTTCCCATCACACTTAGTATAAGATCCAGAGAACAAGATCCAGATCCAGTATAAGATCTGATTACCACGGCTGCTGCCTGCTCTGAGACCTCATTTCCCCCACCCCCACTGCTCATGTTGCTTCACCAGCTTCTCTCTGTCCTGTGACCATGTCAAGCTCATTTTTGTCTTGGAATCTTTACAAGAGTCATTCTTTTTGCCTGGAACATTCTTTCTCCAAATCTAGTCACCATTCAGCCTTCAACTCAAACATCTCAGATTTTGAGGGTATATTGTTCTGTTGCTAACTCGTGTCCGATTCTTTGTGATCCCCATGGACTGTAGCACACCAGGCTCCTCTGTCCTTTACTATCTCCCAGAGTTTGCTCAAATTCATGTCCCTTGAGTCAGTGATGCTATCTAATCATCTTGCCTCTGCCACCCCCTTCTTTCCTTTCCATCTTTTCCGGCTGTGGTCTGAATCAATGCTCATAACCAAGACTGAGAGTAGTGCTTGCTGTGTTGTAGGTGCTCAAGAGATACTTGTTGAGCTAGTGGAATAGAAGAGATCCAAGTTCAGTGACTGTTTTTCATCCTTAGTTCTCAGTGTCTGACACACAGTAGGTCCATGGAAACTGTTTTTCAAATGAATGTAAGCATTCATTTGTTAGATGTGGATTGCAGACTGAGAACTTAAGAAAAGAAGTCAATATGTCTTCTGTGTTCTCCACTTAGCTTTCATGGTGTAGCCTCTGGTTTAGAGAAGACAGATGCCTCTAATTTTCTACTGTTCTCCTAAAGGGTGATCTTTCTAATTCCTTACTCTACATCTGTCAGGTTGCACTTCAGTGGTAAGCAGGGCTGGGAAAGCTGGCAGGGGGCTGCCTTTCTCTCAGGGGAGAATTTACTGGCCAGTCTGGCTATTGCCTTCTTTCCTGGCCACAGTCTGATAATTTCAGCCCTCAGCCAAACAGATGGACAATAGTAGCATTGAAATGAAGATATTCACGTAAATATCACTGAACAAATGGATGCTCAGCTGAACTAAAAGAAGGGAAACAAGACGGGAACACGAAATTAACAGCTGGGAAGATAATTTGCCACATTAACGACTTTTCCTGGCAAGCTGTTCTTGGGAGGACACAGATCCAGGATCGAATTCATTTTCTTGATCAGTGGAGCTGAATGCAGAGGTGACACCTGGTACATGAAGCCTGATAAATCATACATTGTAAATCACCTAGCCCTGATAGGAAAATCCTCAGTGCTCACAAGAGATGCTTTTCTCATGGAGGACTGGCTTTCAGTAGGATTTAAATAGTCTATTCTCATTCATTACATTCTTGAGAGCCTACTATGCACCTCTTTGCTAGGTCCTGAGACTAAAAAGATAAAAGCCACCCGTCTGTGACTGTAATCCATCCAGAGAGGCAGAGTTGTAATTTGGCCAGCACAGGATTGTGTAGATCTTGCTAGAAATGTCCACAGTGGGAGTACAAAGGAGGAGGTGATCAGGTCTTGCACTGGTCTGGGAACCATGCAGACGCATCATTAAAGGAGGTGACGCCTGTGAACATTAATGAGCTCAACATAGATGAACAGGTCAGTCTGGGCAGAGGAACCAGCAAGAACAGAAGTGCAGCTGTCCACCCTTGAACTGTCCATCAAGACATGGAACAGTCAGCTTGACCTGGGAAGAGGAAAGAATCAGGAGCAAGAGGATGTGGGATGCCCACAATATTCAGCTTCTCTTCTAGACTGTGGAAGTCTTGCTTTTGAATCTCTAATGCCTATCCCATTACAGTTATCAATAAATACTTTTCACATGAATGAATGTATGAAAGATGGCAAGAGGTTCCATCCCTCCTTTTTCTTCAACCAGGCATTGGGAAGGGTTGGATAAAAATGTTATTCTGGGTAACCCCATAATGTATACTAAACATATGTCAGTGCTCTTGGTCCAGAATAGAGCAATGACTGAAGGCATGTTGTGTGCTATAGATTTTCTGTTGTTCTGTGCTGGGGCTTTGTAGTATTGGCTATTAGCTGTCCAGAAAACTTGCTGATCAAGTGAAGTTAAGCTTATTTAGCTTATTACAATAAAAGAACATCAAATGAGTATCCATAGTGCATTCAAAAACAAAGATAAAGAGTGATGACTAGTATTATTTAGGGTGCATGATCTTTACCTTAGGACTTACAAGAGGGGAACTAATTGAGGGTGGGCAGAGTTACAAAGTCCCTAACTTACTATGGTTAAATTGACCATTTTTCACATTAAAATGGTGGGAAAGTGAATCACGTTCAGTAGAAACTGTAGTCTGAATTTTAAATTTTGATCTTTTTTCAGGCTAGTGATCTATCAGGTCCCATCAGCCACATGATCATAAAGGTAAACAATTGATACACTTGAAACCATTCTGTACCTGTTCAGTTCAGTTCGGTCGCTCAGTCGTGTCCAGCTCTTTGCGACCCCGTGAACGCCAGGCCTCCCTGTCCATCACCAACTCCCGGAGTTCGCCAAACCCATGTCCATCGAGTTGATGATGCCATCCAGCCATCTCATCTTTTGTCGTCCCCTTCTCCTCCTGCCCTCAATCTTTCTCAGCATCAGAGTCTTTTCAAATGAGTCAGCTCTTTGCATCAGGTGGCCCAAGTATTGGAGCTTCATCTTCAACATCAGTCCTTCTAATGAACACCCAGGACTGATTTCCTTTAGGATGGACTGGTTGGATCTCCTTGCAGTCCAAGGGACTCTCAAGAGTCTTCTCCAACACCACAGTTCAAAAGCATCAATTCTTCTGCGCTCAGCTTTCCTTATAGTCCAACTCTTACATCCATACATGACCATTGGAAAAACCATAGCCTTGACTAGATGGACCTTTGTTGGCAAAGTAATGTCTCTGCTTTTTAATATGCTGTCTAGGTTGGTCATAACTTTTCTTCCAAGGAGTAAGTGTCTTTTAATTTCATGGCTGCAATCACCATCTGCAATGATTTTGGAGCCCAGAAAAATAAAATCAGTCACTGTTTCCACTGTTTCCCCATCTATTTCCCATGAAGTGATGGGACCATATGCCATGATCTTAAGTTTTCTGAATGTTGAGCTTTAAGCCAACTTTTTCACCTCCTCTTTCACCTTCATTAAGAGGCTCTTTAGTTCTTCTTCACTTTCTGCCATAAGGGTGGTGTCATCTGCATATCTGACCTGTATTGCCCTTCTATTTTTCACTTTCAGTCAGTACAGTATTCAATACATTGCATTAGATAGTCAAAACTTTATTATAGAATAGGCTTTGCCTTAGATCATTTTGTCTACTATAGGCAAACGTGAGCTTCCCAGGTGGCGCTAGTGGTAAAGAACCTACCTGCCAATGCAGTGGACATAAGAGATGTGGGTTTGATCCCTGGGTTGGGAAGATCCCCTGGAGGAGGGCTTGGCAATCCACTCCAGTATTCTTGCCTGGAGAATCCCATGGCAGAAGAGCTTGTTGGACTATAGTACATAGGGTTGCAAAGAGTCGGATGCTACTGAAATGACTTAGCACGCATGCATGCATAGGCTAATGTAAGTGTTCTAAGCAGGCTTAAAGTAAGTGAGGCCCAGTAATGATAAGTTAAGTGGACTAAATGTATTTTCACCTTCTGATGAGTTTATTGGGATGTAACCGCAGAGTAAGTTGAGGGAAATCTGTAAAAGCTTTTGATTGATATATCATTAGTGAAAGGTCTCAGTGCCAGCATTGATACTGTTAATCTTGAGCACAGTCTGTTTCTCAGGAGAAGGTATTTTTGAAATAAGTAAATAATGTGTTTTTTTGGCCTTATCTCAGATTGTTTAGCACAAAATCTAGTCAAGTGTGCTTTGTTCCAGAGTTGTTGAGCGCCGTGACAGGAAAGTATGCTGGTTCAGTTTTCAGTAGGTTCCAGCGCACAGAGGCAGAAACATACATGTTGGGCCCAACAGTCATTCGCTTATTCATTCTTTTATTATATCCTTCTTTATTTTTATGCTTTCATTTTTTATTTCATTTGTAAAACAAATGTGTGTAGAGACTATCAGATTAAAAATAAGTGTATCCTAAGGTTTCAGGTGTGGAGCTAGGCACCAAGGAGTAAAAGAATGAAAAAAAAAAAGACTGCATTTATGACATGAACAGAGTAAGTGAGCTATCGAAGAATAGTTGCTATGGTGCAGAAGACGCTAGTATTTCTCAAAGTGGGGTCATAGACCACCTAGGCTGCTTTGTAAAAAATCTCATTTTATTGTGGTAGTTGCTCCCAACACGAGGTCTACACTCTTTCTTTATTTTTCGGCTGTGCTGAGTCTTTGTTGCTGCACGTGGGCTTTCTCTAGCATTGGCGAGTGGGGCTACTTTTCCTTGTGGTGCTCGGACTTATTGTGGTGACCTCTCTTGTTGCCAAGCACAGGCTCTAGAGCGTGCAGGCTCAGTAGCTGTGGCACATGGGCTTAGTTGCCTCAAAGCATGTGTGAGACCTTCCCGGACCAGGGATCAAACCCGTGTCCCCTGCATTGGCAGGTGGATATTTAACCACTGGGCCACCAGGGAAGTCCTGATCAGCCTGTCTTAGATACTCCATACATCTAAGAGTCATACCATATTTGCCTCTTGGAGACTGTTTTATTTTACTCAGCAAATTGTCCTTAAGGTTCATCCATGTCATCATGTATTTCAGAATTTTCTTCTTTTTCAAGTCTTGACTAGTACTGTGCTACATGGAATACACTAAGCTGCTTTTTAAGTGTTCAGGCTCCTGAGCACTAGTTGAGATATATTGAGTCAGAATTTCTTGGAATGGGCTCAAGAATTTGTATTTTAAGGTCTTTCCCAAAATTCTCATGCTAATTTACTTTTGAGAACTACTAGTTAACACCATGAGAAATACTCTGCTTGCTGAGATCATTATAAACTCCGTCACCCTAATAAAGTGCAAATAATTGTTGGAGGAATAAATGAACATGATTAACTAGGGAGGAGCAAAGATGAAAGGGCATTTCAGAGGTCAAAGTCTAGAGCAGTGGTGTCCTTGAAGAATGACTAGAGACCGGTATATCTGGTTCTGCTATGCCCTTGAAGTACCAAGGTATCATTTTCCTCTTCTTGTTCACATCAGGATGAGAATTAATTTTATAATTATCTCCACAGGCCATACAGTTCTCATGGAAATCAGCCATGGGACAGGGTGTCCTGACTCTCCTGGTCGGTCGCCTAATCGTACGTACATGAGAAATGTCATGTTTCTCCCTGAGGTTAAAATGAGTTGGAATAGCCTATATGAGTTCTTTTTTTTTTTTCTTTTTCTTTTGATCTAATTTTAAGAAAATCTCTTTTTTTCCCACTGAATAATTCAAAAATTTTCAATTTGCATGCTTCAAGTTTCCATTGAGCGTTCCATTTTTTTTTTTCCTGCAAATCACATAATTCTGGAGCCCTTTCCATGTTTTTATCTCCTAGGCCATTCTCCAAAGAACAAGTTTGAAATATAGATAAGCTACCACATGGCAGAGCGTGAAAAGTACCGGATTAGAAGTTCCGGTTCTGGGTCCAAGTCTCACTGTCTCACTAACCTGTGAGGTGATCTTGAATGAGTTCCTTTATCTGTGAAGTTTGCTTTTTCTCGCTTTTCTTTTGTTGTTTGTCAGTCGCTAAGTCATGTTCTACTCTTTGTGACCCCATGGACTGCAGCACTCCAGGCTTCCCTGTCTTTCATTATGTTCTGGAGTTTGCTCAAACTCATGTCCATTGAGTTATGGTAACTCTTCAATGAGACAATATATGTAATATGCCTAGTTTTATACCTGACATGAAATAAGTGGCTAATTTATTAGATTTATAAATATAGATTTCCTTGCATGATAGGTATTATTTCTTTTAAAAATATTTATATTTATTCATTTATTTGACTGTACCTGGTCTTAGTTGTGGAACATGGGATCTTTAGTTGCTGCATGCAAACTCTTAGCTTTGGCATGTGGGATCTAGTTCACCATCGAACGTGGGCCCCCTACATTAGGAGCTCAGAGTCTTACGTACTGCACCCCTAAAGAAGTCTCCTGAGTGCATTTCTTTACATATGCAACCCACATCACTTTTGAGTTGGGAGACTGTACTTACAGAAAACCATTAGTGATCGAATTTTTTTGTTGATATGATGGGTGAAGCAGTTTTGATGGTGATCAGAGGTGTGCATGGTCTGGGGCAGTGTTTCACACAACAAGATCACCTGGGGATCTTGTTAAAATGTAGAGTCTAAATCTCAGGACTGAGCTTCTGTAGTTCAAAACAGGATCCAGGTGATGCCAGAGTGTCTAATTATGGACCAGCTTCCTTCAAGAGCTCTAAGGAGGAGCCTGGATGTGTTTTGTGTGTGGCAGAAACAGGCCAGATGTTCAACCACCCCATTCACCCTTCTGGACAGTCCAGGGCAGCTGGACCCCCTTGCCAGAAGGGCTACTTGGCTGGAATCTGGCCAGTGGAATCTGGAGGGAGTAATAGATTTCTGACTATACAATGTCCCGTGATATTCCTTCTCTCTCTTTGCTTATCACTGGGCTGTACATAAAGGATCCAGTGGAGAGTTCTCTAGAGTGTCTGGGGCTGGTATCATCCCAAGACAAAAGAAGCTGTGGTCCCAAAAGCAATATCGAGAATGCCTCTTACTGCTTGGATTGCCAATGGAGGCAATGACCCAAGTGAGAAATAAAACTTTGAATTAGAGTTTGCATCTTTTCCAGGTATATGAAACTAACACAATATTGGAAAACAACCATACTGCAATTTAAAAACAGAACTGTGGTTGCATTAGCCCACTGAGGTTTTGATTGTTAGTTACAATAGCTGGTATAAATTCCCTGACTGGTCAAACAGGTGTGCTAGGCTATGGATCCCCTTAGTCCTTGAGGTGAGCTACACTGGCAGCACTTCCTGGTCCCCCTCTTCCAGCTTCATGCAGTCTCTTCTATCAGCTCCATTGTGTCAGACAAACAGTAACATTTTTCTGTGTGCCATAACTTGAGAAAGTTGAAAAACACTAAATAAACACAGTCTGGACTCAAGTATTAGGAAGCCCTGGCATTCCCCTCCAAGCACTGTTGTGTTTCATTTCATCACCTCCATTCATCTACATCACCTTCCTCTGCCTCAGTTTTCTCGTGTCCCACTCCACTTTAATGTGACCATTTTGTAAGCCAAATGTGAGAAAACTCCAATACGCTTGGTAGTGTCCAGGAAACTCCTGGTGCAGAGTGATGGTTTGATGGGCACAGAAGAGATTTAGCCATAGGCACAGCACAGTGGATAGCGGAGGCAAAAGAGCAACCAAAAGACTCATGGGCTTGATTCACAAATGAGAAATGGAACTCGTTTTGAGAAATCAATTGGGTGTCATGGAATATTTATTGGTCCCTGCTCCTGGCAAGTGTTGCATTCGGCTAATGCGCCCTCGTTTACAACCTCAGCTCCCAGAGTTGGCGCGTGTTGTCCATCTCCTTCTTCTTCTCATGATTACAAGAAAGGTTGCTGCTGACTTCCTGATGGAATTTTTCAATTCTCCTTGAATGTTCTGGGATAATGAATTTTGTTCTCAACCATCAGACACCCTGACATTTAGCTGAGTTTCGGTGGTATCCTTGTAGGTAGAATCACTCAGGGATGGTTTCAAAGGCAGAGACGTATTTCATAGAAATTGTAGACTCACAGACTCACAGTATTAGAAACCTCTATGCTTGACCTCTTCATTTCACAGATGAGGCCCCAGAAGGGAAAGCCACCTGCCCGGATTCATCTTACAATGGCATTAGACTATCTCCTGGTTAACCACAGAATGCAATAACCATTCCATCTCTCTCTATGGACAGCAGCGACCACCAGTGATGGGCTCTTCAGTGGCTGTATATCTTATAATTCTCACTGTGCCTACCCAAAAGAGTACTCCCTAAATGCTACTGAGCAGGCTTTCTAGGTGGCACAGCAGTAAAGAATCAGCCTGCCAATGCAGGAGAGGCTAAAGACACAGGTTCGATCCCTGGGTCAGGAAGATCCCCTGGAGAAGGAAGTAGCAATCTACTCCAGTATCCTTGCCTGGGAAATCCCATGCACAGAGGAGCCTGACAGGCTACAGTCATGAAGTTGCAAAAAGTCAGACACAGCTGAGCAACTGAGCATACATGCATGCAAATGTTGCTGAAATTAAATATCTGCTTTTATTTATTATAAAGCAGGTCTTCTCAAGTAGATATCATGAAACATTTATGGGGCTGTAAGGGGAAAAATATATGCTACATAATATTGAGTCAAAGAGGGAATGCTTCTGTTGACTGATTTTTGCTAGATAACCTTTAGATGTATTCTCATTTAACTCTATACAGGTTATTATTTTAGAGATTATTTGAAGAGGTGAAGTGGTATCATAAAATGAAATAAATAATAATGTAAAGATCACAATAATGTGGAGATCTACAATAATGTAGAGATTGGCTATGAAAATTTGCTTGCAATTTGGGACTTTGGATTTCAAGATTGGGACTTGGGGGACAAAGTACCTATAAAAATGTACTCAGTTTGGTATTACAGTTCTTTTATTAGTAAGCAAAAGCAGGGAGTTCTTCTTTCTTTTCTTGGGGAAAGCCAGGAATTGTGGCCTTTGAGGAAAAAGCATCTTTTAATTGTTTTTGATAACTGAAAACAAATGATCTTTCTTGTAACTCCATGGGAAAGAAATAAGCTTTGAAACACAGAGTCCACATGACCACAGACAAGAACAAAAGAATTAGAGTCTAAATTTAAATTTAAAACGGTGAGTTGGCACATGGAAAGAGCAATGGGTTCTTAATCCGAGGTTCTTCATCTTTTCCATAAGACAGTTGCAGTTCCTTTCAGCTGGAACATTCTAGGATTGAAGGTCAGTGAGCGGGTAAGTGGTAGCACAGTAAGGTGGGTTCTCATTATAGATGGGGGGCCACACAGACCTGGATTTGGCTCCTCCTTCCATTCCTCCTCCATTACTTGTTGAGTAATCTTGGGTAACTCGCTTAACTTCCTTGAATCCGAAATCTCTTTTATTATAAGAGAATAAGAATTATTATAAAAATACCTGTCTTGTAAGGTGATTGTAAAACTCAGTAACAGAAGGTTACTTTCCTAAACTGGTACTGTATTATGGAGTACCTGATAAATGGTTTGTCCAAAGTCACAGGGAAGCAGTCTAAGCACTTGGACCCAGTTTCTCTGCCTTCCAGTCCATTGAGCTTTACATTATGCTTAATTGCCTTTAGATGATATTAAGGACGTCAGAAGTGACACAAATTAAGGGTGTTAAGAACTTGCTGAGGAAGTCTTTGCTCACCCTGCTGTTTTATCTGCTCTGGTTCAAGCCCTAAGCCTTGCTCACCTCTACTGTTGCATTATTTTCCTCTCTAGTCTTCCTTTCTCCAGAATCTTTTGTTGTAATCCACACTCCATCCTGTAGCCAGAGTCATCTTCCTAAAGTGAATCTTAAAAGTCACTTGAGTGTGTATATAACTTCCTTGGCTTCCTTTCAACTAGGAATAAAGCCCAAGGTCTTTGTTGAGGTGTCTCAGGCAGGGTCTAATTGGAAGACATAGACCACCTAAATATTTAATAAAGAGGGTCTTTTGATCCAGGGAATTTGTTAGAGGTGATTGCATTGCTGAAAAGGCAGACAAGGGACAGAGGCAACCCAAAGGTTAGTGACGGGGGCACTAGCACCAGCCTGAGGCCAGAGGGACAAAGGACTCAGGGACCAGGGTAACCTGAAAGCTGGAAACATCATGGGAAGGTCAGTCTGATGATGGAGGGAGCCATGGAGGAGACTCAGCCACAGCAAGATATCACGTGAAGCAGAGGATAATGGGAAGAAAGCCCCCTCGCTTTCCCCATCTCCTTACTGTTCCTACCCCTCTTCTCCCATTGTCTGAGGCCAGTTAGAAGTCAGCTGATACAGGAGACTGTAGGACCAGCCACCCTGAGATACAGATCAGGATAAATGAGGAAGGACAAGGACTGCATTGCCCTAGGACCCACATGGTGTCCTTATCAGGTCCTTATCAGACCAATAGCCACATCTCTGGACTCATCTTCCAGATATTTTTCTCTTTGATGCTCCACACCTTATAAAGCTCTTCCTGAAAGTAGCTCTTGCTTAGCATCACTAAGGTACTTAGCAAGCTCCTCTCAATATTCATGACCTATTTTTTAAATACACTGTCCATGATACAAAGACTTTCCTAAACATTGAGAAAGGAGCCAATCAGCCTCATTGAATGACTCAGCATCGTGCACTGTGATCATTTTCCATTCACATCTGTATCTCACATTTGAAGCCCAGGACCAAGTCTATTTTCTCTTGGATTCTCAGCATTGAGCACAGGAACTGGTACATAGGAGGTCTTCAAAAAGTGTTTGTAGAATGACAAATGAAAGATGACTCTGACTTCTGTGATCCAGAGTCAAGATGTTTTCATTGTTGTTCAGTCACTAAGTTGTGTCTGACTCTTTGTGACCCCATGGACTGTGGCATGCCAGGCTCCTCTGTCTTCTACATCTCCCAAATTCATGTCTATTGAGTCAGTGATGCCATCTAGCCATCTCATCCTCTGTTGTTCCTTTCTCCTCCCACCTTCAATCTTTCCCAGTATCAGGGTATTTTCCAGTGAGTCAGCTCTTTGGCATCAGGTGGCCAAAGTATTGGAGCTTCAGCTTCAACATCAGTCCTTCCAATGAATATTCAGGGTTGATTTCCTTTAGGATTGACTGGTTTGATCCCCTCAGAGTTCAAAGGACTCAAGACTCTTCTCTAGCACCACAATTTGAAAGCAGAAATTCTTCAGTGCTCAGCTTTCTTTATAGTCCAACTCTCACATCCATGCATGACTACTGGAAAAACTATAGCTTTGACTATACGGCCTTTATTGGCAAAGTGATGTCTTTGTTGGTGAAGTGAGTTGACATAATTGGTTATTTGTTTAGATCCAATAGCCATCTATATTGTTCACCTAGGACTTCTATAATGAAATACCATAGATGGGGTGCCTTAGGATGTGGAAATTAATTTCTCACAATTCTGGAGGTTGGTAGACTAAGATCAAGGTGCCTACGGACGTGGTGTCTCCTGGGGCCTCTCTCCTTGGTTTGTGGGTGGCGGCCTCCTTATGTCCTCATGTATCCTGTTCTCTGTGAGTGTGTCTCCTTGGTATCTCTTCTTCAAAGGACATCGGCCATATTGGATAAGGGCTCCACCTTTATGACCTCATTTAACTTTTACTACATCAAATACAGTCAGTTTAGAACTTCTACATATGAGTTTTGGGGTAACATAATTCAGCCTACTGTGCCACTCCTCCAGGAAACCTTCAAGGAGACCCGGATGAGTCTTGTTAGGAAGACTGATTTTTGAATGGTAGATCTCTGCTTTGAGAGTCCTCCAAGCCCAAATGTTGGGAGAATCCTTTGACTTTCTCTGTCCACTGGCTGCCTGGTCAGAAGACCAAGGCTCCCAGGTCACTCCTGTTCTCTGGAATCCCCCCAAAAGGGGGGGCCTTCTCCATGATGTTCTGAATGTCCCCGTCTGACTATTCATTATTTCTCCAGACTGTAATGATGATCCCAGCTTGAGATGGGAAAGAATAATGAACCATTTATTCACATTCAAGACACTAATTAAAAAGGCACAGTATTGTTTTCGCGCATTTTCTTGATGACTTAATTATAGCGAGGCTGTGAAAACATCACATTTTGAGGCTTGAAAGTGACTGTAATGTAAAAGCCCACAATGACTGCCATGAGCCTGAGGGATGAGAGGTAAGGAGCAGGCAGATAGAAGAAGTGTAGGGGTTGGTCAGGCTTCGAGCTCTAATTCTCCTTGACTTGGCTGAGTGACCTCAGGCCAGCCACTTCACCTCTCTGGTCCTGTTTCTTTTTACAGAAATACATGTGAAGTTCCAGAACTACTTCACTCACTTGCTGTGAGGATCGTATGGACCCTTCACAGTGTCATCACTGAAGGCTCGTAAGCCATGTTAAACTACTAACTGTTGAAGGAACCTGGCCCATTGGTTTGCAACAGATCATAAATGACGGCACCATTGTTGTGTCAAACAATCTGGTTTGCTGTCATTTGGAAGAGGAAAAGAATAGTGGTGGATGATAAGCTTGAACAAAGTGTTGAGTTGGCCAAAAAGTTCATTTGGGTTTTCTAGATCGTGTTAGGGAGTCTTTTCTTTCAGGGGTAGATCTCTGCTTTGAGACAACATTTGGGCCAACCTGATAAATGGTACAAACTAAAGAAGAGATTGGCATGTATCAAATACCTTCCTTAAACCAAGAACTTCCTAATTATTTAAACTTTTCATTGAGGCAAGCATTATTTTCCCCATTTTATAGATGAAGACTCTTAGACTCTGAGAGTCCTCCATGGTCTGAACTCAGTCGTGTCCAACTCTTCATGAACCCAGGGACTGTAGCTCGTGAGGCTCCTTTGTCCATGGAATTCTCCAGGCCAGAGTATGGGAGTGAGTTGCTATTCCCTTTTCTAGGGGATCGTCCCAGCCCAGGGATTGAACCTGGGTCTCCTGCATTGCAGGCAGATTCTTTACTATCTGAGCTACGAGAGAAGCCCTCTAGGAGTCCTGTGTTTACCTAAACTTACTAAAGGCACTGCACACACCTGATGAATGAAAAGTTAAGGTTAGAACCCAAGATATGAACTTTCCCCTTAGGACTGCTTTTACCGTGTCCCACAGGTTTTGGGTTGTTGTGTTTTCATTTTCATTTGTTTCTATGCAAAGTTTGATTTCTTTTTTGATTTCTTCTGTGATTTGTTGGTTATTCAGCAGCATGTTGTTCAGCCTCCATATGTTGGAATTTTTAATAGTTTTTCTCCTGTAATTGAGATCTAATCTTACTGCATTGTGGTCAGAAAAGATGCTTGGAATGATTTCTATTTTTTGAATTTATCAAGGCTAGCTTTATGGCCCAGGATGTGATCTATCCTGGAGAAGGTTCCATGTGCACTTGAGAAAAAGGTGAAATTCATTGTTTTGGGATGAAATGTCCTATAGATATCAATTAGGTCTAACTGGTCTATTGTATCATTTAAAGTTTGTGTTTCCTTGTTAATTTTTTGTTTAGTTGATCTATCCATAGGTGTGAGTGGGGTATTAAAGTCTCCCACTATTATTGTGTTATTGTTAATTTCTCCTTTCATACTCGTTAGCATTTGTCTTACATACTGCGGTGCTCCCGTGCTGGGTGCATATATATTTATAATTGTTATATCTTCTTCTTGGATTGATCCTTTGATCATTATGTAGTGACCTTCTTTGTCTCTTTTCACAGCCTTTGTTTTAAAGTCTATTTTATCTGATATGAATATTGCTACTCCTGCTTTCTTTTGGTCCTTATTTGCATGGAAAATCTTTTTCCAGCCCTTCGCTTTCAGTCTGCATGTGTCCCCTATTTTGAGGTGGGTCTCTTGTAGACAACATATGTAGGGGTCTTGTTTTTGTATCCATTCGGCCAGTCTTTGTCTTTTGGTTGGGGCATTCAACCCCTTTACGTTTAAGGTAATTACTGATAAGTATGATCCCATTGCCATTTACTTTATCATTTTGGGTTCGAACTTATACACTGTTTTTGTGTTTCCTGTCTAGAGAATATCCTTTAGTATTTGTTGGAGAGCTGGTTTGGTGGTGCTGAATTCTCTCAGCTTTTGCTTGTCTGAAAAGCTTTTGATTTCTCCTTCATACTTGAATGAAATCCTTGCTGGGTACAATAATCTGGGTTTTAGGTTATTTTCTTTCATCATTTTAAGTATGTCTTGCCATTCCTCCTGGCTTGAAGAGTTTCTATTGAAAGATCAGCTGTTATCCTTATGGGAATTCCCTTGTGTGTTATTTGTTGTTTTTCCCTTGCTGCTTTTAATATTAGTTCTTTGTGTTTGATCTTTGTTAATTTGATTAATATGTGTCTTGGGGTGTTTCGCCTTGGGTTTATCCTGTTTGGGACTCTCTGGGTTTCTTGGACTTGGGTGATTATTTCCTTCCCCATTTTAGGGAAGTTTTCAACTATTATCTCCTCAAGTATTTTCTCATGGTCTTTCTTTTTGTCTTCTTCTTCTGGAACCTCTATGATTCGAATGTTGTAGCGTTTAATATTGTCCTGGAGGTCTCTGAGATTGTCCTCATTTCTTTTAATTCGTTTTTCTTTTATCTTCTCTGATTCATTTATTTCTACCATTCTATCTTCTAATTCACTAATCCTATCTTCTGCCTCTGTTATTCTACTATTTGTTGCCTCCAGAGTGTTTTTAATTTCATTTATTGCATTATTCATTATCTATTGACTCTTTTTTATTTCTTCTAGGTCCTTGTTAAACCTTTCTTGCATCTTCTCAATCCTTGTCTCCAGGCTATTTATCTATGATTCCATTTTAATTTCAAGATTTTGGATCAATTTCACTATCATTATTCGGAATTCTTTATAGAAAGCCCAGAGATAAATCCACGCACATATGGACACCTTATCTTTGACAAAGGAGGCAAGAATATACAATGGATTAAAGACAATCTCTTTAACAAGTGGTGCTGGGAAATCTGGTCAACCATTTGTAAAAGAATGAAACTAGAACACTTTCTAACACCATACACAAAATTAAACTCAAAATGGATTAAAGATCTAAACATAAGACCAGAAACTATAAAACTCCTAGAGGAGAACATAGGCAAAACACTCTCCGACATACATCACAGCAGGATCCTCTATGACCCACCTCCCAGCATATCAGAAATAAAAGCAAAAATAAACAAATGGGACCTAATTAACCTTAAGCTTCTGCACATCAAAGGAAACTATCAACAAGGTGAAAAGACAGCCTTCAGAATGGGAGAAAATAATAGCAAATGAAGCAACTGACAAACAACTAATTTCAAAAATATACAAGCAACTCCTACAGCTCAACTCCAGAAAAATAAATGACCCAATCAAAAAATGGGCCAAAGAACTAAATAGACATTTCTCCAAAGAAGACATACAGATGGCTAACAAACACATGAAAAGATGCTCAACATCACTCATTATCAGAGAAATGCAAATCAAGACCACTATGAGGTACCATTTCACACCAGTCAGAATGGCTGCGATCTAAAAGTCTACAAATAATAAATGCTGGAGAGGGTGTGGAGAAAAGGGAACCCTCTTACACTGTTGGTGGGAATGCAAACTAGTACAGCCACTATGGAGAACAGTGTGGAGATTCCTTAAAAAACTGGAAATAGAACTGCCTTATGATCCAGCAATCCCACTGCTGGGCATACACACTGAGGAAACCAGAATTGAAAGAGACACGTGTACCCCAATGTTCATCGCAGCACTGTTTATAATAGCCAGGACATGGAAGCAACCTAGATGTCCATCAGCAGATGAATGGATAAGAAAGCTGTGGTACATATACACAATGGAGTATTACTCAGCCATTAAAAAGAATACATTTGAATCAGTTCTAATGAGGTGGATGAAACTGGAGCCTATTATACAGAGTGAAGTAAGCCATAAGGAAAAACACCAATACAGTATACTAACGCATATATATGGAATTTAGAAAGATGATAACAATAACCCTGTGTACGAGACAGCAAAAGAGACACTGATGTATAGAACAGTCTTATGGACTCTGTGGGAGAGGGAGAGGGTGGGAAGATTTGGGAGAATGGCATTGAAACATGTAAAATATCATGCATGAAATGAGATGCCAGTCCAGGTTCGATGCATGATATTGGATGCTTGGGGCTAGTGCACTGGGACGACCCAGAGGGATGGTATGGGGAGGGAGGAGGGAGGAGGGTTCAGGATGGGGAACACATGTATACCTGTGATGGATTCATTTTGATATTTGGCAAAACTAATACAATTATGTAAAGTTTAAAAAAAAAAAAAGAACCCAAGATAGAGGAACTCTATGTAAGGGTTTGTCCCATTACAGCATATTGTTAAACGTTACTCAAATGATAAAAAATAATTTGCTAGTAATTCCACGTATCCATGAATAAAATGGAATATCTCACATACTAGCATATCAATGCCCTTAGATGCATTTGAACAGATACTTGGTCTCCCAGGGTCAAGTGTATTGGAAGGATTCATGCCTCAGTGTGTGATGTGATGGGTATTGTCAGGATGTTAAAGTATGTTCTGTTGACTTACCAGTCATTCAACTAAACCACATTCTGGACCACATTAGGGGAAGCTGTGACTGGATCCTGGCCAATGAATGATGGTGAGACTTGAGCTCCAGACCTGGACCATAAAATCTGCACAAGCTTCCCATCCTTCCTTCCTTTTTTTTTTCCCCTGGTTTATTAGGTGATCATAGGGGTGTGAGGTATATAGTACAGTCTTAGACGAAAAGATCCTGGTTTATCTCCACTCCTGTGAACCTGCATGAGTGTGCTATGGGCAAGAATTGAAACTTTAATTATGACTTGGAGTTGTTGATAATGGATGTTAGTACCTTGCCTAATACAGATAACCTCTAGCATCCTTTTACCCTGGAATTGTTTAGGATTCAGTGAAATTAATTATAATGCAGGGAAGCCCTTAAGCAACATAAATAAATGGAAGATTTCATTGTCATAAAATTGATTGCATGTTTTCAGATGTTTTTAATAGCTTTGGGGAAATACTGAAGTGTTTTATATGACATATATAAATACCTGCCAGTAAGACGTTCTTCATTTTTTTCTGTGCCTCAGGTAAATTCTTTGTACTTCAGTGAATAATTTCTTTATAAAAATCCCTTCATTTATTAATCTTCTAATTTATTTAACCAACATTTGGTGTGTGAAAGGTTCAGGAACTCTGTGATCTCCAGTCTGGAAATACAAAGATGAATGATGTAATTGTAAATCTCCAGGAGCTGGCAAGACCATAGGCTTTGAAGGGATCCTAGATGATATTCTGTTTATCTACCTTCCTCTGCTTAGATGTTTTCCCTGAGCAATCATCAGCAATAAGACTTCCAAGAATCCACCTGCAATGCAGGAGACCCAGGTTCGATCTCTGTGTCGGGAAGATCCCCTGGAGAAGGGAATGGTAATCCATTCCAGTATTCTTGTCTGGAGAATTTCATGGACAGAGGAGCCTGGCAGGTTACAGTCCATGGGGTTACAGACTGTTATCTGTCATGCACATGACTGAGAAACTAACATTTTCACATTTTTTTGCAAATTGCATCCCGGTCACTCTCATTTCTGCTTTTGTCCTCGAATTTCTGTGCACATACAAAGGCAAAAAGATACAGGGGAAGGAGAGAACTTATCAACATCCAAAATGTAGAAATAGCAAATGTTTGTTCTTACCTGGAAACCCTTACATTTTAAAATAAATTCTACCATTTGTGACAACATGGATGAACCCAGAGGACATGCCATTAAGTAAAATAAACCTTAACATCTCAGAAGGAGCGTTGCATGCTTCCAGTTACAGGAGGTATCGAAAACAGTCAATTTGGTAGAAACAGAGAATAGAACGGTGGTTACTAGGGGCTGGAAAGAGGGGGAAATGGAAAGTTGTTGCTCAGGAGTCCAGAGTTTCAGTTATACACGATCCATAGGCTGTAGAGATCTGTTCGACAATGTTGCCCCTGGAGTTAACAACATGGTATTTTGCACTTAACTTTTTAAGAAGGCAGATTTCATGATAAGCACTCTTACCATATACACAAAACTCAGAATGCAAGGAGGCTTTTGGAGGTAATGGACGTGTTTATATGTTTATCACGTTGCTTATAGTGGTACCATCACGCTGCTGTTCAGTCACTAAGTCGTGTCCGACTCTCTGTGACCCCCGGGTATACGCATATGTCCAAAGTCATCAAATTGCATTCACTAAACACACGCAGGTGTTTTGGGTTTTTGTTGTTGTTGTCATTTTGGTATATAAGTTATATTGTTGTTGTTTAGTTGCTAAGTCATGTCCAACTCTTTTGCAACCCCGTGGACTGTAGCCCGCCAGGCTCCTCCGTCCATAGGATTTCCCAGGCAAGAATACTGGAATGGGTTGCCATTTCCTTCTCCAGGGAAACTTCCTGACCCAGGGATTGAACCCATATTTCCTGCTTTGGCAAGAAGATTCTTTACCACTGAGCCACTAGGGAAACTTAATTTTTTTGATTCACCTTTCTTATTTTCTGTGATGGTAGTTCACTCACTTCACTGCTATAAATATTCAGTTTGGTGAAAAAAATATTTTACACCTGTGGATGGGTATTTGGATTGTTTCCAGCTTTTTATTGGTGGATATTTGGACGGCTTCCAGATATTTGCTACTATAAGCAGTGCTTCCATGAGCACAAATATGTGTCTTCTGGTGTATATGTGCAGGAATTCCTCTGGGGTCTCGATTATTCCTCTGATGTTACCCCAGGGTATTTCTGGTCTCCATAGTGTATTTGTGCACGAATTTATAAGATATGCCAGAGACCTTCTAGCTGCTCATGCAACTCATTTCCTTTGGTTACACAAGAAGCCTCCACTTCCAGCCTCACCTGAAGACAGGATGGGGTTATATAGCCGGGATTTGGCTGCCATAATGAGGGTGGAAGTGATTTAACTGCTGGAGTGCGGGAACTCCTTCACTAAGGAAAATGTGCTGTTTTGGCAGGTATGTTCCATGCAGTGATCTTCCTTGGGAGCCTTGCAGGGCATGGCAAATTGTCTTGGCGGGACAGGCATGTTCCTGGCTATTCCGAATAAAGTATCACTCAGGAACAGCCCTATTTACTTCAGCTTGTAACAATAGTCTAAAGTCAGATGCCTGCAGGTTCAGCTCCATGTTCTGTCCCTTGCTAGGCATGGTTTCCCGTCCTAGCTCTGCTGTTTCTAATTCTGTAAGTTTGGGTGAGTTGCTGTGTTGCTCCGTTTTCGTATTTGTAAAATAAGCATCAAAATACCTAATCAGCTGATACCATCATTGTTGCTAATGTTCTACAACAGAGATAATGTGTAAGAAAACACTCTATAAACCCCAAAGTACTATACTCCAGTGTAGAAGAATAGGGTTTCATATTGGGTTTTAGATTTAGAAATGATTAGAGGTATTGTGATTTAAGTCAAGCTTTTTTTGGTGCTGGAAAAAAGAACATAGAAAACTATAACAGTCAGTTCAAAAGGCCAGATGAGTTGATATTTTTTTATAGTGTCTGTTCACCACCAGTGTTTTAGTGTTAGGTGGGAAATCAGAACAAAATCAGTTTAAGTTTGGTTATTTCTGAAGTAATTAACAAAGTAAAGTTGCTCAGTCGTGTCTGACTCTTTGTGACCCCATGGACTGTAGCCTGTCAGGCTCCTCCGTCCATGGGATCTTCCAGGTAAGAATACGGAAGTGGGTTGCATTTCCTTCTCCAAATTAACAAAGGAGTCATTTATAAGAGTTGTATTTTCTCTGAGAGTTACCTTTTGTCACTTTATATAATTATCTAAAACTTTTCACAAACTTTAACATCTGTACAAACATAGAGGTTTACATTTCATGCAGATAAAGATAGGGTAATAAAACAACTTAAAGGTTTTTTTTTTTATCTTTTTACACTAAATGGTAGGAAAAACACCAAAGAAAATCCGTATGAGTGATAGGAGGTCTCTGTAATAGCTCTTCTTTCTAGGAACTTTGCTTTTCTCTCCTTAGTTAGAAAGGAAGTTACTTCTTTAGGTCTTGGGGTCAAAGAATCTGGGTACTTACCCTATCTTTGTCACTAAGAATGTAACTACAAATCAGTATGTAAATGAGCAGTGTAATTTATTTCCAAGTCATTTGCCTTGTGACTTACCTTTAATTAAACTTGTCATGGGGACTTCCCTGGTGGTTCAATGACTAATGCTTCGAGCTCCCAATGCAGGGGCCCCAAATTGGATCCCTGGCCAGGGAACTAGATCCCACATTCCACAACTGAGAGTTTGTATGCCATAACTAAAAATATTCCACCTTCTGCAACTCAAGACTCTGCTTGCCAATACATAAATAACTGAAAAAAAAATCTAGTACTGCCCCTCCCCCAAAACAAAAAACTTGTCACATTCTTAAGGGGAGAATCCAATGTCTGATTTTGTATTTCCTTTCCCAGGGAATGAGAGTTAACATCACTATCAGTAATGATAATCACCTTCTGCATCAATTACCTACTATTACCTAACAAATTCCTTCAAAATTTAGTGACTTTAGATAATGTCGCTTAGTCATATCTGACTATTTGCAACCCCATAGACTGTAGCCCACCAGGCTCCTCTGTCTATGGGGTTCTCCAGGCAAGAATACTGGAGTGGGTTGCCATTTCCTCCTCCAGGGGATCTTCCCAGCCCAGGGATCAAACCTGGGTCTCCTACATTGCAGGCAGATTCTTTACTGTCTGAACCACCAGGGAAGACTTAGACAATAATAAATGCTAATTCTACCTTATAGTTTCTGTGAGTCAGTGATTTGGAAGCAACTTAGCTGGATCATGCTGGCTTAGGGGCTTGCATGAGGTTGCAGTGAAGATGTGGTTGGGGACACAGTTTAGAGACTTGACGGGGTCTAGCCTGGAAGACGCCTTTCTCCAGGGGGTCACTCACATGGCCAGCACAGTGGCTGTTGGTAAGAGGTCTCCTTTTTGCATGATGTTGATCTTTTTGTAGAGCTGTTCATGACAGGGGGCTGCTTTCTTGTAGAGTGGGTGATCTAAGAGGGCAATGTCCTTCATGTTCCAACTGTGGAAGTCACGCAGGCTCATTCCAACAATATCCTTATACAGGACAGCCCTGTTGAATGAGGGAGAAGTCTAGAAAATGTGTTTTGGGGACCATTTTGGAGGCTGTTAAGCACATCATCATACATTTCTGAGTGAAGAAATGACATCAGAAATGAAGAAATTCACAGATGTTTAAGAAAAGTGCTCTCCCATATAGACTTTCTTAGAGGGAGAGATTATATTTGTAGACACGCTTTCTTCACTCCTGACATACCATTCTTTCTTTTTTAGTAGGAAGGAGGCAACAATAATTTCTATATAAACTTAATGTCAATTAACACGGTAATTACAAGACAGTTGCTAATCTCACATGATAATTGATGGTAATTGCTTCCTGCTTTAATTGGTACATAAACAAAGCTATGCAAGAGGAATCCAAACATCCCCTTGAAAGGAAAAAAAAAATCAAAGAAGAAAATTTGTCAAAGTCATTTGTAAGCTGATAAGGAGCTAACGAATCCAGCCTACGTGTCTGCAAGTCATCAACGCAGCTGCTGGCGATGCCTGGCACTTCCTTGGAGCTGGCAAGCATCATGGTACAAATGAGAGTGCCAATCTAGCTGGCATGAGCTTCAGGATGCTGCAGAGATGCGTGCTGATGCCCAGCTGTCCATGGAAGTTCTGCCAGTGCTGAAGTGCGTAAAGGTTGCCAATACGAGAGACCAAAGCAGTCTTCTCAGTGAAAGATGGGACAGTATCCCTCCTCCATTGCCACCTGTGTCTTTCAGAAAGACGGATGCAAAGCAAAATGGGGAGAGGATGAAGGCTAGGGCTGTTTTTGAAATGAAACACAAGGGAAATCTGCATATTATAGTCTCTGAAAGCAAGGGGAAGCACAAGTAGGGAAGTACTGAATTCAGGTAAACAAGTTAGCCTACATTTGTTTGAGAAGGAAAAGGGCCAACATAGGAGGCAGTGAAACTTCCAGAAGCTCAGCTGCATCGCCCTGGAAATATAGGAGAATGGCAGATGGGAATTAATGTCTGTGCCCAAATACAGAGGAAATAACAGAAGATATAGAAGAAAGAAATGTTATCTGAAAATGAGAATTTTGAAAAGTGGAGGCAGGACAAGGTCTTGGAGGCAGGTGACAGAGATATTTGTGTCCTCTGTGCCCTTGGGGACCTGGAGCTTAGTGACATCAACAGTGGTCTCTGTTCAGAGATGCACTGAAGGTGATTCCACACAGGGAACAAACAGGGGAACCAGAGGGGAAAATGCCCTAAAAGTTGGGATCTCAGATCTAGGCAAGTGCAGTCAGAAAGCAGAGTAGACTACCAGGGGGATGGGGAACCCAAGGGCTGCTCACGGGAGATTTCACAGCAGTAAGTTGGAGTGCTTATTGAATTCTAAACGAGGGGTGCCAGACGCTTCAGCCTCAGAGAAGAAACAGAAAGGGAGATTTTTGAAGGTGCAGGAAGGGGAGGAAAGGCACTTGGAGTAAGATTTGATGATGCCACCGAGGATGCCACCATTGTGAAATCTGTTATTGCTGTTGTTAGTTAGTCGCCAAGTCGTGTCCGACTCTTTTGCAACCCCATGGATTGTAGCCCGCCAGGCCCATGGGATTTCCCAGGCAAGAAAACTGGAGCGGCTTGCTATTTCCTTCTCCAGAGGATCTTCCTGACCCAAGGATTGCACTTGAGTCTCCTGCTTGGCAGGCAGATTCTTTACCAGTGAACCACCTGGGAATCCCTTGTGAAATGTGAGACTTTGCTAAAGCAGTGGTCTCTAATGTGCTACTCTCTGGAAGCTGAGAAATTCAGGCTGGGTGGACCCCTCCCTGGCACCGCAAATGATGGCATCAGCTCCATTCAGTCACTCAGTCGTGTCCAACTCTTTGCGGTCCCATGGACTGCAGCACGCCAGGCTTCCCTGTCCATCACCAACTCCTGGTGCTTGCTCAAACCCATGTCTGTAGAGTTGCAAAACATGATTCTATAATCACGCTTGCTTGGCGACCACTCCAACTGGGTTTAATTTTACTCATCATCATTCCTGGACAATCATTTTTAGAACTGAGCTGTAACTCGGCTTGAAGAGCCCTGAGCTTTTCTCTTCTTTCTTTTGGGTACACCTGCAAAGAGAAAGCATTCCATTGGGGTTCCTTGGGTAAAGTGCATTGGGCAGGAAAGGTCTGCATTTGGAAGGAGGGCAGCTTCAATTCAGAGGAGTATCATTCAGCTTGTTTGTTCACACAGCTTAGCCTGCCCTCCTTCCTAATTTCACCGTGATTTCCATCTGTCTGTCTCCACGTGACCATATGTAAGATGGCTTGAACTTGAGGGGTATTATTTTTTGACACCATCAAACAACTACAGATTAGGTTGGAATCCTGGTTCTCCTGTTCATGATCTGGGAAGTGCTGAGAAATCTGTGTGGGGTCTCTGAGCTTTAGTTTCCTGCCCTTAAGTGGGGGTCAAAATTAACTCTTTACAGTACTGTTGTGAGAATTAGATGAAATAATGGCTGTAAAACACTTTATATAACACCTGGTACACGAAAGGATGCAATACATTATATCTTTTTTAAAAATTTATTTATTTTTTACAGAATAATTTATTGCTTTACAAAATTTTGTTGTTTTCTGTCAAACCTCATCATGAATCAGCCACAGGTATACATATATCCCCTCCCTTTTGAACCTCCCTCCCACCTCCCTCCCTGTCCCACCCCTGTAGGTTGATACAGAGCCCCTGTTAGAGTTTCCTGAGACATACGGCAACTTCCCATTGGCTGTCTATTTTACATATGGTGATGTAAGTTTCCATGTTACTCTCTCCATACATCTCACCCTCTCCTCCACTCTCCCCGTGTCCATAAGTCTATTCTCTTTGTCTGTTTCTCCATTGCTGCCCTACAGATAAATTCTTCAGCACCATTACATCTTTTGTTATTATGACACATTTTTTTTTTCAGGGTGGGCTGATGTGTGTGTTGCATATATATATATATGAGAGGGGAAATAATTAGCTTTTACCTTTTGGTTATTCATGGTGACATCTAATGATCAGTACCTGTGTTATCTGCAAGTACCAGATTTTAAAAATTCAATGGAGGTAGTGACAACGGACTCAGAAAAATGGGTGAGCTGGGATAAGGGTTTCTAATATTTTAAGAAGCATTTAATCTAGGCAGTTTTTCAACTAAACCTCATCCAGCCCAATAAAAACAAGTGCACTCGTACAAATGGTCCCTACAAGGCTACTTTTTAAAAAAATTTATTCAGGTATACTTGATCTTGCATTCTGCAACCTTGCTAAACTCACATATTAGTCCCAGGAGATCAAATATAGATCCCCTCAGATGGTCATATTATAAAGGCAATTATGCCATCAGCAAACAGAGACAATTCTTTAGTGATCTGTATACCTTTCATCTCCTTTTATTATCTTACTGCATCAGCTAAGAATTTTAGCACGCCGTTGAATAGTGTGGTGAGAGTGGATGTTTTTACCTTGTTCCCAGGCTCAGGAAGAAAGCACGAATGCTTTCATTGTGAAGTATTTATATTTTCTGTAATTTTTGTAGACATCCTTTATCGAGTTGAATAGCATTCTTTCCACACTTAGTTTTTGAGAGTTTTTTTAAAATATCATGAAGTGGGTGTTAAATTATGTAAAAGCTGATGGGATTTAAATTACTAACATCTTGCTAAATATATCTGTATCTATCTTCATAAGGGATATTGGTCTGTGGTTTTCTATTATAATAATGTCTTTATCTGGTTTTGGTATGAATATGAGTATAATACCTGTTTCATAGAGTGAGCTTTCCTATTCTTACGGAAGGGATTGTGTAGAATTGCTAATTCTTCTTGAAGCATTTGGTGAAAACTTCTAGTGAAACTATCTGGACTTGGAGATGTCTTTTCAAGAGTTTTAAATTATTAATTTAGTTTCCTTAATAGTACAGTACTGTTCAAATGATCTACTTCATATTGGGTAAGATTTGTTAGTTTGTACTTTTTGAGGACTCGTCCTATGTCATCTATGTTTGGAAATTGATTTGTGTACTAATCGAAAGCACGGTGGTGGTGGTTTAGTTGCTTAGTCATGCATGACTCTGCGACTCCTGTGGACTGTACCTGCCAGGCTCCTCTTTGCATGGGATTTCCCAGCCAAGAATACTGGAGTAGGTAGCTATTCCCTTCTTCAGTGGATCTTCCCAACCCAGGGATTGAACCTAGGTCCTGCATTGCAGGCAGACTCTATCTACTGAGCCACCTGGGAAGCCCCAGTAGAACGCATAGTATTCTTTTATTATCCTTTTGTTATCTACCAGGTCTGGGGTAACATTCTTGTTTTATTCTTGATGTTAGTAAAATGCTTTTTGTCTCTTTTTCCCCTTTGTCACTGTTGCTAAAGGTTTGTCAATAGGACTGATCTTTTTTAAAAGAAACCAGCTTCTTGTTTCATTGATTTTCTCGTTCTTTTTCTATTTTAAATTCATTAACTTCTGCACTTGTCTTTGTTGCTTTCTCCCTTCTGCTTAGTTTATTTTGTTCTTTTTTTCCCTAGTATTTTGGGGTGAAGACTTAGGTTATTCATTTGTAATTATATAGATCATGTAATCACTTATTACTATAAATTTCTCAACACTGCTCTGAGACACATGTGCACACACACACACACACATATATATATTTATTTTTATTAAAAATTTTTTTAAAACTTTTCATTTGTATTGGGGTATAGCCAATTAATAAAAAATACTGTGATAGCTTCGGGTGAACAGCCAAGGGATATACTTGCATCCATTGTCCTCCAAACCCTCCCCTCCCGTCCAGGCTGCCGCATAACACTGAGCAGAGTTCCAAGAGACACATTTGTTTTTATATTTAGTGTGTTCATTCTCATCCAGTTCAGTGTATTGTGTCATTCCTCCTTTACTCACAGATTGTTTAGAAGTGGATTGTTAAAAAGCATCTGAGGATTTTCTTTTATTGATTTCTAGTTTGATTCTATGTTTGTCAGAGAACATAATTTTCATGATTTCAACCCTTTTAGTTATTGAGGTTTGCTTATGACCTCATAAGCTTATGGTATGCTCTGTCTTGGTGTACGTTCTGTAGGTACCAACAGAGAGTGTGTGTTCTGCTGGCATTAGAGGGAATGGTCCATGCATGTTGAGTGTATCCTGTAGGTTGATGACGTTGTTGGCTTCTGTATCTTTGTGTTTTTTTTTTTTTTTTCTTTTCTTTTGGCCATGACATGTGGGATCTTAGTTCCCTGACAAGAGATTGAACCTGCATTCCAAGCCCAATTGTTTACAGGCCTCTTTAGAATGTGGGGTAATCCGGGCTTCCTTGTTCTCAGCTCTAAGCTTTAAATCTTAGAAAAATAAGAAAAGTCTTATTCAGCATCCCACTATAGGGAAAAGATTAGGTACTCTAATCAAACACAATCAAGTCCCAAAATATTTAATTTAGATAGTGAACGTTGTGGACTCCGAAATGGGGAAACCACCCCTGAAGTTTGGGTGTCTCTCCCCAGTGCCTCTGGGTCTCTGTCCCCAAAAGATGAGATGATTGAATTGGGAGGGAGCTGAGTGATACAGATATTAATTAGGTTATATTCTAGCGCTACGGAGTTTTGGCTAAGGCTCCACAGCAGAGGACAATCAGAGAAGTAATAGGTAACATGTACAATTATGGGGGAGACATTGCTCCTAAGGCCCTACACATATTCATCCATTTAACCATTATGGAACTGCGGTTAATACTGTGATCATGATCCCTATTTTGCCAATGAGCAAACTAGGGGGTTGGAGGTAGAGTAAACTGGCCAAGGTCACATGTGGGGCAAGTGTCTCATGCAGTCTAAGGACCCATTTCACCATAAGATGCAGGCCCAGATCCAATGAGCATCATCCTTCGTGCAGAAAAGACTGGAGAACCATTGAGGAGGCATCCTTGAAGGCAGTTTGAACAGTGGAGGACTTGGCAATTATTCCTTTCCACTAAAAGAGAAGGGGAGTGGGCACCACCGCCCCCCAACCCCACCCTACACACACACACACAACCGAAACCAGTAACAAAGAATACTTAGCAATTTGGAGCGGTCTGCAGTGGGGATCGTCTTGGTGCTTGGTGTACTTATAGGCTTGCCCTTGTTACCAAAAGGTGGGGTCTGGCTGCTCACACTCAAAAGCCATGTTGGTGGAAAGGAGAGTTTGCTTTATTCCAGATACTGGCCACTGTGGAGGGACAGGGAGGGCAGACGTCTGTCTAAAGGCCGACTGCCCCCACTGCCCCACTGACAGATGCTGCTTGTTTCACCTTGTGGTATGAGCTGAAGATGCTCAAAACTCTCAATGTCCTCCCACAAGACAAAGCTTGGAATGTTTGCCAGGACAGGACGCTTAACAACCAAGAGGACCTCACATACTCAAGCTAAATGAAAGGCGCTGTTGCTTCTTCCTCTTCTCTTTCATTCTTGTTGGGCACTGGAGGAGCCCAGAACAGATGAAGCTGAGGAAGAGCTGGAGCAGGGTGGGGGTGGGGGTAGGACCAGCCATGCCTCTTCCCCTTGCTTCCCCCTCCTCCTCTCCCCTTGGCCAGAGCCTAGGAAGAGCTTTAAAAGAATGCTGATTAAAGGGGTGATGTAATAAGTTTAGGTTTTTCTGATCTCTAAAAATAGAACTGTTATTATAGCTGAAAATAACTAAAAGTCTGGGCTTGAGATGCTGTTAAGGGGATGATGGGGGAGCTCCAGAGGAACCAAGGAAGGCAGTGCTAAAACCATAAGCAAACAAATAAAACCTCTTTACTGCACTCATCGAATGCACCCCGCTCAATAAGCTAGCGAGCTGTTCAAGCGGCCTGCATCGCCAGGTCTCTATTTTCTCATTACCAGAATGAGGTGGTTATATCTCATGGTCTCTGTGCTTCCTCCTCAACTCAAATTTTAGAAAAAAATAGAAATCAATTCAGAGGATCCCCAAAATCTGCCTGTGAGGTTTAAGTTATTCATCTTTAGGGGAATGTGCTTGCCTTTAAGATTTAAATACAATTAGCGGGGGCCCACAAAATGTAGTTTGTTCTTTCCCTACAGCTTCTGAGGTTTCCGTGGCTTCAGACATACAGGGCGTTGTATAGACATGCTCACCTCTCTCATTTCCAGGTTCCCCAGGACTGCAGATGGCCCTGTTCACACACTTGTGTCCTGGAGTAGAAACCCTCTTTCAGCACCATTTTTCCATGTTGAATTCCCAGCGTGATTCTCTCTCGCTCTAATTTCCCCCACGCAGCACTGTCATGACACTGCTGATGACGACAGACTTCTAGAAAGGCTTTGAGGATACAGACTGTCGCTGCGGGGCCCAGAGCAGCAGCGACATCGTATTGGATGGGGGAGCTCATTGCCCCCCAGCACCTGGCGACATTTTTCTCCTTGACCGCTTCCTGGGGCCATCTCATTCGGGTCTCTAAGTCTACCACCCTCCACTTCTCTCTTGCTTTGCCTCTTGCTTCCCTGAAAGCCCCCTTCATCTCTCTTCATTTCTTAATTCCCCAGGCTCAGAACTCCTTCTCACGAGGATCTAGAGCAAGCCCTCTCTCTCTCCTTTTGTTTATTCCTTCTCATTTGGGCTCAGCCTAGGGTGCTTCACTTTCTCTATCAGAACATCAAAATGTTTTCATGAACAATGTCACCTTCTCCTCTGAAACTGAATTATTCTGCCCTCTTGGATGTGAGACACATCTGTGGTCAGTGTCTCTCGTAAACAGCTTTCCCCTTCCTTTGGCGCTCGCATGCTGCACAAGCCTGATCAAGCATAATGCCAATGGCAACAATATCTTCAGAGCCAAGAATTCCGTAAGTGGAGTCACTTAGAGGTCCTGATGTCTTGAAAATTGACTTTGCCAGGAGAAGACAGTTGGCTGCACAACTTGAAACAGCACAGATGGCATCAATTTTCTTGAGACCTGAGTTATTTTAAACTAGAGTGCCCACAGAGGAGGTGGCTACCCACTTCTCATTAACCTAGGCTCACTCGTAGCACAGCATTGCTTTTACAGCACTCTCTCGTTTTGAAGTAACTTTTTGTGTCTTGTCTTGCATACTTCTCATCGCAGTGCTCAAGGGGCATCGCATCATTCACAACCATCTTTCGTATAAAACAGCTGAGACGTACACCAAAGATCTGGAGTTTGGCAGCTTGGATTTCCTATCTTCAAATGCCACTCCACTTCTGAGATAACACATGCAAACATATTCTTTGATACACAGGGTAAGATGGGCAGGGCATGGCTGTACAGGGCTTTAGGCAACCTACAAAAATCTTTCAGAAGAGAGCCCGTAAGTAAGGGCCTTGAGACAGGGGTAGACAGCATGTCAATGATCTCAGACGGGGACGAATGTTACATACAATCTGGGAGACCCATCCTGTGGCAGAGTATTTGTAAAACATCCTTATATTGTCTCTTGAAACATTGCAGGATAGAGGAACACTCCTTTCTAAGAGTAACACATTCCAGGATAGGGGAAATCTTCACTGAGCATCCGACAGGTGCCAAGTACTTTCTATATATTTCCTTCTTTAACCTGTACAACTATTATTATTTAAAATATTTATTTATTTGGCTATGCTGAGTCTTAGTTGCAGCCTGGGGAATCTTTGGTTGCAGCATGCAAACTCTTAGTTGAGGCCTATGGGAACCAGTTCCTTGAACAGGGATAGAACCTGGGCTCCCTGCATTGGGAGCATGGAGTCTTATCTTTTGTTGTTCATTAGCTAAATCATGTCCAACTCTTTGTGACCTCATGGACCATGGCACACCAGGATCCTCTGTCCTCCGCTCTATCCCAGAGTTTGCTCAGATTCATGTCCATTGAGTTGGTGATGCTGTCTAACCATCTCATCCTCTTCCACCCCCTTCTCCTTTTGCCTTCAATCTTTCTCAACTTCAGGGTCTCAGCCATTAGGCAAGTCCTGAACCTCTACAATTACTAATGGCATTCTACAGGCAAGGAATTAGAGAATGAGAGCTTATATGCTTTTAAAAATAAATCTCTATTAATAATTATAGTAGCAAATATTTACTGAGCATGTAATATGTTCCAGACACTTCACCTCTTTATTATCTCAGAAAGTAATCACCACCAGGATTGTGTAAGGGAGGGGCTATTACTGTCAGAGTTTGGGAGAACCATGAAGCTATACAAAACAGTGAGGTAGATGGAAGTATGGACCAGCTAAAAAAGAAACGGCAACTATGTGATATAATGGAGACATTAGATCAGCTAAAATATTAAAGAAGCTGAATTACAGAACAAGATGCAGGCGAGTGGTAACACTTGCCCTTGCCTCCAGGTTGGTCCTTAGAAAAGCCTACTCCATGGATATCTGGGGTCTGCAGAGTGGACACATGGATGCCGGAGTTCCTTCACTTATACAGACAAGTGTTAGTTGCTCAGTCTTATCCCACTCTTTGTGACCCCATGGAATGTTGCCCGCCAGGCTCCTCTGTCCATGGGATTTTCCAGGCAAGAATACTGGAGTGAGTTGCCATGCCCTTTTCTAGGAGATCTTCCTGACCCAGGGATTGAACCTGGGTTTCCCACATGGCAGGCAGATTCTTTGCTGTATGAGCTACCAGGGAATTCCCTATCCAGACATGGTGAGAACCAGAAAGAGATGGAAACTCTTGTGCTTAGGATTTTTGATAAGTTAGGGTCAATCTTTTCTCCTCTGGAAACCACTGGCAGAGAAAGGTTTTTCTACATCCCTTCCATATATGCGCCCCCTCTCCCCATTTTATTGATTAGGGGAAAAAGAAGTGAAATAAGTTGCTCAAGGTCACAACATTTCCGTGGCAGAGCCAGGGAGTCTGACTTTGGAGCCAGCTCTTAAGGACACAAGGCTGATTCTATAAAGCTCACATCCAGACCTGTCTGGCCCTGGACCCTTGTACCACAGCATATTCCCTGTCCTGGAGGTTAAGACCAGAAGTACATTAGCCGTTAAACCTTCAAAAGGATCCTGGATGGAGGGGGCAGTGTGGGAGGGAGGGCCAAGAGGGAGCCAGAGGGAGGGGACACAAGTACACACAACCAATACACTTTGCTACTGTTGCTGTTGCTGCTTGGTCGCTCAGTGGTGGCTGGCCCTGTGGGACCCCGTGGACTGTAGCCCGCCAGGCTCCTCTGTCCATGGGCTTTTTCAGGCAAGGATACTAGATTGGGTTGCCTTTTCCTTCTCCGGGGATCTTGCCGACTGAGGGATTGAACTCGCATGTCCTGCACTGGCCGGCGGATTCGTCACCACTGGAAAGCCCAGTTCACTTTACTATGTGCTGTGTTTAGTTGCTCAGTCGTGTCCAGCTCTTTGCCACCCCATGGACTGCAGCCTGCCAGGTTCCTCTGTCCATGGGATTCTCTAGGCAAGAATATTGGAGTGGGCTGCCATGACCTCCTCCAGGGGATCTTCCCAACCCAGGGACTGAACCCAAGTCTCTCACATTGCAAGCGGATTCTTTACCATCTGAGTCACCTACTGAAACTATATCCCAACTGAAAAAAAAAAAAAAAAAAAAGAAAGAAAAGGTCCTGGTATAACTCTGCAGGGAACTGGATACAGCTTTCTCTCCCCTGCTTAACTTGTGTCTTCCCCTCTTTGAAAATGCATCTGGGCTCCAGCTTCCAGCAAGGATCCAAGCCCTCTGCAGATGCCACTGCCACATCTTCACCTGCCATCTGCGTCTCAGCTGCTCAGGGCTTTCCAGATGCATGCTTGTCCTCCTAGGTACCGCCGATAGCTCATGTCAGCCCCATCTCCAGACAGCACCCGGAGAGCACCGAGCGGAAGATTTGATTCCTGTTTAATCTGATGATACTTTCCATATCTGGATGTTGTATAATGATGGCAATTTATTAAGTGTTAATGATGTGAATGTTTTGAGAAATCAGCTCATTAAGTCAGCAGCTCTGTGTTCCTCTTGTACTGTCATTTTTCTCCTTGCTGGGAGGGTTTTTCAACATGTTAGCAGATGGGATTCTTCAGAGTTCCTGCTGTGCTGAGACCCTTCCTCGTTGCTGCAAGATCTTGTCCATTTGCTGCCTCAGGGAAAGGAATGGCTCGTGGGTGGTGGGGAGAATAGCCAAAAGGCATTGAGACATTTGGTGTGTCTGATCCTGAGGCTTTGAAAGAGCCCTCGGAGTCCAGGCAGGCTATGAAAGGGAGCAGGGAGAGAGTAAGTGCTGGTCTCCCTGAAAACAAGTGAGTCTTGGCTGTACAAAATGTATAGAAACAAAGGCATAGCCTTTGCCCTCTCTGCAGAGCAGCAAGGAGAGCGATGCAGAAATAACCCTCCTTGCCATGTGAGGGTTAGGGGTTCAGGTGGCTTTTCTCAGGTGTGCTTGTGGGAGATGGCAACCCAGCAGAGAAGGTGTGGGTTCAGCGCTGATTTAAGCAGAGAGGGTCTGTGAGTTCCTTGAATCCTCTGCTCAGCTGCATGTGCAGAGTTGTATATATTCCTTTGTCCTAAAAGGGGCCCTGGTGTATCTGAGAGAGAGGGTTCAGGCCGAAGAGACCTTGATGCTGGAGAAAAAAGTGGGGCATCCTTCGGGGGCCACAGTGGGGACCAGGGATCTCCCCGAAGAGACCAGCACAGACACGTGTCCATGACAATACCATCCACCATCTCAAAAAATTTGGGGTAATGTAGCACAATCTTCACCTCTAAATGTTATATAAAATCTCAGGGAAATAGATTGGAAAAAGTCTTGAATTGGCTGAGATTATGTTTCTGATACTGCACAGAGTTTGAAATAATTAGGTTAAGTTGAAGATAAAAAGTTTTTTAAATTTATTTATGATAAAATAAAACAGCAGTGATTTATCAGAGGGGTGGAGGTTGGCTGGGAAAGTGTTCAAAGAACTTTTAGGGGGTGATTGACATACTGTATATCTTGAGAAAGCTGTGCTTTACATGGATGTCTGTTGATCAAAACTTATCAGACTGTACACAATGAAATGAGCATTTTATTGGCTGTAAATTACATTCCTGTGAAAAGCTGAAGAGTAAGAAAATTGTGTGTGCGCGTGCTCAGTTGTGTCCAACTCTTTATGACCCCCATGGACTGTAACCCACCAGGCTCTCCTGTCCGTGAGATTTTCCAGACAAGAATACTGGAGTGGGTTGCCATTGCCTCCTCCAAGGGATCTTCCCTACCCAGAGATTGAACCTACATCGCTTGTGTCTCCTGCATTGGCAAGCAGATTCTTTACCAATTTTACCACCTGGGAAACTCCATTAAAAATAAATAAATAAGTAAAAGTTACATTTTTTTGCCTGCTTGAGTTTGTGACATTTGAGAGCTAAATGATTTACTAAGGTCACACACATGATATCCCATCATGTTTTCCTGAATGAGAGACAAGGAGGCCTGGTGGTGGGTGCCCAGTGCTGCTACTTCCAGCAGTGTGACCCAGGGCAAGGCTGGTCAGGGATCAATATCTTAATGTCCCCATCAGCAGCTTGTGGGTGACACCCCCTGCTTTGGAAGGTGGCTGTGAGGATCAGATATTTTACTGCAAGTAAAGTTCTGAGAACAGTGCTGACACTGCTTAGCTATTCCTTGACAAAGAGCTGAAAAAAATCTCAAAGAGCAGAGGCGGGACAGAGGCCTCCCAAATCAATGCTCTCAGGCGGCCATGAGTCCCAGGCAAGCCCAGGTTAACACACGTGAACTTTAGCCTTCTCGGCTCAATGGGAGCTCCAGCTGCAAAGGCTTTGAAGACAGTTTACCAGACAGGGGAGTTTTATGGGAGAATTTCTCCTGGAAAATATGCAGTGATGTTATGAAGCTTCTTGAAAGATAAGTGGTGCTGGGGGAAGCATATAACCTTTAACAGCTTGAATAAAGTCCACAGAAGTTATGAAAGATTCGTAGGGAAGATGGAAAAGAAATGTTACAATGGCTGCAGGCTTTTTAAAGTTAGATCAAGAATTCTTATATGCTTTCCAAGGCCCATTTTTTTCAGTTTTCTCTCAAGATACAGACTATGAAAATGGTAGGTATGTATTTCCCTTTGGGGAATAAAGGCAGGTAGCATTCGAGTAATGTTAAATTAATGTACCTTCAGCACATTTATTGAGGGCCTATTATATCTTAGGCAGTTCTGGGAACTCAGGAGATACACACAGAATAGAAATTCCCTGGGGAATTCAAAGTATGGAAGAAGACACAATTGGTTTCCCAGGTGGCTTAGCGGTGAAGAATCTGCTGTCAGTGCAGGAGACACAGGAGATACGAGTTCGATCCCTGGGCTGGGAAGATCCCCTGGAGGAGGAAACAGCAACCCACTCCAGTATGCTTGCCTGGAGAATCCCATGGACAGAGGAGCCTGGTGGGCTACAGTCCATGGAGCCGCAAAAGAGTCGGACGCGATTGAACACAACAGAGCGGCAGCAGAGAGCAGAGTTGTGTACCCGAATCCGTGCAATCCCAGGGAATAACATGTAGGTTGCATTGCATGTGTGAGCAGTGTCATGAAGACTTGGTTGGGGGCAAGGGATTCTGAACTGGGGTGTTGTGGGTTCTTGGAGCTGGCCTTTTAGGGGAGAGTGGAAGGACTGACTGCACTAGAGGTGAGGGTGGCAAGTGTGATGTTACAGACACAGCATACAGGAGTGTCTGAGTCCTGCCTTGTCAATCATCCCAATAGCCTCCTTCATACACTGCCAAGCCAGATTCACGTCAGAATCAAAACCATTTAATGACGAGCTGTCCAGTGTGCAACACCCAATACAGAGATTACTCTCAAAAGTGTGATGGAATATGTGCTAAGGCCCAGGGCAAAGATGGGCTTTTCCTTCCACCCTTCTTCACCATCCTCCCTGTCTCAACACCATGTCTGATTCTTGGCACCTGTATACCAGGTTATTTGTGGAGGGGGACTGATGGTATTCATGTGGACTCAAAGGAGGGAGAAAACTGTACAGGCAGCCTGCCTTGAGAGACCAGGGGTAGTCAAGGTCTGCTTACCACATCCAGGTAGGAGCTGTAAGAGAGGGAAGGCGTGAGTGTGCCTGACGGCGATGATGAACTTCCTAGTGAACATGGCTCAGCACACACCTCGAATATTGACCAGTGCGATTGACAAGTTCTGCCATGGCTGGGAAAGGTGGGGCCGAGGCTAAGACTTTCTGCCCATAAGGAGCAGGAAAGAAATGTTCCCAGGTGTTTCAGCCACTATATGTGAAAGAATAGATGATGTTGGGGACATGTGAGTATTCTGTTATCAGAAGGATCGGAAACGCACTGAGGGGTGATGGGAGATGAGCCTGGGGATGCAGGTTTAGCAGGAGAAAATATCTTTCCTGCTTGTCAAAGGTTGTCTGAAATTCAGAGACTCTTTGAAACACATTACTATCTTTTCTGTTTCATACATTATGGGTCCCCTTTTACAGATAAGAACACTGAGGCTCAGAAAAGTTAAGAGGATTATTCCAAGTCACACAGGTTGTAAATGGTTGGAACCAGCTATCAGGGTGTTTTTCTTTCTTTCCTTTTTTTTAAACCTAGTTCAGCATTCTTTGGAATTGGTTGCAATGCTACAGAATTAAAATGTTATTCAAATAAGTGAGGTGGACTTATCACCATGTAATATATACGCTTTCCTTCATTGCTACTTAAAATTGATCCAATTTTAAAAACCTTTGAAACTTTGAAGCACTACTTTCTAAATACACCTAAGTGTTTCAGAGTACTTTAGAACTTTTATTATATGCAAGTTCTCAAATTGTAGTATCATTTTGTAAAAATGACTTGGGAATCTTTATTCAAAGTACTGAAAACCTTAAGCATTTGAAGCTTAAAAGCAAGTGCAATTACTGAAAACAAAGCTTGCAAATAGAAAGATGTTCAAATGCTTCCTTATAGAAACAAGGGAGGAACCGGGAAAAAATGAATAATTGGAGTGCGAAGGGTATGCTATATTTATCTTTCAAATGTTAGAACTGTTCAACTTGAGAGAAAAAATCTTTTGACATACTCCTATTTTTAATTGGATAAATTGATATTCTATACTAAAGTTGAATAAGATTGGAAAAAGCCTCTAATTTTGTAGTTCTAAATTTAGCCAAGTTTTCAAAGAGTATCAAAATGCAATCAACTTATTTGATACAGTTTGTCTTAAAAACATATACATTGTAGAAAAGCACTCTGCATAGAGGCAAACTGATACAAATATTTATGCCAACATGTTTATGTGTTTCAGTGTGGACATTCAATGGAAATGACAACCCACTCCAGTATTCTTGCCAGGGAAATTCCATGGACAGAGGAACCTGGTGATCTACATTCAATGTGGTCGCCAACAGTCGGATATGACTGAGCACGCGTGGGCGTGCACACACACACACACACACACACACACACACACACACAGTCTCCAATATATTGTCCATGCAGTGCATCTTTGAAAAAGATTTGGGGCAATTTTATGAAAAACTGTAAGACAAAAACACATTCTTTAGAAAATACCAATGATGATGTATTAAGGTCAGATAGATGACTGAGTGACCGAAACATGCAGTTGATTAAAGAATGTGAATGGCACTAAGAGAAATTATTTTATTCTAATTTTTAATATTTAGGTAATAAATATTGAGAGATTTTTAATACTTTCCATGGAATACCTGGACGTTTGATAGTTAAAAAATTCAGGAAGATTTTGATTCTGAAAATAGTTCTGATATAGAACACTTTCATATGTCTACCAATATAATAAAATCTCTTCCTTCATATATATACACACACACACATTTAAACATATGAGTATGTGTGCATACTTATACATCTATTAATATATGTAGAGATTATGAATTGTTGTTGTTTAGTTGTTTAGTCATTAAGTCATGTCTGACTCTTTTGAGACCCCATGGACTGTAGTCTACCAGGCTCCCCTGTCCGTGGGATTTCCCAGGCAAGAATACTGGAGTGGGTTGCCATTTCCCTCTCCAGGCAATCTTCCCAACCCAGGGATCGAACCTGAGTCTCCTGCATCACAGGCAGATTCTTTACCACTGAGCCACCAGGGAAGTGTATGTATTATATATATATGTGTAGGTATATGTATAATCTTTTAGAATGCACTTTGGAATATTTCAAAGACTAGAAATTATGAAACATCTTCTCTTTAAGTAGTTGTGTGTTACCGTAAAGAGTGGGAGCCCTCATAGGAGACAAACTTGGGTTTATTTGTTTATTTATTTATTTTTATTTATTTTTAAAAATTTTTTATTATTATTAAATCAAGGTTCCATTAGACATCACTGACTCAATGAACAAGAGTTTGAGCAAACTCTGGGAGATAGTGAAGGGCAAGGAAGCCTGGCGTGCTGCAGTCCACGGGGTTACAAAGACTTGGACATGGTTTAGTGACTGAACAACAGCAGCAAGTAATTAGTAGTGTCTGGAGTTAATTTTTCCTTGCAGAGACAACTTTTCTTTTATCTATCTATCTTCAGAGTGTCTCTCCTTTTGGGGAACTGCCTGTGTATCAGTTTATGATAAAGATAATAGTATAAAGGTAACTGTTGGGCAAAAATAAAAATCTTTTGTTAAATAACAGAAAATGTAAGAAAGACATAGACAGATTACAAATAAGATTACCTATATAACACATTGCTATGGCTTGATGACCAGGATAAAGAATCACAGATGTTGATTATAGTGGTAAATGTAGGAGATGCAAGAGATGTAGGTTTGATCCCTGGGTTGAGAAGATCCCCTAGATAAGGAAATGGTAACCCACTCCAGTGTTCTTGCTTAGAAAATTCCATGGACAGAGAAGCCTGGTGGTCTGCATACAGTCCATGGAGTTGCAAAGAGTTGGACACGATTGAGCAATTGTGCACACAGCACATTATTACTCAAAGATATTGTTTGCACATTGTGTGATAAAGCAAATGAGTAATTAAGTGATATTCCAGTACTATCTTTTCTGATCTCATTGAAAATTTAGATTCTCAGCAGTTAGGAAAAATGAGCTAGTGTACATTAAGAAGTTTAGGTAAAAAACCTAAAGCCTGGAATTTGAATCAAACCCATGAATATGTATTTATAATGGACTTTATTTTAAAATTATTTCCTACTCAGTCCTCTGAAAAGGCATAGAAGTCATCACTCAGTCCTAGTGCTCATATTGTGTTTTCTGAATACTATTTCTTCTCAAAAGGAAACAAATATCTTTTCCATCCCCTCACTTTCAATCTATGTGTGTCCTTTGCTCTAAAGTCAGTCTCTAATAGGCAGAAGAAACAGAGATTCTTGGAAATGTTCAAGGTGATCTTCAAGTATTTCAAGTGAGAAGACAGGAAAGTCATCCAGTTGCTAGGATAACATCTAAAGGGCGTAGGACCCAACTTGAAGTGGCTCCCACTGGCCATAGGTGGGGCATTTGGGCAGCAGCAGGGAACATCAGTGGAATGAAACACCCAGTATGTTAAAATTTTGGAGTTCATAGTGATGTAAAACAAAATCTGTAACAGGTTACCTGTTGATAGATGTCAGTGAGTCAATTCAGTATTTGAGAATTGATAAAGGAAAAGAATCAAGCACTTACTCTGCCTTTTCCCTATAACTGTATCAATCAATTATCAAATTGTTGATGAGATAAAGTTTCTCTGTGTAAAACTACCCCAGCTAATACATGGAGAACACATGACAAAATAGAATGTTACTGTTTGGCAAGCTGTAATGAATCTAGGTACTGAACGCTGGTGTCTGCTTACATCATGCAAGAGACCATGGGACACGGTGTGTGCACTGGTAGCAGAACACAGCACCACGTGGGAAACAGTCTTGCCAAAACCATCAAATTTGATTCTGATCAAGCTTTCAGATCCAACTATAATTTACAGGAAACATCAAGGATGAAGGAAAATGATGGTTATCATGAGGACGTGGCCATCAAAATCCAGAGTATGAGACACTCCAGAGGATGAATGACCTGGTTCCTTCAACAACAATTGGCCAGGGTGGGAGTTGATGATGGAGGGTAAGCTTATAAGACTTAAGAGATACAGCAACCAAATGAAATAGGTGGACATTGTTTGAATCCTGATTTAAACAAGTGTATTGCAGGTAGGTAGGCAGGTAGGCAGATGGAGACTTGCCAAGAGGTGCAGTTGATAAAGCCACATCTGCATTGCACATCTGCCAATGCAGATGTGGCTTTGATCCCTGGGTTGGGAAGACCCTCTGGAAAATGCTAAAGGCAACCCACTCCAGTATTCTTGCCTGGAAAATTCCATGTCCATGGGGTTGCAGAGTTGAACACGACTAAGCACGCATGCACACCCACATAGGCAGATAGATCGATAGACATGTAACTGCAAGTGATTCTATGCTTGATGTTATTCGAGAATGCTCCTAGTTTCATCTTTAAAAAAAAAATACAATAACAAAATTGTTTTGTTTTTGTTTTCTGGTCATGCTTTGTGGCTTATGGGATCTTAGTTCCCCATCCACAGACTGAACCCAGCTCATAGGCAGTGGAAGTGCAGAAGCCTAACCACCAGACCACCATGGGATTCCCCTGCATTGTTACATTTTAAAAAATTTAGCTATTATCAAAATGTTTTCATATGGAACACTTAAGGATAAAAATAGGAAAATGCATTTAAACATATGCTTAAGCCATGATTTTTAACAATGATGAAAACATATGAAAACAAAATAGTCTTGGAAAATCAAAAGTCTAAGTTTTTAAGTTAGTACTTGGATTTCTAGATAAATCCTGATACTTGAGGAGTTTTGATATTGGGTTGGCTTATTAGCAGCAGCAGCAGCAGCTTATTATGGAAAAGATCAGGACCGTGAAAGTGCTGAGTGAAAATTCAATAACAGTCCTTTGAGTCTGAAGTTTTGAACTTAGATTTATCTGCATTTGTACCTGATTAACTCTGAATGGCTTTCCTATACTGACATTCTCTGACTGTAGGCCAAAGACTTGTGGCCTAGTAGAAGTTAGTTTTCAAATATAATTTGTGCATAATGTGTTCTACTTTCTCAAACAAAAAAAACTTTTTATGTTTATTAGTTTTTTGATTCCCAGAAATCACATGTAGAAAGCTGGACAGTTCATCCTTTGCCATGGATGTAGAAACTGAGCATACTGTTCAGATTTGCTTGATGCAACATAAGCAGACCCAGCTCTCGTGACCGATGTCCAGCCAATAATCCTGACGCTGAGATGCCCCGGTGAACATCACAAACACTCCTTTCTCTCTCCTCACCTTGAGTCCCAAACTCTACAACTGATCAAAGGAGGAAACTCATGAAGACCTTTCCTGGTCTGTTCTAATGTTGATTTTCCCTGAAAACATCACTGGGAAGAAGGAAATTGTCTAAGAAGGAAGAAAAGAAGAAAAGGAAAGAAAGAGGGAGGAAAGGACTAGGTATTGAGGAAGACACTTAGAACTTTTTCAAATACTGGCAAAGACCTGTGACTTGGATTGAAGCTCTGGGGTAAGTGAGTTGCTAAGAGTTCATGCAGCTCTCAGACCACTGGATTTGAACCCAAACAAACACTCTCACTTCAAATCCAAGACTCTTCCTCCTGAGGCAGGAGTCAGATGGGCCTTTCAGGCAGTTGGAGATTTGTTCTCTATTGACTGAAACTCCAAGACAGGAATAGCAGGACAGTTAAGGGAGGAGGCTGGACACTGCACAGACCACATATTTCTCATTCCCAAAGTCAGGAGGCCTCCCCGTCCACATATGTGTAGAAAAGGCTCCTTGGAGGCCGAAGGGCAGTCATGTCAAGGGATGTTCTACCCACAGACCTTGCAGTAGAATCCATCGTGGCTGAGATGTGTGAACAGACATGGGAGAAGCCTGAGATATACCAAATATGAACTGTGAACCAGGCAAATCAGAATGATTGGACAAAGGAAACCAGGAAGAACTGTTCCATAGAAGTAATTCACACCACCACAAGGGTGTGACTCAGCGACTCAGGGACTCGCCCTCTGAGTCTGCCCATGTGTCTGTCCACATGTATTGTACTTTTCCCTCCCGATAAACACTTGCTTCACTACTTTCCATCTTTGTGGAAATTCTTCACTACTTTCCATCTTTGTGGAAATTCTTTTCTTCAAAGCCAAAGGCCAGGGCCCTTGTCACTGACCACTGGTCTAGTGGCTAGGACCTGGTGCTCTTGCCGCCAGGACCCAGCCCCCATCTCTGGTTGGGAATCCAGGCCCCACTCCAAGCCGATGCAGGCTGAAGCCCTCCGAGATCATTCCTACTGCTAGTTTTACATGGCGCTCAAAACCCAGCCAGTCCCCACATCCCTGCAGCTGGCACCCCCGTGCTAAGATTACCTGAGTGGCATCTTCACACCCTCTGGGACTGGCATTCTGCTTCCAGTGTCCCTTCCATTACGCCTCAGACACAGCAAGTTCTGTTTTTAGAAAAAGATCTGTCAGAGGCATCGTGTGGTTGGGCTGACAGCAGAGAGAACTTCTGTTGGCTTCCATCTGGAAACCAAGCACTTACAGATAGGAAGACTTACTGCAACTTTGAAGATTAAAATAAGAGGGCTTCTGCTCCCAAGGTTAATGATTAAAAAGAAAGAGAGGAAGCCGGGGCTGCCAGATAGCGCTGTACATCACAGCCCTTTAAGATGTGGACTGAGCTGAGTTTCGGGCTCTGCACCTGTTTCCACCCTCTGCCCCCTGCTCCATCCCCTCCACACTCAGGAGACGCAGTGACTTCCACTTATAAGGCGCCCCGTCATATTACTAAAGCTGCAGGTTTGGGGATACCATTACTGAACTGAATTATACATGCCATCTCTCCCACTGTGAAGTCTGGAAGAGATATAAAAACTATCTAGACCAGATATAAAATGATAAAGTTTGTTAAAAGTTTTAAATATCTTGTGGATGGGAAAACTGAGATTTAGGGAACTTAGATGACTTAACACATGTTGTCACTCAACAAGCAGGAAACAGGCAGCTTGATCAGCACAAAAAGTCCTGAATTTCCTATTCTTATCCTAGCTTGATCATTACTATTATTGTTATCCAATAAGGTATTACCCTTCTACCAAAATTTTCAAATCTATAAATGGAGTATAATGTGATGAGCTTTCCTTAACTGGGAGAGTTATTTAAATTATAAACCAGTGCAGCCTCCCAATTTCTAGTACAGCATGGAAGGAACTTGGAAATCATCTCTCACATTCACACAACAGGAAAAAGCTGAACACGTTGGAAATCAACAGTTCCTCTTAGATCCATCAGAGAACTGAGGTCATCGGCAGACAGATTGAAGCCCCACAAATTGAAGAGACAGACAGGTGACTACAGAGAATTACAACTCTCTGGAGAGAAGCCTGGGAGCAAGAAGCATCACAGAGCTGAGTATCTGGCTAGGAGAACTTAATCTGGTGAAATACTGGGGACTAAGGCTGAATGCATACATGCTCAGTCACTCAGTCTTGTCCAGCTCTTTGCAACCCCATGGACCATAGCCCACTAGGCTTCTCTGTCCCTGGGATTCTCCAGGCAAGAATACTGGAGTGGGTTGCCATTTCCTACTGCAGGGGATCTTTCCAGCCCAGGGATTGAACCTGCATCTCTTGCATCTCCTGCATTGGCAGGTGGATTCTTTACCACTGCACCATCTGGGAATCCCCAGTATGAATAACCTGAAGACTTAAAAAATCCTGGGGACCCCATGGCATAGATGCTAATGATACTCGCATTTCACAGATGGGGGAACTGGCTCAGAGGGATCCCAGGTTCACAGAATTGCTAAGTGGTAGGGCTGGGGTTCTAGCCCAGTGGACGGACTCCTGAGTCTGAGTCCTTAGGAAGCATTTATGACAGAGTTAGGCAGTTGCAGAAAACACAGGAGGGGCAGCTGGAGAGGGGATCGCAGTTGCTTGGAGGAGGGACTGGTTGGACGGAACTTGGAAAGAAGGCAAATGCTGGTTAAATGTCTTATTTTAATTTTTAGTCATATATTTTTTATTCTATTAATAGAGATTTCTAGGGTTTATCTTGGGCGTTTCATTTTTTAAACAAACAATCACTTAGGGCCTCCTCTGTGCCAAGCAAGTACAGGATGTGAGCATGAAGTGGGCCAGGGTAGGCTGGGGAGGTCAGAACTGGAGTGGACCTTATCCTCTGGATGCCCTCCATCTCAGTCAGCATTTGTCACCAGCGGAAACTAAAATGTCTCGTATCAGGACATGGCCTGAGTTGACCCAAAGGTCACCATGCACTCTGCACAAAGAATCCATGCTGATGTTATTTTCCGTCTCTAATGTGCCAACCACATTGAATAACACAGATAACCAATAGCTGTGGAATAGATCCAATGATGGCAAAATATTCCAAATACTGCAAGGTCAGTGACATAAAATAACCAATTTAGGCCAAATGAAATTCCCTCCATTATTACTTTTAAATGGAAGATTAAAATCCTTCAAATTAAATTTCCTTCCACTTAAAGGTGTAATGACCCTAAAATTCCACAATGGTTCCATGCCTAATTTTTTTGCTGTCTACAAGCTGGATCTGAAAGATGGGGATAATTCTCATACCTATTTTGTAGGAGAATTAAAATGCAGCCAAGCTTGGGAAATGTTCCCCTTTGTGTCTCTTGAGAGCATGCTTGTTGAATGATAGAGATCATGGTAGCTGTATCTTCAGGAGGTGAATTAGGCTTGTATGAAGGTGCTCTATCTGTGAGTAGGGAAGTCCATGAGCTGAGAGCTAGTCCAAGTGAGACTCTAAGTTCCTGGGGGAGGAATTCAAGATACACAGCCTTGAGAGCTGGTTTGACATGATCTCCCAAATAGGAACTGAGACCAGGAAGACATGACTTAAGTCCAGGTACCAAAACCAGACTTGATGGCTACACAGGTGCTTGAACGTGGAGTACCTCATTCTGCCTCCAACACTGGGACCAGCCTGGAACCAGAGTGGAGCTGAAGTGACAGGTGGACCAGGTCACCAGCCTTGATTATAAAGGGTCAGTATGGAAGGAGGGATCAGGCGAACCCTGAAAAGATTTTACCCCCTCTTTTTCCTCTGGAGAATGAACCGTTTCTTTCAAGTCCCAAGGCGGCAAGCTCAACTATGAAACTTTGATATGTGAGATCAAAAATGGAGTCCTTTCTATATACAGCACCTGATAGATGAAAACAGGGCAGATGGGAGCCCTCTGGGAAACATCCCAGAGCTAGACAGGCTTGATTCGAATCCTGCTGTTTACTAGCTGTGTGATGACCGTGGGCAACGACTTAACCTCTTTATTCTCTGTTTCCTCTTCTGTAAATTTTTGCACAGACTTCACAGGGTGGTTGTGAGTACAGAGCAAGGCCAGGCATAGAGGAACCTCTATGGACTTGTCTGTCATAGTGACTGCCTTCCTTCCCCACACGGGAAACATCCAGAAAGTGCTGGCTGACCCATCAGAGGCCCCCAGGATACTCTCTGGGCAAACTGGAATCCCTCCTGGTCTCAGAAGTTGGTCCCACCTCTCAGAGTTAGCTCCAGTCCCATCTGGTTCAGGAGACGCTCCCCTCCCAGTGCTCCAAAGGAATGGATAAGAAGATGTGGTACCTAGATTCAGTGGAATATTATTCAGCCATAAAAGGCTGAAATTGTGCCATTTGCAGAGACTTGATTGGACCAAGAGACTGTCATACAGAGTAAAGTAAGACAGAAAGAGAAAAACAAATACCATGTATTAATGCATATATGTTGGATCTAGAAAAATGGTACAGATGAACTTCTTTGCAAAGCAGAAATAGAGACACAGATGTAGAGAACAAATGTATAGATACCAAAGAGGGAAGGGCCAGGTGGAATGGATCGGGAGGTTGGGATTGACATCTATGTTCTACTTTGTATAAGATAACTAATGAGAACTGACTGTAAAAAAATCAATTTAAAAAATAGTCTCCTAAGTTTTCAAAAAATGAAAATAAATAAAAGTAAAATGCTGCACAATTAACCTTTCTCTGCCCAGACTGAATGTGAGCTTGACCACCTAATTCTCAGCTCCCTGTGGGTCATTAACTGTTTAATGTGTTTGAGGAAGGTCTCTTAACCTTGCGCCTCATTAGAATGAGTGATTTTGTGGGCAATAAACCAGCTTCACCTCTAATGGAACCAGATTCCAGGACCTTTTTTCTTTTTTTTCAAAGAGCCTTACAAAGAAAGCTATTACAGGTTTGGAAAGATTGATTTTATTTAAAACCGAATATGTATGAAAGCAGGCAGAGTGGTTATGACATAAATTACTTTGATATATTGAGTGCAAAGGCAAATGCAATTTCTTTCTCCCTTTTAGCTTTCTGTGTTCAGCGGAAGGGTGGTGATTTATCTTTTTTCCCATTTCCATCTGACGTCGGTTGCTTTGAACTCGAGGGGAGAAGGGACAGATGGCCTGTGTTGGAGGGACTTGCAGGAAGAGAACAGGAAAGGAAAAAGGCAAGAAAGAAGACCCCTCCTCTAATCTCTGTGACTGTGCTGAGTTGCTTCAGTTGTGTCTGATTCTTTTGTGACCCCATGACCTGTAGCCCACCAGGCTCCTCTGTCCATGGGATTCTCCAGGCAAGAATACTGGAGTGGGTTGCCATTTCCTTCTCAGCCCAGAGAGTGAACCTGTGTCTCTTATGTCTCCTGCACTGGCAGGTGAGTTCTTTACCACTAGTGCCCCTGGGAAGCTCACACTAACCTCTGTATCCTTAAATGATACCATTCAGCCTGCCCCTCCTACCTCCTGATCCAGCCTGGACCCTGCAGGGAAAAAAAAAAAGCAGCAAATGGAAGGAACATCTCAAATGGAAATCAATAAGCAGTTTACTATGTCATTATCTTAAGCTCATTTTTCGTATAACAAACTATAATTACATATAATAAATACCAAACCCTCTGCATTGAGACACAGATAAAGAATATATTAGATTATAATCTGATTTTTATTTCTTTTTCCAGGTTCTATGGATCCTCTTTCAGATACTTCTAGTTTCAGTGAAAGAAAACCAGGCAGTAAAGGTTGATTTTCTGATGTCAGAGCCCTCACTACCTCTGTTCCTCTTTCGAGAAAGTTATTCATCTTCGCTCAAGTCGATACTAAACATTGTCTTCAAGGCTCTGCCTCTAGCACCGTGTTGTTGAAGAGGGTCCGCCCATGCCAGGATGCTCTGCCAATTTTGACTTAATGGCTCGATTCCTGAAAATTTGGAATTCTGGATTACATAAAGCTAAAGATATTTTATTTTTGAGGCGTCTCAGAGCTTTACATATGCTACCCTGGGTTGTAAATCTCTGAGAGGGATACAATGCACCACTTTCCAAACTTTTAACAAGGGATGCTTTTTACCGAGCATCTCAAAGTAATCACATTCTCTTAAAGCTATTCGGGGAGATATTCACCTCTTTACCAGTGTTTACCAGGCCTTTCTCAAGAGAACCTTGCTTGCTCATCTAAGCCTGTCTTCTCTCTCTGCCCTGTATCCCATTCTGAGTTACGGCTGCACAGAATTCATCGTCATCCTAAACAGACTCTGCTTCTTCCCTCCCACCTCCATGCTCTCACAGAGCACACACAGGTTTTCCTTCTTCAAAAGCCATTTCTCTTCCTTCAGTTCAGTTCAGTTCAGTTGCTCAGTCGTGTCAGACTCTTTGCGATCCCATGGAGTGCAGCACGCCAGGCCTCCCTGTCCATCACCAACTCCCGGAGTTTACTCAAGCTCACGTCCATTGAGTTGGTGATGCCATTCAACCATCTCATCCCCTGTCATCCCCTTCTCCTCCTGACCTCAATCTTTCCCAGCATCAGGGTCTTTTCCAATGAGTCAGCTCTTCGAATAAGGTGCCCAAAGTATTGGAGTTTCAGCAGTGGCTCAGACGGTAAAGCATCTGCCTACAATGCGGGAGACCCGGGCTCAATCCCTGGGTTGGAAAGATCTCCTGGAGAAGGAAATGGCAACCCACTCCAATATTCTTGCCTGAAAAATCCCATGGATGGGGGAGCCTGGTAGGCTACAGTCCATGGGGTCACAAAGAGTTGGACATGACTGAGTGACTTCACTTTCTTTCTTTCCAATGAATATTCAGGACTGATTTCCTTTAGGGTGGACTGGTTGGATCTCCTTGCAGTCCAAGGGACTCTAGAGTCTCCTCCAATGCCACAGTTCTCTTCCTTCTGCTCCTGGAAAATTCTGACATTTAAAATATTTATTTATTTGACTGTGTCAGGTCTTAGTTGCTCCGTGGCATGTGTGATCTTAGCTCCCCATCCAGGGATCAAACCCATGTCCCCTGCATTGCAAGGTGAATTCTCAACCACTGGACCACCAGGGAAGTCCCAATTTTTAGAAGGCAGTTTTGTGGTCACCCTTCAGTGACGCCTCCCCAGATAAGAGTTACAGTGACTTCCTGGGATGTCAATAGCACCTTCAGAAACAGACTGACATGGGCTCATATGTGATGGTCTAGATGGACATTGACTATTACCGCAATAGTAGAATATTACTGGGGTATCAAAACTTTGGTAAAATAATATTTTTTAAAAAAGAATGAAACAGAAAATGTCCTGTCAGTGAGAATACTTTCTGATTTTGGAAAACACTTTGGAAAGCCACTGAATCAAAAGGCATTCTGAAAGAATATAGAAGGCCAGCAACCTGTCCACAAAGTAGGTTCAGGTGGGTTTCTTCTCAAAGGACCTTAGTTTGGCTGGATGGAGTTTGCAGGTTTGGGGTGAGATCTGAATTGCTCAAGGCAGGAGGAGCTGAGAACTGCCTTCAAATTAACCCTCCCTGAGATTGCTCCTCCGAATGAAAATGAAACGTGGCCAAAGTGTGTGTGTGTGTGTGTGCTTAGCTGTGTGTGACTCTTTGGAACCCCATGGACTGTAGCCCGCCAGTCTCCTTTGTCCATGGGGATGCTCCAGACAAGAATTCTGGAGTGGGTTGCCATGCTTTCTTCCAGGGGATCTTCCCAACCCAGGGACTGAACCCAGGTCTCCCGCATTGCAGGAGGATTCTTTACCAGCTGAGCTATCAGGGAACACCCCCACCAAAGTGTATCAGTGTCCAATTATTGCCCCTTAGGTGCACAATTAAAGAGGGGAGAGAGATGTTCTGACATTTCTGGTGCCTCTCATTGGCAGAAGCCAACTGGCCAAGAGATCTAGTTGATGCAGTCCACAGACTTTAAGCTCCGAGGGCACAGACGGGACTTCCCTGGTGGTCTAGTGGTTAAGACTCTGTGCTTCCACTGCAGGGGGCAGGTTTGATCCCTGGTTGGGGAACTAAGATCCCACATGCCACGTGACATGGTGGAACAAAAAAATTCTCAGGGTGCAAAACAGCACACACAAATAGGGCAATAAAGTATAAAGGAATGTGGATAGAAATGGATTAAAGATCTAAACATAAGACCAGAAACTATAAAACTCCTGGAGGAGAACATAGGCAAAACACTCTCCGACATACATCACAGCAGGATCCTCTATGACCCACCTCCCAGCATATCGGAAATAAAAGCAAAAATAAACAAATGGGACCTAATTAAACTTAAAAGCTTCTGCACAACAAAGGAAACTATAAGCAAGGTGAAAAGATGGCCTTCAGAATGGGAGAAAATAATAGCAAATGAAGCAACCAAAAACAACTAATCTCAAAAATATACAAGCAACTCCTGCAGCTCAATTCCAGAAAAATAAATCACCCAATCAAAAAATGGGCCAAAGAACTAAATAGACATTTCTCCAAAGAAGACATACAGATGGCTAACAAACACATGAAAAGATGCTCAACATCACTCATTATCAGAGAAATGCAAATCAAAACCACAATGAGGTACCATTTCACACCAGTCAGAATGGCTGCAATCCAACAGTCTACAAGCAATAAATGCTGGAGAGGGTGTGGAGAAAAGGGAACCCTCTTACACTGTTGGTGGGAATGCAAACTAGTACAGCCACTATGGAGAACAGTGTGGAGATTCCTTAAAAAGCTGGAAATAGAACTGCCTTATGATCCAGCAATCCCACTACTGGGCATACACACTGAGGAAACCAGAATTGAAAGAGACACGTGTACCCCAATGTTCATCGCAGCACAGTTTATAATAACCAGGACATGGAAGCAACCTAGATGTCCATCAGCAGATGAATGGATAAGCAAGCTGTGGTACATATACACAATGGAGTATTACTCAGCCATTAAAAAGAATACATTTGAATCAGTTCTAATGAGATGGATGAAACTGGAGCCTATTATACACAGTGAAGTAAGCCAGAAAGCAAAACACCAATACAGTATACTAACGCATATATATGGAATTTAGAAAGATGGTAACAATAACCCTGTATGCGAGACAGCAAAAGAGACACTGATGTATAGAACAGTCTTTTGGACTCTGTGGGAGAGGGAGAGGGTGGGATGATTTGGGAGAATGGCATTGAAACATGTATAATATCATATATGAAATGATTTGCCAGTCCAGGTTCGATGCAAGATACTAGATGCTTGGGGCTAGTGCACTGGGACGACCCAGAGGGATGGGATGGGGAGGGAGGTGGGAGGAGGGTTCAGGATGGGGAACACGTGTATACCTGTGGTGGATTCATGTTGATATGTGGCAAAACCAATACAATATCGTAAACTTAAAAAATAAAATAAAATATTAATTAAAAAAAAAAGTAGAGAAGGACCAAACTGTCTTTCTTAGAGGGAATATTAATTGCATCCCTACAGCAATATATGAATATGTTTATTAAACTATTTCTTCTCCAGCATAGTATGTTTTCAAGTATTGAATCTTTTTCCATCTGATAGCTGGAAAATGTGGCCTTATGCTTTTAACAGTTTTTCTCTTTTAATATGTGAGTTGATGCATTTTTCAATGTTTTTGAAACAACCTCTTTATATTTTTCTTCTTTGAATATCAGTAATTTTACATCCTTTGCCCATGTATTCCAATGGAGGGACTTTTTTCTTCGTCTTGATTTACAGTACTCTGTGTATAACAGGGGAAAGTGAAAGTCACTCAGTTGAGTCCCACTCTTTGTGACCCTGTGGACTATACTGTCCATAGAATTCTTTAGGCCAGAATACTGAAGTGGGTAGCCTTTCCCTTCTCCAGGGGATCTTCCCAACCCAGGAAGTGAACCCAGATCTCCTGCATTGCAGGCAGATTCTTTACCAGCTGAGCCACAAGGGAAGCCCATATATTAGGGATACTGACCTTTTTTTTTGGCACTTAATTTTACATTTTTAAAAATTCATGTTTTTCTTTTTGTATCATTTATGTTTTTTACTGTGGAGACTTTTTTGTGTGTTGTCAAATTTATCACACTTTCAGGGATTATGGATTTTATACCATACTTAGGCCTTCTGTATATTGAGATTTTAAATGCATATTTTTTTCTAGTAATTGCTTGACTAAAAAAAATAAGTCTTTAGATCATCTGAAATTCCTTTTGGTATAAGGGCTGAGATATTCTACTCCAAATCACTACCATTTTCCCTAACATTACTTATTGAAGAATCACTGTTTATCTTCTGACTTACAGTTTCACTTTTATCAAATGCCAAATTCTGAAATGTATTTTGGTTTAATTCTGGACTTTATACTCCACCCCTTGTCCTGCTCATCTGTTCATGCACCAGTACCACTCTGATTTAATGATACACTTTATGATGAGACAGGAAAGGTCTTACCTGACCCATAATTTACTTACACATTTTCCTACTGTTAAATTGCATGAACTGTGTGCTGTACTTCAAATTAATTGTTAAAGCTGATATGGTGTTCTTCAGTTCTTAAAAAAATCACAAAGAAAGAAGAAAACCTAAGAGAAACATTAGTTTCCTTTTCTATTCGCAAACAGAATTCTCAGTATTTTGGAGGGATCTTTTTATTTTTTTCAGATATTTTGAGATACTTTTTTCATATCCTTGATTTTATTATTTGCCATTTAGTATAATCAAAAAATAGAGGAGGAAATGGCAACCCACTCCAGTATTCTTGCCAGGAAAATTCCACAGACAGAGGAGCCTGGTGGGCTACAGTCCATGGGGTCGCAGAGTCAGCCACGATTGAGCGACTGAGCACACAGTCAAAGAAAGAAATGAAATTTTGGAAAAAAATCAAAATTTCTGTAGCAATAATTGATATATGTATTCACATAATGATTGGAGAATGATCTGCTTACAGAAATGCAGATTTTGAAATCTCTAATCCTAGAATAGAATCCAATTCTCCACCCTCATAGAGTTGGGATTCAAATACCAGTTTTGTGAGTTAATAGTTGAGTAATCTTTTAAAAAAAAATTGTTTATTTCCGGCTGTGCTGGTCGTTGTTGCTGCTGGGGCTTTTCTCTAGTTGCAGTGAGCAGAGGCTACTCGTTGTTGCAGTGTGGGGACTGCGGAGACTTCTCATTGTGGTGGCTTCTTTTGCTGCAGAGCAGGGGGCTCTAGGGCATGCCAGCTTCAATAGTTGTGGCTCCCGGGCTCTAGAGCACAGGCTCAATAGTTGTGGTGCACAGGCTTAGTTGCTCCGTGGCGTGTGGGATCTCCCCGTATCGGGGATCAACCCCTATCTTATGCACTGGCAGGTGGATTCTTTACTGCTAACTCACCAGGGAAGCCCTAGTTGAGTAAGCTTTGGCAAAGCTTTTCACTTTCCTTGTCTTTTTTTAAAAAAATAAAATGGAAATAATATATAGTTATGAAAGATGATTCTGAAGATTAGGTTCAAGGCTCAGAGGTAGCCTACAGTTGTTTTTGACCTTGAATAAGTCCCTTAAGCTCGCTTAATATGTTTCTTCATCACTAAAATAGGAGATAACACTTTGGAATAATAAACCTTCTCTTACAAGTTGGCTGTAAAGAATTAATATGTGTAGCTGTTCTTTCTGATATACTGGACACAATTAGTTTATGATAGTGTTAACAGATCTGGTTACTGAGGAAGGAGAGAAGATGGGAGGAAAAGAAGGTGGGTGGGTGGGGGGTATTTGGCTTTATTTCCATTAAGGAAAGCAATGGATGCTTTCCTTAATGCATCCTCTACCGTTGCTCCCTCTACCTCCAGCCATCTAACATTGTAGACCAATTTTGCTCTGGCATACAGGTAATACCGTACTTGATTTAACTCAGCCCCGTCTTCAATCTTGCTAAAGTACGCAGCACAACAAAGCCAACTCCAGGGAAAGTTAGCCGAGGCCTTTGGATTGATTGAACACACTTGTCAATGGTGTCCTCCCTCCCACGTACATACAATGGTTTTTCATTAGAATTTTGTTGTCTGCCTTGGAGTGGTTGAAAACATTCCCATGATGGATTAATCAATTTCCAAGTTAATGCATTCACATGTGGTAATGACTTGCTCAACCCTCTCTCTGGCAGTCTGAATGGGCTTCAGGGAATTAAGTAGGACAGTGGAGGAACCCAATTTTCAATTAAGAAAGGAAGTTGCAAAGAGTTCTTTTCTAACCTAGAAATTGAACCAAAGCTGATAATATCCTTTTTTTTCCCCTCATGATATACAAAAATTTAAAAAAAGCTGAGCCTATTTAAAAAAAAAAACCCACATCATTTACATTTTCCAAATTGTAGTGCTATTGGATGGGTCATTAAGTATAAATGGGTTGCAATAAAAAGTACATTAATTAGTATAAAAACAGCAAAAAAATAAAACCCAGAAGATTTCAAGTTCATTTGGCTCTCCTCAAATGGATAGAAAGCATTATATTTACATATTTACATATAACAAGGAACAGCTAAATCATTTGTCTATAAAGAATTGGAAAGGAGGTTATAGAGGGAGAACCAACCAGAGTGATCATTTCCATAAAACATGACTGCATTTCAGTCATAGGCAATCCTTTTGCTGGTTACTGCGCTCATAAAGTGCCTATAAAAATGACATCATGCAGCTCTATATTTATGGTCTGTCAATATCCCATGGATCAAATCGGTCGAGTTTACAAGGCAGGAGATGGTTTCCCCTCCCCCCTTCCAACTGCTATTGTTTTCTCTGTCCTCTGGACTCTGAATGCTGCACTGCTCCCTTGACAATTTTACAGCCCAGGGTACATGAAGAGTCTGTAATTAAAGTTTGGATGGTGGTGGAGGACTCGCTGAAGCCCAAACCCCAGCCATTCTTTCTGTCACATTCATTTTATAGTTTTGAGTCCAGTGACCAGCTGGGCTTGAGCTGGGGGGAGAACAGTTTGCAATGGAAATGACACTTGGGGGGTATTCCAGTTTGCAATTATCCTTGGCCACCAAAGGCTGAGTAGGCCACGTCTGCCTCTGATGCACGTGAAAACTCTTTGGCTCAGCACACTATGTCTGTAGGATGCTACAGGTATTAAAAAGAAAGACTTGCGGCCTCGCTGGAGGCCATTTTGCAGAGTGCGTAGTTATGTGTGTGGAGAGGATGAGAAAAAACAGAAAGGTCGCAGGGTCAGATCTATGTAAAAGTTAGTATGGCTCTGGAAGGGTTGGGGTGAGTAGCTGAGGACTGAAGATATGCACAAAGCAAAAGTGAGAGAATCCGGATTTTATGTGGTTGTGTGTGTTTCAGGCTGGGGAGCATGACTTCAGTGATATATCTGTGTAGAGACAGACTTTCTTTGAACACCTGAGTACCTCTTTTGAAAGATTAGGCGTGGGAGATGTAGAGAGCTTGAGTAATATTTATCTCAGATACGCAAATGGGAAAATGTGTAAACAAGGTACATCCTTCAGAATAAAGTTTGAAAATTAGTGATCTGTCAGCAGACAGAGAAAACACAGTGTGTTTTGGATAATGCCAGTAACTGGCCTGAAAGATAATGGTGCTGAACTGAGCCTACAACTTAAGTAGAAATAAAAGGAAAAAAAAAATCATGATAATAAAAAAGTAATAAAGACCTAGTTTCAAACCCCAAAATTCCTATTTGGCAGTATCTTTGGGAGGGAAAAATGATGGCATTTACATCAGCTAATCTGGGTCAAATGCATCCCAAGGAATGAACAAACCTTTACCGTTTCTAAGCAGAAGAGTAGAGGGGGGAGAAATTGAGATTTTTTTGACCACGAAATGGTTCCTGCAAAGAATTTACATAATTTTTATTATTTTTCCAGCTCAAGTGGTTGATCTGCATTCATGACCAAGTTCAGAGGTCAATTTTGCAGTGGCTCATCAAATGGAATTTAAAGTCCAGAGCCACGTGGGCTCCTCTGTGGGGCTGTTCCCCTCCCTACCACCTGCCGCTCCTCCGCTCCCCTCAGTCATGCCCAGGAGCAAAGCCAGGCATGCATTCCAGCACAACTTATCCTTCTTTGTTCTTGAAACTATCTTTAAATTTATTTATCAATTGAGGGATAGTTGCTTTACAGAATTTTGTTGTTTTCTGTCAAACATCAACATGAATCGAGCTTCCCTTGTGGCTCAGCTGGTAAAGAATCCGCCTGCAATGCAGGAGACTTGGGTTTGATCCCTGGGTTGGGAAGATCCCTTGGAGAAGGGAAAGGCTACCCACTCTGGTATTCTGGCCTGGAGAATCCCATGGACTGTATAGTCCATGGGGTAGCAAAGAGTTGGACACAACTGAACGACTATCACTTTCAGCATGAATCAGCCATAGGTGTACATTGTCCCCTCCCTAATTTATTCTTCATTAGTCTAAGCTACGCCTTGTTCATGGTTACCCTCAATTTCAATGTTTACAGATTCATTTTCATAATATTTCCTCTGGGTTTATTGTTTCTATTTGTAAAAGTTCACAGAGTCCTGTATGTCAGAGTAAGCCGATATAATTAGCCAAGGCCCAGAGCTTTTCAAAAGCAGATAGGTGATGCTTTCCTGGAGAGAACTTGAGTTTCTGACTCCTCTACTTGTCTCAGATTTTTGTGTAATTGGATGTAAGACAGTGCTGGGAGGTGAGAGGGGGTTCTGAGAAAACAGTGCATTGTAGGCATGACCTTGGTGTCTTTTGGATAACTATATCTTGGTTTTCTCAACAACCTCTTTGCCAGGGCACTGCTGCTGCTGCTGCTAAGTCGCTTCAGTCCCCCCAGTTCAGGCACCAGACCATCCACGTGGTTGCCATGGAGAATTGCCATGTAAGTAGCTTATAAAACTTTCTCACGGTGGTTGTGAGCTGGGGAAAATCGTATTCATTTCTCTTATTACATGCCTTTGAATATGTATAGGTTCCAAAGATCTAGATTTGGAAAAACGGGCAGTTGTAGGGTAATACATTCAGTCACTCATCTGTTCATTCAATTCACATTTTCCAAGAGCATATTGTATATTAGGCACCATCTTGTGCTCCAAGGGAACAATGGTTTTATCCTTCAGTTCTTGAGAGTTAGTCCACTATGGCCGCCATGGAGCATCTTCCAATCTTATATATTTGATCCATTAACAAAGGAAAGATAGACTTAATCCCTGTTACTGATACGTCTACATTACTATCATTCTTCTTTAAAACAACATTTCAGCAAATGGTTATGCCCATCCACTTGTCTGCATTTATTTATTTCACATTTTGACCACACCACTGGCATGAAGGATCTTAGTTCCCTGACCAGGGATCAAACCCACACCCTCTGCAATGTAAGTGCTGAGTCTAAACTCCTGGACCACCAGCGAAGTCTCTAATTCCATTCTTTACAAGTTTTCTCAAAGGTCTCTGTGGATGAATCTTTAGATTTCCTCTGATCATGGACATGAAAGTATCCATTTTATCCAAGTCTAAGTAGACTCAGAAAATTGCCTATAAATTTGCACCAGAACTAAGATAATCTTTAATTTCCTGCCCCAAGATCCTGTCTGGACTCCAGTCTCTTATTAATTGGGATTACTTGAGTGTAAAGTAATAAAGCACCTGATCTAAACTGACTTGCCTACAAAAGGGACTGTATTGCTTTATGCAACTCATCCACCCAGAAATCAATCTGATACCAAGTTACACAAGGCTGGCAGGATGTGGTTTCTCTTGGCTCTGCTTTCTCTGCGCTGATCTCATTCACCAGTAGGATCTCACAGTTGCCAGCTGGTTCATATAGCTCTTAGGTTACATTCTACCAGGTTTAAATCCAGCATAAAAATGACCCTGTTAACTATGATCTGGAGAAGGCAATGGCACCCCACTCCAGTCCTCTTGCCTGGAAAATCCCATGGATGGAGGAGCCTGGAAGGCTGCAGTCCATGGGGTCGCTAAGAGTCAGACACGACTGAGTGACTTCACTTTCACTTTTCACTTTCATGCATTGGAGAAGGAAATGGCAACCACTCCAGTGTTCTTGCCTGGAGAATCCCAGGGACAGGGGAGCCTGGTAAGAGGCCATCTACGGGATCGCACAGAGTTGGACATGACTGAAGCGACTTAGCAGCAGCAGCAACTATGACCAATTCAGGTTATGATGTTTACCCTGGATTGACTTAGGTCATGAGCCTCCACTGGGCCAGTTATCATGGGCAGGTATGCTTCACATCCTTCTTCTCTAGGACTGGGGGTGAGCTTAACTTAGACCACAATGCATGAGTGTGGGCAGTGGGCATCTCCAAATAGCACCTGGGCTCATTCCCTCAGGAAGCGGGGAAGTACTCTACAGAAGCAAACCATACATATTCACTAGGAGCTAGGTGCTCAGACATGTCTGACTCTGCAACTTCATTGACTATAGCCCACCAGGCTCCTTGTCCATGGAATTTTCCAGGCTAGAATACTGGAGTGAGTTGCCATTTCCTTCTCCAGGGGATCTTCCCAACCCAGGGATCAAAACTGCATCTCTGGTGTCTCTTGCTTTAGCAGACAGATTTTTTACCACTGTGCCACCTGGGAAACCCAATGTTCACTACACATATGTATTGATAGAGTTTCCCCAGATTAAATAATAAAATATTTCCTTAGATATGTAAGATGCTGACAGAACTAGCAGTTGTATTTTGTTATGTGCAGGCAGAACACACTTGACTTATTGTGTTTAACAACCACAACAGTTTGACCCATTTTGGGTAAAGTGACCATATGAGGAGGGGTGGGGAATTAGCTAAAACAAGTCATATAAAAATAGAAAGACTTCCCTGGTGGTCCAGTGGTTAAAAATGCACCTACAAATGCAGGGGACATAGGTTCAATCCCTAGTCTGGGAAGATCCCACATGCCACGGGGCAGCTAAGCCAGTGGATCACAATGACTGAGCCCTGGCTCAGCAACTAGAGAAGAGAAGCCATGGCAATGAGTCATTGCTGCTACTGTCTGAGAGTAGAGAGTAGCAGCAATGAAGATCCAGCATAGACAAAAGTAAATAAATAAATTAAAAAAAATCAAGTGTTACCAAGAAATAAAAATGGAAAAACTGAGTATGTTCAACTCAGAAAGTTTTTAGTACTTTGTAGAATAGTTGGAGGGAGGTACCATTACATCACTTATTTGAAGTCCCTTAAGCCAGGAATAAGAACAGATTTGTTCTTGAGATACAGAGATTGCTGCTGCTGCTAAGTCACATCAGTCATGTCCGACTCTGTGCGACCCCATAGACGGCAGCCCACAAGGCTCCCCCGTCCATGGGATTCTCCAGGCAAAAACACTGGAGTGGGTTGCCATTTCCTTCTCTAATGCATGAAAGTGAAAAGTGAAATGAAGTTGCTCAGTTGTGTCCGACTCTTCGCGACCCCATGGGCTGCAGCCTACCAGGCTCCTCCATCCATGGGATTTTCCAGGCAAGAGTACTGGAGTGGGATGCCACTGCCTTCTCCGGATACAGAGATTACTACTGACAAATAGCTGTGCAGTGTACCAACCGATGCCTTGGTTAGTACTGTGTTTCCTATCACTGTAACTGGCCAAGTATAGTTTTATCTGTCAAGAAGAGTGTAGAAAATAGTCAGTAATTGAGTGAGTGAGTGTACTGGGTAAACTTTTAACACTCTTCATGCCTGAGATCTAGGGATTTTCTATGATTCATAAGTTAAACATGAAGAACAACAGGACAGTAGCTATTTCATTGGTTAGTAAGAGACAACTCCTTAGATTATAGAGTACTTAGAAAACAGAAAATAAGCAGGTTATCTTAAGAGGGGATGTGGACATGGTTGATGAGAGAGCTTGGAGCTAGATTTTTTTTTTTTTTTGTCCTGATAAAGAAAAGATGATTAAATGGAACAAGTGGAGAATATAAGAAAGGAAAATTGAGGCAACTCCATATTTTTTCACTGATTATTGAATATTCTGTTTATTGTCTGTCTTGCTTTACCATGAAAGAGCATGAGAACATGGAGGTCTAGAGGTATAATGTTTGTTTCTATTTTGAACAATTCTGGCAAATTATTTTCTGCCTTAAAAATCGTTCTAAGAGGACATTCTTCCATTTCTCTTTCTCATTGCATTTCACTGTGTTACAACTTATGTTTAACTCAAGATTCAGTCCAGTTGAGTCACACAGATCAGATCAGATCAGTCGCTCAGTCGTGTCTGACTCTTTGCGACCCCATGAATCGCAGCACACCAGGCCTCCCTGTCCATCACCAATTCCCGGAGTTCACTCAGACTCACGTCCATCGAGTCAGTGATGCCATCCAGCCATCTCATCCTCTGTCATCCCCTTCTCCTCTTGCCCTCAATCCCTCCCAGCATCAGAATCTTTTCCAGTGAGTCAACTCTTCACATGAGGTGGCCAGAGTACTGGAGTTTCAGCTTTAGCATCATTCCTTCCAAAGAAATCCCAGGGCTGATCTCCTTCAGAATGGACTGGTTGGATCTCCTTGCAGTCCAAGGGACTCTCAAGAGTCTTCTCCAACACCACAGTTCAAAAGCATCAATTCTTTGGCACTCAGCCTTCTTCACAGTCCAACTCTCACATCCATAAATGACCACAGGAAAAACCATAGCCTTGACTAGAGGAACCTTTCTTGGCAAAGTAATGTCTCTGCTTTTCAATATGCTATCTAGGTTGGTCATAACTTTCCTTCCAAGGAGTAAGCATCTTTTAATTTCATGGCTGCAGTCACCATCTGCAGTGATTTTGGAGCCCAGAAAAATAAAGTCTGACACTGTTTCCACTGTTTCCCTATCTATTTCCCATGACGTGATGGGACTGGATGCCATGATCTTTGTTTTCTGAATGTTGAGCTTTAAGCCAACCTTTTCACTCTCCTCTTTCACTTTCGTCAAGAGACTTTTTAGTTCCTCTTCACTTTCTGCCATAAGGGTGGTATCATCTGCGTATCTAAGGTTGTTGATATTTCTCCCAGCAATCTTGATTTCAGCTTGTGTTTCTTCCAGTCCAGCGTTTCTCATGATGTACTCTGCATATAAGTTAAATAAACAGGGTGACAATATACAGCCTTGACAAACTCCTTTTCCTATTTGGAACCAGTCTGTTGTTCCATGTCCAGTTCTAAGTGTTGCTCCCTGACCTGCATACAAATTTCTCAAGAGGCAGATCAGGTGGTCTGGTATTACCATCTCTTTCAGAATTTTCCACAGTTTATTGTGATCCACACAGTCAAAGGCTTTGGCATAGTCAATAAAGCAGAAGTAGATGTTTTTCTGGAACTCTCTTGTTTCTTCTATGATCCAGCGGATGTTGGCAATTTGATCTCTGGTTCCTCTGCCTTATCTAAAACCAGCTTGAACATCAGGAAGTTCACGGTTCTTGTGTGGTAGTTTGAGCATTCTTTGGCATTGCCTTTCTTTGGGATTGGAATGAAAACTGACCTTTTCCAGTCCTGTGGCCACTGCTGAGTTTTCCAAATTTGTTGGCATATTGAGTGCAGCACTTTCACAGCATCATCTTTCAGGATTTGGAATAGCTCAACTGAAATTCCATCACCTCCACTAGCTTTGTTCGTAGTGATGCTCTCTAAGGCCCACTTGACTTCACTTTCCAGGATGTCTGGCTCTAGGTCAGTGATCACACCATCGTGATTATCTGGGTCATGAATATCTTTTTTGTACAGTTCTTCTGTGTATTCTTGCTATCTCTTCTTAATATCTTCTGCTTCTGTTAGGTCCATACGATTTCTGTCCTTTATTGAGCCCATGTTTGCATGAAATGTTCCTTTGGTATCTCTGATTTTCTTGAAGAGATCTCTAGTCTTTCCCATTCTGTTGTTTTCCTCTATTTCTTTGCATTGATCACTGAAGAAGGCTTTCTTATCTCTTCTTGCTATTCTTTGGAACTCTGCATTCAGATGTTTATATCTTTCCTTTTCTCCTTTGCTTTTCACTTCTCTTCTTTTCACAGCTATTTGTGTTTGCAACCCCATGGACTGCAACACACTAGTCTCCCTGTCCTTCATTAATTCCTGGAGCTTGCTCAAACTCATGTCCATCAAGTCAGTGATGCCATCCAACCATTTTATCCTCTGTCACCCCCTTCTCCTCCTAACTTCAATCTTTCCCAGCATCAGGGCCTTTTCTAAGGAGTCAGTTCTTTGCATCAGGTGGCCAAATTACTGGAGTTTCAGTTTCAGCATCAGTCCTTCCAATGAATATGTAGGACTGATTTCCTTCATAACTGACTGGTTGGATCTCCTTGCAGTCCAAGGGACTCTCAAGAGTCTTCTCCTACACCATAGTTCAGAAGCATCATTTCTTTAGCACTCAGTTTTCTTTATAGTCCAACTCTCACATCCATGCATGACTACTGGAAAAAACTTAGCTTTAACTAGATAGACCTTTGTCAGCAAAGTAATATCTCTGGTTTTTTAATATGCGGTCTAGGTTGGTCATAGCTTTTCTTCCAAAGAGCAAGTGTCTTTTAATTTCATAACCACAGTCACCACCTGCAGTGATTTTGGAGCCCAAGAAAATAAAGTCTGTCACTGTTTCCATTGTTTCCCCATCTATTTGCCATGAAGTGATGGGACAGGATGCCACAATCTTAGTTTTCTGAATGTTGAGTTTTAAGCAGCTTTTTCACTCTCCCCTTTCACTTTCATCAAGAGGCTCTTTAATTCTTCTTCACTCTCTGCCATGAGGGTTGTGTCATCTGCATATCTGAGGTTAATGATATTTCTCCCAGCAATCTTGATTCCAGCTTATCCTTCATCCAGCCAGGAATTTCACATGATGTACTCTGCATATAAGTTAAATAAGCAGGGTGACAATATACAGCCTTGACATACTCCTTTCCCAATTTGGAACCAGTCTGTTGTTCCATGTCCAGTTCTGTTGTTCCATGTCTGGTTCTGTTGTTCCGTGTCTGGTTCTAACTGCTGCTTCTTGAGCTGCACACAGATTTCTCAGGAGGCAGGCCAGGAGGTCTGGTATTCCCATCTCTTGATGAATTTTCCAAAATTCGTTGTAGCTGTGAAAAAAGAAGTGAAAAGCAAAGGAGAAAAGGAAAGATATATCCATTTGAATGCAGAGTTCTGAAGAATAGCAAGGAGAGATAAGAAAGCCTTCCTCAGTGATCAATGCAAAGAAATAGGGGGAAACAATAGAATGGGAAAGACTAGAGATCTCTTCAAGAAAATTAGAGATACCAAGGGAACATTTCATGCAAAGATGGGCTCGATAAAGGACGGAAAAGGTATGGACCTGACAGAAGCAAAAGATATTAAGAAGAGGTGGCAAGAATACACAGAAGAACTGTACAAAAAAGAATTTCATGACCCAGATAACCACTGTGGTATAGCCAGACATCCTGGAATGTGAGGTCAAGTGGGCCTTAGGAATAAAGCTAGTGGAAGTGATAGAATTTCAGTTGAGCTATTTCAAATCCTAAAAGATGATGCTATGAAAGTGCCGCACTCAATTTGCCAGCAAATTTGGAAAACTCAACACTGGCAACAAGACTGGAAAAGGTGTTTTCATTCCAATCCCAAAGAAAAGCAATGCCAAAGAATGCTCAAACTACCGCACAATTGCACTCATCTCACATGGTAGCAAAGTAATGCTCAAAATTCTCCAAGCCAGGCTTCAATAGTACATGAACCGTGAACTCCCAGATGTTCGAGATGGATCTAGAAAAGGTAGAGGAACCAGAGATCAAATTGCCAAAATTCACTAGATCATCAAAAAAGCAAGAGAGTTCCAGAAAAATATCTACTGCTTTACTTACTATGCCAAAGCCTTTGACTCTGTGGAAAAACTCTTAAAGAGATGGGAATCTCAGAGCACCCAACCTGCCTCCTGAGAAATCTGTATGCAGGTCAAGAAGCAACAGTTCATACTGGACATGGAACAACAGACTGGTTCCAAATCAGGAAAGGAGTACATCAGTGCTGTATATTGTCACCCTGCTTATTTAACTTATATGCAGAGTACATCATGCGAAATTCCAGGCTGGATGAAGAATAAGCTGGAATCAAGATTGCTGGGAGAAATATCAATAACCTCAGATACACAGATGACTCTTCCCTTATGGCAGAAAGTGAAGAAGAACTAAATAGCCTTTTGATGAAAGTGAAAGAGGAGAGTGAAAAAGCTGGCTTAAAACTCAACATTCAGAAACTAAGATCATGGCATCCTGTCCCATCACTTCATGGCAAATAGATGGGGAAAACAATGGAAACAGTGTCAGACTTTATTTTTGGGGGCTACAAAATCATGGCAGATGGTAACTGCAGCCATGAAATTAAAAGACGTTTGCTTCTTGGAAGAAAAGTTATGACCAACCTAGACAGCATATTAAAAAGCAGAGACATTACTTTGCCAACAAAGGTCCATCTAGTCAAAGCTTTGGTTTTTTTCCGTAGTCATGTATGGATGTGAGAGTTGGACTATAAAGAAAGCTGAGGGCTGAAGAATCGATTCTTTTGAACTGTGGTGTTGGAGAAGACTCTCGAGAGTCCCTTGGACAGCAAAGAGATCCAACCAGTCCATCTTAAATGAAATCAATCCTGAATATTCATTGGGAGGACTGATGTTGAAGCTGAAACTCCAATACTTTGGCCACCTGATGTGAAGAGCTGACTCATTTGAAAAGACCCTGATGCTGGGAAGGATTGCAGGTGGGAAGAGAAGGGGGTGATAGAGGATGAAATGGTTGGATGGCACCACTGACTCTATGGACATGAGTTTGACTTAGCTTTAGGAGTTGGTGATGGACAGGGAAGTCTGGCATTCTGCAGTCCACGGGGTTGCATAGAGTCAGACTCGACTGAGTGACTGAACTGAATTGTTGCTCCATGTCCGGTTCTAACTGTTGCTTCTTGACCTGCATACAGGTTTCTCAGGAGGCAGGTCAAGTGGTCTGGTATTCCCATCTCTTGAAGAATTTTCCACAGTTTGCTGTGATCCACAGAGTCAAAAGGTTTTGTGTAGTCAATAAAGCAGAAATAGATGTTTTTCTGGAACTCTCTTGCTTTTTTAATGACCTAAGGGATGTTGGCAATTTGATCTCTGGTTCCTCTGCCTTTTCTAAATCCATCTTGAACATCTGGAATTTCTTGGTTCATGTACTGCTGAAGCCTTGCTTGAAGAATTTTGAGGATTAGTTTGCTAGTGTGTGAGATGAATGCAATTGTGTGGTAGTTTGAACATTCTTTGGCATTGCCTTTCTTTGGGATTGGAATGAAAACTGACATTTTCCAGTCCTGTGGCCACTGCTGAGTTTTCCAAATTTGCTGGCAAATTGAGTGTAGCACTTTCATAGCATCATCTTTTAGGATTTGAAACAGCTCAGTTGGAATTCTATCACCTCCACTAGCTTTGTTCATAGTGATGGCCCACTTTACTTTGCATTCCTGGATGTCTGGCTCTACGTGAGTGATCACATCATCTTACCTTACTATTATTATTATTATTTTTTCTCTGTTTTTCCCCTAGCATTTCCCTCTTGTCACAAAAGTAGACCTAAAACCTGGGTTTTAAAAAAATATAATTCCCAGAATGCACCACTGTTATTTAAAGGGAGATTGCCCTCATTGGAATATTGACAGCATCCCTTTTACAGCCTATTATGAACCATATTTAAAATTGCTCATTTCAACAGTGTCAAACTTTGAGGGTGTACTACCATGCCACCAGGGGTCCTGACCCTTCAGTCAACCTCTGGATTCTGCTTTCACTTGGCACTTACAGATGCATGGCAGCTGGGCAGCTCATTCCTTACCTGTAAAATGGAAATAATAATCCTCTTGGGATAGGGGGAGAGTTGAATGTGAAAATTCTTTGTAAATTGTTAGGTAAATGTCTGCTTTAAAGGGCCCACTATTTTCCCTGCTGGCTCAGATGGTAAAAAATCTGCCCACAGTGCAGGAGACTCAGGTTCAATCCATGGGCTGGGAAAATCCCCTGGAGAAGGGAATGGCAACCCACTCTAGTATTCTTGCCTGGAGAATCCCATGGACAGAGGAGCCTGATAGGCTATAGTCCTGGGGTCGCAAAGATGACAGGACTGGGCAACTAACACTTTCACTTTCATTGGTAGAAAGCCATTATCAAATGAAATGGCAAAGAGCTGGCTTCCTTCACCTAAAGCCGGACGGTTTCCGAGTTGGTGTGGCAGTGCCTGTGCTGTAGTCAGTTCGAGCCCTTGCCAGAGACCAGAATGCGCTGGTCCATAATGGATGTCAGAGCAGTTGAACAGCATGCTCTTCCAGGGCAGCTTTCTGCACAGGATCATTACACTTTGCAGAATGTTTCATTTTTCTCTTCCCCTGGCAATTCTCTATTCTCCACAATCTAAGACTCGACTTAGCCAGTATTCCGAGCCTGGGATGCTCTTCCTTTCCACAAGTACCTGTCAAATTCCTAGTATGCCCACACCTTTCAGAAAATTCCACAGATACTCTTTGCCTCAATCCACTCATATAGAAGGCTCCAGGTCCTCCCATACCAAAGACAATTTACTTGGTGTTTTTTTATTACACTGGGCTATGCTGACTTGCTCAGTTGTGTCCAACTCTTTGTGACCCCATAGACTGTAACCCGCCAGACTCCTCTGTCCATGGGGATTCTCCAGGTAAGAATACTGGAGTGGGTTGCTGACCCCTCCTCCGGGAGATCTTCCCAACCCAGAAATCAAACCCAGGTCTCTTGCATTGCAGGTGGATTCTTTACCGTCTGAGCCACCAGGAAAGCCAAGAATACTGGAGTAAATAGCCTATCCCTTCTGCAGGGTGCCTTCTTGACCCAAGAATTGAACTGGGGTCTCCTTCATTGCAGACGGATTCTTTACCAGCTGAGCTACCAGGGAAGCCTTTTATTACACTAGCTTAAACTTGTTTCTATTTTGCCTCCAATTTAAACTCTTAGAAGTTTTTCTTGCTAAACATTTAACATTTTAAATGCATGTGTGCATGCTCAGTTGCTTCACTAGTGCCCAACTCTTTTGTGACCCCACAGACTGTAGCCTACCAGGCTTCTCTGTCCATTGGATTTTCCCAGCAAGAATACTGGAATTGGTTCTCAGTTCATTTTCCAGGAGATCTTCTCAACCCAGGGATTGAAACTGCATCTCCTGCATCTTCTGCATTGCAAGCAGATTCTTTACTGCTGAACCACCAGGGAAGCCCTGACACTTTAAGGAAAAAGGCTATTTTCATTCACCTCTGTTTTTCCAGGACTTGGCATTGTTGTAACTTTCAAACATGAATAAATAAATATCCTAGTTAATGCCTTTTTCTTGAGCCCCCTGAACAATCCTGCAATGAAGAGCATTGTTCTCTACATGAGGTCATCCAGTAGCTTTGCATTGAGGCAGTGTCCACTCCCACACGTGTGTGTGGGTATGTTAGTCGTTAAGTCATGTCCGACTCTTTGCAACCCCATAGACTACAGCCTGCCAGGCTCCCCAGTCCATGGAATTCTCTAGGCAAGAATACTGGAGTGGTTTTCCATTCCCTCTCCAGGGGAACTTTCTGACCCAAGGATTGAACCCTGGTCTCCAGCATTGAAGGCAGATTCTTTATTGTCTGAGCTACTAGGGAAGCCCACTCATAGCTTATACCAGCAGCATGTCTTGGAAACATAGTCATCTCTCTCTTACCTCCCTCATCCCATTGTAAGTACCCTGCATGGTTTACCTTGACTTGAGGGATCTCTAGCTAGCTGGCTCTACCTTGTACTTAGCTGTAATGGAGCCACCATACTGTGTTATTCCTTTTTCCCTCCAAATCTGTATTCCTTACTGGACCACGATCTCTGCAAGGAAAGGGAATACCTCTTGTACATTTCTTTTCAGTGATACCATTGGCACTTCAGTGACATTTTAAGAGGACATTCAGAAACAGTGAGAATCAGTAGAAGCAGAAAGAAAGAGACAGGAAGATGTCACTGGAGCAGGGTCTGACCACTTCCTGTCCTCTTCCCTTCTGCTTGCCTCCCTGATGTGTGTGTACATGAGTGTGTGCATGTGACATTATTGAGGGCCTACCAGGCACAGTGTTAGACCCTTTAGATCAAAATTCCTAGTCTTCACAGTCTTATAAGATGTGACTGGTATTTTCCCATTTGTGGAGGAAATAAAAGTAGATCAGAAGGGAGAAGCCATTTGCAACCTTCTCTGTTTTTCCGCTGATTTCTTTATACACAGGGTACTCTCTTCATTTTCCTTCTTTTCTTCATAATCCTCTTTAGTCAAATCTAGAGTTATCCTGCAAATATCATTGCCTTGGCTTCGGCAGCTTCATTACACGTGCAGCTTCATTATATGTGCCAGGGACATCACATTAGAAAATTACACATTCTGGCAAGAAAATCCCTGGTTTCTCATTTTCAGATCACATTCACTGAGAGCTTTGCATGTTAACAGATCAAAAGAAAACCCACAGAATGTCAGTGAGGCATTGCCCCTATAATATGAAACTTTTCCTCACTTCTGTTTCTGCTCAAATATTTTATTTTGTTTTGATTTTTTTTTTTTTTTTTTTTTGTGGGCAGGGGTGGTGGCTGTGCTGAGCAGCATGTGGGATCTTGGTTCCTCCACCAGCAAAGTATGGAGTCTTAATCACTGGACCTTCAGGAAAATCCCTCAAATATTTTTTAAAGCAAATGATGGTTTCAAAGAATATGCCTCCCAAACCCTATGTTCCCAATTGTTCTTTTTTAAAAAAGTAGAATCTACATTGGAAAAGGAACCAAAAGAGTTTTGTCTTGGTTCACCTATATTCAGGGTTTGCTAGCCTATGATTATTGAAACAACTCCTGGTTCACAGGAACAAGAGTCCCAGGGGGAGATCACATGAAATCAGTAAGGAATTTCTCTATGCAAGCTGACTCCTTTCCTTCCTTTCCTCTCTCCTTCCCTCCAGTCCTTCCTTTTTTTCATTTAGTTTTTGTATTTATTTTTAAGTGAAGTGAAAGTCGCTCAGTTGTGTCTGACTCTTTTCGACCCCATTGACTATATAGTCCATGGAATTCTCTAGGCCAGAATACTGCAGTGGGTAGCCTTTCCCTTCTCCAGGAGATCTTCCCAACCCAGGGATCCAACCTAGGTCTCCTGCATTGCAGGCAGATTCTTTATTAGCTGAGCCACCAGGGAACCCAAGAATACAGAAGTGGATAACCTATCCCTGCTCCAGCAGGCCTTCCTGACCAAGGAGTAGAACTGGGGTCTCCTGCATTGCAGATAGATTCTTTACCAACTAAGCTATCACGGAAGCCCTGCTATTTATTTTCAATTTTTAAAATTTATTTTAAATTAAATTTATTTTATTAAACTTTATTTTATTTAAAAATATTTTGTGAAAATGAATTTATTTAAATCAAATTTCTTTTAATTTATTTTAAAGTGCTCTTAACTAACAAAGTCTTACATTCTCTAAGGCTTCCCGAGAGGCACAGAAGTAAAGAATCTGTCTGCCAATGCACGAGATGCAAGAGACAAGGGTTGGATCCTTGGAGCAGGAAGATCCCCTGGAGAAGAAAATGGCAATTCATTCCAGAATTCTTGCCTGGAAATTCTATGGTCAGAGGAGCATGGAAGGCTATGTTCCATGGGGTTACAAAGTCGGACACAACTGAGTGGCTGAGCACAAAGATAGTTCTCTGAGGCTTGTTACAGGGAAAAAAAAAAAAATGGTGTCACAAATCACTCCTATTTCTGTCACCTGTTCTGCAGAGGCAGCTATTTGAAACCATGAAGTGGATTCATCTTTCTAAATGATCCTTTGTCTAGTCCATTTTTGTTGTTTTTGTTCAATCGCTAAGCTGTGTCTGACTCTGTGCAACCCCATGGACTACAGCACGCCAGGCTTCCCTGTCCTTCACCATCTCCTGGAGTTTGCTCAAACTTATGTCTGTTGAGTTGATGACGCCATCCAACCATCTCATCCTCTGTTGCCCCCTTCTCCTCTTGCCTTCAATCTTTCCCAGCATCAAGGTCTTTTCCAATGAGTTGTCTCTTCGCATTAGGTGGCCAAAGTATTGGAGCTTTAGTTTCGGCATCAGTCCTTGCAATGAATATTCAGGGTTGATTTCCTTTAGGATTGACTGCTTTGGTCTCCTTACAGTCCAAGGCAGTCTCAAGAGTGCCACATATACTATGTTGAATATACTTTGCTTCATATATTATGATTATGTCCTTTTCCTTAAAGTTATTCTTTTGTTTGATTTGCCTGTTTGTTTACATTTAACATGTTGTTCTTGGTAATTCTGTCCCAGATACTGTCACTGTTGTAAAAAAATTCTCTTAAAATGTTTGATTCTTTTAGATAGTCTATCGATTTTATCTTTGTTGAACAAATTTCTCACACAGCCTTTTAACCTGTCTCCAATTCACCTAGTTGCTCTCCGGAATTACAATTCAGCCATCAACTTCACCTTTTCTGTCCCCATAGTCCTGTGGATTATCTTTGCCTCTCTTATGTTGAATTCTCAGTTTTCTGAATCCCATCATTCTCTTTCTTGGGCTTAGGCTGTAGTTTGGGTAGAATACATTTTCTGTTGGCTTCCTGACAATAGGGGCATGGAATGAAAAGTATTTGAGATATTCCATGACAGTTTTTTCACCCTCATACTTGATTGATAGTTTTATTATACTGTGAATTCTTAGATGAAATATTCTGACATCAGAATTGAAAAGTCACTGTTCCATATCATCTAGATTTCATTATCACTGGTGAAAAGCCCAGTTCCATTCTGTTCTTTTTTCCAGACTTTAATCATTTTATTTTATATTGGGGTATAGCTGATTAACAATGTTGTGGCAGTTTCAGATGAGCAGTAAAGGGACTCAGCTCTTCATATACATGCATCCATTCCATTCTATTCTTGATCATGCATATAATTTTTCCCCCATCTTTTTGGAAGCTGGTAAGATCTTCTACCTCAATTCAGAGTTATTTTATTCATTTTCCATCACTGCATCACAAATTACCATAAACCATATGGCTTGAAACAACACTTAATTTTTAGTTCAGAGTTCGGTACATCATTTGTCTGCCACGATATGAACCTAGTGCTCTGCTCAGGGCATCACAAGGCTGAAATTGAAGTGTCAGTCTAGCTGAATCCTTGTTTGGAGACTGAAAAAAAAAAATCTCTTTCAAACTCATTCTTGGACTTTGGTTCCTTGCTATGATAGGATCGTTTTCTTGCTGCTGTCAGCTGGTGGCTGCCCACATTCTTCGACCTATGGCCTCTCTCATCTTCAGGACAGCAGCAATGCATCAGATTAGTTTGTGCTTCCAATCTCTGGTGCTTTCTTCTGCAACCAGCCAGAGAAAACTCTGCTTTGAAGGGACTCATGTTAGATCATGTTAGAACAGGTCCACTGTGATAAACTCCCTATTTTCATGTCCACTGTGCAGATAACATTGCCTAATCACAAGACTTACATCCATCATACCCCTAGTTGAGGGCAATTACACAGGAAGTGGGGGGCTTTGGGGACCACCTTAGAGTTCTGCCTGCCAGAGTGCTGAGCTACGATGATGACCTTTGTATACGTGTGCTTTCATCCCTGTGCAGAGCTTTAGGCAGACTCTTTCAGTCTGGAGATGGGAGACTTCAGCTCTAAGAAGTCTTCCTGACTCAGTTCAGTTCACTCACTCAGTCATCTCCGACTCTTTGTGACCCCACAGACTGCAGCACGCAAGGCTTCCCTGTCCATCACCAACTCCTGGAGCTTGCTCAAACTCGTGTCCATCGAGTCGGTGATGCCATCCAACCATCTCATCCTCTGTTGTCCCCTTCTCCTCGTGCCTTTAATCTTTTCCAGCATCCGGGTCTTTTCCAATGAGTCAGTTCTTTGCATCAGGTGGCCAAAGTCTTGGAGTTTCAGCTTCAGCATTAGTCCTTCCAATGAATATTCAGGACTGATTTCCTTTAGGATGGACAGGTTGGATCTCCTTGCAGTCCAAGGGACTCTCAAGAGTCTTCTCCAACACCACAGTTCAAAAGCATCAATTCTTCGGTGCTGACTCATTTCTCATTTCTCATCCTGACTCATTTCTTCCCAATTCCATTGGACGTTTCTTCTACTCCATTTTTTTGTGGTGTTCTGCAACTTCTGGGTTGGCCCTCCAATTTTCTAAATATTTCTTCCTTATTTCCCTTCTTTTAGTCTTTTTTGCTTTACTTTCTAGGAGAAGCACTCAACTTAATTCTACTTCATTTTTTATTCATTTTTTTCAGTTACATTTTTAATTTCCAAGAACTCCTAATATTATCTCTTTTTAAAAAAAATATATATCTTTCTCTTTCTGTATCAGAGGTTCAGGTTCTTCTCTAATAGATCTATGGTTATTAAAGACAGCTTCTCTTTGTAAACTTTCTTCTCCAATTTGCTTTATTTTGTTTGTTCTTATCTCTTTCTTTTGCAGTGAATGCTTCTCAAATGTCATGAAATCCTTGAGGATCTGGTCATTTGGGAATCAGCATATGGAAAAAACCTGTTAACTGCGTTTCACATTATAACCTTGTATGATGAATGCATTGAGAAAGATGTAACCCTGGCAGATACACATAATTAAGAATTCCTTAATACTCATTACCCAAAAAGTGTGGAATAGGACAGAATAGCTGTTTTTCACTCTCTGGAATCAATTGTATTTAGCCTTTTAAACAACTGGAGACAGTATAAAGGAGTACCTTAAGAATTTGAGGATTTGGAGTAGACTAACCTGGATTAGGTTCTCAGCACTGGAATTTATTAGCTGAATTATCTCAGGCAAGTAGATAAACTTCTTGGAGATGCAGCCTTGCACTTATAGAATGTCATCTATCACATAAAATTGGTGAGAATCACAAGATGACATGTAAAATCTCACACATAAAAGTGATGCAGTGAACAGTAGCCATTATTATGGTGAAATGTATTGTATCAGGATTCTTACTACTATCCTTATTTATGAATATATTTACATTTTTAGCTCATGTACAAACTAGTATATATATATACATATATATATATATATATATATATATATATATATATATATTTTATAGGTATCACTCAGTCATGTCCAATTCTTTGTGACCCCATGGACCATAGCCTGCCAGACTCCTCTGTCCATGGAATTCTCCAGGCAAGAATACTGGAGTGGGTTGCCATTCCCTTCTCCAGTGATTTTCCCAACCCATGGATTGAACCCCAGGTATCCTGAATTGCAGGCAGATTCTTTACCGTTTGAACTACCAGGGAAGCCTACCTATTATAAGCATACATTTCATAATTGTCTGTATTTTCTGAAAAGGAAGCACTTCCTTGAAGCTTAGAGGACCAAAAAAAATCTCAAGGTTAACATGACAGTGATAATTTGAATCTTCAAGGATGAATAGAATATGGTCATGAAGATAAGGGGCAGTGCTTGACAAAGGGAATTTCAGGCTGCTATAAAATGTTAGCAAAGTCAAGGTGGGCAGACATTCAAGCATCATCATTCAGGGGAGCCACCTTGTCACAGGAGACAAGAAGAAGGCCCTGAACTGTTTCTACCACTTACGAAGATAAATGCCTTATGGAGCATATGGCTTGGACTTAGCTCAGCTAGCACTCAATTCTCCCTGTAGCAAAAGGATTTGTTCCAAAGGTGGGTGAAAATATGGGCACTGCATTTCACTTATACTGGTGGAACAATAGTTTTTGATAGCACATACTTCAGCCATTATTTTATCACATGATTAGTCAAGCTAAAGAATGTAAGACTCCAGTTACATGTTGAGTAGTGTGATACTGCATGTCGGCAGTTGTGATACACTGGTGAATAAAATAGACCCAGTCTCTGCCCTCAGGGAGTCCAATCTGATGGAGCCAAGTAAACAGATCATGACAATGCACTGAAATAAATGGCCAGTTACCTATCAGGAAGCCGAATCCCTGTTACAATAATGGCAAAACTAGTGAAAGCTTAAAGATAAACCTAAAAAGAAATATGAAAATCCTACAAATCCTACATGAAAAAAAAAATGATAAAACTTTGTTGATGGTCATAAAAGAAGATTTAAGGGGGAGGAGCCAAGATGGCGGAGGAGTAGGACGGGGAGAACACTTTCTCCCCCACAAATTCATCAAAAGAGCATTTAAACGTCGAGTAAATTCCACAAAACAACTTCTGAATGCCGACAGAGGACATCAGGCACCCAGAAAAGCAACCCAACTCTTCGAAAGGAGGTAGGAAAAAATATTAAAAACAAAAAAAAAAGAGACAAAAGAGGGAGGGACGGAGTTCCGTCCCGGGAAGGGAATCTTAAGAAGAGAGAAGTTTCCAAACATCAGGAAACCTTCTCACTGCCGAATCTGCGCCGAGCTTTGGAAGCACAGAGGGCAATATAACAGGGAGAAAAAATAAATAAACAATTTAAAACTCGCAGATTGCGAGCCCTACGGTAACTCCCCCAGCAGAGAAGCAGCGCAGACGCCTGCATCCGCCATTAGCAAACCGGGGCTGGGCAGGGAGGCGCGGCGTGGGCTGCATCGCTGAGAGTAAGAATCTGGCCTGAATACCCTGAGCGCTATCTGAGCGAAATAATTTGGGCTAGCAAACCAGACTGTGGGATACCTACCACGTGAAAAGCCAGCCCTAACCTAAGACCGCCAGGCCCGCGCACGGAACAAAGGACTGAACAGAGATAGCCGGCTGCAGACCTTCCCCCTCCAGTGACAGGCAGCCAGAGCCGGAAGGGGGAAATCGCAGCCCCAGAGAGACATTATCTATAAAATTGTAAGCAGGCTTCTTTGCTAACTAAAACTTCTTGGGGGTCTGGACGGTCAACATCTGCCTGAGAAGGTGCGCCGGTTTTACATCCAGATAACCGAGTGGCGGGGAGGCGATAAGTCGCAGCATTGGCGCTCGCCTGGGAAGAGCAAATTGGCGCTCGGACCTGGGAAGAGCACAAAACGCAGGCCCAACTGAGTCTGCGCCTCTGAGGACTACCCGAGTGCCTGAACCTGAGCGGCTTGGACCTGGGAGGTGCATGCAGCCCAGGGCCAGCCTCGGATTGTTCCCGGCGGAACAACCTAGAGTCCGAGCAGTGTGGACAGGGAGGCTACACGCGCCGTGAGCGGGGGCAGACCCAGGGTGGCTGAGGCACTGCGAGCCCACTCCAGTGTTATTTGTTTGCAGCATCCCTCCCTCCCTCCCCACAGCGCGACTGAACAAGTAAGCCTAAAAAAAAAAAAAAAAGTGTCCTCCACCGTGCCCTTTGAGTCAGGGCGGAAACCAGATACTGAAGAGACTAGCAAACAGAAGAAGATATAACAGAGGGAAACGCCTTGGAAGCTACAGGCAATAGATCAAAACCCTGTGGTTACTACGGACTACATAGGAAGGGGTCTATAGATCTTGAGAAATATAAATCTGACCAAGGAACTAGCCAAAAATGAACTGAACCCACAACACCCACAAAAAAAAAAACCAAAAAAGCCCTAGATATATTTTTATTATTTTTACGATCATTCTTTCTTTTTTTTTAATTAAAAAAAAAATTTTAAGTCCTCTATTGTTCCTTTAATTTTCACTTTTATAACCTATTACTTTGCAAAAAAAAAAAAAAAAAAAGACCCTATTTTTTTCTTCTTCAGCAAACTTCATATATATATATTTTATAATTTTTTGACCTTGTTTTTTTTGTTTGTTTTTGTTTTTTTCTTCTTTTCTTTAACATTGTATTTTTGAAATTCCAAACTCTACTCTAGATTTTTAATTTTCGCTTTTTGGTATATGTTATCAATTTTGTACCTATAGTTTTTTTTTATATAATTTCTGTGACTTTTTTTTTTTCTTCTTCTCTGTTTCTTTCTCTTCTTCTTTTATATAACATTGTATATCTGAAATTCCAAACTTTACTCTAGATTTTTAATTTATGCTTTTTGGTATTTGATATCAATTTTGTACCTATATTTTCTTTATAATTTTTGTGACATTGTTCGTATTTGTTTGTTTGTTTTCTCTCTTTATTTTTCTTCTTCTTCTTTTTTTTTTTTTAACATTGTATTTTTGAAATTCCAAACTCTACTCTAGATTTTTAATTTTTGCTTTCTGGTATTAGTTATCAATTTTGTACCTGTACTTTCTTTATAATTTTCGTGACCTTGTTTGTTTTTGTTTGTTCGTTTTTTCTCTCCTTCTTTTCCTTCTTCTTTTCTTTAACATTGTATTTTTGAAATTCCAAACTCTACTCTAGATTTTTAATTTTCGCTTTCTGGTATTAGTTATCAATTTTGTACCTGTACTTTCTTTATAATTTTTGCGACCTTGTTTGTTTTTGTTTGTTCGTTCTTTCTCTCTTTCTTTTCCTTCTTCTTTTCTTTAACATCGTATTTTTGAAATTCCAAACTCTACTCTAGATTTTTAATTTTTGCTTTTATGTATTTGTTACCAATTTTGTACCTTTAAGGACCCAGTCTTCAGGACCCATTTTTCACTAGGGAGCGAGATTACTGGCTTGACTGCTCTCTCTCCCTTTGGACCCTCCTTTTTCTCCACCAGGTCGCCTGTGTCTCCTCCCTAACCCCTCTCTACTCTACCCAACTCTGTGAATTTCTGTGTGTTCCAGACGGTGGAGAACACTTAGGGAACTGATCACTGGCTGGATCTGTCTCCCTCCTTTTCATTCCCCCCTTTTATCCTTCTGGCCACCTCTGTTACCTTCCTCCTTCTTCTCTTCTCTGTATAACCCCGTGAACATCTCTGAGTGGTCCAGTTGTGGAGTGCACATAAGGAAGTGACTACTGGCTAGCCCACTCTCTCCACTATTGATTCACCTCATCTCATTTGGGTCACCTCTAACTCCCTCCTCCCTCTTCTCTTCTCCATGTAACCCTGTGAACCTCTCTGAGTGACCCTCACTGTAGAGAAACTTATCATCTTTAATGTAGATGTTTTATCAATGGTGCTGTATAGAAGGAGAAGTTTTGAAACTACTGTAAAAATAAGACCGATAATCGGAAGCAGGAGACTTAAGTCCAAACCCTGACTCCAGGGAACTCCTGACTCCAAGGAACATTCATTGACAGGAGCTCATCAAACGCCTCCATACCGACACTGAAACCAAGCACCACACAAGGGCTAATAAGTTCCAGGGCAAGACATACCAAGCAAATTCTCCAGCAACAAAGGAACACAGCCCTGAGCTTCAAGATACAGGCTGCCCAAGGTCACCCCAAAACTATAGACATCTCATAACTCATTACTGGACATTTCATTGCACTCCAGAGAGAAGAAATACAGCTCCACCCACCAGAACACCGACACAAGCTTCCCTAACCAGGAAACCTTGACAAGCCACCTGTACAAACCCACACACAGTGAGGAAACGCCATAATAAAGAGAACTCCACAAACTGCCAGAATACAGAAAGGACACCCCAAACTCAGCAATTTAAACAAGATGAAGAGACAGAGGAATACTCAGCAGATAAAGGAACAGGATAAATGCCCACCAAACCAAACAAAAGAGGAAGAGATAGGGAATCTACCTGATAAAGAATTCCGAATAATGATAGTGAAATTGATCCAAAATCTTGAAACTAAAATGGAATCACAGATAAATAGCCTGGAGACAAGGATTGAGAAGATGCAAGAAAGGTTTAACAAGGACCTAGAAGAAATAAAAAAGAGTCAATATATAATGAATAATGCAATAAGTGAAATTAAAAACACTCTGGAGGCAACAAATAGTAGAATAACAGAGGCAGAAGACAGGATTAGTGAATTAGAAGATAGAATGGTAGAAATAAATGAATCAGAGAGGATAAAAGAAAAACGAATTAAAAGAAATGAGGACAATCTCAGAGACCTCCAGGACAATATTAAACGCTACAACATTCGAATCATAGGGGTTCCAGAAGAAGAAGACAAAAAGAAAGACCATGAGAAAATACTTGAGGAGATAATAGTGGAAAACTTCCCTAAAATGGGGAAGGAAATAATCACCCAAGTCCAAGAAACCCAGAGAGTACCAAACAGGATAAACCCAAGGAGAAACACCCCAAGACACATATTAATCAAATTAACAAAGATCAAACACAAAGAACAAATATTAAAAGCAGAAAGGGAAAAACAACAAATAACACACAAGGGAATTCCCATAAGGATAACAGCTGATCTTTCAATAGAAACTCTTCAAGCCAGGAGGGAATGGCAAGACATACTTAAAATGATGAAAGAAAATAACCTACAGACCAGATTATTGTACCCAGCAAGGATCTCATTCAAGTATGAAGGAGAAATCAAAAGCTTTTCAGACAAGCAAAAGCTGAGAGAATTCTGCACCACCAAACCAGCTCTCCAACAAATACTAAAGGATATTCTCTAGACAGGAAACACAAAAACGGTGTATAAACTCGAACCCAAAACAATAAAGTAAATGGCAACGGGAACATACTTATCAGTAATTACCTTAAATGTAAATGGGTTGAATGCCCCAACCAAAAGACAAAGACTGGCTGAATGGATACAAAAACAAGACCCCTACATATGTTGTCTACAAGAGACCCACCTCAAAACAGGGGACACATACAGACTGAAAGTGAAGGGCTGGAAAAAGATTTTCCATGCAAATAGGGACCAAAAGAAAGCAGGAGTAGCAATACTCATATCAGATAAAATAGACTTTAAAACAAAGGCTGTGAAAAGAGACAAAGAAGGTCACTACATAATGATCAAAGGATCAATCCAAGAAGAAGATATAACAATTATAAATATATATGCACCCAACACTGTGGGAGCACCACAGTACGTAAGACAAATGCTAACAAGTATGAAAGGAGAAATTAACAATAACACAATAATAGTGGGAGACTTTAATACCCCACTTACACCTATGGATAGATCAACTAAACAGAAAATTAACAAGGAAACACAAACTTTAAACGATACAATAGACCAGTTAGACCTAATTGATATCTATAGGTCATTTCATCCCAAAACAATGAATTTCACCTTTTTCTCAAGCGCACATGGAACCTTCTCCAGGATAGATCACATCCTGGGCCATAAAGCTAGCCTTGGTAAATTCAAAAAAATAGAAATCATTCCAAGCATTTTTTCTGACCACAATGCAGTAAGATTAGATCTCAATTACAGGAGAAAAACTATTAAAAATTCCAACATATGGAGGCTGAACAACACGCTGCTGAATAACCAACAAATCACAGAAGAAATCAAAAAAGAAATCAAAATTTGCATAGAAACGAATGAAAATGAAAACACAACAACCCAAAACCTGTGGGACACGGTAAAAGCAGTCCTAAGGGGAAAGTTCATAGCAATACAGGCACACCTCAAGAAATAAGAAAAAAGTCAAATAAATAACCTAACTCTACACCTAAAGCAACTAGAAAAGGAAGAAATGAAGAACCCCAGGGTTAGTAGAAGGAAAGAAATCTTAAAAATTAGAGCAGAAATAAATGCAAAAGAAACAAAAGAGACCATAGCAAAAATCAACAAAACCAAAAGCTGGTTCTTTGAAAGGATAAATAAAATTGACAAACCATTAGCCAGACTCATCAAGAAACAAAGGGAGAAAAATCAAATCAACAAAATTAGAAACGAAAATGGAGAGATCACAACAGACAACACAGAAATACAAAGGATCATAAGAGACTACTATCAACAATTATATGCCAATAAAATGGACAACGTGGAAGAAATGGACAAATTCTTAGAAAAGTACAACTTTCCAAAACTGAACCAGGAAGAAATAGAAAATCTTAACAGACCCATCACAAGCATGGAAATTGAAACTGTAATCAAAAATCTTCCAGCAAACAAAAGCCCCGGTCCAGACGGCTTCACAGCTGAATTCTACCAAAAATTTAGAGAAGAGCTAACACCTATCCTGCTCAAACTCTTCCAGAAAATTGCAGAGGAAGGTAAACTTCCAAACTCATTCTATGAGGCCACCATCACCCTAATACCAAAACCTGACAAAGATCCCACAAAAAAAGAAAACTACAGGCCAATATCACTGATGAACATAGATGCAAAAATCCTTAACAAAATTCTAGCAATCAGAATCCAACAACACATTAAAAAGATCATACACCATGATCAAGTGGGCTTTATCCCAGGGATGCAAGGATTCTTCAATATCCGCAAATCAATCAATGTAATACACCACATTAACAAATTGAAAAATAAAAACCATATGATTATCTCAATAGATGCAGAGAAAGCCTTTGACAAAATTCAACATCCATTTATGATAAAAACTCTCCAGAAAGCAGGAATAGAAGGAACATACCTCAACATAATAAAAGCTATATATGACAAACCCACTGCAAACATTATCCTCAATGGTGAAAAATTGAAAGCATTTCCTCTAAAGTCAGGAACAAGACAAGGGTGCCCACTTTCACCATTACTATTCAACATAGTTTTGGAAGTTTTGGCCACAGCAATCAGAGCAGAAAAAGAAATAAAAGGAATCCAAATTGGAAAAGAAGAAGTAAAACTCTCACTATTTGCAGATGACATGATCCTCTACATAGAAAACCCTAAAGAGTCCACCAGAAAATTACTAGAAATAATCAATGACTACAGTAAAGTTGCAGGATATAAAATCAACACACAGAAATCCCTTGCATTCCTATACACTAATAATGAGAAAACAGAAAGAGAAATTAAGGAAACAATTCCATTCACCATTGCAACAGAAAGAATAAAATACTTAGGAATATATCTACCTAAAGAAACTAAAGACCTATATATAGAAAACTATAAAACACTGGTGAAAGAAATCAAAGAGGACACTAATAGATGGAGAAATATACCATGTTCATGGATTGGAAGAATCAATATAGTGAAAATGAGTATACTACCCAAAGCAATTTATAGATTCAACGCAATCCCTATCAAGCTACCAACAGTATTCTTCACAGAGCTAGAACAAATAATTTCACAATTTGTATGGAAATACAAAAAACCTCGAATAGCCAAAGCGATCTTGAGAAAGAAGAATGGAACTGGAGGAATCAACCTACCTGACTTCAGGCTCTACTACAAAGCCACAGTTATCAAGACAGTATGGTACTGGCACAAAGACAGAAATATTGATCAATGGAATAAAATAGAAAGCCCAGAGATAAATCCACGCACATATGGACACCTTATCTTCGACAAAGGAGGCAAGAATATACAATGGATTAAAGACAATCTCTTTAACAAGTGGTGCTGGGAAATCTGGTCAACCACTTGTAAAAGAATGAAACTGGACCACTTTCTAACACCATACACAAAAATAAACTCAAAATGGATTAAAGATCTAAACGTAAGACCAGAAACTATAAAACTCCTAGAGGAGAACATAGGCAAAACACTCTCCGACATACATCACAGCAGGATCCTCTATGACCCACCTCCCAGAATATTGGAAATAAAAGCAAAAATAAACAAATGGGACCTAATTAACTTTAAAAGCTTCTGCACATCAAAGGAAACTATTAGCAAGGTGAAAAGACAGCCTTCAGAATGGGAGAAAATAATAGCAAATGAAGCAACCGACAAACAACTAATCTCAAAAATATACAAGCAACTCCTACAGCTCAACTCAAGAAAAATAAACGACCCAATCAAAAAATGGGCCAACGAACTAAATAGACATTTCTCCAAAAAAGACATACAGATGGCTAACAAACACATGAAAAGATGCTCAACATCACTCATTATCAGAGAAATGCAAATCAAAACCACAATGAGGTACCATTTCACGCCAGTCAGAATGGCTGCGATCCAAAAGTCTACAAATAATAAATGCTGGAGAGGGTGTGGAGAAAAGGGAACCCTCTTACACTGTTGGTGGGAATGCAAACTAGTACAGCCACTATGGAGAACAGTGTGGAGATTCCTTAAAAAACTGGAAATAGAACTGCCTTATGATCCAGCAACCCCACTGCTGGGCATACACACTGAGGAAACCAGAAGGGAAAGAGACACGTGTACCCCAATGTTCATCGCAGCACTGTTTATAATAGCCAAGACATGGAAGCAACCTAGATGTCCATCAGCAGATGAATGGATAAGAAAGCAGTGGTACATATACACAATGGAGTATTACTCAGCCATTAAAAAGAATACATTTGAATCAGTTCTAATGAGGTGGATGAAACTGGAGCCTATTATACAGAGTGAAGTAAGCCAGAAGGAAAAACATAAATACAGTATACTAACACATATATATGGAATTTAGAAAGATGGTAACAATAACCCGGTGTACGAGACAGCAAGAGACACTGATGTATAGAACAGTCTTATGGACTCTGTGGGAGAGGGAGAGGGTGGGAAGATTTGGGAGAATGGCAATGAAACATGTAAAATATCATGTAGGAAACGAGTTGCCAGTCCAGGTTCGATGCACGATGCTGGATGCTTGGGGCTGGTGCACTGGGACGGCCCAGAGGGATGGTATGGGGAGGGAGGAGGGAGGAGGGTTCGGAATGGGGAACACATGTATACCTGTGGCGGATTCATTTTGATATTTGGCAAAACTAATACAATTATGTAAAGTTTAAAAATAAAATAAAATTGGAAGAATAAAAAAAAATAAAAAAATAAAAAATAAAAAATAAAAGAAGATTTAAGCCAATAGAGAGAGATCATTTTTTTCTGGATAGAAAAAGTCAATAGTATAACTATAGCATGTCTCTTAAGATCAGTCCATAAACTCAATAAAAACAAAATAAAATTTCATGAGGATTCACTGTAACATGCCAAGGTGATTGTTTCGGCTCAGGTTTTCTAAAACAGATGCAAAGTGGAATCACTTGTTGAAGATTAATGGTGATAAGAAAGAATGCTTGTAAGCAATAACACAAGAGGGAGCAGGAGTAGGTGAGGTGAACCTTCAGGTCCTGATTCATGTCTGATGCTCATGAAAGGAAAGTTGGAAGGGTGGGTAGTAGGAAGAATCTCAGTACACTCCAATGTTATAATACAGTCTTCACTAGGCAACTGGCAACATCCGAACAAAGACTGCCCACTGGAAGAGGAGAAATAGACTAGAACTTGTAACCACGTCATGCTCACTCGTTTTTCTAATGGGTTGGTGCTTAGAGATGCTAGGCAACTATGCTTCCTGCAGCAAGTTCTCCAGAAGGAGATCTGAGTGGAAACCTTCTGGGCTGCCACAACCCGTGTCTTAGGCCACAACGTTGTAATCTCTGTGATTTTTGTGCGTCCTTTTGCTGAAAGAAAATTCGGAAGTGAGAGCTTAGTGGGACAAACTGTGTGCGCCTCAGTTGTGATGGTTGATCTTGGGTCTACAAGTAATATTTATTCTTCCCTCCTTCATGATCTATTCATTTTTCTTTAACTGAAGAAACTGTTTTAATAGGCACACATTTGCTTTTGTAAAAAAAATCTTCAACTTTAAAAAATTGAAATATAGCTGTTTTTTTTGGGGGGGGGGGGAGGGTTGGGGAAGGGGGCTTCCCCGGTGGCTCAGACAAGTAAAGAATCTGCCTGCAATTTGGAAGACCTGGGTTTGATCCCTGGGTCAGGAAGATTCCCTGGAGAAGGAAATGACAACCCAGTCCAGTATTCTTGCCTGGAGAATCCCATGGACAGAGGAGCCTGGTGGCTTACAGTCCGTGGGGTCTCAAAGAAACAGACACGACTGAGGGACTAACACACACACATAGTTGGTTTAGAATACTGTGTTCATTTCAGGTGTACAGCAAAGTGATTCAATTATACATCTATGTCTATTCTTTTACATATTCTTTTCCCTTGTAGGTTATTACAAAATATTGAGTATAGTTCCTTTTGAACTGTGGTGTTGGAAAAGACTCTTGAGAGTCCCTCGGACTGCAAGGAGATCCAACCAGTCCATTCTGAAGGAGATACGCCCTGGGATTTCTTTGGAAGGAATGATGCTAAAGCTGAAACTCCAGTACTTTGGCCACCTCATGCGAAGAGTTGACTCATTGGAAAAGACTGTGATGCTGGGAGGGATTGGGGGCAGGAGGAGAAGGGGATGACAGAGGATGAGATGGCTGGATGGCATCACGGACTCGATGGATGTGAGTCTGAGTGAACTCCAGGAGTTGGTGATGGACAGGGAGGCCTGGCGTGCTGTGATTCATGGGGTCGCAAAGAGTCGGATATTACTGAGCGACTGATCTAATCTGATCTGATCCTTGTGCTATACAGCAGTTCCTTGTTGGTTATCAATTTTATATCTGCTAAGTCACTTCAATCGTGTCCGATTCTGTGTGACCTCATAGACGGCAGCCCACCAGGCTCCCCCATCGCTGGGGTTCTCTAGGCAAGAATACTGGAATGGGTTTCCATTTCCTTCTCCAATGCATGAAAGTGAAAAGTCAAAGTGAAGTCACTCAGTCGTGTCCGACTCTTAGCAACCCCATGGACTGCAGCCTACCAGGCTCCTCCGTCCATGGGATTTTCCAGGCAAGAGTAGTGGAGTGGGGTGCCATTGCCTTCTCCATTTTATATCTAGTATGGGTTGCAAAGAGTCCAACATGACTGAGCAACTAATCTGATCCGATCTGATGCATATCAGTCAGTCAGTTCAGTCGCTCAGTCGTGTCCGACTCCTTGTGACCCCATGGACTGCAACACGCCAGGCTTCCCTGTCCATCATCAACCCCTGGAGCTTGCTCAAACTCATGTCCATCAAGTTGGTGATGCCAACCAACCATCTCATCCTCTGTCTTCCCCTTTCCCTCCCACCTTCAATCTTTCCCAGCATCAGGGTCTTTTCCAATGAGTCAGTATGCATATGTTAATCCAAAACTCCTGATTTATCCCTCCGCACTAGTGGCACTAGTGGTAAAGTGGTAAAGAATCTGCCTGCAGATGCAGGAGATGCAGGAGATGTGGGCTTGATCCCTAGGTTGAGAAGATATCCTGGAGTAGGAAATGGCAACCTGCTCCAGTATTTTTGCCTGGGAAATCCCATGGACCGATTGTGTCCCAGTGGTAACAATATGTAGGTTCAGGAATCAAGATAGGGGCCACAAAGAGTCAGACACAACTGAGTGGCTGACCTCGGAGCACTGAGACAAAGCTGACTGACTAACACACCTTCACTCCCTATTCTAAATTTCCCTCATCCTCTGATATCATCTCTTGAAGTCTTGGAGGTTACTTGGTGGCATGACTCAAACCTTCATTTCTGAGGATCTTGAACCCAAGATAATCACCCTTTTTGGGTCATTGTTGTTGGATGTCTCCAACAACTCCACTCACAGTTATAATTACAAGAGAATACAAGAGGCACCCATATGGATCTTGTTTATTTTTATATACATTTACTTTAATTGGAGGTTAATTACAATATTGTATTGGTTTTGCCATACATTGACATGAATCCCCCAAGGGTGTACATGTGTTCCCCATCCTGAACACCCCTCCCACCTCCCTCCCCATCCCATCCCTCTGGGTCATCTCAGTGCACCAGCCCCGAGCATCCTGTATCATGCATTAAACCTGGACTCGCGATTCATTTCACATATGATATTATACATGTTTCAATGCCATTTTCTCAAATCATCCCACCCTCATCCTCTCCCACAGAATTCAGAAGAGTGTTCTATACATCTGTGTTTCTTTTGCTGTCTTGCATACAGGGTTATCATTACCATCTTTCTAAATTCCATATATATGTGTTAGTATACTGTACTGGTGTTTTTCTTTCTGGCTTACTTCACTCTGTATAATAGGCTCCACCTCATTAGAACTGATTCGTGTATTCTTTTTAATGGCTGAGTAATACTCCATTGTGTATACGTACCACAGATTTCTTATCCATTAGTCTGCTGACGGACATCTAGGTTGCTTCCATGTCCTGGCTTTTATAAACAGTGCTGTAATGAACATTGGGGTACACGTGTCTCTTTCAATTCTGGTTTCCTCAGTGTGTATGCCCAGTAATGGGATTGCTGGGTCATAAGGCAGTTCTATTTCCAGTTTTTTAAGGAATCTCCACACTGTTCTCCATAGTGGCTGTACTAGTTTGCATTCCCACCAACAGTGTAAGAGGGTTCCCTTTTCTCCACACCCTCTCCAGCATTTATTGCTTGTAGACTGTTGGATTGCAGCCATTCTGACTGGCATGAAACGGTACCTCATAGTGGTTTTGATTTGCGTTTCTCTGATAATGAGTGATGTTGAGCATCTTTTCATGTGTTTGCTAGCCATCTGTATGTCTTCTTTGGAGAAATGTCTGTTTAGTTCTTTGGCCCATTTTTTGATTGGGTGATTTATTTTTCTGGAATTGAGCTGCAGGAGTTGCTTGTATATTTTTAAGATTAGTTGTTTGTTGGTTGCTTCATTTGCTATTATTTTCTCCCATTCTGAAGGCTGTCTTTTCACCTTGCTTAGAGTTTCCTTTGTTGTGCAGAAGTTTTTAATTTTTTTTGAAGCTTTTAATTTTAATTAGGTCCCATTTGTTTATTTTTGCTTTTATTTCCAATACTCTGGGAGGTGGGTCGTAGAGGATTCTGCTGTGATTTATGTCGGAGAGTGTTTTGCCTATGTTCTCCTCTAGTAGTTTTATAGTTTCTGGTCTTATGTTTAGATCTTTAATCCGTTTTTAGTTTATTTTCATGTATGGTGTTACAAAGTGTTCTAGTTTCATTCTTTTACAAGTGGTTGACCAGTTTTCCCAGTACCACTTGTTAAAGAGATTGTCTTTTCTCCATTGTATATTCTTGCCTCCTTTGTCAAAGATAAGGTGTCCACAGGTGCACGGATTTATCTCTGGGCTTTCTATTTTGTTCCATTGATCTATATTTCTGTCTTTGTGCCAGTGCCATACTGTCTTGATGACTGTGGCTTTGTAGTAGAGCCTGAAGTCAGGCAGGTTGATTCCTCCAGTTCCACTCTTCTTTCTCAAGATTGCTTTGGCTATTCGAGGTTTTTTGTATTTCCATACAAATTGTGAAGTTATTTGTTCTATCTCTGTGAAAAATACCATTGGTAGCTTGATAGGGATTACATTGTATCTATAGATTGCTTTGGGTAGTATACTCATTTTCACTATATTGATTCTTCTGATCCATGAACACAGTATATTTCTCCATCTCTTAGTGTCCTCTTTGATTTCTTTCAACACTGTTTTGTAGTTTTCTATACATAGGTCTTTTGTTTCTTTAGGTAGATATATTCCTAAGTATTTTATTCTTTTCATTGCAATGATGAATGGAATTGTTTCCTTAATTTCCCTTTCTATTTTCTCATTATTAGTGTATAGGAATGCAAGGGATTTCTGTGTGTTGGTTTTATATCCTGAAACTTTACTATATTCATTGATTAGCTCTAGTAATTTTCTGGTGGAGTCTTTAGGGTTTTCTATGTAGAGGCTCATGTCATCTGCAAACAGTGAGAGTTTTACTTCTTCTTTTCCAATTTGGATTCCTTTTATTTCTTTTTCTGCTCTTATTGCTGTGGCCAAAACTATGTTGAATAGTAGTGGTGGGAGTAGGCACCCTTGTCTTGTTCCTGACTTTAGGGGAAATGCTTTCAGTTTTTCACTATTGAGGATAATGTTTGCTGTGGGTTTGTCATATATAGCTTTTATTATGTTGAGGTATGTTCCTTCTATTCTTGCTTTCTGGAAGGTTTTTTTTTTTTATCATAAATGGATGTTGAATTTTGTCAAAGGCTTTCTCTGCATCTATTGGGATAATCATATGGTTTTATTTTTCAAATTGTTAATGTGGTGTATTACATTGATTGATTTGTGGATATTGAAGAATCCTTGCATCCCTGGGATAAAACCCACTTGGTCATGATGTATGATCTTTTTAATGTGTTGTTGGATTATGATTACTAGAATTTTGTTAAGGATTTTTGCATCTATGTTCATCAGTGATATTGGCCTGTAGTTTTCTTTTTTTGTGGAATCTTTGTCAGGTTTTGGTATTAGGGTGATGGTGGCCTCATAGAATGAGTTTGGATGTTTGCCTTCCTCTGCAATTTTCTGGGAGTTTGAGTAGGATAGGTGTTAGCTCTTCTCTAAATTTTTGGTAGAATTCAGCTGTGAAGCCGTCTGGACCTGGGCTTTTGTATGCTGGAAGACTTCTTATCACAGTTTCAGTTTCTGTGCTTGTGATGGGTCTATTAAGATTTTCTATTTCTTCCTGGTTCAGTTTTGGAAAGTTGTACTTTTCTAAGAATTTGTCCATTTCTTCCAAGTTGTCCATTTTATTGGCATATGGTTGCTGATAGTAGTCTCTTATGATCCTTTGTATTTCTGTGTTGTCTGTTGTGATCTCTCCATTTTCACTTCTGATTTTATTGATTTGATTTTTCTCCCTTTATTTCTTGATGAGTCTGGCTAATGGTTTGTCAATTTTATTTACCTTCTCAAAGAACTAGCTTTTGGCTTTGTTGATTTTTGCTATGGTCTCTTTTGTTTCTTTTGCATTTATTTCTGTCCTAATTTTTAAGATTTCTTTCCTTCTACTAACCATGGGGTTCTTCACTTCTTCCTTTTCTGGTTGTTTTAGGTGTAGAGTTAGGTTATTTTTTTGACTTTTTTCTTGTTTCTTGAGGTATGCCTGTATTGCTATGAACCTTCCCCTTAGCACTGCTTTTACAGTATCCCACAGGTTTGGGGTTGTTGTGTTTTCATTTTCATTCATTTCTATGCATATTTTGATTTCTTCTGTGATTTGTTGGTTATTCAGCAGCGTGTTGTTCAGCCTCCATATGTTGGAATTTTTAATAGTTTTTCTCCTGTAATTGAGATCTAATCTTACTGCATTGTGGTCAGAAAAGATGCTTGGAATGATTTCAATTTTTTTTTTTTTTTTGAATTTACCAAGGTTAGATTTATGGCCTAGGATGTGACCTATCCTGGAGAAGGTTCCATGTGCACTTGAGAAAAAGGTGAAATTCATTGTTTCAGGGTGAAATGTCCTATAGATATCAATTAGGTCTAACTGGTCTATTGTATCATTTAAAGTTTGTGTTTCCTTGTTAATTTTCTGTTTAGTTGATCTATCCATAGGTGTGAGTTGGGTATTAAAGTCTCCCACTATTATTGTGTTATTGTTAATTTCCCCTTTCATACTTGTTAGCATTTGTCTTACGTATTGCGATGCTCCTATGTTGGGTGCATATATATTTATAATTGTTATATCTTCTTCTTGGATTGATCCTTTGATCATTATGTAGTGTCCTTCTTTGTCTCTTTTCAGTCTTTGTTTTAAAGTCTATTCCATACGGATCTTGTGTTCTGTGCCCTTTCTCCCTGTTACCATCATGTAAAAGCAACCCTTTTTCTTCTGTTGGTTAGTATTCCCCTTCTTACTTATTGGTCTCTTGATAAAACAGACCCCAAAGTCTCTAGTGCCAGCATGCATGCATGCTAAGTCGTTTTAATCGTGTCTGACTCTTTGTGACCCCATGGACTGCAGCCCACCAGGCTCCTCTGTACATGGGGATTTTCCAAGCAAGAATACCAAAGTGGATTGCCATGCCCTCCTCCAGGGGATCTTCAGACCCAGGGATCGAATCCATGTCTCTTATGTCTCTTGCATTGGCAGGTTGGTTCTTTATGACTAGTGCCACCTGGAAAGCCCTCTAGTGCAGCAGTGGCTTGCTATTTAAAAGGACTCTTTTTCCTGGCAAAAGAGCACCATCTTTGTTGAATAGAAGTTCATATACTGCAGGTTCCAGAGTTTCAGTGATGGAAAGCAAAAATGGTCTCTGTCAGTTGCTGGGAATAAAAAAATTGGGACTAGTCCTACTTTTATCCCTTGGTTCTCAAACCTAGATATTGTTCCCACTGGGACACAGTGCCATGTGGAAGTCTATCCTGTATCTTGAAGGATGGAAGCTCACCCTGAAAGAGTATTATTTCCAAGTTGGCACTTCAACTCTGTTTTCATTGGGTCATTCCAGAAATCTATGATTGGCTACTTTCAGATAAGAAAGTCAAGTATGACCAGTGGACTCCAGAATCATGGACCCATTCTTGCATCTCTTTTGTGGTCAGGTAGGTCTTCGGGTCAAATGCTTTACTGCATGGATTCTATACCTGTGGGTGAGGAATTATATAATCCTCAGGGGGTTGTGTCGTCCTGGAGGCTCTTTGGTCAGATATTGCAAACTCATAGCCAGAATGGGTATCTAGTCCTGTGAGGACACACCTGATCATTCTAGGATGGAAGGGGATTGATGTTGTCAGCTTTCCACCAACTGGGGCTTGCTCTCTGCATTACGTATGTAATCCTGTGTAGCAAATCACTCTAAAAATTTAGCAGCTTTATAGTCTCATAAAATTTTAGAGAATAAGAATTCTAGGGTCAGCTTAGATGGGTCATTCTTGTGCAAGGTCTCTCAAACTGTTATCTGGAATTGTAGTGATCTGAAAGCTTGACTAGGGCTTGAGTGTCCATTTCTCTAAGAACGCGTGCAAGTATTTTGTGGACCAGGACCATCTTTCATATTGCTTTTAATCCTTGCCCAGGCCTAGCTCAGTGTGCGTGGCGGTGCCAATATATACTGATCAAATATTAATGCCACATATTAGGCATTGCACTGGCTTTTTTGAGCATTTATTAACTGTGTCTTTATAGTTCTATATGAATGAAAGATTGTTATTTCAGTTTTATTCTTGAGGAAACTGATGCTCAGAGAGTAGAAATAAGTTGCCCAAGACACAAAGTTAGTAAGTGGTAAAATAGGATATAGGTTCTGATATTTCTGACTTCAAAAACACACCCTCTGTCAGGAAGTAAATTAAGTTGTATCTCATCCTGAGCTGTGGTTGCCTCATAAATGAACTTAGGTTTATAACCTGAATTTTTCCCCATATGTCTATTCAGTCCCCTGGTCCTCCAGGCTTCCTCTGATCCCACTCTGTGAAAGTGTAAGAGGTCGTTCAGAGTGACCTAGCCAATTAGAAGAAGAACCAGTGTGCTGTGTGTTAAGCTTTATGGAAGAAAAGACCTCTTCTGGGTGTTTAATAACCCTGAATGTGAAAAATCTAGAGCATAAAGAAAGCCTAATTACAACTCTCTAGGCATCTGGGGTCCAAGATATCACCTACTTTGCTTTGGTAAAATGAGAGAACATTAAACCTAACAGGAAACCAAAGATTCCCTAGGACCACTGGCCCTTATTTTGGATGAGGAACATGAACTCCAGAGAGGTAAGATGATGTACCCAAAGCTACACAGCTAGTTAGTGATCGAGGTGGGAATAGAATCCTATTAACTGGTCTCCCAGGAAAGAACCCTTCCCACCTTGGATCATATAGTCCACGATGAAATATTAATCCCATTGAGCTCTTAAAAGAATAGACTGAAACATTCAAGGTTCCATCCTATCTTGAACTTCTTCTCTCCTCTCCTCATCCTTCACTCAATCCTATTATGTTGAGTATAAAACGTTCCTTCAGTGGATTGTTGAGCCATGGGATTCTGCAGATAAAATTACTGGAATGGGTCACCATTCCCTTCTCCAGGGGATCATCCCAACCCAGGAATTGAACCTGGGTCTCCCCCATTGCACGCAAATTCTTTAACAGCTGAGCCACCAGAGAAGCCTTTAGAGGGAAGAGGGAGGAAGAATATAGGACTCCTACCAGATGTGATTCTCTCGAGTAACTACAATCAATTGTGGGAGGAAAAATCAAGCATGACCTAGTGTTGGTGGAGAAGAATCAACAGTAGGCTGACTATAGAGGAAGCATGTTGGCATACAGTAAGTGACTTGAAGGCAGTGCCATGTTGGAAACCTACAAACAAAACAGAAATGTAAAATACTCCACTAAAACATTTTTTAAAAGTTCTAAAATCAAAACCGGATGAAATCTACCATCTTTCTGGCTATAGAACCAGAGGACAGAGATAGGAGTGATCACATGGACCAGAAAGTGAGGGAAATAATTGGAAGGAGGGAGACAGAAAGAAGAGCCTGAAATTCCAAGTATAAACATCCCAATCTCTTGGGTGACTCAGGAACTACACTAGTGTGGGACAAATTCTAGCTAAGAAGAAAAAAAAATGAGCTTAAATTTGAACTACTACCCAAGAGCTAGAGTTTGTAGATTTTAATCAAATTAAGGGCCTGATTAAGCAAAACAAACAAGTAATCAAATAAAACCAAATTTTAGAAGAATATAATGAAATCTAGGGTCTTCAAATACAACCTCAGCATCTCCAGGATGACATTTTTGAAATCACACAACAGGTGAAGAACCAAAAACATCAGGAGAGAAGGAGCCATCTTCAATTATTTCACCTTCTTATATGGTTTTCCATGGGGCATCCCATTAATGCCACTAAAAGACTGATTTGTAGTCTTTGAAGTGGATGATTTCCAAGGTAGTTTCTACTAATATCTCTAGCATTCAGCTGGCTTATTATTCAATCTATGTACTCAGGAGGGATCCTCAGAAAGCCCTTGTATTCATCTCATCACTTCTGTATAATTTGTAGCTAATGTGTATAATAGTGTGAGGCAGTGCTTCTCAATCTTCAGTATGTATGCTAATCAGCCAGGCTTTTTGTTACGATCTGTTTCAGGAAGACTGTGATGGACTTGGGAGTCTGCATGTCTGACAAGCTTCACATGAAGATGATTCTGCTGTTTCAAAAAAATCACACCTTGAGTAGAAAGTTCCTTAAGGACAGAGTTTCACAGTAAAATTCAATAACCCAATATATGTGGAAACTGAATACTCTAACTGCCCTTATAAATTTACAAAGCAAGCCCCTGAGAAATACCGCAGACATTTGACCGTGTTTTAACTCAGTGTTTCCTAAATTATTTTCATCACAGAATCATTTTTGGAAAGAAAATCCTATTACCTAACACAAAATAGGTGGTATATAAAACATAGTTTGGGGAAAGTTTTATTGTAAGGGAGTCTAAAATATAGGCATAAATCTGTGTTTTTATGCACTCACTCAATTTCTGTTTCTAGCAAAGAAACCACGTTCACTGAGAATAATCAAATACAAGCCTTCCCTGAACTGTGCTTGAAATTTCAAATGTTAAAATTTTGGAAGTCATTTAAAGAAAAATATGTGTGTCTGGAGTTGCCTTAATTAGATGTGTTTAATGCCATCAACTTCACTGGTCTGATTTGAAGACCTTGGGAAATGCCTCAGGCTAGAAATATTTACTTCATTGATAGAGGAATCATTCTCCCAGGTTACCCTTTCCTTTATCTCTTGTGCTGAAAATGAGTGGGTTTCTAGAGGGCTGAACATGGAGTCACTAACACACCAGTGAGGGAAGAGTAGCTGTGAGCCCTTTTTCCTGCAGTACCAGTGAGAAACCATGAAACAGGTGGCTCATTGCTTCCCACAATCGTGGTAAGCCCACAGTTTACCATGGTAAGCCCTCTCAAAGTCCCTCCCCATCCCCAAATCCCTGGCTTTCCTAACAATCTGATGGTAAAACTAGGGTGTGGATTATCACTTCTGTTGAAAATGCAAGTAAATGGCAGCAAAGAGGACAAGTTACTTGATTAAGAGAAGTTCCTCATAGCTCAGTTAATAAAGAATCCACCTGCAATGCAGGAGATCCCAGTTCGATTCCTGGGTCAGGCAGATGTGCTGGAGAAGGGATAAGCTACCCACTCCAGTATTCTTGGACTTCCTTTGTGGCTCAGCTGGTAAAGAATCCACCTGCAATGAGGGAGACCTGGGTTTGATCCATGGGTTGGGAAGATCCCCTGGAGAAGGGAAAGGCTACCACTCCAGTATTCTGGCCTGGAGAATTCCATGGACTATATCGTCCATGGGGTCACAAAGAGTCGGACACGACTGAGTGACTTTCGCTTTCACTACTTGTTTAAAGTCTCTATTTCTAGGAAGAGCCCAGATAAAGATGTAGAAAGAGGCCTAAGAGTTAGTCAACTTTTCTTTGGTGCTGGGGATGTCATATAATGAATCATCAGCTCCATTTTATACATTGAAAATTCAAATGCAGGGAACTAGCCACCTGTCCCAGTTAATAAATGGGAAAACTGGGACTCAAGGTCCTTTGACTCCAGTACACACATTGTGGACACCGTCAATACTTCTTCATCTGTTTGAGATATTAATAGCTATAGGTCTTGAAAATGAGGGGGAAAAGTCTTTACAAGGATAATGAGGTGCAAATATAAGATCAGATCTGACCTCATCATTTGAATAATACAAAATAACTTGCTATGTTGATAGCCTGTAAGTTATTTAAGAGTATTTATTTGAACAAATGAAATTGTTGGAGCTTTAAGTTTGATTCAGGTTTGCTTGAAGATCTTTATCCATAATCCTACCAAATATCTGATGATTTAATTAGTGTAAAGTCTTAGAAGTGTTGGGTCAAAGGTAATGTCTGTTTTGAAGATTTAAAAAATACATATATTTATTGTCAAATGACTCTTCAGAATCATGCATGACAATATTCTTTTCTTGCCTTTCCAGAGAGTGTGTGAAAGGGGGGAAAATAGAGTTATGTCATAAAATTATTTGGAAAATTAAGTGGGTTTATAGCAGAGTACATCATGAGAAATGCTGGGCTGGAAGACGCACAAGCCAGAATCAAGACTGCTGGGAGAAATATCAACAACCTTAGATATGCAGATGACACCACCCTTATGGCAGAAAGTGAAGAGGAACTAAAAAGCCTCTTGATGAAAGTGAAAGTGGAGAGTGAAAAAGTTGGCTTAAAGCTCAACTTTCAGAAAATGAAGATCATGGCATCTAGTCCCATCACTTCATGGGAAATAGATGGGGAAACAGTGGAAACAGTGTCAGATATTATTTTGGGGGGCTCCAAAATCACTGCAGATGGTGACTGCAGCCATGAAATTAAAGGACACTTACTCCTTAGAAGAAAAGTTATGACCAACCTAGATAGCATATTCAAAAGCAGAGACATTACTTTGCCAACAAAGGTCCATCTAGTCAAGGCTTTGGTTTTTCCAGTGGTCATGTACGGATATGAGAGTTGAACTGTGAAGAAAGCTGAGCGCTGAAGAATTGATGCTTTTGAACTGTGGTGTTGGAGAATACTCTTGAGAGTCCCTTGGATTGCAAGGAGATCCAACCAGTCCATTCTGAAGGAGATCAGCCCTGGGATTTCTTTGGAAGGAATGATGCTAAAGCTGAAACTGCAGTACTTTGGCCACCTCATGTGAAGAGTTGACTCATTGGAAAAGACTGTGATGCTGGGAGGGATTGGGGGCAGGAGGAGAAGGGGACGACAGAGGATGAGATGGCTGGATGGCATCACTGACTCGATGGACATGAGTCTGGGTGAACTCCAGGAGTTGGTGATGGACAGGGAGGCCTGGCGTGCTGCGATTCATGGGGTCACAAAGAGTCGGACACGACTGAGCAAATGAACTGAACTTAATTGAACTGATACACATTAAGTGTGTAGACAGTAACTGGTACATAAAAATTGCTAAAAGAAAATGGTAGTTGATTTTATTACTATTACTGTTGTTTTTTACAATCTTTTATAATATATGATGCCAACTTCAACTGACTTTTTCCACTAACTTAGTTCATCTGTTGTAACAATAAAACCTCATTTCTATTTCTCATTCTCTCAATGACAGAGATAGAGGAAGATAGAAAGATATTTGGAGTTATATCGCTTATTGAAATGAAAACTCCAAAAATTTAGGGGGCAGAGTCTTCCATTCTATGTAGTTTATAGAATTCCCCTTTTTTATCTGAGAACATGGCTCTCTGGAGCGCCATTCTTTTGCTCTAAACTGCTTTTGTCCTGCAGCGCATAGGTGTTCTGGGGTGGTCCCACTTGCTCAGCGGTGCTGGACCCATTCCTTCTAAGAACTCACATCCTTATCCTTTTTGCTTTACCTTATCGTTTGGTTGGAGAAGGTTCTTCAATAGTTTTCTAAGAAAAGGAGCATATGAGGTAAACTGTGAGTGTCTGAAAATGTGTTTAGCTGGGGATTTTGTTGTTATTCAGTTGCTAAGTCATATCTGACTCTGCGACCCTATGGATTGCAACATGTCAGGCTCCTCTATCCTTCGCTATTTCCTGGAGTTTGCTCAGATTTATGTCCATCGGGTTGGTGATGTGATCTAACCATCTCATCCTCTGCTGGCCCCTTCTCCTTTTGCCTTCAGTCTTTCCCAGCATCAGCATCTTTTCCAGTGAATTAGCTCTTCACATCAAGTGAGCAAAGTGTTGGAGCTTCAGCTTCTGCATCAGTCCTTCCAAGGAATATACAGGCTTGATCTCCTTTAGGATGGACTGGTTGGATCTCCTTGCAGTCCAAGGGACTCTCAAGAGTCATCTCCAGCACCACAACTCAAAGACATCAATTCTCTAGTACTCAGCCTTCTTTATGGTCCAACTCTCACATCTGTAATGACTACTGGAAAACTACAGCTTTAACTATACTGACCTTTGTCAGTAAAGTGATGTCTCTGCTTGGTAATATGCTGTCTAGGTTTGTCATAGCTTTTCTTTCAAGGAACAAGCATCTTTTCATTTCATGGCCGCAGTCACCATCCACAGTGACTTTGGAACTCAGAAAAGAAAAGCTGCCACTGTTTCCACTTTATCCTCTTCTATTGCCATGAAGTGATGGGACGGGAAGGCTTCCCAGGTAGCCCTCGTGGTAAAGAACCCACCTGCCAATGCAGGAAACATGAGATGCGGGTTTGATCCCTGGGTCTGGAAGATCCCCTGGAGAAGGGCATGGAAATCCACTCCAGTATTCTTGATTGGAGAATCCCATGGACAGAGGAGCCTGGCGGGCCACAGCCCACGGGTTGCAAAGACTCGTACATGACTGAAGCTACTTAACACACACAGCATGATGGAACTGGATGCCATAATCTTAGTTTTTTTGAATTTTGTGTTTTAAGTCAGGTTTTTCACTGTCCTCTTCCACCCTCATCAAGAGACTCTTTAGTTTGTCTTTACTTTCTGCCAATAGATTTCTATATTTAAAATAGTTTCTTTATTATGCTTTAGAAAAGCATGTTTCTGATGAGAAGCAATATGCTGTGTTCATATGGCTTTACAGGTTTCCGTTTTTGTTCCCCCTCTCTGTCCCTCTCTCTCTTTTCTACCTTTTTGCCAACCTTTTAGAAACTTCGTATCCTTGAGACTATGAAAATTGTCATGATCTATCCAGATGTGGGTTTTTTTTTTCTTCCATTTTTCCTATTAGAATCTTAGAAGTACTTTTAATATGAAAAACTTCATCTCTTTTAGTTTTGTAAAAGCTATAATTTATTATTTACTTTATATTTTACCTTCCGCACTGTAATTCAGTCGTCTCCTTTTGGAATTCTCGTAAGTTATTTATGGAACTCCTGTACCAGTAATCTGTGTCCTTGTTTTTTATTTTCTTAGAGCTTCCCAGGTGGTGCTAGTTGTAAAGAACCCGCCTTCCAATGCGGGAGAACATAAGAGATGCAGGTTTGATCCTAGGGTTGGGAAGATCCCCTGGAGAAGGAAATGGCAACCCACTCCAGTATTCTTGCCTGGAGAATCTCATAGACAGAGGAGCCTGGTGAGCTATAGTCCATAAGGTTGCAAAGAGTTGGACATGACTGAAGCAACTTAGCATAGTCGAAAACTAGGACTAGGTTTTGGAAAATTTTCCTCAGTGTCAGGAATATTCCCTTGTTCTCTACTTGTTGATTTTACATAGCTTCAGTTTCTTGTGTTATAAATGTGGTACACTCTCAATTTTCTCAGAAAGTACTGCTACCATGGTTTTCTCTTACATACTTCTTGTAGTGATCTTGAATTGTCTACATTCTTCTAGGTTCAGACTTCCTCATTATTTATCTTAATCTCCATTTCAGGATTTCCGTCCAAGAGACAGAATTTTTCTGCCTAAAAGACAAATAATACAAAGTTTTGGCAAGAATACAGATACGCTGAGGGCTGAATACATTGGTGATGAGAAGGTAAAACAATGCTGTACTTTGGAATATAGTGTAGCAATTTCCTAAAAATGTAAAGCTGCATTTATCATATAACCCAGAAATTCAGCTCCTAGGAATCTACACAAGAGAAATAAAGACACATGCCCACAAAAGTCATGTGAATGTTCCCAGCGGCCTTATTCATAATTTTAAAAAGCTGCAAATGACCCAAAGTTTTATTAACTGCTGAATGGGTAAACAGATATGATACACATACAGTTGAATATTATTCACCAATATAAGGGAATACATTATTAATATAAGATTCAACACAGATGAACCTCAAAAATGTTATTTCAAGTAAAAAAAGCTAGACACAAAATATTACATATTATATGTTTCTATTGATATGAAATGACCAGAAAAAGCCAAATTACCTAGTGGCTCAGATGGTAAAGAACCCGCCTGCAATGGGGGAGACCTGGGTTCAGTCTCCGGGTTGGGAAGATCCCCTGGAGGAGGGCATGGCAACCCACTCCAGTATTCTTGCCTGGAGAATCCCAAGGACAGAGGAGCCTGACGGGCTGCAGTCCATGGGGTTGCAAAGAGTCAGACATGACTGAGGGACTAAGAACATACACATAGAGAGCAAATCAATGGTTACTTAGGGGCTGGGAATTAACAGCAAAAAGGCATATGGGAAACTTTAAAAATATAGATATTTAAAAGAAACTGATTTGTGTTAATGGTTGCACAACTGGAGACATTAAAATTTTAGGTTAGTTATACTTTCAAAGGGTGAATTGTATTTAAATAAATTATACTTCAATAAAGCTGTTAAACACCACCTGGGCTCATTTTTTGTCATAAAGGAAGTGAGGTTATTAGCAAATACATTTTGTATTTTATTAAAATTAAAATATCTGTAATTAAATAATGCATCCAGTTTTCCGTGTTTGGGATAGTGCCATGGTCATTTTTTATCTCTATGTTCGAGCATTTTACTTCATTTTACAAGTACTTTATTTTACTTGGAGCAGGTTTTTTCACCTGTGGTTGGAGAAGGCTGAGCTAGGCATAGTTTTCTGAAGTCTGTTCCATCTCTGACTTTATAGAATCCTTCGAGCTGGTTTAGTTTTCTTCTTGAACTGTTAGACTCAGTCTGTCAGCAGATTTCTGACATCTGTCTTTGTTGTCAGGCAAGGATTTAGAACAGACCTTCTTGTACTTTTCTTGTTAATCAAGAACTTTCAGATGATATACTTCAGCTGATTTCTACCAGCCTATAAGCTGGGCAAAGAGAACTAAAAATTGAGCAAAACTCAGTCAATTTACTTTAAGTGGGTACATTCATTCTTTTTAAATTTGGTACTTTTCCCAAATGTTTTTAAAAAAATGGTGTTATATTTTCATTTTTATTCAGTTCAAGAAATTTTCTTTCTTTTTGACCACAAGGCACGTGGGGTCTTAGTTCCCCAACCAAGGATTGAATCCGCCCCACTGCAGTGGAAACTTGGAGTCTTAACCACAGAGCAGTAAGGATGTCCCAATGCACTCATTTTTAAACTTATTTTTACATTCAAAATAATTTTACTGGGCAAAATCTAGCTTACCTACAAGTAGAGACAGCATTAAAATTAAAACAGAAGTGATTTTTCCTATCAGGGCTTTTTGGTCTATTTTATGGACTACAATGTAATATCAGAAATCCAGAAATTATTTTGTTGCCATAGGTTAAAACATGTGACTGTCTTTGTTTTTGCAGATCCTGACACCTTCTGATGTAGACACAATGCCCTTGTGAAGTTCTAATTGGTAATTTGTGAAACTGCGTTAGACTTTAATTTTCTAGTTATAGACCATGAGTCTCAAACTTTAATATCCATACAGATCAGCTAGGGATCTTGTTAAAATATAAATGCTAACATACAGTTGTTTGGACACTCTGCATTTCTAACAAGCAGTTAGAATTTGCCATTGCTGTTCAGTGACCTAGCTTCTGGGTGGCAAGGTGTTAGGATGAAGACAGAAACTGTGGAAGGCAGAAAGTTTCAGGGAGTTGCCTCATGTTCATGATACTGAGAACAGTCTGCAAAAGGGATAAGATGCCTCCGGGCACAGTAAATTCGCCATCAGTGAAGGTGGTTGTACTCAGGCGAGCAGGCACGTGCTAGAAGGAACTAGTGACGTGTTAAGTGAAAGACCAGGACACCTCAGATGTCTCCTCGCACTGTGAGAATGTGAGAACGCAGCCTTCCATGTTATTAGAGTCTCTTCTGACCTTCAACTGTATACATACCCACAGGCTTCTACAGAATTTCTTGTGATAATTTTCCGAACTAATTACAGGCATTTTTGGATCCAGGCTTGTGTATGTGACCACGGTGTTTTAAGTACAAGTTTATTGGTCGTAAACCTGGCCCTGCCTCTTTCTTTTCCTGGGTCGGAAAAATGTTAGTTTTCTGGTCGTCTTGTTCCTGGTCGGTCAGCACACTTCTCAAGGGCTTCTCTGGAAAATCCTGAGGCTGGGTGGGGACAGAAGCCCTCTGTCTTTCTCAGCAGTTGTTGCCCACCCAGCTGCAAGTTTCCTGATGTTTCGGTGCGTGTGTGCTCAGTCGTGTCTGACTCTTTGTGACCCCCGGATGGTAGCCTGCCAGACTCCTCTGTCTGTGGAATTTCCCAAGCAAGAATTAAGTGAGAGGGTGGCCATTTCCTTCTCCAGGGGATCTTCCTGACCCAGGAATCGAACCTATATTTCCTGTGTCTCCTACATTGGCAAACAGATAGTTTACCATTAAGCCACCTGGGAAGCCCACGTTTTGCTGTATCTACTTTTTTATGAGGACATCAACCTATTGGATTAAGGTCGTGCACATCTCATTTCATTTCACCTTAATGACCCCCGTAAAGGCTCTATCTCCAAATACAATCATTTTAGGGGTAAAGGCTTCAACACATGAATTTTAGGGGACACAGTTCTGCCCATAGCGGATGATAATCCACTAGAGCATTTGGGCATGTGAGGTGTGGACCACTTTCTACTACAGCTGAGGATATTTTATACTAGACAGCATTGTATCCATTTTAGGGAGCACTGCAATGTTAAACGAGATTCTTGAACATCTGTGAAGTTCCCCGCTGGGTTAAAGCAAGAAATAACGAAGTGCACACTCAAAAATATTTCTTGACTAGAATAAGAGCTTAGCTACAAAGAAAGTCTTTTTTCTGATCCAGGTGGTATCCAACTGATGTATTATTTGGACTCTGTATTTATAGTAGAGAATAAAAATTGATTCCTCTCCTTGATTTTCAGAGAAAGGTATTTCCTTAAAAATCTGGCACCCTCTGCAGCCATTTTAAACTCTGGAATTTCTTTTTCTTTATTTGATTTCATCTCAATCTCCAAGTACTTTAGAGGAAGCAAAGTATATCAAAGCAAGAATGAAACTATTTGGAGACATTAATCCTGAGTACATTTTTAAAGGCCCCTGTTTCAAATAATTTAACAACTTCCTCAATGCAAAAATTAAATAAACTTGAAAAGTCCAATATTGGGATTTCACAGACAGATGAATAGGAAGCAGAAATGTTTCTATTTGAACAGATGGAATACATACTCCATATTTCCTTTTATATAGCCATTATTATTTGTTAGACTTACAGCAAGGTAGGTTACATAATGCAACATTTTCTGTGTTTTAAATGTCTTCTTATTTGTATCACTTTTTGGATTTCAAAGAATTTTCTGACCTTTTATTGCATTTCATCCTCATAATAATTATGTGAATTTAGTTGGGTAGGCTTTTAACTTTATTCTGTAAGCTTTTAAATTGGAAGATAATTGTTTTACAATGTTGCATTAGTTACGTTGTACAGCAACATGAATCAGTTGTAAGTATACATATATCCCCCTCCTCTTGAGCGTCTCTCCACCCATGCCACGATGACCCACCCTCTGGGTGAGCTTCTCTCCAGCCATGCCACGATGACCCACCCTCTGGGTCATCCCAGAGCCTGAGCTGAGCTCCCTGTGCTGTACAGCAGCAGCTTCCCACTGGCGGTCTGTGCTGCACATGGCCGTGTATGTACGTCGGTGCCACTCTCTCAATTCGGCTCACCCAGTCTTTCTCCCACTGTGTCCACAAGTGTGTTCTCCATGGGCAGGTTTTTAAAATCCAAGTTTGCAAATAACAATAAAAAAAATCAAGTTCAGTTTTTAAATATTTATGAATATCCCTTTAATACTGAAATTTCCTGAACTACATTCCAGAGAGTCTCCTGGGTTGATGGTTGATGAGTGAGACTAAACCCTACTATCTTGGCAACCCACTGCAGCGTTGCCTGGAGAATTCCAGGGACAGAGGAGCCTGGAGGGCTATATAGTCCATAAGGTTGCAAAGAGTTGAACATGACTGAGGGACTGAGCACACAAGCCCTAACATGATGCTTGAGGAAAGAAAAACGTTAAAAACTCGTGCAGCTTTACTGTTCGTGTAATCTATCTCCTTTAAAAAGTCTGAGTGAACTTAAGGACTTTTAAAGTCCTTAAACAAAGTCTTCTTAAAGTGTTTGATAATATTAATGGCTGTATTAATATCACTGTCTGCAGAGTATAAATTCTTGAATCCTATAGCATATTTATGTTCCCTATGAAGGTCTCAAGAGTGGTGTTATCTGCAAAGAGGAAACAGAAACTGATGGGAGGCGAAACAGTGTTCCACTTTCTCAGAATTCTGGAAGGCTAGCCCAAGGTCTATGGCCAGAGTTCAAGTTCTAATAAGGTCTTCACTCTTTTTTTTTGAAACATAACCCTCATGATTATACATCTTCCAGCCAGTATCACTGAGAGAGAGAAAATTGAATAGCAACAGAATAGGAACACAGGGAAGGCAGTGACTATGGCCCTTCTCTCCCTCTGCAGATGCGGAGAAGGGTTCAGCCTATAGGACAGGTCTTCTGTCTGCTTGCAGCTTCTTCTTTTTCTAAAATTCTTTATTCATTTATTGGGGGCATGGAGTCTTAGCTCCTGGACCACCAGGGAAGTTCCTGCCTGCCGCTCGTGAAGTATAAACACAAGAAGGAGAAAAGACAAGACGAGATGGCTGGTGTTCAGCATCAGAATGGAAGCTGCAGGCGACCTGCCTGTTCCCTTCTCATGGATGGTGGCAGAAGATGGGAGACCCATGCCTTTAGAGGAGACCTTTAGAGCTTACTCACTATACTTGGCTCCATCAAAATTAATTTAATACCTTCCTCCTAGGAGGGATTAGCAAAGAAGGGGTGAGTTGAATTTTCTCACAGAGGAGTTCTACAGTTCTGATGAAGGATGTTGAGGAGAAAAGAATCAAATTGCAGGGTTCTTTTACAGACTTGGTACCAAAGTTCAGTTAATAATGTCAGCTATATTGTTCCAAACACAGCCATGTCCTAATCTTGAAGACTAGCACACACTAGACAGAAACATGTCTTCGGCTGCCTAGCTGTCGTCAAGGAAGCTGTGATCAGTATTTTTTAATGTTATTTTTTCTTGGAACCAGAAAGAAATGTGAACTTGGAATCACAGTTGGGATTAAAATTTACTTACTAGCAAAGGGCTTTCTTCTAATCACTCTTAACGAGTTTCTACTCTTCTATGGCGTAACAATGTTTGCATGGTGCCTTCTGGCAACTAACATTTTCGGGAATAAGAATGACCTAGTTCTGGGTTCTTCTCTGGTGGTCCAGTGGTTCAGACCTCACCTTCCAATGCAAAGGGTGCTGGTTTGATCCCAGGGCGCTAAGATTCCATATGCTTTGGGGCCAAAAAACCAAAACATGAAACAGAAGCAATGTTGTAACAAATTCAATAAAGACTGAAAAAGCAAAAGGAATGACCTAGTTCTAAAATACATGTGGTCAACTTTATTTTAGAATGCATAGTGAATTGCCCAGTAAGAGAAGTGGCCCGCTTATTTTGAGTATGACATCACTGACACGTGCTTGTGTGTTAAGTTGTTTCAGTCGTGTCCACCGCCTTGTGACCCTATGAACTGTAGCCTGCCAGGCTCCTCTGTCCATGGGATTCTCCAGGCCAGAATACTGGAGTGGGTTGCCATGCCCTTCTCCAACTGACATTATGAGTGGAGAACAAAAGATCAACAAAAGTATACCATCCCTTTGTGTTAGAGAAAAGAGAGTTAAAAAAAAAAAAAAAAAACGAATAACACTACCATTTCTAATTGCATTTTGATTCCATTTGCTAGAAAGGTAATATTCTTTTATCTGAAGATGATCTTCCTTTCCTCATAACTTCAGTACAGATATTATTCAACCCTGGGTCCAAAGATGTGAAATACTGGCAATTTTGGATGGCTTTCTAAGCATTTGATACAGGAAATTTGCTTCTGTTAAAAATAACCCGGAAGGCGTTTTTCAGTGATTTCAGACTTTAAGCTGGAATACACTGCCATTGCACACTAAGTTGTGAATCTCAGAGAAATTGCGATAGCGGATTCTTCCCTGAAAATATGCCAAGTTCTCACGAAGTTGTGCCCATTGCTAGATTTATTTCCTGCTTTTCCCACCCGACACGAGGCTATATGGTATGATGGACAAGGACATAAACTTTAGTTTCATCCAGTTTTAGATCTGAATTCCTGATTTATTGTTCTTTAGTTGCTAAGTCATGTCTAGCCCTTGCAACCCCATGGACTGCAGAATGCCAGGCTTCCCTGTCCTTCACTGTCTCCCAGAGTTTGTTCACTCATGTCCACTGAGTCAGTGATGCCATCTAACCATCTCATTCTCTGTCATCCCCTTCTCCTACCCTCAATCTTTGCTAGCATAAGTATCTTTTCCAATGAGTTGACTCCTTGCATTGGGTGGCCAAAGTATTAGAGCTTCAGCATCAGTCCTTCCAATGAATATTCAGGGTTGATTTCCTTTAGGATTGACTGGTTTGATTCTTTGTGCAGTCCAGTGGAAACACTATTTCTGTTACTTTAGTCTCTTCAATAGAATATGCCCTGTTTTTTCATTTGCATAAAGAAAATAAGAATAAGTATGTGGGATATTGTAAAGATCAAATAATTTTTAAATAGAGATATTTTGAACAAACTTCAAAGAGATTATTACCTCCAGAGCCCCCACTTGTCTCAGCATGTCTGGCTTACTTACTTGGTGTCTTGCTCCTAATTTTTCCAACCAGGACAATTTAACCATGGCATGGAAGTTTGTCCAGAGCTGAGCTTGTTAGAGGGTTGGTTATCACTGTTATGTCTAGTCCCACTTTAATCAGATTAGTGAAGAGTTGGAAGAAAATGGCTCATTTGCTAAATCTGGCCCATTGCTTGATTTTGTTTGTTTTCTGGGGGAAGGGTATAGCCTGCGTGCTGGTGGTAGGTTTTATATTTTATTTATTATTTTAAAAATTTTATTAATTTTTTAGCTATACCACACAGCATGTGGGATCCTAGTTCCACAACCAGGAATGGAACCTGCATGTTCTGCACTGGAAGCATGTGATCTTATCCAGTGGACTGCCACTAAGACATGGCTGAGCAACTAAGCTTTCATTTTCATTTTTGCTTATCCCCTTAGTGGTTTCAGACTCTTCTGCAAGCCTTAGGGGCTCAACGAAGGACCAGGGTAGTGGATGGGTTTTTAACGTTTCAAGTTCCCTTCCTTACTGCAGCCATCTGTACTACTTCTATACATTATGGGGTTTCATGTAAGACTTGGGTGAATAAAAGGTTTCAAGGATAAAAACAAGGTCTTAAAATCATAATGAAGTTATATAGAGCTAGCATTGAATAACGCTGTTGTACTGAAGTTATGAGGAAAGCAGTTTTCCCACTAAAAATTATTTAGTGCAATGCGTGTGTCCTGGGCTTCAGCATCCAGTGACTACAAAATAAGAGGACGTTAAAGAACGTGCCAATAGGTGAATTTCTAGCTGTTGTCAAGGTGGTCAACTAATACAGGTTGCTGGCTACTTCCCTGACATCCAACCTTCAGACTCCACAAGAAACGATAAAGAGGTTGATGGGTTTGAGCAATGACCATGAATATCATGGGGATGTTTCATGGAGGACAGAATACAGTTGGGTCTTGTTTGGGGACAACTAAAGGAAATCAATCCTGAAAATTCATTGGAAGGACTGATGCTGAGGCTAAAGCCCCAATACCTTGGCCCGCAGATGCAAAGAGCCAACTCATGGAAAAGATCTGATGCTGGGAAAGATTGAGGGCAGGAGGAGAAGGGGATGGCAGAGGATGAGATGTTTGGTTGGCACCATCAGACTCAATGGACATGAGTTTGAGCAAACTCCGGGAGATAGTGAAGGACAGAGGAGCCTGGGGTGCTGCAGTCCACGGGTTTGCAAAGAGTTGGACATGACTTAGCAACTGAACAATGACAAGTGTCAGAGAGGATACAGACTGAGATGATTCAGATGGGGGCTAGAATGGATTTCCATTTAAGATATGCTCCCATCCTCCCCACAAGATGTTCATGCATGAATGAAGGCAACACAGACATGGGCTGACCAAGGATCACAGGGAAATATCAGGGAAAACTAAGACTTTTTTATGTGAGGGGGACCTAATAGCATGTGCACTCCATACACTCCATAAACCATCTTGAAAAAGATCATGTCTGCTCAGAGACACACGCTGGGTCCCTGAGAGACACAGTTATCTGGGGGAGAGATAGTACAAAGGGCGGTTTGCTTCCCTTTCTCCCATTCACATTTTCATCAGAGGACTATGAGTTCACAGAGCAACATCAGGAGACAAGTGAGAAGTGTGATGTCAACAGAGTAAAGATAACAGTAGACAGTCTAGACACAGTGGCCAAAAGAAATCATCAGGCAGAATAGGCACTTCAAGAATTTTCAAAGAGATAAAGGAAGATATTTGTAACAAGGGCTTCCCTAGTGGCCCAGAGGGTAAAGAATCTGCCTGGAATGCAGGAGACCCAGGTAGGCAGAGACAAGCAACTGTAAATGAAGAAAAATTGGGCCAGGAAAAATATAGTTGAAATAAAGAGATCAGCATATAAGTAGAAAGGCAGAACATATGTAGTCAAGGAAAGATTATTGATCTGAAATATCAGACTTCCTGGAAAGCACCCAAGAGAAGTAAAGAGAAAGCATAATTACATAACTGCTAGATCTAAGGGGTGGAAAGAATATCAGCCTCTTTAAAATAAAAATTCCAGGAAAGAGAAACATTAACAGGAGAAGAAATAGTTGAAGAAACATTGGCTGAGAATTCCCTAATTTTGAAGGGCACAGGGTGTGATTCTGGTTAAAAAACACATACATGCACACTTTGACACCAAAAGTAAAGGAAGATCAAAAAGGAAAATCCAAAAGCTTTCAAAGAGAAAAATGGATCATTTGCGAAGGAAAGGGAGATGGATTGATGTCATGTATCCAAATCTACACTGGGTGCGAGACGCTCCCCCCAGTGCTGTTAATATATTAAAGGAAATCCCGAATTTTATTTCCAGCTTGAACATAGGAAAAAGACAAAGATATTCCAGATGTAAAACCATGGCCTTTCAAGCCACTTTTCTTCTCCCTGTGATCTTGTTAGCCTGCTTTTCAAGCTTCCTCCTTTATTATGTATGTCAAGCACCTTCATTGACATTAAAAGCCCAGAATTTGGCTCTGCCTTCTCCAGGCTAAATAATTCTGTCCCATGAATACAGTGAGTTTCCTCTATTCCATTTCTTCTGCCTGAACAGTAGAAAAAGGGGTGTTGGCTATAAGATAATGGAAAAAACAAGCTGGATTGATATCTCAAAATATCATCTCTATAAAAATGCTATAATGAAGATATAAACAAAGTGCTCTGGGTAGAGAAACAGTAATGAGGTGGCAAGGACTCCAGATCAGCATGGTTTTAAGAAAGCCACTGATCTCCTGGAGTAGCTGAGTTTCTGATAAACACGTGACTCTCACTATAATACTGGGGTCAGAATGGGCCATCTTTCACATGTTTTCCCACAGGCATGGGCTTCCTTTGAAATGTTGAGACTTTCCCTGAGATACTGACATTTTCTTTTTATTGCTACTAGAACATCATAATTTGAGTAATTAAAAGCAATTTGCTTTTTCTTATTTTTAATAGCACTCTGAGAAACCTGGGATTTTTAATGTTTCTTCCTAATCAGCAATGTCTTTAAAAGCAAAAGACCCCCTAAGATATTTCAATGTAGGGTTATTTTTAATATTTAATGCAAAATCAAGGAAGCTCCCTTTAGTTCTGTGTGCAGTGGAATAGATGTAGAGATGCTGGTATAAAAAGCAGGATAGAAAGAATTTTTGTACCATATATGCTTTACATTTCCATGCAACATTTCCACCCTGGATGGAGTTAGGTCTTTTTATTTAATTTCTACATTATATTGCCTAACAATGCATGTCTATGTTCACTATAGTTGAACTATTTTTATTTCATTTCTATATTTGCATGTAGTGCATTTTGCACTGAGTGATATAGACTATGGACTTGAGAAATGGAATATTTCTTGCCATATCAGTAACCAAAGATGTCATAGTGAAAGTAGCTCAGTCGTGTCCATCTCTTTGCAACCTCATGGACTATACAGTCCACGGAATTCTCCAGGCCAGAATATTGGAGTGGGTAGCCTTTCCATTCTGCAGGGGATCTTTCCAACCCAGTGATAGAACCCAGGTCTTCTGCATTGCAGGGAGATTCTTCATTAGCAAAGATGAAATAGTGATCAGCAACTGCAGCCACCATGGACGGTGAGCCGGTGAGCCCTGAAGGAACTCAGGAAGGAAAGAATTCCTGCCATCTAGCTGCCATCAGATCGCAGCCACTCCCTACAGTGAGCCCTGAGGAAACTCAGGATCTGAAAAAGGGATTGTGGCCCCAGATAGCTGAGATGCATATCAAAGGAATGATTTCAGTGAGCTCAGACTCTCCTATCTTCCTAGGTGTAGTTCAGTTCAGTTCAGTTCAGTCACTCAGTCGTGTCCGACTCTTTGCAACTCCATGAATTGCAGCATGCCAGGCCTCCCTGTCCATTACCAACTCCTGGAGTTCACTCAGACTCATGTCCATCGAGTCAGTGATGCCATCCAGCCATCTCATCCTCTGTCGTCCCCTTCTCCTCCTTCCCTCAATCCCTCCCAGCATCAGAGTCTTTTCCAATGAGTCAACTCTTCGCATGAGGTGGCCAAAGTACTGCAGTTTCAGCTTTAGCATCATTCCTTCCAAAGAAATCCCAGGGCTGATCTCCTTCAGAATGGACTGGTTGCATCTCCTTGCAGTCCAAGGGACTCTCAAGAGTCTTCTCCAACACCACAGTTCAAAAGCGTCAATTCTTCAGCGCCCAGCCTTCTTCACAGTCCAACTCTCACATCCATACATGACCACAGGAAAAACCATAGCCTTGACTAGATGGACCTTTGTTGGCAAAGTAATGTCTCTGCTTTTGAATATGCTATCTAGGTTGGTCATAACTTTTCTTCCAAGGAGTAAGTGTCTTTTAATTTCATGGCTGCAGTCACCATCTGCAGTGATTTCGGAGCCCAGAAAAATAAAGTCTGACACTGTTTCCACTGTTTCCCCATCTATTTCCCATGGAGTGATAGGACCAGATGCCATGATCTTCGTTTTCTGAATGTTGAGCTTTAAGCCAACTTTTCACTCTCAACTTTCACTTTAATCAAGAGGCTCTTTAGTTCCTCTTCACTTTCTGCCATAAGGGTGGTGTCATCTGCATATCTGAGGTTATTGATATTTCTCCTGGCAATCTTGATTCCAGCTTGTGCTTCTTCCAGCCCAGCGTTTCTCATGATGTACTCTGCATATAAGTTAAATAAGCAGGGTGACAATATACAGCCTTGATGTACTCCTTTTCCTATTTGGAACCAGTCTATTGTTCCATGTCCAGTTCTAACTGTTGCTTCCTGATCTGCATATAGGTTTCTCAAGAGGCAGGTCTGGTATTCCCATCTCTTTCAGAATTTTCCACAGTTTATTGTGATCCACACAGTCAAAGGCTTTGGCATAGTCGATAAAGCAGAAATAGATGTTTTTCTGGAACTCTCTTGCTTGTTTGATGATCCAGTGGGTGTGGGCAATTTGACCTCTGGTTCCCCTGCCTTTTCTAAAACCAGCTTGAACATCTGGAAGTTCACAGTTCATGTATTGCTGAAGCCTGGTTTGGAGAATTTTGAGCATTAGTTTACTAGTATGTGAGATGAGTGCGATTGTGTGGTAGTTTGAGCATTCTTTGGCATTGCCCTTCTTTGGGATTGGAATGAAAACTGACCTTTTCCAGTCCTGTGGCCACTGCTGAGTTTTCCAAATTTGTTGGCATATTGAGTGCAGCACTTTCACAGCATCATCTTTCAGGATTTGAAATAGCTCAAGTGGAATTCCATCACCTCCACTAGCTTTGTTCATAGTGATGCTTTCTAAGGCCCACTTGACTTCACATTCCAGGATGTCTGGCTCTAGGTGAGTGATCACACCATCGTGATTATCTTGGTTTTGAAGATCTTTTTTGTACAGTTCTTCTGTGTATTCTTGCCACCTCTTCCTAATCTCTTCTGCTTCTGTTAGGTCCATACCATTTCTGTCCTTTATCGAGCCCATCTTTGCATGAAATGTGCCCTTGGTATCTCTAATTTTCTTGAAGAGATCTCTAGTCTTTCCCATTCTGTTGTTTTCGTCTATTTCTTTGCATTGATGGCTGAAGAAGGCTTTCTTATCTCTTCTTGCTATTCTTTGGAAGTCTGCATTCAGATGCTTATATCTTTCCTTTGCTCCTTTGCTTTTCACTTCTCTTCTTTTCACAACCATTTGTAAGGCTTCCCCAGACAGCCATTTTGCTTTTTTGCATTTCTTTTCCATGGGGATGGTCTTGATCCCTGTCTCCTGTACAATGTCATGAACCTCTGTCCATAGTTCATCAGGCACTCTATCTATCAGATCTAGTCCCTTAAATCTATTTCTCACTTCCACTGTATAATCATAAGGGATTTGATTTAGGTCATACCTGAATGGTCTAGTGGTTTTCCCTACTTTCTTCAATTTAAGTCTGAATTGGCAATGAGGAATTCATGATCTGAGCCACAGTCAGCTTCTGCTCTTGTTTTCGCTGACTGTATAGAGCTTCTCCATCTTTGGCTGCAAAGAATATAATCAATCTGATTTCAGTGTTGACCATCTGGTGATGTCCATGTGTAGAGTCTTCTCTTCTGTTGTTGGAAGAAGGTGTTTGCTATGACCAGTGCATTTTCTTGGCAAAACTGTATTAGTCTTTGCCCTGCTTCATTCCGTATTCCAAGGCCAAATTTGCCTGTTACTCCAAATGTTTCTTGACTTCCTACTTTTGCATTCCAGTCCCCTATAATGAAAAGGACATCTTTTTTGGGTGTTAGTTCTAAAAGGTCTTGTAGGTCTTCATAGAACCGTTCAGCTTCAGCTTCTTCAGCGTTACTGGTTGGGGCATAGACTTGGATTACTGTGATATTGAATGGTTTGCCTTGGAAACAAACAGAGATCATTCTGTCATTTTTGAGATTTCATCAAAGTACTGCATTTGGACTCTTTCATTGACCATGATGGCTATTCCATTTCTTCTAAGGGATTCCTGCCTGCTGTAGTAGATATAACGGTCATCTGAGTTAAATTCACCCATTTCAGTCCATTTTAGTTTGCTGATTCCTAGAATGTCAACGTTCACTCTTTCGATCTCTTGTTTGACCACTTCCAATTTGCCTTGATTCATGGACCTGACATTCCAGGTTCCTATGCAATATTGCTCTTTACAGCATCGGACCTTGCTTCTATCACCAGTCACATCCACAACCGGGTATTGTTTTTGCTTTGGCTCCATCCCTTCATTCTTTCTGGAGTTATTTCTCCACTGATCTCCAGCAGCATTTTGGGCCCCTACTGACCCGGGGAGTTCCTCTTTCAGTATTCTATCATTTTGCCTTTTCATACTGTTCATGGGGTTCTCAAGGCAAGAATACTGAAGTGGTTTGCCATTCCCTTCTTCAGTGGAGCACATTCTGTCAGACCTCTCCACCATGACTCGCCCATTTTGGGTGGCCCCACAAGCATGGCTTAGTTTCATTGAGTTAGACAAGGCTGTGGTCCTAGTGTGATTAGATTGACTAGTTTTCTGTGATTATGGTTTCAGTGTGCCTGACCTCTAATGCCCTCTTTCAACACCTACCGTCTTACTTGGGTTTCTCTTACCTTGGACGTGGGGTATCTCTTCACAGCTGCTCCAGCAAAGCACAGCTGCTGCTCCTTACCTTGGACAAGGGGTATCTCCTCACGGCTGCCCCTCCTGACCTCGATGTGGAATAGCTCCTCTAGGCCCTCCGTCACCTGCGCAGCCACCGCTCCCTGGACGTGGGGTAGCTCCTCTCCGCCGGGCCCTGTGTGCCGTCGTAGGCGCCCTCGCTGTAGAGAAGTGCTAAATTCCTTAACTTGGGATATCTGGTTTCCTTTAACTAACAGTAATCGTTTGATGTTCCCAGTGAAGACTGCCTGCCTTTTGTCTCAGGACTCCTATACATCCTAGTTCCCCACGTGCCTCCTCAGGGAACTTCTTTCAGGGTTACTTGAGATGCTGCCTCCTGGGCTTGAAGTCCTAAAAATTACTGCTGAATAAAATATAACTCGAGTTTTAGGTTGTGAATATTTTAAGTCATCAGGCTCTTTCTAGTTTCAGTTTTTTGGTGTTATTCTATCTTGTGAGGAGTGTAGTCATTTCTATGTTATTTCTACACAAATATATCACTGCTGCTGCTGCTGCTAAGTCGCTTCAGTCGTGTCCCACTCTGTGCGACCCCATAGACGGCAGCCCACCAGGCTCCCCCGTCCCTGGGATTCTCCAGGCAAGAACACTGGAGTGGGTTGCCATTTCCTTCTCCAATGCATGAAAGTGAAAAGTGAAAGTGAAGTCACTCAGTCGTGTCCAACTTTTAGCGACGCGTGGACTGTAGCCCTCCAGGCTCCTCCGTCCATGAGATTTTCCAGGCAAGAGTACTGGAGAGGGGTGCCATTGCCTTCTCCGAATATATGGCTACAACAACACAAATAATGTGAATAGCTACCAGTTACCAAGCCGTGCGTGTACGCCAGGTAGAGCGCTAAGCATTGTGCATCCAGTTACAGAATTGAACCTTTACAAACAACCCTGAGAACATTTTACCTATCAGAAAACTGGGCTCAGAGAAATCAGTTAACTTATCTAAGCCCCATACCTAGAAAGCATGCAGACATGCTTGAATTTGGATCTGATTTTAAAATCTCCACTTTCTGAAATATGACATGGATGAACCTACTATGAAACAGAAATAGGATCAGGGACAGAGAGAACAGACTGGAAGTTGCCAAGGGGAAGAGGGGGTGGGGGGAGATGGATTGGGGGGTTGGAGTTCGCGGATGCAGCTAGTATTTATACACACACACGCGCACACACAGACACACACACACACACTCTTTTCTACTATGGTTTACTACAGGATATCGAATATAGTTCCTTGTGCTCTACAGTAGATGCCTGTTGTTTATCCATTCTATTAATATATATTAATACAATATCTATTATTAATACACATTAATAATATATATCAATATAATACATAATAATAGAATGGATTATATACTGTTTATAATCCACAGATTGTATTGTTTATAAGCCCTATTGTTTATCCATTCTATTAATATAATATACATATTATTAGTGTAATATACAATAATAGAATGGATAAGCAACAGGGTCCTACTGTAGAGCACAAGGAACTATATTCAATATCCTGTGATAAATCATAATGGAAAAGAATGCCAAAAAAATGTGCATGTGTGTATATATCTCTATATATCTGTGTATCTCTCTCTCTCTCGCTCTCTCTCTCTCTATATATATATAACTGAGTCACTTTGTTATACAGCAGTAATTAACACAGCATTGTAATTCAACTGTACATCATTAAAAAATAAATTTAAGAAATCTTCACTTTCCACATTATGCATTAGTGCTGTGTCATCAGAATGCTATGATCATTGTTCTCACCATGATGATGACTGCGGTCCTCATCACATAATCATCATTACTGCTGGGATTTTGAGGGAGTTTCATTGTATCTGGTCTCTCTCGATCCTGAATCCTCAGTTTATTCCATCAGATAGTCACACTTGTATAATGATATCAGGGTTGATAAATTTGATCATCCCATGGGACATTTGTGTAACAGACGAATGTCATCTATGGTTTCACTTACTGCTTGCAAAGTCTTCGTGAAGTACCTAGAGCAGAGAAAGCAGCATCAACATACAGATGTGGAGGAAGTGAGGTTGAAGGAGGCACCTGATTGGGCTGAAGTCAGCACAAGGTTTTCTGGACTGAAATAACCCAAAGTTTTCTACTACCTTATATTGCCTGGTACCGTGCCTGGGATAGAAAAAGTGCTTGATCTGTGCAGGTCAAATTAATAAGTGAATAAAAGAAGTAATTGTGAGTCCCTTGTGAGCAGAGATTTGTGTGTGTGTGTGTGTGCATGCATGTGTATGTGTAAATTCTCCAATGCATAGTCCTGCTTATAGTAAGTACATAATAGATGTATATCAGTCAGTTGAATGAATGCACAGAAGATCTAATGAATGTGTGGACTGATGTGAGTTCTTGAAGGTAGGATTATTTTATTTATTACCAGTGCCTGACTCGCTGTGGGAACTGAGTGAAAGTTGTTGAATCTTTGGTGAATGGGTAACTTACCACCACTGCCACCACTCTTACACTTTTGGTGCCATCGATGCTGTTGCAAACAAACACAAGGAACTCCTTTTGTGCCAGGCATGCTCTAGGGCACGCATTTCCATAACAACGTTTCACTTAAAGAATGTCCATAGTTTATAAATAAGGGGTACACAGACGTTAAGTAACGTTCATGAAAATTTCCCAAGACAGAGAACCAGACATTCAGAGTCTATGAATAAATTGAGATCTGAGACAGTTTTTTTAAAGTAATAGCCCTACAAAAATTATAGATTTCCATTAATTGTAAGGCCACTTGACTTCAAACCGTGCCTCCTAAATCCTAACCACCAGGCCCCCAATTCCAGACCCCATCTCAGATTGTCCTGCATCTTCTGCTTGTTGTTCTCAAATGACCTCAGAGCAGGAGGTTAAATGAATGATGTCAGAGAAACTAGACCTTAATCTGCTTCCCAATCATCTTTCTGATGTCACATTATAAACTCCCATCCTTTCAGGAGGATTTGTTGGAAGAAAGTGGGTCAGAACTGTCTATGCACTGCGCATCAGCTTAATGAAGGTGGCCCAGAATAATACCATATACCACACAGATTTTCATTCACAATAAGCTTGATGGGCATTAACAAATGAGTCCGAACTATCTCTCTGTGAGGCTAAAAGCTACCATCCCCTCCATGGTAAATAGGAGCACAGGGTGGAATTAGAAAAATATCCCTTTTGTCCTACTCTCTTCTCCCTTACTAAACAAACAGAAAAGGAAATTTCATTTAAAGCGGAACTGAAATGACTCCCGAGTGCTGATATTTCACTAATACTGACCAAATCATCTTTTTCCCACCTAATTCAGGCTAGCAGTCACTACTTCTGGCTGTGTTTCAAAAAAGGGCTGCAAGCTAAACTCAGTATCTCTGGCTTTGCCAAGATACTGTTTCTAGAAAGGGCTTGTTTCTAGAAAGGGCTCCATCCTTGTCTTGAACTTCCTCTCAGCCAGTGGCCACACCAGGCTCTATTCTGGGGCTTATTCCTGAACCGTCTTGATCCCCAATTTTACCTTTTCTGTTGATTCTGTTTCCTAAATATTAATTGAATCCATCTCTTCCCTTCAAAACCCATTCCTACTCTTAATTACAGCTGCCAGCATCTCTTGTCCTTAGTACAAAAGAGTTCCTCTTAGTGCAGAGCAGTTACTACCTCCTGATTGGTCCTCAATTCCATTTTTATGCCCCTCGTGTGTATGGCAGGCTTCCCTGTTGGCTCAGATGGTAAAGAATCTGCCTGCAGTGCAGGGGACCTGTGTTCAATCCTTGGGTCAGGAAGATCCCCTGGAGAAGGGAATAGCTACCCACTCCAGTATTCTTGCTTGGGAAATCCCACGAAGAGAGGAGCCTAGCAGGCTATTGTCCATGGGGTCGCTTAGAGTCAGACATGACTGAGCGAATAAGCAGGCCTATGTATGGTGTGTATTTCTGAGACTATTATCTGGCACTATCTGTCCCCTGCTTTTAACTCTAATGAATCCCTTTTGTCTCTAGAAGAATGTGGAGGATGTCCATTCATACATCTTGACTGATAAGAAATAGGTATTTGAAATTTTCTTAATATTCATCCATTAAAACATAGAATGTATTTCTTCTCCTATTAAATCTGAGATTATGTAATTTGGAGCAATAGAGTATTGCAAAATTATGCATTCCCAAGTTTGGGGTCTCATTTTAAGAAGACTGATTCGCTTTAGCCTATCCTGGCCATGAGCCAACAGGCAAGAAGTCCAGACTCCCTACTGAGGAGACTGATCTGTACTCAGTAGTTATTCACTGAAGGATTTAAAGGGCGCCTGCATTTGTAGAAGAACAAAAAGTTTCCTTCCCCAAGGAGGCTGTTTGGAACTGAAGCCAGTAATATAGATGACATGTAGAGTGATTGGAACTGATGGGTGTGTCAAATTGGGAAGCTTTCTAGCTAATCCCTGGGCAAGCTCTGCTCCAGTGGGAACCCAGACACGCCACCAAAAGCAATATTAAAGAATGCCTTAGAATATGAAAAGTGATTCCATCTCCCAGAGTCTCAATTATGCAGAAATTCACATCCGTGTCTCCCCCAAAAACAGGCCGGCAAAACAAGTCCAAGGACCTTTCATATTTTAGATCTTGGTGTATACATTTTTCACTTCCTATGGACAGCTTCTGCTGATATGATTGGTACTTCCTCCCACCCCCAACACATACACTATGCTGCTCAGGATTCCAATAGCACTCCATACTTCTCATTCTATTTACTTTTTATTTAAAAAATATTTATTTGTTTGGCTGCATCAGGTCTTATGTGGGATCTTAGTTCCCCCACCAGGGATCAAACCCACATCCTGTGTACTGGAGGGCACATTCTTCACCACTGGGCCACCAGGGAAGTCCCCTTGCATGTGTGCTAAGTTGCTTCAGATATGTCCTACTTTTTGTGATCCTACAGGTTGTACCCCACCAGGCTCCTCTGTCCATGAGCTTCTCCAGGCAAGAATACTGGAGTGGGTTGCCATGCCCTCCTCAAGGGGATCTTTCTGACCCAGGGATCCAACCTGAGTCTCTCTCTTTCTTTTTTAACTTAATTAATTAATCTATTTTAATTGGAGGCTAATTACTTTACAACATTGTAGTGGTTTTAGCCATACATTGACACGAGTCTCTTATGTCTCCTTCATTGGAACACAGATTCTTAACCACTGGGCCACAAGGGAAGTCCTCATACCTCTCATTTTAAAGCATTATCACACTTCATTAGAACCGTTTACTTAAATGTCTATCTCCTTTAATACTGTAATTGCCATAAAGGCAGGGACCATCTTGTTTGTTATTACATTCTAAGCATCTAATTACAGTGTCTGGTGAACAATATATCCTCAGTAAATATTTGTTGAGTGGGTGAGCACAGCCTGTTTAAGGGCAGTTGCTCTTTCCTTTCTGTATCCAGTTGTCTCCTACTCAACATCCAGATCCTTGACTGCTCGTCACATCTTTGGGAAAGTTGTCTCTGATCTAGCCTTCTAAGTCAAACACCTGTCTTTATGCTCTCTTGTCATTTGGTATTTCTCTCACTGCATTTTTCATTATTGCAATTTTATATTTTCACAAATAGTATTAGGTCGTTTCATAATTTTAGTCTAGGTAAGACTAGGGTAATCATATTCATCAATATATTACTGCACTGACAGATTTGAGAGTTTAGCTATGAAATACAAAATACTAGTTTAAAACACATTTTCACAAATTCTTTGACTTTATTATTTTATAAAAAAGATAGAATCTTACTTTAAAATGTTGAACTTAACAAGTAAATAGGTATTGGATCCTGGTAGATGAATCTTTCTATACTGTGGACACTGATTGTATTGGTTGTGAACAGCGACATTGATCTCTTCCCCAGGATGGTCAGGGTGCTGGGTTTGTTTCAAAGGTGACAGAAGGGTTTCCCATACGTGATTTTAAAAAATCCTATTAACAACTGCATGAAGTAGACAGGGTAGGTTTGGGATCACTTTATCCCTATCTACAGGTAAGAGTTTAAGCAATTTTCTAAGTGTTACAAACTGAGCTGTGGGCTGTCTGCACTAGGGAAAAACAAAAATAAAATCAGAAACAAAAGAAAATGGAGCGTCTTTGGCTTACCATCTTATATGCTGTTAGTAAAATATTATTTAGGTATAAAGCTATGTTAATAAACAGCAGATTCCAAATGTCAGTGGTACGGCTTTATTTGCTCTCGTCTTTACTATTTCTTAGATAACCACCAACTGTTTTGAGTGCTACATAGTTGTGGGGAAATCATGATCTTCAGGCAACTTCTGTGTATTACTCCTTGGGTTTTATTCCTGTACATCCTGACTTCTTCTTGAGAGTAGATTGTGACATTCCCTTTACCTCAAACAGCAAACTCTTGGAAATCTTCTTGCTGCTGCTGCTGCTAAGTCGCTTCAGTCGTGTCCAACTCTGTGCGACCCCATAGACGGCAGCCCACCAGGCTCCCCCGTCCCTGGGATTCTCCAGGCAAGAACACTGGAGTGGGTTGCCATTTCCTTCTCCAATGCATGAAAGTGAAAAGTGAAAGTGAAGTCACTCAGTCGTGTCCAACTCTTAGCGACCCCATGGGCTGCAGCCTACCAGGCTCCTCCATCCCTGGAATTTTCCAGGCAAGAGTACTGGAATGGCTTGCCATTGCCTTCTCCGGGAATCTTCTTAGGTGCTGAGTTTCTGCCACTCACGCTAAACTTTATATCTTGGCATTGTTGATCGTAAGGTGAGGGTGTATTAGGATCACCTATGAACAGTCTGGGGCTCCCTTCCTTGGCACAAGGATGGGGTAGGCAACACTATGTAACTTGTTTTGATCAGCGGAATATCAGTGAAAGAGACATGCATTTCTGGAAAGAAACTTCAAGAGCCAGTGGGTGTTTCTCAGATCCTGTCTCTGCTGTGGAGGTTATAAAAGCTTGACCTGATGTGGAGTCTCCATCAGCCTACTTCCACAAGTGCCAACCATGATTAAAGCCTCCCTGCCAGTCCGCTTTGCACAAATAGCATGAGCAAGCAGTATACTCTCGTTGGTCTTAGTCGGTAAGTCTATTCCTGTTCTTTAAATAAGATCATTTGTATCTTTGTTTTTAGGAAAAGAATTTGGAAAAGAATAGACATATGCATGCGTATAATTGAATCACTTTGCCATGCACTGGAAACTAACAAACATCATAAATCCATGGCTCGGAAGGTAGAGTCTGCTTGCAGTGCAGGAGACCTGGGTTCAATATCTGGGTCAGAAAGATCCCTGGAGAAGGGAATGACTACCCAGTCCAGGATTCTTGCCTGGACAATCCCATGGACAGAGGAGACTGGTGGGCTACAGTCCATGGGGTCGCAAAGAGTTGGACACGACTGAGAAACCAACTACATTCCAATATAAAACAAAAATTTAGAAAAAAATAAATTTTTAGTTAAAGCTATGGTTTTTATGACTACTTTTCCAGTAGTCATGTATGGATATGAGAGTTGGACTATAAAGGAAGCTGAGTGCCATATAATTAATGCTTTTGAACTGTGGTGTTGGAGAAGACTCTTGAGAGTCCCTTGGACTGCAAGGAGATCTAACCAGTTCATTCTAAAGGAAATCAGTCCTGAATATTCATTGGAAGGACTGATGCTGAAGCTGAAGCTTCAATACTTTGGCCGCATGATTCGAAGAACTGACTCACTGGAAAAGACCCTGATGTTGGGAAAGACTCAAGGCAGGAGGAGAAGGGGATGAAAGAGGATGAAATGGTTGGATGGCATCATCGACTCGATGGGCAGAGTTTGAGAAAGCTCTGGGAGTTGGTGATGAACAGGGAAGCCTGGCGTGCTGCAGTCCACTGGGTTACAAAGAGTCAGACACAACTGAGCGACTGAACTGGACTGAACTGAACTGGACTGAAATAAATTTTATTGGCCTTAACCATGGAGACTTACAGGCTATGTGTTGCCATAATATAATCAAAATATATTTTGATGGATGTAGAAACTGACACGTGAAAGAGAAGGTGCCACTGTTACCTATTTATCCATTTACGTATCTATATTGCTGGCTTACAGTTCAGCTACTGAGCAGTGAGAAAGCTCTTACTGGAGGCTGGAAAATGGAGATTTATTTTATGCTGTAGCAAATATTTGACACATTTTTACCCTGTAGAAACTTGAGATATAGGTATACAACCTATGTATTTGTAGTTCTGGGGAAAGTGGTGAAAAATCAGAATGCTACTATCTTCTTGGGACATCACAGAGAGTGGGAGTGGATGAGGGGGACTCAGGAAAGCCCTTGAACTTCACCTCCTAAATTACTGGACTTCAGAAGGGGTCTTCGCTTGGGGAGGGAAGTGACCATGTTGCACGTCTGTAAGTCAGTAGTGTGAACATGTGTAACCCAAGTGGGCAAAACCAGATGCATCCACTTCACACGCTGTCAGCAAGTCACTATTGAGGACCAGAAGTTTGCCTGGTTTGGGAAATATAGACGAAAACAGAGCCTGCTGTTGTCAGGGACCTCATGTTTCCTGGAGAGAAAGATAGAGTGGCTCACAGCTTGACATTAGTCCTAGGTTCTCATTAGAGGTTCACTGCTCACTAGCTGTGTGACCTTGAGCAATTTCCTTCACCCTGCAAGCTTCAATTCTCTTCCCCATAAAGTGGAGATAATGATATCAATCATAGTAGATTGATGTGGGAATGAAGAGATATTTGGTGGTTGCTATAACTATCATAATTATCTTTGAATTATGATAAGAGTTACTGGTAAGTGTTGGAATGGCACTGCAGCCCAGGCATAATGAGTGATGTGAAGTGTCTCCTTTGGCTGCGGGAACCAGGGAAGGCTGCACATGGAATGCAGCACTGGTCTGGAGGTTCCCAGATAGATAAGCAGGGCAAGGGCATTTAGGCAAAGGATAAAGCACGTAAGAGAAGGTGGTAGCCTAGGGTAGCATTTCTTATTCATGGGATGACAAGCAACTCTCTTGGCTGGATGAAGTGAGTCAATGGACCGGGTAGCAGCTGAGGTCCAAGAGCTAAGAAGGGACTTGATGCAAACCTACCCATCAATTTAGAGTGTTTGTCCTTTTCTCCTCAATGGATGATTCTGAAGGTAAGCTAAGAACAACAAAAAAAAAATGCTTATCCACTTAAATTTTATCCCCATCACTGTGCTATTAAATTTAGACCCATTTTTCTACCCAAATATATGCTTTCTTGGGCAGGAGACAGCAAGCTGCATGATTTCTGATGGCTGTAAGTTCTTTGTACTCAGTGGGCAGATCTTTTCAAATGAAAGTTCTGAGAACAACTCTGCTCTCTAGGCTTAGAGGGCCTCTATAATCCACTCCTTATCTCACCTGTGAAAAATGCTTCCAATTACCTGCCCTGCCTCTATTATTTGAAATAGTTCTGAACCAACCGCTCAACTCAGATAATTGAGCTAAACCTTTAAAATGGGTTTTTAATGGGAGCACCAGGCGGTGGGGAATACGTTAATCTTGGTAAGTGAAGTCTCTCACAATCAAAGGCAGACTAATTAAAGCTTGACGGCCTATGTGAATATGCACATTTTAAAATGTAACTCTCCAGAGATGAAAGTCCAGGGAGGCTCGGAGTCTACTTCTGCTCTCGAAGGCATTGGAACAAGGTGTTTTAAGGAGAGAGATGGTAGACTTTCTATAAAAAGCTGTAGAGCCCATTTTTGCTAAATAAAAACTTGTATGGAACACCAATATACTGAAAAGATCCATTTAGGGCTGCTCTGGCATAACAGGATGCGGTTACATCCCCTTGGAATCTCCCACCATCTATCCCAGTGACCCAAGTCTTCCATGTCAGGTTCCAAGGTTTTGGGGCTCATGGGAAGGTGGCCAGGAGCCTTGAGTTCTTTCTCTGATTTTTCTGTGTGTTCTAAGGCAAAGCCTTTTGGCCTTATTTTCATCATCTGCTGATTTAAGAGTGCTTGACTAAATGATCTTCAAAATCCCCTATGGCTGCACCATGCTATGAATTCCAGTAGATTCTTTAATGCAAACAGGGGCTGTGCTGAGAGTTGTTATTCACTTTTCAGTGTTCTGGGTCACAAGCTTTATTTAAATAATCTCCAATTCTCATTGTGGCCCTAATTTTTAGGGTTGGAAAGATCCTCTGGAGAAGAAAACGGCAACCCACTCCAGGATTCTTGCCTGAGAAATCCCACAGAGGAGCCATGGGGTTGCAAAGAATCGAACACAACTGAGCATACACACACAATTTTAAAGTCACTGTTTCTATTTTACGGACTTGCCTGAGTTTGCGTAGCTTGTGAGTGAAGAAGCCATGACTGGAACCCAGTTCTCTCTAATTCCAAAGTTCACACTCTGTCTATTGTGCGGTCCTGTCTCTGGCTGAGTGAAGGTAGAACTGCCTATAGCTGAGCTTCAGGGCTTTTTAAATTTTACATGTGTAAATAATTAGTGCCTATGATGGTAGTAGATTTTATGTTCAGGCTATACTGCCAACTGATAATAAAACCACCTTCTGGCGTAAAATAAACTTCTCCCTTTTGATTTGGCCAGGAGTAAAACTAGGGATTTGTGAGAGCCATCGTCACACATATAAAAGGCTGGTCCTATGTAGTGACCAGCTCGTAGTAGGTGCTGACAAGTATTTGTCAGATAACATATTCTTGGAGGTCCTAAGGGGTTGAACTAAGTCCACGGGGTAAAACTGATTTAAAACAGTTTAAAGACAGTCTTTCTACAAGAATTGTCTGGAGATTTGACGGTCTGCCCAGGGAGGTGTGTTGGTTCTCATGCCCGAAGAGCTGGAAGTGCTCAATAAATTCTCATTTATTTCTCTTCCCCTTAAGATACCCCATTTCTTCTCAGATAAAATCCACACAGAGACATGTTTACTTTGGTAGGAAGGCAAGGAAGCATACAGACTGGAGGGGAAAGCAGGGGGCAGATCCGTTAACAGATGTTCTGTCAGTCGCAAAGCCATTCTCTGCTTGGCACCTTCTCTTAGCTTTCTTTGTTGAGTGAAGATTTGAGGCTCAGATGGCATTTGATTTGCGTGCTTGGGGGAATCATAAAAGAATCTGATTATGAAATGAAATGGCCTGTGATCTCATCAAAAAGCTGGAGATGGCTGCAGGGGAGAGGTTACTGTTCAGGGTAGCCAATGGCCCCTTGCAAATAAGAAAATAAAGCAATTTCTGAGAAAGAGCCACAGAGAAGCTGCTAGGCCAATGGATTCTCTCTGTGTTAGCGAGGACCGGATGTGAAACAGCATCTCTCTTTGTGATGATCCAAGCAGAGAATAAAAGTGGTCAAGTATCCCCAGGTTCAGTGAGTTTTGAGAAAATGTCATCTTGGATAAATTGCCGCATCCCTGTAACGGACTCTGAAGAAAGACTTTTGGGGTAATGGATAACTTCAGATTTTGCCCCCACCACCAGTTTGATTTGATTTGGTTTGAGTAAGAACTGAGAACTACTCTTTCCGGCAGAATACTCCCCCACCCCCCACCACTGTAACCCACATGATAATAGCTAATCATTTGACAATGGGCAACTGACCCAAGCTGATCCTCAGAATCTTTTGTAAATTTCTCTCAACTTGCACTGAGAAAGTCATCATGTTATTATTCATCCATGAGAGTTCGAAAGTGTGAAATTTGTAAGCCCCAGTTGCCATATTTCCAAAAACAAAGGGATAAAGCAGCCAAGTCATGGAGAGAGATGGAAAGGAGACAAGGGCTGAGGGAGAGACACTTGATGAGTTCAGATCCTTGGTTTCAGTTCTCCTTGAACCCACCTGCATCCCTGCCATCCCCTCCTTGTCCTTGAGGAAGAAAAAAATAGCCCCTGATCCTCAGCAGGTGGCCTGGCACCCATGGCCAAGCTTTCCTATTCCCTCTCCTACTGAACATAAATAATCAACCAGAAGGTCAACATCAGAGATGCCTCTGTGTGACAGCGATGGGTTGGGGCAGAATGTTGGAAGCATGAATGTTGTCCAAGCCACAGAATAGCAAACACCACCCATCCTGGCTAATTTTAGTACCTGCGCTTCTTTGCTGATTATAGTTTAGCTTCCATTTGTCTTCCCTTCTTAAAGAGAAGATTTACTCAGACCCCATTTGCTGACAGAGGATGGAGATGTGGCTGTGGTCAGTGGTCCCAAGGATGGATCTGGCCAACTGGCTTTGACCCAGAGCAGAAAGGCTTGCAGGACTTCAGCATCTTACCCGACACTCTCTTCCACATGCAGATGTGTTCCAGGTAAATAGGAAGAAAAAAAAGCATGCAGAAGAGCAAAGTCCATTTGGGAGCCTCCATTAAATGATGCCCAATAAATAAGTCATTGCAACGGGGCCTCTTGGATTTACAAGGTTTCCCTCTGCCGCCTCTCCAGGATCCCTGGTGGGTAATCGCCGTGGACAGGTTTACGCCTCCTGATGGGCGTTTTGTCACTCAGCTCCAGATCCCGCGAACAACTTTACAGTCTGTGGAGCCCAAGCCTCTTTAAGCTGTGGCAATTGATGTCAGAAAACGCTTGCTGTTGTGATTCAAGGCTGACGCTTACTCTGGCATGAAATAAATGGAAATCTTTACCAAGGAAGGAAATGGAAAACTCGAGGAATGGGGGAGTCACTGCAGGGGGAGGAAGAGAGTTTGCAGATGCAGACCGGCATGGGGACTGACTCCCAGGGCCCTGCCAGCCCCTGGATTGGAATCAGGCATGCCGGTCACTTCCCCCGTCCCAGGGACTGAATGAAGCGTGGGAACTTTGGGGTGAGGTCTGGAGCCATAATTTCCCCTGTTCGCACAAACAATCTTGTCACTCCCAGGGCTTTGGAGGTCAAATAACTATGCTCATCCCCATATTCTAAACATTCACTGGTCTCATCTCTTACACTGAAGGCTGCAATCTATCCACCTGTCTTGTGTCTGACTGTTCGCAACCCTATGGACTGTAGCCCACCAGACGGACAGGGGGATTTTTTTGCAGGCAAGAATACTGGAGTGGCTTGCCATTTCCTCCTCCAGTGGGTCTTCCTGGCCCAGGGATTGAACCTGTGTCTCCTGTATCTCCTGCATTGCAGGCAGATTCTTTACCGTGAGCCACCGAGGAAGCTCATCTCATGTCCATTAGATAAATGCTTACCTTCCAAGGCTTACTTCTTTTTAGGGGTATTCCGTTAATCCACTCAGTTTAAATCTAGCAAAGCACTGACCTCTGACAGTACCAGTGGAGGGGTCCTTCAGCTCTCCTCCCCCAGCGCTGTCCCACCCCGGAGGTGACCATTACTCTTTTCCACTGCAGCCCTTCGTCTACCTCCCTGCAGGGCAAACCACGCTGACTGCCTATCTCCCATTGTCTTGACTCAGGTGTTCCCGGGGCTGCACCTTCATCTACTTTTCCCTGGCCTGGGACTGGCCTACCCTCCCGTGAGCATACAAACTCCTAGATGAGGAAAACAAGGCAACGGATGCATTTGCATTCAGGTCAAAGACTTTTTGCAGTATCCTCCTCATCTCCTTTTGTCTTCTTCTCTCTTCCTTCCCCTCGTCCCCCTTTCTCTTCCTCCTCCTTCTTCTTTGCCTTCTTCTTCTTCTTATTACTGTACTGCTGATTACAATGCTGTGTTAGTTTCAGCTATACAGCAAAGTGGTTTGGTTGTACGTATACATCTGTTTATTCTTTTTCACATTCTTTTCCCTTCTCCTTCTCCCTGTGAGTCGCTCAGTCGTGTCCAACTCTTTTTTTTTTTAATTTTTTTTTTTTAAATTTAGTCGTGTCTAACTCTTTGCAACCCCATGAACCATAGCCTGCCAGGCTCCTCTGTCCATAGGATAATAACCTTTTCCCTTATAAGGATGGTAAAATATTGAGTTCAGTTCCCTGTACTATACTGTAGGTCCTCGTTGGTTATCTATATTTCATATAGTGTGTATACCATCATCTCCTTTAAAATGGAGTTTTCCTATGATGGGCAAAACCTTGTAAGAGAGACTGACTTGAAGTTTTTACTTTGAGTTATGTTTATAACACTTATTTCAGAATTACAGCATTTCAGATTTGTGACAACAGCAAGAAAAATAATAATAGCATGGTCGGCAGGAATACTCAGGGTAAAACCTCGCATCACTCAGAGGGACACGGTCTAGTCTCATGACTCAGTTAGTGAATTGCCACGGCAGTGAATTGCCCTCAGATCCCTGTTCCTCCTAATTAATGCCAGCAGAGACTTCTTCACAAGCTGCCTTCCAGCCTGGGGTGAATCACATCTTTATGCCCTTTTTGCCCCAGCCAGCATGTCCTTCTCGATCTAATGGGAACAATTACTTCACGAGAATCACCCAGTGGTTGTCAGGAACATGGCAGTCTAGAGACAATTTAGAAGAAAAACAACTTCAAGCCTTCCGGGGTATACCTTGGCCTTTGAATCTAATTTGCTTTTCTGAAGAGAAACCTCAGTCTGAGGCATCTGCTTTGGGGTAACTTGATTATATTCACAGCCTCTCTATGTAAAATAAAAGAAAATAAAACTAAAGGAGATTCTGCCCCCTCCCCCAATTCAAATTCAGTTGTTACACTGGAAGCAAAGTCTGCTTGTGATTTTTAAAGCAGAAATTTGCCTTAAAAAAATCTGGAGCTGTAGTCTCTCATTCTCTTGCTATGTAGATATGTGTGTACATACCTAACGACATGTATTATGCATATTCACACACATGTATATAATATACATGTGGGTGCTATACATATGTGGGGCTTCCCCAATGGCTCAGTGGTAAAGTATCCACATGCAATGCAGGAGACACAGGTTCAATCCCTGGGTTGGGAAGATCCACTGGAGCAGGAAATGGCCACCTACTCCAGTACTCTTGCCTGGAGAATCCCATGGACAGAGGAGCCTGGCAGGTTACAGTCCATAGAATCACAAAGAGTTGGACACGGCTGAGGCAACTGAGAACACACATACATATGTGAACTGCAACATATCACATACACATAGCATATGGGTTATATATAGGCATTTAAGAATGATACCAGATAAAACAGTCCTCGAGAATCATCATGGGCACCTGTGAATGAGAACTTTGATTTTCTGGGATTCTTCCACTTTAGATTTCTACCTCCATTCTTGCTCTCAGTGTCCTTGTACTTGAGTCCGACCTTGAGCAAGTCATTTAAAGTCCCAGAGATCTTGTGTTCTCTTAGTGCAATTTGAACCGCCAGCAGATGCGTGCTCCTCACAAATTATGAGACATTTTCTCATGCTGTATCTCTTTTGCTGTCCAGAACAACCACTAGGTGTGAGTAACTGCCATTCTTACGTTAAAGACGAAGAAATTGATGCTCAGACAAGATGGACTACCCACGACATCACACAGCCGGACAGAGACCGGGGTTTCAATTCTGATCACTTTTATATAACATGCAAATAACCAGGCAGATTGAGAGGAGGTGGCAGAGAGGGAAGCAGGAGGAAGGAAAATTTATCAGGCAGCAAGACAAAAGACTACTCTCCCTCTTTTCTAACCTGCTTGCCAGAGACCAGAATATGCTTGCTGTATATGCACAAGCCCCTTTATTTTTATTACACCCCTGCCTGAGAAGAATTAGGAGGCTCATTTAGAGAGATCCAGCAAGTTAATTTGAAGTTTATTTGCCTAAAGTCACTCCACTGGTAGTGACACTTGAGACCTGAATCCAGGTCTCTGAAGTCCGTGTTGCCTTTATTTGTTTACTTTTTAAAAACATTTTATTTTGTATTGGGGTATAGCCAGTTAACCATAGTTTCAAGTTTACCACAAAGGGACATGTATTCATTCTCCCACAAACTTCCCTGCCATCTAACCAGCCTCATGAAACTGAGTGGGTTTCCTGTGCCATACGGCAGGTCCTCGCTGGTAACCATTTAAGTGTAGCCATGTATACACGTCAGTGCCAAACTCTCTAACTATCCCTTTCCCCATCCTTCCCTCTGGTCATGCTGCCTTTTAAAGAGAGAGCCACAAATGGAGAAATTCTGTTAGCTGACATTTACAGCTGAAGGAATTGACTACCCCGAATGCTAAGTTCTATTTTGCCACGTCACCTGGCCAATGACCCTGTCTCCAGAAAAGGAGCCAAGAGCATCTCATTTCCATTAATCATGAGCAATGCTTCCCACTACCAATTTCTGAAAAACTTCCAACCTTCTTACCTCTTTGAGAGCTTGTTGCTGGAAACTTCGGAGGCAAGCTTCATCTTTTTTCCCCACCTCTGCTTTACCGTGATTAGGGTCTTTCTGATGCTTGTCTGCTGCCAAGTTTCTATTGTTCTATAGCACACGTGATGCCGCAGAAGTGTCCTTCCTTTAGATAGAGTGTTGTAGCTTTTGGAATAACAGACACACATCTTAAATGCAACTGGCTCTGCAGGTTGTATGGTGACTTTGGATTTAGCCCTGCGATGGTTTTGTCAAACGGTCAAACTTTATTCTACTATAGCTAGTGATGTAGACCTTGTATTCATCTGTGAAGATAATAGATCAGTGTAGAATAATATATCTACAATTGCTTCAATACACTTCTAGGAGCATAACATTTGGAAAGAATCATTCTTTTGTGTGCCAAGACAGAACTTAAAGGGAATTACAAACAATGGGGTCTCAGCCATTACAAAAGTTAAAGTTACGCAACTGGGACTCGTGTACAAGGATTTATTAGCTACTCAGCCACCTTTAGATGTTCACATAATATCTTATACTGGGATACAAAAAAGTGAACTGTTTTTGCTAAATACCTAGACACATATGAGATTATTTACTCTACGCTTTGTTTTTCTTTCCCTTCCCCAAGAGATTGAAGATAGAGATTCATTAAACTCCTATTGTGCAATGTGTTCTTTAGATCTAAAATCTTATTTTAGGGGGACTTCCCTGGTCGTCCAGTGGTCAAGACTATGTGCATAGGAATGCAGGGACTGTGGGTTTGATCCCTCATCGGGGATCCAAGATCCCACAGGCTGCCTGTCCAAAAAACAAACAAACTGAAAATCAATAAAATCAATAAGATCAATACTCTTCCCAGCATGGTGCACCTCATCTAACAGATGAAAACACCGAGGCTTAGCCAGAGGACAACATGGCTTGGCCATGACAACAACTGGGACTCAAACCCAGGTCTTTGTCATAAAATATCTTTCCCACTCTATCAGTTACTGTCGGAAGTTCTCTATCTTGGGAGGCGAGGTCATTCTTAGGATCACTTACGACCTGTGCCCCATGGCACAGAGGGCTTCATGCTGCCAGGCACAGGGCGCAGTTCTGATTCACCCAATCCAGTGTTTAATGCATGAAGAAGTCAAGGTCAAGCTGTAGAGAGAATGGTCAGTGGACTGCATGATGTCACGTGCCAAGCACTCACATGGCTGTTTGGTGCTACTTCCCAGATCTGTTCAGGGGTTCTTTGTGCTCGATGTTATCCTTCAAATCATCCCCGTTTTTCAAGTGTTTGTGTTTGTTTGCTGATTCAACGTTATGCAACACGGTCTTATGAATAAACATATTGCTAGAATAGGCAGCAATATTTTGGGGTCTCACCCTACCACTTACTAACTAAATGAGATGGTACTTTACTTCCCCCTGCCTGAAACTCCAGTCTCTCAGCTACAAAACTCAAGTAGAAACTGGCCAGCTTATCTTTCAAGATTTCTACCAAATATTGAGTGAGGTCAGGGGTCACATGAGCATGTGGTAAATACCGCCATGCAAATATTAGACATCCATGAATCCTAAAACTATCATCTTCAAAAGTTATCAATTTTCCCCTTACTTTTGACAACCCCCATAAACCAAGATTGGTAGAAAATATTTCTTCTCTACCATTTTCTGCGGATACTTGTATAGATTTCAACTAGTTCCTCACGACTTAAAAGACATTGTTGTCTCCATTTACTTCTTTGTTTCCTAGTTTTTCTGTCATGTCCTCCTCTGTCCATTTCTCTCTCTGTCATGTTGCAGAGAAGGAAATGGGGGGACAATTGTGTTCATATGTGTGAAATAAAAGAATAAATGTGACAAGTGTTCTAAGGGAGGTGGCAAAAGGAAAGGGAACTGGTTCTGTTCTGAGTGGAAGAGCATTCTAATAAAGAAAAGACCATTTAAACTCCCACTCTATCTCTCTCAGCTACTCTTCCCCACTGGTAATTGTGAGTTCATTCTCTAAATCTGTGAATCTCTTTCTTTTCTGTAAATAAGTTCACAGTTATAAAGATGACGATATGTCCGTCATCTATTAGCAGTTACTATGTGCTAGACAGTCTTTCTAGTCATTTTGCATATATTCACATACGCAAGCTTTAAAAAAAAATATATGTATCAGCTTAAAGAAAATGAGACAACATCGTCTCCGCCTGAGATAAAAAAGTCACCCTAGCCCTTCCTTTCTCTTGGGGAAAATTCATGTGATTTCTTAGTTTTTCACTTTTTCTGCCAATCTAAGGCAAAAACGTCAGCCTCTCCCTCCTTTGGAGTGAGTTCTTGAGACCAGGGGAAGTCTTTACCAAAACACTCAAAGCAGAACGTCTCAGAAGGCAGCACATAAATAGAGAACAGCTTTTATTAGCTATTTGGTATCTCCAGGGCATAGAAGTGACTCAAGCCAGACGTCTGCCTGCTGTGACCTTTCCAGTTGTCACTTTGTATGTTAATTGCACGCCCTTAACATTTATTATCAAATCGGCTGGTTTAAATTTCTGAGATGAAGGGTGGAAGGTGGTCTTCACCCCAGGGACGCATCTTCTTCTGTCACTTTATGGAAATGAAGCCTGGAGTTTGTTTACTGCTGGTCTGTGAAATCCCAAGCAGGGATATGCTAATCGTGGAAAGATGGAGGCTTACGGCTGAGTCAAACGCGCTCCATAAAATCAGATGCATAGGAAGCCTGAGTGTTGATTCTTCTCTGTCCACAGTAACCCGCTTGTTTAATGGCCTCTCTTTGTTTTATGTGCTTTATATCATCCTAAACAGTACACGTGGCAAATAGATTACAAACAAGCAGAAACATCTTATCAGAAGTGTTCCATTAGGTCCGCCTCCAATATTTACAGCAGATGCGGTGAACAGATGCTGAAATAGACATCACAAAATGCTTGCTGGACACTCATGTTGGGATTGACGAAGGAATTCTTTCAGTTCTCATTCGATTCTACTTGGTCCTGCCTTATGACAGCAATGGAGAAGGAAATGACAACCCACTCCAGTATTCTTACTGGGATAATCGCATGGACAGAGGAGCCTGGCAGTCTATAGTCAATGAGGTCACAGAAAGTCAGACTGAGCACACGACGTAATGACGTGTTCCGTATTGATTAAGGCTGATAGATGCGTGAGTAGTAACAACTGACAGCTCATTAGAATACTAAAGAAAATGCGTGATGTTTGCATCTGCTAATCCCAAACTCTCCCACCGGCTCCCCCTCCCACCTCTGCCTTGGCAGCCACCAGTCCATCCTCTATGTCGGTGACTCTGTCTGCTTCCCAGATAAGCTCATTCGTGTCATATTTGAGATTCCACAAAGAAGTGATATCATATGGTGTTTGTCTTCTCTTTCTGACTTAGCTCATTTAGTATGATAATCTCGTTCTTGTTGCTGTTGTTTAGTTGCTAAGTCATGTCCAACTCTTTTGCGATCCAGTGGGCTGTAGCCCACCAGTCTCCTCCATCCATGGGATTTCCCAGGCAAGAATACTGGAGAGGGTTGCCCTTTTCTTCTGCAGGGTTTATCCCTACCCAGGGACCGAACTTGCGTGTCCTGCAAGTCTTCACCCCTGAGTCGCCTGGGAAGCCCATGATAATCTCTAAGTCCGTCTGTGTTGCTGCAAATAGCGTTATTATTATTTTTTTATGGCTGAGGAGTATTCCATTATATATACGTGCCATATCTTTTTTATCCATTCATCTGTCTATGTACATTTAGCTTGTTTCCATGTCTTGGCTATTGTGAATAGTGCTGGTATGCTATTTCTCATCTTATCTCTTAGTTTCTTTGAAAAACTTAAAGCCAGACTCTTGGGTATTCCAACTGTGATTATATTGGATGTCAGTGGACAAGGAATTGCTGGCCACCTGTGATATGAAACAAGAGGAGGGGATTTTTACACTGAATAATCAGAGCATCACTTAGTTCCAGGACTTTTGATAATTGCCTTTCATTGCTTGTTGTCTTTTTTGTTTATTTTTATATTCTCCCAAACTCCAAATGGCAGATTCTATAATACATCCATTTTTTTGTAGTTAAGGTTGCTACAATGGTTTTTCAGCTTTGCTTCTTCTAATACATTCTCCATACAGTATAGATGTATGTTAAAATTATTATAGGACTAGAAAGGGGAAGTGATTAATTCTGCCAGGGTTATTTGGGAAAACTAAATAGATTAAATGACATCTAATCTGTGGCTTGAGAAATTATGCATAATTGTTATAGCTCATCTCTTCAAACCTAGGGTATGATGGGCTTGACACTTCATCTGCATTTCACGCGCAATGTGTATAATACTGGACTCAAGTGCCACTGAAGAGAGATAATTCTTCCTTTAATAAATGTGGAAATAAGACCTCTTATCAGCTCGACGTTAATGAGATGCAAATGCATGCCAAAACATGAGTCTGAAACGTCTATATTTTCATTAGGTCTCTCAGCTAGCTCTTGCTTCTATTATTTCCTTCCATAGCAAAAGTCTGAAATAGATATGGAAATCCTTCTATACAATTGTGCTTCTAATGCATGGTTCCTGATGTCCTCTGTCTTTGTCTCCAGGACTCTGGAGAAGGGGATGATATTCTGTTATATCATTTAAGCACTGTAGTCTGGTTTAGTTGACATATATATATATATATATATATATATATATATATATATATATATATATATAATCACCTCTCTTGTTTGAAACTATAGCTCTATTTTGAACTTTTTAAAGAAGCTTAGCTTTTAAAAAGGAATAGAGAACAGTAGTTGCTAGAGGGAAATAGGAGGTCAGCAGTATTTCTCCCCTGTTTTGTAAAGTTGGGAGATATTACAATAGACTTATAAATAGTTGAGATTGATCCAGGAGAAAGAGGACAACTTGATGGTGCAGGAGAGAGGAGGGTTGAATATGGGAACAAACCCTCTTGGGTGAGAGGAAAGGGTAGCCACTGACATGTGGAGTGGTGAGTTTTAAATAGAGGTTCATGCATTGTAACAAAAGAGAGAGATTGTGGGTAAATGCAACTTTGGTTGGATACTGAGGTGTAGAAAGTTTAAGGAGCTCCTTTGGACTCCTTCTATTTCTGTCTGCATCTGAGTGGTGGCGGATGTCACGAGAGGCTGGGACTTCTGGGGTGGGGGCAGTTGACTGATAAACATTCTCCAGAACATGGTCCTGGGGTGAGAAGGAATGTGAACAAATGTGCTCCATCTTGATGCCTCCTGGGGGGAGGTGCGTATCACTTCTGATTAAAGCCACCCTTCTGGAGCAGGTTTAGGGCAGCCTGGAGCAATAATGCAGATGCTGTACAGGCTGAGAGTTGTCTCTGGATGCTCTTTGAAGCCTGATGTCAGTGTCAGAGTAGATGAGGTGGCATCTGACTGTAGGTTATAGGGACCAGTTCAACTGGCTTAGTCAGGAAAGGTACGACTGTAGCCAGAGCCTGTCCTCAGGGACTTCTCATCTTCACTCCTCCTTGCATGTGGCTTTGAGTGAGTCTCTTGGAGTTTAGATTCATTTTTCTCCATTTCAGAGGATCTGATAAACAACAGCACACACCCCCTCACAGCAGCACCTCCCTGCCTGCTGCAGGTTGGAAAACCACCCCACAGAAGCTCTTCAATGGCACTGACTTGGGTCACATGTATATCTTTGGCCAAACCAGGAGGCAAGGTTCAGTACCCATCCCTTGACTGAGTGCAGTAGCTAGGAGGTAGGCTCATGGACAAAGATTGCATGCTTCCTTATATATCCTATGGTGAATAAAGAGAGAGAGAGCTCTGACCCCAAAACACAGGCATGATTACAAGCAGGATTCCACCGATATGCAGAGTATTCCCAGTTTGCTGTCCGTGATTGCCAGTTAATACCTGGACAGATTCCTTCATTCTCAGCCTGGCACCTCCAGGATAAAGCTCCAAGTTTCCCTTTATGACATCATATCCTACTTTTCCTTTTCACACACCTGGCACTTCTTGCTTAAAAGTACTTGCTTCTGTTGCTGCATTCACTTCATTTTCATCCGGTTACCCACCCATCCAAACTGTTCATTAAACATGTATTGAGTTCCTCTATGTGGCAAGAACTATGCTGGCACAGGAAGCCACAAAATGAATGAGATATTGTGTCTTTGATGAAGGATTTACAGCTAGATGCGTAAGACACACGTACAAGAAGTCCATTGCCCATGTGGAAATGCACAGATATGCCCGGGTGGCATAGAAGCAGAGTGGAGGCACCTGGCCAAGCCTGGGGCCACCAGGGGAGGCCTCCTGGGAGGGAAGGTGCCTTCACTGACCCCCAGAGTTCACTCCATGAGACTCAGAGGGAATGAAGATTATGATAAACTTGGAACATGGGATCATGGATACGAGTAAGAAGTGAAAAGCTATAGTGACCAGAGTGGGATGCTATATCCTCAATCTCAGTTAAGGCACAGGGCAAAGGCCATCCCCTTCAGAGTATTTCCCTGACTTAGAGAGTCTAAAAAAATTATATCTAATCTCCTATGCCACTTTCTTTGCACCTCATAAAGGCCCTAAGTTACTTTTTAAAAAGATACTGACTTTTAAAAAGTCTTTATTTGTTGAATTTGTTCCAGTGTTGTTTCTGTTTTATGTTTTATATTTCTGGCTTCAAGGCATGTGGAATCTTAGCTCTCCAACCAGGGATAGAACCCACACCTCTTGCATTAGAAGGTGAAGTCTTAACCACTGGACATACAGGGAAGTCCTGCCTAGTTACTTTTTCTGTGTATTGAATTTCTTGCTTATGTTTTCCTTCCCCTTTGTAAAGCATGAGCTCCTTTTTCTTCTTAAGAAAGGGGTTGCATCCCTCTGTCCTAACATCAACCAGCAGAGAATCTCACCTACATTGTGGGTGCTAGGTTGCTCAGTCATGTCCGACTCTTGTGACCCTGTGGAAGCCCACCAGGCTTCTCCGTCCATGGGATTCTCCAGGAGAGAATACTGGAGTGGGTTACCCTTTCCTCCTCCAGGGGATCTTCCCAACCCAGGGATCAAACCCAGGTCTCCTGCATTGCAGGCAGATTCTTTACCAGCTGAAGCCCAGAGCATGCCCTAGTTCTCTTGAATTCAACACCTAAGCTTGCCAGGTGTTGAGAGTCCCTTGGACTGCAAGATCAAACCAGTCAATCCTAAAAGAAAAAAGCCCTGAATATTCATTGGAAGGACTGATTCTGAAGCTCCAATACTTTGACCAACTGATGCGAAGAGCCGACTCATTGGAAAAGACCCTGATGCTGCGAAAGATTGAAGGCAGCAGGAGAAGGGGACGACAGAGGATGAGATGGTTGGATGGCATCACTGACTCGATGGACATGAGTTTGAGCAAGCTTTGGGAGATGGTGAAGGACAGGGAGGCCTGGCATGCTGCGGTCCATGGGGTTGCAGAGTCAGACTCGACTGAGAGACTGAACAACAAAGCTTGCCAAGGGATTCTCATAGGACAGAGTGCATTGGAAGTGGTTCCCACAGAAAGGTCTATTGATCTTATAGAGAAGTGACGATGCATTTGGGGAGGGGGTGGTGGCAGCATTTTAAACCCATATCGTAGGTCATTGTAATGGGAAGGACGATGAAAGCAATTTCACACTGAAACAGTCTCTTGCTGCCTGTAACTCTGGCTCAGCAAATGTCACCCCACAACTATTTACTACCGTATTTATTGCTCTGTCATTAGCTTATAAATAACGTCAGCCTAGAGACTGCGGGCTGGCGCTCTGCAACGGCAACTGTGGTGGGATGGTCCAGAAAGGGAGAGGAGCCCTCATTAACATCTGAGGAGGAGGCGCGCAAAGTAAACTCCAGCAATTACCAAGAATCATAACTTGCCCCATAAAAACAGTCTGAGCGAAGCCTAAATGGTGCTTAAAATAGCATTTCTCGCCAAAACTCGCTCATAAAATTGCAGAACCCAGTTGAGATAGCTATATCTGTCAGAGGCCTTCAGGCAAATAAACCTCAAATTGATGGGGAGGATGTCAAATGGAATTCCTTTGGGTTTCATATCCGCATTGACATTCTGATTCTAGGCACCAGATGAGAGCTGGGAGCCAAATGGTCTATCAGTCGTGTTTTTCAAAATGAGGGCTGAGAGATAGAAAGAAACTTGTTGGGGCCAGGGAGAACCCTGTTGTTGATACTGTGTGCTCTCTTTATAAAACTCTGAATGCTTTATGATGGTCTTTCCACAACATAAGTTAAGTTTATATTTTCCCAAAGCGTTTTTGCTTCTCTGTTCTGCTGCTAGGAAGATGGCTCTCTAGAATGAGCCATAGCTGTGATTCTTGTCAGCTCCAACCTCTCTGATCACTCTTTTCCAATGAAGGAGGGGATATCTAAGCACATCTAAGTTTCCTCACTGACAACTCGGCGGATGGGTTCGAGACCTCCCTCCTAGGTTTGCTGTGATGATTATGTGAGCCAGATAGTGCTAGTTCTGGGGCCTGGCACTCAGGAAGCACACAACAAATGACCATTCTCATCCATTGCTCTCTCCATCTCTTTCTAGTTATGTCACATGAGAGTGTCCCTATTGTTGTTCAGTCGCTGAGTCCTTTCTGACCCTTTGTGACCCCATGGACTGCAGCCTACTAGGCTCTCCTCTGTCCTTCACTATCTCCTGGAGTTTGCTCAAACTCGTGTCCACTGAATCAATGATGCTATCTAACCATCTCATCTTCTGCTGCCCCCTTCTCCTTTTGCCCTCAATCTTTGCTCACATCATGATCTTCTCTGATGAGTTGGCTCTTCACACCAGGTGGCCAAGGTATTGGAGCTTCAACTTCAGCATCAGTCCTTCCAGTGAATATTCAGAGTTGATTTCCTTTAGGACTGACTAGTTTGATCTCCTTGCTGTCCAAGGGATGCTCAAGTCTTCTCTAGCACCAAAGGCTTCCCTAAAGAATCCTAAAATGATGTGAGTCTTCTCAGCTCAGAAGGAGCGTGGGGGTGGGGGAAGCCCACCCTGTTAGATTGCGGGCAAGCACTGCCCTCACAGCTGGGCTGTGTGGGCTGCAGCAGGGACAGGCAATGACCTGCCAGGCTCACCCAAGGGGAGGGAGCATCCCAAGTTTTCAAGCTCTTTGGGAAACTCAATACAACCTGCTGCCACCAGGGGGTGGCAGTGAGTGTCCACTCAAGGATGGGTGCTCAGCCGCTCAGTCGTGTCCAAGTCTTGGTAACCCCACGGACTGTAGCTTGCAAGGCTCTTCTGTCCATGGGACTCTCCAGACAAGAATACTGGAATGGATCACAATTCCCTCCTCCAGGGGGAATCTTCCCAACCCAGGGATTGAATCTGGGTCTCCCGCATTGCAGGCAAATTCTTTACCATCTATGGGTGGGAGCCATCAAATCCTTTCCATTGTCCCTCCCTTAAGACTGATGCTGAAGCTGAAGCTCCTGTGCTTTGGCCACCTGATGCTAAGAATCAAATCATTGGAAAAGACCCTGATGCTGGGAAAAATGGAAAGCAAAAGGAGAAGGGGCCGGCAGAGGATGAGATGGTTAGATGGCATCACTGACTCAATGGACATGGGTTTATGTGGACTTCAGCAGTTGGTGATGGACAAGGAGGCCTGGGGTGCTGCAGTCCACGGGGTTGCAAAGAGTCGGACATGACCGAGTGACAAAACAACAACAGTAAAAGACATAGGACTCCTTCTCCCCATCCCTTCTCTGCCCACTGCTCTGCCACTGTGGTGGGGTCAGCCCTTCATCCTTTCTCCCTGTATAGAAGATCTTGCAGTTATCTTTGTGACTAACTCTTTCCAGCCTCCCATGCTCATCCATCCTTCCTTTCTTGTCTCTGAATTGAAACCGTCCACGCAGAATGCTGTGTTGCCTTTCAGAGGTTCATGTCAGAGCCTCCTTCCCTTTCCACCCCTGTCCCTTCCTCCTGCCCTCGTGGAGGAAGCACGTGGTACCATTTCCTTACGAAGTGCCTGGGCTTATCTCCTTGCTCACCCACTCACTCACTGGGTGGACTTTGAGAAAGATTTTAAGTCTTAATTGTATTAACGGGAAAAATACTAATACGTGACTCATAGCCTCGTGAAGATTACATGTGTTAATCTCTGAGAACAGTCCTGACACATAGGAAGTGTCTGACAAAGGTTAGATGTAAATGAAGCCAAGTCAGACACAGGAAAATATGATCTAAGCGTTCAGGGGACGTGACCGCCATCTTCTGTTGTCTCCCGGATGTGTTCTCAACTCCCCAGCAGCAGAATAACAGCTTTTTGAGAGTGAGGTCTTAGTATCTGAATCTGAAGTGGTCATCCTGGTCCACGTGCTCCCAGGATGAGCCTGTGTGTTTCCCCCTCTACTTTCTTCCCTGCATGTTGCTCCTGAAACCAGCTCACACCAGTAACTCATCAGGGCTCTGACATTTTCCATCAGGATTTTTCCAAGGGACCCCATATTCCCAAAAAGAGCATCTTATTGTACTGTCGCATTGTCAGAATTCTCTGCTAAGGGCCTTCCTTGGTGGTTCAGTGACTGAGACTGTACTTCTAACTTGGGGGCATGAGTTTGACCCCTGTTAAGTAAGATCCCACAGTGTGATGAAAAAAAGAGTAGATTGAAGTATAAAATAAACATTCACTAGCGAGGATCAACAGGCTTCCCTGGTGGCTCAGACGGTAAAGAATCCACCTGCAGTGCTGGAGACCGGGTTCGATCCTTGGGTTGGGAAGATCCCCTGGAGGAGGAAATGGCAACCCACTCCAGTATTCTTGCCTGGAGAATCTCCATAGACAGAGGAGCCTGGCAGGCTACAGTCCATGGGTCGCAAAGAGTCGGACACGGCTTAGCGCCTAAGCACAGCACAGCATGACTTTATTGCTGATTTATAGTTGTGTTGCTTTCCTTAAATGGAACTGGAAATGGGCTGGACAGATTGCAAAATCTGGTCCAGGTTTGAGGATTGGTGGGAGAGTGGAAGAGAGCTGGGCTGAAGCTATGTTCATTTGGTGTCAGAACTAAACCTGCTGCAAAGCAGCACCAAAGACAAAAACCCACAGTGGGTGAGGGCACGGTGTCACACAGCACTTCACACTGGTGAGTCTTCCATCCACATTCAACACACCCCTTCCAGCACATACTCTTTCCCTGAGCCCTTGAGCCCCACTTGCTCAGTCACCGGGGTGGATCGTCCCCAGAGGGGTCTGGCCTCAGACATGGAGGCTCCTTGAAGCTGAGTTAAACCCCAGAGAAGCTGAGAGCTGCAGGATGCCTGCTGACCCTGCTTCCCGGTGCTGGGTGCCAGGCTGTAAGTCCACCCCTGTAGGGGTTGGTGATGGAGCTCCCGGTTTCCGTGGTGATGTTTATCATGGTACCTGGAGTCTAGAATACAAGGCATACCTGGCGTGGGAGATGGATGACACTTATAGGCTTGAGTCTTACTGATGCTGTCTTGGGTGGAGATTGGAGGTGACATCGTGTTTTTAGGAAGGGCGAGAAGACATGATACAGACTCTGGGACCCTTTCTGCACTCCTGATCATCAATAGGGAGGTGTCAACTGAAAAAAAAATGTTGCAGAACCTAAAAGTTGAGAACTATGCTTTATTCATCAGACTTTTTGAGGACTTCAAGCCCAGGAAACAGAACTCTCAGATCACTCTGAGGAGCTGCTCTGAAGAGGTAAGGGAGGAGAGGATATACAGGAGTTTTGTAACAAAACCAGGTAGCTGGAATACCAAAAGATTATTGTTAATTAAAGAAAACCAGATGTCTCAAGCTTCCCTAGGGGCTCAGAAGGTAAAGAGTCTTCCTGCAGAACCCAGGGAGGCCTGGGTTCGATCCCTGGGTTGGGAAGATCCCCTGGAGGAGGGCATGGCAACCTACTCCAGTATTCCTGCCTTGAGAATCCCTATGGACAAAGGAGCCTGGTGGGCTACAGTCCATGGGGTGGCAAAGAGTCAGACACGACTGAGCGACTAAGCACAGCACAGCACAGAGAGGGTCAAGTCAAAAGTGAATTAAATCTAAATTTTAATAAAAATAGAGACATTGGGGCTGGAAAATGGAACGTGCCTAAAGATGCTGTCAACCTTAAAAAGATATCATGAAACTCAAGTCGTATACATTAAAATATACAACAAAACATCAATCTTACCTCAATATAGGTATTAAAAAAGAGTCTCTGCTAAAGTTTCCTTATTTAAGTACAATTATCTCAGCTTACTGTGATCATCTTTTGTGAAGTGTTTTTCATCAGAGACACTGGGTCCATCTCTGGTTATAAATATTGCTGAAAGTGGTGTCTGTGACACATTCATGGCTGTGGCCACGACGACAAACCATGCCTCTGCCAATGGCTGACAGAATCTTAAGTTCATTCTTTTGCAGAGCAAATAAGGAGAATAAAGATATTTGGCCCTTGACCTTGTTTTGCTAGACTTTAGCAAAATGCTATGAACTATTTGAAACCCAGTTCCTTAGGACATAGAGGTAGGGAAAGACAAGATTTGCTTGAATTTTTACAAGAAGAGTTCAAATTTTCTGACCATCTAAGCTCCTGACCTTAACCCTACCTCTGGCAAAATACTTCTTTTTACAAGATACAAGGCAGAGAAAAAAAAAAGAAAGCAGAGGGAAACAGTATAAGTCTGAGAGAAACTTGGAAGATATACAATTTTACAGCACAGACAGAACAAATTGTCAGCTTGTGAAGTAGAAGAAATGAAGAAATGGTGTTGATGGTGTTGCAAAGCCAGCCAGCTGATTGGTCCTGTTGTTATCTCATCCTGCTCTTACACACTCTATGGGATTTCGTAGAGAAGAGCACCTCTATTCTCCCAACAGGGAGAGCCCAGCCAGAAATACTGGGCCTGACACAATTGGGTATTTTTTGGTGTATTTTTATTAATGATTATGCAATTATTTCCACATGCTTTGCTAATAAGCTGTACACTAGCTAAGATCTCCTGAAGGAAGTCTGTTGGAGAAAATCTGATCTTAGCCCCTTGTCCTTGGACCATTTCATTGCCACTGGCCTGACTTCCACCTGGGAGAACCAGCCTTTCCCTTCTTGAATTTTCTTAGCTGCCGGATCCCACTTTGCATCTGTCTACAGGGCTGGACATCATGATTAAATCATGAGAAATGCTGGGCTAGAAGAAGCACAAGCTGGAATCAAGACTGATGGAAGAAATATCAATAACCTCAGATATGCACATGACACCACCCTTATGGCGGAAAGTGAAGAAGAACTAAAGAGCCTCTTGATGAAAGTGAAAGAGGAGAGTGAAAAAGCTGGCTTAAAGCTCAACATTCAGAAAACTAAGATCATGGTAGCCAGTCTCATCAGTTCAGTTCAGTTCAGTCGCTCAGTTGTGTCCCACTCTTTGCAACCCCATGAATTGCAGCATGCCAGGCCTCCCTGTCCATCACCAACTCCCGGAGTTCACTCAGACTCACATCCATCGAGTCGGTGATGCCATCCAGCCATCTCATCCTCTGTCTTCCCCTTCTCCTCCTGCCCCCAATCCCTCCCAGCATCAGAGTCTGTTCCAACGAGTCAACTCTTTACATGAGGTGGCCAAAGTACTGGAGTTTCAGCTTTAGCATCATTCCTTCCAAAGAACACCCAGGATTGATCTCCTTTAGAATGGACTAGTTGGATCTCCTTGCAGTCCAAGGGACTCTCAAGAGTCTTCTCCAACACCACAGTTCAAAAGCATCAATTCTTCGGCACTCAGCTTTCTTCATAGTCCAACTCTCACATCCATACATGACCACAGGAAAAACCATAGCCTTGACTAGACGAACCTTTGTTGGCAAAGTAATGTCTCTGCTTTTGAATATGCTATCTAGGTTGGTCATAACTTTCCTTCCAAGGAGTAAGCATCTTTTAATTTCATGGCTGCAATCACCATCTACAGTGATTTTGGAGCTCAAAAAAATAAAGTCTGACACTGTTTCCACTGTTTCCCCATCTATTTCCCATGAAGTGATGGGACCGGATGCCATGTCTTCATTTTCTGAATGTTGAGCTTTGAGCCAACTTTTTCACTCTCCTCTTTCACTTTCATTAAGAGGCTCTTTAGTTCCTCTTCACTTTCTGCCATAAGGGTGGTGTCATCTGCATATCTGAGGTTATTGATATTTCTCCTGGAAATCTTGATTCCAGCTTGTGCTTCTTCCAGCCCAGTGTTTCTCATGATGTACTCTGCATATAAGTTAAATAAGCAGGGTGACAGTACACAGCCCTGACGTCCTCCTTTTCCTATTTGGAACCAGTCTGTTGTTCCATGTCCAGTTCTAACTGTTGCTTCCTGACCTGCATACAGGTTTCTCAAGAGGCAGGTCAGGTGGTCTGGTATTCCCATCTCTTTCAGAATTTCCCACAGTTTATTGTGATCCACACAGTCAAGGCTTTGGCATAGTCAATAAAGCAGAAATACATGTTTTTCTGGAACTCTCTTGCTTTTTCCATGATCCAGTGGATGTTGGCAATTTGATATCTGGTTCCTCTGCCTTTTCTAAAACCAGCTTGAACATCTGGAAGTTCACGGTTCATGTACTGCTGAAGCCTGGCTTGGAGAATTTTGAGCATTACTTTACTAGTGTGTGAGATGAGTGCGATTGTGTGGTAGTTTGAGCATTCTTTGGCATTGCCTTTCTTTGGGATTGGAATGAAAACTGACCTTTTCCAGTCCTGTGGCCACTGCTGAGTTTTCCAAATTTGCTGGCATATTGAGTGCAGCATTTTCACAGCATCATCTTTCAGGATTTGAAATAGCTCAACTGGAATTCCGTCATCTCTACTAGCTTTGTTCATAGTGAAGCTTTCTTTGCTTGACTTCACATTCCAGGATGTCTGGCTCTAAATGAGTGATCACTCCTTGTGATTATCTTGGTCATGAAGATCTTTTTTGTACAGTTCTTCTGTGTATTCTTGCCACCTCTTCTTAATCTCTTCTGCTTCTGTTAGGTCCATACGATTTCCGTCCTTTATTGAGCCCATCTTTGCATGAAATGTGCCTTTGGTATCTCTAATTTTCTTGAAGAGATCTCTAGTCTTTCCCATTCTGTTGTTTTCCTCTATTTCTTTGCATTGATGGCTGAGGAAGGCTTTTTTTATCTCCTTGCTATTCTTTGGAACTCTGCATTCAGATGCCTATATCTTTCCTTTTCTCCTTTGCTTTTCATGTCTCTTCTTTTCACAGCTATTTGTAAGGCCTCCCCAGACAGCCATTTTGCTTTTTTGCATTTCTTTTCCATGGGGATGGTCTTGATCCCTGTCTACTGTACAATGTCATGAATCTCCATCCATAGTTCATCAGGCACTCTATCTATCAGATCTAGTTCCTTAAATCTATTTCTCACTTCCACTGTATAATCACAAGGGATTTGACTTAGGTCATACCTGAATGGTCTAGTAGTTTTCCATACTTTCTTCAATTTAAGTCTGAATTTGGTAATAAGGAGTTCATGGTCTGAGCCACAGTCAGCTCCCAGTCTTGTTTTCACTGACTGTATAGAGCTTCTCCATCTTTGGCTGCAAAGAATATAATCAATCTGATTTCAGTGTTGACCATCTGGTGATGTCCATGTGTAGAGTCTTCTCTTGTGTTGTTGGAAGAAGGTGTTTGCTATGACCAGTGTGTTCTCTTGGCAAAACTCTATTAGCCATTGCCCTGCTTCATTCTGTACTCCAAGACCAAATTTGCCTATTACTCCAGGTGTTTCTTGACTTTCTACTTTTGCATTCCAGTCCCCTGTAATAAAAAGGACATCTTTTTTGGGTGTTAGTTCTAAAAGGTCTTGTAGGTCTTCATAGAACCCTTCAACTTCAGCTTCTTCAGCGTTACTGGTTGGGGCATAGACTTGGATTACTGTGATATTGAATGGTTTGCCTTGGAAATGAACAGAGATCATTCTGTCGTTTTTGAGACTGCATCCAAGTACTGCATTTCAGACTCCTTTGTTGACCATGATGGCTATTCCATTTCTTCTAAGGGATTCCTGCCTGCTGTAGTAGATATAATGGTCATCTGAGTTAAATCCACCCATTCCAGTCCATTTTAATTCACTGATGCCTAGAATATCAACATTCACTCTTGCCACCTCCTGGTTGACCACTTCCAATTTGCCTTGATTCATGGACTTAACATTCCAGGTTCCTATGCAATATTGCTCTTTACAGCATCGGACCTTGCTTCTATCACCAGTCACATCCACAACTGGGTATTGTTTTTGCTTTAGCTCCATCCCTTCATTCTCCACTGATCTCCAGTAACATGTTGGGCACCTACCGACCTGGGGAGTTCCTCTTTCAGTATCCTATCATTTTGCCTTTTCATACTGTTCATGGGGTTCTCAAGGCAAGTGGCTCAGATTGTAAAGCCAGTATCTCCAGTAATGCAGAAGACTGGGGTTTGATCCCCTGGAGAAGGAAATGGCAACCCAGTCTCATCACTTCATGGCAAATAGATGGGGAAACAGTGGAAACATTGGCTGACTTTATTTTGGGGGGCTCCAAAATCACTGCAGATGGTGACTGCAGCCATGAAATTAAAAGACACTTACTCCTTGGAAGGAAAGTTATGATCAACCTAGATAGCATATTAAAAAGCAGAGACATTACTTTGCCAGCAAAGGTCTGTCTAGTCAAGGCTATGGTTTTTCCAGTGGTCATGTATGGATGTGAGAGTTGGACTATAAAGAAAGTTGAGCACCAAAGAATTGATGCTTTTGAACTGTGGTGTTGGTGAAGACTCTCGAGAGTCCTTTGGCCTTCGAGGAGATCTAACCAGTCCATCCTAAAGGATGATCAGTCCTGGGTGTTCATTGGAAGGACTGATGTTGAAGCTGAAACTCCAATACTTTGGCCACCTGATGCGAAGAGCTGACTCATTTGAAAAGACCCTGATGCTGGGAAAGGTTGAGGGCAGGAGGAGAAGGGGGTGACAGAGGATGAGATGGTTGGATGGCATCACTGACTCAGTGATGAGTGATGGCATCACTGACTCAGTGGACATGAGTTTGGGTGAACTCCAAAAGTTGGTGATGGACAGGGAGGCCTGAGTGCTGCATTTCATGGAGTCATAAAGAGTTGGACACGACTGAGCTACTAAACTGAACTGAGAGGGCTGGAAATAGCAGGAAATTAGCATTCCCTTGAGGGCTTAGATGGTAAAGAGTCTGCCTGCAGTGCAGGAGAACCAGGTTCCATTCCTGGGTCAGGAAGATTCCCTGGAAAAGGGTATGGCAAAACCCACTCCAGTATTCTTGCCTGGGAAATCCCATGGGCAGAGGAGTCTGGAGAATTATAGGCCATGGGGTTGCAAAGAGTCATATTCACTTTTCAGTTCAGTCTCTCTCAGTTGTGTCTGACTCTTTATGAGTAATAAAGAATCCACTTGCCAATGCTGGAGGTGCATTGGAGATATGGGTTCAATCCCTGGGTTGGGAAGATCCCTGGAGTAGGGAATGGCAACCCACTCCAGTGTTCATGCCTGGGAAATCCCATAGACAGAGGAGCCTGGTGGGCTACAGTCCATGGGGCGGCAAAAGAGTCTGACAGAACTGAGTGACTGAGCACATACACACATACACATACACACACACACACACATAAATATATATATGGCAGTGTTTAGGGCATTTCAGTTTTAAATGCTGGTGGAATTTCCTGTTTGAGAGGTCCAAGGACTATCGAAGTGAAAGTTGCTCAGTCATGTCCTACTCTTTGCGACCCCATGGAATATACATACAGTTCATGGAATTCTCCAGCCAGAATACTGGAGTGGGTAGCCTTTGCCTTCTCTAGGGGATCTTCCCAACCCAGGGATGGAATCCAGGTCTCCTGCATTGCAGGCAGTTTCTTTACCAGCTGAGCCACAAGGGAATGCCAAGAATACTGGAGTGGGTAGCCTATCCCTTCTTCAGTGGATCTTCCCAACCCAGGAATTGAACCAGGGTCTCCTGCATTGCAGATGGATTCTTTACCAACTGAGTTATCAGGGAAATTCCCCAAGGACTATTAGATGAACCAATTTTGCTTCCAGGAGAGGAATCTGGGTGGAAATATAGAATAATGGAATATAGATGTGATGGTTACTGTATCAAAAAACATACCAAATTCTTTGGAAACCACACACGATTGGTCACAGAGAAGTTTTCCAGGAATATAATGTTTTCTGATCTGGAACTCTATTCATGGTCATGAGATATACACTAGAAAATGTCACATATTTCCAAAGGAAAATTAATTTAAAAAATTAAATTCTTGATGAAATTAATTTGCTGATGAGAGAATGAATTTCACGATGATCTCTGCTTTGAAAGCTGATTTAGTCAGCTGGAAGGAAAGCGGATTATGAAGAGTAATAGAAATAGGAGGAAGACATTCTTGCTATAGAATGTATTTTTATGGTTGATTGTTTTTATTTCCAAGTAATGCTTGCACATGGTTGTGTTGTTTTGTTAAAGGAAAGCAGTTCTGTGCGTCTTCCATTCTCTTGCCTCAGTTGCAACACCTAGCAACTCCCACAACTACACTTTCTACACTTCGGGCTGTCTAATTTAGCAGTGAATTTTGTATATAAAAATGACATGTATATACAGTTATTTCATGTTCATATATTTAAGCGTATTTCTCATCTTCCATTTAGACTAGAGAATTTAGTTTTCTTAACTCTGTCTCAGAGGCACCAAACCTTCTTTTTACTTGAAACCCTCAAAATAATGACACAATAATTTACATAAGTCAATATTTAGTGTTTCCACTAATATGACCCTGTAAATAGTGTCCTCTGCTGAGTTTTGTACTCTGCCACCATTATGCTTCTATTATTATGCAAGTTTTCATTTTATAAAAGTTCGTAATTTTCTCATTTAATGTGATTAATAGCTTTCTATGTACTGATCACTAATTCTTGCTTCCAGCCCCCTGAAGACCTATGATCTTTTCACAATACTATTTTTTCTTTTTTTAAAGGTTTTTTTGATGTGGACCATTTTAAAAGTGTTTGTTGAATTTGATACAACATTGCTTCTGTTTTATGTTTTGGTTTTTTGCCCTCAAGGCATGCAGGATCTTTGCTCCCTGACCAGGGATCAAACCAGCACTTCCTGCGTTGGAAGGTGAAGTCTCAATGGCTGGACCTCCAGGGAAGTCCCAATACTATTTTCTGATTGATAAGCAGCCCCATCTACCTGCTCAGTTTTATTTCAGACTTCCGTCCTACAGATCTCTAGTATCCTGTTCCCATCTGTATTGGAGAATGTGGCTAGGGCTACATTGTGATAACTTTACTTGGACGTTGAGACTGCTCTGTGAGACTGAGGGTATAGTGAGTAAGAGGGAGGAGAAGAGGGGGGAAAGGGGAGAAATTGCTATTTAATCATCCTGGACCCAAAAGGGGAGAGAGGGCAAATTCTTTCTGGAGTCCAGTTATTGTCTTATTTGGGCTCAACGTCCAAAGTTGCAAATGATCTATGGTCACTCTCAGTTTCACCTTCAACTTTCTTTCTGGACTGACTGTCTTTTCTGCCTTCATCTCCCTACAGCCATTTTTCTGCAGACTTCACATAGAGTGTAATCCATGATCACCTGCTTTCCTCTTCATACACTCTACACTTTGAATGTTCTTTCTTTAATTTGTTAGGTTTACCCTGCTTACTTCCAGAGAATCCTTGATATGAAGCAAGTCTTTTATTTACTGCCTCCATCTTTTATCAGTGTGCCTCTTACTGACCCCCTGCTGCAGACCTCTGAGCAAGTCCACCAGTCCTCTTCCCTTCCCCTGATTGGCCCTGGGAGAGGTGCCAAGGTCTGCAGACCCCACTCCTTGCAGGCAGAACTGTTCAGTCTGTTCCCAGCTGACCGAGCCACTCTTGGGTATAGAGAGGGATCTACTGACCCACTGTCTTTCAGGAAGCTCCATCATTTAGGAAAGGAAAGAACTGTTACCTAGAGGATGGTCCCTCCTGGATATAAACTGGAAGCCCCATCTCCTGTCACCCCTGGGTGTGAGAGCAGGATCATGGCAGAGCCTCCCCCACCACTAGTCACCTTCGTGGATTCTGTACCTTTGTCAGATAGAGTCCTCATTTTAAGTAAATGCCTCCCTTCTGCTAAGTTCAGATGCTCCTTAAGGCAGGGGAAGAACATTTTCTATTTACTCCAGTCACAGGCACAAGAAGAGTCAAGTCATTTGCTGCTTCTCCATCTTCAGGGGGACTTGGGTCCCAGCTAACCTCATGAAAGGCCGTCAGCCTCTGCAGAAATTAACCCCAACATGTGCTTTCAAGGGTTTGGTCTCTGTTGAGCATTTCCTCTGCTCTGCAGAGAAACAGGGTCCAGGGAAAATAGAAAAAAGACTCTCCTTGAAAGAAAAAAAAAGTAAAAATGTTATCACTTATCTTTTAAGTGAAGTAGAGCAAGGAGCTAGTATGTTTGCCTGAAGTCATCTCTCCTGCAGTGGGACTTGGGTTCCAAAAGAACCACAGGGTTAAAGCAACAACATTCTGAGTCTCCAACTCTAATTAGCAGAAGGCATGAGAAGAAACTGAGCTTTGTGGTCATGGTCAAAGCTAGAGATGTAATCAGACTCCAAATGCGAGTTGAGTCTCAAATTACTTTTCATCTTTTAAAATTCCAAACTCTTTTCTTTTTCAACCTCAAAAAAGTAAATCTAAGCCACCGTAAACATCACATCTGGGCTTTTTCTTAACAAAAATTGAAAGCTTGACTCATTAATCCACCATGGCAGACATGGTAACCCACCATCCTGGAAACCTTCTTTTCCTCCCCCACGCGTGGGATTGCTTTGCTTTGTTATTCCTTCGTTAGGTGTATCTGGCCTCTGAACAATTTCCCTTCTTGTGTCTCTGATTCTCCTCTTCTCCCAAGACTCTGTCTCATGGAGTTTCCTAGATCTTCTTCCCAAAGAAACACGGGCGCCCGTGTCCTAAGCAGGATGCTAATAAACCATCTGGCTCTAGGTACCTCCTGGAGTTACTAGTGCCATTCAATCCAGGTACCCTGAGATGCTCGCTGAGCTTTAGCACAGCGTGACCTACCTTGGACTGAAACAACTTGAAGGAGCCACAGGAGAAGCCATCTAGACTTTTATAAGTCATTGCCTTGGTGCCCTTGCCATGCCTCTGGAGCTGGTGGTACCTGCTGGAACCAATCCCATGGCTGCCTATCAAGGAGGAACCTGAGGGGTAGCCCAAGCCACCCAAGATCATCAGTGGTGGGTTCTGGAGGCCACATTCGACCTATACCTCTGACTCCAAAGTTCAGGCTCCTTTCATGACTCTTCACTGCCTCCTCTCTACACAGTATCTTCCCCCTAAATAAACTGAACAATTCAAATCGGAGACGGAGCACCACACGTTGATGGCCATCTTCTTGGGGAACCTGGGCATCCTCTTTCAGAAATCCAGGCCTTTGGGGCTTGGGGCACCCGTACCCTGATGCAAATGGGCATCCAGTGGCACGTCTCACTGAGCTTCACGTCTTCCTTCCGCCACCCGTTTTACTTTCAATGCCACCTCCATTCTGTCTGTTGTTGTGATGAGGGCTGCTGGAAATTCCTCAATGGACTACCCCTTTTGCATAATATGGACTTAAAATTGACTGTATATAACTATCAAAATCTAGAAAGGATATTGCAATTCCCCAAGGCAAGGCAGTGGGGGGATGGGAGATGGATTCTGCCCCTTCCCCTCAGGCAGCCTGCAGGAGAGAAGGGCAGAGGGTTCGGGGGACTTGGAGGGTCAGTGTGTACAGGAGTAGTCTGTGATCTCCAGCTGAGAAAGCAAAGAATTAACGTAGCATCAGTTTAAAGCTGTGGAAGAATGTTCTGTGAAACATGTTACATCAAATTATTGTTTTGTGGATGTTAATGACAGTGTCTTTTGGGAAAAGTTTCTGTGGTCAAATAGAGGAGAAAACAACAGCTCAACCAGGTTTATTTGTGATTACTTCTACAGGATCATATGTAGGCATTTCCCAAACATAGTAAATAAAGCATTCTGAAAAGCTTATTTTGCGGAATACATTTTGCTGTTTTCCTACTGATTTTTGTTTCTATCACATATTATCATCTTTCCACAACAGTTCTATGACATAGTTATGGTTCAAAGTCCTGTTTTGAAGATGAGGAAGACTGAGGTTTAGGAAGATAGTAATACTGATACTTCCAGGGCCACGTGGATCACGAGCAGTAGACCTTTAGGCTGGTTTGCTGATGGCAGGATGGGTTCTGGATTTGCTTCAAGATTACCTCTCCATGGGGCTTCCCTGGTGGCTCAGCTGGTAAAGAATTCACTTGCAATGCAGGATACCCGGATTCAATCCCTGGGGTAGGAAGATTCCCTGGAGGAGGAAATGGCAAACTACTCCAGTATTCTTTTCAGATTATCTTCCCTTATAGGGCATTACAAACTATTGAGAATAGTTCCCTATGCTCTACAATAAGTAGAGCAAGGTTCTACAGGAACCTTGCTGGTTATCTGTTTTATATGTGGTCATGTGTATGTGTTTAATACTTTAATGGTGGGTAATATTGTTTTCTCTGACTTTTATACAGCTTTTATTATAAGCCAGCTTTTTGTGGCAACTGAGTGGCATCATTTTTACAGCTTTATTGAGGTATTCTTATACAGCTTTTGGAAACCCAGTGTGGTAATAAACATGTGAATCATTCCATAAGAATACACTGAACTGTATGTTATACGTTGTTAACATTATTCTCTTTATCACGGCCTGAATGACAAGAGCTGATTGTGGGTAATTTGTGTCTGAGCCCTCTGCTCAGGCAAAGGACCATGCAAGCAGCAGGGAGAAACACAAGTGGAAAATGGGACATGGATGAAATAAACCTTTCATGAAAATGCAGGAGGGTCTTTGGGACAGAGGCCTCGACAGCCTGGCTGGCTGACTTCCTAGACAGAATTCCTCCCCTCCTGAGAACAAATAATGCATTATGACAAAAACGAGAATCATTTCCTTCTGAAGGAATATTGTTTTACTCTGGCAAGTAGGGCAGGCAGCAGAGAGTAGAAGGGCAAAGGGCAAGCTGAAATTGAAGGACAGAGTTTAAAGGAAATCGTAGGGTATTTTTAAAGGCAAAAGTAGGGCAAGACTTAAAATATTCAAAGAAAAAAGTATCATCTGAACTTATACCTATAGCATTTTATATATGTGTATATACTTAGTATATATACTGCTGGGCTTCCCTGGTGGCTCAGCAGTAAAGAATCTGCCTGCAATGCAGGAGACCTGGGTTTGATCCCTGAGTCAGGAAGATCCCCTGCAGAAGGACAGGGCAACTCACTCCAGTATTCTTGCCTGGGAAATCCCATGGACAGAGGAGCCTGGCGGGCTACAGTCTATGGGGTCGTGAAAGAGTTGAACACGACTGAGTGACTAACACACACACATATACTTGTATGTATATATAAAGCAGTGCATAGGGAAAGAGTCTGTGAGAAAATTCACCATATGTTGTGAACATCCACGTGTTCTACAGAAGAATGTATGTTCTCTGCCTGGAGCCAAGGCTTGATATAATTCCTATAAAACAAGTCTGTGGATATACATGAAATCACATTAATAATCCCTACATGGGACCTGATGTGCTTCTTGAATTATACCTTCTTCCCTTTCATCAATTTGGAAATTCACAACCATGAAAACTCTCTCTTCCCCATTCTCTTTAATCCCTCCCCTACCCCTGCTCCTTCTTGGACTCCTGTTAGTCCTATGTCAGATTTGCTCATTTTAGTTTCTCTATTTATTGATCTCTCTTTTGTATTTTCGGAGAAGGTGATGGCACCCCACTCCAGTACTCTTGCCTGGAAAATCCCATGGATGGAGGAGCCTGGTAGGCTACAGTCCATGGGGTCGCCATCGGACACGACTGAGCGACTTCACTTTCAATTTTCACTTTCCACTTTCATGCATTGGAGAAGGAAATGGCAACACACTCCAGTGTTCTTGCCTGGAGAATCTGAGGGACAGGGGAGCCTGGTGGGCTGCCGTCTATGGGGTCACACAGAGTCAGACATGACTGAAGCAGCTTAGCAGCTTTTGTATTTTCCCTAGGTTACTTTTCTGTGTTGCATTTTGGATGAAGACATGCAATTCTATGTTCTAGTTTCCTAAAAATTTCTTCACTGTGTATGTTTGTGTGTGTGCACGCGCTCAGTTGTGACTCCAAGGGCTGTAGCCCCCAGGCTCCTCTGTCCATGGGATCCTCCAGGCAAGAGTACTGGAGTGGGTTGCCATGCCCTCCTCCAGGGGATCCTCCTGACCCAGGGATCGAAACTGCGTCTCTTGCACTGGCAGGAAGGTTCTTTACCATTAGTGCCACCCTGGGACACCCCTCACTTATTTAGTCATTCATTCATAATTTAAAATTTAAATGTATTCATGTTTTATCTATCTAAACAGTATTATCTTAACTTCTGGGGAGCCTAAATATCTTGCTTATTTGTTTGCTGTGTATTTCTACTATAGTCACTCTCACTGGCTAGATCCTCTTGTGTTTTATAATTTTAATTTTGTGCTCATTCATTTTGATTTCATCTCTGTGAATCCTGAATGAACTGAATTGAGAGTATTCCCTCCAGAGAAGATTTGAGGACCTGTTTGCTATGTGTTTCTGGGGTGTTGCAAGTCTCTGACTGTTTTTATGATAATATTCAAAGTCCGGGAACCTTGGACTCTGTAGACAGGTGGGAACTTGAACCCCATTATAGCAGAACTGTGTTGCCGCACGGAAGATGCTCTTTGGATGTTTGTGTATTGAATGTGAAAGGGAGTGAGAGAAAAAAGAAAAATGAAACCAGTGCATTATTTTCACACTTCCTTTGAAAAAATTGCCAAAATTAAGCCGGAATTCTTTTTAATTGAGAAAAACTAAATGTGATCCTGGTTCTTCCAGAGGACATGTCTCTACTGACTTTTAACTGTTGCAGTCTGATAATTCCTAAGTCATTATTGAGTCAATCAGAATTTATATATTCCTCTGACTAATTATGAAACACTGGAGTTAAACAGGAGCTCAGAGACCCTGCAGGCCGCCCCCGCTCATGGCATAATTAAGGGTTACACTGCTTTTCCGAGGCCAAGCACTTGCCAGAAAGGATTTGAATTGTTCATAGTGTACATCCAACTGGAAACAAAAAACTGTGAGCAGGAAAAAAAAAGTTTGAAGTTCAAACCGGCCATACCCAGTGAAATATTATATCTCAGATCGCTGATAAAACCATCCTGACAACACATTTGGCTGTGTTTTCTCCCCAAGGGCCTTCCTGTGCATGGTCTCTTCTCTCCCCAAATTTGGGGATGTTTCTGAAGTAGCACGTGATGTGACCGAATGACGCACCAGCCTCAGCTTAGGCATTTCAAAAGATTTTGCTCCTATTTACCCCACAAGCAGGGCAGTTCAATGACTCTGGGGATGTTATTAGATTTTCTTAGTATTCTCTGGTTCCAGAGATACAGACCAATTTTAGCTGTCTTGTCTCATTGTAGGAGCACAAAACCGAACCCCAGGGCACAAGTGCCTTCTGCTTCCACCTCTCTGCTATCCAAGCGCACTTATTGTTGGGCAAGTCCTGGATCACTGGGACAGGACAACACTGGAGGGTGGCTAAGGAGCATGTCCTCCATTTGACTCTCCTGGTTTCTACCTGCTTCCCATTCTGTGTTTAGAAACCCCATTTCTCTGAACAAGTCACTCTCTGCGGTCGAATGACTCAGTCATAACCAAATATTAGACTTCCTTTAGTATCCATTGAGCATTTTTCTGCTCGAGTGATTGTCTTTACAACTATGTCCACAACAGACTCCCATCCAGTCCTCAGAAAGCAGCTGATGTAAGAAGGATCCAGTCTCCTGTGATTCATGACTTTAAAGAAGATGACCGTACTTGCGGTACAGGCATGAGGAAGCTAGTCAAGAGACTAGGGGCCTTTGGTTAAGCTGCAGAGACAATGGATGCGCAAAGACATGGCTGGATAACAGGGCCAAGCCACTGCGGCCAGACTACTCAGCAGGCTTCAAGTGTGTTCTGCTAACACAGAGAAACATTTTGAAAACCGCTCCCAGGAATTAAGATGTAACCAAAATGGACCTTGGGTTCTCAGGGACCTGAGACCATGCCTCTTGATCCTGCACTGGTTTTGCGACCTGTGAGAAAGAACTTGACTTCTCTGAGCTTCAATGTCCTCACCTTGGAAATGAGGCAACTCAAACCTGATGATCCCAGCCAAGAACCCAAACACTGAGGGTCTGGTTTCATTGTTTGATGGTTGGAGAGACTGAGCCTTGAGAACTAAAATGTCTTGCTCACTGTGATGTGATCAGAAACTTTCACGACCGAGGCCAGAGGCCAGGTGCCCTCACCTCCCCCAGAACCTTCCCATCACCTCCCACCGCCCTGCAAATGCAGGAGGAATTTGTCACATTCTGCAGTCCAAGAGGGGCTGGGGGAGCTGTGGGCTCTTGGGTCTTGAGTCCTCATTTTCACATATTTGTCTGCTTCTGCTTCTGCTTACATTTGTTAAACTGTCATAAAATGTGCATGCTTTGGACAAGCCCTTTTTCTCCTGAAAGGAAACAGAACTGCATGACTCATCCCTTCTTCATGATTAAACTGTCAGGACCATGAATTGGTCACTGTCCACCCAGGCCTGCGAGCTCCACCTGGGACTCCAGTGACATCACTCAGCCTGAGAGATGGGCCGGGGGCAGGGGGCTGGGGGTCGGGAGGGCTCCCTCCTTCCCTTCCAGAATCAGCCTGAGCTCAAACTATCTTCCCTCCGGGAGGTCGGCACTGATAAATATATCTTCTATCTTGGTGTCCGGATCAAAGGCTGGTAGCATTAAAATACACTGGCCATTTGATACAAAAGCATACAAAAGCTGTGAGTTCTGGTATGTTAAGAGGAAAACACTGGTCTATGATAGCTGTCAATTCTGGTACGTTAAGAGGAAAGCACTGGTCTATGATCTGGGCCCCGGCCCCATTTGCTGTTGACTGTATGCAAGTCATTTCATATTTTGTGACTTTATGCATCACACCTGCAAGTAGAAATGTGAGATGAACAATCTTGAGGTTTCTTTCATGGTCTGAAGCAGGGTTTCTTAACCTCGGCACTATTAATAATTCTTTGGATGGATAACCAGTTCTCTGTTGCAGGACTGTTCTATGTATTGTAGGATATTTAACAGCATCCCTGACCTCTGCCCTCTTATGCCAGCAGCACTGCGAACTTTGAGAACTGAAAATGTCTCTTGTGTGCGTGCTCCGTCGTGTCGACTCTTCATCCTCATGGACTATAGCCTTGCCAGGCTCCCCAGTCCATGGGATTCTCCAGGCAAGAACACTGGGGTGGGTTGCCATTTCCTCTTCCAGGGCATCTTCTTGACCCAGGGATTGAACCCATGTCTTCTGTCTTGGCAGGTGGATTCTTTACCACGGAGCCAGCTGGGAAACCCTTGCCAAATGTCCCTGGGAGACAAAAATCTGCCTGCCCCACTGAAAATCAGTGATCCAAAGAAACAGAAATTTATAATCTGTGTATTTCCTCAGCTACACTGTCCTTTTTGGATATAAATTAACAAAACAAAACAGTCCCCCGGTTTTTCTTTCACCAATATTGCCAGGTTTTTACGGGGAGGATTGGAAAGCACTTTCAGAAATTTATTGCTTGGGATCTGGAAAATATGATGCCAGTTATGTGCTTTAGATAACACCTGGATTAATCTTATATTGAGTAGCTCAAAGTACTCTTGTCAGAGATTAAGCCAAAGGGGCAGAACATGGAAGAGATAAATCGGAAACTGCTCAAGATGGAGGAAATGGTACTGAGGAGCGCGTTTCTGCATGCAAGGTGCTTTCCCCCAGGGGCTTTGCTCACACCCTCTGGAGCGCCACCTCCCCAAATGCTGCAGGGTTGGAGGATCATCTGTTTCTGTTTGTTCATTCCATGAAGCCTCCAGTGATTCCTGCTCGCAGTGGTATTTTATTTACTCCTGTGTCGCAGGTGCATCTGTTTGCTTTTTCTCACGGCCAGTTTTTGCCTGCTGCCATCTGAGGAGCAGATTGTCTCGGGCTGACACCCCTGCTGATTGCGGAGTGCTGTCCTTACTCAGAGTGGTCCAGGCTCTTCTTTCTCAGGTAGGTCCTCCGTCCAGGACCTGATGGTCTGTCCTCTGCATCATGACACTGCCTTCCCGGCTCATCCCCTCCTCTCCGTTCTGGCCATGTGCAGTTTCTCCCCTACTCTCCGCAGAGTCGTCCTCCTGACACCAGCCTCAGTCCTCCCCAGACACTTAGCAAGACACACCAGTCCTGGGCTCTGAGGCCCAGTTCCAGGCCATTTCTCCTCACTCCTGTCATCCACCCAGACTCCAACATTCATACACACTGCAGCTTTGGGAGTGGGGAATGGCTCCTCTTACCTTGTTTAATTGGAGGACACCTACCTGTTTACTTGTTTAATTGGAGGGCACCTACCTGACACCTACGAGTCAGCCCAGGATCACCTCCTCTGTGAAGCCTTTCTGGGTTACACCACCTCCCCAAACTCAGGCAAACAGGGTCCTTCTGTTTCCTGTGCCTCCCAGAGGAGTTCTATCCAAGGGTCCCTCTGGCCAGTGGTCTTTCCTCCCATGGTGATGCCTTCAGACTGGCCCTCCTCCCACCCTTCATTTGGGTAATTCTCCAGGAAATTCCAAACCTCCACTACAGGTTTACTTCTCAGGGAAACCAGTCCTGACCTGTGCAACCCCAGGGGATGGGAAGTGCCTCTGTACTGCACTATATAGGTTCTAACTGTGAAAGAGCTGACTCCTCCACTAGAATTTAGCTTCTAGGATACCAAGGATAGGGTTGATTTTGATCATGATAACAATCTTTATAACAGTTTATTGATGCATAATAGATGATCAATGAATAGCTGTTGACTGAACACATTTACAAGATCTCTGTTGGGTCTGTACTTCCTAGGAGACTGAGTTTTGTGGGGCAGGGACTGTGGCCACTCGTCTTGGAACCTCAGCATCTAGAACACTGCATGGCAATTAGTAATTTTTTACTAATTCATCCATATCATAGTTTTAATTGTCACCAGCACATATTAAATGAGGCATGTATTATACCCATTTCACAGGTGAGGCAACTGAGGCTTTTAAAATAAAGGAAGTGCCTAGAACATCTAACACAAGTGACTGGAAGCAAGGGTTCATTGGTTAAAGGAAAAAATAAAATGGGAAATAGTTTTTAAAACTATGAACACACAGCTTAAACATTTTATTTCACATTATACAAATATATAAATATAAACTTTAATGTAAATATACTTGTCTTTATCAACTGCAGTGCAGATGAAGGCTGCTTCCTGGAGGTTCTCTGCTAGCATTCTGCCCCACCTTTGCCGCACAAACAAGCTACAAGGAGTATCTTCTACTCTTTCCATTTTCCCTCCTTTAGAAGGAAGAGAGAATTTAAAATACCAGAGCTACAATCTCAATGCAGACTCCTTCTAGATTTTCTTGGTCTCACTTCCATTTTTTTTCTAGCTGTAATGACCACATGTTTTAATCCAGCAAAGTTAAAGCAATATATATGCATTATTTCTTGAAGTCTTTGCAAGGTGCAAACTTTTTATTGTGGTTCTCTTAGAAACGATATTATTTCATTCTGCCTTAATATGTCTTTGGTTTGCAAAACAGTTTTCACAAAAATAAGGGGATTCTCAGCACATGGTAGACCAGTTGGGAGTTATAAAGCATCTTAGATAAAAACCTGCTGTGGGTGAGAGCTCTTTCTGCTGACAGCTTCAGTCAAGAATGTTTTACAGGCGAAGGGATTATATTGGTTAACCAGATAGGAGGCTATGGAGAGCAAGTTCAGGAGAGCTTTGGCTATAATGTTTCCAAGATTGAACTAAATGGAATTGAGAAGGATTAACCATTTCGGGTAGTGACAGTCTCTGAGCACTTCAGCTCAAAGGAGCTTCAGAAAGATGGTTGAACAGGAAAGGGGTCAGAAATATGACTTTATGTGATTCTTCCTCTCACCTCTGGATCTTTCAGTCTTTATCACTCATTGTGGAGACATATCATCTACTTATTCTTCTCCATAAAGAAAGTCCACCTCATCTCCTCCTGCAGTGCTGAGCCAAGACGTGTGCCTCACCTGCAGTCACCTTCATACAGCCAGTCTTTGGTTTCCAATGATGGCAGGAAAGAGAAATGCAGCCACATGCTCCATCAGGGTACCACCTTGAATTGATGAGGGAAGTCATTGCCTTTGGCCAAGAAGGTTGCTTTGGGAATGAGTACAGGGGATGGTAACGAAAGAAAAGGGGCTTCCCTGGTGGCTCAACGGCAAAGAATCTGCCTTCCAATGAAGGAGATACAGGTTCGATCCCTGGGTTTGAAAGACCCCCTGGAGAAGGAAGTGGCAACCCACTGCAGTATTTTTGCCTGGGAAATCCCAAGGACATAGGAGCCTGGTGGGTTAGAGTCCATGGGGTTGCAAAAGAGTTGGACACGACTGAGTGACTAAACCACAACGATGAGGAGAGGAGAGGACAGCAGCCCATGTAGCCGAAAACCCTGAGTCAGTATCAGCCAGAGACGGCTCTGATGTCACAAAGTAACCAGAGATGGGGACGGGGGTTAGTCCCTGGCCACCTAAGATGCAACTAACTCCAAACTCAGACTGTTTATCAACAGTAACACTAGCCACAGAGAGAACAGGGGATATGAACCTCAGTGGAGAAATTTGCGGAGTCCAATCTGGTCTCTGTGATTGAAGATCACGAGTGAACAGGACACACAGTTGCCATTTCTGAGTGGGAAACCTGTTTCTGGTCAGTTTCTCCACTCGTGTAAAGGAAGTTACTGCAAGTGCAACGGATGGGTGTGTTCATCAAACTTTAGTCCTGCAGTGCGGTGAGGTTGGAGTCATCCACGAGTGCTGAGGACCTTGGACAGAATTCTGGCTGCAGGGAAAAAACTCTGCAGCAGACTTGGCTTCAGGGCTGCCATCTCTGCCTCAGGCAAAACATTTCTATGGGCTTAGTGTTTCTCAGGATCAGCAGGAGGCAGATCTGCTCAGAGGACGGCAGCCTCGTAGACGAGCTCGAAATGTCAGCTCAGGACAGGCGCCAGCTGAAACTGGAATAGTTCTGTTGCTTCTCCTCCACAATTGTTTTAATCAAAAAAAATTTTTTAAACTTTAAGATAATTGCAAATTTACATGCAGTTGGAAGCCATAGTACAGAAAGATCCCCGGGTACCCTTCTTCTAGTTTCTCTGAAGGACATCTTGCAAAACTAGAGTGGAATATCAACAACCAGGATATTGACCTTGATTCTATCTCTAATATCATTCAGATCTGCCCAGTCACGTCTGTGTGCGTGTGTGCTCAGTTGTGTCTGACTCTTTGCGACCCTATGAACTACAGCCCACCAGACTCCTCTGTCCATGGAATTCTCCAGGCAAGAGTAGTGGAGTGGGTTGCCATTTCATACTCCAGGAGATCTTCCTGACCCAGGGATCAAACTTGTGTCTCCTCTGTCTCCTGCATTGGCAGGCAGGTTCTTTACTGCTGAGCCGTCAGGGAGGTGTTTATTTAGTTCTGTGTCATTTTAACACCTGTGTAGGTTGTGTATCCACCGTCACAGTGAAGACACAGAACAGCTGTCACCACGAGAATCCCTCTAGCTGCCCTTTTGGAGCCACACCCACTTCCACTCTCCCCACCCCCACAGCCGCTAACACGTTCTCCCTTCCTGTAACTTTGTCATTTAAAAACTGTCACATCAATGGAATCAAATAGTGCGTAACCTTTTGAGACTGGCCTTTTTCACTCAGCATACTTCTCTGGAGATTCATCAAGGCTTTTGTGTATATCAGTAGCCCATCCTTGTGTGCTGCTGTGTAATATTCCACGATGTGCATGAACCGCAGTTTGTTTAACCCTCACTGCAGAGCATCAGAGTTGCTTCCAGTTTGGGACTGTAATGAATAAATTGATAAGACACTTATGCATAGGCTTCTGTGAGCATACATCTTTAGTTCTGTAGAATAAATGTTCAGAAATGCAAGTACAGCATTGTAGCATGCGAGTCCATGAGAATGGGGCCATGGCTTTTTGTTACTAACAGAGGCATGCCCAGGGCCTACCTTAATGCCCAATAATAAATACATGTTAAATAAAGGAATGGACTGACAGTAATTTCTGGAGATTCACTTTGGGCTTCATATCTTCTGGAAAATCTTCTGCACATCCCAGAAAATGCTTTTCTTCTCTCAGCAGTGTGGATTCCATATTGTCTGTTTATGACCCTGTTTCCTCCACTGGACCGAGATCTCAAGGGGCAGAGATGTCCTGTTTATCTTTGCACTCATAGCATTTAGCACATTGCCTGTCCCAGAAGATATTATTGATAAGTAAATGTTGAATGAAAGAAAAAATGAACTAGATCATCTATTTTCGCCTTAGACACACTGTTCCCTCTGGAGTAGTCAGGATCTCTTGTATATCTGTAATCCTATAACCTGGGAAGGAAAGAACACAGGCACTTCATGGAAAAGGCAAACACTTGAGCGGCAAGAAGCTGCTTCTGCCTTCAAAGGGTGTGTAACTCATACCATCAGTGCATTCATCTCTGCATGAGTCTCTATCACTTTCAAATAATGGCAGAAAGGAAAAAATGAAAAACTGTTATTAAAATCTGTTTCCTGTTCCTCAAGGCTATTAAAGGATAAAATAGTGGCTTTTTAAAGGTATAAATATATGGTTAAGATATAAATATATATATTGCTTTTTAAAAATTTTATTTATTTTAATTGGAGGCTAATTACTTTACAATATTGTAGTGGTTTTTGCCATACACAAACATGAATCAGCCGTGGGTATACATGTGTTCCCCATCCTGAATCCCCCTCCCACCTCCCTCCCCATCCCATCCTTCATGGTCATCCCAGTGCACCAGCCCTGAGCACCCTGTCTCATGGATCGAACCTGGACTGGCTATCTATTTCACATATGGTAACATGCATGTTTCAATGCTATTCTTTCAAATCATCCCACTCTCGCCTTCTCCCACGGAGTCCAAAAGTCTGTTCTTCATTGCTTTTTAAAATTTATTTTTATCGAAGTACAGTTGATTTACAATGTTGTGTTAATTACTGCTATACAGCAAAGTGACTCAGTTTTATATATATGTGTAATATATATACATTGCATATGTATACATGTTCTTTTTTAATATACATTTTTTTCTATTATGGTTTAATCATAGGATGTTGAATATAGTTCTCTGTGCTCTACAATAAAAATCTTGTTTACCCATTCTATATATAAAAGCTTACACACACACACACACACACACACATACACACATATTTCCTTTGAGGGGCTAATTTTAGGCACATTCTTCATGTAGTTTTAAGCATAGTGAAAGGAAGGAGTCTAAGGTTAATTGAGAGTTCTGCTTCTGACAGTTTCTTTCTGTGTAACGTTGTTTAAGATACTAGACAAACAAACAAAAAAATACTTGGCTTCTCTGGCTTCTCAGTGTTTCTATTTGTAAAATCCAAATGGGAATTTCGATAATAATAACACTAAACAACCTCCTTTATGAAGAGGCTATGTGGGTTAAATGAGAGACTATACAATAAAAGCCATTTGAAAACACTGATTTTTCAGTTACTGGAGCTTCTTTCCCAAGCCAGTCTAAGTGGAGCTCTAAAATGCTGGACAAATGACCGCATCTTTTATGCAAATCTTCCTGTTAAATAACAATTCTTATAATTCTTACTGGTGATGTTTCTGTCTCAGGGAAGGTCTAGGTCTTCTGAGGAAACCTGAGCAGTTGGGTAATTCTTCTGTGCTGCTATGAATCATTCTGCTAGTTGACAAGGGATTAAGTGGCTCCTGATTAGGATAATGTGGGCAAAGCATTTGGATTTATTTCAAGGATAACAGGCAGAAGTTGGGCAAGATCACTCAATAATTCATCAGTGTTTTTTATGAAGGATTTGAAAAAGCACAGAAATTATTTAACTATACTTTTAATAATAAGACAAAGTAATCCAGACACACAAAAGTATTAAGGGAAAAAAATTCAGCCAAGGACAAAAGGTGAACCTTTTCACTAATTGTAAGTTACATTGCAGTCAAGAATCCAAGTAAGAATTTATTCATCTTCAGTTCAGTTCAGTTCAGTCACTCAGTCGTGTCTGACTGTTTGCGACCCCATGAATTGCAGCACGCCAGGCCTCCCTGTCCATCACCAACTCCCGGAGTTCACTCAGACTCACGTCCATCGAGTCGGTGATGCCATCCAGCCATCTCATCCTCTGTTGTCCCCTTCTCCTCCTGTCCCCAATCCCTCCCAGCATCAGAGTCTTTTCAAACCAGTCAGCTCTTGGCATGAAGTGGCCAAAGTATTGGAGTTTCAGCTTCAGCATTATTCTTTTCAATGAACACCCAGGACTGATCTCCTTTAGAATGAACTGGTTGGATCTCCTTGCGGTCCAAGGGACTCTCAAGAGTCTTCTCCAACACCACAGTTCAAAAGCATCAATTCTTTGGCACTCAGCTTTATTCACAGTCCAACTCTCACATCCATACATGACCACTGGAAAAACCATAGCCTTGATTAGACAGACCTTTGTTGGCAAAGTAATGACTCTGCTTTTGAATATGCTGTCTAGGTTGGTCATAACTTTCCTTCCAAGGAGTAAGCGCCTTTTAATTTCATGGCTGCAACCACCATCTGCAGTGATTTTGGAGCTCAAAAAATAGTCTGACACTGTTTCCACTGTTTCCGCATCCGTTTCCCATGAAGTGATGGAGCTGGATGCCATGATCTTCGTTTTCTGAATGTTGAGCTTTAAGCCAACTTTTTCACTCTCCACTTTCACTTTCATCAAGAGGCTCTTTAGTTCCTCTTCACTTTCTGCCATAAGGGTGGTGTCATCTGCATATCTGAGGTTATTGATATTTCTCCTGGAAATCTTGATTCCAGCTTGTGCTTCTTCCAGCCCAGTGTTTCTCATGATGTACTCTGCATAGAAGTTAAATAAGCAGGGTGACAATATACAGCCTTGACATACTCCTTTTCCTATTTGGAACCAGTCTGTTGTTCCGTATTCAGTTCTAACTGTTGCTTCCTGACCTGCGTATAGGTTCTCAAGAGGCAGGTCAAGTGGTCTGGTATTCCCATCTCTTTCAGAATTTTCCACAGTTTATTGTGATCCACATAGTCAAAGGCTTTGGCATAGTCAATAAAGCAGAAATAGATGTTTTTCTGGAACTCTCTTGCTTTTTCGATGATCTAGTGGATGTTGGCAATTTGATCTCTAATTAACCAATGATTAAAATTGCTTCCCTGTAAAGGAATAGATGCATGTATATGTGTAACTGAATCAATTTGCTGTATACATGAAACTAGCACAAGACTTTTAATCAACTATGCTTCAATATAAAAAAAATTTTAATTCTATTAGTTTTCTCAGTAGATGCATATTTATTTACTCCAAATCATATGCAACAACTGCTATGCACAACACATACACACACACATATAAGTTAACAGTATGAAATTACCAATGCTCAGCTTATTTGACCTATGAAAAGTTGCCATCTCATACAGTTCAACCTAATATGCTATAATAACTCCCCTAAATGTAAACAGAAATGGTGATATAAATATGAATAAATGATGTTTTAAGAATAATGTCCTTTTACTTTATTTTTTTCTAGTACAGGGAGAATTTTTTCTTCACTGAGGGATATTATCATTAGCAGTGTTCTGCACACTTAGATGTTAAATGTCTTTCTAATTGTGATGGCTTTATACTTTCATTAGCTGACATCTTAAGGCTCACTGTATGTTTGAAGCAAGATTTATTATTAAGAACAGTGGCTCTTCAATCCATATTTCTAATAATTGAGCCATTGGTTCCTTTTTAGGCATCATTATTATTACGTTCAAATTATGATTTCTTTGCAGGGATTTTTTTACATCAGTTATTTGTGTTGTAGTTAGGTTACTCAGAACTACATATAATCTGTGAATCCTCTTTGTAGGCACACAAAATGAAATGCATTAGAATAACCTGTAAGTAAATAAATGAAGGTGTTCAACTTCTTTTTTTTTTTTTTCTGGCTACACTGCATGGCTTGTGGGATCTTAGTTCCCTGAACAGGGATCAAACCTGGGCCTCGGCAGTGTAAGCACTGAGTCCTAACCACTGAACCACCAAGACATTCTTTGGTGGGTGCAACTTTCAAGTTCACCATGTAGAAGAGTTATCCTCTATCTCTATGATACTGTTATCATTTGACATATGAATCAAGTCAAAGGTTCAGGGCCAGTCTGCTTATTAAATATACATAAACTTTAATTTACTTTTTTGTTTATCCATTAAAAATAAATCTTTTAAAATCCAATGGACTATAAAGTGAACTTTGAAGACCACTAATTTAATAGGAATTGTTAAGTTTCATAGTCAGACAGACCTGAAATCGAATCTACATACTCATCAGCTAAGTGACTTGATGAAAGTGAAAGTGTTAGTCACTCAGTAGTGACCGACTCTTTGTGACCCCTTGGACTATCACCTGCCAGGCTCCTTTGTCCATGGGATTTCCTAGGCAAGAATACTGGAATGGGTTGCCGTTTCCTTCTCCAGGGACCTTCTGGACCCAGGGTCAAACCCATGTCTCCTGCATTGGCAGGTGGATTCTTAACCACTGAGCCATCAGAGCATATGCAGAGAAACGAAACAAGCAGGTTTACAGAGTGAGATGAGGCAGATACACGGTGTGAGGCAGGGGTGCGACTTGCTGGTAAATGAGTTCTCCAGACCAAGTTGAAGAACAGTTACATGCCCCTCTTATCTTAAAACTTGCCTTCTTAGCTTTTCAAGGGAAAATGATAATTTCCCCAAATGGACTTCCTAGATAAATGTCAGAAGACTGAAACGCTTTCATGGAAACAGGCAGAGAGCTTAAAATGATATTTTGGCTCTGTCCAAAAATCTCATCATAAGGTACTTCCCCTGCAAGACTATAATTGGTTTACCAGCAGAGTTTACCCTGAGTTGCAGCAAGTCATTAAAAAAGCAATTATTGCCAGGATCTCTTGTTCTCAGGCTGAAAGTTGAACAGGAAATTTAATAGTATTATGAAAATTTTTTCCCTACTAAACTAATTCTAAGAAATGGTATAAATTGAATGTGTGTTTATTTTTTAAAGACAAGCTTATCTTAATTGAGTTTTGCATAATGTGTTCTGCTGGTTACATGTGAAATGGAAAAAGAGTGGGGATGAGTCCAAAAGCAAGCACTTGAGTGTCTAAATTATTTGTGCCTCTATACTTTGCTTTGGGCCATTTCCCCACCCCCGCCCCCCTCAGCATCCTGCAATGCCCCAGAGCACTCAGCCCTTCACAAAGGGCTTGCGGAGGCTCTGTTATTGATTAGTACTGAGATGTTATCAAACTTGGAATAATGATGAGAGAGTATTGTGGGAAAGAATGTTTCCAACTCTGTGCGGTTGCTGATATGTGGGGGAATCTGTGTGTGCAACATCTCAAGACATGACAGAGTCTCACTGAGGATACCGTTACTCGTCTTGAACCATGTGTGACAGTGATGCTAAAGATACTGCTCATGTGACTCAGATAATCCTTGCAATATTCATCTATGTGTGCATGCTCAGTCGCTCAGTCCTGTCCAACTCTTTGTGACCCCGGGGACTGTAGCCCACCAGGTTGTTGGGTCCATGGAATTTTCCAGGCAAGAATATTGGAGCAGGTTGCCATTTCCTACTCCAGGAGATCTTCCAGATCCAGGGATCAAACCCTCATTTCTGTGTCTCCCGCATCGGTAGGCGGACTCTTTCCCACTGAGCCACCAGGGAAGCCCCAGCAAACATTCACAATAGCATGCTAATTTTAAAGACGGGGAAAATTAATTATCCTGAGAGAGGATAATTAAGTTGTTCTAAGCCATCACGTAACTAGATGCTAAAATATGGGTCCAGCCCAGAGCTAGACTGCAATGAAGCCCTGCATTTTAACCACTTTGCTGGACTGCCTTTTTTTTTTTCAGGCCCCCTTTTTTTTTTAATGTTTTGTCTTTTTAGTTCTATTTATTTGTTTATTGGCCATGCCATGCAGTATGTGGGATCTTAGTTCTCTGACAAGGGATCAAACCCGTGCCTCCTGCATTGGGAGCATGGAGTCCTAACCACTGAATCACCAGGAAAGCCCCTTGACCATCCTTTAGCCATATAATATTTATCATCTGAGTGAATTTAGGATATCTCACTGAGCCCTAATGTTTGTAAGGAAATAAATGTTTAAATTGGAAAACTGTTAATAAGGGTTTGTATAAATTCTTCCTTTTATGATGCTTTCCTTTAATTACATTGTTCAGTGAGTTACAAATTTGGGTTAAATCTTTCTGTTAGTTTAAAAAAAAATCCATTATGTTACACTAATGTTTAATGACACCATAGAAAATATGAGGGTAGCTTTCCAGACTCCTTCATCTGGAAGTGACAAATGTAATGAAAGAGAGAATTAATTGGAAAGCTACTTGCTTGGTTCACATAATTATAGGATGAGCCACGTGAATTAAAAAAGTTCTAAGAAGTATCAAATACCAGAATTGGAAACTGAATGTTTGGCTCACTGTATCTCTTTCTCATGTCTGTCTTTCCCTGAAAGATAAATTGGTTATCACATTGTCCAGGGATTCATCCTTGAAGCCCCAAGACTCCTGAGAATAGGAGAAGAAATTTTCTCAATGATTGTAGCAGAAAATCCCCAAATAAAGACTCAAATTGGTCCTGAAATAGTCCCAGAGATGTAGGATAATATTAGAGGACTCCATTTGGACTTGTGCCCGTATCTGTGGTGATCAAAAGAAGTAATTTCCAATTCTCAGAAGAAAGAACACTTGTGCACTGTGTACAACCTAGTCTTTGATCCTCCTGGCATATTTACAAATACTTACCATTAAACTCCCCAAATGCTCCCATCTAATAAAATGCAGCTACACTGCTTATAGATAAAATTACTTCTTCCAAGCCCACTTCCAGGAGATGGCTTCATCCCCAAATTCAGGGTCTTTACATGGTCTTTAGAGCTCTTTCTCTCTCTAACTAGTTAGGACTTAGAAAGATTTTGCAAACTTTAGGCTTTTATGATGGCAAATGTAACTATTTGCTTCCTTTAGCATACAAGTCTGAAGTAAGAGAGAAGTGTCAAAATAAGAATCCCATTGGAAGAAAGGAGAAAGAGGAAGTGACATGCAGAGGCCACAATACTTCATTGAGTAGAGACAGAAATCCCTACCGTTTAATCGTCTTGTTGACCATAGACTAAGCTCCTTGCTCAACCAATATGGTTGCCATGGGGTCCGCCTACTGGGCAGAGTCTCTCATTTAGCATTGTCCGCAGCCACTTCTAAGAGGGGCAGTGTTATGAGAATTGCCATTCTGGGGCTGAACCCTTACTTAATAGACTTTAATGAGCCTGGAGTTTATTTTAGGGACTAAAAACCCAGACCTTGTTGCATGATGTTTGTTGTTTCTCCAGCCATAAATATCCCTTAAAGCCCCAGTCAGCTGTCTGTTTTCTAAAGAGTGTAGGACTGATGCTGAAAAGTATGTCTGGTCATTATCTTTGAAACAGGACCCTACCCTTTTGATTGCTTATCAGTAGACCTGGCCATCCTCCTCGGCCCCTGATTAATGGCTCTGTCTTGACTCTTGGAGAGTCTTGGAGAGAAGTGAGAGACAGGACAGGATGATAAGGCAAGGCTCACCATTTTCCCTCCCACAACCGTCTCTAAGTTGCTCCTTCTGTAGGGAATTTTTACCTCTGTCAGATGGAGGAGAAATTCATCTTCCCTCACATTTCTCACTGTGCTGTTTTCACTCATACTAATTTTATCATGGGATTGGAAACTTAGTTTTGTAATCGTACCGGATACTTTCCTGCTAAGGCCATCTAGGAAGTGTTTCTTAAACAAAGGTGCATACGGTTTTCTTTCTGCTTTCAGATGGACCATTTTGCCTCCTTTTTGTGAAAGTTTTCTGAAGAGTGAAAAAACAGAGCCTACAATTCAATATGCTGACATTTTTCTACCAAGTCATTCAAATTCCTGTTTTAGGGGGCTCAAGATAGCCCCCCCCCCAAGATACTGCAAGAAACCTGTAGCCAGATACTGCACTCTCTTGCAGTAAAATGTTCTCAGCATCCCTGCCGAGGATGGAAGGAGTGATGGAGATTCTCCTGTCCCATCTGGATGAAGCCAATTGCACATTTTAGTTCTGAAAGATTTTTACCCAATTTCCAGCACAACCCCTGTATTGATCAGGGTTCTTTCAGTTTGAAATGTAAAACAAACAAACAAACAAACAAACAACTCAGCCTAATCTAACTTAAACAAAATAACCACAACACAGCCCCTCACCCCACCCCCAAAAAACCACCAAAAACTTATTGTAAGGATACCAAGTAGAGAATTCCAGGTGTTTCAGGACAGGGACAAGTGACTTGGTGCTGTTGGTGTCTTGCCATCTGGTGCTCATCACTGCTTTTCTCCAGAGAGCATCTTTATTCTCATAGGTTTATCCTGGAGGCAGGGAATGTGCTGTCTGGTGGATGCACCTCCTTCTCGCTCTACCACACATAAAGTAGTGAGTGAACAATAACGCTTCCTATAACACAATCATGTGCTCCTAACCACAGGAGCACAGGGGAAAAAATGGGAGAAGACTTACTATTTTGCTTCCCAACTGGACTGCAAGATGCTTGAGATCAGACACTGAGTCACTTCTGCCTTTGTGTCCACATGACTTAGAACAGAGAGAACCTTAAAGTTGGAATTTTTAAGAATGAGTAAATGTGGAAAGCAAGTAGGCAGGAAGGGAGCAAAGGATGAGATTACTTCCATGAAACTCTTTTTTTTAAATCCTTTTTATGTATTTATTTGTGCTCATTCTGAGTCTTCACTGCTTGGGCTTTTTCTTTGGTTGTGATGCACGGGCTTCGCATGGCTGTGACTTCTCTTGTGGTGGGACAGAGGCTCTAGGGCACCTGAGCTTCAGTGGCTGAGGCACGCGGGCTCAGCAGTCTCGGCTTCCAGGCTCTAGAGCACAAGCTCAGTCGTTGTGGCGCACGGGCTTCGTTGCTCTGAGGCATGTGGGATCTTCTTGGATCGGGGATTGAACCCACGTCTCCTGCAGTGGAAGACGGGTTCTTTACTGCTGAACCACCAGGGAAGCCCCTAAAAACTCTTAGGATGTCCCTTAAGACGCTCCTGGGGACAGGGGATAAATGGGTGAACTCAAATGATTGGTTAGCAGGATCTGCAATGGGAGGAGGATAAGAGAGCAAACCATCCGTTTCAAATCATAGCATTTTAGTAATTCCCCTTAATCCCAGGTGTGCTTGTGGCTGCATTTCAGCTGCCAGTATGTGTGTCATACATAAAATGTTCCCTGCAATCTTCTTGCAGTGCACTGGTGGTCTGAGAAATGCTAAGCTTGTCCTTTATCAAGTTGCCGTTTATGTCAAAGCAATTTAAAAATTGAAGAGCAATCTGGCTGTCGTTTCATGCTTCTGGTGACTGGTTCTATTCCCATTATTCACAGTCTCTCCAAAGTTTAGGAAGTGCTGATTGAGTGGATATTGGAAGAGGAAAAGCTCTGACCTTCAGGAAATGAGCAGACTCATTGCAGAACTTTGTAAAGGAAATTCTGCCCCATTTATAAAGTGAATTAATTAGTGAGTATGAAATGAGACTGCCAGGGCTTCCCCGATGGCTCAGTGGTAAAAAATCTGCCTGCCAATGAAGGAGAACATGGGTTAGATCTTTGATCCAGGAATATTCCACATGCAGAGGACCATCAAAGCCTGTGCGCCACAACTACTGAGCCTTGCCCTAGAGCCCAGGGTTCCACAGCAAGAGAAGCCACCGCAACGAGAAGTCCGCACACCGGAACCAGAGAGTAGCCCCCACTCACTTCTCTATAGAGAAGAAAGGCGCGCAGAAATGAAGACTCAGCACCACCAAATAAATACATATTTTTTAAAAAGCCTATTAAAAATGAGACCACCATTCTTTTCATGAGACATGTAATTGATCTTTCTCTGATAACAACCGGATAACGATGGAACGTTCTTTGCCTTACATATGTATACATGTTCATTCTTCCATTCAACAATACTCGCAACACAACATTTATTTTTTCCAACTGAGGTAAATGCAACCACTCTTGTAACAGGAATTATGGATGGTCATCATTGCCTCCTTGATGCCTTTTATAAAATCAGAGGTCAGAAATATTTTATTATGAAATGAATAGTCAAAGTCTGGAGGTAAACTGACTTATAGGCAGCGAGGTGTTGTAAATTCTACATTAGCTTTCCAGGATTGTCATAACAAAGCACTGGAAACTGGATACATTATGGAAATGTATTAATTCAAAGTTCCAGATGCAGGAAGTCTCAAGTCAAGGTGTTGAAAGAGTAGGTTCCTTTTGACCACTGTGAGGGAAGAATCTGTTCCACGTCCTTCCTCTTGCTTCTGGTCATTTCTTTGCTTGTGGCAACATGGCTGGGCTTCCCTGGTGGCTCAGCAGTAAAGAATCTGTCTGCAATGCAGGAGACCCGGGTTCTATCCCCAGGTTGGGAAGATCCCCTGGAGAAGGGCATGGCAACCCATTTCAGTATTCTTGCCTGGAGAATCCCATGGACAGAGGAGCCCGGAGGCTCAGTCGTTGCAGAGTTGGACATGACTGAGGTGACTTAGCATGCATGCACGCATGGCAGCCTAACACCTCTCTTCACATCACATATGAAGTGTGTGAGCATCTGTCTGCAAAACTCCCCTCTATAAGGACATCAGTTGTAATTTTATTAGGGCTCAACCTAATGAACTCACTCTAACTTGATTACTTTCGTAAGACCCTGTTTCCAAGTTGCATTTTGAGTACTGCACATATGAATATTAGGAAAACAAAATTCAGCCCACAAAAAATTCAGAAGTAAAGAAATTTCCTACTCTCAAGAATTTATTCTAGAGACAGCAGTCCTATTTCAGTAGACTGGAAGTTGGAAGTTTTGATGGGTGGTGTACTGAGTTCTATGACTGCCCGGATAAAGAGGACTTTCCATCTCCATGGGACTGACTTCATGATGGAAATGACAGTTCAGTGGCTCTGCAACGATGTCCATAGCATTGTGTGGATGCCCACTGGCTCATTTCAGTCGTATCTGACTCTGTAGGATTCTGTGGACTATAGCCCACCAGGCTCCTTTGTCCATGGGATTCTCCAGGCAAGAATACTGGAGTGAGTTGCCATGCCTTCCTTCAGGGGATCTTCCCGACCCAGAGATTGGACTAGTTTCTCTTTTGTCTCCTGCATTGGCAGGTGGGTTCTTTACCACTAGAGCCACCTGGGAATTCCATCCACGACATTACATACATTTAGTAGGCATTTGTGGATTGAATGAACACATATAGAGATGAATTTAAAAATTAATGAACACATTTAAAGATGAATTTAAATTTGTTAAGGAAAGAAACAGAGAGGGGGGACCCCCCTGGTTGTCCGGTGGCTAAGACTCCTTGCTCCCAATGGTGGGAGAACAGGTTTGATCCCTGGTCAAGGAACTAGATTCCATATGCTACATCTAAGACCCAGTGTGGCCAAAAAGAGAAAGTTAAAAAAAAAAAAAAAAAAAGTCAAGAAGCAGAGGCATTCCAGGTACAAGGCAGAGCATGTGCAAAGGCTTGGTACCTGGAACAATTAGGGAAGAATGAACATTACCACCCACTTTGAGACAGGCATGTTCTTCCATGGGAGTTGGTTCAGTAGAGACCAAAAACATAACTAACTTTTGGGGAAGGCTGATGGTAAGGGGAAGTGAGCTAGGGAAATAAAGACAGCCAGAGACATGGCTATCCACCGAACAGCAAAACACACCTTGGTGCCCATGTGGACTTTGCGTTTCTCCTTCCCATCTCCCCAGAGAATTGCCCCAATGGCCCTAGAACCCTCAGAGGTACCCTGGGCACCTCACTCTCACCCACTCCCTCCACATTCAATCAGTGACCCAGTCCCAAAGGGAGAGTATTAGTTATGGGTGGATGGCCTAGAGAAAATATTTTTAACTCGGGTTCAAATCTTAGGTAAGTGATAGGTTCAAAACCCTATCACTTACCATGTGTTGTTGGACAACTGTTTGACCCTGAGTCTCAGTCTCTATAAAATGAAGCCAAAGATATTTATATGTATATATATATACATATATATATATACGTATATATATATAAATTATATTTATATTTAGGTGCTAGGATTTTTATAACTGATAAATGAAAGTCAGTAAGCCAACTGCAAGGTAGTTAGTGGCATACTATTATCACTTTGCTTCCCAGTTCTTTAATTTCTTCTTTCCAGTGCCTCTGTTCCTATGATTTTGGACTCGTCGTATCTCAGAGAGGTCAAGTGATTTGTTCAAGGTCACACAGCCTGTAGGGAGTAGAGCCAGGATGAACAGGCAGTTCTGTCCACTCATGATTCAGCTGGTACCACTTTTCCCAGTGTAGGTGGTGGCTGGTGGTAGGATCAGAGACATAGCACCACACAAGAGACGAAGAGGACAGCCCATCTCCCTGCAGGGCTCTAAGAACTCACTGCTTTCCAACTTTTCCTGGACTCTTTCCAAAAGAGATTGAGGAGATAAAAATGCTGTTCGAATGCACAGCAGGTAGAATGCCAACCGTTTTCTTTGCAGCTTCAAGAGCTTTAACATTCTCCACTTAGCGTCTAATCCATTATTAAAAGCAAACAAGTGTGTTGACCATTCTGCAGGCACTTTCTCAAGCGGCAAATGAAACTTGGTTATCCATCCCCTTTTCCATTACTGATGCAGCTGCCTGGATGCCCAGAAAGAAATTGGGTCTTCTTGTAAAAGTCATGTTTGTTCACTAGCTTCTGACCTCTGCTTCCTCCCCTCCCCTCTGGCCCCCGAGGAACAGATGCTCCTGCACACAGCAGCAGCTGTGGCATGGCAGGTGATGCCAGCCAGGAGACTGTCTTCTGTGTCTCGAGCTTGTCCTCAACTTGAGTTCATCCTCATCTATTCTAGGCTCTGCTTCAGCCATGGCACAGCCTTCCATCCACAAGACCAGCTCACAGGGAGGATTTTTGAAAGCTTTTTGCTGAAACCAAGTGAGGTATATCTATATTTGTAGTTGTTCTTTAGTAGCTAAGTCGTGTCCAACTCTTTTGGACACTCTTTTGTAGCCTGCCAGGCTCCTGTATCCATGGAATTTTCCAGGCAAGAATACCAGAGTGTGTTGTCATTTCCTTCTGCAAGGGATCTTCTTGACTCAGGGATCAAACCTGAATTCCCTGCATTGGTGGGCAGATTGTTTACCACTGAGCCACCGGGGAAGCCCATGTGTCTCCATATATTCTTTTATAAAGATAAGAATTTTGTCCCCACCTGAAGTCACTTAGTGAACTATGCTGAGATAGATTTTTGAGCTTGGGCTTGTATTTTTGTTGCTGAATTCCAAATGAAAAGTTAAGAGAATCAGGGACTCCAGAACGTCTTCTTCCTCTTCCCCCTCCTTCTCCTTTTCTATTTTTACCTTCTCCTTCCTTTTTGTCATCATTAGGAAAAACATACACTTTTTATCCACTCTGATTTATTCATTATGTCCCTCCTGTGTGCATGTGTGCTAAGTTGCTATAGTCGTGTCCAACTCTTTGCGACCCCCTGGACTGTAGCCTGCCAGGCTCGTCTGTCTATGGAATTCTCCAGGCAGGAATACTGGAGTGGATTGCCATTCATCTTCCTGACCCAGGGATGGAACCTGTGTCTCTTTTGTCTCCTGCGTTGACAGGAGGAGCGTTGACAGGAGGGTTCTTTACCACGAGTGCCACTTGGGAAGCCCTGTCTCCTTCCTACTAAATGCTAAGATCCTTGAGGGCAGAGGGCAACACTATCTTATTCATCCATGTATTCCTTGCACAAATATTAGATCCTGAATGAATATTTTTAAGTGAATTAACTGACAAACTCTTGAAAGTCAATGCGATTAAAACAATTAGGGTAACTGAACTAACCTTTGTAAGCTGGTCTTTGTGTCATGACAGGGCTACAACCCTGTGAAGAGGCAGCCTCTGTGTGATGTTAAGTAGGTAGATGTTATAATCAGAATGCTCTTCTCTCCAATTCAGCTCTTCCTTCACTGCTGTTCTGACTTAGGATAAATGGTCCATCTTCTTCTTTTTTTTTTTAAAATATGAATCTGATGAGATGATTGCATAAAGTAATCAGTTTCTGGCACGTAGTACTTTTTCCATCAAAGCAATTTCCTTTTGCCAGGCATAATGATAAGTTTCCCTTTAATTGGTAGTTGTGCCCATCATCCTTTCTGCAGGTGTTTCCAGAAAGCTCAGGTCTGAAGCACTCTCTGGGCCTCTGTTTCTAAGGCTAGCCCATTATGTGCTAGTGCTCATCTGTATCTCATTTGAGTAGATTCATTGTAGCTGGAAAGTTTACTCTAAGCAGCTTCCCACCACTTTTGAGAGTGTTCATTGTATGACAACGTGTGTGAATGTCACGGCTCACAATTATTCATCCCTACTTGTGCAATTTTAATATCATACAATGCAGCCAAAAGCCAGAGTGTCCCCATCACCTCATCACTTTGATGGAGGGAGGAGTTGACTGGGAATGACAGCTCCTGGTACTACTGGTTTCCCCTTTGCTACCAGCTGGTGGGCAGCAGGTTCGACAAAGCCTGTGACCTGAACTGGAAAACTTGTGCAGCAAGTTGGCACAACTACACCTTCAGCCAGGCTGGCCTTTGCTTGAATTCCCCCTTCATAGTCTCCAAACCTGCTTTCTTCTTGCTCTGTTTACCGTGCCAACCCTAGCTTGGCTTGACTCGTTGCATTGTCCACCCTCCACGTAGCAACAGACTTTGGCTTAGCCCTGGGACTTTGGTTTTACATCCTGGGTTCAAGTTACTAGGAGGCAAGGCCCTTGAGTTGCTACCTAGCAGGCAATATACTGACTTCCATAAGATGAAGAGCTTCTGGACTTATTTTTTATCTGAACATGCAACCATAAAGACTGCCTTTTTTTTTTTTCTCTTTAGTAGCACTTTTATTTAAAAGGCATATATCTGTGCTACATTCAACTCAAGAAATCCAAGTTGGTAGCATTTCAGATACTTATTTGGAGCACTGCAGATTATAAATCACTTTACATACAAATGATACCCCCCAATTCCTGCCAATTCTCCCTCCCTCCCTGCATATTCACATAATGGGAGAAATTATGAAGATATCATTTCTGATACAACATATTTATTTCCTTAAAACTTTTCTTAGAATGACATTATTCCTCTTTAAGGTGAAGATCCCACTGTCTTACGAGGCTACTCACATTTTAGAAAAGAGTTTATGTCTTTTATTTACATGTTGAAATAATAATAATTTTTAAAACCTTTTTATTTTGTATTGGAGTACAGCCAATTAACAGCGTTGTGATAGTTTCAGGCGAATAGTGAAGGGACTCAGTCGTACATATGCATGTATCCATTCTTCCCCAAATCATAACGTGTGGAGCTCTGCTCAGTGTTGAGTCTTTGTCTTTTGAGTCACTAGATCCTAGTGATACAAGACACAGGCAAGAGATTAGGCTGCCCTGAAACCTCTAGGAGGTCATTGGCTCTATCTGCAATGGTGACCTGGAGTCATCTTTACCAGTTACAAGAGCTTCTGTTGCGTGACCTTGGCCAATTCACCTTACCTCTCTGACCTCCAGTTTTCACCTGATAAATGAGAGACAATTGTAACGTCATAGTGAGTTCAAAGAGGATTAAACGAGATGTTGAACATAAAACAGTTCAAAGCCTGGGTCACTGGTAATACAGGGTTATTGTTCTTGCTAGCTTATTGAGACAGCTTGTGTTTGGGTAAAGGTGGCAAGTTACATGTGAGTGGTGGGTAACCTGCTAGGCACTGTGGTACAAAGAAAAGACTTGAATGGCTTGAACTGGTTTCCTTGATTCACTTATTAATCTAAGTGTCTTCCACCTTCTTGTTTTTCTTCCTTCCTCCCATTTATGTTAAATAAAATGATACTTGATCTCGCCATACCAAAAACCTGTGTCCCTTCCAAGGCCAAGGGGAAGGAAAGAGTGCCTGCTGTGTAACAAGACCTGTGCCCAGCACTACCACCTGTGACCAGGCAGCTCTAATGCCTGCTCTAGTATACTATATTGTTGTATACAGCGTCTCTAATGTCTAGCATGGTGTATTGTCATATACAACATCTCTAATGTTGTCTAGTATACTATATTGTTGTATACAGCATCTCTAATGTCCAGCATGGTGTATTGTCATATACAACATCTCTAATGTTGTCTAGTATACTATATTGTTGTATACAGCGTCTCTAATGTCTAGCATGGTGTATTGTCATGTACAACATCTCTAATGTTGTCTAGTATACTATATTGTCATATGCTGCTAAGTCACTTCAGTCGTGTCCGACTCTGTGCAACCCCATAGACTGGACTATGCAGCCCACCAGGCTCCCCAATCCCTGGGATTCTCCAGGCAAGAACACTGGAGTGGGTTGCCATTTTCTTCTCCAATGCATGAAAGTGAAAAGTGAAAGTGAAGTCGCTCAGTTGTGTCCAACTCTTAGCGACCCCTTGGACGGCAGCCTACCAGGCTCCTCCGTCTATGGGATTTTCCAGGCAAGAGTACTGGAGTGGGGTGCCATTGCCTTCTCCACTATTGTCGTATACAACATCTCTAGTGTCTAGTGTACTCTATTGTCGTATACAACATCTCTAATGTTACCTAGTGTACTATATTGTTGTATACAGCATCTCTAATGTCTAGTGTACTGTGTTGTCTAGTATACTCTATTGTCGTATACAACATCTCTAATGTTATCTAGTGTACTCTATTGTCATATACAGCATCTCTAATGTCTAGCATACTGTATTGCAAGTATTTTTTCACATGTCTGTTGTGCTCTCAAGTACTTTGAGTCACTTGAGGTATGGAAGCGATGGACTCTGTTCCATTAATTTCTGTGTTTCCAGCACCTAAACTTACACTCATTTAGGCCAGGGTGGTATTCAGCTGAAATTTACCTATAGTTTTTTGGAGTATGGGGTTTTTGCTTATTTGTTTTTTCTTTTTAATTTTTTTTTATATTGGAGTATATTTGATTTACAATGTTGTGTTAGTTTCAGGTGTACAGCGATGTGGTTCAGTTATCTATACACATATATCTATTCTATTTCAGATTCTTTTCCCATACAACTTATTACAGATCTTTGATTAGAGTATAAACCTACTGCTATACATTAGGTCCTTGTTGATTATCTATTTTATATGTAATAGTGTGTATGTGTTGATTTTTAATGGGCACCAGCATCATTCTGATTGGGAAGTGCCTATATTTTACTACTAGTTAAATATTTAAAATATTGATACTGGTTGGGTATTCAGGAAGAGTTGAATGCATGTATTTTATCTTCATAGCACAAGTGAAGGTAATATTATCACCTCAATTTGCAGATAAGGAAATTGAGGCTCATAGAAGACTTATGCAACCTCTTCATTCTTTCAGTGTGTGGGAGGGAGCCAGGATTTGAAATCTGTTAGTCTATTCCCAAGTCAAAATGCTTTCTCTATTTTGTGTTGCCTGCTATGAATCTTTAATTTGTTAAACAGTCTGGTATTGAGTACATGGGGCATTTCATAACTCAAGTCTTATTTTTAAACTCTCCATCATCCAGGAAAGAAAAGCCAAATGGATCTGTTGTGTATAAAGCCTATTTCACATCTCACTACCTGCCAATCAGGCATGAGCCAGACTTCAAAGGTGTGTTTAAGCAAAATACACTGTAATCCATCAAGTGGAAGGCAATCATATATAACCGACAAATCACATAATCAATAATCAACATGGAGTTAACCCTTGCCTCCTTTTAAAAATCCTGTGCTGAAAGATTTGCACGTATTTGCAATGAAACACATGGGCTTGAACTGTGAGAAAATAAATGTCTGTTATGTAAGCCACCCAGTCTGTGGCATTTTGTTATGTCAGCGTGAGCTGCCTAATACACAGCAGAAGAAACTTTTTCTACAAGAAGCCTGGTTGATCCAAGACCAAGAAAAGTATGGATGACCTAGAACTTACATGTCGACTAAAAATGAGTAGTTGTCAGATTACATATTCTTAGGCTCTAACATAAATATTGCTTATCAGCTAATACTTATGGGGCCCAAGTTAAAATACTTAATTCTGTAAGCAGAAAGTGCAACAAAATGTCTTTCAGAAAATGCCAGCTTTAGGTGGGAGGTGGAAGGAGGTTCAAGAGGGAGGGGACACACGGATACCTATGACTGATCTGTGTTGATCGGATGGCAGAAGCCAGCACATTATTGTAATTATCCTTCAATTTAAAATAAATTAAGAAAAAAAAAAACAGTTAAAAAAGCAAAAAGAAAACATCATCTCTGGGCTTCCCTGCTGGTTCAGTTATAAAGAATCTGCCTCCCAATGCAGGAGATGCAGATTCGACCCCTGATATGGGAAGAGCCTACAGGTCGCTGAACAGCAAAGCGCATGCACCACACCTATTGGGCCTGTGCTCTAGAGCCCAGGAGCTGCAACTCCTGAGCCCACCCGCCACGACTGCTGAAGCCTGTGCACCCTAGAGCCTGTGCTTTGCCACAGGAGGAGCCACCGCAATGAGAAGCTCGAGCCCTGCAACTGGAGAGTAGCCCCGGCTCGCTGCAACTAAAAAAAGCCTGCACAGCAAAGAAAACCTGCAAGCCAATAAATATATAAAGTTATATATTTTTTAAAAAGCCAGCTTTGATTGAAACTTTTGGTTTATGACCAGATCGATTTCCTTTAGTTATCATCTTCTTTTTAAAATCACAGAAGTGGATAAGAAGGACTTCAAGCTTTCATATATATTTGAGACTTTTGCAGGGGAGCAGGTGGGCTGTTCTTTCTCATTTTATAAGAAATTAATGTTCACCATCTTTATTTTTGAGAAGTATGAGGAAGTTTGAATCTTGACCTACCTGTCAATAAAGCAGGAAGGTCTTAGGATGGGCCCAGCACCCATATATGCTAAAGTTTCCCAGGTTATTGTAATATGTAGTGTGAGTTCTCACACACACTCAAAATTGTTTACTTCCCAAGAAAACCATGCTCTTTTCAGATGTGGGCTTTCTCATATGACCCCTCTCTGCTTGAAATGCCCTTCTCCCTACTGTGTTAATTAATTATTTTTCTGTATTCCAAATTTCCTTTTGATACCACCTGACTTACACATGAATTTCTCTTCCTGGCCCAGAGAACCAGTTCTTAGTTAAGATACTACATTAGCCTCACAGTAGGGTACAAAGCATGCTACAAGCCTCTTCCATTTCTAGCTCCCAGAACAGAGATGGGCACTCATCAAGTATTGGCAAATAAATGGTTCCTTGACTTAGTATGTTGACTCATCTAGGAAGAACCCTTCCAACCTGACACCCAGGAATTCAACGTGAGTACAACTGCACATCCCCACCGTGAAAGTGTGGGATGTGAACAGTTTAACTACATTTTTAGAAAATTGTTCTATTAAAATTCTGTTCATTAGAAAGGGACTCACAGACTTAGAGAATGAACATATGGTTACCAGGACAGAAAGGTGGGGAGGAGGGCTAAATCAGGAGGAAGGGATTAACACTGACATACCGATATATTTAAAATAGGTAACCAGTAAGGACCTACTGTGTAACCTAAGGAATGCAACTCAATATTCTATAATAACCTAAATACTTTGGCCATCTAATGCAAAGAGCTGACTCATTGGAAAAGACCCTGGTGCTGGGAAAGACATAGAGCAGGCACAGAAGGGGGCGACAAAGGATAAGACGGTTGGATAGCATCACTGACTCAATGGACATGACTTTGAGCAAACTCTGGGAGATGGTGAAGGACAGAGAAGCCTGTCCATGGGGTCTCAAAGAGTCAGACATGACTTAGTGACTGAACAGCAACAAACTGAATGGGAAAAGAATTTGAAAAAGAAGAGATGCATGCATATGTATAACTGAATCAGCTTGCTGTGCACCTGAAATTAACACAGCATCGTTAAGGAACAGTTCCCCAATATTAAATAAAAATTAAAAAAACAAAAAAAAAAAAATGCTGTTAGAGTGCGCAAACAATAGCAGAAACTCAGATCTACCTGGGTGTTGACAGAAGACACTGAGACAGCTGCCTTCAGGGGTGGTTCTCAGATTAAGATAAAGAGACGTGAGCTTTCTCCCAGCTGCTGGGTCCAAGAGCCATGTGGCTTTGGCTGGTGTTGGGTTGTCTTCACATTGCTTTGCTTCACATCTGCCTCACTAGCAGTAAAGAGCATTTACCGTCAATAATTATTTAATTACCCTTGTCTGTTCTTATTGACAAATTAAAAGTCATTTATGATACGAATATATTTAATGAGATAAGCAGGAAATCAGAAACTCTACAAAGCCATTTACAATTACTATAATGAATTCTGCTGTTTAAAAAGCCCTCATATGGTCACTGGTATCATGTTACTGCACCTGCTCTTTGAATCAACCTTAAACTTTCTCCTCTGCCATCCTGTGATAAGGGGTGTATCTGGTCTAAGGGGTGTATGTGTGATGATACTAGGTATCATTTACCATCATAAAATGTCAAATGGCAGTGAGCACACTGCCCTCACCTTTACTTCCTATTGGTATGTTGCTCTGTGTGCTATGCTCCCTTGTATCTGACTCTTTGCCACCCCATGGACTGTAGCCCGCCAGGCTCCTCTGTCCACTGAATTTTCCAGGCAAGAATACTGGAGTGGGTTGCTATTTCCTCATCCAGGGGATCTTCTAGACCCAGGAATCAAATCCACATCTTTTGTGTCTACTGCATTGGCAGGTGGATTCTTTCCCACTAGCACCATCTGGGAAGCCTCTCCTATTGGTATAGATTATTTTATTTACAAAGTAGAAATAGAGACACAAAGTAGAAATAGAGACAGATATAGAGAACATACATATGGACACTGAGGGGGAAAGACAGTGGGGAATGAATTGGGAGATTGGCATTGACATGCACACACTTCATATTATGTATAAAATAACTAATAACATACTGTATAGCATGGCAGGAGGAACTCTACTCGATGCCCTGTGGTGATCTAAAAGGAAAGGAAATCCAAAAAAGAGGGAATATATGTAAACATACAGCTGATTGACTTTGCTATACAGAAACTAACACAACATTGTAAAGAAACTCTAATAAAAAAAAAAAAAGAAAGAAAAGAATTAGTTAAGGAAGTTAACCAAAGATTCTCTTCCCAGTGTTCATCTGAGCACAGTGGTATTTATGGGAAATTCTCCTCTCCACCTTAAGAGAGTCAGCTATCTCTCAGCCATTCCCTAAAACGTCAGAGAAAGAGCTGTGAGTCCTCCACTCCTGAGGGAAGCCTGTGATCTCTCTTCTCTCTCCCTTCTCTAACCACGTTCTTTAACCACTTCCTCTAGCCTCATTCGCACTCCAAGCCTTCCTTTTTCTGGCATCCGTGGTCTGTGCTTTTCTACTGGTCCTTTTCTTTCTGTATGCAAAAATACATGCTTGCTTTCTCAACACATCACTTAAACAAAACTTGCCTTCTCTTGATTACAGAGTAGCTATGGGAAAGTTGTAGAGACTTCTGCTACGCTATTCAAGGCATAGTCTGAAGTAAGCCCCGCATTTCAGTGTCTGATCAAAGTGATAGGAGGTAATCAGCCGCTGTGCTGCATGTGCTCAGTCGCTCAGTCGTGTCCGACTCCAGGGCAATCATCCACCATGACGGCTCAGCATTCACGTCCACGTCAATATTTTCATCAACTAACACTATACGGCAGAGGAAGATGGAGAGTCAAACACCGTTAATTAAATTCTTCTACCCAGAAGTGACTCCCAGCCCATTTCTGCTCTCATTGCATTGGTCAAAGTGAGTTACATGGCCTTGCCAAGGGGTAGGAAATGCCATTTTCCCACACGACCTGATGAGAAGGGAATTCCTGGGACTGAAGGTGCCTCTTATCCAAAAAGCAGGATCAGATCAGATCAGATCAGTCGCTCGGTCGTGTCCGACTCTTTGCAACCCCTTGAATCACAGCACGCCAGGCCTCCCTGTCCATCACCAACTCCCGGAGTTCACTGAGACTCACGTCCATCGAGTCAGTGATGCCATCCAGCCATCTCATCCTCTGTCGTCCCCTTCTCCTCCTGCCCCCAATCCCTCCCAGCATCAAACCAGAGTCAACAGTCACCCTGGGAAAAAATAGATATTGGTGAACAGTAGTAATGCCTGCCACACTCACTATGCAAGGTACTAAAGGCTCTCTGAGCCTCAGTGGCTTTGTGTGATGAATAAAATACTGCTCTCACAAACTGGTTGTGATGGCTAAAAAATACCACGTTGAGTTGTCAGGATTCTCCAGAGAAGCAGAACCAAGAGAGAGAAGAGATGAGTGGGGCGGATTTTAAGGAACTGGCTCACACAATCATGGGTATTGACAAGTCCAAAATTTGTCTGGTGGGCTGGAATTTCTGGCAAGAGTCAATACTTCAGCAGGTTTGAGTTGGGAAGCAGAATTCTTTTCTAAATCTTTTTTCTTTAGGCCTTCAACTCACTGAATGAAGCCCACCTACTGTATGGAAGATAATCTGCTTTACTCAAAATCTTCTGACTTAAATGTTAATTATCTCTAAAAAATACCTTCCTAGAAGTATCTAGATTGCTGTTTAATCAATCAGTGAGGCACCATAGTCTAGCCAAGCTGACACATAATTAACCATTACACAGCATATTCCCATCGTAGGGCTAGCTTGCTTCTACTAAGTTTTCAGTAAATATTAAAATTGTTAAAATTTTCTTTTCAGAGCATTTATCAATTTCTTTCAACATAGACACTGAATTTTTTAGAAGAACTCAAGACCATCAAATGAAAATATGGTTGAATGATATTTCACAGTATAAAAATTTGTCTGGCTGGTTATGGTTAATGAGAGACCATTTGCTTAAATTATATGATTAACATGTACTTTTAACAAACTTTGAACACTCATCATGTACTCAGAACCCTTCAGGGTACTAAGGCTACAAATAAGAAGGCAGGCCACCATCATCAGAAATCCCAAAAGTCATGAAGGATGACTAATATGATTCAATATATAATTCAATAGGGTGAGTCTTGTTATAGCATAGGTATAGGACAACATATAAATACTGTGGAGAGAGAAATAATACCATCAGAGGGTTGGAGATAGTTGCCTGGATGTGTGGCTTTTATGCTGATGGACAGCTAATAGTTAAAAAGCAGACTGATTATGGACCATTGCATATACATAAGGAAGGAGAAGGGAAGAATTTTCATGGTGGAGACTGCTGATGGAGAGACACCCACACGACCTGGAGAGCAGGATGAACAGGAGGAGCATTATCTTTCAAAATCACATTGGACCTTCTCTCTCATCCATCCAGGCGGCTCTAGCCCTGCCTTCGGCCTGTAGGCTGCAGTTGAGCATCTTGGCATGGCTTCCAGGTCCTTCACAAATGGAGTCCTTTGAACATTCCTGTAATGATCTCTGAGCTTTCTTACATACCACTGACCTGCTGAGGATATGCTAATGCTTCTTCCAGCAGTAGTCAGCTCATCCACTAAACAAACTTAATTATTTTCCCTCTGAGCCACCATATGACCCCACACGAATTTCCATGGTGGCGCACAATGCTTTGTAATGTACTTATTTATGTATGCTGATGTCTTTGCCCCGTAGACTCAGGGCTCTTCTGGGGAAGGAGTCATGTTTTATGTGCTGCTGCATCGTAGGGTCTAGACCGGTGGCCAGCATTTACTGGAAGCTCAGTATATGCTGATGGAATTAATAAATTACAAATGAAAGCCAGGAGCTAGATGCATAGCTATTGTTGAGTAGACGCAAATGTGTTGCAGGTTAAATTAAATATCTGTGACTACTTCAGAACTCATATTAGTACTTTTCGTGGCATCAGTGTCACAACTGATTAATGATGCTGAAAAAGGCAAATGTGTTGAAATATTTTTCTTGGTTCTAAAAGGAATCGTGTTTTCTAATTATGCAAATCCAGAATATTGAGTCCCAAAAAATAGACCATTGCCTTTCAGGTTAATGACAAGGATGAAAATAAAACTTAGCTATAGTTTAAAAGCACTTGAAAATGGATCTCAGATAAATATAGCTATAGCACAAGGTGGGAAGGATCAAGAAATATACTATTTAAAAAGAAATATTTCTTTATTTCTGGAACAAAATTTATTCTTTAAATTTTTTTTCATTGATTAGCAGATTTGTTACAAGTTTGCCTCCTCCTCCTCCTTCTTTCCACAGAAAGGAACTTTTGGTTATTAATTTTTTTATACTTTTTGTATACTCCATATATAATCCAAAAATATCCTCACAAAAACACACTCAGAGCTACATTTGATCAAATATCTGTGCATTCCATGGTCCAGACAAGTTGATACAAAATTAACCATCACAGTCAGACATCTAACAATAGGGTTTCTAAGTTTGTAAAGGAAAATAATAACAGTAAAGTTTAAAAATACACATATATATACTGATAGCTGGAGATGTTATCACTTTTTTTGCTGTACTTTGTACAATAAGTAGACAAGAATTTCAGTATAATCATACAATAAATTTTTGATCCAACCAGTCCATTCTGAAGGAGATCAGCCCTGGGATTTCTTTGGAGGGAATGATGCTGAGGCTGAAGCTCCAGTACTTTGGCCACCTCATGTGAAGAGTTGACTCATTGGAAAAGACTCTGATGCTGGGAGGGATTGGGGGCAGGAGGAGAAGGGGACGACAGAGGATGAGATGGCTGGATGGCATCACTGACTCGATGGACGTGAGTCTGAGTGAACTCCGGGAGTTGGTGATGGACAGGGAGGCCTGGCGTGCTGCGATTCATGGGGTCGCAAAGAGTCGGACACGACTGAGCAACTGAACTGAACTGAACTGAATATACTTTTCAGTTCTAGATGTTGCATCTGGCTCTTTTTTTATGGCTTTTATTTTCCTGCTAAGATTCCCCACCCTTTCAGTCATAGGCTCACCCTTTCCATGAACATAATTTCAGTAACTCTTTTAATGTTCTTGTCTGCTAATTCCATCAGCTAAATTATCTTAAGATTGTTTCTACTGGCTACTTTATGTCTTGGTTTGGGGTCATATTTTTGCAGTTTTTTACATTTATGGTATATATTTTAACTGTAGTTTCAGCCTTGTGAATATGTCTCCAGGATGTTTAATCCATGTGGATTACATTTCAACAAGGATATTTGTATATGAGAATGATAAAGTTTCAAAGATTTGCTCAAACCCTCAAAACAAACATGCCACAGAGATGAACTTCACACCCAAATTTATTTATGTTTTCACTCAAGTAATGACCCTTAAGGACATCAATGTACTGGATGTTCTGTTCACATATGCTTATGCTGCTATTGTAAAGGTGGACACTGATAACATATATGTCCCCAAATGGTGGTCAAAATGATTTTCTTCCCAGATATTCTCATTTAGTAGGTCTTCTAGGCAAAGATAGAAAGACCAGGAAAGACTAGGAAACCTAGAAATGCTCATTATCAGGAAGATCTTTCCTAAAAAGAGTAGAAAAATACCACACTGAATAGTCCCAGATCCTGAGAAAGCGGAGTCCCACCCCGTAGTACTCCCACTGGCACCCGGAACAAAGCCCAGACAACTCATTCTCCTTAGTTTGCACTTGAATTTTCCTTTGTCGTGAGAATTGGAATCACACCGAGCTTGTGAGATCATTTTAAGGATTACATGAAATAAATTGTGTCATCTTTTGGGTTCAAGGGTTCATGGTAAATACTTGATCAACATTTATTGAATCCAAATATTGAGAATGCTACTGTTAAGCTATTGGAAGAAGCAAAACTTCAGATTTTAGGTAAATTGTGATGTGGTATGTTTCTGAGTCTCAGTTTGCTCATTTATAAAATGGGGAGAACTTTAACCACCACATGGGGAAACAGGGTAGATGAACTGAAGTGATCATGCAAAGTGACCATTCCAGTGCCTGCTACAAAGCCTCCTTATAACACCAAGACCTTTTGCTTAATGTTAATTTTTTAGTGTGCAGTTACGCAGATGCATTCTGTTTGCATTTTCTAAAGCTTTAGGGCAAAAAAAAAAAAAAAGCACTGCTCCATTTAACCCACCTTCTCTCCCCGCCACACAGACACTCACTTCTTTCCAACTGTTTTCCTTTCTCTATTTTCTTTCTGCTTTAGGGTCAAATGGATTAACTACTTCTGAGCATTAGAGACTGAGATGAATCCTCCAGAAGAAATCTCATTACAGATGGTCCAGAGCTATGCTGATTAGAATGCTTACTGTTCCAGCACTAGGACGCGTTTAGAGGTGAGAAAGATAAAAACATTTCTTTCTTAAGCTGAGGATTTCCCAGAAGGTAATAGGAAAAGAGTCTAAATCAAGGTTTAAAAAAAATGAATACATTATCTGTTTGATGTTTACCCATTGGCAGGTCTTAAAAGTTAAGAAGAAAGTAATATCTTTGAGGGGGTTCACATTTAAAATCAGTTATGAACAGAATCCGATGGTGTTGAGTGTTTGCCTAAGATAAGCTCCCCAAAACCTGATTCTCAGAGTCAAAGATTTTAAGTTTCCGTTAGTTTTCCTTTCTCCATTCTCCTAATGTGATTTTAAAAAAAAGAGAGAGAGAGTGTTGGACAGCTGCTTATTAACTTTGCAACCTTGAGCAATTCACAGAAACGATGTGTAGGCATCCTCTGGTTATTTGTAAAGTGAGAGAGTTAATTCTTTGCTTCTATTCCTGCGATTCCCTGTCCTGTTGCAGGTCCTTGATGTTGCTTTTCGAGGGTCTCAGAAACGATCCTTCCTGCCGTTATCCTTCCAGGTCAACTCTTCACATAGCTCCTGGAGCTATTTTTGGTCAAATAAAAATGTGATATATTTTTGCAGATCTTTGATCTTTGACTGTGGCAGCAATCTTCTTCAACTGCTACCTCTCTGCCAGAACCAGTCATTATAAAGAGAGTCATGTGGTATTTAAGAATAAAATTTGCATTAGTTGCTCTGTCAGTTAAGAGCTCATCCAATCTCCCTGTGTGCGGTGACACTTCCTAGTCTTCCTTAAGTTAAATTGAGGGCAAGTGACTCATTCCAACTAACGAAGGTCTGCTGCCAAGGTTGCTAAGAGGCACGTGCTTCCTCCTCTTCTGTTTCAGTGACCGGGAAGACAGCGAGATCCTGTTCACTTAAGTAAAAAAGGAAGGGAGATGCTCTTCCCATATTGGATTTGGCATAAATGAGAAATGAACTGTCACTGAATTACAGCGATGAACATCAGAAGCCTCTTTGTTTTCCCAGCACAGCATTTGTTGTTGTTCAGTCACTAAGTTGTGTTCGACTCTTTGTGACCCCATGGACTGCAGCACGCCAGGCTTCCCTGTCCTTCACTGTCTCCCGGAGTTTGCTCAAACTCATGTCCCTTGAGTCAGTGATGCCATCTAACCATGTCATCTTCTATATCTCCCATCTCCCCCTGCCCTCAACCTTTCCCAGCATCAGGATCTTTTCTTATGAGTCAGTTCTTTGCATCAGGTGGCCAAAGTATTGGAGTTTCAACTTCAGCAGTAGTCTTTCCAATGAATATTCAGGGTTGATCTCCTTTCAGTTTGAATGGTTTGCAGTCCAAGAGACTCTCAAGAGTCTTCTCCAGCACCACAGTTTGAAAGCATCAATTCTTCAGCTTTCAGCTTTCTTTATGGTCCAACTCACATCCATACATGAGTATTGGAGAAACCATAGCTTTGACTATATGGGCTTTTGTCAGCAAAGTGATTTCTCTGCTTCTTAATACACTGTCTAGGTTTGTCATAGCTTTCCTTTCAAAGAGCAAGAATGTTTTAATTTCATGGATGCACTCACTGCCCACAGTAATTTTGGAGCCCAAGAAAATACAATCTGTCACTGTTTCCACTTTTTTCCCTTCTATTTGCCATGAAGTGATGGAGCTGGATGCCATGATCTTAGTTCTTTAAATGTTGAGTTTTTAGCTAGCTTTTTCACTCTCCTCTTTCATCCTCATCAAGAAGATCTTTAGCTCCTCTTTGCTTCCTGCCATTAGACTGGTATCATCTGCATGTCTGAGGTTGTTGGTATTTTTCCCAGCAATCTTGATTCCAGCTTTGATTCATTCAGCCCCACATTTCACATGATATAGCCTAAGAAAGTTGCTAACATTTTACAGTTAAAAGATTTCACAGAAAAATCTTGATTCTGAGCTTTAATGAAAGTCTAGAAAACCTCTGAAACTGGATTTGAGCACTTGGAAGGCAGCAGTGTGCTGCTCCTTGTGGCCACTGAAACTCATACTCTCATCTGTCTTTTCCCTTTTTCTCTTATTTTTATTGTCTGCTTAACTACTGTTATGTGTATTTGAGTTTTTAACCCCTGTTCAGTTCAGTTCAGTTTAGTCGCTCAGTCGTGTCCAACTCTTTGCCACCCCATAGGCTGTAGCACGCCAGATTTCCCTGTCCATTACCAACTCCCGGAGTTTACTCAACCTCATGCCCATTGAGTTGGTGATGCCATCCAACCATCTCATCCTCTGTTGTCCCTTTCTTCTCCTACCTTCAACCTTTCCCAGCATCAGGGTCTTTTCCAATGAGTCAGTTCTTCAAATCAAGTGGCCAAAGTATTGGAGTTTCAGCTTCAACATCAGTCCTTCCAATGAATATTCAGGACTGATTTCCTTTAGGATGGACTGGTTGGATCTCCTTGCTGTCCAAGGGACTCTCAAGAGTCTTCTCCAACACCACGGTTCCAAAGCATCGGTTCTTTGGTGCTCAGCTTTCTTTATAGTCCAACTCTCGCAAATAAAGTCTTTCACTGCTTCCACTGTTTCCCCATCTATTTGCCATGAAGTGATGGGACCAGATGTCATGATCTTAGTTTTCTGAATGTTGAGTTTTAAGCCAACTTTTTCACTCTCCTCTTTCACTTTCATCAAGAGGCTCTTTAGTTCTTCACTTTCTGTCATAAGGGTGATGCCATCTGCATTTCTAAGGTTATTGATATTTCTCCCAGCAATCTTGATTCCAGCTTGTGCTTCATCCAGCCCAGCGTTTCTCATGATGTGCTCTGCATATAAGTTAAATAAGCAGGGTGACAATATACAGCCTTGGCATACTCCTTTTCCTATTTGGAACCAGTCTGTTGTTCCATGTCCAGTTCTAACTGTTACTTCCTGACCTGCATACAGATTTCTCAAGAGGCAGGTCAGGTGGTCTGGTATTCCTATCTCTCTTAACCCCTGGTTACAGCTCAAAATACAGTTCAAACCCCCTATGCTTTAGGCCTATTTGTCCCTGCAGCCTTAAATGAACTTACCCACAAAATGGAAATAGAGTTATATATTAGAAAACAGACTTGTGGCTACTGGGAGAGGGAAGGAAGGCTAAACTGGGAGGTGGGGATTGACATGTACACACTGTGTGTGTGTGTGTGTGTGTGTGTGTTGTGCGCATGCTAAGTCGCTTCAGTCATGTCCAACTCTGTGGGACCCTATGGACTGTAGCCCACCAGGCTCCTCTGTCCATGGAATTTTCCCAGGCAAGAATACTGGAATGGGTTGCCATGCATTCCTCTAGGGGATATTCCCAAGCCAGGGATTGAACCTGCGTCTCCTGTGGCTCCTGCATTGCAGGAGGATTCTTTACCCTTGAGCCACTGGGGAAGTCCCATATACCCGCTACCATGCATAACATTGGTAAGTGTTAAGGACCCACTGTATAGCACAGGGGATTCTTCTCAATATTCTGTACTGGCCTCTATGGGAAAAGAGTCTAAAAAAGAATGAATACATGTGTAACTGATTCCCTTTGCTGTACACCTGAAACTGCTGCTGCTGCTGCTGCTAAGTCGCTTCAGTCGTGCCCGACTCTGTGCAACCCCATCGACGGCAGCCCACCAGGCTCTGCCGTCCCTGGGATTCTCCAGGCAAGAACACTGGAGTGGGGTGCCATTGCCTTCTCCGACACCTGAAACGAGCATATTGTAAATCAACTATAAATCAACTACACACACACACACACACACACACACACACACAAATCCAGCACCAAATTCACCAGTAAGATTGCATTGTTAGAAGGTGCTCAATGATTCTATTGCATTCCATGCATCTATTGTCTTGAATACTTTGGTCTCTTTGTCTGGAGTAGCCTTCTTGCATTGTTCATTTTTCAATATCCAGTTTCTATTTTACCTCTTTGGGAAATCTCTGCAATGCCACGCTTGTATTTTTCCCAGAGATTTCTCCCTTCTAACACTTAGCCTTTTGTTCTATCTTATTTATCTTTGAATTCTCAAATCCCAGTACAGTGCCTGGCATGGTCGAGGTGCACAGTCCCTGCTAATGGGGTAGCTGCTGAACGACAGGATTTATTTTTCAAATCTCAAAGCAGCTTGCACACATGTTAACAAAGCAAATGATACAGAAAAGCTTATGGTGGAAGGAATATTCCCCCCTCCCTACTCTTAGAACCACTACTCAGAAACAACCTCTTTTTCATACCCTTCCTGCTTTTATTTATTCTATTGTTGGATCCATTGCCCTAAGGATGACGTTTGAAACTGTACTTCTTGATTTATTGTTTTTCTTCTTCTCACACTACCCTCTTCCCAGCATTTGATGGTACTATTGCTGGGCTTTACATTCTGTCAGTTGACTTTATAAATCTAATAATGAGCTCAAATTCATATTTTTTTTCTGTTCCTTTGAGAGTGTCTCCTAAAGTTAGCTCCTTTCTTCCACATCTCCCTTCCACCCCCACAGCCTCATTCTGTAGGCAACACTTTATGCTGACAAGGATGTTCATATTTATATTACTTTTTTACCCTAACCAGGTCTTCTCTGATTTATTGAGTTGACCAGAAATTTTGTTTGATTGTAAGGTTAAGATTGTAAGGAAAAGCCTGAATGAATTTATTGGCCTACCCCATATTTATTCTTTCAGCTCAATTCCTTTGTTCTTACAGCAAAACCAGATGCTCCCTCCAATATTCTTACTTACGTCTCCCCATCCTCAATACATGCCTCCTTCCCAGACAATCCATTGCCAACCTGTCCTTCAAAAGCCGGCAAAAGCTTTTTTCTACTGTGAAAGCATCCAGACAGATCTGTTTTTCCCTCCTTTCATTTTCCCGTGTCTACTATTTCCTAAATCATTATGAAAGCACAGTTGCTGGAAGGTGGGCCAGGGACTGTTCCAGGCACTCTGTGTGTGAAAAGATAAATACAGTCTTGCAAGCTAGGGAAACCAGGAGTCAACGTTTTTCTTTGTAGGCACAGTTTAGACTTACTGGGCTGAGTTAGTAAATCCAGAAACTGACCTGTTTTAGAGCCGAGTCTATCATTTTTATAATAGTGTGGTATTTTTGAAGTATAATTCTGCAGTCCTCACTGTTCAGAGCTGTCAGGCTCACTGAGGAAGCAGCCAATGTGAGGGAGGGGTTGGTCATCAGAACCACTTTAATTAGCTAATTAGCCAGTGTGGTTAGCCCCGCACTGGAAGATTGGATTCTAGGGTTCCTGATCCAATTCTAGCAGTTGTTGGTTGGACAACATTAAGCAAGTGGCCTTAATGTCTCTCTAAGCTTATTCAATACCTGAGAAGTTTGGATGAAATCACTTCCAAGGTCATTTCAAACCTTAACCACCAATAATATGACTCCCCTGGTAAGGATGCTGTGGTCTTCTTATTTCTTTCTGCTGTCAGAATGGCCTGTGATGTCAGTCTATGAAGGGACTCTTTGGTGACTTTTTTAATGAATGTGTGTGTGTGTGTGCTTGGTCACTCAGTCATTGCCAACTCTTTGTAACGCTGTAGACTGTAGCCTGCCAGGCTCCTCTATCCATGGAATTTTCCAGGCAAGAATACTGGAGTGGGCTGCCATTTCCTGGAACCAATACTGAGACTGCAGAGAAGAGAGATGGATGAAAACCATATTCTAATGTCATCTGTCTTCATTGACTTCTCCTGAGAGCAAAGCCTGAGATAAGAACTTAGGTGCAGGTAGTTAGTAACATTCTTGCAGGAAGGAGTGAGGGAGTAGGGAGAAGGAAAGAGAAGAAAAGGGAAAGCCCATTTGAAGGTATGTCTTCATGTTTCAGCAAAGTGCCCAGCTGAACTCTAGTCTACATACTCCCTTCCGCAGGGCCTTCTCTGATGCTGCGGGAGCTTCTTAGCCTGAGAGCAAGTCCAGCCCGAAAGTGTAGACAGGATCCTGTGGATAAAACCTCCAGCTTCATTACCCTCCAGTGGACGAATCTGAGGGGTATGAGCACGTCCCCAGCAGACTTGACATGTAGAGATGGGCCTCTGGGTTTAGATAGAGATTGAGGAATCACATACTTGAAGGTGAGAATTGAAAGTTTATGTTGGGTGAGACCACCCATTGAGAGATGGCAAGGTGGGCACGCGAAGACATAAATAAACAGAGATGCATTGGAAGTTCTTTGAAGTCAGTAAATGACAGTTGATGTGCTTCAGGAAAGCAATCCAAATTAGATGTATAAGATGATAGACTCTAAGACATGAGGTTTTTTGCTTTGAAGATTTCATTCCAATCAACTACAGGTCAACATGGTCCCCAGAACACAGATAAAACAAAGCAGGGAATGATACCACACTTTCTCCCCTATGAGATGTCTACCAAGGAATGTGAAAGCTTTTCAATTAAATGAGGGCAAAAGAAGGAGCGGATAAAGAGACAGGATGGAGAGACAACTGAACTTGGATCACGTAAGCACTTGAAAGTCTAGTTAAGATGTGCTCCATTCTAAGATAGCTAGAGGATTAGAAATTGTTTTATGAAACTTTAAAAAATCCAAGTACTTTTATTCCTCCAAAATTATAAATAACTGAGTTTATGCAAATAATGAAAATGAAAATTTTAGGGCAAGATAAAAATTTTAAACATTTCTTCCAAAATCAACACCACCCACTCTAAGGATGAAGCACCAGAGCACTTCTAATTAACCAAGAGCTCCTTTGATGCTCCTGATCGACATACTGAGAGGGTCGTGTGGATAATTTATTGTTACGGAGTGAACATGTGCTTTCCTCCAGTCTTTACTGCTTGCTTAAGACGTTGCTATGGGTAACCAGTATCTGTTCCAGAAATTGACACTAGTGCTTAGAGAAGGGTGGACAAAGAAGAAGAGAATCTTCTTTCACAACCCATAATTTCCCCGTGACCTACGTCTTGGAGTCTTCTTGGATCCCAATCATGCCCCAAGCTCCCGCAAGGAGACTGTGAACGCCACAGTGGCAAGGACTTTCACTCCTGACCTTTCTTTGAATCCCTAGCACACAGTAGGAACTCAATAAGCAGTTGTTGAGTACGTGACTAAATGAATGATTGACTGATTCATACAAAGCACAGTTAGCTGATCCGGGTCGGCTTCCTCTACTAGACTGTGAGTTTCTTGGGGTTATAAAGCAGCTCTTTTTCTGCTTTCTGCTTTAAGTACCCATCGCAGGTATCAGACACGTAGCAGACACTAACATCCTGTTGAATGAATGAATAAATGAATGAATGAGAGTACCAAATTGCAAGTACAGCATCCATTAACCAAAAATAAGTTGGAGTCCAGATAATTATCAATACAGAAATGTATTAGTTTAAAGAAAATGAGTTGAATAGTTGAAGCAGAGATTGAAAGACAGGGACAAACAAAAGAACAAATGGATAGGGGAAAAAGTATATAACCAAAAAATAAAGAGAGAGAAAGACAAACGGCATGCCTTAGCTCATTCTGTACTGTCTGCCTGGGATATTTTCAACCTCTTAGTGGCCTCAGTCTGCCTTCTCTGTTTGGGTGTTTCTTCCTCAGTCATTAGGATTCAGCCTAGATATATCACTGTGATGTTTTAATTCCTATACTGATGAAAATGATAATTATTATCTAGATCAACTATATTTTATTTTTCTTTGAGAGGCATATAAAGAGAAGGTAGGCGTGAACAGAAAATGAGCGTTTCTCCCTTGATTTCTTGGCTATTATTGAGCCAAGTCTTCTGACTTTTTACATTACTATTTTGCTCATTTTTCTGGCTGTGCTGTCTTTGTTGCCATGTGCGGGCTCGGTAGTTGTGGAGTGTGGGCCTAGCTGCCCTGTGGCATGAGGGATCTCAGTTCCCAGACCAGGAATCGAACCCGTGTCCCCTACATTAGTAGGCAGACTCTTTACCACTGGGCCACCAGGGAAGTCCCTGACTTTTAGGTGACCGTGCGGTTCCCTGGGCTTCTGCAGAAGTGTTGGGCTCCGCCTCTCCTCCAGACTGCCCACCTGGGAGCTCTTTCAGAGAACACAGCTAGATTGTGCAACCTTTTATCAGGAACTGACAAGGATCAGAAAGCCCCGGTGCTGTGCCTGGGAACTCCCCACCAACTTAGTGAGGCCCCCGAGTGTACACTCTCATCCTGGACCGTGGCATTTCTGGTGGGGAAACTCCCGGCTGAGTTTCAGACCTGATGCCTGATTTCCATCCCAGTAACGTGACAGGAAGCAGGTAACGGGTCCATTCAGGAAGGTTTCTATGTTGGAGCTGATTTGGGGAAAGTCTCCCGGGTGCTTTCCGGGATGTCTTTCACAACGTGAAAGCTGCTGATGAGGAAATGTCTCTGGTTTTATTTGTCCTGGGAACTAAGTGTTTACTTGCCATTTTGAATTCAAGTGGCAGACATTGCCTCACTCTTGTACAGCTCCACCCACCTTCCATTCATTCTGGAGAGACACTCATCTGGGGAGTGTAGGTCTGTTTTGGGCTCTCCAGTCCTGATGAGGTGTTCTGAAAGTCTTTCAAATGGGAGACCCCAAATCCCTGAGAACAGACCTGGTGATAGGAAAATAGTTTCTTTCTTCCCTTTAATCCACCCAATACTTATTGAGGGATAACTCTGGGCACAGAACCGTGTGAGATGTGAGGTGTACAAACAAGGAGAAGGGTGGATGGAAAATATTAGTAGAATAAGTACGTTGTGACAAATATCTTGCTTGGCCCAATAATGTACATTTTTTTCAGTGAAAAATAAGATATGTAATAGATATTTACATTATTATAGTATTTAAATTATTATACTATAATAATCTTTATTATTATTAATAATATTATATATATATTAGTAATATATTAATATATTATACTGTATAATATACTGTTATATATTATTATGCTCTAAGATAGGGGCTTCCCAGTTGGTGCCTATTGTAAAGAACTTGCCTGCCAATGTAGGGAACATAATAAAATGTGGGTTTGATCCCTGAGTTGGCAAGATCCCCTGGAGAAGGTCATGGCAACCCACTGCAGTATTCTTGCCTGGAGAATCCCATGGATGGAGGAGCCTGGTGGGCTACAGCCAATACAGCTGCACAGAGTCAGATAGAACTGAAGCAACTTAGCATGCACACATTATAAGATATGTATTATTATTATGGTTTGTTCTTCACACTACTAACTGCAGGTATGAGAATATCAGGTACTTTGTCCCAGTTCACACCTCCATTCAGCAGCTGAAGTAGAAGGAATCACACCTGGGTCTGTCACCCCCCACACAGCTGGCTGCCTCCAGATGTCCACTGAACATCGCTGACAGTCCAGTGCAACTATAGTCACGAGGTCCCCTCCCACTGTGCAGAGGCAGTCTGTCCATTGCAAGGTGAAAGGAAAGCACCATCTGGAAGGAGGAGAGGGTTCTCTAAGAGGGCAGCTTATCCCAGGGTTATAATACCCTCTTCAAAGGTCCCTTCCAAGGTGGGATCAGAAACCCCACCACACACTCAGCTGCAATATGGCCAGCCCAGCCAAAATGAAAATCATGGAACAATAGTGGAAAAGGGTCCCAGTGAACATCCCCAAATTCATGGAGAGGTTATAGGTGTGGATTATGGTGGGGAGAGGAGATGGAGGCCCAAGCAAAGACTGGAAGCTGGGGCAGTCTAGGATGTGAAACTGACCCCCCGAGGTCCAGAGCCCAAATGTCAGTGAATAAAGGGCCTCACAATGCAGGTTTTATCCAGGCAGGGTTCTGTGAAACTCCAGGTTACAACTTGTGGGTGAAGGCGGCAGGGCTAGCTTGGGACTATAGCAGTGAATAGTAGGATGGTGAAATTAAGCAAAGGTGATGGGGGAGGAATGGAGGGGTAGTGGGGAAAAGGAGGCCTTTTAGAGGGTGCTCTTTGCACATCTGCAGGCTGAGATAGAGCCCCCTGTGAACAGCTGGGAGAAGAGCATCTCAGGGAGAAGGTGCAGCGGGTACAAACTCTCCCACTCAAGGGAATTTCAAATAACCAAATGGACGTGAGTTCCCAGCATGATAGTTAAATGTGAGGTGGAAGAATGAGCAGAAATGAAAGAGGTTGGGACAAAGGGTACTTCACTGTATCCCAGGCAATGGGAAGGAGCTGAAGTTTTATTAAGAATAATGGAAAGCGATTTTCAATGCATTATCTGAGTATTATAGCAAGATTTCCAAGGCTCTGAGCTAGTTAGCCTGCACAGGTGAGGATTAGATAATAGCTCTGCAAGTTAAACTCCTTATTAATGGGAGGAGCCAGGCTGAGGTCTGACTCTAACCTGCCCATTAAATGCCATCCCCAGAAGCTTCAAGGGAGCCTTCCCGCACCCTCCAGAGCACAACGTTGAAATCAGACTCTCAGGGTTCAATTCCTGTCTTCACCCCTTACTACCTGTGTGACCTTGAGCAAATTACTTCACCTCTCTGTGCCTCTCGTGCCTCCTCTGTAAAATGAGGATGACAATGATAGGCTCTCCTATTGCAACTTGAGGTTTTATGAATTACTCTCGAGGCTCATAGCAATGCCTGGCACATGCTAAGAGCTATCTGAGTATTGGCTCTTAGTATTACTATGATTACATTGGATTTTTCAGGGCCAGTAGAGGAGACAAACTCACAGGAGGACCTTTGTCCTCAATTTAGAGCTGAGGAGACATGATCTCACTTTGATAAAATATATATATATATATATATATATGTGTGTGTGTGTGTGTGTGTGTGTGTGTGCTCAAGTTGAAGACACACCAGGGAAAGAGTTGCACAAAGACAGTATCTGGATGGGCTTGAAGAGGGACCAGTGCAGGGCAAAGGAACCAGCCTCATGTGATCAGCAGGCTGAGAGCGGGGACTTTGAGCAAGTAGTGAATTTTTTTGTGTCTCTCAATCCATGTCAGTTCTTCTGCAACCTTGTGACTTCTCAACCAGCCAGCCTTTAGATGCTTTTGGCAAAGGCGCCAGTTGAATTGCTCTGCAGTTTCCCCTGTTCTGCATCTCATCGCCTCTCTAGGCTTTTGTCACAAAGAGGAGGCTCTGTGGCTGCTCTTCTGGGGCACAGGTGGAGGGTGCAGGCTGGGGAGTCACTCAGCTGTCCTCCCTTGAGCTTTGGTTTTCCCATCTGTAAAGTGGAGTCACACTGCTCATCCCGTGAGGATAATACAGTGGTGCACATAAGATACCTCGTGGAAAACATATGGTCAATGGCCATCTCCTCCTCTTTCCTTTCCTTAGGTCATTGGAAACTTTACTCAAGGAAATAGCTCAGGGGAGTCTTCTTTAGTCTACAGAAGCTTCAGTTAAGTCACATACCCCTGTTAACACGGCTGGGACAGACTCCAAAGTCATTAGGAAGGTTCATTCATTCAAAAGCATTTATTGGTCACTGGTCACCTACTATGCAATATCTCCTTCATATTTATATACATATATATATATATATATATATATATTCCTGCAGCAGCCTTACCAGATAAATGCTATCATTATCTCCATTAGATGAGAAAACCGTGGCACAGGCCAAAGTGTAAATTTCCTTGAGATTGGAATTAGGATGTGTCCAATTCCAGAGAGTTGGCTTTAGATTAAACACCCATTAGCTTTCATGCATTGCAACACAGGGCTACCGGTAACTTTTGTAATTACCTCCAGCAGTGCCTGACCTTCTCAGAGAGTTGTTTTCTTTCCCTGTATCATGCCCATTATTAAGGTATGAAGTTTAGTGACTTGGGCAAAAGGACACCACCTCCTAGAACAAAGTCAGGAGAGAAGCAGCGTAGAACTTAGGAGAAGTCCCCAGTCACCCCAGTGCCTGCAGGAGGAATAAGGCTGTCAGATGTCCGGAAGAATAAATTGTATCTGCTAACCCTAACAGCGAGGGAAGCCTTTTGTATCAGGGGATTCAGACTGAGTCAAGGGAGGGTTCATTTATACCCTGGGGCTCAGCATCCCACATTTCTTTGAACTCAGTCCAGGATGGTAATACCAGGAGAGAAAACACAGAGAGGCAGAAGGGAAAGCAGGACTCAGAGGTCTTGGGGGCCTGCTGGTCCATTTGAACTTGGGATGAGAGTTCTCTCAGGATATCCCTGCATCAGCTGGGCATGATGGAAAGCGCTGAGTGATGGATACAAGAAGAGCTGGGGGAGGGCCAGAGGGAGCACCTCTGAGTCCCTGGGCTTCGTCTGGTGCAGGATGGAACCCGCCACTCTGCTTGCTCCCAGGGGGGTGAGGCACACAGCACCCGAGGGTGGGGAGCCAGGAGCTCAGCAGGACACCATCCTGCTGAGACCTGAGGCCGCTGGCTGACATCCTGAGCCAAACACTGAGAAGCAGAGTTGAGATGAGCTAACCAGACAGAGGTAGAAATAGTGACAGATTTCCTCTTCTTGGGCTCTAAAATCACTGTGGATGGTGATTGCAGCCATGAAATCAGAAGACAATTGTTTCTCAGCAGGAAAGCTATGACAAACCTAGACAGTGTGTTGAAAAGCAGAGACATTACTCTGCCAACAAAAGTCCATACAGTCAAGGCTATGGACTTCCCGGTGGTCATGTAAAGTTATGAGAGCTGGACCATAAAGAAGGCAGACAGCCAAAGAACTGATGCCTTTGAACTGTGGTGCTGGAGAAGACTCAACAGTCCCTTGGACAGCAAGGAGATCAAACCGGTCAATCTCAAGGGAAATCGGCCCTGAATACTCATCGGAAGGACTGATGCTGAAGCTGAAGCGCCAGTATTTTGGTCACCTGATGTGAACAGCTGACTCATCAGAAAAGTCCCTGATACTGGGAAAGGTTGAGGACAGAAGGAGAAGAGGGCATCAGAGGATGAGATGGCTGGATGGCATCACAGATGCAATGGATATGAACTTGGGTAAACTTCAGGAGATGGTAAGGGACTGGGAAGCCTGGCATGTTGTGGTCCATGGATCAAAAAGAGTCAGACCTGACTGGGCGACTGAACAACAACCAGACAGATGAGAAGGGGCAGACTGGGAACAACAGGAAGTCTCATCATCCTGTGCGTCACCAGCCTGGATTGTAGAAGCTCACGTCAGCCTTGTGAGGAGCAGAGGAAGGGACCCCCCTGACTAGACTGCAAGGATCTGAGAGACACAGGGCGCCCACCTCGGATGGGATTCTCTCTGTCCAGGTCAGCATGAACACTCGGATGTTCCCTTTCCACAAGACCCCACTGTGGCCGGGAGAAAAATGAGAACTTGGAAAGACCGAGGCTTATGACTGCCTGAAAAAAGAAGTTAGAAAAAGATGGTTTGATTATCCAGTCAAGACAGTTTAGATGGGGCTTAGTAGAGACTCAGGGCATAGTCTGGAGTTTTTCTGCAGAAAACCTTCATCTCATCCTCACAGTACCCACTGAGATTGGTGACATGATCATTTTGGTTGTTAGGATTAGGAAGCTAATGCTAAGAGAGTTACGTGAGATGGATATCATGATACAGCTGGCCAGTAGCAAGGGAGGACTTGACTCTAAGTTCTGGTGCCCGCTGTCATTGTTCAACTGCAGACTTGTATCCAACGCTTTGAGACCCCAGGGACTACAGCACCCCAGGCTCCTCTGTCCTCCACTATCTCCTGGTGTTGCTCAGATTCGTGTCCATTGAGCCAGTGATGCTATCTAACAGTCTCATCCTTTGCGGCCCCCTTCTCTTCTTCTTATGATCAGTAGGTTCAGATTCTCAGTCCTGTTGTTATGCTCCCTCCATGTGAGGCCAAACCATGGAACTAGAGCCATGTGGACACAACGCTTGAACTGAATGACTCTGAACTCGAATGAATGGAGTGAGAATTGCCTAAGCCTAAAATAATTCCTGTATTTGTAGTTTGATATTCAATAGCTCTCCATCCTGCTAGGCATTGTGTTTGCTGTTAATCATAAATTAATCAAATATGACATGTGATATCTATAGAGTTAAAAATCGACATCCTTTTCCTATTTCTTTTTCTTTGTTCCAACATCATTAATATTTTACCCAAAGGAATATATCCAATCATGTTCAGAGGTATTGACTTTAGATGTCCTCCTCTTATAAAACAACAAACTTAATCTCTGCACACAAACTTATCATGGCAACTAAATCTAAATAAAATGTCACTTCCTTTAGACTTTACGTTGTGCCATATCGCTACTTTCATGCGTAAGAATAATTTTCAGCTACTTCTCTCCATTAAAGGAATCAGTGTTTGGATTTTTTCCTTTTTTTTTTTTTTGTTTGATCTACCACGATGGGACAAAGAAGCCTCTTTCATTAGAACTTGGGATGTGGCGTCAACCACCAAGACTGCTGTAACTTTAGGGCCACATTGCTGGGGAGAGGGGAGAAGCCAGGATGGGTAGACTTGGTGTTTGGACACTCAGTTTATTATGGGGTTGGTCAGAGAATATGTAGTCCCAGTGGCAACGTATAAGCAAGGCATGAGGATTCCTTAGTGGATAAAGTTGATATGATGGACCTGGCCAGGCAGCAGAAGACCCTGGCAGCTGGGAGTCCATGCTCTGAACAAAGCAGAAAGGAGTTCCTGATGGAGAACATAGGCTTATGTTAGGAGGTGCGGAGAACAGAGGGGCAAGAGGCAAAGAAAACAAAGTCAGGTTAGAAACTATCAACTACCCGAAGAAATGTCCGCACTCTAGTGTGGACAAACCACAAGAGTCCACGGGTAAAGCAGAAGCCAGAAGCTCCAGCCTGAAGTGCATACGCGTGCATGCTAAGTCACCTCAGCCAGGTCTGACTCGTTGAGACACTAGACTGTCGCCCACCAGCCTCCTTTGTCCGTGGGATTCTCCAGAAAAGAATACTGGAGTGGGTTACCATCCCCTCCTTCAGGGGATCTTTCTGACCCAGGGTTCGAACCAGCATCTCTTACATCTGCTTTGGCAGGCTTGTTCTTTACCACTAGCACCATCTGGAAAGAGTCCCCCAGTCTGAGGACAATTATCTAATTTTGGGATCCATGTGCTGGAGGCGTGGTCATCACTGCCGTCTTGTGTATACTTTGATCAATACTGGCTCAGGGACCGGCTGGGACAGCATCTGCAGGGGAAAGGCCTTGACCAGTATAAATGGGTAAGAATGAGAAAGAGAGGAACTGACAACACCTTAATGATTCATTTTCATGTGTTTTGCTTTCCTGAGGTCTGATGGCAACTTCACTTTGAAAATCAACCCAGGCGAATGAGTAATGGAGCCAGTTCCCTTCGTCATGTTATTGACCAAGTTCTGAGATAGTCCTGCTCATCTGACCAGTTTGGAAAGGAAGTCCGTGTAAAATGATGTAATTGTTACTCAAAGTGTGGGCCAGGGATCAGCTGCAGCAGCATGACTTGGGAGTTTGCTAGAAATGTCAAAGTTCGGCCCACTCTTGGTCTACCAAATCAGAATCCGCATTTGCTGACTGACCAGGCGATTGAGAAGCACTGATCTCATCAATTCCACCTTTACCTTTATTCTGACCTCACATTCTTCAGCTATACAGGATAGAGGAAGGAGCACAGGAGAAAGGACTTGCTTGATGGTCCAGTGGTTAAGACTCTGAACTTCCAGTGCAAAAGGGTGTGGGTTCAACCTCTGGTCAGGGAAATAATTTCCTACATGCGTCATGGTGCAGCCAAGAAAATAATAATAAAAAAATAGACCTTTCCTAAAAAAAAAAAAAAATAGTTATCTTTAGGGTCTCTCCCCAGTTTCTCAATGCTCCAGAGAAAACATGATTAGCAAATTCAGCTTCACTTCCCAAATCTTTCTGAGATATCTGGAAGGAGCATGGGAGGAAGACTGCATGTGCAATAAAGTTGTAAGTTACTTGGTAAATAACCTAGGGCAATTTGTCTCTCTCATCTTGATATTCTTTTCTATAAAATAGCACAACAGACTCCACTTCCTGCAGTTGTAAGGGTTATTAAAGGATATACAAAGTGACTTCATATGGAGTCAGATTTGTTCTTCCCTATGACAGCAAAGAGATCTTAAAGGAGATTAACCCTGAATATTCACTGGAAGGACTGATGCTGAAGCCGAAGCTCCAGTATTTTGGTCATCTGACGTGAACTGACAACTCACTGGAAAAGTCCCTGATACTGGGAAAGATAGAGGGCAGAAGGAGAAGAGGGTGTTAGAGGATGAGATGGCTGGATGGACGGCATCGCCTATGCAATGAACATGAACTTGGACACATTCTGGGAGATGGTGAGGACAGGCATGCTGCACTCCATGGGGTCGCAAAGAGTTGGACATGATTGGGCGACTTGAGCAACAATATTACAGGATAAAGCCTTGGAGGCAGAGATGGGGAATGAAAGGGGTAGAGAGGAGTAGATCCCAGTCCTTATTTCTTCTTTCCCCAAAGTTGTGCTAGAACTTGGGAACAGAGAGGGGTCTCAGAGAAGGTGTAGAGGGCAGGGATGGCATTGAGACGAGGTGGCTGGAGAAGACAAGGCTGAAATAGCTGAGGACAGAAGCAGCATCCCCCGGATTTCCAACTGGTACATCCACATGACCGTAACACTTCAAGGCAGAGCTGCTGGATGTGAAATGACCCGGTATTAGGGTCTGGAGGGGACCGAGGAGTCCAGACAGCAGCAGCTTCTAAAATCTCCTCCTGGGACCTGGTGATCCAGTGGTTAAAAGTCCATCTGCCAAGGTAGGAGGCAAAGATTTGATCCCTGACTCAGGAAGATCCAACATGCCATGGAGCAAAGAAGCCCATGAATCTCAACTACTGAGCCCGAACACCTAGAGCCTGTGCTCTGCAACGAGAGAAGACACCGCAATGAGAAGCTCATGCTCGCGATAGTCGCCTCTGCTCTCTGCAACTAGAGAAAGCCTGCACACAGCAAAGAAGACCCAGCACTGCCAAAAGTAAAATAAATAAATATTTAAAACTAAGTACAATCTCTTCCCAGTTGTCAGCATTTCCTGGTTACTGATCTGCAGTGTGTTCACGGAAGACTTGTAGAGTCTGATCAGCCCCTCACTCAGTATTATCTCCGAAGTCAACCCCCCTGCGCTTAAACTGATGTGAGAGCATCTGGATCCAGCCCCATGTGCTCACCTTTCCAAGCTGGTGACCTCATCTCTGCTGTTGCTGGGACCTGGGGCTGTCCCCAGCCTTTCTGCTCGTCCCAGTGGCATCCATCAAGTGTTACCTCCATAGTAAGACACTCAGTGCCACCTGATCAATAGCCTGTCTGCCTATTAAGTAAGCCTCAATCCTAGAACTGCAAGCATGTCCTTCAGGCTTGCAGTTCCTTTTCTCTGCCCCTTAGGCTTTGTTTGAGTCCCTCTGTGGGTCTCTGTCTATGAAGACAAGGGCCTTATCCATTGCTGGGGCCCCGTTGTCCAGGACTCTGTAAACATGCACCGGATGAATAAACCCATTCAAGCTTGATGTGCTTGAAAATGTGTTTCTTCCGTTTCAGAAGAAGCTTCTGTCAAAGATGCCAAATCCACAAATATTTGGGTGAAGCAAGGCTGGGCAACAGGGTCAACAGAATGAGCGGCAGTCAGGAAGCAAAATCCTTGAGCTCTGACGTCTGAGTACGCAGGTGGAAATTTTGTCTCCATACTTACCTGAATGATAAGCTCCTTGAGCACAGAGCCTGTTATCAGTGCCTACAAGGACCAGCATGAATGTTTGAAGAATTCATAAGGGGGTGTATTTGCACCTTGTCCCTTTGCAGCCTTACTCCTTCTATTACAGTCTCTCCTCCATGGACAGTAAGAAGTCTGAGCAGATTCTATGTAATCCAGTTGCCTTTGTTCCTTGCATCTTATTTATTTTTAGGAAAACGAATACCTCTACTGTGATTCCACCTGTATTCTTGTGTGGCTTTAGTGGTAAAGAATCTGCCTGCCAATACAGGAGATGTAAGAGACTCTGGTTCAATCCCTGGGTCGGGAAGATCCCCTGGAGGAGGGCATGCCAACTCACTCCAGTATTCTTGCCTGGAGAATCCCATGGACAGAGGAGCCTGGCAGGCTACGGTCCATGGGGTCACAAAGAGTTAGACCCAACTGAGTGACTGAGTATGCACTGTGATTCCAGTATTATTGTTATTTAGTGCCCTTCTTTCTCATCCTGAGACCCTTGTGATTGTTAGAACTTTGATATATTCCTAGCTGTTTCAGCCAAATGGGTGGTAGGATGTCGCTATCTGGATTTTCCTTTCTAGTAGGCAAAAGAGTCCAGGGCTGCAGCAGCTATAAAATCTTTCCCCAGTATTCTGAATTTGCAGACAATGGCCCCTACTCACAAACTGGCCCATCAATCTTCTGTTTTCTATTCCTTTTAGTGAGCAGATATCTTTAACCTAGTCTCACTTCTAATTGGAAGTTTTACTTTGGTTGGGGGCAGAAAGTTAAGCTTGGCACAATTAAAGTAACTATTCATGCCCATTTGCCTGTGATAGAAAAGACACTAATTTTTCAACAAAGAAGCTGGTGGTTTCTATCAGTCCCTCTCTGAAGCCAGTTTTCCTCCTTCTCCTATTTTCTCTGCCTCTCTGCCCTTCTGGGGTCTAATCTTCGTTCCTCCATTTGCTTGTTGGGTGAGTTTGGTTAAGTTATTTAATCTACTTGTGTCCATCTCTTTCTATCTAAAACAGCAGTCCCTACTTAGAATTCTGTTTTTAACATTAACTGAGGAAATGTTTGTGAGATCCTTGACAACTTGGTATGTATTAAATGCTTGACAACTGAGAACTACTGTTTTTCCTAATCACTTTCTCTCCTCCCTTTCTCTGTCCTCCTCTTTCTTTCTCTTTGTTGTGCTTTCTGTCTTTCTATCACACATATTCTTCCTCCCTTTTGTCCTTCTGTTTTATCTCTCCTTTGTAGTCCAGCTCCATTGATTGTGTAGAAATCAGCTGGATCAAAAGTTGCATTATCATTCATCTGAAATGTTTGATCAAATTCCAGGGCCTTTTGAGCTAGTGAACATCAGTGGAGCAGGTCCATAATGGTACCAATATTTATGGCACCAGAACAATCTTGCCTGCCTCCTCTCCCGTAGCCAGGAGATTGCAGAGATAATCACAAAAGGGTTTATGTTTCTCTAGTCACGATGGAAAAGCATCAGAGAAACAACCTCTTAATCTAGGGTAAGATTTTTCTCTGGACAAAGCAAGTAAGAAATATGATTATTATGCTAGGATGTGAATCTTCTCTCTTCTAAATCGAGCAGGGGCTCATAAATTGTTTGCCCAGTGTTTTCAGGCCAGCTGTTAGCTGTGTTTTCTGACTCTGAATTACGGGCACCGTGTTAATCATGGAAACATTTCCATTGCCTATTTTGGAGAGAAATCCTGCTTTCTGAAGGAATATACCATTTGGCAAGTCAGAGTTTTGAATCAAGCAATGGTGAACCATTAACTCCCTAACCGCCCCTCCTCTGACGTCCTGCTAACCTCACAACTTTGGAGTGAAAACCAGGTAAGATAACAAGGCATGAAACAAATTTATTCTATGCACAAAGCAGGGAGAAACTTCAGGATGTAGTTATGATGAGTTGAGATGATGCTCAAGGGCAAAGGACTGACATTTATTGAGTAATTACTTAACAGAGCTCCAAATACTTTCTTCTGTGTTGTATCATTTGAAACCACCCCCTCCACTTCAGAAAGGCAAGCTGATTTATTACTTATCTATCATACGAGGAACACGGGGGTGCAGAGTTAAAGTAACTTGCTCATTGATAAACAGTAGATGAACTATAAAGATGAAGTCTCAACTCCTCTTTCCAACAACAGACCCTGGTTCTTTTCATCACACCGTCCTGACAAAACCAAATGAATGCTTCTCCCCTTCTTAAAAAAAGAGAAAAAAAGAAGGAAACAAGAATAATCTCAGATAAGCAAAGCCCTGAATCTAGAAACATCTCCTCGATCCCCAGGGTGGAGTTTCCACCATCTGAGTTTCCATAGCTTTTAGTAGCCATGTAACTTTATCATAGAATTTGCCAAAATGCAAGGCCCTCAAAAGAGGAGACCCTGTCTCCATTTCACATTTATTAAACATTGATTGAGCTCTTGGCATTTGCCCAAGCCCTGCGGTAAACATTAGTGATTGAGCCAAAACAGACACAATTCCTGTTCTCATGGTGTGTATATGCTTTAGCAGAGGGAAGAGGAGTTGAATTAGCTCACAGGGTAGGAGCGTCTAACAGTGACAAGCACTGAACTGAAAGAAGAGATGCCAATTTTACTGAGAGCTCATGATGCCAGGGAGTTTAATCTGGCCAGAGAGTAAGCACAGGGAAGGTTCCTTTCTGAGTGCGATGCTGAGCTGAATCAGAACTCTCTAATTCATCTTCAGGCCATGGTTAATACTTAGAAGCGTGCTTGACACACAGCAGATGCTCTGCAAATGATGGCTGAAGGAAGCGATAGTCGGCTATTGATAAACATCTTAGATGATAATTATATTCACATCATACTGCACGGTTGAAACCCTCAGCACATTTTATGTCATTTTATCTCACAATAATAAAAGATATTTTGCAATGAATATTCCATTTTTTTTTAATAGAGGGAGGTAAGTAAGTTTTCTAAGGCCAGGAAGAAGTGAAGCTGTGATCTGAACTCAGGGATTCTGAATCCTGAGTCTCAGCAATGTGCTTCTACATTGTTGGATAATGGCATGTGTACCAGCTTTGTGCCAGGTATTTCACTGGTATTATTCCATAACATGCCTGGAGGACGTGGGTACCATGTTTTTTTTTCTCTCTTTGTGTATGTTGGAACTAAAAGGATAGAAGTATTTCCACCTAAAATAATAAGGTTATAAACAGCAGAGACAAGAATAGACGCAAGCTTAGCCCCCCTCAGTGGGTATCTGGATTCCTTCCACTGCCCAACTGCCCACAGATGTTGAGATGATGACAGTGGTGGGCAAGAGATGTTGGAAGCTGACAATGACGGAGAGGAGAAGGAGGAGGAGGAGGAGTTAGAGCCTCTGTTTAGATCTTCCACTCTCGTCTTGGGATTTGGAAGTGGGCTGTTAGAATAACACAGACGTTAAAGGCAATCAGCTTTTCGTGAACACCCTGGAGCCATTCCATTTCTTTATTACTCTCTACCTTTCCCAAGTCACTTTGCATTTATAAAAAAGCATCGCAATCACTTGTAATACTGCCTGATTAGAAACTCAGCCTATTTTCCTATGCAAATATGAAGCTGCCCATAGTATGAAAATGTTATACAAAATTACTTGTACTCCATGGAAATTTTTAAAGAAAAATTACCGGTTGCCGCTGCAGATTTTAAATCCAGGTTTTTCTTCCAAATGGATTGAAATAATATTGAGCTATTGTTAAATGTTCCGAAGGTATGTGAGTAGAGAAACAACAGAAGAGGGGGAAGGGATGCTGAAATCTGTGCTGACTCAGCTCCTGAGCCGCAAGATGCAAGTTTCAAGACCTAAGCTGTCTCTGTAGATTCCATACCAATCATGTTAATTGGAAACCGGAAAGAGGAAATGGTCACAATCAAAACATTTATCACCCAAGGGTTGAGCAGTTCATAAATTTAATCTAGCCAAGGAATTGGAAAATAGAATTGATGCTTAGAAGGTGGAGGAGGAGGGACCCTCCAAACAACCTTTTGCAGCCAGATGGCAGGGAGTGCTTGAACATATTTTATTTGAAGCTATTAGAAATATGAAAGGCAGCTTCCTCCTGGCCCCTGGCTGTAGTATCATAGCTTCTTTTTTATGGTCTTTATTAAAAAAAAAAAAAAGCAATAAAGAGACACAAACAGGGTAGTTAAGTTTAATGGCAGTGAAAACCAGACACCTGAATATATGTAATTTATTTTCCGAAAAAACTTGCCCCATTGAGACTGCTATTAATTAGTATGGAAATGTACTGCAGAGTCAAGATTGCGTGAGGTTTGTTATCTTGGCTACTTTATAAAGAGGAAAAACAAAGCAATCAGAAGAACCATTGTCACTTCACTGTGAAAGGAGATAGTGGAAAGTCATCCGTTAGCTTGGAGGCTTCACCTGGAAAAATAATCATATGAGATCCCATCTTTCCAAAATTGCGCATAGAGACTTCCTTCACCACAGGGGCAGCATGGCCGGGAACAGGAACCCACACCAGTTCCTCCTGTGGCCAAGGACAGGTCTGTGGGCTTTACATACAGTAGCTGCTTGTGATCATTTTTCATTTGAGGAAACCGAGGCTCAGATGAGTTATGGCCAATAATCATCAGTCTGTTGGCTGCAGAGAACCCAGAACTGTATTTGGGGTCTTAGGAACCGCAGTTTGAAAGACACGAATCAGAATAAAACCATAAGGGTATTCCGGGAAGAGAGTCAGGGACTTATAAAGGCAAAAACTCAAGGTCGTTAAATCATCTGGCAAGCATCATACTGTCACGAGTTATTTACTGTAAGGTCCCATAAGTGTCTCAAGTTTCTGGAACATCGTGTGCATGTTCTGGATGCCTGCATTAAGACAAGTAATCCAAGTCCAGATTCCTTCCTGACTGAGATGTGTGTAAGTCACACATCCTCCATGTCTTCTCGGCTCTGTTTTAGACAGTTCTCTTAGCAATGCTGATCCCATTTTGATTTTCCTTTCGCAGGTAAGAGCCTTTGGGCTAAAAAGGGGAAGGGAGACATTCTGGGCTGATGGGAGAGTGTATACTAAGGCGTAAAGACCTGAAAGTGTGTTGGGAGGGCTTCCCAGGTGGCTTCCCTTAGTGGTCAAGAACCCTGCGGCCAATGCAGGAGTTGTTAGAGATGCAGGTTCAATCCCTGGGTTGGGAAGGTCCCCTGGAGAAGGACATGGCTACCCACTCTAGTATTCTTGCCTGAAGAATCCCATGGACAGAGGAGCCTGGTGGACTGCAGTCCATGGGGTCACAAAAGAGTCAGACATGACTGAAGAGACAGCACACACGCAGGGCATGGCTAAAGCCCAGGTAGCATGGTAGCAGGAGAGTCAGGAGGCAAAGTAACGTCAGCACACTTATCTCTTGAACACACAGGTTCATGTCTTGTATGCGTTTGCTGTTCAGTGAACATTTTTTCATGGAATGTTGAATGAAAGAGCCAGTGCTCATACTTAAGAATACGAAGTGTGTCTCGATAAAGAGACACAGAGATTGGTATATTTTTTTCAGACACATGTTCTGGCTTCAGTAAGAGAGAAAGAATAGAACAAATGTGGTTTACATTAGAGAGACGTTTAGTTTTATCTTCTACAACAGTCTGAGCGTGAACAGTATAGAGTTGATAAAGCAGCTCGGTGGCCCTGGGGACCTGGGTTCCTTTTAATTTCTTGTTCTGCCATCTCAACACAGTTTCCATTTCTGGACCCATGATGGCCACTCTAGTTTTCACCACACTGCCCCCCTGTAACCAGCAGATGGGGAAAGAGAAAGAGGAGGTTGCTGCTTTATTTCAACTCCTCCTCCCAGTGGTCCAGGAGCTAACTGCAGGAGACTGGGGATGGCGGGTCAAATAAAATCTCCAGCTGTGTGATGGTTAATTTTATGTGGCAAGTTGACTGGATCATGCAGATGCCTATATATCTAATTAAACATTTTTTTTTAACTGGGTGCATCTGACTGTTTCTGGAAGAGGTTAGGAAAGGAAGTAAAAGCAAGTATTGGGGTGACATTTAGACATCTCTGATCCAATTGGCTTCTATTCTTGATTAGCCTGCTGAAATAGGAGTTACTGAGAAATCTATAAAGATGAAACTGGCTCCTGGGAAGACTTTGATTCAATGCCCATCCTTTCCCAACTGTGCAGCTAAAGTTAATTCAGTAAAAAGTAGATCTCCCTAGAGGAATGGGTCAGTGCAGCTTACATCCATTCATGGGGGGAAAAAAAAACAACAAAACCTCTGATGTTCATACACCAGCTATGGGAGGTGTTAGGAGTCATCTACTGCTATTAAAGCAAAAAGATTTAGAAGGAACAGTTCCCTTCTGCATTTGGATTCCTGCACTTGTATGATGAGTGTAGGAATCACTACGCTTTATAGTGCGGGAGAGAAACGGGCAGGCTGATGATCAGCTCAGTGTGACTTAGGGGGCATATTGACATAGGGGTGACTGTCTGTCTTCTCTGCAACAGAGTCTGACAGCAGGTTTTGCCTGGGAATTCCCTCCAGAATTCATGTCACATTGCACTTGACAGAGATTGGGGACTACAGAAAAATAAGAGAAACGCAGAGTCTGGGAAGGAGGAAAAGTCACGGAACTCTTTTCTTCAGGGTAGGGGGAGAATGAGGCCAGTAGTATTCCTGGGAAGAAACTGAGACCCTCACACCAAGGGCTGTGACGGTGATAATTCTACACAGTTACATCTTTCATCAGATTATTTTTCAGCACATTTTACTCCCCCTCCCTCTCTTTGGAGTGGATTATACTTTTCTTCTCAACTGACTTCTGCTTGGACAATAGGAAGGAAGTAAACATATTGATTAAGAGCACATAATGCAGGTACTATTTAAAGTGCTGGCACAGTTTGGCTGGGCTCGTGGCCTTCAGGGATTTACCTTGAGAAGTGCAAGCCCAGGAGAGCCCCTAGTCCTTCAACCTGGGCCCCGTGATAAAGATGGGTGAAGCAGACCTAAACCCAAGGCAGCCTGCCGCAGCCCGAAGCTGGTTGTTGAACTGGGGAGATGTCAAAGGCCAGAAAACTTGGGAAAATAAAAATCTGAGCAGTGATCAAAAAATGCCAAGTCTTTGGGTGAGGTCCACGATGCAGAAGTGTGCAAATCAGAAGGAAAAACATGGACAGCTTGATGTCAAACTTAAGTTTTCAAAGGGAAAAGTCATTTGACCCAGATAAAGTAGAGAGATCCATGGTGCCCACATGGAGAGCTTTTCATAACTATGAACAATTCTCCTTTTCTGGGAAGTCTCTTTCTTCTTTTCCCACTTCCAGTGCCAAGAGTGACTCCATGATAGACCCTCAGAACAAGATAAGACTTTGCGTTCATCCAGACCAGTGGGTCTCAACTTCAGAACCACTGGGGAGTTTGTTAAAGCACAACCCAGTGGGACCCAACCAAGACCTGCCTGTTCAATAGGTCTGGGGGTGGGGAGTGGGCTCAGGTGTGTCGATATGCATGTAGTCCAGATGCTGTCCAGCCACAGAGGACAGCTGGAGTCCACTGGTGGCTCAGATGGTAAAGAATCTGCCTGCACTTCAGGAGACCCGGGTTTGATCCCTGGGTCAGAAAGATCCCCTGGAGCAGGGCATGGCAACCCACTGCAGTATTCTTGGCTAAAGAATTCCATGGACAGAGGAGCCTTGTGGACTACAATCCATGGGATCACAATGAGTCAGACACCACTCACACACACACATACACACACACACACACACACACACACACAGTACACAAAGCCACTTCACTAGATTGGAAAGCTCAGACACAGGGAGGGAGAAAGAGTAGTCAGAGGGTAACCCGGCAAGATTTGAATCGCGCTTTCCCACCCAACCCAGAAATGTTTTCACCAACCCTGCCACCTTTCCATCGCCCTTGGTGAGTTCCTGGCCATTCTAGTATGTCTACTCCATACCTGTGACACTTCTATCTCCTAACTTGCCTCACTGCCTGAGCTTGACTCAGAGTCAGATGTGTTTGGTGAGTCTGAGAGCAAACAAGCAAATGACAGGTAGTAACCGCTCAATAATATTGGCTGAGCTGAATTATATTTCCATAGGTGCTCTATATTTTTTTGTACTTTCCAAAAATTGAATCTGTCAACAGTAGTTGAAGATTTACCATCACTAAGGAAATAGTCTTCAGAAGAAAATTATCATTTGCATAAGAGTGCATGACAGATGACTTTGTGTCAGGCATACTACGATTTACTCATGGACCGAAAGGGAACTGAGGGAAAGCCTAGATTCCAACTCCATCTGGATGGGGTCTGGCCATGCTCTTGAAGTGTTGAACTAAAAACATTTTAAAGCTATTTTTTCGTTGTGATCTAAACAATGCATTTTCAAGTAAAGTACAAATGTCGGTTGAGGTGTGGGTATTGTGCAGATTTCGAGTTAAAAGTCTGGAATTGATACTGTTACTTAGTAATTTATAACATGCCTTCCTGGGCATCCCTGGTGGCTTGGTGGTAAAGAATCTGCCTGCCAATACAGGAGACTTGTGTTCAATTTCTGGGTCTGGAAGATCCCCTGGAGAATGAAATGGCAACCCACTCCAGTATTCTTGCCTGGGACATCACAAGGGCAGAGGAGCCTGGTGGGCAACAGTCCATGGGGTTGCAAAAGAGTCTGATATGACTTAGTGACTAAACAACAACAACAACAAACATACCTTTACTAGCTTATGAATTTGTGTTATGAGTTTTCCTAGAAACAACAGCATGCTCTGCCATATAGTGGCTCAGGAGGAATTCACAACATGGCCTGCCAGTTGGTAGTTGGACAGGGAAGCCTGGCGTGCTGCAGTCCATGGGGTCTCAAAGAGTTGGACACGACTGAGTGACTGAACTGAACTGAATCACATGGAATATTTGTTCAGCATCTCATCAGATCAGATCAGATCAGTCGCTCAGTCGTGTCCAACTCTTGGCGACCCCATGAATCGCAGCACACCAGGCCTCCCTGTCCATCACCAACTCCCGGAGTTCACTCAGACTCACGTCCATCGAGTCAGTGATGTCATCCAGCCATCTTGTCCTCTGTCGTCCCCTTCTCCTCCTGCCCCCAATCCCTCTCAGCGTCAGAGTCTTTTCCAGTGAGTCAACTCTTCGTATGAGGTGGCCAAAGTACTGGAGCTTCAGCCTCAGCATCATTCCCTCCAAAGAAATCCCAGGGCTGATCTCCTTCAGAATGGACTGGTTGGATCTCCTTGCAGTCCAAGGGACTCTCAAGAGTCTTCTCCAACACCACAGTTCAAAAGCATCAATTCTTCGGCGCTCAGCCGTCTTCACATTCCAACTCCCACATCCATACATGACCACAGGAAAAACCATAGCCTTGACTAGACGGACCCTTGTTGGCAATTGATGGAAGTTATTGGGTGTCCGAGAAGACTTGGGAATCCATAAGATGAGAGACATTAAACTGGTTGAAAAGAATAGGAGGAGAAATGTGTTTTAGCCCCTTTAAATGTCACAGGGCAGGGTTCCATGTTCTATCAACTCATCCTCTAGTAGCATTCCTAGAAGTTATATATGCATATCCTTGTGATGCAGAGAACAAGACAGAGACTCAGGAAGATCAGGTGACTTATCCAAGGTCACGTAACTAAAGGTGACAAAAATAGGATTTGAAGCTGGGTCTCACTGATTCTATAGGCTATGACACTGAATGAGATAATAACAGTAAATTTTTAAATAAGTAACATATGATTTAGATGTTACATTTTGCAACCTCCGCGTAGAATGCCTGCCCCACTCCGCTTTTTCCTGCTCACCTGTTGGACCCTGGCTGAGATGTCACCTTTCTGTCATAGATATACGGCATACTGAAAGGCCAAAATGCAGTGTGAAGAGACAAATCGAGCATCGGAACTCGACTAAGATATGGCAGGGAGTTGGGAATGATCAAACCTAAAATTTTAAATAATTTAATTTAATATGACAAGGACTGCAATGTGAAAAAAGAAAAAGACCTGTCAACAACCAAGAATGGTATATCCAGCAAAACTGTCCTTCAAAGGTGAAAGAGAAATTAAACCATTCCCAGATAAGCAAAAGCTGAAGGTGTTTTAACATTATTCTACCTAAAAAGAAAGAAAATTCTGATTATGTGCGACAGAATAGGTAAACCTGGGGAATATGATGCTAATTGAAATCAGCCAGCCCCCAAAGGACAAATACTGTATGATTCCACTTCTGTGAGGCATGTAGAGTAGTCCAATTCATAGAGATGAGAAGCAGAGTAATGACTGCCAGAGTCTGGAAGCAGCCAAGGGAGAAGGGGGAGTTGTCGCTTAATATACAAAGTTTCAGTTTGGGAAGAAGAAAAAAATGCTGGAGAGGGACAGGACACAACAATGTGAATGGACTTAATGCCACTGAGCTGTATTACTCAAAATATTTAAAATAATAAGTGTTTTGTATATTTCATCACAGTGAAAAATAAATACAGTACAGTTCTCATAAATTTGTGTGATGACCACTTTTCTCTTTTTTCAGAAAAAGGAACTATTGTATCTTACCTTAATACAGAGATATCAGAAATTTTCAATCAGTTGATCCTCTTTCAAAGCTTAAATGAGTTCATTAAGATTCTCAAAAAGAGTTTTATCACCTTTGTCCATTGCTTAAGTCGAAGTGTCCCTTTATGATCCTTTAAATATGCATTAATATGAAAACGAGGCATCTCTCTTCACACGTTTTCATTGTTGGATCTGGAGTGTGAAGGTGAAGTGGATGTAATCAAACCTGCTAGGGTTCCTGCAGCTACTTAAGGCCCGAGTTGATTGTAGACTTTGAATACAGGGCTGCTAGAGGAAATAAGGAGAGGGAATGACTTGAGTTGCAGGGAAGATGAACTCAACTGGAATTTGTGACTTGGGCTCCTTTTCATCATGATTAATGGTCACTGGCCTCTGTTCACATCCATTTAGGCTTATTCCCAACACACAAGAGAGCCAGTCTTGCTATTGCAGAGTTAAGCGTGGTCATGACTCCTGCTGCAAAGGCTGCCTGGCCTGGGGAGGTCCTACCATCTGCTGGCACACCCCCTCCGTCATGATGTCTCTGGCAAACAGGACAATAGGCAACACAATTGGCTGCTGGGGCCTAGCCAAGGCCGAGGGCGGAGGTGATTTACCTGCTGAGTGGTGGAGGGTCAGATAGAGATTTTGGAGCCTGGAAAAAATTCATGCCTTATTCTTAGAACTGAGACAAGTTACTTAACTTCTTTTCATTTCAGTCTCTTCTAAAAAATGGGAATAAGAGGTGCCTGGCAGGTCTTTGTTTTCGGGATTGTACGTGGTAATACATTTCACTTGCCCGACTCACTGTAGCTAAGTTTTCCCTGAGTCTCATCTGTGTTATTTTTTTAAGCTTTATTTATGCTGTTTCTTTTTTGGCCGTGATTGGTCTCCATTGCTGCCCACGGGCATTCTCTAGTTACGGAGAGTGGGGGCTGTTCGTCGTCGTCCTGCACGGGTTCTCATTGCAGTGGTTCTCTCGTGGTGGAGCACAGGCTCTGGGGTGTGCGGGCTTCAGCAGTTGTGGCACGCAGGCTTAGCTGCTCCTCAGCATGTGGGATCTTCCCGGACTGGGGATGGCAACCTTGTGTGGGCAGAAGATTCTTCATCACTGGCCCCTGGGGTGGTCCACAGGGAAGCCACTCATCTCCATCATTCACTATGGTGTCCCAAGCCAAACAACTCGATTCTTGCCTTAACACTTTTGAATGAGCCTCTCTGAAGGCCTGGAATATCCTCCCACCGCTTTACAAAGTACTGCTAATCTTCCAGCATGTAGCCAGATCCATTCACTTTTCCTTTTAGGAAGGTGAAAGTGGAAGGCACTCGCTCTTTACAGTCCATGGAATTCTCCAGGCCAGAATACTGGAGTGGGTAGCCTTTCCCTTCTCCAGCGAATCTTCCCACCCCAGGGATCAAACCCAGGTCTTCAGCATGCAGGCAGATTCTTTACCAGCTGAACCACAAGAGAAGCCCTGTAGGAAGGTAACTGTCCCCTTTTCTCCAGTAGAGACAAGTAATGCTAAGTAGCTCTCTATCTTCTGCTCCGCCTCTGTGTCTGGGCCATATTTCCAGTGTCAGGCTGTGCTCCTAGAATCACTGTTGGCTCTTCTCTGTCTCCTGCCCTGGTCGTTGCTCTGTCCCAGGTATTCTCAGACCTCCTTCGTACAACGCCTGACGGTAAATGTTTTGGATTCTGAGGGGCCGCACGGTCTCCGTGGTAACTGCTCAGCTGTGCTGTTGTACTGAAAACACAGCCACGGACGCTAGGTAAACAAACGTGCGTGGCTGTATTTCCAAAAAACTTTATTTACAAAACAGGCTGCAATCCAGAATTGGCTCATGGCCACAGTCACATCCCATGCACGTAGCACAGAGCTTGGCATAACAAGCATTGGGAAAATGTATTTGTCTCAAATTCTAGACTCAAGCCTGGCCCTGAAATGTCCTTTTCTAGCCGTATGCTCTGTCTCTGTCTAGGATGGACTTGCTACATGCAAACTGAAGTCCAGGGAAGCCCACATGTGATTTTTGCTCCAGAGGCTAGATATTGTGTTTTCTTGCTTGGGGCAAAAAATAAGGACATAGGATAGTATGGAAGAGGTACTTCCTGTTCATGGAATTGGGAGACCTGAGTAGAATCTCTAGTTTGGGCACTTAATGTGCAATCCTAGGCTGGTGATGTCATCCTTTTGAGTCTCAGATGGTTCAAAGGGTAAAGAATCTGCCTGTAACGCAGTAGACAAAGGAGACTCAGGTTCGATTCCTGGGTTGGGAAGATCCCCTGGAGAAGGAAATGACAACTCATTCCAGTATTCTTGCTTGGGAAATCCCATGGACAGAGGAGCCTGGTGGGCTACAGTCCATGGGGTGGCAAAGATTTGGACACGACTGAGCAACTAAGCATCAAGGAACATGATCAAAAGTTCATGTATGCAAGGGTCTGTGCACCTCCACCGGCAAATGTAGTGAGGACCACACGTGGTATTGCACTGTGAGCTGCCTCGCGAGTCAATATCATTATTATGATTATTATTCTAGATTATTTCTGCTGTCTGGGCTGGTAGGGAAGAGTGTGTCTGTATTCATTCATTCATTCAACTCAATTACTCATTCAATCATAATGCAAAAACAACTCAGGAAGTCATAAACATAAAATGATGCCCAAGTCTTGTCCTCAATCTGTATTTCCAAAACTTCTGAATTTCCTCCCCTGACTCTGAACCTGACCTAGGCAGTCTTCTACCAGTCTGATCTTTTCCTTTCAAGGATGCATAATCCTAGATTCTTAAGGCAAAGATCATAAAAAAGAGAGAACAGAGGAAAAAACTGGATTCTGATCAGTTTCTGTTTCTTAAACATTTTAAAAAATTGTCAGTTTGGTTATTTTATATAAAAATCAAACTTCTCTGGAGGAATCGAGGTGACACCACTGGGATTGCATTTTTCCATGACACTCATTGGCAACCCCCAAAATCTCAAGTAGATTCCTTTCTCATACATTCTCAAAACATTCTGGTTTCGTTAAAGCATTCAACATAGTTCATACTTTTACATTTATTTCTACAAATATATAATGTTTATGCATTACTATGCATTACTGACAAGGGAGTAACATCCAGGTCTGACTTACTTATGTTGCATTCCCAGTCACTAATAAAGAATCTGCTCTAACGTGGGCCATTCACAAATACTTGTTAAAGAAAGACACATTTCTGAATTAATGAGAAAGTAACATGACAGTAGTCTGTTCATCTCTCCGTTTCATACCCTGCTACTGTGGCAGCTTAATAAACCGTGCCCTTCAGTAGGCAGCCAGTTCTCAGTCTTTTTGAAAAGTTGATCCGTAAAACCTAAAACTCTTGTCATCCAAGTCCAAGTGTTGGAAGTATAATGACTTCATAGTGATGTCTTTCAGCCACTTAATGACCCTAAACATTAAAGAAATTAGAATTGGCAGAGTCTGCTGGGCTATTGTTTTTTAACTTATTGGAGTTTCCACATGGTGGTTTTATGCTGCCAACTAGTATCGTACTGAGGATTTATAGGCAATAAAACATAGACAGATCCCCAACCATAATGACAGTCATGGGCTGCACGTGGGAAAACAGTCTCTGATTTATGCTGCCTGATGAGACCATGATTGGCTATAATTATACTTTTATTTTACACATTGGCTTTCTTCAGAGGAGATGAGGTCCTTGAGCATATGGTTTATGACCTCACCAACAAAAAATTATCAGGACGCCTATAGACAAGGCAGGTCCATCACCAACAAACCTTCTGCAGAGCTCTGAGCATATCAGTCCCTCACTCTCTTAGGTTGTTTCTATCTGAACGAATCCATTAGCCTTAGAAATTGAGCAACTACAAGATTCCAACTCTGAGAACATGGATAATCTCCCTGATGTGGTATGAAGCCCTCTGCAGGCTGACTCCACTCATGGACTCTCCAGCAAGGGTTTCCTGATCCTTCCAAGCAGAGTCCCCATCTCCAGGCCATCCTTCCTAGTGCTCTTAGCACTTTGCCAACTCTTCTGCCACATGTGAAACAGATTGCACTGGCTCATTGGCAAAGGACAGGTTTTCACAGGGTATGGCCCTATATCTACCTTTACTCACTACATGAATTAGGTCCATCAACTAATTATTTTATCCTCAGTCTTCCCATCCTGTGAAATCAGAAGTAACTCCACTGATTTTGCATAGTTGGGAAGAATATTTAGGATATTATAGATAAAGTAGTTAACTGTGCAGATGGCATTAAATAAATATTAAATGCCTTTTCTTAGGATTTCCCTGGTGGTCCAGTGGTTAAGACTCTGAACTTCCACCATATGGAGCTCGTGTTCAATCCCCGGATGGGAAACTAAGATTACACATGCCAAGTGATGGGGCCAAAAAAATATGCAAATACATAAACTCTTTTTCTTCTCAACTATAGGAAATGGGTTACACTTTTTTATCCATACTTCTTGGCAGAGTTCCTGCTGAACTGAAGGAGATCCATAAAAAATCTTAATAAAGGAAAGGAGGAAAATTCATAGTCATTAAGTGGCATGGGTCATTTAATGATAACAGAAGCAAGACAAACAAGAATTAGGAATTTCACAAAACTTATCCAAGGAAAAGTAGATTTAAGACATATGAATAGATGTTTCTTGACAAAAAAACCGCACGGTCAACATAACCCCCCTTGGCAAGCTTCCTTCCGAGGGTTTAATATAAGGCCTTTCCAAAAAAATCTATTTTACTGTTTGACATTTGATTTCCTTCTATTAATAGGAAGTCCTTAATTTTCTCCTCTGTGGGTTCACTGACCTCAATGACAAATATAAGACCCTGGGGTTTAATCGGTCCAATGAGTCCATTTGAGTCACAAAGCCATGCAGGGTGGAGACTGAACAATCTCAGTCCTCTATGGACCATTCTCTACTGCACTGATGAGATCAGTGTCACACTGTTAAACAGCAAAGCTCTCTCAGCCTCTGGAGAGGGTATCCTTGACCTCCAGCCTGGTGATCTAAGCACTCCGTCACCCTGGTCCTGCAACAACTTAACACAGGAAGTGAAGGAAAAGAGGATGAGGTCTCACTGTCCACACGGTCATGGTCACCCCACACTGACGTGATGTGAACTCCACATTCATCAGTGTCCCAACAGTGTCCCAAAGGATTTAAGAAATTATTAACTGAATTAATTAAAGCGACAATTTCAGAGCAGGAGTAGCCAAGTAAAAACAGAATCTGTGCCTTTCAGAAGCTGTATTTGTAACAGCATCTTTGAATACCCCAGCTATACCATGGTGAATCATGTTTCAGAAAGCACTTTGCCACATGCAACCTTGGTCATTCTTGGCCAGCATCTCCCCAGATTTGCAAATGGGTGATCACTGGCTTTTTTTTACACAGTGGAATCCACAAGATCAAGTTTAATATTATGCTAACAAAAAGCCTAATTTGACCCATAGGATATCTTGCCCCCACTCTGAGTACAGCCTATAGTTACTGCCTCAGTCAAGCCAGAAGGTAGAGGGAGGCTGATGCAGTCTGTGTAAGGGACACAGGCTTCCCAGGTGGCTCTGGGTAAAGAATCTGCCTGCAGTGCAGGAGACAAGGCGATATGGGTTTGATCCGTGGGTTGGGAAGATCCCCTGGAGGAAGGCATGGCAACACACTCCATTATTCTTGTCTGGAGAATTGCATGGACAAAGGAGCTTGGCGGGCTACAATCCATGGGGTTGCAAAGAGTTGGACACTGCTGAAGGGACTGAGCATGCACGCACTCAGGTTTTTTCAAGGCATAATGATGAAAAATGGAAATGCAATTGTATAAGTAGTGCCAGGTGCACAAACTGGAGTGTGTAGCCCCTCTTTAGGGGCCTTCTTTCAAACACACAACCTTCAGTTTTCATTTACAGCCTCAGAAATTCATTTGTTATCCCCAGCTGGACCTGGGTCCAGGGCTCCAAAATAAAATCTATAATCATTAGGATTTTAGGAAAGAACAGGAGGCTCTCTCTCCAATATAGTTTCCATTCTTTTGGTGCAGCCTCCTATTATTCAAACCTGTCAAGTCACACGAGGGTTGATAATAAGATATTGGAGATTTAGACCAGCCAGATAGGCAGAGCTCCATTATGAATCAGACTCAGGCTGTTTCAGGGTGTGGGTTAGGAATAGACGTTCAGAAATGAAAATGAAGACCAGAGCAAAGAGATTTATCAAAATTATGCCATTTTTGAATCTCAATTTTATAAATATTTTAATGAAAAGTGAAAAATGAAAGCTAATTTCCAGTATGAAAGCTAATAAAAATGAAAGCTAATTTCCAATATGTTATTTCATATGTAAAATGGATAATAATAGTATTTTCTTCCCCAAAGGGTTTTAAAACTAAATAGTGATGTGAAGTGAAGTGAAAGTCACTCAGTTTTGTCTGACTCTTTGCAACCCCATGGACTATACAGTCCATAATTCTCCAGGCCAGAATACTGGAGTAGGTTGCCTTTCCTTTCTCCAGGGGATCTTTCCAACCCAGGGATTGAACCCAGATCGAACCCAGGTCTCCCGCATTGCAGGCAGATTCTTTACCAGCTGAGCCACAAGGGAAGCCCGAGGATACTGGAGTGGGTAGCCTGTCCCTTCTCCAGCAGATCTTCCCAACCCAGGAATCAAACTGGGGTCTTCTGCATTGCAGGCAGATTCTTTACTGACTGAGCTATAAGGGAAGCCCTAAGACTAAATAAAGTAAACATTAATTCACTTCAATCACTTGTTAAATGAGGCAAGGGATAAAAGTATAGTAAAAGTAGATAGATAGGCAGGCAAGAAAATAGTAAATAAATACAGATACATAAATAGAGACTGACAACTACTCAGTGATGGTGAATGTTAAAGCCTTGAGTTCAACGTCCATCATTCACTTTTCTTCAGTCGAAAAGTCATGTCTGACTCTTTGCCACCCCATGGACTGCAGCATGCCAGGCTTTCCTGTCCTTCGCTATCTATCTCCTGGAATTTTCTCAAACTCATGTCCATGGAGTTGGTGATGCCATTCAACCATCTCATTCTCTGTTGCCCCCTTCTCCTCCTGCCCTCAGTCTTTCCCAGCATCAGGATCTTTTCCAGTGAGTTGGCTCTTCCCATCAGGTGACCAAAGTATTGGAGCTTCAGCTTCGGCATCGATCCTTCTAATGAATATTCAGAACTGATTTCCTTTAGGATTTACTGGCTTGATCTCCTTCCCTGTCAAGGGACTCTCACAAGTCTTCTCTAGCACCACAATTCAAAAGCATCAATTTTTTAGCACTCAGTCTTCTTTATGGTCTAACACTCACATTTGTACATGACGACTGGAAAAATCATGGCTTTAACTATCTTGGACCTTTGTTGAAAAAGTGATGTCTCTGCTTTTTAATATGCTAAGTTTGTCATACTGTTCCTTCCAAAGAGCAAGTATCTTTTAATTTCATGGCTGCAGTCACCATCCTAGTTTACTGATGATTACTGCTATGTACATCTTCCAATCATAATAAGAACCACAAGGGCTGGCGCAGCCCAAACATTAATTATCAATAGGCTGAGACTGACATGAAACGTAGTACTATTGCTGTTTTAACCACTTTTCTATTTGGACATTTGCATTGGCCAGTTGTGTATATACATGCATATATAAAAATACACACATAAATATCTTTACATATGTACATTTCATTAATTTTATGGTATTGAAATATTTTCCCCAGTATTCTGATTCTGAGTTGCCTTTTTTATGCCATTAAAAATAAAGAAATTTTATTCAGATATCTCCAATTTGAGGCAAAGGGAAATCTAATTTAGTCAAAAGTCTGAATTATAGGATTATTTTAAAGGGAAGTTATTGTATTATTTAGAAGAAACACAGAAGAAGTAGCAAAATGGAATAAAATTTTTCTGAAAGAGATAAGTCAGACATAATATAATGTATAAAATTGATGATGTGAGTGAACACATCACTCACAAACCCAGTTTGGTTATAAACTGGGTTTCTTTAAATGGTCCAAAGTATTTGTTCTTGGACTTAGGCAGGTTAAACTTTTTCCTTGCAAATTGTATTTAATAATACTCATTACATGTTTAAGACTTTTCCTCAGACTTTCAATTTCAACTAATGTTTCCTTGAGTATTTATTATGAATCCACCCCTTTCACACACTTGACTCAGTTAGGAGAACTCTGTAAGGTTGGTATTCTCATCCCCATTTAAAGGGAGAAGATCAAAGTTCATAGAGGTTAAAGAATGCAGGCACATAAATCAAGAATAAACTAACTTCCCAATCAGATCAGATCAGATCAGTCGCTCAGTCGTGTCCGACTCTGTGACCCCATGAATCGCAGCACGCCAGGCCTCCCTGTCCAATAGGAGAAAGATTTAAACCTAAACTTTTTGCTTTTAAATCCAATACTCTTTTATAGTATCAAAAATTTATCCAATAGAACACACTTCAACAGAAATCGTGAATATTTACCAAAAATCAGGTTTAGCCTGCATGGAATGATGCTTCTGAAATGTTCAAATTGGAGCATAAATGTTAAAAGAAAAAATGAGTGCACTGGGACGACCCAGAGGGATGGTATGGGGAGGGAGGAGGGAGGAGGGTTCAGGATGGGGAGCACATGTATACCTGTGATGGATTCATTTTGATATTTGGCAAAACTAATACAGTTATATAAAGTTTAAAAACAAAATAAAATTAAAAAAAAATGATACTGAAATAAGGGCCACCCTGAAGTTAATTAACAAAAATGTTACAAGACTAATGAGTTATAAGCACTGCGTTTAAGTGAAACAAACGTTGTTTAAGTCCTTCATGAACAAAAACATGCTAATAAACAGGTGGTGGAGTGTGCCCACACTGACATCAGTTAAAACAGAGACACCCGAATGGATATAAAAACTGTTGACAGAAACTGCTTGAAGTTGGTCGTCTTGAAGGCAGTGTCTGTATAGCAAGAGAAGCTACTGATTTTTGGTGTGCTGGTAAGTTAGTGGACTAGAAAACGTATCTTCATTTTCCTCATCCTGGAAATAATCATCTGTACAATAATAGATTTGTTATCACAAGTATAAAGTCAAAAACTCCTGGGTAAGCCTCATCTGAGACAGCACTGGTAAAACATATGGCATTTATGGAAATTCTTTCCCTTCAGTGCTCATAATTAGAGTTCAGCTGCTTCCATGTGATGGAAGCAACTTGCCAATAAGTAAAAGAAGAGACAAACCAACCTGCCATGGCATTATGAGCAGCCGTGTTAGAAACAATAGCCATTGAGAGAGGGATGTCTCCTGTGACAACACGTGGAGTAAAAAGGAGGTTTGCATTTAGTTCAAGACCTCCAAATAATGTGACTTTGTAGAGAAAGACAGTGTCCCTCGAATCTGGTGGCATTCACTGGTGTATAATATGCTTCAGAATCCAATTGTAGAAGGATGGCTACTTTATCATATTTCTGCATCCACTTCTCAACTCCTCCTGCCAACCACCTCTATGAATTTGAAGTCAGTGGACATGTGAGACCTGGTGAAAGAAAGCAAAGCCTTGGGACGTGCAGAAAACCAGACATAAAATGCTGCTAAGGATTTCTGCTCCCTAGATCAGATGAAAGCCTCAGAACCAATGCAGAGAATCCTAGAGTAAGAAGTAGAACATAGCAGCAGTAGGAAGAGTAGGACATGAAAAGATCTTGGGCTCCCAAAGGGTTCAGAGACTGAAAAAGATATTCCTAGGAAAACCTGTTGACCTTGATTTCAGAGCAGCTTTCCAGGAACTAAAGAGTCATTTGGTGAGCTGAATCTTGTAGTTTGTTAGGCAATGGCACCCTACTCCGGTACTCTTGCCTGGAAAATCCCATGGACGGAGGGGCCTGGTGGGCTGCAGTCTGTGGGGTCACTGAGGGTCGGACACAACTGAGTGACTTCACTTTGACTTTTCACTTTCATGCATTGGAGAAGGAAATGGCAACCCACTCCAGTGTTCTTGCCTGGAGAATCCCAGGGACGGGGAGCCTGGTGGGCTGCCGTCTATGGGGTCGCACAGAGTCGGACACGACAGAAGCGACTTAGTAGCAGCAACAGCAGCAGGACAGAGACTAACATGTCTATCTCATCTTTGAGAACTGATGCTAAGATAGCCTGGTAGCTGAACTTGAGCCCCACTGAATGGGCAATGGAAATTTGCAGTCTGTACAAAAGGAATCTAACAGACACAGAGGGAAAATGCTGGAGAATCTGGCAGCCTCAACAAACAAAATAATAACACTTAAGATTACATTACAATATGCAAAAAAAAAAAAAGGACTTCAGAGAACCAGATAATGTCAGTTTTCATTATTCATGGCTGTCATTTTATACATAACGCTGCAAACACTCAATTAGCAAATACTGAACTATTGCTCTTTGGGGAAATAAAGGGTCAGGCTCCTACAAGCTTCTAACCACAGCATTCTCATTAGCCTATCAATATATAGCTTTGTTTTCATGTGTTTGTGTTTAAGGATACTTTAGCTATTACATATGGTAATATGTACCATTAACATTATACTTAACAGGTGAACAGATAACAATAGATAAAAGGATATAAAAAAAACAGTTAATACATTAAAAATGCATTGAGTTAAAGAAAGGCTGGAGTCTGAATCCTGAAAGTCTCATACGATCTAGGCAAGACTGATATTAGACAAGACACACCAAGCCAAAGTCAGACAAGGTACTTTGTTTTTGAATCTCAGGGATAAAGAAAAAACATTTAAAGCTACCATACAGAAAGAACAATAATTTACAAAGATAAAAAAGGATCAAACTGGCATGGAAATTCGTATCCACAGTCCCAAAGAAGAAGATAATGGAATAGCATTGTGAGGATGCTGAGAATGAATTTTCACCCAAGATTTCTACCTCCAACTAAGATGATATTTATCTGCTGTTGTAAAAGAAGTTTGTAGGTATTTAAGGATTCAGGGAATGTATTACCTACACCTCACAGAAGAAAATACTGAAGTACAGACTCTAATCAAACAAGAAAGGAATCAAACGAGGGATCTCAAGACAGGAGAAGATGGGATGGAAGGGGGAGAAGTAAATAAAAGTAAGAGTCCAGGTTGTCATTGTTCAGTTTCTAGGTTGTGTTTGACTCTTTCTAAGACGCCACAAACTATAGCCCCCTGTCCGTGGGATTTCCCGGGCAAGCATACTGGAGTGGGTTGCCATTTTCTTCTCCAGGGGATCTTCCTGTCCTAGGAATTGAAACTGAGTCTCCTGCATTGGCAGGCAGATTCTTTTCCACTGAGTCACCAGAAAAGCCCCAAGAGCAGAGATAGAGATTACATAATTATTGAAAGTCTTGGAAGGCATTGCATACATACCAAAGAAGAATTCCTAAAATAAAAGTCACATTCTATAAGACAAAATGTCTAAAAGTAGAAGAACCAAACTCCTTCTGTGAATAAAACCCTAAAGATGTGTGATAGACCAGAAAGTAGAAGTAAAAATATTTTTAAAATTCTTATTATGCTGAAGTAAGAAGCTAGCAATGGGCAGGTGGGTTAAAAATCTTGCCTGCGAGTAATAACTGGTACCTTATGTTAATACAATAGAAGAATTCTGAGAAAGGGGAGGTAATTGGTGGTGGTATCAAAAAGGAAAACATAATTTGTAAACTAATAAAGGGATAAACAGAGATGTATAGTAACTAGAAGAGACCAGCCACAAGAAATAAAAGGAAAAACCTGGAAATAACAATATGCAATAAATAGTCAATAGAATATGAAAGAAACAAATCCTCTATCAGTTCAGTCCCTCAGTTGTGTCCGACTCTTTGCTGCCCCATGGACTGCAGCAGGCCCAGCTTCCCTGTCCATCACCAACTCCCGTAGCTTGCTCAAACTCACGTCCATCGAGTCGGTGATGCCATCCAGTTAATTTATCCTCTCTTGTCCCGTTCTCCTCCTACCTTCAATCTTTCCCAGAATCAGGGTCTTTTCCAGTGAGTCAGTTCGTATCAGGTGGCCAAAGTATTTGAGTTTCAGTGTTAGCATCAGTCCTTCTAACGAATATTCAGGACTGATTTCCTTTAGAATTGTCTGCTTTTATCTCCTTGCAGTCCAAGAGACTGAAAATCCTTATAGTTGTTCTTTATAATTTATGTGAATGACAAAGACTGCCAAACTTACTTAAAAGTAAAACCTGTCTCCATATGGTTGACACAAATGAATTTAAGACAAAGTAATAGAGAAAACTGAAAAGAAAAAGATGCATAAAAATATACCAAGCATACAATTAAAAGGTCAAAACAGCAACATTAGTATTACATACACTGGAATTAATTCACATATTGTGCATATTTAAATTGTATGTGTGTATATATATATATTGCCCTGTTCTTTGAATATATATTATACATTTTTAAATATGTCTAGCAAAAATTTTCAAAAATTGATCATATTTATGACTAGGAAAAAGCTTAAGAAATTCAAAAATAGAAATTTGATAGATTATATGCTGTGATCAAAATCATCATGATTGATCTTAAACAATTAATAAAATATCATCCCAAATTATTAACTACTTGGAATTTTAAAAAACCTATAATTGCAAGTGAAATTACAAACCATCTAAAGAACACGAAAAAGAGAGAACTTTATATCAAAACCTTGCTGCTGCTGCTGCTAAGTCGCTTCAGTCGTGTCCGACTCTGTGCGACCCCATAGACAGCAGCCCACCAGGCTCCCCCATCCCTGGGATTCTCTAGGCAAGAATACTGGAGTGGGTTGCCATTTCCTTCTCCAATGCATGAAAGTGAGAAGTCAAAGTGAAGTCACTCAGTCGTGTCCGACTCTTAGCGACCCCATGGACTGCAGCCCACCAGGCTGCTCCATCCATGGGATTTTCCAGGCAAGACTCAAAACCCTGGGGGCACAACAAATCAATATAGAGAGAAAAATACAGAGTAATGGCATTGTTTTATAAGAAGGAAGACAAAATATAAAGGAAATTAAGCTTCTTTTTAGGAAATAAGAACCAAGAATAACCCAAAAGGTCTCAATGAAGAAAGATTTATTCAAGCAAAAGCTCAAATTAATGAAATATATAAAAAGGAATATATTTTAGGATAAATATATAAAAAATCTGATTCTTCAAAAAGATTAATGATATAAATAAATGCCTTCTGAAGCTGACTAATGAAAAAAGACAAACAGTAAAATATTCATGGTTCAAAATGAAATGGGAGGTGTAAACACATATAAAAGAGATTTTTAAGAATTACAAGTTAATAATATGTATACATTCATGGCAAATAAATAAACATGTAAACAAACCCAGAAAAATGGAAATCTTCCAGTCAAAGTACAAACTTTTGGAAGAAAGAAACAGATTAATTATTAAAAAAAAAAGAGGATTGGAAAAGTGATTAGAGATTTGGTCTGAGGACCAGATGGCTTATTCCCAGTGTTATTTCAAAACTTTTGACAATACAATAAGACCGGAAAGCTCAACTTTTAAAATAACCGTGTAGCCAACATAACCTTGATACTAAGGTTAGTGTTAACATTAAGTACTGAAATTTTTTTTTAATTTGAATTTATTTGTTTTAATTGGAGTCTAATTACTTTACAATATTGTATTGGTTCTGCCACACATCAACATGCATCCACCACAGGCATACACGTGTTCCCCGTCCTGAACCCTCCTCCGACCTCCCTCCCTGTACCATCCCTCCAGGTCATCCCAGTGCACCAGCCCCAAGGATCCTATATCGAACCCAGACGGACGATTCATTTCTTATATGATATTATACATGTTTCCATGCCATTCCCCCAAATCATCCCAGCCTCTCCCTCTCCCACAGAGTCCAAAAGACTTCTATGCATCTGTGTCTCTTTTGCTGTCTTGCATACAGGTTATTGTTACCATCTTTCTAAATTCCATATATATCCGTTAGTATACTGTATTGGGGACTTCCCTGATGGCTCAGATGGTAAAGTGTCTGTCTACATTGTGAGAGACCTGGGTTGGGAAGATTCCCTGGAGAAGGAAATGGCAACCCACTCCAGTACTCTTGCCTTGAAAATCCCATGGATGGAGGAGCTTGGTGCAGGCTACTATCCATGCGGTCGCAAAGAGTCGGTCACGACTGAGCGACTTCACTTTCTTTCTTTCTTATACTGTATTGGTGTTTTTCTTTCTGGCTTACTTCACTCTGTATAATAGGCTCCAGTTTCCTCCACCTCATTAGAACTGATTCAAATGTATTCTTTTTAATGGCTGAGTAATACTCCATTGTATATATGTACCACAGCTTTCTTATCCATTCATCTGCTGATGGACACCCAGGTTGCTTCCATGTCCTGGCTATTATAAACTGTGCTGCGATGAACATTGGGGTACACGTGTCTCTTTCATTTCTGGTTTCCTTGGTGTGTATGTCCAGCAGTGGGATTGCTGGGTCATAAGACAGTTCTATTTCCAGTTTTTAAAGGAATCTTCACACTGTTCTCTATAGTGGCTGTACTAGTTTGCATTCCCACCAACAGTGTAAGAGGGTTCCCTTTTCTCCACACCTTCTCCAGCACTTATTGCTTGTAGACTTTTGGATAGCAGCCATTCTGACTGGTGTGAGATGGTACCTCATTGTGGTTTGGATTTGCATTTCTCTAATAATGAGTGATGTTGAGCATCTTTTCATGTGTTTGTTAGCCATCTGTATGTCTTCTTTGGAGAAAGGTCTGTTTAGCTCTTTGGCCCATTTTTTGATTGGGTCGTTTATTTTTCTGGAATTGAGCTGCAGGAGTTGCTTGTATATTTTTGAGATTAGTTCTTTGCCAGTTGCTTCATTTGCTATTATTTTCTCCCATTCTGAAGGCTGTCTTTTCACCTTGCTTAGAGTTTCCTTTGTTGTTCAGAAGCTTTTAATTTTAATTAGGTCCCATTTGTTTATTTTTCCTTTTATTTCCAATATTCTGGGAGATGGGTCATAGAGGATCCTGCTGTGATTTATGTCAGAGAGTGTTTTGCCTACGTTCTCCTCAATGAAGAAAAGACAATCTCTTTAACAAGTGGTGCTGGGAAAACTGGTCGACCACTTGTAAAAGAATGAAACTAGAACACTTTCTAACACCATACACAAAAATAAACTCAAAATGGATTAAAGATCTAAACATAAGACCAAAAACTATAAAACTCTTAGATGAAAAATTCTTTAAAAAAGAAAACAATGGCAATAATTACAAAATAATTATAAAAATATAAAAAAATAGAAAAATAATTACAAAAACCGTCTTTATCATATGGAAGGCCACAATTTTAACATTAACTAATGTACTATGATCTGGTAGGGTTTTTTCAAAGATACTCTATCAGGAATCCTCTTAAAATGGGAATAACAAAATGTTGAAGGCCAGTGTGGTTTCAGCAGGAACTCTGCACCAGATAATCTGCTAAATGATTTACATGCATTAGCTCAATTCCTCTCTCACTGTAATCCTGTTTGGTTAACAATTAGCAGTGAATTTTGAAGATAAGAAACATAAGGCTTTAAGAAGATAAGTTAAACTTCCATGATCACACAGAGCAAAGTGGTAGGGCTGGGAGCCTCACCTGGGAAGTACTGCTTCTCAGTCCTGCTCTTAACCCCTTTACTGCAGAGCTGCATGTTAGGAGCAGGAAGGAGGTAGGGGAAGAACACAGGATCAGATGCTGGAAAGAAATTCGATAAAATTCAGTAGCTATTACAATTATAGCTAAGAAAAATAATATTAGAAAAATGAACTGTTACCTAGTTTCATTGGGCTTCCCAGGAGGCACTAGTGGCAAAGAACCCGCCTCCAATGCAGGAGACGCAAGAGACGTGGGTTCAATCCCTGGGTGGGGAAGATCGCCCAGAGTAGGAAATGGCAACCCACTCCAGTATTCTTGCCTGTGAAATGCCGTGGACAGAGGAGTCTGGCAGGCTACAGACTATGAAGTCACAAGATTTGGGCATGATCGAGGGACTGATCATATAATAGTTTATTATTTATAAAAATCTCCTCTCAAACATCATTCTCAAAAAGTGAAACTCTGAAGCTGTTTCTCTTAAAATGAAGCACAAGATGAGATGACCATCAGCTCCATCAATTTTCAATATTTTTGTAGGTTCTTGCAAATGGAATGCAACATAAAATTTAAAAAAATAATCTAAAACACTTTGTAAAAGAATCCTCAGGGTTTTTGCTCCAGCAATTCTAAACCTGGCCCCTAAATCACAATGATCTTCTACCCCTCTGATCAGGACCATTGACTTACAAATAGAACATCCCTTTTTCTGACCTCACTTTCTCCTCTAACACCACAGCTCTTTATCTTTGCTCTTCTTTGCCTCAAAATACGTTAACGTGGTGGTTGTTATGTATTTGTATTGAATAGTTCATCAGGCTCTTCCCACCCATTTACTCTTACCACACTCCAAGCTAGCTACCATTCCACCCAAAATGCTCATATGAAGATGACAGATGACCTCCATGCTTTGGAAGCCTTTGGTCAATTTAATCTCTCCCAAAGATGGGTGCTGTAGCATGCCACCCAGGTTCCCTTATCAAGGTTAAACCATTCATTCCTGAAGCTGCCAGGAGTGTTGGCTGCTCACAGCTGAGTCTCTCCCAGGAATTTCCCCTAAGGGATTGTATGCAGTATTTTGTGGGGGCTTCATCCAGTGACTAGTCTGTGCCAGGCCACCAAGGCTTTATTTGAATTTAAGATAATATCTGAGTGGCCATCTTCTGCTCCTGAGTTCCTATCGAGTGTGGCTGAAGCCTTCCTTGCAAACACTTTGCTTTCTTCTCTTCTTCCTCTACCCAGTCCTGCCTCCCTCACTACCTCTCGGGTGTCCCAATCCACACACCACCTTCTTAGACATCTCTGTCTCTATGTCTTTTCCCTAGGACACTGACCTGTGACAGACAGCAGCAGCATTCGAGGTTTCCCATAATCCTCAAGTCCCTGACATGCTCTCACTGCTTCCTGAGTTCTCTCTTATAACATGGCATCCCCTTTTCAGTCTTCTTTGCTGATTTCTCTTCCTGTCCTCAAATTTTAATATCATAGTGGTCTGGAACCATATTCTCGATCTGCTCTGTCTACATTCCCTTCTTGGCGATATATCTGCAGTTGCCCCCCTACCCCAGATTGCCCACCGCACAACCCTCTCCAACTCAGTTGAAGGAAACTCTATCCTTCCAGATTCTCAAACCCAAACCCTCAAGTCATCTCTGACTCCTTCCCTTTTTCTCAGATCCAGCATCTGATCCAACAAGAACTCCTGTGGGCTCCACCATCAGATTACATCCAGCTCTTCACTGCTTCTCACCTTCTCATACCCCATACTGTCACCTCTGCTCAGAGACACCACACCCTCTCCCCCAGATTCCTTAAACAGCATCCTCACAACTCTTCCTGTAGTCTCGACCTACAATTGTTTTTTCTTCAACAGAACAACCAGGGTGATTCTTTCAAAACATGAGTCAGATCATGTCATTTATCTGCTCAAAAAGCTGTAATGGCCATCATAGGCATTCGACAGAAACAATTGCCCACTTACTGAAATCATCTTTACAGTCAATAAGTTGGAATGCTTCTCTCTCTGATTCAAATGATTGGCTTTCCACAGTTAGCCTATGTACAAATGTATATCTGTATTTATATAAATTATATATATACCATGTATATTTATATGGAGTATCTATTATCTTTATGTATATGTATGTATACGCATTTGGAATATTGGGGACAGGCCACCCAAGATGGGAGGGTCATGGTGGAAAGGTCTGACAGAATGTGGTCCACTGGAGAAGGAAATGGCAAACCATTTCAGTTTTCTTGCCTTGAGAACCCCATGAACAGTATGAAAAGGCAAAATGATAGGACACTGAAAGAGGAACTCCCCAGGTCAGTAGGTGCCCAATATGCTACTGGAAATCAGTGGAGAAATAACTCCAGAAAGAATGAAGGGATGGAGCCAAAGCAAAAACAATACCCAGTTGTGGATGTGACTGCTGATAGAAGCAAGGTCTGATGCTGTAAAGAGCAATATTGCATAGGAACCTGGAATGTCAGGTCTATGAATCAAGGCAAATTGGAAGTGGTCAAACAAGAGATGGCAGGAGTGAATGTCGACATTCTAGGAATCAGTGAACTAAAATGGACTAGAATGGGTGAATTTAACTCAGATGACCATTATATCTACTACTGTGGGCAGGAATCCCTTAGAAGAAATGGAATAGCATTCATGGTCAACAAAAGAGTCTGAAATGCAATACTTGGATGCAATCTCAAAAATGACAGAATGATCTCTGTTTGTTTCCAAGGCAAACCATTCAATATCACAGTAATTCAAGCCTATGTCCCAACCAGTAACGCTGAAGAAACTGAAGTTGAACTGTTCTATGAAGACCTACAAGACCTTTTAGAACTAACACTCAAAAAAGATGTCATTTTCATTATAGGGGACTGGAATGCAAAACTAGGAAGTCAAGAAGCACCTGAGTAACAGGCAAATTTGGCCTTGGAGTACGGAATGAAGCAGGGCAATGGCTAATAGAGTTTTGCCAAGAGAACACTGGTCATAGCAAACACCCTCTTCCAACAACAGAACAAAAGACTCTACACATGAACATCACCAGATGGTCAATACTGAAATCAGATTGATTATATTCTTTGCAGCCAAAGATGGGGAAGCTCTATACAGTCAGCGAAAACAACCGGGAGCTGACTGTGGCTCAGACCATGAACTCCTTATTGCCAAATTCAGACTGAACTTGAAGAAAGTGGGGAAAACCACTAGACCATTCAGGTATGACCTAAATCAAATCCCTTATGATTATAAGTGGAAGTGAGAAATAGATTTAAGGGACTAGATCTGATAGATAGAGTGCCTGATGAACTATGGACTGAGGGTCATGACATTGTACAGGAGACAGGGATCAAGACCATCCCCATGGAAAAGAAATGCAAAAAAGCAAAATGGCTACCTAAGGAGGCCTTACAAATAGCTGTGAAAAGAAGAGAAGCAAAAAGCAAAGGAGAAAAGGAAAGATATAAGCATCTGAATGCAGAGTTCCAAACAATAGCAAGGACAGATAAGAAAGCCTTCCTCGGTGATCAGTGCAAAGAAATAGAGGAAAACAACAGAATGGGAAAGACTAGAGATCTCTTCAAGAAAATTAGAGATACCAAGGGAACATTTCATGCAAAGATGGGCTCGATAAAGGATAGAAAATGTATGGACCTCACAGAAGCAGAAGATATTAAGAAGAGGTGGCAAGAATACACAGAAAACTGTACCAAAAAGATCTTCATGACTCAGATAATCATGATGGTGTGATCACTCACCTAGAACCAGACATCCTTGAATGTGAAGTCAAGTGGGCCTTAGAAAGCATTACTACAAACAAGGCTAGTGGAGGTGATGGAAATGCAGTTGAGCTATTTCAAATCCTAAAAAATGATGCTGTGAAAGTGCTGGACTCAATATGCCAGCAAATTTGGAAAACTCAGCAGTGGCCACAGGACTGGAAAAGGTCAGTTTTCATTCCAATCTCAAAGAAAGGCAATGCCAAAGAATGCTCAAACTATCACCCAATTGCACTCATCTCACATGCTAGTTAAGTAATGCTCAAAATTCTCTAAGCCAGGCTTCAGCAATACGTGAACCGTGAACTTCCAGATGTTCAAGCTGGTTTTAGAAAAGGCAGAGGAACCAGAGATCAAATTGCCAACATCTGCTGGATCATGGAAAAAGCAAGAGAGTTCCAGAAAAACATCTATTTCTGCTTTATTGACTATGCCAAAGCCTTTGACTGTGTGGATCACAATAAACTGTGGAAAATTCTGAAAGAGATGGAAATACCTAGACCACCTGACCTGCCTCTTGAGAAACCTATGTGCAGGTCAGGAAGCAACAGTTAGAACTGGACATGGAACAACAGACTGGTTCCAACTAGGAAAAGGAGTATGTCAAGGCTGTATATTGTCATCCTGCTTATTTAACTTCTATGCAGACTACATCATGAGAAACGCTGGGCTGGAAGAAGCACAAGCTGGAATCAAGATTTCCAGGAGAAATATCAATAACCTCAGATATGCAGATGACACCACCCTTATGGCAGAAAGTGAAGAGGAACTAAAGAGCCCCTTGATGAAAGTGAAAGAGGAGAGTAAAAAAGTTGGCTTAAAGCTCAACATTTGGAAAACAAAGATCATGGCATCTGGTCCCATCACTTCATGGCAGATAGATGAGGAAACAGTGAAAACAGTGTCAGACTTTATATCTGGGGGCTCCAAAATCACTGCAGATGGTGATTGCAGCCATGAAATTAAAAGATGCTTACTCCTTGGAAGGAAAGTTATGACCAACCTAGATAGCATATTGAAAAGCAGAGACATTACTTTGCTAACAAAGGTCCATCTAGTCAAGGCTATGGTTTTTCCAGTGGTCATGTATGGATGTAGAGTTGGACTGTGAAGAAAACTGAGCACCGAAGAATTGATACTTTTGAACTGTGAGATACTTTTGAACTCTTGAGAGTCCCTTGGACTGCAAGAAGATCCAACCAGTCCATTCTGAAGGAGATCAGTCCTGGGTGTTCACTGGAAGGAATGATGCTAAAGCTGAAACTCCAGTACTTTGGCCACCTCGTGTGAAGAGTTGACTCATTGGAAAAGACTCTGATGCTGGGAGGGATTGGGGGCAGGAGGAGAAGGGGATGACAGAGGATGAGATGGCTGGATGGCATCACCGACTCGATGGACATGAGTTTGGGTGAACTCCGGGAGTTGGTGATGGACAGGGGGGCCTGGCGTGCTGCGATTCATAGGGTCGCAAAGAGTCAGACACGACTGAGCTACTGAACTGAACTGAACTGGGATCCTGACTCACATGGATTAGTTAGCTTAAGGAATTGGAATTTGATTAGACAGAAAAGGAAACCTCTGACACCAGATCCATAGTAGTGACCGCTCATGATTAAGGCCAATAAGAAGCAAACTCTTCCTTAGTTTGGGTAACACAAGGGCAAAAGATGTCCCAAGATCCAGCAAAACACCCTTCTAACATTGCCTTTAATGAGTGTTTATAGGGCTTCCCTGGCGGCCCTAGATGGTAAAGGATCTGCCTGCAATGTAGGGGACCCATGTTTGATCCCTGGGTGGGGAAGATCCTCTGCAGAAGGGAATGGCTAACACACCAGTGTTCTTGCCTGAGAATTCCATGGAAAGAACAGCCTGGTGGGCTACAGTTGATGGTGTCATAAAGAGTCAGATGCGACTGAGTAGCTAAATACAGCACAGCATGCAGCTATGTATGCATATGTATATACACTATTGGTTTCCCAGGTGGTTCAGTGGTAAAGAATCCACCTGCTGATGCAGGACGGAGGAGGCAATGGCACCCCAATCCAGTACTCTTGCCCAGAAAATCCCATGGACGGAGGAGCCTGGTAGGCTGCAGTCCATGGGGTCACTAGGAGTCGGACACAACTGAGTGACTTCACTTTCACTTTTCACTTTCATGCATTGGAGAAGAAAATGGCAACCCACTCCAGTGTTCTTACCTGGAGAATCCCAGGGACAGGGGAGCCTGGTGGGCTGCTGTCTATGGGGTTGCACAGAGTCGGACACGACTGAAGCAACTTAGCAACAGCAGCAGCAGCTGATGCAGGAAACACAGGAGATGCAGGTTCAGTCTCTGGGTGGGGACGATTCCCTGGAGGAGGAAACGACAACCCACTCCAGTTTTCTTGCCTGGGAAATCCCATGGACAGAAGAGCCTGGTGGACTGCAGTCCAGGGGGTTGAAAAAGAGTTGGACGTGACTAAGCATGCACACACACATCACATGAACTGTAACATTTCTTTCTTCTTATATAACTATTGAGTTAAAATACATCATAGTATATTTAGGGCAATAACTCTCTTGATCCACTTTAATTACTTCGCTCTATAATTTGTACTCTGATCAATCACTGCAAATGATCTTATTCTTTTCTTCTTAGGGGGCCGAAAAATCTATTTTCTTTCATCCATATTACATTTAAAAATTATCATGAGCCCAACCAAGGGCTTAGTGGGTCACTGTTCATTATTACAGATTTTATTATAAGGATCATCTGGGAGCCATCCAAATAGTAAACAATCAGGGAATGAATAAAGAAGTTCTAGTGCATCTCTGATAGAATAGCAGCTATGTAGACACAAAGATGTACAACTGATGCTTGCTTAGAGTTCATAATGAATCCCCCTACACCTCACCTGAGCATATATAGTATTTTGTCAGAAGTCATTAGCTTTTGCCTTCATCTGTTTAAGAAGTCTCACCCAGTTATTTCTGAATATCATCAAAGGAGAATGTCTCACGGAGTGCATGGGGTAGCAGTGGGGTCTGAGGGTGGTCTGTACCTGAAGCCCTGAAGTGGCATTCTCTTTCTGCTTCTGTTTTCCCTGCCTGAGTTTTTGCCGATGACCACTACCTTCAAAATTTCTGCTATTGGGTGCACGATTCACAAGCCTGTCCCAAGACAGTTGTCTCTGATGCTTCTGAAATCACAGTCCTCCTGGTACCAGAGAAAAGCAAGGACCATGCCGTTGCAAGTCGTCAAGATCTCATTGTATTTCTCTTAAGATTTCTTTTTTTTTTTTTTTTTTCAATATGGACCGTTTTTAGGTCTTTCTGAATTTGTTCCAATATCACTTCTGTTTATGTTTTGATTTTTTGGCCACGAGGTATGTGGGATCCTACTCCCTGACTAGGGATTAAACCTGTACCCCCTGCGTTGGAGGAGAAGTCCTAAGCATTGGACCACTAGGAAATTCCTCTCTTATTTCTGAAAGAAGGTGGAGAAATCATCCTTTTCATGAAGTTCTAAGAATCCATTCCAAATTAACTGAAGGTCTTTTCTCCAAGTTCAAGTGTAAGTCCACGTGGCCTCCACAAACACGACCAGGCCATCTGCACACTCATTGTTTCCCTTCTCAGCAACTGAGGTTTTTTACCTGCAAAGCAGCACGTGACAACATACGGTGGAGAATATATATATTCTCCCTCTCTCACTAGACATACCTGACCCATGAGTAGTTACATACCAAGTTCAATCTATACCCTCTTCTACAAAAACATGTCAAAACATATCTGTGAATTACACTAAGTGAAATGAGTGGGTGAAGATATTTTAGATAATTGTGTAGAAAGTTACACGAACATCAATATAGAATACGGGAGACTTGTTCCACTCATATTTTCACTTTCCATATTCTCAGTAATGAGCTTTACTTTATGCTTACATTAGTCATGGGAGAAATAATAAAAGTGTAGGAAAGATAAAAGCTGTTCAATTTGTGAATAATAAAAGCTCATTGTGTTTACAGTAGGTGCTATATTCTCATTTTGTTGAAGTTAATCTTTATAATAAACTTGTAAGATAACTATGACTCCAATTCTATTAATGGTCAAATTGAGGTTCAGTAGAATTCCTTCAAAAGATAGGGATATCTGTTTTGTTTTTTTCTCTGATCTCACTCCCTTTTACTGGAAATCTCATAATCCTTTGGGGGAAGTTATTCCCACATTCCATATGCTACCATTGATAATTTTGCTCATCTGGACAGTAAATTGGTCCAAGGGTAAGCACGTGACCTGTGTTGAACCTACCAGACTCTTTTTATGGGACATTTGAATTGATACTATGGAGAGCATGCTAGTCTCTCTCTGGTGGTCAACCTGTGAGCTCCGAGGTTCTTCGAGGTTCATAATGCATTGTCCCTGGCAGGAGCTTATTTACAGGAGGGTTTATGAAACCCAGATGTAGGGGCAGAAGACGAAAGAGAGACCTGGCAGCTCCCACACTTGTGATTTTCTCCAAGGCTCGGTTCCCCAGGGTGATGTCCAGCAATCTCTTTCTGTGCCTCAGCTAAATCTAGCTGTCTTGCTGATGTTTGCAACACCTGCCCTCAAAAAGCCGTGTGCCATTTGACAGGTAAACGGAGAACCATCATTTGAACCTGTTTCCAAACCCCCATTCTTTACACAACACTAGGCCACCTCCCACAAGCGACACAGGTGAGTACAGAACTCAGGGACAGAGGAAAGGGGTCAGGTCAGAGCCTTCCCTGCGGTTACAGGTCAGTGACCTTCAGATTAGTACCACTCCCTCCGGCCGGGCTTTTAAGATGTTATTTAGGCCACTTGTGTCTCATAAAAACTGACCTCAAAATGGGGTTCCCACTCTCAGGATTACATTAGTTCGCAAGTTGAATTTCTGGTCCTTAGGTTTTCATGTCTTCACTGGCTCAGGAGATGGAGTGCTGTTTTTCATTGCAGAACAGGCAGTACAGTGATGAGGCCTCAGTGGAGGAGAGGGAGGTAAGCTGAGTCCTAAGAGATGCTCCATGATTTCTCAAGCCTCAGAAGCTTCTCTTTGATCTGGCTTGGATCCCTGCCAAGCCTGGGGCACTGGTCTGTAAGTATAAGAGGTCTCTGCCTTGACCCCTCTCTCCGCCACCCTCCACTCATTCCCTTTCACTCCTGCTCTCACTTTCCCACCCTGCAGCTTCCCAATCAGGTGACAGAAATCTGAAACCTTCCCCAAGAAGAAGTGGAATGATTCAGCAGAATCAGCAAGCATTTAGAAAATTGAGCAAATGTAGACTGGACCTCAGTCTCTTCCAGGAACCAGTCACTTGATCTTAAGTTACTAGCTTGCTTTAGGTCTATTTTCTTCTCTAGAAAAAGAGTATAGAGTCAAGCTGCTAAAGCTATATCAAGGACTTTGCACTAGGCAATTCCCTTCTTCTCAGTTTGTTTCTGCCTAGAATGTTTTACTTTTTCAAGAAATATTTGTTGAATGAGCAAACATCTCTGTTTGACCTTATCCTATATGACCATTAAGAGGGTGGCTCTATTGCCCTGAACTCTATGCTCTTTTCTATGATATTTCCTGAGTATGTGTGTATGTGTGTATGTGTGTATGTGTGTGTGTTAGTCACTCAGTTGTGTCTGACTTTTTGTGACCCCCTGGACCGTAGCCCACCAGCCTCCTCTGTCCATGGAATTCTTCAGGCCAGAATACTGGAGTGGGCAGCTGTTCCCTTCTCCAGGGGATCTTCTCAACCCAGGGATTGAACCCAGGTCTCCCACGTTTCAGGCAGACTCTTTACTGTTTGAGCTACCCGGAAAGCCCATTTATTGAGTATATACTATGTGTTAAGACCTGTACTATATGCATTCTTTCTCCTCATCTCTGAATTCCCCTATCGCCTTAAATAATAACAGCTAACGTGCTCCAGGAGGAAACCTAGTGCTGAGGAGAGAGAAGCTGCCCTAAAATAAAACAGTTCAGCGAAGAGAAGAGACACCTCCTCCTTGCTCTCCACTGCCTACACCTGGCAAGACGCAGAAGCAGACAGACAACCTCGGTGAGTCATGTCCCGCCCTGAGCCTCTGTCTCCTCCTTGCACGGAGCCGCTATGAGGATCCAATAAGAAGATGACTAGTTGGTACTCATATACAGTAAGTGCTCAATTACTACTCCATCATAGTCCTAACGGCACTCTTATTGCATCAGGGTAACAAAGAAAATCGTGGAAACCAAGAAGCAATTTAATTTTGTGTAAAAGGAAATCTATTTCTCACTTCCTTTTGGTTCATCAGTTTTGCTTTTCTTCTTTTCAGGGCTAGTGGTCCCAAGCTAACTGGAGGCATGTTTAGAGAATACTAAATTAATTTCCTTCATGTTCAAAACAATTAAACTGTCTGAGTTGGCAATGTCTACTCTGAAAAGATGGCAGCTTTACTAAATTCTTCTATTACCTTCCCAGGTAACTTTGGCAGTCAATTCTCAGGTCACTGCATTCCTAGGTCACTTATAAAATGCTCCTTCCCAATAAGATGGAGAAGGCAATGGCACCCCACTCCAGTACTCTTGCCTGGAAAATCCCATGGATGGAGGGGCCTGTTGGGCTGCAGCCCATGGGGTCGCTAGGAGTTGGACGTGACTAAGCGACTTCACTTTCACTTTTCACTTTCATGCATTGGAGAAGGAAATGGCAACCCATTCCAGTGTTCTTGCCTGGAGAATCCCAGGGACGGGGAAGCCTGGTGGGCTGCCATCTCTGGGGTCACACAGAGTCGGACACGACTGAAGCGACTTAGCAGCAGCAGCAGCAGCTGCTGCATATTAGTGTGGGTAAGTGCATATGCATGTGTGTATGTTGGAAAGATTTACCAAGATTCTTAATCAAGTGTGAAACTGTTTGCAAAAGATCAAGGAGGACATTATTAAGTGAACCTGAACTGGCAGCTACTGAGATCTGAGGAGATTTATTTCGTAGGTAAGCAATAATCTCTTAATAAAATCTTGAATGATGTGTGGGAGAATTGGGCAGGCGGCAGACAAATGAAAGCAGGGTAAAATTAAAATGTCAAAGGTGCATTGAATCAAATGAAACAAGAACGGTGGTGGGAGGACTGGGAGAAATCTGAACAAGTACAAACCCAGAGTTTCCAGGGAGGAAACAAACCTGAAAAATGCAACGTGCATCGGCTATACTGGCCATCCAACAGGTGAATGCTGCTTCTCGGGTCGGGGGGAATCTTAACAAACTGAAGAATCTAGAGGAGAAACCAAGACGGCAGAGAGTTTGGAAGCCTGATCCTGCCAGGGAGTTGAACACTGCGAGGATGTTGGGCTTGAGAAACTCGAGAGAGTGATGGTCCCTGAATCCAGAGCAGGGTCGGTTGTCAGATGGAGGATAATGGAGGACTGTTAACCTTCCCAGAAGCAGAGACAGGAAAGTGAGGTCTTCAATTCAACCTCTATGGAGGTCGGGAGCATGATGAGAATGAGCAAGGTGGACGAGGTGTTGGGCTCACTCAGAGTGCAACTAAAACCAGAAGACAACTGCTAAAGGGCAAAGTGTGTTAGTTGCTCAGTTGTGTCTGACTGTTTGCAATGCTATGGGCTGTAGCCTGCCCGCCAGGCTCCTCTCTCCATGGGATTCTCCAGGCAAGAATACTGGAGTGGGTTGCCATTTCCTTCTCCAGGGGATCATCCCAACCCAGGAATAGAATCCGGGTCTCCTGCATTGCAGGTGGATTCTTTACCATCTGAGCCACCAGGGAAGTAGAAACCAACCCTCTGTTGACAAGTCTTCTGATTTTTCAAATGAAGGCAGATAAGTGAAATCTATTTCTATTACTGATAATCCATGTTAAACATTGAACCTCCAGGCAATAAAGCAGAATATCTCTAAGGGCCACGGGCATCTACTGTACAGCTTTAATTGGAACTGCCTAATCATTAGGAGTTAGGTTTGTGTTCTGCAATAAAGGACTGATTTCTAATGAGTTGAACTGCTCAAAATGGGCAGGAGCTTACTGGCTGTGTGGGTGGAGGAATGAACTCTCCTGTCATGAGAAATGTTTAAGCATAAGGATACTAGATTAAAAATGTCGAAATGTTGGATGGAGAGACTTTTTATCAAACCCACTCTTTAAAATTAAAATGCCTTGATCTCTTCCCAGAGAGTCCTACAGTAGATATGTGGCAGGACCAGACACTGGGGTATTACTGGGACTCCAAGAAGACATGGGCAGAGGATATCCTGTTCGAGGACCACCACGATTCCATCCTCCTGAGATCTGAGAGATGTGGAGCAATGAGTGTCAGTCACTCAGTCGTGCCCGACTCTCTGCAACCCCATGGACTGAAGTCCACCAGGCTCCTCTGTCCATGGGATCCTCCAGGCAAGGATACTGGCGTGGGTTGCCATACCCTTCTCCGATGGAGCAATGAGGAGACCCAAGAAACTGGAGCTGGATGATTAGGAGAACTGATCCAACACAGATAGGCAATAATAGACATCACACCACGCTGCTCTCTCTTATTTGAGTGACTATTAGAGGCAATCCAGAGCAGGGTCCAGGCAGTACAGGATTATTTCTGGAGTGTCTATCTCCTCCGCTTCAACGTAACCTGGGTAAGAGGAGGGAATTTCTTGACCTCCTGCACCAATGTTCCGCTGTGACTGCTCCACCTGGGAGTGACCCCCTTCTTCTTCTTCTGATATTTTCATGGCTGATTCCTTCCTTTCATTCAAGTCTCTGCTTGGACATCTTTTATTAAGTTACCTTTCTTACCTGCTTTAAAATTATGGCCTCTATCACTTCCTATCCCTTTATCTGGCATTAACTCTCCCAGGAGTATTTATCACTGACATTATTTGTATGGGCTTCTCTCATAGCTCAGTTAGTAAAGAATCTGCCTGCAGTGCAAGAGAACCGGAGTCGATTCCTGGGTCGGGAAGATCTCCTGGAGAAGGAAATGGCAACCTACTCCAGTATTCTTGCCTGGAGAATCCCATGGACAGAGGAGCCTGGTGGGCTACAGTCCACCGGGTCACAAGAGTCAGACACGACTTAGTGACTAAATCACCGCCACCACCATTGTTTGTATACTTATTTGTTTGTTAGTTTGATGTCTGTTTCTCTTTCTGAATTAGTAAATTTGAATGTCCTTTTCTCTCTTCCCTAGGTCTGGAGCACAGCGTGGTACACCTGAGATGCTTAATAAATATGTGTGGAATTAAAGAACACACAAAGGCAGAAAACCATGAAAAGATCCAGCAGGTCTGCTGAACAGACATGACTTCAGTGTACCTGGGCCTGTGGAGAGCGCTGTGTGCAGAAGAGGGCAAAAAGTGTAGGATACCTGGGGTCAGATTATGATTTTATGTCTTTTAAGCCAAGATAAGGACATTGAACATCACTTCGGAGGGAATAGGTAGCTGGAAATAACTTGACCTGACGTGACTCCATTGGAAAGGTCTGTCCAGGAAAAAAAAGCAGAAGGAAGGTCTGCTTCCCTGGTGGCTCAGAGGTTAAAGCGTCTGCCTACAGTGCGGGAGACCCAGGTTCGATCCCTGGGTCAGGAAGATCCACTGGAGAAGGAAATGGCAACCCACTCCAGTACTCTTGCCTGGAGAATCCCATGGAGGGAGGAGCCTGGTAGGCTACAGTCCATGGGTCACAAAGAGTCGGACATGACTGAGCGACTTCACTGTACTATACTATACCGTGGAGAGGTTATCGTTTGTGAGTTAGTGGAGGCCTCTGAATGGGTTTCGCTTGTGGCTTAGCTGGTAAAGAATCCGCCTGCAATGCGGGAGACCTGGGTTCGATCTCTGAGTTGGGAAGATCCCCTGGAGAAGGGAAAGGCTTCCCACTCCAGTGTTCTGGCCTGGAGAATGCCATGGACTGTATAGTCCATGGGATCACAGAGTCAGACACGACTGAGCACCTTTCACTTTCACTGTATGTGGGAAGGTGGTGGGGCTGCCGTCATCTTCCTGGAGGAGACTGGTTCCTCCTTGGTGTTTTCTAGCACTGAAAGCCCATTCGGCTGCCTTAGTCAGGTTGGAAAAGTCAAATCATTTCCAGAGGAACTTGAGAGTGGTTCCTAAGTTACACCCCCTATGAAATTTGACCCAAAATGTAGACATGAGGAGACGGGTTTGAACATCACTCAGGGTCCACACTGATCCAGACAGATAGACCAGATCCTGTCCTGTGAACGTGGGCAGGAGAGAATCAAAGCCTTGCGATGGCCTCCATTGGCTCTGACCATTTGCAAACTTCAGGCAAACAAGACAGGGGAGGCTTCTGAGCAAATTGAAGGCTGCGCGGGCAGCCCTGTTGGTCAGCTGTGTCCGTGTGCACCTGCCTGCATTCTATCCCCAGATCCTCTGCCTTCTGAAGGCTCGCCTCCCTAGCTCAGAGCTCTGGGGACCAGGACAGGTGGGGTCTTGGAGCCACCTTTCTCCCCCGATCTAGTAACTGGATTCCTAAGGTAATCCTCTGAGCCTGGGGACCCTGCAGTCCTGGTCAGGAGTCTTCCTCACTGAGCTCTGCCAGGTGCCTTCCAGGCCCAGCCCACAGTCTGCTTGGCCAGTGTCCTGATCTTTAGCCTACCTGCTCTTTGCCTTAAGACCCCCATGCACCCATCTCCCCCAAAAAACCTTTAGCAGTCAGAAAAGGAGCCCTTGCCACAAGGCCTCTCAGGGACTCTTGCATCTTGCTTTCTCCGTGTCCCCATCCTGCCCTGTTTCAGACCTGTTAGAAGGTGGCACCAGCCTGGGTGGAGGGGGTGGGGACGGAGAGCAAGATTGAGGTCAAGGCAGATGAATAATGAAGGAGCAGCAGCCCAGGGATGGGAACGATGATAGAGACTGATGACATCACCTCCTGTCTCTGCACAGAGTCAGCTGTGTCCTCATGGCACGAAAGAAGGCCAAGGGTCAATGTCAACATTTTAAACAAACAGATGGATAGAAGGCTGAGAGGGCTGAGTGACTTGCTGAAGTCAGCTGCTGAGTCAGGACACCACTTCCTGCCTGTTAACCCCTAGACCAGCATTTTTTCCTGTCCACCCTGCTGACTCCCTCTCTGAGGGTCTGGTAAGCGCTATTTTTTTTTTTTTTCCTTCCATTCTATACATTTTAGAGTTGAAAACCTAGCTTTAAAACCTAGCTCTGGGCACTTCCCTTGAGGTCCAATGGACAAGACTCCACACTTCTAATTAAAGGGCGGGGTTTGATCCCTAGTCCAAGAACTAAGATTTTCCATGCTGCGTGGCCAAATGGAGGCCAACATTCTCCTCTCTACCAGACAAAGGTACCTGGCTCTAGAGAGGAAGATGAGGGCAGAAACATATTTTCTAGGGCTTTTCTAAGAAGGCAGAAGTCTTCACAGCAGGAATTCCCTCCTTTTTGCTCTCAGTCAAGACTAAGAAGAGAGAAGAAGGGCTTTCGTATCAATGCCTTTCTCATAATCACTTTGTCTTACTGTTTTCCCACCTATAAAGTAGAAATAATAAGAGTTAGTACTATTGTGAGTATAGTATATAAAGCACACAGTAAACCCTGAGACAGCATTAACTGTCTTGATCACTGCTACAGGACTTCCCTGGTGGCTCAGTCAGTAAAGAATCTGCTTGCAATGCAGGAGACCAGGCTTGATCCTTGGGTGAGGAAGATCCCTTAGAGAAGGAAATGGCAACCCACTCCAGTGTTCTTGTCTGGGAAATTCCACGGACAGAGGTGCCTGGTAGGCCACAGTCCATGGGGTCGTGAAGAGTTGGACACGACTAAGTGATCAACAAAAAAATCATGTTCACTACATTAAACATAATTTATTTCAAGACTCATATTGACTAATTTGCAGCGGCCCTTAGAGTAGGGTTTTGAAGCCCCTCTGGGCTCAGCAGGAAACTGTCCAGCTGCATTCATGATGTAACATGGACTGGGGTGGTGGAGAGATATGGCCCCATGGTACTTGCCAATGCTCTGAAGCTCTATTTTCTCTTACAAATGCAAGTATTGGTATTAGAGATAGGTAATTATTTTCTAAATTCAAGTACAAAATGGAAGATGTGGAAATAAAACTCTCACTGCCTTTCCAGTTCCACTTTCTAAGTTTGCTTTTGTTCCCCAAGCTCCACAGTTAACAATGACAACCGGAGTAAAATGGGACTGGGAGGAACAAGTCTAGTAGATTTTGGAGTTTTGTCCAAAAACAGAAGGAATTTCTTTCTTCGGATGCATGCTCCTTCTGGAAGCCGATTTTGACAGACTCTTCCAGAACCGCCAGAGACTGCTGTTCTACCTTGGAGGGCACCCTGGAAATTATTCATGCCTTCTTATCTCATGAACTTCCTAACAAATTGCTTATTTGCTCTGCAGTTTGAGAACATTTTATTTTGCTGCAGGGGTTCTTGTTTATCTCAGAAACACTGAGCAGCTCTGATGAGCCGGAACAGAACATGCCAATTCTACCGTGTTCATTGAGCACCCACTGATGCTGGCGAGGGTGCCAGGCTCTTTGAAAACTCTCATCCCATTTAAGCCTCTTAAAACACCCTGGAGTGGATATTCTTCTCTCTTTTAAAGAAATTAAAGCTTGGCAAAGTTACAAAACTTACCCAAAGCCCTATAGCTCTAAATGGTGGCATCAGAAATAAAACCCAGCTTCATCCATCTCCATTAGTTCAGTTCAGTTCAGTTACTCAGTTGTGTCCAACTGTTTGCAAGCCAATGAATCACAGCTCGCCAGGCCTCCCTGTCCATCACCAACTCCCAGAGTTCACTCAAACTCACATCCATCGAGTCGGTGATGTTATCTCATCCTCTGTCATCCCCTTCTCCTCCTGCCCTCAATCCCTCCCAGCATCAGAGTCTTTTCCAATGAGTCAACTCTTCGCATGAGGTGCCCAAAGTATTGGAGTTTCAGCTTTAGCATCAGTCTTTCCAAAGAAATCCCAGGGCTGATCTCCTTCAGAATGGACTGGTTGGAACTCCTTGCAGTCCAAGGGACTCTCAAAAGTCTTCTCCAACACCATAGTTCAAAAGCATCAATTCTTTGGCGCTCAGCTTTCTTCACAGTCCAACTCTCACATCCACACATGATCACTGGAAAAACCATAGCCTTAACTACATGGACCTTTGTTGGCAAAGTAATGTCTCTGTTTTTCAATATGCTATCTAGGTTGGTCATAACTTTCCTTCCAAGGAGTAAGCGTCTTTTAATTTCATGGCTGCAATCACCATCTGCAGTGATGTTGGAGCCCCAAAAAACAAAGTCTGACACTGTTTCCACTGCTTCCCACTCTATTTCCCATGAAGTGATCTTGACCAGATGCCATGATCTTCGTTTTCTGAATGTTGAGCTTCAAGCCAACTTTTTCACTCTCCTCTTTGACTTTCATCAAAAGGCTTTTTAGTTCCTCTTCACTTTCTGCCATAAGGGTGGTGTCATCTGCATATCTGAGGTTATTGATATTTCTCCTGGAAATCTTGATTCCAGCTTATGCTTCTTCCAGCCCAGCATTTCTCATGATGTACTCCACATAGATGTTAAGTAAGCAGGGTGACAGTATACAGTCTTGACGTACTCCTTTTCCTATTTGGAACCAGTCTGTTGTTCTGTGTCCAGTTCTAATTGTTGCTTCTTGACCTGCATATAGGTTTCTCAAGAGGCAGGTCAGGTGACCGAACTATTCCATTCCAATTGCAGGAACATTGACTTTTTTATTTTTATTTGCTTTAATTTTTTTTTTAAATTGGAGGATAATTGTTTTACAATGTTGTGTTGGTTTCTGTCCTACAACAGCATGAATCAGCCATGTAAAAAGTGAAAGTGTTAGCCGTTCAGTCGTGTCCAACTCTTTGCAACTCCAGGGACCATAGCCCACCAGGCTCCTCTGTCCATGAGATTCTCCAGGCAGGAATACTGGGGATTCTTGCCAGGATCTTCTCCAGGGGATCTTTCCAGGATTGAACACTGGTCTCCTACATTGCAGACAGATTCTTTACCATCTGACCAACCAGCGAAGCCCAAATATGCATATATCCCCTCCCTCCAACACCCCCGCCTCTCCCCTACCCTTCTAGGTTGTTACAGAGCACCAGACTGAGCTCCCTGTGCTGTACAGCAACTTCTCACTAGCTTATTCTTTCTTTTTTATTTTAAAGAAAAGAATCAGGTGGGGTGGTGGAGGGATGAGTCATTGAGAATCTAAGCGAGCCAGCCTTCAGTAGGCATTTGCATATATTATTTCCTTCCGTGTTCAGAACATTCTGTTTCCTCCACCTCCATGGATCTTGATCCCAGTGTTCGAGGTGAAGTGGCAGAGTCTAAAAAGAGCCCTTGCACCAAGTGACAACAGCTGAAAGTGACGGAGTCAGGCTTCAATCCAGGTCCCCTGGCTCCAAATGACCATGTTCTTTTCAATGCCTGACACTGCACAGTGGAAATTTCAAGCATTGTCTACAGGAAAACATGTCATTTCGGGTCTCAATTATTCTTAATATGTCTCTTTAGGGGGAGTAGACATTTGCTGTTTTGCCTGCCTAGGATTTTTTTTTTTTTAATCGATAAGAGATTTCTGACTTCCCTTTAGGATACTCCTCTGCTCTTGGGCTAAGGTCTGGTGAGACCGTTAGTCAAGTTTTCCCACACTCCCCTGTCGCAGGCATGGACGTGTGACTCAAGTTCTGCAATTTGTCTCTCTCTCTGCCCAGAGTTTGAAATTTAAGTGGAGAGGCAAAAAAGATGAGAGACAGCTGGAGCTAAAACATCCTAATTGTAAAGTCCAGAGAGACTATCCCCATGGGACCACATGCTGGGATGAATACCGGTTGTCCCAACATAATTGTTAATAACACTCCCTTTCACTCTCCAAAGTGTCATGGTTGAAATGATGAATTATATAGCCACACTAACTATCATCCCAGTTCCCACAGTCAGACATCTTCTGATGCCTGCACATCCCCTTCGATTAAGTAAACTACCTCATAGGTCTCCAATAAATTATTTTTGCATAAGCGAATCAAGTCTGTGTCTTGCTTGCAATAATAACAAAGACTTGAATTTTGTCTCTTGAAAAGACTCACCAATATGACCTTCTGTGTAAAAGGCCCTTGGTAATCACGCGGCTAGGGTTTTAACAAATAATAATCAGCCTCCTCTTCTAACAAGACATGTGCTTACTCAACGGGCTGTGGACAGACGTCCACAGCAGCATGGACAGGAATCATTCTTAAAAGCATGGCTTCTCTTCACCTGGGTTGGCCCAACTTCTTCCATCACTCATTGCAGAAGCAACAACCAACCCTGAGGCTTCTTTCGGCACCATTCCTTGAAAGGATCAGCCAGCCTTGGTGAATGAAAATAAATTGCATTCATTTTGATGAGGCAGGAATTTGTCCTTACTGGAATTGATGCCTATTCTAGATCTGACTTTGCTTTACCCATCTCTGATGCTTACCTAGTCTGTGAACTTACCAGGTACTTTGTGCACTGGTCTGGTGCCTCAAACTAATGAACAATTGCTACTGCAATGAGACAGTTCAGTGCAGGGAGGCCTTTGAGATTCACTGCTTTATAATGACCCTAATTGCCCCAAAGCAAGTACTACTGTGCTGTGCTTAGTCACCTCAGTTGTGCCCGACTCTTTGCACCCCCTTGGACTGTAGTCTGCCAGGCTCCTCTGTCCATGGGATTCTCCAGGAAAGAGTACTGGAATGGGTTGCCATGCTCTCCTCCAGGGGATCTTCCCAGCCCAGGGATCAAACACAGGTCTCCCACAAAGTGGGCAGATTCTTTATCATCGGAGCCACCAGGGAGGCTCGTATAAAGGGGCAGGGGTTCTATTGATAGCTCAACCTTGGCAGCATCATGGAGACAACATTTTGTAAGGATGGGAGGTTTCTTGTGTATGTGATATATGCTCTGAACCATATCTTTGGCACTACTTTTCTCATTGACAGTAAAATGAGGTAGGGACAACTAAAGGACCAATGTGGAAATAATACAGTTCTAATTTTCCTAAAGATTTGCTATACAAATTTTGGCTTTCCCATCCTTCAATGAAGGCTTCTGCTGTTTAAAATTCTCTCTACCTGTTTCCGTCAAGATCCCAACAGACACAGCACACACAGATGGAGATAGTTCTAGTGGAGCTTATTTACAAGGCAACTCTTACACCACTGTAGGCAAAGTCTAGCAGAGCCACAGGGGATGGTGATGGAACTCAGGGCCAACAGCACTAGAGCTTTTATCACTGGTAAGCTCAAGGAAGGAATGGGATGAAAACTGGGAGACTAACCCCTGCAGAATCAACCATTTTGAGAGGAGCCATGACTTTCTGCTGAGAGACCATCAGCCAGAGGCAATCTCAAAGGAATGGAACCAGACAAGAAAACAGACCTCTCCTATGGGACTCATTGCCCAAACCCAGAAGAAGTTCAGAGGCTTTAGAGCCTTTGGTATGAAACCCATTAGGGCATAGATCAGTCTGGAGAACAGTTGCTTGTAACTAGAGAGACAAACAGGAGATATTCAGCCTGGGGCCCAAATAAAGAACGCAGAAAACTGTTATAATTATTCATTAACTAGGAATCAGTATTTTTTAAGTCAGTTATATTTCTATATACCAGCAATAAGCAAGCAAAAACTAAATCAGTCCAGTTCAGTTCAGTTCAGTGGCTCAGTCGTGTCCGACTCTTTGCGACCCCATGAATTGCAGCCCGCCAGGCCTCCCTGTTCATCACCAACTCCCAGAGTTCACTCAGACTCACGTCCATCGAGTCAGTGATGCCATCCAGCCATCTCATCCTCTGTCGTCCCCTTCTCCTCCTGTCCCCAATCCTTCCCAGCATCAGAGTCTTTTCCAATGAGTCAACTCTTCCCATGAGGTGGCCAAAGTACTGGAGTTTCAGCTTTAGCATCAGTCCTTCCAAAGAAATCCCAGGGCTGATCTCCTTCAGAATGGACTGGTTGGATCTCTTTGCAGTCCAAGGGACTCTCAAGAGTCTTCTCCAACACCACAGTTCAAAAGCATCAATTCTTCGGCGCTCAGCCTTCTTCACAGTCCAACTCTCACATCCATACATGACCACTGGAAAAACCATAGCCTTGACTAGACGGACCTTTAGAAGCATGTAAACATATATAATAACCAAACAACTTCAAATACACAGAAATAAATCTAGTTAAAAATGGAAGACGCCTCTGCGCACAAAACCATAAAGCATTATTGAGATGATCTAAAGAAGACCCAATCTCAAAAACGACAGAATGATCTCTGTTTGTTTCCAAGGCAAACCATTCAATATCACAGTAATCCAAGTAATGCTGAAGAAGCTGAAGTTGAATGGTTCTATGAAGACCTACAAGACCTTTTAGAACTAACACTCAAAAAATATGTCCTTTTCATAGGGTACTGTAATGCAAAAGTAGAAAGTCAAGGAACACCTGGAGTAATAGGCAAATTTGGCCTTGGAGTACAGAATGAAGCAGGGCAAAGGGTAATAGAGTTTTGCCAAGAGAACGCACTGGTCATAGCAAACACCCTCTTTCAACAACACAAGAGAAGACTCTACACATGGACATCACCAGATGGTCAACACTGAGTTCAGATTGATTATATTCTTTGCAGCCAAAGATGCAGAAACTATACAGTCAGCAAAAACAAGATTGGGAGCTGACTGTGACTCAGATCATGAACTCCTTGTTGCAAAATTCAGACTTACATTTAAGAAAATAGGGAAAACCACTAGACCACTCAGGTATGACCTAAATCAAATACCTTATGATTATACAGTGGAAGTGAGAAATAGATTTAAGGGACTAGGTCTGATAGAGTGCCTGATGAACTATGGATGGAGGTTATTGATTATTGTACAGGAGACAGGGATCAAGACCATTGCCAAGAAAAAGAAATGCAAAAAAGCAAAATGGCTATCTGAGGAAGCCTTACAAATAGCTGTGAAAAGAAGAGAAGCAAAAAGCAAAGGAGAAAAGGAAAGATATACCCATGTGAATGCAGAGTTCCAAAGAATAGCAAGGAGAGATAAGAAAGCCTTCCTCAGTGATCAGTGCAAAGAAGTAGAGGAAAACAATAGAATGGGAAAGACTAGAGATCTCTTCAAGAAAATTAGAGATACCAAGGGAACATGTCATGCAAAGATGGACACAATAAAGGACACAAAAGGTTTGGACCTAACAGAAGCAGAAGATATTAAGAAAAGGTGGCAAGAATACACAGAAGAACTATAGAAAAAAGATCTTCATGACCCAGATAATCACGATAGTGTGATCACTCACCCAGAGCAAGACATCTTGGAATGTGACGTCAAATGGGCTTTAGGAAGCATCACTACGAACAAAGCTAATGGAGGTGATGGAAGTCCAGTGGAGCTATTTCAAATCCTAAAAGACGATGCTGTGAAAGTGCTGCACTCAATATGCCAGCAAATTCGGAAAACTCAGCAGTGGCCACAGGACTGGAAAAGCTTTTCATTCCAATCCCAAAGAAAGGCAATGCCAAAGAATGGTCAAACTACTGCACAATTGCACTCATCTCACATGCTAGTTAAGTAATGCTCAAAATTCTCCAAGACAGGCTTCAGCAATATGTGAACCGTGAACTTCCAGATGTTCAAGCTGGTTTTAGAAAAGGCAGAGGAACCAGAGATCAAATTGCCAACATACACTGGATCATTGGAAAAGCAAAAGAGTTCCAGAAAAACATCTATCTCTGCTTTATTGACTATTTCAAAGCCTTTGACTGTGTGGATCACAGCAAACTGTGGAAAATTCTGAAAGTAATGAGAATACCAGACCACCTGACCTGCCTCTTGAGAAATCTGTATGCAGGTCAGGAAGCAACAGTTAGAATTGGACATGGAACAACAGACTGGTTCCAAATAGGAAAAGGAGTATGTCAAGGCTGTATAGTCACCCTGCTTATTTAACTTATATTCAGAGTACATCATGAAAAACACTGGGCTGGAGGAAGCACAAGCTGGAATCAAGATTGCCGGGAGAAATATCAATAACCTCAGATATGCAGATGACACCACCCTTATGGCAGAAAATGAAGAATAACTAAAGAGCCTCTTGATGAAATTGAAAGAGGAGAGTGAAAAAGTTGGCTCAAAGCTCAACATTCAGAAAACTAAGATCATGGCATCCAGTCACATCACTTTGTGGCAAATAGATGGGGAAACAGTGAGAGATTTATTTTGGGGGGCTCCAAAATCACTGCAGATGGTGACTGCAGCCATGAAATTAAAAGATGTTTACTCCTTGAAAGGAAAGTTATGACCAAGCTAGACAGCATATGTCCATCTAGTCAAGCATAGGCCCATCTAGTCAAGGCTATGTTTTTTCCAGTAGTCATGTATGAATGTAAGAGTTGGACTATAAAGAAAGCTGAGTGCTAAAGAATTGATGCTTTTGAACTGTAGTGTTGGAGAAGACTCTTGAGAGTCAAATCATCCTACGGGAGATCAGTCCTAAGTGTTCATCAGAAGGACTGATGTTGAAGCTGAAACTCCAATACTTTGGCCACCTAATGTGAAGAACTGACTCATTTGAAAAGACCGTGATGTTGGGAAAGATTGAAGGCAGGAGAAGAAGGGGATGACAGAGGATGAAATGGTTGGATGGCATCATTGACTCAATGGACA